>NC_136057.1:379710963-382403217 GCF_964261635.1 Lissotriton helveticus
CATTCAGGATTATGGCGTGCATAATAGTTGAAAAGTTCCCACAATGCGCAGCGGATTTATGGTTATACGAGGCGAACATACACAATGCGCAAAGGCAGTTCCCGGGGGAGGCGTGGCTTGAATACGATAAGGGTTTCAGGCTTAAAATGCAGACGCACCCCGAGATGGAGTGGAATGAGGAGGATGTGTCAGGTTTCATCCATAAGATGATGGTAGCAAAGGAGGCCAGGTCCTGGGGGGGCAGGGCCGAGCACTCTTACCGGAGCTCCTTTCAAAGAGGGAAAGGAAGGCCATTTCAGAAACATAAACACTTCAACACAGGAAAAGTATCGCACACAAGCGGACCGCCAGCAATATGCTGGAAATTCGAGTCCAATGAATGCACATTTGGGGCGTCATGTAAATTCTCACACACATGTTCAGCATGCGGGGGAGGGCACCCGGCAGCAAACTGCAAGCGCAGAGAGAGCCATAAGCACGACAAGAAAGAAGGGAAGAAGCACTGAGGCGCGCAGGGCGGGCCACGAGGGTGAAGCGCGACAGGGTACCCCCTCCCTAGCATGGTCCCCCATCAACACTCAACGGCTGCGCGCGCTAGCCAACAGATACCACAATAAGTCAGACGCAAAAATATTAGTCCAGGGATTTGAGGAGGGTTTTACCATACCTTTCAAGGGCCCCCTCCCCCCCAGCTGCGGGCGGAACTTGGCCTCGGCAATGCAGCACCCAGGGGTGGTGGCGAAAAAGATAGAGAAGGAGAAGCTACTGGGCAGGATTGAGGGCCCCCTCCCGGCATCGGCGAGGGAAGGACTGGTCACCTCCCCACTGGGGGTGGTCCCCAAGAAGGAAGCAGGGCAGTTTAGATTGATCCACCACCTGTCATTCCCAGACGGACTGTCTGTCAATGACGGGATCGAGTCAGAGGTGTGCTCGGTGAGCTACTCCACGATAGACGACGCAATAGACCTGGTAAGGGCCTCAGGGAGCGGCACACTCATGGCAAAGGCAGACATCGAATCGGCGTTTCGCCTCCTCCCAGTCCACCCCAACAGCTTTCACCTTTTAGGCTTCCAGTGGGAGGGACAGTACTACCACGACAAGGCAATGCCAATGGGCTGCTCAGTGTCATGTGCCTACTTCGAGCTGTTCAGCACATTCGTCGAATGGGCATTACACGACCACCACCCAGCGGGCGGTAAGCTGCACTACTTAGACGATTTCCTATTTACCGGCCCCGCCGACTCCCCGGTGTGCAGGAACACGTTGGGGGCATTCATCAAACTTGCTGGTGAGTTAGGGATCCCTTTGTCCAAAGAGAAAACTGAAGGGCCCACGACAAGGATCACGCTCTTAGGGATAGAACTAGACTCGGTAGCAGGCACGTCAAGGCTCCCCCTAGAGAAGGTAGAGGACATCCGGGGAGAGATAAAAAGCATGCGCGGGCGGGACAAAGCCACACTGAGGGAGTTACAGCAACTGATTGGGAAACTGAATTTCGCCACCAGGGTCATCCCAGCGGGCAAGGTGTTCGCAAGGAGACTGACAAAACTCACGCGCGGCATTACACACAAGCACTACCATGTGCGACTAGGGTCTGAGGTGAAAAGGGACCTGGAAGTGTGGGATGCCTTCCTAGCAGACTTCAACGGGGTGCTGATCTGGAGGGAAGGTTGGCTGACTTGCAAACAGATCGAGCTGTACACGGATGCGTCAGGAAGCACAGGGTTTGGCGCGCTCTTGAGGGACAAGTGGTGCGCGGGCCAGTGGCCGGACAGCTGGCGCAGACAGGGTGTCACAACAAACATAACATTTTTAGAGCTGTTTCCCATTGTGGTGGCACTGGTGATTTGGAGAGAAGAACTCAAAAACATGAAACTGACCCTATGGTCGGACAACAAAGGCGTAGTGCAGGCTATCAACAGGGGGTCGGCCAGGTGCCCAGACACACTGAGACTAATGCGCCGTCTGGTTACATTACAGTTGGAGGGCAACATAGACCTACGAGCAAGACATGTGCCAGGGGTGGAGAACGAGATAGCGGACGCCCTGTCCAGAGGTATGATGAGCAAATTCAGGGAGCTCGCCCCCAGGGCAGACTCGGAAATGACCCCTTTCCCGCCCCAGCTGTGGAAGCTGGCGGGGCAGACCTCTCAGAACTGATCACCCAAGCCCTGGCCCCTGGGGCGGCGAGGAGATACACAAAATACTTAGCCACAGTACTCAAAGTAGGGGGCATACACTCACTAGCCATACCGAGCGCCACGCACAGGGCGGCAGAACTATTCATCAGCTGGGCATACAAGAACGGAAAATCCAGGTCATGGACACAAGCCCACCTTTCAGCCGTGTCACACCATGCAAAGCTCGAAACTGGACACAACCCACTGGCATCACACTACATAAAGATTGCAATGAAGGGGTGGAAGAGGAAGGAAGGAAAGAAAGAGGACACAAGGCGCCCAATAGACTTCACCAGATTAGGGGCACTGCTGCAGGCACTAGACAGAGTGACAGCGGGGGAGTACGAGCGAGTGCTATTCAGGGCAGCATTCACCATGGCCTTCTTTGGGGCATTCCGCATCAGCGAACTGGTGGCCCCCGCAAGGGAGGGCCAAGCGGAGCGCTGCCTATGGGCTAGCGATGTGACACCAGGTGCCGGGCGAATAGATCTGGCGCTGCGGCGGTCGAAGACGGACCAGGAGGGACGGGGGGCCACGGTGACCCTACACTGCATACAGAACAAAGAACACTGCGCAGTCTGCTGCCTCTTAACCTTTATGGCAATACGCCCGGCGGGACACGGCCCCCTGCTTATCCACAGGGATGGGTCACACTTGAGCAAATTCCAGTTTATAGCAGTGATGCGCCAGGCCCTCAGCAGCGCGGGCCTGCCGCCAGGGTCCTTTGGATCACACTCATTCCGAATAGGGGCGGCCACGACCGCGGCACAACACGGGATGCCCGAGGCAAGAATTCAGGCAGTGGGGAGGTGGCGCTCGCGAGCGTACAAATCTTACGTGAGGCCCCAGCTACTGTGACTAAAAGACACACAGGGTGGGCGTGAGAGTGACCGGTCGCTTTTCATTTGCATCAACAGGGAGCAGACCCCGCCTTGTGTGGGTGGTGGGCCACTCTTTTATCAAGCGGATGGGCGCGTGGTGGGAGCACAAGGGGCGACGGCTCAAGAACAGGCCACAACACACGTGCATCCGCTGGTTTGGCCAGTCAGGCATGCACTGGTTTCAACTCACAACGGCCCTCAAGAAAATAAGGGAGGGGGCAGGGCGCCACCCAGACGTCCTGATCATCCACCTCGGGGGGAACGACCTGGCCACAATGGGTCGGAGGGCCCTCCTCTTTGGAATACAGAACGACCTGGGGGAAACAGCCAGGAGGTGCGGAAAAACGGCGATCATTTGGTCTGAAGTGATCAGCAGGCAGGAGTGGCGTGGCGCCGAGTCGTATAAAGGCGTGGAAAACTCGAGGAAAAAGCTCAACCTCACAGTAAGCAAATTTTGCAGAGCAAACGGCCTGGGCTTCATCAGACATGGGTTGATTCACACCGGGCGCCCGGAATACTACGCGACCGACGGGGTGCACCTGTCTGAGCAGGGGATGGAGATCTTCTGGAGCAATCTGTGGGGCGCCATGGTGTTAGCAGGTTGCCAATGAATAACAGGAGGTGAGGGGGGAGCCGCAGGAAGACGGGAGCCTCCCTGACGGCGTGGCGAAGGGCTACGCGGAGAACGGTTGGTACGGAGGCACACCGGAGAGCGGTGCGCCAGAATAGGTCCACTCACCTTCAGATGCCGCACGGCTGGGTGAGATGGCCTAAGGACAGCGGCTCTGGGATGCCTCACGGCTGGGTGACATGCGACGAAGGGAAGGGGGAATATGCAGAGACGGCGCTCGCAGCCCAGCCCCCGCCGGATGGCAGGGCACAACAAGGTCCGAAAGGTAGCGAGGCAGCCTAACTCTGGGACAACGAATATCCCCTTCCCGCGCTGAGGAAGCGCAAGGAAATCCAACCTACAGAAAAACCGCCCCAAAAGGGGTAAGAGACATTGGCAAGGAAATGTATATGACATAACATGCAAATGCAAGTAATACCTGTTTCCTTGTAACCCTTAATAAACTGCGGCCAACAAATGACCACCACGAAGAAGGGTGTAGTGGCTTTCTTGGCGGGAAGGGAAGTAAGAAATGTTATGTGTATTTCACTGCGGGAGTGGGGCAGAGTGCGCAGGTTACTGCAGAGGCGGACCCCCGTAGGGGCTAGGGAGCCGTCGCCATAACCATGCGGCGAGCCCCCGAAGGGGCAACAAAGGGGGAAGACGGCCCGGGAACAAAAAGGAAAAATGCGGGAAAACGGGGTCTCCGGGCAAGCAGGGGACCCCGGAAGGGCCGGGCTGCCCCCCCCCGCCCCCTCCCCCCTGGCGCCTTGCTTCCGCCGCCGCGCGCCAACCAATGGGGGGGGCAGGCGATATTCAAACCCCCCAATGGGGGGGTTTCCCCAGGTGGAGACATACCGGATGGGGGGCATATAAGCGCGCTCCCCCCAGTAATACTCCTATGCACAGGAGCGGGGGGAGCAGCACGGCGCGAAGGAACTTTTGTCCCACCCACCCACACCAAGGGATCAGCATTGTCGCAGGGCTGAAAGAGGGAAAAGAGCTTCGCGAAGGGCTACGCGGAGAACGGTTGGTACGGAGGCACACCGGAGAGCGGTGCGCCAGAATAGGTCCACTCACCTTCAGATGCCGCACGGCTGGGTGAGATGGCCTAAGGACAGCGGCTCTGGGATGCCTCACGGCTGGGTGACATGCGACGAAGGGAAGGGGGAATATGCAGAGACGGCGCTCGCAGCCCAGCCCCCGCCGGATGGCAGGGCACAACAAGGTCCGAAAGGTAGCGAGGCAGCCTAACTCTGGGACAACGAATATCCCCTTCCCGCGCTGAGGAAGCGCAAGGAAATCCAACCTACAGAAAAACCGCCCCAAAAGGGGTAAGAGACATTGGCAAGGAAATGTATATGACATAACATGCAAATGCAAGTAATACCTGTTTCCTTGTAACCCTTAATAAACTGCGGCCAACAAATGACCACCACGAAGAAGGGTGTAGTGGCTTTCTTGGCGGGAAGGGAAGTAAGAAATGTTATGTGTATTTCACTGCGGGAGTGGGGCAGAGTGCGCAGGTTACTACGACAGTTGATGCTAGAATAGGCTTTCGGCTATGTAGATCAGGAAGCTTGGGTATTTCAAACCTGATAATGTATCATTCAACATTACACCTTTGCTACATATTAGAGCAGTCTAGAGCTGATATTAGTGTTGCCTTATCAACAACACCCCAAAGTGGTAGACCCTACAGAAGCTTCCATGGATAGAACCCGCAGACACACCACTAAATATTATACAATTCCCGATTACACAAGGCACTCTGAGCTGGAATCAAGCACACTCTTGTTTGAGAACCCCTAGTGGAGCCCGGGACTGCTTGTGTCAAGGCCTCTATCGCCTCTGCAGGTCTTTTCCCCCAGGAATATAACTCTCAGAAGTGAAATAGCCTTTACCATGGAGTCTTTACCACATAATGCCTTTAACATAGGTCTAACATGTAGGGGGGTGGTGGGGGTGTAGGGGCAGAGGGTGGCAACAGTCATTTGAGTTTAGAAGTGGGTAGTTGTCTAGTGTAGTAAGGGCAGGGCTTTTAGTGGGATGAAAAATCTGGGGGGTCCCACAAAGGGGCGTGAACGATGTAATTATGGGTGTGGCTTAAAGGAACCTATGCAGAAAATCTATGCTTAGCGTAGTGTGCCGCCCAACTGGTATTTTGCTACTTCTGTCCTTACATCCAGATATATAATCCAGCAAGTAACATTACACTTACAACAAGCCAGTACTATTGGCTTTATCACTGGTTGTTAGATGTGTAACATAAATAAGCAACAACTATGGGCTTCGTAGTAAAATGAATATTGAAAATGCTTCAGTTCTGAAATGGCGAGACTGTGAAAGATGTAAAACGTGTCTCTTTTGAGTGCAGTGGTACTGCTGCAGAGCTGCAGAGTTGAGATTTTTTTCTCTGAGGGTGAGTCAAAAAGTGGAGAGCCCGATGGCGACGCGTCTCAGAACCTGCTTTTTAGAAATGCTATCACCAGCAACACCCGGTCCACTTAAAGTTCTGGGTAAGGGTAATTTTGTGAGCACTGCCAGCTCCTTCTATAACTGATCCCTATTGAAATAAATGTTTCATACTCATTTACACCTTTTGCACTAATTGCATTTGCACTGGTTGGATGTAAATTGAAAGTGCCGACTCTGCTGGTGAGAAATTAAAATGCACAAGTTTTGTTAAAGTTTCTTGAGAGAAAAAAGTTATTGCAGGGGAATTTCACAAAAAAACAGGTTTTTTTTGCTGAACAGTCTCAATAAAGGAAGATTTTACACCGATTTCCCATCGTCATCATCAATTATAGTTATGTAAAATTCAGATACTTGAAAAGTCATAAAACAGTAGAATTTTAGGAAAGGCAATAAAAACAATGACCAAACCAATCACATCCCCGGTTCCAGTGCTATCGGAAGGATAATCGGATCCCGCATTGGAGCTCCCTCAAGTTGCGACCGCCATGTTTGGCTGCCGTGACTATCAAGTTGAGACAGACCAAGCGTGAAGCCAAGGTGAAGTTGATTTATTTCGCTGACACAACTTGTTCACAGGTGTGTGTATTAAAGGAATACTCGAGTGCGCCGCTGGGGTGTAGACCACCGTTCAAGCATGCTGATGAGGGGGTACCTTAGCAGGTTTCACTTCACAGTGGATATGGAGAGGACACTAGTGGAGGTAGGAGTTCCAGAAGCCGAATTTGGTGCACACTCTTTTTACACAGGGACAGCCACCACGGTGGTGCAACAAGGGATGCCAGAGGAAGGATTATAATATTAGAGAGATAGCAATCTAAGGCCTCTACGATATAGATAAGACCCTTTTTGCAATAAGTCATATGTCGGTCGGACTCCCTCCATGCACACATCACCTTAAGAGGTTTCTATTTATTGCGAAACTGGCTGAGGGCGGTATGAGTGACAGGCCATATGGGTCCATGTCTCAATCTTGGTTGTCCCAGTCAATACCCAATGGAGAAGACAGGGTGCATAACACTCTTATAGAGTGGCTAGGCCTACCAGGCACAAAGCAGAGGCCCAGAAAGAAATAAAATATTGTGGTCAGCAAATTCTGTATTTTATTGAATTAGTTAGACATGTCCTAGTTGACCTGAAGTGTGCCCAAGTACTAGTCAGAAGATGGAGTTCAGCTATCAAATGATGGCCTTTCGTGCAAACGTAGTGGCACCTCTGCACACGGTAGACTAGTAATAAACAAAAAGAAGTTAAAAGGGAATCTGCATGTCACGGACGAGGTGGCAGACTTATACTGCTCGCCTCGGGATGGCTGGCGGCGGGACCAGATAGACAAGCAATGCGTCACGCCCACCAAATGGCTGATCATAACCCGATACACAAGGTAACAAGTTAAGCCTACCCTCTGGGAAGGTTGGGAGCCCACCACAAGGGGTCCAGTATCGTGGCTGTGTATCGGGATACTATCATTTTATTGGATTAACATTTACAACGCTTGTGTAAAAGATATTGATTTATGACTGGCTGTTTAGTTTAGTAGGAGTGGACTATGTGCTGTTATAGAAGAGGCTTGTCTGCCTAGAGGGTGTAGGAGACTGGAGGGTCCACAGACTGCACTGCACACTCAAGAAGGGATACACAGAAATAATGGGACAAAATGGTGGTCATAGGGAAAAGGGATTTGGAAGCCCACGCATCTGGCAGCCTCCACCAGAAATCAACACAAACAAAGAAAAAAGGGCACAAAGCCTTGCTAGAGTGTGAAGTGCTGACTAATGGAGTAATGGTTGGCCCCGCGATTCACTAACCAGAGCGTAGAGCCAGCTTCAAAACACAGCGTGTGCTAAAGTAGACGCTGTGTTTTGAAACTGGCTCTACGCTTTTGTTAGTAATGTGCGGGGACGATTGTGGCCATTTGTTTGAGTATTGATGTTAATCAGAGCCCGTGAAGGGGCTCTGATTTACAACAATACTGAAAGAAATGGCCACAATCTGCCCCGCGCTTTGCAGCAACATCACCACCATCCCCACAGCCCCCCAGACCACCAAGCTACCTTACCTGCACTCTGACCAGCACTTGTCACGACTCCTCCGGCACTGCATTCAAAAGTGTCTGATTTTCGCGCCGCTTGCTTCTGTAAAGCGGCGGCGCGACTCTCTTGCGCGACATCCTGGCTATGTGCATGCTCCACACCCGGCAGTGCGTGCTGATGTCAGGCGAGGTGCGTGCACGCGTGCCTTTAAGGGAATGGTGCTTAGCAGCGGGCAGCTGCAATGATGCCCCTAATTTATTCAGAGGGCCCCAGTGAGGGGTCAGGGCACAGTAGTCCCAGGGCCCATGGTAGAGCCACAGCTGCACCGTTGTTTTCATAAATTAATTCAGAGTCCCAGAGAGGGGCTCAGGAGGCATGCTGGTGCCAAGGCTCAGTTTTCCAGCTGCCAGCAAATAGTGGGCCGCTGCACCGTTTAGGTCTTTCATTTTAGGGGACATGTGTTTGAATGACAAGAGTGAGACGCACTCCTTCCCCCCATTCATTTTTTAGCTGCCCAGCAAGTAGTGGGCAGCTGCCACGTTTAGGCTTGTTCTCTTGCGCATCTTGGCTTTGGCTGCCTACGCAGCGTGCCCTGACTTTTGGGACAAAGGGCGTTTGAGCCCCATAGTAGGCCAGTTGGCCTGGGGTCAGTACCTACTGTGATTCTGTGCAAGGTGATTGGTGATTTGTGTTTATGTTGGCAATTACCTGATGCCTAATGTGATTTAGAAGTAATGTGCAATGCCGTTATGCCTGTGATACCTCTAACTGTGTTTTTATGATTAGGAGATTGTCTTGCCTAGTATGGTTTATGCTAGTCAGTTTATGTTTTCACTGCGTGATCTATGCCTAGGGTGATTAGTATTGTGTAGTGTGTTCCTACCTTTTACCAGTGGTTACTGGTTGTGTTCTACAATTATTATTTTTTGCTTCAATTATCCTAGGTTCTACATCTATTTCTGTGCTGATTCTGACAGTGGCCCTCATGGCCCGGTCATGTGTAAATAATCCCCTGTAAATACTGCCCATTGCTAGTTGGCACAGTGTATATGTGTGATTATGATCTAATGTGTTTATGGTAATACAAAGGCTATTTTTATATATAACCTTGTGTGGAGTCCCTTTTTGTGGTGTGCCTAGTGGGTTGCTGCTGTGTGTGTGTTGCGCAAACGCTTTACACATTGCCACCGGGATAAGCCTTACTACTCGTGCCAAGCTACCAAGGGGGTGAGCAGGGGTTATCTTTGGCGTGTAACTCACTTGCCCTGACTAGAGTGGTGGTCTCTGCCTGGCTTTGGCGCAAGCCTTAGCCAGCCAGAGATCCCATTTCTAACACTCACATATGAAACTAAGTCATGATATGTTGAATACCATCAATTATGACATCTCCAAATACATTATTGATCAGTCATCAAATATGGAGTAGTGGTTACCTGGTGCATGATTACATATGGAGAATACATTTATGAACATACAATAAACATTAAAGACCGACATTTGCAGGAAAATCAAGGGTATTTACCAAAAATTAGAAGCTAATATTTTGAGACAAATGTGTTTATTTACAAAAAATGTAAAGTTGATATTTGTGGACAAAATTAGCATATTTTTCACAAAAAACAGTGTTTGGGGCAAGGGCCAAATGAGTTTATTTCCTGAAATGACAAGATGCTATTTTGAGGAAAGATTTGCACATTTGCAACATCTTTCAAGCAGTCTTTTGAATGATTCATAGGGGTGGGTGACTAATATCGCTCTGCTGGCAGAGTTCGCAGAGTTTTGCACACTCTTTGTGGAGTACAGAGATCTGAAAATTTAGGTGAAGCGGCGCAGAGTTTTCCCTCTTGCACGGCTCACCAATGTTAAGTTGGAGAACGCAAGTGAGAAAAATCATATGCTAGACCACCTCCACGTGAGATTTCTCAGTGCAGGCGGCCACGGCAGGTCGCTACCACTTGTGTTGAGGAACCTGCCACTAGTGTTGAGAAAGCAGTCTCTAGAGTAGAATATCTACTGAAATGGCTGATAGAAGCAGCACCCTATTATACTGTGTGTGGTGCTGTTCACTCTGATTTTACAGCTCAGGATAAACTCCCAGCACTAATTCTCAGTGGGTGCAGCAGCGCATTTTGCAGCACCCCACTGCTCGTGGAACTCTGCAGAGTGAGGCAGAGTTTTTTCAGCACTTTATGGAGTTTCGCATTGTAGAACTCTGTGAACTCCTCCCAGGCCTTATGATAATTTGTGCTTTTTTGAGGCATTAGTTGCTGGTATAATGGCATCACTTGGCTTCAGAGGATACGTTCCTACTGTTGCTGAAATTTCACATAAGTATCATCAGACGAATAGGTCTCAACACGGGTCCAGAGCTGTAATGTAGTAAATTGGGCAACGGGAACCGCTCTTCTGCTACGACCTTGGTAAGCCTTTCACTTCCAGCGCTTCACTACGGCCGCCATGCCGTCCACTTTTGTTTTTTCTTTCCCCAGATTTTAACCACAGCCAGAACCCCTGCCGGAATCTCCTGAGGCATTATCTGCTAATCGCACGTGTAAGAATTATAGCATATTAATTCACTGATATGCCCAACCTTTTACACAGTAGCTCATAATCCGGTAGTGCAACATATTGCCACCACTTCGGCAATTACACCGTCGCTTTTTACCGCGTTCTTGCAGGTCACTACGGCAGAATAAATGTGTATGTAATTTGTAGCTTTTTTGCCTAAAATCTGCAAAAATCTGTATGATTGTCTGTATGTTTTGTTTCATGTGTTTTTTTTTCACAGGAATGCCCTGAGAGGAAACCCCCCTCTTACACATAATGCACCTTAGAGCGTGCAACACATTTTTAATCTAACAACCACACTAGGTTTAGGTCCCACACTTCACACACACTTTAAAGTCCTGAGGAAAGCCAGAATATAACCAAGGCCTGGCTGAAACATGTAGACTGTTCTTTGGATGTAGGAGTTCATAACTGCCACTCCACCCATATCCACTGCCTTGTTTTTACTACTGCCAGTGGCCCAAGTATTAAAGGAAGCCCTGTGGGTAATGGGACCACTGTACAGTTTTTAACGTAACTATCACACCACCTCACTGCACACTTGGTGGGTGAGGGCTTCATGAAAAAGAAATATTTCTTTTTTTTCCTTAAAACATACAGCTCTTACATTATCACGTACCCCTAGACTAGTTCTTCTTGATGATACATATTAATAGTTGGGGATATGGACTAGTTCTCTAATCCTCTCTCTCTTCTTGGTATTCAATGAAATGTCACATACACATGGAGGCATTTCACAATCTAAAATGATCGGTTTTTATGTTACTTTATGTTCTGTTATGTTACTTTGAATTTGTTGAGCGCGCTTGTGCCATTGTGCTTTTGAGTTTCTGAAAAGTTTTTTTCTGTTTAGAAGAGGGGATTTCTATGGACTTGTGCGGGCTTGGCCTGATTAGGTGACCATATCCGGAGCGTCCCTTCCTCCATGTCTTCAAAGGCCTATCAGTACCGCCCGAGGAGTACGATACTTTATACCACAAGTTAGTGCATGCCATAACGGAATGGCTTCTAACAGACATTTGGGTGGAGCAGTTACTTGCGGTTTGCAGTATCTATATTTTTTTTACAAATTCCCCGAAAAAAGCTTGTAAGGTTTATTCTCAGTGGCTGCTAGAGACCTCCCATAATGGCGGCAGCCAAGTACAAATAACTACTTCTGTCCCTGGGGGCAAATCCCGTCACCATAATGAAAGTCATTTTAACATGTTTCCCACAACGTTCTAATTATATTTACTTTGCTATAGAGAAGGCACTTTTTGTGAAGCACCTGGGTTATCAGGAGGCGGAGGATACAGGACACGCTAAGTTAATGTGTTACAGGTGTTTTCTTTGATACAGAGAAGGTACTTTCTGTGAAGCACCAGAAGGAGTGGCAGGAGGCGGAGGGGTACAGAACATGCTGTGATAATCTTTTACAAGATGCCAGTTTCATCTGCTTTAAATAACTTCTTTCTTGATTTCTCTCTCCAGGGGTGGACTCTTGACAACTCGCGCTTTAAGGTAAGGGCCCTACAAATGCTTTACTGATCCTTGTTACGATATGTACTTTATTTAAGCTTTTTCTTTTACTTATGTTCGGTTATGATATATTCCAGAATGGGATAAAAGGGAGAGTTTGTGGCTTCGAATAACCATCCAATCTACACATATGCACTGCACTTTAGTCACTCAAGTGACAGATATAAGTAGATGTAGTGTTTGTAAATTAACTAAATGCAACCGTCTCAGCTGCATTGCCTTTTAAAGGTGAAAACAGACCGCACGCTGTTTATGCATCCAGCGCATATAGAAAAGCTATGTGCCTCAAAAAAGAGCCCTTGTGGCTACACACCTACCACTAATTAATATTTAAACTTTTAAATACTGCAAACAGTCGAATACATTGGGCTGGGGGGGGGGAGGTCGGCTAATATTCTCCCTAAAATATATTCAGTGGTACAAATTCCCAGATCAATGTTAATACCATTTACATTTGAATTGAGGAAAAACTGAGATAATGCTCTATGGCAAGGCTCATGAGCATTGGTCTCCCGATTGGTGGCCTTTAAGCCTTGGCCTTTGTCCCATTCCTACTCAATCAGTGCGAAATCTGGGCTTTCAAATGGATAATAAGTTGTCAATGAAAGATCATGTTAATAAGACAGTTGGCTCCTGCTTTGGTGTTATGCGTAGCCTATGTAAGGTTTTTAAGTGGATTCCGACTGAGGCAAGAAAACCCCTAGTCCAGGGACTTATTTTTAGTCGTATGGACTACGGGAATGCCCTGCTAGCTTTTACCAATGAAAGTCTTCTTTCTAGGATGCAGGTTCTGCAGAACACAGCTGCAAGGCTGGTACTTAATCTCCCACCAAGATCTCCTTCGGCACCTAGTTTGAAGCTTTCACACTGGCTGCCTGTAAGAAAATGTATACACTTTAAGATTCTTTGTTTGACGCATAAAAATATGTACGTAAAAGGTCCTGATTTCTGGGCCAAAAAGTTAAGCTGGTATCAACCAGGTAGGACCTTGAGATCCTGCAGCCAAGCACTCCTCTCAGCTCTCAGAATTCATACCACTATGTGTGGAGGGAAATCTTTCTCGTTTCTTGCAACGTCCTTTTGGAACAAACTGCCTTTATCTCTGCGCACCACTAGTGATCACCCCTGTTTTCGTAAGAACTTAAAGACATGGCTATTTGACATCTAATGCACCTTTCAAATCCATCTCTGATTCATCCACCAGCGCCATGAGACTTTCGAGTGATACGTGCGCTTAACAAATACTCTATGATTTGATTTGATTTAATTTGAATAGTATGGTGTCCCAATTCACTCACCATCCTAATTACGATTCAGAATGGGCAAAAAAAATGTTGTGAGTCGGAATTTCTTTTCCTACTCATAAAACTGGGCTAGAAGATAATAAAGAGCAATTTGGTGGACTCAAACCCTATCATTTTGTGACTCATATGTTATGTGACTTCAAAATGTTTTTGTATATGAGGCCCTTCGTCACTAAATCCAAATCTGTGATACCCGCTAAAAGTAAATAGCGCTTATCCTAAAACAGGAAATGTCACCACTACTCTGCAGTGGCATAGCTAGAGCTTCTGGTGCCTGGGGCTATCCCTCAGATTGCCGCCCATGGCAGGTAGCGGGGGTGCTGGTAAGTGCTAGGGAAAAAGGTCGGGAGCACTTGAAAGAGGTCTGAGAGACACATGGCCTTAATCATGCAAGTTACAGGCACATACATGGCACTGTCCAAGGCTACACAGTTGAATACACCGGCAGTATAAAGGAGAACACCTAGATTGCACGTGCTGCAAGAAAGTCCATAGATTCAAGGCATTCCATTTTAGGAAGGAATAATTGTACCCAAAAACAAAACCTGCTTTGCAGATTTTTTCCAAAACGTCCCCACTTGGAGCATCTGTCTCTGGGCCGGTGAAAATGGCGACTGTTTCCATTAGTCGTCAGAGCCTAGAGAGGCGAGCCATTTTGTGCCAGGAACTTCAGGCCTGACTGGCAGGCATTAAATTACCAAACAAGCGCACAAGAGGCCACAAACCTGCTACTGAAAAGCAACAAACCAAGAAGATGTCTGGAGATTAATAAAAAGGAATTTCACCGTGTTACTCGCACTACCTTAATCTGTGGGTCCAGAACAGCTCTGCCTAGTATTGTGTGCATTCTTACTCGCACAAGAAACACATCATCCTATAATACGTTAGGAGAGACAACTGGAGTTAAAACTGGAGAGGAGAAGAGAACAAAGAGAAATCAATTAGACGAGTGAAGGGGTAATAAGGGGACAAGAGGATGTCTAGAAAAAAACAAATGTGAGAAAATAAAAAGGTGGAAGCAAGAGAAAAATAGGAAAGTGATAGAATGCAAGTTCTAGTTGCACTTGAGATGGATTATAAAGTGCTTCTACCATAAAATAACACAACTCATACACAGAGAACAAGGAGTGCAGGAGGCTGTGCTGAAACTAAAGGTCATGCTTGGGCGGAAATGCAATGGTCCATTCTGCTGAATTCGCGTACTTTTCACATCAAGTCAGAACTTTTACAGAAAGTTCTGGGGAGTATACGATCTGTTTCCCCTGCATACTAAAAGTATCCACAATGTAGAGCTGTAGACTTGTAGCATGTTTTATCCCGCTTCTAGGCACATCCTTTCCCAGAGCCTGCCGTGATGTTTGAACATATACCGCAGACAGGTTCGGCAGATGCATAGGCCAGACCCAGCATATTGAATGGAGATACAGAGGGTCGTATTAAATCAAAAGGGACTGATAGAGGCTTAGAATGCATGGCACTTGCAGGGACACAGTTCATAGCATTGAGACAGACTGAGGCATAGTAACGGGACAGACAGGGTAAGCTTTGTACTGAAACAGACAGGAAGACATGGCCCAGAGACACAGTAGGGACACTAACAGGGAGACATTATATTGAAACAAAAGATTCATAGTACTGAGAACAACAGACAGACATTATATTGAAATGAAAGATTCATAGTATTGAGAACAACAGGGAGACATTATACTGAAACTGGTCAGTCATGCTACTGAAAAAAACAGAGAGACAGTACTGAGGCAGGGGGGTCATAGTACAACAACAAAGAGCCAAAATACTGAAACTTGGGTGTTATAGTACTGTGAACAAAGGGTGAGACAGAGTACAGAGACAGTGATGAGTGGGAAAAATAACACTGAGACCAACAGGCAGAGAGAGACTGGGAAGCGGGGAGACAGAGCACTAAAACCAACAGGAAGGGCTAATACAGAGACCAACAGGGAGACAGAACACAGAAACAGGTGAGTCATGGTACGGAGACCGACATGCTGTAAATAGTGCAGATAGGCAGGTGAGAGGTCAGAGACTTTGCACTGATACCAACATACTGCAGACCGATGGAGTCCAGCTGATTATTTATATATAGAAGTTCATTTCATACAAGGCCTAGTGAATTAGAGAAATCCCACACTGCTTGTAGTATCTGAACATGTTTTATACAAATAAATCGTGTTGTTGGCACAACCGCAAGGGTTACTCTTTAATCAGGAAAGATATAAAAACCTCATAGAACAGCTGTTCCTCTGAACAGTTTATCATATTTTTTTCTTTGTGAGCCCCAGTGCCAAGAGCATTAATTTTCAAAGCACTTCCTCGGAAAACTAAGCCAGGTGGTATGAAGTAGGTGTTGGTGGACACCACAGTATTCATCAACAGTGCTAGTGCTAAAAGAATGTAATATATAGACTATGACGTGGCTTACTTACAAGAGTATCATGGCCCAGGAGAAGCAGATGGGTTACTGTCTGTTTACTACAGAGCAAATGGGTTACTGTTTACTACAGACTGAATGGGTTACTGTTTACTACATAGTGATGGTTAGTCATGATAGCACACAAATGTGCTGTTATATAGTTATGCCATCCAAGTGTTCGCAAAGAAATATTGATAATAGAAGAGACGTTATGTTTAGCATCAGCAGCTGAAGGCACCTCAACACAATGTAATTGCATTCACACTTTTAAGACTCGTATCTACCTTACTTAACTCTTTCCGGGACTGCAAGCTCATATTTCCCACAAGTAACTGAATAGCCTAACCCATGTTAAGAGAGATGCTGCTTGCGAGATCCGACCCCATACTGCATTGTTTGCAAAATAATGCTGAGTAATCTAGCAGAACCGAGATATAACATTGTCAAAGAGTTGTCTTGAATTTCACAGTGTTGTTTAGTGCAAAAATCTGCCAGACTTGGTGCTCTCGCGGCTGAACGAATATGCAGCTAACCAGCACTCCCCTGCTGAGACTGTCTCTACACTGAGTCAATCGCATGGTGGTGGCGTGCGTCACAGAGGCACAGTGCAGGGAATGGCTAAAAAGGATGGCCAGGGCTGTCATTGGTAGCACTTTCACGCACTACAAGATTGAGGGCCCTGGGACCCACTTACACGGTACGCTGCGCACCGGACCCCCACCACTATGCTAGGTGGTGAGTGCGTTGGTGCATGGTGTGCACTGCAGCATTTGTAAACAGATGCGCTTTCACAGCGCAATTACATAATGGCACGTAACGTGTGCACTGTTTCGCCGCCCCCAATTTAGTGCCACCTGGGGCGGACCGCCCCCACTGCCCCCCTAGCTAGGACCACTGATGTTTTAAAATACCTTGGGGAGGAGGGAGTGGGATGAGTTCAAGTATTACACATACTCATTAGAACCCTCGAAACTTGCATGGGCATTGGCGGGACTATTTTGAAGTGCTTCTCCTCATCCTTAAAACCCTGACCTCAAATAATCAAACTGAAAGGCTCCCGATTGAAGCCAACATTTATAACACAAGCCGTCTCACAAAGCTCCGCACGGTATAGTACAATCTCCAGTTTCCACATGGAGCCTTTGACCTTAATTCTCCAACTTGCTAGGATTACATATCATCTATACACCAATCATAGCCAACACTCTCTATCCTCCCTCGATGATGTGCTGCTACTAAAGCAATAACTTGCTGAAGTCCAAGTTTGACTCCAAAACAGTCACCTAAAGCTCAACCCACCAAAGACACAACTGCTAGTCATCTTCTTCTGCAAATGAATATTTCATTGCAAGCTCAGTCCAGTGTACAGAACATCCTCAGATACACGGTAAACTGGATGACAGCGAATTCATTAAAAATTAACCCGGACAAGACTGAGATCCTTGTGACCTCCGCTAAAGGGAACACCTGGAATGATCTCTTCTGGCCGCAGGAACTTGGCACTGCCCCAAGGTCCCATTTATTCAATGGGGTTAACCCAATAAGTCAGAGGACCAGGGTATCAGTTGATATAAACAAAGAATTTGGTCCTAGACATATCTTCAAACACAAAATAATACATCAGTAGATATTTACATATAAGGAAATAAATCCCAAGATAAAAGGATAGGAGATGAAATTCTTTAAACAGCCAGAGTTCTATAAAAAATGGATTGTACCCAATTTATATGTATCAAAAACAATTCTTAGGCAATCAATCGATATATTTAAAATGTATTTTCAGCATTTGTAAAACAAATTTAAATACAAAAAAGGAGAAGGAAAAGCTGCGAAGTGCAGTGAGAATGTGAAAAGGGGGCGCTCAGGTAAAATGAAAAGAAATGATTTAGAAAGCAAGTTACATAATTTATGTACAACTAAAATTACAATAATTCTAGTTGGACAACCAAGTAGGCCTACCTATACAAAGTTATATACATTAAATATGATCCAAGGGCGGGGGAAAGGGAAATAAAGTGTAGGCCTCAGTTAAATGGGGAAAACAACCGTCAACGTTTCGACACTGGCGCAAAAAGGGGAGAATTAACGCCTCTGCTGCGGGTCTTCTTCAGGACTGGAGTAGAAGGACGGGAAAGGGCAGGAAGTAGGAGGCAACAAAAATACCCTGAGAGGAATTTAGATGAAATTCCCAATGTTCATCTAAAAAGTAAGGCATCGAAGAGCAAGACTGAGTGCAATTTATGTAAAATGATGAGCAAGTACACCAGAAGTTAAAGAACTTCACTTACCCAAAGCTGGCACCGTGAAGATGCACTGTCATGGGAAAAGGGGGCGAACCTGTTTGATAGCCCACAGCGGACTCGGCTGTAAGGAACAAACCGAAACCGTTGTTAGAATTACTCAGACCTTACTTTTTAGATGAACATTGGGAATTTCAATCCTTCATGGTGATAATAACTTCGAGCATTTACAGTGTGACATTTATTGGACTTACACAGGGCACACCATTGACGGGTGAGTGTTCTTTTAGTGATTAATAGTGTTTACTAGGGAATATATTATTGTGCCTTGTGGAGATGGGCACTCAGCCAGATTTCCTTTGTGTTCTTTAGGTTGCCCTCATTCATTGTCGGGACGCGACCTTCATAATATTCTTCCTTGGTAAAGTACCCAACCAATTTTCCAGTTTTTAACAAAAAATTTCGAATTATTGAGGCTCTTTAAATCAATCTAAATTCCTTTCAGGGTATTTTTGTTGCCTCCTACTTCCTGCTCTTTTCCCGTCCTTCTCCTCCAGTCCTGAAGAAGACCTGCAGCAGAGGCGTTAATTCTCCCCTTTTTGTGCCAGGGTCGAAACGTCGACGGTTGTTTTCCCCATTTAACTGAGGCCTACACTTTATTTCCCTTTCCCCCGCCCTTGGATCATATTTAATGTATATAACTTTGTATAGGTAGGCCTCCTGGGTTGTCAAACTAGAAGCATTGAAATTTTAGTTGTACATAAATTATGTCACTTGCTTTCTAAATCATTTCTTCTCATTTTACCTGAGCACCCCCTTTTCACATTCTTACTGCACTTCGCAGCTTTTCCTTCTCCTTTTTTGTATTTAAATTTGTTTTACAAATGCTGAAAATAAATTTGAAATTTATCGATTGATTGACTAAGAATTGTTTTTGATACATATAAGTTGGGTACAATCCATTTTTTATAGAACTCTGGCTGTTTAAAGAACTTGTTCTCCTATCCTTTTATCTTGGGATTTATTTCCTTATATGTAAATAACTACTGCCCCAAGGTCAGCACATGTCGGTAAAAGTCTGGGCATCAAGATCAATGCCAACCTTTCCCTGACCAATCAAGTGTCCTCGGTGGTTGGCACCTGCGTGGGTCTAATGCAACAATTGCGGAAGCTGGCTCTCCTACTTTCACAGACCTCCTTAAAGATGATTATTTCTACCACAATCATGTCTAGGTTGGACTATGGGAATGCGATGTACATTGGCCTCCCCGTGAAATGAAGCAGGTGATCATGAATGACCTAGCTGATTTTTAAGCAGTATAGATGGGCTCATGCCACCCCCTGCTGCACACACTATATTGGCTCCCGACTAAACAGAGAGCCAAGTTTGAGGGCCTCTGCATTACCCATGAAGTCATTTTTGGTTAGGCCCCAAGCTACATTAAGGAACGCCTGGTGAACTATGTGCCGGAGCGCACATTGCGATCATCTACGGCAGGTCATTTGGCTCTTCCAAGAGTTAAACTGGCATCAAAAGGTGGCCGAGCGTTCTCACTCCAAATTTCTCGAAACTAGAATGAACTATCAGGGAACCTTCGGACAAACTCTGCCCTCCTTTCCTTTAGGAAAGACCTCAAGACGTATTTGTTCAGGGAAGCTCTGGTTACAGTATAAATCTGCCTGGGCCTGGGACTCTTGTGGCTTCTTAGTTTTCTCTATAAGACAGACCCTCCAGGATTTCGCGATTTCGTGGTTTGCCGCGAAATCAGCACTTTTGTAAAAATACTGCGGTTTTTACAAAAGTGCTTGCAAAATTGCCACTTTTGTAAAAATTCCACGATTTTTACAAAAGTGCCTGGTGAAATTGAGGAATGCCATTGACAAAACATTTGTATTCTGTATTATGTTGCATGTGCTTTCTAGTCATTCCACCCCATTCGTACTGTATAATTACCCTTACAAACATGTCATTGAAGTGTTGTGTCCTCACAAGTGCCTAGGCATCCACATCTTTACTGCAACTGAGATAGGCATAGTACTGTATGCCGGGTCACCCTGGATCATCTCACTAGAGCTAGGCCTGGACTGCTCACCCACATATTCTCGTAGAGTCAAGAAGGCTAACTTTGCAGTGCCGAAAATACCCTAGAGTCTTAGTGGACTACACCAGCACACTGACTTCTGCTTCAGTTTGATTTCCTGTGCAAATGTAAGAGTTGGGGGAGAAACCCTACCTATGGTATACATGTGTCCATAATCCGACTGTTGCAGACAGTGCCTTTTTTTGATAGGTGCTTTGTAAACAATGCCTTTTTAGTTGGGATTGTCAGCATACACTGTGTTTCAATATGGTTCTTTGCACATATTGCATTATTATCAAATTTTCTGCATACTCAGCCTTTTCGGTCAGGTTTTCTGTACACACTGTTGTAGTGCCTTTACACCCAGTTACATTCATATATTGCCTTTTGTTTCAAGTGTGTTACGCCTTTCTGTTCAGATTGAAAGGCACACATAACCATTTATTTCATGTATCGGTGAGCGGGATTTAACCAGTTAGGACTGTAGAAGAGATTCTGCCAAACTATGCACAACAGGCAAAGCAGAAGCCAGGACAAAGTGAAGTACTGACCTGGACTTAACCAGAGGAAAGTCCATGCAATGCGGACTTCAACATAAGGGTGTTTGCACATTGACAAGCCCCTGAAGCATTATCTGTGTTCTAATTTAACTGTGTAATTCCTACAGGCCAGGTCAAGGTAGAAAGCATAAGAGAGGATACGGAAGCTATATGCAAAATTAATCCTTGCTGCATGATGTTTCACATACATAGTGAAAAGCTCAAGTAGACAGACAATAGTAGGACGGTTCCATGAATTTGCAGAACATTGCTCCACCCTGTGACATCAAGTCAGGGAATCTTGGGATTGGAACCTCAGCTTCATTCTATCCAAAGAGTAAGGAATGGAATACATAAAATATATTACAGATCTCAATCACAAATAAGAAAAGAAAATTAACAAGTGGAAAGAAAAGAAAGAACCGGCATTGCCCTAGATATTCTGTTTACATCAATAATCCGAGACGGTCTGCTTTTGGAACCTTCCGACTGCTATTCCGTATTGCCCTGTCACAACACTCCTTTCATCTCCCCGACATCGCTTCTACCAGCCCATCTTTGTTGGGCTTCTCAGAACCTATACTAAAGCAAATGGAGGATTGCATTTCCAAGGGATAACAGCATTCACCTGTGGGCTGCTTCCTCTGTTCCATATCCCAGGTTGCTTTTTTCAAAGCGGACTACTCTGCTAAAACAGTTTCCATTGATTTTAAGGCTGAGAATGAATGGTTATGAGTAAAATAAAGTGCTGCAAAAATGCCGCTAAATTTGCTAATCCATGCCGCTATATCCTGGGGGGGTCTGATAAGCGCTAAGAGACCTGCAGGTGATTACGGATATATAAGCTGCATATAACATACCATCACATCTCCTCACCACACAGCTCCCCTCATATCCAGGACTGATTCGCATGTATGGACACCCTCAACTGTGTCCCAAAATCATCAGCTCCACAAGATCACTAGGAAGAACAATCAACAAGAACCTCAACCTGTTAGGCCACATCAATGCTATGGCCAAAACAGTGCCACACAGCCTAATACTGCTAAAAGAACTCAAGCCATTAATCCCTAATTACGACCTCAACAAGGTGGTACAGGCGCTAGTCATCTCTAGAATGGACTACGGAAAAACAACTATCACCAGCACTCCTTAGGGCCACACTTAACCAGCCAGGCTTGTCTCAGGAACTCACAGACATGATCAGCAATGGTCCGGGCAGGTAACAGCAGTGGGGCGGTGGGGCAGCGTAAGGGGGTATTTCGGGGGACGATGCCAAGGAAAAATTTATTATTTATTTAAGTTTCCCTCTGCATCGTCCCTTTAAATCCCCCCCTTAATCAGCTCCACCGTTGTTACCTGCACAGACCACAGCTGCACATGATCACATAACCCCGATACATAACAGGCTCAGCTCACTTCCTGTCAAATCCAATGCTATCAAGCACGCTATTGCTTATACATGCGCTGAGTCATAACCTGAGGCTCATGCTACTTCATATTACCTGTAAATAGTGTAAGTAAGCAACGTCTTGAAATGTTAACTGCTTACTGTACATATTGTAAGTTAGCTGCACTTGTAAATTTGATTCACGCCCTCTGTTACGGTAACCTGTGCTATGTTCAGCACTCTGATACCCTTCCAGAGCACAGCACCCTCCCAACTGGAGTAGTACCCCTAGAAGCTACCTCGGTCAGGACTCAGGACATTGATTACAGTTGCCCCTTCCTCCAGGTCAAACAACACCTGAACCTGGCATCCCAACCCAGGGACCAAACCCTGCGGTTTAACACTTGCCTGGCAAACCAGGACTTCCTTGGGAGCATGCATGCTCCCCCGAGGGTGACACATAACTCATGTGTCTTGTGACAGTTTGCCTGGCACAGATCTCCTGACCCCTGTCCTTCTGACAGTGCGCGAAAATCCCCCAGGACAGAAGTGGTCATTCACTGGTGATGTAGCCCTTCCAGCTGGCCCCTGACCCACTGGTTCCTCCACTGGGGACTCTTTCCCCCTCTCACCCCTCAGTCTGGACCTCTGTACCCTCCCAACTGGAGCGGCGATGCCAGACACCAGAACTGATGGAGGTCTGATTACAGACATTCCCGGGTCTAGGGGATCCCCTCAACGGGCGGACCATCAGGACAGCCTAGGCTCCCCACCTGGTGTTCTCTTAAAGAACCATCCAGGCTCTGAGACTGGGTTTTGGGCACTTGGGGACACGCAGCCCCACACTCACTCCTTCTCCACCGAGACAGGACGTGAGCCCCTTCGCCCCTCCCACTACAATGGGACCTACCTGGGCTACTCTGCACCTCTTCCACCACTCTGGGTTGGAAGATACCTGAGCCGTTCCCCACAGGGTCACTCCCCAATGCCTCTCCAGTCCCTCTGGAATCCATCAAAAGGTCTGCCTCCAATGTGAGTTCCCTGGGGTCAGAGAACTCACTGTCCAACAGGTTTTGGCATAGCTCTGGAAAACAGGGACTTACAATATGCTCTCCCACAATTGGATCACACAGCCCCACACAGGGGTTAACCAAACTATCCTTCACCTCACCATCCAGTGCCTTTTACATGTACTCCACACCACTCTCCTGAGATTGGCAAGACAGTATCTGACTGTCTCAGTCATTCAACCCACACTCTTCTGGGTGGTCGTCACACTCACATACCAGGACTTCAACCATGGGGGAACCCCTCTCCCTGCACCTCTCATCTAGAGTCAGTAGAGTGTCCCTCCTGCCCCTAGGACCATGAACCCCTGCGCCAGCTACCCTATTCTCCCCAGGGACGCTGCGCACTACTGGAGCTACATCATGTCCTTGAACTACAAAAGACAAGACCCCGGCACTCTAAATGTAACCCAAACACGTTTTAGATACATTTCTATGACACAGAAAGCACCCTAGGATCATGAGAGAGACATCATGTTACAGAGATTCAGTATACAGAACAGGATCGCATGATTCAACAGTGATTTATTTTCCACAAAAACATGAGATAGATTTCAGACAATTTAAACAATCACGTAACAGAAATCTTCTAATTAGAGTTCCAGTTCCTTGTCTGTAGTGCACGAAGACAGCCAACGCGTGTTTCGTCACCACCGTGACTTCCTCAAGGCTGTGGGAAGTGAAAAAATGAATACAATAGTTGGCACTTGTATCCTAAAAGGAAACTGTAAGTTAGTTTCCCCGATTGAAGGGAAATCGTGTAATACAAAAAAAAAAGAGAAGAAAAGGAAAGAACACCCAGAGCAAATGAGAGTTGAAAAATGTGAGGAAATATGTATAGATAAGTAGTCACATAGCTCCACAAGTGTGAGGCCAAGCCAGAATAATAAAGGCCAGTTAATAGAAGAGCCACATGTGAGAGATATTTAAAGATCTTATATAACAAAACGTGATTTAAGAGATTGTTAGAAAAACCAAGTGTATATTGAGACACCGAATCTAGTTCTAAAAGGTGACCCATTTGTTAATGGAAAGTCTCAAAAAGGAAGTAAAATTAAGTAACCTTGTAATATAGTAACGGAATGAGCCTGGGACAATATTCCAGTTTGTAGCTCTAGATTCTCGAGGTACCAAGGATCCCTTGTCAACACTAGTAGCAAAGACACTGAAATTAAAAACACATGTTTGATTAGTATCCACAAAAGTGTGCATACACAAATACCTCTTAGGTCATTAGTCCAAGGTACAGACTGTAACAAAGAACAAGTCATGTACAAAATATAATATAATAATCTTATGCTGTAGTGGTAGAGAAGCCTAGTAAACGGTCCACATATGGAGCTCTTACGTTCTCATGATGTCTCTCTCATGATCCTATGGTGCTTTCTGTGTCATAGAAATGTATCTAAAACGTGTTTGGGTTACATTTAGAGTGCCGGGGTCTTGTCTTTAGTATATTTCTGAATAAGTCATTTTATGTCTTGTTCTAATCGATACCCTGGGTAGTGGGGTATCTTACCCTGAGTGGCACCTACTGGAATTGGTGAATTGTGAATAAGTGTAATTTAAACTGTACTTATTTCTGACAACACTTTTTTGACGTGCGACATTATATCCACCACTACCGTGTGTGGTTTCATGTCCTTGAACCTCCTGGTGTATGTTAACCCCTCCTTCAAGTCAGACGCCACATCTCTGGATGTATGTACTGGTCCCTCAGCACTAGATAACAACATTTTGCTGCCACCATCTGAGCTGGACTCCACCTCCAACTCAGCAAAGCTCACTTTCTGAACTACCCAAATTTCTTCTTCTTGTGCTAAGGCCCTCTGAGCCTCATCAATCTCTCTCAGCTCTTCATCAATTTCTCTCATCCTCTGTTCATGAGCCAGAAGCCAGCTATCTTTTTCTTTTTCTCCCTCACTTTCAGGAAATTCCTCCTTCTAAGACTTAACTGGTAGTGTTGCCTTCCAGCTGGGTAACCCATACTGGAATAGGGATGTCACTAGATCCTCCCTGGACCTTCTCTTCACAGGCAGCCCCCTTTCCTTGCAAAACACACATAGCTCCTTCATTGTGTAGACAAACATGTGCCAGATGTCGAGTTCCATTTTGCAACAACTACCCAGAGCCATAGTATCAAAAATACCTTCAAGAAGACACCATAAAACAGAAAAAATAGTATGCGGTTGTGTTTGGTCTGCACTCACTAGTAGTGTTAACCAATCACTGTACATAAGTCACAAATGCAAGTCCAGAATCCTCGCTGCTGACCACCAATGTTAGATTTGTGGGTTTTTAGTTGCCACAGGTAGGTACTTGTGACAAATAGGGACCCTTGCCTCTAGTCAGGGTAAGGGGGTACACTCCTAAAATAACCACTGCTCACCCACTTGGTAGCTTGGCATGAGCAGACAGGCTTATCTCAGAGGCAGTGTGTAAAGCATTTGTGACCACATACAGTAACCCAGTGACAACACTACAGATGAACACCACACAGTTGTATGTTAAAAATAAGCATTCTTTATATAGACTTAACACAAGACCACAAGTGACAAAAGTCCACAATACTATACTTAAAATGGTAGTTTTAGCTTAGTTCAGTTCAGTTTTTAAGATGCGACACTTTAAGTTAATGTACCTTGTGATGCATGGCGCTTCCACAACAAAAGTGTTGCAGCAATGGAAATGCGGCAAAGTTCCGGAGCAAAGAAATAAAGACGTGAAGATCTTCCAGATTCGGCACGCTTCTCCGATGTTGAGAGAAGTCTCAGTTCCATGCGTTGACTGCAGCGGCGACATCCTTGTTCAGCAATGCGACTGCAACAGCTTCGGCTGCGGCACTCTTCTCCAACGTTTGTGAGACGCTTCCGCGCAATTTGACAACTACAGCGGCGACATCCAAGATACGACTGCAGCAGCTCCGACGGCGACACGCTTCCTCATGGATGCGAGGTGCTTTTCTTGATGCGTTGTAGTGTGACAGCTACAGCGGCGACATCCACGATGCGACGGCAACACGCTTCTTCCTCATTGCAAAACGCTTCTCTCGATGCGGTGCAGTGCAACAACTACAGCGGTGACATCCAAGATGTGACGGCAGCAGCTGCGACGGCGACACGCTTCCTCTCCGTTGCGAGACACTTCTCTCCAGGCCGTGCAATGCGTTAGCTACATCGGCGCACCCTCCTTCGGAGTTGCGACGGCAGCGGCTGCGATGGCGACACGCTTCTTCCTCTTGAGTCGCGCTTCCAGATCCTTGAGACACGCAGTCCTTCAGAAGGCCCAAAAACAGCAGCAGGCACTTCCAAAGAACTCTGGGGAGCTGGGGTTTGAAGACTGTTGTCCCTGAGACATCAGCAGGAGGCAAGCTCTGTTCCAATCCCTTGGAGATCCTTCACAAGTTGAAAATAAAGCACACAAAGTTATTTCTCCTTTCTTTGGCAGTCAGGCAACCACTGCAGGCCAATCCCCCGAGCAGCACTTCAGCTTAGGGATAGTCTCTTCTCAGTTTCTTCAGGTTCCTCTCCTAAGCAAAGGTTTCTCCTTGTAGTCCAAAAGTGATCTGATTTCTTGGGATCAGGGTCCCAATATTTATACCCCAAAATCCTTTGTCCTCTGAGGGCAGAGGGGACTTTGCCCAGTCCAAACCAGTTCTGGAGCACTCTGTTTACATGACTCCTTCAATCCTTTCACACTGCAGAGCAGAAACATCAGATGCCCCACCGGAGGTGGAGCTAGCATTGTGGAGGGAAAGCACGGCCCTTGAGCACTTTGTTGACATGATTACTTCTCTTCTTTTACAGTGCAGAGCAGAGACAATAGACACACCACAGGGGGTGGAGCCATCACTGTAGGGAGCGGGTACATTCCTATTCTGGTCCCAGGTGCAACTCCTCCTTCCCATCTAGATGCAGATCTCTCTATTCACCACTGGGCTTCCTCATTCTGTCTCCTGGAATCCCCCAGCCCTGTGACTCACACTCCAGACAAGGAATACACAACCTAGCAGAGGCAGGCTTGGATAACTAGACAAGAAAATACCTACTTTCTAAAAGTGGTATTTTCAAACACAGAATGTTAAAACCAACTTCACTAAAAGATGTATTTTATCATTCAGGCATGCTAAACTCGAATTTCTACCATGTTCTCCGAGTCAGTTAGGATTATATAATGTAATAATCTAACTGCCCATTCTGGCCTATGGAGAACAGTTAGCCTTGCAATAGTTGTGAGAAGTTGGCCTGGCATATGTTGTCCACTATTCTAGTGGGCACCTTGCACCAGTCCAGACGACCCTTATTGATGGTAGGTTTAAGACAACCTTATAGAAAGATATCCCAGTGGTAGCTGTGGAGAGCAGCCTTCAGGCTTAGTCTTGAAGGAATGTAAAGCAGCTTGTTTTACCAGTCTATAATCTCTTGAATGATCAAATGAAAGTACACAACATAAGGTATATAACAAATATATATTTATTTAATCTAAACACAACCCCTCTAGTCTCTTTATGAGGCTAGAGGCAAAAGTACAATACAATAACTTTAAATAGCACACAGTAAATAGCACGGTATACGTTTTGCCTTAGGGTCCTCACAAACCATATACTAAAATAGTGGTATAAGAACCACGTGAGAGATAGAAGTGAGGCCTAGGGCCTGTAGAACTGCTGGGGCAACCAGGAACCACCCAATGTAGGGAAGCAGGAGACCCACAGGGGATGCGTGCAGTGTCTAAACCCAGCCGCGATTCTCCATAGACTTCTATGAGAAAAGTTTGGGTTACAGTTTTAGAGTTTAAGGACTCTTAGGAGTGGACTGCGGTGAAACCCCTTTAGACTAGGACACCTTCTGAGTCAAGGCCCATGGGAGGACCGGAGTACTCGTGTTACCTCACCTAGGGAAGCCGGGTGCATAGCTGTCTTTTCGTGTCGGGTTTTGTCGTTGATTCCAATGCAGGGCTGCGAAGAAGTCCTGCAGGCGACCAGAGGAAAAGTGTCCGGGTGGATCCAAGGGTGGATCAGAGATCTGAACAACCTGAAAGCAGAGGGGACAGAGTCTGGGTCACTAGCCAGTGAGCAGGATGGCGACAAGAAGATGCCAGCCGATATCAAGTGAAGTAGGTGAAGCTTGACTCTCCAGCCACGAGGACCAGGAGGCGTCGACGATGACCAGGAGCTGGATTTGAGCTGTCCCACAAAGGATGTTAGTGCTGCAGCTTCGGAATCCGGATTGGACCCAACAAACCTTGGCAACAGCAACCCACGCAAGATGCAAAGATTGTCTTCGGTGCAGACCAGAAAGGTCTGAGGGACTCACCTTTTGGAGGGGAGTCAGAGCACATCTGAAGCAACCAGGAAAGCTCAAGAAACAAAGGATTGTCCTTTGCGGGGACCCATTAGCAAACAAACTAGAGATTGCGAAGGAGCATCGAGCTGCAGTGAAGAAAATGGGTCCACGGGACACTCGTGGAGTATAGGCCTGTCAGCTTCAGTGCAAAAGGTGATCGGAACAAGGGCAACAAATAGCCCAATGCACAAATTCAGAAAACTTTGGGAAGTAGGTACACTTGCAAACTTGCAGGATGTCCAGGAGTTCCAGTCCCACATCTCTCGTCTTGGCTGTGGGTCTCAGCTTTGCTGGGATCTCGTGTCGGCCTCAGAGATGTCTGGAAGTCCATGTCCTGTGTCACAGATTCTTCGGGATCCCGCGGGAGCCTCAAAAATGCAGACCAGCAAGATGCTTCTAGGTACCTGTTTGAACAGGGAGGTCACTGCTTGACCTCAAGGGAGATTTCTTCCATCTTCCAGTTGATATGGAATGTCAAAGGTCCAGGATTTCATCTTCAGAGTTTCGTTCAGGGTAATCTAAAGTCTCAGAGACTGGGTTCCTATACTTACACTAAGTTTAGAGGATGGACTAACTCTAGGGTCCCACATATGAGAGGACCTGGGGAGGGGGTGCTTATACCCCTTACCCTTTGTCCAGTTTTGTGCCAGAGCTGGGGGTGAGCACCCCAGCAACCAGTTTGAACTGGGAAATGCATGGAGCACCTTGTGTGCACCCAGGCAGTGTCTGAAAAGCATTCACTGAATGCAACCCACCCCGCCCCAATACACTAAAGCCTCCCTGGGCAGGAAACCTATTGTCCAGGCCTCCCCTGCTGGAGCTTCATCCAGCAGCAGGAGGTCAGACCTATGTCTGTGGCAGCAGCATCCATTTTGTGATGCTGTGGCTCTTTAAAATATTTACCGGGTGTACCAGTGTGTATATGTCTTCTCCCTCTAGAAGGGTGGAATTCTACTCCCGCCGCCCGAACTGGCAGGGGGGGTAGGATTCCAAAGTGTTTGACCCCAAACTCGACATGTTTTGATAAAGCCAAACCAAAGTTAGCATTAACCTCGAGAATTACAATGCACTTAAGAGTATACGGTAGGGCCATATCTCAGAACAGCTACAAGGAAGGGATTGCGAAAGCTACAGAGGGGCTCAGCTCATGCTACGGCACCCTCTCACACAAAACCAAGCACTCTACCTTCAGGATTGTCAAGGCCTGCCATAGGAGTGACTTATAGATTAATATGTGTCTGTTTAAAATGGTGGATATATGTATACTATATCACAGTAAGGGGTGCTTACACCACCTTACCCAGGCTGCAAGTGCAGACCTGTGTTGTCATTTTGGAAGACTTCCCAGAGGTGGCATAATACATGCTTCAGCCACTGGTAGGCCTCTGGGGTACCTATGCCCCTGGTACCAAAGGTACCATATACTAGGGGCTCACAAGGTAACTCAGTACCCAATCTGGTATGTACCTAAAGTACATGCCATCAATTTAGAGAGAGAATAGCTAGGCTGTGGTCCTGATTAGCAGGGCCACAGCCAGACTAAAGTAAAAAAAACAGTGAAACACAGCAAAAAGTGGGGCTAACCATAGGAAGCAGACCTTACTCTCCTACAATAGTGAAAAATGAAAATGGCTGTAATTCACTGTTAGGATATGCCACACACACCAGGGCATGTCTTACATTATACCTACAATGCACTCTGCCCTTGGGCCTACCATAGGGGTGTCTGATATGAAGAAAAGGGAAGGTTTATGGACTGGCAAGTGGGTGCACTTGCCCAGTCAGCATGACAGTATCAGATTTCACAAAGGCTCTGCAATGGCAGGCCTTAGACACACTTTTACAGGCTGCTTCTGTGAGTGGCACAACCAGTGCTGCAAGCCCACCAGCAGCATTTGGATTACCAGCCCTGGGCACTACTGGTACATAGTACTAGGGTCTGACAGGTAACCCAAACCAGCCAATCATGGAATCACTAATTCATACATCAATTTACAATAGGCAGAACATAGGCACTTTAGCACTGATCAGCAGTGGTAAAGTGCCCAGAGTCATAAAACCAACAAAAACAGCTCATACAAAATACCGGAGGAAAGCAAAAAGTTCAGGGATGACCTTGCAAAAAGGGCCAAGTCCAACACAGAACAATACAAAATATATACATAGACAATTTGGCACCACACATCACACAACCATCAGTCATACCATACTCATCTCAACAGCGATGTACTGTATTGCAACCTTCCAATAAAAGTATGTTTAAAAAAAAATACCATACACATCCCAACTGAGCAAGACATGAATTGTACCTAACACACTAACAGAGAACAATTGCCATATACATTATACATAAATAATTGTCATATAAAAAATACAAAAATCATTTCAAGACTAAGAACAGCGCCGACAACAGTTCCTTTGTCAGGGCGCAGTGATACAATTTTGCTTTGTAGTAAGAATTATATATATGCTAAGGTGTATTGAAGAATGGGTGGGTGTATAAGTGTCTGGATGGAGGATTTAGTAGGTGTGTGAATGACTGTATAAGGCAGTGATTAAATGTGTGTTACTGAATGCATGGGTTAGTGACTAAACTGTGTGAATGTCTTTATCAGTCTGTCTGTTGTTGTTTAAGCTGCTGCATGAGTTGGTCAGTAGTAACATGAGTGTCTATATGGGTTATTGATTGGTTGATCGAGTATTTGTATGGGAGACAGTGTGTGTGTGGGTAGGTGGGAGGTGTGTGACTCTGTGCATAGATGTTTGAGTGGTTGATTCACTGGGTGTATCAGTTCAAAAGTGCATCTGGGTACAGCTGTATGGATGAGTGAGTGTGTGTATGGATGTGTTTGTGAGTGAATGGATGTCTCAGCGGTACATGTCCATTAACTTCATATGTAAAAGGCAGTGTATGTGAGAGTAGGAATATATAAATGACTATATGTGAGAGTCAGTGATTGTGAGAGTGGCTGTATGGATGAGTGAGTACTTGTATCAGTGATTATATAAGAGAGTACGTCTAGGTTAGTATCTGTATAAATAAGTCGGGTGGTATGTGTATAACTGTATAGGTGAGTAAATGGGAGTGTGATTGATTCTTTGCATGAATGGTGTGTGAGTAACTTCATGGATCAGTGGCGCTGGTTGAGTGTCTGTATAGGTGTATGAGTGCATATGATAGTACTGTATTGATGAGTGACTGCATGCATGAGTTGTTGTATGGGTGAATGAGTGGATGTGTGTGTAGACCTAGGAATCAGTGAGTGTGTATGTAGTAAGTGATATTGGTGTGTCGATGGTTTCGAAAATGGTAGCCGGTATTTTACAGTGGGTGTCTCAAAGGTTATATTAGAGTGTGTGGAGGTGCATCAGATTATCACGTGGATGATATCATCAGTGATGTCATCAATGATGTTATTTAAGATGTCATCACTGATATCATCAGTGAAGTCACTGACCATGTCATGACTGATGTAATATGTGACGTCATCAGCAGTACATTGCGTGCATGAGTTATAGTTAGCTAAACTAACTATAACAGAGGAATTTCTCTGGTTTTGTACGAGTAAAATGTCCAACTAATTATAACATCCCTGAAACCTATATTTTTTCAGTGAATTTCTAAGGTTTTTTAAATGCTAATTTCTAACTATAACGTGCCTGAAACCTATGATTTTGTTCAGTGAATTTCAATGTTTTTTTAAATGCTAATTTCTAACTATAATGTTTCTGAAACCTAAGGTTTTTTCACTGAATTTCAAAGGTTTTTTAAGTGCTAATTTCTAACCATAACATACCAGTCGTGTTTCTAGAGTGGTGGAGAAAGGTGAGCGTGGCCTCCGAAACAGCTCTTAGCAATCCCACTGTGTGGAGTTTTACTGGAGGTAACAGGAGGAGAAGTTAGCCCCCAACGTCAACCTTGGGGGCCTACTATCACTTTTATTACCACCAGTAAGTCCCAAACAGCAGGATTACTAACTTCTTATATTCGGCCCGCGCCCTCCCTGCACCACTGTGCACCACTGTGCAAACGCGCCCTATGGCGGTTTTTAAGTTGGGGGATTAAGAAAGAGTAGATGAAGCAGTGACAGAAGAAGGCGAATAAGGTTAAGGGTGGGAATTCCACAAAGTTGAACAAAAACTCTGTGAATTCCTTCGCTCCATCATACTCCCAATTAATAAAACAGAAACCTCATACTAGTCGTTACTAGGTGTCCCTCATGAGTCAAATGCAAAAGCTTGATGTAATAATTTCAATGCTTTTGCATTTATCTTGGGAGGGACACCTAGTAATGACTAGTTGAACTGCAGCTCTTTGTAGAATTATTTTAATATTGGATACTATAATATTCACTGCCCACTACTAATCTAGTCCCATAATGCTTTGCAGGGCCTTTGGTTGGGATTGTATTTTTGCCCATAACTGTGCGTGGGGTGGTCCTAAGAGGATGGGACCACCACTGAATCATTCAGCATGATATGCTCTCTGTGTTCAAGTCATCTGCTTTGTCCTCCCTCTAGGTTAGGGGGGACCCACAAATCATCACCTCTCTCATTGCCTGATATTTTTCATTTTCAAAGTTCACCTTTGTGAATTGGTTATATCCTTTTTGTCATATAAAGGTTTTTTATCAAAGCATTTGTGGGTGCAGGTTAGTAGCTGACTCCGGAGAAACTGAGGGGCATATTAACAAGGGCTTTATCTCCGCTTTTTTGGCTTTAAAAGCCAAAGAAGCTGAGATAAAAATATTGTGCTATCACCAACAGGGTGCTAACATGCAAAATTGCATGTTAGCACCCTTTTTCAATACGCTTCCCTTTGCATCTCTAATGAGATGCAAAGTGGGCGTTCCGGAGAAAATTAATAAGAAAAATGTCGCTAAGCGACAATTCTCCTATTATCAAGCTTCACGCTAACCCTGTTAGAGACAAAAAAAAGCAGCGCTAACCACTGTTAACGCTGCTTTTTTACTTCTGCTAATATTCAGACTTAGCCCTGTAATCCAATGGGAGGTGGATTACATGGCTAAGTCCACCATGGGCTATCAACATGGATATCCCTATCCTTGTAGTTTTATTGCTGCATTACCAGTGATCACCTCCCAAAATGCCGCTATCGCTGGATTTTTTTATCGCCTAGGCAGTTAGCGTTGTTAATAACGCGATAACCAGGCGATATTATCCAGCGATAGCGAGCGTTAATTTTTTTTACGTTAAGCGCCCTTAGCGTTAATTTTCCATGTTCCTTGTTAATATGCCCCTGAGTTTTTGACTGAATTCTGTGTTTTTAATGGAATGCGTAGTTACCAAATGCCCGGAAAACTCCGCTAGCGGAGCTGAGTTCATTGCCCAGGCCTAAATAAGGTACTCACAAGTTACTTAAACTAAGCTCTTAAATAATGATGTACAGCTGGCAATAAAGAAAGCATTGGGGGTGATGGTGAACCATCCCCACACGGTGAATCATCGCCAAATGCTACAATAAAGAAGATAAAACGCTAATGAATGCAGGAGTCTTCTTTATTAGTTCCTTACACCACCACAGGTTCCATCAGCTGGAGTTAGCTGCGGAATGTTGCCAACAAATTCAAGGCACAGGTTATAAGGGGCTGGGGAAAGGGGATGTGGACTGTACCAAATACATAAGATTATAACAGAACGCTCCATGAGTATCTATTATTATGCACTTATCTCTGCGCTTAATGTAAAATGTACTTCCTGTTTGTGCTTTTAGGTGTGATGGGTATCACAAATGCTGGGACAGTTACCAAAGGAGATACCACTCCTGCACATCCCCTAATGGAAAAGGAGGAATTTGAAGAGTGCAAACCAGAAATAATGGAGCGGGGGCAGTGGAACAACAAACAGGAGTTTTTGCTGTCAGTTGCCGGTGAAATCATTGGATTGGGCAACGTCTGGAGATTTCCTTATCTCTGTTACAAAAACGGAGGTGGTAGGTATAGTGCACTGCTCTAAATGTGATGTTAATACAATTTGAAAAAAGTCCCCAATTACAATTCACCCACCATTGGTAAATTCTATCTGCTAGAAGAACTGGAGGACTGAAGAATGTGATTAAGTGTGGCACGTTGGTGGAGAGATGGTGAACTTCCATTTCAAAAGTAAATCTAGATTTTTGGGTGAATATGGACTGGAAAAAAATTAGAGCCATTGCTGCAAATAGCACAGCTCTGCCATTAGTATGGCCTTTCAATTCCAGAAAAGTTGGGAGGCTTTTATTCCCTTGCACTGCCGCTAGCTTCCCACCAGATGTCAGCGCCAGAAGGTGGATGGGACACGCAGCCCCCTCAAAGCTGGGAGGTTTGTGAGAGTGCTGGCAGTCCACTGCGTTTTCAATCTAAACCTACTTTTAGGTGTCTATCCCATCAATGTTGTTCCTTATGCTATTGTTCCTCTCCCTGGCGAGTCTCTATCAGGAGACGCCATCAGAGGCTCCATACCTCCAATCCTTCCTGTTTGTCACCTTTTTCCCAATCCAATATGGATTCTGTTTTCATTCCTTTTGGCTTATGAAAGGAGGGATATTTATGCATTCATTGTAGTGCAACGCTTCATGCAGACCTGTCATCTTGTTCCAGTGCTCCTGTATGAATGGTAGCTCTGTCTTGTGGTTTTGCAAGTTGTCATTCTATCCCTCTTCATTTTGGGTTATCCTGCTCTTACACACCTCTCCTGGTTCCTCCTTGAAATTCTTCTGGAAGGATCTCCTCTTCTCCAGCAGTGTCTCCTACCTCGAGCCCTGGTCATCATTGATCAATGTTCCAGTTCAGGGCTTACAAGTCCTCTCTGAGATTTTTTTGCCCCTGAGTGTTTTTATCCATTTGGGACCTTTTTTGGGAGGCACCTTCTATCTGCTCAGGCGCTTCTTTGTGTTGGCAGCAACCTGTGTACTGAAAGGGGGGCCCATGCCTCTGGCAGACAAAGATAGTGAAAACCTAGGCTACTGTACTGAGACACAGCCAAAGACACTCCAATATGTGGTAGCTTCCTGACACAATAACAAAGTTTGATTTTTGGTTGCTTACGTTGAATCATCAGTAGTATATATGCGGTTCACATACTGCTTTTAGAGGTCTCTTTCTATCAAATGTTTGTTCCAGTGGGTAGTAGACAGAGTTCTTAATTTGAGTACTTGCCATCTGGGATGATTGCGAATTGAGTTGGCCATGTCAATGCATGTGTTTGAGGTAATTTGTATCTTTTTAAGGATCCACAGTATCCCCTATGTGGCATTATGGCATGTTGGTAAAGATTTTGAATTTAGTGTATGGTCTGTCATTGTTAAGTGATTTATTGATTAGTTAAGATTGGGGTGCTGTTTTAAGCTTGATGAAGTCCCACTAAATGATACTTCTGAGCTATGTATGATGTGTCACATCTTATGATTTGTACTAGTTATGATAGAAGTAGGTGGCAGGCCAGACTGAAATGAGATGACAATTAGTGGTGTAAGAGGGAATAGATGGCAGTAGGTTATTATTGGAATGAGCTGGAGATGGTTTGAAGAGCAGACGGTTACACACATTGTGAAGAGTATACTGTGCTTGCTATTCTGTTGGATAAAAGTTTCATTTTAAGAAACTTTCAAATTGGAATTTGTTCAAAAGTGCTGCTCCCGCACTAGAGACATTCTCTCAGAATTTGGCGATGAGCAATTAAAGGGATTTAAAAGAAAGAGCTACAGCTGTGCCAGTAAAGATAAGCAGTGAGAATTAATGTTTCTAAATTTGTGTATAAATGCAGGTCAAATAGACATAAAATAGAAGTGGAAGTGTAGGGAAGTGCTGGGGCTGTGAAATTGTGCCTCACAATGATGATCACATCTGAATTGAGGGAGTCTAAAGAATCTGAACATGAACTAAACCCATATCATAGTCAGGAAGGACATCCAAGAACAAAATCTACCATTTTGAAATCAAGCAATGAAACAAACAACAAGACAAGAATTTCAGTGGCTATTTTGGGATCTTACTGGCCATGTTGAGGATAGGGAAATCTCGTTGGAATGCAGGCAGGCTCATGTTAATATGATGCATAAAAAAATAATCTTAAAAAAATGTTGAAAAGTGGCATTTTTAATATAAGACATACATATTTACATATATACAGATATATTACAATCACACACATATAAAATAGTCAACATATGGAAAGAGAAAATTAAATTGACAGTGAGATTGCAAAGAATTAATTAAATATAAAACAAATGCATCTTCTACATAAGGAACAAAACATTTCTAGCATGATCATCTGAAAACCTCTACCATTATATATGTCTGATCTGCAGATTATAGCCCAAATCTGGCAGAAATGGAGTAGCAGGAGGGTTAAAAATGTCCTTAAGGCAACATGCAAAAGACACGCTGTTGAGCGAGCAACACATATATTTCTGAACTCGGTTGAAAATTTGGTATTTCTGGACTCTGATATAAACTAAGGGCTCATAAAGTGCCCTAATAAAAGGTTTAACCTGCAGAGAAACATATGTTTTGAAAGGTATTTGTTTTACATGTCCTGTCAATGAGAAGAGTAAACAAAGGATGAATTTACAATGAGACTAAAGAAATTAGTAAGTAAGTTTGCAAGGTTTACTATTGAAAAAGAAATTGAGCTACTGATAACAAAAGGATGTAAATATATTCCTTTCTAGGTCTGGAACAATTTCTGAAAATACAGAACTCAGAAAAAAACCTTTGGGGAAAATGTATTACCTGCAAACTATGTTATAAATATTAGCACAGAGATAAGAGTGAAAACACATGCTGTTAATCTGGAACTAGGAAAATGGCAAAAATTGAAGCAAAAAATCAGAAATATGAAAATCAAAGGAAGGGTACAATAAATATTATATTATACAATTATACTACATATAAATTAATTCAACAAGCCATAGGTGCACATTGAAAGAAGAGTTCAAATTCATCTACAGGAAAGTAGACAATGAAATTAACTGAAATTAACTCTATGTCATTGTGCCAGCAAAGATCCAATGCAGTGGGTATCTCATATAGTTGTGATTCCAAAATAAAACATTAGGATATAAGCAATATTAGAATATGAATACATATGAGAGTGCAAAATATGATCATTGTCTACGTTTTGATGATAAGTTAAGGAGAAGTGTGGCTCAGGGGTTAGAGGCAGCAGACCCGGAAGCTGAGATCGGTCCTGGACCAGGGTTCAATTCCCCGCCTCGGCGGGTCTTGGGCTAAAAAAACTTCCACGGACTCGATAATTCTCGCCCCGGTGCCTCCTCGACTCACGGGTTCACACTCTGCGACTCTGGGCAATAGCTTGCTTAATCTCCACGACGGCCCCTCGCGGCGGGATGCCTGACTTTCACCTTGTGGATACCCTGCTATCTCACAGGGGAATACCAGGAAGGGTTCCCTAAGCAAGAGCCGGGAAACCCACTGCGGGTAGCTGTGCGCTATATAAGCTCAACTACATTTACATTTACACATTTACAATCTTAATGCCACCCCACCACAGTATTTTCAAACCTGTATTTATGTAAAATATATAATCATCTAGAAATTGATTCAAAGGAAAGGTATAACAACATGTTTGTTACACCTAAATACGTTCAGATACACAAAATTGAATTTTGGAATAAGTTCAGCTGCAGAGATATTTCAGGAAATTGTGAAGAACAACATTAAGCCAATGAAACTGTGTTAATATCGGTGATGATATATTCGCCCAATCCAAGAGGAACATGATTGTGCTTTCACAAAACCCTGTAAATGTCTAACAGACCCTGATCTGAAATGAATGTGTGAACAGTGTGAAATTATTATACCTGAGTTAATTTTCTATGGACATATTTGTTTCAAAGAAGGAAAAGACTGGGATGATGAAATAGTGTCCGCATTTAAATCTTCAGTATACCTAAATAAAGCTTCTGAATTGAGATCACTTTTATGCATGGCTAGCAAATGTCCACAATATGTCAAGGGCAATTCCACTTCAAGTGCTTCTCTGCATGAAATAATCAAGAAAGAAAACATTTCCAATGGGATGAGAACTGTGAAATGATGCTTAAAAATAAAAGAATACATCTATCCTAATTTGATCTCATATTTACAGTACAACTGGTAGATGCAAGCCTGGTTGAACTAGGGGAAATAGCAGCACAACACAAACCATGAACAGAAACACCTTGAGCTGCACTTTACTTTGTACCATCCAGGTACAAGCGGTGCAATTGTGGAATAAACTGCCGGTGGAATTAAGGCTGATGCAGGATTTTCTTATATTCGGGAAGTCACTGAAAATCTGGTTATTCCAGCTATAATTCTCAATCTGGTAGTCATAGCATGCAGTCAATGTCGTTATCACGCCTTAGCGCTGGGACACTCAATTGAGTAGCTGTGCGCTTTACAAGTACCCATTTAGTGTAACATAACATATGCCAGTAGCAGCTTAACAGGCATTGAAAACAAGTACTCACAACAAGAGAAAGGCAGCGTAGCAGTAGTATGAGAACACTATTTCACATTGCAAGCCATTTGAAATAATACATGACCACCAATCATTGGTTACAATATTTGGAAATTCAAGAGCAAAAATGCCTTTATTTATGGAGAGATGTGGTATGAGGCTAATGTACTACACCTTTGGAATCATTTGCAAGTCCAGTTAAGGTGAGGCAGAGGACCTCTCTGCTCATAGTATTTGCCTTATCTATGGCTCCAAAAAACAACACTGGGGGCAAGCCAAAAAAGAAAGGTATGGCTGATGGTGTCTCTGTGTCTGGCAACACAGATAACACCTTAAGCATGGACTCTGTGGTAAATATCGGGTTGGAGGGAGCAGCACCAGAAGCTGGATCAGGGCGGGCAAAGCTTCAACCGCCCACAGGGCAGAACACCCCTAAGGAGATGCACCCTCCCTCAGTCAGAACCCGACAAGCTACAGCCACCGCGACTGTCAGTGTGGTGGAAATGCTGAATCGTAATGAAAAGAAAAGAAAATTGAAGGATATCGAACCACCCTCAGCAGCCGCAGCTACTGGGTTACCGGGGTCATCTGTACTACCTGTGTTACCAGTACTGTTCGAGTTGCCCGCTCCACCAATATCGGCCACTACTCCAGTAGAGACTCCTGGTATAGATCCAGCGCCGCAACCAGTAGCACAATCGGTCCCAAATCTGCAGCAGCCACAGCAGCTTCACCCGCAGACACAGATCCCTCAGTCATGTCAGGAGGAGGAAGCCAGGGATGACGTCGCAGGCGGGGGCATGTTTCTGTTGACACATTCAGAGTCTCTAGCTGCTGTATCGGGGGCCGACGATATCTGTGTTGTCAATAACAGCGAGGTCAACACCCCACTACCCTCACAAGATGCGATGTACCCTCCAATAGAAGTGACAGTAGTCCCACCAACTAACAGTGAGTGCGATCAAGGAGGCACAACAACAGCTGAAATATTCAAAGAGAGCACCATCTCTACCACGGCTCCAGAGGTTCATAGGGGCTTACTTGCCAATTCTAAAGCTAATACAATCTATCCCGGGGTCGCTCATGGTGAGAGGGAAAAGGAAAAGACCCCCAGCGAGTGCTTCTTCTCTGTTACAGAGGAGGCCAACTGGTCAGAGGAGGACGAAAAGCCGCATAGCTCAGATATTGATGGTAGTAATCCGGAAACAGAGAGCGATAGTGAGGCAGGGTTACCGTCATCTATTATTAAAAATGTGCCCCCTCAAAGGGACCACACAGCACTAACTTGGGATCACTCTCCTACTACATCCCTTCAAGGGAATGCCAACCCGGCCATGGGTAACGTAAGGCACAACGAGACTACGCAGTTGTCAATGATGGCGATGATGGAATCAATTCACCAAGGAATAACTGCACACAGAGAAGAAACCCGGTCAGACAGCCTTAAATCCCAAGCTGCGATAAGAAAGATGAAAGCAGTGGTTAGAAAGCTTTCAAAAGCCTGGGTAAGCGTTGGAGACAGGGTCTCAAATCTAGAGGAGAGGGTAGTCGCCACCGAAGCTGAGGCGGCCGCAGCCACAAATAAAGTGGAAACGCTGGGAGCTCAAGCAATTGACGTCCAGTGGAAGCTGGAGGACCTTGAGAATAGGCAAAGAAGGAACAATCTCAGGGTCCTGGGTATTCCGGAAGGGGCTGAGGGTCAGGATGTCAAAATGTTCATTGTCAAAACATTTGAGAAAGCCTTTCCAGACATCGCCGGCTGGAACTGGACCACTGAAATACAGAGAGCACATAGGACTCCCTTCAGATTGAGAAAAAACGCCAGAGAAGGTGATAAGCCTAGAGCAATCTTAATCTACATAGGCAATTTTCTTCTTCGTCAGTCCATATCAGAGAAAGCCCGGCCAGACTCCAAAAGAACCTTTGAAGGAGGGTCCTTCTTTGTCAGGCCGGATTTCTGCCATTCCACCGTGGAACGTCGATGGAGATTAAAACAATTAATCAAACCTTTCCAGGACAAAAGAGTGCAGGTTTATCTCATCAATCCTGCTCAGTTAAAGATAATTCACCTAGGCAAGACCATATATTTTTCCTCGGAAATTAAGGCTCAGGAGTTTCTAGACTCTCTATAATATGTTACATTACTTATTTAAGCCAACAAAGGCTAAGGTTCTAATTTTTGTCACTGGCTGAAGTCTAAGGTTTAGCTTAGTTTAAGTTCAAGCTTGAATCTCACAGAGGAAAGCATGTCACGTTAGGGAGATTTATGGGTACACATAAGGTCGAGGTTGAAGTTGGATTTATTGATCGCACTGTGTCCGTTGCCGGGCCGCACCCATCACACGCACAGACTCAGTCTGCGCGCCTCACCTGGGAGTGAGTTGGGGTCAGGGGGGTGGGGAGGGGGGGACTCTCGAGGGAGGGGGGGAAGGGGGAAAAAGCAGCAAAAAGAAAGTTCATGCAATAAATATGTTTATTGATATATCTGAGATGTTGAAAGTGGTTATACTTCTCGTTGCTAGATTCAGGATAAAATGTGACTGGTTAGTATGTTGGCTTGTTTCTCTCCAGAGGTATGTCAAGGATTAAGATAATCAGCCTCAATATAGGAGGACTGAACGATTGGAAAAAGAGGGAAAAGTTTGAGGAGTATGTTAAACTAATCAGGGCCGACATTGTGTGTATACAAGAGACTCATCTACCATGGAAAAAGAAACATTGGTTGAATATAAGGGGGTATGAAATCTTGTCTTGTTCCTCACAGACCTCAACTATCAGGGGGGTAGCCATTTTAGGCCGGGTAGGATTGGGGGGGGCTAAAAAAACAAAAGCTGATCCGTTGGGAAGATGGGCAATTTGTGAATTGAAACTAGGCATCACTCTATGCTCAGTGTATGGTTCTAATTTGGACGACCCAGGGGGGATGGATTACATCGAACGGGAGCTCACTAACTGGCCATCACCCATGGTATTTTGCGGTGATCTTAATATTTCAGCCGATTTTACAGGTAACACCCCATATAGTGGCCGTAAGCCCCGAGTATTTAGGGCGGTGTCCTCTATAATCCATTCTTATGGCCTGAAGGATGTCTGGGGCAACCAAAAGAAAGATGAACCTGGGTCTACATACTTTTCACATCCATTTAATAAATATACAAAATTGGATTATTTTTTTGTATCAGCCACACAACTTAGCATTGTTGAAATTTCAATGCTCCCAAAGCTAATATCGGATCACAATCCCCTTGTCTTGAATATGTCTGTTAGCAAACCAAGGGAAAAAATGAGACCATGGTCCTTCGATAGGAAACTTCTAGTGGACAGCAACTATATAGCACATATAAAGGGGTGGTCCCAATCTTTCTTTGATGCTAATAGATATAGCGCCTCCCGCGGCATGGTCTGGGATAGCTTTAAGGCTGGTTTAAGAGGGGAGACAATTAGCTTTTCTGCACGGCTTTGGAAAAAAATTGAAGGAAGATAGGGAGTGTCTCTTGGCTAAACTGGCGAAGGCAGAGGAGCAACATAGGAGAGACGTATGTCACGGGATCCAGGGGTCTCAGAGCCTAGAGAGTTTAAATACTATAAAAGCAGATATCCAGCGACAATTGGCAAAGAAGGCTGCAGCAGAATATCAGACCCGTAGAGTTGGTATGTATGAAACAGGCGAGAATGCAGGCAGGGCTCTAGCGCTTCGGATAAGACAAGCCACCTCAAAAAATATCATCACTGAAATTAAAGAAGGCGAGCAGACCTATAAAAAGCCAACGGAAATTTTAGAGGTTTTCAGGCGATTCTATCAGGTTCTCTATAAGGAGGAGGCAGACACAGCCTACCCGGGCACAAACTGGCAGGATACAGGTCTCAATCTGACGTAAATGAGAGGGAATCCTTAGAACAGGATATTACTATGGAGGAGCTTCTTCAGGCACTAAAAGATCTTTCTGCAGGCAAGGCAGCAGGGCCTGATCTTATACCCCTTGAAGTCTATAAATGCCTGAGGGAAGAAACGGCCCCTCTCCTGCTAGATTTATTTAACGGGGTTATCAATACAGGTACTATACCAGAATCCTGGACTAAAACCAACATTGTGGTCTTTCACAAAAAGGGCAAACCCAAGGAGAGCCCGGGCTCTTATCGGCCTATATCGCTAATAAATAGCGATAACAAACTTTATGCTAAAATACTGGCTTCACGGATGGGGAGGATTATCGCGGGCCTCGTCTCTCCCTGGCAGCATGGCTTTATCCCTGGAAGGGGTACCACTGACCATATTAAAAGAGCCATAACTCTGTTTGACATGCATGCTGGGGGGGAGGGGGGGATTGCGATGATCCTCCTTGACGCAGAGAAGGCGTTCGACCGGGTTAGGTGGAGCTTTCTCTGGAAAGTGATGGTCGGCAAAGGATTTGGTCCCAGATTTCTGCAGGCAATTAAGGCCATGTATTACAATCCAATAGCTAGCATTCAGTTAATGGGTGAGGGTTCCAACCTGATCCATATTTCAAGAGGGACGAGACAAGGGTGTCCGTGCTCACCTATCCTATTTGCACTGTATATCGATCCCCTGATCTGCCACATTAAGAGTAATATCAACATAAAACCAATTATCACCAATGGTTTTGAAACTAAAATCCTCGCATACGCGGATGACATAGCTATCACCACTGTTGATCCAGCTAGTGCTATGAGGGAAATAATCAACATCACTTCTGATTTTGGGAGTGCTTCTGGATATAGACTTAATGTGGCAAAAACACAGGTATTATGTTCAAGCAAAACAGTCAAACTGGATGATAGATATGTGGATTCAGTAGTCTATCTGGGAATCACAATCAATGCCCAGACACAGGAAATTATTAAAGATAATTTCTCACCATTACTGATGAAAATGAAACAGGATCTAAAAAGAATCGATACTCTTCATTTATCAATTATAGGCAGGGCCAATGTCATTAAAATGACAATGTTCCCAAAAATCTTATATAAGTTTAGATCCATCCCCTTTAAAATAGATGATACTTTGATCAGGGAAATGGAGGCAATTTTTATGAATTTTGTTTGGCAATACGGTAAGGTGAGGAGATCAATCAAATTTATGTCTCTACCCCAGGAACAGGGTGGATTGGGTATACCTAATCTAAAATTATATCACTGGTCTTGTCTCCTCACAGATATGGCTATACTTTTCTTTCCTGCTGACACGATACACCGCCAGTGCAGTATTCCATCCATATACCAGTTAGCATTAGGGAACGAAGCATATGGTGTATTGCTAAGGAACTATGATAAACGTTTCTTCAAGTCCCCAGGTTATAAAATATTGGAAGATATCCGGGTGGTATGGTTGGCAATACAGAAGAACCAGAGCATTCCGAAGTTTAATAAACATACTCCACTTTGGAAATCAGGGCTATTCCCGCACTTAAGCAGAGATGGTTCCTGGAGACATTGGGAAAGACAGGGAATCACCACATTGGGCCAAGTGATGGTAAAGGATGTTCTGAGGCCCCTTGATCTTCTGAAGTCACGATATTCTCTCCAAGGCTCCCAAGAGTTTAAATATATACAATTGACCAACACAATTAAATCCAAAAGACCCACCATAGATATATCAAAAGAATGTATACTCTTAGATTACATGAAGGGAGGCGGCCGCCGCATAAGGAAAATATATGCATTATTTTTGGGAACGTTGCCAGATGATATGCTTAAAACAGAGGCTACCTGGGTTGGGAAACTGAGTGACCCCGACATCGATTTAGACAGAGCCATTCTTATGGATAAAAGGTTCCTACGATCCTCAAACCTAAGAGCACAGCACTTTAAAACCCTATTTAACTTATATTACACACCGGCAAAACTGTTTGATTGGGGAAAGAGAGCGGATAACAACTGCCCTAGATGCGGTAAGGGCCCTGCTGATCTGCTTCACATGTTTTGTAGCTGTGAGAAACTAGGGCCAATCAAAAACGAAATTGCAAAGTTTTTAGAGGGGCTGCTAGCTGTCAGGATCGACCAATCCCCATCACTTTTAATATTTGGGTACGACGCCAAATTGGGTTTAAGCATAGAGTCTGAGGCACTTGTTTTTATAGCAACAGCTGTCTTTAGAATATTAATTGCTGCTGCATGGAAGGACATTGGGGCTCCAACCTTTCAGATGTGGTTCTGTAGGCTGCTTGGGACCCATAACATCGAGTCGGAGTTGTACGCACTGAAGGGAGCGAAATCTAGGGGCATGGGACTAAGGATTTGGTCGCCTGTGGCAGCATGGAGGCGGTCAAAAACCACGGGTCTATAGCTTTTTAATACCCATGTAGATATTCCCTCTTGTTCTTAACACATGTATTGTATCTTCTCCCATACTAATGGTTTTAATCTGTTTTAACATCCTGTATGTATATTTATTCGGTATCTCTATGCTAACGTGTTTCCTCGTATGTATTATATGCTATTGTCATGAACTTTCAATAATAAAAAATAAAAAAAAAAAAAATAAGGAATCATTTGCAAACCTGGAAAAGAATATAATCTTGCAGGTTACCTGTCGCAAAAGCCTGCAGAAAACACAATGAAAAGTAGATTGCTAAAGAATATTTATATTTTGGGCTTATATCTTGAATTGAGCTAACAAAGAGTTGATAGAGACAAAACTAGGTGATGGCATATACATGATGTTGTGTTTTTTTTTACATGAAAAAGGAGAGATGTTCTAATATAATAAAGTTGTAATAAATGAATATCCAAGTGGAGCTATCTGTAGCAACTAATATCATATAAAGAGGGACAAAGTTCATTATTTCAAATGCAATACAATGTGTTAAAGACATTGTGTATAATTGCCACAGAGCAATACCTGTAACAAAACAATTGTATATGGCAAAGATTGATTCCCAAAAATGGTGGCAGAAATTATTTTAGCTTCTCATTTGGGTCTGTATACAGCCAGAAAGCCCTTTCCTGAACAACTGAATATGTATAAACCACCATGAGCAGTGTGGTCTAAGTTTGCTGCAGAATGCCATGAGCCATTAGATTGTAGACCTTTGTTATTTGTATTCATAGACGAATAGTCACTTTTCTACTGATACAACAGTTTTTTTAACTTCAGCATCTAGTGTACATTCTTTTTTAGACGATATCTTCTTGACTTTGTAAATACAAGATTTTGTGAAAACAGATAATCGCAAACGTGTTGAAAGAAGTAGAGGAAATGTATGAATTACATGGGAGTTCTTCACAAGAAAGTATCGTTGATATGACAATAAGCAAATTAAATGGTAGATAAACTTATGGCTACAACCAGCCACGGCCGGTGATGGGAGTACCTGCAGGGGAGGGGGATGGGCAGGGTGGGGAGTAGTATGGATTACGGAGTTTAACAGGTAAGTAAACATATAAATAAATAAAAAGAATTCGTTGCGTGCACTGCATCACCTAATGTGATGCAGTGTGCGCAACGAAATTCGACCAGATAGTGATCAGATTCACTATTCTAACACCAGTCCAACTGAATTTGTAGATGGTTTCTCTTTTTAATCTATGTGGGGAGGGCAGATTTATTACCCATGCTGCAATCCAAGTAACTTTAGAGATGATGCATGCATTTGACTGGGACAAGTAACATTGGGAAAAAATAATATATTTGGGTGTGAGATTACTATCCCCAATAAGGAACATTTGGAAAAGTGTTGGAATCTGGAGGGGTCAGATTGACCTGCAGCTAGGCCTTGCTCCTAACCCTTATTGAGCCATGCACGTTGTGGGGTAGGCCTCACGCTGGTGCCCAAAGCCCCTGTGAGCACTGGCTCCCCCATGAGTGCCCCATCTCCTGCAGGCTTACTATGTGATTTTACAATATAAAAGGTGTTAATTTAAGTAAGAATTTGTCAAAGGGTTAGAACAAAAAAATATAAGAAGTGGACATATTGGCTATATGAAGGGGTAAGTAAATCAACATATATAAAGCAGACTTCTTAAAAATAAAAACCATTACCACTGTCTTGTCACCTCACTGGCCACACTATATTAACTATATTGCATGCCTTTTCCATGCATTGTTTATACACTTGCATGCTACATCACTTATACCATGTAAAATCATAACATTTATAACAACACTTACAACTTCTACAATTACATTATCACAACACAGTGCATGGTATAATGGCGAGTTATACTTTGTGCCTAATTACGATGTCAGGCTTAAGTCCGCCCAACACCGTCTTGGTCCTGGGACCGATCGACTTCCAGTCGGCAGTCCCAACTACCTAATTATGATGCGACGAACATTGTTCAGTTGCATTCCTACATTGCTCTATGAGAGCATGCAATACAGCCATAAACCGGCCGTAATACATGCTCACATAGGGAAATGGGAGGGGAGGTTCATCTTTGCACTCTGTGCCTGTCACGGGGTGCAGGAATCAATGGGGGCTGGCCCCCTACCAGAGGCTGAAAACACAAGAGGGCCCTGATGGGGGCCCCCAACCATGCTTTCTGACACAGTGTTCATGTCAGACAGGTTGGCATGGAAACCATGTCAGAAATCATGCATCATAATCCCATGGGCGTAAAGACCCACCTATTGGGATCATGAGCCGGTTCTGACTGGCCAACGGACTCGTTGAGCCCATCGGAAGCCAACCGGAATGACCTGCTGGTTTAGTTTTCAACCGCCAGCATTGTAGTGCAGTGGTTGGAAGGTAAACCGAGGGGCCGAATACAATGCGGCCTGGAAGGCTCCGACTCTCTGTCGCAGCCTTTCCGGGCCACCTTGTAATTACCCCCTTAGTGTTGTCTGGCTAGCGAGCTAAAAAGTTTGTGTAACGAGGTTGACTGCTTTTAATAATTTGAAATTGTAAGTGAAAGGTATAACCATAACTTTAGAATTTATAAAGTTTACATAGTTTAAATTCGGTTTGTATAGGGAAACATTTTTTTCTAACTATAACTAAGCTTTAAACTTTGTTTTTTTCATTGAATTTTAATATTACATTTTTTTTTGTTTTGATAGAAAATGTGTTTCAAATCTAAGGGTGGGCGGCCAGCTACGCTCCGTGCACGGAGTGCCGTCTCCTACGCATTTTGCGTAGCGGGCGTAGCCAGGCGGCACTACGCGCGCTCCGCAGACGGTGCGTAGCCGGCCGCCACCCGCCTCCCTCCCGCCCTCCCTAAATACATAAATAAAAGTATAAAAAGCTTTTAAAAACACTTACCTTGTCTGCCGCGTCCCTGGGGCTCCCTCTCGCCGTCCCGCGATTCGCGCCGCCATTTCGGATCCTAATGCGCATGCGCGGGCGGCCGCGCATGCGCATTTCTCATGAGGAATGCGCATGCGCGGCCGCCCGCGCATGCGCATTAGGATCCGAATCGGTGGCGGCGCGAATCGCGGGACGGCGAGAGGGAGCCCCGGGGACGCGGCAGACAAGGTAAGTGTTTTTAAAAGCTTTTTATACTTTTATTTATGTATTTAGGGAGGACGGGAGGGAGGCGGGCGGCGCGGAGTGGGGCTACGCGGAGTGCGCGGGTGGGCGTAGTTGTGTGCCCACTTCGCGTAGCTCCGCGGAGCCCCACTCCGCACACTACGCCCAGGGTTATTCAAATCATAGAGTCTAGTGTCACAAGTGGGGAGCTATTATGGGGGTGTCGAACAGTACAAAGGAGAAGAGTGTTGTGAAGTCTATTATGATAGATTGGATATGAGCAAAGTAGAGTTTAGTAGTGTATCGTACAGTATTGTCATATAGTGTAGTCAGGTATCATAGACTGGAGCTGCAAGTTGTACAGTGGAATGTACAGGTGTAGTATTTCTACCCAAGAGGCACAAATACCAGCTCAAACCGCAGTTTGCACTGCATTCCGCCACTCAGGGAACTTCACAGAGTTTTTTTGTAACATTGCGGAGTTCCGCGTAGCAAAACTCTGTGAACTACGCCCAGGGTTAACATCCACCCACCGGTAAAAAAAGTGGGGAGCTACGGCCAACTGCCGATTAGGTCAAGGGAGCCACAGGTTGAAATAGTCTAGGAACCACCGCCGTAGTGGGTTGTGGGTTTGTAGGTGAATAGGGTTGGAGGTACAGGTTGGGTGTTAAAGATTATCATAGAGTGTTTTAGAGTGTGAAGTAGGGAGAAGTAGTGTGTCATAGAATGGAGTATTGTTGTTGTAGAGTAAAGTGGAGGAGAGTGTTAGAGAGTGGAGTGCCGCGCCATTTAGTGAGTGGCTTATTGTAGACAGAAGTGGAGTGGAGTGTTGTTGAATGTCATACAGTGTAGTACAGTTGCGTAGAATGAATGGCACACAGTATCATAGACTGTAGTACAGTGTTGTAGAGTGTTATGTTATGTTATGTTATGTTAGGAAATTTGTAAAGCGCACTTACACCATAGGTCTCTTGGCGCTGTTCCTACATAAGCTGCTGCGGGGGCCAGTTTAAACAGTTTGTCCGAAGAGCCAGGTTTTTAAGGCTTTTCTGAATCCCAGAAGGCTATCACAGTTCCTGACTGTTAGAGGAAATGAGTTCCAGAGTCTGGGGCCCAAATAGGCAAACCTACTCCCTCCTAGGCGTTTTAATTTGATAGATGGAGTGGACAGGCGATGAAGATGGGCGGAACGAAGATTGCGAGTAGGGACATGTCTCGAGATTAAGCTGTTGAGAAATCTAGGACTGGTGCAATGCAAAGCCTTAAAGATTATACAGCCCGATTTGAATACGGAGCGTTGCGCCATAGGTAGCCAATCTAAAGTGCGCAGTAACATCCTGGCAGAATGCCATCTTGGCTGCTTATAGATCAATCTCGCCGCCTGGTTCTGAATTATTTGTAGGCGGTTTACCAGACCAAGAGGAAGGCCGGTATACAGAGAATTGGAAAAATCAAGGCGGGAGAGTACTAGCGCAATCACCACCTGGATTAAGGCTTGATGAGATAACAGATAGGCAATCTTTCTTATTTTTTGTAGTTGGAACAGAGAGGAAGAAATGATTGTACCCACATTGCCCCTCAAGGAGAGATCGGAATCTATAGTTACTCCCAGACTTTTCACTGATGGGGACGGAACGGGAGGGGGGCCTAAAACACCCGGCCAAAAATGAGGTCCCTAGCTAGTAAAACTCTTCCCAGGCAACACCAATTCGGTTTTCCCGGGGTTAAGCTTTAGTTGGTTCTGGACCATCCAACCTTGAATATGCAGCATCGTGTCTTGGAATTCAGCAGTTGCATTTTGGGAGTCCAGCTTGAAACCCAACTGAAGGTCATCAGCATAGTTGAATACAATTGCGTTCCTGGCCTTTAGTGAGTGAATCAGGGGGCGGATGTACAAATTAAACAACAATGGGGATAGGGATGAGCCCTGAGGGACTCCACATGAGGTAATCAGGTTAGGGGCCGTATAGTTCCCAAGGTATACGGCCTGCGTTCTACCTGTCAAAAAGGATTCTATCCACCCATAGACTGTTCCCCGGATCCCCGCTTGTTCGACACGGTGCATTAAGATGTTGTGGTTGACCGTGTTGAACGCTGCCGACAGGTCTAACAGTACAAGTGCCTGCAGGATACCCTTGTCAGCATTGGCTCTTAGTGTGTCCATCACCGCCAGAATTACCGATTCTGTAGAGTGGGTGGGCCGGAAGCCGGCTTGGTTTGGTTCAAGATAATTGGAATTTTCAATGAACTTAGACAAGCATCTGGCCACATGGGCCTCCAATATCTTAGAAAGATAGGGGAGGAGCTAGATCGGGCGGTAGTTGGCAGAGACGGAAGGATCTGCTCCTGGTTTCTTGAGCAGGGGGACTAACATGGCCTTTTTAAAAGCAATAGGCACTTCCCCGTTGCTCAGAGATTCATTGAGAAGGGGTAAAAGACTGTATGGTAAGGCCGAGAAGACTTCCCTTGAAATAGTGGGGGTACAGCAGTCATTGGGAGAACCCGACTTGACTCGAGACATTAGTTCAAGTAGGGTAACAGAATCAATTTCCATGAGTTGATCTAAAACAAATGGATTATCAGGGTTGGCACCAGGGGGTTCCTCCTGGGCTGCCAAAGGTATACTAGCCCTGATGGTTTCAATTTTCTCCACAAAGAAACTGTTCAGTGCGTTACACCGCTCTTGTGTAGGAACCAAACAGGGAGTAATTCTGTCTTCGCTACTGAGGGCATTAACAATCCTAAAGATTTCTTTAGATTTGTTAGAAGCAGCGAGTACCTTTGTGGAGAAATAAGAGGTCTTTGCAGCCAATAAAGCATTCTTGTAGTCCCTGCGAGCAGTGAGATAAAGTAATCTTTCGTCACTGGCATAGCTGCGCCTCCACTTCCTTTCTGACTGGCGTAGGAGTAGTTTTTGTGATTTCAGGCCCGCGGTGAACCATTTGTGGGCTTCGGCCTATCTCGCCCGGGGAAAGTTGATGAGGGGGGCATGGATGTCACTAGCAGGTAATAGCCAGTTAGAGATGCCCTTTTCCATAGAGTTGACATTAATATTAATGTCAGCAGAGGGAAGGGAGCTGGCCATCAAATCCTGGGTGGCGAGCGATTTCCAATTTCTGGTCCTGCCTCCTATAACCTTCGATGGCTTAACTCTACCAGTGAAAGTGACTGTGAATTCAATTAAGTGGGGATCTGTCCAAATACACAGAGAGATGAGCAGAGATGACAGTTCGACATTATACGACCATAATTGGTCCAGGATATGGCCTTTTATGTGTGTTGGACCAAGTTTAAGTTTAAAAGTGTTTCAGACAGTTCTGCCGACTGGGTCCCTCCACCTATGTCGTTAAACCAGTAATTCAAATCTCCAATGAGCATAACTCTAGCGTGGTTCATTGCAAGATTAGCTATCTGTGGAGTTGAATACAGTGATTTAGAGTGTCAGACTAGGGAGCGGCGTAGGGCAGAGTATAGTACCGCAACGTAGAGTGGGATAAAGTGTAGTACAGTGGAGTATAGTGGAGTGGAGTAGACTGGAGTGGGGTAGTGTAGAGTGGAGTAAAGTGTCAGAGTGTAATGGCGTGGCATGTCATAGGCTAGAGTGGTGTGTAGAGTAGAGTGGAGTGGCATAGTATACAGTTGACTAAAGTGTCACAAATTGGAGTACTGTGTTGAACAGTAGAGTGTGGTGGGGTGTCGTACAGTATTAGAAAGTGATGTAGATTATAGGGGAGTAGAGTGGCATACAGTTTAGATGATTTATGAAGAGTGGAGTGGTATACAGTACAGAGTTGCAGTGTGTAGTTCAGTGGATTGGCTTACAGGGACCAATTCACAAAAAACCTCTGTAGTCATTACGAACTCCCCCCAATGAGAAACTGTCATGCGGACCTCCCACCATGACTGCTGAGGCTTTTTGTGAATCAGAGTCACAGTGTTGTAGAATACAATGGCATTGAGTGACATAGAGTGGAATGGCGTACAATGGAGTAGAGTGGAACACTGTGTCAGAGTGGAGTAAAGTGGGGTTTAGTGGCACATAAAGAGTTGCATACAGTGTTGTATAGTGGCTAGCTATAGTGGCTAGCGTATCATAGAGTAGAAAGGAGTAAAATGTTGTACATGGGATACAGTATAGTACAGTGTTGTTCTATGGAGTGAAGGGTATGGACAGGAATAAAACGTTGGAGAGTGGCATTTAGTATAGTAAAGTATTGTAGAGTGGGGTTGCAAAGAGTACAGTAGTGTGTGAAACAGTGGAGCTACGTAGAGTGGATTGTTGTAATAGTATGGAGTGAGGTAAAGTCTTGTACAGTGGGGTAGAGTCAAGTGCAGTGGCGCAACGTAGTGTGGAGTAAAGTATAGTAGAGTGTATTTTTGTGTCGTAGAGTAGCATGGCTATGTACTGCCATAGCGTAGGTAGTAAACTGTTATAAAGTAGAGTGGGGTCTCATACAGTACAGTGGAGTGCTGTGCCATATAGAAAAGTGTTGTATAGTAATATAGTGTTGTTCATTGTAGCGTATGGCATAGAGTGGAGTATAGAGTTGGACAGTGGAGTCTACAGCAATAGAGTGGGGTAGAATGTTCACTGGTTCACTGACACAACATCGTTGACATAGTGGAGGAGAGTGTCATACAATGGAGCAGCACAGGGTGGAGTTACATATATTATAGTGCTGAAGGGTTCACTGACACAACATGAATGTCATCACAAACATCAACATAAAAAATATCGATGAAAAAATATAGACTACAAAAATATTGACTCCTAAACTTAAACAGGTAAGTACAAAAATATTGACTACAAAATATCGTTCTAAAAAAATAGATGTGCAAAATATCTATTTATTTATAAAAATATTAAATAAAATAATATATATCAATTATATCACAAATTAAAATATATTTTATCAAATGAAATTAAATTTAATAATATCTTTTTACAAAATATAACAGATAAACTTAATTAAAAAAGATAAATACACAAACATAATAATTGATACATATATAATTACTTCAAAACAATTAATAAACTATCATTTTTAATTTAATTTAAAACTTTAAATAATTTAAAATATAAGAAAAAAACATTCTATAAGAAATTAAAACATTAAACTATTAGAAAATATTTACATTTAAATTTCCCAATACAGTATGTGCAAAAGTAGGAAAAGTGTTGGATAGCGGAAATGTAAAAAATATTATTCCCATTCCAATAACTTGTAGGCAGAGTGTTGGATAGCGAAAGGTTAAGAATTACTATTCCAACTTCAGTCAGTGCAACAGTAGGGAAAGTGTTGGATAGCGGAGGAGTAACATTTACTATTCCCATTCCAGTGAGTGCAACAGTAGGGCAAGTGTTGGACAGCGGAGGGATAAAAATGACTATTCACACGCCAATAAGTGCAACAGTAGGGAAAGTGTTTGATAACGAAGGGATAAAATTAATATTCACACTCCTGTCGATTCAAAGATAAAAACAAAATAAATATTTCAAAATCAAATAATAATATTATACAAATTAATAAAGAAATAAATGTATAAATATGTTAAAATTAAAATACCAATTTATTTAAATATATACATAAAAATAATAATTAATTTGCCACAAATAAATATTTTAAACTAGAAAAATTTTACAAACAAAAACAACAATTATTACATAAAAGTATTTATTTTATTTCCTACCCTATAACACCACACAACTCACAACACACTTCTACATTTTGAAAACTATATAATTCCATAATTAACATAATTAAATATCAATTACAAAAATATTAATAATGAAAATGAATTAACTACACACAATTTAACCCTATAATCCCCACAACACACACCTAAATTAAACTGTAAATTAATAAATTGCACAATTACTTATTTTAAAATTACAAACTATTACTCTTAAACAACTAAATATAAAGTAAGTAAAATGTATTTAATACCCACCCTTTACAGATTTAAAAGTGAAAACAAAACACAAAAAATAAACATTTACCCAAAATAAATATCAAATAATTAACAATAATAAACTACTGTATATTAATTAATTAAACACAAATTACTTCTCACCCTTTAACCCTATAAATACCACAAGACACACCTAAACCTAATTACACAATTACCATTATTAATTTTTAATTGAATTCATTAATAACAATTAACAAATACTTATTCATAACAAATATATGAATTACTTGCCACCCTTTACCTCTATAAACCCCAAAACACACACCAAAAATTAGTTATGCAATTACCATAATTAATTACCAATTAGTTAACTAACTACCAATTATTAATTAATTAATAATAAATTAATGTCGCCATTTAACAGTATAATATTGAAATTATATAAATATTAATAAATAAAGAATAATCATTAATTTAATATAATTAAATTACCTCCAACCCTATTCACCAATAAACCCACAACCCGCTACGGCGGTGGGTCCCAAGCTTTTTCAACCTGTGGCTCCCTTGACCTAATTGGCATTTGGCCGTGGCTCCCCACTTTTTTTTACCGGTGGGTGGATGTTAACCCTAGGCGTAGTTTGCAGAGTTTTGCTACGCGGAACTCCGCGAAGTTACAAAAGAACTCTGCAAAGTTCTCTGAGTGGCAGAATGCAGTGCGAACTGCAGCTTGTGCTGGTATTTGTGCCGCTTGGGTAGAAATTCTACCAGAGCGGCAGCTTGCACTCGCTAACATACTGTTCGCGATCGCAAACTTACCATTCGCAATGGCGAGCGGGGAAAAAACTCCACTGCACATTGCGAAGCGGAGTTTTCTGCACTCCGCGAACTTCATGGAGTGCGGAGTGCAGAAAACTCTGCAAACTCCCCGAGCGGAGCGAAGTTCACCGCCCAGGCCTGGGGGATGTAAGCCCGACCTCGGGAGTACTTCCAGTTTTGTCCCTGAAATTAATTGAGATGAAGCCAATGAAGGTATGTAAAAAGGACTAACTACAAGCCCAAGAAAGCACTACTAAAAGCTGAAAAGAAAGAGCAGCTATATGAGTGCCTGTTCTGTGTATTAAAGGAAGTATCCATTATTGCAACTTTTGCTGTACCTGTTTTATCGTCAGTTAATGAAGCTTTGTGAAACTTTCAAATATGAAAATGCCTACTAAAAGCATCTTCTATTGATTCTCCACCTGTTGTTGCGGGATTTAATCTTCAGACATTCTTTTGCTCCCCTCTCTCTGCCTTCATGTCCTGTTTTCCTTCTCTTTCTTTCACACTTTGTTTTACCCCTGTTTATTCCTTCTTCCACCTGCTGCTTGCCCTTGTTTTCTCAGCCTGAAAGTCTTTGTGTCACTTTTAGGTTCCTCTATTTCTCATCCCTCTGCCGCACTCCTCTTCCCAGAAATAAAACACATGTGGGCCAGTCTGGGGTAATTAAGCAGCCTCTCCGATTGCCCAGGTTGCTTCAGTCTGAGCTGAGCTTATATCAGCGCTGCGATGTCTCGTCCGAGGTAGTAACGAAGCGCTAGCTAGTGTGAGAAATAGGGTAGTACAAGTTCCAGACAAGGTACTGATACTCATTTAATTTGCGAGACCTCTTGTACACCATACCTGCACCATGAAAGTGTTGGGCTATAAGACTGTTACAAGAGTACTACTACTTTTTGCAACTATTTTAATATAAATGAATGTGAATGCAATATGTTCATCTTTTATGCTGCATGGCTAACAAAGATCAATAAGTATATATTGACATGAGTAGCACAATCTCTCTGAATAATTTATTAAACAACAGCTAGCAGCTAATCAGAGTTAACAGGTTCAAAGATCACAGAGTTTTGAGATATAAAATAGAGCTATGAAGTTCAGCCTTCCTTAAGTAATGAAGAGGGATTAGAAAATAATTTTCTTTGACTGAAGATTTGCACGAAAAGGAGCAGTCTCATTTTGGAGCTGGTGACTACAGTCTCCGATTGTCACTAACCTGGAGGAATATATGGAGGGAAGAATGAGAAATGGCTTTCACTGAGGCTGAAAAGGAAATAGGTTATTTCAGTTTTATTACATGCTTCCTGCCCTGCTTTGGCAGAGGGCTCAGACTGGGGCTGGGCAATTAATCATGGCTGCAATGCAGCCTATTTCCACAGCGAGTTTGCCCACTGGAATTTCTGGCTTATAAAATCCAGTGCGCGGGTACAGCCAAAATAAATACAGGGGCTTAACGAACGTGTTGTGTGAAGTTGTAGCAGAATTTTAAATCTTTATCTCAAATGAAAATGTCACTAGTCTGTGTTTTCCCCCCTACATTACTCTTGTTCCCCAGGAAGCTTTACTGTACCAGAAATGTCATACATATGTACCTGTTCACGTCATTTGTTCATTAAGGATGCTGTCTTGTGTGGTGAGACTGCAGCACATTGTCAAACAGTAACCATTTATTTATGTCCCTTTCAATCTCGACATGTGAAAATAAATAAGTCAATGAGCGAGCAGTGTCAGCCCTCTTACCTGGGAAACGTTGTTTACAACGCGGTGTTTACACCGCACAACCTTTTCCACGCAGCTATTACAACGCAAGTCGTTACTACGACTTGCGCTGGATGGCGCTGTGGGATAAGGAATGTTGTAATTTTATATTCCAACACCTTCCCTACTGTTACCGGGACTGGTGTTGGAATATAAAATTATAAAATTCCTAAATCCGCGCCCTCCAACGCAAGTCGTTGTAACGACTTGCGTTGTAAAATCTGCGATGTCAAGTACCGCGATCTAAAAGATCGTGTTGTACTGACATACATCTCTCTTACCTACTTGTAGTGAAGAGAGTTCCCTGAAGCCCAGTAGAAACAATGGATTTAGGCCAGATCTATGTACTGGGGTGAATGTATGACATTGTTCAGCATTCTGTCTATCAACTGTTGTTTTTGCAGCAGAACACGAGCAGCAATAACGCTTGTCAATCATTGCTGCATATGCTGAGGCTACTACATGCAAGCACGTACGCCCGTATGGCGGCAGTGTGCTCTTGGGCCAAACCATGTTCCTGATTGCACAGGAGGCATTTGTAACTCCCGCCTGTTTTGTGCTGCAGCTGGAATAAGCTTCACTTGCAGGCTTCAGACTGAAAGGTAGGGTGTCAAAAGATGTATAATTTTTTACAGGCCCACATTCTCACAACAATATGATTCCAAGCTTCCTCAGTACACAGCCAAATGCTATCTTTTCCACATAATGCCCAGCACCCCTGGCTACTCCTAAATGTGCACCAGGGTGCCGTGGCATACAGTTTGGGAACCATCACGCTATGGAACTAGAAAATGCAAATAAAAAAAATAAAATAATAATAATAACTACTAAAAATGTAACACATATATTTAAAACATATACTAAAATACGTAATATTAATTGAAAGATCGATATTTTTAACAACAAATATATGTATGCAAACAAAATTATTAAACACTTCGATATTTTTGAAATCGATATTACTTACCTAAAGTTGATATTCTTGACCACAATATTCTTGCTGTCGATATTTCTCACTAACTATATTTGTCACTCAATAGTTCTGCCAGTTGATATTTAAAACTTGATATTCTGTCTGATCCCCGTGCCATTGAGTGGATTACTGTAAAGTGGAATAGCATACACTGGAACAGTGTACAGTGGAATACTCTACAGTGAAGTGTAGAAACGTGGAGAGGCATTGCGTGGCATAGCGTAGAGTGGAGTGGTGTACAGTGGAGTAAAGGGGTAAAGACAGGAGTGATGTTTTGAAGAGTGGCATACAGTGTAGTAGAGTATTGTTGCGTGGAGATACATAGAGTACAATTGTGTGTGTAACAGTAGAGCTGTGCAGAGTGGATTGTTGCATAGTTGTGCAGAGTGAGTTAAAGTCTCATACAGTAAAGTAGAGTTGAGTGAGTAGTGTAACGTAGTGTGGATCAAAGTACAATAGAGTGTATTGGTGTGTCGTACAGTATAGTGGAATGGAGTGGAGTGTGCTGGTGTAGCATAGGTAGTAAACTATTATAGACTGGATTGGGTCTCAAACAGCAGAGTGGAATGCTTTGTCATATAGAAAAGTGTTGTATAGTTGAATAGAGGGTTGTACATTGGAGTGTATGGGCATAGAGTGGAACATAGAATTGGGCAGTGGAGTGTATGGGGATAGAGTGGTGTAGAATGTTGTAGAGTGTCATGAAGTGTGCTAGAGCTTTATGGATCGGAGTTATATAGAGTGGAGAAGTGTGTCATACAATAGAGCAGCAAAGAGTGGAGTAGTGTAAACTGTATAGGCAAAGAGTGTCGTCATGTCGTCAAGACCTTGAGTGAGTTTGTGGAGAGAAATAGCGTCCTGGCGCCGAGGCAGGCTGGTTTCCGCCCCGCTCATTCAACGGAGGCAGTAATTATATCTGTCCTGGATAATCTCCGAGAAGGAATGGATACTAGTCAGCCCCAAGCCCTGGTCCTCCTCGATCTTTCCGCCGCATTCGACACGGTGGACCATACCATCTTACTCTCACGTGTCGATGCGGCGGGAATCGGAGGGACAGCCTTGCTCTGGCTATCTTCCTTTCTGAGGGGTCGCACTCAGGCAGTCCGCCTGGGTGAGTACTCAGCGGACCCTCGGCCTATCCAGTGCGGGGTCCCCCAAGGATCCTCCTTGTCCCCTCTCCTGTTTAACCTTTACATCGCCCCTCTTATTTTTGCTTTACAGCAGCTGGAGGTCTCTATGTACAATTACGCAGATGACCTCCAGCTCATCTTTTCTCTTTCCTCCTCCCCCGAGTCTATCTCTAATTTTCAGTCCATCATGACTTTTATCCAGGACTGGATGAATTTCAACCACCTGAGACACAATCCCGATAAAACGGAATTGGTGTTGACAGGTGGTTGCTCCAGTCCCTGGTCTTCTTCTTTTTGGCCCCCCTCCTTAGGCCCCCCACCCACTCCTGTCCCCTCCGTCAAAACTCTTGGGTTTAAAATCAATAATCAACTTTCCCTTCATTCCCAAGTTAGCGCCGTCGTATCCTCAGCCTTCCTCTCCCTTAGGTCAATACGCAAAGTTTCACGATTTTTCTCCTCATCTGCGCTCAAATTAATACTTCTGGCCATGGTAACATCTCGCCTAGATTACGGCAACGCCCTTTATCACGGCATGCCGGCGTACCTTATGAGGCGTCTCCAACTGGTCCAGAATCAAGCCGCTCGGCTGGTCTTTAACTTATCAAAGTCACACCATGTCACTCCCCTCCTCGCTTCCCTTCACTGGCTTCCTGTCCGACAGCGCACCTTGTTCAAGCTTGGTTGCACCATCTTTAAAGCCCGGACCGGTACTGCCCCTTCTTTCATTAACACAGTCATCCATGATTATATTCCATCGAGAGAACTTCGTTCTTCCTCTCACCACCTTCTTGTGGTCCCCCGCTTCAAACGGAAGAAGTGGGGGGGCTCCAAATTCTCTACTACGGCCCCAGCACTTTGGAATTCTCTTCCTCTCCATTTGAGAACCTGCTCCCAGTACCCCTTGTTCCGTAAAGGCCTCAAAACCTTTCTTTTTACCCAAGCTTTGCCCGCTTAAATTGTCTCCTCCCCACACTTTCCCGCCCCCTGAGTAGCAGTAGTCATATAGCGCCAAGAAACCGCTAGGTGTATGAGCGCTCTACAAATATCTTTAAACTCAAACTCAAACTCAAAGAGTGGATTACCGTAAAGTGAGGTGGCATACAGTGGAATAATGTACAGTGGAATACTGTACAGTGAAGTATAGAAGAGTGGAGTGACAAAGAGTGGAATAGCATAGATTGGTGTGATAGAGTGTGGAGTAGGGTACAGTGGATTAGCGTAGAGTGGAGTGGCATATATTGAAGTGGCATTTCGTAGAGTCGATGAGACTGTTATGAATTAGAGTGGCGTCACATACAATAGAGTGGAGTGCTGTGTTGTACAGTGTTGGAAATTGTTATAGAGTTGAGTAGAGTGTTGTACAAAAGGAGTGTACGGGCATAGATTTGAGTGCACATTTGGACAGTGGAGTATACAGGGATAGAGTGGTGTAGAGTCTAGTACAGTGACATAGCGTGTAGTAGAATTTTGTAGAGTGGTGTTATATAGAGTTGAGGAGAGTACATTGGAGTGGTGTAGAGTGGAGTGGCATAGAGTGTAAAAGCATATAGTGTGGTAGTGTACAGTGGGGTGGCATAAAGTGTAATAGTGTATTGTAGAATAGTGTGCAGTGGCGTGGTGTACACTGCAGTGGAATATAGTGGGGTAAGGTAGAATGTCATAGCATACAGTGGAGTTGTGTACATTGGATGTTGTCCAATGGAATAGCGTAGAATAAAGTGGTGTTGAGTAGAGTGCCATACACTGGAGTGGCGTAGAGTGGAGTAGCATACATTGGAGTGTCATACAGTGGAATAGCATACAGTGGAGGTTTGTAGAGTGGAGTGGCATACAGTTGAATAGAGCAGAGTGTAGAGGCGTACAGTGGCATGGCATAAAGTGGAATAGCGTAAAGTCGATGTAGTGTCCAGTGGGGTGGCATACAGTGGTGAGACGCAGACTGGAGTGGCATACATACAGTGACATTGCATACAGTGTAATACCTTAGAGAGGAGTAGCGTAGAGTGGAATCTCGTACAGTGGGAGGCATAGAGTGGGGTGGTGTAGAGTGGAATAGCGTATAGTGGAGTCATTACAGTGGCATACAGATGTATGTGAAATTTAGCAGCAGTGTAGACTATGGTGTGCAGAGTAATGCAAAACAGTGAATAGTGCTGACTTGTGTTTCTCCAGATTTGCCAATCAACACAGGGCCACTCATGATGGCCATGCACGCCTTTTTAAATTTGACTGCAGTATGGCATTGCTTGTGCAACATCCTGAGTGACGCAAGGGTACCATAATCTAGTTATACAACTAGGTCGTAGCTATATTTTGGTTCATGGTATTCTGTGATAACGTTACAGTATACTGTGGTCCATGGCAATGATAAGCCAGTATATAATTTGGTAATATCTGTTTTTAAAGAATGAAAAGGCAACCCTATTGTTTTACTACACTTTGGCTGTGCTGAGTGTTAGGGCCTTAATTATAGATAAGTAGTAGGTCCCTACCTATTACCACTTTTTGTCAAAGTTGTAATAGGTAGGGGAATATATTTATACTTTTTTAATATATTTTTAAATAGGTTTATGGTCATGCACGATGGTAGTTACAAATGGTTATGAAATTCTGAGAAAGAAAAGTGGTGACAGATATCACCACTACATTTAATATTTATTCCGTTTCATTTCAAAAACTTTTATTTCGGTCACAAGGACCATAAAAAGTGACAGGATAATAAAAACAACATACATTTTAAAACAAATAAATGCAAAAAAGAGCAATCCACAGTTAGGACAAAGGCAAGTTTTGAGTCACGGGGAGGGAGTTTGCCTGAACATTTGGGGGGATGACAGAGAGGCGTGGTTTAAGCACAACGCAAGAATGTATAAAAGGCATAAGTATCCTGCAGCTATCTAGAGAAATAGGAGCCAAATCTGTATGTACATAAGATAAAAGGAAAATTTACACTATTTACAATATTTACAATAAAATCCAATTCATCAAGATAAAAATATGTACAAGATATAAAAGACCAATGGTTTGGCAATTCTCTAGCATTCAAATATACTATTATCCTCTGCTAAACGTTTTGTGCTTATTTTTCCTTTTGGATAAAGGCCCATCTCCTTCGCCATATCATGTTTAAGTATCTTGAGATAGCAAACACAATAGGGTTTGATGTATCGTATTTTAAAACCCGAACAGCCTCCCTACGGTTAACAAAATCCAAATTGCGACAGAAAGGTAGGAGCCAGTAACGCCTCGCTTGTTGGTAGCCCGGGCAAAAAAATAATTTTTATGACTTAACAAACACTTGCCCTACTTAACTGCAGTACCTATAAAGTATCCTCTCTGAACCATAATGTACAACCCTTCCAAGTTTCATTTAAATCCATTCAGCCGTTTTCATGCTAAGTCAAATTCAATAGTTTACAGAAAATGCATCGGTGAAAAAATCCATTCGGGACCACCCTTTTATCTTTGCACCATTTTAACAATTCACCACACAATTTTACATCATCTTAAAATGTAGAAAATATTATGATTCATCAACAGGGTGGAAAGTTATTTGGGAGCTAATATCCGAGGAATTCTATCTTTGAGCATATTAACTATAACCATATATCTGGCAATCAGATTTAATGTTATTTCTTTATTTTTATCTATTGTATGTGTTTTGAATTTGTTTGTAGGTTTCAAGTCCAATATGACCAAAAATGGTTCTTTCAGTTGTTCATTAAGCACATTTGAAACTTTCCATATGCAGTCTAATTGATTCTTTAAGCTTCTTTGCTACTTTTAGTATGATTGTGCTTCATATGAAGGCCAAAGTGAATAAAAGGCAATCATTGTTATTGTTCTAAAAGTTAAGATTAATATCCTTTTCCTAGTGACCAATTATCACTGCTAGGTCACTTTTCCATTTTGTTGCACCGGGGTGCATTATAAAGAATGGTTTTGTAGAGCATACAAAGAAAACCTATATAGATTGAGATGTATTCTATTTATTATGAAATTGCACAGCACCTCAGACTTATGTCTGTATCGACAACTGCCTTCGATCTACACTGCGGACAACAGGGTTCACAACTTGAATTCAGCTTTGGATCTACACTACGGACAGCATTGAGGTTAGCCTTGATTTATGTAAGGCAGAGACAATTTTGTTGGATGCAACAAAAAGCATTCCTCAATGTCTGTACTGACTACTGCCTTTGATCTACACTGCGATCAACAGAGCTTACTACTTGATACCAGTTTCGCATCAGCACTACAGACAACATTCAATTCAGTCTCGATTTATGTAAGGCAGAGACAATTGTACTGTGTCCTCAGATGTTGGTAAAGTATGTGACAAAAAAGCATTCCTCAATGTTTGTGTCGATTACTACATTCGATCTATACTGCGGACAGCAGGGTTCACAACTTGAATTCAGCTTTGCATCTACACTACGGACAGTAGGAATGCAGCCTTGATTTATTTAATGCAGAGACAATTGTACTGTATGTGTTCAGATTTTGTTAAAATAAGTGACAAAAATCATTCGTCGATATCTGTGCTGACTTCTGCTTTCGATCTACAGCGCGGACAGCAGGGTTCACAACTTGAATTCAGCTTTGGATGCATACTACGGATAGCATGAAATTCAGCCTTGATTTATTTAAGGCAGAGATAATTGTACTCTATGTCCTCAGATTTTGTAAAAGGATACGACAAAAAAAATTCTTGATGCCTGTGCTGACTACTGCCTTCGATCAACAGTGAGGATAGCAGGGTTCACAACTTGAATTCAGCTTTGGATCTACACTACGGACAGCATTGAATTTAGCCTTGATTTATTTACGGCAGTGTCAATTGTTCTCTATGTCCTCATATTTTGTTAAAGGATGCGACAAAAAACATTCCTCAATGTCTGTGCTGACTACTGTATTTGATCTACATTGTGAGGGCTCACAATTCAGGTGGAATGGCGATTGCATATGACGGATTCCAGTAGGCAAGAGACATTGTACCAGTGCGACCCGCCCAAACCACGAATCATCGCAGGGTACGCACACACTCAGTGCCAAAGGTACTACTAACTCGGTGCACCATAATTCATTGCCACGTGGCCGTATTCAGGCAGAATTCAACAGACAAAAGACATTGGTCCGAATATTGCCCCCCTGGACCACGCATTATCGCAGGGTACGTACAAGCTCAGCGCCAAAGATACTACTAACTCAGTGCACCATAAATCATTGCAAAGAAGAGTGAACAGTTTTATGTCAGCAATGAGGCATATTATCTTTTTTAAATGGAATTCATCGCAGGCTCCACACAAACCAACCCTACCTTAGTGCACCACAACTTATGAACCCTTTACAATAGAATCTTCTGTGTATTATTTCACATATAGTGCTCCTACCTTTGTACAGCAGAAGTCATAAACCGTTTATGATTGAATATCTGTGTATGATATCATGATTACTATTCTACTTGCTACCAACAGCAACGTAATAAAATGAAGTCAAGCACACATACCCATACCCACTTCAACTGTCTATCTGTGTCGTCTGTGTATTTATTATGTTTGTAAAATGCTGCTCCTGCGCCCTACCACATTATATTGTGCTGTAAACAGCATATGTAACCATCTTACCTCTGCCAGTAACAAAAACTTTGATTATATAACTCTCTTTTGCTCATTCTACAAATATAAACGTACAAACTGGATCATTACAATACTGCAAAGAAAGTGTATAGTAAATTTATAAGCGTGTGCTATTGCTCGATTTTTTTTTTAGCATATTTAGATAGTGAGAAGTCAACCCAAAACTATATCAGCAATTTACATGAACATCGTATTTACAGTACATTTTCAGGCATTTTTTTTTTCTTTTTTTTTTATCCTCATTTGCCTGAACCACTCTTATTTAGCCTCCAACTGCCAACCACTTGATCAAGGTGCAGGGTTTCCTCTGCACCTTATACTCCATTCGGTGGAATTCGGCAAGAGATGGCCCGAAGAGTATCGTGGGATAAGACTCCAAACTTAATGTTTTATTCAATTGAACCAGCCATTCGGAGCCGACTGGGGGGGCCTAGTTCTTGGAGTTTCAAGGCATAATCATAGGACCGGGGTAAAAAAAAAAAAAAAAAAAAAAAAAAAAAACCCGGTTATTGTCTCCAACGCACCAGAACGTCCCAAAAGATACGGCTACGTTCGCCACCTGATCTCCTCAAATCTGTTTTAGAGGTTGTGTAGAGGGATGACAGCCAGTTTGCGTGAGTTGGTGCTGAATTTTCAATCCAGACCTTGCATATCTCTCTTCTTGCAAGCAGTATGGCGAAGAACAGAAATGTCCTTGCGTGCCCCTTTATATTGTTGTCCCAACCAAATATGATCAAGGAAAGTGTGATGGAGATCGAGGTATTGAGAATGGAGTCCAGAGTTATTTTAACTTCATTCCAAAACTGTAATATGTTGGGACATTCCTTGAACATATGGATATCTGAGGCTGCGATATGGCCACATTTATTACATTTCTTCCCTGGGATGAATTTAGATAGTTTTAGCGGTGTAAAGTATCCACGGCTAAAGCTTTCGACAGGGTAAACTGGCCCTATTTAAACGACGTTTTAAAGAAGGTCAACTTAGGGGAGAAATTCTGTCGAACAATAAAGCTTATATATAAATCCCCAACAGCACGGCTTCTAATAAATGGCAAACTGTCTGAATCGCTCAGGATCTTTAGAGGCACAAGACAGGGCTGCCCGCTTTCCCCCCTCCTCTTCAACCTATACATAGAACCGTTTGCGGAAGTTCTCAGACGAGAAGATTCTATTCCATCTTTTAGGTTCGGGGAATGGGAAAAGCGGGTAGCTTTGTACGCAGATGACATCTTGGTCTTTACCTCAGACCCAGAGACCGCACTCCCAGTAGTCATCGAGAGAGCTGAAGACTTTGGCCGTATCTCGGGCTATGAGATAAACGCATCTAAAACCGACATTATGGCATGGAACATACCTGACCTTCGGTTAAACACATCAAACTCAATGAGATATTTAGGAATCCGGATAGTGCAAGATATCGCCCAAATTGCCCAAGTTAACCTTGAGAGAATTCTTAAGGAAATTAAAAAATCTTTAAAATCTTGGTCTAATCTTCCACTGACTATCCTAGGCAGAGTAAGTCTGTTAAAGATGTCAATCCTTCCCAAGTTTACCTTCTTATTTAACACGATTCCCCTCGCCTTTGATAAAACAGCGCTAGAGAAATGCCAGAGAGAGTTTAACTCCTTCGTGTGGGGATACAAGTCAGCAAGAATATCTTGGAAAAAGCTGAGGAGGAGGAGGGAAAAGGGGGGGCTATCCCTGCCCGATCTGCAATACTATGCGTGGGCATTCCAACTATCCCATTCGAGAATGCTCTTAAAAGTGCCATCCAACACATCAATAGGTCTCATGTTCATGGCAATGCTGATCGGTGCTGGCTTACCAACTAATGGCTACATGTTTAAGTTTGGAGAACAGAAATATTTCAAGAAAGTTAAATTAAAAATTCTTATGTCCCAAGCAAAGCTATGGTCACATATAAGGAGGAACCTGGGTTTGTCATACTACTCTAACCTTGCACCCATCTGGGAATCCCCAGGGCTCCCTTCTTGCTGGGATGACAGGCTTACTATTCCGCTGAGAGCAGGAGGGATACTAACATGGGGAGAAGTGTTGACAGGTGACTCTCTGAGGCCCTGGGAGGAGCTGCGGGAGCAGCGGGGGATAGAGCTCTCGAGGTTTAAGTTTATACAATTAGATAGTTGGGTTAAGGCAACAAACAGATCCGGGGTATCATTAGGGAAGCATAGTATCACTGAAGAGAAATTGGTAGCGCAAATAGCAGGGGGTAAAGAGGTCTCGCAGTGGTACTGGTGCCTGCTAGAAGAGACAGACGGAGATTTCACCCTCCCGGAACAACTATGGGGCTCAGATCTGGGGGCCCAGAGTATCGAAACCTGGCAGAATTCCTGTACCCTACTATATAAATGCGTCAAACCCGCATGGTTAAGACGTAATCATTTTTTTACAATTCACAGTACATTTTCAGGCATGCGTAGATTACATCATTTATTTACAATAACAGGATGTGGACGCAACTGCGAGCCTCGAACACTGATTTCCAGCACCAAGTTCGACAGTATACCCGAATGACCACATACGCATATATATATAAGCTGCCCTTCATATGCCAAAAGCTGCAACCTAAAGCTTTTATAGCCCTGTCTGACTATAGCTAAAACACTTCAATGAATGTACAACAAACATTCATATGCACAGAAATGTGTCATGTCCACCATCTTTTATGTGTGCCACTATGGATGAATATAGGGTCAGTGATACCCTGTACCTTCCATATCGGCCATGTTGTGGGACTTTACAGACATAATGACACATTTGCGTTTAAGACCTGGGTGACAGTAGCACTACAATACGGACACCGGAATCAGTTGATTTCTCATATAGCTCACGATGTAACCACGCCCATAGCTCCAGAGACATTGTTCACAGACTAGCGCAGCACTGGCATACGTCAGTCCCGCCCACTCTGCTTACGCTTCCAGGAAAACACAACAACGCAACATGGCCCAGATTTCCATTGTAGTGATTTCTTAGTTCCAGGTCCAGTTGCCAAAACGGCACACACATACTCCCTCATGGCTTGTATACACCCACAACACACCCATCCAGCACATGCATCACAACACCCTACCAATAAAAAAGACGGGATGCACATGCTCTATGCCAATTTAGAGTTGCTCCTATCGCAAGCACTGTGATGGCCCATACTGGTGGTTCGGACGCCGCATGGAGGCCCGAACTACCGAACAGGGGACCCACAACCACGTGCGTGGCCTCTTATGTCACTGAGTTAGTGGTACCGCAAGGACTGAGTGGGTGAGGAACCTGCGATGATGATGGGTGCAAGAGTATGTCCTTTCACATAGCGAAATCAAGATTCAGCACCAAATATGAGACTTCTTGGTGACACAGCAGGACTGCATGATGTAGAACTTACCCTGTCCATGAAAAGGTGAGCAGTGATGTCTGGGTGCGCAGAGGAGGGGATACAAAAAGGCAACGCAGCGATTTAGGCGTCCGCAGTCGTATATACCGTATCTTATTGCATTTGTATTTTTTTTCCTATAGCAGGAAAGTTTTTATAGTTATCAAAAGTCCGTTGCTCGTGATGATTGCAACCACGTGTATCACTGCGCACCACTTTTTTTCACAAACGGATGGAAAACATTACTACTAAATCGAAGTCCATTAAACAAGTTGAAACTGTACAAATAGTTGTATTTTTATTGCGGAAGGGAAGGTGTGTGAAAGGGCGATGTTATTGTACTCCACATTAAGATAGTGACAATTACCAATCATAACATCTTTATTTTACTATCTTTTAGATTTAGAGCTTCAGGGTGAACTATGTCCCAGCACGTGGTGGAAGACACACCGGTGACAGAAAGGTGAGCAGCGAATATTCTTTTTAGTCACTCTCTCACTCCCTCCCTCCTTTGATAAACAAATGGCGCACAATCTTATCTTCCTTTTTATGTAACCGGTTGTGTTTCAGAAATTGGCGTTCCCCCTCCAAAACCTCCAAAGCTCAACGTTTGAGGATTCTGCGATAAAGCGTGGCCATCGTAACAATCTATAAGAAGGCTGCTTCGACACGTGGTGGACCCTCTTTGAATCACACCAATGGCACAAGGTGAGCAAAGAAGCTTGTTTACGAAGCAACGAGAAGTCACCTGTGGGCGGAGAGAGTGGATAGTGTGCAGCATCTTGACTGCTTACAAATGTACAATTACCTCCGGGCAATGGGAGTGGATAGATTGGAACAGTCTCGGTGCACAAGAAAGGGCACTCACTTCCAGGTAGTGGGAGTCAATGGAGTGCAACAGTCTGGGTACGCAGTAATGAGAACTCACCGCTATGCAGTGGGAGTACATGGGGTATAGTACTTTGAGAGAAAAAGAGTGCACAGACACCTCCTTGCAGTGGAAGTCTATGTAATACAGTATCCTGAGTGTTCAAAGGCATAACGCAGATATCTACTTGTGCAGTTGTATGTACTCTGCTATTACTAACTGTATACTATCTTTCAGATCACTAAACTTGAGGGTGCACTATGAACCGGCACGTGCTTGGACACACACCAGAGGCAAAAAGATGAGCTACAAAGATTTTTTCCAGTATCAACACTACCTCTCCTCCTCCATCTATTACTTTTTCTCTCTCACAATTTCAATGTCGTTTTTTCACTCTTTCTCTCTCTCCCTCTCTCTTACATTGTTTCTCATTCTCTTTTCAAGTTATGGACGCTGCTGTCCACTCTGTAGATAAATAAATCAAGGCTGAATTTAATACAGTCTGCAGTATAGAACCAAAGCAGAACTCAAGTTGTGAGCTCTGTTGAAAAAGGTGTTTGCAAAGGTAAGCAGAGCGGCCTAGATACACAATGCCTCCAAATAAATGTGTTACAAATAAACAATATTGTCCTGCATAATGACGTAATCTCTCAACTAATTTTCTCTCATCTCTGACTCATTTTAGACCATACTTTAGATCTGACTCAGCAGGCACTTCCCTACAGATACCTCTTCAACACGGGCCTATGAGAGGGGTGGGATGTATCAGGCACACTGCACAAGGGTGAATAAGCAATATTGCCAAGTGTTATCTTAATTTGTGATCTTTGACCTCATTCAGTCACATCGATCTAATATTAAAGACTTATTTTCATTTTTGTTTTGCAAGTTACCTACCCTCCTACCATTGGAGTCCATCTCACATTTTGTTTTTTATACTGTTATGTTAAAGTTGTGTTTCTATTTATTTATTTTGTTCTAATAAAAGTTAATTAACAAAAAAAAAAGAGTGTATGCGTCTTCTTTTCCTGACAACATTTCACTGTTATTTAGTGTGATAATCATATGCTTGGAGAAGACTTAACAATGAAAAGTAGAAATTATATTTATAACTAGAAGTATAATACTGAGGCTAACTCTTTACCAGCTCTTTACCAGAGTCTGTAGCTGCGATTAACGGTTCCTATGGAAAATTTTAAAAAGTCCAGCACACTTACTGTTTGGATTAGCAACATTATGTGGTGAACTTGTGACCAGTGTGCTCAGTTAAGTGTTGCGTGAACTGTAACTATGGTAACAGGCAGTAAGCAGTTTGGGGGTAGGGTTGAACAGTACTGGCTGTACAGAAGCCATTATATTTACCCAGGATCCTCTACATGACAGAGGAGAAAGCAAACTGAGACGACAGAACACTGTGGAGCAGATTTACAAGCCCCTTACGCCACTTTCGCGTCACTTTTCCCATGTTAAAAGTGACACAATAGTGGCGCAAGGGACTTGTAAATCTGCCCCTATGTACATTACGAGCAAAAGAAGTACACAGCTCTTCGAATTAACCTCAGGAGAGGGCTTGAGGAATAGCCACTGATGTTAAAAAACACTTATGTACAATTTACCTACTCTGTACTGAACAATGGGCAATCCTTTATCGATCACAATTAGACAATGTTGCTTCACAATTCACAGTGTGCACTTCACTAAATACTTCGGGCCTATTTAAATGGGCGAAGGGATTGTCGACATTACAAAACTTAGAGGCATATTTAAAAGGATGGCGTTAAAATTATTGCTGCTTTAACGGCAACAAACTACAGCTAAAACGGCAATAATGGACTTCAAAATCCTTTGTTGTCTTACCGGAAGATTTTTCAACACTGCTGTTTGCTATGGCAGGTTGAGAGCCAAGGCTCCTGCCCTGCCATAGCAAACTTGGTTTGCATTTTGAAAGAGAGAGCACGAAAACCTACTCTCTCTTTTAAAATGCAAAGCACAATGCTTTTCCCCACGGGGAGCTGCATATTAGCAGGTCCCCGTGTGGAAAAGTAATGGTGGCTTCCGAAGGACGCAGGGAGCTGACTGGCACAGTAGGGACATTGGGCCTCCACCCAGTCCCCAACGTTGAATATATGCCCATGGGTTGGGATCCAGAGTAAAAATAAAAATTAGAACCACGTGATTTTTTTTCACGGTAAAATTAGGAGTCTGTAATGGGTATATTTACAAGGACAATGTTAAAATGTTCTGGTGTAAACCTGGGCTTCTATTGGAATTCTCAAAAACCTATGATTAAGCCCATTATGGCAGCTTTAACTGCACTTTCTTAATGCTAAAGCGACGATAATTTTAACACTGTCCTTTTAAATATGCCCACAATATCGTGAGAAATATAGCGATAATTCATGTTCGCAAGTGAAAAGCTTGTTAATATAAGACTGTGGACTTAACATATCAATCCACCTCACATATTAAACATGCTTAAGTCTACTTCAGAACAGATGTTAGGATCCGACATAAACCTCAATTACCAAGAGTTTTGCTATCGATCCTCAAATCCAGGGCCGCCATATAAATACAACGCTGTTGTCATACTTCCCTCTTCAATGTTATTTTGCCATAAGAACACCTACGTTTCCATTGGGAACGCCTACATTGCAACTCATTGGAGATATGAGGCAAGCCGTTAGCAAACCGGCTGCTAACATGCGTTAATGCATCTTAGCGTCGCCTAGTAAATAGGGCAATATAATTTTCACAGCATTTTTGGCTTTTTTTTTAAAATTGCCGCGTAATGGCACTTGTTAATATGCCCTCAAGTTTGCTATGACAGAGGGGGAACCTCAACTCCCGCCCTACCATAGCAAACAACAGTGTCCCGGAGGTAGGCACACCAAGACACAGCAAGAGCCTCTCCTGGGGGGTGATATTCCCCAAGGCTTTTGACCGCTCCAGAATGGAGACCACGCGGCCCCTCCTCCCAAAATATAAAATCCCCAGAGGGTGGTAATCCCTGGGGCTTAGATTGACCTTTGAGCTCCCTCACCCATTTATTTTGTAGCACCGAGGAATGGCCGTCCCCGGGCTACAGCGCCCCTCTGAACCCCCATCAGATTTAATATTTTAGACCCCGGGATATGGCCCTCCCAGGTAGCTAATATTTGAACAAGAGCAGGAGCCCGTGCTTCATTTTTATTTTTTTTAAGGCGGATCCACGCACCCAGCGCACATTTCTCAGTTTAAAAAAAATAAAACACTATTTTTTTTGGCCCTAGGGGTCCTTGTGGGACCCCCTATGCAGGTCCAGAGGGTCAAAATATTTCTTACCTGCCCCCTTTATACGTTTTGAACACTTGTTCTACTAATTTCTAGATACTCACTTATACTCAGGCACAAAATGGCTGCCAACACTTCCTGGTTTCGAATGTTGACAACCACTTGACAGCAAATTAGCATTCAGCGCCTGATCAGGATGGTGCGCTCAGAGTGTGCGCACGATGCGTGGATTCACCGAGGCCATAGATATATATGTACATTTAATTGTAATTTTCTCAGGAACTACTGAACGGATTTACACCATTTAAGCAAAAGGCATGAGTCTGAACTAAGGACTCCCTCTTTGCCAAATTTGGTGTAATTCTGTTTAGCAGTTCAGGCTGTAGCCGCAATGAACGGTTCCTATGGAAAATTGCATGGGGAAACATGTTTTGGGACCCCCCTTTTTTCTCAGCCCCTGCTTCACGAATCACCCCAAGACTTTCAGGTTAGGAGCGGACGGGAGCGCCCCACCAGTTTAGAAAATTTCGCAAAGATTCATCAACCGGCGCTAAAGTTATTCCAAATAGAATGTTGTGGATTTCCTATGGAAAATAAGTCCTAACTATAACTACCTACTGGTGACTGACAGTAGGTAATATATATAAATATATACATTCTCTGAAAAAAACATAGGTTTCCTACATGTTATAGTTAGCTGGACATTTCACTCATACAAAACCATTGAAATTCCCCCGTTATAGTTAGTTCAGCTAACTATAAGTCGCGCGCCCGCAATGCAGTGCTGATGACGGCACATATTACATCCCTCATTACATGGTCAGTGACATCACTCATGACATCACTCATGACATCTCAAATGACATCACTGATGACATCATCCAGTGAATGTGTGTCTTTCTGAAAAATAAATATTTTTTATATATGTATATCTAAAGGTCGATGGAAGAATAAATGGGTAAATAAGTGTCTGAATGGATGTTTTTTGAAAAAATGATTGCATAACTGACTTATTAAGTGTATCTTAGTGAATACATGTATTAGCGAGTAATGTTTAAATATTTAAATATCTGTATCAGTGTCTCACTTTGTCTATAAGTGGCAGCATGGGTTGGTGAGTAGCTACATGAGTGTGTATATGGGTTATTAGTTTGTTTTTTGAGTATCAGTATGAGTGTCTGTACGGTTCAGTGGGGGATATTACTTAGCGTATAAATGCATGAATGAGTGACTCACTGTTTGTATGTGTTTTGAAGACAGCATGTGTGCAGGACTGTATGGGTGGATAAGTGTGTGTATGGGTGTGTTAGTGAGTGAATGACTGTCTCAATAGTATCTTTATGAGTAACTACATATGTTTTAATCTAGTATATGTGAGTATTGATGTGTATAAGTGATTATATGTGAGAGTGAGAGATTGGACAAGTTCCTGTATAAATAAGTATGCATTTCTATAAATGATTGTTTAAGAGAATAAGTATATGTATGTTTCTGTAAAAGTAAGTGTAGTGGTGTGTGTATAGCTGTATATGCAAATAAATGTATGTATGTTTATTTGCATGTGTGAGTATGTGTGTGAGTAACTCTATGGATGAGTGTCGGTGTGTAACAGGATGTATAGGTGTATGAGTACATATGATGAGTGAGTACATGTATGAGTGACTATATAGAACTGTTGGTGAAGGAGTGGATGTGTAAGTAGATTTTGGAATTACTGAATAGGTTGCTCTAACTTTTATTGATATCTCCATTTTTAAAAACATTTTAGTTTCTATTTTTGAATGTGTGTATCAAGGGTTATAGTACGCTGAGAGGAGGTCTGCCACTCTTTCACGAGATGTCATCAGTGATGTCATGAGTGATGTCACTGACCATGTCATGAGTGATGTAATATGTGACGTCATCAGCAGTGCTTTGCGGGCGCGCGAGTTATAGTTAGCTGAACTAACTATAACGGGGGAATTTCAATGGTTTTGTATGAGTGAAATGTCCAGCTAACTATAACATGTATGAAACCTTTGTTTGTTCAGTAAATTTCTATGGTTTTTTAAATGCTAATTCCTAACTATAACGTGGCTGAAACCTATGGTTTTTTCAGTGAATTTCTAAGGTTTTTTAAATGCTAATTCCTAACTATAACGTGGCTGAAACCTATGGTTTTTTCAGTGAATTTCAAAGGTTTTGTAAATGATAATTATTTAAATGTATTGTTATATTTTTTTATACTGATTTACATTACATGTATTTTAAATAAATTGAAAAATAAATGTTTTTAAAAATATTGCAATTGTAATATTTTTATTTTTTATTGATATATTTTTAATTTATATATTTTATATAGCAGGGAATGATATCCTACGGAAGGAAATTCAAGTTTCTATAACTACGATTAGAATTACTTTTCAGGATCAATAGTGGGCTTAAAGATGCAGCACTGAGGTCTTTCCTGATAACAAGTGATTAAATCGGAATTCCTAGTTAGGCTGATTTTAGAGGAATTTTTTAAAGTTCCAAAACTCCGCACTAAGAAAAATTTCCAAGTGAAACCAGTCAACGTTAGCCAATGGAAGGAAATTCAAGTTACTGTAAGTATAGTTAGAACTACTTTTTAGGATCAGTAGTGAGCTGAAAGATGCAGCACTGAGGTCTCTCCTGATAACAGGTGAGTAAATCGGAATTCGTAGTTCGGCTAATTTAGAGGAATTTTTTAAAGTTCCAAAACTCCACACTTTGAAACATTTTCAAGTGAAACCAGTCAATGTTAGCCAATGGAAGGAAATTCAAGTTACTATAAGTATGGTTAGAATTACTTTTCAGGATCAGTAGTGTGCTCAAAGATGCAGCACTGACGTCTCTTGTGATAACAGGTGAGTAAATCGGAATTCGTAGTTCGGCTGATTTTACAGGAACATTTTGCTCAATAGTGAAGGAAGGGGGCGGGGCCTGAGGTAACATGTGTGCAAACACGCCCTGTTGCGCGTTTTAGGTTGGGGAATTAATTCCTCTTCAATCCTGATGTCCCCTGCCAGCCAACTAGCCCACCAGGTACCTCCAGTATGCACCAGGGAGCTGCGTTGCAGACAGGTGTTCAGAGGGCACGCCCCCTTTTTACAACACTCTGCAACGCAGCTCCGTGGTGCTTACTGGAGGTAGCTGTTGGACTAGTTGACCGCTAGGGGACCTCTGGATTGAAGAAGAATTAATTCACCAACTTATAATGCGCCACAGGGCATGTTTGCACACATATCACCTCTAGCCCTGTCCCCTACCTTCACCACTGTGCAAACACACCCCGTACCGTGTTCTAAGTTGGGGAATTAAGTCCCCTTGTATACTGGGGGTCCATGGGGACCAACTAGCCCACCAGGAACCTCCAGTATGCGCCAGGGGGCAGCGTTTCAGAGTGGTGTAAATAGGGGCGTGGCCTCCTTACACCTCTCTGCAACGCAGCCCCCTGGCGTGTTTCCAGAAGGGGAACTAAATCCCCTTGAATACTGGGGGTTCCTGTGTGCCAACTAGCCCACCAGAAACCTCCAGTATGCGCCAGGGGGCAGCGTTGCAGAGTGGTGTAAAAAGGGGCGTGGCCTCCTTACACCTCTCTGGAACGCAGCCCCCTGGCGCGTTTGCAGAGGGGAAACTAATTCCCCTTGCATACTGGGATCCCTGGGGGCCAACTAGCCCACCAGGAACCTCCAGTATGTGCCAGGGGGCTGCGTTGCAGAGAGGTATAATGAGGCCACACCCCTTTTTACACCTCTCTGCAATGCAGCCCCCTGGCACTTTTTCAGAGGGGAAACTAATTCCCCTTGCATACTGGGAGTCCCTGGGGGCCAACTAGCCCACCAGGAACTTCGAGTATGCGCCAGGGGGCTGTGTTGCAGAGAGATGTAATGAGGCCACGCCCCTTTTTACACCTCTCTGCAATGCAGCCCCTGGTGCTTTTTCAGAGGGGGAACTAATTCCCCTTGCATACTGGGGGATCCTGGGGGCCAACTAGCCCACCAGGAACCTCCAGTATGCGCCAGGGGGCTGCGTTGCAGAGAGGTGTAATGAGGCCATGCCCCTTTTTAAACCTCTCTGCAACACAGCCCCCCTCCTGTGGCCACCTTTGGCCCCGGGGACCCCATCCCCTGGGGCCGGCCTTTTTTTTTTATTTTGGGAGAGGGGCCGCGTTGGGGGCCGTGGGGGGGTCCCCAAGCCCCCCACGGTCCCTGCCAGCTCTCCGCATCCTGCGGGAGCCGGCATTGCTTCTCTGCATGGTGAGCAGCTAACATGCTGCTCCCCATGCAGAAAAGCAATAGTCTTTGATTTTTGGAAGAGAGAGGAGGTTTCCTGCTCTCTTTTCCAAAAACCAAAGAAGTTTGCTATGGTAGGATGGGAGCCGCGAGGCTCCCGCCCTACCATAGCAAACAGCAGTGTCCCGGGGGTAGGCACCCCGGGACACGGCAGGAGCCGGCCCTGGGGGGTGGCGGTCCCCAGGGCCATCAAGGGCTCCAGGAGGGGGGTCGCGCGTCCCCCCTCCCAACAAGTAAAAAAGCCCTGGGGGTGGTGGTCCCTGGGGCTGGGAGGTCCATCACGGACCCCCCTGTTTTAAATATTAGTGCCCCGGGGAGGTGGCAGTCCCCAGTGGGAGTGGGGGGGCTTGAGCTCCCCCACACAGGGTTTTTAAAAATTTATTTTATTCGAAGCCCTGGGGGTGGCGGACCCCGGGGCTGCGGGGGGCCGTGAGCCCCCCTGCAAACTTAGTAATAAAGCCCCGGGGTGTGGCAGTCCCTGGGGCTCGGGGGGCCTTACAGGCCCCCCATTATCAATATCAAAGACCCGGGGGGTGTCGGTCACCGGGGCTGCGGGGGGCCGCGTGTCCCCCTGCTATCATAATTACTTTGCCCCGGGGGTGGTGGTCCCTGGGGCAGTGTGGGGGGGTTTGGTACCCCCCACATTTTCCATTATGCCCCCGGGATTTGGTCCCCCGGGGGCTAATTTGAAAAAAGCAGACCAGGGTTTTTTTCTTTTCACGGGGTATGCGTACCTACGTGATTTTTAAAAATGTGAGCAGGCCTAGGGGGTCAGGGTGTTTCTACCCTGCCCCCTTTTTGTGTTCTGCACGTTTGTTTTTCTGCTTTCTTGTGCCTCGGTTCTACCGAGGCACAAGATGACTGCCAACACTTCCTGGTTTGGAGTGTTGACAGCCAATTAGCATTCAGCTCGTGCTCGGGACGGTACGCGTACTGTAAGCTTAAGGCAAGCTCCTCAAGATATATCTATGATTTTGCATTCTTTTGATATTCTCTTGAACTACTGAACGGATTTACACCATTTAACAAAAAAGGTGATCTGCGAACCAAACTCTACCTTTTTGCCAAATTTGGTGTAATTCCGTTCAGCCGTTCAGGCTGTAGCCCTGGCTAAAGGTCTTATGGAAAATTGCATGTGGAAAACATATTTCAGGACCACCCTTTTTTTCGGTCCCCACTTGATGGATCAACCCCAAACGTTCAGGGAAGGAGCGTAGCGGAGCAAGCCATCTTCTTGGGGAATTTTGCGAAGATTGGTCCACCGGCGCCAAAGTTATTGCAAATAGAATGTTGCAGATTTCCTATGGAAACTAGGTCCTAACTATAACTACCTACTCGCGACCGCCAGTAGGTAATATATATGTGTATAAATATATACGCGTCAAGTCTTATGAATCTCTGTTCACAATTACCTTCCACTGCCCGCTGAGTTCCTCGTTGTCTTCCTGGTCGGGGCGACTGTTTCCTGATATTTTTTGCGCGGCCACAGCGCAATGGAGGTAACACGCCCTAACGAGCCAAGCACCTTTTGTGGCACACTGGAGGAGTATCGCGGTAGCGATGGTGTGCTTGGAGCGCTGCAAGCCACAGGAGGGCGTATACTGGGCCCTGTTGGGACCGCAACTTCGCGGTGTAGCCTGGAGTATTGTCACGGACTCACCGTATTTGCCCGCAACTGAGGCTGCAGAAGGCGTTGGGCAGTGGGGGTGAATTGTTACAGCCCCAAGCTGAACTTTTCCGAATCCTGGCAGCCTGTCCAAACATCCCACCACTAGGGATGCTGGTAATTGCAGTCCACCATCTTTCCCCCAATGAGGAGGATGCATTCAACATTCAAAAGGGACTGCAGCAAGGAGTCAGGAGGGGAGCACAGGCATCTGAAGTGGGACGAATCCCGAAACGCGTCATGCCTTACGAATCTCTGTTCAAAATTACCTTCCACTGCCCGCTGCGTTCCTCGTTGTCTTCCAGGTGGAGGCGACTGTTTCCTGATATTTTTTGCGAGGCCACAGCGCAATGGAGGTAACCCGCCCTAACGAGCCAAGCACCTTTGGTGGCACACTGGAGGAGTATCGCGGTAGCGATGGTGTGCTTGGAGCGCTGCAAGCCACGGGAGGGCGTATACTGGGCCCTGTTGGGACCTCGACTTTGCGGTGTAGCCTGGAGTATTGTCACGACTCACCATATTTGCCCGCAACGGAGGGTGCAGAAGGCGTTGGTCAGTGGAGGTGAATTGTTACAGCCCCAAGCGGAACTTTTCCGAATCCTGGCAGCCTGTCCAAACATCCCACCACTAGGGATGCTGGTAATTGCAGTCCACCATCTTTCCCCCAATGAGGAGGATGCATTCAACATTCAAAAGGGACTGCAGCAAGGAGTCAGGAGGGGAGTACAGGCATCTGAAGACGGACGAATCCCGAAACACGTTATGCCTTACGAATCTCTGTTCACAATTACCTTCCACTGCCTGCTGAGTTCCTCGCTGTCTTCCTGGTGGAGGCGACTGTTTCCTGATAAATATATATTTTGCTTTGGGAACTTTGTGGAAAACTTAATTACACGGCATCCCTGCCGCGGAGAGAGGAACCATCGTCAGTTGGAGATACACCTCAGCCAGCTGACTGAGGCTTTGAAATCGAACTTATCGAGATCATGGAAGCACAGTGCTCGAAATGCTAATGAAACTTGCATCTATGCCCCAACACCTACTTAAGGTTATTACAAAGCTTAAAAATTGAAATGCACATTGAACTTGAATTTGCTCGCATTCGGGAACTCAATATCCCATCATGCATTACTATGTAAGACTTGACAGCACACACCCATTGTGGCCAAGCATTAATAAATTGAATGAAAATGAAGATAATGTTTGCCTGTTTGTGTGATTTCAGCAGCCCAGGAAGAAGTGGCGCAAGACCGCGAAACGCGTTGGCATATGTTAAAGAGTTGGAGCAGGAAGCAAGCTGCATCTAATTGCCGGATGGTGGAGCACTGCTTTGGGAACTTTGAGGAAAAAAAATATATATATATACACACATTAAAGGGAGTTCCTCTAAACAGCTACTGTCTTCGTGTCTCAAGGTACACCAGTGATCAAGGGCCCACCGCCCGAAACGCGTTTGGTGTTGGAGGATGTGAACAGAGCAGCCAAGTTGCCGCTGCCGGTGCTGGTAGTGCGGAAACTCCTCATTGTGTGACATCTCCATGGGGGCAACCTGTTTGTTTTGATGTATATATATATATATATATATATATTCACGCTCCAAGGCTGTCCACCAAATGAGTAGCACGCGAGCAGCAGCTTTATTTATGTGTAGGTGAGGACGGGGATCCGCTTGTAGACGCCGCTCCGTAATAGATCTGCCCGACGCGTTTCGAAGCTCCATCTGCTTCTCTTCAGGGGCTTTAACGGAAGCGGTGTGCGCACCCGCTACACTTCTCCAATTATATAACTCGCCCGTCGATGGGAGGCTCCAGTGAGACTTCTGGGAAGTGTAGTGCGGAAAGCACACAATCAAGTCCTGTATGGACTCCACAAGTGGGCCCGTCCTCGATTCCATGTACGGCTGCTACTTCACTGCCGTGACCCCCACGTTAACGGGGTGGTGCATACTCTGCGGCTGGACTGCCGCATATAGATTCACGCTCCAAGGTTGTCCACCAAATGAGTAGCACGCGAGCAGCAGCTTTATTTATGTGTAGGTGAGGACGGGGATCCGCTTGTAGACGCCGCTCCGTAATGGATCTGCCCGACGCGTTTCGAAGCTCCATCTGCTTCTCTTCAGGGGCTTTAACGGAAGCCCCTGAAGAGAAGCAGACGGAGCGGCGTCTACAAGCGGATCCCCGTCCTCACCTACACATAAATAAAGCTGCTGCTCGCGTGCTACTCACATGGTGGACAACCTTGGAGCGTGAATCTATATGTGGCAGTCCAGCCGCAGAGTATGCACCACCCCGTTAACGTGGGGGTCACGGCAGTGAAGTAGCAGCCGTACATGGAATCGAGGACGGGCCCACTTGTGGAGTCCATACAGGACTTGATTGTGTGCTTTCCGTACTACACTTCCCAGAAGTCTCACTGGAGCCTCCCATCGACGGGCGAGTTATATAATTGGAGAAGTGTAGCGGGTGCGCACACCGCTTCCGTTAAAGCCCCTGAAGAGAAGCAGATGGAGCTTCGAAACGCGTCGGGCAGATCCATTACGGAGCGGCGTCTACAAGCGGATCCCCGTCCTCACCTACACATAAATAAAGCTGCTGCTCGCGTGCTACTCACATGGTGGACAACCTTGGAGCGTGAATCTATATGCGGCAGTCCAGCCGCAGAGTATGCACCACCCCGTTAACGTGGGGGTCACGGCAGTGAAGTAGCAGCCGTACATGGAATCGAGGACGGGCCCACTTGTGGAGTCCATACAGGACTTGATTGTGTGCTTTTCGTACTACACTTCCCAGAAGTCTCACTGGAGCCTCCCATCGACGGGCGAGTTATATAATTGGAGAAGTGTAGCGGGTGCGCACACCGCTTCCGTTAAAGCCCCTGAAGAGAAGCAGATGGAGCTTCGAAACGCGTCGGGCAGATCCATTACGGAGCGGCGTCTACAAGTGGATCCCCGTCCTCACCTACACATAAATAAAGCTGCTGCTCGCGTGCTACTCACATGGTGGACAACCTTGGAGCGTGAATCTATATGCGGCAGTCCAGCCGCAGAGTATGCACCACCCCGTTAACGTGGGGGTCACGGCAGTGAAGTAGCAGCCGTACATGGAATCGAGGACGGGCCCACTTGTGGAGTCCATACAGGACTTGATTGTGTGCTTTCCGTACTACACTTCCCAGAAGTCTCACTGGAGCCTCCCATTGACGGGCGAGTTATATAATTGGAGAAGTGTAGCGGGTGCGCACACCGCTTCCGTTAAAGCCCCTGAAGAGAAGCAGATGGAGCTTCGAAACGCGTCGGGCAGATCCATTACGGAGCGGCGTCTACAAGCGGATCCCCGTCCTCACTTACACATAAATAAAGCTGCTGCTCGCGTGCTACTCACATGGTGGACAACCTTGGAGCGTGAATCTATATGCGGCAGTCCAGCCGCAGAGTATGCACCACCCCGTTAACGTGGGGGTCACGGCAGTGAAGTAGCAGCCGTACATGGAATCGAGGACGGGCCCACTTGTGGAGTCCATACAGGACTTGATTGTGTGCTTTCCGTACTACACTTCCCAGAAGTCTCACTGGAGCCTCCCATCGACGGGCGAGTTATATAATTGGAGAAGTGTAGCGGGTGCGCACACCGCTTCCGTTAAAGCCCCTGAAGAGAAGCAGATGGAGCTTCGAAACGCGTCGGGCAGATCCATTACGGAGCGGCGTCTACAAGCGGATCCCCGTCCTCACCTACACATAAATAAAGCTGCTGCTCGCGTGCTACTCACATGGTGGACAACCTTGGAGCGTGAATCTATATGCGGCAGTCCAGCCGCAGAGTATGCACCACCCTGTTAACGTGGGGGTCACGGCAGTGAAGTAGCAGCCGTACATGGAATCGAGGACGGGCCTACTTGTGGAGTCCATACAGGACTTGATTGTGTGCTTTCCGTACTACACTTCCCAGAAGTCTCACTGGAGCCTCCCATCGACGGGCGAGTTATATAATTGGAGAAGTGTAGCGGGTGCGCACACCGCTTCCGTTAAAGCCCCTGAAGAGAAGCAGATGGAGCTTCGAAACGCGTCGGGCAGATCCATTACGGAGCGGCGTCTACAAGCGGATCCCCGTCCTCACCTACACATAAATAAAGCTGCTGCTCGCGTGCTACTCACATGGTGGACAACCTTGGAGCGTGAATATATATATATATATGTACATATATATATATTACCCACTGGCGTTCGCCAGTAGGTAGTTATAGTTAGGACCTATTTTCCATAGGAAATCTGCAAAATTCTATTTGGAATACCTTTGGCGCCATTTGACAAATCTTCGCTAAATTTTTTAAACTGGTGGAGCGCTCCGGTCCGCTCCTCTCCTGAAAGTCGGGGTGATTCGTCAAGCAGGGGCTAAGCAAAAAGGGGGTCGCAAAACGTGTTTTCCCCATGCAATTTCCCATAGGAACCTTTAGCCGGGGCTACAGCCTGAACTGCTGAACGGAATTGCACCAAATTTGGCAAAGAGGTAGACCTTGGTTCAGAGTCGTGCCTTTTGCTTAAACTGTGTAAATCTCTCCAGTAGTTCCTGAGAAAATCACAATTAAAATCACATATATATCTATGGCTGCGGAGGATCCACACAACCTAAGCACACCCTGCTGAGCACAAGCTTTATTCTAATTGTCTGTCAACACTCCAAATCAGGAAGTGTTGGCAGCCAGAAACGAGGGACAAGAAACCTAAGAAAAAAACATGAAAATCGCTAAAAAAGGGGGCTGAGTAGAAACACCCTGACCCCTAGGCCTGCTCAGGGGGTCCCACAAGGACCCCCAGGGCCCCAAAAATTTTCTTTTTTTTTTAAATCGGCATAATCCGTGCAGTGTGCCAGGATATTGCCGATTATTAAAAAAAAGATGCGCGGGCTCCCGTGCTTCGCTGGGAATTAGACTCCGGGGGCCCAAGTCCCGAGGGCAATGTTTCTATGTGAATGGGGGGCCCAGAGGGGCCCCCCAGCCCCCCGGGCTTTAAAAAATGATGTGCGGGGAGGCTCACAGCCCCACCGCCCCGGGAAGTGCCATACCCCGGGGCTTCAATATTCATGGTGGGGGGCTCAAAGGCCCATCCAAGCCCAGAGGACCGCCACCCCGGTCTCACAGCACCCCGCAGCCCCGGGGACCACCACCAATTGGGGCTTTAAACAATTATGTTCGGTGGGGGCTCACAGCCCCCCTCCCTCGGGGCCACCACCCCCCAGGGCTTCAAAATTCATGGGTGGGGGCTCAAAGGCCCCCCAAACCCCGGGGACTGCCACCTCCCTGGGTTTCTAAGTATGTGGAGGGGGGCTGCATGGCCCCCCTCCTGGAGCTTGTCATGGCCCTGGGGACCCCACCCCCCAGGGCCAGTTCCTGCAGTGTCCCGGGGTGCCCACCACCAGGACACTGTAGTTTGCAATGACAGGGCGGGAGCAACGCTGCTCCCGCCCTGTCACTGCAAACTGCTTTGCTTCATTGAAGCGCGAGCAGGGAAACCTGTTCTCGCTTCAATGAAGCAAAGCTGATTGCTTTTCCACAAGGGGAGCAGCATGTTAGCAGTGCAGCATTTTAGCTTCTCCCCATGTGGAAAAGCAATGCTGGCTTCCGCAGGAGGCGGGGAGCCGGCTGGGACCGTGGGTGGATTGGGGACCTCCCCACAGTCCTCAATGAGAGGCCAGGCCCCGGGGTCCCTGGGGCCATAAGTGGCCCAGGAGGGGAGCCACGCAGCCCCCTCCTAAAGATTTTTTTAAATAAAGGCCAAGCCCCTGGGGATGGGGTACCCGGGGCCGATTAAGGCCTTGGGAGGTGGGACACGTGGCCCCTTCCAAAATATAAAAAAAAAGAGGTCAGGCCCTGGGGATGGGGTCCCCAGGACCAAAAAAATAGGATAAGAAGAGGGGCCACACAGCCCACTTCTTAAAAATAAATGAAAAAAAAACTGGCATTGCGATGAGACCCCACCCCCTTGCTACAGCACTATGCAAACACGCCCCCTGGCGCGTTTGCAGATGGGGAAAAAATTCCCCTTGAATACTGGGGGTCCCTTGGGGCCAACTAGCCCACCAGGAACATCCAGTATGCGCCAGGGGGCTGCGTTGCAGAGAGGTGTTCTGAGGCCACGCCCCTTTTTACACCTCTCGGCAACGTAGCTCTGTGGCGCTTAATGGAGGTAGATGGTGGGCTAGCTACACCCCAGGGATCCTCAGGATTCAAGGGGAGTTAATTCCCCAACTTAAAACGTGCCACGGGGCGTGTTTGTACAGTGCTAAAGGGAGGGGGCGGAGCTTGAGGTGATATGTGTGCAAATACGCCCTGTGGCACGTTTTAAGTTGGAGAAATAATTCCTCCTCAATCCCGAGCGTCCCTAAGGGCCAAGTAGCCCACTAGGTACGTTCAGTAAGCGCCACGGAGCTGCGTTGCAGAGTTTTGCAAAATGGGGCGTTAGATCTGAACTCCTCTCTGCAATGCAGCTCTCTGGTGCATACTGGAGGTACCTGGTGGGCTAGTTGGCCCCTAGGGACCCTCAGGATTGAGGAGGAATTAATTCTCCAACTTAAAACGCGACACACGGCGTGTTTGCAGACATGTCACCTCTGGCCCTGCCCCTTCCCACACCATTGTGCAAATATTCCTATAAAATCAGCCGAACTATATATTCCAATTTACTCACCTGTTATCAGGAGAGACCTCAGTGCTGCATCTTTGAGCCCAGTACTGATCCTGAAAAGTAATTCTCACCAGTAACTTGAATTTCCTTCCATAGGCTAACATTGACTGGTTTCACTTGGAAATTCTTCTTTCAAATATTCCTCTAAAATCAGCCGAACTACGAATTCCGATTTACTCACCTGTTATCAAGAGAGACCTCATTGCTGCATCCTTGAGCCCAGTACTGATCCTGAAAAGTAATTCTAACCATACTTACCAGTAACTTGAATTTCCTTCCATAGACAAACTAGACTGGTTTCACTTGGAAATTCTTCTAAGTGTGGAGTTTTGGAACTTTTAAATGTTCCTCTAAAATCAGCTGAACTACAAATTCTTATTTACTCACCTGTGATCGGGAGAGACCTCAGTGCTGCATCTTTGAGCCCAGTACTGATCGTGAAAAGTAACTCTAACCATACTTTCGAGTAACTTGAATTTCTTTCCATAGGCTAACATTGACTGGTTTCACTTGGAAATTCTTCTAAGTGTGGAGTTTTGGAACTTATAAATATTCCTCTAAAATCAGCCAAACTACGAATTACAATTTACTCACCTGTAATCAGGAGAGACCTCAGTGCACTTGACCAAGTCACCAAGCAGGTCGCTCCCTCACCGCCACACAGCCTCAGTGCCTCAGTGCCCTGTGCCTGCTGCTGCACGTATTTTGGTCTTTGCCCCATAATTGGTTTGTGCCTGCATTCTTTTTTGTGACCCACTGCTACTTCTGTGTATTTCCTGCTTTCTGCTGCCTTGCCCCCTTTTGCCTGTGACTCCCTTGGGCCCCCATTTTGCCTGTATCCCCATCCGCCTTCTGTGACCCCCGCCCGCCCCCTGTAAAGATGGTGAGGAGACCAATTGAAGATAAAGTAATCTTTATTGCCAAGCAAGAAGAAGCATATCACTTCTCCTACAACTCTCCATCAACTGACTTTGTACACTTCATTCTGGAATCCTACTGTGGGGCATCATCCAGTTGCCATGAGACCGGATGGATGTCTCATAGCCAGGACACCACATCTTCCCTCTTTGTAATAACAAAATACATTAAAAATATAAATATAAGATAATACACTCTCAATGATCTAAATAACAATAAGGAATATTAATAATCACAGACTATGCAGAAATATGCAAAACATTAAAAAGCTGTACAGAAGGACACACATTCTCCTTAACATGAAAACAAATTTATAAACAAGTAAATATATGAAAAAAACTTTACATTACATAGCTTCTGAAGCGATCGGGAACTTTTATACATCTACCAGCACGTGTAGTCTTCATATTACTGCATGAAGGCTGATCTAAAGGTGTAGAAGTATTAGTAAGGCAATTTTTACTATTGGCAGGTTGATGAATATTGCAATCCATAACATCATCCCACATCCAATCAGTTGATGGGGAACAGTCATTCTTATCACAAGAAACAGAAACATTTCCTTTACACTTCGCAATTCTGCTGTGGTGCCAAACCTTGTTATCACTTAGTTTAGCAGATTTGGAATATACATGGGGGAAGAAAATTTGCTCCCACCCTTCTTGACTTTAGACCAAGTTTAACTTTTACCCAGTCACCAATTCATAAATTTGCCTCCCTAGTAGTATGTTTCTTTTCAAACTCATTAATGTAAGATTCATGAATTTTCCGTAACTTAGAACGTACTATAGCAGGGGACCATTTACCACAATTCTTTTTGTATTCCATGCAACATTATCTTTGGTGAAAGGTTCCCTTCCTCTAAGAATTCTGAAAGGGCTATAGGTGATGTTCGTAGGGGTGATTCTATAAGCCCAAATTGTTTCAAACAATTCCTTCTCCCAATTTTTCCCAGCCTTAATGGAAGCTTGAATGCTCCCTATGATAACCCGGTTAAAATCAATCAATCAATCAATCAGGGTACTTGTAAAGCGCGCTACATACCTGTGAGGGTCTCAAGGCGCTGAGGGGAGGGGGGGGGGCGCTACTGCTCGAAGAGCCAGGTCTTGAGGAGTCTTCTGAAGGCGAGTAGGTCTTGGGTCTGGCGTAGGTGGGTTGGGAGGGTGTTCCAGGTTTTGGCGGCGAGGTAAGAGAAGGATCTGCCGTCAGCGGTCATACGTTGGATGCGGGGGACATCTGCGAGGGCGAGGCTGGTGGAGCGGAGCTGGCGGGTGGGGGTGTAGAAGCTGAGTCTGCTGTTCAGGTAGGCTGGTCCGGCGTTGGGTGAGGAGCTTGAAGGTGATCCTCTTGTCGATGGGGAGCCAGTGCAGGTCTCTCAGGAGGGGGGTGATGTGGCTGCGGTGGGGGGCGTTGACGATCAGTCGGGCAGAGGCATTTTGGATGCGTTGTAGCCGCCGTTGGTGTTTGGCTGGGATTCCTGCATAGAGTGCATTGCCGTAGTCCAGTCTGCTGCTGACGAGGGCCTGTGTCACTGTTTTTCTTGTTTCGGTCGGGATCCATTTGTAGATCCGGCGGAGCAAGCGTAGGGTGTTGTGGCAGGAGGAGGAGACAGCGTTGACTTGCTTAGACATGGAGAGGGAGGAGTCGAGGATGAATCCTAGGTTGCCTGCGTGGTCGGTTGGTGTCAGTGCTGTTCCTAGAGCGGTCAGCCACCAGGAGTCGTCCCAGGCTGAGGGGGTGGGTCCGAGGATGAGGACCTCCGTCTTGTCCGAGTTCAGTTTCAGACGGCTGCTCCTCATCCAGTCGGCGATGGCCTTCATGCCCTCGTGAATGTTGGTTTTGGTGGTGTGGGGGTCCTTGGTGAGGGAGAGGATGAGCTGGGTGTCGTCGGCGTAGGAGATGATGTTAAGGTTGTGGTGGCGGGCCACTTGTGCGAGGGGGGCCATGTAGATGATGAACAGTGTCGGGCTGAGGGATGAGCCCTGGGGGACACCGCAGATGATGTCAGTGGCTTCTGACCGGAAAGGTGGGAGGCGGACGCTCTGGGTTCTGCCGGAGAGGAAGGACGTGGTCCAGTCAAGGGCCTTCTCTTGGATTCCGGCTTCTTGTAGGCGTGTCTTTAGGGTGCGGTGGCAGACCGTGTCGAAGAGAGGGGTTGGCCTAACGGCTAAGGCGCTCGACCTCGGACCTGGGGAACTTGGTTCGAGTCTCGGTAACGACGCCAAAAACCCCCTGTGATTCTGGGCAAATCACTTAATCTCCCCGTGCCTAAAAAAATGAAAGTGTGTCCTCATGTAACGTAACTGGTGCTATGTAAAGCGCTCTGATAACTGATTCGGTTCGGTTCTAGTTCGCGCTATATAAAACTGAAAAAAAGAAAGAATGCGGCTGACAGGTCCAGGAGGATGAGGGCTGATGTTTTGCCATTGTCCAGTTGGCGTCTGATGTCGTCTGTGGCAGCGATGAGGGCTGTCTCGTGCTGTGGTTTCATCTGAATCCGGATTGGGACGGGTCCAGGATGTTGTTGTCTTCGAGGTGGCGGGTCAGTTGAATGTTGACGATTTTCTTGATGACCTTTGCCGGGAACGGGAGCAGGGAGATGGGTCGGAAGTTCTTGAGGTCCGTGGGGTCCGCCTTGGGCTTTTTGAGGAGGGCGTTGATTTCGGCGTGCTACCAGATTTCCGGAAATGTCGCTTTTTCGAAGGAGATCTTGATGACCTTCCGTAGTTGGGGTGCGATGGCCGCGTCTGCTTTGTTGAATACATGGTGTGGCATGGGTCTGCCGGAGATCCTGAGTGGATGTAGTTCATGATCTTGCGTGTCTCGTCATCGTTGGTGTAGGTCCAGGAGGTCAGGTGGTTGGCGCTGTTGGTGATCGCGGGGGTGGTAGAGTCGTGCATCGTTGGTGATGTCGTGGAGTTGAAGCTGTCGTGTATGTCAGTGATCTTGCGGTGGGAGAAAATGGCCAGTGAGTCGCACAGTTCTTGTGAGGGCGGGATGTCGTTGGCCCTGGCATCGGGATTGGAGAGTTATTTCACGATGCGGAAGAGCTCTTTGCTGTCGTGTGCCTTGTTATCCAGGCGGTCTTTGAAGGAGGATCTCTTGGCTAGTCTGATGAGGTGGTGATGTCTGCGGGTGGCGTCCTTGTGGGCTGCGTGGTTTTCTGGCATTCGTTTGTGGAGTCATTTCTTCTTCAGCTTACGGCAGGCGCATTTGGATGTCAGGAGCTCGTCGGTGAACCAGGTGGCTCTCCTGCTGGCGTGGCTGTTGGATGGTCTCTTGAGTGGGGCAAGGGTGTTGGCGCAGTCGTCTATCCACTGTCTGAGGTTGCGGGCTGCGGCGTCAGGGCAGGTGGGGTCGATGGGTAGGTTCTGGGCGAGGGTGGTGGTCAGCTGGTCTTCGGTGACTTTGTTCCAGCAGCGGCGCGGCGGCTGTTGGGAGCGATGGTGCGTGGTTGGTTTTTTGAAGGTGAAGTGGATGCAGCGGTGGTCGGTCCAGTGGGGTTCGGAGGTGTGGTCGAAGGTGACGTGGGTGCTTGTGGAGAAGACGGCGTCCAGCGTGTGGCCTGCGGTGTGGGTAGGTGCGGTGACGAGTTGTCTGAGGCCGAGGTTGGCGAGGAGGATGTAGTCCGTGGAGGCGAGTGCGTGGGTGCTGGCGAGGTCGGCGATCTAGTCGCTGAACTGAGCCCAGGGTCCGGGAGGTCTGTAGACGAGTGTTCCTCTGAGGGTGGTGTTGGGGTCGGTGTGGATCCAGGTGTTCGGCAGTGTTGGGGGTGTCATCTGCATGGGTGGCGACCTTGAAGGTGGACTTGTAGACGATGGCTATTCCTCCTCCGACTCCATTGGCACGGTCCCAGCGGGTGATCTTGTAGCCGTCCGGGATGGCTATGGCGATGTCGGGTGCCGAGGAGTCGTTCCACCAGGTCGTCGGCGTGGGTGGTGACCTTGAGGGTGGACTTGTAGATGATGGCTATTCCTCCTCCGACTCCATTGGCGCGGTCCCTGCGGGTGATCTTGTAGCCGTCCGGGATGGCTATGGTGATGTCGGGTGCCGAAGAGTCGTTCCACCAGGTCTCGGTGAGGAAGGCCATGTCTGGGGCGAAGGTGTCGAGCAGGTCCCAGAGCTCGATGGCGTGTTTGCGTGCGGAATGGGTGTTGAGCAGAATGCAGCGGAGGTGGTTGGGTCTAGTTCTAGGAGGTTTGGTGGGTCTGTCGCAGGTGAAGCTGCAGGTGCGGCAGGAGAAGGGTCCGTGGGTCCGTTTCAGGGTGGCCTGGAAGCAGGTGTTGTGTCGGCCGGCGTTGAGTGCGTGGAGGGAGTCGGCGTCGTATCTGAGTCTGGCGTCATGGCGAGCATGGGGTCCAGGGGTTCTGGCACTGGACGTGGTGGAGGCGCGGACGGGCGTAGACGGGCTTGCCTTAGGGTGCGAGGGAGGGATGAGCAGCTGGGAGGGTGAGCGGGTGGTGAATCAGGCGCGGGGGCGGGGCCGCAGGGGAGGCAGCGGTGAGAGCGGGAAAGCGCAAGAACGGTGGGAAAAAAGCAGGAATCAATAGAGGCAGCAAGGGGGATGCTGACGCAGTGGGGGAGCGACCTGGCCTGTGAACAGGGTCGAGGGTCACTCCCTTAGTGCGCAGCGGCCTCCATTAAGAAGGGTGAGAGGGAGGGAGGAGCAGCTGGGAGGGGGAGCGGGTGGTCAATCAGGCACGGGGGTGGGGCCGCAGGGGAGGCAGCGGCGGGAGCGGGAAAGCGCAAGAACGGCGGGAAAAAAGCAGGAATCAACAGAGGCAGCAAGGGGGATGCTGACACGGTGGGGGAGCGACCTGGCCTGTGAACAGGGTCGAGGGTTAAACCTTTCTACAATTCCATTCCCAGAGGGGTGATAAACGGGAGTTTTCTTTGAAACAATAACATTCCTTTCCAAGAATTTTAAATAGTTCTCTGATATAAATTGAGGACCATTTCTTTTTAAAGAGATTTTCGATTCTGGCAACTTCCCTGAGACATGGAAGAGGATTTCTATCCTTCCCTTGTTGAAGAAACCTGGTCTGGATTCTGGTGTCTATAGTAATTATCGACCTATAGCCAGGATCCCGGTCCCTGCAAAGGTGCTGGAGAAGATCATGAATTACCAGCTTACATCCTTTGTTGCCCTACAGGACTTGCTGGATCCCACGCAATATGGCTTCCGGGAGGGGCACGGTATGGAGACAGCTTTGGTCATGGCAGCAGAGGAGCTTCGATCATCGTTGGATTCTGGTGCGAAGGCCGCCTTGATTCCTTTAGATCTCTCGGCGGCCTTCAACACAGTGAGCCATGACATTCTCATCTCGAGGCTACGTGGGCTGGGAGTCTCAGGTTTGGCATTAAGCTTGCTTAGATCTTACCTTAATAATAGACACCAGTTTGTTCAGATGGACGATCAATGCTCAAAGCAATTTTTACTTCAGTGGGGGGTTCCGCAGGGCTCATCTCTGAGCCCTACGTTAATTAATCTATATGTTACCCCTTTAGCAGATGTCATCAGGCAGTTTGTTTTTTCGTTAGTATCTTATGCTGACGATACTCAGATCGTGGTTTCTATCTCTGGTAATCCAGTTGAGACAGCTGCTCGTTTCAAACAATGTATGACATCTGTAGACCACTGGATGAATACAAACTGCTTAAGGTTGAACGGAAGTAAAACCGAGGTGCTTCTTTTGGGCTCGGATACCTCCATACGGTCCGAGAAATGGTGGCCTCAGTCGATGGGAACTCCTCCTATTCCAGTAAAAAAGGCTAAAAATGTGGGAGTAATTTTTGATGACGGTCTTACATTTCGATCGCAAGTTAATAAGGTTGCTTCTCAGGTACATTTAACCTTAAAACTGATTCAGAAGGTGAAACCTTATATTCCGCCATCCACTGTTAAGACATTGTTAACATCTTTGGCCTTAGCTAGATTGGACTATGACAATGCCCTGTATTTGGGTCTTCAAAAAACAACATCTTGCCAAGCGCCAACGGGTTCAAAATTCCGCTGCTAGGATGCTGCTGAACATCCCTAAGTTTCAGTCAGTGTCCCAGGGCCTTAAACACCTTCACTGGTTGCCGGTGAAAAAAAGAGCTGAATTTAAGGCCTTATGTCTGACTTTCAAAGCACTTAAGGGGATAGGACCTGAATATTTTAAACAACATCTCCTATGGTATCTCCCAAACAGAACATTCGTTCTGCTATGAGCAAACTTCTTCAGGTATCAAAAATCAGAAGGGTGCGCTGGGGAGGAAGTAGTTTCTTTTTCCACACTGTCTAACTTTGGAATAGATTGCCGTTATCCATGAAGAACAGCACAACTCTTCTCTCTTTCAGGAAGGAGATAAAAACTTGGCTTTTTATGCACTGATTCTTTACTTGGTAGTTCTCCTCCGCTGTAGCGCCTAGACGCCCTCGGGCATTCGAGCGCGATATAAATCATAAATTCATTCATTCATTCATTCGACCATTATTACTGAAAATATGCTTAGTGATCCCTTCACGCAAAAAAAAAACTTTCCTAAGAAATTAACAACTTCCTTAGAGTCATATCTCTCTGTTATTTCAATTTCCGGCCACTTTGAAAAGTTGTCAATTATAACAAGGATATATCTTCAGATACCATGGTTGTCCTCGATTAGACCCAGCCAACCATTGCTTAAGTCTTCCCATGGACAATCAGGGATGTGTCTGAGACCTGGGGTAGGTTTGAAAACTTGTTGAGTCTTATCTGAGTTGGCACAGATAGAACATTGTTGAATGATTTCTCAATTTCCCTGTCTACACCAGGCCACCAATAGGATAATTTAATTCTGGATTTAAGTTTGCTTCTCCCTAAATGACCATCATGATTGATTGACAGGATTTTGGAGCGTAAGCTTACTGGTACAATAACTCTTTCACCTCTACATACATGATTATAGTCATCAATGCAGAGTTCATCCTTAATCTTCCAAAATGGTTTCAAGTCTTTGCGTAAATCAGATTTATTGGGCCACCCTTGGGTGACATGCCTGGAAACACAATTAAGGATATCATCTTTACTGCATTCTTCTTCCCACTCCTTTTTTTAAATAGCTATCAACATGTGTTCATCCACCTCATGCAAAACGGTAACCTCATAATTCTCAAACATATCATAAGAATTATCTTGGTCTGAAAGTGGGGATCTGCTAAGATAGTCAGCAACTTGGTTCCTTTTACCTGGGAGGTATTCAACATTATAAGAGTAGTTTAATAATTTAAGGCTCATTCTGGCTAGCCTCGTAGTAGCTTTTAACAAACCATCAGATATTAGTATTTTAAGCAAGGGTTTGTGGTCGGTGCGCAAGGTAAAACTAGTTCCCCACACTAATTGCCTGAACTTCCCAATCGCCCAAACAGTAGCTGACATTTCCTTCTCTATTACAGAATTTTTTTCTACAAGAGAAGTTAAGGAGCGGGAGGCAAAAGCAATTGTCACTTCAGGTCCATCGTCATTAAACTGTGAAAGGACAGTTCCAAGTCCCTTGCCACTAGCATCAGTGGCGATGACACTATGAGCTATACAATCAAAAGCGTGCAATGGTAAAGCAGAAACAAGATCCCTTCTTATACTGTCAAAATCACACTGTAAAACCTCATTCCAAAGGAATTCTTGTCTAACTTTGAGAAGTTGCCTCAGATTAAAAGTCTTACTTGCAATTATTTTTTTTTATTTTTTATAAATTTCGAATAGAACTCTACCATGCCTAGGAATGACCTTAAGTCATCCTTAGAGTTTGGGACAGGAGCATTTTCAATTGCACCAATTAATTTCTTTTTAGGGGAAATGCCTAAACTGCTCACCACATGGCCCAAGTAGGTTAACGAATTCATACCTAATTAAAAAAAAAAATGTTCGGCCGTTAAGCCTTTCTCTTCAAGCACACTTAGCACTTTAAAAAGTTTTTCATCATGTTCCTCCCTGATGTTTCCCATAATAAGAATATCATCCTGGAAATAGGAGTCTCCTTTAATGTTCTTAAATAACCTGTGCATAAGTCGTTGAAAGACTGCAGCCGCTGAAGCCAGTCCAAACGGCATCCTGACAAACTGATAACATCCGAAGGGGGTGAGGAAGGCTGTCAGGCTTTTGCTAGACTCATGCTTAGGAATCTGGTGGTAAGCCGATGTTAAGTCAATTGTTGAAAACCAGTTTATTACACAGGTCTGCGATAAAAGTTCATCAATCTTGAGGAGAGGAAACTTGTCAATCAAAATGTTCTTATTAAGGTCCTTCAAATCCACATATAGGCAGAGATGGCCGTCCGATTTCCTCACGACGACCAATGGGGCACTCAGCACTTTCTATCGGCTCAATAACACCCTTCTTCTCTAAAATATCTAATTCATTCATTATATAATCCTTAACACTTAATGGAATATTCCTAGCTTTGTGGCAAATTGGTTGGTTTCCAACTTCACCAGAGAAGATGTTTGGGAACTGTTTTACAATTTTGTCTAAAAACTCTTTGTCTACCTCATCCAGCAACATGACTTGGTCGTCATTTTTGGCATTTAAAATTATACCTAAAGCACCTTGGTCGATCCTGCCTAATACCTTGTTAACAGTCAAACCTTCCACTTTATCCTTTTCTTTTAAGACAGCCTTAGCTCATATCTTAGACATTTCTGCTTTCCTTATTATAGCAAAAGTTTCATTCAATGGAGCATCACCACAGGTCCATAGCTTTTCTTGAATGGAGGAATTATTAGAATGTATCACTAATTTATCCCTAATATCCCTAATGAAACTATCATGGAGTGTTCCAAAATCGCAATTAATGGCTAGTTTTTTAAGGAAGATACATAGTCCTCCACAGACTCAGATTTCTCCTGTTTCCTTTTGAAAAACTCTTATCTGCTTATCCCTCTGCAAACAGGTGGATGATAGCGAGCATCTAAGTCGTCGAGTGCATCAAGAAATACATTCTCGGAATCAGATGGTCTCACTTTTTTCTCCATCTGGTTAAATACTCTATTGCTTTCAGGACCTAGTCCGTGTAGAATCATTTTCTTCTTCCTAGACTGTGAAAACGATTCATCCTGCTCTTCCTCAAGAGCCTCAATGCAATTAAAAAAATAGACCTTCGAGTCTGACCATTTAATCAACGGTTCTCCAGGACGAGCTAAAAACCGAACAGAAGTGTTTAATCCTCCTTGCGAAGCCATAACAAACTGTTTTTAACAATAAAAATAAACATTTTGTTATTAAATATACCACCACAAAAGGCCAGAATAGAAACTTGAATGTAGTGTGGTAACACTGTGTCAAAAAAACAATAAGTACCACAAGGGTGCAAACTACATAATCACGAGAAATACACAATACTATTTACTGTATAAAGAAAACATAGTATTCATGTGTCAAGATGTACTTCCGTGTTTCCCGCCGCTGCGTCCCCTGCGACCCTGCCCCTTATATTCCCATTGACCACCCCACTGCTGCCTCCCAGCTGCTCCTCCCTCCCACATCCCCTCATTTGGAGGCCACGCAGCAGATACGTGCAGCGTCCGCGCCATTTGGGGGGCCAAAGGTGTGCCTAAGGCAAGCCCGTCTGCTCCCGTCTGCGCTTGGACCGCTCCCAGAGCCAGGACCCCTGGACCCCAGAGACGCCACAACACCGACTGCACTACGATGCCAGCACCCTCCACGCACTCAACCCCGGCCGAGAACACACCTGCTACCGGGCAACCCCAAAGCACACCCAAGGACCCTTCTCCTGCCGGAACTGCAACTTCACCAGCATCCGGCCAGCCAAACCGCCCACCATGGAACCCAACTACCTCAGCTTGCTGACCGAGACCTGGCTGAACCCCACCACCACACCCGACATCGCCATTGCCATCCCAGAAGGATACAAGATCACGAGCAGGGACCGCACCAACGGAACAGGAGGAGGAATTGCCATCATCCACAGGCACACCCTCAGAGTATCAACCAACACGGACGACACCATCAGCACCGCCGAACACATGCACTTCCAGATCCACACCAATCCCAATACCACCCTCAGAGGAACCCTCATCTACAGACCCCCCTGGACCCAGATCACAGTTCAGCGACTCCATCGCTGACTTTGTCAGCCCTCGCCTCCACGGACTACATCCTCTAGAAGACCTGAACTTTCATCTCGAGAACAATGACACCAACTCCACCACCCTGCTTGCCAACCTCGCCAACCTCGGACTCAGACAGCACGTGACAACACCTACCCACACCGCCGGCCACACACTCGACCCCATCTTCACCGCAAGTCCCCACTTCTCCTTCAACCGCACCACCGAACCCCACTGGACAAACCACCACTGCATCCACTTCACCTTCAGGAAGCCCACCACGCACCCCCGCACCCAACTGCTGCCCCGACGATGCTGGAGCAAAGTCACCGAGGACCAGCTCACCACCACCCTCGCCCTGAACCCACCCACCGACCCTTCTGATCCCGACACCACCGCCCGCAACCTCGGACAATGGATCGATGACTGCGCCAGCATCCTCACCCTACTCAAGACACCCTCCAACAGCCACACCAGCAAGAAAGCCATCTGGTTCACCGAAGACCTCCAGGCCGTCAAAAGAAAATGCCGAAAAATGGAGAAGAAGTGGCTCCGCGAATGATCACCGGACAGCTACACTGCCCACTAGAACGCCACCCGCAGCCAGCACCAACTCATCAGAGCCGCCAAGAGGGCCTTGAAACAACACACACAATAGTAAGGAGCTCTTCAACATCGTGAAGGAACTCTCAAACCCCAGCTCCAACGCCAACGACATCCCGCCTTCGCAAGACCTATTCGACTCACTGGCTACCTTCTTCCACCGCAAGATCACCGACATCCACGACAGCTTCAACGCCACGACTGCACCAACGACTACCGCCCCCACCACCACCACACGCACCAACTATCTACTCTCTTGGACAAGCGTCAACAACAAGGACACCAGCGAGATCATCAAGACCATCTACTCCGGCTCACCGCTAGACCCATGCCCCCACCACATCTTCAACAAAGCCAGCGCATCCATCGCACCCCATCTCAGCAAGGCGATCAACATCTCCTTCGAGACGGCAACCTTCCCGGAAAGCTGGAAACACGCAAAGATCAACGCCTTACTCAAGAACTCAAAGGTGGACCCCAAGGACCTCAAGAACTTCCGGCCCATCTCCCTGCTCCCATTTCCGGTTAAGGTCACCGAGAAAATTATCAACAAACAGCTGACCCGCTACCTCGAAGACAACAATATCCTGGACCCATCCCAATCTGGCTTCTGCAGCAACCACAGCACCCAAACCGCCCTCATCACCGCCACAGATGACATCAGGACCCTGCTAGACAATGGAGAAACAGCAGCCCTCATCCTCCTGGACCTGTCAGCCGCCTTCGACACGGTCTGCCACCGCACCCTATGCACACGCCTACACGACGCGGGAATCCGAGGGAAGGCCCTGGACTGGACCACATCCTTCCTCTCCGGCAGAACTGAGAGCGTCCGCCTCCCGCCCTTCCACTCCAAAACCACCGAGATCATCTGCGGCGTACCCCAGGGCTTGTCCCTCAGCCCGACGCTGTTCAATTTCTACATGGCCCAGTACTGATCCTGAAAAGTAATTCTAACTGTACTTACCAGTAACTTGAATTTCCTTCCATAAGCTATCATTGACTGGTTTCACTTGGAAATTCTTCTAAGTGTGAAGTTTTGGAACTTACAAATATTCCTCTAAAATCAGCCGAACTATGAATTCCGATTTACTCACCTGTTATCAGAAGAGACCTCAGTGCTGCAGCTTTGAGTCCAGTACTGATCCTGAAAAGTAATTCTAAAAGTACTTACCAGTAACTTGAATTTCCTTCCATAGGATATCATTGCCTGCTTTTTGCTGAAAAAGTTTCTAAGTGTTGATTTTTGAAATGTACAAATATTCTCTAAAAATCGTGCCAACGATAAAAACGTAATTACTTGCCTGTTTTGGATGGAGGTCCCAGTGCTGAACCTAGGAGTGCAGCACTGGATTACAAAAGTAACGGGAACATACTTTACCTGCAAATGTAATTTCCTTCCATAGGATAACATTGGTAATTCCAACTGAAAAAAATGTAAGAAAATAATATAAATATATTAAAATAAAAATAAAAAACAAAAAAATGTCAGTTTGAATATTTATATTTTTTTCCCATTTATAATAAAATATATAATGTAATTTAAAAAATAAAATATGTAAAAATAAAAAGTAAAAAAATTGTAGAAAGTCAATGTAAAAAAAGACATATAACTAGTATTACATTTAAAAATTATCATTTAAAAAACCTTCGAAATTCACTGAAAAAAACATAGGTTTCATGGCTGTTATAGTAAGCTGGACATTTCACTCGTACAAAACCATTGAAATTCCTCCGTTATAACTACAACTCGCGCGCCCGCAATCCACTGCTGATGATGTCACATATTACATCATTCATGACATGGTCAGTGACATCACTGATGACATCTCAAATGACATCACTGATATGAATATATCGCCAGTAGGTAGTTATAGTTAGGACCTACTTTCCATAGGAAATCCACAACATTCTATTTGGAATAACTTTGGCGCCAGTGAATGAATGTTTACAAATTTCTCCAAGAAAATGGCCTGCTCGGTTCCGCTCCTTTCCTGAAAGTTTGGGGGTGATTCGTCAAGTGGGGGCCAAGAAAAAAGGGGGGTCCCAAAACATGTTTTCCCCATGCATTTCTCCATAGGGACCTTTAGCCAGGGCTACAGCCCGAACGGCTGAACGAATTACACCAAATTTGGCAGAGAGGTAGAGTTTGGTTCGCAGATTGTGCTTTTTGTTAAATGGTGTAAATCCGTTCAGTAGTTTCTGAGACAATTACAAGTAAAACCATAGCGATATCTAGAGACAGAGTTCTACACACAGACGGAGATCCGTTCAATTACGAGCGCGAGCTGTATGCTGATTGGCTGTCAACTGTCTTACAACACTCGAAACCAGGAAGTGTTGGTGGCCATCTTGTGCCTCGGTAGCACAGAGTCACAAGAAAACAGTAAAACAAAGTTGAAAAATAAGGAAAGGGGGCAGGGTAGAAAAATGTTGACCCTCTAGGCCTGCTGAGGGGGTCGCACATGGATCTTTAGGCCCCCCCAAAAAAAATTCAAAATTAAAAAAAACGCAGGGTACGCGTATAGTACTCGTACGCGGTGGAAAAGGGAAAAAAAAATTAGAAGTCCGTTTTATTCTTAATTAGCTCCCGGGGGGGGGGGGGGGGGGGGCAAATCCCCGGGGCAATTTTTTTCTATAATGGGGGGGTTGAAAGGTCTCCCAAGCCCCAGGGAACGCCACACCCGGGGTTTTATTTTGAAGTATGCGGAGTGGTTCACGGACCCCCCACATGCTCCGGGGACCGCCACCTTCCTGGGGCAGTAATATTTAATATTGGGGGGTCCGTGACGGCACGGACCCCCAGCGGCGGGGACCTCCATCTTTTGGGGCTTTTTAATGTTGGGAGGGGGTCGGGTGGGCTCCCTCCTGGAGCTCTTGATGGCCCTGGGGTCCGACACCTCCCAGGGCCGGCTTCTGCAGTGTCCCGGGTTGCCTGCTACCAGGACACTGCTGATTGCTATGATAGGGCGGGAGGGTCACGGCTTCCACTTTAGTACAGCAAACCACTTTCCTATTTGAAAGAGAGAGCAAGTTAATATGCTGTCTTTTTTAAGTAGGAAAGCAGATTGCTTTTTGTTAGAGAGAGGAGCATATAAACTGGTCTCTCTGACAAAGCAATGCCGGCTTTCGAACGATGCGGAGAGCTGGCTGGGACCGTGGGGGTATTGGGGTTCCCCACACGGTCCCAAATGATATTTTTTGAGTCCCGGGGGATGGGGTCCCTTTGTAGCTCCTTAAACATTCGTGTGGCGACACGCTCTAGTTTACCAGAGCGTGCGGCCACTGCATTCTTGCAACGTAGGCGGGCACGGGAGTTGCTGCGAGTCTAGCAATGGGACATTAAATCCTCATATTCTTATCTCTGTGTCCGTGTGGTTATTATGAGGAGATTGTTATAATTCTGTTTTTTTTGTGTTTTTAGTTTTCTATTTTTTTTTGTGTTTTGTGAACAAGTTTTTTTAAAAAGCAAAAAAATTGAACTGGAACTCCAAAAATGTCCAACACAAACAAAAAAATGAAGAAAAAAAGAATAATGTCGAGGACAGCGATGCTCCTGCTTCCTGCATTTTATCAGGTCAATAGACTGTTCCCCATAACACAAAAGTTTATTGCAATAAATTCATAGAATTGTAAGTTTAGCAAAATCAGGATCAATTTGTGGGTGTGAACTGCTTGCTGAAAATGCTGGTGCAGCAGTTGATGTGGTTGGTGCTGCAGCAGGTGGGTTGTCCTGCAACTTCCGTGTTGCAGCTCAAGCAAAGTTGTTGGGGTAGAACTGAGTCACAAGAAAACAGTTGAAAAAAGATTAAAAAAGAAGAAAAGGGGGCAGGGTACAAAACTCCCTGACCCCCTAGGCCTGCTCAGGGGATCCCATAAGGACCTCAAGGCCCCCAAAACAAGTATTTCTTTTAAAAACATCGATTGTGCGATGGGTGCGAAAAAATTAAAAACCAACGAAGCAGAGTCTCCCCTACTTCATTTAAAAGAGCAAAAGAGTGGGCCAGGACCCGGGGGCAATCCTATAATTATTTTGCTGGGCCTGCAGGCCCTCTTAAGACCCAGGCACCACCCCTTCCTGGGGCTTTAATTAAATATGCTCTGGGAGCATGCAGGCCCCCCAAAGCCCCGGGGACCACTACCTCCTGGGGCTTTGAAAATAGAGGGAGGGAGGCCGCACTACCCCCCTCCTGGAGCCCTTGTGGGCCCTGGGGACCACCACCCGCCTGTGCGGCTCATGCTATGTCCCGGGGTACCCACCCACAGGACATTGCTGTTTGCTATGGCAGAAAAAAGGAATTGTTCCCTTGAGGTTGATACAACATAAAGCTAAAGCTAAAACATAGCCTCAAAATTCACAAACCAGTCAAAAACTATTGCAATCACAAAAATATATAGGTTACAACGTATTTATTATGCATCAAAAGGTTAAAAACAAATAATTACATGCCTAAACATAACATGGTTCCCTAATCAGGGCCCGATGTAGGTAAATCCCATTTACCGATTTTGAAATACCGAATCTTACCGATTCGGTATTTTAAAATCGGTAAATGGGATGTAGGTCCCAACATCTGGATTCGTTACCGAATCCTTAACAATTCTTTAATTACCGATTCGGTAAATACCGAATCGGTAATGCCCATTCTTTCCTATGGGCTTTGAAGCCTATAGGAATGATTAGGCATTACCGATTCGGTATTTACCGAATCGGTAATTAAAGAATTCACAAGGGTGCAGGGGGTGTCACTTTGACACCCTCTAGCACCCCCAAAACGGCCATGTGTGCAATGTGGCACACAGACATGCCCTAAGGGCACGTCTGTCTGTCACATGGCACATGTGTACATGCACAGATGTGCATGTACACAGGAATCGGTTTTTTACCATGGATTTGTATTCCATGGTAAAATACCGATTCTGTAAGCCATGTGCTGATGGAACATAGGCTACCTACATTGCATTTTCGGTAATTTTACCGAATCGTTATCATTACCGAATCGGTAAATATTACCGACTCGGTAAATTTACCGATTCGGTAATGATAACGAATCGGTAAAATTACCGAAAATGTGCCCCTACATCTCCATAGCCCTTTACCGATCGGAAACGGCAGAAAATCGGTATTTTCGGCCGATTCCGATCGGTAAAGGGCTACCTACATCGGGCCCTAAATGATTAAAACAACAGACAGATGATAACATAATCAATTATGACCTGCACAATTGAAAAGACAGACAAAAAATTGTAAAACGTAAAAATTGTAAAATACAGTTAGTACATTTAGAGCTACCAGATATTGGCACCTATGTTTTACCACTATTGATCTTGTGTATAAACATGGGTGATGGAGACTTAAATTGTACAATGGTAAAAAGCGTTGACGCGTTTCGGTGGTTCAGTACAAATGGGGTCCACCTTTATCAAGACTTTTCTTTGTAGTCTGTCGTAATGAAGGGTCTGTATAATTTCCCTACAATAAATATACATACAATTATACATTTATACATGATATTGTTTATACATTGTTTATACATTGTTCAAATGTTCATCTTATAACGTCTTTGGATAACATCATGAGGGGTGTTCATCTAAGGATACACTCAGTCACTATACTATACAGAATTTAGAAAAATATCTAGATTCATCTATATTTGTATATATCTGCAATTCAGTTCTCTGCTTATTTAACAGTTTCTATATAATTCTATCCTTTGTGGGAAGGCACCCCTTAAATCATAGTTACCTACTCATTCTAATTTCCCAGCTACAGAGATTCTCTATTAGCTTTCTTACCCTTGGGGTTTTGTCCCGGGGGACTACGGCAGGGCAGGAGCATGACTCCCGCCCTGTCATAGCATGACTCCCGCCCTGTCATAGCAAACCCTGCTTCGCTTCATTGAAGCGAGAGCAGGAAAACCTGCTCTCGCTTCAATGAAGCAAAGCAGGATTGCTTTTGAGCAAGTGGAGCTGCATCTTAGCAGCTCCCCTTGCCCAAAAGCAATGCCGGTTTCCGCAGGAGGAGGAGAGCCGATCGGACCGTGGGGGCATTGGGGGTCCACCCACGGTCCCCAACGAAGAGGCCAGGCCCCGGGACCAGAAGTGGACAAGGGAAGGGAGACCAGGCAGCCCCCCTTCCTAATGAGTAATAAAAACATTCAAGAATTAGGCATGCCCCAGGGGATTGGGTCCTCGGGCGAATATAAATGAATGGAAGGGGACCGTGTTTTTTTTAGAAAAGTTTGGAGTGGGGATCCTAATGTGGTGCTCAGCACGGCCCCCTAGTATGAATGCGCTGGGTGCGTGGCTCTTAACGCGACCCACTAGTGTGAATACGCTGGGTGCCTGGCTCTCAGTGTGGCCCCCTAGTGTGAACGCGCTGTGTGTGCGGCTCTCAGCGCGGCACTCGAGTACTTCACAGGCCTTTAAAAGACCATTTACCTGTTGTTGAGGCTTTGCTGTGTTTTCACCCCATGTTAGATCCCCTGCATCTCCACTCTGCCTATGACTGGAAGTATTAGCCCCCCCTGAAATTTATATCAGCCTCCCCAAAATGTGGCTCTAGTTGCTCCCCAGACTGGTGAAGGCCCGGCTCTGCCCACTCCGCTTCCCGAATTTCGTAGATTCTATCTGCCGTATGTCAATGATCCAGCTGTGGGGCTGGGAATATCTTGCGACAGGATTCTGGGCCTTTTATTACAGGTGCTCCATGGACCCAGCAGCTCGCTATAGGGGATCTAATGGAAGGGATTCCGGGGACCCAACAGTCAGAATTCCTTAATCCAGAGATCAATGATCTGGGATGGGATCCACTGAATGAGAATGCAGTATTCCACAATGATAATTCCAAGCTCCTTGACTCGGTTTTCCAGGCATCCATGCGGTATTCCCGCTAGCCAGTGGCGCATATTTTAGTGGGCAGCAAGGGTACTAGAGCAAAGCCTGTGGGGATCCCGTAGCAAAGAAGGCAGGTCCCTCAGGAACCGGCACTGTGCCTCCTCACGCTCCGTGCATAGTGTTGACTCTACCGAGGCTTGGTTTGCAATCCTGACCCTCCGCCGAGGTTGCCACTGGTTGGTAGCCAATTAGAGGCAAGCTCGTGCTCAGGGTTAGGCTCCGCCAACATATGTACTTATCCAATCACTCCCACAAACTCCAAGCACTTATAAATTCACCATACACTCTCCTTGCAGTAATCTAATCATCCAGTCTCTACCTATGTACTCATAGAATGAGCCAGACAAAGTTACATAACCAAGGACTTCCCCACTGCCAGAGGTAACATGGTTGCATGTGCAGTCAACAGCACAATGTAATGTGTAAGGGCCCACGGTCATCATGCATACATAATGAACACACGGACAGTGTTAGATAGATAGTGGAACTGGCTACGGGCATGTGTGCCTGTCCCCTTTTTATTATCAGGGTCACATGTCCAGTGACGCCTGTGCTGGATGTGTGTGCGGTGAGTGTAACCCAGCCCTCAGGGAATGCTTGGTACTGGCAACAACTACAACAGTGTTCATCGGATCACACACAGAGATTCAATCATAAAGGCTCCATGACTTGTGGTGCAATAAGGTAGGGGGTACCAGATCTAAATCACACACAAAAGATTGTATCAGAAAGGGTCCATGACTTGTGGTGCACTGAGGTAGGGGCACCAGAGATGAGCGTGCTCATGTGAAGAAATTGTTAATGTCCCTTCTGTATATTCCTACTGCCTAAGGTGACATTGTTGTGTCCGATGTCTACAGCATGAAAGTCAATCATAAAGGGTCCATGAGTTGTGATGCACAGAGTTAGTGGCACCTGAAGAGCTCAGCATGTGCGCACCCAGTGATGATTGCATGTCCTTGCAGGTCAGGATTGCATTGGATATGTGTGAGACCGACTGACCACGGTGTAGGCCAGAGGCAGCAGTCAGCAAGGGCCCACCACCATGTGGCATTAACTTGAGCGATACCAAAGGGGATGCTGGATGGAGCGTTGGAGCAAATCAAACACTCACTCCCGGTCAACAGATCTGGGTTTAATCCATCATCATTCTTCAGCTCACTCCACCACCCCAGTTCAGACATGGCCATATGCAAATCAGTCTGACCCTGTGCCTCATGGGAACAGTCCAGCCTGAACTGCCAAGCCATGTCTTCCCTGGACCGGAAACAAGCATCCTGGGACCGGTGTCTGGCTAATCAGCCATCATCAGCCAAGCTAGCTTGAATCCAGTGGCAAAGTGAGCAAGGGGCCCACTTCTCGGCATACCCTGCCAACTTAGGGCGAACAAAGCGATGCCAAAGGGGATGATGGACAGAGTGTTGGAGCACATCAAACACTCACCCCCAGTCAACTGATCTGGGTTTAATCCATCATCATTATTTAGCTCAATCCACCACCCCAGTTCAGACATGGCCATATGCAAATTAGTCTGACCCTGTGCCTCATTGGAACAGTCCAGCACGTACTGCCAAGCCATGTCTTCCCTGGACCGGAAACAAGCATCCTGGGACCGGTTTCTGGCTAATCAGCTGTCATCAGCCAGGCTAGCTTGAATCCAGTGGCAAAGTGAGCAAGGGACCCACGCCTGGGCATAACGTGCCACCTTAGGGCAAACAAGGCGACTTGAAGCACTCAGTGTGTGCACAACCGTGAGGATGCGTCATCCGGGTGGCAGCACTGGATGCAATGTCTGTTTCCTACTGGACTCTGCAATTAATGAATCAAGACTTAATTTGAATTGTGACACCTGCTGATCGCAGTGTAGGCTGGAGGTAGCTGTCAGCAAGGGCACAAAGCCACGTGGCGTTGACTTGCGCTGAACAGAGTTAGTGGCACCTGAAGCACTCAGTGTGTGCGCACCCAGTGATGATGCGTTGTCCCGGCGGGGCGCACTGTATGCAATATCTGTTGCCTACTGGACTCTAAAATTAATAAATTATTATTTATTATTATTATTATATAAATTTATATAACGCGCTACTAAGCCGCATGGGCATCAAGGCGCCTAATCAGAAATCTAGCAAAGACAGGTACGCGATTATTCCAAGTAGGCCTTGATGAACAACCACGTCTTGAGCGCTTTTTTAAAAAGCAAGAAGGATGGTTGGGCTTTAATCATCAGAGGGAGGGAATTCCACAATCTCGGGGCCACACTAGAAAATGCTCTACTGCCCCAGCGGACCTTCCTAATTCTAGGAACCACCAGCAGATCTAGTTCCGGTGATCTAAGGGTTCTACAAGGTTTATGACGAGTTAACAGGGAGCCCAAGGGGCTTGAAGAATCATCCGAAAGAGCTCTAAAAGCCAAACACAGGATCTTAAAAGAGACCCTATGTTGTATCGGAAGCCAGTGAAGGCTTTTTCTGGCCATCGTGGCAGAGGAAGCCTTGGGTAGGGCTAAAACAAAGCGCGCGGCAGCGTTCTGAACCACCTGAAGGCGCTGCGTGAGTCCCTTGTTGATATCTGCATACAAAGCGTTGCAGTAGTCCAACCTGGAACCCACTAACGCAACTACTATCTGGTTACGTGCTTGAGGAGAAAGATAGTGCAAGATTTTTTTCAAAATCTTGATGCCTCCCCAGCAAGTGGCCACTGTTCGATTGACCTGTAGAGTCATAGACAGGGATGTGTCAAACATAACGCCGAGGTTTCTGGCCGATTGGGAGGGAGATGGACACGTTCCCAAAGATGGAGGCCACCACTCACTTGACCAGACATCCTGGTCCTTACCAAAGACCAGGATCTTGGTTTTGTCGCCGTTCAACCTTAGGGAGTTTTGAATCATCCACTCCGAGACTGTCTGCATACAGGACCTAAAGTTGGCGGCGGAAGTGGCAGCAGAGTGGGCCAGGGACACCATAATTTGTGTGTCATCTGCGTATGAAACAACCTCCATCCCCTGCGATTTTACTAGCCTAGCAAGGGGAGCCACATAGATATTAAATAGGGTCGGACTCAATGCCGACCCTTGTGGCGCCCCATACTGAAGGGATTTAGTAGGGGAGAGGAACTCTCCAAGCATGACTCTCTGCTCTCTTTGATGTAAAAAAGAGTGCAGAAGGCTCAATGCCGGCCCTGCGATCCCCGCCTCCCTCAGACGAGCTGTTAACGTAGAGGGAGACAGGGTATCAAACGCTGCTGTGAGGTCAAGTAATACCAACACAGTGGTTTGGCCCGAATCCACCTTCATCCTGATGTTATTCACAACCATAGTCAGTGCAGATTCTGTACTGTGAGCCTTTCTGAATCCATGCTGGGAGCTGTCTAAGAACCCAGAAGAATCAATAAAGGCAGATAGATGTGCGTTCAGGTGCGACTCGAGCATTTTTGCGGGGGCAGGCAACAGAGAAATAGGCCTGAAATTCTTGAGCTGTTCTGGGTCCAGAGTGGGTTTCTTCAGGAGGGGCTTCACTATTGCTTTTTTCCACACCAAGGGGAAAATGCCTTGGGCCATGGCCCCATTCATCACTTCAAGAAGTGGCGACAAGAGTGTGAGCCTACAATCTTTCAGAGTCTTCAGGGGGTATGGGTCCAAAGGAGAGGCTGATTTCGTCCTCTCCAACAGGAAGTCAAGCTCCTCAAGAGAGAGAGGGGGGAACTGAGAGAAGATCTGGGTCGGATCTCTTGAACAGACTTCTAGATTAGCTAGAGTTTGGACAGAGGGATCCCCTAACATATTCCTCTGTACCTCCAAGGCAACATAAATGTCCTCGATCTTTTTATGAAAGAACTCGGAGATATTGTTGCACAGTTCTTGCGAGCCCACAACCGGATCCGGCGTTTGGAGGGAACAGAGAGAATCCACGATTTTAAATGAAGACACAATTTAATTCTGAGCCCTGCTGAACGCACTGTAGGTCCGAGGCAGGGTCAGAAAGGGCACACAGCCACATGGCATTGACTTGAGCTGCTCAGAGTTAGTGGCACCTGAAGCACTCAGCTTGTGCGCAGGCAGCGACTCTGCAATTAATTAATCAAGTCCAAAATTTGAATTGTGAACCCTGCTGACCGCAGTGTAGGCATATGGAACAAAATATGAAATAAATATGGAATACATTGTGGAAATATTCGATCTTCTGAGTACAATCTTGTTGTATGATATTCTGATGCTGGACTCTGTACTGGTCATTTGTCATATCGCTGTGGAAAACAAAGAGCTTCCAAACTTCTTTCCCAAACACTTATGGCAGTTCCCTTCGCTTTCTTCATTTGAAATAATTCAATAGTATTTCCAATCACTTCCTTTGAATGTAAAGGATGTACACTATAATGTTCATAAAATTCTTCACTCTTGGAGATGTCCACTTTTTCAATTTGGCCACTTGAAATTTCGCTTTGATCAACTCAATCGATTTCTTCTTCTTCCACATACACATTGTTGTAGTAAAGATTGTTTTTTGTGAAATATCACGTTGCCTTTTGCACTTTGCTGTCATCTGCTAATTCTTGCCATATTTTTCGACTCTTCGTAGGAACACCATTAACTAGAATAACTACAGGTTCAATTTCCTCTTTCTCTACAGTAATAGTTTCAAGATTTTTTTTTAATCTAACGGTAAATACACAACTTTTCCTTTTAAGCCTCTTTGTAAATCTGATGGAGGCAGCTTACCTGTTTAAGGCTCCATACAACAATAGCCTGAAACGGGTGTACTTTTGCCTAATGAATTCTGCCTCAATAAGGCCACATAACAATGACTTGTGGTGCACTGATGATGCGTTGTCCGAGCTGGCCGCACTGGGAGCAATGTCTTTTTCCTACTGGGCTGCGTCATCTGCAATCGCAGTGTAGGCTGGAGGCAGCGGACGGCAAGGGCCCACAGCCACGTGGAGTTGACTTGAGCTGCACAGAGTTAGTGGCACCTGAAGCACTCAGTTTGTGCACAGCCATCAATGATGCGACGTGCGGGCAGGCCGCAGTCGATGCAATGTCTGTTGCGTACTAGACTCTGCAATTAATTAATCAAGACTCAATTTTAATTGTGAGCCCTGATGACTGCAGTGTAGGTTGAAGGCAGTGGTCAGTAAGAACTCACAGCCACGTGGCGTTGACTTGAGCTACAAAGAGTTAGTGGCACCTGAAGCACTCAGCGTGTGCGCAGCCAGCGATGATGCTTTGTCCAGGCGGGCCGCTCTGGGAGCATTGTCTGTTGCCTACTGGACTGCGTTATCTGCAATCGCGACTCGATCTGAATTGTGAGCCCTGCTGTCCGCGGTGGACATCGAAGGCAGTATCAGCACTGACAACGAGGAATGCTTCTTGTCACTTCCTCTTGACAAAATCCGAGGACATAGAGTAGAATTCACTCTGCAATTAATAAATCAAGACTGTATTTGAATTGTTTGCCCGGCTGACTGTGTAGGCATATGGAGAAAAAAAAATGAAATATGTATGGAATACATTGTCGAAATATGTAGGTTTCAGGGATGTTATAGTTAGTTGCCTATTGGATTTTGAAATTAATTAATTAAGACTGAATTTGAATTGTGAGCCCGGCTGACCGCAGTGTAGGCCGGAGGCAACGGTCAGCAAAGGCCCACAGGCACCTGGCATTGAGTTGAGCTGCACAGTTAGTGGCACCTGAAGCACTCAGCGTGTTCGCAGCCTGCGATGAGGCGTGGTCCAGCAGGGCCGCACTGGGAGCAATGTCTGTTGCCTAATGGACTGCATAATCTGCCATCACGACTCCATCTGAATTGTGAGCCCTGCTGACCGCAGTGTAGGCCAGAGGCAGCCGTCAGCAAGGTCCAACAGTGTATGTTCGGCCCTCGAGATGATGTACTTGACGCTCCTGAAGTCCTGGGACCTGTTCCCTGGTCACCTTGATGCATATTTTGTTGTGCATGTTGCATCTGCTCCAGTGCAAAATGTCTGGGGTGTATTGTCTGGAGGTGCTTGTACATGCTCGACGTGCCACAAGAGTATTTTTTGGCACTACCTCCTGACGAACTCCATGGACAGAGACTACTGTCCTTCCTTGCGTTGACTCTCTTTTCACCATCCAGTATGGTGAAAAATTTCCACACAATAGATTCTGGTCTCTTTTTGGGAAGTGGTTTTTCTATCTCTTCTTAATCAGAAGTATGTTCTTGCTGAGCATTGGAAGAAGCTATTTCCAAATCTTTCCAAAAACCACCCAAAAAATGCACAGACTAGTCTGCAAAAACACAGCAGGTGTGTCTCCTGTGAAGCTGCAGAGAGAATGACTAACATGGGTGGGGTCCATCAACTGTTAGAATGGGGAAACTTATGAACCAATCAAATGCTATATTTTAAAGTCAGATGGGAGTCAGCCCTGCTGACTGCAGTGTAGGCCGGAGGCAGCGGTCAGCAAGGGCCAACAGCCACGTGGCGTTCACTTAAGCTGCACAGAGTTAGTGGCACCTGAAGCACTCAGATTGTGCGCAGCCAGCGATGATGCGTGGTACGGGCAGGCCGCACTGGGAGCAATGTCTGTTGCCTACTGGACTTCGTCATCTGTAATCGCGACTCGATCTGAATTGTGAGCCCTTTTGTCCGCAGAGTAGGACGGAGGCAGCGGTCAGAAAGGGCCCACAGCCACGTGGCTTTTAGTTGAGCTGCACAGTTAGTGGCACCAGTAGCATTCAGCGTGTGCGCAGCCTGCGATGATGCGGGCTGCGCTGGTAGCAATGCCTGTTGCCTACTGAACTGTACTATAACAAAAGGGGGGAGAGAGAGAGAGAAGTGGATCCAGTCTCCCTAGGCATCATTAGTAAACAAAATGGAATCCACTAGGAGGGTGGCAGTGGTCCCTAAATAAAATGGGGAGCACACAGTGTTGTTTAAATGCCCCTCACACACCAACAGGCCCCTTGGTGTCATGCTTCATCATTGGGGCCTTTGCACCCCTCTACGGGATGCGGCGTGCTACGACAAACGACTACGTAGGAGCACTTAATAGTGAGCTATGTGAGGGTGTGTATTGAGTGATGTGAGTGAGGTGAGGTGAAAAAAGTGAATAAAAAATACCTGGCACTAAGGAAAAAAAATTTTTATTCCATCCTTGGCTGGTATTGGTAAAAGGTGCAAAGACTGGTTGAAAGAATACGTACTAGGGTATATCAACCAACAACAGTGTCAACATGTTTCGGAGCACAAGGCTCCTTCTTCAGGACGAGGATATGCACTATTATCCTCACCTTACTCACATGAAATGTGAAAGTGTTCAAAAAAACTATTTAGTAAAAAATACAATGTGTAATATACCTATCAATGTTTTAAGAGAAGGTATGCTTGTTGCGCCCAATTGGCGTTTGAAACAAATCTGTAAAAGAAAGACATAATAAATATACTGGTCGGATGTCCAGGAACATAGTAAACATGCTAGTCGGATGTCCGGGAACATGAGGAAAAAGTATTTCTTTTTTAATAAAGGTGAGTCTACAGAACTCAACTGTGGTTCTGGTACCCTGTGAGAAAAAGACACTATACGGGGGACACACAGCCCTAGACACACACGCATACATACATGCAATCTCCCTGATATAAATGGGAAAATAAAAAGAATGGTTAGCGATGGTGCAGGCTTACTTAAGTTCAAAACTCGGAAAGGCCTCATGAGCCTATGCGTAGTATTGGGGGTATCACTCCTCGTTGCCCAGTTAACAACCTAAAAGATAGTAAATAGCTGTATTATGGGAGATGAAGTGGAGATTAAATAAAATCAGGTTACTGATATGTGAGAGGCATCCTCAGTCTAAACTCGCCCTACTCACGGTGACTGCAAAGAACGATCGCCTGCCTTCCCCTCAACGCTGCTCCGGTGAAATGAGCTGTTAAGGCAAAAGGCTCGCTTTTTATACTCAATGGTGTAGTTAATTAGTTGGAGTAAATTGGATAATTAATAGCGGAAAGTAGCCCATATAAGGTAAAAATACCCGTTTCATTTCCGGTAATGCCTGTGATTCTCGGAGCTGCGCTCGGCATGGTCGCGCTGGCTCGGCGGCAGTGTATCACGGGACGCGCATGCGCAGACTTAGTTTAGTGATTAGAGAGCTGCGCATGCGTCAAAGCCCAAACGGCCAGCGCAAGCGCAAATGGGTGATACTACAAAACCGAGTGCTGCTGATCGTGGTGATACAGACCTTAGTGTTTATATTGCATATCTCACTCAATCGCTGATCATATATTGCAACGTTCCATATAGAAAGACAAATTGGAAAGACAAAATAGAGGCGAATTAAATCCAAGAGGGATTTTTGCGGAGTGTGGCTTATTGTGGTTGCCCAATTGAGGTAGTCAAGTAAACCATACATTTCACAATCAATGAGGGGAGGTGTTCATAACGCAGGGGTACAATATGCCTCAATATATATCATCAATGAACATAAGCGATCGTCACACCATTAGAACCATGAATACACTGGTATTTTTTTTTTTTTATTTAAATTTGTTTTTATTGTTGCGGTAAAGTATCACGACACAGCATAAACAGTCCGCCGACGTGGCCTCAACATTCAGCCACGATCAGCAATGTGTGCAACATTTTCTTGCTATATAGAACTGGTACACATAAACATGACTTCGACGAGTCTGTGCATTATAATCACATAAAGGCTCCTGCAGGCTGAGCGGTGACGGGACGATATCGCCATAGGGGCGATGAAGAAGATCAAATGGGCACTCTCATGCCATAACAGCGCTGGATCTGGATCTGTACCGTGCACATAATAGTGTTACCAGTAAACAGGGGGGTAACAGAACTGTGGGAGGGAAGCATGAAGGCGTTAGCAGGGTCTAGGTAGAGGGAGGACTGCAGCGGATGTAAAGGCGGGGGGGGTGGGGGGGGGGGGGAGAAGCCCACAGATGGCCGGATATGCAGGAGGTTGCCCATGACGTAGGGGGTTAACGGGGTCCGACTCTGGGGTGACTCACGTCAGGTGAAGGCTACTGGTCTCCTTGGGTGGGGGGAGGGGAAGGGTCAGGCGGGTCACCAGTCTGCGTGGACTGGCGGAAGCTGTGAAGGAGCATGGCCCATTCCATGGAGATGGGAAGTTTGCGCGCGCCCTTGGCTTCTTCCTCCCTTAAAGCGTCTTCCTCCGCTGCCGCCCATTTGCTAACCGCCCCTTTCCATTGTGCTATGGGGGGACCCTCTGGGGATCGCCAGCGCATGGTTATACATCTATTGGCTAGTAGGAGCGCTAAGGACACGAAGCGCCGTCGCACCGGTTCACGCTTAGAGATGTGGAGGATGCCTAATGCACTAGTCTCCCAGGTGGCCAGTGTAGTGAGTCCCGTGAGTGCCCGTAGTGTGTCGTGTACCCCCTGCCAGAATGGCTGAAGATTGGGACAGTCCCAGAACATGTGACGGAAGTTCGCAGCCGGGATGCAGCATCTGGGGCACAGAAAGGGCGTGGAGGGGTAGAACTTCTGTAATCGTGCTGGGGTGAGATATGCCCTGTGTAATATATAATACTGAATATTTTTGAAGCGGGCGTTCCTAGAGACGCGTTTAGGGGCCTCGAGAGCTTTAGTCCACTCTGAGTCGTGCAAAATACGGCCTATATCCTCCTCCCAAGTGGCTCGCAGGGTCGCCAAGGGGGTGTATGAGAGTTCCCGGATGGATTTGTAGAGCCATGTGACCAGGTGGCGGCCCACCCCCATATGTAGAATAGTATGTATTACTGGATGCGTGTCTGGCTCGCCATTCTGGAGATTGAAATGGGGTCGGTATCCGTCGAGTAATTGTCTATACCTAAGGAATTGGCCTGGGGAGAGCCCGTACTCTGCGATCAGGCGGTCTAGCGGTTTCAGTCGACCCTCCTCGAAGAGTGATTCCAGGTCTGTGATACCACAGCGGGACCAGTCGGCGAGTAGTGGGGCCGCAAAGTAGGACTCCTGCTTGGGGCCGCCTATTAACGGCAGCAGCGGGGAGTATGGGGGCCTAGCGGGGGAGAGCCGGTGTATCCGCAGCATACATCGGCGCGCGATCGTCACCTGAAGGGGGTAAGTGCGCCGTGGCTTGGTGCCCGGAAGGAGCAGACGAGTGAGTTCCGGGGTCGTGATTCTCCCAGTAGGAGTAACCGTTTCCTGAGGGTAACGGTCCGCTGTCCAGTAGGATAGCCACTGGAGCTGTGCTGCGAGGAAATATGCCTCGAAGGATGGAGCTCCGAGTCCCCCCTGTGTTGTGGGGAGTTGAAGTGTTTTCAGGGCGACTCTGTGGCGGCCGGCTCCCCAAATGAGAGTTCCCAAGAGGGAATCAACGTCGCGAAAGAAGGACCTGGGTGGTATCACCGGCAGGTTTGTGAAATGGTAGAGGAGCCGGGGGAGCATCACCATTTTAGCGAGGGCTATCCGTCCGATCGGGGCCAGTGGTAAAGTATTCCAGAAGGCGACCGTCGGGCGCAGACTCTCGAGTACCGCGCGGTGATTGCCTTCAAGGATGTCCGTCGGAGAATGGTATAGGCGGACGCCAAGGTATCGGGGAGCTTCCGTGGACCATGAAAGACTATGTGGTCCGAGGTCGATGTCTCGGGGGGGTAGGTCCGGGTGTAGGGGGTAAACCACGGACTTGTCCCAGTTGACTTGCAGACCCGAGGCAGCCGCAAAGTCCGCCAATGTGGTCCCTATGGGGGTTAGGTCCATTGCAATGTCCCGGACATATATGAGGAGATCATCCGCGTACATGGACACACAATGGGTCCCATCTGCAAGCGGTACTCCCCAGTTCACGCCCTCCCGACGCAGTCGAACCGCCAGCGGCTCGACCGCTAGCGCGAACAAGAGGGGCGACAAGGGGCAACCCTGCCTTGTGCCCCGTCGGACTGCAAACGCCGGTGAGATACGTTTCCCGATACGAACTCGAGTAGTGAGGTCGGTGTATAAGAGGCGGGTATATGCCATGAGCGTCGGGCCGAGATTAAGGCGACGCAGGACCGAAAACAGGTAGGGCCAGGTGAGGGTGTCAAACGCCTTCTCCAGGTCCATAATGAGGCAGGCAGCACGGGGAAATCTGTCACGTATCTGATCTTGGATATGGAAGACTCGGCGAAGGTTCTGGGAGGTATTCCTCCCGGGGACGAAGCCGCATTGGTCGGGATGGACCAGCGGGCGTATGATCTGCGCATAACGCTCAGCTAGGATCTTCCCCAGTATCTTACAATTGGCTGACAGGAGGGTGATAGGTCGGTATGACCCCATGTGAAGCGGGTCTCTGTGGGGCTTAAGGAAGGTGACAATCACGGATTCCCGTAGCGACTGGGGTAGTTTCCCCAGGTGTAGTGACGCCTCGAACATCCGTGACAGACGGGGAACCACCAGGGGAGAGAATGTGGCGTAGTATTCTAGTGGGAAGCCATCCAGTCCCGGCGCTTTATTTCGGGACATGGCGCGCATCGCCTGGGTGATGTCAGCAGGAATTATCTTGGCGTCTAATGTGCGCTTGTCGGAATCCGATATTGCGGGCAACGTCAGAGGGTCTAAAAACTGATCTGCGGTAAACAGGGTACAGCATGCCGGGGACTCGTACACTCGTGCATAATGGCGTCGGAACGCTAGGAGAATCTCATCTTGTGATTGCACCAGTACACCCTCCGGGTTGAGAATGTCCGTGATCGGCTTGATTTCGGTGTCCCGCTTCGCCATCCAGGCCAAAAGCGCCCCGGTTTTGTCTCTGTCTTTGTGTACCCGAGAGGCGTAAGCCCTGAAATTATATTTACGGAGGTCAGCGCAGGCGGTTTGATATTCCGTCTTGGCCTCCGCCGTGAGTACGGCGTGTTCCTCCGAGTCGTCAGGCCGTTTGGTGAGAGCAGCTAGAGCCCGTTCCGTCAGTAAGAGCGATCGTTCTAAGGTGCGGCGGACCCCCACTATCTGTTGGATGCATTCTCCTCTCGCCACCACCTTATACGCGTCCCACTCCACCAGCACCGATGACGCTGTGTTCTCGTTGTGTGCAAAGTAGTCGCTTATGCAGGTTTTGTGCGCGTCCTGAAAGACCGGGTCCGCCAGGCAGTCTCTGGGGAGGCGCCAGGTGGGGACCGGTGGATGTGGGGGGCGCCAGGTAAGCCGTATTATGTGGGCATCATGATCCGAGAGGATCCGTCCTAGGTAATCTGTAGACATAACCTTAGGGAGGATCGAAGCAGAGCAGAGGAAACGGTCCAGGCGGACCCGAAGGTTATGTGGAATCGAGTGGAAGGAGTAGATGCGAGCCAGTGGGTGTAGGTGTCGCCATACATCAGTGAGCGCCCAGTGTGTGGTCCACGCCTTGAAGAGGGCCGCCTGCCGGGGGGCCGGGGAGTGCGTGGGGGGAGGGTGTGAGCGGTCCAGCGAGGGGTCTAGTGTGCAGTTAAAGTCACCTCCCAGCACCCATGGGACTGTGGTGAATTGGGCCAGGACGCCCGTAAGGTGTTCCCAGAACCGGTCCTGATCTGTATTAGGGGCGTATATGCTGCCCAGAAGCACCCCCTTCCCATCAAGAATCCCCTCTAGTAGCGCATATCTGCCCTCTCTATCCACTACTCGCCGGGGGGCCGGAAGGGAGTACCAGGTCTCACCCAGATCAATGCGCCGCGTGCGAACGCTGAATATTGTGTGGCGCAGATGGTCCCTCGCCACTTGGCCTGCAGGCGAATGAGTTCAGTAGCGTTAATGTGCGTCTCTTGCAAGAACGTAATGTTGGCCGCCATGCGCCGTATGTAGGAGTATACAGAGTAGCGCTTGCTGGGCGTGTGCAGGCCCCGCACATTCAGTGTAAGGATACTAACGTCAGAGTGGGGGACAGCCATTTCTAGAGTGACGTGGTCGGGGAAGGGGCACCTCTACAGTTCCTGTGTGCCGCCCATGTGTGCGTGTCATGTGTGTTCCTGCGCGCCAAGCTTCCTTAACCGTGGGGGGGGGACTGGGGGAATTAACAACAACTAGAACCTTGGGTGGGCAACTGTCCCAATTCTGGGGATACGTCACTGGGGGTGGCATATCCAAACTAGTGTCCCACTAGGGGAGAAACCAACAGAAATTCGCGGGGGTGGCAGCATGTGTCGCTGCTGGGCCTGTGCGCGAGTCGGGCTCTAGTAGGAGAAGTGTGTATCGCTCGCCGGAGCTCGCAATTATCTAGCAGAGTAGTCTAGGCTTCTAGACATCGCGCATTACAACAGGCAATCATGGAAAGGATACGTCAGTTGACAGTTCAGGTGTTCACGAAGAGGTGGTAGGCTGATTGGCCAGGGCAGCGTCCAATGTGTGTGTCACCCCGAGAGGGGAAGAGACCGGGCCAAAACCCGACATAGTTCCATCACTGTCCCGGTCTTTCTCTGGAGTGAATAGGTGCGGCTGACCCTCCAGGTCCGAAGCCGGAGGTGACGAGTGCAGTCCGGTCACCGCTCGTAGGGCGTCTCGCCGCTCCTTCATGATTTCTGCGAGGTCGGGTGAGCCCGCCTGGGAAGACGCCCGGCTCTTGGAGTGTCCAGATCGCCCACGGCTCGCGCCCCGTTTCCTGGGCCGTCTGGAGTCAGTGTTGCGTGTCTTCTGGGGTCCGGGTTTAGGGATCAGTGGGCAATGAAATTCAGTCCAATCCTGCGCGTCCGCTGCCGTGTCAAAAAAGAGGGCTTTCCCTTTGTGGATTACCTTGAGGCGAGCGGGGAACAGCAGGGAATATTGAAGATCGTTAGCGCGGAGGCGTCTTTTGACTTCCAGAAATGTGGACCGCCGCTGTTGGACCTCCCGGGCATAGTCCGGGAACACCATGACGTGTTGGTCTTCCACCCGCAGGGGGCCCGCCGTCCGGGCCGCGCGGAGCACCGCATCTCGGTCTCGGAAGTGCAGGAACTTGGCCAGCATGGGTCGTGGGGGAAGGCCAGGTTTGGGCGCCCGGGCTGGGACCCTGTGGGCCCTCTCGATGGAGAAGAACGGCGAACGGTCGCAGTCCGGGGTGAACGATTTAGTCCAGGATTCCATGTATGTCAGGGGGTCCGAGTTTTCAATCCCCTCCGGCAGGCCCAGGACACGGATGTTACAGCGTCTCGAGCGCCCCTCCAAATCCACTGTTCGTTCCTCCAGGGTCGTCACGCGGCGTAGGATCTCCTGCATGCCTGTCTCCTGCGATTTCACCGCTGGTCGCAGTTCAGTCACAATCCGTTCACCCTCTTTCACCCTGTCTGCTAGTTTACGGTGTTCATCCCGAATCAGGCTGATGTCTGTCGTCAGGGTGCCCAATCTCTCCTCCATCGAGAGGCGAGACATTTCTATTGCTGCCAACACCTGGTCCAGCTTCGCTGATAGTGTAGGGTCGGCTTGCGACGTGTTGGTCTGCGTCCACGCTCTCGTCTGTGGCATCTTCTCGGCGGCTGTTTCCGGGACCGCCGTCATCTGTGTGGCTCTCGGCTTCCCCATGGGCGCTGCTTGGAGGGAGAGGGGGTTTCCCTCCGGTCGTTGCGTGTCCCGGGGGAGATAGGTCGTCGCCACGTAGTGCTACCGGGTGGCGGCAGCCGGGTGCAGGTCCGTGTCCCCGGTCCCTTCCAGGTCCAAGGGCGTCAGGGGAGGTTCGTGGTTGTCAGGGGCCGGCTGCTCTGACCACGCGAGGATCCTCTCTGCTCCGCGGGGTGGTCGTGTGCACCGGGCACAACAGGTGATCGTGGCTGGGTCAGGGGGCAGTGTAATATCCGCCGGTCTCTCTTGTCCACTCAGGGCCTGGGGCGGCCTCCTCTCGCCTCAGGGGACGGGCGCCAAATCAGGGCAACGAGGGCGTGTGGGTCTCCCTCGGTGTGCGGCCCAGCGTTAGTAGCAGCCGGTAGGGCCGGAGGACAGATGGCGGAAGTACGAGGGGGTCCCAGTGGTGAGGCTCGCGCTGTTCGCAGCGTTCAGGCCTCCACGGGCGCCATCTTAGGGTCAGGCGCTTGGGGCCGATGGTCGTTGCGGGGCTGCGGGGGCACCCTGAGTCCCCGAGTTATCCAGTGGAATGATTCGCAACCATATGCCGAGCCCCCGAGGTCGCGGGGGGGGGCTACAGGCATCAAGTGTCTCGGGGGGAGGGGGGGGGGGGAGAGAGGCGGCCACTCACCGCCGCCGCGCCGATACGCCCGCTGGCCCTGGAATGGCCCACCACCACACCGGCAGCGCGTCCGTCGGTCCCCCACACCCCGTGGCGACGGAGCGGGCGATGGCGGAGAATGTTCAGGCCCCCGGTGAGGTCGCAGTGTCTGTGCGGTGGAGCTCCGGTGCGGCGGCCGCCATCCGGCGCACCGGGGCGGCGGATCAGGCGAAGGGGCCGTCTGGTGTGTACCTCGGGAGGGTCGGTCTCGCTGTTGCGTCGGGATCTCCCGCCGGCGGTCGCCGGTCCCGCCTCCTGGAGTCCGCAGTCACTGGGTCGGCTCTCGGCGGTGTACGCTCTCGCTGGACGGAGCTGCGCCCGCCATCTTGAGTCGAGGCGCCCGGCCCCGACTTCTGCAAATCGGCCTATGTCGTCCGTCCGCCGCCGTCTGAGGTCGTCAGAGCGGTACCCCAATGCATGTGGGGAGTCCCGGGTGTCTTTCCCGTAGGCTGAGGCTCCCGGCGATCTCAGGAACTGGGCTGGATGCTAGCCCGATCGCGGAGCCTCAGCAGGACACAGCCGCCATCGTGGCCTGCTAAGCCACGCCCCCAGAACCATGAATACACTGGTAGATAGCAATAAGATGCAATGTTGGATATCCTTTCATCACTCATCATACCAGTCACACAGTATTCAGAAGTTAGCGTAATTGGCTCCAGGGAATGGAATCGTTAAGCCCTGTGTTGTCGGTGCCCAGACGGAACACCCAGCGCTGTTCCTTCTCCAACAGACCTGTGTCTGAGGGAAGTTGTTCGATCACTGTCCATTGTAATTCATTGACACAGTGTTGAAGTTCTAGGAAATGAGCTGACATCTTTGTGGTCGCCTTCTTACATCTAATGTTGCTCTTATGCTCATTAATCCTGACTTTGACTTGCCTCGTGGTCATCCCCACATACTCCTTGCCGCAGGGACATGTGATCAAATAGACCACATTTTTGCTATTACAGTTTGTGAACGTCCGTTGTTCCCAGCTCGTCCCATTGGCAAAGGAGAGGTTCTGACTCTTTTCTGTAAGATGACAACAGTTGCAGTTGCCACAAGGATGGTGGCCCTTTATCCCTTGTAGTCTTGTTTGCTCCACTTTATGTGGCTGTGGTCTAGTATGGACTAGAATATCTTTCAGATTCCTGCCACGTCTGTGGGCGAACATTGGTTTCTCAAGGGATAGTGTGCCACATGTGAGTGTGCGCCAATGTCTATTCACCAGTTTAGTCAATTGGTTGGTAACCGGGCTGTAGGTGGTGACACAGACCGTCCTGTTCATCTGGTTATCATTAGTCGGTTTGTCTTCAAGGAGAGCCTCACGATTGTTATTCCTAGCTCTTTTCATAGCCTTTTGGATAACAGGGTTGGGATACTTCCTTTCTCTCAACTTAGTACAAAGGTCTTTTGCTTGACTTTTATATTTAGCCAGGTCGCTGCAGTTCCGACGCAGGCGGAGGAACTGTCCATATGGAAGGTTCTCCCTCAGGTGACGCGGATGGAAGCTGTCGAACCTGAGGAGGCAGTTCTTGGCCGTCGGTTTGAAATGAGTCTCCGTCTTAAGAGACCCTGCCTCATGGTAGATGTTAAGGTCCAAGAAAACCATAGACCTATTTGACATCTGGTGGGTGAACTTGAGGAAAGTGTTCTGATTGTTCAGCCATTGCATAAACTCTGTGATGGAATTCTCGTCCCCCTCCCAAATCACCAGGACGTCGTCAATATAGCGTCGCCACATGTTTATCCTTGTTCTGTAGGGATTACTGGGATGGAGGATTTTAGAGGACTCCAAATGATGGACATAGAGTCCTGCCAGGCTCGGAGCAAAGGTGCTCCCCATGCTGGTCCCATGGCTTTGCCAATACAGAGTGCCCTCGTATTCAAAAAAGTTCTTGGTGAGAGCTAGAGAGATGCACTCCATAACAACACCTCTAGGGGTTTGGTATTTACAATTGGTGGAGTGGAGTACTTCTTCAATGATCAAAAGTGTCTCATCATGCGGGAGGCTCGTATAGAGACTCTCCACATCCAGGCTCAGCAGCATTTGTGACTCAGGGTCAAATGGGTGATTCTGCAATAATTGGAGCACCGCCTTAGTGTCCTTTAGGTATGTATCTGTGGCCTGTACAAGGGGTCTCAAGAATGCGTCGGCAAACTTGGATAGTGGTTCCAGAATGGATGAGATGCCGGACACAATAGGGCGTCCTGGCGGGTTCTCAAGGTTCTTGTGCACTTTGGGTATGGTGTAGAAGTATGGCGTGCGAGGGTTCTTTTGAACCAGAAACTCCGATTCTTTTTTAGATAGCCAATCATGTGCAAGGGCCTCTTCAATCATTCCTTGTATCTTCACTCTAAGGGACTCAGTAGGATCTACAACCAGGACTTGATAGTTCCTGTTGTCAGCTAAGAGCCTTCTGCATTCCCTGTCGTAGGCAGCGGTGGTTTGAACAACCACAGCTCCCCCTTTGTCAGCTGGCTTAATGACTAGATCTCTGTTTTGTCCGAGTTCCCTAATAGCTTCATTTTCCAGTTTGCTGATGTTTTGGAATACCCTTTGTTTAGTGTCCAAATTCTTTAGTTCTTGCATGATCGCCTTTTCAAAAGCCAATACTTCTACCGGGAGTTGGCTGTCCAGTGGTGTAAAGTTAGACTTAGGTCTCAGCCCTGTATCTGAGGTCTCTGGGGGTGGTTCCTTATCCTTAAAGAAAGCCCTCAATTTGATAGTTCTTATAAAGTCCTGCATTTCTTTGTGCAACAAAAAAATGTCTGGTGATACACTGCCGCCGAGCCAGCGCGACCATGCCGAGCGCAGCTCCGAGAATCACAGGCATTACCGGAAATGAAACGGGTATTTTTACCTTATATGGGCTCCTTTCCGCTATTAATTATCCAATTTACTCCAACTAATTAACTACACCATTGAGTATAAAAAGCGAGCCTTTTGCCTTAACAGCTCATTTCACCGGAGCAGCGTTGAGGGGAAGGCAGGCGATCGTTCTTTGCAGTCACCGTGAGTAGGGCGAGTTTAGACTGAGGATGCCTCTCACATATCAGTAACCTGGTTTTATTTAATCTCCACTTCATCTCCCATAATACAGCTATTTACTATCTTTTAGGTTGTTAACTGGGCAACGAGGAGTGATACCCCCAATACTACGCATAGGCTCATGAGGCCTTTCCGAGTTTTGAACTTAAGTAAGCCTGCACCATCGCTAACCATTCTTTTTATTTTCCCATTTATATCAGGGAGATTGCATGTATGTATGCGTGTGTGTCTAGGGCTGTGTGTCCCCCGTATAGTGTCTTTTTCTCACAGGGTACCAGAACCACAGTTGAGTTCTGTAGACTCACCTTTATTAAAAAAGAAATACTTTTTCCTCATGTTCCCGGACATCCGACTAGCATGTTTACTATGTTCCTGGACATCCGACCAGTATATTTATTATGTCTTTCTTTTACAGATTTGTTTCAAACGCCAATTGGGCGCAACGAGCATACCTTCTCTTAAAACATTGATAGGTATATTACACATTGTATTTTTTACTAAATAGTTTTTTTGAACACTTTCACATTTCATGTGAGTAAGGTGAGGATAATAGTGCATATCCTCGTCCTGAAGAAGGAGCCTTGTGCTCCGAAACATGTTGACACTGTTGTTGGTTGATATACCCTAGTACGTATTCTTTCAACCAGTCTTTGCACCTTTTACCAATACCAGCCAAGGATGGAATAAACATTTTTTTTTCCTTAGTGCCAGGTATTTTTTATTCACTTTTTTCACCTCACCTCACTTACATCACTCAATACACACCCTCACATAGCTCACTATCAAGTGCTCCTACGTAGTCGTTTGTCGTAGCACGCCGCATCCCGTAGAGGGGTGCGAAGGCCCCAATGATGAAGCATGACACCAAGGGGCCTGTTGGTGTGTGAGGGGCATTTAAACAACACTGTGTGCTCCCCATTTTATTTAGGGACCACTGCCACCCTCCTAGTGGATTCCATTTTGTTTACTAATAAAGCCTACTGAACTGTGTCATATGCAATCGCGACTCGATCTGAATTGTGAGCCCTGCTATCCGCAGTGTACATCGAAGGCCGTAGTCTATACAGACATAACTGTGCCGCTGGGTTCGCAGGGGGCCAGTGTGGAGGAGGCTGGTGGTCAAGGGGCGGCCTTGTGGCAGGGTGAGGGCCGACGCTCTGGCAGACACGTGGCCTTCCCAGAAGTGAACCACACCCAGAGCCCCGGCCTATTTATTCACACTCCTACGCTGGAGCGGCGTACGTTGGACCAGCCCACTCCACTTCCACTTTCGCTTACAGGGGGGACACAGCAACATGACCAATGTCTTCCCCATGGCCTGAGGTAACATGGTTGCGTCCACTGTCCACAACACTAAATGCACCAGCAGTATATGCACACATGGAGAGGTCTGTGCTCTGCATAGTGATGTCTGTCCAGCACATCACCGCTACATTTGGCATTGTGTGCATTGTTATTGATGGGTGACTTGCCTCCTTCACACATACTTGGTTCCCACCTCTCCCAAAATTCAGCTATTGTGTGGCCATGCCATTTTGGGAAGGTTCGCTGTCCTGTTCTGCACTGCCTCAGTGGTAGTGGGGGGGTGGGCTGGGGGGAAGGTCCTGGGGTGGTGGTGGTGGGTGTTGTGGCCTTCTTTGGTGTCGGAGCTCCATGATCAGTAACTCTATGACATGTGTTGGTCTGCAGATGTGGATCTGGGCTAGGCTCCCTTTCATACTGTAGGAAGGCGTCCTGCTTTATATCAGTAAAAGGCAGATGTTAAATTCTTACTGCTAATGCGGCTAATCCCTTGTTTTTGGATCGCATTGCAGATTTGGCTGGTCGTTGAAAATATTGGGAAGTGGTGTTTTTGTGTTTTTTTTGCATGGGAACTCCTACTCTGCATATCATTAGGGTTAATTGTCGCTCTCATTCGTGGCAATGTTTTTTTGCGGAAGCTATCACTGGAAAATAAGCGCAATTGGCAGTTTTCACCAGGTTGTGAATGGGATGATAATTCTTTTGCCACTATTGCTGCGTTAAAGTGCTGATAACGCAGCGGTAATCCTTGAGAATACGCCCCATCATTTTTTTTTTCTGATTTGTGCACCCAGCTACTAAAAAAAAAATGTCATAATGTTTTGGCCCTGGGAGTTTTTGTGGGTTCTCTGAGCAGGCCTAGGGGCTCATGGTGTTTGTACCCTGCCAACTTTTCTTGTTTTTTCATCTTTTTTCTTGTGATTCACATGTAGCTACAATAAAGTCCTAATAAACACAAGGGCTTGTTTTAGAGTCACCCTATAAGCCCAACAATGGGGACTTATTGCCGAGTTATCTGCACTTTAGCGCAGAAAAAGTGGAGAAAGATTTATTGCCCCATTCTCAAGTTGGTGCACACTGCCACATTGCCCAAAAGCTGGCGGCACCAACACAGCAGACAATCGAAATCCTTCAACAAACAAAGCTGCTGGCTGTGCTGCACCTGTTGGCGTCTGGTACCTTCCAATTAACAACTGTGAGAGTCGGAGGAGTCTCACAGCCAGCCCTATTAAACTTCGTCACATGTCTCGGATGCATGTCCACAAAAGCAACGTAGGGCTCCTCTATCCGCACCACCCGCTCATCCCAGTTCGTAGTATTCCTGCAAACCAATCCCAGCTGTTGCTTGATGCCTCTTGGCTCCAGACCCAAGGTTGTAGTCACCTAAATTGGGGTTCACCAGGTCATGAAGACTCGCCACTTCAGGTTTTTCTAACCAACCCCCCTCTTGTTCTCGCCACCCTCCATACCCTACACCCCCTCCCTCCTCGCCACTTCCCACCCTGCGACCCATCCCCCCTTCCACTCTGTGCTGGGCATAACATGGAGCTCTCAGGCACTCACACCTACCACATCATTTACCCCCCACCCTCTCAAAAATTTAGACTAAATGATTCAAACACAATTTCATAAAACTTCACCCGGAAACTCTCTTTGCTGACCCCTACTTCTCTCCGCACAACGGGATTACCACCATGGACTTCATTTTCCACACTAAACGAAGAGCCCAATGGAGGAAAGCTTTCTGAGAAGCATTTTCCATTTCCTCCGTGAGGAAAACCGCACATGGGTTTGGTATTTGTATTTCCCCCTCCCAGCTCTTCCAAGCCACTGCAAATATCACCATTTACAATAACGGTATTATCCTCAATCAAGCCTCGGACCGCAGTCTTAATCTCCTAGACAACATCTTCCCCATCATTAAAAGACAAGTGTCCAATTCCCAATCGCCTACCCAAACGATTCTCATCTCCAGCACACTAGATGCCAAATCTCCCACCCCATCTCACAATCGGGCCCCCTTACCACCGCATCTTCTACCCATACCATACTCATACGTTACCCCCACCCAGTCTACCCCATCCACAAACTCACCTCACTCCACACCTCCTAACACACACCTCACGCCGGTCAGCTCCGGAGATACAGCAGACACACCCTCTGGGGATTTGGAATACCATCAGACCACATTCTCAGGTTTGAGCAGGCAGAGGGTAAAGTGTTATGGTTGAGTTTTTTTAGGTCTCTTTTCAAAATCTTTGGCTTTGTGGATTGAACATCGCTCAAATTCAGAGTTTCATTGATAAAGAAGTTGATAATATAGTGGTCTGACCAGTCACAGGGTTGGCTCGAGACCAACTGAATGACCATCGTTTGGGTAGCAGATTGGGAATTGGACACTTGTCTTTTAATGATGGGGAAGATGTTGTCTAGGAGATTAAGACTGCGGTCCGAGGCTTGATTGAGGATAATACCGGTATTGTAAATGGTGATAGTTGCAGTGGCTTGGAAGAGCTGGGAGGGGGAAATACAAATAGCAAACCCATGTGCGGTTTTCCTCGCGGAGGAAATGGAAAATGCTTCTAAGAAAGCTTTCCTCCATTGGGCTCTTCGTTTAGTGTGGAAAATGAAGTCCATGGTGGTAATCCCGTTGAGTGGAGAGAAGTAGGGGTCAGCAAAGAGAGTTTCCGGGTGAAGTTTTATGAAATTGTGTTTGAATTATTTAGTCTAATTTTTTGAGAGGGTGGGGGGGAAATGATGTGGTAGGTGTGAGTGCCTGAGAGCTCCATGTTATGTCCCCTCGAGGCTCCTCCGACGTACTTGGTCTCACCAACCACTACTTCAACTCCATGACCTCGTTAATTAATGAGTGTGCCCCCCTACACTTAAAGAGAGTCTCCACAAAAGATTCTAAGCCCTGGTACAATGGTCTCCTTAACGAGGATAGTAGGTCTCTCAGATCTCACGAATGCATTTGGAGATCAGTTCCATCTTCTTACCACCTCAAGTTACTAAGGAAAAAGAGAAATACGTATTATAGAAAGAACAAGCGCTCAAAAGCTCACTTCTTTAGCCACCAACTAGACCAGGGGTCTCCAACCTTTTCAGTAGTGAGAGCTAATTCTGCTCAAGGATAGTCCTGCTGAGCTACTATCATATTTTATCACTATCAAATGCTGATGATATTTTTTAACATGACACTATGACCACCCTAAGCACAATTATCAGTAATAACCACCAAAAAATTCCAGGTGCAGTTATCAGCAGAAAGCTAGGAAAACGTTTATCAATATTAAATGCTTGTAATCAAGTAAAAATCAAATTGTCACACGCAGTGCCTCAAACGGTATTACCATAGTAGTAAGTCTCCCCAACTCAGATTTAAAGTGGATAAACATGTATCATGTGGCAGACCCATAGGCCAACGCTGCATCTTCCACATGCCTCAACATCCTCCACATACTCAGCAAGACCTTCAAATGGACCCACCCCCCGAATCAAGGAAAACCGTCACCCATGCACTCATCACCAGCAGGCTGCTCTACGGGAACGCCCTCCATGCCGCAATCAACAAATCTCTACTCCACAAACTTCAGACTGTCCAGAACGCCGACGCCAGACTCATCCTCAGCATCCCTCGACAAGACCACATTACCCGGCATAAACGAGTACTCCACTTGCTCCCCGTCGAAAAAAGAGTGACCTTCAAGCCGCTCACACACACACCTATAAAGCCCCACACAACACCAGAACCGAATACCTTAATCACCTTCTATACCCCAAAAGAAACCTCCACTCCGCTGACCAGGCCTTGGCTGAAATCGTCTACATCCTCTGAACCAGACAGGAGGCACACCCTTCTCCTACATCATGGCCAAGACCTGGAATTAACTCCCCCTCAGCATCAGATGAAACCCCACACTGAAATTCAGGAAGAGCCATAAGACATGGCTTTTCAAATGACCAAAGCTGCACAAATTCCCCCCACACACTCCCCCAGCACCTGGAGACCCTCATAGGTGAGTAGTGCGCTCTATTCATCCCTGATTGATTGATTGATAGGCCACCAGAGTGTGTGTTTGAGTGGTATCAACAGGCCCTGCCATTGGTTTGGCTGTTTGTAACTCTTAAGGGTAGTGAAATAAGCAGTGCTACCTTCTTTAATATACACAGAATCTCTGAGATTGGCTTGGTTTGGCTTCACCTCTGAGAGCTACTTTGAAGGTGCTGGTGAGCTACCAGTAGCTCCCGAGCTACTGGTTGGAGACGCCTGAACTAGACCAAGCCAGAAATCAACCAAAAAACTCTTTGAGCTCATCAAAACCAAATCTAAGTACGTTCCACAACGTCCTCAAGACTTAGCCAGCATGCAACTCAACTGTGAAGAATTCTCTGAATTCTTCAGTCACAAAACTGACAATATCAAGAAGGAGCTCTTAAATTACCTAGTACTTCACTCCAGACCGCTAGTGAACACCACACTCCCATCCACTTCAGCACCACAACGAATCACCTCAAAGCTTCATTTAAAAAACAACGCATCATGGTCATCTTTCGATACATACTCGGAAGAAGCTTCAGGTAAAATTCTATCTACCTTAAAGTCGGCCAATCACTCCACCGACCCTCTCCCTGCAAACGCTGGTAAAGACTTGACCCCATGGCTTTTGCCCCTCTGGACCAAAATTATTAACAGCTCTCTCCAACAAGGCTGCATCCCTGATAGCCTTAAAATCGGTCAGGTTTCTCCTATACTAAAGTAACCCACAGCCGACCCTTCTGACATTAACAACTACCGTCCTATCTCCAACATTCCTACCCTGGCCAAAATACTGGAAAAATGCGCTCATCACCAACTCACTAAACACATTGATCACTATGACCTGCTTAACAAACATCAATCAGGCTTCAGGGCAGGTCACAGCACGGAATCAGCCATGACACACATTATTGATGATGCGCTACAAATCCTGGATCAGAACGGAACTTGTCTCCTCATATTGTTAGACCTATCATCAGCCTTTGATACGTTTAAACATGAGAAACTGATAGAGATTCTAGAACACAGAATGGGACTATCTGGATCAGTGCTAAAATGGTTCACCTCCTTCCTCCATAACCAAACGCAAAAATACAAGGTTAACTGTTCTCCGTCCAATACAGTACCAGTCATGCTGGGGGTCCCTCAAGGCTCTTCACTATCTCCGACACTGTTTAACCTCTTCCTGGAACCCCTCACTGAATTGCTCCATGCGTCTAACGTTCATTATCATATGTATGCTGACGACACGCAACTCTATCTCAAGATTCAGTCCCTAGAAGACATTAAAGTGCTCAATGCCACGCTCTGGAACACCCAGATTTGGCTGGCAGAAAACCATCTCAAATTGAACGCTCAAAAAACCGAATCCCTCCTTATAGCCCCACCCACCAAAGTACCCATGATGCAAGACCTGATCAAACATATTACTGCATTGAACGCTCAACCTAACATTGTAGACTCCGCTAAATCCCTAGGCATAACTCTGGACAGCAGCCTAACTATGCTGAAACACATTAGCAATGCCACAAAGGGAGCAAACTTCCAGATAAACACGGTGAGGAAGCTGAAACCATTTTTACCAGCAAACGATTTCAAGTTGGCTGTTCAAGCGCTAGTTATCCCGAGGGTGGAGTACGGAAGTGTTTCTTTGTATGGCCTCCCTAAAACAACGACAGCACCCCTAAGAGCCTCAATAAATGCAGCAGCAAGACTTGTCACTGGTTCCAAGAGATGCTCCATATTTCCCCAGACTTATAAGCCCTGAACTGGCTACCGTTCGAAGCCAGAATTCACCTGAAAATAGCATGCACCCATAAGGCCTTACACCACAAAGCACCCAGTTACCTCGCTCAGAAGTTGACGATCTCGGGTGGGACAAGAGCCTCAAGAAACGCTGAAAACCTGCTACTGAAACCCCAAAGATTCAACAGGAAAAAAATGTATAAACGAACCTTCTCGGGGATGGCGCCTAGGTTCTGGAACTCCCTGCCCCCAGAAACTAGACTAAATGCCTCTACCGCCTCTTTAAAAAAAGAAGTGAAAACGTTCCTCATGGCGAAACTCACCCACTCATAGACCAAGGTTTCGCGGGGTCCTAGCACCTTCTTTCTATTATCACCTACTTTGACAAGGTTTATCCCAGTCACCCTAGGTACACACGCTGACCACGACCTAATTGCAAAGGTATGTTGTTCCTGTATCCTGTATACCCACCCTGATAGAATGTAAAGCTCTCCGCAAGGATCTTGCTCGCGATATATAAGACCTTCAAAATAAAATAAATAAAAATAAAATAAAGTAGTGGAAAAACAGTACTTTATTAGAAAAACATAAATTAACAACACAAAAACATCAAACAATGAGTGACATTCCCAACGGGGATCATCAACTTGTGGATCGAAATAACTGTAGATTGTCCTGTAAATCCCCAAACTCTGTATTCAGAAAACTGTTGGATAAATCAAGACAATGGTCAAGTGTTAGTATGTTCACAAACATAATATGGTACAATGTATTGCACTTGGAGAAATCGCAATTCTTGAAGGTATGATCAATCCTGCACAAAATTACAGTAACAGAAGTTTGTGTAGTCGTAACCTTCGTAGGAAAGAAAAGGAATGTTACAGCACACAAACTTCTGTTACGGTCTCATTATGCAGGAATAATCATACTTGTAAGCATCTAGGTTCATTTCAGCTTGGTACACCTGCATGTTCACTTCACCCGCACTGCGCAGGAACAACTGGAGACCAAGCAAGGGAACCACTCCACAGCAGGCCTCACCGCAACAGAAACCACACACATTCCAACAATGTGCAGGCAAAGCTGTAGCACCGGGGCCTGTACACTAATGTTGTTGCAAACTTCTCAGGCAGTGTGCATGATTCCTACATCTTTCGCAAACATCCCAGCCCTGTTCCCCAGATCAGTCTGCCGCCCAGCGATGACTGCCCGACCCAGCGCACCCAGACCTCAATGGTCACCTGCCGCCACCTGCATGTCTCCAAGAGGGCCCACCACGAGCCAGAGCAACCTCCTCAGCTGTCACTGGATTCTGCGGCACAGGCCCCCAGCGCATCCTGCTGCACAGCACTGAGGAGTCATGTCTGCTTCCAACTCTGTGCACCTCAAGTCATTGCCACATTTTGGGAGGCCTGTGCCGGCCAAAGTGCCTCAGCTGCCACAAACATAAGCACACGGATACACTCACATAGAGAGTGGAAATGGCATCGAGCACGTGCACCCGGCCCTTTTTATTGGCAAAGTCACATGTCCTGTGATGCCTGTGCTGCATGTGTGTGGTGTGGGTGTAAATCAGCCATGAGGGAGTGGCTGTGGCATACTGACAACTAGACCTGTGATCAGCAGATCACTACAGGGAAGACCTGGGACATCCTTCGACTCTTTACCAATATGGTGGTTTGAATCCGCACACCCACTGAGATAGGTACACGATGGGTGTGCGACTTCACTTTTTTCTCCCCAAAAAATAAATATATATATATATATATATTTCAACACTGCAACTTTATCGGTTAGAAAAGAAGTCAGCTCGAGCCCAAATCCATTAAGCGTGAAGTTTATTAACCACACAGAATGCCAAAAACACCCGACGCGTTTCGGTGCAGCCGCACCTTGGTCACGGGTAACAGTGTTTTTTTCTTTCACGCGTTTTAAAGTAAACAACAAAATAACATAAAGGTAGAACTACTCGTCCTCACAAAAGTTTGTTTACCCACATTATGGCGGCCATATTTGAATATGTTTGTTTAAACAGACAAGTATGTAACCCAGTTACCACAGTGATTTAAGAGCAACTTATATGTCGAAAGTGTAAACTCAAAATCAAAGCGACATAACATTTCATATAACAATGTTAATGAGCTGAGTGTAAAACATGATAATTCATTCTAGATGACAGTGCATCAGAATTTTGTTAATACATATCGCCCCAGTGGGCTTTCACACTCTAAATGTGATTTGTGTCTCACATTTCAATCAAGCCCCTGTGGGCTATTTAAATCAACTTAAAATGAATAGTCACTGTAAATTAGTTCGCACATAGTCCCGCCCAAGTGGGCAATCAAATAATTTTAAGCTCCAAATAATATGAGGTTAAATTGGGTACATTCTCTTGAATCAGTCCAATTAATTCAGCAGCCAGTGGTTTCCCATCCTTATAGTGTGGCGACATGTGAGTCTCCTACAAACATAAAATATGTAATCACTTTAAAATACACACAATTTGTTTTAAAAAAACAAGTACATAGACAGCTTCAAAACATCTCTACATGATTCAGTTACTAAGTATAGAGTTTTATATAATTGTTCAAGCTAAATGGACATATATTATATATATATATATATTTTTTTTTTTGGGGGGGGAAATCGCCACACTGCAGACTCAACTGCTCCCATCCAAAATGACGAAGAGTGGACCCAAAAGTTGCTGGTGCAAATAAGTGGATTTTATTTCATAATTGCCAGCGCTGCCGCCATATATATATATATATATATATATATATTAATATTTAAGAAAACAGAAGACATTATATTATTTTAACAACAAACAAAAGAAATTACAAAAACTATTTTCAGACACGTTATAGTAAGAAAGTAGCATTCAAAAAACCTTAGAAATTTACTGAAGAAACCATAGGTTTCAGGGACGTTATAGTTAGTTTGACATTTCTCTCGTACAAAACCATGGAAATTCCACCGTTATAGTTAGTTCAGCTAACTATAACTCACGCCCCTGCAATGCACTGCTGATGACGTCACATATTACATCATTCATGACATGGTCAGTGACATCACTGATGACATCACTGATGACATCTCAAATGACATCACTGATGACATCCCTGATGATTTCATCCAGTGACTGTGTTTGACTGTGCAGATTGTAAAGGAGTTAGGTAACAGTTGTAAGTGCAAGAGCACCGCTTTAGCCTGCCTAAACTTCAGACTTTTTAACAAGGGCCGGAGAAAACAGTTTCTGGGCAATGAAAAAAATTGGCAAAATAGTAAAAAATGTAACATGTCCTGAGGAGATCGGAGATCGCAGCCACAAGCACCTCGTTGGTCTGACGGGAAAAAAAATCCAGCGGGGGATGCTAAAATATGATGAAGCTGATTGAATCTGAAATGTGTGATTAAGAATCTATCATGAGCCCTAATTAGGGCCAAGAGGTATGGTTCAATACCTGGAACCGATTTTAACATTTCATAGGCGCTCACTGAGGGTTTACTAAGTTCAGTGTTTTCACGATTCACAGTAAAAATGCATGCTGTAGGTCATTTATGATTTTAACGTCCCCAAAACTTAAAGTGTCATGTGCAAGGAAAATGTCTGGCCTTCCTATCACCTGGAAAGGCTCCTGTACATATCGTATCCAAGGGATTTTATTGCCCTGTTCCATGCCAGACAATCCGGTGGAATCAAGCGGTTTAAGCCCTTGTGTCCACCTGTCCATATCTTTATCCAGCAAACTAAAGGTTTGATTGCCACTTGATCCACCAGGTAACCAACTCTTCAGGCACAGACCCAGGTGGTGTTCCTTGAGGGACTCGCAGGATCCGGCACAAGAACATATTTTCCTCCACCTGTAACCTATTTGGGGGCACATTCCCCCAGATTTCACTGACGTTTACAACTCCAGAAATACCTTTGGACTTATATAGTTTTAAGATGAACTACAGGGCCCATGGACCCAATCTACTTGCAAAGGATTTATTCAGCGCACTCAGCTTCCTTCTAAGAGGGGTTCCCACTGTAATTTATCCAATCCAATCCAATCCAATCCAAAAAAGCTTTATTCAACGTATAAAGTCATAAAAACACAAACTTACATTTAGATCCATTCACATAGTATCTACAAGCAATTCATATATGCTCTAGACAAAATTGATACATGCCCCCCTGATTAGAGGAAATATAAAATCCAAAAATTCTATATACAAGACAAAAATGTTGTAAAAAATTAATATGCGAAAAACTACAATAAATACTACAATAGATACCAATTAATTAAAAGGGAGCAGTTGATTATATAAAAAATGCATTACAGCCTGATAAAAGTGCTAATGGACAGATACCTCGTTGTGGGACCTTGCTGTTATTGCCCACAGCCACCCCAAATATTTAGCCATGGCTATAACAATTGCTTTAGTAGTATCACTTCTTAGGATTCTTTCCGCCTCATGAGCCCCTCTTGTTCCCAAGAGCTTGCAAATTGGACTCAACCAGGCACGACATGAAGCTTTATATCCAGTGCATTCAAACAATACATGGGCCAGTGATTCTTTTCTAATCTGGCACACTGGGCACAAGTCATTTCTAGGTGTGGACCATTTGCTAGTAAAAACTCTTAGTGGCAGGGTACCCACCCTAAACTGGAAATATATTTCCGCTCATAGTCACAATATTGCTATAGCCCCTTTGTAGGTTTACAATCCAGAAAAAGCCATGTAAGGGAAGAGGGCTCACAACTTCTCACTATGTTGGTCTGGGTCATTTCCCAATATTTGGCCTTGAAGACCTTTTTTGCAGGAAAAATTGTCTTTTTGGGATCATCCCACAGAGAACTCATGCCCATAATCGATAGGGTTGCTCTAAGTTGTCTTAGACATTTTATTTGGTGCAGTGTATCCACCCTTATTACATCTAGAAAGCCAGCTGCATACTCTGCAAGTTCTGGAGTAGGCCACAGTCAACACCAGTACAAGAGGGGACGTAGTTTAGCAGTTTCTGCAATTGGCTTTCTCCCAAGGTCATTCAATATTGGTTGTGTCAGGGTACTCTGGGGCAAGCTGGTTATGTTTCTAAGGAACTTATTTTCCGAGATAGTAAGTTTAGATAACTTCTCATGCCCCCAAAATGTTGCACCTTATAAGGCAGAGCTGATGACTTTCAAATTGTAAATCTCCATAACAGGGCTAATTATCTTGATAAAAGAAGTGTTATATTCTTTTTGTAGCACCCTAACCTGTTGTCGGTGTTTTAGGGAAGCTATATCGACCTGATGTGACCAATTTAACCCCTCCTGAATGTTGACCCCTAGATATGTAAACTCCTTAACCTGATCGAGCACGGTGTTGTTCAACATAATGCCCCCCTTAAAGACCCTGTGTGGATTAAAGGCCATCAGTTTTGTTTTGGACACATTGACCTCCATTCCTAGACTAGCACAGAACTTTTTGAAGATTGTTAGTGCCATCTGAAGTCCACTCGTAATTTATCATCAAATACCATACCCAGATAGGGAAAAGCCAGGACCTTGTCCAGGGTATGGTTACCAGCTTTAAAACTTTACACCCAGAACCCTCAGGGACCCGCCACTAAAACATCGGACTTAGTAAAATTGACAGGAAGGTCAAGCCTGTCCATAAGTGCCGCAAAACCTGCAGGCCCCAGCCTGTACGGGCCATGAGCAGAGTGCCATCAGCATAAAATAGTCCTGGCAAGTACCTACTCTCGGGAAGTCTGACTGGAGTGCCAAAAGGGCAGTCTCGAGGCCTTTATTAAAAACCGAGAATAAAAAAATAGCTAGAATACAGACTTGGCGCACTGCCCGTTTAGTGTTAAAGTAATTGAAAAGGTCTCCCTCATGGGAAAATCTCACTGCCGCCTTCACGGTCAATTATCATGTCCTCAAAATAGTACTTTGTGTGGCTCACTGCTTGGTCAATTTTACATTTTGTTGCACTGGGGTGCATACACAAGATGTTTTATGTTTGGCTTGTTGGGCCAGTTTTATTTTGTGAGCCAGATTGCATGCAAAGAAAACATAAGCAGATTAAGATGTATTCTAATTGCTATGTATTTGTTTTTAGGTTTCATTTGCATGTCACCATAAATGGGTCTTTCTGTTGTTCATGTAGTAAATCTGAAACTTTACATATGCAGCCTAATTTATTTTTGGGTCTTCCTTGCTAAGTTTAGTAGTATTGTGCTACAAGATGTCACTAAGTTCAAAAACCTTATCACTTAAAACATACTTACCCCAAAGAATCATTTGCACCCCTGATATGCAATACTGCCAAATCTCATAAAAATCAATCAGGCGGTTTTCACGTTATGCGAAATACAAAAGTCTTATAAAAATTCATTGGATTTCAACCCCATTTTGGATCCCCCTATTTTCTTTGCATCCCCCTAAAGCCACTCTGTAAAACCTTCAGTCCACACAAAAAGTAAGGGGGGCATCAGGTATGCAAAGTTTCATGCACATTCATCAAACGGGTGCAAAGTTACTAACAAATAAAAATCTGAAAACTCCATACCTCTGGTCACTCCAACTGTCTACAGAGTGTTACCACAGAGTGGTATATATATCATCTAGTTATAGTTAATACTGAGTTTATAGTTAATACTGAGTTTCCATAGGAAAAGCGTTTTTACTTGCTTGTATCTTTCTACAAATTAACAAGAGCAACACAATATATCCACGTGAACTAGGGTATAAACATTGTTGATAAGAACAGGTGTTCACCTGGAAGTCATTACGGATACAATATAAACACAGAGACTCCTGTGTAGAATTTATCTATAAAGAAAGAGTCCTAATAAAGCAGACACATATTCTGCAAAGACCAAATCTTTTTACAAGCTTGAATAATAGTCTGACAACCCCTATTCCATCATTTCTGTATTCAATTTGATTCAGCCGAACCAAAGTTTTATTAAGAAGCACACGAAACAGGAAATTTACGGAGCCTAACCAACACATGCTTGCCACAAAAGGCGCCCAACTAATCAACAACTGCAAAAAAGCCACCAGACAGACCGTCAACATCTCTCCCTCCCTTCTTACAGTATACAACCGACTGGACACAAACAACATCCCACGGATGCAGATTCTGCAGAAAACCTGCAGGCCCACTGCGCAACAATTGGCCATGGGACGCCTGCAAACCAACACACAGCAGGCGAAATGCAGGAGGCCCAACACACTGAGGAGGACCGCACCAGGGAGGCCCCAAACTCTGCACTCTCCACAGAACTTGACTCAGTCTTGGAGGCAGTGGAAAAGATAGGAGCTGCCCTAGACTATACTGGAAACTTGCTGGAATACAAAATTGACAAAGTTGTGCCAGACTTCATCTTCCTGAGAGCAGATCATCGAAAGCTACCTGAGAGAGTCCAAACCAACGTACAGGCCGTGATTGAAAGAAAACCAATCACTTACAGTCATGCAGCAGAGCTACAGGACATTATGGACAGAATGGACACCCTAGAAGACAGAGTAGAAGATGCTGAAGGCTGCCCGAGATGCAATAATACGCACCTGGTGTGCCTTCCAGAAGGTGAAGAGGGACAGGACTCAATCACATATGTGGAACTCTGGCTACGAGAACTTCTCCCGTAAGAGGCACTCTCACCCCAGATTGTCGTAGAGCGAGCGCACAAGGTGACGGGACGGCGGCCGCCCCCAGGAGCTAGGCCGAGACCACTACTTTTCAGACTGCTCGACTACAGGGACAGAGACACCATATTAAGGAAAACCTGCAAGCTCACTGAAATAAAAGTGCAGAATAAACAGCTAATGATGTTCCCTGATTACATAATGCAGGTACAAAGAAGACGTGACTCTTTTACTGTAGTTAAGTGCCAGCTGCGATCACTGGACATACGATATTCTCTTATGTTCCCAGCAAGGCTGCAAATAATCACCAAGTGGCAAACAAGATTTTTCGAAACACCAACTGAAGTCTGGGACTGGATGGAAGATACAGAACTACTAACAGGACCCAAAGCAACTGCAGACACACAACCGCCCAGATGGGGCGGAAGAAGTCGCTGCCGGGGCAGAGGGAAAAGCCCTAGACTGGCATGCCCACAGACAGAAATCCTTGACACAGAGCAAAGTAAGTTGAAATGCCAGGAGGCCCTTCATGTGGCAGCAGCCATTCAAGCCAATTCCTTGACTTATGAACTTGAGACACACTCACCCCGCTCTCAAAGCATGGCGGAGTCATCACCATCTAGAACTGAAGACCGGGACTCCCTCCAGCTTCCCGACATCACGTTGCAGACTTCCGACGATATAATCTGATTAATGGACAATTATTTTGTGGAGTGTATCCTTTTGCCATTAATTCACCTAAACTGCATAGGCTCATGCTTAAATATTCGTGACATCCAATGGGCACTGTAGATTACACATACACCCAGCGCACGACGCCCCCTCTGTCTCCCAAGAAATTACCAGAACAGAACACCACACGCATGAAGCACAATGGGACCGGGCCCAACATCTCTTTCTAGTAACCAATGGGGTGCACACCATAACACGCAGATACACAGCATACAACCCCACAGATAAGCATGTCACATATGCTAGTTGCCGCTGTTTGGCCTCACAGTTTGGATGAGTATTGACTATGAGCTTGCCTTCATTGAGTTACATGCAACTCGGTTGTGCCTTTAACTTCCTTTAAGTTAATCCCCATCCCAGGAAGCTCTAACTGGCACCCCGGCTGTTAATAATCTTAACCCCCCCTGCATATGGGATTGCATGATGCACTCATGGCACAGATCAATACTGTAACATGGAATGTGAGGAGAATGCATACACCTTCCCGTAGATATTCGGTAGATGCATACCTGCAGCGTAGGCTTGCACAAAACGGTTACTTAATCAATCAATCAATCAATCAATCAATCAATCAATCAATCACAGCATTTTTATAGCGCACTACTCACCCGAAGGGTCTCAAGGCGCTACGGAGGGGGGTCCGCTACTGCTCGAACAGCCAGGTCTTGAGTTGCTTCCTGAAGGCGAGGTGGTCCTGGGTCCGGCAGAGGTGGGTCGGGAGGGAGTTCCATGTCTTGGCGGCGAGGTAGGAGAAGGACCGTCCTCCTGTGGTGGCTCTTCGGATGCGGGGGATGGCGGCGAGGGCGTTGTTGGTCGATCGAAGCTGGCGTTACAGGAGACACACCTAACCCAGACTGAAGCAGACCGCCTAAGCAAGCGATGGAGGGGGCAAGTATACAACACAAACTACTCTTCCCAGGCAAGGGCAGCATTGATATGGATAAAGGCAGGCATCCACACACAGTAGAAGAGGTGGTCACAGACCCGGGAGGGAGATATGTATTTGTGAGAGGCAAGCTAAATGGGCAGGCACTGCTAATGGGCCTGGTGTACGTGCCAAACGTAGACCAGGCCACATTCCTTAGAAACCTCACAGAAGTGCTCGTCAAATGGAGTGGACTCCCCTGGCTCATAGGAGGGGACTTCAATGCAATCCTAATTATAGAACTAGATAGGTCATACCAGCCTCTAATGCGTACCAAGGCCGACCTCCAATGCGCAAACCCTGTCGGAATGGTTCGCGAACTGGGTGCTGATAGACATCTGGTGAACCCCTAACCCCACGACATGCATATACTCATTCCACTCCCCCATACATGGCCTCCATGTTAGGCTAGATCGCATTGTAGGGTTAACCGCTCTCCTGCCACTCATCAAAAACACCGAATACCTGGGGCGAAATCACTCAGATCACAATCCCAACTCCTAGAGCTCACATGGGACACAGAACAACCACCGATCCCAACATTGTGCCTGCAAACAGCAGCACTAGAGTACCAAGCATTCTGCTCCTCAATAGGGACAGCAATACTGAAGCATTTTTAGATCAATGATCATACCACTGAGGATCGCCTCCTTGAATGGGATGCACTGCATAGGAGTCACCTGGAACATATGCAAGTAACTAAACATGGCACTCAGCAAAGTAAAAAGGCAGCTAATGGGCCTAGGGATGAAACAGTCAGAGGGGAGTAGGAACATGAGGCAGCTAGACACGCTGCGGGCGGAGCAGGCAGATTTATTACAACAACTCTGTTGCCACAACTATACAGCACACTCAGCTCCTCCGCATGCCACTGCAGACTGAGAGGGCAAACACTAGCATGGCAACTACTTCAGGAACAGGCTTGCCACCCTATAACTGCACTAAAAACCGATGCAGGACTGACTGTACACACAACAGAAAATACACAAGGCACTGACAAACCACTGCACTGTACCTGTCTATAGGGCCCCAGATCGGTAACCGACTTACTGCATTCTTAGAGCCAATAAACCTGCCAGAGAACACACCGGAACAAAGGTAGCAGCTAAATGAACCTATCACATCAGAGGGAACTCGTAGCTCACTAATGTTGCTGGCGAGTGAGAAAACCCCAGGTCCAGATGGATTTCCATCGGAATTCTACAAAGCCTACGCCTCGGTGCTTACTCCCCACCTGCATGATATATACACGAAAGGCATAAATGCCCATGAAAGAAGCTCAACTGGTGTCTTTGCCCAAACCCGATGGGGTCCCCACAGAGCTAGGCTCGTATAGTCTACGGGTTAACTTCAATGTTGATTATAAGGTACTAGCAAAACTATTGGCAGACCGACTTGCACATGTGGCCCCCATCCTTTTTCGCCCGGACCAGAATGGGTTTGTGCCCTTGAAAACCACCTCCTTAAATGTCAGGCAGTTCTTTAGGATTTCCACTTACTCAACAGCCCAATAGCCGCGAGCGGGTAACCTCATACTGTACCTCGAAAAAACTTGGAGTAGGGGTTCCTATTCGCTGTATTGGACAAATACAAACTGGGGTAAACCTTCCTAAGTATGGTGAAGCTGTTATTCAGCGCCCCCACTGTGAGCTCAATCAATCAATCAATCAATCATATCATTTGTAAAGTGCACTACTCACCTGTGAGGGTCTCAAGGCGCTGGGGTGGGGAATGCTGCTAATGCTCGAAAAGCCAGGTCTTGACGAGTTTTCTGAAGGTCAGCAGGTCTTGGGTCTGCTGTAGGTGGATGGGAAGGGTGTTCCAGGTCTTGGCGGCGAGGTGGGAGAATGATATGTTGCCGGAGGTTGCTCTTCGGAAGCGGGGGACTGTGGCGAGGGCAAGGTCGGCAGAGGAGCTGGTGGGTAGGGGTGTAGAAGCTGAGTCGTCTGTTGAGGTACGTTGGTCCAGTGTTGTGGAGTGCCTTGTGTGTGTGGGTGAGGAGCTTGAAGGTTATCCTCTTGTTGACCGGGAGCGAGGTCAGGTCTCTCAGGTGGGGTGTGATGTGGCTGTGGCAAGGGATGTCGAGGATCAGGCGTGCAGAGGCGTTCTGGATGCGTTGGAGCCGTCTCAAGAGTTTGGCCAAGGCTCCTGCGTAGAGGGCGTTTCCGTAGTCCAACCTGCTGCTGATGAGGGCCTGGGTGACCGTTCTTCTCGTTTCAGTGGGGATCTACTTGTAGATCCTGCAGAGCATGCGGAGGGTGTTGAAGCAGGAGGAGGAGACGGCGTTAACCTGCTTAGTCATGGAGAAGGTGAAGTCGAGGATGACCCCTAGGTTGCGTGCGTGGTCGGTGGGTGTTGGGGCGGTTCCCAGTGCGCTTGGCCACCAAGAGTCGTCCCAGAGAGTGAAAACAGGCATCATGCCTTGAATTCAGTGAATGTGCAGAGAGGGACAAAGCAGGGATGGCCCCTTTCCCCGCTACTCTTCTCTCCGGCGATTGAACCACTGGCAGAGGCAATCCAATCACGATAAACAATGGCATCACACTTGGAGATGGCACACACACACAATATAATTATACGCTGATGACCTCCTATTATATATGAAAGACATCCACTGCATCCTAAAAAGTCTGGCCACCATTCTAGACAACTATGCTTCCATATCAGCACTACGTGCAAACGTCTCTAAATCCTGACTATATTCCTTCAGTGAACAATGCAAAGACCCTGGTGATATGCTCAACGGGAAGCAAGTCCACTGGTGTGCGGACACATTCTGATACCTCGGAATCCACAAATACCGGAGCTCAGCAGACTTGCAAGACTGTAATATGGGCTGGGTTCTGACTGCAATCCACTCTTAGTCAGCATTCTGGAGCACACTCCCACTATCAGTGACAGGGAAAGTAGCCCTAACAAAGATGGTGATACTGCCCCAACTTTTAAAGTATTTCACAAATCTTCCATATTATGTTCTTCCGTCCCCTGGAAAACCTAGTCAAAGATTTCGTAAGGGAAATTCCATACACTGGGTGGTGATCAGCAAGCTCTACTTACCTGTAGACCAAGGAGGCTTAGCAGTCCCGCACCTTGAGCAATATTATTTCGTAGCCCAGATGAAGTGGGTGTCTAGATGGCTAGTGAACTGTCACAGCGGAGACACAGCAACCATACAACTGCCCTTGCATACCACGGAGCTGGGAGCACTGTTCCACCCCTGCTCTAAAACCAAACCACCAGAATCACTGCTATGGAAAGTAGCGCACAGGTGCTTCCACAGAATGCTTTATATTACCCATGCATTCACCCCATACGCGCCAGCTCTACCATTGGTGGGTACACCTAGAGGCATCAAAAGTATCACAGCAGTAGACTAAGGAGCTGTCACAAAGCAGGGGTCTAAGACATGGGGATCTATACAATGAGGGCACACTAATCCCATATGCGATGCTGGTGGATGAGAGTTACTTCCCCCAGGTCAGTTACTGCTCCACGCTCCCTACTAGCAGCGTTCACCGCTAGATGGGGAGACCTAACAGTTAAACCAAAAACACATCTCACCATTCAATATCTACATGTTATGAGACAAGGGGAACACCTCCCCTAATGGTTCACAGCATCACTCAGGCACCACACAGCAGCTAACCTATCATCTCTCCATCAACACTGGGAAACAGACATGGGCCATCAACTCACAGACCCTTTACACTGGTGAGCCCAACGCAAGTTCCTAGGATGCGCACCTGTGCAAATCCAATTCTACATTACTCATAAGGCATACCTCACCTCACGCCCGTGAACATTAACCAGTATTTCAAGCACCAAGACTCTGCATGCCCCAGATGTACACGTTCAGATGCAGATCTATTGCACATGTTTTGGAGATGAGTTGACCCACCACAGCCAGATTCTGGCTGGTGGCAGCAGACGCGCTGTTACAATGTACTGGCTGCACCCTTCCATTTGAATGGCATATATACCTCTAACACTTATAGTGGAGGAACCGTAATAACATAGTCACGTCTAGATTCTTTGACCTTGGGATGGGAGTAGCAAAAAGACTGATTATCAAAAGGTGGAAGTCCCCTGACTCCCTAAACATAACAAGGTGGAGACCATCGATGCCCACCTGGGCAAAAGCGGAAAGTGTCACACTTCGCCGTGAAGACACGATAGGAATTTGCAAGCTCCCCCTGGCCACTATCTGCGACACAATCATATCTGCCCAAGCCCCTCCACAGAGCGTTGTCACACCAGCTCTGACCCAAACAGAAGTTGAGTTCTAAAACACACAACACACCAAAGGAAGCTTGGGAAGAAAAACCATACTCACGCACATGCCCCACACCATACCAACAACCATCAGCAGAACGCAAGCCGCATGCAACACCACCAGGAAAGCCATGCCTGTGGTGCCCAGCAGCCAGTGCAATGGTTCAGACCCATTCCCTATTAAGTATTATTTTGTCACTGTTTAGTTATAATCTGCCTTCACAGTTCAGCGACACACCGTATCACACACAAGCAGAGCACAGACACGCATAGCAAGCCCTAATCACTGCAGGCAGTTAACACCACTGTGCAAGCCAATCAATAATAGGCAGCACATCATGTTGCTAAATAAAGCAGGTACTTTAATGAAACACTATAAAATAACCATAGTTCAAGACACACTGCAATCAATAGGATGGACGGAAATACCTATGTAAGCAGCCAATATGCAACGCAATGTCTTGAACAATTGTATAATCTGTGCATGCTTGATAACTTGTAAAAACTTAATAAAAACAGATGTAAAAAAAAGAAGCACACAAAACAGAACGCCTCATTGCATTCATAATAAAGTGAAAAGTGAAGAGATTTAAGAAAACACCCTAATTGGAAAAAAAGAACCAAAGAATGAAAAATTGATCCTCTAGATGAGTACACAAAGCAAATTGGCCTCTCTTAGGAGACACACAGCTCTTCATTAACATAGGTAAAGGCTCAATGTGTTCATTGTACACAACTATGATATGTCTCCTATTAATGTCAATAATATATCTTTGGAGCCGGTTAACAAATGTACAGCATTTTCCCCTAAAACTGTGCTAGCGATTCTAGGTCTGCATGGAAAGTTTTGGGGAGATACGTCAAGCAGGCGCCGAGAAGAAGTGGAGGAAAGAAAAGTGTGTTTCCCATGTTAATTTCAATAGGGATTTTAGACATGACCAAGGCCCAAACCACTTGATGGAATCATACCACATTTGGCAGAAAGCTAGCTCATGGTCCCATAAGAGTGCATTTTGTTATTTTGTGTAAATCCATTCAGTAGTTTCCAAGGTATTAAAAGAAAACCAAATTTCTATATATAGGGACCTTGATCCTCCAAGGATCTGACGGTCCCTATGCAAAAATCTTATTGGCTGCCAACATCTCAACCAACATGTTTTGGCAGGGTGCACAGGTCCTCCTTATAAGGCTCATTTAGGCCAAGGGTACCACCACCTCCCTGGGGCTTATTTAATTTATTGAAGGGGCTGCGCAGACCCCCCTCCATGGACTAATTTGAACCCCCGGGACTAACACCTCCCTAGGGCTAAATTAAACAATATGGAGGGGTTTCCTTCCTGGTCTATGTATGCCCCCCCCGGGGTGGGCACCAGCAAAACAAAGGAGGGGGTCATGTAACTCTACTTTATGGAGCCAATTATGGCACTGAGGACCCCCTAGGGGCAGCTCCTGCTATTCCACAGTGTGCCTAACCCCAGAATATAGTAGTTTTCTTTTGCTTGTCAGAGCTGACAGCGCCTGCATACCAAGAGCAAATATAACTCTGCTTCCAGCAAACAATAGCTGTCAAACCACTCCTGCTTACTGGAAGCAGAGTTGTCATCTGTTTCCCTGCCCGCGGTCATGTGGGCAGAGAAACAGATGAAATGGTTCCTCCTGCAAGCAGGGAGCTGCATTCCTATGAGCCCCCTGTGCGTGGTAACAAAATCGGCTCCTACAGGAGGCAGAGAGCCAGCTGGGACTGTGAGGGCCTTTAGGCTTTGCCCACGGACCCCATCATTGTCCACTGGGTGCCCTGGGTGGGCTCCAGGGCACCCAGGGAGAAATGGCTGGGCCCTAGTAGATGGGGTCCCTGTAACCAAAATCGGCCTGGGTGGACACCCCTCCTCCATTGAATTATGGCCTGGTACTTGGGGATGGCTTCCCCCAGTGCTGAAATCGGCCTAAGCAGGGGGGGGGGGGGGCGGTTCATCTCCCCATTGCAAGAGGAGGCAGAAAAATTAGCAGAAAGTGCACAACTGACTGCAGAAAAAGAAGTAGGAAACACAAAACATAGGGCAGAACAACAAGCAGGAAAGGTGAAACGGATGGGAAAAAAACAAACAGAGACAGGCAAAACAGAGGACAGAAAAACATGCAGAAAAGGCCAAACTGAGACCAGAAAATGAGGGGAAAGGCTAAACAGAGAGCAGAAAAACGAGCAGGGAAGGCAAAACAGAGTGCAGAAAAAGGAGCTGGTGTGACAAAGCAGAAGGCAGAAAAACAAGCAGAAAAGGCAGAACGGAACAAATCAGAGGGTACTCAGAGACTCACAAACCCACTCACAGATCCACTCAGAGACTCACTCACCCACTCATAGGCCCACTGAGATACTCATACAACAACTCACAGACCAACTCAGAGACTCATACACCTACTCACATACCCACTGAGACACTCATACTCCAACTCACAGACCCACTGAGACTTATGCACCTACTTACATACCCACTCAGACACTCATACCCCCACTCACAGACCCACTCAGAAACTCATACACCCACTCACAGACCTACTCAGAGACTCATGTACTCACTCACACACCCACTCAGAGACTCATGCACTGACTCAGAGACCCACTAAGGCACTTACATATCTACTGACAGATCCACTGAGACATGCACACATGTACTCACAGACCTACTCAGTGATTCACACACCTATTCACAGACCCACTGACACACTCCACACCCACTCCCTGACCTACTTAGAGACTCATGCACCTATTCACTGACCCACTGAGACACTCACACGCCCATATCCAGACCCACTTAGACACTTGTGCTCCTACTCACAGACTCATGCACTCACTTACAGACAAACTTAGATACTCATGCACCCACTCACAAACTCACTCAGGCACTCATGTACCCATTCACAGATCCATTCACAGACTCATGCACCCACTTGCAGCCCAACTCAGATACTCATATACTCACTGATTTACCCACTCAAAGGCTCAAATAACCACTCACAGACCCACTTATAGACTCATGCACTCACTCACAGACCCACTCAGAGACTCGTGTACTCACTCACATACCTACTTAGACATGTGTGCACCCACTCGCAGACTGATATAGACACCCAAGAACCTACTCACAGACCCACTCAGACTCCCGTACCTACTCACTGACCAACTCAGACACTCACACATCCACTGACAGACCCACTCAGACATTCTCACCCACTCACAGAACCACTTAGACTCACAGCCACTCACACACCCACTCAGATACATCCACTCACAGACCCACTCAGACATTCCTGTACACAATTACAGAAATACATCTACTTTTTCACACTCACTCACAGACCTACTCAGTGACTCGTGCACCAACTCACAGACATGACTTACAATCCCATTCAGACACTCACACACACATTTACAGACCCACTGAGACACTCAGGTACCTACTCACAGACTAACTCACACACTCATGGAGGTACTTGAAAACCCACTGGGACACTCTCACACCCACACACACACACACACACACTCTCCTACCCTTGTGCACCTACTTAGATACTTACACACTCACTCACAGACCCACTAAGACACTCACACACTGACTCACATACCAGGGATGACACTAATGCAGCCACTCCCAGACTCACTCAGACACTCACACACCCACTCAGGTTACAGTTTGGAAATAACATGGAAAACACCTTAGCAATTCACTTAACAAACCAAAGGTTAAGGGACGTTATAGCCAGGAAATAAAATTACAAACACATAGAAATTCACTAAAACAACCAAAGGTAACAGGGATGTTATAATTGGGAAACATAATTAAAAAACATTAGAAATTCACCCAAAAAAACAATGGTTACAGCAACAATACAGTTAGTCTCAGATTTCACTCGTACTAAACCAGTGAAATTTAGCAGTTATAATTACCTGAATTAATTATAACTGATGCTTCCGCAATGCACTGCTTATGACCTCACGTATTAAATCACTCATGACATGGTGAGTAACATCACTGATGACGACACTGAGGATACTCAAATTATGTCACTGATAACTTCATCCACATAACCAATCACACACCCACTCACTTACTCACACAGCCACTCACATACCCATATCACTATTCATACAACCACTCACTCACCCATATAACTACTAAACACACACCCACTTATACACACATAGAGACACTCACACATTCACACTCTAACCTATGTAGCTACTCATATACTCACACATTCTAATATACAGCCACTGACAGAACTATATACTCACCAACTCATACACCCACTCACTCACCAAAACAGTCACTCACAAACTTAGTCATATAGACACTCACACACCCACTCATACAGTAAAACAATACACTCTCAATAGTTGACACCTTTTATATCCAGATGCAATTAAGCTGTCAAGTAATGGCATAGAACAGTAGTCCTTGTGGAGAAGATGTACTCCAAATGGTGAGATTTGGCCACTTTTTTTGTCAAAATGTATTTATTGAAACATTTGCCACATATTACAAACATTATATAACGCATACATCACACAATGCATTTCGTATACATCAGTAGACATAAATGCCATCTTTAAAGTATCTGGAATGGAAAGCACAGTTTCTAATAGTCACGGCAGTGTTGCCCCTCAGCATGCTAACTCAGGAGGCAGCATGGCACACTTAAGAGTATAAAAAAAAAAGGGTACACCTAGTATCTTCCCAGAGCTACCAGGCCCAATCAGACATACAGCGCCTGCAGAGGGAAACAACATCATACGATGCATAACTAGCCTCTAGGAAAACGATATTGGAAATTTACTGTCAGTAATGTCTAGATTACTTCGGAACGTGCAACAGAGATCTAAAAAACAACAAACTACAGAAGAAAAAGAGACAGAGATGGATGGAAAAGGAAATAAAAAAAGGGCAAACAGTCAAACTAAGGGGATACCCAGGGAAGTTAGTGGAGCCGTGTTGTTGGCTTTGGAGTGAGGAGGAGGCCAGGCCAAGGCGGGAGCACTCCACGGCCCAGGTAGGATGCCAACATCACCAAGGCCAACACATCTTTGGTATCCACCCATGGATGGACAACAGGGACCTAAATCGGGAAGAGATGGATAGCTCTCAACCTAGGGCTACAGGCAAATAGGGGAAGTCCCTCTGAGAGGTAGCTGACTAGGGGGATCCAAATGTAGCCAAATCCGTTGCACGACTCTTCAGCTATATCCGTCAGTCGCTCCATTGCTAAGGCTTTCCACAGTCGAGCGTGCCATTGAGTGAGCGAGGGGGCCTCAGGCTTCTTCCATGCCCCTGCTATGGCCATCTTCGCGGCTCCTAAACAGAGCCAGAGAATAGATCTATTTGCATGTGTTTGGAATTTAAGCAAGGGGTCCCGGAGCCCTAACAAAACATGTTCTATGGAGTCCCCAATAGGGTAGCCAAGTATCACCTTGATTTGAGAGAGGATTTCCTCCCAAAAGGTTTGAATAACTGGGCAATCCCACCAGAAATGTTTAAAGTCTCCCAGCAGACCACAAACGCGCCAACACCGATCATAAGTACCCGGGAAAATAGAATGCAGTTTATGCGGATATAGATACCAGTCATAAAGCGTTTCGTAATGGGCTTCCCTGAGGTGCATGGATCTGTTAAATTTTCCTATGTCTCTGTACAGGGATTCCCAATGCTTATCCATTGGCGGAGTCTGGAGCATATCTCCCCAAAACACCCTGTGGCGCTGGGCGCAGTGAGGTGCTAGTGTGAGTAGAAGATTATAGAGAAAGGAAATACATCCTTTGCCCGTAGTGCCCATCTGCAAAAATTTCTCTAGGAGAAGGTATGCTCTAGTGGCGGCTTGCCGGATCTATGGTTGTTGGACCCAGTGGATTAGTTGAGTGTAATGGTATCGCTCGGTGAGTGGGAGGTGAAAGTGGTTCATGCAGTCATGAAAGGAGCGAAGCTTAGTGCCCTGAAAGAGGTCCGAGACCATGAGGCAACCCCTTTATGCCATAAGTCGACGGTCCCTCATGGAGGGCTGGTGGAAAATCTTGGGAGAAATGTATGGGAGTGTAGAGGGACGGAAAGGTAGTCAGAGGCAGAGTTCTAGTTACTGTGTCCCAGACTTGGAGGGTGGTAGAGGTGGGTACACTTAAGTACATGTTAAGAGGTCTATCAGATCTGCGGAGCCATGGCAAATCCCAGATCGTCCTACCTGTCACTTGTCTATCAATGTGGAGCCACAATTTGTCCGATGCTTGTAGGGACCATTCGCTCAGTACTCTTAAATGGGCCGCCCTATAGTAGGTAAGTAAGTCTGGTAGGGCTAGGCCTCCTTTCAGACTTGGGCTAATTAATAGATGCTAAGAAAGTCATGCACGTTTCCCTTGCCAAATGAATTTGAGTAGCAAGGTTTTCAACTCAGGAAACAGTGTCTTATCTGGTAGGATGGGGAGGCCCTGGAAGAGGTATAGGAGACGCGGCAAGTCATTCATTTTAATTGCATTGATCCTGCCAATCCATGAAATGTAGGCTGTGCTCCATTTTTCACAATCAGCCTTTAAGTGTTGTAAAATGGGTGGGAAGTTAGCCTTGTAGAGGCTAACTTCAGGTCAGTAAGTTTAGGAGTAATCTGGATCCCCAGATAGGAAATGGCCTCACGTGCCCATTGGAAAGGGGAAGTGATCTCTAGAGCCTTTTGTACGCTGTGAGGTAGGGTGAGATTCAGGATATATGATTTCGTTAGATTGACTTTGAAACCGACACTGCTTCGAATTTCTCTAATTCATGAGTAATGCCTGTAAGGGAGGAGGCCGGGGCAGTGAGTTGTAAAAGGATATCATCTGCAAATAAGGCAATCTTATGCTCATCCTTCTCAAAACGGATCCCTCTGATTGTTTGATTGGCGCGGATCCAGGCTGCCAGGGGTTCAATACTCAGGGCAAAAAGGAGCGGGGAAAGAGGGCACCCTTGTCTGGTCCCCCTCGCTAAATCAAAGAAGTTCGAGGCCACCCCATTAACCACAACACGAGACCGAGGAGCACTAAAGTTGGCAAGACTCATTGCAAGAAAGGTGTCGCAGAAACCGAATCGGCGCAGAGAAAGCTCCAGTAACTTCCAATCGATGCGATCAAAAGCTTTCTCCGCTTCAAGCGAAAGCAGTACGGCAGGGATCTTCTTCTTTTGGGACTCATCAATTAGATGAAAAATGCGGCGAAGATTGTCATGTGTCTGCCGCCCCTTAATTAAACCTGATTTGTCCAGGTGGATAAGGTCAGGGAGATATGCCTCGAGCCGGGTAGCTAGAATCTTGGAGTATAATTTGGTGTCTAGGTTAAGCAGGGCAATGGGGCGATGGGATGAACACTGCTGAGAATTCTTCCAGGGCTTCGGGATAATAGAACTTAGGGCTTCACCCATAGATGGGGTCACAGCCTTCCGGCTTGCAATATCATTAAAAGCATGGTCAGATGAGGGACCAACTCTGCTGCGAAAGTATGGTAGAATAAGGCGGTAAAGCCATCAGGCCCTGGTGCCTTGTGACGTTTTAAGGAGTCGATCGCTGCCTGTACTTCCTCCAGGATGACACGACCAGCAAGCTTTTCATTGGCGGAGGCGGGAAGCTGGGGCAGATCAAGGTGAATCAAGCATTGAAATTGCCTAGACTCACTATGGGCGTCAGCTCGATATAGTTTTTGATAAAAATCATTTGAATGTTTGAGCTTTCTCTTTCTCATTAGTGTGGGCGACTCCAAACTCGTCTAGGATCTGTGTTATATACTCCTTCTCTTGTTTGACCCGTAATTGTTTGGCTAGTAGGGAGCCCACCTTATCTTTCCCTTTGTAACCTCTAGCCTGGAGTATAAGGATGGTTTTCTCTGCCCTATTCATGTATATTGCATTAAGCTTCCCTTTGAGGGCTGTAACTTTCCTCAGTGATGGGCGCTGAGGGAGCAGCCTTATGCTTCCCCTCTGCTACTATCAATTACATTTTGAGGTCCAAACGCTCCTTAGTTTGAAGTCTTTTGAGGGAGGAGGCAAGAGAGATGCAGTGACCCCTAATGTGTGCTTTAAATGCGTCCCAATTATTCGCTAGGGATGTGTCGGTTGGATCATTGAGTAAAAGAAGTCTTTGATCGCTTTGCGAAGGTCATCTCGGTGGAGACGATCCCTGCATAAGAACTCTGGGAAATACCATCTCGTGAGTTTAGAACGCAGGGCTAGCCAATCTAAAAGACAGGTCAGGGGGTCATGATCGGAGATAGCAAGAGGGAGAAAAGTAGAATCCATGACTGCATGTGTGAGGGATTGGCTGATAAAAATGTGGTCAATGCGGGAATATGATTTGTGAACATGAGATAAGAAGGAAAAATCTTTCTCGTCCGGATGAAGATGGCGCCAGATGTCTTTCAGCCCCAATTGTTGCAGTGTTTGTTTGAGCGGAGTAGTAAACGTAGCCCCCCAGAACGATGTGCATGAGTAGAGTCTAGAAGGGGATCCCAAATGAGATTAAAATCCCCCATGATAATGAGATCCCCCACTGCAAAACCTAGTAAAGAATCCAGGAAGGAGGAGAGAAAATCAAGTGGCCCTCCATTAGGTGCATATACAGAAGCTATTGTACAAGATCTGCCCATCAGCACCCCCATTACCACGATAAACCTGCCCTCCTTGTTTTTCAATGTGGACTCATGTACAAAATGAGCAGGGGAATGGAAGATTAGGGCGACCCCATCCTGTTTCTTGACATTGGCGGACTGTTAAATCAGGGCATAATGTTTGTGCTTAAGTCTACTCTTCCTCTCCCTGCTATATGTGGGTCTCCTGAAGAGCCACACCCAAAGGCCCCTGATCCCCTATATATTTCCAGAGCCTGTGCCGTTTGGTAGGTGAGTTGAGGCCCTGATATTCCAAGATAAAAGCTTAATCCCCATCTACCCTTTGAAAAGGAAATTTGCAAATGTAATCGCACTCCTCATCCCCCCTCCCTTTCCTCCCGCTCTCGGAGAACCTTCCCTGGGTGGAACACCTAAAAGAGAAACAGGAAAATCAAAACAAAAGAGAAGTAAGATAACAAACCATACAGACTTCAGAGTCCGCATTGTCGAACGTCCTTAGGGGAAAGACCAATCCTGCACCAGACAGTCCGCCAAGTGCAATAAATGACCCTCGTTGCGAAGCTTTTAAACTAGTAGAGGATCAGACGGTCGCCATTAGCCCATTGCGCAGTCTGGCATAAGCCCTCCAGTGAGTCTCCTAGTGAGATGGGGTGAGAGACCATTGACATGTTGAGGAGTGGAGGGCCCACATCGAGTGTGATGGATCAAATTACATAAAGCAGTCATGGAGTCTTTTTGTCAGTGGCTGGTATCATCTGCTATTCCTCACCAGTCTCCTTGCTTCTTGTTCGCCCCCCCGGAGGCGCCTGGTGGGTCCGGACTTTCCCAGGATGATGCATTGGCGAGGCCAAGTAAACTGGCAGCGCCCTCCACCTCAGTGAAATGGTGCTTTTTAATATTGAAAGTAAAGGCGATTCCAAAGGGGTATGTCCACCTATATCGAATGTTCTTGTCACGCAGTGCAGTGGTGACCAGGTGAAACTGTTGACGACGCAACAGCGTAGCTTGAGCGAGATTTTGAAATAACGAGCAAGATCCTCCTTGATAGTCAATTGTGTCTTGCCCTCGGGCTCTGCAGAGCACCAACTCCTTTGTTTTGAAGGAGGCAAACTTAGCCAACACATCTTGGGGTCGTTGATGTTTTCATTGTGGGGCCGGGCCCACTCTGTGAACACGTTCCAGTTGAATCGGTGGTCCATCGCTTCCCACAATAGCGGTGAAGAGGCCAAATATGCATTGCTCCAAGTCAGTCTCCTTACAACCTTCCTCCAGGCCGCGCATCCTGATGTTCTCCCGTCGGGAATGGTTCTTCAGACACTCACATTTGAGGAGCGCAGAGTTTAGTTGTGCCGTGAGGGATTCAGTGCCTTCTTCAAGAGGGTGAATACGATCTTCGAGAGTCTGACATTTGGCTTCCAGGTCGAGAGTGTGGGTCCCCACGGAATCCACATCGGTACGCAGGTCACACATTTTTGAAGCCATGTCGGACTTGAGAGCGTCAAGAGAGGCGGTGATGTCAGCTTTAATATTGCCTCGAAGTTCACTTTTGAAGTCCCTAAGCACGGCTATAAGCTCATCACGAGTTAGTGCCATTGTCCCCTCTGTCTGGGTGAGTTCAATGCCCGGACCTCGATTCTTATCAGAATTACCAAAGGAACCTGAGACCTTGTTAAGCTGTGTTTTCTTAGGCGGCATATGTGCGAGGCATAGGTCCGGGCCCCCTCTGGCGCACCGGCACACGTCTGTCGCTTATAGTTGTAGAGTCAGGACTCGCAGGGCACAGAGTTTGTCGTGGGACCCGGATGACCTCCCTTCCGTCAAATTAGTCCCCCAATGTCTCTAGTTAGCATCACATGAGGGCCCGTAGACTACGATGCTGCTCCAGATGGCTTCTGAAGCTTGAAATGGAAGAAGTCAGGCAGCCATCTTAAGGTCAGGCAGGGAGGACAGGCAGGCTCAATCTTTAGCTTCTTGTAAGATCCCAGCTACTAATCTTATTGCACAGGCATCCCTGCGGGGCAGTGCATGCAGTATGAAAAGGTGGGTGACAATGCAAGGCAAGTTGAGGGCCCCTGGCCCCTCCAGGAAGCGGCGCGCTCTCTCACCTCAAAACCTCAGAGCTGCCGAGTCTGCAAGGAGGGACGTCTCTACTCGCTATATGGTGCTGTCGGGAGACTCTATTCAGGGCAACGTCGTCGCGTTCACAAAAGATGAGGGTTCTGCTTAGGCGGGATCTGCGTGCGGGGGTCCCTGAGTGAAGTCGCATGCCATATCAGGGAGCATCATTGCGCGTCACTGACTGTGCCTCTGAACACTGTCGCAGGTCCCCCAGGCGCCGAACAGTCATCCAAGCTGCCAACCTTAGGTCCGGAGAGCGCCCCCCCCGGAACCTGACTCAGCTGGGTGCCAATATGCACTCGGGCGCACCGGTAATCCTTCAACGTCGGAGCCCGACCACCATATTACATTATCGGCCTCGCTCCACCGCGATCATGGACCCAGAGGCAAGTCTCTTCATGGACGCTCCTAAACATCAAAAACCGCGGCCGAGTGGACACCCGTCATTCCTAGCACAGGTGGGGTATATTTGGGATGTTAGTTGTGCAGATGGAGATATTGACATGGACGTCTGTGCAGGAGCCGAGCAGGATCACGTCCTGGCAGACATGATGGCTGGCCTCGCCCCCTTGGCCACCTTTTATATCGGGATGCAATTAAGCTTTCAAGTAATGGCATAGAAAACAGTAGTCCTTTTGGAGAAGATATACTCCATGGCATTTCTGAAAGGAGGCACGGCCGCTTATCACGGCGGCTAAATCCCACCATTTGGACTACATCTTCTCCACAGTGGCAATTCAGCTTCATCTGATTGGTCCCAGTACTCTGGAAGACTTTGGGGCCAGAAGATTTCAGGAGATGATATAATGAGTAAACTTTGACACAAGCCAAGGGTCCAGGGCCCCGGGGACAGCCCTTTGGGGATCAAAACTAACTCTAGCAGAGGCTAGTAGCAGGAACGAGGGCAGGTCCAGCTAGAACTGGTCAGCTGGGCAGTTGCAGGAAATGCATCCTGTAGCTCATTGTATCCCTTGAGCTTGAAAAAAAGGTCAGCGTTATGGTTGATGGAGTCCCCTACTTTGTCCAGGGTACAAGAGGGAGAGCAGGTCCAGACTTCTGGCCTCTTTTCAGGTCACAGATAGCATGTCCAGTCCTCTTCTGTTTTCCACAGTTACTACAGGCAATATATTTATGCCTGGCACCAGCCTGTGTGTGGGGGAAACTTCTGTCCACTCCCTAACCAATAGGGTCAACATCCCAGGGGCAACCATACTCATTTTTGCAGGACTTCCTGTGTGCCCTACAGCAACAATTCCACAGTGCCTCTCTCTGCCTAAATCCAAGATGGTGAAACCCTTCTTCTCTTGTGCAGAGCTTGTGTGCCCACTCAAGAGGTGAGGCCAGACAAATGAGCAACCCATTCTCCGTGGTCACTCTAATCCAGTCTTTGGAATAGCCCCTCCAACTTGGATTGGACCCTGACTAGCTGGGGAAATAAAGAAGGGCCCTGCCTAATTGTCAGCTAACATTAAAACATTGTTTTATTAAACTCAGTAGTGAATTGGGTTTGCAATAAATAATTCAAAGAGTTTAAAGCTGAAATGTCATCTATATACCTCTTCCATGTTTGTAAGTTCTTGTTGAATGAATTCTCCAGAGGGTATATATGTTTAGTTTCAAACCCATGCATGGAAGTCCCTGATGTTTGCCAAAAAAGAGACTCCTGATATTGAAAGAAATTATTCTTCATGGCTAAAGTCACGCAGTCCATGATAAAAGAGGTAGGTATCATATCTCCCTCCGTTCTTTGTTCCAACAGTGTTTTGATGGCTGACAGAGTATTATCCTGAGGGATGTTTGTATATAACGATTCAACGTCAAAAGAGACCAAAGGGATGTCAGCCAGCACATTCAGCACATGGTTCATGTACTACAGATAGGAAGGCATTTTGAATGCAAAGGGGTGTAAGAACCAGTCCACAAACTGCAATAAAGGTTCTAACACTGACCCTAAACCTGACACTATATAGATGATATTCTAGTCATCTAGGAAGGTGATTTTGATTCTCTTCTGAGTTTCTCGGGTTGGTTGAACACAAGGGATATCAACTCGATATTTACCTGTGAACATAGCAAAGGATCATTACCATTTCTAGATCTCCTACTCTACCCCAAAGATGAAGGGTTATGCTCTGAGCTCTACAAGAAACCCATGGCACGGAACTCAATCCTGTGTTATAATAGTTTTCATCCTCGAGCTCTGAGAAACAATTTACCAGTGGGCCAATTTCGTAGGATCAGGAGAAATGTTACAGAAACAGATCAATTCAAAGTGTAATTGTTTATCCCAGAGAGTCTACCCAACGAATTTAATCAAAAGAGCCTTCAAAAGAGCAAGGAAAAATAACAGGGATGCTCTGCTTGAAACATATATCAAACCCCGACAAGAGAGACTGGTGTTTTGTTACAACCTATAGCCACCGCATGGACACTGTAGAAAAGGTGGTACACAAGAACTGGCAAATTCTCAATGTAGAGAACAGATCTCTTTCAAAACCCCTGTATGCATTCAAACGAAGCCAAAATATCAGGGACATAATTGTCCACATGAGAACACGGGGCGTGATGCACAAAACAGGCCCTGCAACACTTGTCTTTGCCTCCTACCATGGGACATTTTCCCTGTGGTTCTTGTGCATTTTGATGGTCGTTATGTTAAGTTTGTATTATGGTGAATATTTCGTTTTCGCTGGTTTCCGTATTTTTTTCGAATATTGTTAAGCACACTTTTTTGTTTTTTCGCTCTGCCTCTGGCACCACTTTATTTTCACATTCCATACCATTATGTTAACGTTCCCAGTTTCTCTTAGCCCCCACTCCGCAACATCTTAATTACAAATCTTGCAGTACGCTTTCTATGCGCACTGTTGATTTATAGGCACGTTTATATCCGGCGTCTTCTTACAGGCTGCATTGCTACTTAGAGTACACCGCGTTCATTGCTTTCTGGTAAGATTAGGGCTTTCCGCCACATGCCGCGTTTGTTTTTTAGGTCTCGTTGAGTCAGCGCGCATGCGCTGTTCGGAGAGACATTTAGTAGCGGCTTTGGTAAGTGCTCCCAAAGCAGCCACCAGCTTGTGCTCACGTGCACAAGCACGCGCGCTGCTTCACGCGCATCCCTTGCGTGCTTTAGCGTGTTATCATGATCACATTCGCTTTCACAGTGATCGTGATCGTGATGACTTTCTCTTTCACGGCCGGGCAGCGTTACTATTACTGCCGCTCGGCCAATGCTTGTTTTGTTTAGGTTGAACCGATGCCCCTCACTTCCCCCTCCGAGCAACAGAACAAATCTGTGTTCTTACTGAATGGCATGAAGTGAAAGGGAATGTTTTTTAAACAACGCAACTATCTTTCCGCCCTTTGCTCAAAAGCCAGATATTCACAGTTTTGTAACACACACTTCCCGGCCTCTCTTTCCAAAACAACAATAAAATTATAACATTATGGTTTTTGTTAAAATAAGTTAATGGGTTTCTCTGACTGAAATAAAGTGCCTCTTAGCATGACAAAGCTATTCATAGCTTACTAATGGCTCCCTGTCACTGGCCCTGAGAACTGTTATCACTGCGCCGGCCCCTTCACACGGGCCTTTCAAACATCACTGTTTCACTAGGGGCCATATGTAGGTAATACGTGTTGTACGATTCTCAAATTGCGATTTTTAGGGAATCTCAATTAGAGAATCGCAAAACGCAATGTAGGTAGGATTAGCAAAATATTTTGTGAATCCCACCTATTCCTTATTTGCGAATCGCAAATTGAGATTCGCAAATAAGGAATACCTTCCTATTCATTCCTATGGGCTAGAAGGCCCATAGGAATGAATGGGAAGACATTCTCAATATGGAATTCTCAATTAGAGAATCGCATATTGAGAATGCAATTTCAAGGTTGCAAGGGTGTCAATAGAGCACCCTTTTGCACCCCTGAAATAAACATGAGCGCACATATGGCACACAAACATGCGCTAAGGCACAGCTTTCCAAACTGTGTGGCGTGACACGTTCCTGTGTCGCGCCCCATACGTAGGTGTGTCGCGGGTCACGAAGAGGCTCACCGTGCGTGCAGTTCTCTCGCTCACGAAGGCATCCAGGCGCTCTCCAGTCAGGCCCCCTCGAGACGTGCATTGGGGCGCGTCTCGCGGGAGGCATATCCGTGACTAAACTTTGGTACTGCAGGCCCCTTGCGGCGACTTCCAAAGGGGAGGCGCAGCCCTTGCAATGAATGAATATTACTATACTGGTGCAGTTTTCTTAAATGCGCTCCTGTGGTCTCCGTTGTTTACGCGGTTAGCTGACTTTTACTCAGAGCAAGATAGAGTGGCGTGGTGTGCCTCGGTTGTACCAACAATTTCAGTTCCTCAATGTCTCGGGAACTTTCAGGTGACTACAGAAGAAAATATGTGTTGATTGCCCTTGATTGCAGAGGAAATTTAAGCAAAATTGCGCTGAAATGCTTTGGAGCAGGTAACAGTGCAGTACTCTAGTAATCCAGCTTTGAGATGCTTCAGCTTAATTTCTGATTCATACCAGGTGCGCAACACTCATTGGACTCCCTGGGCTTCAGCCCCCCCCCCCCCCCACCCCGTCATGTGTGGCAGCCCGGGATGAGACAGATCCCGGGCACACACAGAGCCGCACCCGAACCTTTCACAGGTCCTTAAAAGACCATTTGAATGTTAATTAGGCCTTGCAGTTGTTTCACCCCTTCTAAGAGCCCCTGCAGCTCCACTCTGCCTACTGATTAAAGGTTCAGCCCCCTCCGAAATGTTTTCTTAGCCCCTCCCCCGAAATTTGGCTCTAGTTGCGCCTCTGATTCATACAATTTGACTTTATGGCTGAACATGTGGTCGACTGAAAGAATTTACGGACTAACTGTAGGCAAAGCAATCATACTTGCACTCAAATTGAACTGTGATCTTATATGCTGCGTTTTGCATGTGGCCTCAATCAGCAAAAATGCTCGTGCAAAAACTTCCGAGATTGTTTTCTTAAAAGTGGCTGAAACTTGATGAATATTTACATTACAGCTAGTAGTTTACTGCACTTGTGAGGTTCCACTGACCTCTCATTTTCCACCTAACGTCTTGAATATGCTGAATGTTGGTTTTTTTCTTTATGCTAAAGTAATTGTTCAGCGCGTTTAAGCAAACACCACTTCCGAAATACAGTATGGCTTTTCCCTCCATAACTTAAGTCACTTATCTCTCCTTTTCCTCACCGTCTTATTTCTTAACTTAGAGATCTTAAAAGCTCTGCAGTTCTTCCTTTTTTATTCATTCGTTGCCTCGTCCTCAATTTCACTGCTGCCCTGTTCATCACAATGTTGAATCTCGTCTGACACAACATCACTACTCAAGGGGCCCGATTCACAGAATGAACTTAAGACTCAATTCTAAACTTACTACTATTTTGGTATTCACAGAATGCACTTACTACTTTTGGCATTCACAGAATGAACTTACTACTTTTGGTATTCACAGAAGTTAGGAATTTGTCTTAAGCTATTCTTAAGACAGACTTAAGACAGAATTAAGACAAACTTAAGACAGACTTAAGACAGACTTAAGACAAAATCCTAACTTAAGTCTGTCTTAAATCTGTCTTAAATCTGCCTTAAATTTGTCTTAAGACAAACTTAAGACAAAATCCTAACTTCTGTGAATACCAAAAATAGTAAGTTAATTCTGTGAATACCAAAATTAGTAAGTGCATTCTGTGAATACCAAAATTGTAGTAAGTTTAGGATTGAGTCTTAAGTTCATTCTGTGAATCGGGCCCTTGCTCATCTGTTCTGTTTGACTTTGATTATTCAACTGGCAGTGATCCAGTTTAGACTCAGTGATGTATGCAGTCAGTTAGAACATCAGGAAATAAATCAGATTTATGATATGTGCACATTGTCCAGTGCCTTGTTGTAGCTGGGTGACGAAGTATGCTATGCACTTTATCATATCAGTGTTTGTAAAATGTGTGATTTCTAAGCATAATTCATAAGTTTAATTCCGTCATCAGTGTCTTTAAAAATTGAACTTTTTTACTTTTCTTTCTGTGATTCTGGGCAAATCACCAAATCTCCCGGTGCCTAAAATTAATGTAACGCAACTGGTGTTCGTGTAAAGCGCTCTGGCACCTTCGAGTCGAGTTTGCGCTATATATAAAAAAAAATTGAATGTAGGGTTGTTTGTGGGTGGGGTTGTGTGTGAGTGGAGTTGTGTGTGTGATGGGGGTTGTGTGTGTGTGGGTGTGTGTGGGGTTGTGTGTGTGTGTGGGGTTGTGTGTATGTGGGGTTGTGCGTGTGTGGTTGTGTGTGTGTGGGGTGTTGTGTGTATGTGGGGTATTGTGTGTATGTGTTTGGTATGTGTGTGGTGTGTGTGTGTGGGGTTATGTGTGTGGGGTTATGTGTGTGGGGGGTTGTGGGGGGGTGTCGGTGTGTGTGTTTGGGTTTGTGTGTGTGTGTGGGTTTGTGTGTCTGTGTGGGGTTGTGTGTTTGTTTGGGGTTGTGTGTTAGGTTGTGTGTGTGGGGGGTTGTGTGTGTGGGTGTGTGTGTGTGGGGGTGTGTGTGTGTGGTTGTGTGTTACACAGTTAGGGGCTTATTTACATGTCCCTTGTGCCACCGGTGCATCAATTTAACCATGCAAATCACCCCCCTTAGGTGGTTCGGGCTCGCTCGCTGCGCAAGCTCGCGTTACCGTGTCTCTGAAATTCTTTTTAACAAAAAGGTGTGTCACCAACATGACAAGTTTGGAAAGCTGTGCGCTAAGGGCATGTATGTGCACCACAACGCATTTTGAAAAATGCAAAAAAGTACATTTTTCAAAGAAATCGCAAATTACCACCAACCTGAAGTTGGTGGTAATTTGCGATTCCTTAAGCCAAAATCGCACAACTTGGGTGCTACCTACATTGCATTTAAGGAATCACAATTTGGGATTCCTTAAATGCATTTGCAAAATAAGGAATCGCAAATTTTGCGATTCCTTATTTTGCATGTGGGTTTCTCCTTTAGGCTGCAGATACGAATGTAAAGCAGAGCAGCTAGATGGACTAATTAATTCTCTAGAACAAAGCTTTGTCTTCCTCGGAAGGATGAATGACTCAATTCAAAAAGATGAGGTCACCCGAGTCAATGCAATAAAGTTTCCGATATTCACATGAAAGCCTTTTTTCCCGAGCAAGGAAAGGTTCTAATGATTGTTTAAGTTATATCCAGTTCACCTTACTGGTGATCTGCAGTAATCTTTGCTTTAGCTCGATAATGGGAGACAGGCAAGAGGAATGCTTAATATCATTTCTGCAGAAATGCATGAATAATGAGAAATAGTGATACAAGAATAAACGCTGGAGGCAATAACGCCAGTGTAGTTAGTTCAGAGTCTCTGTAGGAAACGCATTTTGTGTTTCCTTAATAACTTTGGTACGGTTTGATAAATCTGCATGTAAGGTTCCCAAAATGAATACGTTCATTCATGCTGGTCTTTCGTGTCACTTTTCATGTGGGCTGTTAGGGAGGGCTCCAGAAGAAGGGGGTAGGAGGGGCATAAAAAGTGCATTTTCCCGTTTTAATTCCAATAGGAAGATTTGGGGCTGGACATGAAGGGGTTGCACTCAGAATATTTTAGAGTATTTTAGACCTTTAATCTACAAAGGGTTGATGGATTAGACCTGCAAATCCAAAAATTAAAAAAATGAGAATTCCATTAGCTGTAGAAGCTTTTTCAGATCCAGATAAGATTCCGCAGATCTAAAAGGATCTAATTGGCTGATTCCAACATCAGGAAAAAATGTTGCGGCTACCATTACAGGAATCGAGAACTTGGACCTCGCATCCTAAATAATATGTGAAAAGGTACATTAGCGGACAGGGTGAGCAACCCCTTGATCCAGGCCCATGTGTGGTGGAGTTAAAATAGAAAAATAGAGTTTTATGTGGATCTGCGCAGCCCAGCAACGTACCACTGTGGGGATCTGCCAACCCTCTGCAGATCAAGAACAAGCTTCCTTGCACTGGCATTATACAAACTTCATTTGCAAGTTCCAGATCTGCATCCCAGTTACATATCCACTATAAAGAACAAGCATTGGCATAGCCAATAGGTCTCGCGTTTGGGAACTTAAACGTTTTTTATTATTCAGCATAATAAACCTTGGTGCAACAACATCAACTGTTGCATGGCTAAACACTTTGCTCGGCAGGGCAATGATCCAATTCGTTTCGAAGGCATATGATTATAAATGTAATGCTCTGATCCTATACTTGATTGTATACACTATGTTTTCTTATTTAACTCCGGAAGAGGATTATGTTGTATTTGAAGAGACTTGTGGTGATGGTTGACGGGTGGCGGTCTCATTGAGGGCCTCGGGGGGGGCAGTGTACAATCACTTCCATCACTGAGGACATGGTCCTTACGCCCTGGTGTGGGTGGTGTGCGGGGGGAAATGCTTGGGAGGGTGGGGTGTTGCGGGTAGGGGATGGTAGGGGGCAGGGGATACAAATAAAATTAATACATGAGTATATTTTTCTTTATTGTTTGAAAATTTTGCATGTTAGGCGTAGGTCTTTTTGCTACGGTGTTATGGTAGAGACTGATGGCAGTTAAGGGTATCAGATTGGGCACACTGAATGTCAGGGAATTGAATTTTCTTAATAAAAGGCAGCGTGTTGCAAAGGAGCTTCAGATGCTTCGCTGTGATGTCATTTGTCTTCAGGAGACGCATATAGTATGGGCTAAACAGAAACTGTTAACAGAGCTGGGATATAATGTAGTGGCATGTACTAAGCAAGCCTGTACATCTCGTGGTGTTGCAATTCTGGCAAAAAAAACATATTGGTAATACAGGCAGGCTATTGACAGATGGACTAGGGAGATGGGTAATAGCTGAGTGTGTCGTAGGGATGTTAAAACTCACGTTATGCTCCATATATGGCTCTAACTTAGATGAGGCAGCAATTTTAGAATTTCTTAATGTTGAGCTTGTGGCAAGGCCAACTCCTGTAATTGTATGTGGTGACCTAAACATTAACTTGCTACCGAATTCATTGGGCAATAACAACTATAAGCACACTGGTAGGAAACCAAAAGTGTTTAGGGCACTTCAATCACTTATTTTCGCACATGGGTTGGTAGACTCGTGGACCTCACTCAGGGGTATTGATCCAGGAAACACTTTTTTCTCCTCCCGTCACCAGAAGTTGGTGAGGCTGGATTCTTTTTTTGTTCCGCAACATTTGCTGAATGGTGCGTGTATTCAGGTCTATCCAAGGGTCACATCGGACCATGGTCCGGTCATTTTAACTATATCTGGCATTGGGGTAGCTACTAAACTTAGGTGCTTTTCTTTCGATCGGAAACTGCTTCTGGATCAAACATTTTCTGCATATATGAAGGATTGGATCACTGATTTATTTCGTAATAATAGGGGGAGTACTGAGATGGGTTACGTGTGGGATGCGTTTAAAGCCGCTTTTAGGGGGGAGGTTTTTAGTTTTGGGCTGTATACGCAAAAACAGCTGGGGCTAAAACTTCAGGGATTATATCAGGGCCTTATATTGGCTGAAGAGATGCTTGTGCAGGGTATACATGCAGGCATTGATATTGGAGATCTGACAACAGAAGTGGCAAGCTGTAAGGGAAAAACAAATCTCCAATGGAGCCAAGAGGCTGCCAAAAAATATGTTATCAAGCGGCAGCTGAATTATGATATGGGAAGGCAAGTGGCAGGTGCCTGGTCCAAAAACTCAGATCTAAGGAAGCCGCCCAAAGAATTAACTCTATTTTGGACTCCAGCGGGTGCTCTGTTGAGAACGAGATTGGTATATTGGATGTATTTAAGGAGTTTTATGAAACACTATATGCTGGAGAACACTATGACAGTCAAAAAGGTGCAATACTTTTACAGCAGTACTGTGAGCAGGATCTTGGGGAGGAGGAAGCAGCGAGGTTGGAGGCTCCTATTACGATGTTTGAATTGGAGCAGGCCATAATGGGTTAGCAGCTGGAAAGGCGCCCTGGCCTGATAAACTTCCACTGGAGATTTATAAAAGCTTTTTTGGCGTTTTAAAGGAGGATATGTTAGCTGTATTCAGGCGAGCTCAGATGGGCGTCTATCCTAAGTCATGGGATGAGGCTAGCATTGTGGTGGTAAAATAAAAAAGATAAACCTGCCGATCGTGCGGCATCATACCGCCCTATATCCCTGTTGAACACGGAGGGCAATATTTATTCAAAAATTCGGGCGACTAGGCTGGCGGCAGTGATTACTCCACTGGTGTCAATACGGCAGCATGGATTTATTCCCAATCGTGGAACAACAAATCATGTTAATAGGGTAATAATTTTACTTGATCAAGCTAATGGGACTGGCGAAGCACTCAGCCTTATTTTATTAGATGCTGAGAAGGGTTTTGAGCGATTTTCATAGGGCTTTTTATGGGCTGTGATGAGATGTCGTGTGTTTGGGCCGCAGTTTATAATAGCTTTGCAGACTCTATATCGTCTACGAGTAGCCAGGATATGCACCATGGGGCTCGAATCAAAATGAGTGCCTATCTGCCGGGGAACTAGACTATGATGTCCTTGCTCCCCATTATTATTTTCACTGTATATTGACCCATTTTTAAAGATGATTGAAAATAGTCCTCGGATTCAGTCAGTAATTATACAGCAACAACAATACCGCATCTTCGCATATGCAGACAATGTGGCCGTGGTATGCTCTAAACCAGCAGAAGCAATGCAGGAGATAGAACAATTGGCAGCAGAATACGGGGCAGTATCAGGCTATAAATTAAATATAGCCAAAACACAAATATAATGTGTTAATGGTGGCTCATTTACAGACCAAAGGGTCTCACAAGAGGTAACTTATCTGGGGGTGCGGATAAGGGCTTCTGCGTCCGCGCTGGTTGAGTCTAATTGGGGGAAGCTGTTGATGGGGGTCCGCAATCAATTAGACCAATGTGAATGTTTACATCTATTACTGGTAGGTAGATTTAACGTCCTAAAAATGATGATTCTACCAAAAATACTGTATTTTTTTAGATGTGTACCCCTGGAGATACCCCGAGCTAATCTTGTACAACTACAGTCCTTGTGTATGAGATTCATATGGGCACGTGGAAAAGCGTGTACAGCAATGCGTTATATGGTTTTACAATTGAGGGGTGGGGTCGCACACTACTCACACACCAGCGGGATCGCCCCTAAGGACTGTGGTAAGTGTAGTTTGTGTTCCGCGATGCATCTTCTTTCGATTCTCTGCTATCTTCGCTATCTTCGCCATCCCTGGACACGTGTTTTGGGCTATTTACCCCTCATCAGCAGGGATTAGGCCGTGTTCTGGGGTTGCCGGTGGCTGCCAAATATTGCCAGGTTTAGTACCACTCAGGCGCGCAGGTGCGGGGTCCCAAGCTCGTCAGCCAACTGCTCGAGGGAGCTTTAACATTACAATTGTGGGTGGGGTCACACACTACTCACACACCAGCGGGATCGCCCCTAAGGACTGTGGTAAGTGTAGTTTGCGTTCCGCGATGCATCTTCTTTCGATTCTCTGCTATCTTCGCCATCCCTGGACACGTGTTTTGGGGTATTTACCCCTCATCAGCAGGGATTAGGCCGTGTTCTGGGGTTGCCGGTGGCTGCCAAATATTGCCAGGTTTAGTACCACTCAGGCGCGCAGGTGAGGGGTCCCAGGCTCGTCAGCCAACTGCTCGAGGGAGCTTTAACATTACAATTGGGGGTGGCGTCTCACACTACTCACACACCAGCGGGATCGCCCCTAAGGACTGTGGTAAGTGTAGTTTGTGTTCCGGGATGCATCTTCTTTCGATTCTCTGCTATCTTCGCTATCTTCGCCATCCCTGGACACGTGTTTCGGGGTATTTACCCCTCATCAGCAGGGATTAGGCCGTGTTCTGGGGTTGCCGGTGGCTGCCAAATATTGCCAGGTTTAGTACCACTCAGGCGCGCAGGTGCGGGGTCCCAGGCTCGTCAGCCAACTGCTCGAGGGAGTTTTACCTAGGGCTGTAGGTTGGTTGGCTGTCCCCGATTTTACTCTGTACTACTACGCATGTATGCTACAATATATGAATATACTGCTCACTGGGGTGGGGCCGATAAACATAGCCAAATCGCCCTCTATATTCTATATGCTGTTAGGCATTGAAGTAAAAAACTGTTTGTTTTTTAACTTGGACTGGAGCTATTATAAGCGCACAAGATTCAAGGTTCTTATAGCTGCATATAAAGTGTGAAAAGCTATTAAGAAGATATACGTGGTAGAAAACGTTTCTTGGTATACCCCATTAACAGCTTCGATCTTCTTTCCTTGCGTATTATGGGATCGGGTTGTGTAAGACTGGCGGGCTAAAGGAATCACCATGGTTGGTGACCTATTTATGGAAGGTGGGTTAAAATCGTTTAATCAGCTTAGGGAGCAATATCAGCTCTCTCGGTCGGATTTATTTAAATACTTGCAAATCAGGGATTATCTGTTGAAAGCCCGTGTGAATATACAACCTATTGAAGCAAACAAGAAGGCGGCACGAATTGGTACACTCTACACTCTCATGCTTGATACAATGCCTAATGATCTCGAAGCTCATACTCGTAAATGGGAGAATAGATTAGGATGCCACAGCATACTGCTGGAGACTACCATTGAGCTAGCTGGATGACTATTTATGTCTGCGAATTTAGCTGCCCAACATTACAAGACTATTTTTTTTCTGTATCTGACACCTGATAAAATAGCAAAATGGGGTGGGGATCAGGAGGGACAATGCTTTCGCTGTGGGGCTCCAGCTGCTGATGTGGTACATATTTTTCACTCATGTGGGCAGTTAAAGAGCTTATTTGAGCAGGTGGACAAGTTCTTAATTGTAATTTTGGGAGTACCTATACAGTTATCACCTATGCAGATTTTGTTGGGGGTAGAGATGGGTGTACTTGCGGATACAACACCCAGTAATGCTGTCTATTTGATTTTTGTAGCCACAGCCGTGGTTAGGCTCTGTATAGCCTCTTGTTGGCTGCAGAAAGATGCTCCATCATTTGATGCCTGGCGGGCAAGGTTGTTTGCTATGTTCAATATCGAGTATAGCTTATATGCTCTGAAAGGCAGCCGGAAAAGGATACGGGGGCAGCAAATCTGGGGTGCAGTCATGGATTCTTTGGATATGGATATGTAAACCTCTCTGATCTCTCTGGTATTAATATGATTTGTCCTCTGCTCTGTACGCTGACCAGTTCACTCCATTTTTCTTTTTTTCTTTCCTCCCTTGTACATATGTGTCGCTAAGAATTAACTGTACAGTCGGCTATGGATCCTGGTTAGATGTGATTGCTAATTTGTTTTATTTCATATTATTCTATATGCCTCGCCTTTCTTTTTGTTTGTTATTCATGCATTCTCAATAAAAATATATATAAAAAAAAAAGATGAGGTCACCCGAGTCAATGCAAAAATGTTTCTGATATTCACATGAAAGCCAATTTTCCCGAGCAAGGAAAGGTTCTAATGATTGTTTAAGTTATATCCAGTTCACCTTACTGGTGGTCTGCAGTAATCTTTGCTTTAGCTCGATAATGGGAGACAGGCAAGAGGAATGCTTAATATAATTTCTGAAGAAATGCATGAATAATGAGAAATAGTGATACAAGAATATTTGTATTTTTTCAAACGCTGGAGGCAATAACGCCAGTGTAGTTAGTTCAGAGTCTCTGTAGGAAACGCATTTTGTGTTTCCTTAATAACTTTGGTACGGTTTGATAAATCTGCATGTAAGGTTCCCAAAACGAATACGTTCATTCATGTTGGTCTTTCGTGTCACTTTTCATGTTGGGCTGTTAGGGAGGGCTCAAGAAGAAGGGGGTAGGAGGGGCATAAAAAGTGCATTTTCCCGTTTTAATTCCAATAGGAATATTTGGGGCTGGACATGAAGGGGTTACGCTCAGAATATTTTAGAGTATGTTAGACCATTAATCTACAAAGGGTTGATGGATTAGACCTGCAAATCCAAAAATTAAAAAAATGAGAATTCCATTAGCTGTAGAAGCTTTTTCAGATCCAGATAAGATTCAGCAGATCTAAAAGGATCTAATTGGCTGATCCCAACATCAGGAAAAAATGCTACCATTACAGGAATCGAGGACTTGGACCCCGCATCCTAAATAATATGTGAAAAGGTACATTAGCGGACAGGGTGAGCAACCCCTTTATCCAGGCCCATGTGTGGTGGAGTTAAAATAGAAAAATAGAGTTTTATGTGGGTCTGCGCAGCAACGTACCACTGTGGGGATCTGCCAACCCTTTGCAGATCAAGAACAAGCTTCCTTGCACTGGCATTATACAAACTTCGGGACATATTATCAAGCAGGGCGATAGGCAATTATTGCCGCTTTAGCGGCCGTTTTCAGCCGCTAAGCGGCGATAATTCTATCGCCCTATTAGCAAGCTGTCGCTAACTGATGTTAGCGACAGCTTTTAGGCGACAGTGAGCATTTTGGGGCCCGCTTTGCATGTCAGCGATGTTTATCGCTAATGACATGCAAAGTGGGTGTACCCAACCAGTTAGCGACTGAAAGCAGTCGCTAACGTCGCTATCGCCTATTAGCAAGGCAGGCGTAGCAATGGAAATATTTGCGCTAAGCGCGAATATCTCCAAATACTAACACCTGCCCAGACCAGTTCTTAGCCATGTTATCCAATGGGAGGTGGATAACATGGCTAATGCGGGAATATCGCTGTATTCTCAGCGATATTCACGCATTTCGTCGCTATCGCTGAATATTTTAGCAAAATGGAGGAAAACTTTGCTAATAGCATGTTTTCTCCGATAACATATCCAGCGATAGGCAGCGATAAAATAAAATGCGCTAAGCGCATTTAGAGATAAATATCGCTATTCCTTGTTAATATGCCCCTCCATTCGCAAGTTCCAGACCTGCATCCCAGTTACATATCCACTATAAAGAACAAGCATTGGCATAGCCAATAGGTCTCGCGTTTGGGACCTTATAAGTGTTTTATTATTCAGCATAATAACCTTGGTGCAACAACATTAACTGTTGCATGGCTAAACATTTATAAGGTCCCAAAGGCGAGACCTATTGGCTATGCCAATGCTTGTCTGACAGGTATTCTGCATGCTCCTAGTAATTGGGTTCTTATTTAATTTTACAGTGCATGTAATGATGTTCACGACAATGGTATCCCGCCTTTATACAAGGTGACCCTGCCCCCTGATCACTTTCCTTAAATACACCTGCACCTTCATCTTTGAAGGAACTCGAGGTTTACATTTTTTATTATTGTTGTTTTTAGACATTTCAGTTGCTAATCCACTTAACGATTCTTTGGGTTACTCCACCAGGAATATAGGTGAGCGTTAGTTTTTATTTCACTCTTGTCTATGACGTCCCTTCGCCACAGACGCTTAAACGAGTTCTTCCTTTTACAGAAACTTTTTTTTCACAACAGACGGTGTTACTTGGAGTCATTCCTAGGTGAGCCATTATTCTACGAGGTTTCGCCACACCTGACGCCTGGTTCTCTTCACTTTTCTTTGCCTTTTTTCTTCAACAGATACCATTGTGAACGTTTATTTTCTTACATTAGGCTTTTCAGGCAGTTTTTAGAACCATCAGGTGTCGGGATCTTCTTTTCCCTTTTCCTTATCACTCACTACGTCTGTGCACAATACACATTTGGAGGCTTCCGGCTATTTACATTCCTTTTTCTTTCAGCTGCTTTTACTCTTATCGGAACAGTTTTTACAGCTAGGTTCATCTCAAACTATCTTGATTGTACTTTTATTGGGGATTTTATATTCTCCATGTACATATAAATACATTTTACATTGTATACAATTTGCTTGATTACAGACCCACCCCTGAGGAAGGGACCAGAAAGACCCAAAATGCATTGGGCTTGTCATCATGTCTTGTCATCAATGGGAAGACAGCAGCAATTCCTATAGAATATCGATTTTGAAATTTTCTGTTTTGTGTAAACTTTTGGTTTGAACTGAAACCGTGCTTTATGTACAACATGTACTGTCATTGATATTAAGTTGGCATTAAGTGTAATTTGTTTAAGTTCACCATATTGATGTTGTGATTAATACAAAAACAAACGCAACGGACATGATGATCTTCTGAGTTTATACATTTTGGATTACACATTATATTTGGTATAGAAATGTACAAAAAAGTTCAGAACTTTAGGTTCGAAGTAAATTGTGCTCACCACAATCAGGACATGGTTCCTATTAGATTCTCTTGTGCAGTTGCCCATATACCAGAGCCACACAGGAAATTGATCTAGGACTCAGAACACCATGGAAGTTAAACAAACACTAATTGTACACAGTGGGGGTTATCTACTTACTGCGATGTCCTTGTAATTTGAATTATGTAGGGATGACTACACAGAAGGTAAAAATTAGGATTACAGAGCATAGGAGAGCTGTAAAATGTCAGAAATTAAACACTAAACTAACCAGGCACTCTGCAGACCAGGACCACACAGCCAACAACATCTTCTGGTTAATATTAGACAAGTCTTAATATACATCCACAATGGGGCCACTCAAAACTGTACTTTTCCACAGAGAACAACGCTGGGTGTTTAGGCTAAGGAGTGATGAGCTAGGGCTCAATGGCGAGATTCCCTGGATCAGCTTAGCTAGATGAACATGTTGCCTTAAACGCTAAGGGGCAGATTTATGATGGGAATGCGCCACGTTTGCGTCACGCAACTGCGGCGTAAACGTCGCGCATCCCTACGACCCATTTACAACGTGACGCATCTAGGCAGATGCGTCACGTTGTAAAGCTCTGCGCCACTTGTGGGCGTTCCGGCGCAGGGTGGGCGTTCCGGGGCAGGTGCGCCTCGCAAAAGTGGCTGAGTGAAATCTATAAGATTTCACTCAGTCACTTTCAGGCCAATGCTGCGTCAAAACCCTGCGCCTCCTTGAAGCAGGCGTAGGTCTTGACGCAGCATTGTATAAATGGGGCACCCCCGAGCCTTGCTGGAGCTGCGTCGCGCTTGCGATGCAACTCCAGCAATGCGCAACCTTTACGGCACAGTTGCGTCACGCATCTGTGCCGTTTTTGCCCCATGGTGCGCTGCATTGTAAATGCGGCGCACCATGGGTGGCGGAGCAGCGGCGCAAAATAACTGGCGCATCCCTGGGGATGCGCCAGTTATCATAAATCTGCCCCTTAGGGCACGTTGTAAAGCCCTGCGCCACTTGTGGGCGTTCCGGCGCAGGGTGGGCGTTCTGGGGCAGGTGCCCCTTAGGGGCAGATTCATGATAACTGGCGCATCCCCAGGGATGCGCCAGTTATTTTGCGCCGCTGCTCCGCCACCCATGATGCGCCGCATTTACAATGTGGCGCACCATGGGGCAAAAACGGCACAGATGCGTGACGCATCTGTGCCGTAAAGGTGGCGCATTGCTGGAGTTGCGTCGCAAGCGCGACGCAGCTCCAGCAAGGCTCGGGGGTTCCCCATCTATACAATGCTGCGTCAAGACCTACGCCTGCTTCAAGGAGGTGCAGGGTTTAGACGCAGCATTGGCCTGAAAGTGACTGAGTGAAATCTTATAGATTTCACTCAGCCACTTTTGCGAGGCGCACCTGCCCCGGAACGCCCACCCTGCGCCGGAACGCCCACAAGTGGCGCAGGGCTTTACAACGTGATGCATCTGACTAGATACGTCACATTGTAAATGGGTCATAGGGATGCGCCACGTTTACGCCGCAGTTGCGTGACGCAAACGTGGCGCATTCCCATCATAAATCTGCCCCTAACATGCCTCCTGCAAATGACCAAAGACACTTAACATGTAGTCATACACCTTAGGGTTCACTCCATAATACAGCAAGGCAGAGTATAGCCACTCCACCCATGGTAGAGACATAGGGGAATAGAACATGGAGAGTGGATCACTACAATGTCTGTGTCCTCACTGAGATCAGCTAGTTATAGCTTTACATGAAGGAGTGACAATGGGCGCCCCACCCCTGCTAGACGGTCACTATTGTTTCAAAGACCCGTAGTTTCAGTACCTGAGTTATTGTTACTGTGCCTGTTTTGATTCAGCATTAGCAACATGATAGCCATCCCACATGTACACCCGGGCTTTTCAATTTTACCTGTTATTTTTCATACATCCTTTCACTCAAGAGGGATGGTGGCTACCAATAACTTTACAAATTGTCAACATGATTAATGCCACACTATTGTTCCTGATATGCGGGACTACATGTCCCAGACATCTATGCGAAGCAGATTAGCCCTGTGAGATTTGACGCTGATCACGTGGTGCTATTATATTGCCCTGGTGGCTTGAGTTCCACTCTCGCCGGGACATCCGTTAGATTTGCACTGCGCTAATGAAGGTAAGTGGCTATAGTGAAACTGCAGCACGTCTCTTGTGGTTTAGAATCATTTGGGCTCTTTTAGTAGACCGCACCAGGCTGCCGGTCATACAACGTGCATATTTACTTCGTAATTTGGTAAGGCACACTACCATGTTGATACAGCATTTTCCAATTAGCCTAAGCGCATTTTAATTGTCTGACATAAAATGCCACTTGGGTAAACCGCAGCTGTTTTAATTGGGCTCTTTCAGCGGAGCATACTAGGGTCTCTGGTATGCACAACTGTTATTACATTTAGTAAAGTTAGACTGCCATACTGGTCGGGGCTTTTTGATAGCCCGATTGTATTATAAATAATCACCAGAACGTCCTGACATAAATTGCCAATCGTGGGTCTTTTGCAACAACCCGATCGAGTGATGACCTGAATGAATAACCTTTGGATATGAGAATAATATAGACAATGCCATATAAGCTAGCATATTCATTCTTTGCGATCTTGGTGCAGAGAGGCCCTAGATACTTTTATCATACCAAACACTTGAATTTGGACTGATAAGCACCTATATCCAAGGTGTTTCCAGAGTTTTAAGTTGGGGATACCTGTTAAAAAATAGTGAACCTTGCTTCATGTGTCAAGAAATCTTTGGTGGTATAGGGTAAATATTCCTTATATCGTGATTTTTCTCGGGTACTAAAACTTTTCTGTGTACAGGAATAATCAGTGATTACCCTCCCGCTATTAGAATTTAAATCCTTTATAAAAAAAACTTAAGTGGTAAGATCAGTTTTAATAGAGATATTGAGTTCTGTAATACTAAGGAGAGATTAAAGATAATAGCCAGGACAACTTCCCCGAGAATTTCCCAGAAATATTTAACCTGAAGATCATGGAACAAGACGCTGGTTCTCCTTATTTCGCATAAATCTCCTACCTCTAAACGATTTAACAGCACACTGGTCCCAGAAAATGAAAATTGGGAAAAATTGTAATTTCTGTGAACTGAGCATTCAGAACCTGGATCATGTTTTGTTTGTTTACCCAGCACTGGTCTTAAGTCGTCGTCGCTGGCTTAGGCTGATGTTTTTACAAAATGGTCTTAAGGATGTAGCTTAAGCCCGCGACTTTCTCTTTAGCCCAAAAAATGATGCAGCTTGTGTAAAATTAATCAACTTATTAAAGGAATGTATATACATATTTTAATTGTATATCTATTTAAATGGGTTGTTACTTCTGAGCCGTTGCCCTATTAAGTAGTCTTAATATTCTTTCCTCTTTTCCAATGTATTTTGCATCGTTTTGGCTGCTATTTTAAATGCTTTTTGCATAATTAAGACAGGCTTAGTTTTAGCTCATTGTTTTGTTGCAAATTAAAAAAATTAAGTTATAGATTGAAGCTGGATTTTTTTTGCATATAATCCTGCTGTAACACAACTGTTTTTTCCAAGCTAACTTTCTGCTGAAGCTGGCATTTTAATTTTAATTGTATTTGCACATGACCTGGCTGCTATCCAAATGTTCTTTGCACAATTCAGGATATGCTCTGTTACCCTAATCTGTTGGCAAGCTAATTCTAAACTTTATTTTTTGAAACTGCTATATGTTGAAAATTTGTACTCGGAGCTGGTTATCATTAATGCGTTCTCGCATGTTTTATTATATTTTATGAAATAATTGGTATGTATCCTTATAAGTGGACTTCATTGGAGTTTCAAAACCTAAATAAATATTGAATTGAATTGACTGTAACTTGTAAAGGATTAGCCTTGGTGTCCATATTATATGGTCACGACACTCACAGTGTGGTTCAAAGTACAACCCTCAGTGTGTTTCAAAGGACAACAATTCTAATCCTATCTTCTCCCCTTAGAGGTGGTATACTTCCAGTATCAGTAGCCAAGAGAATAGGGAGCACCAATTTCCAAGAAAGTGAAGGAGAGAGTATGGGGTGAGAGGAAAAGAGACAGCATGACCCTTGTTTTATTCAGGATGGTTGTTGGAAGACCTGGACTGGACTCTCTCAGGTACAGGATGGCACTGTGTTGCTGTGGCATGCTACAACTCACTGTCAAGAATGAAAAACAGAAGACAGAGATTATTGAATAACGGTATTTCTAGAATATGTAATTTTAATGTCAAAAGTGTTATGTGGCTTGCCCAATGTGAGAAGAGGTGTCGCTGTAACTGGCCCACAGTCAAACCAGGAAACTTGCCTGACAGCAAAAGGCAAAGTACACACCTCCCTACTGGAAGGCAGAAGCTAATCACCAAAGTCAGAAAGAGGAAATCCATAGAAAGGTACAAAAGCAGGCCCCATGTTGACAACCATATTCACAGTGGGTGCCAGGAGTCTGTGTTAAACTTTGGTTGAGTCAGCCGCCAAGCTCCGAGGAGGTTTGCGGTACCCACACCATATCCATCAACATCCTGCCAGACAGCTGCATCAGGCCATCTACGCTGAGCCTCTCCAGAGGCAGACTCTGTGCACCCTGCCTACGTGTGTTGGAGCTGTGGGGAATGCTCCTTGTCTGTTTTATTGAAGATGACCAGGAGCCGACTCTCATACAAGATGACAGCCGCAGCTCTCACACCTGGGAGCAGCTGTAGGACGACTAAGACGGGGCCTGTACATCTCATCAGGGCTGTGGCTAGACACGCCGGGAGGACCTCGGCTGGGTGTTGGGAAGTCAGGCAGCTACTCGGCGCTCATGCCAGCTCTGCATGCTGTGATTGCCGACGGCTGCGCCCATGCCTCCTGGCTTGGCCGATGTGGTGTCTTGGGCCACTAGGCCCTCATGCTGCAGAAATTACCACACAGAGACAGTAGTGGTACACAGGAACTGGCTGAGGGCACGTGCGCCTGGCCCCATTTATTTGCAGGGTCACCTGACCGGTGACACCTGTGATGGGTGGGTATATGGTGTGGGGTGCAAACAGGCAGAACACTAGAACGTGTCCAGCGGGACACTAAATCCTTCCCAAACTTTAATATAAAAGAAACAAACGAAAAGTCCAACCTATGAAGAAAAAACAAACAACAATACACAGCACCAATGAGTCTCTTCAGGCCATCTGCTGGGGGGTGCTGGAGCTCTGGACCACACGGTCAGGAAACTTTGGTCCACCTCAGCGATGAAGTTCAGACCGACCTGGTCTAGCGGTGTTAGAGTCTATTTACAAAGTTCAAATAGAGGTGTATCAGGAGCAGTGGTGGAGTCAACTTTGGAGATCTTCTTGCAGGGTCCTCTGGCTCCAGTGGACAGCCAACCTCAAACAGGGAGGATGACCTTGGTGGATGAGGGCTTTCCTTTAAGGCTGTGATGCTTTCCAGTTTCCGATAGCTGAGCAGCTTCAGACTTGCCTCTCCTGCCTGGACTCCCCTCTCACGGGAGGGGTGTCCAGGAGGAGTATTTCAGAAAAAAAAATCACCACCACTGCAAGCTCCCTGCATCCACACCACCGACACTGTGGTCAACTCATAATACAGCAGTCTAAAGACCACAAGCACTGTGGTCTACTGGCGGGGTGGACGCGGTTCTCGGGCGGTCAAACTGCAAAACTCATAATCATGCCCTTAATGTCTTGACTTTAAACTAAAACATGTGATGTATCAACATTGCTAATATCGTAGAATTTGCAACCAAACACTTCATCTGAGGACATAAAATTATAATTTAAACAGTGCTCTCCACCAGCATGATTTCTATGATATAACCATGAATGCTCATTCCTCTTGTGCCTCCTTACTTCACTTTTGATGGGATCTTGACTCTTTGGGGCATATTCTCAAGGACTTATCGTCGAGTTAGCTGCACTTCATCGCGTCCAAAGTCACGATAAATTTATCATTCCATTCACAAGCTGGTGCTAACATCCGATATCACCAGTTTCCCTGCGATAGCAACCGCAAAAAACATCACCATAGATGACACCGGCAACTATCACTAATGAGATGCAGAGTAGGGGTTCCATGCAAAAAGCCGCAACAACACCACTTCGTAACATTCCCAGCGACCAGCCAGATCGATGATAAGATCCCAAAACAGACCATAAGGTGCGCCAGCAGCAGGAATTTAACACCTGCTCTTACCTGGTGTACAGTCGGAAGACAACCTGCACCATAAAAGGGAGCCCAGCCCTGAGCCACACCTGAAGAACAGATGTCATGGAGATACTGATCATGCATCTCGGAGCCCCAAGAGGCCACAACACCCACTGCCACCACCTCCAGGCCTGCCACCCCCGGACCCTCCCTGCCCCCCCCGGACTACCACAGAGGCAGCTCAGACCAATGCAGCGGACCTTCAGAACACGCATCAGCCTCACCGACTTAACACCAGAGGATGTCATTGCCCACTACAGGCTCAAAAGGACAACAATCCTCCACATCCTGAACATCATTGCCCACAGGCTGACAGTACCAACACAGCAGACAACCAACATCCCTCCGAGGAAAAAGCTGATGGCTGTGCTGCACTTGTTGGACTCCGGCGTACTCCAGGCTAGCATAGGGGTGTGAATAAAAAGCACATAGCTCTGGGCGTGTTCTCTTCCGGAATGGTCACTATGTCTGCCAGGGCAGCGCATCTCACCCCGCCATGAGGCTGACGCCATGAGCGGTTTTGCCTGTGCTCCTGTGCGCCTACTGCACCCCAGTCCGCTGGTCCCCAGACCCATTTTGCCCGCCCCTGCACACCCAGGCCTCACTGCTCACCTGCAGACACCGGCGTGTGTCAAAGAGTTCGTATCATTGTACGCAAAGAGAGGAGTAAGAGGAAGAGGAAGACTCGGTTCAATCCGGAGGAAAAAAGGATTATCGTTACGCAGGTGATTGAACACTACCAACAACTGCTCTGGTGCCACTAACTCTGTGCATCACATGCCAAACGACATGTGGCTGTCTGCCCTTTCTTACTACTGCCTTCGGCCTACACTGCGGTCGAGTAGGTCACACATTTGGAACTGAGCCTTGATTTATTTATGGCAGATTTGATATCATTGTACAGGCCTCATCGCAGACTGCATCCCCTTTTAGCTCTGGTGCCACTAACTGTGTGCCCCAAAATCCATGGACACTCTCTGGTTGAACTTTGGTGGCGTCTGAGTACATGGCCTGGGGTTTGTCTTCATCATCATGTAGCTGACTTGGTGTTAAGACTGGGTCTGTAGCATTCATCTCATCTATATTGCATGTTTCTGCTTGGTTCTGCCCTCTGCATCATGCCCTGGAAGAACACCTTCTACTGTCCACCGAAACACTCTGTGTCATTCTCCTTGGACATCAACGAGGACCCGCTCAGCTTGCGTGGCTCTACCTCAGTGCACCGCAAGTCACCGTCCCGTGGCGGTGTGCCTCTGCTGGCAGCAGTGCATCCAAGGCCGCTAACTCTGTGCAGGTCAAGTCATGGACCCTTGCTGTTTGAACTTTCAACTTCTGATTGTCTGATCACTGTTGTATTTGTTGCCAGCACCAACTACTCCCTGAGGGCTGGCTTACATTCACCCCACACCCATCCCACCCACCCTTGTGACCCTGGGAATAAAAGGGGCTGGTTGCACAGCCCGTAGCCAGTTCCATAAACTATCTGTGTGTCCGTGTGGTCTTTGTGTATGCATGAGGGCCCCGGGCCCTACCACATTATATTGTGCTGTGTACCGCGGACGCAACCATGTCACCTCAGGCAGTGGGGTGGACCTGGGACATGTGGCTGTGTTGTACCCCCCTGTAAGTGTAAGCAGAGTGGACTTCGGACGACAGTCCAGTGCAGGGGTATGGTTCTTCAACCTGACGCTCTGGGCGTGGTTTTGGCCTTGCCAAGGAAGTAACTAATGCGTGTGTCAGTGCCACCCGTCCTGCAATGGACAATGTTGCAATGTAGCATGCCCCGGGAGTGCGGCCTCATCCAAAGAGGTAAATGAAGGAGCGCAAGCCCACTCGGGTTCCGGGATCATACATGCCAACTGTTGTGTATGTCGCTATTACCGCAGCATAAGCCAAAGGTCTACACTCAACCGCATTGCGAGTTCAGCCAACCATGAACTCGACATCCGTGTCCGCCCTATCCTTACCATAGGCTTACACACACCTGGCCTCCCACCTTCAATGCACAACATAACAGTGTTGTTGTCAGGCTTGTGGACATGCACAGAGAGGCAGGAAAATGGTGTGCCGTAGGAGTGCAAGTGATGCAACAGCGCTGCTCGCACTTGTAAATAGGCTCGGAGGAGGTAGGAGCAGCAGTGAGGCTATGTAATACACATTGATGCTGCTCATTTGCTACAAGCAGTACATTTGACACGGGAATCACAATGTCACACATATCACACACCAATGAACTAGTAAGCCTGCCAACACATTATGTAGAACCAACTATTGACTCATGTCTCTCTGCACTGCCACAGGTGATCAAGGATATGCACTCTGTTGGACCTGGCACCATTGGCATGGGTCTCCCTCCCATTTTTACTGTTGCCTTATGTATTTTTGCTGGTGTTAGATGCTTTGGGCACTGTCCACTGCTGTCCAGTGACACAGTGCAAGTGCCCCCGATTGAGAGAAGAGTCTCGCAATGAGATCGGAGCGTGTCGCTGTTGCTGCAGTCGCACTTCTGAAAAAGGGTGTTGCCGCTGAAACTGTCGCATTGCACCGCATCTATGAAAGCGCCTCGCATCCCAGAGAAGCGCGCCGCCGTCGGAGCTGTTGCCGTCGCATTTCTGAACAAGGATGTCGCCACTGTAGTTGTCGCATTGTGCGGATGCTTCACGCATCGTGGGAGAAGAGTGTCGCATCTGAAGTTGTTACTGTCGCACTTCTGAACTAGGGTGTCGCCGCTGCAGTCCACGCATTGAACCGGGAACTTCTCGCATCCCCGGAGAAGCGTGCCGCATCTGGAAGATCGTCACATCTTTATTTCTTTGCACCTGAACTTTGCCGCATTTCCCTCGCTGCGACATTGCTTGTCATGGAAGCGCAACGCATCGTAAGGTACATTCACTCAAAGTGTTGCATCTTAAGAACTGAACTAAACTAAGCTAAATATACCATCTTATAGTAACAGTATTGTGTATTTTTGTCATTTATGGTCTTGTGGTAAATCTATATAAAGTATACTTATTTTTGATATAAAACCTTGTGTGGTGTCCATCAATAGTGTTGTCACTGGGTTACTGTATGTGGTCACAAATGCTTTACACACTGCCTCTGGGATAAGCCTGTCTGCTTGTGCCAAGCTACCAAGGGGGTGAGCTGGGGTTATTTTAGGAGTGTGATCCCTTAACCTGACCAGTGACAAGGGTCCCTATTTGTCACAAGTACCTACCTGTGCCAACTAGAGGCCCCCAAATCTAACACACTCTTTTTGCACAACTGCGGGCTATGTATCAGATGGTGGGAGGGGAACAATTTCAGTATACCCAAATCAGACATGCCCCTACGAAGACCATGCCCCCAGGAACAGATCTGCCAGAGTCCTCCCCACTCGAGGACCATTTACTTACAGACGCACTATCCAAAAAGGCAATCTCTTTCACATATCGAAAGCTGATCAATAATCAGAAAGATCCCACACAAACACTAAAAGAGAGATGGCAGGCAGAGGTTGGGGAGCTAGACGAACAGGAGTGGCCGGAGGCGCTAGCATCCCCGCGTGAGGTGGTGACCCCTTCCAGATTAAAACTAGTGCAACTCAAAATATTACACAGAACATATTACATGCGGTCGCTACTGCATAAAATAGTAAGGGCGGACACGTCACTTTGCCTGAGGGGTTGTGGGCTTACCGGTTCTTTCTATCACACAATATGGGACTGTCCCCACATTGCGCAATACTGGAGGGCGGTTATGACGACAATCACCCAGGTGTGTGGGTTCGAGGTCCCCCCCCGCCCCGAACCTTGGATCTGCTTACTTAATGTGTGGGAGCCACTGATCTAAATCATGCAGCACAGGACTGGGCAACACTCAGCATCACCTTGGCCAAAAGAAACATTGCAAAACACTGGGGAGCCCAAATTACACCCTCCCACCAGCAGTGGTGTCGCGATCTTGATAGCACCATGGTGGCAGAAAAAGCAGTTTTTGTTCAGAGGGGATGCCCCCGAAAATGGACACAAGTGTGGGGGAAATTGAACGAATTTCGTGGAAATGTATGTACCCCTCCTCCCAAAATATGACATGCCATGGAACTGTATGGAGATGTGATGGACACACCTGTGTTTATATGTCTTTTTACTATGTACCGCATTACTCCATGTTACAGCTTCTTGGTTAGTAACTGCATACGGTCATGTTTGTGAACTACTCTACTTGATGTGTAGTAAATTGCCAATAAAAGGATATGCACTCTGCCCATGGATGATGACTCAGTCAGGTGCCTGTACATCACAGGTGGAAGGCTTCTGTACAGCCCAGACATCGTTTGCAAGATGATTGTTGCATATTGTGTTTTGCACAACAAATGTGTACACACCAATGCCCCATGGATACAAGTTCCAGATGCACCGGACGATGATGAGGAAAATGAGGCATGTGGACCACACCCCATTGCAGCTGCAGCAGGAATAGCCCGTAGGAACACCATCATTGATAATTTCTTCACATGAGCACGTCACATTGTGACAGTCCTTAGCAATCATGTCACAGTACAAAATGATCACAGGCACAGCATGTGCAAATACATTAATTGCAACACTCATTCCCTGAGTGCATGTCACTCCTCTGCACAGGCACATCACTCTGGTAGGTGTGTCACCTCTGTTTAGGGTGTCACATATTCGAAATGCCATTTCTGTGTGTCACAGGTAGTACGGAATCCCACTCATCAGTTTAGCCAGCTCCTTCTGCGGTCTAACACACAGCGTTAGAACGCCATGTGTTCTTCGGTGAGGTGCTGGGAGCCAAACGTGGTGGTGGGTGCTTCCTGCTGTGTGGTCTGAGCAGGGGGTGGGCTCACCTCGATGGTGCTGTGCTGCACTGCTACTGGAGGTACAAAAGGGGGTGGTGATGGACAGAGCATCTGAACCAATCGAACACTCACACCCAGTCAAAAGATCTGGGTTTGATCCATCACAGTTCTTCAGCCCACTCTGCCACCCCAGTTCAGACATGGCTATATGCAAATCAGTCTGACCTTGTGCCTCATGGGAACAGTCCAGCCCGAACTGCCAAGCCATGCCTTCCCTGGACCGGAAACAAGCTTCCGAGGAGCGGTTTCTGGCATTACAGCCGTCTTCAGCCCGGCTTGCTTGAATCCAGTGGCAAAGTGAGCAAGGGACTCACGTCTGAGCATACCCTGCCACACTTATGGCGGCAAAAGCGGTACAAAAGAGGGTGGTGATGGACAGAGCATCTGAACCAATCAAACACTCACACCCAGTCAAAAGATCTGGGTTTGATCCATCACCGTTCTTTAGCCCACTCTGCCACCCCAGTTCAGACATTGCCAGAGGGAAAATTATTTGAAAATGTTGCACTGTATGACTCACGTGTGTTATGAGAGAAAGAAGCTACACTAATGGAGATATTGAGATGCTTAGATTATACAGCTTATACAACATAGACCCATTTGGAGGGAGATAAAACAGGAACACTATTGTCTTGGATAGTTAATAAAGAAAACATGTTAAAATCCATTGCTTTCCTTCATGGTCCAAGTGGAACTTCAGAATATACCCAGCCGGCTATTGATAATACATTTTACAATTACCATACCGCTCTCTATGGCCCTAGCCCATATAGCTCCTGCTCGGACAAGTCAACCTCCCTAGAAGGCCTGACCCTACATAAAGTTCCTAAAATGCTCTGGAATGAGATTGATTCCCCCAGAAAGGTTCAAGACGTGAAACAAGCCATAACTGACCTTACCCTTGATTAAACTCTTGGAACCAACAGGCTCCTTACTGATTCCAACAACACATATGCAAATATACTTGCTCTAAACTAGCCCAACTATATCAGGTGCAGATAAGTGAAGGGAAGCTGCCTTCAACAATTCATGAGACATCAGTAGTCACGATGTTAAAGCCCAGGAAAGACCTGCATGACCAAGCCTGATACTACCACATATTTGTCCAAAATTCTAATTATAAGATCCTTAGTAAAGTTCTTCATGATATTATACAACAAGCGCTCCCCATCTGCTGTATATGGATCCATCTGGTTATATAACTGAGAGGAACACTTCCCAAAATATATGATGCCTTTATAAGATAATAGAAGCCATCCCACCCTGTTGCCCTCATGCAACTTGCCTCATTTTGAACATTATTACTTAACAACACAATCACAGTGGCTTTCCTGTTGGCTTTATGAGAGATCACTGGAAGAAAAATCACCTTTCAATGGAAACTGGTGTTTTATTACTGTATACAAGTTGGTGCACCCAGGTACTATTGCAGGGATTCTGCTCTAAAACAGAACTATGCTTGAGACCATAGAATATCAACATGTAGGGACTGAGTCACCATACCCCATCCGTATCTATGGGCCTGAATGCGACTAGCTTATAGTGATTCACTTGCCATCCTAACCTCCAGAGAGACAAGTGATTTGGCACCCCAAACACACCACTCCTGACCCTCTCAGGGATCGCAGTAGCAGGTCACCCCCTTTCACTTTCTCACTCATACTTCTTAACAATAAATAGAAAAGATACAAAAAGATTATAATGCTTATTTAAACTAGTGTGTTCTACTTTGCATTAGTTGTGCCACAACTAGCAAATAAATACAGTTCAGTAATGTCATTATGACAACAATTAGACCGTGTACAGTAAAGAGTCCAGTCACAATACCCTCACAACATAAGCTAAATAATTATAAATCTTTCGGCTTAGCAGTGAACCCCTACCTTAGCAATTATAGATAGTTGATCTACATCCCAGCAGATGCAGCTCTTTTGTCTGAGGACCTTTGTGCTATCTAACCGTCTCCGCTCTCAGTTTGTTTCATACATGTCCTGGGTTATATGACAAAACATGTGTTTCCAAAAACAGCAGCTGGGTGTCCCTAATTATGTCTAGGTGCCAGTGTCCGACCACAGAGAATAATAAAAAGCAGCGTTGTTTGACCATGCCTAGACTGTGCAGACTAAACCCCCCAAAAAGGACAAAAAGCATGTGCTACTCATCTGTGTAAATACAATGTGGCACAGAAACAAGCATATGCTTTGGTAACATGTACAAAGCAGAAGCAGCCTACTATGTGCATAGTTAGGCTAACATTGGGAAAACAACGATGTCCATGTAGGAACCACAAGACACCCTCCCTTTTGTCAAGGCAACAGCATGACAAATAGCTAAAAAATAATGATTGCAATCACAAGATAACCAAACTCAAAGCATGTACACGAAGCATTGTAATTTTTTAAATGTGGAGAAATATAAAAAAATCAATATGTCAGTTTCGAAAAAGGGAACCAAATTATGTTGCTTCGGAGGAATCCATAATGTCAGGAGTGGCTCATACGGTGCATGATGGAGAAGCCTCAAACCCAAGGGAAAAATTTGATAATGGGGCAATAAAAGACTCATCAGCAGTTCAATGTCCATAGGAGCAGGCGTCTGCAAAGTTAGAATGGATAAAAGCCAGTATTCCTCTGAATGTAGTTTGAAATGAAGTGACCAAGCTGGAGCCTATAACTTTAAAGAAATGTGCAATACCAGCAGTGTTAAATTGGCCAAAATGTAGTGGGAGGTTTGTGTTGAACAGTGCCTGTATCTCGCTGGATGTACTGGCCACCTGTAACTCAAAGGTCTCGTGGACAGATGTGAATGCAACTTCTTTTGAAATATTAGTGCTTTGAGTCTGCTTAGCTTATTAAAGTTTGTCTTCAAAGTTGGAATGGAAGGCCATAGCGGTCTCTCAACAACTCATTGCATAGGGGGAAACAGGACATTATTACAACAAGTGATGGGTTGCCGATAAAATAAAGGGAATTCCCACATGCATTCTACAGCAGTCTTGATCATTAAGCTTCAAATAACCACCATTTGAAAGGACAGTTAAAATCAGCAGAATGTTTGGGCCGGGATTTATTAAAAAAACAGGCTAAATTAGCAATGGGAGCATTACATGCACCTTGCACGATAAGTTGCTTGCAAACTTGTGAGTGCCCGACTGAAGAGTTGCATTCCTTTTCAGTAAAGAATACTTCCTTGCCAGCACGTTCACAACATTAGGTCAACGGAAGTCACCATAATTCATGAATAAAGCTTCCCCCTACGGGCTCTATTTAGGATGGGATTCATCACCGGGGCACCCAGTTTGAGGATGGCCGGAGGCAGGGATCATGAGGAGAGCCCGACTTTCATCTTGAGAATTAAGTTGCAAACAATAGAACAAACAAACTTAATTTGGTTTTGACATATGAAGCCACGAAAGTATTCACAAAACCTTACATGATAAAAGAAGATAAAATCAACAAATTGGAAACATTGCTGCCGTAAAAATTATTGTGCAAAGCATTAGATAAGCTATAAAGTGAGTTTATCCAAATTCATAAAAAATAAAATAAAGTCCAAGATGTAATCCTGAAAGCCTCCTCCAAACTATATATGTCACAAGAGTGGCTAAAATAAAGGAAGCATGCCCTTGTAGCTACAATCTTTTAATCAAGGCAAGCCCTAAGCTTTACTGCAGATTAAAAAAAATTAGGAACAATGGAATCTTCATACAGCAATTGTAGATGAATAAAAGCTGGTGGTACCTGCTTAAATTTCAATCTTCTTAAGACCGGGATGATAAAAGTTTTCTGGGAGGTTGCGTAATAATGACAAAATATAAAAAAATGTAGCATATCCTGTGGCGACTCACTGTCACAGCCACAGGGTGATAAAATCTGGCTTCTGCTACTCCCCCTTGGGGAGGCCAATAAGAAGTGAAACAAGTCCAATCGAAACTTGGTCAGTTAAGAAACATTCATAAGTGCTAAAAATTCCAAAGAGAAATGGCTCGGTAATCAGTGTTGTTTTCAAGATTAATAATGTACGCACACTGGGTTTCCTTAGTTCCAGATCTTCCCTCTCCATTTTCCTTAGTCCACAAAGGACTCTCTGACCCACCCCTAATCACTCCTAGTCACCACTTCTGGATTTGTGAAGAGTTCCACTCTTCCCAAACTTTCAAAACTACATTTAATATATCTGAGCAAGGGAATATAATGAGCATAATCAAGAGACATACACTCTTTCAAGAGTAAACGATTCAAAGTTGTTACCTAATTCAACTAAATCTTTAGCCAAAATGGTAAAGGGTGTAAAGCCAGTCAATCACAGAGATAAGGCACCCCCAGTTCCTCATGAGCCACCAAGTTCGACGTAACTTTCGGCACGCCTAGCAAACGCTACTACTTGTAACTCCTTCAGGGGCGCCATTTCATTTGATCATCCATTAGGACCCCCAGATATGACAATACATCAGGTCGGGGAACTTGAACACCATCCAAACATAAATTGAAAAGGCTTTTTCGGGTGAGGTACCACCTGCATCACATAGGATTTAGAATTGTTTATTGACATGTATAAGTTTGCCATAAAAGAGGAGAAGGGGTAAAGCGATGTTTGTAAACCCCTTGCGGTCCTTGATAAAAGTACCACGTCATCTGCATACAATAAAATGGGCGGACTACGTCTGCCTACCTGTGGATAATCTACCATTGTCTTCATTAGAACTTTATCCAAATCATTGATGTACAAGTTAAACAGAAAGGGGGCAAGAATACATCCTTGACGTACTCCTCTCATAATTGCAACTTTAAGGGAAACCATTAGATTTTGTGAGAATCTAATCTGCAACTTAGTTATATGGTGAAGGTCTTCCAAAAAGCAGACAATAGTACCATCTACTCCCATAGCCACCATGGCCTGCCAAAGTTTAGCCCAATTCAAGCAATCAAATGCAGATGAGAGGTCCATGAAGGCTAGGAAAATAGTTCCTTGGCAGGCTACTGTATATTTATTCAAGATCAGAGGTAAATTAAGGCGCTGAGCCACAGTGGACCGCCCAGGGAGGAACCTACACTGAACAGGATAGTATGTTCTTCTGCCCAGCTACACAACCTTTCCAGGAGTACTCGGCCTACCACCTATACTACCAAGTCAAACAGTGAAATTGGTTTGTAGCAGTGGGTGCTGTCTCAGTCGCCCTTTTTAAAAATAGGTAGTATTTTAGAAATAGACCATGACTCAGGGCAACCTGTCTTTACGGAGGCATTCATCGCTGCGTTGAGGACCGTGCCCGAAAGGTTGCATCTGATTTGTAAAGATCTGGCAGGATATCATCCAGACCCGGTGCTTTGTTGCCTGACAGCCCAATAATGCCTTTTCTAACCTCATCTATGTTACCAAGTTGAAGGTATCTACCTCACAGCCAGGGATACAGTGTAGGTCAGAGGGGCACTGGAACATAGCTTCAAAATGAAGCACCCACTCTTCTTCATTAGTGTGGGCACCCACCGTACTTCCTTCTTCCTTATTCAAAAAGGGGCTATTAAATATGCTCCAGAACCTTGAACTGTCCCTTAACCTGCTAGCCTCAATTAACTCCCTCCAGGCTGTACTGCCTCCGACAAATTCTAGCTAAAATCAGGTCTCTTGGACTCTTATTCAGAGCTTCCCTCAGCTTCATAGCTGCCCGGGAACAATTAGAGTCAAACCACCTAGGTTTCAGGATAACTGTGTGTGGGCACAGGGCACTTAAAAAAAATCAGTTATTTTTGCAGAAATAGTGTCAAAGGCACTGATGACCACTCTCGGGCCGTGGACAGTGTGGTGTACAAGGCCAACTCTTTGGTGCATGATACAGTTATTAACTCATAGAAAGTGTCTGGGGATATCTGGTCCCATTTAAGCCATCTTCCACCATCTATTGGTCTCACCACCCCACTCTGCCCGGCTCCCCCTCTGTGAGACAGTAAAGGCCCACGTGATGGTTCGGTTGTCGAATAATTGCGTGGCGTGTTGGGCTAAAGGCAGTTTCTTTTTGTTGTCTTTACAGGCAATAATTGTTTTTTGGCAAACATAGTACATGGAGTAATTTACTCCCATGCCAGAGGTAGCAACATAACGTGTTCAAATTATCAGCCATTTCATTCTACGTTGTTTGGGATTTTGAGCACACAGCATAGGCGACATTTTTCAGGTAAAAAGATTTGCATTAATTAATAACACAGGTGTTTGGGCAGCGCAGCAACATTTTACATCTTGAGTAATTCTTCGTTTACCACAGCAGTAGAGAGCAGATTTTCCGGCTTGAACAGTGCTGGAGTTGTTCCGTTTTCTTCTAAGTAAGTGAGTTTGTGCATCCCATAGTCAGGTACGGTTAATATGGTGTTCAGTATATTCCTCTGACGTTTAGACACTGTGTTTTGTTCCACATGCAGCAACTACAGTTATCTTAAGTAGGAAGAGGATCCTCATTTAGACATTGGTTACATGTGAGTGTTGCTTTTGAGGACGTGGTCAGTGAGATAATTGGTCTTTCATCACAGCATGCAACTAACTTATTAGCTCCTTTTTAGTTTTTATTCTCTTTTATTCTCTTATAGCGTATATTCGAATTTAACATTTACACTGGCTTTATTGCGCTTTATTCCTTCAATCCACTTCTTTTTTCTCACGGTGGTTCTTCCCCCTTTTTTCATGTCTTCATTCACCTTCTCTGCAATTGACTGGTAGAAGATACATCTGAGGTATTAGCACTGATATTTCTCAACATTTCTGGCACCACCCCTGGACACACTGGCGTTGCTCTTTGATCAGTCACAATGTTTATTATATCTGGAATTTTGTTCATAAGTCTGATTATGGATTCTCTTTTATTGTTTAACAGTTCTCCTGAAGAAGGGATTTCATCCCGAAATGCATTGGGCATGATATTTCGACTGTATTTCTGTTTGATTCATCTGATCTTTTGTTACACAATTGAATGTTTTTTGATGATAGGAATCAATTTTTATCTTTGGTTAAACAAGTTTGCTTTCAATATATCTGCAAAACTTTATCCTTTCGCGCCTTTGCGATTGAATCATTTGCAAATTTTTTTGGATACATTTGTTTTTCACTTAACATGTTTTTATGTATGTTGACAGATTAATACTTTAATTCCAGCAGTGCGCCTGGCATACTGGTGGTATTCCATCAGCTATTTTTCGTTTGTTAAGAGCAACCATGTAAATTGATTTTGCGCCTTTATCATATTTAGATCTCCACTTCCTTTCTAACCATTTGCAAGGCACAAAGAGATTAAGACTCTTAGTGGTCTGGGATTTCAAAGGTGCATTGGTGTCAATAGCCTTTGCCAACCAGCCATTAAATCGCTATTCCTCCTGTTCTATGTCCCCTGTCTCACTACAGGTAGTGGACTGAAGCGACTTAATAAATACATTGTTTCATATTCTGTGCTCAGGTATGGACACCTTCTTAGTTAGACTTCGCAAGTCACAAGGCATCGTGGAGATAAGACTGAAAGGGATCAGAATGTGATCTGATCAGGTGGGTTTCAGGACTTGCTATGCCATGACAGTCAAGGGTTTAGCTAGGATAAGGTCAAGAATATGTCCAACTTTGTAAGTGGGTACCTAAATTAATTGTTCTAGATTAAAACCTTCCTAAGAACACAGAAACTGCTGGGCGGGCTTATAGTTCAGGTCATCCACATGGAGGTTAAAATCACCTGGTACCAAATAGTTGGTATGAAGAAAAAAGCTGAAGGGAGGTAGCCAAGGCATCAGGGGGTGATAGATAAACACACCTAATAATGCAAATGAAGGGGCTAGAATGATGGTGAAGGACATGCCTTCAATATTATACATGTTGATTAGTTATAATTCTGTGCAAGACTAGGCAGAAAGATGTATAATAACCACTCCACCCACATTTTTATCACCTCTGACAAAGAGCTTGATAGAGAAGTCTGGGGCATTGCCACGGCAATGTCAGCAGCCGAGCAGTCTTTTAACTACATTTTGATCATAAACAATAAATCCCAGTGCATGTCTAGGTAAGGAGAGACAGTTTAGGAGGCCAACCTAAAAGGAATCTCCTGGTGTTAGTATATTGAAGTTGTCTGACCCATCATGTGTCACAGGTCTGTGGGCCTTGGCAGGTATATGGTTGCATGGTTTAGCAGCTTCAAAAGAGAAGTCACACACAGTGCAATTAAATCCCACTCCTGGATTAACATCTGAGAGCTCATCTACCAGACTGCAGAATGCTATACTTAATGCTAGTATTTCAGCCCTAGTTTAGATGTTATGTTATGTTATGTTATTATGGATTTCTTAAGCGCACTGTCACCAGAGGTTTCCTGGCGCTGATTGGATTGGAAAAGAAAGGGAGGAAGCAGGGGAGCAAAGAATTTAATGAGGGAAGAGTGTTGTTTTTAAGGATTTCCTGAAAGAAAGGAGGGAACAAGATGACTTAAGTGCGAGGGGGAGGGAGTTCCACAGCCTAGGGGCCAAGCAGGAGAAGCTACAGCCACCCGATCTTGCGAGTTTGAAACGGGGGACAGCAAGAAGCGAGAGATGAGTAGACCTCAAGGTGCGGGGGGGGCAATAAGGAGTAATGAGAGATTTGAGGAAAGCAGGGGCAGGGCCAGTGAGAGCTTTAAAGATCAGGCAGTGAACCTTGAACGTAATTCTTTCGTTCACTGGTAGCCAATGAAGATGGCGTAATAAAGGTTGGGCCGACTGCCATTTGGGGATTTTGAAGACCAGCCGGGCGGCCTGGTTATGGACGATCTGCAACCTCGATAGCAGAGATTGAGGGAGACCGTGGTAGATTGAGTTCGAGAAGTCCAGCCGGGACATCACCAGGGCTATTAGGACTTGCAGCAAGGCTTCAGGTGAAAGGAGGTGAGCGACTTTCCGGATCCTGTAGAGTTGAAACATGCAGGAAGATGTTACTGCGCTCACCTGTGCCTTGAGGGTGAGCCCGGAGTCGATCAAAATTCCGAGGCTCTTAACACATCCAGCAGGAGAAGGTGGTGTTCCAAGCTCAATCGGCCAGTACTGGGGGCCCCATAACTGGGCACTTCTCCCCGGAAGGAGGAGCTCAGTCTTGCCTGGATTGAGCTTGAGCTGATTTTGGTTCATCCAATGCTGGATGTGTGTCATGGCAGTCTGAAAATTAGTGACGGCGTCAGGGGAAGTGAGGGGAAAAATAAGTTGTAAATCATCCGCGTAATTAAACACGGTGATATCCCATTTACCCAGGGAATGAAGGAGGGGTTGGAGGTACAAATTAAAAAGGAGGGGAGACAAAGATGATCCTTGAGGAACTCCGCAGGACGAGGGGACACTGGTGGCACAGAAGGGACCCATGCTTACTGCCTGGGACCTCTCCTCGAGGAAGGATTTGATCCAAGACAGAGCAGCCCCACAGATTCCGGCGGATTCGACACGGTGGATTAAGATGTTATGGTCCACCGTGTCGAAAGCCGCTGATAGGTCGAGTAAAACTAGTGCCTGGGGATGTCCTTTGTCCTCGCTGCGCCTGAGATTATCCAGCACAGCGAGGATCACGGCCTCAGTGGAGTGGGCTGGTCTGAACCCGGCCTGGTTGGGTGCCAGGTAGTTGGATTCCTTGATAAAGTGTGAGAGGCAGGTCGTGACATGAGCCTCGAGGATTTTGGAAAAGAAAGGTAGAAGGTAGATGGGGCGATAGTTGGCCAGGACTGCTGAATCGGCGCCGGGCTTTTTTAAGAGGGGCACCAGTGTGGCCTCTTTAAATGAGCTGGGAACTGTGCCTGAAATGAGAGAGGAGTTGAGCAAGGGAAGAATACAGTGCGGGAGGGTATGACAGATGTCGCGGAGCACGAAGGGAGGACAGCAGTCCTTGGGAGATCCAGATTTCACGCGAGAGGACAGTCTGGCGAGTGATTCCGGGTCGAGCGCAGGAAACTGAGAGAAGGTAGGTGTATTAGCAGGGGGGGGAACTGATACGGCGGACGGAAGTGAGTGGGGAATGGAATTCTTAATAGCAATGATTTTATCTGTAAAAAAGGAGTTTAAAGCAGTGCAGGATTCCAAGGAAGGAGGTGGGATCGGGAGTGTCCTGGAGTCTGATGTCAATTCGCCAAGGACTTTAAATATCTCCTTGGATCTGTTGGGAGCTGTTAAGATCCTATTGGAGATGAAGGAAGTTTTGGTGGTGATAATTGCAGCTTTGTAGGCTTTGCGCGCAGACACATAGGCTTCCCTGTCGGGGCCGAGGTAATGGCGCCGCCATCTGCGCTCCAATTGGCACAGCTCCAGATGTTGTTGCTTTAAGGTAGAATTATACCATTTGTGGGATTTATTAAGATGGGTGCGGGAGAAGCAGGTAAGGGGAGCAAAAGTGTCACTGGCCGTTGTTAACCAGTGTGAGATGTTAGCGTCCATGGTGTTGATGTCCAAGGACTCGGGGAGTGAAGGCTGGGTTTTAGCAAGTAGGGAGAGAAAAGCGGGCGAGTCCAGAGTTTTTCAGTTCCGGGCGGACCCTCCAGGCCGGGAGGGGGGCCTGACCAGGCCCTTTATGAGGATGGATGACTCGATCAGTGAGTGATCTGACCAGACACAGGGGGAGACAGTCGGACCGAGAAGTGAGATACCTTGTGTCCATATGTGGTCCAAGATGTTACCCCCGGTGTGAGTGGGGGAGATGACATGCTGCGTCAGATTGAGGCTAGAAAGTGCCTCAAACAATTCGGTGGCGTGGGGACCAGCGGCAGCATGGTTGAACCAGTAGTTAAAGTCGCCATATATGGCAACGCGAGCTGAGGAAGTCATGAGGGCAGCAAGCTGCTCACAAAAAGTGACAGGAAATAATGGCATCAGGGTGGGAGGGCGGTATAAGACGATAAGGGTCAGAGCCCCCGCTTCAGTTGGCAGGCTGATTACCAAGTTTTCAACATCAGGGAGGCATAAAGATGACGACTTAATGAGCGGTAGATCTTTGCGAATAATTGCTGCAACCCCTCCGCCACGGCGGCCGTGAGGCCGGTTGGCGTTCAGCAGATAATAGTTAGGGGGTAGGGCAGCCAGGATGTCAGGGAGGGATAGGTCGGATAGCCAGGTCTCAGTGAGCAGCAGGATGTCTGGGTTTTCCGTGATCAGCAAAAGAAAGATATCAGCGTGGTGTTGGGGAAGAGAGCGGGTGTTGAGATACAATATACGGATGCAAGTTTCCGGCGGCGCAGGGAGCAACTCGGGTGCACGGGTGAGTCTGGGAGAGACCAAGTCGGCCGCAATGCCGAGAGATGCCAAGCGGTCCCAGGTTGTGGATAGAAGAGCGCAGGGGGGCTGCTGGAGATTTCTAAGTGCAGCAGGGGAGTATGCCAAAGATTGGGCAGCATTTTGGGGCCCTGGGCCCGTCTGGGCGCGGACGGGCGCAGACGGGCTTGCCTTAGGCGCGCCTTCGGTCATACAGCGTGGTGCATTATGGCTGGGCTTACCGGCAGCATAATGAATTCCTATTTGTAAAATAAATTCATATTTGTAAATTACAAACATATCACACCTTAAGGTTTCAAAGCGCTGGGGCCGTTGGGAACATTAAGTGAGCTGTTGCCCAGAGTCGCGTGGTGCTGAGCTGAGCTGCCGCCAGGGATAGAACCGTGCACTCTGTGCTGCAGATTCAGCCGCTCTGGCTGCTATGCAACACCTCTCCCAGCATGGAGGACGGGAACAGAAGGCTTGCTTTTGGTACATTCTCTGTGCTTATCCATTGCATATCTGTGGCTCCTCATCATGGGACCCTCGAACTCTGCCTAGGACAGCACATGGTGGCCCTCTGCCCTCGGGAGCCCCCCACCCCCAGAGACCACAAGTGGAACCTCAGCATCATCCTGGACGCCTCCCTCTCGAAAACCCACAAGATTCACGCCGTCACCTCCACCAGCTACAACTGCCGCCGCATCCTCTGAAAGACCTTCAAATGGATCCCCCCTGAGCACAGGAAGACCGTCACCCACACACTCATTACCAGCAGACTGGACTATGGAAATGCCCTCTATGCCGGCATAAACATGACCCTCCTACACCAGCTCCCGATCATCCTGAACGCCATGACCAGTCTCGTGCTCTGGACTCCTTGGCACAAACACATAATGCAACACCTCTGCGACCTACACTGGCTCCCCGTCGAGAAGACAATAACCTTCAAGCCTCTCACACACACCTACAAATCCCTCCACAACTTCGGACCCATATATCGCAAAGAAAGAGTCTGTTTCCACGCACCCAAAAGGAATCTCTGGTCCGCCGACCTCGCACTAGCAGAGGTCCCCCGCATCTGCAGAAACAGAGCAGGAGGAAGGGTGTTCTCCTACATCACAGCCAAGACCTGGAATGAACTCCCAATCAGCACCAGATGCTCACCGAACCTACACCCCTTCAGGAATGACCTCAAGACCCTGTTCATCGACTGAGAAGGAGCTGCCCCCCCGCGCCTTGAGACCCTCATGGATGAGTAGCGTGCTGTATAACACCCAGATTGATTGATTGATTGATTCATCTGGTTAATATAGAGCCTCGCCACTAAAACAACTAGTGCACCAACAAAGAAAAATGACATCTCGCTGACAAGTTAGGAGGAATAAGTAAGAGGAGTACAGAAATGTGCAAAGAACACTGAAAGTCACCAAGTGAGGGCTTTAGAAGTCCCCCAATTGATTCCCCAACTAATGCAATATCTTTCACCCATAGTCACAATCGGCAATGTGGTTTTTAGGAAGAGCGATCAGTACTTTAGTTTCAGCAAGATCGCCCCATAAACAATTAGTGCATAATAGTGCAAAGAGCATGCCCCAACAGTAAAAAAAATCTATATTTTAAAACTGAGCACAGAAATTTGGAGTTTGGTGTCTCTAAACTCACAATTTAAAATCACAACTTATGTTGAAATCAGATTTTAAACTGTAAGTCTGAAAATGTCACTTTTAGAAAGGTGGCATTTTCTTACTTCAATCATTCTGTGCCTCCTGTCTCTGGATACATGTCTGGATTGGGTGACAGCTGGGCTGTGCGAATTCCCCCTAGACAGTTACACAAAGGGAGAAGGGGTGTGACATTTGCATCCTGACGGCCCATCAACAGGCTGATGAGCCTTCCTGAGGTAGATTGGGAGGTAGGATCTGACACTTGCACCTAAATAGGGCTGTGCCTATCCCCACACAAAGAGCTGCATAGCCCCTTGTAGTGAGTCTGGATCCAGGGCATGAAAGGCGGAGACCTTGATATCTTCAAAGGCACATTTGGGTATAAGTACTGGACCCCTGATACTACCAAATCAGGACTTTGCCTGATTGAAGGACATTCTGCCTGAAAGAAGAACTGTTGTGCTGCAGGACTGCAACTTTGCTTTGATGTGTTGGCCTTCTGCCTGCAGATTGATGTGTTGTAGGAGGGGCTGCCACTTTGCTACCTGTCTGCTGTATTCTCCTACTGTGTTTTTCCTGGGAGTGAGGGAGACTGGACCTGTTTGCTACATCATTGAACCCAAGTTTTTCTAAGGGCTTGTGGCTTGCCTCCTGTTCTCTAAAGACTCAGGGTCACAAAAGGCATTTTATAACTTTGCCATCTGTGAGCCCTACCTTTACCTGGGGTGCCCCCTCTAGACCTGGGCCTCAGAAATGGATTCTACAGCTATTTTCTGCACAAAGTGACCCAGTGATCCCTTTGTGCAAATCAGAACCAAAGAAGTGCTTTCTGACGTAGTGCAGATTTGTCTCGATGGCGAGATTTGACAACAATGCAGCGCCAATCCGAAGATGCCCCTGTGAGGCCTGACTCTGACTCAGCACCAACTCCTCGACACTGACAGCGGGCCTCGGAACCGAGACGGGCCTCGGAACCAACGCAAGGAGTCCTCGACGCTGATGCTTGCTTCGTATAAGGTACTTTTTCAGCAGGCTCTACTTTGGTCCTATAGCCAGCCTGCTCTCCATTGTGGTCAAACTCAACTTTGGATTTATCTCTGTTCAGCGCAACATCAAGTAACCATTGAGCGCTATTGATTTCTAAGCAGTCTTTTTTAATTTAATCTTTAAAAGTCAATATGTCGACTTCTACCTTTTAGATTTATGTTGCTTTGGTCTTATTTTAGTCAAAAAAATATTCTCTGTTGTTTGAAATGAAATGAGTGTGGGGTCTTTCTGTGGTGTTTCCACTGTGTTACTGTTATGAAAGTGCCGCACAAATACTTTACACATTGCCTCTATGAAAGTGCCGCACAAATACTTTACACATTGCCTCGTAAGTTAAACCTGACTGCTCTGTGCCAAGCTACGAGAGGGTGAGCACAGGTTAATTTAGGTTAATTTAGGTTGTGTATTTCACTTACCCTGACTAGGTTGTAGCTCTTGCTTGGACAAGGTGCATATTCTGCCAGCCAGAAGCCTCAGTTTCTAACACATTTTATATAGATTGTAAAGTATTTGGAAGGTGACAAATGTGACAAATGTGCACCTTGTTGAAGGTTTTTTCCCCTTGTAAAACCTCACTGTCACCATGGCAGCTCTAATTCCAATCAGATATAATATACATTATTTCTGGGAAAGAGCAAATCATGGGCCAGATCTACAAAAACGTTTTCTGATTGACAAGCATGGAATTTGCAAAAACACAGGCTTTGCGACTACAAAAACTGCTTTTTGATATGTATTATTTGGTGAGTCAGAAAATCATTTTTTTTTGTAAACAGATTTTTTTTGTAAACAGATAGAAAATCATTTTTGACTGCCCATACCAAATTGTAATTAGTAAGGCACATTAAAGTAGCATTCCGTATTTAATTACTAAATGCATCTCAATAGGTTATTCAGTTAGCAACATTTCTTAGGACATATGTAAAGAGGAAGTTGAACCCTTGCAACACCTTCCCCTTTGTGAATGGTGTCAGCATTCATTGGGAGAAAAGACAGTAGTTCAGGGGACTACTGCCTGCTACACCTGATAGTTTACAAATCAGGAAAATGTTTTTTTTTTTTTTTTTTTTAAGGGACATGGGCTGCTATGAATAAAAGGTTTCCCATTGGGAAATGCTAATGTGGGTATGAAGATCTGTTATTCTGTTATTCCTTGCAGGCCACCATACCTATGTTAGTAGCCAATCACAGAGTCATATATACTGGCGGTCTAATTAATCTTCAATACAGAGGCCATTCTGCGGTCTGTTCTTGGTAACTGGCCATTTTTACATGTGAGATAATTGTACATAGGTTGCTTCATAAAATAAGGACTCATCTTTTTGTACACCTAGCCCTTATTCGGAAATCACACAAACAATATATTAGAGAAAAGAAAAGAGTCTAAGCAGGAGAAGACAACTGAGCAAGGAGCTGTGAGTGAATATAATGAGTGATTGTGGATTCAGTAATGACGTCCAATGTGTACTGACAATGGAACTAAAAACAGTAGGAGTGGCCCATAGTTCTCTCTGGTCTTTAAATTATGGTTTACATGTGGTGTCTTGTTGCCAGCATTCAAAGATTGAAAGTTACACCAAGACATATGAGACCTTTATATATTTCATTTTCCAGGTGCCTTTCTCATCCCATACCTCATCTTCCTCTTCACATGTGGGATCCCATTGTTCTTCCTCGAGATCTCCGTAGGACAGTACACAAGCCAAGGGGCCGTAACCTGCTGGAGACGACTCTGTCCAATTTTTGAAGGTAAGCTATTTGTCTCTTCTTTATATTTAGTTAAGGCTGTAGGAAACAAGACTCTGAGACAGATAAAACATGTTGGTTTTTATTAATTTGAATAAATAATGTGCTGATATGAAATACTACATTTTATTTATAGCAAGATTGTATTGGTATATACCCAAATGGATTTGTGTTTCAGTTTGATGAAAAGGATCCAACACTTGACACTGTTATCTGTTCATAAAATACAGTACTACTGCATCTGTATTCCTCGCTATCATCATAGCATATAGTTTTTGGAGGTTACCAGGCAAGCTGAGCATTCTACTCAGTTTATATTGAATGATGTACAGTGACATGAACTACACTTAACCCAGTTTGAAAAGCTGTAGACTCAAATTTAAATAAGAAATCCTCTTTCATAGTAAAAACAACTTTTTTGCTTTTTGACGGTCATGCAGTACTTACATGAGACCTGCGATAGGAAGCAACCCCCACGGATCTCCAGCTGGACCATCCCAATGGTTTTAGGAATCCTGTAGGATTACCACAGGACAAGTGGGAGAAATAAAATACACTATAAATAAACAATAGGAAAAAACAAAAGATAACATTTGCCATTATACCTGGCTATGCTACTCAGATACTAATTTATGGTAGAAAAACATTCACAAAAAAAAACAAAGTTTATTATGAATTTATGATTTTATAGTTAGCTATGGTGATAAGGTTTCACTTTACATTAACAAAAAGCGACAGAAATTCACTGAAAAAGCTAATGCTAAAGTGACGTTACAGTTCGAAGACAATGTCAGTCATAATGTAATGCTTTTAAACATGAAAAACCACGGACATTTACCAGTTACAGTTCAGCAAGCTAACTATTACTAGTCCCCCTCCATGCACTGCTTATAAACTCACATATTACATCACTCATGACATGTTCAATCGTAAATCCGGTATTTGTAAAGCGTGGACTACTCACCCTTACGGGTCTCAAGGCACTGGGGGCCGTCGTGGAAATTAAGTGAACTATTGCCCAGAGTCACATGGTGCTGAGCTGATCTGCCGCAGGAGCCGGGGATCCAACTGTGTGCCCTGTGCTCCGAAGTCAACTGCCCTGGCCGCTGCACCATACCTCTCCAATAACATCATTAATAAAGTCACTGATGACATTCTTGCATTTTCGAGGTGTCAGTGGGCGGCCGACACAGAGGCTATTTGGAATGGAATGAAGGTAACTTGTAAACCACGCAGGTCGGGATCCAAATATGTAAATAAGATACCTCACCATTGAGATCCTTGTCCTTGTGCTGCTTACTAAATTAAGAAGTATCCTACCGCACTGCCCTCCGCCATATTTGGATTGAATTATCCGCTAAGTTGATTATCCTCCTTATGTCCATATACTCCCCATTTGAGGGAGTTTCAACAGTGCATTATACATCATTGGACTTGGTTTTGGTGCCCGACTACACTTATGTCAATGGGAGAAACTTGGCCTCTCTAATTGAATGTCCCCTGGGAATTTGAAAGTGGTATATCTGACAAGGTCCTGAGGAAGGTGGTTGTCCAAGAGCCTTTAACCCACCGAAACGCGCGTCGACCTAGTGCGGAGTCTCATGCATGGCATTGGAGACTCTTCTTTACCGTGTACAGATATAGTATGATTGTTGTTGTGAGACTGGAAGAAGCGGTATGACTGGAAGTATGTATGGTTGTGTTTGAGTTTAACCAGGGGTGTGCTGTCAGATATGTTTTCTTATGTAAATATTGAAATGATCATGGCTAAAAAAGAAATATACCAATGATTGTTTGTACTATGAGATTGTATCCTTTATCCATGTGTTTGAAAAGTATAATATGACAAAAGAGAAAAAAAGTAATTTTGATAAAAAATTTATGAAATGTTTTGATAAACTATATATATATAAAAAAAGATTTTGAGATAACCTTTTCTTGTCACTGGTGTACTTTCTAAAATGTATTGGAAAAGCATGTGAACTTTGTTGCACGATAAATGTATAATGGTCTATGAGGGAAATATTGTTACTATTGTATGCATTTTCTTCTCCTCTTTTCCCTGACCGTAATAGTCCTATAGAGGGGGTCCCCCATTCCTGCCTTGACATTTCAAAATAGATCATTGATGACATATACATATATACAGAGGGATCACAGAAACCACCACAGATCTACTATTGGACAATACAGTAGTTAACCTCTCGGATATAGTATTATCCTAAGCTGAAATACAATTGCTGAATCTTGGGTTATCATTGTGTCCTAAAAATTCGTTCAATTATGTGCAAACTCGGATAGATGTTTTTAAATGTATTCGGAAACTGAAATTGAGGAAGCATTTCAAGTTGGCTGACGCACAGGATCAGGCAACAAAAATAACTAAACTAATGCAACCCACATATAAATTTCAGTTAGCAGATACCAATGCATTGAGGGTGGCTCAGGCCTTGGCCACCGACGATGCAAATGAAGGTATGTCTACACAGGAGGATCTGCATAATATGGGTATTAGAACCAACTTCCCCTGTGCCAGCAATTTTAATCCATCTTCTACTTTCATTCCGCTCATGCCGAAGGATACGATAGATGCTTTCAATGACATTGTAGTTGAGGACTTAAAGGAGCTACAATGTGTCACTGCAAGGAAAGTGAAAAGACACAGATACATGGAAAAACAATATGCAGCCCTCATGAAAAAATTACGTAACAACTCCAACCTTATAATAAATAAAGCAGATAAGGGAGGAAATATTGTTATCTGGCCCGTACAATGTATTTGGAAGAAGCGAATCGGCATTTGAGTGATAAAGAATGCTACAAAAAGGGAACTTTTAATGACTTCAAATGCCTAAAAGAGAATATACATAAAGAATTGAATCAATGGAAGAGGGACGGGTTATTGACTAAGCAGGAACATGGCTTCCTTAAAAATGAGTATTCAATAACCTCTACCCTCTATTTCATAACGAAAATTCATAAATGTATTACACCTATCCCTGGGCGACCAATCATCTCTGCTCAGAGGAGTATTCTGGAGGCGGTCTCCAGATATGTTGACCATTTCCTACATGAGTTTGTTGAAAACCTGCCTTCGTACATTAAGGTCACTGGACATTTCTTATCTAAATTAGACAACATAGAATGGAAAACTGATTATGTTCTCATTGCTCTAGATATTAGTACCCTCTATACGAGCATTCGACATGCAGACGGTCTAAATGCTGTTAAGTATTTTTTGGATCAGCGTAGTATTGCATATAAACAACATAATGCTATGCTTTTAAGAATGATTCATTTATGTCTTACTAATAATTTTGTCCTTTTTAATAAGGAAATTTACCAACAGCAGAGGGGTGTGGCGATGGGAGCATGCTTCTCCCCCACCTATGCATGTTTACATGTAGGGTGGTGGGAGGAGCATGTTCTCAGAGGGTCACACAAATTCTTGTTTGATTCACATGTGGTCCAATTTTGGAGATTCATTGATGATATCTGCATGGTATGGAGAGGTACAGAGGAATCAGCCAGAGATTTTGTGAAAAGCATAAATGTAAATAATTTGAATTTGCATTTCACGGCAGACATAAGCAGAACTAACATTTTGTGTGAAGAATGACACCATCCAAACGAAACTGCACAGGAAACACGCAGCAGGGAATGCAATTTTACACGCCAGGAGTGCGCACCCGGGACACTTGATCAGAAGCATAGCCTACGGGGAGTTCCTCTGGATGAGAAGAATATGTAGTTCTGATTTAGATTTAGAGGCATGTCAAATAGAGGCACATTAGAGGTTTCTGGCGCGAGGGTATTGTTCAAAGGAGCTAGAAGAAGCCAGAATTAAGGCAAACAGTCACAGTAGAGAGGACTATCTAGCTGGGTCGAGCAATGAGATCAAGTCGATAGATAATTCAGACCCTACCCATGCACAGAAACAGATTAGTCTCATCACCACGTTTAATACGGAGGAAAGCAAGGTGAGGAGGATTTTAAGAAAACACTGGCCCCTATTAAAAACTGACATTACCTTAGCACAACTAATACCTGAGGAACCGGTCATCACCTTTCGCAGGGCTCCCTCTATGAGGGATGCTCTAGTCAAATCTAGTCCCGAAGTGGTTAAATCCAAGAATTGGGTAATGAGTAGAACGGGGTTCCGCAAGTGCAAATTTGGTGTAAACACCAGTAAACACCAGTGAATACTGCACAACGTTTGATGTCAATCCCATAAGGATTAAAGAATCATACACCTGCCGCACAGAATTTGCGGTATATGTTTTACAGTGCACTTTCGGATTAAAGTACGTAGGTAGCAAGAAGTTGCAAGCCCACAACCGAATTCTACAACACTTGCGCGCGATTGTCAACTCTGATGAGAACTACCCGGTGGCCAGACATGTCAAGCTGGCTCATGATAAGAACTTGAATTATTATTATTGATTTAGTACCCAAGAATATAAGGGGTGGCAATAGGGAGAAACAACTCAGGCAGCTTGAATCTAAATATATAATTTTATTAGATACAAGAATCCCGAATGGGATGAACATGGGGGAAGACCTACATAACTTTCTTTAAAAAAGTCCTATAAATCTGTTTAGAATATAGTACCCCTAATAACATAGATGGGACCTAATTTGTACGCCATATGCACACTCAATGGAGAAAATACAAACAAAGATTAAAAAAAACATGATGCGAGGTATACTGGTGCCCTTAAATATTACATGTTTGTTACAATCTCACAGGGTACTGATGAAAGTGGTTGTGGTTTTTTCTTGGTTTTTTCTTGGATGGTTTGAAACAGAGTACTGAAGAGTGGTTTTAAAAGCAAGATTTAATCATGATCAGGGCACTTATGTGAATTTAGTCTTAGAGAATTTAGGGGACAATGAGAATGTATATGTATATACTATGTCACTTTTGCACTTTATTCTACTTGCACAACTGATTGATCAGATTAGGTATTTACTTAATGAAACAAGTTTGGAGGTTTGTGCTATACTGCAATTAATTTTGGCAACAAGTCTGTTCATGCACTTTTGACAGTCAATACAATTTTATGATCTATTTTAAACCGGGAATTTTGATATGCAATTTTAAATATCATTTTATCTGTGGTATTTTCACGTAGCACTATTTTGCCCTTTATTAATTATGCTTACATTAGCACTTTATTCATCTGAGCATGGTATTTTGCACAAGGTATAAGAAGATAGGATTTCTTTACATGGCATTTCAAAGGGAAAGTTGGGCCACTTGGCCACAACTACATCACAATGGTAAAATCATATCATAGGAACTGTGGAGATATAACAATTTCTTTGATATGAATAAATGCTGCTAATATATTGCTGCTATTTAAAAGTATTTATACATTTTTTTTCTGCTATATAAAAATATATTTATTTATATATTTATATATTTATTGTGATGCTGCTAGTGAATTTGATTTTTGGCTGTGTATGAAGAGGGAGCACATGGATAAGATATTTACAAAGTGGTTTTAGCTATTTAAACCCATGATTTTATATTGGTTCATGTGCCTTCATTAAGATAGCCAGTAGGTACATATAGTTAGGACCTAGTTTCCATAGGAAATCCACAACATTCTATTGGGAATAACTTTGGCGTCGATTGAGGAAATTGCGTGATATTTGCCACAATTTTGGCCAGCTCAGTTCTGCTCCTTCCCTGAAAGTTTTGGGGGGATTCATCAAGCGGGGGCCGAGAAAAAAGGGGGGTCCCAAAATGTGTTTTCCCCATGTTAATTTCGATAGGACGTTAGGACACGGCTACAGCCTGAACCGCTGAATGGAATTACACCAAACTTTGCAATATTGTAGGGACTGGTACGCAGAAGTGCCTTTTCTATATTTGGTGAAAATTGCTCCAGTGTTTTTTATGAAAATTAACTTCAAAAACACATATATATCTATATAAGCTTACTGTAAGCTTACTGTAAGCTGACTGTACTCTGTACCTTCCAGAGTACGAGCTGCATTCTGATTGGCTGCCAATGTCTGTCAACACTCCAAAACAGAAATTGTTGGCAGCCATCCTGTACCTCGGTAGACTGAGGCACAGGAAAGCAGAAAAACAAACGTGTAGAACTCAAAAAGGGGGCAGGGTAGAAGCACCCTGCCTGCCTACGCCTGCTCAGGGGTCCCACAAGGACCCTCCAGGTCCTCCCCCCCCCCAATTTTATTTTTTGGGAAAAATCACGGGGTACGCGTGAGATCTGATTAGCTGTCAGCACTTCATCCAAGAAGTGTTGGCAGCCATCTTGGGACCAATATACATGATAGCACCTCATTAAAAAGCATTGTAGTTAATAGAGGGTTTTAGGACTTTAGTTACATTATAAATCATTTGTTGATGGTACCATACTCATTTTAGGAATTGTGGTGTGTTCTAAGGTGATTTTACCATGTGAAAAAGCCTTCTGCTGGGATATCATGAATCATGTTTGAAAGAAAACTATTATCTCATGCTTTTCCCACAGTGGTTTGGAAGGGGATCTATAAGCTAAACTGAAAGCATATTTTCTGTGAATTCACATTATCTTTCTCAGTCATGTGAGAATGAAGTCTGACATTCTCAGTAAAACATGTACATCCAACAAGGACAGCGACTGTCAGTTGATTCCTTTGTGTTCTACTGCAGCTTCCTAGAGTGTTCTAAAGAACAACTAGAGCGCTAACAGTCCTACTTATTACAAAGGTATGGCACACCTGAAGCCATCTTGATTGGAATAAAGTGGTAACTCTTAAAACATTTAATTTAAAAAGGAACAAAAGGAGGGGGTATATTTTGCCATAGAAAGTATGATTAGTGCTGCAGAAAGAAAAATTAGGGCACATTTTGAGTGACTTCTCAAATCCTCTTCTATTTCATTAAAAAATTCTGACATGCAGTCTCCCAAGATGGCCACTAGAGACAAAAGAGCCCAAATGTAGCCCAAATATCACCCAGATGTAGCCCAAGTATAGCCCAATGACAAAATGTCCCAGAGTGTTCTAAAGAACAACTTGAGCACTAACAGTCTTACTTATGTCAAAAGTATGGCACACCAGAAGCCATCTTGATTAGAATGAAGTGGTAAGTCTGAAAACATTTATTTTAAAAAGGAACAAAATGAGGGGGTTCATTTTGCCATAGAAAGTATGATTAGTGCTTCAGAAAGAAAAATTAGGGCACATTTTGAGTGACTTCTCAAATCCTCTTCTATTTCATTAAAAGAATTCTGACATGCAGACTGAAACATGCACTTTGAATACCAGCAGCAGACTTCCCTGGTGAGCAGTAGCTTTACTACAGTGATCTAATGAGCAACTAGAGTGCTAACATTCAGAATTTATGGCAAATGTGTGACACATCTGAATGCCTTCGTGATGGAACCAAAGTAAACAAGCATTGAAAATGCAATAGATCTCGCCCTCGTTTAAGTTAAAGCCATTCTGTTTGTAATGAGGTGGCTTTTTAGCTTTGATTTTATTAGTGTTTTTAAAACTTTCATGTAAATAACATGCATATGTATGCATATATGTATATGTATGCATGCATTTATATTTGTATTTATATAGATATGCAGATTATATATGTTTATATATGTATGTGTATATATAGCTATATATACACATACATATATATAAATGCATATGCATATATATGCATATATATATGTGTATATGTGTGCGTGTAGAGAGAGGTAGAGAGGTAGAGGTGTAGAGGTAAAGAGATAGAGGTAGAGAGTGAGTAATAGAGAGTAGAGAGTGAGTAGTAGAGACTAATAGAGAGAGACGTAGAGAGAGGTAGAGAGGTAGAGAGTAGAGAGTAGAGAGTGAGCAGTAGAGAGTAGTAGAGAGCAGTAGAGAGAGTAGCAGAGAGTGAGTAGTAGAGAGTAGTAGAGTGAATAGTAGAGTGAGTAGTAGAGAGTAGTAGAGAGTGAGTAGTAGAGAGTGAGTAGTTGAGAGTAGTAGAGAGTAAGTAGTAGAGTGAGTAGTAGAGAGCAGTAGAGAGTGAGTAGTAGAGAGTAGTAGAGAGTGAGTAGTAGAGAGTGAGTAGTAGAGAGTAGTAGAGAGTGAGTAGCAGAGAGAGAGAATAGTAAAGAGTAGTAGAGAGTGAGTAGTAGAGTGAGTAGTAGAGAGTAGTAGAGAGAGAGTAGTAGAGAGTGAGTAATAGAGAGTAGTAGAGAGTGAGTAGTAGAGTGAGTAGTAGAGAGTGAGTAGTAGAGAGTAGAGAGCAGTAGAGAGTGAGTAGTAGAGAGTAGTAGATAGTGAGTAGTAGGGAGTGAGTAGTAGAGAGAGAGTAGTAGAGAGTAGTAGAGAATGAGTAGTAGAGTGAGTAGTAGAGAGTGAGTAGTAGAGAGTAGAGAGCAGTAGAGAGTGAGTAGTAGAGAGTAGTAGATAGTGAGTAGTAGGGAGTGAGTAGTAGAGAGAGAGTAGTAGAGAGTAGTAGAGAATGAGTAGTAGAGAGTGAGTAGTGAAGAGTAGTGGAGAATATTCCACAGTTTGGCACAGCACCACTTGCACAATAAGTCCAATCAAATCATATCACTTAGAGTCCTTATTGAAGCGCTGAATCTTGGTGTATATTCAAATGCTTTTATTTTCCTTAAGTTTATGTACCACAGCCAGCCGACGCATTTCGTTCTGTACAACAGGTCTTCTTCAGGGCGTTCTTATTTCCTTCAAGTTATGTCGGTATCCTGTTGTCATATAACTAGATATTTCTTCCAAATGTTAGACGAGACGTAAGTACATTCTTATTCAAAGTGACTAGGTATCAATTTTACCCACACAATTCGGGCAGACTTGAGTAATTTATAGCATCCTCAAAGTCAGTCTTTCAAAAATTCCAAAGTATAGGACATGATAATCCAAATCCAAATGTTTCTCAAGAATAGTCATTTTAATCGTTCGGAATATCGGCGTTTGGGCAGATATGACCCAGGGACCCCCAGTATGCAAGGGGAATTAGTCCCCCCTCTGCAAACGCGCCAGTGGCCTGCGTTGCAGAGAGGTGTAAAAAGGGGCATGACCTCATTTCACCTCTGTGCAATGCAGCCCCATGGCGCATACTGGAAGTTCCAGGTGGGCTAGTTGGCCCCCAGGGACCCCCAGTATGCAAGGGGAATTAGTTCCCCCTCTTCAAACATGCACGGGGGCTGCGTTGCAAAGAGGTGTAAAAAAGGGTGTGGCCTCATTACACCTCTCTGCAATGCAGCCCCCTGGCGCATACTGGAGGCTCCTGGTGGGCTAGTTGGTCCCCAGGGACCCCCAGTATGCAAGGGGAATTAGTTCCCCCTCTGCAAACGCGCCAGGGGCTGCGTTGCAGAGAGTTGTAACAAGGGGCATAGCCTCATTACACCTCTGCAATGCAGCCCCCTGGCGAATACTGGAGGTTCAAGGTGGGCTAGTTGGCCCCCAGGGGCCCCCAGTATGCAAGGGGAATTAGTTCCCCCTCTTCAAACATGCATGGGGGCTGCGTTGCAGAGAGGTGTAAAAAGGGGCGTGGCTTCATTACACCTCTCTGCAATGCAGTCCCCTGGCGCATACTGGAGATTCCTGGTGGGCTTTCAGGTCTTATATAGTTAGGAATTAGCATTAAAAAAACCTTTGAATTTCACTGAAAAAAACATAGGTTTCAGGCCGTATATAGTTAGGAATTAGCGTTTAAAAAACCTTGCAAATTCACTGAAAAAACCATAGGTTTCAGGCCTTATATAGTTAGGAATTAGCATTTAAAAAACCTTTGAAATTCACTGAAAAAACCATAGGTTTCAGGCCTTATATAGTTAGGAATTAGCATTTAAAAAACCTTTAAAATTCACTCAAAAAACTATAAGTTTTAGAGGTGTTATAGTTAGCTGGACATTTCACTCATACAAAACCATTGAAATTGTTCCTATATAGTTAGTTGTACTAACTATATTTCGCGCACCCGCAATTCACAGCTGATGATGTCACATATTACATCATTCATGACATGGTCAGTGACATCACTGATGACATCTCAAATGACATCACTGATGACATCATCCACGTGACAATCACATACACCTTTTCATACACTAGTAAAATCTTTCATCACTCTTTGTAAAATACAGAGTATCATATTTGAATCCATTGTTACAGCAATACAAGTATCTTAAAACCCACTCAGTGATTCATAGATGTATACACACATCTAATCACTTACCTGTAGACTCACTCATACATGCTGTCAATGAACAATAGAACACTACCAAAAATACTTATACACCTAAATCGACATTACACACCAGCACACATCCTATTCACATATGAAGTCATCCTACTCACTTATGCAAACAATGGATCATACTTACATATTTACTTAGCTACACACTTATACAAACACAACTTCATCTATTCATTTAGATAGTAAATATAAAGTTATCCATACAGTCACTCACACAATCATTGAGTCTTATGTATACTTATTTATATACAACAACTGACACATACATGTTTCTAGTTTGTTGGACATGTACCATTGAGAAATATATTTGCTCATCACCACACCCATAAAGATATTCACTCACCCAAACAACTGTTAGAACATGTAGTTTTAACTTCATATATCTAGTGAATCAACTATTCACACTTGTTTGGGCAGTCACACACTCCCCACCGAACCACACACACATTCACTCTCCCATACAAATACTCAGTTAACTAATCAATAACTAATATAGACTTTCACATAGCCAGTAACCAACTGGAGAACCAGTTTACACAACAACTGACAAAGTGATACAGATATTAAAACAGTTTAGTCACTATCCACTATATTTAGTGAGACACTATAAATTGGTCAAGTAAACAGTCAATTACACTGCTACTAAATCCTCCATCCAAATATTTATTTTTATATATCCACTCATTCTTCAATGCAAATTGCTATATATATAATGCATATTTAAATAACGAAGCAAACCACATTCACTGGATAATGTCATCAGTGATGTCATCAGTGATGTCATTTGAGATGTCATCAGTGATGTCAATGACCATGTCATGAATAAGGGTGGGCGCCCGATTCGGCTACGCCCACGGAGTAGGCGTAGTGTTGCCTTCTACGCATTTTGCGTAGACAGCGTAGCCGGCAACACTACGTGGGCGTAGCCGAGTCGGCCGCCACCCGCCTCCCTCCCGCCCTCCCCTAGATACAACAATATTAAAGCACTTACCTTGTCCGGGGCTCGTCCGGGGCTCCCTCTTTGAATAGCGTCCTTTTCCTGGAAACAAATGCGCATGCGCGGCAGCCCGCGCATGCACATTTCTCGGGAGAAATGCGCATGCGCCGCTGCCCGCGCATGCGCATTGGTATCCAGGAAAGGACGCTATCTAAAGAGGGAGCCCCGGACGAGCCCCGGACAAGGTAAGTGCTTTAATATTGTTTTAATCACTGTAATTCCTTAAATAATGTATGTAGGGGAGAGCGGGAGGGAGGTGCGTAGTGGGGCTACGCGGAGTGCGGGAGTGGGCGTAGCTTCTCGCCCTCTCCGCGTAGCTCCGCGGAGCCCCACTACGCCCCACTATGCCCAGGGTTAGTCGTGAATGATGTAATATGTGACATCATCAGCAGTGGATTGCGGGTGTGCGAAATATAGTTAGTACAACTAACTATATAGGAGCAATTTCAATGGTTTTGTATGAGTGAAATGTCAAGCTAACTATAACACCCCTAAAACTTATAGTTTTTTGAGTGAATTTTAAAGGTTTTTTAAATGCTAATTCCTAACTATATAAGGCCTGAAACCTATGGCACTCCACAGCAGCATGGCATCAACTTTTTTATTGCTCATGAAGGTCGCATTCCACCCCAATTATTAAGTTCCTTGTATATATATTTGTGAGTGAAGACAAAATAATATGTTTGGTCCAAATAATACATGAACATATTTACTTTAAAAGATTTCTTTGAGAAGTGATCCTTTTAAAGATGATACTATGAGAAGAAACCAACCTGCAGATGGCATGTCGGAAAGTACCTACCTTACACTCCAAAAATGAAATATCTAAATCAACAATGTTCTGTTAAAGGCATGGAGGGAAGCGAAAGGCTACACCTTTATAATATCTCTGTTTAACCAACTCCTGCATCTTAGTATGACGTGGCATAGTACTTCATGAAATGCAACTCGCCTCAACTTAGCTTTCTGCCTATATATTCTGAACTTTAACAGTGGTGCATTGATGAAAGTACCCATTATGGTTCTTCAAAAAAGATTTCAATTCAAAGGACTGTATTTAGTCCCAAAGGTATTTTGACTCTAAAGTTATAAAGTCATTTAAAGAACACTTTAAAGTTTGTTTCCATAAAAAAAAAATGGTTTGCAGGATAGCTCTATGTAAATATGCTTACCTTCCAGAAAGACTCTTTTTAGAAGCCTCTTTGAGAGCAAAGCCTTTTGCCTGGCCGTGCCAACACTAGATGAACACTGCCACCCTCTTCATGCTCAGAAAGCACTCAGTGCAAGTAGGCATCAGGTATAAGGTCCCCATGCTTTCTTAAAGCCCAGCAGAAAGCATGCCCACTGGTAGGGCATTGTATAAATATTATAGGACAATGTTCAATCTATATGTGGGGCAGCAGCAGAGTGCAGGCCTATGTACAAGAGTGTGATCTTTATTTGGTGATGGTGTGAGGAAATCTTAGAAGTGGATTAATTTTAACCCCTTCGCTGCGGCGGCTATTCCGCCGCAGCGCTAAGGGGGAGGCGGAAAACAGCGAAGCTCTCGCACACAATAACACAGGGTTTACAACTGGTAGACAAATAATAGTCAACACAACATATGTATAGCACGAAAAGGACAGATGCAGATTCTTGGTTGTGTGTCTCAAGATAGGTCATTTAATAGGTCCACAAACGGCCTTATTGATCCACAACCAGCCGACACGTGTTTCGTCGTGTGGAAATTATTCACAACGACTCTTCAGGGCTTAGAAGTACTTGACTTAACTACACCCGCGTAGCTAGGAGGGTGCGGGGGGGGGGCGGTTCGCCCCAGGCGGCATTCATTTGCGGGCGGCGCTGTGCGACACAGCACTGGTGGCCCGTGGACAGTCCAGGATTTTGTTAGGGGCAATAGCGTCACCCACACGTGCAGCTGTAACAGAGCAGCACTGCGCACGTGTAGGTAAGTGCAAGCGCACATGCTTGCAATTGCTGTACCACCTAGCTTAGTGGTGGTGCAGCGCTCGACGTACAGCATAAGTGGATCCCGGGGCCGTCAATCTTGGAGCGCGTGAAAGCGCTACCAATGACGGCCCGGGGCATCTTATTCGGCCAGCCCCTGCGCTGTAGGGCATTCAGTTAAAATATACAGTAACGAGCGAGTGCCCCACCACGCGCCACTAAATTAGTGAAGTCTGCAGTGAAGGGCGATTTGCAGCAGACAGTCTAAGAACAGCACAACAGCAGGCTCACTTAGTTCGAGAGCTGCACTTCGCGCCCACACACTTCCTCTTCAAAACGATATGAAAGGGCCTGAGGCTGAACTTCCCTCCGTTTAACCCTAATCCTCGCTTTGACTTTCCACAACGAGAAACAACAGCACAGTCAAGCTGCGTTTCCATTGGTGTCTTCTCAGGGTTGCACGTGCACTCTGTGGTCTTCTGGGCGCTATGTCTGATATGGCATTTACAGCTCAGACCACCACCCCTTTGAGATCCCCGACCGGACCGTGAGTATTTTCTAAATATAGCGCTTACTATCTTTGACAAGGCGTTGAAATATGTTATTAGATCGTAGAAAAATACCTCGTCAGCCACTGCCTCGACATTGTTCCTAAATCACTTTAAGTAAAATCGGTACATTTAAAAACATCAAATGGCAGACCATCTTGCATTAGTGGAATGTAGAGGTGAGAGTTTTTAAACTGAATATAATATATTTAGCCCACATTTCACAAGATGAAGTTTTGTAAGGCGTGGTATAGTGTTTCAGACATTACCAAACACACCAAATCAAAGCATACAACACACACAAGCAGTACTGAAGGTTTAACAGAAACATGAGACCCACTGACTGAGCGCACACTAACTAGGTGAAAAAGTAAAGGGAAATATAATTTAGTATTTATGTTTCTACACATATCTCAAATCTTAACATCCTAAAATTCAAACTTAGATACAATCAAGCACAAAGAGCACAAAGGTATAATAAATCTGAATTGTCTTTCACCATTTCTGACAAAATCCATTGCTTATGAACAGGAAGGCTGATAGCAAAACTATTTTAATAAACTTGGAAACTTGGCCTGTGGATTGGAAAGAGGGGCAATGACATAATAGGATGCAGAGACCCAGACACAGACTGTAACAGAAACACAAGCAAATCTGACGAGGTAGGTGGAAAATGGCAAGACACATTCTCAGCAAAGAAAAACTACTTCCAGTAGACTACAGCGTTGCATAACAAGATACTCAACAATGGCAGGTGGACAAGGAATTCGCAAACACAGGGCGAGATGAAAAACCCATGATATAACATTGCATTCCATAATATTCATGTAGCATGATTTTCAGGCCGAGTATACTAGACTTTGCTGTCTGCTGTAAACCATTTTGTGGCTCACAAAGAACATACAGGGTTCGCCAATCGTTTTAGTATTCTAGGGCCATGGGTGGATTCTATTCTTTAATTACCTTAATTGTCACCTCTTGTTACTCATACACATTGTGCAGCCTAGTTGTGCCCAATTGCTAATAATGTATGCTTTTCATGCGGTAAAAAGTATTGCCAAAACAATCTGAAAATATTTTCTTATAATTCTCTTGCTTCTTTTTTCATCTTTACTTTTGAACCCTAAACTTACGGTAAAGATAGATAGCAAGTCATACTATTGCATGAAGTTGGCACATACTGTTAAGAAACTGTTTGAGTGTGGGCTTGGGTAAGCCATCCATTACTTCTTAGCCTCGAGCCTTTGACTGAACGGCATTTTGTTCTAGGTTGTCAGGCTGAAAAGTACCCAATGAATGTTTCTGTATATACAAATATTTTTTCAAAGTATAGCACCAATGAATGACATCACATGTTTAGCGTTTTGAGTGACAGAAGCACAAGAGGGGTGTGGGGTGTTAAACCATGACAGATTGCACAGTTGCCGTGGATTAGTCAACAGGAACGCACATTGGTTAGCTCTTTGAGCTCTGTCAGATAGCACTACCTATTAGGGACTTCAAGTTAGGCAAGTGCAGTTTACCAAAGGGTCAAGCCCCGAGAGATTGTGCCACCGCTGTGGGATATTTTGCTGAAAATAAATCGTTTCTTGTGAGAGAATCGTGGTCCTCAATCTATAGAAGCCGTGAAAGTCTAAAGAGCCAGGTACTTCTGGTTGGCCATAAGTGATTTTCATTTTGATGGCTACTCATGCCCCAAAAGCAGGACAGGGAGGCAAGCAGGAGGAGAGCTTCCAGTTGAGTGCTTAGAACGTGAACGACTGTGCAAGCTGTCTGATATTGCCTTTCAAGCCAGGGATGTACAACCTGTAAGCTGCTCACACCCCGAAAGACTGCAATGCCTGCCTGGCCTTTCAGGACAGTCGAGTGCCTCCAGTGATAGCAGGACACTTTTAATGTAAGAAAGGCACAGTCTGGTCTCATCAGTTCCGTTATCCTGCCACTGGTGTTGAAAATAGCTGTTGGAGTGCGTTTTGTTTATCTGACTTCAGCTACTTCACAGCAAAATAGGTTGTGTAGATTTCTGTATTAAGTTATGCCTTCTTTCTTTCTTGCAGTCTTTCCTTTCTTTCCTTTCCCTTCTTTCTGGCTTTCATTCTGTCTTGCTTTTGTTCTTGCTTTCTTTCTTTCTTTCTTTCTTTCTTACTTACTTTCTGTCTTGCTATCTTCCTTTTTCTTTCTTGGCTTCTTTCCCCTTTCTCCTTTTTGATTCCTTCTTTGAGCCTTCATTCTTTCTTTCCTTTTTGTTTTCTTTTTCCTTTCTTTTTCTTGCCTTTGTTATTTCTTTGTTTCCATCTTCCTTTCTTTCCTATCTCCTTCCTTTGGTCTTTTCTTCTTTCTTTCCTTCCTTCTTGCCTCATTCCTTTCCTTCCATCCTTCCTTCTTCCTTTCTTTCTTTCTTTCCTGCTCAACCCACCCAACAAATAAACTGGGAAATCCCAGTCGATGCTCTGGCTTGGCTCTGCGAGCCCTTTAATGAGCAGAGCTATCAAAATATTTCCAAGTGTGCAGAATCCCTTCAATGTTGTTCTAACATATTTGAACAAAGGTTGATGAAGTTCCCAAAACCCAGATGTAAAATGCTTTATTAAAAACAAGCACTGGCAAAATCATTAGGTCAGTATCTGGCTACCAGCTTTTGACTTTGTCAGTGCTGGCCAACCTCTACAATAGGAGTACAGAAGGCTGAGTGAGGTAAGAGCTAAATGGTTTTCAGAGGGGAGGAAAGGATCTTTAGTGGCAGAGTGGCAGAGAGTTCACAGACAATTCCTATAAAACAAGCATTTGCAATGCAATAGGTCTTGCATTTACGCGAGTTTTAGCTAGTGACATTGCAAATAACAAAGCCTTTTATTTGTGTTTTAGTTCTTAAAACAGAAATAAAAGGCATTGGCATTATTTAGAGCTTAAACTCGTGTAAATGCAAGACCTATTGCATTGCAAATGCCTGTTTATATAATTTAGCAGAAACTGAAGCCATTTTGTGTTGAGTCTGAAGCAGAACTAGTTTGGGCTCTGGAGCTGAAGAGAACGGTTGCCTAAGTGCGTATTCACAATAGGCAACAGATTTCATATAAATACCAATCAATAGCAGCATATTAATGTGCATTTGCGCTTGTGATGTGTACATATGTATGTGTATAAGTAAAGAGAAAGGGTATTTAGGTATATATCTATGGGCATCTACATTAATGGAACAATATATAGATCTATGCTATGACAGTGAAAGTTTATGTGGCTAAATTAAATATGCTACTGGGGAGAATGTATACTAATACATGTATGCCCTCCCCCACTCCCATTTTATACCACAGAATATATGTCAGATGTCATGTTATTGCCATAGACCAACCCATCTAATGTGGAATAAACACTCTTCTTCCTCAGAGATTATTTGCTACTATGTCTTTAGAGTATACTATCTCTGCTGATGCTCACAAGGCCTATTCAGTGTGCCTGCCTCTCACTGTACGGATGTAATCCACTATCTCCTCTTAAATTTTTATTATATATAAATCTATTTGTTTATAACTACTACACAAGCCATAAATAAAGTATGCAAAGGGTAACGTGTTATGTACTACCAATTTTGAGTTAGGGAATAGTGTCTTGAGGCTTTGCTTCTTGTAAATCACTTCCCCTCCTATCCAGAACATTGCTGACAAATAATAGATTACCCTTTGCCCATAGATAGATCGATAGTTAGATAGATATATTGCAATTATTAGTTGTTTTTCGCGGATAGATCATGCAGTCTGTGTTTTCTCCTTTGTACTGCCGGTCACCGGTGTATTCAACTGTGTAGCCTTGGAACGTGTCATGTATGTGCATGTAACTTGCATGATCGAGGTAACTATTAGCGGCGATACTACGTGTCTCTCGGACCTCTTTCAAGTGCCCGCCATCCTTTTTGTCGGCCATCCCCCCGCCAGGGGCGGCAATCCAAGGGATAGCCCCGGGCGCCACAAGCTCTAGCTACGCCCCTGCTTAACTAGTCATATAAGAGAAACGAGATGTTGACATGAAACACTTTAATGTAATTTTAATTTCTCTTGAAACCAGTCACCCTAGTCACAGTACCCCTTCACCAATCTTGATTTATGGGGACGAACGGCACTGTATGGGTGTATTTATAGTCACACTCAGTCACCAATTCGATTTGGAAATGTGCTGTATTTTTCAACAAATACTGTACACACTTTGTTGTTTTCTGTCACCAGCCCTGAAGAGTCGTTGTGAATAATTTCCACACGACGAAACACGTGTCGGCTGGTTGTGGATCAATAAGGCCGTTTGTGGACCTATTAAACAACCTATCTTGAGACACACAACCAAGAATCTGCATCTGTCCTTTTCGTGCTATATATATGTTGTGTTGACTATTATTTGTCTACCAGTTGTAAACCCTGTGTTATTGTGTGCGAGAGCTTCGCTGTTTTTCAGTTTCTGTGAAAGTCTTTGATTTTAATTTTTAGCGGTTAAGGGCTTTTCCGCTCGCTCTGTACGCACCACACCACTACTTAGTATTTAGATACCTGATGTATACACCAGGCAGAGCGCCTCACTGTAACTGAGTTTTTCGAAAAAATCCTTCATTGCTGCATTCCTAAGGGGGAGGCGGGGCTGCGAGGCGGTCCCGTTCTCGTGACAGAACCGCTCCATCACGGCCCTAAGGTGAGCTGTGTTTGTGACGGAACGGTTCCGTCACGGACCCGCCCGCCCATTAGAACGTCAGCGCAGGCGCGGAATTCGCGGTGCGCAGGCGCGGCGAGCGGGCCGTGGCGGAACCGTTCCGTCACCAGCACAGCCCACCCGAGGCTCGTGACGGAACGGTTCCGTCACGAGCATGGGAGGGGTTAAAGATGATCAGAAACATGGGATGACACAATATTGGATGTATGTATATGTATGTATTTATGTACACAAGTTTATATAAGATATTTTGATTCTGGTAAACTAACCAAAAAGCAGCAGAGCACTTTACATGGTGAAAGACAAGAAGTAATAGGAGAAGAAGCTGGATTTTGGACAGGTAATGTATTGTAATGTAGTGTTCTTTAAAAAGGTGAGTCTTCCCCTCTCATAAATTGGAGAAACATTGGACATAGATAGAGGGATGTTGTTCAAGATCCTGGCATATAGACAAAAAAGGTCTGTTGCTTTGTTTTTTCTTTGTTACACCATCGTAGTCTGCAGCCTGAGGGTGTTCTGAGAACCAACAGAGATGGTGAGCTTCTTTGCAAGACAAGCGGGATGCTGTTGTGATGGCTATGAAAATGATAGAGCTGCTTTTGAAGATGGTGCGGGCTTGCAAGGGGAGTGAATGGTATTCCATCAGGATGAGGGTGATATGATCATATTTCTTCAAGTCCTGGCTGAGATGTACGGCAGCGTGCAGGAAGCATTTTAAGGGTGCCAGTGTAGAGTTTGGGAAGCCATGGAGTAGGGAATTATCACCATCCAGATGCAACAGTTCAAGGCTTGAACAGCAACTCTAAAACCACTTTATGGAAGTAGTAGTTTGACTTTCTTGAGAAGAGAGAGCTGGTACCAAGTTGTCTTTGTTTATTTGTCAAAGTGCTTCTTTAGCATGAGGTTGGTGTCCTGGGTAAATCCAAGTGACTTGGCAGTCAGTGAAAGTTGGGGTTCAAAGCCACAAAAATTAACGTAGTTGATCCTGGTTACTACTGTATCATTTTTGTTGTTCTTGGCAAATAACTATTTTTCTTGGTTGAGTTGATGGCTCTAGAAGGAGAAAAGATGGCCACCGGTACATAAATAAAGCGGGAGCTAAGCTCTGGGCTAGTGGGGGCATGAATAAGCCTTGGACTCAGAAGATACAACTAGTATTGTCTTCATCTTCAAACTTTACTGGCATTTCTAGCATGAGGTAAAAAAGAGGTAAAAAGAGACAAGGAACCTCAAACATCATACTTTTTGCAAGTAGAGCGTGGAGCTGTAGCCTCCAAGATAACTGATTGTGAAGACATAAGCTTCTTCTGTGCACAGACATGTGCAAAGGGAGAAGCTAGGAATCTTTGTGACTGCAGAGACCCCAGCCTCAGAGCAGAGGGAGTCATCTTGACCTCAGGATCAGCGAGGATTTGCCCACAAACCACAGAACAGCGCCCTTCTCAGTGGAATGAGTGAAGACAGAAATACATGAACTCCTGAGCCTCTCTGAAAGAATTTTGGATGCCAGGTTAACATTCAGAGAGGTCTACTCTAACATTTTATTTCAAGGCTGGTCCCGTCTTGCAGGAATTAAACTATGTACAAACAATAAATGAGAATCCCTCAGTTAACCCAAACATGAAATCAGCTTGTAGAAACAAAACATTATTAAAACCAAAGTGCTTACCGAACAATTGATAAAAAGCATAATGCATAAGAAAACTGGAATAAAAGAAAACCTAAAGATCCAATACGCACTATGCTGGCTGTGATAGACAATATCACTAACCATGACTTCTGAAATAATGGGCAGAAATGAACACGATTTCCACAATAAGGGAGATATTTTCACAGTTTTCATGAATAAAGTAATAGCAAAAAAACACAGCGACAACAGGAAAAGAAACTGGATGTGTCTTTCTCTCAAGGTAAATTGATAGAGCTATAACATGAAACAGAAAAAGTAAACGAGAGGACGACAGTCCATGTTTGCAGGCTGCATGTTTGATTGTAAGCAAGGATCTTTGCTATGTGTTTGATGAACTGGGAACACATAGAGATTTGAACAAAATATGTAAAAGGAGGAAAGTTAGTAGTGGTAGGATGGTCCCTGCAATTCAGGAGGGAGCTTAACTTCTGAATCTCAATGGTCTATAAAATGAAATCATAGATATAACCATCAAATATTCAACAGAAAGAAGACAAGTATAGTGGGATTAATGATAGTGTGGAATTCATCTACATCACAGAAGATTATCTGATTGTGAACCAGAACCTTTTGGCATGGCAATAACAAACCCCCTGCCATTCTCAATGACAGCAATTCTCTCATGTTCTGAATTTTGGGGAAGGAGAAGAAGACTGCAATAAAGAAAAAGTGAATTCCAAATAGATAGTCAGGTGGGTCTTAATGTTGGCAACAACAAGGACCTAGGCACCAGAATGAAAGATAAGCTTCAGGAACAGGCTCTTTCAGGAAAGGGAACTAATTAAAAAGTAAGTCTCACTAGAAATAAAGAAGACAAAAGAGCTATTGACCGTTCAAGAGAAAAGACAGACCACAAATTATATCCTCCTGAAATCACACTCTTGATTTACTAAGTCCTAGCTATAAAAAAGGAGTGAAACTGTTTTGAAAGCAGTTGAAGAACCAGGTAAGAGAGAATAAATTGATGTAAGTCAGAACAAGGATCGGGGAGGAGCTTCGCGCGCATCCGAGATGGCCGCATGAGCACAGGGCTTCCGAGGACCCTTGCTGCCTCCTGCATTTATCCTGTACAATATCCTGATTTGATGGAAGATCAATGAAGATGCAACCCGGCTGATGTACTAGAAGGTTTTTGGGTCGAAGTCGGACGCAGGGTCCCCGAGCTTTGCTGTCTTGAAATTTGCGGCCTTCTCCATGGAACAGCCTGGACTTTGAGATGTGACAGTGCCCTGGTCGTAATTTAACAACAACGGCTTGAGGGGATCAGACCATAGCCTCACTTCACTTTCGGTTTAGTTTCTCCGGCACACTGCCTCATATATGCGGTGTGTTTGTTGATCGGACAAACCCTGATGCCAGCTCATTGAGTTTCGAGGGGGCGACTGTTTGGCTGTGGACTCCACTTGGCTCAGCTTTGCCTCCTGTATTCCCGTGTGTGAATCTCAAGGAGCCATTTGGACCAGATCCCGAGCCTCCCTCCGGGGCACCCGACTCGCCATGACGAGCAAGCTTGAGGGTGAGAAACGGAAGGTTAAGACCACCTTCCGTGGAGGTTCCACCCAGACGAATGTCATGGATCGCTATACGCTTTCTAAAGGATCCCCTGGTGGCGCACCTACGACCCGGGAGGAGGTTGTCGACGATCCTGCTGTGTTGGCGGACTTAACACTACAAGACGTGATGGGTGCCATTGCTGGTATTCAGTCTTCTATTGGTCAACAATATGAAGCCTTGGCTCTGAAGTTGTACACGGTGGCTATCGATGTCAACCTCATTCGAACTGACTTGGCCAAGACGAATGAGAAAGTGAAGTCATTAGACCTAAAAAAATCCAGCCTCACCACGGACGTGTCCGACTTGCAAACGGAAGTGCGCAATCTTAGATCTGCAAATGACTTTTTTGCTCGTCGCTTGGAGGATTTTGAAGGCCGTGCACGGCGCAATAATGTGCGTATTATTGGGGTCCCGGAAGAATCTAGCCCACTCACCATTGATCTTCGAGTGGAGGACCCCATTCTTAATCATCTTGCACCAAAGGGCCTGAGCAAATTCTTTGCCATCGAACGTGCGCACAGAGTGCCAGGGGGGCACAGGGGGGCAGGGGAAGCCCGGTCTTCCCCCCGTCCGATTATTGCACGGATTTTCAACTTTAGGGATCGCGACGCCATTTTGCAGGCGGCACGGACAAGCGGCCCTACGCAGTTCGCGAACGCCGCTGTGAATTTTTATCCGGACTTTTCTCAATCGGTCCAGAAACAACGTATGGGATTCCAAGGTGTGAAACGGCGACTAAGAGACATGGAACTAAAATATGCTATGTTATTCCCGGCCGACTGCGTGTTGAATATGACAATTGAACATTTTTCTTTGTCAGGCCTGAGGAAGTGAGTGACTGGTTGGACACTTTGCCGACTCGCCGTGCTGGCCAGGTGCATGTTGGTGGTGAGGAAGGGGGACTGATGGACCAAGAATGATTATGATTCCTGTGTCCGGAACACTTTTCAACGTGATCAGCCGGGGTTCACTGACTTCTTTTGATCATTCCGTTCGTATCTTCGGAGGTAGCGGGGATGGCGGGACCCTTTCCTCCTCTGGGGTTTTCGTTGTGTAGATTAGTTCATGTTTGTAATTGATAGGGCGACAGGCACACTGCAAATTGGGGTGGCTTTTGAGTCGGTGCAGGGGTGCAGGGTGGGGGGGAGTTGTGTTGGGAACCTCAGGGGGAGGGAGGGACATGTTCTGGGATTCTTTGTCCTTTTTTCTTCAAGGCAAGGTACTTTCATTATCTTTGACATTGGTTTGATGCTCGTTCTGCGATGGGAGTTCATTGTGAATTTGGATGGGGGTTGAGGGTATTATGCTTGAATGTGAATGGGTTGGGTGATCGCATAAAGAGAGGGGTGGTTAGGCAGCTGTTGTGGCGCCTTTCGCCTGATGTCGTTCTGCTACAAGAGACACACTTGATAGGAAACACTTGTCACGCCCTTAATAGGTGGGGTTATCGTCTTGCTGCCCATTCTGGATTTACATCTAGTTCTAGGGGAGTGGGTATTCTGCTCAGGGTTTCCCTCCCCCTCGAGGTTGATGATGTGATTCTCGATGCCAGGGTTCGATATGTCGCACTTGTCGGGCGGTGGGAGGGGAAGCCAATCTCGTTGGTGTCAGTTTATGTCCCCCCGGGCTTGCAATCCACGACATTTACAGACCTGGGTCGGGTGGTTCTGGGTCTCCCGGAGGGTATTTTTATATTGTGTGGTGATTTTAACTCCGTTATTTCTGGCAGGATAGACCGCTATCCCCCCCGAGATCTTCCTGCTGCGCACTCCTGGTTGGGCGACTTCCTGGAAATATTGGGACTCATAGACTGCTGGAGACTAATGCATCCAGAACAGGCACAGTTTACTTTCCACTCGGGAGCTCATGGCAGTCTTTCTAGATTAGATTATATCCTGATACCGGCGGCACTGTCCCCCTCGATTGGTGAGATTAGACACCTGGCCCGGGGTATATCGGACCATTCCCCTTTTTGGTTTCATTTTAATCTCAGCATCGGGGCTGAAGGCAGGGTGGCTCTAATTAACCCCTGGTATTTACTCAACCATGGGACACGCGCTGAATTGATTAAATCATTTGATCTGTATTTTACTGAGAATGCTGGTTCTGTATCCTCACCTGTCTCGTTGTGGGAAGCTTTTAAGACTGTGATTAGGGGACAGGCATTGTCTCTGGTGGTATGTGCCAAGAAATGTAAGAACGAGGCAATTGTTAAGCTCGAAACTGAAATCACAGACCTGGAGACGGCTTTGGAGCGGGGGGTGTCTCGAGAAGCATTACATGTCCACCGCCTTAAACAATTAGAATATAAAACTTTGGTTACAGATGTGGCAAAGACGATGAGTAGGGAACAGCAGGGACGGCTTTATGATGTGGGTGATAAAGCAGGAACATTGATTGCCTGGCTGGACAGAAGAGAGAGAGCGAATCGAGTGGTTCCAGTGATTGTGACATGTGGTGGTGTGAGTGTAACTGATCCTGTTGGCATTGTTGAATGCTTTGCTGATTATTTTCAACAGGTCTATACCTCGGTGTCCGACAGGCCTGAAGAGGATTCGCAATTGTTGCTTCGGGACATAGCGCTCCCATGTTTGTCGGAATCGGAGCGTGATTGCTTGGATGCCATGCCCTCGGTGGATGAGGTGGCTCTCGCGCTGCGCTCCCTTCGCTCCGGCAAGGCTCTGTGTCCCAATGGCTTTCCTGTGGAATTGTATAAGTTACGCCCTGATACTTTAGCTCTCTATCTCTGTGACATGTTTTTGGCTGCGCAAGATAATGGCTCCCTCCCCAGAGATCAGCGTCTTGCGACCATTGTGGTGATCCATAAGGAGGATAAACCGCAAGATCGCTGCTCGTCTTATAGACCCATCTCGCTTTTAAATGCGGAGCCCAAGATCCTCGCCAAATTGCTTGCCAATCGTCTGATTACGGTTATTAGCGACCTGGTTCATCCGGATCAATCGAGTTTCATCCCGCACCGTAACACGGCATTAAATTTGCGACGTCTGCATGGTGTTCTCGCGAGGGCCCCAACGCTGCGTGAACCGGCCATCTTGGCGTCCTTAGACGCCACGATGGCCGTTGATACAATCGAGTGGCCTTATCTCTGGGCGGTACTCGCCAAGTTTGGATTTGGCGCGGGTTTTATTGGTTGGGTCAAACTCCTGTATGAAACACCACTAGCCCAGGTGGTGGTTAATGGCCGCGTCTCCGTGCCTTTTACTCTTGGGAGGGGCACACGACAAGGTTGTCCGTTGTCCCCGCTCCTTTTTGCTTTGGCGTTGGATTCTCTTGCCGCTTGGCTACGGTGGGAACCCTCGATGAAGGGTATACGCTGGACGCCGGAATTTGAGGATTGCATTTCCTTATATGCGGATGATATTTTATTGTACCTCACCTCTCCCCAAAAATCGCTCAATGTGTTTTTTGACGTACTTACCTCCTTCGGGAAGAACTCGGGCCTCATTATTAATTGGTCGAAATCCTACATTTATGTGCTTGCGGGTGATGTCCCTCGTTTGCCACGGGGCTGTCCCATCCAGTTGTCGCAGTCTGACTTTAAGTACTTGGGTGTGTTTATCTCCATGGATCCGGCGGTTTGCTACGAACGTAATTTGCTCCCCCCACTCCAACGGTTACGCTCCGATGTAGCGCATTGGCGTAAATTACCGTTGCCTCCCCTAGGGCGTGCGGCCCTTTTCAAGATGATGTCCTTACCGCGGTTCCTATATGCCCTCCAGAATAGTTTTGATGTCATCCCGTCGACATATTTTCGGGAAGTGGAATCGTTGCAGAGGCAACTAATATGGGACGGACGTTCGCGTATAGCTCTTCCGAAATTGACACTCCCCTAGTATGATGGCGGTATAGCGCTCCCGGATATTCGTAGGTATTATTGGGCTTCCCACCTGGCTGCTATCAACCATGGGATGTATGGCCCGGCGTTGAATCCAGCATTTGAAATGGACAAGTGGCTGCTCCCGGGTGGTGATTACTATAGGGCACTTTACTCGGGATCCTCCCGTTCACAACTCACGGGACCTACCGCTATAGCTGTGCGGGTATGGCATAGCGCAACGGCGGCTATGGGCTGGAGTAATAAATTAACGGGTGCGACACCGCTCTATGCCTCTGCGAAGTTGGGTGGCCTATGGAAGATGAAGGGATTTGATAAGTGGGACATGATCGGTATTGGTAAAGTGCGTGATCTCTGGGTTAAAGGAAGGGTTAAGGCCTTCTTGGAACTGCAAATAGAGTATAAGCTGAGTGACAGGAAAAGATTTCGTTACATCCAGGTACGTCATGCTCTGACCTCTGTGTTGCCGGTGGGTAGTGCTGTTCCGGATTCCTCTCCCCTCGAAGATCGTATACTAGATGGTTATGTGCCGGATAGTACTATCTCACTGTTCTATAAGAAAATGATTAATGACCGATCGGGTCTGCTTGATCGCCTCCGTGAGGCCTGGATTGCTGATGGTATTGAACTGGATGATGACTGTATAGGAAACCAGATGATAATGACAATCAATCTCACCAGCAGAATCTAAGATGAATAGGTTTCCTTGAGGACTAGGAAAGGAAAGATCCCGAAGAAAAGGTTAATGAAGAACATTTATTGAGTCTGTTATCACAAACACTCGAGAAAAAAAGGATACAGATTTAACTACTTCAAAGTCCCATTTGGTCCTTTTACAGAAGCCAAAACAAGCTCCCCATTGTGAGTGGTTTTCATTTTTGGATTGCTGAATCAAAAAATCTATATTGAAAATATGCAGGCTAAACAAACATTTCAAAGATTCTTCTTGTTTCTTATTCTGAATGTATTTCAAGTCATTTCATATGAGCAAGAACAAAGGAGTAAAGAGATGGAAAGAAATATCAATGAGCTAAAAGATTTCTGATCCAAATAGAGCAGAAATAAAAAAAAAGTATTGTTCCAGGGAAAGTTCTCAATCAGTTATGAAACTTAACAAGTAAAAGTCTTTCTGGGACAATGGGGAAAATAGGAAAATAAACTTCTTCCAGGGCTTGATTCAAAGAGGGCCTTCGCACTTGTGGTGGAGGCCTCCCAGTTGTGGGAGAGTCTCCGCACTCGGGGGAGAATCTACCCAATGAGAAATGTCATTGTGGAGAGTCTGTCCACGTGTGGAGACTCCCTGACATCTGCTCGGCCTCCGCCACGTGTGAGGAGGCTCTTTGTGAATCAGGACCACTGTGTTTAAGTTTTCATGATATATTCTTATGAGAAATAGTAATCTACAAATGTAAAATGTATAGGTTGAACTAACAATTAGGGCAGCTATGCAATGAATGATAAAAGCATTAAAATAGGTTAACATTTTCAAAAGGGTCACAAAAGAGAAGAGGCTAAAGAGAACTAACGTATTATTAGCTAGTGCAAAATATTGTATGACATTCCTACGGGCCTATTCATGAGTCAGTTTGCGTCGCTCTGGCACCACTCAACATGATGCATGAGTGATACAAACCTTATATGTCATTTATGAAGCCATGTAAGGCCACTTTATTTGGTCCTGGTTGCCTCTATAAATCTGGAGTAAGGCAACGTAAAGCAAGTCACTGAGTTGCCTTAATCTGCCCTGGGAAGCTGTTCCATGGGGAATGCATGGTTGTTACCACACAACTCCCATGGTTTTAGATGAATTCCTAGATTTACCAGAACTGGTAGACCGGGGAGTTCACCAAAATATATGCCTTCTCAGGGGAGGAATAATGTGGTGAAATATCTGTATTTATCCTTGTTACTTTCTCTTTCTATGAGTGCTCATTTCTACAGCACACCTAGAAAGAGGAATGTGCCTCAGAGGATTTTTTGTGCAGGAAGCTGTCCCTTTCCTGAAGAAAAACAATCCTGCATGTATTGCTGGTATCCTTGGACCAGGGTGCAAGGCTGCCTGCATTGGTGCTAGGCTGCCAAAAGGGCACACCACAGAGGAAGTGGCAGGGATGCACCATATTGCTAAATGCGATGCATTCCTGGACATTGCCATGCTGCGCTGGGTGACATTCTTATAATAAGCCCCATAGTTTTTACCCCCAAGCCTGGACAGAGAAATGTGGCTCAGAGGCCAGAGTGGCTGGTTTGGAGCACAGGGCTCACAGTTGGATTCCCCGGCAGCAGCTCAGCCCAGCATCAGGGGATTCTAGGCAGTAGCTCACTAAATCTCCCTGACGGCACTCAGCACCATGAAATCATAAGGAGTGGCATGTTTGTGCTTTACAAATAGGAATTATTAATCATTATTATTATATTATGCACCACACAAAAATGAATGCCCAACAGTGCATTCTTAATCTTTACAGGGGTTGCAGCCCCATCCTATCCTTGTGCGAGGGGCACAGGAGGCTTAGGGATAAATGGAGGGTGCCCTTGAGGCATCAATAGGAGGGTTGGTGTGGGAGGAAAGGACATCAAGGGAGAAAACGAGGTTTCAGGGTAAGTGAGCACAACTCTTGTCCATGTGTATATGAATAAAGGCAGAAGAATGAAAAGAGAACGGGGATCAAGGATTATATATCTTTTATCCGTTAGTGTCAACAGGTTGAATGCCACCAGGAAAGGCAAACATTTTACGGGCTGATTTTGTTCTATTGCAATAGACCCACTTAAGATGGAGAGACTGAAATGTAATTATCTAAATGTGTTTAGGTTGAAGCTATATGACAATCCATGGCCTCAGCAGTAGTAGCGGGTGCTTTTACAGCTCAGAAGAGTTGTGGTTGGAAGGTAATGCAAGAAAAGAAAGACAAGAATGGCAGATGGTTGGAAATATATATGACAATATTTATGAGTAGTATAGTATATAGATCTGGGTCGGCATATGGGGGTAGGTGCCAGCAGTGCCTCTTGTTCAACAAAACCACTGTGAATCTATGGTGATACCTACGCCGCCACCCATGGAGTAATGCTCCATCAGTCTTTAGGTCTCACTAGAGAGTAGACAAATTGTCTAGTCACTGCGGTAGCTCAAGTAGGAGCACTGAACCACAGGCGCCTCCAGCATAGCATAGGGGGACAGTCACCCCTAGACACGCACTTGCATTATATACACTACACAATCACTATTGATTACCTCTGCACTGGTACTGATGAAGCGCACTGGATTTACCTGACCTTGCTAGAGTGAAACATGTCGACCTGACCACACTCTTTGTTACCCAGGGTACATTTTTACCCATAGTGTAACACACAACCTTCTGTTTTTTTAATATGACAGGGGAACCCATTTATTAATAATAACATTACTGCCCTTTGGTATTCCCAAGCCATTTTTATCCACTACCCCACCAGCAAATTCACTGAGAGAAGGACCCTCTCTACATACCCGCACTCATCATACAGCTGTTCTCTGTTGCAGCACCGGCCCAATGAGAAGCACCACCCGATGATGAAGCATGACATCCTTTGGGGGTGTGAGGGCAAAAAGAGACAATACATGTCTTCCCCCCCCACTTGCTTGACTTTGGGAGGGTCCAAGACCAGACCTAACTTTTTCTTTCTTCTTTAGGATCTCCCACCTTGCCCTCTCCTTATCTGAGTGTGAGCATGACTTCATAGCACGCACTCCGATGGAACAGTGACCCCCCTACTTGGTTATAATATAGTTGAGATACTTGGTCAATTTATCACTCTGAAACAAACTGGTTTTATACCTAACAACAAAATTGCTGCCACCCGACATTAAGGGGCATATTTATGAGAGCCAAGTATCACGTTTGCACCACCCATATTGGTACATGTGTGACTCAAGGCTTGCAGTCAGATTTCTGAAGCCATGCAAAGTCACATTATGTGGTGGCTTTCAGTGGTTTCATAAATTTTGAGTAAAGCAACATAGTGCAAATCTCTGTGTTGCCTTACTCTGTGCAAGGGAGTCGTTCCATTGGCGTAGCTATGGATGTTCCCACACAACTCCCATGAGTTTTGACACATTCCCAGATTTACAAGGCATTGTAAACCTGGGAATGCATCAAAATTGTATGCCACCCCAGGGCAGAAGTAACGAGGAAACATATATTTATTACTTCTCATTTTTTCCTCTTTCTGTGTGGGCTGCATTCTGCAGCACACACTGAAGGGTGAAACGCCTCCATAAATTGTTTTCTTGTAGGAAGGTGCCCCTTCCTGCAGGAAGGTGCCCCTTCCTACACAAAAACAATACTGCATGCAATGGAGACACCTTTGCACCATGGTGCAAGGGTGCCTGAGTTGGCGCTAGGCTGTCAAAATGGTTCCAGGACAGAGGGAAAGGAGGGGTACGCACCGTTTTGGCTAAGTAAAGTGCTTTCCTGCCCTTTCACTTTGACGTAGGGAAGAGTAACATGGAGACTTGCTGCTCTGCCCTACGCCCAAAACCCCATAAATGAGGCCTTAGATCTGGGAAGCTATGGACTATTCTGAGACTACTGAAACACTTCCACGGGCTATTTGGTTTTTAGATGTGGAAAAAGCTTTTGATTTGGGTAATGAGGGCATTTTATTTAAGGTTTTGATAGAAATGGATGGACCAACTCAGTTTATGAATGTATCAATTATAACATATGAAAACTCAATAGCTATTTTAATACTAGAAGGGTGCTATGTAGGTCCAATAACGATACGCAGGGGGACACAATAGGGTTGCCCCCTCTTGCCTCTTCTTATAGAGCCTCTTTCCCATAAAATTAGCAACAACAGAAGTAATATAGCTAGTGCCTAACATCTCTGCAGTATTTAAATTATGAAAGACAATTTTAACAAGTATACAATAAATAAATAGCAAACTGAAGTGGTATTAATACATTACGACAAAACTCTGTTAGACCCCAAATTTCAGTTGATGATTCCTTCTAAGCCTTTCTTGTGCTTAGGGGTGAAGGTCATGAATAATACTGCCCAGATAATGCTGGCCAGATCTTCAAATTAAATTATGTATTATTGCTGACTGATATTAAGAAAGATCTTTAGAAATGAGACAAGAGGCAGTTTTTTGTGGTAGGCATAATTGATTTGATAACAATAGTTATTTTAACGCACTGTTAAATAGACAATTATCTTGCTATGATAATCGTATTTAATCTGAGCATGGAAGCAGCTGTGAGTTCGAAAAAGGGAAACTGGGAACTACCAAACTTTGCGATTTATTTTGTGGCTTCCACTAATATGATTCTTTCGAAAAAACACCGGACTCTGATGTGCAATATATATATTTTTTAATATATTTTTCAATGACCGCTAAACATGGCAACTGGGGCTTTGTTAAAACTTTCAGAAAGCCTACATTTTTTAAGAAATTCAGATTTAGAGTCCTTTGTGTGCCACGTCAGTGCTATGACATTCTGCAAAATGGAAGAGAGAAAGCCTAAGCCAGTTTGGGATCCGATCCAAGTGGAAATAACCAAAATATGTAACCCTTTTGGGCAGAGTAGTATCAGAAGGTAAAATATCGGTGCATATTCACAAGGAACCATCTCGAAATTAACTGCAATTTATCGCAGCCAAAGTCGTGATAAATTTACCCCACCATTCACAAGCTGGTGCTAACAGCCCACAGCACCACTTTTCCTGCGATAGCAGCCGCAAAAAACATTGCCACCGGGGACCCCTGCAACTATCGCTAATGAGATGCAGAGTAGGGGTTCCCGTGACAAAAGCTGCGACAACACCATACCTCAACATTCACAACGACCAGACAAATTGGCGATAAGAACACAAAATCCGCGATAAGGCGCGTTGGCCATAGGAATTTTACACCTGCTCTGACCTGGTCTAAAGTCAGATGGCAGCCTGCACCACAATAGCGAGCCCTGACCAGGGCGTCATTGCAAAGGCAACAGATGCCATGGAGCAACTGAACATGCAGCACAGACACCCAAGAGGGCCACAACACCCACCCAGCACACCCCCCCCGGACCACCACAGGGGCAGTGCAGACAATTACAGCGGCCCCCCTGGAAACACACAACAAAGTCACTGTCAACTACAGGCTGAAAAGGACAACCATCCTACGCATCCTGGTCATCATCACCTAACAGACTCACGGCACCAACGGAGTGGACAACCAACATCCCACCCCACACCAAGCTGCAGGCCGTGCACCACCCAGTGTGGATGATCCCTTCACCCTCCGACATTCCAACAGCAACCAGCCATCCCAAGAGCGCACACAGGGAAATGCACAGCCCCTTGGCAACTTCCCAATTAACACCCCACTCACCTCAACTCCACAACCATGCAATCCACAACTCTGGCAATGTACACGTCACAAAATCACAACCAACATGCACAACAACATGCCCACCCACCAGACACGACAGAACAACTCACAATGGTAACCTGGGCAAGCTGCAAACATGAGCCATCAACGGCATGGCACCTCAGCCACACAATAGCTGAATGTGGGGAGAGGTGTCAACCAGGCATGTGTGAAGGATGCAGTAGAACCATGATTGGGAGAGTACACAATGCCAAGCATGGCGGCGAATTACTAAACAAACCGCAATATGCAGAACACCCATATTCATGGCGACATACACCTCTGGTGAATGGAGTGTAGAGGACAGTGGACACAACCATGTAACCCCAGCCCATGGGGGGTCCTTGCAGAAATGTAGCCTGTTAAGCCCCACCCATAAGCGTGAGCAGAGTGGGATAGGCCAGCGTACGCCAGGCCAGCGTAGGGGTGTGAATAAAAAGCACGTAGTCTCTTCTGGAAAGCCCAATGTCTCTGCTGGGGCGGCGCCTCCCACCCCGCCATGAGGCCGCGCCGTCCTTGCTAGCAGAGTTGCCTAAGATCCCGTGCGCCTCACATTACCCAGCCCGCTGGCCCACAAACCCGTCAGGACCGACCCTATGCAGCCAGGCCACACTGATCACCATCCTACACCGGCGTGTGTCATGGAGGGCCCACCACGTGCCAATGTAAGCTCCAAGGCAATCAGTGAAGCATAGTGCCATACGCGCTTCTTGTGACACATCCTGCCACAAACCCTGTCCAACGCCATCCGGTGAGCCGTGCTGCCACAAACCCTGTCCAACACCTTACGGCAAACTGTGTCTCAACAATCCTGTCCAATGCCATCTGGCAAATCGTGGATGAGGGACTAGGACAACCCTGCGGACCAGTAGGTCTTATATCCAGCACCTAGTCACGAATCACGATTGACTGAGTCCCCACCAGTGGACGCATGGAGAGGAATAAGAGGAAGATGCGGCTCAGTCCCGACGATAGCCGGGTCATAGTCACGGAGGTGACTGGACATGTGGTGCCACTGAACCTGAACTACGCAGGCCGGTGGGGCCACCAACCTATGCCGGCGAACTCGGTGAATAGCCCGTGCTGTCCACTGCCTCCAGACTACACTGCTCGTGACCTATGCTGTGCTTGAGTAGGCAATAGATTTGGAATAGAACTTTGAGTATGCAAAGGCTGATTACACATCATTGTATGCAAGGGGAGGCCTAAGAGGATGTAGCCTTGCAACTTGGCAGAGAGAAAAGGATCATAGTTACAGAGGTGTTCGTACACTACCGACAACTGCACTGGTGTCACTAGCGCTGTGCATTGCGAGCCAAAGACACATGGCTGTGGGCCACTGCTGACCGCTACCTACGACCCACACTGCAGTACAGTAGATCACAGAGTCATGATTCAGCAATGGCAGAGTCCATATCAGTGTACCGGCATCATCGCAGTCTGCATCCCCATTCAGCCCGTTTGCTACTAAGTCTGTTCCCTGACATTCATGGACACTCTCTTGTCGAACAGTAGTGGTGTCTGAGCCTAACGACTAGGGGCAGTTTTCACCCCCATATAGCTGATACTGAATTGGTGGTAGCAAGGGGCTGTCGCATTCCACTCCTCCATTTGCTGCTACCTGATAAAATCAAACCTTTCGGCATCTTGCCCTGGAGGACACCTTCAGCTATCCCCCAAAACACTCACCTCGGACAATGATGCGTACACGCTCAGGTTGCATGGCCCATCTGACTGCACTGCAAGTCACTGTACTGTGGCTCTGTGCCTGTGCCGGCCGCAGTGCATCCGGGACCACTAACTCTGTGCTGGTCAAGTCCAGGACCCCTTCTCCGGAGACATAGGCTGGCCCCTGAGGCGTGGTGGCCAGTGGGCTCATCAACGCCATGACTCTGTGGCCTTGCGCTGTACGCAGCCTCCGGGCCCAAATGCGTCCCACCAGGTTCACCCACCAAAGCGAGTCCAGATCGGCTCGGACAACGCATCACAGCAGGAGGCACACACCACCACTGCAAGGACCACCTCCAAATGCCATCTGCCAGAGTTGAAGCGGTGGCCCTGACAGACTTCGTGGTTGTCAGAAAAAACTATGGAGAGTGGCTAGGTTATACCTTGCGCAAACCAATACTAAATAGTGGAATAACCAAATTTCAAAGATAAATACTCCAGGGAACAAGAAGGCAACGGCCAACCACGTGCCAGAAAAAATATTCTGTGATAGACTATAAACAAAGTTTTGCCCCCGAGCTACCAGAAACTAGTAATCAGATTCAGTCAAATCAATTTCATCAGTCCAAATAAACATCCGAGTTTGATAGTTCACAGTAATAATTTCTTTATTTTCTTGTGCATAATTTGAAGCAATGTTTCTCAATGATGATCCTGTATAGTTAACATCATCAAATGTAGCCAAGAAGCCGACATGTGTTTCGTTTCGGGGATAAATCACCCGACGACTTCATCAGGGCTACAGCAACAAGAAAAACACATATTTGTACTAAACACCAACACTACAACCAGGTTAGATTAAACTTAGTTCATCACAATAAATCTATAAAAATAAAAGATGAAAGAAAAGGAAGAAACAACACCAAAAAGCACCTGGATTTCACCCAGTGAAAAAGACCCACATCAAGTTCATAATGTGAACAAGATGAAAAGCATAAAGAGAAAAGTGTAAAACATGAAATATAGAGAAACCAGAAGGTCGCCAAGATAATAGAACATATTATCAAGGAAAATAGAGAACCCAGCCTAATAGTCCAAACGGACTATACATTCAGCTCAATAAGGAGTTGGATATAACACAATTGTTCTACAAGTTATTTAAATCTGGTGACAATGTAATCCAGAAAACAAAACAAAACGATTGTACTTGAACTATATAAAACTCACCATAAGCTATTCTTTTGGTAATATCGTCACCGCATTCCAGGTAAAACCTGTATGCGGTCCCATGAAGTGGGTCTAGATGGAAGAAAGGAGGGGGCTGGGGGGATGGCACGATAAAAACACAAATGCTTTTATAAAAAGGCCATCACATCCACTATTCAAGTCAGTGATTAAATTCACAATCCACAATCATTATTGTTGCGCATATTCCATATTAATGTCACATGTCAAATGAGCATCATGAGTAGAGAGGTTGTATTACCCACTCTTATAAAAAGCCATATATAGTGGTCATATAATGTCATTATACATAGAGGTAGTATTACCCACGCTTATAAAAAGCCATATATAGTGGTCATATAGTGTAATTATACCTAAAAGAGGGAGAGTATTCCTTCCATTTGCAGCAATCCGTATTCTACAAAATGTAAAGCCAACATTCTATAAAGAATGAAAAAAACGAATATTAAATAGTAATTGCCTATATTATGAAAATATTAATATTATTAAATATCCAAAGTCACAGTCTATAACGTACGCATAAAATCGATATAATTATAGTCCCAATGGTCTATTTTGAATAACACTAGAGGCCCGTAGTTAAATAATATGTCAATGAATATTGAGAAGCCAGACCGGCTCGGAAGACGCATCACCGCAGGAGGCAAACGCCACCACTGCAAGGACCACCTCCAAACGCCATCTGCCAGAGTTTAAGCGGTGGTCCTGACAGACTTTGTGGTTGTTCAGGCCTGTTGTGGCTGCCATCATCGGCCTGTTACTCTGCCCAGCACTTCAGGTGCCAGTGACTCTGTGCACCACAGGCCATTGTCCGTAGCTGATTGTGTTTTGTGCTGCGGAGCGGTTACACAGGTATGTCACCTCAAAGAGTGTGGGGGCCCTGAGACGTTGATGGGGAAGATGATGCAGGTCTGACACACCCCACTGCATCTGCATCAGGAATAAATCCTAGGGACACAATTCGAGACTTTTCCTGCACATGAGCATGCTCATCTCTAGTTGTTGTTGTTGTTGTATAGCTTTATTTCGAAATATTTGTCATTTCTTAAAAGCATTACAATGCAAAACAAGTTAAAATATACAACAATTAAGCAGTTCGACCTTCTAAAACACATTATACAATACAGCAATATACAGTCATTAAAAGCATAAAAATGATGGGAAACACAGCATCCGATGGCAAGAACAAGTTGAGACAGGGTGGGTGACCTTACTGGAGGAGTGATTTCCTCACTGATCTTATCCTCCATGCCCAACCCAGAAATTTTGCCAGGCAACATGCAAACAAAGGGCAAGCATCCGATCTTAGAAGCTGTAAGGCCTCCAAATGCGACCGGGTGCCCAGCCTCATGCAAAGGAATTTCAGCCATCTACGGCGAGGTGCAACATACGCTGGACACTCAAACATTAGATGGGCAATGGACTCAACCCTATTAACACAAAAAGGGCAGGATGCAATAGTTTGCCAGGGTGGTTTCCAGCTCGCTGTCCACTTTCCTAGAGGGAGGACTCCAACCCTGAATTTAAAATACAATGCCCTATCCATCGGGTTGGAGATCAGGTCCAGATAAGGTTCTCTAAAGGGGAGATCTTTAATAAGCAAAAACTCAACAGCAGATCTGCAAAGTTTGGGGTGACTCACTCTCACAGTTGCCACCCAAGACCAGAATAATTTCTTTAGCAACTGTTTAGGTGGAGATGTTCTGTTGGCCCAAGCGTCTCCCAAGCCCAATTCGCAAAGGAGGCGCTTTACTTCCGTGAGCCAACCAACATTATGCCAGCCCGGGGTTGAGAGGAGTTCACGAAGAGCGTCTGCGTAGCTTGAACGTTCTGGTACATTCCATATTCGAGCCCACAATAAGAGGGGGCGTAGCTTTGCTTGCTCGGATATGGGGCGTGTACCTGAATCCAGCAGGAGAGGGAGAGTGGGAGTACTATGAGGTAACCTCATTAGATCTTTAAGAAATTTGTTCTCAAGGTAAGTTAAGGTATCAAATTTCTGCGTACCCCAAAGCTCTGCCCCATACAACGCCGCACTCACCCTATAAATATCTAGAATCACCCCAATGGGTTTAAGGGGTGAGGCACGATGCTCCTTTAATAATGCCCCTGTGACCCTCCTATGAGTCAGAATGATTTTTTGATGATGAGCCTTCCAACTCATAGAGTCACAAATTCGGATGCCTAGGTAATCGAATTCCCTCACCCTTTCGAGTGGGACTGAGTCAAGAGTTGGAGGGTAGACGGCCTTCCTAGGGGGATTCAAGACCAGGAACTTGGTTTTGCTTATGTTAATTGCCAAACCCCTGGAGTCGCAAAAGTCCTGGAACCTTGAAAGCAATGTTTGGAGGCCTAGCGGGGTTTTCGAGATCAGCAGGGTATCATCTGCAAACAGGAGAGTTGGTATCTTTCTGCCCGCCAGGGAGGGTGCGTCTGCTGGTTGTTTAAGGAGGTGCTCCACCACTCCGTTTAGGTAGAGTGAAAACAGAGTGGGGGCTAGCACACACCCCTGGCGGACACCCCTGTCTACAGAGATGCAAGATGTTTTTTGGCCCTGTGCGCCCCATCTAATTTGTGCAAAATTGCTATCGTGGAACTTGATGAGCAAGGCCAGCAAATACGGGGGGATGCCCAAACCCTCTAGGACAACCCACAATTGGTTACGTGGGACTAGGTCAAAGGCAGTCCGCAGGTCTATGAACGCGAGATACAGACTGCCTTTGCCCAGTATGACCACTTTCCAATAGAGCATTAGAAATCGGAATGTCTGCTCAATAGTGCCAGTTCCGGATCTGAAACCGGCCTGAAAGTCAGACAAAACCTGATTATCTTCGACCCACTGCAAAATCCTCCCTAAAACTACTTTGCCTGCTACCTTCTGGGTAGAATCGAGCAGGCTTATAGGGCGGTAGTTGGAGGGGTCGTCCCTACAGCCTTTTTAAAAAATCGGGACGACTTCCGCACCCCTCCACGAGTCCGGGAGGCATCCACCAGACATGGCCTCATTCAGGAGGAGGGCAATAAATGAGCTCCACACCTCCGCATCGATCCGGAGCATATCACCAGGGACGCCATCTGGACCTGCCGCCTTGTTAGGAACAAGACACCTAATTGCTCCTTCAACCTCCTTGGCTGCAAAAGTATGGTCAATATCTGTATTAGCTGCCGGCACACTGTGCCTGGGACCCCTGTTCTGACCTGGAGCCCCTGGTGAAATGGAGTAGAGCTTGGAAAAATGTGCAAACCAGGCCTCCCCTGTGATGTTACATGTCAGCAGTGAGTCGACAGGCCTATCCCTACCTCTGAGCAACGCCCAGGAACCCCTCGTGTCCTTTTTGGAGCTAGCGTCCATTAGGTCTCTCCAAAAGTTAGTTTCATGGGTATCCCTTGCCACTGCTTGAACTTTCTTATAGTTTTTCCTAGCGAGTGAGATCTGGGCAGAGTCTTTATTTCCAACCGCCCGGATAAGATCGCTTTTAGCAGCACGACAGGCAGAGGAATACCATTGGTCTCTACCCTTAGTTGCCGTTCTCCGAAGGGCTCTAGCCCTACCCTGTGGAACTATAAACAAGTTGCTGAGGGTGGCAATAGTCTCTGTAAATGCCGTAAGGACATCATTGACAAAATCCGACGCGCCTAGGTGGTGCTTTACTTTTGACATTATGTTCCCAGCTTGGGCCATTCTTTCCTCGTCCGCAACAACTTTCGCCCATTTTAATCGCCTACCGCAATTAGATGGTACAACTTCGTGGGAAGATTTCCAATTGGATCGAGGCAAAGATGGAGTCCCTACATCCCACGGGAGGGCAAGGGTTAGGACCAGAGGATTATGGTCGCTATCAGTTGTTTGTTGGACTTCCATATCATGGAAATACTGCCATGAGTTATGGTTTAGCAGTATATAGTCAATTCTAGAGGTGTGACCCACCCTATTATAGGTGTACGCACCCCTAGAATCTGATTTAGATCGACCATTAGTGGCCCTGAGGCCATGTTCTAAACAAAGAGAGTTAAGATCAATGACATTCTGGGTCCATTTTTTAATTGGGTCAAGAACGAGCAAAGGAATACCTCTCTTAGCATCGTCTTCCCAGATGTCCAGGATATCCTCGCTGGCTAACGGTTCGAAACAACAGTTGAAATCACCAGCCAGGACAACGAGGGAGTCAATGTTGCAGCCACTGAGCTCCTCTTCAACTCCAGTTGAAGATAGTAATGATTTCCCCCCCCCCTGGACCCTCTAAGATACAGATTGAACACCTCTAGCTTCCTGCCCCCGGGGCACTGTATAGTGAGTCTCATGAGGTCTGGAGATTGGGTGTTTATGTGTCTTATGGATAGACCCAGTGCAATACTGACCCAGATAAGAAGTCCACCAGATGGGCGGCCTTTACTGCCATGTGGTTTGGATGCTGGCACAGAGTAGGTCGTGAAACCCACCCTGTGAAGGGGCTCCAGGCACCAAGTTTCTTGAAGGAGGCACATCACAAATGGGTCCACAAAAGAGTTCCAATCTGGCTTGTCGATGTTTCGAGCAAGCCCTGCCACATTCCAACTCAAGATCTTCAGCTGGGGAATATCTATGGAGCTCTTGCAAGTCGAAGGGGCAAAAGCAGGGGGGTCAGTGTTAGAACCAAGAGTCCGGGAAAACTGGAGAGGAATTGTGAGGAACGTCGAAGCAGCTACTGTCTCGCACACAGTTGGAATGGCACTGTTGGTACCATTGGTATTAGGAGAATACAGCAAACCCTGTACAGACAAGGGCTCTGCCCCGGGATGAATAGGGGGGACAGGGCTAGTCCCAGCAAGGGTAGTCAACAAGGGAGGGAAACCAACTTCCACCAGAAGTGCGGAAAGCTGAGCGGGTGATGCCGGCTCAGGGGGCTTGGACAGTCAATCAACATCCTCAAGACAGTCATACCTGTTTGAGGTTGTTATCCCGAGCCAGCTTCTAGTTGGATTGTGCTCTTTAGTATAATACCCCCATCTGGGCTGATGACGAACCAAAGACCAATTGCCCCCGTGGGAATATACATCTCGTGGTGGATAGAAGAAGGACAGTGGCCTCGGGGCAATGGATGAAACCTCATCCTCAGCAGCCCAGGAACAAATATGAGTAGCCGTGTGTGGGTCTTCAAACGTCACGACTATGCAATCTCCGGGTATCGATTTCCTTGTGGAACCCACCCACGATGCTCTACGTACCATTTTGACTCTACTCGTCCGGCCATTAGGAATCGGTCTATACGTGTTGAGCCAATGCATGACTTTGTTCTTTAAAGACCAGTGATTTTCATGGTGGCCATTCGCTGTCTCCGGCACACCTGTCAAGACCACCACGTATTCATTGGCTTCTGGGGGGAGATCAATGTACCCCCCTCGGAAGTTACTCTTGTTGTGAGGGCCCAAAGTGGGGCAGAGGGTAGTTTTGTTGTAGGAGCCCTGTGTAGGCCGGTGGGTGGTACTACTAGAATTCTGCCTACTAGGAGCAGCCATATTGGTGCGAGTGTGGGGTTGAGAGGTGGAAGCATTTGGGATATTAGCCCCGGGAAGGGGTGCAGGATTTGTGGTGGCGACTCCCTTGGTACGGGGTTTAGGAATAGGCTGCGTGGGACAAGGCGCAGTTGGGTGGGAAGTTAAACTATGCGGGGCTGTAGAAGAAGGGATGAGAACCTGAGGAGCTATGTTATTCTCTATCAACCCTTGGTGTTCAAGACCTCTTAAGCCAAGTGTGGCCAAGGCTATAATACTTTTCTCCATCTCTAAAAGATGGTTCTCAATTCGAGAGAGCCTTAGATCCAGAGGGGATAAGAGACTTTTTAGGGTTTCCCAAACTACTCCTATGAATTCCCCTTCCCTCCCCTCCTGGTCGTTTAGGTAGAGATCTGCTTTCTCAATGGGTATATTGCCTTTGGTGGCTACCGGTGCTACGCCGTCATTATCAATGCACCGAGGAGCCTGTGGCAGGATGTCATGCCTTCCTAAACTACCATTGACAGGGATGTTAGCAACGTTAGATATGTGTGCCCCCATAGTTTTGGCCTTCTTGCGTGAGAAAGTCGATCTAGGGGTACGCTTTCTTTTGTGCAGATTGTCCTTAGAACTATTGAGTGTACCATAGCAAGTAGACGCGTCGGAGGTATCTGGGGAATGGGAAATGGGGGTAAGTTGGTGGAGAGGACTAACCACAGGAGTGGACAGGCTTACGGACAAAGGTAGTGGACACAAGGGTGGCGAAGAGATAGGCAAAACCGGAGTGTCATGAACATCCGCCAGCGTTGTTACACAATGTTGGTTGTCCAGACGCTTCGGGGTGATGGCTGATGCTATATGCCCTAGGGAAGATTTCTTGGAGTTTGCAAAATCCAGCGACAATTTCCTAGCAGCCGCCAAATCAAGGGAGACTCGAGTTTGAAGTTTGGTAATCTCTTGGTCTATGGCAATATTTGTACGTGTGATAAAGTCATCCATAGGACCATTGTGAACCAACCCCCCCTTAGCAGCCCTACTACGGCTAGCACGAGTACACATAACTGGAAAGGTAGACTACCAGCCAAGACGGGGTTAATGGACAGTACCGATGTAGAAATGGCAAAGCTAGGACGTTAGAGAAGGGGCCCAGACCAGACCTCTCAGACCTCGAACGGCCTCAAACGGCCCGCTCTTTGCCCGGTCTTCGCCCCGGTCGCTCCCGCGCGCTACCGCGCAGCGGTTACTCCGCCCGATAATGTGGGGCCTGGACAAGGCAGTGGGCGTGGCCGGCAGGGAGAGCGGCCACAGGTGTGCAACACAGGGACTCCTGGGCAATGGAGTCCCTGGTAGGCTGCTCGCAGCCCTGCCGGTGCACAAGGAAGCCCCAAGAAACACACAACACCCCTCCCAGCGCCTCACAGGGTCCTCAGGCGCAGCGGGACCCGCGCAGCGGGTCCGGCAAGCTGTGGGGTTGGTCCGCGAAAATCCTCCGATGTCAGGCAGCAGTGCTCAATACAATCCGGTACAGGTGTCCCGCTGAGTGGAGAAAGCGAAGCACTTTTCTGCAAGAGTCAGGGGGCGTGGCCGGCAGGGAGAGCGGCCACAGGTGTGCAACACAGGGACTCCTGGGCAATGGAGTCCCTGGTAGGCTGCTCGCAGCCCTGCCGGTGCACAAGGAAGCCCCAAGAAACACACAACACCCCTCCCAGCGCCTCACAGGGTCCTCAGGCGCAGTGGGACCCGCCCAGCGGGTCCGGCAAGCTGTGGGGTTGGTCCGCGAAAATCCTCCGATGTCAGGCAGCAGTGCTCAATACAATCCGGTACAGGTGTCCCGCTGAGTGGAGAAAGCGAAGCACTTTTCTGCAAGAGTCAGGGGGCGTGGCCGGCAGGGAGAGCGGCCACAGGTGTGCAACACAGGGACTCCTGGGCAATGGAGTCCCTGGTAGGCTGCTCGCAGCCCTGCCGGTGCACAAGGAAGCCCCAAGAAACACACAACACCCCTCCCAGCGCCTCACAGGGTCCTCAGGCGCAGTGGGACCCGCCCAGCGGGTCCGGCAAGCTGTGGGGTTGGTCCGCGAAAATCCTCCGATGTCAGGCAGCAGTGCTCAATACAATCCGGTACAGGTGTCCCGCTGAGTGGAGAAAGCGAAGCACTTTTCTGCAAGAGTCAGGGGGCGTGGCCGGCAGGGAGAGCGGCCACAGGTGTGCAACACAGGGACTCCTGGGCAATGTAGTCCCTGGTAGGCTGCTCGCAGCCCTGCCGGTGCACAAGGAAGCCCCAAGAAACACATAACACCCCTCCCAGCGCCTCACAGGGTCCTCAGGCGCAGCGGGACCCGCGCAGCGGGTCCGGCAAGCTGTGGGGTTGGTCCGCGAAAATCCTCCGATGTCAGGCAGCAGTGCTCAATACAATCCGGTACAGGTGTCCCTATACCGGATTCACAGCCCAGTGTGCAGCAACTCACGGAAACTTCTGTTTGCATGTTGGCTGTCCTTTGGACTTTATCCGGATCACCCCTGTCGCTCATCAGTTTACTCTGTATTGCACGTGTTTTCTGTTTGCGTTGCACTAGTGTCTAATGTCCAAGTGGTTGCCAACATGAGACATTCCGTGCGGAATGGCTTACACTCACCCCACACAATACAGCACAGGCATCTCTCTACATGTGGCCCTGCCAATAAAGGGGCCGGGCACACCTGCCTGTAGCCAGTTCAGCATGATCTCTGCGTGTGTCCCTGTGGTCTTGTAGTATGCATGTGGTCTCTGGTCCCTACGACTTTACATTGTGCGGTGTACCACGGATGCAGACATGTCACCGGAGGCAGCGGGTTGAGGCTTGGACATGTAGCTTTGTCGTCACCCACTCCAGTCGTGAGGGGAGCGGCCAGGGCCGTCGTACGCACAGCCAACATGGGTGTGTGACTGCTAATTGAGCGCCCCTAGACATGGTTCGGTGCTATGCATGTGCATCTGCATGTGTCTCTATGTCAGCTTGGGTCTCCTTAGTGGGGTGTGGGTGTGCCCTGTAGGGTGATAGACCCCTATGTATGTGTCCTGGTTCACATTCCATGGGTTCGGTCCCCTCCAACACCTGTTGGGCCACCTCCTTTTGGCGTGTTGACACATGCCATTGGGGTGCCATGTGTGGGTGGGTGAAGTGTTGTGAGCCAGGTTTGCCTGCGGGTGCTTCCTGCTATGTGGTCTGTTGCATGCTCGGTGTTCTCCTCCGAGTATCTTAGCTGTCAGGGTCCTGGTGGGGGGTTGCGCGGGATATCCAGGTGCTGTTGTAGGACATCGGTGTCAACGTTGTGGTGGTCCATTCCGGCATCATTGATGCAATGTATTATGTTCTCTGCTGCAGGTGTTCTGTGCCCCTCTGCGATGTGAAGGAGAGGTGCGTGTTGCCTTTGTGTTGGCATATATGTTGGCGCATTGTGCTAGTTTGCATGCAGACTGTATGGCGGTGTACATTGTGTCTGTTTGGGGGGATTCCTCTGCCTGCGGGTCAGTTGCTGGTAGTGTTCTGCCACCTCTGTGATGCTGGTCTTGTTTTCCTGTCGTCTGCACCTCATATTCCTCTCCCTCTTCTCCTTGGCCTTCCCCGACCCCTTTGTTCCTTGCTGGTAGTCTGTGGGGGTTGTGGGGTTTGAGTTGGGCTCCGTGCTGGGTCAGGGTACATACATGTTGCTACGTGCTTTGGCTTGTCTCTGGTGTTTTTTTACGGGGTTTTTTGTGGTGCATTGTCCCGCCAGATGGGTGAGAATTGCAAGCCTGTGGCCGGTTTTTGCTACTTTTTTTACCGCCGTTGGCCTCATCACATGTTTTTTTGCGTTCGCGTATCGCATTTCTGCGGCGTGGCGTTGATTTTCACGTGGAAATTTGCTGCATTGTCTGGTATCTATCGCATGCTGCCGCCTTGTGAATTCCACGTTGACACGAGGTTAATTTCCAGTGATAGGCTGCGATGTTGAAAGCTGCGTTACGCTACTCTTGCGGTAGTTATCACACGTTCTTGTGAAAATACCCATTGTCTTTCATGAGATGCAAGAGATATTCTAGCTAGCAAAGAGGGCCACGTGTTTTACAGATCAGGAGCTATTTTAACAGAACTACATCATTTAACATGGTGTTTCCATGTGCCTGTAGCATCGTACACACAGGAAGGTCTACCAAGTATTGAATTCCACCAGACTTTCTAGAAATGAAAGGAGTTGTGCTACATGACAGATGATTTAGGAAGTACAATCTCTTTAGAGAAGTGGAAAAATGAAGAAAGCACACACTTTACAAAAATTCTCTATTACCATTTGAATCAGCTATATTAAACCCCCATTGGAGTGAAGGAAATACATAAACATAGTAGTAATTTTTTATTTGGTGCAGCAAGCTATACGAGATTGGAAACATATTGTCTGTGACTGCAATTACTTTGGTTGTGAATTTATTCTGAATTCGAAGAAATCATAGGTGATTGCCTGGGAGTGGATCCTGGTATATCCCTGTTTGAAAATTGATGACAATTTGTTCAGAATCCATCTATGAACAATGTCATCTTATTTTAGTTCTCTAATACATGAATAATTGACCACTCAGTGGTGTATTTCTACTGAAACCCCCAGGTATTGCGGTTGGTTTAAACACAAACAATCATGTCTCAAAACAAAATTCATTATTCACATAAAGGTTGCAAACAGAATATTTGAGAATGTAGGGTCTTCTTGAAAAACAGATTGACACTCTAGATAATCTCATAGTAAATACTAGAGTGCTGTAGAAAGCCTCAGAAGAAATGGATCTGCTCTGTTTTTTTGTAAATTAATACTGGATACATTGCTATTCATTTTTAAATACACTTGCGCTATTTTAATTTTTTTTGTTTTGGCCTTGATGTTTTTGGCCACTTTGTAGTGTGAGCCAGGGATAATTCAAATTTTCATGTGCCTTTCTATAAAATATAAAATATATAGTTGTTATTTAGTTCACATCCTTAATATTTTTTAAGCAAGCTGTAAAGAGGTAAAGAATGAGAAAGCAGCATAAATTACAACATCCAAATTTGAGGTGTAAATCAGAACTGAACCTGATTTTGCCATTAAATTTATAGGAATGCAACTATGGGGCTGATTATGATCCCGTTTGGAAAGCATTTTACTGCATTGGTTCCGGAATGCTCTCCGGATGACTCGGATCAGGGTAGTCCGACCAAGCAATTTGGATGCATATGGATGCTTCCGGATACGATTCAGCCGGACTCTAATTGACCTCAACGGGAGACTGTGTTCAGAACGATAACACAGGCTGCCCTTAAAGAAAGGGGTGGTTGGGGAAAACCTTGCACCCTGTGGCAGGCACCCCATGGTGCCTGTCACACTGAGTATGGTCTGAAAAGGGGGTCCCTTGGGCACCCTCACAGGTCCAATTTGGAGTGCCCCAGGTGAAGAGGGGCCTGCTACGAGCCCCCAAATACAGATTCCGGCTCACTCGTAGAATTAGTCCATAGAGCTGTACAAAACTGCTCCGAAAGGCTTGACTTGTACAAACGCCTTTCAGAACTGAATCTGTTTTCCAGGCATCGTACTCCGTCGTTCGGAACTGGGTATGATTCAGTCAGAAACAAGGGCTCCGAATTGGATTCGGCAAGCCTGACTCCGATTCGGAGCCCGACATTGAAATCGGGCCCTATGTAAGTCAGCTGCGATTAGGACTTGTCGAGATAGGTACCGCTGTATATTGCTTAATTCTAAAATATAATATGTGCATTCACTTATATTTAAATATCATAACAAATGCTTTAGTGAGGCTGAATGCTCTTGAAAGCCACATTTTTTATAACTAAAGCTAGTAGATAGGTAGAAAGGTAATTCTTGTGGCACATAAGTAATACAGAAAAATTTTAATAATTAGTCAGAATATTTTTTCTGATATATATTAGAAAGGTGATGCTTACAGGTCACCATAATGGCATAATTTTGTTATGGCATAAACTGAAACCATAAAGTTACAATCTGTGAGTTTGCCTGGATTCGGCTCCATTTGGAAGTTGTTTTAATCACTGGGCTCTTTGAGATGGCTGTTGGTCATTTCAGTGTGGACTAGGTTTTCTGTTATTGTAATTGCAAAGACACCACACCTTAAATTAAGAGTTCAAATAATTGTGACTGCTCAAAGTCCTGAATACATTTTTTAAGACAGATGTTTCTTGGAGAACATCATGGTGATAAATAACATGGCTTTCTCAGTCACATCAAACAATTAAAACATCAAGAATTACTGCTTGAAGCTGGGAAGCTATTAGTCTGGCTGGATAAGAGAGACTAGCGAAGTCCCAAAACTAGAGGAGGAGGATGGGCAAGTAGTGACAAATGAAAAACGCAAGGGAGACACATTTCGGTGTCCATCTAGCTGCACAACCTATTAATATGAATTTAATTAATTAAATTCGTAATCAACATTTTTATTATTCCTACATTTTAACCAAATTTGTCCATTCTTTCTTTACTCTTTTTTTCTTCAATCCATTATATCCATTTTCTTTATTCCTTTACCTTTAAAAAAACACAGGGGAATCCTTGTTTCCGTATGCCACGTTTTTATTGCAAGTCACCCAATTCATTATCGCCGTTTTAGCGGCAGTTTCCTGCCGCTAAAGCGGTGATAATTTTATCGCAGTTCTTGATAATATGCCCCTATGAGTTAGCTGGCACAGAGTACTACTGCTATCTGCAGGTTAGGCATGCGCTTTCTTACAATATACCCGGGGTACTACCCTACTAGACTCTTCGCCTTTAGAGGACAGATTGCTGAACGAATATATGCCCGACAAAGCAATATTCCGGACATACAAAAAAACTGATTAACAATACCCCAAACCCCCTTGAACTCCTCAGGCAACACTGGGAGAGAGATGGGCTAGAAATAGACGATAAGGAATGGCAGAAAGCGGTGGCATCCCCAAGAGAGGTGCAGTTAAAAATCCTCCATAGAGTATATTTTACCGGACCAACCCTAGTTAAAATGGGTAAAGTGGAAGTCGGCAACTGTAGATAGAGGTGTGGACTGCTGGGCTCCTTTATACATATAGTATGGGAATGTAAATATATCCAATCTTATTGGGCAAAAATCCTTGATTGCATGAACATAGTACTGGAGGCTACCTTGCGAATGGATGAACATATGGGAGAATTATTTTCACTGTTTTTAACTTAACCAATTGTATTTTTGCCACTTGAATTTTAACTCACTCACCCCTCCTGGGACATATCCTCTGTGTGCAGGCACCCTTCCACGCTGAGAACAAGTGCTGGTAAGGGCGAAATCGCCGCCTTTCCCGCCTAATAATCTCCTCCCGCCCTGATTGGGACACGCCCACTCGAGGCCACGCCCCCTACCCCAAGCTATAAAAAACGAGCTGAATCACAAGCAAGTTAGATAACTTGGACCCTCCTGAGGCGCAGCCGGGAGTAGTAGGAGACAGAATTATTTTCACTGTTTTTAACTTAAACAATTGTATTTTTGCCACTTGAATTTTAACACACACACCCCTCCTGGGACATATCCTCTGTGGGCAGGCACCCTTCCACGCTGATAACAAGTGCTGGTAAGGGCGAAATTGCCGCCTTTCCCGCCTAATAATCTCCTCCCGCCCTGATTGGGACACGCCCCCTCGAGGCCACGCCCCCTACCCCAAGCTATAAAAAATGAGCTGAATCACAAGCAAGTTAGATAACTTGGACCCTCCTGAGGCGCAACCGGGAGTAGTAGGAGACAGAATTATTTTCACTGATTTTAACTTAAACAATTGTATTTTTGCCACTTGAATTTTAACTCACTCACCCCTCCTGGGACATATCCTCTGTGTGCAGGCACCCTTCCACGCTGATAACAAGTGCTGGTAAGGGCGAAATCGCCGTCTTTCCCGCCTAATAATCTCCTCCCGCCCTGATTGGGACACGTCCACTCGAGGCCACGCCTCCACCTATCCCCTCCCAACAAAAATGTGCATGTTCCGGAAGCGCAGCGGACGAGCGCAGCGGGCGCGACGATTGCGCGCCAAAGGCGCGCATAAGGCAAGCTCGTCTGTGCTCGTCCGTGCCGAGACCGGGCCTAGGGCCACCCCCCCTATATCCCAGGCTACAAAACGCAAGCATTACAGCACGGAAACTCTCTTGGGATTAAGACCCCATGGCAGGGATTGCTATCAGTCCCAGTTCCATGCAGAAAACATCCCATTTACCTGTCCCTCCTGTCAATCAACCCTCAAACCTAAGCCGGCCCCAGACCAATCACACGAGTACCGCATGTTCTTGCTCAATTGCAGTTTCCTGCCCAAACACAGGGCAGAGTTTGCGCTTCTGCTGGAAGAACGTTTGCCAGACATTGTTTTCCTGACGGAAACATGGCTGGCCACAGACTCGGACCCGGCGGTAATCACAGCCCTCCCTCCTGGCTTCCAAATCATTCGACAGGACCGACCTGAGGGCAGAGGAGGAGGTTTAGCTATTATCTATAAAGACCAATTTCTCTGTCGAGTAATCCCGGAAACCATCCCGGACTGCGAGAGCTTAGCCTTCAGCCTCGAACTCTCCCCTAACATCCGCTTCACAGGTACTCTAATTTACCGCCCCCCAGGCCCTCCCAAGCAATTCCACAATTTTCTCGCTTCAATTGTGGCGGAACGCGTCAGCACTCCCTCGAACTTCACCCTGCTAGGGGATCTTAACTACCACTTTGACTCCACAACCAATCACATAGCCACTATGCTGGTAGATGACCTAGCAGCGCTGCAGCTAACCCAAATCGTCAGGTCCCCCACTCACGTCATTTGCTGGACCCTGTGTTCAGCAATTGTGCAGATCTTACATCTAGCCCACCAATCCCCCTTCCATGGACTGACCATTTACTAGTCCCCTTCACCTGGACCACATTCAAACCCCCAACCATCAAACCCACAGTACGAATAGCCAGAGCCTGGTCCCGCCTCCCAGTCGATAAATGGACGACCAAACTCGCTAGCAGCCTTCCTCTCCATAACAAGGATCCCTGCCTAGCCAACCAGACATTTGAAGACTGGATCACCCAATCCCTTGACAACACTCTCCCCAAAAGAAAAACCACTCTGAAACGTTCCCACAAATCTGCACCCTGGTACTCAGAGGCCCTTAGGGCAAAGAAAAGCCTATGCAGGAAAGATGAAAGGAAATGGCGTTTGGACTTCTCTCCAATGGAAAAAACCCAATACCGAACGCTACTTAAAGAGTACAAAGAAGAAATCAAAGTTACTCAGGCGGCATATTTTGCTAACAAAATCATTCTAGCCAAATCAAAACCAAGGGAGATTTTCCAAATAGTAAAAAATCTCACCAAGCTACCACCCAGTTTGCCTGAAACCACATCCTCAGAGCACTGCAACAAGGTGGCAGCCTTCTTCCATCAAAAGGTTGACAAAATCTACGCCTCCTTCCCCCCCTTGGCCGCACCCGTCACAGCCTCGACTAACACAGCCTTGGCACACCTTTCCCCACAGACTCCCTCCACACTAGATCACTTCCCCCCCCCTAGATCTGGTATCTCTGGAAACTGTAGCCCGGAAAGTCAAATCTGGCTCCCCCCATGACCCAGCGCCACATGACATTATAATGTCGGCATCTCAGGTCACCCTGCCCATCATTATGGACCTCTTGAATGCCTCCATCTCCTCCGGCACGGTCCCGCCTGGATGGAAACGGGCCATGGTTAAAGCGCTGCTGAAGAAACCCAGTTTGGACCCACTAGACTTCAGCAACTATCGGCCAATCTCCCTACTTCCCTGGCTGAGCAAGGTTTTGGAGAAATACATCAACAGCCATCTGGTCACCTTCCTAGAAACCAAACAACTACTAGATCCCACCCAGACAGGCTTCCGACCCAAGCACGGAACCGAGACCGCCCTCCTCATGGTCACCGAGGAATCCAGAAAAATCTTGGACCAAGGAGGATCAGTGGCAGTGATCCTCCTTGACCTTAGCGCGGCCTTTGACACGGTCAGCCATGACATCTTGCTGAACCGTCTAGCTAATGTTGGTGTCAAGCACAAGGCTTGGCTATGGTTTGAGTCCTTCCTGAAAGACAGATCATTTCAGGTATTCGACGGGGAATCAGTGTCCACCAGCAGACCTTTAAGGTGCGGGGTCCCACAAGGCTCCTCTTTAAGACCGGCGCTATTCAACATTTATATGAGGCCACTGGCTGAGGTTGTTCGTCCGTATGCAGTTAAGATCATCTCCTATGCGGACGACACCCAGCTGGTGGTCTCACTGGCGCAGGAGGCCAACATTCCCATAAGCGGAGAACTCTATAAGTGCCTTGAGGAGGTAAAGAGCTGGATGTCTGCCTCATCACTCAAGCTAAACGGGGACAAGACGGAGCTGATGCTTCTAGGTTCCGCGAACCCAAGCTCCTTCAATTCCCTGTGGCCACCCTGTTTGGGTACCCCTCGAACACCCAAGGACAACATCAGGAGTCTTGGGGTGTGGCTCGACAAAACCCTGTCATTCGACACACAAGCTACCAAACTTTCGGCCACCTGCTTTGGCCTGCTTAAAATGCTCAAAAAAATTCTTCATCTTTTACCCATGGAGGCTAAACAGGTGGCCATCCAGGGTCTGATCCAGTCCTGCCTGGACTTCAATAACGTCCTGTATCTCGCGGCACCAGACTACACACTGCGGAGACTTCAAACAGTGCAGAACTGTGCAGCCCGGACACTGCTCCAGCTCCCACGCCGACAATCCATCAGAGCTGGTCTGACCAGTCTACACTGGTTGCCAGTCCGCCAAAGAATCCACTTCAAAGCCTTGTGTATCGCCCACGAGGCCTTCTGGGACACAGGCCCCATTATCACCCGCGACCTAATCTCTCACTACCATCCAAGTAGAAACCTACGGTCAACCCAGACCTTCATTGCCACCACACCCAGAATAAAAAGAGCCAGATCAGGTGGTAGGACCTTCGCCCATAACGCCTCCAAGCTGTGGAACGCCCTTCCCCTTCATCTGAGAGCTAACTCCATTCCGGAAACAGCTCAAGACTCTTCTTTTCAACTCCCTAATCATCTGTTGGTCCAAAATCTGGGTCACGCTTGGTGGCCGTTAATACTGGCTTAAAACTTCACTTATTCTCAGATGCTACCAAAAGCAAGTTTACATACTTAACAGCATATAACCAATTCACAAAAATGAATTATTGCATTAAAAGCAGTAGGTAATGAGAGAGCTGATGATTTTGGGGGGCCCCCTAACCTAGGGGGAGCACCAAGCAGATGCCTTGAACACAAAGAGCATAAACAAAAAGCACAATTTGTTGAACTTCAGTGGTGATCCCATTATTTTAGGACCACCCCAAGCACAGTTATTGGCAAAAAAACAATCCCAACCAAAGGCCCTGCAAAGCATTATGGGACAAGATTAGCAGTGGCAGTGAATATTATTGTATCCAATATCAAAATAATTCTACAAAGAGCTGCAGTTCCACTGGTCGTCCCTAGATGTCCCTCACAAGTCAAATGCATAGCATTGAAATTATTCTTACATCAAGCTGCAGTTCCACTGGTCGTCCCTAGATGTCCCTCACAAGTGAAATGCAAAACCATTGAAACACTTTCATCAAGCATTTGCATTTGACTCGTGAGGGAAATCTAGGGACGACCAGTGAAACTGCAGCTCTTTGTAGAATTCTTCTTCATATTGTATACTATATAATATTCACTGCCCACTGCTAATTTCATCCCATAATGCTTTGCAGGTCCTTTGGTTGGGAATGTTTTTTTGCCAATAACTGTGTTTGGGTTTGTCCTAAGAGGATGGGACCACAACTAAATCGTTCGATAAGATGTGCTTTTTTGTTTTCAAGGCATCTCTTTGGTACTCTTCCTAGGTTAGGGAGGATCCCAAAATCATCACATCTCCCACTGCTTGCCAATTTTTCAGTTTCACTATTGTGAAAATACTATATGCACTTTAGCATATAAAGATAGTAAAGCTTATTTTCTCATAACTTGTCATGTACAAGAAGGTTTTAGTAATTATTTTGCAATTTTAGCACAGTACAGACAAGTACACAGGGGTAGATTTATGAGGCTCTTGCGCCTCCTTGCGCCGCAACGGCGGCGCAAACAATGCGCCCTATTTACAACGTGACGCATCTAGGAGATGCGTCACGTTGGAAACCCCTGCGCCATAAGGAGGCGTTCCTGCGCAGGCACGCCTCCTAAAAGTGGCTGAGTTGAGTGAAATCTATGAGATTTCACTCAGTCACTTTCTACATCAATTCCTTACGCCTGCTTGAAGCAGGCGTAAGGGTGACGCACCATACATTGAATAGGTGGCCCCTGTGCATTGCAGGAGTCATGTCACACTTGCGACATGACTCCTGCAATGCGCCGCCCGTGCGCCGAGAGATGCGTCACGCATCTTCACTTCCTTGCACATCATAAATGCGGCGCACCATGGGTGGCGGAGCAGTGGCGCACTGTGGCGCATGTTAACTGGCGCATCCCTGGGGATGCGCCAGTTAACATAAATTTGCCCCACAGTGTCTTCAGCTACGTTACGCAGACTATGTGCACTACGCAAAGTCTAACGTGAAGCTACGTGAAGTGCTGCTATGCAAACTACGCCCACAGTTAGTGGCCATGCGGAATATAGCACAAATGGGTGTGGCGGGGGCACCACCCAAGGTAAACTCTTGGAAACATTATATGGACTGGTGCATGTTTCTTGAAAACACTATCTATGTGCACGGGGTGCCTTATAAAGTAGGCCTGGGTGGTAAATTCCATTCCGATCGCGGAATTTGGGTAATTTTGCGTTCCGCGGAGAATGCGAAATTGCTCCAAATTCTGCGATCCGCGACTATGCAAAACGTTTTGCTTGTTCGCGTCCTCAAAATGCGCGTTCACAAGATATTGCTCCCCGAGCACACAAACAGCGATTGTGACCAGTAAAAAAGCATTGCGAACAAGCAATTACGTGTGTTCGCGGAATTTCTGTATGTTCGCGGACATTGTTTACCATTTCGCAGAGATTTGCGTAACGCGATTACGCAAATTCCGCCCACTCCTGATAAAAAGTGGTCCTCCATTTGGAGTAAATGGAATGAATATAGAGGCAATATCTGTGTTCCCCCCATTGTTCCAGAGATAGAAGACCCAAGTGTTCCGTAGTAATTGTTAATTATCGAGATGTATCTAAGTAACCCGCCATAATGACAAGAATTGATTTAATGTTTCTGCCCTCTTTGTTGTAAACTGTGAAGTCGATTCGAATTGATAATAAAAAGAATCCTAAAAAATAATTAATGCTTGATATTAGCCCACTATTTGGTGTATTCACATTTCAGATTGTATTTCATTCATTTTTTTATTTACTAGATATTAATATCAATCTCTTTTGAAATATTTGGATAGAATTGTTTTTGTAACACAGAAGAACCCAATCCACCTTGTTGTAAACATATCCACTTTGTGCCTGATTGCGACTTTGATGGTGTGGCGCTGGGTCCACCCCGCCGCCCCACTGCCAAAGCGGTGGTCACACTGACCGCCAGAGTAGGAGTTTACTCTTGTCCGACGGGATTTTATTTTTCCATTTCTATGGTGGTGCCCTTTAAATGGACATCATAATGGGAGTGCCAAAAACAGTTCCTGCACAGCATGGACTGAAAACTTCATGCTGTGCAAACAAATGATGGACAGATTGCTTAATAAATCATACATTCACCCCCAGTCAACTGATCTGGGTTAAATCCATCGTTCTTTTGCTCACCATGCCATCCCAGTTTAGACCCAGCCATATGCAAATCAGCTCATGGGAACAGTCCAGACTGAACTGCCAAGCCACGTCCTCCCTGGACCGGAATCAGGTATTCTGGGAACAGTTTCTGGGTATTACCCATCATCAGCCAGGCTAGCTTGAATCCAATGGCACAGTGAGCATGGGACCCACTTCTGGGCATACCCATCCCACTTAGGGTGAAAAGTGCTATGCAAACACACAATGGACGGAATGCTGAATAAATCATACATTCATCACAAGTCAATAGATATGGGTTAAATCCATCGTTCTTTTGCTCACCATGTCACCCCAGTTTAGACCCAGCCATATGCAAATCAGTCTTGACCCTGTGTCTCATGGGAACAGTTCAAACCGAACTGCCAAGCCAGGACAGCCCATGACCGGAAACAAGCATCCTGGGACCGGTTTCTGGGTATTACCCAACATCAGACAGGCAAGTTTGAATCCGGTGGCACAGTGAGCAAGGTACCTACATTTGGGCATACCTATCATACTTAAGGTGAAATGTGCTAAGCAAACAAATGATGGACGGAATGCTGAATAAATCATATATTCACCCCCAGTTAAGTGATCTGGGTTAAATCCATTGTTCTTTTGCTCACCATGCCACCCCAGTTTAGACCCAGTCATATGCAAATCAGTCTTAACCCTGTACCTCATGGGAATAGTCCAGACCAAACTGCCAAGCCAGGTCCTCCCTGGACCGGAAAGAAGTACCCTGGAGGTGCAGGAACATCATGTCCACTCTGCAGTCATCTTGCTGCAGACATTGTGCACATGTTTGCTTCCTGCCCTGAGCTTGGCCTGATCAAAAGGGAAGTCGGTGCTATTCTTGAACCCCATTTGGGACAGCAAGTAGAGCTGACTCCCCAACTGATAGTATTGGGGGTAGGCACCTCTCACTTACCGGCCTGGGTTCATACTTTTTTATATGTCGCTATGATAGTGTTTCAACTCTGTTTGCCCACCCATTGGCTTGATCCTGTACCCCTTACGGGGCAACAATGGCTGGGGAGCCTCCTAGCCGTTTATAGGCTAGAAACAGCAGTATACGCCAGAAGAGGGCAAAGATCAAAAGTCAAGGGGATTGGCACGTGGGCTCCTGTGACAAGATGGTTGAAAAATGGTTAGGCGACTGGTTGGAGAAATTAAAGCTTATATGTCTAGTTTTTTTAGGTACCAATTTGGCGCTCTTAATAACTGATTGCCCTTTTTCCATGTCAAAGGCTGAATACGTCACTGTAATATTGTTTATCCTTTTTTGTTCCGTTTTTATTTCTTTTCACAAGGACCAGCCAGGGTGGGGTGGGTGGTAGGTCTCTGGGGTCGGTGCGCGTGGGAATAATGGATATACTGGGATATCGCTACATCCTGTATACTTTTGGGTATTAAAAATCAATAAAGACATTTATTTTTAAAAAGGATTCTGTGCAAAATCTTTTTCCTCTTTCCTTGGAACATGGTAACATTGACTTTCACTCAACTGACACATTTAATGTACTTATAAGTCCACAGTAAAGTGGTACTGTGGTACTTCATATACCCAGGGCCTGTAAATTAATTGCTACAAGTGGGCCTACAGCACGTATTGTGCCACCCGCTAAAATAGAACTTTAAAACATGTCTCACACCTGCCATAGCAGCCTGTACTGCAGTTGTAAAGCTGCTAATTTATCCTGGCAAAATAAACCTTTTGCCAGGCCTAGACTTTCTTTTAATACATATACATCACCCCTAAGGTATGCCCCAAACAGCCCACAGGGTAGAGTGTATTGCATTGAAAAAGTGAGCATGTGTATTTAAGTTTAACATGTCATGGAAGTGACAGGATGGGTGGGGAGCTGCGCTGTTTCTTGTACCACTTGCACTTCAATTGGGGCTGCCACCAGCACACACAAAGAAATATAACACCAGGTTTCTGTGACCCAAGACCTCTCGGAGCCCTGGCAGGGGAAAGATGAAACTTTCCATAACCAGATGTGGGGGTAGCATAGAATGTACCCCTACTTTGAAGGCTGCCACCAGACACAAATAATGGAGCCTTAGAGCATCTCTTCAGTACACTTCTGGACCTGTGGAGGACATCAGAGGGACTGCCTAGACCACCAGAGAAATGCCCTGCTGCTACCAAGGACTGCCCTGCTGCTTCAAGCATGCTATGTACCCTCAGAGGACTAGCCTGCTACTTGGGCCTGCTTTCTGCTTGATCCCACGATTACCAGAGCGACTCCAAGAGCTACTTGCCTGGCCTATTTTTCTGAGCTACAGGGACAAAACACGGACCATCTACCTTGAAACTGCACTTGCATCCTACCTCAAGTGTGTCCTGCCCTCTAAGTGATGCCCCACTGTATTGATTGATTTGTTGAGCCCACTTTAGTTCTCCCTCAGTTTTGGGTATTACACATATTAGGCTGCCTCTTCTTGCAAAGCCACACATATTGTTTTTGTGACATTATTTTAGGAAATTTGCTGAACAAGTTGTTGTGTTATTCAGTGACTTTTCTTAGGATTTAGTCTGCACATTTCGTACAAAGTCATCTAGAGTATATAACAACATGGTGTACTGTTTTCTGCTCTCTGGAGTCTGAGCGCCGAAGCTGTTGTGGATATCGGCGATCTTGCGGTGGAAGAACGTGACGAGGGAGTTGCATAGGTCTTGCGACGGTGTGATGTCCTTTCTGTTGGGATTGGAGAGCTCTTTTACGATGCTGAAGAGTTCCTTGCTGTTGTGTGTGTTGTTGTCCAGCCGTTCTTTGAACGATGTCTTTTTGGTGGTGCGGATCAGCTGGTGGTGTTTGCGGGTGGCGGTCTTGACGGCTGTCATGTTTTCTGTCGTCTGTTCGCGGCGCCAGGTTTTCTCGAGGGTTCGGCAGGATTTCTTCGATTCTTTGAGGTCGTCAGTGTACTATGTTGTTTTCCTGTTACCGGGTTTGTCTGAAGGGTTTTTCAGTGGTACAAGGGCATTGGCGCAGTTGGTGATCCACTGTGTGAGGTTGTGGGCTTCGTCGTTGGTGTCAGTGGTGGTGATTGGTGGGTTCTGGCTCACTGATGGGGTTAGCTGGTCTGCGGTGACTTTGCTCCAGCATCTACGGGGGATCTGTTGCGGGCGTGGTGGGATGTGGTCTTCTTAAAGGTGAAGTGAATGCAGCTGTGGTCGCTCCAGTGTAGTTCGGTGGAGTGGCTCAAGGCAACGTGGCTGCTGGCCGAGAAGATGGGGTCGAGCGTGTGGCCCGCGTAGTGGGTGGGTGTGTTCACCAGTTGCTTGAGTCCGAGGTTGGCGAGGTTGTCGAGCAGGGTGGTGGTGTTGTTGTCATTGTTGTTCTCCAGGTGAAAGTTCAGGACCCCTGGAAGGATGTAGTGTGATGAGGCGAGGGCATACGGGCTGATGAAGTCAGCGATGGCTTCACTGAATTGTGTACGATGGCCCAGGAGTCTGTAGACGAGGGTTCCCTGCGTGTAGATGTTCGGCTGTGGTGAGGGCATCTTTGGAGTTGGTCGTGACGTCGATGGTGTTCCTGTAGCTGATGGCGGTTTCTCCGCCGGTTTGGTTGACGCAGTCCTTTCGGGTGATCTTGTATTCGTCCGGGATGGCTATTGCGATGTCGGGGCCCGAGGAGGTGTTCATCCAGGTTTCTGTGAGGAAGGCGACATCTGGTGCTGTTGTATCGAGGAGGTCCCAGAGTTCAACGGTGTGCTTGTGGATGGAGCGGGTGTTGAGTAGGATGCACTAGAGGTGGTTGTTGTTGTTGCCTGGTCTGGGTGGTGGGATGTAGGTTCGGACGCAGGTGAATTTGCAGGTTTGGCAGGAGAAAGGTTTATGGGTGCGCTTCGGAGTGGCTTGGTAGCAAGCGGCTGGTCAGCCGGTGTTGAGTGCGTGGAGGGTGGTGGTGTTGTATCTCAGTCGGGTTTCTTGGTTTTGGCAGGGGTCAGGGGTTCTGGCGCTGGGCGCGGTACAGGCACGGACGGGCGCAGACGGGCTTGCCTTTAGTGCGCCTTTGGGGTGCTACCAGCGCGGCCGCTACGCGGCCTCAATAAGAATGGTTATGGGAGGGAGGAGTAGCTGGGAGGCGAAGCGGGCGGCGAATGGGGCACCAGGGGGGCGGGGCTGCAGGGAGGCAGCGGCAGGAAGCGCGAGGGAGGGGAGCGGGTGGGGGCCAGGGAGGGGGGGCACAGGGCCCTGGGGCGGAGTGGCAAAGAAATAGGGAGAAAAAGAAGAACAGTAGATGGCATAGTTAGGAAAGGCAGAGCAGTGGCAAAAGGAAAATCAGTCCAAGGTGGAAGAAGTAGGACTGCAACGATCAATGCGAGGGCACGGCAGGCAGCGGGGCAGCAGCACAGGGGGACTGCGTGGTGGCTGAGGGGGTGACCTACCTGGTGACAGGGTCAAAGATTGCTCCCTTCACCACCGCGCGGCCTCCATAAGAAGGGTTCTGGGAGGGAGGCACAGCTGGGAGGTGGGAGGAGGGCGGCAAATGGGGCACCAGGTGGACGGGACCACAGGGAGGCAGCGGCAGGAAGCACGAGGTAGGGGAGCAGGTGGGGAGCAGGGGGGGAGGGCACATGGCCCTGGGGCGAAGTGGCAAAGAAATAGGGAGAAAAAGGAGAACAGTAGATGGCACAGTTAGGAAAGGCACAGCAGTGGCAAAAGGAAAATCAGTCCAAGGTGGAAGAATTAAGACTGCAACGATCAATGCGAGGGCACGGCAGGCAGCGGGGCAGTGGCACAGGGAGACCGTGTGGTGGCTGAGGGGGCAACCTACCTGGTGACAGGGTCAAAGGTCACTAACTGTGGGCAATTAACTCCGCTCAGCTAGAGGAGGTTGCAGAGATTTATTAACTACGCATTACATTGAAAACATGAAATTCATGCAATAATTCAACTCCACCACATTGCTGAGTTAGATTCAGCACCCCAATGCATTGATAAACAAACATTCACCCCCAGGCACAGATCCGGGTTGAAGCCATAGTTTTTTGTTCACAGTGCAACCCCAGTTTGGTCCCAGCCGTATGCAAATCAGTCTTGACCCTGCTCACCCTGGAAACAGAGACAGACCAGCCCATATCGCCAGACCAGACCCTCCCTGAACCAAAAACAAGTATCCTGGGACCAGGTATCATCCAGGCTAGCTTGAATCCAGTCAATACACCAAAACAGCTGCGAGTACTGATAGTTATTCACCACTTCACTCATACCAATCACACGTGACACTCATAGTGATTGAAAATTAAATAAATATTTTTATTTTTATTTCCACAGTTGAATTTGTTTGTATATGTATATATTTTTTGGGGAAAACAATTAATTCATGTTATTATTTTCATGAATGTTTCAAATGTTTTAAGACCAAAAAAAACTTTACAAGCACATAACACCAACTTTGACAATTGCAACAAGACAAAACATTACATTTCAGATAAAAACGTGTTTTCACAATACGAGCAAGCTCAAATTCCATCAACTACTAAAGAAAGAAAGAAACAAAAGTAGAGAAACCCATGGGAAAGGTTATGGAAAAACAATACTATATGTGGAATACAACAGAAACCCAGGGAGAACTTAGGCCAAACAGTTTTGTATTCAGGTCATTTGAAACTCAAATTCATTAATTGTTATACTATATTTAAGACCTGATACTCCAAATTCATAAGACAATACTTGTTTGGACCTAACAAAGGTCAAAGCGTTTCAAACCCAAATAGTTTTTTCGGGTTATCCTCAGGACGTGGAAAATTAGCTTATGCTCTTTATCCTGGCACCCAGTGTGCCACTTGACGCTTTTGCCACTACGAACTTTGATTCAAATACCACTTGCTTTACGATATTTTCTAAGCCTCTAACAACTTCTTCAATAAAACAACAAGTGTGGCTCCAACAGTCGACCTCATGGTGTTACCATGGTGTCTCAAAGACCGAACTCCGTTTTTCCGTTAGACTGCCGTGCATGGTTCTCAGTCTCACCATTTTCATTTATCAGCAACGTCTGGTCGCCTGTCTCTCAGGAAAAAGCCTCACTTGAATCCAGTGGCGTAGCGAGCATGGGACCCACTTCTGTGCATACCCTTCCCACTTAGGGCGGCTATAGCAACACAAAAAGATGCATCAAGCATCCATCCCCAGTTGTAGATCTGGATTAAATGATTTAATCCAGATCTACAACTGGGGATGGATGCTTGAAACAATGGATTTAACTTAAATCCATTGTTTTTTTGCTCATCATGCCACCTCAGTTTGGTCCCAGACATTTGGAAATCACTTTTGACCCTGCTCCCCATGGGAACACTCCAGCCTGAACTGCCAGGTGAGGCCAGATCCTCCATGGACAGGAAAAGAATATACTGGGAACGGTTTTTGGGTATCACCCTTCATCAGCAAGGCTACCTTGAATACAGTGCCATTGATGGGACCCACGTCTAGCTATACCATTCACACTGAGGGTCACTATAGCAACACAAAAAGATGATAGACGGAATTGTGAACATTGTTAAACATTCGTGCCCAGATCTATGTTAAAGCCATAGTTTTTTTGTTCACTATGCCACCATGCCACCCCAGTTTAGACCCAGCCATATGCAAATTAGTCTAGACCCTGCTCACCCTGGGAAACAGTTCAGCCCAAACAGCCAGACCAGATTCTCCATGGACCGGAAAACTAGTATCTTTTGACCCTCCTCCCCATGGGAACACTCCAGCCTGAACTGCCAGGTGAGGCCAGGTCCTCCATGGACCAGAAAAAAGTATACTGGGAACGTTTTTTGGGTATCACCCTTCATCAGCAAGGCTACCTTGAATACAGTGCCATTGATGGGACCCACTTCTAGCCATACCATTCACACTGAGGGTCACTATAGCAACACAAAAAGATGATAGACGGAATTGTGAACATTGTTAAACATTCATCCCCAGATCTATGTTAAAGCCATAGTTTTTTTGTTCATCATGCCACCATGCCACCCCAGTTTAGACCCAGCCATATGCAAATCAGTCTAGACCCTGCTCAGCCTGGGAAACAGTTCAGCCCAAACAGCCAGACCAGATTCTCCATGGACTGGAAAACTAGTATCCTGGGAATGGTTTTTGAGTATCATCCAGGCTAGCTTGAATCCAGTGGCATAGTGAGCATGGGATCCAGGTCTGGCATACCTTTCCCACTTAAGGTGACTATAGCAACACAAAAGGATGATGGATGACGGAATGCTGAACATTGTCAGACATTCTTCCCCATTCATAGATATGCTCATCCTGTTGTGTTTAATATGTTCCCACTAACTGGGCAAGGATATGCCCAGAAGTGGGTCCTTTGCACGCTGTGCCACTAAATTCAAGCTAGCCTGGCTGATGAGGGGTGGTACCCCATAGCCAGTCCCAGGATGCTTGTTTCCGGTCCAGGGAGTACCTGGCCTGGCAGATCCAGTGATTGCAGCTTATCTGCTTCATAATAGACTACAATAGTTTCAATAAATGCATTGTAAACTTTCTTTGTGTCTTTCTTTTGTTTACTAAGGCCATGCATGACTGAGAAACGAAAAGTGATGATCTGTTTCCACTGTTCCCTTGGGGACTAGAGGGTCATGTTGTAAGTTGCCAAAATCACCTGCTACTCTGTGAAGGTTAGGAGTTCAGGGGAGGCACTGTGAGCTAACCAGGTTTTGGGCAGACAGATTCCGACGAAGTAGAGTGACTCAACCCCTACATTCTGATGCCCTGTCATCCCAATGCACAGTACTGCTTTAACAACAGAGCCCCTGCAACACTGCCAGTCCTGGATCAATGCAAGTGGTGCTTAATGCCTAGACTTGAAACCCCAAACTTGAAACCAGTCCCAGAATGCTTGTTTCCTGTCCAGGGAAGACCTGGCCTGCAGATCCAGTGATTGCAGCTCATCTGCTTCATAATAGACTACAATAGTTTCAATACATGCGTTGTAAACTTTCTTTGTGCTTTCTTTTGTTTACTAAGGCCACGCATGACTGAGAAATGAAAGGTGATGATCTGTTCCATTGGGTACTAGAGAGTCTTGTTTTAGGTTGCAAAAATCACCTGCTACTCTGTGAAGGTTAGGAGTTCAGAGGAGGTACTGTGAGCTAACCAGGATCTGAGCAGACAGATACTGACAAGGTAGAGTAACTCATCCCCTAAATGTTGATGTCCTATCGTCCCAATGCACAGTTATGCTTTACCAACAGAATCCCTGCGGCACCACCAGTCCTGGACCAGTGCAAGTGGTGCTAAATGCCCAAACATCTAAAAACTGTAACTTTTGACTTAAAACATTTTCCACCAAAAAGTGTCCTGAGAACCGACAGGAGACTGAGAACCACTTTCTTGCTGATCTGCATGAGGTACATCGCTGTTCGGCCGGGATGCATGGTAGCTTCCACTACGTTCTTCTCCCCAGCAGCAAATCCTTTAAGCATGACCTCTCAGAAAAGCTACCCTCCCTCGTGGAGTCCTTGTCAGCTTCGTCCCGCTGAGGATTTTCAACTTCTAGAAAAAGGGACAAAGTCCAAAGGCAGAAATCTGCACCACAACTCCATCCAGTGGCTATCCGACGATGATGAAGACCCCTAATCGGACACGGCCAGAAGCCTTGCCCTGTTAAACTTTAACTGCTCTGGAACTTTTCTTAAACAAACATTCTACGTTTTAAGGTAAGCCTCGACCTGGCCCAATCTACCTCTTGTAGTTGAACTGTGCTTCATCCCAGTCAGTCTTACCTTTTGACTTTTCTTTGATCTCGCATGACCAGATACCTACGGTTGGAGCCTTGATCTTTTAGGCACTATTTTTCACTTTAAACTTTAAAAATGCATAACTATGGTTTTACTAATTGGATTTCATTCATTTTGGTGTCATTCCATTTATTAAATTTTACTATAGTTCTCTAAATTGGTTTATACCATGCTACTAGAGGGTTAAATACAGGTAAGCAAAGTGACTTTTGTGGTTCATTATGACCAGGATTGAGGTTGTTTACCTCACTTAACAAAGACCCCCATTTCTAAAACCTATTATGTAGAAGATGAAAGATTTTGTAGCACTTTCAGCAAGAATAGTTTAGCATTTTAAAGTAGGTACAGAAATGTATATCTTGGGGCTGATATATAGCTTGACGGTATGTATACTCCATTGCAATGGCAAAGGAGTACACATGCCTCCTTGATAGAGGTCCACTAGACAAATTTTAAAGTAGGCAATACTTAGGTTTAATCATGGCGTAAACTACTCCCTTTCCCCTGTGATTGAAGACTTCCGACGGCCCTGAGGAGTAAGGGCTGTCAGAGGCACACTTCTAATTCCACCCACCAAATTTGGATGAGCCAAATTAGTCGTCAGTTTTCGGCGGCCATCACCACCAAGAAAGACCTAACAGTAATAGGTAGTAGGGGAGCCACTTCGGTGTTAAGGGCATTTTCCACCGTGAAGACTATGAGTCCCAGGGGGCCTGCAACGCTGACCACACCTGAGTCTGCTTGACGGCTGCTGGGACTGGCGCATACAAAGCGCCTCGTCGCTTCCGTGCGCGGAACGCGCACGGACGTGCGCCGGGCGAAGCCTGGGCCAAGGGTGGGCCCGTTTAAGCCCGTTGTAGCCCGGAGGAGACCAGACCGGGTCACCCCTTTAACATCGCCCACTCGGCCCGTACCAACATCAGCTGTGAGTACTAGTAGCCTTTGCAATAATGTTGGGGAAATGGCCGGGCGGAAAGGACGGAGTAAGAAATCACTAATGGGGGGTTACGTGGCCGGGACTCTAGACAAATTTATTACAAGGGCCACGAATGTTCTCGAGCATGAAATATTCTTAACGGAGCGACGCCTTTCGCAGGACTTGCTAAAAGATCTTCTTTGGGTGAATTGGCGGGCACCCGTACACCCAAGCGCATACCACTCACACCCCAAATTATTGTTAGTGAGGGGAGCGTGATTGGAAGTCCTAAACAAATAGCTCAGTGAGTAGGGAAACTCGCCACAACTGGCGAGCTTCAATCACTGGATGTCTCGAGCGATGAGTCGGTGACTGTAGCTGAAAACAACAAAGTGGCTTCTGGTAACGAAGGGACAAGCCACAGACAGCTACGCGGGTGTCTTGAAGGAGCAGTCCCTTAAAGAAAGCGAGGTGGTGCTGCCTCGTGTGGGAGGAAACCTAAGCTTCCAAAGCTCAACAATGATATTGACCATGTCACTCCGGCCCCCACTATGACAGAAAGTGGTCAGTCCGACACACTGATAGTAGTCCTCCCTACAGTTGACACCAATTGCCCCGATCAACCACCAGAGGAGGATGTATTCCTGTCGAAACTGGGGGCACTCTTGAAGCAACTTTTACATCCTCTAGAGGGGGGACTATCACAAATTGAGCAGAGGCTGTCTAAAATTGAAGTGAGCATGGACACGATAAAGGGTACCACGGTAAACACCACCCAAGATAGACAAAAAATGTTAGAGAAAGGTTACCATCAAAATCTAAAATGTTGATGCCCACGAATTCTCTTGCTCCTGCGAGTAACCCATCACCCATACTTTCTGCCAACCTGCCAGAGGACAATACGATGGCAGAAAGCAATAAGAACCCTATAGACTCATTACAAATGGGAGGTGATCGGAGGAGAAATCCTAGGGGAACGACAAAAGAGAACTTGACTCCTGATGGTTTAAACTGTACTTTACCACGTATTGACTTACCACCGGAAAGTGCACCATATTTGGTTTTTTAACCGGGGTTCCTAAATTGACCGCGAAGGGGGTAGAATCATATAACGAGCTAAAAAATAAATCCATTCACTGGTTGAACACTAACCGACCCTTACCCAGTAATGTGCATTGTAAAATTCTATTTGTAAAAAGAGTGGGATGGGTGGGTAATAGAGCTAAAAATGTGGAGGGGGATTGTATTGTTATCAACTTTGAGGACAGAAGGGTGATTGATCATGTTTGCATGGGCCCACCGGGCTCTGCCCAAATGAAGATACATCCCAGGGGCCTTGGCTATTTTTACCCCCCCACTGGAATCCCCATCCTCCACCATTGTGGTCCCAATGAGGGATGGGTCGTTCAACATAACCCCTGGACCCAAGGCGATGACATGGGTGGGAACTAGTCTTTGTGGGGTTTCCCACTTAGCATTAGGTTTTCCTCACTCGACCAGGTCGATTGACTCCCATTTACTCCCCCATCCCCAAGCCCATTAGAATTAAGACAGAGGGCCACGAGGACAAAGAGGGATCTCGTTTCCTTCCCTCTTGTCATATAGCTACTGTATATCTTTATAATGCGTTAAGTTAGCATAGGCTCATTACATGTTTAAACGCCATTTTTCCTTTTGCTGCTTCTGCACACAACACTTAATTGTTGATTTAGCTTTCAACCTAGTAGTTCGTTGTGGTTTACATGAGAATAATATGTTATTACTCTGATATCAGCTTTGCTTAATAAACTATGTCTGTACAGAGAGTGCTGAAGCTTCAGGAATAACACGATACAGAATTGTTATGAGGTCTGATCTTCGCGCCTTCATAGACATAACATAAGTGCAGCTTCTGCCAACTTTGGGCTTTAGGCGGGTTTTATATTGCTTTGCTTGAAGCACACAAACACACTTGATGCTGTTCGCATGCAGAGAGAGCTGGTGTATGCTGATGTGATCTCTTCATTCTAGGATCCTGAGGTATGGTCCCGCCCTGTTAAAACCCAAAGAGACCTTCTTAGCTATTAATATAATATGTGTGTTAGGAAGGGTGTGAAATAAGTGTTGTTAACCCTTATTCATTACAGCATGTTAGTATGCTGTCTCCATTTGCTTTCTATGGACTAGTAACTATGCTGATAACTTTGCTTCTGATAATATGTCTCCTTGTATTATCTAAGATACTGCGCCTGAGAAGACGGCATTAGTAAATAAATATTTAAAATGTGCACGTGTCCTCATTTACTCCAAGTTCTGGTTTGAAATGATTGTATAACTAAAGAGTGCTCATGTGTTCCACGTAACCTGAGGTATTGTAAGCTCATGTTCTGGTTTGTCTAAACATTGGGAGTTTGTAATGACCAATGTGACACTGTAGCTAGCTCGGTAAGGGGTTTGTTGGGTACTAAGGTGAGTTTTGGGTCACCCTAATTCGCTGAGGTTCCAATCCTCTGTGCACAGTTCTGTGGGAGAACAGAAACCCTGCTACATGGCGCCCATACGTTGGTGGACTTATATCATGACACTCGAGTAGTATATCGTTCAAACCTTGACCCCTTCACTGTCGTTTCCGGAAAACGGTGGTGTCGGTGAAACCTACCTATTTTTTGAAATAGGTCTTTTCAAGCTTGAATCTATCTAAAACGGTTTCTTTGAATTACTACCCAGTTGTGCTACAAAGTTTCCTTTGTTTTTCAGTAATTCCGGTGTAATCATGGCGCAGGCTGTGGCCATCCCGCAGCATAGTCGCATTGCGGTGCGCAACCATTTTACAGGCTTTCCAGGTCCCGTTAGATGGCTTGGCTGTGATTTTAGTGGTGTGTGCAGATCCGGCGTACCCTTTCGAACTGTTTTATTCGTGGTTAACGTTTCCGGAAGTGGACGCAATTTCTGGTGTGTTCCACACCTACACACCCTCACCTGTACCGGCTGAATATACACCGTACAGGGCACTGGAAATACCTATTGATCATTGGCAGCATCGCGTTTGGTTTGATGGCGCCCTACCCCACCCTTTGTTCCCTGCGAGGTTAGGTCCATTGTCCATTCCAGGCACAAATTGGCCTGCATTGGGTGGATTCACCCCGCACCCGAATCACGGCGCTTGTCCCTTGGCGGATATTCGCAGACAACATGTTGTCTCGATTGCCGTGATTTGTGCATTAGTGCAATACATTGGTCGTCATCTCCCGGGAGGTCCCCCGGGGGGTCCGGCCGTTCAAACGGAACATGGCGGTTTAAGACTCAATCCGGTTATGGTCAATTCGGTTTTTGGTAAGCGACCCGATGATAAAGATGATTTCCCTTTCTGCCTTGCCGAGAAATTTGACCAACTGGAGGCTGTGTTTCGGAATTCTACTGCTGCTGATAAACATAGAATGTTGACGATTACTTTGCCTAAGGATTTAACTCCTGAACTCTTTGACTGTGAAAGTTGGGGGAAAACTTTTGCGGCCGTTTATACGAGGTGTTTCGGCACCCCGTCTATGTCCGTACTGCCTACGATCGTTAAGCGTGTTCAGGATGATCACGGACCGGAAGCAGCGGTTGAATTGGGTATGCGCCTGTGTGGTTCTTTTGAGATTGTTAGCGATCTCATCCTCTCCAATATAAAGGGAGATGCGGTGAACTTTCAGGTGTCGAATGCTTTGGCTGCTCTACCCGATGCCGAAAAACCCCGACAGTTAGCGAAGATTGTTGTGGCCGCATATAAAACTATAGGTCGCACAAGTAAAGGTCTGAAATATTTTCCTATCAAGGAGAAGAAGCAACCACAAGGGCAGCCTGCTACGGCAGATGTCCAGCCCAAGTCCACAAAACAAAATTGGCCTCAAAAACAGAAACAGGGGAAGCAACAACAGCAGACTCAGGAGTCTTATCCTGCGCCGCAAGTTCCTGCGCCGACAGAGAGGGTATATGATTTGCGCGATCGCGCGATGATTAAATCACCTGATCGATTTCAGGTTTCTGAACAACGCTCTCCTCGTTCCTTTCAGGACTCATCGGCCCCGAAGACCGGTGGAGGAGGAGGCGGTAGGGGACGTGATGGCCAACAAGGACGTGGCCAATCCCGCCAGACAGACGGCGCAGCGAAGCAGGAGGATTCTACGCCAAAGAGACCGCAGTTTGCGAAAAAGAAAGTCGCGGCCTTAACAGCGCATCGATATGTCACAGATAGTGAGAACGCGGCTTCGGAATCTGACGTGGGCTCTGACCTTGCTGGACAGCGCGGCGGAGATTACCATAGTGAGAGAGGCGCTGCGTCCACTACTGAGGGTGACAGCGACTGATGTCTACGTTGTAATAGAAACAGCCGATACTAGACTTGCTCCCCCTGAAAGACTTTATGAAATTGTCCTGTTAATTGAAGGTGACATACAGCGTACCGTCAAAGGGGTATTTTGGAAAATTCTGTATGATATTTTGCTTTCGGAGGCTGACTGGCCCCCACCTTTTGTGCTCGCGGCGCCGCGAGGGGAGGAGGTGATCCTCCCCAGTTTCGCAAGCACTGTCTCGAAAGAGCATGCGCAGCATTTTGCAGAAGAGTGGGCTCGGGCTCTCGCACCGGCTCTGTACCGTAACCAATGTGGTTGGGACAAATTATCCCCTTGCCACGAAATTCCGTTGTGGTCTCAGCCGCAGCCTCAACCTCAATATCCCATTCGGCGTGAAGCAAAGGCTTCCGTCGCGGAAATCCTTGAACAATTGGAATATCAGGGAGTTATTGAAACGTGTGTGTCACCGATGAATAATCCTCTTTTTACTGTGACCAAACCTGACGGATCATATCGTTTGGTATTGGATTACCGGCATTTGAACTCGCATTGCCGTAACTGTGCAGTACAGAATACTCACGGCTCTGCCCTAGTGGATAGTCTAGTGCGTAAGCGTTTTAAAACAACGCTTGACATATCCAACGGTTTCTATGCCCACAGATTGGACAGCTTTAGCTCCCAATGGACCAGTTTTACATGCGCTGGGGTCCAAAAACAATTCCGGCGTCTCCCAATGGGCTATAAGAATAGTCCTGGTATATTTACCGCACGCATAGTCTCTCTTTTGGAGAGAATCGACCCAGATGCTTGTTCGTATGTGGATGATATATATCTCACAGACGACGAAATTTGGGAGCATCTGTGTCGTGTAAATTCGATTATTTGTAACTTTGCAGACATGGGTTACAAATTTAACTTTGCAAAATCGCACATTGCTGAGTACACGGTGTTGTTCCTGGGCTATGAGCTCAACAATGAAGGTAGAGGTTTGGCTCCTCACTTCTTGGAGAAATGCGCACAGTTGCGCGCTCCTACAACACTGAAAAAATTAGTCTTTACTGGGCTTTTTGAATTTCGGGAGGACATACATTCCGGAATATGCCCAGCGTATCAAGCCTTTGTATGTTTTGATACAACCAACTTTTTCCAAATCATGCTGGCTGCCTGAGCACTCAGCCATCTTGCAGTCCTTGCAGGCTGATCTGCTCACTTCTAAGTTCTTACGGACTCGTGATAACCATACCAACCTGGTGATAAGAATAATACCGGGGACAGTGGGTTTCACGTACCTCACTTTTAATGAAGGAGACACAGTACCTATTGCTTACAAGTCACACTTGTACACTTCGGCTGAGATGCGGTTTCCCACTGTGGAAAAGGTTTTAACAGCTGTGCAGATGGCTATTCTTAAGGAACGGGCTCTGTCACAGGGGAAACGCATGTTGGTTGTTACACCCTGTCCTCATTTGGAGGCAGTCACGAAAGCCAGTGTACCAAATTCAAAAGCTTTGCACCCTCGGTGGATTCAGTGGGCTGCGTCCTTGACGTCCACGGATGTCACGTTTACTTTTGACGCCTCATTGCGGTCGCAAGAGTACTTGCAGTATGAGTTTGTTCATCCTGCTCCTCTAGCTATGCGACCTTTGGAGGACTTCCATTGCATCATTTACACTGATGGTTCGGCGCAGGTTGCGCATGGCTCTAAACATGCCTACGTTTCCGCATGCGCCATTGTGGTCGGTGCTATGTTGAACCATGAGTTCATATCCAGGGAAGTGCACACGCTGCCACTGGGAGATTGCACCGCACAATTGGCAGAGCTTCGTGCTCTCTTACTAGCATTGGAGTACGCTGATCCTAGTGTTACTACTCTTATTGTAAGTGATTCTTTCTACTGTGTCCAGTCTTACAATGAAAACTTGTTCTTTTGGATTCAGAATGACTTTCGTGATTCCAAGGGTAGCACAATAAAACACAAGATGATCTGGGTTCGAGTGGCGGAGCTTAAGGCTGCGTTGCCACTCGTTTTTGTAAATCATACTCTTGGCCGCCAGCGTGTTGGAGTCCACGCTGTCGGTAACTCGCTTGCTGATGAAGCAGCGAAATCAGCGGTGTCTACATACTTAGTTGCAGCAGTTACACGGTCCAAAAGTAAGATTTATAGTGACATCTTGGCTGCAGTTGCTGCCACTGAGAAGGGAGGTAAACATCCTACGGGGTTCCCTTCAAAGTACACATACCACTTAAGTCCCGATAAGGTTCCTTTTGTGAAAATTCCTGATGTTGGGGAACGTTTGATTCCCAACTCGGATCGCAGGGCTGACTTGATTACAGCGGCTCATGAAGGTGTGGCGTCTGCACATGCGGGCGTCTCGGCCACTGTAACTCAATTACAACAACGTTTCTGGTGGCAGGGACTGTACAAACAGACGCGTGATTATGTCCTTCTTTGTGACATTTGTCAGCAGATTGAACCTTCGACTGCTGCGCGTCCGCCACAGACACAGTTGTACATTTCTAATAAACCGCTAGGTTGTGTTTATTTAGATCATTGCGGTCCTTTTTCATCTGATACTGCGTATAAGTACATCTTAGTTGCAGTTGATTCATGCACACGCTTTCTGTGGGTCTGGCCCCATCGCAGCGCTGATTCACGGACTGTCATTAGAGATTTGCGTATCTTTGTAGGGATTTTTGCCTGTGGTACCTTCCATTCGGATCAGGGTCCGGCTTTCGCCTCTAAGGCGTATAAGGATGCCATGAATTCGATGGGGGTCCAAGTCAAGTTTTCGTCTCCCTACAGACCTGAGGGTAATAGTGTAGTGGAGCGAATGAACCGTGATTTAAAGCAATCTTTGACAGCTCGAGTTATAGGCACTGGCAGAAACTGGCTAGCCCACCTCTATGGCGTGCAGCGTGCTCTTAATAATCTCCCTAGAAGGTCTCTGGGTGGGCGGACCCCATACGAAATGCTCTTTGGCATCAAGATGGACGTCCCTGACCTTGACGGTCTAGACTGCGTGGCTCGCGCCACGACCTTTGACGTAGATGAACATTGTACTGTTTTACAGAATCTACAAAAGACCAGAGACAGTCTTGCAAAGGAACATTTGCCCTCCACGTCGGATGTTGCGTTGCAGATCCCGGTAGTCGGCTGGCTACCCCAAGTTGGAGAACTGGTTCGAGAGAAGATCGATAACAAGAAAGAGTTTGGTCCTTCCTATCGAGATCCGGTTCCAGTCCTTGGAGTGAAGGGCACAAGAACAGTCATTTTACCACCACTTCCTGGTCGTAAAGAAAACAGGTTTATCTCAATTGACAATGTCAAGATACACAGAGTGGCCGATTCTTCTTAGCATGACACCGGCTGTTTCCTGTCCGTCCATTGTGAGAAATTCAGTTTTGCCCACTGCTTCTAATCATGAAACTGAAGTGGCAATCGAGTTGCCTACTATTTCCAGCCCTTTATTAAGTACTTTGCCCGGTACAGACCTTGCTGAAATAGACTATACTTACCCCACTGACTTGTCCATGCCTGACCTGCAAGCCCATTTGGCCACAGAATCCAGATTTTCATTTGACACTGTTTCCAATGCCTCAAAGAAACCCTCACGTTTTGCAGTTTATGCCAGCTTATTTAAAAAAAGATTTTTTAATTCCCCCTTGGACATATATTTGGCTGGTGCTTTTTTCAATTTACCTCATTATGTCGATTGGGTTTGTGTTTTATTTTTTCCGACTTATGAATGGACACTATGTCGAAGAAAGAACATGCATTCGACATCTAAATGGAACTTTGGCCCCCCTTTCCTCATCGCATTCTGCACACAGATTGAAAAGAGACTTGACATTTGTTAACATCACTGCTTGGCCTGTCCTTGATGGAATAGTGTGGGATGCCGTCAGGTTTCAGATTCATGGCCCTACCGAGGTTGTTAATGTCCCCAATGTGCTTAGGGTTAATATGGGGGATGTTGTGAAACAAAACATTCGTTCTGATGATTGGGATGTTCAGGCCGTAGAGTCTTTGTTTTCTGATTTGAAATACTATGCTGCCTTTGATGCTGAGGATTTGTACTTAGAATCTGCTAATTATGGTGATTTGTTTTGCTTTCAACATTTTGGCAATCACTTCTTACATAAAACAGCATCCAGAAGGAATACTGTAAATTATACACAATGGGAGCATTGCCCAGCTCCTAAACAAGGCAGTTCGAGTACTTTTTTGAAAAAGTACACTTATTTTACTGACTTCAATCAGTCTAATCCCGAGTCCTTTTATTTCAAAATGACACAGAAGCCTATGTCCAAGGTTAGACTTACCGATACCAAATTGTTGTATTCGAAGTTCTTTCTTGATCAGCTGGCTATTGGCGGCTATGAATTATGGAAAGAAACTATTGACTTAAAATCTGTTTGGGGTTCTAAAAGTTGGCAGGTACAAGGCACTGAGGCTTTGCACCGTGCTTGTCTCATCCCGAATCAAATGTTGTTTTTGAATTCCTCTATTTCACAAACGACGTGCTTTGGATTGGCTACTTCTAAAAAATTGAATTCTCCAACCATCCCAGAGTTAGAAGAATATTCTGGCTGGAGTAATTATACTCAGTTTTCGATTAGGGACTTGCAAACCCTATTGCTGAATTCATCCTTTAACATATCCAGTATGGATCCGAAAGGTTGGCTGATGTGGCACAGAAGTGCTGAATCATGCCAGCACCGTTTTCTAGGTTTATCTGATGGCTTTACACAGGTCACACCTGATCCATGTTTTGCAACCGAGCATTCTGTCACAACTTACTCTGTGGGCAAATTATGTCAAAATTGGCTGAAACATTCAACATTGTCTGCGGTTAATTTACATCTTGCAAAGCTGAATGATGATGTAGATTTGAATGATTTCATTAAGGGCCCGGCTAGTGGTAGATCAAAGAGATGGATATATGCTGTTTACAATAAAATCTGGAAGACGTCACAGATTGAGGCTGCGACACGCCTTAGAGCTATAGATCAAGCCAATCTAGAAAAGGTACTTGCTGTGATGGATAATAGTATTAATATGCTTTCTTCCCGTATTTACACTTTAGATAATATTGTGTCTTCTGTAGTGGATATTGTGCATGATGAAGTGTCTGTGTTGTACCATGGTCAAAATCAATTACGTTCTATCATGCAATTTGCATGGACCCTTCAAACGTTGAAAGCTGGCAAGGTGCCATGGACCTACATGAATGTTTCTTCCCTCTTTGCCCCCTTTAATTTGACTGACAAGCAGCGCTTGCTTTCCATGCGAGATGCTTCATTTTCTATGTTACATATTGAGAGATTGGAGTCCTTGCCTTTTTCTGTGGCAGAGGCCAACGCTGCAACGTGGCTTATCCACGGTTTAATAACTTTACCTTTTGCATTGTATAAATTTACAAATTGTATGCGATATGTTGCCATAGGTCCCTATGAGCCCTTAGGTAGTGCATTTCTCCATGAAGTCTGGTCCCTTCCTTTCACTTATAGATGTTTGAAAGACGGACAGGAGGTTTATCTGAATGGGGAGGAATGTACAGAAACGCCAGACCATTCGTTAATGTGTAGACACATACAATTACACGGTTCTTGCAACCAGGACCGGCCAAACTTAGCATGTGTTTTGAAAGGGACTCCTGTACCAGCAATCACCCCGACTTTTACCTTACTGGGGAACGGAAGTTATTTACTTTTGAATAATGAAGATTGTTGCGGGTTAATTAAAGGTGTAGCTTATGTGGTAACCGTAACTGAGCGTGTCGTTTGCTGCAGAAATGTCCTGTATCCACCCACACATGAAAATAGGGAGGTTTCCATTTGGCCACGCATCCCAACCTTGAAAGCAGAATTCAGCGGCATGAGCAGAATAAGGGCTCTATTGTCCCAGAAAGAAGTGGCTTGAGTTCGGTTAGGGAGACTTTCGTTCTTCACATTGCTAACACCCGGACTGAGGTTCAGGCCCTTCTAAATACTGATTTACCGTTGCATTTCAGCGAGATGGTACATTCTATCTTTAACGCGTCCTCCACAACTGGGCTGGCGCATTTTTTTAAATCTGTTAGCAGTGGTCTTGTAACTTCATTTGAAAAAATCTTTGGAGTCATCCCTGCTTTGTTCCATTCCATTTTTTCGAGTTTGTTTGGTGGATTCCCGGTTATACTGGCACTAGCGGCAGCCGTTCTAGTGGTTGTTTGCTTCCTTAAATATGGATGCCCCACATGTGGAAGGAGCTGCCCAGCCCCTCCTGGCGTTGTTTCGCACCCGGATGCTTGAATATTATGGCACGCTGCCGCTTGCGATTTTAAGCACGGCATATGGATTATCGTTTCGATTTTCCTACTTCACCTGTGCCCAGCCTGTGTTTCATTGCCTAAGCTGTGATTTTGACTGGGCCATTGATTTGTGTCTCTGCGGACCGGTTTCTCCTGAAGTCGACTTTAATCAGCTGATGAGTCCCATTGTTACTCACAAGTTGGTTTGTACTGGCGACAGGATTATGGCCTTAGCAGCGATGCATGGACTAATGGGTCCTTGGAACATTCTTACAGCAGCGCAAGATTTCTTGGCACTGAGCTTTCTTGAAAACCCACCGAGTTGTCCTCTGATGGTAATAGAGGCTCCAGTATTGGGAGAACATGTTTGTTCTTTTCCTCTTTTGAATTGGATGGCTGAACTGTTTTCGGATGAAGACGGTGATTTCCTGTTGGAGGCTGTTGCTGCATATTTTGCATATTCGGTCTTGCCTTGATGAACCTTATTGGTTTATGATGAGGCCCCACTTTTTTTTGTGCATTTTTTCACCTCCCAGTCCTATTGGCTTGAGTGCTGTTGAATTCTGAAATTGACATTTTTTATATTTTGATTTGATTACTGTACTTTTTTATAATCATCAGGTTGTTCATAGTTCTTGAACTCTGCTTTCATGAAGTTGCCCTTATCTTATCTTATCTTATCCGTCCTCGGATCATGGGGGGTTGTCATATAGCTACTGTATATCTTTATAATGCGTTAAGTTAGCATAGGCTCATTACATGTTTAAACGCCATTTTTCCTTTTGCTGCTTCTGCACACGACACTTAATTGTTGATTTAGCTTTCAACCTAGTAGTTCGTTGTGGTTTACATGAGAATAATATGTTATTACTCTGATATCAGCTTTGCTTAATAAACTATGTCTGTACAGAGAGTGCTGAAGCTTCAGGAATAACACAATACAGAATTGTTATGAGGTCTGATCTTCGCGCCTTCATAGACATAACATAAGTGCAGCTTCTGCCAACTTTGGGCTTTAGGCGGGTTTTATATTGCTTTGCTTGAAGCACACAAACACACTTGATGCTGTTCGCATGCAGAGAGAGCTGGTGTATGCTGATGTGATCTCTTCATTCTAGGATCCTGAGGTATGGGCCCGCCCTGTTAAAACCCAAAGAGACCTTCTTAGCTATTAATATAATATGTGTGTTAGGGAGGGTGTGAAATAAGTGTTGTTAACCCTTATTCATTACAGCATGTTAGCATGCTGTCTCCATTTGCTTTCTATGGACTAGTAACTATGCTGATAACTTTTGCTTCTGATAATATGTCTCCTTGTATTATCTAAGATACTGCGCCTGAGAAGACGGCATTAGTAAATAAATATTTCAAATGTGCACGTGTCCTCATTTACTCCAAGTTCTGGTTTGAAATGATTGTATAACTAAAGAGTGCTCATGTGTTCCACGTAACCTGAGGTATTGTAAGCTCATGTTCTGGTTTGTCTAAACATTGGGAGTTTGTTATGACCAATGAGACACTGTAGCTAGCTCGGTAAGGGGTTTGTTGGGTACTAAGGTGAGTTTTGGGTCACACTAATTCGCTGAGGTTCCAATCCTCTGTGCACAGTTCTGTGGGAGAACAGAAACCCTGCTACACTCTATACTAAACGAGATCCCTCAATAATCGTGCCAATGGAGTTCAAGGAAAGTAGAAATACAACTTTGGATGTTCCAGCGGCCGAGGTTGGGATCCAGGCTTTGAGTAGCGAAAGTCCTAGCCCACTATCTATGGTATCAGCTTCCTTAGTACCAGTAGTGGAGCCCTCCTCTCACCCCGGCACTATTGGAGGACCACTGGAGGGCCCTGGACCCGTTACTAGGCCTGGAAGGGGGCCAGTGAGCTGTAGTGGAGGCCTCAGCTTACCGTCGTGGAATATCGCGGGCCTTATGGCTAAAATGGACTTGCCAGACTCGGGAGAGTTTATAGATCCTTTGAAATCTGTCTCTTTCAAGAAACGTGGGCCCTAAATTTTGATTCATCTGGTGGGTTATGCGACCTACTTTGCACCCGCAGTTAAGGGACCCAGAGGCAGACCCTCAGGGGGGATGTGCATTTGGGTAGGAACTCATATTGAATGCGTGGTTAAAAGAGTCAATACCATGTCACCAGACATAATCTGTATTCTTTTGTCCTTTAAAAATCAACAAAAACTGGCACTTATTAATATTTATTCCCGACCCGTTCATTGTAGTGGCACCTCTCCTTCTTTGGCCTTATTGGATACCCTATTAAAATCTTTACCGGGAGGTGTGACTCTTTTGATTGGGGGGATTTTAATTGCCACTATGAACCCCTCAAGGGAGCGCTTAAATCGATTACTGTAGAAGAAGACACGATTTGGTCTATTCCACCCCCTAATACCTATGAGGTAAAGACCTCTACACCACTAGTGCTCCAAATGACCTCCCCTACACTATCCTCCTCATTAAGGGCTTGTAATGGGCATTTCCCAAATGACAATCCTGGTCTCCCAACCTTTAAAAGACTAGGGGCCAGATGTAGGTAGGGTTTTACCGGTCGGTAACGGCCGAATTCGGCCGTTACCGACCGGTAAAAGGAATTTGAGATGTAGGGGGCAGAATCGGTAATTTTACCGTTCTGTAATTTACCGATCTGTAATTTTACAGAATCTGTAAATATACCGGTCGGTAAATTTACAGACCGGTAAAATTACAGATTCTGTAAAATCGATATGTAGGTGGGACTCTGATGAGTCCCACAAGGCCTAAGAAATCGGTATTTTACCATCAAATTCAATTTGATGGTGAAATACCGATTCAGGTGAGCATGCACATGTGTGCATGCACACCTGTGCCATATGACAGGCAGACCTGCCCTTAGGGCAGGTATGCCTGCCATATGGCCCCCGAACCTTTTTTGGGGGTGCTAGAGGGTGTCAAAGTGACACCCCCTGCACCCTTGCCAAAAATCTGTATTTACCGATCGGTAAATACCGACCTGTAATGCCCCATTCATTCCTATGGGCTTCAAAGCCCATAGGAATGAATGGAGCATTACAGGTCGGTATTTACCGAATCGGTAAATACCGACTTTTAAAGAATCGGTAAATCCACATCTGGATTTACCTACATCTCGGTACATCTATTTTACCGACTCTTAAATACCGAATCGGTAAAATTCGGTATTTAAGTGTCGGTAAAATAGATTTACCTACATCTGGCCCTAGATCAGGCATCTGTGATAGGTTACTCTTTAATTAGCTTGGAACTCTGGCATAAAGTGGTAGATTTTAAGGTTGTAGTGCGCATGGAAAGTGATCACAACCCATTGATCATTAAGCTAGATTTCCAGGTAGGTGATACAGACAAAGGTCCCTTTTTCCAGCCTCGAAGTGATCTTAGAATACTCAATGGAGGGAAGCGTATTCGCTGGGCAAAAATTATTCAAACCCAAAACATTGTTGCAAGATTGTACAACGTTATCATTCCCCTCATTGAACAGGCAGCCACAGTCCAATTGAACACCTTGGATAGTACCACTGGGAATGATCTGGGAAAAATTCACCAAGAGATGGTGGCAACCCTGGGGGATTTCTTTTACAGTACACAGCCAAATAAAGGTAAACCCCGTAGTACAAATAACCAGTGGTTTAACAGGGGTTGTAGGTTTGCCAAGCGAACCCTGTTAGCAACCCTAAAGGGTGGAGATTCTGTCTCTATAAAGGTATCAAGGGCTGATTTTAAAAGAATTACTAACATTGCAAAATCCGAATGGGAAGAAAATAGATGGTTAGATATTAAGTCCGCCCGAGATGAAAAAAAAAACAGGGCTTTTTGGAATTTGGTTCACACAGGGAGTATTGAGGGAAAGTCCTGTGTTGAACCAAACATTGCAGAAGAGACATGGTGTCTATATTTTAAAGATCTTTATTCTTCACTACCAAAGGAGCAATGCGAGCTGCCAGCGATTTTGCTGACAGCAGACCCTACCTGGCATATACCACCCTGTACGGTGGTCGAGGTAAGGTCAGCCTTAAGTAAGCTCCAAATGAATAAAGCCACAGGACTAGACTGGATCCCCGGTGACCTGTTTAAAAGTGAGCAGGTAGTGTGGGTCCCTTACTTAAATGTATTATTTAATGCGATCTTACAGGGACTCCCAATACACATTACTTGGTCCGGGGCTGAGATTATCCCCATTTTGAAAAAAGGCTCCCCTCTGGATCCAGCTAATTACAGGCCGATCAGCCTCATTGATGTCTCACAAAAAGTGTACGCTAGGGTACTCCTACCGTGACTGCAGGAGTGGATTAGTGACCATGACATCCTCACTCCACTGCAAGCAGGCTTTAGGGCCAAAACCTCCACTATAGACCAATTATTTAGGCTCCAATTAATATACTGGAAGCATGTTGTATTGGAGGGTGGGAGCCTATATTTAACCTTTGTTGATCTCAAATGAGCATTTGATATGTTGGACCGAAGCCAACTTTGGACGATCTTGTTGACAATGGGGGTCCCACCATATCTTTGCTATCAGCTTAAACTGCTACACGAAGGCACCTTTGCTAGAGTGAGGTACGGCAGGAACGGACAATTGACAGCCCCGTTTCCTGTCGAGAAGGGGGTGAGGCAGGGTTGTGTGTTGGCGCCGACCCTTTTCTCCCTCTTCCTAAACGGACTGGTAGATGTCCTACTCACCGCCAAAGATTTAGACTCCCCCAAATTGGCCCAGACAGGGTTTCCCGCCTTAATGTTTGCGGATGATACCCTGCTGCTGTCTAAGTCAGATCGGGGTGTGCAGCACGTACTAAACTAGTTCACACAGTTCTGCCAAAAAAGGAATCTTGTGATTAACATAAAAATACGAAATACATGGTTTTCAATCCTAATTCTACTAATTGCCCACAGCCGCAGTTAGAACAGGGAGTACTTGAAAGGGTCCCTACCTTTAATTACCTTGGGCTTACACTGACTGAAAAAATGGGGCGGGGCCCCCAGCTGGTTAAGGCCAACATAAAACTCACCCAGGCAGTTGGGGGTATCCTAAAAGTCCATAGGAGTTGCGTTGCTAAAAATCTAAGCCCTCCATTGGAAATCTACAGGGTGCAAGCGAGGTCAGCATGTCTCTATGGGGCAGAACTGTGGGTGCATAAGCCACAGAATGCCCTCGCAGTTACGAAAAATAATTTCATAAGACACATTCTGACCTTACCCAAAAGTACCCACTTGTCCCGCTAAGGATGGATCTAAATATTGTTCCTGTAGCAGACATTATTTCCATCCGACCACTATTGTATTGGCGGAGGCTGTGGAGCACCCCTGAGCTGGCTAGTTACAAGAACGAGCTAAAAGTTGTGTTGTCTATGCTTGGGGCGGGTAGTTTACCCTGGTTTTCTTATGTTAGACATTCCTTTAGGACAATCGGCCTGGAAAGTCTGTGGTCAGATCCCGAAGCATCTTGCCCAGCTATTTCCAAGAAATTGTTGGCAAACGTACTGAAGGAGCACAAATTAGCCCAATTGTTCCAGTCAGTGAACCTTTCTTGTCTGACCTATAGATTTTTTGATTATAAGAGCCACTATGAATAGGGAGTAAAAACTGCTAAACGCAGAGAGCATTTTATTTTTTATTTTTAAAAAGAGAAGCCCTCTGTGGGATTTTCTTTTTGAAAATAAAAATAGAACATTTTGGTTCAGGGCTATGTCATGTTCACTCAGCCTTGCGTCAAACTGTAAACAGCATTCTTAGGAACTGCTATGATTGAGGCTCCTGTTAATGCTTTAGAAATGGCCACCAGTTTGGCGATAATTTCTAAGTTAGGCAGGCAGCACCTCTGTCAGGGTGACAGAGTATTTTACTCTGTCTCCCTGATGGAGAAACGGGCTGCCCGCCTATTTATAAATTAGCCCTATTATTCCTCTGTTCGTGCCACACACAATATATACTACGCCACTTCAAAGAGAAAGAGCTATATAAATGCACTCAATACAGAATATTGATACTGAAAAGGTAGAGGAAGAGATGGAAATGTTTTTTGGCTGTCTTTCAGTGTGATTGGGTTGCATTTTTAAGTTTGCCCCAGAAGCAGCCATATTATCTGGGTGAAAATATGAAGTGGAAATGAAGAATGATGTTAAAATCTGTGCCTCTGTTTCTGATTCAGCATCTTATTCCCAATTTCTGATGAAACCCTAAAGGTTTACCTTATAATTATCTGATAAATCCTGCTTGATAAACCTGGTATTGATAACTCTGTGGGCAGTAGCTACAGGCAGCTTAAACTCATCTTGTAGCACTGCTGATAGAGTTAACAAACACAAAACTTTACGAAATTCCTTAGGTTCCTTTGGCTATACTTTACCTTTACACCATTTTCCCTCTCTTCTAGGAATTGGATATGCCTCTCAGGTGATTGTCATGCTGCTGGATATATACTACATAATCATTCTTGCCTGGGCCTTTTTCTACCTCTTCAGCTCATTCACCACAGACCTTCCTTGGGCTAGCTGTGGTCATGAATGGAATACAGGTAAATATGTGTCTATGACTGTTTCGCCTTTATACTGTTACTACCTATGAAGCCACTTCAATGCATATAGTTTTATATACATGCCCACAGACTGGATGTAGGAGGGAGACTCACAATTGTTAGTTTAGCAATCTCCCACCCAATATTGTCTCGCTTCAATGTAAGCAAATGAAGAAAACATCTCCTGATTCCTTTTGTATAACTCTCTCATTTACAGTTACACAGTGATGGGATGTAGGTCAATGGAACCTGATTCTGATGGGGTAGAGTGGCTCAGCGAACATTATATAGGGAAGAGGAACATGGAGAAGTGCAGGTATCAAAGTACAGAAGCAGGAAAGAGGACATCTGGGAAGCAGTGCTCATGGGGACATGAACGGGTAGACTTGAAGGAGAGGGGTCATTGTGAAACCTGTTGGGGTTGGGATGTCAAAGCACTCTATGAGGATGGAATTTCAGATGAGAAAGAAGCAGTGTGTTCCTGACGATGGTGTGGATAGATGGGCATTATGGCCTGAACTCGGAAAAAAGGGCATCTTGAGAGATTGAAGGATTTATGGGGAAATGTTCATGTGGATCTTGATGGGCCAGTAGATCTAAAAATACCTGATTAGAGAGTGCATAGTGAGGCCCTGATGTGCCCTATATCCTCTAGAAAACTATGATGATGTAATTGTTTAAGGAATATGCATTGTCATTGACTATGTCATTTTGTAATTCCTCCAAAGGGGCATACACAACTACAATTGCTGACTTTCAGTGTTTTTATAGGTTTTGAAATGTAACCAACACATTGTTTTCATGAAGTCTATAGCATGTGCTACACAACTCAGAGTATGGCTTATGGCACATCCCCTTAATGAGGGCCCATGCTACTATATAAATCTCCACTGCATTAGTAGATGGTATACAGTTGGCCTGTTGGGAGGCGTCCATAGATGCTGCCGTGTCTGGGACGTGGTCAAAGCCAGCATCACTGTCTTGCTGCCTGCCTTTCAATCGCCCCATCGCAGGAGTGCCAGGGGCCTTGCCCCCTGCTGTAGCTAGAAAGTTGCACACTCTGCCTCTGTTGGACCAATCACATGCCCTACCAGCCGCCTCTTCCAGGCCCCCCGCTCTGCTGCTGTCCCAGCCGGGACCGCCGTCTGTCCCAAAGTAGTGCATGCATCTCGCCTGCGGACCCCAGCCGGCGAGCCCCTGTCCTTGTCTTCGTTGCCCAGTACTATGCTCAGCTTACCCCTTTTGCAGCCATGTGTCGCTGTATGATTGTGCAGGTCTAGGCCATCCCATGGAGGCAGGGGGGTGGAATCACTTCAGACCTCTCTCTGCTTGCGTGCAATCTCCAGAACAGTCTCCTGTGTGCTCTGTCACCACGAACTCCGCAGCACAGCATGTACTACTGCCAGACTCTCTGCACTGGTCTGTTCACCTCCATCTGTTGCAGTGCTGCCGCAATCTCGCACCCCCAGGCGGTCCGGGGCCTACTCCTGGAGCCCCTGCTGTGCTATTGCCTCTTGAATCCACCTGCAGAATACTTCAGTGTGCTCGCCCCTGCAGGCCCGTAGTTGATTCCCTCACCTGGCCTTCACTTCTATCCACCAGGTGGATGGATGTCTTTGCCTGTCTGCGCTATTTGAAGTTGGCCTGTGTAGGCCGCGCTGCATCCCCAGCTCTCGCGTGGCTGAGGCCCACACTGTGCTCACCTCAGCCTCCTGTGCGTGTCCGGTCTCAGGCCTCGCACCGATGTCTGTACGCAGGTCCGCCGGGCATTCTCAGCTCGTTCAAGAGCTCTCAACAGCGACTCCGCCAGTCCTCTCTCAGTCACGCGTGACTAACCGATCCTGATGTAATTTACCCTTACTGAGCGGACAGGTAAATGGGTTCCCACTAAGAAAACTCCAGAGACCTTCTATAGTTTTATAATACATAGTTCCTATGTAGGGAGGGTGCTTTAAATAGGCCCTTTTATCACCTGTATGCACTATCATTGTAATATGATTCCTCCTTTTGTATTTTATGGAATTGTAACCATGCTGACCCCATTATTCTTAATCATATGTATGCTTATGTTGATTAAAATACTGCGCTTGAGATCACGTCGTTAAAATAAACATTTTAACCTTACCGTGTCTCTATTTTACTCCTGTTGTGGACTGGTATGAACTTATAACAAAAGAGTGTTCTCACTTCCCACCATTCCTGCGATGGTCCTAAGTCACATGTTCTAGGTTGTCTAATCATTGGTTTCTTTGCTATAGGACGAAGAGCTAATGTGACACTGATTGCTAGTCTAGTAGGGGATTTTGGGTACTAAGGTGAGTTTTGGCACACCCTAATTCACTGAGGTCCTAAGTCTCTGTGCACAGTTCTGTCTTTGCTCAGAATCCCTATTACATGGCGCCGCCAACGAGTGTGGTCTTATTGTGAGTAGTGCTTATATCAGTCTACAACACCCTCACAATCGTTTCCGGTTGACGGTAGTGATGGATAAAAAAAACTACCTATATTTACATAGGTTGTTTCAAGCTTGATACTTCTCAAAGGTTTCCTCTTTGAATTACTACCCAGTTGTGCGTTATAGTATTGTATTGTACTTCTCTGTTACTGTTTCGATATGGCTGCCGTTGATATCCCGGCACACAGTCGTGTAGCTGTGCGTAATCATTTGCAGGAATACCTCATTTCTCTAGAGGGACAGGTGGTGGTTTTTGTAGTCTCTGATGACATGGCATACCGATTTGAGTTGTATTACTCATGTGTCACATTTCCCACGGTGGATGCTAATTCTGGTGTTTTTCACATTTACACCCCTGCTGATGCTCCTGCAGTGTAGGCTCCATATCGGACAGTAGAAATTCCGATTTCTGTTTGGCAGCATGCCGTTTGGTTTACTGGTGCCCTCCCACACATTGTTACAGCGGTCAGACAAGGACCGTTGGCCATTCCAGGTGCTACTTGGCGTGTGTGGCTGCTTATACTCCTTATCCCCAGCGGTGTCTGCTTTGACAGTCCAACAACTGCTATCCCTATATGCCTCTTCAGTTGCAGTTATTGGGGATCTGGTTCACTACATTACTTGCAACCTCCCTGGTTGGGCCCCGGGTGGTGCAGCGCATCCAGTTGGCGGTGGCGGACTCAAACTTAGTCCCGTCATGGTTAATGCGGTCATGGGCATGCGTCCCCAAGATAAGGAAGAAATGCCTTTCTGGCTTGCCAAAATGTTTGACCAACTGGAAGCTGTGTTCCCGAATACTAATCCTGTTGAGAAACACAAGATTCTCACCTGAGTTTGCAGAAAGACTTAGTGCCTGACGTAACATTGTGTACAACTTGGGGGGTGATTTTTGTGGCGGTCTATACTAGGTGCTTTGGCACCCCGTCAATGACTGTCTTGCCCACTGTGATCAATCCTGTTCAAGATGAGCATGGACCAGAGGCAGCAGTGGAGTTGGGAATGCGCCTCGTGGGAGCGTTTGATATGGTACGTGATATCGTCCTTGCTAATGTCAAGGGGGATGCTGTACGTTTCCAAGTTGCTAATGCTCTTCGCGAGGTCCCCGACGCCGACATACCCCGTCAGTTGACGAAAATTATTACGGAGGCTTATAAGACCGTGGGCTGTAATAGTTTAGGTGTTAAGCCTTTCGCGAATAAAGAAAAGCAACAGCAGACTCAGCAAGGGTCGTACGATAAAAATGACCGCCCGAAGGTTCAGAAACAAAATTGGAGTAAGAACAAACAACAGGGGAAGCAACAGCAGCAGAAACAGGGTTCCCATCCTGCTTCACCTACACCTGCCCCTGTAGAGCGTAAATATGATTTGCGCGACTGCAGAACTATTAAGTCACCTGATAGGTTTCATGTTCCTGAACAACGTTCTCCTCACTCTTTGCAGGAAACATTGGTAACAGCCACCGGTGGAGGAGGCGGCGGCAGAGTTCAAGGTGCTCAACAGAGCCGTGAGCAGCCTTGTAAGGATGACGGAAAAGGCAAGCAGCACGGAACACCGCGTCAAAGACCCCAGTTTCAAAAGAAGAAAGTTGCTACTGTATCAGCAAGATATGCCACAGATAGTGAGAACGCAGCTTCGGAATCTGACATGGGCTCTGTCCCTGCTGGACAGCGCGGCAGAGATTACCATCATTCGAGAGGGGTTGGGTCCACTACCGAAGGTGACAGCGACTGACACCTTTGTTGTAGTTGAAACAGCAGACACTACAGTGGCTCATGAAATTGTCCTTGTAATTGAAGGAGACATAGAACGTACCATAAAAGTTTTTTTTGAGGAAAATCTAATGACTACTTATGACATTTTGTTGGCGGAGGTCGACTGGCCCCCACCGTTTGTCTTGGCTGCTCCACAAGGGGAGGAGGTGATCCTCCCTGCTTTCGCACACACTGTGCCGAAGGAGCAGGCACTGCAGTTTGCAGAAGATTGGGCTAAAATGCTTGCGCCGGCTTTGTACCATACTCTCTGTGGATGGGACACATTTTCCCCTCGACATGAGATCCCTTTGCGGTCAATGCCACAGCCACTACCCCAATACCCCATAAGGCGGGAGGCGAAAGCCTCTGTGGCCGAAATCCTTGAATAATTGGAATATCAAGGTGTAATTGAAATGTCTGTGTCTCCGATGAATAACCCACTTTTTAATGTGACCAAGCCAGATGGCCCGTACCGTTTGGTGTCGGATTACCGCCACTTAAACTCACATTGTCGTACGTGTGCGGTGCAGAACACTCAAAGCTCTGCTCTAGTGGATAGCCTTGTGCGTAAAAGGTTCAAAACCATGCACAACATTTCCAATGGCTTTTTTGCCCATAACTTGTCCGCACTTAGTAGTCAGTGGACAAGTTTTACCTGTGGCGGCAAACAGCGCCAAGTTCTGTGTGTGGCCATGGGCTACAAGAACAGTCCAGGTGTTTTTGCTGCCCGAATAGTCTCTCTGCCTGTGAGGCTCGACGCAGATGCATGTTCGTATGTGGATGACATTTATCTCACAGACAACGAGTTATGGGCGCATCTGTGCCGTGTTGACCACATAATTTTCTGTTTTGCGAACTTTGGCTATAAATTCAACTTTGCAAAATTACACATTGCAGAATACACAGTGTTGTTCCTGGGCTACGAGATCAACAATGAATGTAGAGGCTTGGATCCTCACTTCTTGGAGAAATACACACTTTTGCCCACTCCCACAATGCTGAAAAAGCTACAATCCTTACTGGGCTTTCTAAATTTTGGACGTACATACATTCCTGAATATGCCCAGCGTATCAAACCGCTCTATGCATTGATGCAACCAACTTTTTCCAAATCGTGCGGGCTTCCAGAACATTCAGCCATCTTGCAATCTTTGCAGGCTGACCTACTTGAGTCTAAGTTCTTGTCAACTCGTGATAACCACACAAACCTGGTGATAAGAATCGTACCAGGGACGGTGGGTTTCACGTACCTCACTTTTAATGAGGGAGACACAGTTCCTATTGCTTACAAGTCACACGTGTATACTTCGGCGGAGTTGCGGTTTTCCACTGTGGAAACATTTTTGACAGCAGTGCAAATGGCAATTCTTAAGGAACGTGTATTATCGCAAGGAAAACGCATTGTGGTTGTTACTCCGTATCCTGCCTTGGAGGCAGTGACGAAGACCCGTGTACCAAATTACAAGGCCTTGCACCCTTAGTGGATACAATGGGCTACATCCTTGACATCACCGGATGTAACATTCATTTTTGATTCCTCTTTGCAGACTCAAGAGTTCTTGCAGTATGAGTTTGTTCATCCTGCGCCTCTGACTGTGCGCCCACTGGAGGATTTTCGTTGTATCATTTGCACAGATGGAAGTGCCCAAGGGGCTACGGGTTCTAAGCACGCGTATTCCGTGGCCTGTGCAATTGTGGTTGGTACGATGGTGGATGGTGAATTCAAGTCTGATGTCATGCATACACAGACATTAGGGGACTGTACCGCCCAGTTGGCAGAACTACGTGCTCTGAAGCTTACATTGGAGTACGCAGACCCCAGTTTGACTACTCCTATTGTGAGTGATTCTTATTACTGTGTACAATCTTTCAATGACAATCTACCCGTTTGGGCTCAAAATGATTATTTTAACTCCAAAGATCGCACAATAAAACATAAAATTATCTGGGTTCGAGTGGCGGAACTTAAAGAACGTCTCCCACTCATTTTTGTAATTCATACTCCGGGTCATCAGCGCATTGGAGTTCACGCTGTTGGCAACTGTCTTACTGAGGAGGCTGCAAAGACGGCAGTAGCAACATTTGTAGTGGCAGCGGTTACACGTTCCAAAAGTAAGATTGTTGATGACATCTTGGCAGCTATTGCCTCAACTGAGAAGGGAGGTAATTATCCTAAGGGTTTCTCTTCGAAGTACTCTTATCACTTAAATCCCGATAAAGTTCCTTATGTGAGAATTAACGACATTGGTGACAGACTGATTCCTAACGCGGACCGCAGACAGGCTTTGATTACAGCATCCCACGCTGGGATGGCGTCGGCGTATGCCGGCGTGTCAGCTACTGTATCTCTCCTCCAACAACGGTATTGGTGGCGGGGTTTGTACAAACAGAAACGCGATTTTGTCCTTCAATGTGGCATTTGCCAGCAAATTAAGCCTTCTTCTGCTGCACGCCCGCCCCAAACTCAGCTGTATATATCTAATAAGCCGCTTGCGTATTTAGATCACTGCGGTCCTGTCATAAGTGATTTGCGTGTCTTTGTGGGAATTTTTGCATGTGGCACCTTCTATTCGGACCTGGGTCCAGCGTTCGCCTCTAAGGCGCACAAGGATGCCATGAGTTCATTGGGGGGTCCAAGTCAAATTTTCGTCTCCATACTGGCCTGAGGGTAATAGTGTTGTGGAGCGAATGAACCGTGATTTAAAGCAATCATTGACAGCAAAGGTGTTAGGTGCTGGCAGAGAATGGCTCACCCACTTGAATAGCGTACAACGTACACTTAATCTCCCTAGAAGGTCTCTGGGTGGGCGGACCCCATACGAAATGCTCTTTGGCATCAAGATGTTTGTTCTGGACCTTGACGGTCTAGACATGGCGGCGGGAGCCACATCCTTTGATGTAGATGAACATTCTAATGTTTTGCAGAATCTATAAAAGACCAGAGACAGTCTTGCAAAGGAACACTTGCCCTCCACGTCTGAAGCTGCGTTGCAGATTCCGGTAGTCGGCTGGCTACCCCAGGTTGGAGAACTGGACCGAGAGAAGATCGACAACAAAAAAGAATTTGGTCCTTCCTATCGAGCTCCAGTTGCAGTGTTTGGTGTGCAGGGTACAAGAACAGTCATTTTACCTGGACGAAAGGGGAACAGGTACATTTAAGTTGACCATGTCAAACCACACAGGGTGGCCGATACTGTATAGTTTGACGCCTGCGGTTTCGTGTCCAGCAATGGAGCGACACTCTGTTTTGGCCCCGAATCTTCCCGTCAGGCCTAATATTGCCATTGAAATGGGTCCACTTACGAATCCTTTAGTGAATCTACCTGCTGATGATCCTCTTAATGACAATGAGTATACTTATCCGACTGATTTGTCTATGTCTTATTTGGAAACCCGTGTGGCTAATCAATCCCGTTTTTCATTTGACACTGGCTCATCTACATCAAAGACCCCTTCAAAAGTTTAAATTTTTGTTATCTGGTTTAGAAAACATTTTTTTGATCCCACCTTGGATTTACATTTGGCTGGTGCTGATTGCAATTTTTTTGTTCATGTCCATAGGATTTGTGGCATATTTTTTTCGTTTTATTAATGGAAACTATGTTGAAGAAAGAACATCAATTTGAGTGATTGATGAAACTTTGGCTCCCCACTCCTCGTCGCACATCATGAAGAGGGACCAGACTTTTGTTAATATAACTGCTTGGCCCGTTTTAGATCGGATTATATGGGCTGCTGTAAAGTTCCAGATTCGTGGTCCCACAGAGGTTATTAATGTTCCCAATGTACTCCATGTTTCTAAAGGGGATGTGGTTGAACAAAATATTTGCTCTGATGATTGGGATGTAAAAGCGGTTGAAGCTTTATTTACTGAATTTGAAATATTAAGCTGCCTTTGATGCTGAAGATTTATACTTAGAGTCTGCAAATTATGGTGATTTGTACTCTTGTATAAACAACAGGAGAGAAAGGGCCAAAGTAAATACTCTCCTACCCCTTGAAATAATCAATCATAAACAACTAGAGAGTATCTTAGGTTATAGTCAGCAAAGAGAGAAATAGACAGGTGAAAACATTCCCCAACACCCTACAGTGCTCCTTACAGACTGAATGACTGTGCCAAAACTAAAGTTAGTGAAATTATCAAGAGGAAAAAGGAACCCTCAGGCACCTAAACAAGGAAGGTTGCCATTGTCTTTATTGGGTCCCTGTAGTTAGTGCGTGTAAAAATACATCGAACCAAAAAAGGTGTGAAATTAAAATGAGTATGGATCACTCCCTCAACCAACACTTTTAATAAAGAGGTGATTCGAACTCAATTAAAACCAATGTGCATGAAACGGACAGAATAGAGTTAAGCAAATTTGAACCCCCTGTCCTAAAAAATGGTCGTCATGTTTCAGCTAACCGGTCTTGTTCGACCCAGCATTCCTCAGGACCAAGAATGTAAAAAAACTCACCCAGCGAGGCAGTACACCCCCTAAAGTGTCTACTCACGGTGGATGGTTGTTCACATAAACGCGTTTTTACCAGGCTATGTTCATTGATATGGTAAGCGTCTTGTATTTTACCTCTATTTATGTGAGGTTTTTTGGAATCTGTGAAGAAACCGATAAGCAGCAATTATTAAAATACAAAATGTTTTCAAATTTCTCATTATTATCTCTCAATTACCCCTAACACACCATGTGACACAGTCAAAACCCAAACGTGTTTATTTTTCAGGAAAAAGAAAAAGAAAGAGAAAGAGAAAAAGAAAACCATCGCCATTCTGCATGGAAGGGTAAACAGACCCATCCCACTATTAACGTTATTAATATCAGTGGGATATCCGTTCATTATCTTACATTGTTCACCAATATCCAGGAACATCAATACTATTCGAACCCGGCTTCGTATTTCCGCCCAAGTTCTACTACCAATTATTGGAATTAAAGGTTAAAAATAAACAGTTTTCCTTTGAGAAAAAAGGACATGTGCACCAAAGGTACTAACTGTCCCACTATGTATCAGCAATTCAGTATCACGCCATAAAGACCAGAGGACCCTGGGACAAAATTTACTTAAACTTGTATTCTTACCAACATTTTGGCAATCACTTTCTGCATAATACTAGCTCATTCAGAAGCATGATTAATTTCACACAATGGGAACATTGTCCCGCACCAGTGGAAGGCAGCTCCAAAACATTTCTGAAAAAGTTTTCCTATTTTACTGATTTTGATCAGTCCAACCCTAATGCATTTTATTTTAAATTGACTGGAGAGTCATTTTCCAAGGTTCGACTTACACACACGAAATTACTTTATTCGAAGTCCTTTATTGGCCAGTTGGCTGTTGGGGGCTATGAACTGTGGAGAGATACTATTGATCTTAAATCTGTTTGGGGTTCTAAAAGTTGTCAAGTGCAGACACTGAGGCTTTGCATCGTGCATGTCTCATCCCGAACCATATGTCGTTTCTGAATGATACTATTTCATAAACAACATGCTTTGGATGGCTACTTCTAAAAAATTAAATGCTCCTTCCCTTCCTGATTTGGGTGAATGCCCCAATTGGAATAAATTCACCAGTACACCCCTGAGTGAAATACAGGCACTGATTAGTAATGCTTCTTTTAATGTTTCCAGCATTAATTCCGAAGGCTGGTTGCTATGGCAAAAAAGTGCAGATTCCTGCCAGTAACGTTTTCTGGGTCTGACCCCTGGCTATACGGAGGTGAGAGTTGATCCCTGTTTTCAAACTCACCACGCAGTCACCACCTATTCTGTAGGCAAAGTGTGCCAGAGTTGGCTCAGACATTCATCCTTAGCATCTGTTAAGTCACATTTGTCCAAACTCACTGACACTGTCTATTTAAATGATTTTGTGAAAGGCCCTGCGGGTGGCAGATCGAAAAGATGGATATATGCTGGTTACAATGAAGTTTGGAATCTGTCTCAAATTGAAGCTGCTTCTAGGCTTCGAGCTATAGATCAACCTAATTTAGAAAAAGCGCTTGCTGTTGTAGATAATAGCATTAACATTCTTTCTTCCCGAATTTACACTTTAGATAATATTCTGTCATCTGTGGTTGATATTGTACAAGAAGATGTTTCAGTGGTATATGATGGGCAAAATCAATTGCGTTCTGTTATGCAGTTTGCCTTGGCTTTGCAGACACTTAAGAATGGTCGCGTTCCTTGGGATTACATGAACACAAGCTTGTTATTTCTGCCTTTTAATTTGACTTTGAAATAGCAATTTATGTCAATGAAAGATACCACATATTCCCTGTTGCATATTGAAAAATTAGAACCATTGCCTTTTTCTGTAGCAGAGGCAAATTCGAGAATTGCATGAAACACTATGCTATGGATAGATTTGAGCCCCTGGTTGGAGCATATCTTCATGAAGTTTGGAACCTCCCATTCACTTACAGATGTTTAAGGGATGGTAAAGAAGTGTTTTTGAATGGCGAAGATTGCGTCTCTACACCAGATCATTCATTAAGATGCAGAAATCTTCAGTTGCACGGTTCGTGCAAGGTGCTTGCACCAAATTTAGCATGTGTTTTGAAAGGCACCCCAGTCCCGGCCATTACACCTACATTCACACTGCTTGCTAATGGTTGTTATTTATTATTAAATAATGAAGAGTGTTGTGGGATGCACGCCGGTATTGCTTACATTGTTACCGTTTCCCAGCATGTTACTTGTTGCAAGTATGTGTTGTTCCCTCCTCAACATGGCATGCTTCCATCTGGCCCTCGATTCTGACCTTGAAAGCAGAGTTCAACAGAAGGAAGTTCTTACATCTGTGCGTGAGACATTTGTCCTTCACGTTGCAAATACTCGTACAGAAATTAATGCCTTATTAAACATGGACCTGCCCTTGCACTTCGGTGCTTTGATCCACACAATCTTGAATGCCTTGTCGACTACTGGCTTGGCTCATTTTTTTAACGTAGTATGCTCTGGCCTTGTTACCTCGTTTCAGATTATATTCGGTGTGATCCCTGCATTTTTTCATTCAATTTTTTCGAGTGTCTTTGGAGGTTTCCCCTTGCTCCTTGCTTTGGGCGCTTGCATTCTGCTTTTATTTTGTTTATTGCAAAATGGATGCACAGTATGTACCCCTCAACGTACAGTCCCGGCTGCTCCACCTGCGTGACCGAATGCTACAATACCATGGTGCGCTGCCTTTGGCGATTCAAAGTGTGGCGTATGGTTTATCCTTCCAGTTCTCTTTCTTCACTTGCGTGCAGCCTGTTTTCCATTGCCTGGATTGTGAATTCGAATTAGCCCTGGATTTGTGTCTCTGCAACACGGTGTCTCCTGAGCTGGATTTTAATCTACTGAGTCCCTTAGTTGCTCATGAAATAGACTGTTCTAGTTCCGGGATTATGGCCTGCGCAGCAGCACATGGGGTTCTAGGCAATTGTAACATTTGGACTTCGGCCAATGACTTACTGGATCGGAGTTATCTTGAAATAAGCCCGAGTTGTCCTCTGATGATGCTAGAGGCTCTGGAAATTGAGGGACATGTATGTTCTTTCCCTTTGCTTAATTGGATGGCTGAAATTTTCATGCATGATAACAACAACTTCTTGTTGGAAGCAGTTGCAACATTTGGTTCTTACACGTTGTTGAACTGAAGTATGGATTTTTTTTTGCTTCATAGACACGTGCTGGACTTGTGAATATTTTTAATTTTTGACTTGATTTTTCCTTACATATTTGAAGTTTTTTCTCCATGGCCACGTGTGTTTGTATTCTTTGATTTGAGTTTTGAATTTTTATTGCTAAATTTCAAGATTGGCAAAATTTCTGAACTTGGTTCTGTCTCCCTCGAACTTGAACTCTGCATTCTATGATGTTTGCCCTGAGTGCTGTGTGTTCCCCAAACATGTGGGGGGTGTAGTGTGGTTTATGGGCCTCTTCCTGCGTGCATGTTAAGTTAGCATGGCTTATTATGAGTTTAAACGCCATTTTTCACTTTGTTGCTTTTTTGCACACAACATTGCTTAGTTGTTTTTGCAAAGTTAGCTTTCACGAAGGTCTATACATGAGAAAAGGTTTGTTTTTCAATATCTCTAGACATACATCGTGCCCCCAGTCCGTACACTGAGTGCTGAGCCGCCAATGTTACCATAACGTGCGAGCCTGTTTATCGGCGTGTCCGTGTAACACATTCTAGACACAACAATTTGGCAGCTGCAAGCCGAGTAGGATTCTGGCGCCTTTATCATAGCACACTTGCCAGAATTTAACACACTTGGAAGATTCCAGGCATGCAGAGAGACTAACCGATCCTGATGTAATTTACACTTACTGAGCGGACAGGTAAATGGGGTCCCCCTAAGAAAACTCCAGAGACCTTCTATAGTTTTATAATACATAGTTCCTATGTAGGGAGGGTGCTTAAAATAGGCGCTTTTATCACCTCTTTGCACTATCATTGTAATATGATTCCCTGTTTTGTAGTTTAGGGAATTGTAACCATGCTGAATATATTATTCTTAATCATATGTATGCTTATGTTGATTAAAATACTGAGCCTGAGATCACGTTGTTAAAATAAACATTTTAACCTTACTTTGTCTCTATTTTACTCCTGTTGTGGACTGGTATGAACTTATAACAAAAGAGTGTTCTCACTACCCACCATTCCTGAGATGGTCCTAAGTCGCATGTTCTAGGTTGTCTAATCATTAGTTTCTTTGCTATAGGAGGAAGAGCTAATGTGACACTGATTGCTTGTCTGGTAGGGGATTTTGGGTACTAAGGTGAGTTTTGGCACACCCTAATTCACTGAGGTCCTAAGTCTCTGTGCACAGTTCTGTGTTTGAGCAGAAACCCTGTTACACCCCCCCGCCCCCACGGTCCCCAATGTTGAAAACGTGGGTGCTCTGAGTGGGAGCAGGGCACCCACCATACAGGCCAGGCCCCAGGATATGGGGTCCCTGGGGCTTTAAATGACCTGGTGGGGTGCTGCATGGCCCCCTCCCTTTTTAAAAAATGGGCCAGGCCCTGGAGGATAGGGTCCCTGAGGCTGGAAGTGGCCCGGGAGGAGGGCCACTCCCCCCCCCCTTAAAATTATCCCCAAAAATATAAAAGGCTGGGCACCGGGGGCTGGGTTCTCCGGTGCCAAAATTGTCCAGGGAGGCGGGTGGCGTACAGTCTCTTCCTTTTTTTTTGTAAAAGTTTTTTTTGTTTTGTTTTAATTAGGTGATACCCGGGGATGGGTCCCCGTTGCCCAAAATAGTCCTGAGAAGCGGTGCGATGTGTCTCCCCTTCCTAATAAATAGGAAAACAATGGCAAATCACTGCAGGCCCTGCACCCTTTCTCTACCACTCTGCAAATGCGCTACCTCTCCTGTTGCTCTTTGAGGGATAAAGTCCCCTTGGTTGCTGAGGGTCCATAGGGACAAACACAACCTCCTGTTACCTACAGTAAGCCCCAAACTGTGTGATCGCTGAGAGGTGGTGAAAGTCCACGCCCCCTTTCTCCACCACTCTGCAAACATGCCTCTCATTGGCCTGGTAGTGGGGGGAGGAGGTCCCCTTACCTTTGGAGGTCCTCAGGACTGTGAGATCTTAAGCTGTGCATTGCAGGGACATAAGTTAAAGTTAGCTCAGGTAACTATAACTTTGAATTACACTGGTTTTGTGCGAGGGAAATCTGAGCCTAACTATAAAGTCCCTGTAACTTTTGTTTTTTTCACTGAATTTCTGAGGTTTTTTTAAATTCTGCTTCCTAACTATAGTGTCCTTGTAACCTTTGTTTTTTTCAGTGAATTTCTAAAGTTTTTCAGGAGGGGGGACCTAATTCCCTAAAAAGCAGTGCAACAGGAGGTGCTTTTGCAGAACCTGAAGGAAGTGGGCGGGGCCTCTAGCGACTTGCTGGTCTTTTAAAAATATATATTTTTTTTTCAGGGAGAGGGGCCGCATGGCCCCCTCCACAGACCAATTTCAGCCTCCTGGCACCCCATCCCCTGGCCTCTAAAAAAATATATTTTGTTATGATGAAGGGAGGGGCCAATTTTGGGCCTGGGGACCTCATCCACAAGGACCTGGCCTTTGCATTTTTAAAAGATTTTTTAAAAAACAATAAGGGGTTTGGCCACCACGTGGCCCACTCCCGGGTCAATTTAGCCCCAGGGAACTCATCCCTGGGGCCCGGCCTCTAGTGTGGATGCCATCGTCTCGCCCAGGGCACCTACTTAGCAATGTTAGAGACCGCAAGGGGACCCTCAAGGCCCCCGTGATCCCTGCTGGCTCACCCGCCTCCTCCAGGAGCTGGCATTGATTTGACAGAAAGGGAGCTGCTAACATGCAGCTTCCTCTCTGTCAAAGTAATTATGCATTGCTTTTAGCAAGCAAGAGCACAATGCTCTTGCTTGCTCAAAGTGGAGCACAGTTTGCCATGGCTGTGCGGGAGCTGGAAAGCTCCTGCAAAGCCATAGGAAATAGTTACCTTTCAGGGCCCTGGGACAGAGCAGATGCTGAACATGGGTGGTGGGGGTCTCCAGTTCCATCTTTGGCTCCAGGATGGGGGGCTGCACGGCACCCCTCCAATCTTCACTTTTAGCCCCGGGGAGGCGGTGGTCCCCGGGGCTTGGGGTCCACAATGAACCCCCTCCATTATAAGATTTGAGCCGCAAGTAGGTGTCAGTCGGGGGGACCATGTGGACCCCCCACATTTCAATGGTAATTTCTCCACGGAGGTGGTGGTCCCTGGGTCTGCAGGTGGGTATGTGGGCCCCTTGCATTTCTATGTTAATTGCCCCAGAGAAGTGGTGGTCCCCGGGTGGGTCCACGCAAAGTCCCATTAATTAAAGATGAAACACCCAGGGAGGCGGTGGTCCCAAGGCTGCTTGGGGGTTGTGCAGCCCACCCCACATTTATTTTGGCTAAAGCACCGGAGAGGTGGTGGTCCACAGGACAGCAGGAGGGTCCATGCTGCCTGCCTGCATTATTTAAATGTAAAGCCCTGGGGAGGTGGTGGCCCCCGTGGCTGCAGGGGTGTCTGTGCCACCCCCCTGTTTACACAAAGTCCCGAGTAGTTGGCATTCCTCGTGGCTATGAGGGAGGCCACGCAGGCCTCCCCATGCTAATTTAATAGATAGCCCTTGGAAGGTCGTAGTCCCTGGGCTGTGGGAGGGGGCGGGGGAGCCCCCCCACATTAGTTTAATTATGTTTGCCCAGGCTTTGTCAATCTGTGGACATCTGATGCACTTGTTCTAAAATCCATTCACTGTGCATGCACTCATTCAATCATCCATGCACCTCTGATGCACTCATTCAGTCATCCAGGCACCTCTAATGCACTCACTCTAATACCCATTCACCACTTATGCATTCATTCTAACATCCATGTAGCACACATGCACTCATTCAATCATCCAGACACTACTCATGCACATTTAATTATCCATGCACCACTCGTGTGCTCATTCAATCCTTCATGTACCACTCATGCACTTATTTCAACATTCATACACCTCAGATCGACTCATTCAATCATCCATGCACTTGTGATGCACTCATTCTAACATCAGTTCCTCACTGATGCACTTATTCAATCATCTATGTACCATTCATTATAATATCCATGTAGCACTCAAGGACTCATTTAAACATACATGCACCTCTCTTGTAATCATTCAATCATCCATGCATCACTTATGCACTCATTCAATTCTGCATACACCACTCATGCATGCATTCAATCATCCATGCACCAATCATACACTCATTCAGTCATTTATGCAACACTCATGCACTCAGTCAGTCATACATGCACCACTCATGCACTGATTCAATCACACAAGCCCTGCTCATGCAAATATCCTTACATTGTTTTTGCAATCATTCAGTCATCCATGCATCACTCATGCACTCAATAACACATGCATGCACTACTCATGAGCTCATCTAACATTCATGCACCTCTCAAACACAATTATACATTCACACAGCTACACACATACTTACCAATAGTCATTCAAGTAAAAAGTCATTTAGCCATACAGCATACTTAATCTTTTTTTAACCATAAAAGGCAGTTTTAACAAGAAGCTTTTTTTGTATAACCCTTTTCTTTTTTTGTTTTTTTAACACTTTCTATTTTTTGTACAAAAAACAGCAAATAGGGAAGGAAATATTAGAACAATCAGCAGATACAAGCTGCACAAACTAAGGTTTGAAAACTAAAAAAAATAATAGTTGTGCTGCTTAGCTGCATCCGGTGGTACATGCCATGCAGTACATTGCCATACAATAGAATTCTGGTACCAGGTCTGCATTACAGCTTTCCATTTCAGATGGGACATTTTGCCCTGGTACAGGTGCTGCATCTGATGATGATTGTCCAGCAGCTTCTATGTCTTTCTTCCCCCTTTTTAAAGCATTGGTGTATGTGTGGCTGTATGAGTGACCAAGTGGATGTGTGTGTAGAATTATGAATCAGTGAGTGGGTCTGTAAGTACTGGTATAGGTTTGTCAATGGAACCTATGAATCAGTGAATGGGTGTGTAAGTACTGGTACGGGTGTGTCAATGGGTTTGAGAACGATAGTGTGGACTTTAGTATGGGTGTATGAAAGGTTATATGGGGGTGAGTGGGTATATCACATGCACCGTTAGATATGTTTACTATTGCTTAGTTTAGTAATTATGGACATGAATTCGTGGAGTGGGTGTAGTGTGTTTATCTAGGTACCTGAATCAATATTCCTATTATTTGCCCTTGTCCGGTTATAAATCAATAAATATCCCTGCAACGGCATAGAAACCCTTGTCATATTTCGGTCATAGCGCATGCTGTCACATTAAGCAAGCCTATTCCTCCAGCCCCCTAGAAAGCACACCGAGTTCTTAAACAAATCCAAGCCTCCAGCAACCTGGGAAATCCCCGCTGCTATTGTTTTGATTTCGTCCGAGAACTCCTGTAAAACACTGTAAGAACGACCAGTTCTTAGTGACATCTTTATTGACGTCTTATGTCCATCCTTACGTCAACCCCGGCACCTTTCAGGTATAAATATACCAACGCTGCCTTAAGCAAACACACGGTGGTGGTGAATCTGGAGCAGCGACTACTTGCCCGAGAGCCCAGCTGATGCGAGAGCCCACGGACGCTGCCCCTCCCTTTTGACGCGCTGAGAAAGACGCTGTCTTTTCTCTTGCCGAGAAATCCAGCCTCTGGCGTTTCCAGCTTACCCTTGCGGGTGACTGGGATACCGAGTCCTGAGAGAGAGATACCAGCCCTCCTGCCTTCTAATACCCAGGTACTGAACTGACTAAACCCTTACAGAGAATTCTTGAGTCAGATTCTTGGCAAACCAAACTTAACTTAAACTGCTACTTACTCACTCCTTCCCACGTATTAGGCTTAGGTCAGGTACACCGGGGTAGGCGTAGTTAGAAGCACCAGTTGAGTACGATTAGTCAATGTATATATGTATGTATCTATTTTATCCATTTTAAAGTATCATATGGCTAAGAAACCATATGCATGCTTTTACAGTAATATTTTATAATCCTGCTTTTACTGTATGCACTTTACTTAACTATAAGTATTGCAATTGTAGCAATTCATTTCTCTTGTATGAGGAAAGAGACTGCTCAAGAAATAACACCTTTTATTGAAAACGCCCGTCTCTCTTTTTCTCTGCAATCTGGTGAAACTAAGTACGCACTTATTGACTGAGTGACATAGCTGTCTTTTGTTTTCACACGACTCTAGACATATACTCTTATTCAGGGAAAGCAAAGTTGTCATGTTTTATGGTTGTCAGAAACTAAATCCCTTCTTGTCTATCCAGGGAGGTTAAACTCCTCCTCGCCTATTCGAGAATGTTTCTAGTGAACTCTGAGCTAGCTGGCAAAAAACTTAAGTCTAATATTGTCAGTAGAGACCTAGTTAACCTCAGTCCTACGTCTCCACTACTGAAGATATTATTCCAATGCGCAGAGCCTATTGGGACTATAGGAACTACACTACAATGTGAGTTCATAAGCAGTGCATTGCCAGTGGGGAGTGAGTATTAGCTAGCTTACCTAACTATAGCAGCTGAATTTCTTTAGTTTGGTGAAATCTGAGCCTAACTATAATATCTCTGTAACCTTTATGGAGTCGGTTCTTGAATATTGGCACTGTTTCACTTGTAATTACATTTTAAAATGGTTCAACATAGAAGTTTTACCACAGGAGTACTTCTTCTTTGAACCTCTTGATAATGTTTTCCCTCAAAGAAAGCTCTTTACAAACTTTGCAACCATCTTAGACTTTCCAGATGGTATAATGAAGAACTCCCATGCAATGCTGGCTTTCTTCTGTTGAGGTTTTTCATCTATTAGATTTTCTCCCTTAACCTACTCTATGTCCTTCTCTGCTTTCTGCTGCAGCTGATTGTCCTCTGCACCTCCTGTTGCTATTATCTATTTGAAAATTCAAAAATTAGCCACACTCCAATCAGAGTACTGCACTGCAGACACACCTGCTCAGAATGTTTCCACAATGAATGGAATATTCAGAAAAAAATATGGATCGGGACTTCCTATTAATGTAGTAATGTCACATTCTTTTTAGGTCACGTGATCTTTGCTACTACGTACGTAATCGCGAACTGAAGAACTTGAAAATTTCGTTCTCAGGGAATGCTTACTAATATAACAAGAACTTGGCACAAAATCTGAAAATCTGAAAAGATATCTTTATTAAACCTAACATACTGAGGCCACGTCACCCAGAAGCCGTAGCAACTGAACGAGGTAGTCTGAGGAACACAGATGACAGAGGCCTTTTATATGTTTTTAGCGTTACATGACTCAGTGCAAAAGTAAGGGGCAGTCCTTCTTACACAAGCTGCACAAACCCATAATAAAACCCGGGCACACCCCATCGTAAACAGGCCATAAAGAAAGGAGCAGAGACAGGTGTGAGTAAGATAAGACATAGTTGTGTGCAATAAAGGTTTATGGCATGCTGTGCCTTGATACTATCTCGATTGGCCACTGGGAAAGGAACTGGCCGAACAGGTTTGGCTTCAGGCAGTGGAGTCAGCTTGCCCAGGTCACAGAGAAGTCAGCAAAGGTGTACGTGTCCTTCAGAATCGTCTTTGGCCTATGTGAGGGCAACCACAAAATGGCTGCTGCACAAAATGGAACCCAAGGGTTCAGGACGGAATCCCTGATTTAATGGTGATCTCGCCACTCAAACGTGACGAAAATACATGCACACCTTACTTTCGTCATTTTCGGTCTGATGTTACCAAAATCGTCATGATTCGACGATTTAAATAACATGGATGCAGAATTTTCAGTACCACAGAACACTGGAAATAGAATATAAATCTAAGTTTGAGTAACGTATATATAAAAGCATACTTCGTCTGGTATTGTTTACAAGCACTTACTGTCCCACTTACTCTAAAATATGTGTATATAAATATTTACGCTTTTCAAAATACGACCGGTGTCTCAGCAAAATTAGGAAAATAGATGGCCCGAAAGCTTGAAACGCGTCAACAAAGAACTTTTACCTTAAATGAAGACGCTGGCTCTCTATGTTAAAATAAAGCCTTGGCTTAAGAAATAAAACTTAAAAAACCTTAGAAATTCACTGAAAAAAAACAAAGGTTACATGGACGTTCTAGTTAGGAATTGGCATTTAAGAAACCTTAGAAATCCACTGAAAAAAACAATGGTTAAAGGGATGTTAAAGTTAGGAAATGGATTAAAACAATCCTTGGAAATTTACTGAAAAAATCAACGGTTACAGACACATTATAGTTAGACTCAGGTTTCATTCATAAAAAAACCTGAGAAATTGAGCTAACTCACCGCCCCACAATTCACTGATTATGACCTCAAAAATTACATCACTCATGACCTGGTCAGTGACATCATTGATGACACCTCAAATTAGATCAAAGATGATGTCACTGATGACATCTTCCGGTGACTATGAGTGTTTTTAAAAAGTATATGAGTGTTAAATACATATACTAAGGTGTGTTGGTGAATCATTGAGTATATGAGTCCCTGTATGGATGATTCAGTGGGTACATGACTGACTGTATACGTGATTGATCGGGTGTCTCAGTGAGTGGGTGAGTCAGTAGCTGTATGGGTTATTGAGTGCATAGGTGAGGAGCTGGATGGGTGACTGAGTATGAGGATGTGTCAATGAGTGAATCGATGTCTCAGTGGTATATGGATAAGAAACTTCATATGTGAAAGGCAGCAAAGGTGATTGTTGGAGTATATGAGTGACTGTATGTGTGAGTGAGTGATTGTGAGTGTGACTATATGAGTGAGTGTGTGCTTGTGTGCTTGTGTCAGTGGCTTTATAGGTGAGTGAGTGTATTAGTATGTGTATGAATACATGTGCGGATATGTGTATAACTGTATAGGTGAGTAAGTGGCTGAGTGACTCTACGGCTGAGTGAGCAGGTGTGTGAGTAGCTCTAGGGGGGACTGACAGTGTGCGAGTGGCTGTATGTGTATATGAGTGGATATATCAAGAGTAATATTAGTGAGTGAGTTGATGTATGAGTGGCTGTATGGGTGACCAAGTGGATGTGTAGACATATGAATCAGTGAGTGGCTGTATAAATACTGGTATGGGTGTATCAATGGGTTTGAGAATGGTGGTGTGGACTTTGGTGTGGGTGTATGAAATGTTATATGGGATAAGTGGTTGTGTTAGAGGTTCTGTGGATGATGTCAACATTGAAGTCATTTGAGAAGCAATCAGTGATGTCACTGACCATATCATGAGTGATGTAATATGTGAGTTCATAAGCAGTGCATTGCCGGTGGGTAGCAAGTTATAGAATGTATCTGGTTTTGTATGAGTTAAACCCGAGCCTAATTATAACATCTATGTAACCTTTGCGGAGTTGATTCTTGAATATTAGCACTCAGAGGTGTTCCTGATCTGCCAGATATCGCCCTTTGCTACAGGAGTAGCTTTCCAGCCTTTCTACAACCACAGAAACCTGTGCGAGGAACAGACCATCTCCGTGGCCGCAGAGGAGGTGAGAGGCGCGGCCCCCGGGACTGCGAGGACCAGCATTCACCATCAACAGCTTGTTCCTCTTCCCGCCCGAGCCGCGCCCCCTCCCAGTGCCACGCCTCCCGCTGACCGCTCTTTACCTCTCGCGGCCCCCGCTCCGCGGGGGCCGCTCGTCAGAGGTGTTCCTGATCTGCCAGATATCGCCCTTTGCTACAGGAGTAGCTTTCCAGCCTTTCTACAACCACAGAAACCTGTGCGAGGAACAGACCATCTCCATGGCCGCAGAGGAGGTGAGAGGCGCGGCCCCCGGGACTGCGAGGACCAGCATTCACCATCAACAGCTGGTTCCTCTTCCCACCTGAGCCGCACCCCCTCCCAGTGCCATGCCTCCCGCTGACCGCTCTTTACCTCTCGCGGCCCCCGCTCCGCGGGAGCCGCTCGTCAGAGGTGTTCCTGATCTGCCAGATATCGCCCTTTGCTACAGGAGTAGCTTTCCAGCCTTTCTACAACCACAGAAACCTGTGCGAGGAACAGACCATCTCCGTGGCCGCAGAGAAGGTGAGAGGCGCGGCCCCCGGGACTGCAAGGACCAGCATTCACCATCAACAGCTGGTTCCTCTTCCCGCCCGAGCCGCGCCCCCTCCCAGTGCCACGCCTCCCGCTGACCGCTCTTTACCTCTCGCGGCCCCCGCTCCGCGGGTGCCGCTCATCAGAGGTGTTCCTGATCTGCCAGATATCGCCCTTTGCTACAGGAGTAGCTTTCCAGCCTTTCTACAACCACAGAAACCTGTGCGAGGAACAGACCATCTCCGTGGCCGCAGAGGAGGTGAGAGGCTCGGCCCCCGGGACTGCGAGGACCAGCATTCACCATTAACAGCTGGTTCCTCTTCCCGCCCGAGCCGCGCCCCCTCCAAGTGCCACGCCTCCCGCTGACCGCTCTTTACCTCTCGCGGCCCCCGCTCCGCGGGTGCCGCTCATCAGAGGTGTTCCTGATCTGCCAGATATCGCCCTTTGCTACAGGAGTAGCTTTCCAGCCTTTCTACAACCACAGAAACCTGTGCGAGGAACAGACCATCTCCGTGGCCGCAGAGGAGGTGAGAGGCGCGGCCCCCGGGACTGCGAGGACCAGCATTCACCATCAACAGCTGGTTCCTTTTCCCGCCCGAGCCGCGCCCCCTCCCAGTGCCACGCCTCTACTCTTCCATTGCGAATTTAAGCAAGTCTAATAACGCGCACCGCGGGACGCGCGCGGGTCGTAGCCCGGGGCGAAGCCTGGGCCAAGGGTGGGCCCGTCCTAGCCCGTCACAGACCGGAGAGGACTGGGCTGGGCCCACCCCCCAACAACTATTATAAGGTAAACTCCCAGAAAGGAACATTACGCCGCCCGGGGAGGGATTACACAGTACTCACGATTTATAACTTTGAGTAAACCGACATCTGTCATTTGCCCTGTCAATCTACACACAATGTCTTCAAGGGGCTCCCGGAGCAAAACACTTAAAAATATGGCGTGCTCAGTAGGCCCCATAGATCAATTCATTACGAAAGTGAATCAAACCATCGATCAAACAGTAATGTTGATTGACCGACGAGTTTCCTACGAATTAGACCAAGCAAGACGCTCGTCAATGGGTCTGCTGGCACAGGCACGAACGCCAAATGCACAACCACAAAATATAACCATGTTGGAAACACACGCGGACATTCATGCAATTCCTAATTCAGTTGACCTCTCAGTATCTTCACAATTATCAGACTCACAATTGACTCAGGGTCTTGAGCAAACCCCTGATATCTTTGCAAGCCCGCAGTTATTGCAAAATGAACTCACACAGAGTGAAATAAGAGGGATAAGGGAAGGAGCAATCCCGAAACAGCCGCAACATAAAGGAATACACAAAAAAAATTCTGAAAACAAAGATACCGCAACCTCTGAACTTAATTTACATTCAAAATTCTGTGAGTTAAATAAAGAGCAAAGTCAGATCAACACCAAATTTACCGAAGTCACTGAAATTAACAGCAATACTAACTCTGACGTAGTCATAGTTGAAAACCATAATGACGGTGCTAACTTCACCCAGACCCATAATGAAAATTCAGTTCCACCCTCAGTAAGAACTTTCAACAATGTCGATACACAATCCTCCCTGTTAAAAGAAATAGCTGAAATAGTCAAATACCAGCTACAACCTATTCAAAAAAGCCTAGAAATAATAGAGAAGCAAGTAGCGATATTAACTGCTACCTCAAAAATACCCCCAAATCTAAGAACCCAAGATCTCCCAAACCCGGTAGGACATAAAAATACATTTAATAACGCAAATTCTACTAATAAATCAAAACAACCAGCTAACAATAAGGCTATAACAAATACTTTATTCGTAAAAACAGGAGATCCCCTAAAACATTTAAATAATTTATCTTCCTTATCAAAAACTAAGACCCCCCAAGAACCCCCCAAATTAGCTTCAGGCATACAAAATCAACCACCAGTCAATGCTCCCGCAGTAAATGTCCCCCCTAGACCATTAGCACCAACCAGTCCCCAGCATGACCAGTCACAGAGGTATAACAACAAACCTGAACGTTTAAAAAAAAGATGGCCCAAACCAGTAAACCTCCCACCGGAGGCAGCCCCTTTTGTAGCTATCCTAACAGGGGTTCCAGAATTAGGTAATGACACAGACGAACCAACCTGGTCCCTACTAAATAAAACCCGTCACTGGCTGAACATTAACAGACCTAATCAGCATAACTATGTTACTAGAATCACCACAGTGAGAAGGGCCTCATGGATAGGCCACCAACCAAAAACAATTCCAGGTGACTGTATAATAGTCAACTTTGAAAATCCCCGTGCTGTGGATCACATATGCGCTTGGGACTCACTGGGAAATAGTGGAGGAATAAACGTAAAACGCCTATCCTTTTTCTACCCCCGACAAGGTCATCGATTTGAGGACCCTAACTGGCCCTCAAACTGGTCTTGGAACCAGTCCGATTATGGGCAGAGAAGATGGAACCAGGGTGATTGGGGTTATGGAAATAATCAAAGAGGCTGGTTCCATGGAGAATGGGGGCATGATCACAAAGACCGGGGTGATTGGAATACCTATGGCAGGAGGGCTCAGCAATTACCATACAGAGAACCATGGGGAGGAATACCAACTTTCAACAGCTACAGTTGCTTAGAGATGGTCGATTGACCACCATCACAGAAGCACATCATGATACAAGAGCCGAAATATCCTCTCAAGGCTCATACTAGACCCTCGACAGAGTTACAAATCGCCCCAAGGGCGCAGGTAAATGCTCTAAATTCGACATCTGAATTACAACCTATTCAATTTGAAGAAACTAGTGTTCTGAAAACGATACCAGCCGCTACTACAGAAAACCCTGACAAGAGGGTGCTATTTTGGAATGTTGCGGGGCTAGCGACTAAACATTCTGAAAAAAGCTTCCGTGAACTGGTTGACTTGAATGACGTAATTTGTCTCCAGGAGACATGGCTTAATGACCCAATCCATCTCCTGGGTTACAAAACATACTTCTCCCAAGCAATAAGATCTAATTCAGGGAGAAGCAAAGGAGGCCTAACAATATACATTTCCAACCTTTGGCCTTGCTGTGAAACAACTCCTGTAATACTACATCAGAACTTCCAGATCATTAACATTCGAGGAACTAATCAAGAGGTTTATACTATCATAAATTTCTACAACAACATGAGCCCGACAGAGCTGATCTAGGTCATAAATGAAATTTCTAATCAGACCAACGACCTTAAAACAAAATACGCTAAGGACTCACATACAATAATTTGGGGAGGAGACTTCAATCTCCACTTATGTAATAGAAGCGACACCTCCATCTGTGGGATTACAGACGAAGAAGGAAATTGCTTAACTCACTTTACCCATACCACAGAAGGCAACAACATTCAGGCCATTATGACTGAACTAGATATAGGATTCGCTAACATGATAAAGATGCCCATAACCCAATTTACTCCAACCTTTCATGGCAGAGGTTTTGAAACTCTAATAGACTATATACTAGTATCCAATAATAAAGCTTAACGTATTAAGACCTTCGAGGTGCACAATAATGCATTAAACGACCATTTTCCACTCAGACTGACCTATCAAGAACTCGATCACCGAAAGAAAACAGACAAGGCCCATTCTAGCTTGCTCCATCAGGAAGCTATAACATTGGACAGATTAAACGGCTACACCTTAAAATGGGGCAAAATAGACCCGGAAATTATTAATACAAGAATAATCAAATTATGTAGAAATGAAATAGACAAGTGCCTAGACCCTTCACTACTTCAACAGAGATTATGAACAATTATAATGAAATCGTGAAAAATATAAGAAACGAACTAACCAAGCCCAACAAACAAAATAAGACTATAAGAAAGGGATGGTTCAACACGGATTGCACAAAAGCCTATTCGGACTTAAAGAGGGCTCTAGCCAAAAAAGAAAGAAATAGAGAAGAAGTAATCAAATTAAGGAAGGTTTATACGCTGGCAATCAGACAAAGAAAAAAGGAACTACAAGCAAATCTTTGGACCAAACTATTAAAAAGCAGCACTTTAAAAGATAGTGCTGCTTTTTGGCAGATAGTAAAAACTCCCTTTTTAACAGAAAATAATGACGATCCTTCTTTGGATGTCGCCATAAACGCAGAGGACTGGGTGCACCACTTCTCAGGGGTCTTTAGAGAGGACAAACTTACAGATTCAACTCCCCCGGACCCCCTTCCGCTGGTGAAATATCCACTAGCAATTCATTTTACAATCAACGAAACGACGAAGGCTATAAAGATTGCAAAATCTGGCAAAGCACCAGGACCACACTCGGTTCCGATGGACTTATATAAATTCCTACCCGACCTTTGGTCCCCCCTCCTCACCAAAGTATTAAACGCGGCGAAGGAGACTGATCTCCCTGACTCTTGGTCTACTTCGACACTCGTCCCCATATTTAAGAAGGGCAACAGAGACAGCCCCTCCTGTTACCGTCCCATCTCCCTCCTGGACTCGATCGGAAAAATGGCAGGGCGCATACTTCTTGATCGACTCCAGGAGTGGTCAAAAGAACATGGGGCACTCTCAGACCTACAATATGGGTTTAGGACAGGACTGAGCACAGTGGACCAAGTCCTAAATTTAACACTACTGGCTGGAAAATACGTAAATGCTAAAAGATCTTGCCTACATATGGTTTACGTTGACCTCACAGCAGCGTTTGACTGTGTAGAACACTCAAAACTTTGGTCTATAATGCTGCAAATGGGGATTGAACCACCTATAGTCGACTTCCTCCGCGAATTATACACCGGAGCCACGGGTAGGGTTAGATTTGGGATAGGTGGACAATTAACTGACAGTTTTCCAGTACAGAAGGGGGTCAGACAAGGCTGTGTGCTGGCCCCTTTCCTATTCACGCTTTACACTAACGGTCTAGAGGTTGCAATGTTAAAGGATGTAAAAGATTTCCCAGAAGACGGTCGTCGGCAGATTCCAGCATTATTATACGCCGACGACGCGGTAATTCTTGCCCGAACTCCAGTTCAGCTTCAACGGGCTTTAAATAACTATTGCTCTTTTATGACCAGCCTGAATCTAAAAGTCAACATAAAGAAAACATACGTGATGCACGCCGGTACCAAGGGTAAAAAAGTAAAGAAAATCCATGTGGATAACTTACCGCTCGAAAGAACAAACACGTACCCTTATTTAGGCATCACCATAGACGAGGCATTTAATTGGAAAGAAGCGGTTAATTCCCGAAAACTGGCCCTTATAAGAACAGTCGGTGCATTAAAGGCTTTCTCTCTACGTCTCGGTAAAAGACCTCCTGCCGAGATGATTAAGATATACAATGCTAAATGCATTAGCACAGCCACCTTTGGAGCAGGGGTCTGGGGAATGACAAAAGTAGAACAATTACAAAAAGTCGAAAATTCTTTCTTAAGATTTTTATTGGCTTTGCCAAAAAGCATAACCACATTTGGATGTCACCTTGAACTCGGAGTGGATTATATTTCCGACATCATTAAAATCCAACCGATTATGTTATGGCGCAGAATCTGGGCAACGGACCAATGCCAGCTTACAAGAACAATAATTCTGGACTGTATGAAACTTGACAACATGATAAAGATAAATTGGCTGGTCTACGTGAAATCCTTTCTTACAGACATTGGTTTCGCGAGATTTTTTGATGACCCCTTATCAGTAACAGACATATCGAAAAAAGAACTAAAAATACTTTGTCTGTCGCACCTATGTCAACTACGGTTGTTGAGTGAAATAGGGAAGCCATCAGTTCAACAATGTTTACTAATACAGCTTGTCCCCACCATCCAACTGTACTTGCAGTATGATTTAACCCAGTATGAAAAATATCTTCTTACTCGTTTCAGGTTTAACTTATACCATTATATGGTTTTATTTCCTAACCAGAATGACTGGTCACATAATATTTCTGTGTGCCCCTGTGACCAAATGTCCTTACAGTCTACAATTCACGTCCTCCTTTTTTGTAAATTTTATACGCCACTACGCAGGCGGTGGATAATACCATTATTAAAAGTTTTTAAAATTCGCAAATGTCGCCCTGCCTACTTGGTATTACAATTTTTGGAAAATAATCTGATGACCAAATCTATTGCACAGTATCTTAAATTATGTATTAGGCACCGAATGCACTTATGAATTCCGATTGAGAAGCCTCTTTCGGTATAAGATGGACTGCTAAAAATGCGCTCTTAAGACACTGTTTGATATAGAATGAATGTATTTTAATATTTTTGTCTTTTTATGTACTTTTATGGCTTTCAAAAAAATGGAAACCGAATAAAGATGATTTGATTTGATTTGATTTGAATATTAGCACTGTTTCACTTGTAATTCCTTCCATGAGAAAATTAGTAGTATGTCTCTCTGAAACAAAGAACCAGTAACAGCAATTATCCCTCTCTTTTTACCTGATTCTCAAATGCTAAGCAAATCAAAATGTTGTGTTCATTTTTTCCTATTGTTGTGCTACTTTTTATTGGGCACTTTGTTTTAACCCTTTATAAGCCTACTCATGCAAAGTCCAATCTGGTAGTGACTGTGGATGGAGTTGCGACTCTATCACAGCGCCCTGTCCCCCCCCACCATGTAGCAACATGATGGAGTCCCACACAGGAGTCCATTTTAGCATTTAAAATAGAAGTAATAAAAAAATGTTTGTTGCATACATGTTGTAATTACAGCAGGGAATAATTACAGCAGAGAATAAGAAATGTTATTATTTTCAACAATATGTTATCTTAAAAGCACTTTCATTTTCAAAATAAATCCTAAACATATTTGCAAACCTTCCACCACACAGGCCTGCTTAAGTTTCCATAGCAACCTGTTTTGAAACACTATACTGTAACAGGAGGTCAAAAGTGCACTATCAGGTTTGGTTGAGTGTTTCTAAACAAAAGTTTAACCACAGTAGCATAACTTGAAAAATGGACCAATCACAAATCTGCTCACATTTCCGATGAAAACACAACCTATTTTTAATTTTTCATTTATTTACAGCACCCGATCAAATTCGACAATATGAACAACCAACAGCACTCCTCCATTTTAACTGTCTTTCATTGTACAAACTTTCACATTCAACTGCAGCCTTCTCCTGTGTGCTACTACTTCTTCCTTGAAATGTTTAGGGCGTGGATTGTGGGTCACAGCTATGTCTTCTGGGCCAGAGAATATGCAAAAAAAGAGAGGCATTGACAGTGACTTGGGTTTGCCTAATGTGGAAATTAAATCGTTTGACTAGAGATGTTTAAAGTGCATCAATTGCTGCCTTTGTTTGAAAGTATTACACATTGCCAACATCCAGACCTGTTAATAGTGCACTATGGTGGCAATGACCGGTGCACTGTTACTGGGGTTGGATTGGAAATTGCAATAAAGGACACCTTTGGCCAATTAAAGACACTTTTACCTCACTCTACCTTGGAATACTCTAACATATGCCAAAGACAGAAATGGAAGTGGTCAAACCAATTCTGGCCACAGATTGACAAAGCCAGGAAACATGTAATAAAACTGTTTCTGCATATCCCAGATATATATGTAATTGGGTGCATTAGTGTGTGAGTGAGTCTAGGAGTGTTTCTGAGATTGGGTGTGCGAGTCTCTGAGTGGGTCTGTAATGAGGGGGATGAGTCTCTGAGTGGATGTGTGACTGGACATGGGTGTTTTGTAGGGCTCATGCCTGAGCCTCACTTTGTTTAATATATACATGGCTCCACTGGCTGGGATTGCAGAGAGTTTTGGCTTTGATATAATCTCAAAGTGGATGACACCCAGCTGATGTTTACACTTGGCCAGGACCTGAGAGCGACAAAAAAGCATTTGCTATCAGGCCTGTTAGCTATCTGTAACTGGATGAATGAGAACTATCTCCAGCTGAGAGCAGATAAGACGGAGATCATGCTGTTTGGCAAAGCCTCCACTATCTGGATGGACAACTGGTGGCCTCATCAATTGGGTGACACTCCCGTGCCTAAACAAACAGTAAAGAATTTGAGGATAAAACTGGACCAAACCTTATTGATGAAAGAGCTCATTGCCACTACTATCGGCACATGCTACTATAATCTACGCCTTTTGCGCAGAATTACTCCCTTCCTCCCTACCACTGCTTGTAGAAAGTTGGTCCAGGTCACAGTAATAAGCAGACTAGACAATGACAATGACCTTTTGGCAGAGGTCAGCAAAACATTTGTCTCCAAACTCTAGGTTGGTCAAAACACTGCAGCCAGGCTTATTCTTAATTGCCCTAGTGGCACCTCCTCAGCCCCCCTGCTGCTAGAACTACACTGTCTGCCAGTGAAGAAGCGCTCTTTTTCGAAGATTTGCTGCCTTATGTACAATGCCTTAAAATGCAAAGGCCCGCTATATCTCTGGAAAAAATAAAATTATACTCTCCCTCTCGCAATCTAAGATTCTGCGATAAAGCCTTACTGTGTGTTCCTCACATTCGTCAAACACACAGTGGTGGATGAACCTTTTCCTATCTTGCCCTCATGTACTGGAGCAAGCTTCCTCTCCACGTGCGCTCCTCTCCAAACTACTGTAAATTTAGGAAACAACTCAAAGCATATCTATTCTGACCTTCTTTCCCATTTCCTCTATCCTGTTTCGGCGACAGCGCCAAGATGCCACTGGGTGATTTGTGCGCTATATCTAATTTAAATAACATAGCATAACATAACGAGATGTGTGATTGTCTGAGTGAGCCTTTGACTAAGTCTGTAAGTGGATGTTTAAGTCTCTGACTGGTTCTGTAAGTGGGTGTATGCATCTCTGAGTGGGTGTATGACTGTCTCAGTGAGTCTGACAGTGAATGCGTGAGTCTCTGATTGGCTCTATGAGTGAATGCATACGTTTTTTAGAAGGTCTGGAAGTGGGTTTATGGGTCTCTGAGTGATTCTGTGAGTGGTTATGTGTGTCTCTGAGTCAATGTATGAGTCTCGAAATGAGTCTGTCAGTGGGTGCATACATCTGTGGGGAGATGGTTGACTGGGTACGCGAATGTCTGAGTGGGTCTATGAGTGGGTGCAAGAGTGTTTGAGTGAGGGTGTGACAAGGTGCATGACTGAGTTTGTCTGTGAGTAGTTCTGTGAGTCTGTGTCTGAGTCTCTGAGTGGTTCTGTGAGTGGATGTATGAGTTTGTGAGTGGGCGTATGAGTCTCAGTGGGTCAGACAGTAGACATATGAGTCTCTGGATCTATGAGTGGGTACATAGGTGTCTAAGTGCTATGTAAGAGTTAGCGTGATTCTCTCAGTGGTTCTGTGTGTCTCTAAGTTGGTCTGTGAGTAGGAGTATTAGTATCTGAATGGGTGTGTAAGTAAGTAGGTGCATGAGTCTCTGACTCAGTCTACAAGTGGGTATGTGAGCCTCTCAATGAGTCTCAAAATGGGTGCATACATCTTGGAGTGGGTCAGTGACTGGGTGTGGGAGTGGCTGAGTGGGTCTGTGAGTGTTTGCATAAGTCTTTGACTGGGTTTATGAGTAGGTGTATATGTTTGTAAGTGGGTCGGTGATAGGGTGCTTGAGTCTCTGAGTAGTTATGTGTGTCATTGTGTGAGTTTCTGAGTGGGTCTGTCAGTGGGTGCGTGACACTGTGAATGAGTCTCTGAGTGGGTAAGTGACTGTTTCAGTGCATTTCTAAGTGGGTGTGTGAGTCTCTGAGTTGGTCTCTCAGTGGGTGCATGCATCTACGAGAGGGTCTGGGAGTGGAGGCATGGCTGCCTGTCTGACTTTGTAAGAGCATGCATTACGTTGAAATTTTTTTTCTTTCAAAGAGGTTTGTGAACCTGCCAAATGGTTGCATGGGGGTAGCTCAATGAGTGCCTCATGGGGGTTTTGACTTCACACGTGTAGAAAAAATATATATCACCACATTTCACAACTCGTAAGGGATGCCTTGCAAACCTATACAATTCAATATTGGGGTCAGAGTACCCCTACCCTGACCCCTTTTAAACATTTTACCACTCACATATATCACCCAGGACTGGCACTGCTGCATTAAATTGCAGAGCCGTGCTGGGAGACGCAACCCCACCGTTGTACAATAAAAAATATTCTTACTATTCTAAAACACAAAATAGTTCTCCATAACAACCGTACAATACACCCATGGGGCCAAGGTTTACCTACCCTGACCCCTTCTATGTATTTCTGACCTTTAAACATTCCCCCAGGACCAGCTCACTTCACATAATGGTTGGCGCAACATTTTCCAAAGCTTGCCTCCAGCCAATGACTGCTCTCTTCCTGTTGCGTGGCTTAGCGTTGCAATGCATTGGAGTCATGAACTTTTTGCAACCCCTGTTGTATATCTGAAAAACCTTTAAATAATTCAAAAACTACTGTACAGATTCTGACAAGTTCACAAAAAGGTACTTCCCTGAACTAACATCTACCTTCATCCCAAATTTGGTGTGATTCCGTTCAGCAGTTTGTGTATTAGCAGTGCCTAAAATTCCTTTGGAATTAACATGGAGAAAACATGTTTTGGGACCCCCTTTTTTCTTGGCCCTTGATTGACAGATCACCCCAAAATTTTCAAGACAGCCGCTGAAGTGAGCGGCAAACTACTTTTGTAAATTTTGCGAGGATTCATCAATCATAGTTTCCAGACCCATACAAAGAGAGTCGCTGCCACCTGCATAGGTTTGCTAAGGGGTCTTAACCCTTTCTTGAAATGTTTTGACCCGGTGGTACGACAGCTTATTGTGCAGTCTACCATACTCTCTCGCCTAGACTATGCTAGCTCTCTGCTTTTGGGGGCTAATAAAGCAGAGATACGGCGACTTCAACGAGGTTGGTGCCCGGCTGGAGCCATTATCCAAAGGCTGCACTGGCTTCCGATTGATAAGCGGATCCAGTTTAAAGCTCTTTGCCTATCTTTTAAAATTCTAAAATCTGGCAGCCCGGCATTTTTGGGCAATTTACTGACCCCATATGTGCCCCACCGACAGTTGCACATGGTGTCTGTCCCGCGGTTCAAACTCTCCCGGGTAGAAGGGCGCTCATTCCGGTATCTGGCGGCCAAGCTGTGGAACTCTCTGCCGGTACATATCCGTGGTATGGAGGACCTGCTGGCTTTTCGAACAGCCATTAAAACCTTTCTTTACCCTTCAATATAGCTCATGGGCCTAGCTACACCCGCAAAGACCTTTTCGGGCTGTGTGTGTTGTTTTTTTTTCAGATTTGGCAGCGCCGGTACGCCCCTTTGCTGGGGCAGCTGCGCGATTTAGAAAACCTATTAACAATAACAATAACAACAATGCCAAAGTTATTGTGAAGATTTTTTGATGTTACAGTTAGGAATTAGTATTTAAAAAACCTTTGAAATTCACTAAAAAAACATAGGTTTCAGGGATGGTATAGTTAGTTGGACATTTGATTCATAGAAAACCAGAGAAATTCGCCTGTTATGGTTAGTTGAGCTAACTATAACTCCCTTGCCCACAATACACTGCTGATGATGTCACATTTTACATCACTCATGACATGGTCAGTGACATCACTGATGACATAACTGGTGACATCTCAAATGACATAACTGATGACATCATCCAGTGAATGTGTGTTTCTGTAAAGTTTAAATATTTTTCATATATATCTATGCCAAGGTGTATTGAAGAATGAGTGGGTTTATAAGTGCCTGAAGGGATTATTTAGTAGGTGCATGACTGACTGTATAAATGAGTGATTGAACATGTCTTACTGAATGCACGGGTTAGTGACTAAACTGTGTGAACGTCTGTATTACTCTCTTAGTTAGTGTGTAAGCAACTGCATGGGTTGGTGAATAGCTACATGAGTGTCTATATGGGTTATTGATTTGTTGTCTGAGTATCTGTATGGGTCCCTCAGTGTCTGTGTGGGTGGAGGGGGTGTATGCCTCTGTGCATAGATGTCTGAGTGGGTGATTGACTGGTTGTATGGATTCAAAAGTGCATCTGGGAAGGGCTGTATGGGTGAGTTAGTGTGTGCATGGGTGTGTTGGTGAGTGAATGAATGCCTCAGTGGTGTATCTGTGACTAACTACATATGTTTTATGGCACCATATGTGAGTGTTGGAGTATATTAATCACTATACGTGAGAGTAAGTTATTTGAAGAATGGGTGTATAAATGAGTGTCTGTTTCTATCAGCGATTGTATAAGACAATAAATATGTGTTTTTATCTGTATATATAAGTGATGTGGTGAGTTTATAAATAATAGAGTTGGCGTGTATAACTGTATACATGAGTAAATGGGTATATGATTGATTCTTTGCATTACTGACTAGGTGTGTGAGTAACTCTGTGGGTGAGTGGTGGAGTGTAACTGCATGTATAGATGTATGAGTGCATATTATAGTACTGTATTGATGAGTAACTACATGTATAAGTGACTGGATATGTGTGTAGACCTAGGAAATAGTGAGTGGTATGTAGTATATGGCATTGTTGTGTGTATGGTTTCAAAAATAGTCTGCATTTTAGAATGGGTTGATCAAAGTTTACATTAGGGCATCAGTATGTGCATCAGATTATCACATGGATGATGTCATCATTGATGTCATCAGTGATGTCATTTGAGATGTCATCAGTGATGTCACTGACCAAGTCATGAGTGATGTAATATATGACATCATCAGCAGTGCATTGCGGGTGCACGAGTTATAGTTAGCTCAACTAACTATAACAGGCTAATTTCTCTGGTTTTATATTAGTCAAATGTCCAACTAACTATAACATCCCTGAAACCTATGTTTTTTACTGAATTTCAAAGGTTTTTTAAATGCTAATTCCTAAATATAAAGTCTGTAAAACCTATGTTTTTTTCAGTGAATTTTGAAGGTTTTTTAAATGTTAAGTTCATATTTTAATATTTATAAAACCTATATTTTTTCTATTTTTTTGTAATATTTTGGAACTCTATTATCGTTTTTTGTTAACTTTAAAAATTATGTAATGTTTTATATCTTCCCCAAAAAATATGTATATCTTTTTCTTTTTTTTGACAAAACTGCAGTCCCATGATGGTAGTGTACCAAGCTCCATCACCACGCGAATCCTATCCTCCATATTGCTAAACTCGTAAATGATGCGCATTTCATATCCGAATGGTTAGTGGCACCGCATCCCGCGTAACATCATATATGTATGAGGTCGCGCCAGCTGCTACTTTACTATCCAACCGGTACGCAGTACCAAGCCATGCGTTACGTCATGTACGTATGGGGTTGCGCCCGCTGCGCGTTGCGTATGCAATGAGTGCACGCTGCCAGGCCCTGTGTTACGTCATAGACGTATGGTGTTGGGCGGCATACGCCATTCCCTCATTTTTTTTATGTCTCAAAACTATATCTAAATAACTTTAAAGTGTATATGAGAGCAAGCGATAATCTAAAATATTTTAAACATTTATATATTTCTAACTATAATAAACTAATATTATGATAAATATAGTTTCTCAAAATCGCGTCGGGTGCGGCCTCCTTGCGTGCTCGGTGCACGATTGCCATATGATCTTAAAAAAAAGCATTTGATTAGTTCATAACATTTCCCATTGTAACAGTTGGAGGACCCCACCCATTTTAGTCATTTTCTCTACAGCGTTTGGTGTGACACACCCATTCTGCTTGGAGAGATTTTTATAAAAGCTTTTTTGCTGTGTACACATATCTTATACTACACACAACATGCAACAATCATCTTTATCAATATTCATGGTCTGTACATTAGCCTTCCACCTGTGATGGCAATGCATCTCAAACGTTACATCAAAAAACAAATGTGTGTTACACAATGCCCCTTGTGTGTGTATGTACGCATTATTTTGCTGCCTTTCGGCCTGGGTATTGGTGGATCGAAGATGTATCATCAGCCACGGGCAGAGTGCACATTCTAGGTCACAAGTGACAAACAGTAAAGAGTAATGTGTAGATTTGTGTTTCAGTATGCTCTGTTGTCAGGCTTTACCAGTATTGTAGTGTGTCATATGTGAGACTTTCAGATTCACGTTTGACATGGATTGCTTGACTGTAATGAGCATTATCACTATGTATGACTTAGCCTCACTGCTGATCCTCCCTCCATCCGAGCACATTCACATGTGTGCGCTTCGCGATAGCAACCCTTTCAATAATACCGCACACCATTGACATGCGTGTCTGCGCATATCCACAAGCTTGACAACGACATATGATGTTGTCTATTCAATGTTTTCGAAAAGCATCTCATTAGCGATAGTTGCCGCCCTCCCGGTACATGCTACATTAATGTAAATTGGGATTGAGCGATGTCAAAACTGCAACAGGGACACACACATAAGTACACTTCCTGGCCAGGCAGGAACGGAACAACGCCCAGGTCCCCAGAATAATTATTCACACCCCTACGCTGGCCCGGCATATGCAAGCTCAGCCCACTTTGCGTACATAGAAATAGGATAACGATGACACCACATGTCCCAGTTTTTTACACTGCCTCAGGTGATATGGCCGCATCCACCTCGCATATCACAATGCGCAAAAAAAAAGGAATTAATGAGGTGTACACCATCCTGGGAATCAAAACTCCAACTGAATTGTGAACACTGCTGGACGTAGTGTTTGGAAACACAACAATGACAGCAGGTGAGCAGGTGAGCAGTGGGGCCCGGGTGCACAGGGGCTGCAATTGAGCGTGGTGCTGCAGGAGGGGTGGGGTGCATCAGCCTGGGTGTGCAGGTGCGAACAAGCGATGTTGCCGTGCGTAATGATGTGATCTCTGACCTCATTCAGTCACATCTCTGTCTCATTTTAAGGACCTGCTGGACCGTACAGTGGGCCTGAGCCAGAGGGCACCGCTGCCAAAAAGACATGTGGTGTTGGCTTTTGCAACACTGTAGTGAGCTAATTACTAAGTGTACATGCACACAGGCTTGCGACCACTGCATTACATGCACACATTATTCTTCTAGCATGTGCTCTGTTCCTTTGTATATAAACGTTGGCATAACATTTTATTATTTAACCTTCTCTATTCTCGTGCTGTACAACTCCTCTTTGAACCACGATTACCACTAACAGTTGGTAGATAGTACTTCATTAAAAAAAAATATATATATATATATTTTTATTTTTCATCATCAGTATTTTATTCCTCATTACAAATACCCATACAATATTATACAGGTTTACTTTATACCAATAGAAAAATCGAAGGGAAAATAAGAATCAAGCAGGAAACAAGCTTAAAAATGCCGTCTAGTAAATATATTTTCAGCGAAACAGTCTAACAAAACAAAAAAAATAGGAGAGCTATTAAGATCATAACAGGTACTATTTTTATACTGTTCATACAAAAATTATGACTGGGATCGCTCCAATCTAGCCTTCCAATCCGTTACTGGGGCCCAAATAAGTTTCCCTAATTTCATAGCTTTCCACCCTTTCTTCTCATAAAGGCCCTTTTCCACACTGTAAATAGCTAAGAGCTGTGAAGCCCATTGTTGAAAGGTGGGAGGGTTGGGGTCCTTCCATGTGGCTACCACACAAGTCCTAACAACCGCCATGGCCAGGAATAAGAATTCGCGGTGAGCTACTAGAGCTCCCTCCTTACCCACACCTAAAACTACTAATTAATTAGTTAATCTTATTTGAATCCTCAAGGTTTGCCCCATAAAGTGCTCAATTGCCCTTTTCAGAGGATCCAGCTTAGGGCAAGAGGCGAACATATGTACTGAATCAGCCTCCGGGCTGTGACATCACGGGCAGCAAATGCCCATTGTCCCCCATTGAGCTATTCTTGCGGGGTTGTAGTAAAGTTCATAGATGTTTTGAAGTGTTAGGCTTGTAAGTTAGCTATCTACAATACAGTACATCCTAACCTAAGTGAGGCTATAAACTCACTCCCTTCTATGCCGAGCTTCCCCCACCATTTCTCAGAATATTTTTCCAAATCATCGTTTGATGTTGGTTTAGCTGGCGGTAAATCTGGGTTATAGAGCACCCTTCAGGATTTTTCACCCTTTCCATAACTGTGTCTCTATGAAATACTCTTGCTCACACACTTTTCCCTACAAGGGCCGACCGGTTCTGTAAAAAAATTTTTTAAATCCCTGAGCTCCACATTAAAACGGGTTTGGGCTCTTTCAAATGTAATTATACCATCGGAGTCTAAGATGTCGCCGACTGTTTTAACACCCAGCCCGTCCCAACGCCTCATTACACCATCATGAAAAACCTCAGATAAGGATGGATTCCTAAATAGAGGGGTATAACGGTTCATTCTGCCCAAACCCAACTTTTGTCTAACTGAAGAACAAATTGATATTGCTGTTCCCAAAGTCTCACATGTAACTTTTTTATAGCAGCTGGCCTCACTGAAACTCAGAAGCCAATTACGCGCTTCACCATTTATAGGTAAATCATATACGTCCAGTACGGCGTTGTCATCCCTCCACCTGTCAGTGACCGTGCCTCCCAGTAGCCCATGCATATATTGTAATACTGTGGCCCAACAATATGGTCTTAAGTCAGGCACTGTCCAACCCCCTTTTTCCCTGGGAAGGGACATAAATGTAAGTGCCCTTCTCGTCTTCCCCTGTGCCCAAATAAACCTATTTATAATTTTTTCCATTTCTTTAAACCAAAAATTATCAAACTTCAGGGGTATCGTTCTAAACAGATATAAGACTTTTGGGAGGAATATCATTTTAATGATGTTACATCTTCACACGATCGAAAAATGTAAATTATTCAGCCTATCAAGATCCCTCCTTGATTTCTGGATCACAGGTGCAAGATTCTTTTTGACAACCTTGGTTAAGTCTGAAGTAATAACAACCCCCAAATAACTGGCAGAATCGGTCACTCTTGGGTCTACCAAATCGGTCTTTTCATTAACAACAATTTGCGTCTTTCCCTGGTTGAGTCTATAACCAGAAACTGCCGCAAAGCATTCTGCCTTGTGTTCTATTTCATCTAGAGCTACAGAGCGATTAGCGACCGTAATTGCCAGGTCGTCTGCATAACCCAGGATCTTTGTTTCAAATCCCTTAAGCCGTATTGGGAGAATACCTCTGTTCATCTCTATTCTCCTGATAAAGGGATCAATATAAAAAGCAAAAAGAAGGGGTGAGCACGGCACCCCTGCCTAGTTCCTCGCTTGATATCTATAGGGTCGCTCTGTCCACCCATAACACAGAGTCGAATTTTAGGATTCTTATAGAACGCCTGTATAGCTCTTATGCATCCCTTACCAATATTTACGTTCTCCAGTACAGACCTGAGGCAGCCCCACGAGACCCTATCGAACGCCTTCTCCGCTTCAACCAGTAAAAGCACCATAGGGTCTTGTGTGACTGAGGTGCCATCAAACAGGGTGCAGACTCTCCTGATATGTTCCGCAGCTCCCCTGCCATGGATAAAACCATGCTGATGAGTCAAAATCACCTTCCCTATAATTGTGCTAAGGCGATTAGCTAAGATTTTTGAGTAAATCTTTACATCGCTATTCATTAGGCTGATCGGTCTATAAGATCCAGGTTTATTAGGGGGTTTGCCTTTCTTTTAAAAAATGATCATACTAGCTTTTCCCCATGACTGCGGAGGTGTTTGTCTGTTCTGTACCTGATGCATTACACAGCATAAAACTTCCCCCAAAATTGCAATTTTTAAAATCAGGGCCAACGCCTTGCCTGATGGTAAATCTTTAATCGCTCCCTGGATTTCTTGATCTGAAAAGCTGACCTCCATAGCTGTGGAATCTTTCGTAGAAAAAACCTCGATGGGGGCCAGCTCTAGATAATCCCTCTCGTTATATAGATTTTGATAATACCCATGGAATGCTTTACAAATATCCTTAGGGGTGGAGGCAACCATCCCATCAGATGTTTTAATCTCTGCGATGTCCCCCCTAGTAGCTATTTGTCTGGTCCTTACTGTCAGGTCCTTACTGCTAAAATATTTCCAACTTGTTCCTAAAATTCATGGTGGGATTGTTTCCATGCCAAGACTTTACCCGCTGCTTTAGCAGCCATGGTGTCCCCTGCGGTAGCCTTTGCTACTGCCAGTTTCTGTACAATCTTGTCGATATTAAGGCTGGTGCCAATTGTTCTAAGCAAATATTCTTCTAGATGCGCAATTAGTCTTTGCGTGGCCTCCATCTCCAATTTTTCCATCTTATTCCGTTTCAAAGAATAACTCAAGGTTTCCCCCCAATGCCTCCCTTAAGAGCGTCCTAAACTATCACGAGCTCAGCACCCCCCCTGTTAACCTAAAGAAATTCTTTAAGCCACTTATTCATGTGTTCGACGTATTTGATATCCTGCAGTAAGGCTCGTTCAAACGTCCAGCTTGTTACCTGTGCGATCACTGCAGAGTTTTGAATCTCTAAAACCAAGAGGTTGTGATCAGATACGACTCGTGGTCATTTTTTAATTTTACAAAGGGAGAGGAGATAATAGGACACTAAGAAATAATCTAGCTGAGCTACGGCCCTATGAGGTGCTGAATAGTACGTGCTGCCCGTCCCCAAAGGGGTTGACTTCTCCCATACATCAGTAAGCCTGTTGTTCTCCATCAATTGGATTACGGCCTTATGGCCTTTCTTTTTTCGGCCTACAAATTTAGCTGGGTCCCCTTTCCACAGCCCCTTTAAGCCATTGATATTTAAATCCCCACACACAATGATCGGGAGTGGCCAATTAGCCAATTGCATATTAACATGGTTAAACATTTCAGGATCATCCACCGTAGGTCCGTAAACTGAACAGAGCGTAAAAGTAAATCCTTGCATTTGATACTCCACAATTACCCATCAGCCATACTTATTAGATAGGCATTTTTTAGCCGTTATCCCCCCTCTTTTAGCGAGTATTGCCACCCCCAAGTCATAGTCCCTTGTGAAGTACATGCTATTAGATGAAATCCTAGATGATCTAAAAGGATCTTTTGAGACCCGTCAATGTGCGTCTCCTGTAAGCAGGCGATATCAACCCGCAAAGTCTTGAGATACTCTCTTACCATCCTTCTTTTAGCAGCATCATTCAACCCACACACGTTAATATTTACTATTTGCATGTTAAGTATGGTTTATCGTACTGCCTCTTGCCTACTACTTGGTGCATCGCCGCTTCTCCCATTTTTTTGATTGACTGATTTCCAAAATTACATTCCTTACTGGATGGTGATTTTTTTGACCAGTTTTCCCCCCAAAGCCCCTTCTTAGTATCCCCTGCCCTCCCTGCCCTCAAACCCAACCCCCATCCTCCCCCACCTATAATGTGAAGTAAGCAGACCTAAGGTCTCTGTAATGGAGCCTGAAAGTCGACCCCCCTTACTGCCATACTGCCATACTATCTATTACCTGGATACCAAACAATTCATAATTATCATGCTTTTAGCTGTTCTTATTGAGGTCCACCTGTCCCCCCCTTCTCACACTCACCAGATTTCCCCCTTTAAATGTTTTTATTGTAGTTCTATTTTAAACAGTGCCTCGCCAGTGACTTAAGCAACCCATTTAGAGCCCCTTCAATGTTCCCAACAGTGAATACCCATTTAAACCTCTGTTTAGGGTTTCAAAGAGTCCATATGAGCTTTAGCTTATAAATGATCTTTAACCTCGCAGGGTTCATCAAATATGCTTGCGCTTCCATAGCTTGACATGGCTGGATCAGCTCTCTTAGTCGCCAACGTCTTTCCACAGTGACGTGGCAACAATCTGGGCACGCTTTAGAGTAGAGGGGACTTGTTCGTATTTTGCACCGAGCGGCTGGAACGAGGTGTTCCTGACTTACTTTGACCCTCTCCACCTCTCCCTATCTGCTGCTACTGTTCGCCGGTCCCGCTCCGCGGGACCCTCTTCACGACGACTGTGAGCGTGGGCTGCGGCGGCTCAACGGGGCTGCGAGCGTTAAGTGCAGGGACTCCATTGACCACCTGGCCCGCTCTCCCCGGAAGCCTCGCTCCCAGCGCACTGGACCTTTGATTAGCAGCCCTTCCCTGCCTAACTGGTGGAACTTGTTCGTATTTTGCTCCGAGCGGCTGGAACGAGGTGTTCCTGACTTACTTTGACCCTCTCCACCTCTCCCTATCTGCTGCTACTGTTCGCCGCTCCCGCTCCGCGGGACCCGCTTCACGACGACTGCGAGTGTGGGCTGCGGCGGCTCAACGGGGCTGCGAGCGTTAAGTGCAGGGACTCCATTGACCACCTGGCCCGCTCTCCCCGGAAGCCTCGCTCCCAGCGCACTGGACCTTTGATTAGCAGCCCTTCCCTGCCTAACTGGTGGGACTTGTTCGTATTTTGCTCCGAGCGGCTGGAACGAGGTGTTCCTGACTTACTTTGACCCTCTCCACCTCTCCCTATCTGCTGCTACTGTTCGCCGCTCCCGCTCCGCGGGACCCGCTTCACGACGACTGCGAGTGTGGGCTGCGGTGGCTCAACGGGGCTGCGAGCGTGAAGTGCAGGGACTCCATTGACCAGGAGTCCCTGCGAGGCCAATCGGAGACACCTGGCCCGCTCTCCCCGGAAGCCACGCCCCCAGCACACTGGACCTTTGATTAGCAGCCCTTCCCTGCCCAACTGGTGGGACTTGTTCGTATTTTGCACCGAGCGGCTGGAACGAGGTGTTCCTGACTTACTTTGACCCTCTCCACCTCTCCCTATCTGCTGCTACTGTTCGCCGGTCCCGCCCGCGGGACCCGCTTCACGACGACTGCGAGCGTGGGCTGCGGCGGCTCAATGGGGCTGCGAGCGTGAAGTGCAGGGACTCCATTGACCAGGAGTCCCTGCAAGGCCAATCGGAGACACCTGGCCCGCTCTCCCCGGAAGCCACGCCCCCAGCGCACTGGACCTTTGATTAGCAGCCCTTCCCTGCCCAACTGGTGGGACTTGTTCGTATTTTGCACCGAGCGGCTGGAACGAGGTGTTCCTGACTTACTTTGACCCTCTCCACCTCTCCCTATCTGCTGCTACTGTTCGCCGGTCCCGCTCCGCGGGACCCGCTTCACGACGACTGCGAGCGTGGGCTGCGGCTGCTCAACGGGGCTGCGAGCGTGAAGTGCAGGGACTCCATTGACCAGGAGTCCCTGCGAGGCCAATCAGAGACACCTGGCCCGCTCTCCCCGGAAGCCACGCCCCCAGCGTACACGCTTTTAAATCGACTCATACCCGCGCACCCGGGACGCGCGCGGCACGAAGCGCGGAGCGAAGCCCGGGCAAAGGGCGGGCCGTTTGAGGCCGTTCGAGGACGAGAGAGACCGGACCAGGCCACCCCCCTAAATATCCATCTCCTGGAATCCACCCGGACATCGTATGTACTGTTTCTACATCGAGTCTGCATTTGCAAGCTCTTCAAGACCCAGCTTTATCGATCTTTTGCTTATGCAAGCTATTAAACTCCCTGTACCGGTCTAGCTAGAACAATGGTACTAACTAGAGGAAGCAAAACCAAGGTATTGGGGGGTGGGGGCAAACTACTAGGACCCATGGACGACTTTATAACCAAGGCAAACTTATTTATCGACCAAAGCATTACTTTGATGGAAGGTAGGGTGTCCTTGGACTTAGAACACGCTAAGAGATCTTCTATGGGTTACCTAGCGGATGTAAGATCCCCTGTAATAGACAGCAATTCTGGGCAAGGGATCCTTTGTGAGGGTAGGCGCAGCCTACCAAACAATGTGGACCTGTCGGTTTCCCAGCTATCGGACGCCCAGATAAGCTCAGATTTAGAAAGGACTCCAGAGCTGCCTCCCCAAATTACACCGGATGAAATAAGGCAAGCAAGAGGGAGGAGGGAGGGTGCCATAAGAAAAAGAAAAAATGATCAGAAAAGTTCCATCCCTAATGAGATCGGAGACACGGCTAGTATGGTAGAGAATGCACCTCCTAGACCTGAACAGATAGTAGTCACTGCGATCATAAATCACTTAGCACATGATTCTTCTAACATTATCAGCTTGGAATCCCCTATCCATCTACCCTGTAGCAATGAAATAACCGACAGTAATAACTCACAGCTTCTAAATAACATCACTGACATACTGAGATCTTTACTTGAGCCAGTAGAAGCAAGATTAGCACACATAGAGAACCAGTTATCTAATCTTGCAAAATATATAAAGCCTATGCAAGTCCCGGGGGCATAAAAAACGGGGGGAAATAAACATAATAAACAGACTCCTCCCAACCACCCAGTTATACAAAACAACGTACCCATACCGTCAAATCTAACATCCAAGCCAATAGCCCCTGAAACAATAAATAATAATAGACCAGCGAAACTCCCCACTAACGCTGCCATAACTCTACCTCAGGGCAATTCACCGATAGTATTAGCATTGGCGCCTAAAACATCGGCGCCTAAGACATCAGCGCCCAAAAAAACGGTGCCAAAAACTACGGCGCCTAAAACTCCGGCATCTAAAACTCCGGTCTGTAAAACTCAAGTTCAAAAAAACTTGGCCCCAGTATCTAACAGAGGTGGCCCGAGAGGACCTCCCGAAGTTAGATTCCCTGTTGAGATGCCACCGGAAGCATCTCCCTTCGTGGTGGTAATGACAGGGGTCCCTGAGTTGGTGGATCACAATGCAGAACCTACGTGGTCACTGCAAAATAAGGCTCAACATTGGTTAAATATTCATCGCCCCATTCCATCAACCTGGCCTTCCAGGATTTTGATGGTACGTAGGACTACCTGGGTGGGAAACGGCAGAAAAACAATCCCGGGAGATTGTATTTTCATCACATTCGAAGACCCCCGAGTAGTAGACTACATTTGCTCTTGGGAGTACTCGAGCGTAAATGGAGGTATAAGTACCAAACCACTTTCTTTTTTTTACCCCGCAAGGCAATGCAACGGTCCCCCTAATGATCATGAAATTCCTTGGGAAGTAGCAGCCCCTCGGCCTTTCGAACGTGGTAACACAAGACAAATAGTGGCCCCTCGTCGCCATGACTATGATAGCTCCTGGCACACAGTGGGCCCACGCTATCGGGGAGGTGGATGGGATGATTGGGGTTCGCATATGCAGAGAACGGCCTACAGAGAGCCGCCTCGCTGGGATACATGGTTTAGTATCCCGACGAGGAACAGATACAGTGGCCTCGAAATGGTCGATTGACCACTAATGGCGACCGAATCAACTAATCTCAACCCACCCCAAGTAACACCAAAAATAAAAACACTGGGGCATATTATCAAGGGGGTTTATCTCTGCTTTTCTGGCTTTAAAAGCCAAGAAAGCGGATATAAAATTATCTCCCTATTACCTAGCTGTCGCTAACACCAGTTAGCGACAGCTAGTAGGAGATAGCAGCCATCTTGGGCCCCACTTTGCATGTCAGTGATATTTATCACTAATGACATGCAAAGTGGGCGTGCCAAGATGTTAGCGACTGGAAACAGTCGCTAACATCGCTATCTCCTATTACCAACTTTTGGAGATATTCGCGCTAAGCGCAAATATCTCCAAAAGCTAACACCTGCCCTGAGCAGATCTTAGCCATGTTATCCAATGGGAGGTGGATAACATGGCTGAGAGCATTAGCTCGGTAATGCATGAATATCGCTGACTTTTCAGCGATATTCATGCATTGCGGCCGTTTTTTATCGCATTTGCGATAAACCTTGGTAATACCAAGGTTTATCTGCGATAAAAATCGCCGCAGCTCAGCGGTAAAATTTTGCCTCTAACGGTAATATGCCCCACTGTGTTTAGTAAACGAAGAAGCGGCGGTTAATTCAGAACCACGGCCTTTACCCATCCTCTTTTGGAATGTGGCAGGTCTCCGTCCTAAAATTGAGGATGGGACGGCTTTGCACTTTTTGGAGCAGGAGAAAATTATCTGCCTCCAGGAGACATGGTCCACAACGGAACTCAACCTCCTGGGATACAAAACATACTTTATTCCAGCTCTGACCTGCAGTGCAGGCAGACCGAAGGGAGGGCTGACTACGTATATCGCAAACACTGTGAACCACTTAAAAGTGACGATAGTCGAGTCTGACCCAAATTACCAATTATTCTCCCTTGTCTTCAAGAATAAGGACCCTATCCTTCTAATTAACTTTTATAACAACCTAGAAGAGGGACAACTTCTGACCCTTCTTTCCAATATCCAGGAGAAACTAATCCAGTTTCACCAATCTAAGACAGGAAAAGGGGCAATCCATCTTCTATGGGGAGGGGATTTTAATCTGCACCCATGCCCACACGCTGAGAAAAATCAATGTGGGATAGTGGATGAACATGATGCTCCACTCATGCATTTTGTCCATACTAAGGTGGGGATTGCCGTGAACAACATGTTATCGGACTTAGATCTTGTAATAGCCAATAGGTTAAGCTTAGACTTAAACTTCCTGCAACCAACTTATGTGGGAAGGGGATGCCAAACGACAGTTGACTACATCCTCCTGTCGTCTGGATTGGTACGTATAGCTAGATCCTTTGAGGTCCTGATTAACACATTAAGTGATCATTCTGCCTTGAGGATGGATCTTCACTTAAATAAGTCCAAACCCATAATTACATCTATAGAGAAAACTCTTGCCCAGAACAAACTGGAGATAGGTAAACAAAATGGATATACATTAAAATGGGGGAAGATGAATCCAGCCGAAATCACCGGAAAACTGGTAAAAGCGGCATACCCAAACATACTCAAATGTGTGGATTTACTTGAAACGAATGAGGCAGTCCTAAACAATTTTATCCAAATATTGGAGAAAATTAAGGGACTTCTTACAGCAAAACCCAAGGAGCTTGAACGCAACAACCAAAGGGTGGTTTAATCATAGCTGTACTGTGGCCCTAACCAACCTAAAGTTCGCTCTAAAAAAAAAACCTAGAGACTCGGTCCAGATCCAACTCTCTGTTGACAGCAATATGGAAGGGCACGTAAATTAAGAATACAAGAACTAAAACAGAAGCTATGGGACGACCTCCATACTAGTGCTGTCTCCAAAAATAGCGAGGCATTTTGGCGAACAGTTAGATCTCCCTATTTAATAGACGATAACAGTCCCAAGATAGAAGTGGCTATAGGGGAAGATATATGGGTGTCCCACTTTTCCAAAATCTTTAAAAACAAAGTAACATCAGTAGGGACAGAAAATACACATCTAACGGTTGAGTACCCAATATCCCTGCATTTTGACATCTCTGAGGCACTAGTTGCATTGGAAGCAAGTATAAATGGGAAAGCTCCAGGTCCAGATGGGGTCCCAGTGGATCTCTTTAAATACAACCTAGATCTCTGGGCCCCCATTCTCACCAGAGTGTGTACCGCAGCCACAAAAGTGGGACTGATAGAATCTTGGACCAATTCTATCATGGTCCCAATCTTTAAAAAAGGGGATCGTCAGGATGTCCCATGTTACCGTCCCATCTCACTGCTGGACTCTCTGGGCAAGGTCGCGGGCAGGGTAGTCCTTGAGCGACTCCAGCAGTGGGCCGAGGAGAAAGGCATTTTCTCCGATCTCCAGTTTGGATTTCGAGAGGGGTTTGGTACGGTGGAGCAGGCCCTTAATCTTAGCCTGATAGTGGGCAAATACACCCAAGCAAAGAAGGACATGGTCTATATGGTGTATGTAGACCTGTCCGCTGCTTTTGATTGTGTCTCGCACGCTAAACTCTGGACAGTTCTGAGACAAATGGGAGTGGAACCCCGCTCCTAGACTTCCTGAGAGAACTCTATTCCAAAGCCTCTGCGAGGGTGCGTTTCGGAGTGAAGGGGGAGTTGACAGCATCTTTTGGAGTGGAGCGTGGAGTCAGGCAGGGGTGTGTCCTGGCCCCCTTCTTATTCTCACTGTATACCAACGGCCTGGAGGAAGAGATGTTGAGGGGGGCCCAGGATCTGCCACGGGTAAAAAAGCGCCTGATTCCCGCTCTGCTTTATGCAGACGATGCTGTCATTCTGGCTCGCACTCCGTATGAACTACAGAAGTCTTTGAATAGGTATACGGATTACATGGGTAAGCTGGACCTACATGTGAATGTTAAAAAAACGTTCGTCATGGTAGCAGGCAGAGGGAAAAAACGAGTAAAGAGTATTTATCTCAAAGATCAAAAACTCGAGGTAACTGCCCAGTACCCGTATCTAGGTATTATGATTGACAAAAGGCTGAACTGGAGGCCTGCAGTAGAGGCAAGGTGTCATCTCTTTAAGAGAGCTATAGTGGCCCTGACGAGCTTCTCTCAGAGATTGGGGAGGAGGGCACCAGTGGAACGATTAAAAATGTATAGTGCAAAGTGTCAGACGATTGCACTATATGGGGCGGGTGTCTGGGGTCATGTAGATGTTAGCCCCCTCCAGGTGGCAGCAAATTCCTTTCTCAGATTCCTCCTAGCAACACCGAGATGCACTTCAATCTACGCATCTCATTTGGAACTTGGTATCCCCTATCTAGAGGATCTGATAAAGATCCAACCACTACTGCTTTGGCAGCGCATTTGGACCTCCGATAAAAACGCGCTGACACAGACAATCGTGGCAGATTCAATGGCTCTTGATCAATCTACAAAAATAACATGGCTTCGGTACATTAGAAATTTCCTCAAGGACCTTGGCATTGAGAAGTATTATCTCCAACCCGAAGGCATTATTGATCTATGAAAGAGAGAGCTGAAACAACTGGCTCTGAGCCACTTAGAGTCCTTGAGGTTGACCTCTGAGTGTACAAAACCCTCGGTCCTCCACGCCAATATGATCCAGGCCACACACCTTATCCAGCCTTATCTAACATTACAGATTAGTACGTATGATAGGATGTTACTGACAAGATTCAGGTTAGATCTGTTTTTTAGACTAGTAGCTTTTTTTGACAGAAATAGGTGGGATTCAACTCTCCCTGTCTGCCCCTGTGATGAGGAATCAAAACAGAGCAACTTACACATAATATTGTTTTGTAAATTCCACCTTCCACATCGGAAAATATGGCTACTCCCTCTATTAAGGCAATGGGGACTTAGACAATGTCGTCCTGCAATGCTTCGTCTCCAATTGCTAGAATCTGAATCTGTTTGTTTTCATGTCCTGAATTTTCTAAAATGTGTTATGAAGCACAGGAAAAATCTGTAAAATGTATGCTGGATGTGGTTCTAGATGACGCAATGAAATAACATGATTCTTCATTCTAAACACATTAATCTGCCTTTGTTTGAATTTTAACCTATAACACGATTACTTTTTATTTTTTTATAATATGAAATTGTATTATCAAAATGACGCTTTTATGGTTTTCCAATGTGTAAAGCCGAATAAAGAAATTTATATATATTTAGAGTAGATCTCTTCGTGAAGCAGAACGTTTCTAAAATATATTAATATTAACATTGCGGTTCCATCCCTGCACCGGCCCTGTAATAGCAAACATAAATATCCCATAGATGCACACCCAGGGACATTGTATGGGCTGAGCCTGTGACGTGGCGCTCCCTAGGTCCATGATGCATTGGTTACTGTATAACTACAGAATTAGTATGAAAGCATTGTAACACAACTTGCACATGTGTAGCACGTCGACCAGAGTGTAGTGAAGAGGTAGAGGAAGCCCAAAATCTAAAAATATAAATCCTACCAAAGGTTGGATGACACAGTTCAATGAGCCGACGACCCTGGGATGAGTAAAAACAGCTTCACAAAGAAAGCGTGACTTCAGCACAATGCAAGCAAGCTCGAAATACTGGTGAGTGCTGCCTTCTTTATACCTTCTCCTGCTTGCTGCCAAATTGATGTAGTGAACAAGCAGACAGCAGTGGAAACCTACTAAGTAGATTTATTGCAGGAAAACAAGACAGTGTAATCAGCCACCAACAGGAGCAGACAGCAAGGCAACCGTCTTCTCCAGCACCGTGTACAAACTCCCCAAGGTTCCCCTCATGACAGCCCTACATTCTAACATTACATACTTACATTCTACTAGCATTACATACTAACATTTTACTATGACTTACATTAGAATACTATACAGAGCACATGACTTTACAGCAATGAGCTCCTGGTTTTATCCACGAGTCTTGAGACCGGTAGGGGTGAGTAGTTCGCTTCTCACTCCCTGTAGTGTATAAACGCAAACTAACACTACTTCCACAGGTATGCTACACCGCCCAGAGCGCATCACTTTACAGCAATGTGCTCACGATTTAGGCTCATGGGTTAATACCCGAGTCTTCAGACTAGTAGGGTTGAGCAGTTTGCTTCCCATTGCCTGTATAGTATAAACGCACACTAAAACTACTTACACAGTTATACTACAGCAGCCAGTATGCTACAGCGCCCAGAGACCATCACTTTACATCAATCAGCTCGGTTTGATCCCTGAGACTTCACACTGGTACGCATGAGTGCTTTACTTCTGGTATAGTATAAACGCACTGTAGGGGTCAGTAGTTCGCTTCCGACTCCCTGTATGGTATAAACGCCTACTAACGCTACTTGCAAACGTATGCTACAAAGACCAGAGCACATCACTTTACAGCAATGAGCTCACGGTTTAGGCTCTCGGTTTCATACCCAGCATCTCATCTCAGCACCATGTCACTCTGAGCAACACCGCACTTTCAGACCCGTAGGAGTGACTACGTCGCTTCGCACGCCCCCACATAGGTTACAGTGCTCATATCCTCCTCTTTCCTCCTCTTTTCTCCTCTTTTCGCCCTTTATTCCCCTTACTGGTTTCAATGGAATCACAAAATGACTGCCAACACTTCCTAGTTGCAACCGCTTGCAACGCTCACAGCCAATAAGCAGTAAGCTTGTGCTCATAATGCCTCAGCAATCAGATGACAGAATTCTCAAATATTGATATCTGTAAATTTTGGTATTTCTCCACATTTACTGAACGGAGTTATGCCAAATAAACAAAAGCGTGCTTTCTAGACCAAGATCCTTCTCCCTGCCAAATTTGGGGTAATTCCGTTCACCCGTTCGACCTGTAGCCTTGTGTAAAGTTTTCTATGGAGATTGCATTGAGAAAACACGTTTTGGGACTCCCCTTTTTTCTCAGCCCCCCTTGCAAACTTTAAACATGGGACCTGATATAAACAAAGAATTAGTTTGTACAATTTCATGAAGATTCATCGAACGACACCAGAGTTATAAGCAAAACATGGAAACTTTGTCCTAACTATAACTACCTACTGGAGACTGCCATATATATAAATATATATATATATATATATATATATATATATATATATATACATATATATATATATATATATATAGGGAGGGCACTTGCTCTTACACTTGAACTGCAATTAAAATGGATTGCTGGCATTGACTTTCGTAATGTGGCTTTGTTCGTGTTTACGATTCAACTAAACACTTTGGATTGAAAACGAGGTCCGCGCCTGTTGTTTTCGTCACATTTGGCGGTCAGGATTCAGCGTTGAAAATATATATATATATATATATATATATATATATATATATATATATATATATATATATATATATATATATATATATATATATATATATATATATATATATATATATATATATATATTTTGAAGCTCTGTGGTCCTCTCAGTATCCAAAAGGAAGACTCAAGCACTCCGGGTACAGCGACAAGATTTATTAACGCTTATAGCAGGCGAAAAGTGACAGACGCGTTTCAAACAAAAGTCCTTCCTCAGTGTCAGCAGTGTGCTGCTCACGGCTCATTTTTGTGGACGCCCTCATTGAGAGTGAGAGCGGATTTGATTTGCATACAAGGATGTTTGTAAAGGAACGCTTGGTGGAACGTGGCGGCCATAGTGCATGTAATCAAACTTAAATGACATGTTTCATGTATCGTATATCCTTAATGCTTATGCAAACAATATGGACTGACAACCACTGCCAGATGCAAATTAAATGCACGAAAATTAATACAATTTCGCCGTGGATCGCATAGTTCTGGCTAAATCCCCAACTGAAAATACAAACACCATAAATTCATAGCCTTTCCGCCGCATGTCTCAAAACAGAGGTAAAGTTCAATCTAGCCGTGTATCGGCAAAGCTCCGGCAACACAGTATATACTGTGTCCCGGAGGAGATTACATATCCAACTAATTCATGCCTATCAATTAGCAATGATGTGGGAGAGAGAGAGTTGATATATTTACATATGGCAGTTTGTCAACAGACATGATACTGTTATCAAAATATACCATAAGTGGAAAACAAGTTACAATGAAAATTAAAAATTGTACTGAGATATTCAAAATGGCTATATAAATCGAAACTATAGCAGCAATATGAATATGTGAAAATAAGTCATATATACAGCTAATTCATTACGAATAACATTGTGAGAATTGCATTGTAAACAGTTCATTCTTTCATTCGACAGATAAAGGATAAAGGATAATCGATAGACGTACTGTATCCTAGAGATCTTTGGAGAAATTACTCATGTAGTTTCTGATCCCATGAGTTACTGCTATGCAGTTTCTTATGCTCATATCTCTTTGTTCCTCCATATTCTACCTGAGAATCACTACACAAGTGTTTCGTGTGGGGATATTTACAGAGTATTAAGGGACATATATCAGGAGGCGGAGGATCATCGACCTAGATGTACTGTGAGTTCTTCCCCAATGTTAAGCCCTGAAGGGACTTTTAGTCTGCAGATCTGCAGATCTATAATAAATCTAGACTCCAATCTGCGAAGACTCAATAGTCTATCTCCTCCTCTGGGATGCATGGGTACATGGTCAATGCCAAAGTAGCGTAGCAATTCCCTATTGCTACCATGTACTTTGGCAAAATGCCGAGCAACAGGGTAGGTCACATCCTTGTTTGTGATTGCTCTTTGGTGTTCTAATATACGGAGTTTCACATTGTTAATCGTGCTCCCAATATATTTGAGTCCGCATGGACAGACCAAACAGTAAACTACATACTGAGTCGTGCAGGTGATAAATTTGTTAATCATCCTTGGTTTGCTTAAACCTGGAACACTATACTTTAGTGTCCGTCTGCTGTTATCACATGCTCGACATTTCCCGCATGGATAAAACCCCCTCATGTCTCTCAAGGTGCCACTGGTCTTAGGTTGAGTTGGCATAAGATGGCTCTGTACCAGATTATCCCTTAATGATTTTGATTTCCTAAATGTGAGTAGGGGTTTGTCTGGAACATCGTTCCCAATAATGGGATCTGTGCGTAAAATATGCCAGCTCCTTGTGAGCATTTGTCTTAGTTTGTTGGCTTCAGCACAATAAGTTGTGATCATTCGAAATTTACTGTTCACCTCTGAGTGCTCCCTGATCTTAGTGGTTTGTGCAAGGAGATGCTTCCTGGGTATTCTCAGTACCTTGTTGAAGGTGTCATTTAACAACGTCTGGTCGTACCCTCTATTCAAGAATCTGGCAATACATCCCTTAGCTGCGGAGACAAAGTCTGTTTCTAGAGAGCAATTGCGCCTCAGTCTCAGAAGTTCTCCGTAAGGGATACTGCGAATCAGCCTGGGGGGGTGACTGCTACCAGCATGCAATATACTGTTGCCGGCAGTCGGCTTTCTATATAGTGCTGTTTCTAGCCTCCCTTTGTTGACAAATACCCTTAAGTCAAGGTAATGTACCTCAGTCTCGCTTATATCAGATGTGAACTTTAGATACAACTGATTCTGGTTGAGGTCCCCAATAAATTCCTCTGCCTGTGTGGAGGAGCCCCTCCACACCAGGAATAGGTCGTCGATATATCGACGCCATACCACGATATGCTTGGCCCATCGCTGATTTTCACCCGCTAGGGCAACCTGCTCCTCCCACCAGCCTACAAAAAGATTCGCATAGCTGGGGGCGAAGCAGGTTCCCATCGCAGTCCCACTGGTTTGCATATATAGGTCATTCTGGAAAAGGAAGATGTTGTTTCTTAGACAGAAATTTAAACATTCTATTAGCATCTTCCCATGTTCCAGATATTTGGCCGGTCTTTTATCAAGAAAATATCTTATAGCCTCTATACCTTGTTCGTGTTGTATACTAGTATAGAGGCTAGCAATGTCCAGGGTAATTAGTATATAGGATGGATCCCAAACAATCTGGTCAATCTGTCCAATCAAGTCCTTAGTGTCTTTCACATATGATTTTAAATCAAATACAAAACCTGAAAGAAAAGAATCAATATAGATGGACAAGTTTTCCGTGAGACTACCCTTAGAGGACACTATAGGTCGTCCCGGTGGACACTGTAGATCTTTGTGGACCTTGGGTAATTGGTAAAAGGTCGGAGTTACAGGCTCTGGGTTTCTGAGAAATAGGAATTCATTCATGTCTAACATCAGTTTATTACGCCATTTTGTCAAGAGATCATGATAGGCTTTAATGCTTGCTGCATATTCATCTTTATTAATCATTTGGTAATTTCTTAAGTCTTGAAGCTGTCTCAATGATTCTTGACAGTACTGGTCTTGTGTTAGCAAAACAACATTCCCCCCCTTGTCTGAGGGTTTCACAATGATCTCTTTGTTTGTACTCAGATTAACAAGGGCGTTGGTTTGTTCCGGAGTTAAGTTGTTCCTTGTCTTAAACCTCTTGGTGTTCGAGAGCCTGTAATTCATCAGATCCTGTGTCACAGCATCTGCAAAAGTGTCTATTGCATCATATGGCATCTGAGGATTAAACTGAGATGGAGCCTTAAAATCTGTAATTGGTGATTGTTGCTCAATGTTATGTGTCCCAGGTGTCCCGGTGCTGTTTTCTGCTTTTTCAACCAATTGCTCTGTTCTCAAATCCTCCAAGGCTTGTGCGGTATGAAGATCCTTAATAGACAGGACGTCTGTTGGACACACTGTCGTTTTCTTTTTTGTTTTCTTTGTGCCATCAGATTGGGGTTTCATCTTGTGAAACTTGTGCAATTTAATTTTGCGGGTAAGTTTGAACAGGTCGATACGGGTTTGGGTATATTCCAGTCCGATGTTTGGGCAAAAACTGAGCCCTAGTTGTAAGGTGTCCTCTTCTTCTCTTGTTAGGACCTGGTCCGTCAAATTGATGATCGTGGGACTGGAGTCTACCATTTCTTCCCCTTCTTCTTGCGGGCATTTTGCGTTGATACTTTGCCCCTTCCTCTTCCTCTGCCAGCCCCCTCGTCGCGTTCTTCGTCGTTTTCGGGTGGCTTGAGTTTGCCCCCTCTCAGCCAGGTGCGGCGGATGAGGTCGAATTCCAAGTGAAAAGGGGTCTTCCTCCCTTCACTGCTCAATGTTGGCTTCTCATCCTCTGATTGTTCTTCTTCCGTGGCTGATGATTCCGATGTGGGGGGTTCTTCTACTGGTCCAGTATTCTTCATTTTATTAGCAGATTTACGTGGACCATCGAATTTCTTGGAAAAGGTGAGGATTCTTCCTTTAGCGTAATCACGCCCATCTCTTTCAAAATTTTCTTGTTTCCGCTGTCTTATTTTCAGTTCGTACTTGATCAATCGTTTTTTCATATCCTCTCGTAATTGTGTGGATTTAGCTGTGTCTGTTTCTTTAGCAATATATATATATCGAATAACACCTTCCTCCGAAGAAAACAGGCTGGGGTCCAGACGGGATTCCTTCAGGTAAGCTTTATTGATTGGGCACAGCAGGATAGTGGCGGTGTATGCATTTCGGGCGAATGTGTGTGCCCTCGTCAGCGCCCTTCACTAAACAGAGTTCACATTCCAGTCCCGCTCCCCTTCACAAGTAAAAAGAGGTGAGCTGCTCCTCCCCGGCCAAATAACATTCACCTGCTGCTTTACTGGAGTCCAATGCTTCCTACAGCTCCCAGAATGCTCCATAATACACATTCGGGTTGGTGAAACGGAGGTCAAACAAATGCAAGTTGATGGAGCAAGATCTTCAATGCGGGCTGGCTCGCTCCGCGTCCAGAGTCATAAAACGTCCCCTTGGGTCCCCTCGGGCTGTCGCTACCACTGGGCTCTGGAAAATACTGAACAGGGGCCATTTGTGCAGTGCACGCGGGCCTCCCGGGGTAAATACCTCGGACCTCCTTAGTCCCTCCAAAGCGTTGTGGTGGTCACCGGGCTAATCGATCCCTCGACTCCAAAAACTGCTGTGAGGCAAAGCCAGTATCGTCCGGGTCACTTGTGCGGCAGGGACACCCACATTGCGCCTCTGGCCAGTGCAAAAAATATCGAATAACACCTTCCTCCGAAGAAAACAGGCTGGGGTTTAGAGGGGATTCCTTCAGGTAAGCTTTATTGATTGGGCACAGCAGGATAGTGGCGGCGTATGCATTTCGGGCAAATGTGTGTGCCCTCGTCAGCGCCCTTCACTAAACAGAGTTCACTTTCCAGTCCCGCTCCCCTTCACAAGTTAAAAGAGGTGAGTTGCTCCTCCCCCGCCAAATAACATTCACCTGCTGCTTAAATGGAGTCCAATGCTTCCTACGGCTCCCGGAATGCTCCATAATACACATTCGGGTTGGTGAAACGGAGGTCAAACAAATGCCAGTTGATGGAGCAAGATCTTCAATGCGGGCAGGCTCCTTCCGCGTCCAAAGTCATAAAATGTCCCCTTGGGTCCCCTCGGGCTGTCACTAGCACTGGGCTCTGGAAAATACTGAACAGGGGCCACTTGTGCAGTGCACGCCGGCCTCCCGAGGTAAATACTTTGGACCTCCTTAGTCCCTCCAAGGCGATGTGGTGGTCACCGGGATAGTCGTTGCCTCGACTCCAAAAACTGCTGTGAGGCAAAGCCAATGTCGTCCGGGTCACTTGTGCAGCAGGGACACCCACATTGCGCCTTTGGCCAGCGCAAAAAATATCATAAAAAAGTTTTCTATGGAGATTGCTTGAAGAAAACACGTTTTGGGACTCCCCTTTTTTCTCAGCCCCCCCTTGCAAACTTTAAACATGGGACCTGATATAAACAAAGACTTAGTTTGTACAATTTCATGAAGATTCATCAAACGACACCAGAGTTATAAGCAAAACAAAAATTGTTCTTCCTATGGAAACTTGGTCCTAACTATAACTACCTACTGGAGACTGCCATATATATATATATATATTCACTAAAAAAACCATAGGTTTCACACCAGTTATAGTTAGCTGGAAATTTTACTCGCATTAAAACCATTAAAGTTCCCACGTTATAGTTAGTTGGACTCACTATAACTTGCGCGTGCAATGCACTGCTGATGAAGTCACATATTACATCACTCATGACATGGTCAGTGACATCACTCATGACATCACTGATGACACCATCCAGTGAATGTGTGTCTTTCTGAAAAATAAATGTGTTAATGGAAGAATAAATGTTTAAATACTTGTTTACATGGATGTTTTAAAAAAAAATTGATTGGTTAACTGGTTTATTAAGTGTATCTTAGTGAATACATATATTAGAGAGTAATGTTTAAATATTTAAATATATGTATTAGTGTTTCACTTTGTGTATAAGTGGCTGCATGGGTTGGTGAGTAGCTACATGTGTACGTATTTGGGTTATTAGATGTTTTTCTTAGTATCAGTATGAGTGTTTGTATGGTTTGGTGGGGGTATTACTTAGCACATAGATGCATGAATGACTGACTCTCTCTTTGTATGTGTTTTGAAGACAGCATATGTGCAGGACTGTATGGGTGGATGAGTGTGTATATGTGTGTGTTAGTGAGTGAATGACTGTCTCACTAGTGTCTTTATCAGTAACTACATATGTTTTAATCTAGTATATGTGAATATTGATGTATATAAGTGAGTATATGTGAGAGTAAGAGTTCCTGTTTAAATAAGTATGTGTTTCTATAAGTGATTGTTTAAGAGAGTAAGTATGTGTAAGTTTCCTTAGACGTAAGGTGGTAGTGTGTGCATAGCTGTATATGCAAATAAATGGATGTTCAACAGTTTTCTTGCATGTGTGAGTATGTGTGAGAGTAACTTTTGGATGACTGTCGGTGTGTAACAGGATGTATAGGTGTATCACTACATATGATGAGTGAGTATATGTATGAGTGACTATATAGAACTGTTGGTGAATGAGTTGATGTGTATATAGAAAGTGGAATTATTGAATTGGTTGTTGTAACTGGTATGGGTATCTCCATTTTTTTGCAAATGTTAGTTTCTATTTTTGAATATGTGTTTCAAGGGTTACATTACAGTGAAAGGAGGCCTGTCACTCTGTCACAAGGATGGTGTCATCAGTGATGTCATGAGTGATGTCACTGACCATGTCGAGAGTGATGTAATATGTGACGTCATCAGCAGTGCATTGCATGCGCAAGTTATAGTAAGTCCAACTAACTATAACGTGGGAATTTCAATGGTTTTATGCGAGTAAAATTTCCAGCTAACTATAACTGGTGTGAAACCTATGGTTTTTTCAGTGAATTTAATAGGTTTTTTAAATGCTAATTCCTAACTATAACTGGTGTGAAACCTATGGTTTTTTCAGTGAATTTCATAGGTTTTTTAAATGCTAATTCCTAACTATAACTGGTGTGAAACCTATGGTTTTTTCAGTGAATTTCATAGGTTTTGTAAATGCTAATTCCTAACTATATATAGGGCCTCAAACCTATGTTTTTTCAGTGAATTTCATAGGTTTTTTAATAGCTAATTTCTATAGCTATGAAATATAATATTTTTTATAAGAAATCCTATATCGTATATTTATGGAATACTATTTTTTTATGTATATTTTTCCCTTTTTATTTTTTATTTTTTTGCTTTGGTGCGCTCCCGGTGTGCGTACCGGTGAACGCACGGGTAAGCGCAGCGTTATGGCGCGTACCGGTGAGCGTCCCGTTAGCGCCATTGCCGCGAACGAAAACATCATCGTGACGTATCGCGTAGTCGCGTGATGCGTCTTATGACGCACGGCGTAAGCGCACCCGGAAGCGCCCGAGCACTTACGATCGCGCAACGTATGCGCCGCCGAGCGCGCACTGGGGCGCGTAGCATAAGCGCATTGGGTCATGTGACCTGAAAAGAACACTTTTCATTGGTTCAGAACACTTTTGGTTTACAAATGATGAAAGCCCAGGTCATGTGACCTGAAAATAACACTTATCATTGGTTCAGAACAGTTTTGTTTTCCAAATGATGAAAGCCCCCACCTTTTTTCCTCATTCTCACTTTGTTCTTTGAGTGAGGAAGACCTGCTTTTTTCATAAAGATATGGCTACAGTACTGTCAGCAGCTGGAGCATCTGCCCCACCACCACCACCACCACAAGGACTACCAGAACATCACATTGGTGGTCAAGAAGAAGAAGAGGAGGAGGAGGAGGAGGAAGAGGAGGAAGAGAGAAGGCAGTTCCTGCCTGAAGACAATCCCCCATACAAACCTAGGGAGCACTTCATATGGGAGTTTTATAAAATCCCAAGGGGTTCCAAAAAAGTAAACGCTGCAAAGGTGACCTGTCTCATCTGTGGCGCTGTACTATCCAGGGGGAACCCTGCTAAAAAATATTCATTTGGCAATCACACAATGATTCGCCACATGCAACGATTGCATCCCAACAACTATTCTGCAGCAGAGGTGGGAGAACTGTGCAGAAACCTTCCCCCATCATCTTCCACAACCTCAACAAGCAAAGAACCCACTCCATTGGGTCCAGAGGCAAGGGAGATGGTCCCAAACATACAAACCAAGTTTGGTGGATACAAAATCGTTTGTATATTTTGTGGGAAAACAATTACTTATGGTGAGAAAAGTATTCATCTCATCAACCTTGCTGGTGACAACCACAAGTGCCCAAACAAACCTTAATTTGTTCCTGGTTTTTTTTTGCTCCAGTTGAGCCGTTTATAATTCCCTGTTTTTTGTTTGTCCCCATAAAAAATACAAAAAAAATATAAAATTCTTCATAAAAGCCCAAAAAAGTAAAAAATGTTCAAAAAAACAATAAAAAAATAAAACAACAAAAAGAATAAAAAAACAGATCTTTTTAGAACTACCTCTAATTTATAAAAAAATGCTACATTTTTTGAAAACTCTGTCATTCTTTTTTCTCCAGGGTACGCGTACCGGTACGCTCCCCGGTGCGCGTACCGGGGCGCGCACCCAAAAAAAATAAAAAAATAAATAAAAGAGTGAGCATGAGGGAAGGACACAGAGAGAGTGATGTTAAGAGAAAGAGAGCTAGAGGGAGCAACACAGAGGGACTGTGTATTAGATAGTAAGACAGAGAGAAGGTGTAATAGGGTGTAAGTGAGAAAAGGAAAATGAATAAGGGAGCGAAAGAAGGGAAGAGAGAGGAAGAAGACTAAGGTACTGGGAGAATGTGAGTAGGTGGTGAAAGTAAAAGGAAGGACAGTAAAGGATGGGGAATAAGGGGAAGTGACGGAACCGGAGTAAATGAACAACGCTGGGGGAGGGTGAGAAAAGAGCAGTGAGTGTAAGTAAAGAGGGGTGAAAGAGGGTGGATAAAAGTGAATAAGGGTAAGACATGGGGAGTGACAGAGAGAAAGGACAGAGAGAGTAAAGGAAGGAGTGACTGAAAGGGTCTGTGTGAAGCAGCAAAGAAAGGTAAGTAAAGGAGTGTGGGTGAGTTGTAGGGAGTGAGCATGACGAAAGAGTAGTGACAGACTGAGGGGACAGACACAGTGTCGGTAAGAGAGACAGAGTGAGGGAACGGAAGTGAGGAACTGTGAGGACAGACGGACTGAGAGACGGAGTGAGAGAAGTGAAGTAAATAAGTAAGGGAATGAGTGAGGGAGCGAGGGAAGGGAACAGAGGGAAAGGGAAGTAAAGCAAGGGGACTGAAAGAAGTTGAATGTGGTAGGAGAGTAAGAGAAAGAAGAGTAAACATGGAGGATAAGAATAAGTGAGGGAAGCAGAGTAAGGAAACAGGAGTGAGGTAGGGTGAGAGAATAGTAGTGAGGTTAAAGCAAAGGGTGATGACAAACTACATTTTTTTAGTCACACTTACCATATAATTAATGTAAATTTAATTACATGTTTTTACTACACTTTGTATCTGTGAAAGAGAGAAAAAAAAGAAGTTATAATTAGTAAAATATATATTTTAAAATAGAAGAGACAAGTCAAGAGGTTAAAAATCATAAAAATAAACTAAGAAATAAAGTAAGAGTGAAAGACACAGAAAGGGAAATAAAGTAATGTAGATGGACAAAAAGAGGGAAAAAGAAATAGAAGGAGAGCAAAATACTAAGAGTAAGGCAGATACATTTAGTGACAGAGAGGAACAAAAGAAGAGAGAAATGAACTGAAGGTAAGAAAGATACTAAAAGAATGTCAGTTAGCAAAACTAAATCAAGAAACAGGATAAGTAAAAAGGGAATGACTGAGAGAGAAAGGAGTCTGATTGAGGATGCATTTAGAAGAATGAGGAATGGAAGATAACTGAGTGAGTGAAGGGGAGTCATAGAGTGAAGGGATGAAGGGAGAGAGGATAATATAGAAGGATTGAGGGAAAAGGAGTGAGGAACTTAGTAGACAGAGAGACTAAGGGAAGGACTGAGTGAAGTGGAGTACAATGAGTGAGGAAAGAAAAATGAGTAAGGGAGCAAAAGAAGGAAAGAGAGGAGAAGAGGACTAAAACAGTGGTACTGAGAGAAAGTGATTCGGTGATGAAAGTAAAGAGAAGGACACTGAAAGATAGGAAATGAGGGGTAGTAATGGAACCGGACTAAAAGAAATGGGTTGAAGAACGATGAGAGAGAAGCAGTGAAGTTGTTGTAAGAGAAATGATAGAAGGTAGATAAACACAATTGAACATAACACAAGGAGAGTGAGGGACTGAGGACATAGAGGTAGTGAACGGAAAATAGAGAGAAGAGGTCAAAAGAAAGGAGCAAAGAAAGATAAGCAAGGGAGAGTGGGTGAGTTATAGCGACAGAGTGCGACAATAGTGCTGAGTGAGTAAAGATGAATTACTAAAATAGTAAAGAAGGAAAAGACGGAAAAGGGAAATAAAGCAGAGAGGCTGAAAGCTAAAAAGTGATGCAAGGGAGAGAGGGGATACAGACAGTTGAAATGGGAATGAGGGGTTGTGAAAGAAGTGTAGTAAAGGAACGGGGGTGAAAGAGAGTGAGAGAAAGACAATATGAGTGAGTAAAGAGAGCGGAAAGAGGGTGGAAAAAAGAAAGTGAGTGTGAGACAATGGGAATACAATTTAAATTACACAATATAAACTACAGAATAACTTGTACAACATGTTACATAGTTTATTTTTGCTGTTCTCAGAATATATTGAATTTCACTAAAAATAGTGAGTTCAAACTACTCATCATATGACAGCGGGAAAAAAAAACAATCTAAAAGAGTGTGTTTTAAAAAACCCATATAAACTTAAAAATCACAAATGTACACTAATCTTTGATTCACTTACTTTTCTTTTAAGCCAAATAGTACATCATGAAGATCCTTTTCGTTGGAAAATACTCTGCTGTTCTCTAAAACTTCCATTTCATCGACTTTCTATAAGAAAAGCTCCAAGAACACCTGAAATATTTTTCAATGTTTTCATTTCCTCCTTGTGTTCAGTCATGACTCTTTGCTCAATCCTTCACTTTTCCTTAAGGCCAAATAGTGTCAGATGCATCAGTATGTTTTTAAATTACTGTAAACAAACTCTGAAATTACAGTTTTCCCGACGTTCTGAAAGAAAAGCTCATAGAAAATGTTCACAATGTTTAAATAGTCATATTTTCATCTTTGGCTTACTCATAGTCAACATTTCCTATAATACTGATATCACTTACTATGAAATCCACTTACAGTACCTATATGACAACTCAATTTTTTATATTATCTTGATCACTTTTACTCAGAATATAATTTTAAACAGTAAACTAACTTTTATTAACTGCTCCCGTCTTCATAGGCCAATTACCTTTACTTAAATGTTGGTTCTAAAAACACTAGGTATGAGTTTTTTAAGTCAAAAGGCAAACGTTGTTTGAAAGTCAAATGGGTATCATTACACAGCTTCCACCCTTTTTGACATTTTAAATAGCATGTGTAATGCCCTGATGTTGTCGATGGTCCGTCATGATAAATAATAGCTACAGTTGCAAAGGTTCTTCCTGAAATTGATAACTGAGAAGCCACAAAATTTTTAATAGAAGTTGTCAATTTAGTTCCATCAGGTCTACTTCGTTGGAACATTAAAATGACATACTGACCATAAGTTTGTATAAATAATGTGGACAGCATTGCAGACTTACATTGGGTACACACCATATTGTGATCAGCTGTTTTAACTAGATTATTGAAAGACACTGATTTGCAGTCTAGTAAAGTCAAATATATAAATCTTTCAGTGTCTATTGTAGTACTACTTGATAAACTACAATTGTCACAGTCATGCTGCCATTGATAAGAAAGGGCAAATAGATGTTCTACATCTACACCTTCATCTTCTAATACACCAAACATATACATTAAAAATTCCTGACAATCCTGCTGAATATTCTGTGAAAATTGATTTTGACCAGAACATATGTCTAAAAGATTTCGAATTTCTGAAACACTTTCTATTTTTGCTCTATCACTGCTACATTTCTCAAACACAGAATTCAATAAACAGCAGAATGTTTGATCCCGATTTTCAACAATCTGTTCTTGTAAATTTTGATGAAAAAAAACAACATTAACCACTACATTAGCATAGCAGTTGACACCAGAACTATTTTCAAACTGAAATCCAACAACATCTTCAACAGAATCCTTTTTCTTTCTTCTTACAATTACAGTTTCATGTACTTTTTGTCTTTTTGGTAGTACCTCACTGCAATTATTCGCATTTCTTCTATTTTGCCCTACCACACGTTTTTCAAACAGAGGATATTGAGGCAAATGCGGAGTATACTCTCTTCTTAACCTATTGTATTCTTTAACACAATCTAGATCTGCACAAATCTTTGTCTCATCACACTCAATCAAGAACAATCCTGATAAAGTTCTGACTCGTGATAATGCTACATATGCCATACCCTCTTTAAACAAAGAAGTTCCAATGTTCACCAGAGCACTATCTACACTTAAACCTTGAGATTTATGAATTGTCACTGCATATGCCAGACAAATAGGAAACTGTTTTCGGCGAACATACAAGTCTTTCACAAGTACAAATCTAGCTGAACAACGACTGATTTGTTGTATTTCATCAATGCCATCAAACTTAATTTTTAAAAATTCAATTCCATCTCTATTTCTGTAATTCACAAAATCAACAACATGACCCATTGCTCCATTTACCAGACCTCTTTCAACTTTTAAATTCCTTCTCAAAATGATACGACAATTTAAACACACATTCAGAGTCTTTTCAAAACCAGCAGTTTTAGATATACTCTTCTCTAAGGAATCCAATTTTGATTTCAAATTTTCAGACAAAATAATTGTTGCTCCCATATGCTCTATTTTATCTATAGCTTCCAGTTTCACAATCTCTTCTTTTTCTAACTTTAACATTTTGTTGTTGAAGATGGAACATTCTTTCACAGTTGGCATCAAACATATCCCAGATTTGTTCTCAGTAATTTTCTTAAAAATATTCTCTGGAAGAATCTTTTCATTTGCATACAAGTTTGAAATTAATAGTGCATGTAGAGCTTCTTTCCCATGCTCACTTAGTTTTCCGATTCTTACATCTTGTAGAATATTTTTATAATGTTCATCCTTTGCCTGTCGCATATTTTGAAGCAGTTCTGCATATTTGAAGTTTAACCATATATTAACGTTTCCAATCCTTCCTAGACACTTCCTGGTATCTTCATGCGTGAGCATTTTAAAAACTGGTTGTCCTTTCACTGGAGTCAACTGCAGTAGATCCCCAAAAACAATAATGTGTTTTCCTCCGAATAAGACATCATAGTCTGTTCTAAGAATTTCTTGCATTCTCAAATGCACAAAAGCAAACATTAGATTAGAGACCATGCTTACTTCATCAATGATAAGAAGTTTCATTTTCTTCAGGACTCTCGAAACTTCCGAACACGCATCTCCAGATAGCTTGTGGTATTGCAATTTATTATCATGCTCAACTGGTAGCATCAGTAAACGATGTAAAGTATTCCCTTTAATGTTATGTGCTGCCAGCCCAGTTGGAGCGGTTACAACACAAGACAGCGGTGATTCAGTCCTTTTCTGCAGATAAGTTGAATTTGCTTTAATCAGGAAACATTTTCCAGTTCCCGCTTCTCCACTCACGTACAGTTGGATAAGCTTAAATGATGTACATGAGCACTCTTTTTTCTCATGACTGAATCGATGTTCGATCTGTTCTGTGACTTCGTCATATATCTCTTTCTGCTCAACGTTTAGTTGTTTCACCAAATCTTCTAAGTTAATTACATCCTCTTCAGCTTGTTCCATAGCTCTTTCCACCTCATCCATGGCAGTGGCAGCTTCATTTTGAATAATTGGTCCTCCTAGTGGATCCTGACTCAATGAAGTAGAACTCTGACTGTCTTGAGAACTGTCTCTAGCAATCTCTGCAGCAATTGTGGCTTCTTGCTCTATTTCTTCGTTCAACATTTGCAGATAATTTGGAAAAACAGAACATTCTATGGTATCTTTGGTTACATTAAAAGAATCTTCGTAACAGAGAAAATCTCCGAGTAGTTCCTCTTCTGTACGCCATGGCTTAAAGAGTTGCAAAAGAGCTAAATAATAAAATGTCCTTTTGTCTGGAGATTCGCAACTCAATTTTTGATGATTAATCAAATGGCCTTTTCTCTGCTTCACTAGACATCCTTCACACCCAATGACAGCATATATTCCATTATTGATATCTTCTCTGATGTTCCTCTTATAAGTATAGTTTTGCAGAACTTCATACAAACAAGTGTTCTCAAGATGACTACTTCTATTTGGATAGTATGTATCCAACATATTTGTCTTCAAAATATCTGTACTATTTGGTTCTTTCTCCGCCAAATACTCAATTTCTTGTACAGATTTCAATACTCGGTTTCATGTTGCAGCAAGACCTAGAGTCGCCCAAATGATAGTTCTCGATTTGGCATAGAGACTTGCTGATGATAACCGATCAGAACATTCATATGCTCCAATTTCTTGATGCGACAACATCTTCAGACTGTAACTGTATAATTTCTTGCTTATACTCTTTTCATGTGAAATGTCCCCCCACATTTCCTTCAGTTCTGTCTTTTCTTTTTTTGTGATGTAAGACGTCACATATCGAGCCACAGCAATAGAGTTGTCAGCAATGAACTGAATATCCATGTTAGCATTCCACATGGACAAAATCACTGGGTTGTAGTCGTTGATGTACTTGGACTCTTCGTTTCTTTTTAAATTGTATGTATTTTGTAGTGATTTCCTCGTCACAGTATGTCGTAGAGAAGACATCAAATTATTTACTCTTCCTTTAGAAATCACTGGTCGTGGAAACCCGAAGCGACATTTTGTGTAGAACTTTTCCTTGTTTCTGAATTTTCGACGACAGTACTTTCCACAACGATAGGATTGAAAGCGTAAAACTTGTTGCCTTAAACTGTTTTCTTCGGTAGTTTTCGGAACAGCACATGTTGAATACTCTTCAATGAAACTGATCACTGTTTCATCCGAATCTGTTCCAAATTTGGGTACATCTTTAATCCATAACAACATATGTATGTGAGGAGCACCTCTCGCTTGATACTCCTTTCTCCAAAAGAAATCCAAAACCTCTCCAAGGGGAGGATTTTTTTTGTTGGTAATAAAAGACATCATAGCTTCAAATCTATGATTGAAATATGTGCATACATTCACTGGATCCAAAGAACACAGTTCTCCAGGTGTTTTGAATTCTATATTTTGTATATTTGTATTTGCCTCTCGTGGAAATTGAAGTCGTCCCATGCATACTCGGCACAGCTAAGAGTGAGGAACCATGTAGGAGTTCCTAAGTTTCTTAGCATACATTTCAACTCCCCATGACGACGGTACCAATACTCGTTTGTACCACGCTGACATGCCATGAGATTGATTAGATGAGATTCCAAAATATTGTCTTGCAGATTGACTTTCTCCATAAAGTCCCTCGCCGAAACATTTTGCAGATGTGCTCCACTTTTCAGTATATGATTTACTGCATAAGAAAGCCCAGACAAGTCACTTTCATACAGTAGATGAAACAAATATGGAATGCATTGACGAAACCTTGGCTCTTCAGCATATAATCTTAAAGTCCGGTATTCAGATGCAGGAATTTGAACTGGTCGATCGTCATATCGTCCACCTCGACATGTTGGAAATAGCTGTGGAAAACAACGAGCTTCCAAACTTTCTTCCCATACACTAATGGGACTTCCTTTTACTGCTTTCATTTGAAACAAGTCAATTGCATTCCCCTTTACTTCCTTGGAATGCAAAGGATGAACAGTATAATGTTCATATATTTCTTCACTTCTAGACACATCAACTTTTTCAATTTGGCCGGCTGAACAATCACTGTCTTCTTCTGCAGCTGTTTCCTCTGCTGCAACACATACATGTTTATAGTACTCATTGTTTTTGACCAAATACAATGTTGCCTTTTTGACTTTCCTAACATCCACTAAATCTTGCCAGATTTTTTTACTCTTTGTCTGAACCCCGTTAACTAGAATAACCAGAGGTTCCTCTTCCACTTTCTCTACACCAATTGTATCAATATTTTTCTTGAAATCTAGAGCCAAATAAACAACTCTTCCCTTTAATCCTCTCTGTAAATCTGAAGGAGGCAATTTCCCTATCTTAGGCTCCATGCGAACAATAGCCTGAAAAGGATGGACACATTGAATCAAAATAGATTCATATGTATTTAAATCCATCAATTCAGCAGGAATGTCTACCAACTCAAGATTAATATGAACAGCTCTAGCAGGCATTCTGTTTTCATTTAATTTATTATAACAATATTTACAAATACGCTGATCAGAACTCAAATCAAAAGAATTCTCCACCAACAAATAAGTTGCAAAATTCTTCCATTCACTATTATTTTCCATTTTACTTTTTGCATATAAATCAACTAACCTAGTCTGAATCCTATAATGAGTCCGTCAACAACACACACAAGTAAAATTAGGCCTTTCACTTGATTTCACCTTAAACTTGGTAATTTCCTGGTCAAACTTTTCTGTACTTGAAATCTGTACATTGTCTTCCACATTACCTTCTATTACTGTGTCAATTTCTACACTGTCCTCTTTTTCACTAAAATAACAAATCTCAATTTCTTCACAAATCTTCTTCACATCTAATTCAGTTCCATGCAAAAGAGCACTGTTTAACTGTTTAAGCTTAAGTGCTGGAATTTTTGCATAATACAACCTTCTCACTAATTTCCTCATTTTGTTATGATGCACTGCTAACATCCTAAAATGATGAAAAACACTCTGACATACTTTTCTAGCAAGACAAGCCAGTGAATGCCCATGCAAACCTGTGTTTTCTCTCACTCTGCAAGGATCTAAGTCTTGCAACATCTTAATTTTCTCTTTTAGACTTTTCTTACTATATATCCGTAAGAAATTACGAAGCAAATCGATTGAATCCTGTCGCACACTACAAATACTACTACACTTCCAAGTGTACACAGGACCCTTAGTACGTCTCCCTAAAACTTCATCAGCTAACACCTCCTCTGCATCTCTAGACACAAGTTTCTCTTTTTCAATCGGACAACCGTCTTTCACCTCATATGCTCGACCACTGGTGTCAACTGCATGCACCAAATCATTGTCCTGGAAGTAACTCTCCTCATTAAAAAATGGCTCACAACTTGAACTATGCATCCATTCTCCAGAAAAAACTTTACAAAAATGAGTTCGATTAATTACTCTTTTGCATCTACTGTTTGATTTGAAAACATCAATTGTCTTGTTAAGTGTCCTAATTCTATTGATTACTAAAATATATAATTTTTTTCTTAACTTCAAAAGCTTAATCAACAATCTTCTCTACATTTTGCTTTTTCTTGTAAAAAGCAGCTCTCTGTTTACCTTTTTTAACCTTTTTTAACAAATTTAAAACTGCCCTATTGCGAAACATTCGTTTACGAATGTCCCTAAATTGGTTTTGCCTTCTATTCCATACATATTATTCTCTCCTGCTCCAGTAGTAACATTTTTGGGGGGCCTCTCCTTCCTTTTCAAATTTGCTCTCTCCTTCTGTATATTCACATTCTCATCAACATTTTTTTTTGATCTACATATGTTCCGAAAGAAAGACTTAGTTGTCTTACCAGGAGCTTTTATTCCAGTTTTTGAAGTATTTGTTGTAGAGGAGTGCTTTAATTCCGTTGCTGTTTTTGATTTTTTCCGCTTGGCATCTTTTCTTCTCCTCTGCCTTGAGGGCATATTTCCTTACTATTGAAATCTTGATTTCAATCTGTGTTAAAGAAAAAAGATAACACATTTTAGACCACTATTACCAAACAACAAAGCAATGACAATAAGCAAACGATATAAACACTAGTTTACAACATATCTAAGTTTATATCACAGCAACTATGTAACTAGGAGTAAGACAGAGAAAAAGAGCTAGAGGAGCTAACACAAAAAGACTGAGAGAGTCAGGCAAAGAAACAGGTACAGGGAGTAAAACATAGAGAAGGAGTAAGACAGAGAGAGTGTATAATATGTTGTAAGACAGAAAAAGGATGTAATAGGGAGAGGGAGTCAGTCAAAGAAAGGGACAAAGGGAATAAGTCAGAAAAAGGAGGTAACAGGGTGTTAGACAGAGAGAGGGTGTAAGAGGATGTAAGACAGAGAGAGGGTGTTAGAAGGGGAGAGGATGTAAAAGAGACTAAAACAGAGAGAGGCTGTAAAAGGTAGAGAGTGAGGGTAAGTTTGAGAGAGGGTGTAAGAGGAACTAAATCAGAGAGAGGATGTAACAAGAAGTAATGAGAGAGAGGGAATAAATCAAAGACTGGGTGTAAGAGAAAATAAGTCAAAGAGAGAGTGTAAGAGAGTGTAACACAGAGTCAGGATGTAAAAAGGAATACGTCAGAAAGAGGGTGTTAGAAGGGGACAGGTGGAAAAATACAGTAAGTCAGGAAGAGAATATAAGAGAGACTTATACATTCTTGATAATACTTAGTAAAGAAATGTTGGAGCATAAAGGAATTGTATTTTGTAAATGAGCGAGGTTTCAGTACTGTAATGAAATGCTTATACATATGACCTTTTCTCTGTTTTTTAAATATTATTCTAAAAAAAGATTTCGGGCACATGAATTGGTTTTACATTATTGACAAGGATTAGATAGTATCTGCATGATTAAAAAAATATATTAGCACATTTCACAATTATGTCACCTGTGTTTCCTCAGACTAGTAAGCAGATTGTGCATATGAGGTGAGGCATGTCCAAGGGTGCAGAGGAGGTGAGGCCTGTGTCCAAGAGTGCAATGGACAGTACTCACCTCCTCTGACCCTTGGACAAGCCTCACCTCCTCCATGCGCCCTAGACAGGCCTCAATGTATTGGATATAATTGATGGTAACAGAATGCAGATAAGGTGAGGCCTAACCAGGAGTGCAGATGAGGTGAGGCCTGTCCAGGGGAGCAGAGGAGGTGAGGCCTGTGTCCAAGAGTGCAGTGGACAGGACTTCATAAAGCCTCTCCCCCACTGCACTCTTAGACACAGGCCTCATCTCCTCAGCAAATTTCACAATCATGAAAGCCATTTCGACTTTCCTCACCTCCTCTGCACCTTTTGCAATCATGTCAGGTGTGTTTCCTCATATTAGGGATCACATTGTGTTTTTTTATTGTTGCTTTCTGTTATTTTTTTTCTTAATGCTTTGTTAAAATTTTCTGCTGCATACAGGAATTGTATTTTGTAAAAAACTGAGGTTTCAGTAGTGAAATGGAATGCTTGTACATATAACCTGTACTCAGTTTTCTTAATGTTAATATAAAAACGATTAAAGGGCAAATGAATGGCTTTTACATTTTTTAGAAGGAATAAATAGTGTCTGCATGATTAAATACATATATTTGAAGCTTTCACAATGATGTGACCTGTGTTACCGCAGATTAGGAAGCAGATTGAGCTTCTTTCTTGTTGATTAGTGTCATGATTTTTGATAATAGTTGCTATCAACATTTGAAGATAGAGGATTTGTATTTTGTAAAATAGTGAGGTTTCAGTAGTGAAATTGAATGCTTGTACATAGGACCTCTGCTCTGATTCTAAAATGTTATTTAAAAAACGATTTTGGAGCAAATAAATGGCTTTTATATTTTTGATAAGGAGTAAATAGTGTTTGCATGATTAAACACTATTTAATTTTATGGCCCCCACATCAAACCTACTGGGTCAGGGGGGGTCTACCCTACCCCCTTTTAGTCATTTCCCCCTTTGTTTTTGCCACCTCTTGTGTCTCGATCCTACCGAGACACAAGATGGCGGCCGCTCCGGACTGTTTGGAATGTTGACAGACACCCGAGAGCCAATCAGCTTTCCGCTCCCGAACTCGCGTAGCGCGCTGGTACGCGCCCCGGTGCGCGTACCGGAGCGCCCTTATAGATATATATATTTTTTTGAACCGAAATTACTCAAAATCCACTCGAGCACATATCTTGAGACATAGCAAAGGCACATCGGGCTACCAGTCCCTACAATTTTGCCAAGTTTGGTGGAAATCCATTCAGCCGTTCGGGCTAAAAGTGAGTCCAACCTCTCTGTGGAAATTAACATGGGGAAAACACGTTTTGGGACCCCCCAAATATCTCGGCCTCCGCTTCACGAATCCCCCCAAACTTTCAGGGAAGGAGCATAGCGGAGAGGGCCATCTTCTTTGAGAAATTCGCGAAGATTCGTACACCGACGCCAAAGTTATTCCCAATAGAATGTTGCGGATTTCCTATGGAAAGTAGATCCTAACTATAACTACCTACTGGCGACTGCCAGTAGGTAATATATATATATATATATATATATATATATATATATATATATATGTTAGTTATATAGTTAGGTTAGTTATTTCTCAAAGAAGATGGCCCGCTCCGCTCTACTCCTTCCCTGAAAGTTTTGGGAAGATTCGTCAAGCGGGGGCCGAGAAAAAATGGGGGTCCCAAAACGTGTTTTCCCCATGTTAATTTCCATAGGATTAGACACGGCTACAGCTCGAACCGCTGAATGGAATTACACCAAATTTGGGAAAATGGTAGAGTCTGATTTGCAGATCGCCCTTTTGTTTAAATGGTGTAAATCCTTCCAGTAGTTGTAGAGAAAATCGAATTTGAAAAAAATTATATATCTGGGCGGAGCCTAACCACACATCTCATCGTGAGATCTGATTGGCTGTCAGCACTTCATCCAAGAAGTGTTGGCAGCCATCTTGGGACCAATATACATGATAGCACCTCATTAAAAAGCATTGCAGTCAATAGAAGGTTTTAGGACTTTAGTTACATTATAAATCATTTGTTGATGGTACCATACTCATTTTAAGAATTGTGGTGTGTTCTAAGGGGATTTTACCATGTGAAAAAGCCAACTGCTGGGATATCATGAATCATGTTTGAAAGAAAACTATTATCTCATGCTATTCCCACAGTGGTTTGGAAGGGGAACTATAAGCTAAACTGAAAGCATATTTTCTGTAAATTCACATTATCTTTCTCAGTCATGTGAGAATGAAGTCTGATATTCTCAGTAAAACATGAACAACCAACAAGGACAGAGACTGTCAGTTGATTCCTTTGTGTTCTACTGCAGCCTCCCAGAGTGTTCTAAAGAACAACTAGAGCGCTAACAGTCCTACTTATTACAAAGGTATGGCACGCCTGAAGCCATTTTGATTGGAATAAAGTGGTAACTCTTAAAACATTTAATTTAAAAAGGAACAAAATGAGGGGGTATATTTTGCCATAGAAAGTATGATTAGTGCTGCAGAAAGAAAAATGAGGGCACATTTTGAGTGACTTCTCAAATCCTCTTCTATTTCATTAAAAAATTCTGACATGCAGTCTCCCAAGATGGCCACCAGAGACAAAAGAGCCCAAATGTAGCCCAAATATCACCCAGATGTAGCCCAAGTATAGCCCAATGGCAGAATGTCCCAGAGTGTTCTAAAGAACAACTAGAGCACTAACAGTCTTACTTATGACAAAAGTATGGCACGCCAGAAGCCATCTTGATTGGAATGAAGTGGTAAGTCTGAAAACATTTAATTTAAAAAAGGAACAAAATGAGGGGGTTCATTTTGCCATAGAAAGTATGATTAGTGCTTCAGAAAGAAAAATTAGGGCACATTTTGAGTGACTCCTCAAATCCTCTTCTATTTCATAAAAGAATTCTGACATGCAGACTGAAACATGCACTTTCAATACCATCAGCAGACTTACCTGGTGAGCAGTAGCTTTACTACAGTGATCTAATAAGCAACTAGCGTGCTAACATTCTGAATTTATGGCAAATGTGTGTCACATCTGAATACCTTCTTGATGGAATCAAAGTAGAAAACTGAAAGTATTTCCTACTGAGGAGACTGTAGTAAATGAGGAAATTAGGAAACTTCATAACAAATAAGTCTCCCAAGATGGCCAACTAAGACAAAAGAGCCCAAATGAAGCACAAATATCCCCCAGATGTAGCCCAAGTATAGCCCAATCACAGAATGTCCCAGAGTGTTCTAAAGAACAACTAGAGAGATAACAGTCTTACTTATGACAAAAGTATGGCACACCTGAAGTCATCTTGATTGGAATAAAGTGGTAACACTTAAAACATTTAATTTGCAAAGGAACAAAATGAGTGGGTTCATTTTGCCATAGAAATTATGATTAGTGCTGAAGAAAGAAAAATTAGGGCACATTTTGACTTCTCAAATCCTCTTCTATTTCATTAAAAAAATTCTGGCATGCAGACTGAAACATGCACTTTGAATACCAGCAGCAGACTTCCCTGGTGAGCAGTAGCTTTACTACAGTGATCTAATGAGCAACTAGAGTGCTAACATTCAGAATTTATGGCAAATGTGTGACACATCTAAATGCCTTCTTGATAGAACCAAAGTAAACAAGCATTGAAAATGCAATAGATCTCGCCCTCGTTTAAGTTAAAGCCATTCTGTTTGTAATGAAGTGGATTTTTAGCTTTGCTTTTATTAGTGTTTTTCAAACTTTCATGTAAATACCATGCATATGTATGCATATATGTATATGTATGCATGCATTTATATTTGTATTTATATAGATATGCAGATTATATATGTTTGTATATGTATGTATATATACACATACATATATATAAATGCATATGCATATATATGCATATATATGAGTATATGTGTGCGTGTAGAGAGCGGTAGAGAGGTAGAGGTACAGAGGTAGAGACTAGGAAAGAGAGAAGTAGAGAGAGGTAGAGAGGCAGAGAGTAGAGAGTGAGTAATAGAGAGTAGAGAGTGAGTAGTATAGAGTAGTAGAGAGCAGTTGAGAGAGTAGCAGAGAGTGAGTAGTAGAGAGTAGTTGAGTGAATAGTAGAGTGAGTAGTAGAGAGTAGTAGAGAGTGAGTAGTAGAGAGTAAGTAGTAGAGTTAGTAGAGAGCAGTAGAGAGTGAGTAGTAGACAGTAGTAAAGAGTGAGTAGTAGAGAGTAGTAGAGAGTGAGTAGTAGAGAGTGAGTGGTAGAGAGTAGTAGAGAGTGAGTAGTAGAGAGTGAGTTGGCATAGAGAATAGTAGAGAGTAGTAGAGAGTGAGTAGTAGAGTGAGTAGTGGAGAGTAGTAGGGAGAGATTAGTAGAGAGTGAGTAGTAGAGAGTAGTAGAGAGTGAGTAGTAGAGAGTGTGTAGTAGAGTGTGTAGTAGAGTGAGTAGTAGAGTGAGTAGTAGAGAGTGAGTGGTAGAGAGTAGTAGAGAGTGAGTAGTAGAGAGTGAGTTGGCATAGAGAATAGTAGAGAGTAGTAGAGAGTGAGTAGTAGAGTGAGTAGTAGAGAGTAGTAGAGAGAGATTAGTAGAGAGTGAGTAGTAGAGAGTAGTAGAGAGTGAGTAGTAGAGAGTGAGTAGTAGAGAGTGTGTAGTAGAGTGAGTAGTAGAGTGAGTAGTAGAGAGAGAGTAGTAGAGAGTGAGTAGTAGAGAGCAGTAGAGAGTGAGAAGTAGAGAGTGAGTAGTAGAGAGTAGTAGAGAGTGAGTAGTAGAGAGTAAGTGGTAGAGTGAGTAGTAGAGAGCAGTAGAGCGTGAGTAGTAGAGAGTAGTAAAGAGTGAGTAGTAGAGAGTAGTAGAGAGTGAGTAGTAGAGAGTGAGTAGTAGAGAGTGAGTAGTAGAGAGTGAGTAGCAAAGAGAGAGAATAGTAGAGAGTAGTAGAGAGTAAATAGTAGAGTGAGTAGTAGAGCAGTAAAGAGAGAGTAGTAGAGAGTGAGTAGTAGAGAGTAGTAGAGAGTGAGTAGTAGAGAGTGAGTAGTAGAGTCAGTAGTAGAGTGAATAGTAGAGAGTAGTAGAGAGAGAGTAGTAGAGAGTGAATAGTAGAGAGTAGTAGAGAGTGAAAAGTAGAGAGTGAGTAGTAGAGAGTAGTAGAGAGTGAGTAGTAGAGAGTAGTGGAGTAGTAGAGAGTGAGTAGTAGAGAGTAGTAAAGAGTGAGTAGTAGAGAGTAGTAGAGAGTGAGTAGTACAGAGTAGTAGAGAGTGAGTAGTAGAGAGTGAGTAGCAGAGAGAGAGAATAGTAGAGAGTAGTATAGAGTGAGTAGTAGAGTGAATATAGAGAGTAGTAGAGAGAGAGTAGTAGAGAGTGAGTAGTAGAGAGTGAGTAGTACAGAGTAGTAGAGAGTGAGTAGCAGAGAGAGAGAATAGTAGAGAGTAGTATAGAGTGAGTAGTAGAGTGAATATAGAGAGTAGTAGAGAGAGAGTAGTAGAGAGTGAGTAGTAGAGAGTAGTAGAGAGTGAGTAGTAAAGAGTGCATAGTAGAGTGAGTAGAAGAGTGAGTAGTAGAGAGTGAGTAGTAGAGAGTAGTAGAGAGAGAGTAGTAGAGAGTGAGTAGTAGAGAGTCGTAGAGAGTGAGAAGTAGAGTGAGTAGTAGAGAGTAGTAGAGTGAATAGTAGAGTGAGTAGTAGAGAGTAGTAGAGAGTGAGTAGTAGAGAGTAGTAGAGCGTAAGTAGTAGAGTGAGTAGTAGAGAACAGTAGAGAGTGAGTAGTAGAGAGTAGTAAAGAGTGAGTAGTAGAGAGTAGTAGAGAGTGAGTAGTAGAGAGTAGTAGAGAGTGAGTAGTAGAGAGTGAGTAGCAGAGAGAGAAAATAGTAGAGAGTAGTATAGAGTGAGTAGTAGAGTGAGTAGTAGAGAGTAGTAGAGAGAGAGTAGTAGAGAGTGAGTAGTAGAGAGTGAGTAGTAGAGAGTGAGTAGTAGAGAGTGAGTAGTAGAGTGAGTAGTAGAGAGTATTAGAGAGTGAGTAGTAAAGAGTGAGTAGTAGAGAGAGAGTAGTAGAGAGTGAGTAGTAGAGAGTAGTAGATAGTGAGTAGTAGGGAGTGAGTAGTAGAGAGAGAGTAGTAGAGAGTAGTAGAGTAGTGGAGAATGAGTAGTAGAAAGTGAGTATTAGAGAGTAGTGGAGTAGTAGAGACTGAGTAGTAGAGAGTAGTGGAGAATATTCCAAAGTTTGGCACAGCACCACTTGCACAACAAGTCCGATCAAATCATACCACTTAGAGTCCTTATTGAAGAGCTGAATCTTGGTGTATATTCAAATGCGTTTATTTTCCTTAAGTTTATGTACCACAGCCAGCCGACGCGTTTCGTTCTGTACAACAGAACTTCTTCAGGGCGTTCTTATTTCCTTCAAGTTATGTCGGTATCCTGTTGTCATATAACTAGATATTTCTTCCAAATGTTAGACGATTCGTAAGTACATTCTTATTCAAAGTGACTAGGTATCAATTTTACCCACACAGTTTGGGCAGACTTGAGTAATTTATAGCATCCTCAAAGTCAGTCTTACCAAAAATTCCAAAGTATAGGACATGATAATCCAAATCCAAATGTTTCTCAAGAAAAGTCATTTTCAATCGATCGGAATATCAGCGTTTGGGCAGATATGACCCACGGATACTGTTTATGACTTTTGTTGAGAAACATTTGGTTTTGGATTATCATGTCTTATACTTTGGAATTTTTGAAAGACTGACTTTGAGGATGCTATAAATTACTCAAATCCATGGATGCTGCTGGGAATGCCCCCAGCAACACCCATTGCACGCCCCTTCAACAGCGTTAAAGGGACTGATATTTATCAGGCAGGATTACTCCACAAACAGTGGCTTAGTCCTGCCTGATAAATATCACTCAGTCTTCTGCGCCACCGGAACGTCACAAAAAGTGACGTTCCGGAGGCGCAAGGGGCTCGTAAATAAGGCCCCATAGGTTTCACACTCGTTATAGTTAGGAATTAGCATTTAAAAAACCTTTGAAATTCACAAAAAAAACATAGGTTTCACACCAGTTATAGTTAGCTGAACATTTTACTCATACATAACCATTGAAATTCTCCCGTTATAGTTAGTTGTACTCACTATAACTTGCGCCCCCGCAATCCACTGCTGATGATGTCACATATTACATCATTCGTGACATGGTCAGTGACATCACTGATGACATCATCCAGTGAATGTGGTTTGCTTTGATATTTAAATATGTATTATAAATACACTACTTTGCATTGAAGAATGAGTGGATATATAAATATAAATGTGTGGATGGTGGATTTAGTAACAGTGTCATTGATTGTTTCATTGACTAATTTGTAGAGTCTCACTATATATAATGTGTAGTTACTAAACTGTGTGAAAGTATTTATTGCTTTGTCTTAATTGCTATGTTAAAGACTATATTTGTTATTGGTTTCTTAACTGAGTATTTGTATGGTTAAATGAATGTCTGTGTGGTTTGGTGGGGGATGTGTGATTGCCAAAAAAATGTGTGAATAGTTCATTCAGTAGGTATATGAGGTTAAGACTACATGTTATAACAGTTGTTTCAGTGAGTGTATATGTTTATGGGTGTGGTGGTGATGAAATATTTCTATAAATGGTACATCTCCATTAAACTTGAAAAAAAAAGGCAGTGTATGTGACAGTTATATCCAATTAAGTGTGCCTAAGACTTGGTGATTGTATGAGTCACTATATGGATAACTGTATACTTGTAATAGTGATTTTATAACACACTAAGTGTGAGTTACTATCTATATAAATAGATGAAGTGGTGTTTGTATAAGTGTGTAGGTGAGTAAATGTAAGTATAATCAATTGTTTGCATAAGTCAGAAGGATGTCTTTATAAGTGAATACAATGTGTGCTGGTGTGTAATGTTGAAATAGGCGTATAAGTATATTTGATAGTGTTCTGTTGAATATTCACTGCATATAACACTGAATCTATAGGTAAGTGATTAGATGTGTGTATAGTTCTATGAATAACTGAGTGGGTGTTTAGAAATTTCTATTGGTCTGTCAATGGTTTCAAATATGGCACTTTCTATTTTACAGTGAGTGATGAAAGATTATACTAGTGTGTGATGAGGTGTATTTGATTGTCACATGGATGATGTCATCAGTGATGTCATCAGTGATGTCACTGACCATGTCATGAATGATGTAATATGTGACATCATCAGCAGTGGATTGCGGGCGCGCGAGTTATAGTGAGTACAACCTACTATAACGGGGGAATTTCAATGGTTATGTATGAGTAAAATGTTCAGCTAACTATAACTGGTGTGAAACCTATCGTTTTTTCAGTGAATATATATATCTATATATATAGATATATATATATCAAAAGAGACTCCTGTCCGCCGGTCACAGGGCGGTTCAACACAGGTGCGGACCTCTTTCCCACAGAGTATAGTTCTTTGCTAGTAACGAGCCATTACACACAAGAAGGTGTAAGCAGTTGCTAAGTTTTTATTTAAGCATTTTCAAGATCAATGTCTTCCATGCCGCGTTTCGCTCCGTGAAGGAGCTTGTTCACATGACGCGCCCCAACAGGCATTGCAAATTTAAAGTGCCATAAAAGCCCAAACAGCCAAAAAAAGAGACTGAAAGGCGAAAAATGCGCAAAAGTAAATACAATGACAAGGATTGACAATAAATTAAAAGCACGGTGATGCATACAGTGGTGTCCAAAGCACATATCAAAGATGAAAGAATGAGCATGACATTTACTAAACAATGGAAATTATGGCTAGTGCCTAAATATTCCAAAGGGAATGGTTGAAAAAAAATTATATTTGAGCCAAAAAATACTATGCAAATATAAATAACATGATCATTGATAGTGGCTATGTTACAATATTAATGTGAGACACCCACAATACATCAAGACACCAAAGAATTTGAAACCTTTCCACAACAAACTTCATACTGCTGAAAAAATCGTCATTCATTGAAAGATTGAAATTAATTTAGAGAAATTTTCATTTATCTGAATGAGATAACATATATAAATAGTTACATAACTACATACTGCTTTCAAAATTGAAAAATGCGACAAAGCAGCAGAAATTCAAATAAAGTTCAAGTGCACAATGCCAAAGAAAGTACAAAATCTTAAGGAATCACCTAGGATGACAAATAACTTAAACATGTCAAAACAAAGTTAAAAAAGTGCATTAAAGTGATGTGCAAAAAAAAGGGCATCAAAAATAAAAGTTAATTTTACTCACAGCAAAACAGAGACTCAATGTAGGAAAACCAATTACTGTTGAGACTTAGAAACAAGATAAGAAACAGTGAAGAACCAGGACTCATCGGAAACAAAAAGGAATCTATACACATAAGATAAGTACAACATAATTGAAAGGCACAGAAGTTAAAGGAAATTGTACAGATCTTCATTCATGTTCAATCCATTCGGAACTCTGGTATCTAGAGAAAGAATAAACTGGGTTTCTCTTTGCCTTAATAATTTGTCTCGATTCCCGCCCCGTCCGGGGTTAGGGACAGAGCCCAGAACAGTATATTCCAAGTCCTTGTGTTTGTTGTCATGTATGGACTTGAAGTGTCTGGCCACTGGATAATTACTGTCAGAATTGACAATTGCTTGCACGTGTTGCAGAATACGCTTATTTACTGGGAGCTTAGTGCTTCCGATGTATTCCAGATTGCAAGTGCATTTAAGTTTGTAAATTACATATTCTGACCTGCAGGTCAGATATTCACAAATTGCAATCTGTTTCTCACTAAAGGCGATTTTATAGTGGGTGCCATTTTTAGCAAAACTACAGGCACGACAAGATGTGCATTTAAAGAAACCCATCTTAGATAACCATGTTTTTTTAGGAGAAATGTCAGGCATGGATCTATCAAGGGCATCCCTCATAGAGGGTGCCCGTCTAAAAGTGATAGCTGGTTGACTTGGCATGATAGGACCCAAAATATTGTCAGTCATAACAAAAGGCCACTCTGAGTAAATGATACGGCGGATGGACTTCTCCTGGGTAGAAAAAGTAGTAACAAGGCGAACTGAACAAGGTGCTTTAGAGTCAGTAGACGGAGCAGCTTTGGGATTAAGCAGATCCTCCCTAGAGATGGTCTTAGCTTTCAGAAGGGCCTGATTTAGTAATTTCTTTTTGTAACCCCTTTGGAGGAATCTCTGAACAGCCTCAACTAGACAACCATCAGAAACCTTTTCATCACTGCAAATATGTCTTATACGGATAAATTCACCATAATCAACATTATTTATAGTGTGCTTAGGATGTGCACTTTGGGCATGAAGAATAGAATTGCCCGCTGTAGGCTTTCTGTGGAGCTTAGTGTGAAGAACCCCTGCCTCTATATAAAGATGTACAAAAGGGCGTGGTGATGGATGGAGCATCTGAACCAATCAAACACTCACACCCAGTCAAAAGATCTGGGTTTAATCCATCACCGTTCTTTAGCCCACTCTGCCACCCCAGTTCAGACATGGCTATATGCAAATCAGTCTGACCCTGTGCCTCATGGGAACAGTCCAGCCCGAACTGCCAAGCCATGCCTTCGCTGGACCAGAAACAAGCTTCCGAGGACCGGTTTCTGGCATTACAGCCTTCTTCAGCCCAGCTTGCTTGAATCCAGTGGCAAAGTGAGCAAGGGACTCACGTCTGAGCATACCCTGCCACACTTACAGCGGCCAAAGCGGTGCAAAAGGGGGTGGTGATGGACGGAGCATCTGAACCAATCAAACACTCACACCCAGTCAAAAGATCTGGGTTTAATCCATCACCATTCTTTAGCCCACTCTGCCACCCCAGTTCAGACATGGCTATATGCAAATCAGTCTGACCCTGTGCCTCATGGGAACAGTCCAGCCCGAACTGCCAAACCATGCCTTCCCTGGACCGGAAACAAGCTTCCGAGGACCGGTTTCTGGCATTACAGCCTTCTTCAGCCCGGCTTGCTTGAATCCAGTGGCAAAGTGAGCAAGGGACTCACGTCTGAGCATACCCTGCCACACTTATAGGGGCCAAAGCGGTACAAAAGGGGGTGGTGATGGATGGAGCATCTGAACCAATCAAACACTCACACCCAGTCAAAAGATCTGGGTAATCCATCACCATTCTTTAGCCCACTCTGCCACCCCAATTCAGACATGGCTATATGCAAATCAGTCTGACCCTGTGCCTCATGGGAACAGTCCAGCCCGAACTGCCAAGCCATGCCTTCCCTGGACCGGAAACTAGCTTCCGAGGACCGGTTTCTGGCATTACAGCCTTCTTCAGCCCGGCTTGCTTGAATCCAGTGGCAAAGTGAGCAAGGACTCACGTCTGAGCATACCCTGCCACACTTATAGCGGCCAAAGCGGTACAAAAGGGGGTGGTGATAGATGGAGCATCTGAACCAATCAAACACTCACACCCAGTCAAAAGATCTGGGTTTAATCCATCACCGTTCTTTAGCCCACTCTGCCACCCCAGTTCAGACATGGCTATATGCAAATCAGTATGACCCTGTGCCTCATGGGAACAGTCCAGCCCGAACTGCCAAGCCATGCCTTCCCTGGACCGGAAACAAGCTTCCGAGGACTGGTTTCTGGCATTACAGCCTTCTTCAGCCCGGTTTGCTTGAATCCAGTGGCAAAGTGAGCAAGGGACTCACGTCTGAGCATACCCTGCCACACTTATAGCGGCCAAAGCGGTACAAAAGGGGGTGGTGATGGACGGAGCATCTGAACCAATCAAACACTCACACCCAGTCAAAAGATCTGGGTTTAATCCATCACCGTTCTTTAGCCCACTCTGCCACCCCAGTTCAGACATTGCTATATGCAAATCAGTCTGACCCTGTGCCTCATGGGAACAGTCCAGCCCGAACTGCCAAGCCATGCCTTCCCTGGACCGGAAACAATCTTCATAGGACCGGTTTCTGGCATCACAGCCTTCTTCAGCCCGGCTTGCTTGAATCCAGTGGCAAAGTGAGCAAGAGACTCATGTCTGAGCATACCCTGCCACACTTATAGCGGCCAAAGCGGTACAAAAGGGGGTGGTGAGGGACGGAGCATCTGAACCAATCAAACACTCTCACCCAGTCAAAATATCTGGGTTTAATCCATCACCGTTCTTAAGCCCACTCTGCCACCCCAGTTCAGACATGGCTATATGCAAATCAGTCTGACCCTGTGCCTCATGGGAACAGTCCAGCCCGAACTGCCAAGCGATGCCTTCCCTGGACCGGAAACAAGCTTCCGAGGACCGGTTTCTGGCATTACAGCCTTCTTCAGCCCGGCTTGCTTGAATCCAGTGGCAAAGTGAGCAAGGGACTCACGTCTGAGCATACCCTGCCACACTTATAGCGGCCAAAGCGGTACAAAAGGGGGTGGTGATGGACGGAGCATCTGAACCAATCAAACACTCACACCCAGTCAAAAGATCTGGGTTTAATCCATCACCGTTCTTTAGACCACTCTGCCACCCCAGTTCAGACATGGCTATATGCAAATCAGTCTGACCCTGTGCCTCATGGGAACAGTCCAGCCCGAACTGCCAAGCATAAAGTTGGACATCCACAAATTCAGCCGTATTGTTAGTGACAGAAGCAGTGAATTTAAGATTGAGGTTGTTGTTGTTAATTTCATTTACAAAAGTGACTGACAATTCTGCAGCTCCCTTCCAAATGATACAAATATCATCTATATAGCGCCAATAGTGGACAATATGCGTCCACCACCGACGATGGGTCTCTCCGAGCATGTGCTTCTCCCACCAGCCAACATGCAAATATGAATAGCTGGGGGAGAAGCATGAACCCATTGCCACCCCACGTTGTTGATGAAAGATTTCATTTTGGAATTGAAAAAAGTTTGTTCATAGAGAAATGTCTATCATTTCTAAAAGCATCTTGTTATGTTCCCTTAAGGTTGCATCACGACTATCAAGAAAATAACTAGTTGCCCTGATACCTTGCCAATGATGGATACTAGTAAAGAGTGACTCTATGTCCATGACAACAAATAAATAATCAGCACACCAATCAACATTTTTCACTTTGTTAAGAAAGTCTGTGGTATCTTTCAAATATGACGGTAAACCTGTCATATGAGGCTGGAGAAAAAAGTCAACAAATTTAGATAAATTCTCATTCATACTACCCTGGGCTGATGTAATAGGGCGGCCAGGAACAGGGGTAACCATTTTATGAACCTTTGGCAATAGATAGAAACTAGGAGTAATAGGAAACTCAACACTCAAAAATTTAGATTCATCTTTAGTGAGTAATCCAATCCTCTGCCAATTGTGGATCTTCTTGCGCGTTGTCTCCTCGCATTTCCTCATAATTATCTTTATCGATTTGGTGTAACATCTAGGGTCAGATAGATGTTTTTCAGCCTCGTTCAAATAGTCCGTCTTAGACCATAAAACGGTATTATACCACTTGTCCGCTTTCTTGATAATTACATTATGGTTGCCCTGAAGTTTCTTGATAAGAAGATAGTATTGGTTATTGTTATAGTAGGCCTGTTTAGATTTGCCCAATGTTTTGATGTTTTATATATATAAATATATATATAGAGAGAGAGAAAGAGATAGATAGATAGATATACACAGAGATTTTATTTTATAGACCATAAATATTCACTTCTATGTCTATTAGCAACCATCATATGAACCATCATATAAAAAGTCCCTCTACCCCCAAACACTACACTTTTTCTTTTGCTTACGGCTGGGCATACAACTAAATCAATTGGGAGATGTGATCAAGCATATAAGGAAAATGTTAGGTTTTTTGGAGAAAATTCCAGGAATCAGTCCCCCAGCATGCAGCAATGTGGCAATTACAGTATAAAAGAAAAAATTAAACAGCTGGAGAAGGTAATGAAATCAGAACAGAATAAATGGTGGGAGGCCAAATCCCTCCAACGTTCCTTAGATGTGGGACGAGTACCAATGGGGCTTCAAATTCTGACAGCCCCGAACTATGAAATCAAGACAAAGACATGATGAAGGAGTGGGTGGAAACAAACCTGGAATCATCCAGGTGACTAATAGTCATCAAAGTCAAATATGCAGAAAAAGATTGGCTAAAGCTACAAGAACAAATTGAAATACTTAATGCTGAGCTAGCAACAATGGGAGGTAATGACGAAATAATAAAACTTAAAGACAAAATGAATAAAAGATTAAAAATGGAGGAGGATAAAATTTGTGAGAGAAAAACACACATTTTATTAATTTTTTTATTTTTTTATTATTAATAACAGTCACAGGATCGGGGCGACTGTTATTCATTCTGGTGTTGTGAGGGCATGGCACCCACCGTAACTGCACGCAAACAGCGGACGTATTGCATAAGCTTGAAAAGAAGTCAAAAATTGGTTTGCATTCCTACTACAGAAAATTCTTTGCTGAAAAATTATGCCCCACAAGGGATAGCACCCGTAATTAAAAGGTTAAAATGAAGAGAGAAAATGAGAACTGGCATTCCACACGGCAGGCGAAATAACGTGGTTCGTGACAAAAGTCAGAGGTGGAACGAAAAGGACTGGAAAACCTTCATTAGTGGTGGATGATAAACATATTTTGTTTATATTAATTATGACCATTTGGGATAATTAGCGAGTCAAGCACCGTAATGTTTTTGATGTTTATATTATCAAAATAGGTTATGGGTAATGAAGTCTTTTGCATGAAAAGCATTGTTCATGACGTTACTGGCGGGAAACGAGTAGAACACTGTAGACCTATGGGGATTAACCATATGGGTTCAAATAGAGGGTGAGAACAGGTGCGGAATTTTTAATCCGTCAGTTAAGCAACCAAGATGGGTGTTTCGTAACGGCAGTGGCAGGTACGAAATGCGGCTTGAATACAACAGTTAGGTGAAGTGTTTTTGATTGAGTGTGACTGGGGAAAGATGTAATGCACAGATGGGTAAAGTTGAGTTGTGGAGGGGGGTTTGTAGGGGTGATTGTGTTTAGGACTGGGGCGGAATGATTTGCGAGTGAAAAAAAATACAACAGGTTTGAAAGTGGATATAAGGAAGGAGGGGAGGTATGACACTGGGTTAAATGAGAGAATGCTGATGGTTTCTGAATGATAGTTATGCAGAGTGTGAGGATGAGTAATTATAGAGAAGGGAAAGGATGGAGTTCTTTACATATGTGGAAGAAGTGAATTGGTAGCGGTGCATGACTGGAACCGGGGTAAGCCCATAATACAAAGTACTTGTGGTACGTGAGCTAAGGAGCTGCAAGATAGTTAGGTTTAACAGTAGGATGAGGGAGAGGTAACAAACGGGGAAAGATAGCTAATCTAACCTGTAGCATGATTTACCATGGTTATGTAAGTAATATAAAAGGTTTGTTAAATATGGCGCTTTTATAAAAAATCGGATTGTACATCAATGTATCTGTTTTGATGACGCATGATCCTGTAAATGGTAATATTGGTCATATTATTTGTTATTGCAGTGACCCCTGACAAAGGGCACAAGAGGCCCGAAATGCATTGGGTATTAGAATAACCTACACTGTCTTGGACGAAATTGCTTCATTCGTGTTCTGTGCAAGCAGTTCGGATGGCCCAGTCTTAACATAAGAAACCTTGGAAATTGGCAAATCCAGTCCGCGTGTGGAAAGTAAACATGAAAAAGTTGTTAAACGAAAATGAGCATAAACTGGTTTATATTGAATTACATGGATTTACTATGTGTAGTTGGAGGACGGCCTACAAACAGGCAATTTTAGCTGTGCGTTCGGCAGGGGCGATAATACGCCCCGATCCTGTGACTGTTATTCATTCTGGTGTCGTGAGGGCATGGCACCCACCGTAAATGCACGCAAACAGCGGACGTATTGCATAAGCTTGAAAAGAAGTCAAAAATTGGTGTGCATTCCTACTATAGAAAATTCTAGTTCAGAATGACCCATTTACCCAAACTAAAAGCACATGGTTGTCTCACAGAAAGGGATTCCATCATTGCAAAACTTGTAAAGCATGTCAATTTGGGATCAACAAAACATCAAATGATACCCCATTCAGTGATCTAGAAAAACCAATAGGGAAGGTCCTAGCCTGCAAAACAGACTAAGAAGTTTATGTGCGGGAGTGTCCACGTGCCCTACGATATGTAGGCAGCACAATACTACAAGGGCACACGAGGATACTCCAGCACATTAGAGCTATCAAAAACAAAGACACCGCCTACCCCATAGCGCAGCACTTTGGGAAAGCACATAATGCGGACCCCTAAGAACTTAAATACTTTATCATTGATGCTATTCCCCCATACAAACAAGGAGGCGATAGAGAAAAGGCACTCAGACGTCTAGAAACAAGGTATATCCTAGACCTTGATAAAAAAGTTTCTGGGAGGCCTTAATATCAATACACTTGCCTCTAATAGTATCCGACGAAATTTTTGGACAAGCACAGAAACATAAGACCATAGCACATTAGAGTCATTTGAGCAAAATGATGAAAATTATCAGCCCAAATTCCACTTTTTTAATGTTTTTGCACTTTTTTGTACACAGCTTTTTTAGATGGGTTTTAGAATTATTCATACACTTTTTATCAACGTATTTTGCACGGGTTTTAGATAGGAATTGGTATATTAAAAGCAGGTTAGCACATGAGCACTTTTTTGCAGGTACTGTAATTTGCTCTAGCACTTTATGTATCCTTTTACAAAGTTGTTTGAACAGGTATTTATAAAAAACAAATAATAACTATGCATAATTTGTAAAGGTATTTAAACCAAGATGTTTAAATGATGACAATGGTTTTAAAAGTATTAGCTGACAATATGTTTTTTATGTCTATCCTATACTTACTATACTATACTTTGTACACTAAGCACTTGTCACTTTAAGAATGGAAAGAGAAAAAGCAAAAAATTTGAAAAAGTTGTATAAAAACAGACTCTGCACCGTTAAGCGCATCATGTGATCAAGGCTCCTCGGAGCCGAAACACGTAATGCTGCTAGTGCTTGTTTTGATTAAATAAAAAAAATCTGCACTTATTTGTGGTCCGTACTCCTGTTTTTCGAGAGGATCGAAGGTTGGAGTTTTGAGGATATATATATACCGTGATCAAGCTATCTGGTATAGCGAAACGCGTCGGTTGTCTCCGTATACCTATCTGCCGAATGAATTCAATTTGAAGATTGGGGATTTTAAGCAACCCGTGAGTGCGTTGTCATTCTATCTCCAACCGGAGATTCCTTGGGAAATATATATATATATATATATATATATATATATATATATGCGAAGAAATTCCCAACCACTTCCAGGAAGCCCCCGGCGAGGAAGGAAACTCAGGCCTCTGCAGCAAAGTTTTTCAGGCAAGAATACTTTTATTTACCACCCCTCACGACGACGCGTTTCGGGCTATGCAGCCCTTGATCACATTCAGCTTTAAACTGAGTCATTTGTTTCTTTTATATACATGTGGTAAACGTGCACACCTGGGTTGCATTCAGAATGGTAGTCAGAAGGTCAAACAACAGTGTAAAAAGACTTGCAACATGGTGTCTGAAGTATTTCTTCTATACCTGACACCAATACATGCTTGAACGCTATTTAAATCTTTAAAATTTCAAATGCCTGTATATTTTACACACAACATTAGTTATAAGAAATATAGCGATTTTACACAACGTTAATTGTTAAGATACAAACATTGGATAGTGCATAAATGCACAGAAATTCCTATCTGGATAAATCCATATTGTATCACGTTGAGTTTTAACATTACACTTCTGTGCTGCCCCTATGCATTGTAATTGTAACCGGATAAATCCAGGCAACCAAAGTACCCAATAAAAGTGCTTAGTGCAAACAGGTCCTATGACTAGGAACTAACAAGACAGTGCAAAAGATAGTTAAGTGCAAATTAGCATAATAAAGTGCAGTGCAGTATATATTAAAACCTTGATTAATATTATAAAATACAATATACAAAATTAATAGCAAGCATGTATTGTAATTCATCATTAATAAGATTCTCCATCCGGGTAAAATATTAAAATTGATAAAATTATTCAGAAATTACCATATTGCTAAAAAATCCGTACATAGTAAAAACAATAATCAAGGCGAGGTATAGAAAAGGTATCAGCCGACTGTTTGGAAATACTTATGAATAAATAGCGTTTATCAAAAGAATTCAGGACAACTGACCTCTAACCAATATTTTTGTAAACACAACAGACCTCATTATATCCTTACAGAAAAGTATGCATATCTTCTGTATTGTTTAATCCATGTGGCCATTTACTGTCAAAGTCTAATATAAATTTTGTCTCAAGTTGTCTTAGTTGGCGTTCTCTGTTGCCACCCCTCTTAGATTTCGGAATGGCACTGACAACATAATAAGATAAACAATTAATATCTTTGTCATGACAGCTAGCAAAGTGTCTGGCCACAGGGTAAGTAGGATCGTTGTGTAATATTGCCCTTATGTGCTGCAGAATTCTAACGTGCACTGGCTGCTTAGTATTACCAATGTAGTTTAGCCCACAAGTGCATGTCAAAACATACACAGCACATTCGGTATTGCAGTTGTAACTCCCTCTTATCAAAACAGGAGACGTTTCAAAGGGTGTGTGATAGCTTGTCTTGTTACACCCAAATTTACAGGCTCGACAGGAGGTGCAGCGCCTAAAGCCATTAGTGGTATGTAACCAAAGTGGGGATTTCCTAGTTTCCGGAGAGTTTGTATCCAGCTCAGTGCCCATTGATTTGCCTCTTCAAAAGGTGATTGATGGTATTCTCGGCAACCTTTCTTGTAATGTAACATCGGTCAAAACAATTGGCCAATGTTTAGTCACAATGGCTCTGATCCTTCTCTCTTGCCTAGAAAAAGTTGTAATAAATCTAGGATTATCAGAAACTTCCTTTTCTGAATCATTATCAGTATGGAGCTTAGTGAACAGGGTATTTCTAGGACGCTCACTAGCTTTAGTAATGGCATTTTGAATAACTTTATTGCTGCATCCTCTACTTTTGAGCCGCTTGCACATAGCCTCTTGACATGTCAAAAAATCTGCATGATCACTACAAATACGCTTCAGCCTTAAAATTTCGCCATATGGGATACTGGCTATCAGATGTTTAGGGTGGGAACTTTCAGCATGTAATGTTATGTTCCCAGCTGTGGGTTTACGAAATAGCGTGGTACTTAGTATCCCGTCCTTGACCTGAAGCCTCACATCAAGGAAATCAATTTGTAGCTTGCTGATTGTTGAGGTAAAATTTAAATTCATGCAATTGTTATTAATGGCTGCAATGAATAATTCTGCCTCTTCCTGAGTTCCCTGCCATAGTAGGAACACATCATCAATATATCGATAATATGCAGTGACATGTGCCTCAAACACAACCCTATGAGTATGCCTGAGGACCTGTTCCTCCCACCAGACTACATGTAAACATGCATAGCTGGGGGAGAAACAGGCCCCCATAGCGACTCCTCTCAGTTGTTTGTATAAGGCATCATTGAACAGAAAGAAATTATTGTGTAAGCACCAGTCAATTAATGTAATGATGACTTTACTATGAGCATAGTATTCAATGGGACGTTTAGACATATAGTGTTTGATGGCCTCAAGTCCTTGACAGTGGTCAATACTAGTATACAACGACTCTATGTCGAGTGTAATTAACATAAGATCGTCTGACCATGTTGTATTGTCTATTTTAGAAAGGAAGTCGCCAGTATCTTTAATATACCTGGGAAGGGTAATAACTGACTCTTGTAAAAAGTAGTCAATATATTGACCAAGGTGTTCTCCCATACTTCCTATGGCAGAAATAATGGGCCTCCAGGAACAGGCATTCTTTCTTTATGTATCTTAGGAATAAAATACAGAATGGGGAGTTTAGGAAATTCATTGTATAGGAATTTAAACTCCTCATTGGAGATGAGGCCTTCTCGTTTCCACTGACACAACAATTTGTATTATCTTCTTTAGCCTCATCAAATTCATTTGGAATGGCTTTTTTATAGCAAGCGGCATCTGCAAGTTGCCTGTTCGCTTCAGTAATCTAGTCTGATTTAGGCCACAATACCACGTTGCCGCCTTTGTCAGACTTTTTAACTATTACATCATAGTTGTTACTAAGTTTGGTCATTAAATTAGTATACATCAAGTTTTTAAAGTACACATTACGTTGCCATCTGTTTTTCTTTACAGTATGATTTAGTTTCGTTATATCTGACACAACCATATCATGGTATGTGTCGATTGAATCTTTGGACATGATAGGTACGAACGTTGACTTAGATTTGAAAGGACTCAAGCCTGCACGCTTCTGTATGCAATCTATTCTACGCAGTCTGTCTTGTGTGGACAGATCAACTTTATCGAAGGTGCCTATATTTCCCTCTTCGTTGTCCCATTCGTTAAGTAAAAGCACAACAGGAGCATCAGAAACTAACAAGGATGATACATTCCCTTCTCCCACTATTGTTGTTCCAGGAATAAGTGGAGTAGTTCTGTCAGTTTTAGATGCAAAGAACTTTTTTAATTTCAGCTTACGAATGAAGCAATATACATCAATATGCGTTTTTGCATAATTGATATTTTCCCCTGGACAGTAGTTGAGTCCCAGCGCTAATAACTGTTGTTCTGCAACAGAAAGTTCAACACTGCTGAGATTAATTACTGTGTTGTCCATTACTGTTCCTTCTTTTTCCAATAGGTTTTCTTTTTCTTTTTTGTGAGTTGCTTTCCAGCGCTTGCGCTGTGCCCGTCGTCGTTTGTTCCTGCATTTGCATCTGGTTGTTTTTTCTGCCTTGGACGCAAGGTTCTCAGTCTCTCCTCTACTAAAAAATCCAATTCTTCGCTCATATTTAAGTGGATTTTATTTGTGCTCAGTTGATCAATACTTTCACATGATGAGCTTAATGACGATGTGGTCTCTGTATTAGAGGAGGATTCAACCAGATTAACAGTGGAACCGGTATTCACAGAATTGCTGGCCAGCTTGTCACTATATTGTTTCCTTTTTGCAACATCGTATTTTCTGCTGAAAGTAAAAATCTGTCCATTTTCATAATCAGCCAGATCCCTGGCGAATGTATGTACCTTCCGTACCTTGATTCTGTCCTCATGTTTTTTCAACCTTTCTTTCATGGCAGCTTTCGTGCTCGTAATGTACTCAGTGATAGGAATTTTATCCAATTCAGCATTCAAAGCTTCTATTTCTTTTAATATCTCATCACGATCGATATATATATATGTGTACATATAAATATATATATATATTTATATATATATACACACACGCATATATATATATATATACAGAGATGTTATTTTATAAACCATAAATATTAACTTCTATGTCTATTAGCAACCATAGAATAAAAAGCCCCTCTACCCCCAAAACCCCAACTGTTGTTATTTCCTGTCCTATTTGCCCTAGTCCATGCCATCAAATAAGTTACACTTTTCCTTTTATACTTTTTTTGGGTACATAAATTGTTGTATGTGTATACTTATGGCAGGGCATGCAGAGTAGCAATATCCTTATCTCCTTTTTTATTTCTGGCATCCTCTCCACCCATGTGCTCAACTGCGGTGGGAAGAGTTTCGGCGGTACCAATACATGTGTTGAACGGGCACTCTCTGACAAGCTTTCCCAGGCCCTCTTTGAAGCAAAGCATAGCGCAGCAGGGAGTGGTAGGTGAGGGTGCGTTTTTCCTGACTGTGAAGTCTTGTGAGAAGAGACTAGAGGCCCCATTCACAAAGGCAATCTGAGACAAAAGTCTAACTTTACGACTTTTGGTATTCACAGAGGTCATTTACGAGTTCTATCATTAAGTCCACAGTTGGGACAGAACCTCTGCACCCGGGCCATACTCTTGGCACCCGGGCTGTACTCTCTGGCTCCAGCCCTACTATCCGGGAAGAGCCGGATGAAGTGTAAACAATGGGCTGGAATGCAATTTTTCATAAAAAGGAACTTTAGGAACGTGTGATAAATGGTAGAGGAGGTCATGAAAAAAATCAGTTTAGACAGGGAAAAGGGTGTGGTCAGACACTACATCATATCCCAGAAATGTTTGCTCCTTTGCTGCATGGTACATGCAGTTCATGATTTGCGGGAGATTAGAGGGAAACGTTAGGTTTTATGGAGAAAATTCCTTATTAAAAATAATTCCCCCCTTTATAATACTGCTTATTCTAAAGTTCTTCCACTTCATGATGTTATAAGATCACTTACGATGAAAGATTGGAAAGACATTGACAAAGCGGAAATTCACAGAGTTCTTTCTGAGTGAAATCTTTTAAATGGTTCGAAAATAATTTTACATAAACTCCGAAAGTGAATACCATTTAGTCATATAGCTTCAACGTCCTTTTTGGCTTCCAAAGAATCTACATTATCAGATCCCACAGATAGAAAGGTGGAATTCTCCCTTAAAGGTTGTTATGCAGCAGTTAATTGTGCTTCTAGAACCAGTACGTATGCAGCCTAAGCAACACAGGTTTTACTGAAAGAGTTCCACTTTCTGGCTGAATGTCTGCGGGCGAAGGAGGATGCTTTTTCTTTATTATTCAATATGGAAATGCTGGCACAGTTGTGGGGCAATGGTCTTCAAAGAGACAGTACCAAGCGCTATGATCTATTGATGGGCATTTAGCCTCTCTTGGAAAAAGGAACTATGATTCCAGTCCCATTCAACCAGAGAAATACAAAATTTCATTACACACTTTTCTTGCTCCTGAAACCAGGTGGAAGGTTTCATCCCAACTTAAATCTTAAAGCTTTGAACAGATTTGTGCTGGTGGAAGGATTCAGGATGGGGACTCGACAATCTATGAACCCATTGATCTTGACAGCGAATTTCCTGATGACATTAGACCTGCAGGACATGTGTTTTCTTGTCCCCATTCATGTGGCCAGTCAACGATTCCTGATATTCTCCCTGAAGATTTGCCATTCCCAGTTTCAAGCCCTTGCTTTTAGATTGACAAATCTACCACGGTATAAGCTCCTCTGGTAGCTTCTTTACAACTTTCTGGTGTTTCTGTTTTTTCTTACCTGGGTGACTGGTTACTTTCTGCTCCTTTTTTAAAGCAGGAGGAAGTCGTAACCAAGGTGACCCCATTGCTCCAGAACTTGGGACTGTTGTTGAACCCTCAGTTACATTCAATTCCATTACAAATCAAACAGTTCATTAGAGCCCATTTCAACATACATGAGTGCTGTGCTGCCAGACGACATGAGGTTGCAGTTCATGTCCAATGTCTGCAGGTTGTTGAACCAGTCTCAGGCTACAGCCAGATCATTGCTCAGGATTCGTGGTCTTTTGGCAGCGTTGACAGTCTTGGTACCACAGGCACGAATCACTTGAGGCCAGTGGCCAATCACATCCTGGAACATTGGTGCCCAAGTGTTACAAATAGGGTTTCTGGTTGGCTGAGGTTTTGTACCCTGTCCAAGCAGGAACCACCACTCTAGTCTGGGTAAGCTAGATACACACTTAAAGATAACCTGCGCTCACCCGCTGGTAGATTGGCCCGAGCAGTCAGGCTTATCTAAGGAGGCAATGTGTAAAGAATTTGTGCAACACACTCACACAATAACACAATAAAAACACCACAAAAATACTGCACACAGTACAAATAGATAACATTTTTATGAATAAAACAAGACCAAAATGTAAAAATCCAAAAAATAGAACTGGAGTTATGAATTGATAAAGATTAAACACAATTATTGTGCTTAGAGCCAGAAAACGCAACCAGGGACATCTGGTCACACAAGAACAGAGTAAATCCAAAGTTCAGGCCAACAGCAATGGGGGAGGCTGGCTACAGCACTCATGCAGGTCCCACTGAAAAATTACCTTGGATGGAGAAAGCGTTGATGTTGAGGACCCAATGCGAGTAGGAGATGAGACGATGTATCATCGTCAGTCACAAAGATGTCGGCGACGTGTCGGTTCTGAGCCACGCAGTCAGTGAAGCTTCGTCGACGAACCCCTTAGCGATGCAAGCGATGACTGCATACTGGTTCTTTCTTCCCAGCCCTGGACCCAGACTAATAGTAGGGGGTAATCAGCCCTTTACTGTGGAAACAGGACACCCCCTAAACAGGTGTAAGTGTCAGCCCCCACTCCATTTCTGCTCAGGAACAAATATCAGAATGCAGGTGAGTATGCAGACACACCTAACCTTCCCATGCTCTTTGTTGTTTAGACGGAATGTACACAGTGTAGATGCCACCCATCCCAGACTTATATTGGAGACAGGTTGTAACCTTCCTGTGCTTGTTGCTGTCTAGAGGGAATGCACAAAGTGTAGATGCCACCCATCCCAGACTTTTATTTGGAGACAGGCTGTAGGCATACAGAGCAGTATTAGCAGAGAAATGCCCACTTTCTAAAAATTACATTTCTAAAGTAGGCATGTTAAATCCAACGTTACCAGTAACGAGGATTTATCAATACAATTTCAAAGATATAAAACGTGATACAGCTACCCCTTTCTATTCCGGAATTACAGCTTAAAAGTGTTGTAAGGAATTCCCAATATAAACCTATGAGAGAAGTAGGTCTCACACTAGTGAAAAACGGTATACAACGATTACAACACAATTTTTACAACGCACTACCATTACAACAAAACTTTTACAACGCAAAATCTATTACAACGCATGTATTTACAACGCAGTCATTACAACGCATGACACTAAAACGCACACTACTACAACGCATACCATTACAACGCAGTCATTACAACGCATACTATTACAACGCAAAACTTACCATCCAACACTTACCCTACTGTTGCACCCCCTGGAGTTAGAATAGTAATTTTAACCCCTACACTATCCAACACTTTCCCTACTGTTGCACCCCCTGGAGTTAGAATAGTAATTTTAACCCCTACACTATCCAACACTTACCTTATATGCAATGTAATGTAATGCGTTGTAATAGTATGCGTTGTAGTGGAATGCGTTGTAAAGGTAGTTTCTAAGAATTTGTTGTAATGGTATGCGTTGTAATGGATGTTGCGGTGTAAAAAATGCGTTGTAAAGGTATGCGTTGTAAAAGTGTGCGTTGTAAAGTCATACATCCGTGAAAAACACAATTGGCTGTTAGTCACTTCCAGGACATGTCCTACCTTTTACTTACACAGAACCCTGCCCCCAAGGGCTACCTTGGGTTCAACTTAGATGTAGCTTATGTGCAATAAAAGGGGAGTTTAAGGCTAGGCAAGACATTTTAAATGCCAAGTTAAAGTGGCAGTAAAGTGTATGCACATGACTTGCAGCGGCAGGCCTGAGGCAGATTTGAAAGCCTACTTGTGTGGGTGGCACAATCAGTGCTGCTTGCCCACTAGTAGCATTTAGGTTACTGGCCCTAAGTATGTGGTAGACCACTTTACAAGAGGCTTACAAATAAATTAAATATACCAATTATGTATATGCAAATGTTACCATGGTTAGAGGAGAAGCATATGCACTTTAGCACTAGTCAGCAGTGCTAAACTGCTCAGAGTCCTAAGGCCAACAAAATGAATTAGAAAAAGAGGGGGTAAATGGGCAAAACATTTGGCGAAAGGCCACCCTAAGGATGATTTATCTAACAGCAAGCTTTGTGGATTACAAGGAGTGGATTCTGGTAACTGCTGGATTCATCCAGGATTTATCATGGTGGTTGCAGAGACAAATTTAAAGAAGAGGGTGTTATTTCAATATCTCGCTCTGATAGTTCTTACCACAGATGCCAGTCTGCTGGTTGAGGGCAGTCCTGGAGGGTCAGGAGAAGAAAGAAAGCCCCTTGGTCTAATTGGAAATGGATCCAGTCTTCCAGGTCGAGGTAGTTGGTCTCCCAGAATCTGTGCATTTGTTGGACCACCAAAACTGTGCAAAACTGATTCTAAGCACACCATCAGGATATGTTAGCCTTCGTTCTGCCAGCTCCCAGTGTACCATTTGTACCCCTATCCTGGCCAGGTAACAGATGGAATGTGCATCCTCAGAACATGGCAACCCTGACTCCCCAAGGAAATCGTGGAAATAGATCTGGAAGCCTTTCATTTGGTAACCCATGCATACCCAAAGAGAACCACAAGAAATATACAAAGTGGCGTTTCAATATTTATTGAAGCATTTGGATTCTTGTGTAAAATATGTTTGCTGCAATTATTACTAGAAGGAAACATAACTGTGTACTCAGCATTGCGAGAATGGTACAGAAAATAAACAATTCAACCATTCTGTTGTTACATAGGATATCTGCTCACATATAAGTACTGTTATATTTTGTGCTTTTGCCTAGCGCTACCTATTCTAATGTGTCTAGGGTGGGTGAACATGTCAGAATCCCTGTAAATTGATTTAACTCCCTTGTTACCTAAGGGTAAGTCTCTTTGGGGAGCCCATCTTGGTGGAGAGTTGAGCATCATACCTTGCAAGAGGTAAATAGAAATCAGATGGGCTGAAATTCCGGCATAGGGCGACCTCAGCAGTGTAGACAAAATGCTCCTCTCTCTTAACAAAGGAGTGATGTTGTATATATAATAAACTGCACTCATTCAATCATGCCAGAGCCTCATTAAAGCTATTGTTGATTCTTTCATGAAAGCTCAGTCATAGAGCAAACAATAACAAACAACAGCATTTTGCTTAGTGAACTTAGCTATTGTACTGAATATTAAAGGCACTTATAAACGTAAGCATAGCCATTTCAGAGAATATTATCCTGCACAAGCACACAAGCAAAAGTGTGTCAAATGTCAGCGTTTAAGAAAAGATGGAAACTTTAAAATGTGAGCATTTAAAATGGTGGTGCACCTACTCTGGCCTAAACGTGACCGCAGGACAATAGTATGTTTCAATGAGTGAAAGCAATCACAGCATTCACACATTTAGATCCCAGTTAAAGTAAACACATCAATAATCTTATCTATTCTCTTCTGGTCCATGCTGTTGTTCATTGCTGACCTATAGGAAATCATCCTGCTTAGATACTGGACAGATACATCTTGAGGCTTGATAATGATTTTTTAGTGGAACGGTTATACCTTAAAAGCACCACTGACTTGTCATTCCAATTATATATTATATATTATTTTAATACATGCAAAGATCTAAGCAACATGGGTTGATCGGGTTTGCGATATCCAAAACCACAAATAATTACAAGACATTAAATAAACACAGAAATCAAGAATTTTCCCTGAAATCATAATTGGTCTAAAGAAAAAACATTACCCTGCCAATGAGTTTAGGCTGAAAACCAGCTCCCAGATACTAATTTCCTGAGGGTATATTTTTAGGGCCCTACACTAAAACAGCAGCCTTATGACACATTACAAAACTCACCATTGATTCCCAGTTAGTTCTTCTTTGTATGTAGATGATTCCGATAATGGCTCATATTTTAGATGGACCAGCCATATTGTAACTCTAGCTAACTTTCAATTTTACATACATGGTTTATGGCTGATGCTGTGGTCTGGCAATGTCCAAACTGGCACTCATCGCAGTAGAGAAAACACTAGCCATTGTGAGTATCTTCTCCTGCTCTGTGTAAGTGCCTTTTTCACTCGAGTTCCTAGATATGCTTGGTTTCATGAAATATGCTATATTGATCATCAATTTATCTATCCATCCATCTCGCCTTCCACCCACCCATCCATCCACCCACCCACCCACCCACCATTCATCAATCCATCCATCCATCCATTAATTCATCCATATGTTTATTCCATGGATATGTGATACTACAATAAGAATGTAATTGCTGATTGAAAATAGAATAGAAGCGGTTCAGTCAAAAACTTTGCGAGATGCTATAGACTCTATAGTATGGAGTGATCAAAAAAGAGAGTTTCTGTCTGTTGAAAATGCCTTCTTGAGTGTTAAGGAAAGACTGCCGAAAATAGGATACCATAGCATAAGAGACATTGGCCAAGGCAATAGGTCAGCCCATTGCAAGCTGGTGCAATGGCTAAAATAGTTTTCATTACAAACACATGCCACATAAATAATAAGAGACAGCAGGACACTGGCTAATTATGGTGCCCATCTGGTGGAAATAAAATGTTTAAATCAAAAAAATCCATTTCATACAATTACATGGGTTTCCAAGCAGTTCCGGAAACCCTTTTAAGTGCTAATGCATGCGACAGGAAAAAAAAGTAAGAACCCAATAGATGCGGTAAGGTGATTCTGTTCTCACTCTCTACAATTGTTTGTCAATTGCTCCTGCAGCCACACAATAAAAGTAAAGGTTGTTCCTCCCACTAAAAACTAAAGCAAACATTAGCTGTGCAAGCAACCCTGGTCCCCTCAACAAGTCAATAGAATATGGTCTATGAAACACGCTTCGTGTTGGTTCAGATAGAGTTAAATTATGTAGCTGGTCCATCTTTTACTAAAGACGTTCTTTGGAGTTGAAAATGAACTCATGTGGTTTTCACTAATGGTATTTCATATTTGACCTACAGGTAACTGTGTGGAGTTCCGGGGAAACAGTTCTTCCTTCAATATAACGTCAAACAGCACATCACCAGTCATTGAATTTTGGGAGTAAGTGAACTTTCATATGCCTGTCATTTATGGGTATGTGTGCAATTACTCGGTGTTTGACCTACTGTGACTATTAGATACTATAAGAAATCGAGTTTTTGATTGAGGGGTGAAAATCCTACTCAAGCAACAACCACCATCCTTGTCAGGCTGAAATACAAATGTAACTTATTTATCCTGTGCTTAATCCCCTGGTAGCTTGACATAAAAGCTGTCAGGCTTAATTTAGAGTCAATGTGTAAAGTATTTATGCAGCATAAATGATATCAGAATGACAAAAATGCAATCAGTAGAACCAGAATTATGCAACTTCAAACTATTACTTAGGTGTAGTGCCTAAAAGCAAAACAAAAAGCTCTATGTGGTGCTTGGTCACCTGTTTGTGATAAACCAGGGAAATTACCACATTCAGTCAGAAAATGATGGAGTGAGGCCGGATATAGGGACCAGGTTAGTCTCACTAAAAAAGTAACCTTCTCAAAGTCTGACTCAAAGAGTCCAGTTTGCGGTGGAGGTACTCACGAGGAGCAGGGAAGGCGCCATATATGGTCGTCGCTGTAGGGCAAACTGGAGGTCTGGCGTTGGTGGATGGTCCTGGTTGAAGTGTGAAGATCCAGTCTGGGTTTGCTGGAGCTTTGCTCTGACTGCCACCGTGGGCTGCCATTGCTGTAGCACGAAGTGCAGATCTGGTTCTGCCAGTCATCGCTGACCGGTGATGTAACATAAATAGATGGGTTCACTAGAGCTTTGCGTTGGAGACCGTGACGCGTCACAAAGCTTTGGCACGAATGGGCCCGTTTGCAGTAGCGAAAAGCCCTAAACTTCACGATTTCAACTTTTGTTGCAGAAAAGTGCAATCTGAAGCCAGCCAAGGGTCCCGGACTTTGGGAGACACCTCTTAAGGATCAGGGACTCACTCTAGCAGAGGTCAACATGGCTCAGACAGGTCCAGTTGCAGGTCCAGTTGCAGCACGTCATTTGGGCATTTACAGGTAGACCTCTGGAGCTAGTTAACCTCTGGTGCTCCAACCAGCACCCATCCTGGCTGCCTGCAGGAGTCGGACATTTGTTCTTTTATTATGGGTACCCTGGTGGCACCGGAACACAAACAACTTTTTAAAATAATGAGGGTGAGGCCCTTTGATGGGATCTGGCCATTTCTCTTTTTACCATGCATGTCCCAGTGCCACCCAGGGCACCCACATCATTTTTAAATGTTGAAGATTGGGGTAGTAACCCAAAATGGCTTGGGGAGGGGGCCCTCTTCCCATTAAAATGAAAGTGGATTGGTTCACTGAAGCTTTAAACTCACTCGGGAAGGGGGAATGTATACCCCCTTCCCCAAACATAAAGCTTGCATCGACTCCTTACATTTCAGTAGGGCAGGAGCATGTCCTTTTATTTATATAATAAGGATAGGGGTGTTTAGCCCCCTCCCTGACCCTTAATTGGCCTGGGGACCACATCCCCCTGAGCCAAATACATAAACAAATGGTTGTATGTCAATACAATGCGGGCTTTTACCCCGCGTGCCATTACAACGCGGGCTTTACAACGCAAGTCGTTACCACGACTTGCTCTGTAGGGTGCTGGACTTAGGAATAGTAAGATTTATTATTCCAACACCAGCCTACGTACAGTAGGGAAGGTGTTGGAATAGTAAATCTACTATTCCTTAGCCTAGAGCGCCCTCCAGCGCAAGTCGTGGTAACGACTTGCGTTGTTAAGTCCGCGTTGTAATGGTAGTGTGGTGTAAAAACCGCGTGGTAATGTATGTTCCCCTAAACAAATGGGAGGGACATTGCACTTTGGTGTGGTGGTTAGGAGTCTGGCCGCAACGTTCTGCAACATCTGTAGTTTATTCAAAGACCCCATATGGACAGATAGGTACTGTGGTTCTCAAAAATCCGGACCCTGGTGTTTTCCCGATATCGAGGTCCAATACCCGTGTCACAAAACCTCAACGCACCAAGACGATTTTGGTATCTATGAACCGATAATAATTAGGACATCATTCCTATGTATTTGCGTCACAATCGAGGGTTGCCAACACCCCAAAATCGTAGTTTCCGTCCCCATCCCTTAAACTCCATTTTGTGAACGGCATCCATCTTGCATCTTGCCCTCATGTTAAGTCAATTAAAGGTCGAGCTTGATCAAAAGGGACACGTCCACCTTTTCGTGACTTCCCCCTGACCTGTCCCAACTGACTCCATGGCCTTAGGCCAAACCTGTTTGGGCAGCTCCTCGCCCAGTGGCCGAATACGATAGCATCGATACGTAACGTTCCACAAACCATTCACACATACAGACCATGCTTTCTGCAAACATGCACCTGTCCACATTCCTTGTTTATGGCCAGTTTTATGACTGGGTTGTGCCTTCCTTTATTAAGGTTTCATCGATATCTGATGGGAGTTCCAGGCCTAACTGGGTAATCTATCAACAAACTGGACAACTAAAATATGGGCTTGCTTACATGACTCTGCTCTTTGTATTATTGTAGAAATATGTATATAGCCATATCATAAACTCGGGAATTCTTGCTTGCAGCTATTATTTTTGTATATAAGGAGACGGCTGGTTCTGTAAAACGAACAGTCTCCTGAGAACCTACTCTCCGTGCAGTGTACTTCTGGGACACGTGTTACTTGGTAGCTACCAATAAAACTTGATCTTTGACGGTAACTTGAAGACTCCGTGTTTCTGTGGTCCGGAACAAGGGAGAACTCAGAGGTCCTCGGGTGCTACCCCCTGGCACCACCGGGTTCCTAAAAACCCGGCACCTCAGTACAGGCTATTGCAATAATCCAATCTGGACATTATAAGTGCTGTAACTCCAGTTTGTTGTGCGTCTATCGGCAGGAGAGACAATATTTTTTGCAGGTTTTGAGGATGAATGATGTGGCAGATGCAACCTGATTTACCTGGTCCCTAAAATTTAGTTTATCGTCAAACAAAACTCCCAGGTTCTTCACCTTCTTGATTGGCATAGGTAGAGGACCCATATCCTTCAGCCAGCACTTAGCCATCCAGAAAGTGAGGTTGTTTCCAAACAACACCACCTCCGTTTTGTCAAGTTAAATTTGAAACAGCTTTGGGCCATCCAAACCCCACTGCTTTCATGCAATCCTGCAGCCTTGACGCAGTTTTGCGAGTGACCCCTGAAAGCAGTGTCACCACTATTTGGGTGTCATCTGCGTAGGACATTAGTAAGTCTGAATTAGGGGTGCTAGTGACGACACATAGACATTGAATAAAGTTGGGCTCAGTGAGGAGCCTTGGGGCACCCCACAGGGTAAAGAGAAAGATTCTGCTTCAAATTTCTCCAGTGCCACTGGTTGAATTCTGTCCGAGAGGATGATTTAATAAGCTTCCATGCATTACCCTTAACTACTTTGTCATCCAAACGGTCCATCAGCAAAGCGTGATGGACCGTGTCGAGAGCCGCAGAAAGATCCAACATGATCAGTGGTGTGGGTATTGGGACCAGGTTTGAAAATGTTGATAAAATGCTATTAACTTTATAAAAAAAAAATTGCAATTCCGTTGCAGAGTTCTTGACTAGCTGCAAAAGGTGGGTCACGTGGATGGGATAGTGAGTTTACAATTTTGAAAAGCTCTTTGGGAGAGTTTTTGGCTAATTTAATTTTATTACAAAAAAATGTGTTTTTGAGTAACTGTTTATAAAGTGCCAATCCCGCTTTATATTCTTTTTTGTCTTTTTACTTATAGCCCTTCCTCCAATTTCTTTCCAGATATTTGCAGGCCAGTGTTTGATCCCTCAGCTCCTTTGAATACTATGGTGAGGAGGGCTGCTGTCTTGTATGGCTGAGGCATTTGGTGGGTGGTAGCTTGTCTCCTGCCGCTTTTAGCCACTTAGTTTATGAACTGGTAGCCTCTTCCAGATTGCTGGGTATTGGCGTGGAAGTAGCGGTTAAAAGATGGTGGAGGTCCTCTGCTTTTATCTTATTCCAGGCCCTATTCTAAGAGTATTTTGCATTTAATTTAGGCACTGTGCAATTTGGCACTGTCAGCTGAAATAGGACTGCAGAGTGGTCTGACCAGACTAACGGCAAGACCTTAGTGAATGAGAGCTGCAGGTTATTAGAGAAAATGCTATCTTAGGTATGGCCAGCTTGATGGGTTGCACCATTTAACTTTTGTTCAAGGTTTCCACCTTACCTTTTGCTTTTTTCAGTTTTGTGGTCTTTGGTCTAAAGATGCAGGGTTTACAAGCAGGTTTTAGGTCTCTGTTGTAATGAAGCCGGACACGTTGAGGTATTTCAAGTTGGTTTATTGAAGATAAGTAGTTACGTCCAGAAGTAATAATGTATAAGCCCCACCAGGAGCAGCCAGCAGGCAGTTCGGCGCATCTCAACAGTGCCTTTCTTCAAAGACACCCAACATTCCACAGAGCATCATCACACTGTAACATTCTAGAAGCATAGCATGTGATGAAGGAGGAGAACAACAAGGATGGGCAGAGGTGTAAGATACTACATAGCTCCCTTTCTTCCCTAACCCTGCAACAAATAGAACAGTAGAAAAGTAAAAACACTGGAACAACAGGAACAGCCAAAAGGAGAACAACTGCATGGAAGGAACAGGAAGGTAGAAAGAGTGGGAGGAAACCACCGAAGGGTATGAACAGATGAATAAGTACTCATTCTCCCTTCTCCATAAAACAAAGAGAAAGAAAATGGAAGGAACAAGAAGGTAGAAAGAGTGGGAGGAAACCACCGAAGAGTACGAACACATAAATAAGTACTCATCCTCCCTTCTCCATAAAACAACAAGAAAACTATGGAAAGAGAAACCCAAGAACTACTCCAGACACACCCACTGGAAGGAAAGGTATGAAAGGAGACAGGCATTGAGGAATGGAAATAGGAAACAGAGAAGCAGAGGAAAGAACAACAAAAGATCCTTGATGCTACCCTGTTAAAACAGCAATAAAATATAATGTAGACTTCAAAGTAACAGGTCACATATTGAGCAATAGAAATGGATAAAACCCATATCGAGGTGACCTCGTAAAGGGTCACACATTAAAAAATTGAGAAGAATTACCCCACAACCTAGTGAAGGTTATATTGAAGCAACATTGAAGAAATGAGAGGGATGAACCCCCACATTGACAACCTCAAAAGGTCAAACGTTGTAAAAACATTGAAATGTTGAGAGGCAGCAACACAAACTGACAACCTCATAAAGGTCACACATTGAAAAACATTGAAACATTGAGTAATTGAACTGTTGAGAGTGACCATTTGCAACCATGAGTACAGTGGTAAGTACAACACAATGTAATCCCAACAAGGGAATACCACTGGAAAGCATGCAAATTGATCAGTGAATAGAGGTACGCATTGCCTACTAAGGAATACTGCACGTATGCATGTACATTGATATAATTGAGTAATTGAACACATGCAAGTACATTGATAATTGAATATTTGAAATCTTGTGATCATGTAACTAGGGTCATAAATATATATATATATATATATATATATATATATATATATATATATATATATATATATATATATATATATATATATATATATATATATATATATATACCCCATTAATTAAATTGAAAGACATAACATACCATACAGCGAACATTTGAGAAAAAAGTCAGGTAACGGTTAACCTTAAACTGCCATTTTTGGAAAGAAACACAGCACTGGACAAACCATGCTCGAGCAAAAAAAATAGTATTTGAAATTGAGCATATTGAGCTAAAAAGAAAGAGAACACAACGAAGCTTGGTGTTTGACATAATGCTAGAAATGTGAGAAAAAGTATGCTCTGTAAAAACATGACCTCGACATAGGTACTTTCTGAAACTGCTAGAGGTCCCCTCGCGACTACTGGGCCTCTGGCCTGTGGGTCCATTTGAGGGACAACATTGATTTTCTTGAGCTCCCCTTTTTGCTCCAGGCCTGCCCTGACTACCCTTGCTGTGGTGAGTCTCCTGGCCCTTGCTGGACCTGACCTTAACCTTCCTTGACCTTCTTCATGGGTTGCCGCTGCCCAGGCTTGTTGGTGCTCCCGCCAGACACTGATCCCTCAGCACTCAATATCCTTTGTGGGGCAGCTCGTATCTGGCTCCTGGTTGTCCTTGAGGTCCCCTGCTCCCCGTGGCTGTAGAGTCAATGTCTCCATCTTTACACCTGAAGCACCCGACATCGGGAGGTACTCGTCTACCAGGCCCCTGGTCACTCCTGAGTGATCCAGAGTCTGTCCCCTCTGCTTTCAGGTTTCTTCCTTCAAGAATCCACCTGTGGTTTCCACCGGACACTTTTCTTCTTTCCAGCAGTGGCATTTCTTTAAAGACTCCCATTGACAACGACAGCAGTTTCCGACGCCACTTCGACGCAGTGCAACCAGCTTCCCTGCGTTAGGTAACTCTGGTACTTCAGTATCCACAGGTGGGGTGGCTCTCCAACCTTCTATGTTCTAAAGGGTTTCTTCATAATCCACTGGGAAGGGTCCTTAAACACTAAAACTGCAATCGCGACTCTCCCATTGAATTGTACGTAGCAAGCGGTTGTGTTCTCACACTGCACCCGTCCTCCGTGAGGGTCCCTACTTACTCACCATGGGTGGTTCCTTGGGGTCCCAGCGTTTATATAACCTCTATAACCTCTAGACTCTGTCTTGACTCGAGTCGTGGTTCTTATACCACTATTTTATTAAATGGTTTGGTCTCCCCCTGGAGCCCACTGTTTATTAATGCTACTTACGTTTGTTTCTGTGCTACTTTATTGTGTTCTTTGTGTTTATCTGCATGTAGAAGATACTGTGAGGTATTTAAGGTGTGTTCTAATAATAAATACACATTTTTATAACTACTGTGTGGTTCTCATTTCATTTAACCAATATATTATGGTTGCATTCTGGTAAAACAAGCTGCTTAACTTTCTTTCAAGACTGAGCATGAAGGATGCTCTCCACTTGGATAGCTTTCTAAGGTTATCTTTGACCTCTTAAATCACCAAAAGGGTTGTTTAGACAGGTGCCAGGTGCCCACTTTAATTAGTGGACATCATATACATATACCAGGCCAACTTCTCACTGTGCGAATCCCTCTAATAGCTCCACAATCCATGTCCCATGTCCAAAGGCAATCGGACTAGGTGTATTCTGTCTTTATGTGTGATGAACACATGGGCGTCCGCAGGGGGGGGGGCAAGGAGGGGCTACCCATCTGGATATCCCCCTCTGTACTGACTTATGTCTAACACTTAATTTCCATTCGTTTTCTGTTGGTGTTATCTTGATAAATGCAACTTATTAAATCAAAAATCATCCATCGATGTCCACCATTTTATGTCAGAGCGGTGCCTACGTTAAAATATACGCTTTTATTCAAATGTGACTATTTTTTCTGCTTAGTAATGTACTTAACAGCAACTGATCTAGGCAGTCCATCTCTAACATCCAATAATTATTTGAAAATACTTTGCCTCAATCTTGTTATTGTGTCAGAGGGAGCTATAAAGTCCGAGGTCTCCTGGCGCTTCTGACTAAATTATAAGATGGAGGGAGGGTGGGAGGGGGGCAAGGGTACTCAGAAGGATCTAGAAAAGAGCAGAGTCTCCAGGTGTTGTCTAGATGTGACGTGTAATGAGATGCACAGGAGTTCACCTAGAAGAGAGTGCCAAAAGGACAGTGCCACTATGATTACACATGGTGCTCAAGCCACTGTTCCTGTCCAGCTCGCACTCTCTGTTCTAGTCTGAAGCTCCTCTGCGTCCCAGGGCTCAGTAGGACAAGACTCGGGCTTCATTTTCCTGCACTGTCCTTTTGGCACTCTCTTCTAGGTCAACTCCTGTGCATCTCATGGCACGTCACATCTAGACAACATCTGGAGACTCTGCTCTTTTCTAGATCCTTCTGAGTACCCTTGCCCCCACCCCCATCTTATAATTTAGTCAGAAGGGCCAGTAGACCTCGGACATTATAGCGCGCTCTGACACAATAACAAGATTGAGGCAAAGTCTTTTTAAATAATGATTGGTTTTTAGTGATGGACTGCCTAGATCAGTTGCTGTTAAGTACATTACTAAGCAGAAAGACTAGTCACATTTGAATAAAAGAGTATATATTAACGTAGGCACCGCTCTGACATAAAATGGTGGACATCAATGGATGATTTTTGATTTAATAAGTTGCATTTATCAAGATAACACCAACAGAAAACGAATGGAAATGAAGTGTTAGACATAAGTCAGTACAGAGGGGGATATCCAGATGGGTTAGGAAGCGTGAATGCTAAGAGGAGAGGGGCTGAGCCCATGTGTAGTCACCACTGTAGTCCAGAGCAGGGAGGAGGCGCAACGAGCAGTCATATGTAAGATGTATCCATGAGTAGAAATTATCATACAGCCCTTCCGAGTCTTACTCATTGAGGGTTAGAGCAACTCGTTCTGGGCACTTGCCCGCATTGCCGCAACATTACAGATTTCTCATGCAACTCAGGGATGTATTCTTTAAATATAATTTTCTTCCGCCCAATTGTATAGATAGCCAAACAGAGGAAAGTTTACATCCATGTGACTGATAGGCAGGGCACTGGAATTATGCAATTGTGCGTCGATTTTCGCTTAAATTGTATATTTGCTGCATTTGTTGCATAATCCAACATATGCCGCATAATCTGCAGAGTTTAAGAAAAAAATTGTTTCTAGCTCAAACGGTTCAAGAGTTAGTAAAGACGCAGCAACACTTGTTGCCGGGGAGTTGAAAGTCCTTTGCAAAGGTTGACTGACCAACGTTCTGTAGTTTGATGCTATATTTGGGTGTTTAACTAGTACTAATGAGGTGCAACTAATGCCCAAACAAGATTAAAAATGACAAAATGTGACATATAATTTGCTTTTTCTTGACGCATAATTCACTCAACCCTGCCGCTTTATGTGACCCTCCCTGCCTCATAATTACAGTGGCCCTGCTGTTAGGGTATCGCTGTTGAGTACCTCATATTCTACTCACAGCGTAGAGTGTGATTGGTGGAGTAAGGCTGGGCCGGCCTTACTCGTGTGCTCTAGACTAAGATGCTGTGGCTGTGCTTGTGTGGTGAATGTGGCCTCAGGGAGTTCAGAAATCTGTGAGGACCGTAGACAGACAAAGTGAGGAAAGAACCTGGCTGCCGATTGCAGAGCCGCTTTTCGCAGCTACCTCTCACCACTGGCGGGCCCCAAAACCAGGCCAGAGCCTCATACACACTTAAGGGTCTCCCAAAATGTTCACTAGAGTCTGAGCCCGCGCTGTCGTCAAAATGAGTCAGTCTGAGAGAGAAAACAGTAAAACTCGGGGAGTCATGCAATGACACAGAAATGAGTGTGAAAACATAACACAAACTCAGTGTAGCTGGTGCTCCTGAGTAGACTGGGGAAGATATTTCCATAGCATCCTGCCAAAAAGATGTCTGCATTCCTCACCTGCACTAAGTGACTATCTGGTGACGTCAGAAACAAGGGGTTAGTGGGGCAGCGATGACCAAGCAGTTCGAACTTCCACTCTGACCTAATTTTAGAATTGCAATACGTGCTCCAAGACTGCTTGAGCTTGATAAAGGTAACCAAGTTAAGTAACACCAGTACAAGAGGTAAATGTAATTTGTGATGTATAGAGTAAAAATGGTTGTCGAAACATCCGTTTCATTTTCATGTATCATCCCCTTCCCTAATTACCAAAAATACAGTACAAAAGGTAATTAGGTACTTTGTAACGCAACAAAAAAGGCCATCCTTCCATCCTTTTTCAACTTTGGGCTGAATCTCTTTTTCTGTCCATCTGTTCACAGTGGTTCTTAATCACAGTAAAGTGTTGTAAATGGCCATAACACATGTTGTTATTTTTGCATACATTTGACACAGGCAGACAACTAAATAGCCAGTAGGTGCTTAGAAGAATGTAGGGTCTAAATGTAGTGTTTTTGAGATTTGCATAATTGAGGACCCCTATTCCGAGATCCTTCGCATACACAGACCTTCTAGGCAGGGGACGCCACAAGTTGTAACTAACACCCCAAACCTCAGGACAGGAAGATTTCCAGGGTAGCACAGGTACTGGTCCAGTACCCGAAGTAAAGATGGGAGATTTATATATTTATAGTGTTCTGGCATGTGGTGCTTGCACCAGTAATTGCCTTTTGTTAAAGGTGTAAAGGTGTAAGTTGTACTTCCAGGTTTCGGCGGCAGTCGTCTGTCACTCTGTCCTGTGTTGTTTTCACGACACCGCTGGTTTCTCTGGTGGCTGCTGTTTGTTCGCGATGGGTCAGGTTCTTGGATCTAGTGAAAGGCGCCCTTCGGCTGCTTTGTAGTGCTAAGAAGTGTATGTTTCTTCAGTTTTACACCAGGCTCCCCGTTGAGCGTCTGCCTCTTGCTCTGGTGTTGTTTTTGTCCACAGGCTGCTCCCCACCCCTACTCACCTCTCTGAAAGCCAGTGCCCCCTTTGGCCCTCTACCTGCCTCTCACTCCTTCCCTGCCTCTTCTCTTGGTTCACATCTTGGTGCTTTCACACTTAACGTCACTTCCACAGACTCCTCCCTGGGCTCTACGAAGTTCGCCCAAATTCAAAGCTGTATTCTGGCAATGAAACACAGGTCCTGCCCCCCTGTGTGTCATCACTGCTCTGCTTTCTGGCTCCAGGGCGAATAAATCTTCGCCCTGCCAAAAGCATGCACAGCAGAGGCAGAAGCAGAGGCAGCCAAGAGCCATTACCTCCCCACCCCCTCAAAGAAAACCCAGATTTGCCCATGTTTGTTCACGAGCAGCCAGCACAATTTATTTCTAGCTGCTCGGTGTTCCACCTCACATTATTTTAATCCCCCAAGGGTGGTAGGGTGGCGCCCATCTCGCCCATGAACACCAGCCACCCCTGACCTCCAGCTCACATTTTCAGAGAGAGCCCCGGGCTCCCTATCACCGACATGAGGAGGCAGTAGAGAAAGGGGAGACAGAGAAAGACTTGGTGGGGTCTGGTAGATGGATACGGTGGGGGTGAGAGTGAACGAAGAGGGGGGAGAGAAAGAGAGAGAGAAGCAGTGGGGAAAGAGAGACCGAGAAGTAGGGAGGAAGGAAGATGAGAGAGCAAGTGGAGGGGGAGTGGGGGTCTGGGTGAGGGAGAGCAGCTTCAGAGAAGTGAGACCTGGGTCCTAACTCTGCCAGTGAAGACAGCGGGTCCAAAGGAGAAAGAACCAGGCCAGACAGAGTAGGTCCAGGCAGTGTGCACAGAGGCAGGCTCTGTGGCTCCGGAAGAGGGACAGGGCAGGCAGAACAGCTCCAGAGAAGGGCGAGCAGAACCAGACCAGGGCGAGCCGATCCAGACTAGCGGATCCTCCCCTCCCCGATACTCGATCAGAATGTAGTGTTCAGCTTTTGGGGTGCCAGGGGGATAATTTTAGGGTTCAGGGTGGGTATGGGTTCTGGGGTACCAGGGGGTAATTTTAGGGTTCAGGGCGTGTACGGGTTTTGGGGTACAAGGGGGGAAATTTTAGGGTTCAGGGCAGGTATGGGTTTTGGGGTGCCAGTGGGATAATTTTAGGGGTCAGGGCGGGTATGAGTTATGGGGTGCCAAGGGGGTAATTTTAGGGTTCAGGGTGGGTATGGGTTTTGGGGTGCCAGGGGGACAATTTTAGGGGTCAGAGTGGCTATGGGTTATGGGTGCCAAGGGGGTAATTTTAGGGTTCAGGGCGGGTATGAGTTTTGGGGGGGCAGGGGTAATTTTGGGGTTCAGGGTAGGTATGGGTTGTGAGGTGCTAGGGGGTAATTTTATGGACCAGGGCAGGTATGGATTTTGAGGTGCCACAAAAGAAAGAGATGGCTGTGGCACAACAACCCTATGGTGTATGAGAGCCTATGCGGCCTGCTTCCTGCCCCCCATGGCTCCTCCTGTGCCCCAGTGTTTCTTGTGCTCCACCTGGCACACATCATGTAGGAGGATGGTGATGACGTTAACATTTTGCCCCTCCTGGAAAACTTTCTGCGGACGCCCATGGGATGGGGGACTCAGTTCCTTGGTAGCTGGTGGAGTAAGGCCTGCTTGCTGGGCTGGACCCAGAAGGGGGAAGTCCGGACTGGGAGGGCCTTGACATTTTCACGTCTTGGCATGAGGAGGTGAGGGGTCTAGATAGGGTGGGGCAAGTAAATGCCTACCTGGCATGGGGAGGGTCTTTGGGGTGGAGGCTAAGGGACTGTGGCGGAGGAGTCAGGAGGACGGCAAGAGGGATGGGTTGGGTCAGGGTAGCGGGTTCCTGGGTTTGGGTGCGGGCCCCAGCCTGGCACAGGCTGGGAATTCAGAGGGGCTTAAATGGAGTGAGGATGAAGAAGAGGGGGTAAGTGGAGGGGAAGCATTATATTTAAGTAGGGTAGGGCACGGGTGGCCAGAGTGTACCTCAGGGGTAGGAAGGAAGAGGAGTTGGGAGGTAAGGGAAGGGGAAGGTAGGACCAGCACACCAGACCAGTCCTTTTTATTTTAGATGATCCACGACAGGGGACAGACTTAGCAGAGCTGGGAGTGACTCAGAGGCGCCGAGGAGTTGGAGGGTGGAGCCTCATCTGATGTGCCCAGTACCGGCAGGGGATCTCGCTGGCCCCAACACCCGATGGACCTCAGCGGTTCACAGGGCAACAAGGACTCGGGAATACAACTTTTAAGGGTTCTAGTGTATTTAGGGGGATGCAGTAGGCACCGTCAGATGAGCGGAAATGGGGGCATTTTCTGCAACGGAGTGATTGTCGGGAGAGACAGGAAGAATTAGATTATGAAGAGGACAGCCTGGAAGTGGGCGAGTTAAGAGAGGTTGAAGAAGGGGGCAAGAGGGACTCAGTAGTGTGTCGTATAGTGTGTTACAGGTGACAGGATGGCCTGCAGAGCCTGTGGGTCGGACATCAATATTAGCTTAGTCTGTGGCTCCAATGGCTAGGTGGATTACAGCACAGCGGGCACCCTCCTTAGAGCCAGGCAAAACACGGGCAGGAAGGGAGAAACAAAAAATGGTGTCAGCTGGGATTGGGGGTAGCTGGCCTAGGGGGCAGGCAGGAGGTTGTGGAAAGACACTAATGTGTTGGAAGTCGGTGAGGGCACTGATGAATTGGGTAAGGCATCTGCGAATGCGTTAGAGGACAATAAGGCCAAAGGGAAGGGCGCGAACGGGACAAGAGTGCGGAGGAGACGAAAGACAAATTAGAAAGAAAGGAGTTGAAAATTTAAAAATTGCCTTATATGGGAGTGACCAAACCGCTGGTCAAACACTTAATGTTGGCAACTAAATAGAGGATATGGAAAGCTGAATATGTAGAGATGCTCAAACTACTACACAGGGAAGTGCGCACGAAGGATGGTTTGAAGGAAGAAGAGTATGAATTGGCCAAGAGGCCAAGGGTGCCACTCACCATTGAAAATTGGACAGTGGCTTGCAGGATACTGAGAGTAGGGAGGACATTTTGTAGAAGACTAGGCAGGGCACTAAAGGGACAGAGACCACCACGCCACCATGTAGCCCTGTCAGCTGGTGTGAACGAAGACATGAGGATGTGGAGGTTTTCCTTACAGGACTTTAACGGCATTCCTTTGGCAAGGGAGGGTGACATGGTTTGGGACGTACACATTTTTTCTGACGCAGCAGGCAGCAACGCATTTGGCCTTTTTTGGCAAGGGAAATGGTGTGCAGAGCAGTGGCCAGCAGAATGGGGAGGGGGGTAGGAGTATCACATTTTTTAGTTCTTTCCCCTAGTAGTGGTGGTGATATTGTGGGGGGAACAATTAGCACACAAGAAGGTGATGTGCAGGATTGACAATATGGCTGTTGTAGAGATACTAAACCGCGAGTCTGCCAGGGATGAACAGGTTTTGAAGCTGTTGAGAGTGTTTGTTTTGGGCTGTTTGCGCCATGATATAGCATTCACAACGTTGCATGTGCCAGGGGTGGGTAATGACATAGCGGATGCTTTGTCTAATTTACAGTGGGGGAGATTCCGTGGGCTAGTCAAGGATGCAGACAGGACTCCGACCCCAATGCCACAGCAGTTGTGGTACATTGGCAACACAGGATGCTACAGCTGGTGGTAGGGTCCCTGGCACAATCCATGAGGATGGCATACAGTTTAGTGTGGGATGCGCTTCTGCTCTCAGGAGCCTGGCGGCGTTCCTCAATAAAGCAGAGAAGGGAAGATGTGGTTCAATTTATTCTGAATTTGATTGACAAGGGGCTATCCAGGGTGACAATCGTGGGTAAGTTGGTAGGAATTGCACTTGTAGGAAACATTTTATGGGGTTATGCACCATCTGTCAGGGAGCTTGGCACCCGGATGCTGGAGGGGTGGGCTAGAGAGCTAGGTCAGGTAGGATTTACTCAAAAACCTCTGCCTTGGAAATAGCTGAGCAGGGTTTTACAGATATTGCCTAGAGTATGCTTGGACGAATATGAGACAAGCCTTTCGTCCACTGTGATAGTATGGAGGTTTTTTGGAGCATTTCGGGTATCAGAGTTGTTGGGACCCAGGTCAGGGGGAGGAATCAAATGGTAGGATGTACTACTGCATCAGGAAAGGATGTGCCTATGGTTATGTAAGTCAAAAACGGATCAGAGGGGTGCGGAAAAATGGGTTGTGCTTCAGGCTTCGGGCCCACAGTTGACTTGCTCTTGTAGGTGGGAGGCAAAGTGGAGGGCTCTAACTAGAACACAGGTGGGGTTGGTATTTTTGCATGCAAATGGAAATAGGGTGACGGTGTTTCAACTATTGGCCGTTTTGCGGAAAGTGCTCACAGAGTTGGGTATCGATGGTATGGATTTTGGGACTCATTCTTTCAGGACTGGGGCGGCATCAGAAGCAAATACCAGGAGGTGGGGGTGGGGGCGGGGACATTATGAGATGGGGGTGGTCCTCAGATTGTTACAGGTGATATGTTTGCAGCGCAGCTGGGTGGGGTTAGCGCTGTTGTGTTAATTCCCCATGTTCACACAGTTTTTCTTGTTTCAGGTTCTGTGACTGGTCCTCTAGCCAGAGAGATGTCGATTTGGATAGTGGGGCACTTTTTTGAGAAGTGGACCCAGGTCCAGGCCTGCACCAGTTACTTTAGAGAGAAATTAGCTTTCAATAAAGATCTTTTTAGAGCGTTGTGGAAGGGAAGAGGCAGCATGCTCTAGAAGGAGCTTGTACAGTCTTTGAATGGTTTGTTGGTGTCCGGTAGGTCTCCAGACATTTCGTTGCTTCACTTAGGTGAGAGCAGCCTGGTAAGAGAGAAGGGGATAGTTTTAATGAGGAACATGAAAAGGGACCTGGCCGTGATAAAAAGGCAGTGGTCCGGTGTTCAGTCATTTGGACAGAGTTTGTTCCTCGCTGGGTATGGAGAGGCGCAGTTAACCCCGGGGCAGTGTACAGGGTCAGGAGGAAACTCAATATGGAAATGGTTAATTTTTGTAGGGAAATTGGGTTTGAGAGGCTTGCTCATAAAGACATCAGATTTGACACAGTAGAGTACTTCAGGGGTGATGGAGTTCACCTATAGCGTATGGGCATGTAGTTGGGTTTGTTGGAAATCTGAGAGGTATTAGCCAGGGCTTTGAATGTACAGAGCCACTAGGACTAAATTCCTATGAGGAAGGGGGGGCAGAAAAAAGGGGAGGCGGCTTTTCCGCACACGCTCCCGCTTTTTGCTAATTGTTGGGTTTTTAAAAGTTGGTCAGGATTGGCAGAAGTCTTTAGTTCAGTGTTAGACATTTGTGAACAGGGGGAGGGAATGGGTAGGCAGGTAGGCTAAGTTTAGAGTAGATGTTTGGTTACAGTTGCAGAAAGGCAGGAAGGGGATTTGGGTTTAATCGGAGGGCAGGATTTGTAACTGCAATACTGTGTAATGTGGTTGTTATGTAATGTTATTATGTTATTGGCAGGGTGGGAAATTTTGATGTGGGGATCGTAGGGGCCGGGTGGAACAGGGGATCAGTTATTTGATGCATAGTGAAGTTTTAGTTTTGTAAGGCAGTTGCCAGTGTTCTCATTGTGATATGCACCTGTTTCAATAAAGCAGCCTTTTACACACACAAATTTGTCTCGGTTTGGCTAGCCCCCCTCTCTCCCAAAGATTTGACACGAGGTTAAACTGTTCACGGTCCTGCTGTTAAGTTCTGTCATCAGTAAAGGGACGCAAGTCAGTGGGCAACTTCTTTTCTTTATTTAAGAGACAGCTGACAGCAGGACAACACACAGCCCTGGCTAACTCTTCTACCTACAACCGCCCTCCTTCAATCCCTCCACTCCATTCCCCATGGAAACCCTTACATTCCAAAAGGAATGCAAAGAACCCAACATACTTTCACTGTAGAAGGTCCACCCTTGGATTGTGGAGAGCAGGAATGTGCACTTCTACAGGCAAGTGGCTGCTGGAAGACCATCAAACACGCTTCCAAGGATGCGTGCCACTTACACAGTTAATGCATCTCCTGAGAGCCTTTTTTCTGCTGTACTCCAGCCAGTAATATTGTGCAGGTGCAAGGGCAAGGACATTGCTTCATTTGCAAGGGGCCACAGCATTCAAATGCCGGAAATCCCCTATGACATTTCACAGGCACAACATGTGCTCAACGGGAATCACAGCACCTGTAATTCAAGCCAGCAGCAGCCATGAGACAGAAAAAGTAGAGGCAAACGCCGACTGAACCCCAGATGGAGATGTCTGAAACATCACATGTACATGTGCAATGACTTTGTCATACCCATCTCAAATCAGAAGAGTCAATGCTATGTTGAAAGCGATAATACCATGGTGAATTACAAAAAAAAGGGAACAATTGGCAGGCATTATTCCCAGTTCTCTGCCTTCAGTATTTGGGTTCCTGAGAGCAGGGTCAGTGATACCACATCCATAATAACCGAGCTAAATTTAGACCCCCACTACAGGACTCGTTTTGCACTGGACCAGGACAATTAATTCTTGTTTGAATTTAATTATTTATTTGTTTAATGATGTGTCAATTTTCAATACATAGGTTCATTAAAAGGCCCAACATCTTTTCGGTAGATCCCCTACCCTTCATCAGCATTTTTATGTGCATACATTTCACTAGGCCATCATCCCCTTTGGTATTGCTTTGTTCGCCCTAAGTTGGCAGAGTTTACCCAGACATGGGTCTCTTGCTCACTTTGCCACTAGATTCAAGATAGCCTGGCTGATGAGGGTTATGAACCCAAAACCTGTCCCAGGATGCTTGTTTCTGGTCCAGTGAAGACATGGCTTGGCAGTTCGGCGCTGGACTGTTCCCATGAGGCACAGGGTCAGACTGATTTGCATATGGCCATGTCTGAACTGGGGTGGTGGAATGAGCTAAAGAATGTTGATAGATTAAACTCAGATCAGTTGACTGGGGTGAGTGTTTGGTTTGCTCAAACGCTCTGTCCATCATCCCCTTTGGTATCGCAACTACATTTCACTAGTAACAATGACAATGAATGGCAGCTAAGTACAGATGTAAGTTGGGTGACAACACAAGACTATCTACTACATCACAGATTCCTGGGCCTCATAGATCATGGATATGCTTTGCCCCATTGTCGCAAATGCACTTCTGGATTTTTGAGGTAAACATAGGTTATCAAGCCCATCTTGGCAAACTCAACCTGTGTGCCAGACTCACGTAATGGGTAACTGAGTAAAATGAACATGAGGTGTCAGTAGGTCCTTTTCCTGGATGGACAGGTAAAATGACCTAAGCCTCTGAACTAAACATGTAGCTGCCCCCAACCTGTCTCACCACACACTGGCGAATGAGGTTATGAGTTAGAGCACGTGTTGTCAGTACAAGCCCACCATTCCCCTTATCCAAAAGATTTGTGTACTTTGCTGTTGAAGCAGAACATAAATTAGACAAATCCACCTTGGGCTCTCAGATGTTGATTCTGCGATGAAAAAACACTGGGTCATCCAGCTAAAGTTGGCAGTTCGGGCTGGACTGTTCCCATGAGGCACAGGGTCAGACTGATTGCATATGGCCATGATTGCATGTCTGAACTGGGGTGGCGGAGTGAGCTAAAGAATGATGATGGTACAAACCCAGATCAGTTGACTGGGGGTTAGTGCTTGCAATGTTCAACACTCTATCTATCACCCCCTTTGGTTTTGCTTTGTTCGCCCTAAGTTGGCAGAGTATGCCCAGATGTGGGTCCCTTGCACACTTTGCCACTGGATTCAAGTTAGCCTGGCTGATGATGGCTGATTAGCCAGAAACTGGTCCTAGGATGCTTGTTTCCGCTCCAGGGAAGACATGGCTTGGCAGTTCGGGCTGGACTGTTCCCATGAGGCACAGGGTCAGACTGATTTGCATATGGCCATGTCTGAACTGGGGTGGTGGAGTGAGCTAAAGAATGATAATGGATAAAACCCAGATCAGTTGACTGGGGGTGAGTACTTGCAATGTTCAACACCCTGTCCATCATCCCCTTTGGTTTTGCTTTGTTTGCCCTAAGGAGGCAGGGTATGCCCAGACGTGGGTCCCTTGCTCACTTTGCCACTGGATTCAAGCTAGCCTGGCTGATGACGGCTGATTAGCCAGAACCGGTCCCAGGATGCTTGTTTTCGGTCCAGGGAAGACATGGCTTGGCAGTTCGGGCTGGACTGTTCCCATGCAGCACAGGGTCAGACTGATTTGCATATGGCCTTGTCTAAACTGGGGTGGCGCAGTGAGCTAAAGAATGATGATGAATAAAACCCAGATCAGTTGACTGGGGGTGAGTGCTTGCAATGTTCAACACTCCGTCCACATCCCCTTTGGTCAGTCAGCTAAAGGTGACAATGGGTGATGCAGCTTTTTACACAGTGCATGAATGTTTGACCGTACAGTCCATAATGGGGTTGTTTGGTCAAATAAAAAATTCTATTCTTTGAGTCCATAGTATATATAATGGCTGTTTTTTTCACAGTCCTTGGCAGGAAGCATGGGTCATATGCTAGTATTCGGGTATTTCTACTGTAGTCTATGTCAGTAGGAAGACTCCACAAGAGGGTTAGCTGTGTCATTTTTTTCACTTATTCTTTTGTATTGAGCTTTAGATAAGTTGATGGGAAAATGAGAATTAAATTCATGTTTAAGATCTTTAGAAAAAGCTTAAAATTAACTGAGATAGAAAGTAAATTGATATTCTTTTCAATGGGAGATTATAAGATGGATAAAGCAGAACGAAGCTATGATATATATTCAAATTATGATTTTCATGACCCCTTCCTGTCCCCAATAGAAGGCACGTCCTGCATATGTCTGATGGCATAGAAAATATGGGCCGCATACAGTGGAAACTGGCCTTGTGCTTACTCCTGGCCTGGATCATCTGTTACTTCTGCATTTGGAAAGGAGTCAAATCTACTGGAAAGGTAAGACCTCAGCATCCATTTATTCTGATTCATTTTGTTTCGGATGCTAGTAGAAACCAACAAATCACAGACACTAGAACAGCAACATATCATGTTACTAGAAGGGCAATAAAAAATGTACCATGATTCACACGCCTATTTTCTACATGGTTCGGTTGACATGATACCCATTTGCTATGAAAATGAACCCCCTGAAATTGTTTTGGAACTGTTCACTATTAGAATGACTCTTCCATAATCAAAGTGGGCTGAATTGTTGGCCTTAGAAGAGAGAATTACTCCAGCTTCACCCAGTAAAACAGTACCTTATGAAGAAGCAGCTGTTCTAGGAGAAGCCGGATTATAAGATTGCTAAACTAGTATGATAGATAAGTAGTTTTATGTATGAGAGGCAAATAGCTGTCTGTAACTATGCTGTGACACATGCAGTTACAACAGTGGGAGAGTAGTCCATGCTGTGTGCATCAACATGTGTGGCGGTGGTCTGTGTGTGTTCCTTGTTTGCACTAAAGGAACGTACGTTCAGAGTCTGTTAAGGCACAGACTTTAACCATGCCAAACTCAGGGTTTGTGTTGAGTATGCACTTTGAGTGGGGTTGCGGCGATATTTTAAAACCACCTTAAAGGAACATTTATGTCTATGATGATCCCTGGGTGTGGAAGTCTCTCCTACATGATTGAAATCTCCCACACTTATACATTCTCTGGTTTGCTTATCTATCACCAACCTGGGACAGCCTTTGAATTTTTACATGCTCTGCCCTATGTTCTCGCTGTAAAATGCTCACAGAAAGCCAGTTTTACAGGGGGCGCTTCTCCACTAGGGCATCGGAGCGTCGCCCCACTGCTTTCTAGCACTGCGACAAACAGAAACATAAAATGGTAATGACTACCATTTTAGGTTTCTGCTTCTCGTACTGCGAGAAAGCAGAAGGGTTTGGTTGCTTGGTCGGGATGCTACTCTGCAAGCAGGGCTAAGCAGATGGGTAGGAGTGGTGTGCCCACTCCTCAGTGCGCATGACTGGTTTGGTCGGCCCTCTGGGGCCAACCAAACCAGTCATGCACTCTCTACCTTCTCCATGTAGGCTGCAATTCAGCCTATATGGAGAACATGGCCGGGCCATTAGACCCTGGGTGGGCGGCGTCCCGACCAATCACAACGCTGCTTGCAGCATTGTGATTGGCTTAGGGGTGAGAGCCTGATTGCCTGCTTCCTGTTCCTGCTTCCAGCAGGGTAGAAGAAGAGACGACGCGGAACCCAGCCGGCGGGAAGGTAAGTTATATTTTTTATTTATTTTTAAATTAACTCCTCGGGGTGACCCCCTCCCCGCATGACCCCTCGAACCCTCACCCGTGAGTCATGCAGGCCACGAATGCAATTGTACACTGTTGGGTGACTTAAATTTGAACCTCAAAGACAAAGTCTGCGAACGCATAGTGCATTTTCTCATCTATACAGCTCCATCAATCGGTTATGTCACCAACTCACAATAAAGGGCATCTACTTGATCTAATTCTCACGAATATTCCATGCATGACAGTGAAAGTACCCTTTCCAGTCTGCTGGTCAAATCACTTTATCATTCACTTTTCCCTCCAATAAAGCCCCCATAACAACACAACCAAGGATTACTCAGCAATGGTCTAGGTTAGACACGGCATGATGAGAATTGACCTCACACAAGGCAGTTTCTGATCTACCCAGAGAAATTTCCGTATCATATACTGCATTGAAGGACTGGGTAAATGTTTCCCTAGAAAAGTTTATTCCATTAAGACTGAGCAAGAATGCTACGCCTAAATCAAAAGCTCTATGGTTTTCTGCAGAATTAAAAGAGCTAAAGCAAGAATGTGAAAGAAGGGAAATGAAGCGGAGGGTTATTTCTCATGAAACATACAAAATCAGATCAAAAAGTATCAGCATGCTATCAGGAAAGCACCAATGTATGATTTTACAGCAAGGACTGAAAATTCCTCTAAAACCCTGACGGAGCTCTACAAATTTGATACCTCCTTCTTGAACCTGGCATCACAGGTGCAGGCCTGCTCCCTCTGAGGCCTACTGTGATCTAACTACTTTATTGGGAAAGCAAGGCTTATTTATGACACACTTGGGGCATGGAACTATAAGAACATGATCATCAAGAACATCTTAGCGGATAGGTCACAGTGAGGACTTTTAGTCTTCACACTGGTCAGCAAGGAGAAAAATCTGACTGTAACAAAACTGTAAAATGCTGCTCCTCATTGGATCCTGCACCCCAAGACATCCTGCTGCAAGGGGGGGTACCATTCTCTTAGTACTTACTGACACATAAAATAAGTCTTAAAAAGCTGCTGTGTGCCTGACATTTGGAAGCACGCTATCATCAGACCACTATTATAGAAACCTACTCTGTACCCAGAGTTAGTTGAAAGCTGTAGGCCCATTTCCCTCCTCCCTGGTGTTTTCAAAATTCTGGAAAAAGTGATAAATGTCTGTAAACATCCTACACCATACTCAAACGGGTTTCCAATCAGGGTGTATACAGAAACAGCACTCCTAATTGCCACTGAGGAGCTAAAAAAATGCATTGACCAAAATGGGTCTGCTGCTCTCATTATGCTTGATTTAAGTACAGCATTTTGGCATGGTTTCCTACCCAACGTTGCTTTGCAGGTTGGACGTAGAAGGGATCACAGGACGGGCGTTACAAAGGCTCTCGTCTTTCCTAAACAACAGAAGCTTTCAAATTAGCGAGGGGCCATACGTTATGAGAAATGCAGGGACTCTTATTCGAGTTTACCGGCGTGGGGACAGAGGACGCGAGATAGGCGCCTGGTCGTGCAGAAGAGATTCTGGAGACCGGCTAGCGGTGGAACTGCTTAATACTTACAAATACTGCTTTGGATCCTTTTGGAAGCTCACCTCAGGCCACAGGATCTTGCGGCCTGGAATTATCACCATATGAAACACTATAATACTGAGAATACGTACAGTCGTGAACAAGTCGCATTTACTAATTTACAAGAGTCGACGAAACACGTGTTGGCTTGGAAAACGAGAACGCCTGACATCAGGAAGACTGATTAAAAAGATGAAAAATTGATATAATCCATCCACTTTGTTGTGTGTTTTTACAAACCTCTGAAAAGATTGTCTCTTGAACATGACGTGTGCTAGGGTATAATTTTAAAATTTTTCCATGTTTCCACCACCCATCACCTAAAGTGTTGTGTTCCCCAAGGCTCTTCCTTAAGCTTGACACTTATTAATCTTTATGTTCGTCTACTATCAGACATCATTTTCTCTCTAGGTTTTTCTGTAGTGTCTTATGCATACGAAACACTGATCATTGTCTCCCTCACGCCTAAAACTGGACTTATCGAATAGCAGCTTAACTTGTGCTTAAAGCAAGTCACTGATTGGATGACTGACAGCTGTCCTGGAGGTTGGTAACAGCTTGCCACTTTGGAACCAGCTAAACTGTTCCACTACCCTGGGGGATCGTCTGTCCAACAAGCCAGATGTGAAAAGCCTGGGTATTACACTGGACAGTAAACTCACCATGGGAGCCCAAGCCAAAAAACTAGAATCCAGCTGTTTTGGCCTCTTATGATCCCTCAGGAAGGCCTAATATTTTTATCACCAACAGACGTGTTTCGGCATGATGCCTTTGTCAATGTCTGTGCATTTATCTTTTAAGTGACAATTATAAACACATACTTACATTTCATTGGATGATCACCTTGTGTGTAACAAAGGCGTGAAGCCGAAACTTGTTTGTTGGTGATTTGTAACAGAGTACCAGCAAGTATCCTGTGAGTGTCACCTGTTTTCTTTTGGAGTGTGGAGACTGACTTTGCGATACCACCACTGTTACGTGAACAGGGCTCTCCTGCAAGTGCAGGCGATCTTGGTGGACTGGACACATATATATATATGTGTATATATATATATTTATATTCCACAACGCTCTCCTGCGTATAAACCGCTGCCTGCCTCGAGAGTTGCGTCGTCACCCGGACCCCACAGGAGCAGGCCCATAATATACGCTCCAAGCTACCGTTGTTTTGCCAAAAAGATAATGACAACGCCTTGTGTAGCTGGCTGAAAATTAGTTTATTGCGGCCTGACTCTAACGTGTTTCAGTTGTCCTTGCAGCTTTGCTCACCGATATTTACACAAGTCAGAGCAGCCATTTTAAACTCATTTTGGTGCGTGTCACATGTCAACTACAAAACAAACAAAAGTGTAGACAGACTCGTAGTTTTTCAATGTTACTACACAATACATGCAAGTAAGTAAATATGTTTATTGTGCAGTTAATTAAAACCATTACAAAAAATTGAGCGTCGTTTATATGCAATAAAACATCAGTTTAAAAGAGGCTGATGACAACAGTTTAAAAGCGCACGTTGAGATCGCGGAACGGATCGACTCCCCCAACCTTGATGACCCATCGACTAGTTTCTTCATTTTTATCAGTTGAAGTTAGCAGCAGTTCATGAGACAGAATTGCCCCTTTTGTCAGAGTCTTAGCTACAGAATAAAGGCAGGTTGAAAAGTGAAAGTTTGTACTGCATAGTCCCGTCTCAACATTCAACATTCATTAGTTTGTACAAGGGTAAGTAGCCTATTGATACTTTCCTTTGAGGCTTATATGTTAATGTTAATGTTAATGTTAATGGGTGACTTATATAGCGCACGGCTACTCCAAGGAGTGTCCCGGCGCTTTCTGACCCATTACTGAAAAAAGGAGAAGGACAACAGAAACATAACAGAATTACTGATTAAAAAGCCAGGTTTTCAGGGCCTTTCTAAAGGCAAACAGGTTGGGGATGCGGCGGAGATCAATGGGAAGGGAGTTCCATAGTTTGGGGGCGAGATGTTTAAAGGAACGTCCACCAATTCTGGCCTTCTTAATGGGAGGCACCATTGCCAGGCCAAGATTTTCCGACCGGAGAGATCTGGTGGGCTTGTAGAAAGAAAGCCGTTTCTGAATGTAGGAGGCCCCTACCAAATGGAGTGCCTTATGGGCCAGTGTAAGAGCTTTGAATGTGATTCGCTTCTTAATCGAAAGCCAGTGCAGGGAGGAAAGCAACTCAGATGATCTGGCTTGCCGGGGTAGGCCGAAGATGGCTCTGGCCGCAGAATTTTGTACAACCTGGAGTTTGTGCAAAAGATAATCCGGCAAACCCAGGTAGAGGATATTTGAATAGTCAAGCCTGGAACAAATCAGAGCTTGTACTGTCAGCTTCCTATGGGCTAGAGGGAGCAAAGGAAGGAATTTACGCATCATTTTTAACAGGCCAAAGCAGGTACCCGTGAGGCCTGTGATCTGTGTTTTCAAAGCAAGGGTGTTATCAATTTTGACCCCAAGGTTTTTGGCGACCAGAGAGGAGGAGGAAGGGGGGGACATGCAGACCGGCCACCATTCCTGCCAGGGCGGATCTGCCTGACAGCCGAAGAAGAGCACCTCAGATTTATCAGGGTTGCACTTGAGGCTGCTTCGCTGAAACCAGTTGAAGACAGCCCCAAGGCAACCACGGATGCTCTCCCCGTCGAACTCCTAGCCCTTCTTGCATGTGCAAAAAATGCTTAAAGTTGTATACCTAAAAACACAGTTACAGATGTGAGTGCATAGGATTGACAGGTCGTCGCCATCTCTGTTCCAGTACAGCTTCATCGATGATCCGATGATATCTGTTTTAATCGAAGGTCCGCTGCAGTTAAATTTTTTACCAGGTAGCAGCTTAATTGAATGTCTTCGCCAGAGAAGGTTGCAAGCACTGCTTGTCGGCACGACCGTATTTGATTTTTGTTAAAAATGGGTCTGAGTAGTGATCGGCGTTCCCGCATAAGCTCAGGGCAAATGGTTATGTCCTCCTCTCCTTCCCCGCAGAGGCGGCACGTTGCTGGCTTTGGCGGGCGCAGCCAAGGTGGCAGATGGTATGCTGTTGGCAATAAACCTAACCTGAATTTCAGAAACTTCTCTTTGGTGGATTTAGAGAAGTTAGAGAGTAGGTAAGCTTGAGGAGACGCTTTACAGTAAGATTGAATAGTGAGCCAGCCATGTGAAAGCTCCGTCAAGGCCGCTTTGTCTTGTATAATGGACTCTTTTTTAACAATGTTGTTCACATTTTTTTTAAGCTTGCCATAGTCCCCCGACGTTGCCCAGAGTTGCCGTAACCCCAGTTTGTCCAGTGCAGTATCCAAGAAGTGTCTAGCTGGGCAGGTTTCTGTGGTTTCTACTTCTCTCCACAAGTAGAAGTTTAGTGTTTCTGGCTGCCTTTTTTTGATCTTGAACCAGGTTTTAACAAAAGCTCCTTTTCTGGCTAGCTCCTGTCTTTGTATCCCAAATTCAAGCCGCATTTGCGCAGGAGATGTGTATCCAGGCAACCCATATATTATTCTCAGCACTCTAGCAATGATGTCATTCAATGTTTCCGCGTCCCTCCCCCTCATGTCTTGGCTTCCATATGTAATTGATGGAATAAGTTTCGCCTGTATCACCTTGGTCAGAGGGAGAAAACTTGGCCCAGCGGTTATATTTTTCAGGTTTCTTAGTGCAATTGCTGTTGTTAATCCCCTCTTTTTTATTGCCTCGCATTGTGCTTTGTAGTTGCCTTTTCTATCAACCATGACCCCCAGATATTTATATTCTTGTACGACTTCAAGCTTAACTTTTGCCAGGTGCCAGTTATACTATATTTTTATTTTATTTTGATTTACACACATGACTTTTGTTTTATCTTGGTTAATGCTTAGTCTATTGATGACTGAGTATTGAGATGTAGTGTCCAGCAGGCGTTGTCGTCCCATGGGTGTCCGGCTGATGAGTACTAAGTCATCTGCGTATAGAATGTTAGATATCTGGCGACCTCCTAGCTTCGGGGCATGCACATTAATTCCATTGAGTTGGACTGAAAGCTCGGCCATAAATAGATTAAAAAGTGTCGGGCAAGTACGCACCCTTGTTTTAGTCCTGAGGTTGTGTTTATCTTTTTTGATAAGTGGTCTCCTGCCCCCAACTTTACTTGTACCCAGGTGTTACTATGCAAAAGGATTAGTTGTCTCAGGAGTAATGGTGGGATACCTAACATTTTTAATTTTTGCCACAGAATATATGATCAAATGCTGAACTGTAATTGATGAAGCAGATGTACAGAGGCTGTTTGATTACAAGTGCAGTGTCAATCCTTAGTGAGAGGGCGGAGATGTTAGTAGCATTGTCCATATCTCTACAAATACCAGTTTGATTATAGGGTATTGCTTTGATTTATGTGTCCCATGTTGTTAATTCTTGTAGAAGTACCCCGGCATAATATTTGGCCTAATTGTCAGGAAGAGCTACCAGCCAATAGCTCTTTGGGTCGCTCCTGTTACCTTTTTTGTAAATGGATGAGATTATTCAGCCCCTCCACGATGATGGTATTATTGATGTCTGTAGGATTTTATCAAAAATCGGTTTTAGGACTATGGCCCAAAATTCAGCATCTTGTTTGAATAGTATAGGCGGGATCCCATTTGGGCCAGGAGCTCCCTCATGTCTACCCTTCAAGATTCTCTTGTAAACTTGGTTATTTGTGAATGTGAGGTTCTGAGCATGTTCTGCATTGAGGTTTCGCTGGTGCAGGTGGGTTTCCGTGCTGGGTGCGGGGTTATTTAAGCCAATTTGGGGAGTCTGTTTTTTGTTAAAATGAGATTTGAGGTAGCTTGTCCAAGCATCTTCTGTGACATTGGAGCTGATGTGCTGACCTTGCGGGTTAGATAAGGCATTAATTTTTTTCCAAAACTGTGCGCTTTTGATATCGTACAGAGGTGTATCCCAAAGAGATTCCTCGCTTCCTTTTTATCTTGCCATATACGTTTTTTACGGGTAGCTTTTAACTGCCGCAGTTCTTGCAGTGCTGAGTGATCATTCTTCAGCCTCCGCAGTGTGTAGTTTATCCGTACTTTTAGCTGTTTTAATTTGACGTTGTTACGTAGGGTGGAGCCTGACCGTAAGTTTTGATAGCACTTTATTCTCCTGTTTCGAGAGTGGCCCTTTAAATCTCCGTAGCTATTACGTAGGGCGTTTGTGAATGCCTCCCAGCCACAATTATGTCGGGGTTGGCTGCTTTCCCTTTTTCCCAGAGTTGTTTTTCTAAAGAGAGGAGTCCCTCGCGATCATTGGTTCTACATTTTACTCTTCTTTCGTTGTTGGTGTATTCTGAGCAGATTGTGTTTGCTGGGGTCAGTTTGTATAATGATTGATCTTCTATCGTGATTTCTTGGGTAAGTGGTCACTGGAATCTACGCTTCCAATGCAATAGTTTTTTACTCTTGTGAACATATGGCGAGAGCAGAATGTGTAGTCAATTGTGGACCTTGTTGATGCATTGTTAAATGTTGCTGTTTGTGGGCGATCTCCAGGAAATCTGCTGTTTAATGCACGTGAGCCCAGTCGCTCTAAGAACGACAACAGATTTTTCGAGGTGTTTGTGAGTCTTCCATCTATGCTGATGGCTTGGGACAATTCCTCCCAGGCAAATGGATCCTCCTCTGAGTTGATGTCGTCAGCTCGTTTCCTCAGCATGTTTAGGTTGAAGTCCCCTGTAATTATTCAGTTATTTATTTTCTTCTCTGTTATAATATTCACCAGCTCCTCCTTTAATTGTTGACTCCCTTTGTTTTTGTCAATTGGGTGCAGATAGAGGTTCACAAGTATTATATGTTCTTTTCTTGTCTTCCCCTGTAGAGTAATTCGAGTTACTTGTATTTCGTTTGGTGGCGCTAGGTTGTATAGTAAGGGTTCTGCTGCGTAAATACTGCTTATGGAGCTGTATGTAGCTAAACCTCTCTTTTTGTGTCCGAATTTAGCATTTCTAATTGCCGGTAGGTGAAGCATGTTGAAGCCATGCAGTGCCGTCGGTGCTTCGCTCCATGTTTCTTGGAGTGAAATTATATCAAATTTTTGCAGGTAAGATTGCAGTTCCAGGGCCGAGGTCTTATCTCCCAGTCCATTGATGTTCCAGGAGCAGATTTTCAATGAGTTTTTGAGTGGGAGTGCTTGCTTTTTGGAATGTCACAATATTTCCGTTTTTATGTTTATTGTCCTGGTAACCGTGCTCCACTCCAGTGTTGATCTGCTTCTGTCCGCATATGCACTAAGTGCAATGTGTTCTCTGTTCCCCCTGTGCTCTGTGCTGAAACAAATTGTGGGCTCGGTTGTCCAGAGCCAGGGTTTTTTTCTTGGTGCTTAGGTTCCGCCAACAAGGGGTCAGGATACCTTGGTTTTTCAAGTGGCTGGAGTTTGATGCCCCAATCGTTGAACCTATGTTGTTCCTTTAGGATTCTCTCAGCTAGGTATGGTGTAGCCCAGACTGTTTTCGTTGACTCTGTGCATGGGTGATCAGGCGATTCTTTAAACTCAACTGACTCCAGGTCAGTGGTTGTTATGTTCTTTAAAGTGTTGATGGGCCTTAGTAAATGCAAAATGTTGCCTCTGTTTAATATGTCAACCCGTCCCTTTGATATGTACTCTGGGTGAAACATAATTGTAGTTGTTGTGCCAGACTGCCCTGTTTGTGAGTCCTGAGTGTTCTCTGTCACTGTTTAGACCTCTGTTAATGGTGATGGCCTCCGCACTGGTATAGTCATGCCAAGTAGCTGGCTGTTGTTTGCTGAAGCTTTCTCCATACTTGGCACTGTTGTTTTAGATATCTCCCCCTCCCTGCAAGTGCTTCTTTGTGAGGCTGTTTTATCCCCTACTGGCTCCAGCGGTCCATTGGTTGATAATGTTGTAGTTATCAGTGGTTCCCCTGTCGTGCTCCAGCTTTTGGTCCCCAGTTTTTGTACCAGACCATCAGTAATTGAGTCATTGGCAATTGTACGCACAGTAATTTCTAGTGCTTTTTCCTGGGTTGGGCTCTTTTCCTCTTCCCGACCTGGGCCCGCGTTTGCTTCTTCCCTACAAGGATAGATTAGTTGATCGTCCGGAGGTTCAACCCGGGGACTGTGTATTTCATCCTTACTGTGTGGCAGTGCCTGGATGGGTTTTTGGTTTCGCCCCTTCCTCCTTTGTTTTCTCCGCTGTTTAGACAATAACTGTGCACCTTCTATCGGTTCCTGATTGTCCGGGGATCTAGTGGATTGAGTGACCTTACTCATCAGGACTGCTCTTGTTCCTTCGGCTTGTGCACCGTTATTTAGCCCTAATATGGGTAAGTCCCCCTCCTCAGGAGCCTGCCTCCCGTCTGGGCCTCACTTGCAGTTAGCTTAGCCTGAGCCTTGGGGCCCTGGGCCTTTCTTGACTTTATTGTTTGCTGACTACTAATGCTGGTGTAGGCCACACCAGGCGCTATTTGGGCTGGCACTGCTTTCCTGATGTCGGCAAGGAGGTTGTCCAGTGCTAATGGTAATGTTGTTAGCTTGTCCACAATTGTTATACAGGTGCAGCTAGCCTGGGACAATTTTGTCTCTGGATGTGCCCTCTTGATCTGGTTGTTAAGGTCTGCCAACTTGTCGTCTATGCCTGCCACAAAAAATGAGAGTGTGTTGAGGACTGACAGCTGGAGGTCCATCTATTCTGAATGGTACTGCAGTGCATTCACAGACATTTGCATTGTTTGCAATAAAGTGCACCAGACGTCGTCTTTGCTTTGTCTTCTAGCTTTTTCAATGTTGGATATTGGAGAACTGTTATTTCTTCTTTCTGGCTCGCCTCCAGAGGCAGTGGAATAAGACGCGACCAATTCCTCCCATTCTTCAGGAGTAAGATATGATGACTCAGGTTCAGTTCCGTGAGAAATTACTGATCTTACTGGTTCTCGATTCATGTCACAGACAGGTTGAGCTGGTTGAGCTGCGACAGTGAAAGAGACAAGACTATGTTGAGTATTAGATTTTTCGTTGCTCAGTTGGGCACGCACATCTTGTGCTGACGATGTTTCCCCGGCGTTGGTATTTTTTGGTATTTTGTAGAAGTCTTCACTGTCTCCTTTGCTCATGTAAGCCATGCTCATGTTTACTTTGCACGCCTCCTTGTGCTTACGTGGCCCCAGGTTTTCCTGTGAGTCCAGCTCAAAGGTGCCCAAGGTGAGGCTGTTTTCGTTGCGGTTATCCTCCGTGTTGGCCTTTCATGTCCAGTCGATGTAAGGGACCATGAGGAGCTATACTGCGCTACTGGTTTCCGTGAGTTTCCACATCTCCTTCCTGTACATGTGGGGACATTTTGTCTAAGTATCCATCCTTGACGTGCTTGTAAGTGGTGCAGTTATAGTTATAGGGGATGCAGTTATTGGTCATTTCCCCCTTTTTTTCCTCCGTGCCTTCTTCTCCGCCCTCTGCAGTTGATGCTCTGCGGCTAGCCGCCTGTCCGGGCATGTTTTGCTTGCACTCATTGTCTATTTCAGTGGTTGTAGGGAATGGTGTCTCCAGATGACTCAGGACATTGTGACCCGGGTGATCGTTTTTCTCAGATCGCTGGGGTTTTGCCTTCTTAGTTATGGCCGGTGCGACTTCTCCCTCTTTAGGGCTCACGTCTCTGCTACTGTAGCTTTCGCCGGTGACTGCTGAGCTTCTGCAGTCTGGCCCCTGCTGCTGCCATTGCTGCTGTTCTACCAACTGCTGTTTCGTTTGATGTGCATATAGAGGTTGGAGTGGCTCGGGGAGATTAGTTACTTTACTGCTGTTTATACACAGTACCGGCCCAACATCTTTTAGGAATTAAAACTCTGTGTACATTTCGGGTTGGTAACATGGCTTGGTCAGGATTGGGTCTCTGCATGTCTTGCTTACTATCCCGCTTGTCGAGGGTTCGGAATTGGTAAGCAGTGGGGAAATTAGATTGAAGACTTTGCCTTTATCCTCGCATCTGCTTCGGCGCCTCCCTTTTTTAGTGACTGCTTGGCTGCACTCCTCATCCTTTTGGCAGGGTTTACTGGTGCCAACTGCCTTGTCTTTCCAGACCGCATTATTGCGTGCAAAATTCTAAAAGCTATAAGCTATTAGATTGAAGTAGTTGTGTTGACTGTCCGTTAACTGTCTATTGTGGCCACAGTTTTTCCCGGGGTCTAGTTTTTTCAATGCTGGTGTCGAGCCTCCCACTTCCCGCTCGCTCTTAAGCCTCTCTGGGTGCCCCTCGCCACTGAGGCAAACGGGGAGGAGGAGAAGAGCGCAGCTGGAGCGCAGCTAGAGTGGCACCAAAACTCCTAGCAGCTGACTTCAGGGGTATCTCCAGCGGCTCCTGCTCCTGCCGCTGCAGGTGTCTCAGCTGCTGTATGGAGACTTGAGGCCGCTGTCAGCCGGCTTTTTCCCTGCTTTCCTCCTGCTAGTTGGCAGGCTGCCCCCCGCTTAGAGAAGTCTCTGATGAAACTCAGGGCTCCCACTGCGGCCACTGGCTCCCACTGCTGTGGCAGACCCCCCCCACTTGACTCCTGGATAGGTTCTAGTTTGGATCGCTCGCTGGAGGTGCTGGAGATGCTGGGGGGTGCTGAAGGCGTCTTTTAAGTTGCCTGTTGGGGTCTTGGTGTGGCTTTTACGGTGTCGGTGTCAGTATCGGCCCAGCTGTAGAGTGGCTGGAAGCTGCATGCCGCTGCACGCTGCAGGGGGGGACTTGCAGGCTTGCAGACGTCATGCGGCACACAGCAGCGGCGGCAACAGGCAGGACAACCAGGGACCGGGAGCTGAGAGCCGTCGCAGATCCACAGCCTCTCATGCCAAAACACCCCCCACAGTCCTGACCCTCAGCCTCAACCTAGGCTGACAAAGACTGACCAAAAACTGTCCGCGAGCCTCACCTCACGCTGCTGCCACCGATCTTGTCCAGCCAGTTCCTTTCCTTCCTTGCTTCTCCTTACGGCTGGGCTGAGCTAAGCTGGGCTCGGCTCTATTTCACTGGCGATCGTGACCCCGTAACCCCACAACCACAGCTGCAGTCCACAGAGGTAGGACAGGGAGCGTTCGTGAGTTCGTGCGGCGTGCAGGAGGGCAGGTGGGCGGGCGGTTGGGCGGGCAGGCAGATCCGTCGAGTGCTGAAACGGCTGCCGCTAACCTTTGATGCCCCCCTCCTCCATGCAGTCTGTTCAGTCCGTGCGATCGCTCGCCTCTCACTGTCGCTGTCAACTCATTTGCCAGTGCAGCCTGATCCGCTGCTAATTGCCGACTGCTCCACTCCAACTCTGAGTTCCAAGGAAAACCAGAACTGGAGTCTCTCTCAGGGGGTCCGCAGGCTAGGCTCCAACCACATTAGTCATCTGAATACCCAATACATGCAATTCATCGTTTGACAATAAAGTTATAATGACAAACTTTGAACTAATTTACATTACATGATTCAATAATGAACAAGCCAGCAATTAACCGCATTATTCATATGCTTCGGTTTTATACAACGCATGCTATCTCAATTTTGCCTTCTCAGTTTTGAAAGCAGCACGCGCGCCTATCCTGTAGAAATTACATGATTGATTGCATCTTTCAAGCCCAAGTAGGCAAAAAATGACCAAATCGGCAGTGTGGTATATGGCATGACAAATTCATTATTCATTGTAGACGAGCTGCGCATTTCAAGTTCATTTAATTCTCATAACCCAGTGGGCAGACTCCCTATTTTTAATTTGATGTTATTTATCAAAAATGTTCAACAATATCAATATCAACAATCCAGCCCCTGTGGACAAACTCATTCTAGAAGTATGACTAAGAGATAACATCCAATTTAACAGCTCGAATATTATACTGCATACACAAGACAAAACTGGGTCTCATTTCAACAGTACACCTCTTCAGTACTTAATGCACACTTATTTTCTGGTTTGAACCATACCTACTCGACTGTCTAAAGTGCATTAAAACATACTTAAAAATCACGAGTGGCAGACAATCATTTCCTTACATTACAGATTCACATCTCTTACAATGCGTATACATGTCCTCTTCAACATTAAGGCCCTCCGGTTGCTTAGAATTCATCTCTTTAATATATCTTGATTCTAATTTGCAGAGTTTTTTCTCACGATTCCCTCCTTGTATGTCTTTTTCCACAGCATCTACCACGTAGTATGAGAACCCTGTCACCGCTTTGTTGTGAAATTTCTCAAAATGATGGGCAACTGCATAGGCACGGTCACAATTTTTTATTACTCTGAGATGTTGCAACACACGTTTGTGTGCCTCTAGGGTTGTGCTGCCCACGTACCGCAGCCCGCATGGGCGCTGCAGGACGTAGACAGCAAAATCCGTTTTGCTATTAAATTTGCCTTGAGTTTTCCGCAAGTCATTTGATGTGCCTACTCTGTATTCATTGGTGTTGATACCATAGCGAGAGGCTTTACATTTGGTACATTTTAAAAAGCCCTGCTTTTTGTCCAGACAGATTCCTTACACTACCTACTTCTTCAATGCATTTTTGACCAGTTCTTGCCTAAAGGACTTAACCCGTCTGAATGTTATCTCTGGTCTATGTAGGACAGCTTTGCCTAAGACTGGGTCATTTTTGATCAAATGCCAATGCCAATGGTGGTTTAGAATACTTCTCACTTTATCTTGCTGCAAACTATATTTGGTGATTAGCCTGCATTGATTTACCTTATTTGTACTTTTCTCTTTTGGAGCCCCCCAAAAAATATCCTCTCTTTTCAGTTTGTCGACTTTAGAGATAGCTGAATCAATCCATTTACCTGGGTAACCTCTCTTCTTGAATCTACACTCGAGATTTAGTAGTGAACAAGATCTCAGATGTGATCGAAACACGTTGGTTTTGTGTTTTCAACTTGGGAGTGATGTAAAATAAATATGCTTGATATATATATATATATATATATATATATATATATATATATTCACTGAAAAAACCATAGGTTATAGACCATATATAGTTAGGAATTAGCATTTAAAAAACCTTATTTTACTCACACAAAACCATTGAAATTCCATATATAGTTAGTTGCACTAACTATATATCGCGCACCCGCAATCCACTGCTGATGATGTCACATATTACATCATTCATGACATGGTCAGTGACATCACTGATGACATCACTGATGACATCTCAAATGACATCACTGATGACATCACTGACGACATCTCAAATGACATCACTGATGACATCATCCAGTGACTGTGTGTTTCTGTAAAGTTTAAATATGTTTTACATATTGAAGAATGAGTAGATGTAGAAGTGTCTGGATGAAGGATTTAGTAGGTGCGTGACTGACTGTATGAGTGAGTGATTAAATGTGTCTCACTGAATGCATGGGTTAGTGACTAAACTGTCTTAATTTGTGCATCATTATGTCTGTTGTTCTGTAAACTGCTGCATGTGTTGATCAGTAGCTATATGAGTAACTATATGGGTTATTGATTGATTGCCCAAGTATTTGCATGGGAGACTGAGTGTGTGTGTGGCTGGCTGGGAGGTGTGTGACTCTGTGCAGATCAATGTGTACTACTATCAATGATTGTATAAGAGACTAAGTATGTGTTAGTATATGGTTGAAAACGTAAGGTGCTCTATGTTTAACTGTATAAACTAGAAAATGGAAGTGTGATTGATTCTTTACAGGACTGACTAGGTGTGTGAGTAACTCCATGGATGAGTGGCAGAGTGTGAGTGTCTGTATAGGTGTATGAGTGCATATGATAGTGTTGTAAAGATGAGTGATTGTATGTATGAATGATTGTATGGGTGAATGAGTGAATGTGTGTGTAGACGTACGAATCAGTGAGTGCGTATGTAGTAACTAGTATTGGTGTGTCAATGGTTTCAAAAATTATACTCTGTATTTAACACTGGGTGAAACAGAGGTTATATTAAAATGTGAGGAGATGCATTGTATTGTCACATGAATGATATCATCAGTGATGTGGTCATTGATGTCAAATGAGATGTCATCAGTGATGTCATTTGAGATGTCATCAGTGATGTCATCAGTGATGTCACTGACCATGTCATGAATGATGTAATATGTGACATCATCAGCAGTGGATTGCGGGTGCGCGATATATAGTTAGTGCAACTAACTATATATGGAATTTCAATGGTTTTGTGTGAGTAAAATAAGGTTTTTTAAATGCTAATTCCTAACTATATATGGTCTATAACCTATGGTTTTTTCAGTGAATTTTCAAGGTTTTGTAAATGCTAATTCCTAACTATATATGGTCTATAACCTATGATTTTTTCAGTGAATTTCAATGGTTTTTTAATAGCAAATATCATAAGCTGTCGAATGTCAAGTACGTGGTAAGTGAAAACATTTTCGTGTTTATGCACACTGATCTGCTTTGAATGGTGCCCCCCCCCCTCATTTCTATTAGGAGTACTCTCTCTTTGCAGATAGTGAAAGGTAGTTAACGCAGGCCTTTGCCCCCGTTGTAATCCGTCGTGCCTGCTTCTCTCTCCATTTGATTGATTGTTATCCAAGTATTTACTGTTTTAGAATTAGTTCTCTTTGGTTCATTCTCTATTTACAAACAAACACAGAGTCGCAATACTCTGTTTAGTCTTTGCAGATAACGAAAAATCGTGTAAAAAAAAAGAAAAGGAATCGAGTAAAATCAGTAGGCCACTAATGGGATCTCTTTTTGACCTCGCTAAAATAGAAACATTAGGAACAACCCCTCATGACAAATACAAAACTAGTGAGATGAACTGAACTCCACACAATGATGGCTGCAAAACAGCTCGGCTCCGCCACCCACCCCGCCCAAAATAACGATAAAGAGCGGCTGCCATGATTGGTTGCGGAATGGCCACAACGGAGCTACGAAATGGTGCTGCTCTCATGCTAACCCCAGCTTCAGTCTGAAACATCCAGAAACACTGTAGACTACCAATTCGATCAGTTCCGGTAGCGCCCCAATGTAACCCGGTAGAGAAGAACTAGCCCTCCCCTCTTTGACTGATGGTTCTTGTTGCCTGTCCCTTCTGTTGTCATTTAACAGAACTATTTAGCCTGCTGAAAGGGGTTGTGTTTCGACCGCTGGTTGGTGGAGACATTTTGACTATATTCTGGACCTGCGTTGTCGCGTAATGCGTCATATGACGCGCCGCGTTAGCGCATCCGGAAGTCATCCGGGGCGCGCAGCGCGTAACGTAAGCATAACAAGTCATGTGACTTGTTAATAAAACTTTTCATTGGTTCATTTTACTTTTCTTATTGTAATGATGAAAGGCTTGGTCATATCACCTAAAAATTACGCTTTTAATTACTTCCGAACATTATTTTTTCTTAAATATATGTTATAATGTTCCAGGCTAATGTACTTTCCCGGAAATTTTACAACTGTCCTGCAAGTAAAATATATTCTTTTTTCGAGAAAAAGAGCGTTTCTTCGTCCCATGACGGAGCCGTTGAGCAAAAGAGGGTCGACCTGCTGTCTTAGTCGCCGATACGCCTGAATATGAGATTCTTATCGATCACTTTATGTTGCAGGAATAGAAAACACAACAGCCCTTGACCATTTATCTTTACTGCGTTCCTTCGTATTATACCTTTTACCCTTCATGTAATTGGTCTGCTTTATTTCACTTGCCTTTTAATGATTCTAAAACAGTGACTATTATTAAAAACTTTACCAATGTATATACTACTACCATGTTTTCTTTTAAAAACCTTTATTGTGAAAATTTCATTATACAAATACGAGCCTATAACCACGTGGGCCAGTTACAATAAAATTATCTAGATATACATTTGCGGGCAAGTACCATGGGTGACGTTAATTCGAATTTTCAACAGTACAGTAATCAATAACACATCAGAACTTAATATCAATAGGGATGTCGAAATATTCAATCAATTCTCGTCCCCGCCCGCCATGTGCTTCAAAACTGCATACGTATCTCGTGATTTCAAGGTGCTGCAACCAGTACACAACAAGGAGTTACGAGTCCCATTTATTCCGGCGCCATTTTGGGCGAGGACGGGCAGGTCCAGGATATAGTCAAAATGTCTCTACCAACCATCGACTATGATGATGTTCATATGCTGTATTTATTAGAGTAACACTCATCTGTCCACATGAAATTAATTTACCACAATCTAAACATGTCATTTTAATCTTTCCAAAGTTCTTCTAAATATTTGGGACCGTTTCCCTTGCCTCTGAAGCTCTCAGTGCCACTTCTTTGATGAATGTACGAGCAGGTCAGGGGTTCTCCTCCAAATCTCTCTTTTATGCAGCACTATAATTAATTGGTGCCACCTCTCCATATGACGATGCATGGTATAGTTACCACAACTATATTTTTTTTCGGTTCCTCTGGAGAGTTCATCGTGGCAGATGAAGCGTGTAACGTACCGGGCATTTACCTTTTTTTGCATGTACAGGAAAGGAAAAAAAAATCGAGCGTCCGAGTTCTAAGGTGTCCCAGGGCCATTTTAGTGGACCAGGCCCAAATCCAAAGAACAGGCCGCCATTTTGAGAGTCCTCTTGCAGCCGCCTGTCGCTGTAGCATCAAGAGCAGCCGAAACTCAGCTGAATGGCAACTGAAACGGTAAAGGGGCGCCCCACTACATTTCAGCATTGTAGGATGACCACACCAGTACAGCAACTTGCTAGACATCACCTCGGTGCCATCCGGATCTCGGCGCCCCACTGCAGATGAAGTGCCTCTCAACTATGAAACCACCACGGTGACATCCGGATCTTGGCGCGTTGTGCTGCCTTCGGCCTATTCGCACATCGGTCCGCTACTGACGCCATCTCACAGGCTAATGGGGCGACCCACGCCGAGTTTCAGCATTGTAGGATGACCACACCAGTACAGCAACTTGCTGGACATCACCTCGGTGCCATCCGAATCTTGGCATCTCAACGCCTAGTGGTATCTTCCATACAGAAAATATTGTTACGCTGCCTTTGGCCCCATTCGCACATCAGTCCGCAACTTAGACATCACCTCGGTGCCATCCGGATCTTGGCATCTCAGCGCCTTGTGGTGTCAGTCAGAAAATATTGTTGCGCTGCCTTTGGCCCCATTCGCACATCAGTCCGCTACTGACACCATCTCACAGGCCAATAGGGCGCCCCACGCCGACTTTTACCATTGTACGATGGCCACACCAGTGGCACAACTTGCTAGACATCACCTCGGTGCCATCCGAATCTTGGCATCTCAACGCCTAGTGGTATCTTCCATACAGAAAATCTTGTTACGCTACCTTTGGCCCCATTCGCACATCGGTCCGCAACTTAGACATCACCTCGGTGCAATCCGGATCTTGGCATCTCAGCGCCTTGTGGTGTATTCTCTTCAGAAAATATTGTTGCGCTGCCTTTGGCCCCATTCGCACATCGGTCCGCAACTTAGACATCACCTCGGTGCCATCCGGATCTTGGCATCTCAGCGCCTTGTGGTGTCTTCTACTCCAAAAATATTGTAGAAAATATTGTTGCGCTGCCTTTGGCCCCATTCACACATCAGTCCGCTACTGACACCATCTCACAGGCCAACAGGGCGCCCCACGCCGACTTTTACCATTGTACGATGGCCACACCAGTGCCACAACTTGCTAGACACCACCTCGGTGCCATCCGGATCTTGGCATCTCAGCGCCTTGTGGTGTCTTCAAATCAGAAAATATTGTTGCGCTGCCTTTGGCCCCATTCGCACATCGGTCCGCTACTGACGCCATCTCACAGGCCAACGGGGCGCCCCACGCCGACTTTCAACATTGTAGGATGGCCACAGAAGTGCGACAACTTACTAGACACCACCTCGGTGCCATCCGGATCTTGGCGCGTTGTGCTGCCTTCGGCCTATTCGCACATCGGTCCGCTACTGACGCAAACTCACAGGCCAACGGGGCGCCCCACGCCGACTTTCAGCATTGTAGGATGGCCACACCAGTGCGGCAACTTGCTACACACCACCTCGGTGCCATCCGGATCTTGGCATCTCAGCGCCTAGTGGTGTCTTCTATTCCGAAAATATTGTTGCGCTGCCTTCGGCCCCATTCACACATCGGTCCGCTACTGACGCCATCTCACAGGCCAACGGGGCGCCCCACGCCGACTTTCAGCATTGTAGGATGGCCACACCAGTGCGGCAACTTACTAGACACCACCTCGGTGCCATCCGGATCTTGGCGCGTTGTGCTGCCTTCGGCCTATTCGCACATCGGTCCGCTACTGACGCAAACTCACAGGCCAACGGGGCGCCCCACGCCGACTTTCAGCATTGTTGGATGGCCACACCAGTGCGGCAACTTACTAGACACCACCTCGGTGCCATCCGGATCTTGGCGCGTTGTGCTGCCTTCGGCCTATTCGCACATCGGTACGCTACTGACGCAAACTCACAGGCCAACGGGGCGCCCCACGCCGACTTTCAGCATTGTAGGATGGCCACACCAGTGCACCTTACTAGACACCACCTCGGTGCCATCCGGATCTTGGCGCGTAGTGAAGCTGCAGCAGCTGCAAATAAGCTTCAGACAGTGTTACAACCGCTGCTCAGAACTCTCAACTATGACACCACCTCGGTGCCATCCGGATCTTGGCGCGTTGTATTGCCTTCGGCCTATTCGCACATCGGTCCGCTACTGACGCCGCCTCACGTGCCAACGTATTTTCTCCGCATTTTATACCCTATGCCGCATAACAGGTCATGTGACTTGTTTATAAAACTTTTCATTGGTTCATTTTACTTTTGGTTTCCTAATGATGGAAGGCTTGATCATGTGACCTAAAAACAACACTTTTCATTGGATGAAAACTTTTTTTTTTCCCAAACGATGAAAGCCCCACCTTGTTTCTGGATGTTTCAGACTGAAGCTGGCGTCAGCATGAGAGCACCACCATCTCGTAGCTCAGTCGTGGTCATTCCGCGAGCAATCATGGCAGCCGCTCCCCACCAGAAGCCTGCAGGAGTCGGAGCCCCCAAAACTTTTGATGAATTCTCAAGGCGGAGGGGACGCTTTCGAGAATGGGGTCCAAGACCTAGCAGACAAGCGTCCGATTTCCAAGGTGTCCCAGGGCCATTTCAGTGGACCAGGCCCAAAAAGGAAACAGCCTGCCGCCATTTTGAGAGTCCTGTGACAGCCGCCTATCGCTGCACCGCAAGAGTGGGCGCAACTCAGCTGAATTGCGGCTTTTGACACAGTGGACCAAAAACGGACGGAATGGCAACTGAAACGGTAAAGGGGCGCCCCACTACAACAGATGACACTCCACCTGCAGAGGCCCGTTCACGCCGCCTCCCCCGGGGCGCCCCACGCCGTTATTCGGAGCAGCATTGTAGGATACCAAAACCAGTGCGGCAACTTACTGGACATCACCTTGGTGCCATCGTTCTGCTGCCTTGGAACTATTCGCGCAACAGTTTGCTACTGATGACCCACCCCCCGCGACGCCCCATGCCGTTATTTGCTGGGTGGCAACTTACTAGACATCACTTTCGTGTCATCTAGATTTCAGCGCGTTCTGCTGCCTTGGAACTATTCGCACAACAGTTTGCTACTGATGACCCACCCCCCGCGACGCCCCATGCCGGAAATCTGGACGTTGTGCTGCGTTGGGACTATTCGCACAGCCGACCGCTACTTCGTTGTTTTTCCCTAAAAATGTTTATATGTTATTACTATTTTTGTTTTCTTGTATATATTTATAAATTATGAAAGTTTTATAATCTTACTACTTTGTCGGAGTGCTATATATTTTTAATGTGACACATAATTGTAAAAACTTTGATGTACAAAGAGTCATCCCTGGAATCTTCCACTTCAGGCTCGGTCCCCTCCCCAATCACAATACAGGATGGTTTTCAGATAATAGCAACGCTTCTGCTGTGACGGATCTCATCGAGTGTGGGCCTTGATCTACTATAACTCCTTTGAAGAGGGGTGATTCTTTACAGCTGTGGCCATAAACTACATCTGCAGGGCTAGCTGATACCCTAGGACCAGCCTGGACAATCGGACACAGAGGAAAAGGAGTGTCAGAGGGTGCGGTAGTGAATAGGGCGAAAGGGAGGTGTCGGGCGGGCACAGGGTGTGATTCTCAGGGAAGAGCAGCGCAGATGGGGGGAGGTTTATTACCCATGCATAAGACAGAGAGCGGGGGTGACCACTGCCTGGGGCAGATGCTTGCGAGGGTGGGGAGCCATGCTAAGGATCGACAGCGTGCACAGAGTGGGTCTGGTCAAGGCATCTAAAATGGCTGCCGTGCACGACAAAAGTGTGGCATTTGAAAAAAGACAAGATGGCGCAGACAATGTTTTTCAACACTTCCTGATTTCCTTCGAATCGAACGTTAACAGACGTTGGGGCATATTACCAAAGTTAAGCGATATTTATCCCTAACGATGCTTAGCAACGATTTTTTTACCGTCAGAAATTATCGCAGATAAACCTTGCTATTATGAAGGTTTATCGCAAATACGATAAAAAACGACCGCAATGCATTAATATCGCTGAAAACTCAGCGATATTCATGCATTACCGAGCTAATGCTCTTAGCCATGTTATCCACCTCCCATTGTATAACATGGCTAAGAACTGCTCAGGGCAGGTGGTAGCTTATGGAGATATTCGCGCTTATCTCGAATATTTCCAAAAGTTGATAATAGGAGATAGCGATGTTAGCGACTGTTTCCAGTCACTAACATCTTGGCATGCCCACTTTGCATGTCATTAGTGATAAATATCACTCACATGCAAAGTGGGGCCCAAGATGGTCGCTATCTTCTACTAGCCGTCGCTAACTGGTGTTAGCAACAGCTAGGTAATACACATATAATTTTATCTCCGCGAAGCGGAGCGCTGTTACAGATATATATCTTGTTTTTGAACGTTAATTTCTCAAAATGCACTGAAGCACATATATTGAGACCTAGCAAAGGCACATCGGGCTACCAGTCCCTACAATTTTGCCAAGTTTCGTACAAATCCATTCAGCTGTTCGATCCTACCGAGAGACAAGATGGCGGCCGCTACGGACTGTTTGGAATGTTTACAGACACCGGAGAGCCAATCAGCTTCGCTTCGCAAAGCTCCGTAACGCGAAAAGTACGCGAAGCGGTGCGCTGTTACAGATATATATCTTTTTTTGAACGTTAATTTCTCAAAATCCACTGGAGCACATATATTGAGATCTAGCAAAGGCACATCGGGCTACCAGTCCCTACAATTTTGCCAAGTTTCGTGCAAATCCATTCAGCTGTTCGATTATTATTATTTTTATTTTTTTTTGCCCCGCGGGGCCCTTTTAAAACCTCCACATCAAACCTAAACGGTCAGGGAGGATCTACTATGCCCCCTTATGGTCATTTGCCCCTTCGGTTTGGCCTCCGCTTGTCTCTCGATCCTACCGAGAGACAAGATGGCGGCCGCTACGGACTGTTTGGAATGTTTACAGACGCCGGAGAACCAATCAGCTTCGCTTCACAAAGCTCTGTTGCGCGAAAAGTACGCGTCCTGGAGCGCTGCCCGGTCCGCTGTTACAGATATATATCTTTTTTTAAACGTTAATTTCTCAAAATCCACTGTAGCACATATATTGAGACCTACAAAAGGCACATCGGGCTACCAGTCCCTACAATTTTGCCAAGTTTCGTGCAAATCCATTCAGCCGTTCGGGCTAAAAGTGAGGCCAACCGCCCTATGGAAAACTCAATGTTAAAAACACGTTTTGGGACCCCCCTTTTTTCTCGGCCCCCCCTTGACGAACCCCCCCCAAATTTTCAAGGGCTACTCAGAAACTGTGCAATTTTCCTGAAAATTTCAGCCAATTCCGTCCACAAACGCCAAAGTTATTAGACATAGAATTTTCAAAAATCCCATAGAGAAAAAATCCTAACTATATATACCTACTGGCGACCGCCAGTAGGTAATATATATATATATATGTATATATATGTATATATATATATATATATATATATATATATATATATATATATATATATACATATATATATATATTCACTGAAAAAACCATAGGTTATACACCATATATAGTTAGGAATTAGCATTTAAAAAACCTTATTTTACTCACACAAAACCATTGAAATTCCATATATAGTTAGTTGTACTAACTATATATCGCGCACCCGCAATCCACTGCTGATCATGTCACATATTACATCATTCATGACATGGTCAGTGACATCACTGATGACATCACTGATGACATCTCAAATGACATCACTGATGTATAACCTATGGTTTTTTCAGTGAATTTTCAAGGTTTTGTAAATGCTAATTCCTAACTATATATGGTCTATAACCTATGGTTTTTTCAGTGAATTTCATTGGTTTTTTAAAAGCTAATATCTATAGCTGTAAAATGTATTCTTCTTTAAATCCAAAAATATATTTTATATGTTTATTAATAATTTTTTTTAAAATATTTTTTTTGTTTCGCTCCCGGTCCGCGAACCGGAAAGCTTTCCGTTAGCTCAAATTGATGCCGCGACCCGGTCCGCGAACCGGTAAGAAATCAACATCGTGACGCGTCGCGAAAGCGCGACATATCGCGTTGCCGCGTAATGCGTCTTATGACGTACCGCGTTAGCGCACCCGGAAGTGCCCCGGGGCGCGGACCGAGGCGCGAAACGCAGCTCCCCGGAAGCGATCCGCGTCGCGTCGCGAAAGCGTACGTATCGCGTTGCCGCGTAATGCGTCTTGTGACGTACCGCGTTAGCACACCTGGAAGTGCTCCGGGGCGCGGACCGAGGCGCGAAGCGCAGCGACCCGGAAGCTAACCGGGGCGCGTTCCGCAGCGCGTAACATGAGCGTGAGAGGTCATGTGACTTGTTAATAAAACTTTTCATTGGTTCATTTCACTTTTGGTTTCATAATCATGTAAGGCTAGGTCAGGTGACCTAAAAATAACACTTTTCATTGGTTGAGAACTATTGTTTTTCCCAAATGATGAAAACCCCTCCTTCCTTCCTCACTCTGACTTTCATCATTGTGAGAGGAAGACCTTTATTAATACTTCAGAAATGGCTTCAGTAGTTGCTTCAGCTGGTGCACCCCCACCACCACCTCCACCTCCTCATGGGAAGAGAGGACCACCTCCCCAGGTCATGACCAACACAGAGGAGGAAGAGGAAGAAATGGAGGAAGAGGAGGGAGAAGAACCACAGTTCTTAGAAGAGTTGCCCCGGGTTTCCCATAAGAAACCCAGTTTCATCTGGCAGTTTTATTCAATCCCTCCTGGCCAAAAAAAGTGAATGCGAGGTATGTCACCTGCCTCATCTGCAAAGATAAATTATCAAGAGGGACGGATAAGAAGTATAGTTATGGGAACTATACTATGCATAGGTACATGACCAGGAAGCATCCACTTAATTACAGCCGGGCGGAAATACGGGATTTGGAGGAAAATCCAACATCAACTCCTGTGGCCAGATCAAGATCGTCAATTTCATTGACACCAGCAGAGGCACGGGAAACTGTGCCAAACATACAAGAGAATTTTGGCCACATGAAACATACTTGTATGCACTGTGGTGCGTTGATAGCATGTGGTAATATGAGTATAAATGCTATCAACCTGGCTTATGAACATCATAATTGCCCTAACCGCCCCCAGTAATTTTTTTTTTGCTCCTGTTGAGCCCTTTTCAATGCCTGTTTTTTGTTGTTTCCCCCCCCCCAAAAAAAACAAAAAAATATAAAATGGTTCAAAAAATACAAAAAAAACAAAAAATGTTCAAAAAATAAAAAAAATATATAAAACAACAAAAATATTTAAAAAAAAGTTATTTTCAGAACTACCTCCCCTTTCAAAAAAAATTGCTAGAATGTTTAGCACTCTGGCAAGCTCTATTTCTTTTGGTTCGCTTCCCGGTTAGCTACCCGGTACGCGGACCGGGAGCTAACCAAAAAAAAAAAAAAAAAAAAAGAGTAAGTATAAGGAAAGTAAACAGAGAGTGATGTTAAAAGAAAGACAGCTATAGGGAGTAAAGAAGAGATACTGTTTAATAGATCTATTTACCGAAGAAAAGACGGAAGAGGGTATAATTGTGAAAAACAAAATAGATAAGGAAGTGATAGAAAAAAAAAAGAGAGTATAACATTAACAAAGAAGAGTTTCTTGGAGAATGTGAGTGAATGTTCAAAATAAGATTAAAACATGGGGAATAACAGAGAGAAAAAATAGAAAACAGAAAACAAAAAATAACAGAAAAAGATTAATTGAAACAGCAAAGAAATGTAAGTAACATAGAGCCATATCATCAACATAGGCAATAAAAGTTTTGCAGCTTTTATTGGCAGAAATGTGTCGCTAAAGCCGCTTTTGCGGCAGAAAACTGCCGCTAAAACCACTTTTGCACCAGTTTTCTGCCAATAAAAACAGCAATAATTTTATTGGCTGTGTTCATAATATGCCCCTTAGTGTGCTTCAACTACACAGAGAAAGCATTATGAACAAATAGTGATAGAGTGATCAGTCAAAGACACTAAGAGTAATAGAGACGGAGTGAGTGAACAAGAGTGAGGAACTATGAGAAGAGAGGGACTGAGAAAAAGAGTGGAAGGAGTTGAGTAAGTAGGTAATAGAGAAAGGAATGAGGGAAGTAGCAAAGGCAGGAAACTGAGGGTTAAAGAAATGAAGCAGTGGAACTAATAGAAGTTAAATGTGATAGAAATGTAACGAAAAGAGTACAAAACATTTACCTTATAATTGTCGTTAAATTACTCACTTTTTGTTTTTATACTTTCAATCTGTGAAAGAGAGAACAAACATTTGAAAAATATTAAAACATGTATTTAAAAATTACAAAAGACAAGGGAAAAGATTGAAGGACAAACAGTTTTTCAACAACTTTGACACTTACAGAAGCTTCTGCTTCTCCAGGCCCCCTACACAGTCCTAAAGATATACATTTTAAACTAACAGTATCTTGATGCAGATGAAGTGAGGCCTATCTTAAAACATGGTGCATCTTTTGCATTGCTGTTGTCTCAGAAAAGTGTCGCAAGACACAAAAATTTTAAATGATTGCTTCAGGATGCCAATAAGATGTGTCCTATCCAGAGGTTTGTTTGAGGTGAGGCCTACTCAGGGTTGCAGATGAAATTTCGAGTTGTTGAAGAGAATAGAGGACATAATACATGTGAAGGTCTACCAATGAAGTGAGTCATGTCCACTGCACTCTTGAACAAAGTCCAAACCTCCTATGTTTCCCTGGACAGACCTAAACTTGATCTGCACAATGTGATTCGTAATGATAGGAAACACAGGTGATGTAATTGAAATACGTGCAATTTCTTTTGCTCATTTCACAATCACATCACTTGTGTTTCCTTTGCTTAGGTATCTCATTGTGCAGATGTAGTCCAGCATATGAAAGAGTACGCAGAAGTGCAGCACTGCATGCAACAACTTTGACACTTACAGAAGCCTCACCTTCTCCATGCGTCCTACACAGTTCTACATATACATCATAAATGCAAACAGTACAGAATTAATTATACATGTTAAATGGTTTATTTTTGCTGTTCTCAGAATGTGTCAAAATTCACTAAAAACAGTGACTTGAAGGTATTCATCATATAACAGCGGGGAAAAAAAACCACAATCAAAATGATTGTGTTTAAAAAACCCATACAACATAACAAATCAGAATTCAGAACTCCTTAAAGTTAACTTACTTTCCATGACGTCAAAGGATGTCCTATGAACAGCTTACACTCTGTTGTGCTGTTATTACTTTCAGCCCGCCACTTTCTGAAAGAAAACCTCCATCGTTTTTAAAAACATGTTACATGCAATAAATGACTTCTTGCTCTCTACCACAAGTTTCCACAAAGCCAAATCTTGTCAGAGCCATTTATAACTCTTTTATTTCTTGTAAGCCAATCCCGTCATTTGGCATTTCTGCAACTTTCAGAATTAAAATGTTGAAGATCATTTTCACAATCCTGGAATAGTAATATCTTCCCCTTCTTGCTCAGTCATGTTCTACATTTCCTATGACACTGATACTGCTTACTATGAAGCAGACGTACACTACCTCTATGACTACTACAATTATTTAATTCTCTACATCACTTTTAATCACAAAGCAATGTAAAACAGTAGACAGCATTGCAGACTTACATTCCCTCTACTCTATGTTTTGATTGGCTGCTTCAATTAGCTTATAAAAAGAAATAGTTTTTCTGAACTCATTCAAAGTGCACTTATTTCTCCATGACGTCCAGTCTTATGGTTAGAAGTTATGTCTCTGAACTACACTTATCCTCAAGGCCAAATCGTGTAGGAGCCATTAGAACTTCTTGAAATTCCACAGAGCACATCCCGAGATTCTTTCCCTAAAATTTTGGTTTTAAAAACACCAGGTAAGAGTTTTTAAGGTCATACGGCAATTTTTTTGTGAAAATTAAAACAGAATCATTGCAAAATGACCAGCCATTTCTAGACTTTAAATAAGCTGTGTAATGTCCTGATGTTATTGAAGGACCGTCATGATATATAATTGCTGCAGTTACAAAAGTCCTTCCTGATATTGACAACTGCGAAGCCACAACATTTTTAATTAAAGTTGTCAATTTTGTTCCATCAGGCCTACATCGTTGGAACATTAAAATGACATACTGGCCATATGTTCGTATAAATAATGTGGACATCATTTCAGATTTACATTGGCTACACTCCATGTTGTGATCAGCTGCTTTTACTAGCTTATTAAAGGAGACTGATTTACTGTCTGGCAAAGTTAAATATATAAATCTTTCTGAGTCTACACTAGTAGTACTTGATACCATACAGTTCTCGCAGTCATGCTGCCATTGATAAGAAAGCCCAAACAGCTGATCTACATCTACACCTTCAGCATGCAATACATCAAGCATATACATTAAAAACTCCTGACAATCTTGCTGAATATTTTGAGAGAATTGTGTTTGGCCTGAACATCTGTCTAACAGATTTCGAATTTCAGACACACTTTCTATGTTTGTTCTATCAGTGCTACATTTCTCTAACACAGAATTTAACAAACTGCAAAATCTTTGATCAGAATTGACCACAATCTCTTCTTTTACATTTTCTAGAGAAAACAAAACATTAACCACTACATTAGCATAGCAGTTGACACCAGAACTGTTTTCAAATTGAAAACCAACAACATCTTCAACAGAATTCTTTTTGTTTCTGCTTATAATTTCAGGTTCATCGACTTTTCGTCTTTTTGCTACAACCTCCCCAGTATTGGTTACATTTCTTCGTTTCCGGCCTACCACACGTTTCTCAAACAAAGGATATTGAGGCAAATGTGGCGCATACTCTCTTCTTAACCTATTGTATTCCTTAACACAATCTAGATCCGCACAAATGCTTGTGACATCACACTCAATCAAGTACAATCCCGATAAAGTTCTAACTCGTGACAATGCCACATATGCCATACCCTCCTTGAACACAGAACTGCCAATATTCACCAATGCACAGTCTACACTTAAACCTTGCGATTTATGGATTGTCACCGCATATGCCAAGCAAACAGGAAACTGCTTACGACGAACATATAAGTCTTTTACAAGCAAAAATCTAGCAGAACAACGAGCAATTAGCTGTACTTCCTCAATGCCATCAAATTTAATTTTTAAAAATTCAATTCCATCTCTATTTCTGTATTTCACAAAATCAACAACATTACCCATTGATCCATTTACCAGACCTCTTTCAACATGTAAATTCCTTCTTAAAATTATACGGCAGTTCAAGCACACATTCAGAGTCTTTTCAAAACCCGCAGTTTTAGATATACTCTTCTCTAATGAATCCAATTTTGTTTTCAGATTCTCAGACAAAATAATTGTTGATCCCATATGCTCTACTCTGTCAATAGCTTCCAGTTTCACAATCTCTTGCTTTTCTAAATGCAACATTTTGTTGTTGAATTTGGCACATTCTGCAAGAGTTGGCATCAAACATATTCCAGATTTTTTCTCAGTAACTTTCTGAAAAATATTCTCAGGCACAACATCTTCGTCTGGATATAAATTTGTCAGTAATCGTGCATGTAAAGCTTCTTTCCCATGCTCGGTCACTTTTCCAATTCTAACATCTTGTAGAATAGTCTTGTAAACTTCATCCTTTGCCTGACGCATATTTTCATGCAGTTCAGCATAATTGAAGTTTAACCATATATTGACGTTGCCAATGCTCCCTAAGCACTTCCTGGTATCTTCATGCGTGAGCATTTTGAACACAGGTTGCCCTTTCACTGGTGTCAGCTGCAGAAGATCTCCGAAAACAATTATGTGTTTGCCACCAAATAACACATCATACTCTGTTTTGAGAACTTCTTGCATTCTCAAATGCACAAAGGCAAGCATGACATTGGAAACCATGCTTACTTCGTCAATGATAAGAAGTTTCATTTTCCTCAAGACTCTTGAAACTTCAAAACAAGCATCTCCAGATAGCTTGTGATATTCTAATTTGTTGTCATGCTCCACTGGCAGCATCAGTAAACGATGTAAAGTAATCCCTTTAATGTTATGTGCTGCCAGTCCAGTTGGAGCGGTGACAACACAAGACAGCGATGACTCTGTCCTTTCCTGCAAATAACATGAAATTGCTTTAATAAGGAAACTTTTTCCAGTTCCTGCTTCTCCACTCACATACAGTCGGACAGGCTTCAACGACGTACATGAGCACTCTTTCTTGTCATGACTTAATCCATAATCAATTTGCATGGTAAGTTCGTCATATATTTTCCTCTGCTCAACGTTGAGTTGTCTTTCCAACTCTTCTAAGTTAACCGCATCCTCCTGAGCATGTGCCATGGCTCTTTCCACTTCATTCATAGCAGTGGCAGCTTCATTTTCGATAAGAGGTCCTCCTAGTGGATCCTGACTCAATGAAGCAGAACTCTGACTGTCCTGAGAACTGTCTCTGGCAATCTCGGCTGCAATCGTTGCTTCCTGCTCAATTTCCACATTCAACATTTCTACATATTTGGGAAAAGCAGGACATTCTATGGTCTCCTTGGCAGCATTGAATGAGTCTTCGTAACAAAGGAAATCTCCAAGCAGTTCCTCTTCTGCACGCCATGGCTTAAAAAGTTGCAAAAGTGCTAAATAGAAAAACTCCTTTTTTTCAGGAGATTCGCCACTCAATTTTCGATGGTTTATCAAGTGGCATTTTCTTTGCTTGACCAGACATCCCTCACTTCCTATTACAGCATACACTCCTTTCTCAGTATCTTCTTTGATGTTCCTCTTGAATATGTAATTTTGCAGAACCTCATACAGACAAACATTCTCGAGGTGACTGCTTCGATTTGGATAATATGTATCCAACATGTTGCTCTTCAAAATGTCGGTACTGTTTGGCTCCTTTTCCGCCAAATACTCAATTTCCCGCACAGGTTTCAGAACTCGATTACGCGTTGCAGCAAGACCAACACTCGCCCAAACGATACTCCTGGACTTGGCATAGAGACTTGCTGAAGACAACCGGTCAGAACATTCGTAAGCTCCGATTTCTCGATGCGACAACATCTTCAGACTGAAACTGTACAACTTCTTGCTGAGGCTCTTTTCATGGGAAATGTCCTCCCACATATCCTTCAATTCTGTCTTCTCTTTTTTGGTGATGTAAGATGTCACATACCGAGCCACAGCCATACAGTTATCAGCCACAAACTGTATATCCATGTTAGCATTCCACATGGACAAAATCACCGGGTTGTAGTCGTTGATGTACTTGGACTCTTCGTTCCTCTTCAAATTGTATGTGTTTTTAGGTGATTTCTTCATCACATTATGTCGCAGCGAAGACATCAAACTGTTTACTCTTCCTTTAGAAATCACCGGTCGTGGAAAGCCGAAACGACATTTGGTGTAGAACTTGTCCTTGTTTCGGAATTTACGACGGCAGTACTTTCCACATCGATGGCTTTGGAAACGCAGAACTTTTTCTCTTAGGCTTTTCTTCTCCTTTGCGTTTGGAACAGCACACGTAGAATACTGTTGGATGAAACTCATCACTGAGTCTTCTGGATCCGTTCCAAATTTAGGTGCATCCTTGATCCACAACAACATATGTATATGAGGAGCACCTCTTGCTTGGTACTCCTTTCTCCAGAAGAAATCCAACACCTCTCCAAGAGGTGGATTCTTCTTATTCATGATGAAAGACATCATAGCTTCAAATCTATGATTGAAGTACCTACATACATTGACTGGATCCAAAGAGCACAGTTCTCCGGGTGTCTTGAATTCGATGTTATCTACGTTAGCATTTGCCTCTCGTAGAAATTCAAGTAAGTCTTCCCAGCCATACTCGGCACAGCTCAGAGTGAGGAACCATGTGGGAGTACCTAAGTTCCTCAGCATACATTTTAAATCACCATGACGACGGTACCAGTACTCATTAGTACCACGCTAACACGCCATGAGATTAATCAGGTGAGAATCCAAAATACTGTCTTGGACATTGACTTTATCCATAAAGTCACTTGCCGAGATGTTTTGCATGTGTATACCACTTTTCAAGATGTGGTTCACTGCATATGACAGTCCAGACAGATCGCTTTCAAACAGGAGATGAAACAAATAAGGAATGCATTGTCGAAACCTAGCATCTCCTGCATACAATCGCAAAGTCCGGTATTCAGAAGCAGGAATTTGATGAGGTCGCTCATCATATCTTCCTCCCTGACCTGTTGGAAAAAGCTGTGGGAAACACCGAGCTTCCAAACTTTCCTCCCAAACACTAATGGGACTCCCTTTGGCTTGTTTCATTTGAAACAACTCAATAGCATTCCCCATGACTTCCTTGGAATGCAAAGGATGAACACTATAATGTTCATATATTTCTTCACTAGTAGAGGGTTCTACTTTCTCAATTTGACCAGCACACACATCGCTATCCTCTTCCTCACTTACTTCCTCTTCTGCAACATATACATTCTTATAGAATTTTTTTTTTTCTCTCAAATACAATGTTGCCTTTTTAACTTTCCTAACATCTACTAAATCTTGCCATATTTTCTTATTCTTTGTCGGAACCCCATTAACTAAGATAACCAGAGGTTCCTCGTCCACTTCTTCTACTCCAATTGTGTTAATGTTTTTCTTCAAATCTAGAGGCAAATAAACAACTCTTCCCTTTAATCCTCTCTGTAAATCTGATGGAGGCAATTTCCCTGTCTTTGGCTCCATTCTTACAATAGCCTGAAAGGGATGGATACTTTGAATCAAAATAGATTCATAAGTATTTAAATCCTTCAATTCAGAAGGAATCTCAATCAATTCCAGATTATTATGAACTGCTCTAGCAGGCATCTGGTTTTGATTTAATTTGTTACAACAATAAGTACACACACGTTGATCCAATCCCAAATCAAAACAATTTTCTACCATCAAGTATGTTGTGAAATCCTTCCATTCACTATTATTTTCCCTTTCACTTTTTGCATATAAATCCACTAACTTAGTCTGATTCTTATAATAAGTGCGTCGACAACACACACAAGTGAAATTTGGCCTCTCACTTGATTTGACCTGAAACGTCGCAATTTCCCTCTGGAAATTATCTGTACTGGAAACCTGTACACTATCTTCCACATTACCCGCTTCTTCTTGGTCAATTTCAACATTCTCCTCTTTACTTCCAAAGTAACAAAACTCAATTTCTTCACATATATTCTTCACATCTATTTCAGAACCATGCAAAAGAGCAGCGCATAATTGTTTAAGCATAATTGCTGGACTCTTAGCATAATACAACATTCTAACTAATTTCCTCACTTTATTATGATGCACTGCTAGCATCCTGAAATGATGAAAAACACTCTGGCATACTCTCCTGGAAAGACAAGCCAGTGAATGACCATGCAAACCTGTCACTTCTCTCACTCTGCAAGGATCTAATTCTTGCAACAACATCATTTTCTGCTTCAAACTTTTCTTATTAAATGACCGTACAAAATCACAAAGCAAATTGATGGAATCCTGTCGCACACTACAAATACTACTACACTTCCAGGTGTACACAGGACCCTTAGCACGTCTTCCTAAAACCTCATTACCTAACACCTCTTCTGCCTCTGTTGTCACAAGTTTTTCTTTTTCAACTGGACAACCATCTTTCACTTCATAAGCACGACCACTGGTGTCAACTGCATGCACCAAATCATTATCCTGGAAATAACTCTCCTCATTAAAAAATGCCTCAGAGCTTGAACTATGCATCCATTCTCCAGAAAAAACTTCACAAAAATTACTACGATTAACTATTCTCTTCCATCTACTATTTCTTTTGAAATCATAAATTGCCTTCTTTAGCTTCCTAATTCTATTGATTATCAAAATAAATAACTTACGTTTAATTTCAAATGCCTGATCAATAACTTTCTCAACTTTTTTTTTTCTCTTATAAAAAACCACTTTCTGTTGACCTTTCTTAATATTTTTTAACAAATTGCCAATTATCCTGTTGCGGAACATTCGTTTACGAATGTCCCTAAACTGTTGTTTCCTTCTACTATCATGCACAGAGTTATCTCTTGCTCTAGCAGTAACATTTTTGATTGGCCTTTCCTTTCCATTTGAATTGCTTCTCTTTTTATGGACTGAAACATTTTCTGTAGTAATATTTTTTTTACTACACATATTTCTTATGAATGTTTTTGTACTCTTACCCGGTGCTTTCTTCGTGACTTGACAAATCTTTTTGTTAGAGGACTGCTGCTTCTTTTGATTGGCCTGCTGTCTTTGACGTTTTGCAGCCTTTCTCTCTCTTTCTTTCGTTGGCATGGTGAAATGTTGAAATGATCTGCAGTTGAATCTGTGGTAAAATATATTAAAAAATGTTATTAACCACTATTACCAAACAGTAAATCAATAACAGTGATCAAAAACTTAACACACTACTTGACATTTTAAATAGAAGATTTTTTAGTCCTTGGCAAATTTACAATACAGAAATAGCAGAAAAGAAATGGAATTTATATTCATGTTACCTGTGCTATTTTATATGTGAATCTGATCTGATTTTATGAGCATATTTTAATATTTTATTGAAGACACTACACATAACCTGTTTTTGAAGGTGTCTTTATTTTTAAATTAAACGGTTTACACTTTTACTTTTTATTTATTATAAATTTTTAAAATAAATGTTTATAGTTCCATAGGCTCAAGCAGGTCAGCTTCCCACCCTATGTCATATAATTCGGACAAATCTGCATCCTCATCACGCTCTTCTTCATCCTCAGGATTAAAATCATCCAAGGGATCAACATCCACTGATGTTTCAATTACAAGTTCAATGATGAGGTCAAAATCAACTGATTGCAGATTGTCGCTCATGTTGATGTTGTCTTTATCTTTAAAGAAAGATAACAACAATGAGATGTTGCAGAGTAAGAGACAAATCTCAGAGATTATAATAGTAAAATTGTTTAACAAGAGTAACATTTTGCAGCTATTATTTAGCCATGTCCAGCGATGCTGAGCAGGTGAAGCCTATGTCTAATTTTTCAGTGAACAGGACTCATCTCTTCTTAACCTTGGATAAGCCTCACCAACTCTGTGTCCCCTGCACATACTTAAATGTAAAGGGGCAGATTTATGTTAAATGGCACATCCCCAGGCATGCACCAGTTAACGTGCACCGCTGCTCTGCCACCCATGGTGTGCCGTATTTACAATCAGATAGGAGAAAGCTGCATCAAAACCCTGCGCCTGCTTTAAGCAGGCATAGGTCTTGATGCAACATTGTGGAGATGGGGCACCCCTGAGCCTTGCTTGAGCTGCATCGCACTTGCGATACAATTCCAGCAATGCGCCACCTTTACAGCACAGATACGTCACGCATCTGTGCCATTTTTGCCCCATGCTGCGCCGCATTGTAAATGCAGCACACCATGGGTGGCGGAACAGCGGTGCAAGATGACTGGCACATCCCTGGTGATGCGCCAGTCATCATAAATCTATCCCTGAGCTTCTTATCTTGTTACAGATGAACCGCCATATGTACCATCAAACTATTTTGCATTTCCTAAATAGCGAATTTTAAGGAATAAATAGCAATTCTTTACCATTCCTAATTTGCAATGAGCAAATTGCTAATTGCAAATTACCCATTCATTTCCATGGGCTAGGAGGCTCATAGGAATGAAGGTGCAATTTGCGATTAGCAATTAGCTCATCGCAAATTAGGAATTTTTCCAAGGGTGCATGGGTGTCTCAAGAACACCCTGCTGCACCCCTGAAAAAGAAATTTGGGGGCATATGGCGCACATACATGCCCTAAGGGCATGTATTGGCGTCATGTGGCACCTTTTGTTTTTTTTAAAAAAATTCTTTTTGAAAAGAATTCGCAAATTACCACAAACTAGAAGTTGGTGGTAGTTTCCAAATCCTTAATGTCATTTTTTACATATTTTTGGTTTGATACATTGCATTTAAGAAATCGCAAAATTTGCAAATCCTTCAGTGCAATCGCAAAATAAGGAATAGCAAATTTTGAATTAAGGACATTTTAAGTCATTTCCACATGTGCAGTGTTTTGAAATTATGATTTGAAAATCGTTTTTGGGGAAAAGGAATGGTTTGCAAATTTATGACAAGGACATAATGGTGTATGCTTCTCTATAAGGCATTTCACTGTCTCTGATGTCATTTTTCCCATATTACATTATAAGACCTTTCCCCATGGAGCACATTCCTTGTAAATATGCTCCCACCTGTGCATGGTGAATTTAGATTTTGACTGTTTGAGTCACATAGCCATGTTAAAAGTAACCCAAAAAAATTGCAAACGCTTTAAAAAAACACATTCATGTGTCTTAAGCACATTTTAAGTCATTTCCCCGTGGACAGTGTTTTGTAAGTGGCGCAAAAGAGGCATACACCTATCATAAATCTGTCCCTAGCATTTTAAATGATTAATTCATAATGACGATAAGGTGTGGCCTATCCAGAGGTTTGTTTAAGGTGAGGCCTACTCAGGATTGCAGATTAAAGTTACGCTTGATGAAGAATACAGAGGACATAATACATGTAAAGCTCTACCAATGAAGTAAGTAATGTCCACTTCATTGCGCCAGTCATCATAAATGTATCCCTAAGCTTCTTATCTTGTTAGACATCAACCGGCATATGTATCATATAACTATTTTGCATTTCCAAAATAGCAAATTTTAAGGAATAAATAGCAATTCTTTACCATTCCTAATTTGCAATGAGCAAATTGCTAATTGCAAATTACCCATTCATTTCCATGGGCTAGGAGGCTCATAGGAATGAAGGTGCAATTTGCGATTAGCAATTAGCTCATCGCAAATTAGGAATTTTTCCAAGGGTGCATGTGTGTCTCAAGAACACCCTGCTGCACCCCTGAAAAAGAAATTTGGGGGCATATGGCGCACATAAATTTTAACAACATTCCATTACCTCAAAAACGATTTTCAATTCATAATTTGAAAACACTGCCCACAGGGAAATTACTTAAAATGTTCTTAAGACACATGAAAGTGTTTTTTGAAAGCCTTTGCAATTTTTTTGGGTCACTTTTAACATGGTTATGTAACTCAAACAGTAAAAACCAAAATTAACATGCACAAGTGTGACCATATTTACAATGAATGTGGCCCACGGAGAAAGGTCTTTTAATATAATATGGGAAAAATGACATCAGAGACACAGAAATGCCTTATAAAGAAGCATACACCATTATATCCTTGTCATAAATTTACAAACCATTCCTTTTCCCCAAAAACGATTTTCAAATCATAATTTGAAAACACTGCACATGAGGAAATGACTTAAAATGTCCTTAAGACACATGAAAGTGTTTTTTGATTGCCTTTCCAGCATGGTTGGGTCACTTTTAACATGGCTATTTAACACAAACATTCAAAATCTAAATTTGCCATGCACAGGTGGGAGCATATTTACAAGCAATTTGCGCCACAGAGAAAGGTCTTACATTAAAATGGGAAAAATAACATCAGAGACAGTCAATTGCCTTATAAAAAAGCATACACCATTATGTCCTTGTTATTAATTTTAAAAACAATTCCTTTTCCCCAAAAACGATTTTCAAATCATAATTTCAAAACACTGCACATGGGAAAATTACTTTAAATGTCCTTAAGACACATAAAAGCGTTTTTTGATTGCCTTAGCAGCATGTTTGTATCACTTTTAACATGGCTATGTAACACAAACATTCAAAATCTAAATTTGCCATGCACAGGTGGGAGCATATTTACAAGCAATTTGCGCCACAGAGAAAGGTCTTACATTAAAATGGGAAAAATAACATCAGAGACAGTCAATTGCCTTATAAAAAAGCATACACCATTATGTCCTTGTTATTAATTTTAAAAACAATTCCTTTTCCCCAAAAACGATTTTCAAATCATAATTTCAAAACACTGCACATGGGAAAATTACTTTAAATGTCCTTAAGACACATAAAAGCGTTTTTTGATTGCCTTTGCAGCATGTTTGTATCACTTTTAACATGGCTATGTAACACAAACATTCAAAATCTAAATTTACCATGCACAGGTGGGAGCATATTTACAAGCAATTTGCGCCACAGAGAAAGGTCTTACATTAAAATGGGAAAAATAACATCAGAGACATTCAATTGCATTATAAAGAAGCATACACCATTATGTCCTTGTCAGAAATATTATAACCATTCATCTTCCTCAAAAACGATTCTCAAGTCGTAATTTGAAAAGACTCCACAGCTCCTATGCAGAAAAACACCCTGTCAGTACTAATACTTCACATTTTCTCCAATTACATTTTCTCAAAGAAACAAAATCTATTTGTAAAACACTTGAGACAAAGCAACATTTGAAAAACACAACTTTCTTCATAATTTTCTCCTTAAAGCACACTATTCTCTATCTAAATTAAATAAATCTTTTCTCACCTTAGCAAATACTTTGAGTTTGAAAACAGTCTCAGAAACACACCAATTTGTCTTCAGCAGAGCAAAAGGTATGCACTCCAGAGTCTGCAGCTATCAAAAGCACAGAAATGCTGTAATTCTTCACACATATCTCTCATGTCACCCAATCAAAACTCTTCCCTCACTTTTTTTCAAATGAAAACCCTTCCCCCCTCTGCCATTTCATGCCTTTTCTGCATAGCAACCACCTCTTGCAAGACCTCTGGTGTTTGCAAGTTCACACAACAATGTTGCAATTGAACTCTGAACTCTCAGTGCACCTACGTATCCACTGCAATCTTTCATTTAATGATTATTTATTGACCATTCAAAATACATCTTTCAAAGAACTCACCCATGCACCCTAACTTTCTGTTTTCAGCAATCAAAATCCACCAATCACTGTTACTGCTTCATTAACACAGAAACTCCACAGTTTTTTTCATTTTAAACTCTCATTTTTTCAACTGCCATTTCATTGCCACACTTCATCTGACTGCAGCAGAACCTTCTCTCACCATGTTTTCTGTCTGGATTGTTGGACATAGTTATATCCACTGGGCTCACAGGTATGCTGAGAACAGAAAATTACCTAACCTCAATTTACAAGATGTGGAAATTAAGTGGTTTGGCCACAGAGGATTAAAATGTCACCAATTGATACCATTGGTGAAAACCTTTATGCATTTGCCCAAACCTGACCTGTTAATTGTGCACTGTGGAGGTAATGATTTGGGCACTTTGACTGGGGTAGGTCTGGAAATGCTTTTAAAGGACACCTTTGAGCAATTGATGGCACTTTTTCCTCAGACTGCCTTGGTATATTCAAATATATGCCAAAGACAGAAATGGAGGTGGTCAAACCAATTTTGTCCACAAATTGAGAAGTCGAGGAAGCATGTAAACAAATCTGTTTCAGCTTACATGAGAGACCATGGAATGGGCTCCCAGTACAACAATAACTTGCGTTACTACATGCAAGATATCTACAGAGGAGATGGAGTTCACTTCTCAGATGAGGGCAACAGAATTTTCATTCTGAATTTAAGAATGTGCATTGGTACCTACTTATAAGTACCTAAATGTACCATAAACCCAAAAGCTCTTCTCAGAGCTACCCTACATCTGATCACTCACCATTATTATTTTACTCTAACTTTTTTCACTAATTTTCAACAAAGTACGCTCCCCGGGGCGCTACCCGGTACGCGAACCGGGAGCTAACCTCGCGAAATTTTTAAAAAAAATGTTTTTTTTCGCACATATAAGCCTCCTCAGCCATCCTCACAAAACCTGGGGGTCAAGATAAGTCTACCGTGCCCCCTTCTACCCATTCTGAACATTATTTGCCCTCCATTTTGTATCTTAATTCGACTGAAACACAAAATGGTGGACTCCCGTAACGCTTAAGGTTCGCGGACCGGGCGCTACCCACGCAAAAAAAACAAAAAAAAAATTATTTTTTTTTGCCCCGCGGGGCCCTTTTAAAACCTCCACATTAAACCTAGGGGGTCAGGGAGGATCTACTATGCCCCCTTATGGTTATTTCCCCATTTGTTTTGGCCTCCTCTTGTCTCTCAATCCTACCGAGAGACAAGATGGCGGCCGCTACGGACTGTTCGGAATGTTGACAGACGCCGGAGAACCAATCAGCTTCGCTTCACAAAGCTCCGTTGCGCGAAAAGTCCGCGAACCGGAGCGCTGCCCGGTCCGCTGTTACAGATATATATCTTTTTTTAAACGTTAATTTCTCAAAATCCACTGGAGCACATATATTGAGACCTACAAAAGGCACATCGGGCTACCAGTCCCTACAATTTTGCCAAGTTTCGTGCAAATCCATTCAGCCGTTCGGGCTAAAAGTGAGGCCAACCGCCCTATGGAAAACTCAATGTTAAAAACACGTTTTGGGACCCCCCTTTTTTCTCGGCCCCCCCTTGACGAACCGCCCCCAAATTTTCAGGGGCTGCTCAGAAACAAAATGTTCCATTTTCCTGAAAATTTCAGCCAATTCCGTCCACAAACGCCAAAGTTATTAGACATAGAATTTTCAAAAATCCCATAGAGAAAAAATCCTAACTATATATACCTACTGGCGACCGCCAGTAGGTAATATATATATACACATATGTGTGTGTGTGTGTGTGGGTGTGTAAAACCTACTGGTAGTCGCCAGTACGTAGTTATAGTTAGAACTTTAGCACCATGGGATGAATCTACTCAACATGTTCTAAACTAGTTTGCCAGTAACTTCAGCTGCTGTTTGAAAAGTTTCAGGGTGATTGGTAAGTGGGGGTGTGAGAAAAAGGGGGGCTCCCAAAACACATTTTCCCCATGCAAATTCCCATATCGATTTTAGACACAACTACTGCCCAAACTGCTGAACGAAAGTACACCAAATTTTCAGAAAGCTAGATCATGGTCCTGAAAGAGTGTTTATTATAATTTGCTATAAATTTGATCAGTAGTTCTGGAGTTATTAAAAATATGTACATCTAGAGACCTCATTGTATCCGAAAGATCTTAAAATGGGATCTGATTGGCTGCCATCACCGCAACCAGGAAGTGGTGGCAGTCATTTTAGGACTTGGGACTCAGTTCAAGTCCTTAAAAAATGCAAAGAAAAAAAATACATTGGGGCAGAGTAGGGATGCCTTGACCTCCTAGTCCTGATGGTGGGGTCCCACATGGAACCTGCTTTGTCCAAAATCTTTTGCCACTAGTTCGCCACAGATCTGCAGATCCACAGTAAAAAACAAAACGGGGGCTTGGCCTAACACTCTAACATGGCGGACATGCTTTAGGCAAGCTCTGGTAGCCCGTATCCAATATCCACTATCATCCTGCCGTATTACACCCACTAAAATCAACTTTACCCACCTGCTGCCTCTGCTGCTTGCTGGGGCCATGTACAGAGCAGTGACACTGCTGAGGAGTGCCTAGGGGCTGGCGCATGATCCTGAGACCCGAAGTGCGCACTGCCTGCGTCCGAGTAATTACTGGTAGCTACATGGCATTCTGTGGCAATTCGTGGCTGCAGCCCTTGGACTGCCTCGTGGTCTGCGGTCCAGGGTGGCCATGCAAGCCCCGGTAGACAGGAGTTTCTGAGCGGTGGCCCTATCCTCTGCCAGGAGAAGGAGACGGTGGCCCCACTGGGTGGATCAATGTTGAGGGACGCCGGGGTGGGGAGCTGCCCCCGGGTTGTAGGTGCAGGTGATCTGGGACTCAGTGGAAAGTCCGGATGGTTGGCACCTGGAGGCGCGACAAGAGATACAGTGCGCCTCTCCCTGAGTTGCGGTAGCAGTTTTCCTGGCGGTCGGACTGGGCTGCGGCAGCGATCGTTGGTGTGTGGAGTCGGGCCTGTGATGGACACAGGGCTATATCTGTGGCCGGTAGATGGGCAGGCCACACTGACACCAAGGATAGTTCAACCCAATACCATCCTGAGGAGGATAATACGCAGCCATACCTCGCTGCACAGAGCACTTGATAGCCCAGAAGGAGCCCATAAGGTGGTTATAGATGCTGGGGCTGTGAACCGGCAGGGGAGCGGCTGTCTAGTCAGCCACACTGCACTACCAGCCCTTCAAGTGACAGGCCAGGGGCCCATCCTGTGTCTGGCATACAAGCCCCCAAAATGATCTGAGGTCGATGGGGACAGTCTCAGGAGCAAGTGAGGTACCCATTAGGGGGGTGGGGATGCACTCTCACCCACGGAGGTGGTTGGGCCAGGGCCCAGTGCGGCTTGTGATCGGGGAGCCACCCAGCCTGAGCTTCATGCCCGGAAGGGCTCGGTTGACCCATGGACCTCCACACTGCCTAGAGTGAATTTGTGAACTCATTTCTCTTTTAACAGACTTCTCGGTGTTATTGATAGGTCGCCGCCCAGAGTAGGAGCATTTTATACAAAGACATGCGGCAGACCAACATCCTCCAATACCAAGTAAAGTACAATGGACAAGAATACATGGTCTGGGGTCCAGGCCACAGGCCCTGAGTGACAGACATGTGCAACACCGGATAATGCAATATTACTGACTGCCATCACCTAATCCAGGGAAATGATGGACGCCAAGATTGGTGATGTTGGTTCAGATGTCATGCTACTGCACCAGGACCTGTGCACTGCGGTCGAGCATCCCACAGACGTCGAGGTTGAGACACGAGTCTCAGGTGCAGAAGATGCAGGAAAATCTTCAGAAGACCCTGTTCGGAAGGACTGGCAACACGTGTAGAAGACGATAATGGCCATGCCTGCTGGAATAACCTCTGTTTCATGGGCTTCCTGGAAGGATGTGAAGGGAAAGTTTCTTATCAAATAGATCGGGGACTGGATCCAACCCGGGTCTCTATCTACAGGCTTTATTATAGAGTGCGCGCACAGGAACCTGGTAAAGAGGCCTCCGCTGGGTGGCTCCCTCGGTACAAGCAGAGGGCCAAACTACATGACTCTACTGTGTGGGTAGAATAAAGGCATTGAAGATGGACTACGTAGTTGGAGAGATCCACCTCGTCCTCCCCAGAGGGACTATATGTTATGGGGAGGTTTAAGGGGATCCATTGAATGGACTACACCGCAAACCCCCTTTGGAGTCTGGGTGGTGTTCCCTTCTTGATAGATGCTTTAATGGTTCTGAGGTATTGGGGTGGGAGGGAGGGGGAAACGTTTGTTGTAGCTTGTTTCATATACCCAGTGTGCAACATATGTCTTTCCAAAACAGTGACAATGTGCAGAGCCCACCCTCAAAGCAAAATATATTGCCCTGAAGGCTGACGTAAACATCAGAACCCCACAGGGGGAGCTCCAAAATATGACCTGGAATGTGAGGTGCTTAGACAGGCCAAGAGGATGCGGCTGATATTCCACTATTACAAGAAACACACATCCGAGTTTCCAAAACCCCCTGCTTGTGAAGATTTGGCTATCTTCACAGCTTTCACTCAGGTTTCATAAGAAGCTCTCAGGGGTGGCCATCCTAGTGCACCGCAGGGTTCCATTTCAACTCCAATGGACATGGGTCGATACATAAGGTAGATACATCTTTGTGATGGAAATGATACACCGGGAATTGGTAGTCCGGAGTAGTATATATATTCCTGTGGCCCTTGCCCCAGCCCTGGTAGAATGAGTTATAAATATCTGAGCCAGCCTACAGCCAGTCTTGGCTATACTCAGAGGTGACTGGAACAATGTAATGTATCCAGAACGCGGCAGGTGGCACACTGTGGATGTGACGGGGGTGAGCAAATCATGTCTGAGGCACCTGGCGGACACAGTGGGATGGGTAGACACCTGGAGGGCCCTTCATCTGACTGATCAAGGGCTTCACATATCACTCTCCGGTTCACTCATCTCTCTCCCGACTTGTTCACCTCTTTGTTCCCTCTAGTCATATACACCGAGTTTCTGATGCTGTGATCTTGCATAGAGGCCCCTTAGATCACTCCCCAGTCACCCAGTCCACTACGCCCCCCTTTCCGCTGATGACTATCTGCATGGCATCTGCAGGGCCAGCCCTATAGGACATAAAATGCTGTTTCATGTGCGATTGTTGGAAAAAATACAAGGGAACCCAATATGCAATTGGTCATGGACCTTGGATGCGTTTGCAATTTCTAAAGACAGTGTTCCCTGGACAATTGGATTGATGTAAGTAAATATAAACTCAATCAGTGCAATATTCTTTGTCCAGCAGAACAGGTTTTTTAATATACAGTAAATGTATGACATAAAGTAAGAAAAGAATCCAAGTGGGACACAACCTGCGTCTTACTGACATAAACAAGCAAACAACATTAAGGGAAGAGTTCACGCAAGGGGGGAGGTGTCTGTATATAGGAGTGAGAATATAGCAGACATAATAAAGTGGAAACGCCATTACATATTAGGCATCACAAGATAGTATATGCATATGGTGTACATTATGTCGACAGTGTTTTGATCCCTTAAATAAATAGTGGGATCATCATCAGGACATTTTGAATTATCATGCCTTTGTACATATAGCAGTTATTGTTGTATTTGCGTAAGCCATGTGTAAGAGAGTAGGATCTGCTTACTATGGTTAGCCCCACTTTTTGCTGGTGTTTCACTGTTTTCGACTTCAGTCTGGCTGGGGCCCTGCTATCCAGGACCCCAGACTAGCTGCTTCCTCTCTAAATTGATTGCATATACTTTAGGTACACTCCAGTTTGATTACTGGGGTACCCTTGTGAGTCCCTAGCATATGGTACACTAGGTACTACGGGCATAGGTACCCCAGATGCCTACCAGGGGCTGCAGCATGTATTATGCCACCCCAGGGAAGCCTTCCAAAATGACACCACAGTACTGCTACTGCAGCCTGGGTAAGGTGGTGCATGCACCCCTTACTAAGATATAGGTTACCTATATCTACCTTAAATCACTGCACATAGAAACCTATCAGCCAACCCTATGGCAGGCCTTATCAATCCTGAAGGCAGGGCGCTTGGTTTCATGTGAGAGGGTGCTCATGCATGAGCAGGACCCCTCTGCAGCCTTCAGAATATATTCTCTGGGGCTGTTCTGTGATGCAGCCAGACCATATACTCTTAAGTGCATTATAACCTTGTGGGAAATGCTAACTTTGGAATGGCTGCATGGAAACATGTCATGTTTGGTGTCAAACACTTTGGAATCCTACCCCCTGCCAGTCCTGGTGGCGGGGGTAGAATTCCACCCTTCTAGAGGGAGAGACATGTACACACTGGTATACCCGGTACCAGTTTAAAAGAGCCCTGGCATCACAAAATGGTTGCTGCAGCCACAGACACGAGTCTGGCCTCCTGCTGCTAACTGAAACTCCGGCAGGGGAGGCCTGGACAATAGGTTTCCTGTCACAGGGAGGTGTAACGACCTCCCAGACAGGCTTTAGGGTATTGGGGCTGGGTGGGTACACTCTGAGAGTGCTTTGAAGTCAGTACTGGGGTCACATTTGGTGTCCCTGTGCATAGTCCAGTTAAAACTGGTTGCAGGGGCTACCAACCCCTGCTCTGGCGCGAAACTGGACAAAGGAAATGGGTGTAGCCACCCCTCTTTCCAGACCCTCCCATAGGTGGGTCCCCAGAGTATGTCCAACCCGTTTCTTTAGTATGAGTAAGGAACCCTTGTCAACAGGTCTTTAGAATACAGCTGGACGAAACTCTGGATCTGAATCCTGGAACTTCGATGCTCTACTAAAGACTAGAGGATGGAAGAATCTCCCTTAGGGTCAAGGAGTGACTCCCCTGCTTGGCAGGCACCAATGAAACATTTGCCGGTCTGCATCTCTGAAGCTCCTCCCGGACTTGGAAGAATTTACAGCCCAGGAAGATGATTTACAGACTTCTCAGAGGCTGACCCGAGTCACCAGCAAAGCTGAGATCCACAGCCCTCGTCAGTGATGTTGAATTGGAACTCCTGGACAACGTGCACATTTGGAAGTGCATTGACTTCTCGACATCTCTTGAAGTTGTACTTTGGGTTTCTTGTAGCCCAAATTCCGAGCACCATCTGCACTGAAGATTGTCGGCCTACCCTCCTTGAGTGTTCTGTGAGCCCACTTCTTGCGTTTCAGCTTGAGGCTCCTTTGTGATCCCTGGCCCGTCAACTGGTGGGTCCCTGTGAAGACAAATCTGATTTTCCTTGGGCTTTCCTGGTTGCTCTGTATGTGCCCTGACTCTATACCAAGTGGTGAGTCCCTCAGACCTTGCTGGTCTACACCAAAGCATTTCTTTGATTCCTGCATTGGTTGCTGTTGCCAAGGCTTGTTGGGTCCAATCCGGGCAACGACACCACAGCATTCGACATCCTATATGGGACAGCTAAATTACAGAACCTGGTCATCATCGACATCTCCTGGTCCTCGTGGCTGAAGAGTCAAGCTTCACCTCTTTCACCTGAAATCACCCTACATCGGTGGGCATTTGACTATCGTGCCTCTGGTCACTGGCTAGTGACCCAGACTCTGTCCCCTCTGCTTTCAGGTTCTTCTCATCTTCGATCCAGGTTTGGATCACCCCAGACACTTTCCACTTCTGCGGCAGCAGCACTGTGAAGCAGATCGCCATTGGAAACAACGGCGATTCCCGACACCAAAAGACACCTATGCACCCGGCTGCCCTGGGTGAGGTACCTCGAGTACTCTGGTGCTCCTGTGGGTGTTGGCCTCAGAACCCCTTAAGTCAAAAGGGGTTTGCTCAAAGTCCTCTCCTAAGTGTCCCTTTTCTTTAAATTTCCAACCGTGACTTTCCCCATAGAAGTTAATGGTGACCCACTGCTGTGTTTAGACACTGCACCCGTCCCCTGTGGGTCCCCTGTGTTACTACCTTAGGTGGCTCCTTGTGGCCCCAGCACTTCTACAGCCTCTAGGCCCTGTGTCTTGTCAAGTCGTGGTTCTTATACCACTTCTTAGTATATGGTTTGGTACGTCCCTAGGGCTCAACGTATATTGTGCTAATTTACTGTGTGCTATTAAGTTTTCTGTATGTACTTTTGCCTCTATCCTCATAAAGAGACTAGTGGGATGTGTTTATAATAAATACATATATTTTATATATATACCTGGTGTGGTTCTCGTTTCATGTGGTCATTCACGAGATTACGGACTGGTAAAACAAGCTGCTTTAAATTCCTCCAAGACTTAGCCTGAAGGCTGCTCTCCATAGCCACCACTAGGAAAGCTTTCAATAAAGGTTGTCTTTAACCTACCATCAATAAGGGTTGTTTGGACTGGTACAAGGTGTCCACTAGAATAGTGGACAGCATATGCCAGGCCAACTTCTCACACCATGGAAATAATGAAAAAAAATAAGGAGAAAGAAAAAGGGGACATTAGATTATAAAGGGGTGTTGCTGGTCAATACAGTTCTAATAAAAGTTAATACTGTTTGTGAGATGCAAATTATGTGAAGGGCCGAGTGATTAACTAGGCTGCATAAAGAAATTGAGTTTGGAAAGGAGGAAATTGATGGGGACAGGGTAAAGCCAAGAAGCAGGTGGTCTGCTGTGATGAGCAAAGGGTATAAAGTGAATAAGGGAATAAATGGCCGTGCTGTGCAGTTTAGGATTGACGATGCTGTTGATGTAGCCGACCATGGTGCATAAGTTAAAGCTGTACCAAGGATTACTGGAAAAAGGGGAAGAGCTAGCTTACCCGATTTGGCCGGGGATTAAAGATGCAAATCATTCTCTTGCCGTTGGCAAAAGTGCACGAAGTTGGCTATAGCGGTCACTCCAATGAGTGAGAATTAACTTGAACAGAGGAACAGGAGCACCAATGGGGTTCAGGCGAGGTTAGTCATACACCTGGTGAATGCCTAGAAGAAGAAAGTGTGATTGTTGATCCTACAACTGAAGTAAAGTGGCCTACCCATGTGTTAACTGTAATAGCTGCTTACCATAGGCGAACGAGTGAAGTTGGATTGATTGCCGGGATCGCTTAGTGGAGGATTGGTAATCTGTAGGGGAAGGCGCAAGTTAAGAGAATAGAAACAAGTCGCTGCCATCCGTGAATGTCATCCGTTAATCAGAACAGGTAGAGGGCGCAAGCTTACCGTAGTTAAGTACAAAGTGATAATCCATATGGAGCTGTGGTCATTGTCTCTGAATGGAGGAATTTCAAGAGGAGAGGGATAGGGGCTGTGATTAGCGAGGGAAAGCTAATGTACAGCAGCGGGGGTAGACAGTAAACTTACATGGGGGTCTCGGCTCCTATCAGTGATGTGAGGTCCCGGCGGGGAACAGCCGGTGCTGTTTGATGTGCACGATTAACCGCTGAGTAAGCCCGTACAAGTAAGCTCAAAGATGGTCATGTGACCTGTGTCATATGACCTATGTTAAGGCAGCACAGGGGGCTGGGTCAACCTGTCAACCGTGGCGGCCATATTGGAATGTGCAAGATATATATTGGCAAGACTACTCAGAAAGCACACATAAGGATCTGCCAGCACCACAGCATGATACGTTGCAATACCCCAAATGCACCACTGGTAGTCCACTTCAACATGACTGGACACTGAAAGAGACATAAAATGGACAATCATCAATGTGATTAAACCTCCCCCAAGGGGTGCTGATATCCACCAGCTGCTCAACAATAAAGAACTAAAATGGATACTGAAAAGTGGCAGTATACATACTGGCCTGAACCGCCTTGAAGATTGGACTTCTTTACTGACTGTTCCTTGCTCCCCACAGAAATAAGGAATTCAACTGATTGTAAAATAATCTTTATTTATAATGAACCAAAAAGGTTTCATCCTGCTTGAAAATGTCTCTCCATGTTTTTAAATTGCTCTATTGCTGTCTCCCCTTCTATCTCTGGCACTATCAGCACACTTACCAGATACAGTACACTTTCCAATATGGCCGCCACGGTTGACAGGTTGACCCAGCCCCCTGCGCTGCTTTAAAACAGGTCATATGACACAGGTCACATGACCATCTTTGAGCTTACTTATATGTGCTTACTCGGCGCGTAATCGTGCACATCAAACAGCACCGGGTATTGACAGGGCTGTTCGCTGTCGGGACTGCGCTTCACTGACAGGAGCCGAGACCCCCTCGGTAAGTTCACTGTCTACCCCCGCTGCAGTATATTAGCTTTCCCGCCCTGCTTTCCCTCGCTTTTCACATCCCCTATTGCTCTCCTCTAGAAATTCCTCTATTCAGCGACCACGACTGCATATGGATTAATACTTTGTACTTAACTTGGGTACGTTTGCGCCCTCTGCCTGTTCTTATTAACGGATGACATTCATGGATGGCAGCGACTTGTTTCTATTCTCTTAACATGCGCCTTCCCCTACAGATTACCAATCCTCCGCTCAGCGATCCCGGCAATTATCCGACTTCACTCGTTCGCTAATGGAAAGCAGCCATCATGGTTAATACATGGGTAGGCCACTTTACTTGAGTAGTAGGATCACCAAAGACACTTTCTTCTTCTAGGCATTCACCAGGTGTACGACTAGCCTGGCTTGAACCCCACCGGAGCTCCAGTTCCTTGGTACAAGTTAATTCTCACTCATTGGATTGACCGCTATAGTCACCTTCGTGCACTTTTGCCAACGGCAACAGAACGATTTGCATCCTTAATCCCTGGCCCCTCGCATAATTTGCACCTCACATACAGTATTAGAACTGTAGTGACCAGCAAATGCCCTTTGTAATCTAATGTCCCCTTTTTCTTTCTCCCTAATTTTTCATTATTTCCATGGTTTACGCAATTACAGCAATAACTGCTATATGTACAGAGGCATCATAATTCAAAATGTCCTGATGATGATCCCACTATTTATTTAAGGGAACGAAACACAGTCGACATAATGTACACCATATGCATATACTATGTTGTGATGCCTAATATGTAACGGTGTTTCCACGTTTTTACGTCTGGTATATTCTCACACCTATATACAGACACGTCCACCTTGCCTGAACCCTTCCCTTAATGTTGTTTGTTTGTTTATGTCAGTAGGACGCAGGTTGTGTCCCACTTGGATTCTTTTCTTACTTTATGTCATACATTTACTGTATAGTAAAAAACCTGTCCTGCTGGATAAAGAATATAGCACTGATTGAGTCTATATTTACTTACATCATTCCGATTGTCTAGGGACCGCTGTCTTTAGGATGGTTTTCATGTGCGAAGCAAAAAAGAAGTAATATTTTTGCTGGAAAATGTTTCTTTTTCTGACATTTTGCTGTCCCAAAGTGCAGCCTCAGGACACCGAGAAAAAACTGGTTAAAAAACCAAAAAACAATAAATAACTAAATAAAGCAACACAGTGTGGTTGCAAAGTGGCCAGATTGGTTTTATTCACACCCAAACACATTAGCGCCAGTTTCCAGAGTTTGCAAGAGAAGCACTACTTTCATTTTCTCATCTTTCTTTGAACAGTAATATTTGCCCCGGGCAGGGTAGTGCACCATTTCTGGAGGCACTGCAATACCCGATTTATGCGTTAAGTGGAAAACGTTTAGTGGTGTTCAGGGATGTGGTCTTTTTAAACCATACTGCTTACTTTTTGTAAGGATTTAAGCAATGGACAATGTAATGGTTCTCTTCCGGGCCCTGTAATCCCATCCTTAGCTTTTCAGGCAAAAACATTAATCGATTTCTGAATAAAGAGTCCACAAGCATTAAGGTAACCATGTTGTGCCTGCTTACATTTCCACACTTTTCTTACTTTTGCATTCCCTGCGAGTGTTTGCCTTGTCCAGGAGGTTGTTACTTTTTTTAGGCAGCATATTACTCTTGCCTCATGCATAATTTGAATTGAGTTGCTTCCAGGTGTTTATAACTTGGCACAATTAGATTGTGGCTAAAGGCACTGCAAGTTTCTTTCAGTAGAACAGAGTGGTGTCCAGTGGGGGAGAAGATGTGGCACTATGAACAGAGCTGCCAAATCTGGAACTTTGGAACCAGGTTCAGCCTACATTGCCAATCCACCAGACTGCTCTTCTGAGGGTGCACATTCCCATACTAGACATTATAAATCCCCACTAGACCTTAGAAGTCCTGGTGTCTTAGCACCAGCAAGTGGACCCTAGCGGTGTCAAGTCTCGGTTAACCTTGAAGGCCTGTCCACCAGAATCCATACTGAATTTCACCTCCAGTCTTGTGGGCAGGCCTACAAAGCAGCACACCCTAGAGCAACAGTGACTCCATCACTGAGGTCACAGGAACCTCGAGGCCAGTCCGCCTCACCTATTGGTACCTCCATTGGCCTTTTTTTCATCAGTGGTAGTGCGACTAAACAGGGATTGGCAATGCAAGATGTGCATGTGCACCAAACTAAGTTTGCAAGCTTTACAGTCTCTGTGCTTCACGCCCAAGATACTTTCAACATGTGCTGTCTGCTTTGGGGTCACTGGTATTATGCATCAATGGAGAACACACTTATGTTGCAGTGTTGGCTAAATTATGCAGAAAAAAAGGCTGCAGAGTTATGCGATACATTTTCTAATACTTTATTATTTTGACATTTTTACACATACTAACAGTCTCTGCAAAGATAATGCCTCAGTACCAGTGTAACATACAAATGCAGCAGTGAGAAAGGTGACCAGTCAACATTTGAAAGAGCACTCCACTTCGCAGCAACACAAGTCACCTTTTGTAGTAACTTTTGATCCGTTTGAGCTACAAACAATTTTTTGTTAAAGCTGTCAGATTATGCAACAGATGTATTATCTGGCAAATATGGCAGAGCCATGATTATGTGGAAAACATTTACAAACTAGGATATTTTGCCATTCATGTTTGAACTGCTCTTGTGGAAAAAGGGAGAAGAAGTGCTGATGACAAATGGCTTGTGATTCCACATTAAACGTGTTTTGGACATTATGTTATTGGAAATGTGATTCGCATTGTGCATGTAGTTTGTCAATCACTCATATTAAACCCTAAATAAACATGTGTATCCATTTGTTGAATTAAATAACGTAATCAGCTGTAAGGGGGGTCAGTGAAATGGCAATCAAATACTAATGAGAGGTTTTGCTATTTCTAGCCACCCTTCTGACTCTACCCACTGACCCATCCTCTCGTTATTCCCACCCTCTGATTCTTCTCCCACAGTTTCCCTACATTTTTCCCACCACTACGACCACTGATAATACTCTTTGGTCCAACGCAGTGTATTACTCTGTTGGACCAAATCATACTGTGTTTCTGCTTGTTCTTTTGCACATGAGAGCTTCTCTTTGGTCCAAATGCTGTGACTGTGGCCTCACCACTTCTTTGATCCAGGTCTAGCAGCTAGGGTCAGGATGAGACATGGAGATACATTAATATGAATGGGGTAGCCCTGTATCCCTTAGAACCTGGGCAATTAACCAACATTCTACAATTGGTTCTGTTGGATAGAGCAATTTCTCAATATGCCATATTTAATATGAATGAAAGAAACACACAAACTAATGTTAATCAAGGGATTTGAACAGTTAGAGTTGTGTTCAATTTGCAAATATGGCTGTCACAAAAACGTTAAACAAATTGTTCTGACAAATAGGTGACATTTGTGGATATGTGAATTGAGTGAGTACGGTGACAATGTGACAGTGAGCATAAAAGGATTAGATACAAAATGGGGGACTGTACAACAGTAAAAAGAGTGATTCAATTAACATATGTCCTTCTATAATTAGTTCTACATGTTTTCACAGAACCCTAGCACATGACTTATTTAAGCTTTGGGGCGATGAAACCAAAAGACATGAGAGGGTGTGATACTAGGTGATCGTCTGGACACTCCCAAATGCCTTACTTCCCAGTGCTGTGTGGGATGCAGTGTCCCTAGGCCAAGAGAACTTTAGGGGTTAATTATTTTTTATTATATGGGGTGTTATTTAGCAGCTCGTGGTACTGTATGCATGGACACAGATGTACAGAGTGGCAGGGTGCACTTTCATGTGTCATACACGTTAATATGGATCGCCTCAAGGAGCTAGGATGTCCACTCTTGCAGAGGGTGTTGGACTGAGACGACTGGAGGTTGTCTGCTGCCAGGTACAGGTTCCTGCAGGCTGCTTTCTGTGCTTCATGTAACTAAGAGATGCTGTGGTTCATATGGAACCCTCTGTGGGGTTTTTGGGGAGGTAAGCATTCAGCTTTGGCCGTGATTTAGGTTCGTCCAACCACATTTTTTGTGTGTGTGCACAATGCAGCCTAGTACTTTCCATCTCTGATATATACAATGGAGTGTGTTAATGGTCCTACCAACACACACCTTAGGGCCAAATGTACGACCAGTTTTTGCTTGCGCAACACGAGTTAGCAACCCATTTGCGCACGCAATTAAACACCTGGCCATGTACAAATACTATTTTGCGAGTCACAAAAAATTACGACTCGCAAAATAGTGTTTTGTAACTCGCTATTAGGAAGGGGCGTTTCTTTCCTGATAGGGACTCTGTAGCGAGATATGAATGTTTTGCTACTGCAATTGTGGTCGCAAAACAACCGCAATTTACCGCCCTCTTCAAGAGGGTGCCAATGGGAATGTCAGGGACTGGTCCCAGGGACCACTACCTGCCCGTAAAAAATTAAATGAAAATGTTTCTTTTTTTTAATGCATCCCGTTTTTCTTTGAGGAAACCAGGCTGCATTGGAAAAAAACTGCTTTATTGACAAACAGTCCCAGACATGGATATCTGCTGAGCTCAGCAGGCCATCATCCTTGAGAGGGCCAGCCATTCCAAATGGGGTCCCAAATTATGAGTGGCTCATTAATATTCGTGAGTCTTGCATTTTGCAACCCCATTTTGAATCGCAATCAGTGTCTCCGACACTGTTGTACACTCCAAATTGTGACTCGCAAATTGCAACTTGCAATTTGGAATGGTCGTACTTCAGTGCCTTAGTGTCAGTTACAGATAACATTCATAATCCAGTGGGCCACAACATACATTCATCCTTTTGAGGATGATTATGCCTTCCCCATTGTGTGTTTAATGATTCTAACCTATTACAGAGGGGTGGGCATGAGGGTGTTGGTAATAGAAAAGACTCTATGGATTAGGAGTAACAAGTCATGAACAGTAGATTTATCATACCCTCTGACACTCATATTCTCATTCTGTGGTTATTCTACAGCACAATGCAAAATGCCTATGCAGGAAGCAAATAGAGCCATTGTCTGACAGAAACATTTCTGGAGTGCTGTTTTTCTGTTGCCACCCTGGTATGTATGGTATGGGAGGGCCTGCCAGCCTTTGGGTGGTGGGCTGACACAAGTCATGCGTTTCCTCCAACCTCCCTTAAGCTTCCATTTTTCAACTCCGTTTGTTAGAATCCACTCTAGTGGTCCATGTGCTACAGTCTTTTTCAGTGGCACACAGCTAGCAATATCTACAAAGAAGTCAGGCCTGGTTGCGTCTAGGAAGATGGGAAATATTATATGAGTTATTAGTGGCTTTTTTGTGTTTGCATGTATAAGTTAGTACATGCATTTGGGTTGTATGTGTGTCAGCGTGTGCATAAGGAGACCAGCATCCATAACCATACATGTCCAAGCACGTATGGAAATATATTTATGTTTAGTAAATGTACAATTTCTGTAAAAACACCTGGACCTTTGTGTGTGTGTATCTCTTAAAATCTGCTGCCTTTGTCTTGAGTGTTTGAGCCTGGTATGCCTACTTTCTGCAAGCAAGTCTGGGCATTTTTGGAAAATGTATCAACACAAAAATGTGTGGCGTTGTACGCATCAAAGGTTAGTAGATGAGCACTGCCAACTGAAATTGGTGAAAGTGCGCCGGTGGGATGCAACTTTTCTGTCTCCCACCCTGATCCAGTCTGGAAATTCAGCTCAGGTTTTTCAGCACGGTTGAAGGAGGCTTGATAGTCTGTGGGTGAGGGTGTTCGGACATTTTAGATCATAAAGCCGCTCTTCTGTTGCTTTCTAGACAAATGTACAGTGCAGTGCTGGAGGAAGTGCACACAACTGACTTCTCATCACTCACAAGGCATTTATTAGAGGGAGCTTACACTGTTTCACTGCATTGAAATGGGAAAACAATTCTGTCTGCTGTATGTTTTGGTCTGCGCACATTTTCGATTGTGTTTCAGCAGCAGTTTCATGCAAAGTTTGTACTGCACACCTTATATGTCAAACAACACCTCATTGAGTCCCTTGTTAATATGGAGCTGGAATGAAGGACCCTACTAAGCCTTTGTATAGTAACAAACACACTGCTTTAGCTTTTGGGGTCATAAAAATGCTTTTTCCAATGTATTAATTTTAAGGGTCAGAAAAAAGTGTTTCCAATTTCTAAAACAAAAACGAGACAGATTGCATTTCCAATGCTTGTTCCTAATATGCTTTTAGGGAGAGAATTCCGGAGATTGGGGGCCAGGAGAGTGAAGGAACTTCCTTCACTCCTAGTTCTCTTCATCTTGGGTACTGCAACAGCTGCTGGCTGGTGGAGTGCAACTTTCTTGTAGTGTTGTAGGGTGAAAGTAGTCTCTGAATTAACATCTGAACCTTTTTATACATTGTTCGATGAGCTAGGCAAAGTGTCTTACATTGTATTCTTTTGAACACTGGTAGCCAATGCAGACTTACATGGGATGAAGATGGCAGTTGGTGTTTGGGGATTTTCAAAAATATAGCAATCTGGGTGATCTCTAATCTTGGAACTTCCCAAATATAGGGAGCTTCCGTAGTCAAGCCAGGAAATTACTAATCTTTACACCACTATTTACGCGATGGTTCAGGTAGCAATCTCAGAAGATTTCTCAATATTCAAAGCAGGCCAAAACAAGTTACTGCTAGTTTATTTTAGCTTGGGTTGCCATTGAGAGCCTATAATCGAGCCAGAAACCCAGACTCCCAACCTCTAGTTTTGGAGTGGGTTGACTGTCCAGAAAGTCTGGCCAGTTCATCTTCATCCACATCATGGGGTTGTTTCCTACCCTCATCAACTACCCATTTAGTTTGAGGCTGCTTGCTGCCATCCAGTCTACAGCATGTTTAAGACAGTAGTTTAGCTGGGATGACGTTCTTTCGACTTGTGAAAAAAGTGAGATGATAAACTGCATTTAAACCGCGTGGGATATTGAGGAGAAGCTGTGGCCTTTTATGATCTCTGTCAGTGAGATAACGTACAGGTTGAACAAGGTGGGGCTTAGGGACGAGTCTTGATGCACCCCACATTTTAGGGACTTAGGTTTAGGTTTCCTAACAAACTTGGAAAATTATGTTTTGGAGGAAGGAGGTAAGCCATATTAGTGCTGGTCTGGCAATGCATGTTTCTTCAAGCCTTTTGACTAACACCGGGTGGGAGACGATATCATAAGCCATGCTCAGATCCAGGAGAATCAGGCCCATGGACCCAGCCTGATCCAGGTGGCTTTAAGTTCCTCCATGGATGCAAGCAGTGCGGTCTCTGTGCTGCTGCCTAGTCTGAATCCCATCGAAAACAATGTGAAATATTGTTTGATTCCAGATATAGAGAACTCGTTTTGTTTATAATTGTTTATAATATTTTGCTCTGTCCTTGTAGGAGGGAGATAGGGTGGTAGTTTTCACATTCTGAATGATCAGCCGATGGATTTTTTTGCAGAGGCCTGACAATTACGTGCTTCAATGCTCATGGAATCTTCCCAGCCAAGTGTGACAAAATAAACATGTCAGTCAGCATGGCTATCACTGCTTTACCACCTTTGAGCATTGTTTTTTTGGGGTTCTGCTCATGCACAGCACTATGAGCAGGAAATCAGGACCTCAGTGAATTGTGGTGTACCAAAAACTCACCTGAGTACCCAGAACCCCTATCCGACTAGCATCAGTGTCTCATTCGTTCTCCGTTCTACTGCGAAGCTACCAATGATTAGACAACCCAGAAAAAGCGACTTAGAATACTCTCAGGAATAGAGGGAATCAAGAACACTCTTTTGTTTTTATTCTCATACAAGTCTACAACATGAGTAATCAGAGACACAATAAAGTTTAAAATGTTTATAAGATGCAGTATTTTGGCTAACATAAGCAGGCATATGATTAGAAATAAAACAATCATCATTGTTACATATCCATAAAACACAAAGGGAGAAATCATGTTATAATGATAGTGGAAACAGGTCTTATAGCGCCTTGTGTACCACCCTCCCCTGGCTTGGAGCTAGTTTTATAATAATAGAAGGTCTATAGCTTTAAACGGGAAACCCCATACCCCCAAGATCAGCTGAGGTGAATCACATCACAGGATCAGCAACGCTCTCTGTAGGTGGAAAGGTTTTTCTCCAAGTGCCTGAAAACATGCATGCAGTGTAATATTAAAGGCACTCAGGTTTAATCTATTTGCAGCTGTGTGCATGTTGTGTCTAGAGTGTGGGCCGATCAACCTAAATCAACAGCATACATTGTTATTTGACCTTGAAAACTTCAACACAAAGTGTACAGACTGAGGTCACCATGTAAGTCTAGGTAGGTGTAAAGCAGACCATTCTCATGTGAAGAAAATCAAGCAGTTTAACTTACAACAACAGATACATATAATGTTGTGTGCAAAAGCGCAAAGTGGCAAAATGGTGTTTCAACTTTTAATAAGATTATGCTAACATAGCAATATGTGCAGGTAGATGCCTGTCTTCACTACACCCTCCCCTGACCACACACTAAAAAGGGAAGCAATAAAACGCAGAGTTAAAGTTCGAGTGAGATAGAACCAAGTTCATATTTTGCCAAACTGCATAATTGGAAGTGATAAGTTCGAAGTAGTGAAGAAAAAATAAAAACCAAGAAGGGGCGGTATACTGCCCATTATGGATAGAAAAGAAAATAGTAAAATGTAAAACATCTGAAATCAGTATATGCTCTTAGTTGGATAACTTCCTATTCACACATCAGCGTGTGTATGCAAAGTATGTTCCAACATCTTCCAAAAGGAAGTCATTGGTCTCGTCAGCAAAGAGTTCCGCCATCCAATTTAATAAAGTGAAGGAACATACATGTTCTTCACGAACTGGAGCCTCTTGCACCATCAGAGGACAACTTGCCTGTTCTTTGAGGTGACTTCATGACAAGAAGTCATGTGCTGCCTCACATATGTCCCAATTACCTAGAACTCCATGCGCAGCAGCGCAGGCCATAATCCCGATACCAACTCGTGAGCCACTAAGGGACTCATCAGTTGATCATATTCCGGGGCAGGAGACACTGTATTGGAGAGGCATAAATCCAAAGACCATTCAAAAGAACAGTCCAGGTAATGTAACACAGGCTGAAAGCAAGTAAAGTATGAGAACAGGAAGGATAATCTATATGCCATAGAATTCAAGCATTCAGTTGCGAAGCTGGAACAGACGGGGCAGGCTGTTTTGTGACCCAAATAGTGCAGCCATTTCGGAGTAAGCAAATCAACAGCAGTACACCGGCAGCCATTGCAAGAATTAAAGGTAACCCGCCAAAGATGCTGGAAAAAATAGAATGAAAAAATGCCGGTATCACATCAAATATTGGTTGAAATGAGGTCACAAGACCAGGGCCCACAACTTTTAAAAAGTGTGCCAAGCCAATTGTCATAGAGGCATTGAATATGGAGTGGATCAAGGCGCCGAAATGAAGTGGAGGATCAGTATTTAAAAGAGCATGCACCACTGTACGGGTGTTAGCCACGTGAAGGACAAATGTTTAACAAGAAGAAGTAAGGACAACTTCTTTTTGGGACAATAGAGCCCTTATTCTGCTCATCTTGTTGAACTCTGCTTTCAAGGTTGGAATGGAAGGCCAGATGGATACATCGAGTCTCTCTTGCAGGGGTGGGAAAAGCAAATTTTTGCAGCAAACTACACTTTGGGAGACAGTTACCATGTATGGAATCCCGGCTAGTTTCCCGCAGCACTCTTCATTATTTAAAATTAAATAACTACCGTTAGCTAGTAATGTGAAAGTTGGTGTTAATGCCGGTACTGGAGTGCCTTTTAAAATGCAAGCTAAATTGTGAGTTTCCGTGTTACACGCTCCGTGCAATTGTATAATTGTGCACACCAGTGAGTGATCAGGCATGGAAGCGCACTTCTCCCCTTTTAAATAAACTTCTTTACCTCTTTACCATCTCGCAAGTTCCTGTATGTGAATGAGAGAGACCAAACTTCATGGAGAAAAGTGCTACCCAGTGGTTTATATCGGCCTAGTGCATAATGTTTAATACATGAACTACATTTAAACAAGGGGAAAGGCAGTGTTATTAATCAATAAATAAGCCATACAGCAGAATTAGTTTCAGCAATAGAAAATGGTAAGGGTTACAATTTTTCTATATACAAAAGTGAGTATGTTGCATCCTTCATGGACATGAACTGTTGTTTTTCAGTCAAATAAATGGTAAAAACAAAGATGAGGTATTCATGTAGTCCCAAGGAACTTTAACAGATTTCAAGGTTTGTAAAGTCCAAGTAAACAGCATTATCGAACACAATTGATTTTGACCATGGAACAAAACAGAAACTTCATCTTGCACAATATCCACAACAGATGAAACAATATTTACTAAAGTGTAAATTCTGGAAGAAGGAGTATTAATGCTATTATCAATGACTGCAAGCACTTTTTCTAAATTAGCTTTATCAACAGCCCTTAATCTACAAGCAGCTTCAATTTGGGACAATTTCCAAACTTCATTGTAAATAGCCTAAACCCATCTTTTGGACCTGCCTCCTACAGGGCCTTTAACAAAGTCATTCAAATCAACATCGTCAGTTAATTGCGATAAGTGTTGCTTAACTGACGCTAAGGTGGAATGTTTAAGCCAATTTTGACACAATTTGCCTACGGAATAGGTTATGTTATGTTATGTTATGTTATATCTGTTTTGTATAGCGCACGGCTACTTAAAGAGTGTCCCGGCGCTTTTTTTTAATACACACTTGTATCATAACACAACTGAGAAGAAAAAAAGCAGAAGCAAAAAAAAGGGGAATCCAGACTAACCTAAGGAACTAGGTAGTAACCGAATGTGAGTTTTCAAAATGGGAGTCCACCCTAACCTGTGTATAGCCCGGGGCCAGACACAGAAAATGATGTTGGCATGAATCAGAACTTTTTTGCCATATCAACCAACCTTGGGGATCCAAGCTGGAAATATTAAAGGAGGTATTAGTAAGTAGGGCCTGCAATTCATCAATTTACATATCTGTGTGATTGTCCCATGTAGGATAAGCACCACGATCAGGAATGGTAGGGGTTTTCATCATGTTAGAAATAGCCAATCCAAAGCAAGTGCTTTGACAAATAGTAGAATTTAATAACAACATGTGGGCTGGGATGAGGCACGCGCGATGTAGGGCTTCTGTGCCTTGTACCTGCCAGGTTTTAGAACCCCAAACAGATTTAAGATCAATGATATCCTTTCTCAGCTCATAGCCACCTATAGCTAATTGATCGATAAAGGACTTTGAGTACAATAATTTTGTGTGAGTGAGTCTAACTTTGGAAGAGGACTTAGTAGCCATTTTAAAATAAAAGGCTTCTGGATTGGATTGACTGAAATCAGTGAAATATGTAATATTTTTCACAAGAGTTTTCGAACTGACTTCTTTGTGGGCTGGACAATGTTCCCATTGGCTATAATTAACCCTATTTCTAAATGTATTTGCTTTATGCAGGAAAGGATTGCCATAGTGTTGATAACAAAATACCTCTGCATAATTTGCAGAGTCTAAATACAAATCTTCAGCATCAAATGCAGCATATTTCAAATCAGAAAAAAGAGCCTCAACAACTTGGACATCCCAAACATCAGAACGTATGTTTTGTTTTACAACGTCTCCCATAGAAACACGAAGTACATTGGGGACAGTTATCACATCTGTGGGGCCATGAATTTGACATTTTACAGCATCCCATACAATCCCATCTAAAACAGGCCAGGCAGTGATATTAACAAAAGTCTAGTCCCTCTTCATTCTGTGTGATGAAGAGTGGGGTGCCAAAGTTCCATCAATTAAACTAATTGTAGATCTTTTGGTAAGGTAATGTCCATTAAACAAAAAAAGAAAACCACAAATCCAACCAACATGAACAAAACTTTGAGATGAACACCAACCAGATGTAAGTCCAAGGGGGTATAAAAAAATGTTTCTTGGTAAGGGTGCCAATGCGGCCCTTCTCCCTGAGCCGATATTGCCACAGGGACCTCTGTCCCCCCAATCGAAATAGACAGCCACCACTACATAATCAAAACTTGGGGCACCAACTCCCTCCCTAGGGATGCAGCCTGACTCAGTACCTTTTGTGGATCCCAATACTCCTGATGGCAATGACAATCGGAATCACCCCCTCACCACATCATATCCACTATACTCCCCTTACAATCTGTCACTGATGTCTGAGGTATATGATATTCCTCCAATCTGGATATGTCATGGGGATGCCCTACCCCTCACTCCCCCACTTTTCCCTCTCTTACCCTCCCTTGCCATCTCTCATTTTCACCTCAGATAGGTGGCCTTCACCACCACGTGACCCTTTCCCCAGATCAGGGCACTCACACACTATGGCCATCGCATAGCTAGTAAAAGAGGGATTGGCTGAAACACCATCTATAATGTACACTATTCTGAGTCAGAGTACCACATATTAAGATGTCTGAGTTCATGCACTGTTAATGTTGATAGTATAACCGATGTACTCCTTCCTCATTGTTATGCTCCCCTATCTCCCCTCCTCCCTCCATCCTCCTACCCTCTTCCCCCCACATGAACTCTTCCCCTCACCCCCTCGCAGTATAGATGTATCTATCATGTTGTAACCTCCATGACTGTACAATGTTGTGCACCAACAGCACTGCTGTGCTTCTTTTTGATACCCAATAAAACAATTGAGACACAAATTTTTTTTGTGTAAAGTGCCCCTTGGAGGTGGCAGTCCCTGGGGCTTTTTAAGCCTAGGAGGGGGATCTGTGTGCTCCCCTTCTATATTAAACATATGCCCTCAGGACCTGGTCCGCCCGGGGGTTATTTTAAAAGGTTTTATGGATGGGATTCCAGGGGGACCCCAAGACCATGGCTTGTGGGTCAAGGTTTTCCTAACCATCCCCCTTTTCTTTATGTTCATGACTCAGTGATTATGAGTCCCAAGATGGCTGCCAACACTTTATTTGCAAAGACTCCACGATCAGCGATATCACTATAGTTTAAAACTTCACTTTCCCAACAACTACTGAACAGGTTTATACCGGATCCGCAAAAAGCACTTCCTTAAACTAACATCTACCTGCCTGCAAAATTTGCTGTTTATTCCTTCAGCGGTTCGGGGTGTAGGTGTGGGTAAAGGTTCCTATGGGAATTAACATTACACATGCACCCTTATTTTGTGCACCAAAAGCTACCTTGACTCGTTTTTAGGAAACATTTGTGATGATAGGTCAAACAAAGCCAAAGATATAGCCAGGCAAAAAAATGCTTTTCCTATGTAAACTAGGTCCTAACTATAACTACCTACTGGTTACTGCCAGTATATGTATGTATATATATATATATATATATATATATATAAATATAAAAGATTGACAGTCCTCAATTTATCCCTTACAATTCTAACCAAAGATGGGACCTCGCTTTTGGAACTAGGATTTTCCTTCTGTCCGAGCTTAGGATTTAATTATGTGCAATTGAGAATTGATCTTGATCTATTTGTGAGAATATTTAAATTGAGCAAATTGCATGAATTATCTAAGGCTAAACTGAGCATTATTGCCAAATGGGCGACCATTTTAAAAAATGTTTTTTCTTTATTTGACATATTTTATTAAAACTTTTTTTACATGAACATCTTGGCGGTTCTGTTACTGGGTTAGCAGAGTTGTTTCAGGCACATTTTATACTTCGATATGTAGAGACGTGTAAGTCCCATATGTTTAGCTAACCCCACCTGACGGCAGTTAGAGAAGAAGAGAAAGAGACGGGTGAGAATGGGGATAGAAACAAGGGGGGAGAGGAGACAGGAGACAGGCAGAGAGAGTTATATTTCTTAACTATTACATGTGACTTCTGTGACATATGACATCCTGTGGGGTGATTGACATCCATGTAGGATGCATGCTGTCAGTACCTTATTTTCACAGAAGTTCATAAGAGTCCAGGTACGTGTCCAGCGCATTCCACATTTTCCTGGATGCTGGTTTCCATGCTGAGTTCCAGAGTGGAATGTTGTCCCTGCCTCTAAGTTGTGTGATCCAGTTGAACGAGCCTTTGTAGGTCGTTTTACGTGTGGAAAATTAATTTGTTAGCGTACAACCTGAACCTAAATATTTTCTCCCAGAATGATTTGAGTGTTGGGCAGTTGAGGATGAAGTGTGCTAAGTCGCAGGTTTCCCTGTTACAATTCCCGCATATCGCTTCATCCCTGAGGCCTAGTGAGAATAATCGGGTCGGGGTCCATAAGGCCTTGTGAAGCAGCCAGCATTTTGTGTGTGAGAGAATGGAGGATATCTTGTTATGTGAGGGCGAGCTCCATATTGTGGCCCAATCTTGTTCGCTATGTTTGTCATTCGTTTGTGCATCCCAGTGTGCAACCGTCTTATCATTAAGGTAGAGGATTTGGGGCGGAAGAGTTTATAGAGGTGTGAGACCTGGTGTCCCAATTTATTAATGCTCGAAACAAACCAGGATATTGATGGTTGTGACGCGGATAATTTGGTTCTTGCGAGGGCAGTTTTAATTTGTAAAAAGTTATAGAGTTCTATGTCCTTCAGGTTGTATCTCGTTTTAAGGTCTGTGAAATTGATAGGGTATGTTTCGTTATCAAGTTGGTAAGGGAAGTGAATACCTTTCTTAATCCATACCTCGAAGGCAAGGCTTTTCCCTTTGAACAGAATCATGCTGTTGGCCCATAGAAACTCAATTTTTATCCTTTTATGCTATTCTCCAGTTTCTTATCTACTTTTAGTAGCGCCATTTTTGTGTTCTTGAAAATGGATTTGGATGTGTGGGGGTATCTATTTGCAGTTAATAGTGCCAGGTGTATTTGGTTGTTCAGGACGACCCTCTCTATCTGTAGCCATAGCGGGTGGTGAAATTCAGTATGTGCCTTGTTTAGCCAGAAAGGCCAGCTGGAATATTCTGAAGTCTGCGAGATTTACCCCTCCTTGGTTTTAATACAATCTTTTTCATGCTTATACGCGCCATTTTCCCTAGCCATAGGAATTTCGAGATCAGGATGTCATTTTTATGGTGGAATTCATCTGTTAGGAATAACAGAAGCATGCTGATCAGGTAGTTGATCATTGAGGTGATCATTATTTTAATGGTTTTGATTCTGACCCACCACGTTATGAATTTTGGGGACCAGGAGTCTAGGAGTTTCTAACTTTTTTCTAGTAGTAGTCTCTCATTCTGATGTAGCATGTCGATTAAGTCACTGCCAAAATGTAGACCTAGGTATTTGATATATCCTGTTTGCCAGGCTAACCCTGACCACCCCAGGTTGTCTCTCGTGCAATGAATGTTTAGTGGCTTGCATTCTGACTTGTCTCTGTTAAGTTTTTATCCTGAGAACCCGTAGTATTCTGCTATTGTCTCCATCAGGGCCTCGATTGATGTCTCTGGCTGTTCGGCTACTATGAGTATGTAGTCTGCGTAGGCAGCTAACTTTACTTCAACGCCATTAATACCGATCCCTCTTATGTTCGTATTCAGTTTGATAGAAATGTAAACTTTCTAGGGCTACTTCAACCTAAACAATACCCTATAACATATTTAAGGGAAACACAGTAGTGGCACACAGACCAATTTACAAAATATGTATTGATTCAATTTTCTGATTATTCGGTATATTTTTAAAATGAAATGAACAATTAATCACATGAAAAGACACTTAAAACAGACAATTACTATGGACACTTTCACAGGCGCACAACATACATACCACTTTCATTCTATCTCATATATACCAAATTCACACAACCTTGAATGTTGAAATTAATTTTCACAAGATATATAAATTGGATGATATTCAAAATATGTAGATCCAGAACATGAGCAATTCATTTAGATGGGTTAATGGGTCTTTTTGTTGAGACGGGTGCAAGGCTGACTCAATGCGTGTTTCGACAGAAACACTGTCTTCATCAGGAGTTTCACCTCTAGATGTTGTGCTGTGAAAGAAAAAAAGCAATAATGCGTTCATGATAATCTCATATATTGTTAAAAAACGTGTCACCATTGTGTTATATTTACATTTGATACCATGAGAAAACATGAAACAGAGCCTAATGATAACATTTAGACATATTAACCCCTTCCACGCTGATGACGAGCTGGGCTCGTCATGAGGTAGCCTCCTGGCACGCTGATGACGAGCCCAGCTCGTCACGTAACATGCGCTTTAAAAAATCTCAGCGTACGAGCGGAATTCCGCCCGCACGCATGCGGTTAATAAATTCTTACATTAAATGTCTATAGGACAAAATATATATACACAATTAACAAAGCAATCCTATGAGCCATGTAAGTGTCCAAACTACACATGATAAGCTTATCAAGAGGATAACCAGTGCAATTGCAGTGACAGGCCTTATCCTCACCATGTAGTCTCGAAATGACATCTCTAAGATGAATTAGAGGCAATGACTGTGATGATCTTCCACAGAAATAATTTTATCTAAGCACGATAACAAAGAAGAAAATACAATATGGAACATGTACTTAAATTATTATAACGTGAATAAGAGGGAAAAAGGGGGCCAAATCATGAGGCACGTGTGGACTGGTTACCTGAATGGTGTCCAAAAGGGAAGATGTAAAAAGGACGAATTCCTTGAAAAAACGCTGGTCCAAAGAACCGCGATAATGTAGCCGGTAGTAAGAGGGTATGTCCACGTTAGAAGTTGTATGTATCACTCTAGAGAGGATTACGGACACCACCAAAAGAGAAAACAGATAAACAGAAAAAACACATTACATCTAGGGAAAGTACAATAGTTAAGGCACATTATACATACAGACAGAAATCTTATTAATGTATCCCTTAACCCCTTCCATGCTCATGACGAGCTCAGCTCGTCATGCAGTACAGTGCTCCTGTGCTCATGACGAGCTGAGCTTGTCATGACCACACCCGTTTTTATTGCTGTCCAGCACAGCAGGGGAATCGCTCTAGCAGCGATGCGGTTAACCATTTACCTAATTTATGATGAACCTAACTCGAGCCCGAGATCCAAGAATGATATATGTAGCACAATGTCATGCATTGAACAAGACGCAATGATGATATGTACAGACTACCAGTCCTGAGTAGATAAAGAGCTTGAGGCTGCGTAGGGTAGAACAGAGAAGGTATAAGATTGAAAGCTAAAACAGTTATAACAATTAGGTGTAGCCTCCAGCAGACCATATAAAACTTTCTATATAGTTCAACCAAAAAAGACAAGAAAACAACCATGGTGGCAAAAGCCTACCCAAATAAACAGATCACGGCAATCCTTGAGGCCGAACATATTTTTTAACCGCACATAATCATGGAAATGCGATGTAGTGTAATTAGGCAATTGCAAACTACCGCTTAGAAAATGTGAATGTTAATAGAGGTAAATGCTTTCTGGATACTACAATATTACGTATAAGGGGTTCCAACATTACACTAGAATCACAGTCCCAAAAGAGCAAAGGTAGGCTACTAGTGACACATCTAAGAAGGGGGAGGAGCTAATCCACGTAAGGAACATATACGGCCCCAATACAGATGACCCATCCTTCTGGTCGGAAGTGGCAAGCACGATAGATAACTTCCAACAAAGCGATCTCATGATAGTAGCAGGGGACTTTAACATCCCATTCGACCACATAATGGACAGACAATCCTCCTGTCAATATCACCCCACGAACTCACACACAGTGCTACAAAATATCTGCTCTAAATTTGACTTAAAGGATGGATGGCACCTTCAACACTGGGACACAAGAGACTACACATTTTACTCTATCCCTCACAAGTCTTACAGCAGAATAGACTATATTTTAATCTCTGGATCTCACACATGCCTAATCAAACACTCTGACATAGGTCCTAGACTAGTATCAGATCATTCATGCATTAGCCTAAAACTGAGCGGGTGCCACAATGAAGCCGTTCCACGGATATGGCGCTTCAACAATGATTTGCTGGTGGACCCTGCGAACAAAAAAAAGGTCAAGGAGGCCATTATAGACTACCTCAAGCACAATGACATCCGAGAAACCAATCCTGCCACACTCTGGGATGCCCTGAAGGCAACCAATAGAGGCACAATAATTGAAATGAAAACAAAAATAAATAGCAGCACAAACCTGAGACTAACTCAGCTGGAGCAGGAAATCAAAAGGTTAGAATTGGCCCACACAAGGGCCCTGCACGACAGCAAGACCCTCACAAAACTGAGACAAACAAAGTATGAGTACAGCAAAATACTGAACGAGAGGGCAGGTCTATGGATCCATAAGCACAAAGCCCTTAACCTCTGCGAGGCCAATAAAGCAGGGAAACTCCTTGCTTCCTACCTCAAACACAAACGCAATCAGACAGCCATCTCATCCATCACTGACTCTAAGAACCAAACACACACAAGGACATCCCAAAGACTTTTCAAGAATTCTATTAAGAGCTTTACAAAAACTAACAGAACCTTAACATAGAGGAGTGCATAAAATATCTAGATAGATTAGGTTTACCAGAATTAAGCGCCAAAGACTCATTTAGGCTCGGCCAAGAGTTTAACTGTACCGAAATCGAAATGGCGGTGAAATCGCTGAAAGATAATAAAGACCCCAGGCCGGACAGCTTTACGGCTGCTTTCTACAAGTCCTTCTTAGATCAGCTGAAGACAACCATGAAACAAGTTTTTAATCAGTCAGCAGTGGGAGGGGCAGTATCAAAATCCATGTCAGAAGCTAATATTATAGTCATCCCTAAGGAGGGAAAAGATCAAATGTCACCAAAAAACTACAGATTCACATCCCTTATCAACGTTGACTGCAAAATGTACGCCAAAATACTAGCAACCAGACTAAACTCCGTTCTTCCAAAACTCATAAGCAACTCCAGGTCGGCTTCTTACATACTAAAATGTCTAACGATAACACCCAACTTCTATGCCACATACTAGAACACATGGCAACGAAAGCTGCGGTAGCTTTCACATTAGATGCGGAAAAGGCTTTCGATAGAGTCTCATGGGCTTTCCTAGTACGATGCATGCAGTCATTTCTGGGATACCTACGGATGGTTACGGCCCTGTACGGAGAACCATCAGCCCGTATCGTGGTTAATGCTTCTCTCCGATCCGCTTACACTACAACAAGGCACTAGACAGGGATGCCCCCTAACCCCTTTGTTATTCTTACAAGCGACCATTTGTGATTTACAAATTGGGGAGATAGAGGGATTGATTGCATTGGAAACTTTGCATCATGACAGTGAAGGAGTTGAATCGAATGTTGAGATAGAGCAACTGATGGAACAAGAGAACAGCTAGTGGTAGTGGTTTCTAACTGAAGTTACATGTCCTACCGACCACTCCCTTTGAGAATTTGGATGTGCTTCAAGATATGGTGTCTAAAGATTTGATAAGATTGAGAAAAAATTACAATATGAATATGGATAATCTTACAGAGGAACAAAGAAAGGCATTACAGTCCCTTAAAGAAGATACCTCAATTGCGATTAAGACCAGCATTAAGGGTGATAACGTGGTTACAGTAGAGACAAATACTTATGAATAAGAAGTGATGCGACAATTGCGAGATTAAAATTGTGTGATTTCTGTTGAGGAGTATAAAACATCTGTGTATTTTCATCAGACTTGCTTAAAGAAATGGATGGAATAAGAAATTTTATATCAAGATGAATATATTTTTTTAAGATCTGAACATCCTAGAATACCCTCATTTTATACCTTACCCAAAGTCCATAGGAGTCCTTTTAATCCTACAGGAAGACTCATTGTTGCTTCTAATGAAACCTTTTTCAGAAAACACTGCCATATACATCTTCCTATTTCCTTTTGTAAAACTTTAACAGCATATTGTAAAGACAGTGGGAATTTCTTAACTAAGATACATAATTTGGTTTGGACAGACACCTATGTGATGATTACATTGGAAGTGACTGCACTATATACGTGCATTGATCATGCGTTTGGCATACAAGCTCATGAACATTTTTTGAAAATGAGACCAGTGTGTTCTTTAGAACGTAACACAATGTTGATTACCATGATTCAGGTTTGTCTTGAAGAGAGCACATTCATGCATGATGGAGTTTTACACCGACCGAAGGTTGGTACCATGATGGTGGGTGGCCTGGGTGGATGATCATTTTGAAAATGTACAAATTGTCTTAATTTGGACTAGATACATCGACCTGTTTTTATCATGGAATGGAACGAGGGAGAAAGCATGTGAGTATATAGGGAAACAAAATAACAATCCATATAACTTGAAATTTTCTGCTTCCATAAGTTCCAGTGAAATAGCATTTTTGGATATTGCTTTAAAGATAGATGATAACACCAAACATCAGTGCACCAGAAAGACACAGCAGGAAATAGCACCTTCCACTTTAAAAGGCAACACCCAAATGTTTTTAAAAGAAAGTATTCCGTATGGGGAATCTCCCAGATTGAAAAAGAACTGTAGCCAAGAGGAGGAATACAATAAACAATTGGCGCAGATGAAAGAGAAATTCTTAGAGGATACAGTATGAAAACAGTTAACATGGCAATGAAGAAATCCAAGAGTTTAACTAGAAATCAGTTACTGTATCCTAACGTCAGACCAGAAAGAAGAACCCATAACTCGATTAATCACATGCTTTGAATCCATGTCACAGAAAGTGAGCCAGGTGATAAGAAGACATTGGTTGATAGCCGAAGGCGATGTGGTAATAGAAAAAGAGTTACCTAGTGTACCACCCATAACCTACAGAAAAGGGTGGGCACTAGGGAATGAATTAACTCACAGCTATTTTTTGTAGGGATCACCAACAAAATACATGCATATCGAAGACAAAGGGGGTTTTCAAATGCAATTGTTGCAAGGCATGTAGATGGTCACAAATACATCGGAATATAGCTCCTCTGATGGGCAATAGAAGAGGATTAGTGGTTTTTATAATTGCAATACTGATCACTGTGTATATGTTTTAGTTTGTCCTTGTTCACTTATTTATGTGGGTAGTACCCTCTTTCCCCTTAAAAAATACATACTAGAACATCAACCAGATATTGGAAATCATGATTTTAGTTATCCAGTGACAAATATTTTATGAGAAATATAATTGTTATCCAGAAAGATTGCATTATTTTGCAGACAGAGGAACCCTCTAATGCTGGAGGAAGAAATAGAGTGAGGAAATTGAGGCATTTGGAATTGCTGGAGGATTGAATAGAGATGAGGAGATGAAAGTACATGTGGGCTAATTTTTCATAATCTTCTGTTGCCCTCTTACTGTATGTTTTGTTTTAAATGAATTCTAACTGATAGGAATCTTACAGCCAATGAATGTTTATCCAATGATTATGGAATATATGAATTAGAGGTTTCGGTCTATTTTAATGAATTTTCATTAATCTTTTGGAGTCAACGTATTGATGACCCGGTATTGGGTATCAGCACGCTTTACATAGCACCAATTGCGTTACATGAGGACACAATCATTTTTGTGAGGCACAAGGAGATTAAGTGATTTGCCCAGAATCACAGGATGCTCAGTGTCATTGTCGAGGCTCGAACATTCGAGGTCAACAGCCCTAGCCACTAGCCCAACTCCTCGCCCCAATACTTATTAAGTTATTTAATTAATAATGTATTTTGATTCTGTGATATGGTTTAAATGAATGTGTTGTTCGTTGTTGCGTTATTCCAACTGGGAATAACGTCCCCAAATGCACACAGAAAGAGTTTCCTTAGACGATTGTTGCTTTTGCAATAAAGTTTTATTGAAAATTTCTTTCGAAGATTATAGGTATTCTTTGGATGTTGTTATCACATCTGTTTTATACGTAGTCATTATACTCGGTTTAACATAGCCCAATGCATCGTGATTCGACAAGCCGATAAGGGTGGAGCCTTAGTTATAATGGACACTGACTTTTATAATGACCGTGTCAATGAACATGTGAATGACACCAACACATACTATAAAGTGGAACAAGACCCAACAAAACAATTTACCAAAATCCTTTCCACCATTATTGACCAAACCATTAGTCACGGAACAATTGGACAAAAAGAAAAACAATATCTCATCAAATCGAACCCAGCGGTACCATATATATATAAGATTCCGAAAGTACACAAACATCCAACCCATCCGCCATGCAGACCAATTGTATCCACGGTCAACTCTATCCATGAACCAATTGGAAGATATTTGGACAGACATTTGCAACCTTTGGTACAATCAATGACGACTTACATAAAAGATACCACCAACTTTTTAACCATCTTGGGAGACCATATGTCATTATTTTCCACCGAGATGATTTTATGCACAAATGAAGTCCAATCATTATATACCTCAATCCCTCACAATCTTGGATTGGAAGCTACAGCATCATTTCTGATGCTCACTGAAATGGAAGAAGACCTAAAAGTAGTCATAATGGAATTATTGAATTTTACATTGTATCACAGCTATTTCAAGTGGCAAGACTACTATTACATTCAGAGCTCTAGTACATCCATGGGCAATTGTGCGGCTCCGGCATACGCGAATCTCTTTATGTACAGGTTTGAATTAGATAACATTCTGAGCAAAGACAAATGGTCCAAGAATCTTTTATTGTACAAAAGATATATCGATGATATATTCATCTTATGGAAAGGATCAAAAGATGAACTTCTCCAAGCCATAGCAGATCTAAACGAAGTGAACGACAGAATTAAATTCACTCATAACATTCAGACAAAGCAGATACCTTTTCTTGACGTAATGGTACAGAACAATGAAGGTAAATTGGAAACCAGTGTCTTCACAAAGAGTACAGACAGGAACAATTTGTTACATTTCCACAGCTTTCATCAGTATTCACTGAAGAAACATTTACCTTATTCCCAATTGTTGAGAATAAAGAGAATTTCCTCTACGGAGAATTCATTCAAAGAAAGTGTCCAAACTACCATCAATAAATTCGAAGAGCGAGGGTACCCAATGGGAATCCTTGAGGAAACAGTATTGAAAACATCAAAAATGAACCAATCATCTCTGTTGCAAACCCAAGCAAAACCAGCTAGTGAAGAAAGAATGGTATTTATTTCAAAATACTCAACAGAAATTTCAAAGATCAAGCGAATCATATTAAAACATTGGTCTTTATTGACATTGGAAGAAGATTTCAATGGCATATATCGGAATCCTCCTAGATTCGCATTTCAACGTTCCAAGAACATCAAAGAATTACTAAACAAAAAAGAAAAAGAGAAAGCAGAATCACATAAGGGCACACTACCCTGCCACAATTGCGGGAATTGCAATGCAATAATAAAAGGAAAAGATCTCAAACATCTCAGCCGTGGTTTCATGATTACATCAAGAGTAACAGCTACATGCGACAGCCGGAATGTCATTTAGCTGATTAAATGCCCCTGTGGCTTGGCATACGTGGGAGAAAACTGAAAGAAAAATAAAGACAAGAATTATTGAACACAAAAGTAACATCCGGACAGAAAATTCTAAATCTACACTATCATCTCACTTTAACAGCCATAATCATACTCCAAGTCAACTAAGATTCCTCGTCTTGGAACAAGTACCAATTCTACCTGGGAGAGACAATACTCAATATCTCCTGCGGAGAGAAATATTCTGGATAACCCATCTAAACACCATTCATCCAAAGGGTGTAAATGATCGGATTGATCTGAACTGCTTTTTGTAAATTGACGTGTGAACAATTTCAGTACAGTAATTATGAATAATTCATTAGTTAACTATTACCATATTGAATTTGTAATCATTTGATTTGAGAAATTTTGACTGTCCCTTTGACATATTTACGAGGTTGTTGCTTCTAATCACACACTTATGACCCAATTTCATTTTTTCGATCACTATATTTTTTTTAGCCAAACTTTTCACTTAGATTAAATCAGTAGGGAATTTCTTCCCTTCGCTGACCCACGTAGTATTTTTTCTGCACCCATGAGTGTGGAACAGTGTATTTTTCTTCCGGTTCACTATCGCGTAAAACAATATGTAAATGGTCGCCTGCATCCACTTCCGAGTGCAATCCGGAAGCCACACCCATCCGATTGAAGTCGAGCGTCGAAACCGAACGGTGAGCCCTTTTTTTCGTATAAACTTTTGCCCACACGATTCACTACAGCATCGTTATTTTTCGTTTGTAACATTCGTAATATTGACTTTTTTATGCCGGTTCTTTTTGTTTAGAACCCGGATACCACTTTACACTGTGAACTGCAAGCCAACACGCGATCACAGTAAGGTACGCCACATCTCTTACAGTGTATGCTGTCAAAAACTAGTACGAGTGTTTACAATGATTAAACCCTATGTTTTGTAACTCTCTCAAGGAAACTGAGGAACCTGATTCTATTCTGTTTTTATACCATTGACATCTCTACCTGCTACCTTCTGGGAGGTAGGATACTTTTTCGACCGTTCCGGCATGCTACACACAACACTTCTCATCCGGTGTCAGAACACATTCAAAACACAGTTATGTTACTGTGAAATACAATGTGTTCAAACACACTAAAAAACTGAATGGGTCACAAACCAGTGAACTAATGTTATTAAGCATGATTTTTGTTTGAGTCTAAGCAAACTATTATGTCACCACACCAGGACAAACACGTATGTGCTCACAGGGATATAAGGTTTTTTGTATTCAATTGCTTTTGAGATCTGAGAGATTGCATAAATGGCTAGAATGCTTCACAGTTGTGTATATTTTCCTCAACAGTGCGAAAATGCCCCCGATGAAGGGCGAACTGCCCGAAATGCATTGGGCTATGTTAAACCGAGTATAATAACTAAGTATAAAACAGATGTGATAACAACATCCAAAGATTACCTATAATCTTTGAAAGAAATTTTCAATAAAATTTTATTGCAAAAACAACAATCGTCTAAGGAAACTCTTTCTGTGTGCATTTGGGGACGTTATTCCCAGTTGGAATAACGCAACAACGATCACTTTCAACTTCCTCCACTCAGAAGTAAGCTCCCAAATAGCACCAACATACCCTGGATATACCGGATTACCGTAGGATTTACCAAGGAGTGCGACCATTTTTTTCTTTTTCCATTCATTAAATGAATGTGTCACATTTGTGAATTTGCACATTTGAAAATAGTTGTTTCCAATTATATTTATATGGGATTATTTGAGATTAGATTGTCAATTTATACTTGTATTATGATTCTATATACATTTTTAATGCAACTTTTGAATGACATGAATATTTATCATTATTTATTACCATTCAATAAATGTCATATTATTGCTATTTTGCAATAATATGACGGGAACGATGTTTCATGTGAGAGATACTTTCGATTGGAGCTGTACAATTTTTGGATAATGGTGGTTTGACTATTTTGACAAGTGAATGCATCTGGGGTCTGCTTATTGACACTGCTGCTATTGGTGATCTGTAAAATTAGGGCACAGGTTAGATAATGATAAATTGTATAAGTTTATCATTTATTCATGTGTACTTTATTAGGAAATCGTTGTATGCTATTTCTTAAAATAAGTATTCCTCTATGACAAAATGAAAAATAGGGAAAAAAAGATATTAGACTTTGAAGTAAAAAACAAATTAAGCTTGATGGGAGTATGTTCTCCATGTCTATGTTTAATGATTTTTAAAACTTTGACTGGGGGATGGGCCTTGCACTTTGAGAAAGGCTGAAAGGCTGTAGGACAGCTGAAATGTGTCAGTGTTGGACTGCTGCTAATAAAAAATCTGACTAGATACATTGTTTGGAGTGACCATGCTTTGTATCTTGTATGGAAAGCAATCAAAATATATATAGACATTTCGCAGCCTAGGGGATCACCACCTTCTCGGGTATTGTTTACTAATTGTTCGGGGGGCTTCAAAACCAACTGAAGTCTGGGGATCACCACCCTCCGGGGCTTTACTTTAATATGCAGGGTGGGCCTCGGCCGTCCCTGAAGCCTCGGTGGTCCTAGGTAGTGCCCTATTGGTTTTGTAATCACACGGGCAGTACACATGGTGTTATAAAGTGATACACTCACAGAACCCTTGTAATTGTAGAATTACCTAGGCTTCATTTGTGTAATAGTCTGTTGGTTTATATTTGGTAGGTGCACCGCAAAATCACAAATGTTTTCCCTCATAACCTCCTATAAACAGTCGATTTTCACAATAAACTACACACAAGTGTTGTCAGAAAAAGAAGACCTATACACTCACTTATTTATTGGAAAAAAATAACCTTTATTAAAACAACACAAATAAATGGAAACCCAAGTTTATTAGAACAAACAACAGTATAACATGAAATACGTGGGTGGGACTCCTCCGGAAGCAGCGTACAAAACCTGCAAGACAAAAATGAAACATAAGTATGTGTGCCATGTGGAAGAGGAAAAGAAAGGTAGTCTGAATGAAAGGAAGATGGTGAGAATGGGAGGGAGTGGAAGGAACGGAGAAGGGGAGGGAGAGTCAAAAGAACAGAGGGAGGAGGAGACAGAGCATCGGCCTACTGCACCCCGCCATCAGTGTTTACCTCCCGTCACTCGTTTGTCTAGGACACTTGGGTCCGCGAGAAAGAGTGTGGACCAGCAAGTCCTTAAAATGAAAAATGAATGAGGCCAGAGATTACATTATTAGCTACGGGCACATTGCTTGCCTGCACCTCTGCAACCAGGGTGCTGCACCCCAGCACCTTCCCCCGCAATGTGCTCAATTGTAGGTCCTGCGCACCAAGGATTCACTGCTCACCTGCCACCATTGTTGTGTCCAACGACGTGTTGGTACAAGCTCCGAGTCCGGGGTACCTTTGTAGGGTGGGAGAGCAGGTCTCCGGTCAGGGATGGTGTCTTGATACCATGATGGAAGGCATCAGAATGCCAAGGGCATCATCACGGGGTGAGCACCCACTCCGCCCATTTTGGCTCAATCAATTCAGTGTCTGAAAAGGGAGAAATATTTTTAAGGTGGTAACGTCTGGACGTAAGTGAAGGTTTATTTCAAGCTTAATAGAAAACACCAGTTGAGTGCATCCTTCGTTTTTGAAGTACGATCTACCAACTGTTAGTAGCAATCGTGGTTCAAAGAGTAGTTGGAGTGCACGAGAATACACAAGGTTAAATAATAATGTTATACCAACGTTCACATACAAAGGAACAAAGCGCATGCTAGAAGCATAATGTGCGCGTGTGAGGCAGTGACGGAAGTCTGTGTGCATGTACACTTAGTAATGAGCTCGCTACAGTGCACTAAACGCCAACACCTTGTGTCTGTAGGGCAGCGCTGCCTGCTGGCTCAGGCCTACAGTACTGTCCATCAGGTCCTTCAAATGAGACAGACATGTGACTGAATGAGGTCAGAGATCACATCATTACGGAGGGCAACTTTGCTTGTTCGCACCTGCGCACTCAGGCTGATGCAGCCCACCCCTCCCGCAGCACCGTGCTCAATTGGAGACGCTGTGCACCCTGGCCCCACTGCTCACCTGCTGTCATTGTTGTGTGTGTAAACACTACGGGCAGCAGCGTTCACAATTCAGTGTGTTGATTGCAGGGTGGTGTACACCTCATGGATCCCTTTTGAACACGACGGGCATTAGGGTTCACAATTTAGAGCCAGTGTTGATTGCCAGGATGGTGTACACCTCATGGATCCCTTTAGTTTATTGCACATTGTGATATGCGTGGTGGATGCGGCCATATCACCTGAGGCAGTGTGGAAGAACTGGGACATGTGGCGTTCTCGTTATCCTATTTATATGTACGCAAAGTGGGCTGGGCTTGTGTACGCCAGGCCAGCCTAGGGGTGTGAATAATTGTTCCGGGGATCTGGACGTTGTTCAGTTCCTGCCTGGCCAGGAAGTGTACTTATGTGTGTTTCTTTTGCAGTTTTGACGTCGCAGAATGCGCAATTTACATTAATGTAGCGGGAGGGCGGCAACTATCGCTAATGAGACGCTGTTCTAAAAGATTGAATGGCGAACATCACATGTCGTTGTCAAAGTCGTGGATATGCGCAGCCACGCATGTCAATCGTGTGCGGTAATATTGAAAGTGTTGCTATCACGAAGCGTACACATGTGGATGTGCTCGGATGGAGGGAGGATCAGCAGTGAGACTACGTCATACACAGTGATAACACTCATTACAGTCAAGCAATGTATGTCAAACGTTAATCTGAAAGTCTCACATATAACACACTACTAAATTGGTTAAGCCTGACAACAGAGCGTACAGCAATACAAATCAACACATTACTGTTTACTGTTTGTCACATTTGATCCAGGATGTGCACTCTGCCTGTGGCTGATGATACTTCTTAGAGCCACCAATACCCAGGCCGAAAGGCAGCACAATAATGTGCACACACAGACACCAGGGGCATCGTGTAACACACATTTGTTTTTTGATGTAACGTTTGAGATGCATGGCCATCACACGTGGAAGGATAATGTACAGACCATGAATATTGATCTAGATGATCGTTGCATGTTGTGTGTAGTATAAGATATGTGTATACAGCAAAAAACTTTTCAAAAAAGCTCTCTAAGCAGAAGAGGTGTCTCTCATCAAATGCTGTAGAGAGAATGACCTAAATTGGTGGGGTCGTCCAACTGTTACAATGGGAAATGTTATGAAGCAATCAAATGCTTTTATTTAAGGTTGCATGGCAATTGTGCACTGAGCATGCAAGGAGGCCGCATCCGACGTGATTTTGAGAAAATAGTTTATTACAGTTAGAAATATATAAATGTTTAAAATATTTTAGATTATCGCTTGCTCTAATATACTGTTATTTAGATATACTTTTGAGGAGAAAAAAGAGGGAATGGCGTACCCAGCGTGACACCATACGTCTGTGATGTAACACAGGGCCTGGGGGCGTGCACTCGTCGCATATGCAACACGCAGCGGGTGCGACCCCATATGTACATAACGTAACGTGTGGCTTGGTACTGCGTACCTGTCAGATACCAAAGTAGCAGCTCGGACGACTTCATGCGTATATGATGTTCTGTGGGATGCGGTGCCATGAACACGTTGGATATGAAATGCGCATCATTTACGAATTTAGCAATATGGTGGATCAGATTCACGTGGTGATGGAGCTTGGTACGCAACCAGTATGGGAGTGCAGTTTTCTCCCATACATATTTTTTGGGGAAGAAATACAATATGACATAATTTTTAAAGTTAAAAAAAGAAGTATAATAGAGCTCCAAAATATTTTAAAAAATAATAGAAAAAATATAGGTTACATGAAGATTAAAATATGAAATTAACATTTAAAAAACCTTTGAAATTCACTGAAAAAAACATCAGTTTTACAGACGTTATAGTTAGGAATTAGCACTTAATAAACCTTAGAAAGTCACAAAAAACCCATAGGTTTCAGGGACGTTATAGTTAGTTGAACATTTAACTCATATAAAACCAGAGAAATTTGCCTGTTATAGTTAGTTGAGCTAAATATAACATGTGCGCCGGCAATGCACTTCTGATGACACTACATATTACATCACTCATGACTTAGCTTGAATCTTGATTGAGAGAGGACAAGGAGGTGGTTTTTGTTGAGGTGGTCAGCCAGTCATTTGTTGAAAAGTTGGTCTCGAAATTGGGCAGGGTAGGAAAGGAAGGAGATCGGTTGGTAATTTGCCAGAGTATTTGGGTCTGCTGAGGGTTTCTTCAGAATGGCTAGCATGGTGGCATGTTTCCAGATAGCGAGGAAGAAGGCTGTGGTAAAAGAGTTGTTGTGTATAGGAGTGAGTGTGGCACAGATGAGGGTCAACCTTTCAGTGAAGATAAAGTGTGGCAGTAATGCACTGGGGCTCTGGAGAGAATGGACTGCATGGCCAACGCGGTTTTGGCTACAATAATGGAGGGTCAGCAGGTCATTGTGGTTTCTAGGATGCTCATCTCCTCTGGTTTAAGGGTGGACAGGGTGGATGGTTCTGGTTGGGGGCAAAGTTGTAAATATTGCTGAAGCAGTTGGATAGTCGGATGCAGAGGTCCTGCAGTAATGATTGTGGAGCTGGCAGTGGGGAGGTGAAATTCTTCACTATGGCAAAGATTTCTTTGACATTGTTAGTGATGTTTTTGATGTTATCATTCATTGATGATCATTTGGTGAATCTGAGTTGTTGATGGTAGAATCGGAGGACTGATTTGTAGCTTTTGTTATTTTCATTGTGTGTGTGTCTCCACATCAGAGTTCAATTTGCTTGGAGTGGCATTTGGTGAGTCTCAGTTGCTCAGTGGCGGCTGGTGGAATTTGAAACTGGTGAGGCGTATGCAGAACGAATCAACGTATGCGAGCGAGCACAGCGAGTGATCCCAACAGCAATAATGGGGGCTCGGAGGGGTTCTACCCCGTGAAGAATGTTTTAAAAATTTGCCATCTTTTTGGTGCGATTTTCAGCACTATTTCTGTGATAAATGGACTAAAATTTCAGTTTTTCTAGGGAGTCATAAAAGAACACTCATACATTATTTCAGAGACATTCTTTTGTTGCCAAGCAAGTCTGACTTCTGAAGAGGGATAGGGTACTAAGCAAGGCTGCTTTGCCTCTACCCTTTCCAATAGAAAACACTAGTTAGCGATGTGAACAAGTTCAATGGATAAACCTGGGGTCTAGGGAGAGTCCCTCTCCTGAGAAAGAAATTTAAAAAAGGATTTGCAAATGGTGTATTTTAAAGCAAATGGAACATTCATTGTTTGAATCAACAGCAATACTATTCCAGGTACAATATGCATGGAAAACCATGTTACTACAGCAAGAATCTGCATCAACCAGCAATGCTCTCCCAGTACAACCGGCGGAAATGATTATGCACCACACAGTAAAAAAAACATACACCAATGTCATTAAAGGTTCCACAGAACGGGGGGGGCTTGGCTTGCAGCAGAGCAAGATGGCTGCTGCTTAGAAGAGCTCCAGGGAAGCAGTACACTTCCACTTCAATCCGGCACATCATCCGTCACAAAATTATGCCCTAAAGACTGTCGCCGATGCCTGAAATCAAGCTGAAATGCCAGAAACCGGTCCCCGGTAGCTTGTCTCCTTCTGGTGAAGAATTGGCTTGGTAGTTTGGTCTGCCCTGTTCCCATGATGCACTGGGCCAGGGACAGACTAATTTGCATATAGCCAGGTTCTGAGCTGGGATGGGGCAGTGAGCTAAATAACGGTGATGGATCAAGCCCTGATCTTTGGACTGGGTAAGAGTGGTCTGCTTAATTCAGACACTCTGTTCATCACCACCCCCTTTTCTGAATCGTTTTTGGCCACTATAGGTGTGGCAGGGTATACTCAGACATGAGTCCCTTGCTCACTGCTCCATCAGGATTCAAGCAAGCCGGGCCGACGAGGCTGAAATGCCAGAAACCGGTCCCCGGTAGCTTGTCTCCTTTCTGGTGAAGAATTGGCTTGGTAGTTTGGTCTGCCCTGTTCCCATGATGCACTGGGCCAGGGACAGACTAATTTGCATATAGCCAGGTTCTGAGCTGGGATGGGGCAGTGAGCTAAATAACGGTGATGGATCAAGCCCTGATCTTTGGACTGGGTAAGAGTGGTCTGCTTAATTCAGACACTCTGTTCATCACCACCCCCTTTTCTGAATCGTTTTTGGCCACTATAGGTGTGGCAGGGTATACTCAGACATGAGTCCCTTGCTCACTGCTCCATCAGGATTCAAGCAAGCCGGGCCGACGAGGCTGAAATGCCGGAAACTGGTCCCCGGTAGCTTGTCTCCTTTCTGGTGAAGAATTGGCTTGGTAGTTTGGTCTGCCCTGTTCCCATGATGCACTGGGCCAGGGACAGACTAATTTGCATATAGCCAGGTTCCGAGCTGGGATGGGGCAGTGAGCTAAATAACGGTGATGGATCAAGCCCTGATGTTTGGACTGGGTAAGAGTGATCTGCTTAATTCAGACACTCTGTTCATCACCACCCCCTTTTCTGAATCGTTTTTGGCCACTATAGGTGTGGCAGGGTATACTCAGACATGAGTCCCTTGCTCACTGCTCCATCAGGATTCAAGCAAGCCGGGCCGACGAGGCTGAAATGCCAGAAACCGGTCCCCGGTAGCTTGTCTCCTTTCTGGTGAAGAATTGGCTTGGTAGTTTGGTCTGCCCTGTTTCCATGATGCACTGGGCCAGGGACAGACTAATTTGCATATAGCCAGGTTCTGAGCTGGGATGGGGCAGTGAGCTAAATAACGGTGATGGATCAAGCCCCGATCTTTGAACTGGGTAAGAGTGGTCTGCTTAATTCAGACACTCTGTTCATCACCACCCCCTTTTCTGAATCGTTTTTGGCCACTATAGGTGTGGCAGGGTATACTCAGACATGAGTCCCTTGCTCACTGCTCCATCAGGATTCAAGCAAGCCGGGCCGACGAGGCTGAAATGCCAGAAACCGGTCCCCGGTAGTTTGTCTCCTTTCTGGTGAAGAATTGGCTTGGTAGTTTGGTCTGCCCTGTTCCCATGATGCACTGGGCCAGGGACAGACTAATTTGCATATAGCCAGGTTCTGAGCTGGGATGGGGCAGTGAGCTAAATAACGGTGATGTATCAAGCCCTGATCTTTGGACTGGGTAAGAGTGGTAGGCTCAATTCAGACACTCTGTTCATCACCACCCCCTTTTCTGAATCGTTTTTGGCCACTATAGGTGTGGCAGGGTATACTCAGACATGAGTCCCTTGCTCACTGCTCCATCAGGATTCAAGCAAGCCGGGCCGACGAGGCTGAAATGCCAGAAACCGGTCCCCGGTAGCTTGTCTCCTTTCTGGTGAAGAATTGGCTTGGTAGTTTGGTCTGCCCTGTTCCCATGATGCACTGGGCCAGGGACAGACTAATTTGCATATAGCCAGGTTCTGAGCTGGGATGGGGCAGTGAGCTAAATAACGGTGATTGATCAAGCCCTGATCTTTGGACTGGGTAAGAGTGGTCTGCTTAATTCAGACACTCTGTTCATCACCACCCCCTTTTCTGAATCGTTTTTGGCCACTATAGGTGTGGCAGGGTATACTCAGACATGAGTCCCTTGCTCACTGCTCCATCAGGATTCAAGCAAGCCGGGCCGACGAGGCTGAAATGCCAGAAACCGGTCCCCGGTAGCTTGTCTCCTTTCTGGTGAAGAATTGGCTTGGTAGTTTGGTCTGCCCTGTTCCCATGATGCACTGGGCCAGGGACAGACTAATTTGCATATAGCCAGGTTCTGAGCTGGGATGGGGCAGTGAGCTAAATAACGGTGATGGATCAAGCCCTGATCTTTGGACTGGGTAAGAGTGGTAGGCTCAATTCAGACACTCTGTTCATCACCACCCCCTTTTCTGAATCGTTTTTGGCCACTATAGGTGTGGCAGGGTATACTCAGACATGAGTCCCTTGCTCACTGCTCCATCAGGATTCAAGCAAGCCGGGCCGACGAGGCTGAAATGCCGGAAACCGGTCCCCGGTAGCTTGTCTCCTTTCTGGTGAAGAATTGGCTTGGTAGTTTGGTCTGCCCTGTTCCCATGATGCACTGGGCCAGGGACAGACTAATTTGCATATAGCCAGGTTCCGAGCTGGGATGGGGCAGTGAGCTAAATAACGGTGATGGATCAAGCCCTGATCTTTGGACTGGGTAAGAGTGGTCTGCTTAATTCAGACACTCTGTTCATCACCACCCCCTTTTCTGAATCGTTTTTTGCCACTATAGGTGTGGCAGGGTATACTCAGACATGAGTCCCTTGCTCACTGCTCCATCAGGATTCAAGCAAGCCGGGCCGACGAGGCTGAAATGCCAGAAACCGGTCCCCGGTAGCTTGTCTCCTTTCTGGTGAAGAATTGGCTTGGTAGTTTGGTCTGCCCTGTTCCCATGATGCACTGGGCCAGGGACAGACTAATTTGCATATAGCCAGGTTCTGAGCTGGGATGGGGCAGTGAGCTAAATAACGGTGATGGATCAAGCCCCGATCTTTGGACTGGGTAAGAGTGGTCTGCTTAATTCAGACACTCTGTTCATCACCACCCCCTTTTCTGAATCGTTTTTGGCCACTATAGGTGTGGCAGGGTATACTCAGACATGAGTCCCTTGCTCACTGCTCCATCAGGATTCAAGCAAGCCGGGCCGACGAGGCTGAAATGCCGGAAACCGGTCCCCGGTAGCTTGTCTCCTTTCTGGTGAAGAATTGGCTTGGTAGTTTGGTCTGCCCTGTTCCCATGATGCACTGGGCCAGGGACAGACTAATTTGCATATAGCCAGGTTCCGAGCTGGGATGGGGCAGTGAGCTAAATAACGGTGATGGATCAAGCCCTGATCTTTGGACTGGGTAAGAGTGGTCTGCTTAATTCAGACACTCTGTTCATCACCACCCCCTTTTCTGAATCGTTTTTGGCCACTATAGGTGTGGCAGGGTATACTCAGACATGAGTCCCTTGCTCACTGCTCCATCAGGATTCAAGCAAGCCGGGCCGACGAGGCTGAAATGCCAGAAACCGGTCCCCGGTAGCTTGTCTCCTTTCTGGTGAAGAATTGGCTTGGTAGTTTGGTCTGCCCTGTTCCCATGATGCACTGGGCCAGGGACAGACTAATTTGCATATAGCCAGGTTCTGAGCTGGGATGGGGCAGTGAGCTAAATAACGGTGATGGATCAAGCCCCGATCTTTGGACTGGGTAAGAGTGGTCTGCTTAATTCAGACACTCTGTTCGTCACCACCCCCTTTTCTGAATCGTTTTTGGCCACTATAGGTGTGGCAGGGTATACTCAGACATGAGTCCCTTGCTCACTGCTCCATCAGGATTCAAGCAAGCCGGGCCGACGAGGCTGAAATGCCAGAAACCGGTCCCCGGTAGCTTGTCTCCTTTCTGGTGAAGAATTGGCTTGGTAGTTTGGTCTGCCCTGTTCCCATGATGCACTGGGCCAGGGACAGACTAATTTGCATATAGCCAGGTTCTGAGCTGGGATGGGGCAGTGAGCTAAATAACGGTGATGGATCAAGCCCCGATCTTTGGACTGGGTAAGAGTGGTCTGCTTAATTCAGACACTCTGTTCATCACCACCCCCTTTTCTGAATCGTTTTTGGCCACTATAGGTGTGGCAGGGTATACTCAGACATGAGTCCCTTGCTCACTGCTCCATCAGGATTCAAGCAAGCCGGGCCGACAAGGCTGAAATGCCAGAAACCGGTCCCCGGTAGCTTGTCTCCTTTCTGGTGAAGAATTGGCTTGGTAGTTTGGTCTGCCCTGTTCCCATGATGCACTGGGCCAGGGACAGACTAATTTGCATATAGCCAGGTTCTGAGCTGGGATGGGGCAGTGAGCTAAATACCGGTGATGTATCAAGCCCTGATATTTGGACTGGGTAAGAGTGGTAGGCTCAATTCAGACACTCTGTTCATCACCACCCCCTTTTCTGAATCGTTTTTGGCCACTATAGGTGTGGCAGGGTATACTCAGACATGAGTCCCTTGCTCACTGCTCCATCAGGATTCAAGCAAGCCGGGCCGACGAGGCTGAAATGCCAGAAACCGGTCCCCGGTAGCTTGTCTCCTTTCTGGTGAAGAATTGGCTTGGTAGTTTGGTCTGCCCTGTTCCCATGATGCACTGGGCCAGGGACAGACTAATTTGCATATAGCCAGGTTCTGAGCTGGGATGGGGCAGTGAGCTAAATAACGGTGATGGATCAAGCCCTGATCTTTGGACTGGGTAAGAGTGGTCTGCTTAATTCAGACACTCTGTTCATCACCACCCCCTTTTCTGAATCGTTTTTGGCCACTATAGGTGTGGCAGGGTATACTCAGACATGAGTCCCTTGCTCACTGCTCCATCAGGATTCAAGCAAGCCGGGCCGACGAGGCTGAAATGCCAGAAACCGGTCCCCGGTAGCTTGTCTCCTTTCTGGTGAAGAATTGGCTTGGTAGTTTGGTCTGCCCTGTTCCCATGATGCACTGGGCCAGGGACAGACTAATTTGCATATAGCCAGGTTCTGAGCTGGGATGGGGCAGTGAGCTAAATAACGGTGATGGATCAAGCCCTGATCTTTGGACTGGGTAAGAGTGGTAGGCTCAATTCAGACACTCTGTTCATCACCACCCCCTTTTCTGAATCGTTTTTGGCCACTATAGGTGTGGCAGGGTATACTCAGACATGAGTCCCTTGCTCACTGCTCCATCAGGATTCAAGAAAGCCGGGCCGACGAGGCTGAAATGCCGGAAACCGGTCCCCGGTAGCTTGTCTCCTTTCTGGTGAAGAATTGGCTTGGTAGTTTGGTCTGCCCTGTTCCCATGATGCACTGGGCCAGGGACAGACTAATTTGCATATAGCCAGGTTCTGAGCTGGGATGGGGCAGTGAGCTAAATAACGGTGATGGATCAAGCCCTGATCTTTGGACTGGGTAAGAGTGGTCTGCTTAATTCAGACACTCTGTTCATCACCACCCCCTTTTCTGAATCGTTTTTGGCCACTATAGGTGTGGCAGGGTATACTCAGACATGAGTCCCTTGCTCACTGCTCCATCAGGATTCAAGCAAGCCGGGCCGACGAGGCTGAAATGCCAGAAACCGGTCCCCGGTAGCTTGTCTCCTTTCTGGTGAAGAATTGGCTTGGTAGTTTGGTCTGCCCTGTTCCCATGATGCACTGGGCCAGGGACAGACTAATTTGCATATAGCCAGGTTCTGAGCTGGGATGGGGCAGTGAGCTAAATAACGGTGATGGATCAAGCCCTGATCTTTGGACTGGGTAAGAGTGGTAGGCTCAATTCAGACACTCTGTTCATCACCACCCCCTTTTCTGAATCGTTTTTGGCCACTATAGGTGTGGCAGGGTATACTCAGACATGAGTCCCTTGCTCACTGCTCCATCAGGATTCAAGAAAGCCGGGCCGACGAGGCTGAAATGCCAGAAACCGGTCCCCGGTAGCTTGTCTCCTTTCTGGTGAAGAATTGGCTTGGTAGTTTGGTCTGCCCTGTTCCCATGATGCACTGGGCCAGGGACAGACTAATTTGCATATAGCCAGGTTCTGAGCTGGGATGGGGCAGTGAGCTAAATAACGGTGATGGATCAAGCCCTGATCTTTGGACTGGGTAAGAGTGGTCTGCTTAATTCAGACACTCTGTTCATCACCACCCCCTTTTCTGAAATCAAGCGGCGCCTAACGCAATAACTCTGGTCCAAATCTGAAGTCAGGAACGCGTTGCCTCGGAGTGGGGACTGCCGTGGCCTGTGGACCTTCCTACAGCTGGGACGTAGATTTTGGAGACTGCCCGCTGGAAGACACCGCGGCGAACGGCACACTGGGGCTGACTGCGGGGGGCTCCGAGAACGGAGACACCGGAAAGGTTGCCCAGGCCAGCACCAACGGAGGTACCGGGCGTTGCCTCCTTTTTTCCTGCCTCCCGCTGTCTCCCCCTCCTGGTGATCTGCAGTCGGTGCCCTCACGAGTGACGGAGGACCAGTGCGCCGAGACAGACTGGAGTGGAAGATACCCGCCGCCGCGAGCGGGACAGAGGTGAGCGGCGAAGTGAGGAAGACCCGCGCAGGAGTGCAGCCACAGGGGAGATCCACACAGCAAGTTTGCGGCCCTGGGGAGGGCAGATGAGAGGTGAGGCCTGCCCGCTGAGGTCAAGCCGGGGCCTAAATTGACTGACGTACCCAGTGATTGGACTGAAACAGGGAGGGGCCCCCCCCCGCCGTCACAGGATCGCCAGCTAGGGGGCGGGACAAGCAATACCAGCAGTTGCTAACGGAGGATTAAATACAGCACCCCCGTCCCCGGTGGTAACATTGTGAGCCTGACAGCGATATTGAGGAACAGTGGGCCCTGGCTCTGTGTGACCAGTTACCACGTGACAGTCCAGTGTGCCACAAGTGTAGCCCAACCAATTACTGGGCAGCAGAGCCTGGGCAGCGAAGTGATACAGGGGCGCTGGTTGGACGGTGGCCCTCCCTCCCCCCTCACTTGCCCCTCCAACACCAGTACACCACTATCAAGAGGCGCATTGGGAAAACCGACAGGCCGCGCAGAGACGGTGTTTTCGCGGCAGGCGGCGGCCAGTACCGGACGTACGCCAGTGTCCGGGGGACAGGATGGGGGGGCAGGGGCCCACGGACGTCCACCACCCAGTCCAAACTGGACACGTTTCCCTATGGGAGGGGCTTCCCACCACTGCCTGAACGGAATGATCCGGCAGACAGGGCCCATGGAGGAAACGGTGCCCAGAAAGTGACTTTGGAGGACATAATGACCGCCCTTACCAATGTGCAATCAAGGATAGGTACGATATCAATGGGAGTCTCCTTTCTGCGAGCGGACTTTCAGAAAATGACGGCCATGGTCACGGAAGTTGAGCAGGTCACAAAAACTCTTGCAAAAGACATTACGGCCCTGCAAAAAACGATAAACCGGCTGGAGGCAGAGAACAAACTAATGGCAGCAAAGTTGGACGACCAGGAAGAATGCTCCCACTGCAACAGCCCAGGGGTTTATCGACCTTCTTCTACGTCGAAAGGGCCCACAAAGTTCCGGGAGGTAAGCCCAAACCCGGGGCCCCTCCTAGACCGGTACTGGCTCGTATTTTCAATTTCAGAGACAGGGACGCTATACTGCAGACCTCTAGAGTGGCCCGGCCGCTCAAAATCCAAAACTCAACTGTGTCCTTTTTTCCGGACTACACAGTGGCGGTCTCCAGATGCCTCAGGAGCTTCATGGAGGTGAAGAAAGAGTTGAGGGCCAGGGCACTGCCCTACTCGATGTTATTCCCGGCGAAGCTGCGAGTAGTTGCATATGGGAAAACGGGGTTCTTCGACACGCCGGAGGAGGCACACGACTGGCTTGAAGGATGGCGTCAGGTGGAAGGTCCCAATCAAAAGGAGAGAAACCAGTGATGCCGCGTAATGACCGGAGACGCTGAGGACCGCGAGCAGCAATGGGAAGAAGACCATCTGCAGCAGAGTGAGGCTGGAGCGCGAAGCTAAGTGAAAACATTGATCACGGAATCTGACCGAAGTGCGATGGCGTGCACGTGAACTAACCGGCTAAGGAACTTGAATTAAACGCTAAACGGAATCAGTATTTGGGGATGGGGAAGGACTGCGACCGTCCTTGAGCCTCTCACCTAATACATGCAAGTACTCTTTTGGGGCTGGGATTGAGCACTCTGCTAAGTTGGGGAGGCGGGCAGTTCTGAGTCCGTCAGGCTGGGAGGCAGGGGGGGGGGAGATTGGTCAGTCTCTATGGTTCTATATGTTCTTGGTTTCTGGTGTCTTCAGGGTCATAACATTCCCACATATTGGATGGGGTACACAATACACAAATAGGTTGATGTCCACTCCCCAGTGCTTTCGAAGACATGGCAGCACAAGTCCTAATAGATCACGATTCGGAGTCACTCCCTAAAACTCCGGTAACCCCTCTGACACTGCTCAATGGGAATGTGCATGGGCTCAGGGACAAGATAAAGAGGGGCCTGGTTCTGCAAAGTCTGAAGCGTTGCGCCCCAACATTATCCCTGCTGCAGGAAACGTACCTCACTGGCACTGCATGTAAGGTGATGGCTAGGTGGGGATGTAAGATGGTGGTACATTCGGAGTTCTCCTCTGGCTCCAGAGGAGTGGGCATTCTGATAAAGAAACAATCCCCATTCATAATACACAAAACGAAAAAGGATGATCAGGGTCGATTTGCAGCCCTCATGGGCCAATGGGAAGGAAGAGCGGTCAATGTGTTATAGGTATATATTACTCCGGCCCTAAATGCGATAGCACTCCCTGCCCTGTTGGAGGGAGAACTTCTGATAGGGGGGACTTTAATGCAACTATAGATGACACCTTGGACAGGTACCCAGGGAAGACACAAATATCTGGGGTGTCTCGCCTGAAGAGTTTTATCGAGGTGCTTGGGCTTACTGACGTATGGAGGCAGCATCACCCCACGACACAACAGTATACCTTCCACTCAGGAGTACATAACAGTTTATCTAGAATAGACTATTTCCTGGCCTCAATGGATAGTCTGAAGAATGTAGACGATGTAATAACAAAATCTAGGGGAGTCTCGAACCACTCCCCGATACTGTTAACTTTTTCATATCACCATAAGACTCGCAGGTGGGTCTATCCCATCTACCCTGGCTATTTACAGGTACCAAAAGTTAAAAAAAGCGATCATTAAAGCGACAAAACATTACTTTGAAGAAAATATTTCATCAGTTAGCTCACCGTCTATCCTATGGGAGGCTTTCAAAACCGTTGTCAGAGGGCAGGCCATAGTCTCTATCGCAGGACATAAACGGGAGAAACTGAAAGAATTACATGACCTTGAGCTAGCATTGCATGTGGCTGAAACTCAACACTCAGATGACCCCACGCCCGCTACATCCCAAACGCTATGCATTAGGCAGCAACAATATAGAGAGCATCTTAGAGAAGAGACTAGACCAAGACTCACGGCCACTGGACATAAAATATATGACATTGGAGATGAGGCCGGAAAGCTTCTGGTATGGTTGGATAAGAAGGAGTGGGGTAACATGGGGATAGCAAGGATACAGACGGAGGAAAGATAGACGACGGCGGATCCATGGGTGATGATCCGCACATTAGCACAACACTTCCAGAAGGTATACACCTCAGCATCCACGATAACAGTGGAAGAGGCACTGGTTTCCATTAAAGATATAGCGAGGCCCAAACTCACCACGCAGGAGGCTCTAGAGTTAGAGGCGGACCTCACGGTAGAACTGCAAACCGCGATCCGGTCGTTACAGTCAGGCAAAGCGGTGTGACCGAATGGGGTGCTTATTGAGCTGTACAAGAAAACGGCGGGAATTATTGGCCCACACTTGCTGCGCATGTACACTGACAGCCTGGAGAGGGGTGAAATACCGCTTGACCAACGATTGGCTACTATAGTGGCCATTCCTAAGCCCGGGAAATCTGCGGTGGAGTGTACCTCCTACAGCTCGATATCCCTGATAAACGCGGAAGCAAAAATCCTCACGAAGGTATTGGCGACTAGACTCGCACCACACCTCACGAATCTAGTACATCCGGATCAGTCCGGATTTATACCGGGTAGAAACACTGCACTAAATCTTAGACACCTGCATGGGGTAACGGCTAGCACTCCGTACCTGCAGGAGCCAGTCTTCATGATATCCTTGGATGCGCGGATGGCTTTCGACATAGTGGAATGGACCTTCTTGTTCGCAGTGCTTCAACATCTAGGCTTCGGCCCCAAGTTTTGTGTGTGGGTGCGCCTCTTGTACACTAAACCTCTGGCGCCTGTTACAGCCAACGTACACATTCCTGACAACTTCCCACTTGCAAAGGGGACACGTCAGGGTTGTCCCTTGTCGCCGCTTCTTTTTGCTCTGGCGCTGAAACCGTTTGCGGCATGGATCAGACGGACTAATGATAAGAGGCCTTAAGTGGACAGAAGGTTGGGAAGACAGCATCTCCGTATATGCGGATGACATATTAGTGTACTTGACTGCCCCTAGAAGCTCCTTATTGATTCTTCTTAATATTTGTGAAAGTTTTGGAAGGGTATCCAGATATACTATCAACTGGTCCAAATCGGTAATGTACATTTATTTATATTTATTTATAATTACACTTGATTAAGCGCACAGCTACCCGGAGGTTTCCCGGCGCTAAAGAAGACCGAAAGTATACGAGGTGAAGGGAGCATTAGATCAAACATCTTACATATTGAATAGCCAGGTCTTGATCCCCATACGGAAGGTCAGAAAACACTTTTCCGAACGTAAAGAAAGAGGTAAGGAATTCCAAAGAGAGGGGGCTAGCAGGGAGAATGACCGACCTCCCATTTTAGCTCTCTTGATACGCGGTACTTTCACTTTATTTTGGATGGAGGACCTGAGTGCGCGAGAGGGAACATAGCGCTGCACTAGAACAGATAAATAATGTGGAGCTATTCCAGTCAGGATTTTGTGCATGAGACACAGAGCCTTGAATTTAATCCGATTCTCAATACGCAGCCAATGCAGCTCGCGCATGTGAGACGAGGTCGAAGTTCTAGCCGGAAGGTTACAAATAAGGCGAACAGCCATATTTTGTACCACCTGGTATTTCCTAGTTACCTCCTTACTGGCACCCAGGAGTAAGATGTTCCCGTAGTCCAGGCGTGAGATGACAAGAGCCTGGACTACCGTCCTCAGGGTGTCAGCAGGCAGCATCCACGTGATTTTCCTCAGCCACCTGATGATGGTGGTACAGGTGGCGGAGACTTTCATGACGTGCTGCTTAAAGGACAATTGATTGTCGAGGAGGACCCCAAGATTACGAGCATGCGTAGTTGGGGTAGGGAGAGGACCCATCTCCGTAGGCCAATGTTGTGGGCCCCATAGCGAGATGTCTTGGCCAAACAGAAGCAGTTCAGTTTTATCCCCATTTAATTTTAATTTGTGATCATGCATCCATGCAGATATTTGTCGGAGTCCATTTTGCAGGGAAGAAGAAGAAGAATTTTTATTGGTGGAGAGTGAATAGATGGCTTGCGTGTCATCGGCGTAGGAATAAATCGTGAGACCTGCCTGTTCTGCCAGAAAAGCCAGGGGTCTCACATACAAACTAAAAAAGAGGGGGCTGAGGATAGACCCTTGAGGAACACCGTGTTTAGAAGGGAGGATAGAGGAAACAGAAGTGGGAGAAAACACTTGAAATGTGCGATCAGAAAGAAAATTAGCAATCCAGGCCAGGGCGGGGCCACCGACACCCACAGATTTCAAGGTGGACAACAAGATGGAGTGGGAGACGGTGTCAAATGCGGCACTCAAATCAAGTAATATGAGTGCCACTGACTCCCCATTGTCCACCTTTAGTCTAATGGATTCTGACACTCCGAGAAGCGTGGTTTCAGTGGAAAAGCCAGCCCTGAACCCGGATTGAGAACCATGAAGAAGATTAGAAGTTTCAACGTAAGAGGTAAGTAAAGAGTTGACGTGTTTCTCCAAAATTTTGGAAAAACATGAGAGCAAGGAGATAGGGCGGAAGTTCGATGGGATGTTGGGATCTGCATTGGCCTTTTTTAATAATGGAACCACCATAGCATGCTTCCATTCATTGGGAACGATAGCTTCAGTTAACGACGCGTTCAGAACTTTCAAGATAATCTGAAGCAGGGCTGGATCCAGGGAGCTCAAGACTTGTGGAGGCATTGGATCAAGGGGGGAGCCCGATTTAATATCGTGAAGATATTTTTGCAGAAGTGTGGGAGAGATAGAATCCCAGGCATACAAAGGAGGAAGTGCAGAAGTGGGACCAAGGCTAGTATCAGGGACAGGAGTGCATAGAATTGGATCGAAATTAGTTGACCCGGCCGAAATAGAGTTAAAAGTATCGTAGATTTTATCAATTTTCTCAACGAAAAAATTAGCCAAAACCTCACATTGCGCAGTATTTAAACAAGGGTCTTTAGGTCCCGCAGATGCACCTGAAAGCTCTTTAACGATTTTAAACAGTGCCTTAGGTCTATTTTGTGCCGTAAGAATACAAGTACTGGCAAAGTTGGCTCTGGCGGTATCACAAGACAAATGATAAGCTTTAAGGGCTACCTTGTATTTTATTTTCTGGTCAAAATTGTAGTTGGAACGCCAAATGCGTTCCAGTTTTTTACAATTAGATTTTTCTTGACGGAGCGCCTCAGTAAACCATGGTGCTGGTGGGTGATGGATTTGAGGTTTATTTTTTTGAGATGGAAGACAAATATCCAAAGCTGTAGTCAACCATCGTCTGATGGTAGGCAGCTCCTTAGTGGATATATTGGAAAGCGCAAGTTTATCCTTGACAAGAAGAGAATTAAGGTTATCAATATCTAGATGCTTCCAGTTCCTGCTGGCTTTGTGAGGAAGAGCGGGGTTCGAGGGTTTAACCATCACTGTTTTAATTGAGAAATTTACAATAAAATGATCTGACCAAATAACTGGTGTTGATGATTGATAGGTGATGCCAGAAAGATTAGAGATAATAGGATCTAAGAGATTACCGGCTTTGAGTGGGATCAAAATTGTGCAAATGAAGATCTAAGGCTGCAAAGTCCTGTAAGAGGCGTGCAGCAAAGGCACACGATTCGGAGTTAAAATGAATGTTTAAGTCGCCGATGATGATGAAATTGGTTGATTGCGCCAAAAATGGGGCAATGAATTCTGGGAAGGAAGAAGCCCAATTACTAGCGGAACCCGGCGGACGATAGATCAGCGTACCCATTAAGGTAAATTGAGGGGTGAGTAAAAGCTTAAACAAACCCGCCTCACAATTTGGGAGATCGAGATCTTCCCATTTACAAGAGAATTCTCTCTTGAAAATGATAGCGATTCCCCCTCCGTCTTTGAGAACCCGGTTACGCCCAATGTAGGTGTATCCATCGGGAAGAGCCATGGCGATGTCAGGGCCCGAGCTATCCGTTAACCAGGTTTCAGTGACGAACATGGCAGCTGGGCTATCAGTCTCCAGTAGGTCAAAAATGTCTCTCTTATGTTTCACGAGAGATCGACAGTTAATACTGATAAACTTCCAGGAAGGGCAGGGTTTAGGTAGAGTAAGGGGGGAATTGTGATTTAAAGATGACATGTTCCAAAAGGTGGAAGACATGTAGTCCAAACTTGAAACGGAGGAATCCAGTGTGAGGCAACAGATCGGGCACAAAGTCGGTGCGTTGTGACAGTTAAAAATAACATTAGAAGAGCAGGGTGGCCCCCGCAGCTGCAATAAGGCATCCCGGGAGTAGGTGACATGATTAGGAGCAGAGAGAATAGGCCCTGGGCCCGTACAGGCGCGGACGGGCGCAGACGGGCAGGACTATGGCACGACTCCGGCGCGCCTACGTCGCGCCCGCTGCGCTCGTCCGCTGCGCTGACGCATGAGGCCCGTCTATATAGGCTATGACGCCGTGATTGGAGGGGTCAGGAGGGCGGGATAGGGGAGTGCAATTTAAAAAATCAAGGTTTGCCGGTCACCGCTCGTAATCAGTGGGACGGCTAAGGATTGTGGCTGCTCTCACTCAGCAGCAGTGAAGACAGGCAAAAGTTAAAAGAAAAATACTAGAACAACGCACAGCGCGCTAAACCTCTGCCCTCTGCCACAGGGCTGTAGTCAACGCGAGGCGAAAGTGGGCGGAGCCTATATAGGCTATGACGCCGTGATGGGAGGGGTCAGGAGGGTGGGATAGGGGAGTGCAATTTAAAAAATCAAGGTTTGCCGGTCACCGCTCGTAATCAGTGGGACGGCTAAGGATTGTGGCTGCTCTCACTCAGCAGCAGTGAAGACAGGCAAAAGTTAAAAGAAAAATACTAGAACAACGCACAGCGCGCTAAACCTCTGCCCTCTGCCACAGGGCTGTAGTCAACGCGAGGCGAAAGTGGGCGGAGCCTATATAGGCTATGACGCCGTGATGGGAGGGGTCAGGAGGGCGGGATAGGGGAGTGCAATTTAAAAAATCAAGGTTTGCCGGTCACCGCTCGTAATCAGTGGGACGGCTAAGGATTGTGGCTGCTCTCACTCAGCAGCAGTGAAGACAGGCAAAAGTTAAAAGAAAAATACTAGAACAACGCACAGCGCGCTAAACCTCTGCCCTCTGCCACAGGGCTGTAGTCAACGCGAGGCGAAAGTGGGCGGAGCCTATATAGGCTATGATGCCGTGATGGGAGGGGTCAGGAGGGCGGGATAGGGGAGTGCAATTTAAAAAATCAAGGTTTGCCGGTCACCGCTCGTAATCAGTGGGACGGCTAAGGATTGTGGCTGCTCTCACTCAGCAGCAGTGAAGACAGGCAAAAGTTAAAAGAAAAATACTAGAACAACGCACAGCGCGCTAAACCTCTGCCCTCTGCCACAGGGCTGTAGTAAACGCGAGGCGAAAGTGGGCGGAGCCTATATAGGCTATGACGCCGTGATGGGAGGGGTCAGGAGGGCGGGATAGGGGAGTGCAATTTAAAAAATCAAGGTTTGCCGGTCACCGCTCGTAATCAGTGGGACGGCTAAGGATTGTGGCTGCTCTCACTCAGCAGCAGTGAAGACAGGCAAAAGTTAAAAGAAAAATACTAGAACAACGCACAGCGCGCTAAACCTCTGCCCTCTGCCACAGGGCTGTAGTCAACGCGAGGCGAAAGTGGGCGGAGCCTATATAGGCTATGACGCCGTGATGGGAGGGGTCAGGAGGGCGGGATAGTGGAGTGCAATTTAAAAAATCAAGGTTTGCCGGTCACCGCTCGTAATCAGTGGGACGGCTAAGGATTGTGGCTGCTCTCACTCAGCAGCAGTGAAGACAGGCAAAAGTTAAAAGAAAAATACTAGAACAACGCACAGCGCGCTAAACCTCTGCCCTCTGCCACAGGGCTGTAGTCAACGCGAGGCGAAAGTGGGCGGAGCCTATATAGGCTATGACGCCGTGATGGGAGGGGTCAGGAGGGCGGGATAGGGGAGTGCAATTTAAAAAATCAAGGTTTGCCGGTCACCGCTCGTAATCAGTGGGACGGCTAAGGATTGTGGCTGCTCTCACTCAGCAGCAGTGAAGACAGGCAAAAGTTAAAAGAAAAATACTAGAACAACGCACAGCGCGCTAAACCTCTGCCCTCTGTCACAGGGCTACACAGGACCCCACCGCGCCTCCTTGCTGGATGCCCACTACTGATAGCGCATGACTCATTTAAGTATTTAGGGTTACATGTTACAGCTAACCCAGCCGATTTCTTCTCTAGGAATCTGGTGCCCCCACTGGAGCATCTGAAGAGGGATGTGACGCACTGGGAATCGCTACCGCTAACATTGCTGGGAAAAGCGGCGCTGTTTAACATGATGGTGCTGCCCCGGTTTTTATATGCACTGGAAAACACGCCATTCCCCGTACCTCCGAGATACTTTCAGAAAATTGCTGCCCAGGTAACCACGCTACTAGGGGGCAGCAAGCCAGTGCGTATAGCGCCGACTAAGCTGACCCGAGGATGGTACGATGGAGGGATAGCTCTCCCTAATATATAGTTGTATTACTGGGCGGCGCAACTAAAATCCATTAACCAGTGGATCCACACTTCACAGACAGACCCACCATACAGGGCAGACAGGTTCCTACTGGGGCCAGGAAATGTGCTCTCTGCACTTTACAATAAGGGGCAAATCTCAAAGCTAATAGGACCTACGAAACACACAGTTACAATATGGCATGCAGCGCAGACACAGTTGTGGTGCCAGGGGGTCTTTACCCAACTTACTCCGCTCTGGGATAATAAATGACTGGGGAGACTCAGAAACAGCAAGGGCTTTGAGCAATGGGATACTATAGGCATCTCGATGGTGGGTGTCATGTGGGCCTAAGGGAATGTAATCACGTTCGAGCAGCTCCAGCAACAATATGAGCTAGCATCATCAGAAGTTTTCCGTTAAACACGGATTCAGCATGCGCTGCTTGCGGCTATACCAGGGGGTACGGAGGTGCCTGAGGCCTTCCCTTTGGAGGACAGGCTACTGACAGCCTACATGCCAAAGCGAGCTACGTCATTCACTTACTGTAAATTAATCAATAATCTACCGGATGCCACTGCACCTCTCAGAGATAAATGGACCTGTGATGAAGGTGACCTAGATGATACAGAGTGGCAGGAGGCACTGGCCTTGCTGAGAAAGGTGGGTATACCCTCACGGCTCCAAATAGTACAGCTTAAAATTGTACACTGAACCTACCACACTAGATACACCACATGCAAGATGGGCAGAACACCACATCCATAATTCCTTAGAGGCTGCGGGGAGGAGGGGACCTTCTACCATACAATATGGGATTGCCCCAAGATAGCCGATTACTGGCAAAAATTATATTGAGAACGGTATCGCAGACTGAGGGGATATCACTGGTTCCGGAACCACGGACGTGCCTGCTGAAAGTATGGGAGCCGAATGACCTTACGCATCAGGCACAGTCATGGGCCACGCTGGGGCTAATGATGGCTAAACGAAATATAGCTCAAAAATGGGGGGGCGGGGTGGAAGTGCCGTCACTGGCAGCATGGTGTACAGACATGGACATGGCCATGATGGCTGAAAGGACAGTATTTATTAACCGGGGCTGCCCACAGAAATGTAGCAAGATATGGGGAGCGTGGAATAGGTTCAGGGGGGACATATGTGAGCCACCACCGGATGGCAATGGGGACAGTTCAGAGGGGGAGCAATAGAATGAGTGACTGGAGAAACCTAGAGAAAATGCCTGGGGAAACGCACGGGACTAAAAAGACAAGTGGATATGTAATGAATATAATGATAATGTGGGAATGTATGATGACAGTTAAATGTGATTGTGTTCAACCTGAAGTGTATGCCAAAGTTTACAATGCAAACAATAAAAAAGATGTTAAAAAAAAAAAGATCCACAGAACTTTGAATTTGTTAAAACAGTACAAGGGTTCATGGTGTAGTTCAGCATTATAGCCTCTACAGTCTGCAGGAAAGAAAAGTACATCCCCATTAACACACAAGTGATACGAAGGTCTGGCCTTCCACACTTTAGCTTCCAAAGAGTCTTTTGTATAATTCCTTCATTAGAATGTGATACCAGAATCCCTTCCCATCTCATGGCAGACAAAGAAATGCAGAATCACATGAGTCCTGCGGAGCTGAGCAAACATTTGCTTAATCTGCTGCCAATTAAACAGCTCCACCAGATAAGTAAATAGCTGCTCACAGGTGCCCTCAGGACTGCACTTCATTAGTTACTGTACATATTTTGAGTCAGTTTGAGACCTAATCACTTAAAAAGACGCAAGAAGTACCTGGGGTCCACATAGTCACATACCGCTAACATGAGACCTTAAAGCAAAGAAACTTGGCGTTTAGAAGACTCCATCAACAGGTTCATAAGGAACACAGACTGTCTTGCACCATGTTCAACTTTCGAGCACTTCAGATAGCAGTGAGTGGATGGCATGAAGACTCCTGATTTACAGCGATGGAGTACAGAAAGCTGATATAGTGCTAGTCACTCCATACATTTTGTAGTCACCGGATGCTCATAATCTTCCCCAGCTTCACCAGGGGTGCACCAACTCCTACTGGCCTTTGTATATCTGGTAACAATCACCCTCCAGATACTCACTGCTCACTACTAAGGAAGAATAGGAAATAAAAAGCCCATTCCGAAGTCACAACAGGACAGGTACTCTCCTTGCTCTGCTTTGAACCGTGCCAGGCTTGACCTGGGAACAAAACCCTCAAGGATGCACATTTCGTGCCCAGGGTCACAGAAATAGTCGGGCACAAACTGGTGTTTGCACTCTATTCGGTATATGTCCCCTAATCAGAATCAGGGCATAAGACTTTCAGGGGTGGTCTCACGTTATCCTCCATCTATACCTATCTGACCACTTGGTCAACTGGCACACCTGGGCATTCCAAGGCCCCAGCACCTACAACCACATCTGACCAACATTACTTCTGCTCATAATTCCCATTTAACCCTGTGCACTGCACACAAAGTGCACTGAGGGGGCTTCTGCTGTATGCAGAACTTTACAAATGAACTAATGTATATGTTCATCCACTGCATTCTTTTACTCAACAACTTGATCTTGCAGCATGGTCCGTGCCAATGAGTCAGAACACAGCCTCTAAGCCTGTCGCAGGAATTAATGGATAAATCATTTACTGCCCACGCAGCAGCATCTCTTAGTCTCCTGGTAGCAAAGGGGACGCCGAAATGAGGGTTGGTCAAATATGGGCAGGTTAAGTAAAGAGTAACCGAGGGCACAGGCAAACAGCACAAGATATTTATGCCTCGTTTTATGGCAGTAGTCTGTGTGGACAATGATTAGGCATTGCACGTTGGGGCTTTGCAACAGGGACTCCATTTCGAGTACTCGGCATTAATGTGCAGGGTGAGTTGTAAACATGAAAGGTAGAGCCAAGATTACGAACACAGCCTTGAGTAACCAGGCCTTCCTTTCATCAATCCAGAGGCCTTTACTGAACTTAAAATAAGGCAAAAGTGAGCGTTTGAAAAACCTGGTTGTCAGTCAGGAAAAAAATAAATATTTAAAATACATTACATTTCATCAGCAGATTAGCTGAATAATGCTCGAACGAAACTGTTGCTCGGCTGTGTTTTTTTAATATTCAGAAAACCAGTGGAAAAGGAAAACGTATATAATAGAGATGACCATCCCATCATTCGTTAAAACATCTCAGGAAATGGTGTTTACTGGCCTGGAAAGTCAGCACATCCGTGTAAAAACACGCAATTATGAGGGTAAGAAAAAGGAAACATGAAATACAATGGGAAATAGCTAGCAGCCCCTCGTCCATTACATAGCAACAAGAGGTGTATACATCCACATTACAAACGGTGGAATACTCCCACAACAAAGCTAAACAGACACCTGGTGCAGTCAATGCTTCTGTGCATTAAGGGACGTGGCGAATTTAAAAATAGTACATTCTTAGAAGCATGCACCTCTTAAGGTGGGATTTCATTTCACAGTACAAGAGATGAAATGAGATGAAGCCCTGCAAAGACTAAAATACATCCAGGCATAAATAAACACACACATAAACTCCCGGGGGGTCACGCGGGGTGGGGGCCGGGGAAGATTAAAATAATGTTATAAAAGAAAACTTACCGGTCCGTGCCACCTCAGCACCTCTGCACGACTGTTGAAGAGCATGGGACCCCGGACCAGGAGGCGCAAACAGGAACAGCTGCAACGTCACTGTAGTGCCAACCCCTCTACTGACGCTGCTCCAGCAGCGCCGTCAGGATTGGTTCAGGGGCAGACCCTGCCCATTAGGAGACCGGGGACTGCGGCATCAAACCCTCGGTCTCCTAATATGCAGCCTAGAGTGGAGAAGGGGTTGGAGCCCAAGTCTGGCATGTGACACGTGTCACTCTGTCATGTGGCATATGCCACATCTGATGTGACATATGCCATAGATTTTCTACTTGGTCTTTCATTATTATCAGTTGAGCATTTGCAAAGGACTATGTTTCACTCTGCTAAAATGAATAAATTGTTTAAAAAAATACAAATAATATTAAAAAATAATTTACCGAGGTGGGGTTTGAACCCTGGTCAAAACTCACTCAAAGCCCCTGTGAACTAACAGTGAGCCATCTATTCTGCTGAAAGTTCCCCAGCCAAAGGCATGTATGTCATAGAATAATGATGTCGGTCCTTCCTCTATTTCTATTGTCTTTGGACTTTAGATACCAGAAATCTTCTCTCGATTTACATTCTTTAAATACAAATAGCCCTTCCTTTCATACAGTCTGCCACTAGCCCCATGCATTTATTATTGTTACACAATCATCCCCACATTCTCATTCCACTAAATAAGTGATTTCTTTCATAGCAAACCTGTCCCCCCTATGCACACGCCACCCAGCATGCCATCAATGCCTCACATGCACTATGACTAAGGAGGCCATAGTTCTCCCAGATACTGCTAGGGGGTGATTTACAAAGGCACAGCTTTCATTTGTGGAATTTAGTGCATGCATTTACTATTGTTACACAATCATCCCCACATTCTCATTCCACTAAATAAGTGATTTCTTTCATAGCAAACCTGTCCCCCCTATCCACATGCCACCCAGCATGCCATCAATGCCTCACATGCACTATGACTAAGGAGGCCATAGTTCTCTCAGATACTGCTAGGGGGTGATTTACAAAGGCACAGCTTTCATTTGTGGAATTTAAAGATAAAATTTAAAAAAAAAAACGATTTTCCCCAGCTGGGGTTTGAACCCTGGTCAAAACTCACTCAAAGCCCCTGTGAACTAACAGTGAGACATCTATTCTGCTGAAATTTCCCCAGCCAAAGGCATTTATGTCATAGAATAATGATGTCAGTCCTTCCTCTATTTCCATGGTGTTTTCGGACTATTGCTGGTACAAACACTCGTTCTATTTATATGCTTTAAATACAAATATCCCTTCCTATTTTACAGTCTGCCACTAGCCCCATGCATTTCCAATTCTTACACAATCATCCACAAATTCTCATTCCACTAAATAAGTAATTTCTTTCATAGCAAAACTGTCCCCCTCTTACACATGCCACACAGCATGCAAACAATGCCTGACATGCACTATGACTAAGGAGGCCATAGTTCTCCCAGACACTGCTAGGGTGTGATTTACAAAGATATAAAAGGATGTCGTCAGCTTAGAGCGAAATGCGATCCTCAAACTCCGGGGTCCAGCTGATACCCCTCATCGAGGGCTGCCAACGCAGCCAGGCAGCGAGCGGTTCCAAGGCCAGAGCAAAGAGGAGAGGGGACAACGGGCATCCCTGTCGCGTGCCTCTCCCCAGTACAAAGGGGCCAGAGACTTTGCCATTCACCACTCCCTGGGCCAGCAGCTCCTCGTATAACAGTTTTACCCATCTTATAAATCCCGGGCCGAAACTAAACCCTGCGAGCGCGGCCCAAAGGTATGGTCACTCCACCGTATCGAAGGCCATCGTTGCATACAGGGATGCCAAGATGGCCGGCTCACGTATGGATGCCACTCTCGCGAGGACTCCATGGAGACGCCGCATGTTGAGTGTGGTATTGCGATGTGGAATAAAGCCGGACTCATCAGGATGTACTAAATCACCAATGACTGTTATCAGGCGATTCGCCAGAACCTTAGCCAGAATCTTAGGCTCGGCGTTCAAAAGTGAAATGGGCCTATAGGATGTACAATGTTCTCGCGGCTTTCCCTCTTTGTGGATAGCTACAATGGTTGCGAGCCTTTGATCACGGGGGAGGAGGCCCGCATCACGCGATTCAAGAAACATAGCCCGGCAATACGGCGCTATCTTGTCGGGTCTTAGTTTGTAAAGTTCAATGGGGAGGCCGTTTGGTCCCATCGCTTTGACTGAACGCACTGAACGGATCGCCAGCGCAATCTCATCAGCAGTCAGTACAGCATCCATCAATTCCCTGTCTTCGTCAGCTAGGCGGGGTAAAGCTATGCCTCGCAACAACAAGTGCCAGTCCTCTTCTGTTCTGTCCGATACGGGAGAATAAACCCCCTGATAATATTCTGCGAAGCGTTCCACTATTTCCACTGGGTCTGTAACTCTCATACCACTCTGACTTTCAATCACCGGAACCACCCGACTCGCTCTCTCCTTCTTGTCCAGACATGCAATTAATTTACCTGCCTTATCCCCAACATCATACAAACGCCCCTGCTGCTCTCTACTCATGGATCTGGCAGTGTCAGTGACCAGTGCTTTATAATCACTCTGTTTGAGACTAAGAGCATGACATTTCTCCTGAGTAACATCATGTTCCAAATCTTCTTCCAACTCGTCTATTTCGGATTCAAGTCGGATTACTTCTTCATGTTTACTCCTCTTGGCACAGGAAATCAACGACAAAGCCTGCCCACGGATAACTGTTTTGAAAGCCTCCCAAAGTGAAACAGCAGAAGACACTGACCCCAAGTTTTCAAGTAAATAGTGCTCTATAGACTTAACCAATGCTGCACGGGTCCTAGGGTTGCGGAGGTACCATGGGTTTATGGGAGCTAACCTCCCTTCTGCTCCAACACCAGTATCCAACACCATGAGTAGCGGGTAGTGATCTGAAATGCCACGAGGCAGATGTCTAACCTCCTTAACCATCATGGCCTGCGCCGCTGGCATCAGTACATAATCAAGCCTAGAGAGGCTGCCATGCACCCCGGAGTGGAAGGTGTATTGTGTCTGCCCAGGGTGTAGCAAGCGCCAACAATCTACTAATCCCAAAGTGTCCATAAGCCTACTCAGCCAAGCCTTTGATCCTGGCAGGTCCCTAGGTGGATAACGATCTTCCCTCCCACAAACAACCGAATTAAAGTCACCACCCACTATCAGGAATCCTTCCGGGAGATTCAGAATTACTTTACCGATATCTTCAAATGTGGACGATTGCAGACCAGGTGGGACATAAACAGACATTAGAAGTATGGTCTTGCCCTCCCATCTGCCCACTATTACTGCATAAAGTCCCCTGTCATCATAAATCACCTCGTCAATTTCCAAGGGGAGGGAGGCTCTGATCATTACTCCCACCCCCGAGACCCGGAGGTGAAGCCCGAAAGAGCGACAAGACGATAACCTCGTCTGTTCATGGCTGAGCAGGAATTTTCTATAAGGTGTGTCTCTTGTAGCAGGACCACATCTGGTGACATTCTCTTGAGTAGTTGGAGAACCACCCTTCTTTTAATTCTGTCCCCGAGACCATTGACGTTCCATGACATTAGTCTCAACCCCCTATCCCCCATCCCAATAGTGACCACCACCCCATCCCAGAGAAAGACGCATCACCAGCGGCCAATAAGCAAACGATACGGCACCTTGTGTAAAACCAAATCAAACCCCAACACCCAACCCCCGCCCCCCAACCAGAAAACCAAGCATCTACCCCCCTCCCTGCACCCCTGCGTGTGACCCATCAGCCACCCCAACTTGCAGTGTGCCTGTCGCCCCATTCACTAACTAGTCTACAAAAAGAAACCCCAGAGGAGGGCGAGTCCCTGTCCCTCCCGCCACCTCGTAGTAGCAGCAAAACACATTTATACATACGATATGCGACCCCCAGCAGTACACTATGCAATAGTTCAGGGAACCTAGTCAATATTCCTTATTCTTGCGCCGATCCGCCGTCTTCCGTACCCCCAGAGCGGTCTGCCGGATCTCTTCTCACGGGCAGAGTGTCAAGCCAGTCAGGCGTTATTCATACTGAGGGGACCTTTCGTTTGGGCGGTTATCTCCCGCTTTTTCCATCTTTTTCCATCTTCTCCGAGGTCTCTTAGAACTAAGGAGGAGGAACCATGAATAATTTCTTTTGATGGCAGGATATCCGCTGTAAGGGGCACTTGGTCATCCATAGATTATAGTGCACATCGCATTGTTGGTGCACCATAAATTAATTAAAAGTGAAAAATTGGATTTCAAATCATTTCCTCTATTAAACATTGATAGTATATTTATAGTACTTTTTGCCAAGACCCCGTATACATATGACACTTCATGACTGAACAATCTCATGAACATCTACGTGGATACTCACCATTTTTATTGGAAATAGAGATTGACAGTTCTGCAACCCAACTGGTTTCCACACTTCATCCTGGACACTGATTTTTTCTCTTGCCCTGAAGAAGTCCCGGCAGGGACGAAACGCGTCGGCTGTCCTATTTTCACTCTATTGAAAAATAAATCATCTAAACAAAACGGACTTTCTGGACATTCATATTTGCAAAGTGTTTGTTGAAAACCTGTTCATTCTATGGTGCACCTGTGCTTCTAATTAACTCATGTCAAGCCAGTCACTAACCACATCTGTGCGGTCAAAGAAAAAGGCCTTGTCCTCATATTCGACCCGCAACCGTGCAGGGAAGAGCATAGCGTACTTCAAATCCATGTCTCGCATCCGCCTTTTTACTCCTTGAAAGCCCAATCGTTGTTTTTGGACAGATTAAGTGACGTCCGGGTAGAAGCTCACTGTAGTATTCTCAAACTTGACGGGTCCACCCACTCTCGAGGCCTGCAAAATAGCGTCTCTATCGCGGAAGTTGAAAATCCTAGCGATAATAGGACTTGGTGGGGCACCCAGCTTCGGCCTCCTGCCCGGCCCTCTGTGCGCCCGTTCCACCGCGAAGAATTTACTCAAGCCTTTGGGGGCGAGATGATTGAGGAGCAGATCTTCCACAAAAAGATCCGTTGCGGTTTCTTCCGATTTTTCAGGAATACCAATAATGCGTATGTTATTCCGCCTTGCACGACTTTCGGAATCCTCCAATCGGCGGGCGAACTGTTCGTTGGCAGTTTGCCTTTACGGACCTCCTTTTTTCAAGTCAGAAACGTCGGTAGTGAGACTGGCTGTCTTCAAATCTAGGGATTTGACCTTCTCGTTCGTTTTGTAGAGGTCCGCCCTGATTAAGGTGACATCCACAGCCATGGTATCCAACTTTAAAGCCAGAGCCTCGTATTGTTGTCCGATTGAAGTTTTCATGCCAGCAATGGCGCCCATGACGACTTGGAGGGTCAATTCCTCTGGGTCTTCAAAAGTCACATTCGCCCCTCCGGAAGTTTTAGGGATGGTACCGGGTGATCCCCTCGGCTGGGTGAATCGTTCGATACTATCCGCCTGCGTCAGACTGCCCCTGCCGGTGAACTTGGTCTTCCGCCGGTCTCCGTCTTGCTTGCCCGCCATATTGGGTTATGTGCCCCGGAGGGCCCTGTGCGACCTGTTGTCAATATCCGCACTTCATAGCCCACTAGAATTCAAATGTTCAGGTTGAGGAAGGGTTTCTCCCGGTCCGCACCAAGTACTTTCGGTAGATACACTGCAGAGTGAAGCGCCCGGCGCAGGCCGATGATCAATCTGTCGATAACACCCTCGCTCACCAGTGAGGTCTCAAAAACGAAACCGAAAGTTGACCAGGGGCATCGATCCCACTGCAGCTAGCCGTTGTTGTTCAACTACTGCCTGGGTATTGGTGCCACTTGAGCTCCATGCCCTTCCACCCCTGTGGGCCAGAAAGTTGCGATCGGTGTAATTCAGGTTCCCAATGTCCAAATCGATTTTGGAAAGCAGCTAGTGCCTCTGCCGGGTCTGCACTTCAATATTCCATCCGAATAATCCGTATTCGTTTCAGTATATATGTAGGAGGCAGCGAGGGTCTCGGGAGCTCTTAGCTCACGCCGCCATCTCGGATGCTCGCGAAGCTTTTCCCCATGTACCAATCTTAACTGAAGACATTAACCCTCCAACGCATCAGGTGAAATTGTGTATGTGGCAGCCCAACAGCTGTGTTAATTAAACACAGCTCATCATTACATACCCCTCTTTGCTCGCTGCCCCGCAGCATGGTACACTGTATGAATCTACTCTTAACAGTTGTCGTCTCACAAAAAGAGATATGCTTTAATAATTCCAAAAAATCCGATAATGTAACCAGCAATCCTCCAAACTCCCAATCTGAGATAACAGTCAAAACAATCCTGGGTGGTGCGCTGCAAACTGCTATACTTTAGAGTACAGTCCTCGTTTCTAGCGTCTCAGGTGCTCCCCATGCGGAGGCAACATACAATATAGTTAGGGCAAACTTCGTATGTTAACTCAGGAATATTTCACAAATCAGCAATAAAATATACGTTTCAGTCGTACCGGTTCCCTCATGTATTTCAGTGTTCAACACAGTATTGAGCAAATACTGTGGATTAGTAACAGCGTGCATCCCACGTGGGTCCTAATCTGGGTGGCACCTGGGGTTCCCTGTGCCGTTCAGTATGTTGAGGCAGATGTCGAAGGCAGGTACTTGCTGCTGCGAATCAAGCTGGATGGTAGGGATTTCCTGTTCTTAAATTCCTATGCACCTAACGTTGATGATCCGGGTTTCTTTTCCCATCTCCAGGACCTTATTTTCTCGGACACCCCCTTCGTTTGGTTTGGGGATTTTAATTGTGTGTTGGACCCGGATCTAGATCGGCATCCTCCTCGCTCTGACACGAAACCACGTATGACGGCACGCCTAGGGGAAATTATGCATAATTTGGGAGCTGTGGATGTGTGGCGTACAGCCATCCCACTCAGAGGCTCTTTACTTGTTACACCCCGACGCACGACACACATAGTAGACTGGACCGCGTCCTTGCGGCCAATACGCCCGCGTCTCTCTCCTTAATGGCATATAAATAGAACGAGTGTTTGTACCAGCTAAAGTCCAAACACCATGGAAATACAGGAGGGACCAACATCATTTTTCCATGTGTGATACTCCTGTGGCTGGAGGCAAATTCTAGCAGAATAGATGGCTCACTGGTAGTTCACAGGGGCTTTGAGTGAGTTTTGACCAGGGTTCAAACTCCAGCAGGGGAAAATCCTTTTAATTTTATTTCTAAATTCCACAAATGAAAGCTGTGCCTTTGTAAATCACCCCCTAGCAGTATCTGGGAGAACTATGGCCTCCTTAGTCATAGTGCATGTGAGGCATTGATGGCATGCTGGGTGGCATGTGGATAGAGGGGACAGGTTTGCTATGAAAGAAATCACTTATTTAGTGGAATGAGAATGTGGGGATGATTGTGTAACAATAGTAAATGCATGGGGCTAGTGGCAGACTGTATGAAAGGAAGGGCTATTTGTATTTAAAGAATGTAAATCGAGAGAAGATTTCTGGTATCTAAAGTCCAAAGACAATAGAAATAGAGGAAGGACCGACATCAATTTTCTATGACATAAATGCCTTTGGCTGGGGAAATTTCAGCAGAATAGATGGCTCACTGTTAGTTCAGAGGGGCTTTGAGTGAGTTTTGACCAGGGTTAAAACCCCAGCTGGGGAAAATCGTTTTTTTATTTATTTATTTATTTTTTTATTTCTAAATTCCACAAATGAAAGCTGTGCCTTTGTAAATCACCCCCTAGCAGTATCTGGGAGAACTATGGCCTCCTTAGTCATAGTGCATGTGAGGCATTGATGGCATGCTGGGTGGCATGTGGATAGGGGGGACAGGTTTGCTATGAAAGAAATCACTTATTTAGTGGAATGAGAATGTGGGGATGATTGTGTAACAATAATAAATGCATGGGGCTAGTGGCAGACTGTATGAAAGGAAGGGCTATTTGTATTTAAAGAATGTAAATCGAGAGAAGATTTCTGGTATCTAAAGTCCAAAGACAATAGAAATAGAGGAAGGACTGACATCATTATTCTATGACATACATGCCTTTGGCTGGAGAATTTCAGCAGATTAGATGGCTCACTGTTAGTTCACAGGGGCTTTGAGTGAGTTTTGACCAGGGTTCAAACCCCACCTCGGGAAATTATTTTTTAATATTATTTTTATTTTTTTAAACAATTTATTTATTTTAGCAGAGTGAAACATAGTCGTTTGGAAATGCTCAACTGATAATAATGAAAGACTAAGTAGAAAATCTATGGCATATGTCACATCAGATGTGGCATATGCCACATGACAGAGTGACACGTGTCACATGCCAGACTTGGGCTCCAACTCTTACTGCTAGAGTGCGCATATTTGGGCTGATCGTATAAATGATCAGCCCAAAAACAAACATGTGCACTATTGCTGGGACTGCAAATGTTGTCTCTAGTGGAGAAGTGTGGCTCACTGCTTAGAGCGGCAGTCCCTGGTGTAGAGGCCTGGCCCGGGACCAGGGTTCAAATCCTGCCTTGGCTGATCTCGGTGATCTCGGCGGTTCTTGGGCTCATAATTCCTCGGACCTGATTTCTCGCCTCGGTGCCTACTCTGAGCACGAGTCCCACGCTGCAACTCTGGGCAATAGCTTGCTTAGTCTCCACAATGGCCCCCTACAGCGCTGAGGATGCCTGGTTGCACCCCGGGGTTGCCCAGGAGTGGACATTTCACGGGGAAAAGCTAGGATGGGTTCCCTAGTGGTATGAGTACAGCGCCAGGACACTCCTGAGTATCAGTGCGCTCTATAAATACGCCTACATTTACATTTACTGCTGGCCTGTCATTCAATCCCTGAGTGCTGCTGCAGCACCGCCCCCACCCCAGCGTCCCTCGTTCTACTTCTCGGACAAAGAGACAGTAATCCCAATCAGGAGTGCTGGTTGGAATTAGCATCGGAGAAGTAGAACGAAGAATTTGGGACCGTGGCATTAGTGGGGCATAGCCCCAATGGACGCACCACCACTGTCAGTTCTTCCGTTTACCAACTCACTTGTGGTTTGGTCCTCAGGATGCTGGTGGTTTTGAGTAGGGCTATGGCTTCTGCAATGTAGATGATCCAGGCATTACATTTGGTTTTGGAACATGAGAGGTCATTGTGGTCCTACTGGTGGTGGGTTTTGAGCTCTGTGGTCCATTTTTCTTCTGGAACCTCTTGCAGTTGTATTGGTTCGATTGGGAGGGTGCTGTTTCACGTTAGTGGGAGACTAGCAGGTCAAAGTGGATGAGGAAGTAGTCAGTCCATGTGAGGGGGTGGGCTTGAGAAACTCAGATATCGGCACAGTTGGTGAAGATAGGGTACAGGAGTAGTCCAACTGAGTAGATGGGGTCTTTCACTGATTGGGTGAGTGTGAGTGTGTTCAGGGCATGCAGAAGGTTGTTGGTGTTGGAGTCTTTGTGCTCTTTCATATGGTAATCGTGGTCACCGAGTAGGATGAAAGAGATCACATGGTGGGATGAATCAAATCCGCAGATGGATGTCAAAATGGGTTAGTGAAAGTTAGGAAAAAATTATAGACACATTTTTGGAGCACAAACATAGATTGAGCACTGAATTAATAATGTCCTTGTACAATGCAAAACTACACATTTTAGGTCCCAACAAAGGACTTGATATAACTATAATAGCTAACGCATTTGCGGCACTCTGTTTCCAGAGAATGTTTTTTCTACAGCTACAATAGGATCAATATATTTTCAAACACAAGATTTCACAACTCATGATAGTGGATTTGGTATCTGAACTACTACTTAGATCAATTAATCAATCAATCATAGCATTTATAAAGCGTGCTATATACCCGTGGGGTTTCAAGGCGCTGGGGGGTATCCCTACTGCTGGAACAGCCAGGTCTTGAGGCGTCTTCTGAAGGTCAGTGGGTCCTGCGTCTGCCGTAGGGAGAGGGTGTTCCATGTCTTGGCAGCGAGGTGGGAGAAGGATCTGCCGCCAGTGGTGGCTCTGCGGACACAACAAAGAAAATATTGATAGGAAGAACCAGTAGTAGAAAAGGCACAGAACTCACAACTTGCAGCCAACATTTTGTTACACATGGTTAAGGCTGAGTGAAAATGTTTGGCTGGGCTGGAGTACATTTGCAGTTCTTTTGTGACCTTAAGGGCAGTAGTAACTTTAAAAGTGTAGATTTTGAATAGCAATGCTATAATTTTGTTTGTGTATGTTTAAATTAAGTGCAAGGAATTCAGGGAGGGGCATGCTTTCCTTCTAATTTCTCTTAAGTGTAGTTTAATTATGCTGCTCTTTGTTTCCACGTGCAGCATTCTATTGACAATAGGATAGATCCTTAACAAATTTGCCACCACTGTGAAGTGACCTTTCCAGTACATTGTTACTGTGTTTATTTCGTGGAATGACTCCTTAGACATTCACACAGCATCTGACATCAAATTTCAGATTCCCAAGATATTACAGATGGGGCTGGCATGCAAGATTTCCAGATGTTTCTGTACTGTGTAGGATAACTAAATGTTACTATTTGAGATCTAATTTTATTCCCCGTGCTGAACAGTGAATAATTTGTAAAACAAATAACTGCAGGGGTCCAAAGTCTTTCTTAAGATCCTGCTGCCGGGCTTGCAAAATAGCAAGGATTCCTAGTCTCTATTCTAACACATGCCTCTTTCTTCGACCATCCTAAGCTTCCTGTCTCTGTATTCATTGGTTGCTTTATGGATAAGAAGATGCCTTGACTTGAGCAGCCTCCTTCTCTTCTTCCCTGTATCACAGTGGCCTATGCTCCATCGCTGTATTAAACTGTTCTGGATGTGCTAAACAACCCTCTTTTTTGCAGCCCTGATATTTTTTAAAAGAAGGTATTTTTTGTTTTTTTCCATTGCATTATGTGTTTATCTGTGTCTTTATTAATGGTTTACTGTCTTTATCTTCCAGGTTGTGTATGTCACTGCTACATTTCCTTACCTCATGCTTCTAGTTCTTCTAATCAGAGGTGTCACCCTGCCTGGAGCTCTGCAAGGGATCCAGTTCTATCTTTACCCAGACCTGAGCCGACTCAAAGACCCCCAGGTAAGGAAAGAACTTACATTGTGCACCTGTTGCAAATTCTAGTATTCAAATGTTTGCAGACACTTTGAGCCACTCTATGTTTTTAGTTCACATACCCATGTGTCTACTACATTCTGTCTCAGAAATGTCCCTATGACAATCAACTCGAAGTACTCTGTTGGGTGTCAAGAAAAACAAAGGTATACGTATATGGTGAAGCATGGTACCCTTTTAGCATGGTTTGTAAAATGTTTCTGCACTCACCAGGCCTGATTTCCAAAGGTAAACTTAGTGCCAAAAGTCTAAGTTTACAACTTTTGATATTCACAAAAATAGGTTGTGAAAAGTATCTTCAAGTCCGCCCTCAGGGCAGAAACTCCACATTCAGGGCAGAATCTCTGCTCTGAGTGTGGAAATTCCACACCACACCTGGAGTGGAGACTTCAGGTGCGGAGTGTAATCCCTGCACTCGGGCGGAGATTTTGCCCCAAGTGTCGAGATTCCGTTCCAAGTGCAGACGTAAAGATACCTGTAACATACCATTGTGAATACTGAAAGTCGTAAACTTAAACTTTTGGTCTAAGTTTACCTTTATGAATACCAACAGTCATAAACGTAGACTTTTGGTCTAAGTTTACCTTTGTGAATCAGGCCTACCATTGGGAAACTTTACTCAGCCTCTAGTCCAGGACTGGTACAATATTTTAATTTGGGACGAAGACTTGCACTGCCTCAACTAACTTCAACAGAACGGAGGGAGCAAAGTGAAACCCTCTGTGAAGGTATTAGTTAACGTTTAAGCTTTTTCATATTTCACAAATGTGCCAATTTTGGACACACAAGATTTATATGTTTAGTAAGAGAAACCTTTAAGTTTAAAGGGTAGAAAAAAACAAAACAAAACAAGGGATATACAAGTTAGACAGTTTTGTAACAAAATCTTTGCATATCGAAATACTTGAAATGTTCATGTGTTACGCTTCCACTTCATAAGTTGCCAAAACTATAAATGGGAGAAGAAGAACAAACATATCAAGCATTAAGTTAAAGGCCTATATTGAGAACACAGTAATTAAATCAAAAGTGCTAGTTCTTGGTAAACGTTTGCCTCTCTACAGCAGCTTAAAGAGAGTGCACATGAAAAAACTAACAGAAAACTTAGCATTTTCCTCTCCACTAATAATATTTTATGAGCAAAGACAATAAGTATTATGTTTGTATGGAGTGTAGAACAGGCAAGAGAATGTCATGCATACCTCAAATGTATTCCCTTTGGAATTACCTGGCAGCCGGGGTAACGATTGTAAACAAAACCATCTGAAAAATGCATGCTATTAAAAAAAGGATTGTTTTCTTTCCTGTAGCGTCCATGTTTTTTTTCAAACTTATTTTTATTGACATTTGGTCCACATAGGGCAATACTACAAATAATACATTTAAGCAATTTTACAATGTGTAGTATACCAAGCGGTGCCTAGGCTGAAAATACAATAAACAAAAGGAAGGCCCCCTACTTTATACATTATGTAATTTAGAATACAGTTTCAAATAATTCTATGGCCTGAAATGTATAGCCATCAATCTATCTATGCAGGAACACTCTAGTATTTTGCTACAAGTTGTGCCGATCAACTCCTTCCAACCGGAAGGTACCCCCAACTTCTAAGCCCTCCCCCCAATCTAAAATAAAATATTTGAGTGGTGGTGGTCATTGAACTGTGTGTCTCCGGCCCTGACATAAACAGGGCAAACCCAGTGGCTATACCTCGAATTGCTGGAGTTCATTCGAGCTGTTTCCCCTAAATGGCCCAGTGACTGTGTGTGACCTAGAATTGGCATAGGTGCATGACTCTTATGGAGGGAACACAGACTGTCAGAGGAAGTCCCTTAGTGAGGTAAGTGACTAATGGACCCATTTGTATTCAAAGTTTTTGTAGTCGTCCCGAAAATATTGGTCATTCTTTCAAGGCATAAGAGTTTCCAGAGGCGCAAATGCCATTGGGAGATGGCTGGTGCCCCTTTCTTCTTCCACGCGGCCCCTATCGCGACCTCAGTGGTCCTCAAACAGGTCCACATGATAGTTTTGTCTGCCTTTGGTGTTCTAGGGCCGGGTTCCTAATGCCCAAGAGGACTTCCTCTATGGAGGTTGGTATCAGATACCCCAACATGTCCTTAATGTGTGGTAGAATCTCCTCCCAGAAAGGTTTTATTGTGGGGCAGTCCCACCATATGTGTTGAAAGTCACCTAAAAGACCACACCCCCTCCAACATAGATCAGAGGTCTTCGGGAATATCTTTTTTAAGTTTGGTGGGGTACAAATACCAATCCGTCAGAGTTTTGATGTGGGATTCTCACAGCTCCAGTGATTAAATTTAGTGATGTCATACCAGAGTCCCGCCCATTCCTTATCGGTTATCTCTCTTTGTGCCATCTCTTCCCACATGGACATGTACCTGTGCCTTGGGTATAGTGAAGCTGAGAGCAGGGAAGTATATAGGAAAGAGATCACCCCCCTCATGGAGCCCACCCACTGTACAAACTGTTCGAACGCTGTCCGCTCTTGCATGGTGCCCTTTCTATTCTGCGGGGCGAGGGCCCAGTGTTTGAGCTGTCGATAGTGGAAGTGTTCACCTGGATCTAGGTGGAACTCCCTTCTGCAGTTTTCAAATGTCAATATGTCATAGTTATGGCAGATGTCTGACAACATAAGACATCCTCCCTCCTTCCATGGGGTAAAAGGACCCTTGTGAAGTGCAGGAGTGAAAGCCAGATTGAAATGTATCGCGGTATATGGTGACGGGAATGTGGTCCACCCTTCTGCCCCAGAAACTGAGTCCCAGTTGGGACGCACAATTGAAGTGTGGAGGAGATTGTCATTTTTTGCCTACCGTCATCTGGAGGAACTTCCCTGACCAGCTTGGGGGGCCCGTCCATAGGGGACTGCTGAGCGGATCTCCCGTTGCGTGCCTCTTTTCCTGCCCCGTGGGCTGTGCGCTGCCCAGGACTTCACCTATCAGCGGGCAGCGCTGTCTCGCGAGAGGCTAGAGACACGCCCCCCGCCCCCGGTTCTACAAACACTGCCGCAGACCACCGCGGCGCGGGACGCGCAATTGAAGTGTGGAGGAGATTGTCATTTTTTGCCTACCGTCATCTGGAGGAACTTCCCTGACCACCTTGGGGGGCCCGTCCATAGGGGACTGCTGAGCGGATCTCCCATCGCGTGCCTCGTTTCCTGCCCTGCGGACTGTGCGCTGCCCAGGACTTCACCTCCCAGTGGGCAGCGCAGTCTCGCGAGAGGCTAGAGACACGCCCCCCGGCCCTACAAATACTGCCGCACACCACCGCGGCGTGGGACGCGCAATTGAAGTGTGGAGGAGATTGTCATTTTTTGCCTACCGTCATCTGGAGGAACTTCCCTGACCAGCTTGGGGGGCCCGTCCATAGGGGACTGCTGAGCAGATCTCCCGTTGCGTGCCTCTTTTCCTGCCCCGTGGGCTGTGCGTTGCCCAGGACTTCACCTACCAGCGGGCAGCGCAGTCTCGCGAGAGGCTAGAGACACGCCCCCCGCACCCTACAAACACTGCCGCAGACCACCGCGGCGCGGGACGCGCAATTGAAGTGTGGAGGAGATTGTAATTTTTTGCCTACCGTCATCTGGAGGAACTTCCCTGACCAGCTTTGGGGCCCGTCCATAGGGGACTGCTGAGCGGATCTCCCGTCGCGTGCCTCGTTTCCTGCCCTGTGGGCTGTGCGCTGCCCAGGACTTCACCTCCCAGCGGGCAGCGCAGTCTTGTGAGAGGCTAGAGACACACCCCCAGCCCTACAAACACTGCCGCAGACCACCGCGGCACGGGACGCGCAATTGAAGTGTGGATGAGATTGTCATTTTTTGCCTACCGTCATCTGGAGGAACTTACCTGACCAGCTTGGGGGGGCCCATCCATAGGGGACTGCTGAGCGGCTCTCCCTTTGCGTGCCTCGTTTCCTGCCCCGCGGACTGTGCACTGCCCAGGACTTCATCTCCCAGCGGGCAGCGCAGTCTCGTGAGAGGCTAGAGACACGCCCCCCGCCCTAGGCCCTACAAACACTGCCGCAGACCACCGCGGCGCGGGACGCGCGCGGGCCAAGGGCGGGCCCGTCCTAGCCCATCTGTGCCCGGATGAGGCTGGGCTGGGCCTAATCCCTTGGTCCTCTGGTAAACACACCCACACTTATTGGACTTTGCTTCTTCTGTTATTTGACCTGAGAATTGTATAATCCCCTTCCTCTCCCTGTGATTGTGGAAACTACAGATTTATATAGCATAATGGGCAAAAGGAAATTACCAAGCCCAAAACGTCTACAAAGTGCTAAGGCAGGGGTTGATTCGCAACAAACGTTATTGAATTATCTGACGGGGCGGTGGGGGTCCTCGATAAACAGATATTATCTGTTGAGGAATCCATTGAAGCAGGATCTTCTGGGGGAGCTTACAAAACGCACCCCTCGACGAATCTCTTCAACCAGGCAGGGCACCTTAAAAGTAGTTCAGTCTAATGGCTGTGTCCACCTGGACTCTATTGATAACGACTCCCCCACCCAACCACCTCAAAAGAGGCTTAAAAATCCAGGCGCAGCAGATAATCAAATTACTTAAAGACAACCTGTAAAGATTCAATCATTGAATAAGATCCATAAACTAGTTAAACAGACACCACAAGGGAAAAAACGAGGGGGCCAAAACAAGGGTCAAATGAAGGGCAAGCCTATATCAAATGATAATGAGGATAAACACAGCGATATGAAAAGTTTGATAACACTGGTGGAGAGATTAGATCTATACTTGAGAGTCAGGCTGGACCAACTTTCGTCTAGACTTACCATAGTGGAGGAGTTTTTCTTAAGTAACAGCACTAAAGGGGAGGCGGCAGGTGGTTGCTTGTTACCCTAACACCCAGTGGGTTTGGGCGGGAGCATACACCCTGGGTGTGATAAACCTCCCTTATCAGGGCCCCGTATCAACATAGAAAGAATTGACAATAGAAAAGAGAAGACTTCTACTAAACAAATCCCCGCCGAGAATGGGACGAGTAGGCAGGTTCTTGAACCATCAGGCACTCGAGATTCCATGCAAGAGAAGGGGGAGGTTGCCCCCATTTTAAGGCGGATAGGCGCCCCCGACCTAGCCCAACCAATGAAATCTATCGACACATTAAGAAGCCATGCCCCGAGTAAACTACAACAATATGGGGGGCAGCGGAACTTGACTAGCCGTCTAGATCTCCCTCCGGCAGTCACCCCATATGTTGTGGTTTTGGCAAATGTACCAGAAACGGGGAATACAGAGGAAGAATCATGGGTCTCCTTGAGAAATAGATCTCTCCATTGGCTGGGTAGGAAGGTAGGTTTGACAAATCAACTTTTCAATGAATTCAAGATGGTGCGAAGAGTACAGTGGGTGGGTGGCTCGGAAAAAAGATTAACTAGAGATTGTTTAGTTTTAAACTTTGCATCTCCGTTACTGGTAAAAAAGATAATAGCAGCTGGTGAGGACCATTTTTTAGACCCAGTAGGAATAAATATTTTACCTTTAGAGTTTTTCTATCCCCCTCACGTACGGCACAATAATGCCCCTGAACTTGGTTCCTATATATTTAATGATGCAAGGAGGTACTTCGTGCCGATTAGTAATAGATTTAACCCTCTATCAGGTCTTGAAGACAACGACTGACTGATTGACAGCCATTTAATTACCACGGGCCAAGGGCGAATAGTGGAAGGTGTGAATTTACCTGATTCCCCAATAATTTTAGATCACTCTGTTAATTTACCAGAAAACAATAACAAAAAAGATGATTTGGAGGTAGCCCAAAAAGAGGTCCTGTCCACACTGTCATTAGATGGTAATAACGGTTTAGACCCATCAGCTATTAAACTCATAAAAGCGTCCAGTAACCCAGACGCTTTGAAACTTAACATTATCTTCTGGAACGTGGCAGGTCTTCGATCGAAATTAATCAATTACGCTTGGCTAGAACTCGCAAGAAATTACAATATTTTATGCCTTCAGGATACTTGGGCGACCACAGAATTACATCTCGAGGGCTATAAAACCTTCTGTTCGTGTGCTCTTTCGTCAATTTCAGGAAGGCCACAAGGTGGGTTAACAATTTTTTTTCAAATCTTATTCTCATTGAAAAAATTGTTATTTTAAGATTAGAACCTAATTTCCAAATTGTGACCCTAAGAATAACCAAGTCTGTAAATTACTTTCTGGTCAATTTCTATAATAATTTATCGTCACCTGAATTACTAATAGCCCTGAATGATATTCTGTTTATATTACAGGATCAAAAGAATAAACACCCCAAAGAGAATTTTAAATTAATTTGGGGGGGAGACTTTAATCTATCCCTCTGTATCAACAATACTAATAGAAATTGTGGAATATTGGATGAGCATAACAACACATTAACCCATTTCATTCACTCACCCATGGGCACTCGTTTGAACGAAATCATGGCTGCCTTAGAGATGGGGTTTGCTAATGAATTAATGGCTCCCCCGGTTCCTTTTTCAGCGACTTTTAATGGTAGGGGTTCCCATAGTGTAATTGATTATATTCTGGTGACTAGTAGTATCGAACCAAGCACCCAAGATGTTGTAACTGTAAATAATGCCACAAGTGACCACTATCCAAACACCATAACAATATCGGTCCCAACTAAACAATCAAATCAGACCTTATTAAGTAACTTGGGACAACAGATGTTAATATTGGACAGGTTAAATGGCTTTGCATTAAAATGGGCAAAGATTAACACAGCTGAGTTGTCCACAAAAATAGTGAGGAAAGCAATGCCATTGATTGATAAATGTTTAAATCCTGATACACCATCCAGTGAGATTCTGACCAGTTATGTCACTATCACTAAGACAGTCCAACAAGCTCTTTTCCAAAAAATAAAGGGGAAACATCAAACAGAGAGGGGATGGATTAACAGCACTTGTACCAAAGCATATTCCTCACTGAAACTTGCATTACACAAATTACCCAGGGATAAGGAAATAATTACTAAACTTAGAAACATCTATAACAAAGCTCTAAAGGATCGTAAGTTGGAATTAAAAAACAAACTCTGGGCCCAATTGCATAAAAGTTGCGTTATGAAGGATTCTGCAAACTTTTGGATGGTTGTAAAAGCTCCCTTCTTACGTGGCGAAACTGAACAACCAGCGATAGAGGTCGCGGTAGACGCTGCTGCATGGGTCAAACACTATTCTGAGATTTTCGGACACAAATCTAGTGAGACCACTGATATACCTGATTCTGAGGGGCAGTCATCTGTTTTCCCGATCCCTCTAATGGATCCAGGAAGTAGAAGAAGCCCTGATAGTTAGTAAAGACGGGAAAGCTCCAGGACCGGACGGGGTCCTGGTGGACTTTTTAAAATATAATTTAGAAATATGGACCCCAATTCTGACTAAGGTACTAGAAGCTGCTTGTACAATAGGCTTATTTGATTCATGGTCGGCCTCGATACTCGTTCCAATTTTTAAAAAAGGCGACCGCCACAATCCTGCATGTTATCGTCCTATCTCCCTCCTTAACTCCCTTCGCAAGGTGGCAGGCCGAATTCTTCTTGGCAGACTCCAATCCTGGGCAGAAAATAACAATATAGTTGCTGACATACAGTACGGATTTAGAGAAGGTCTGGGAACTGTGGAGCAAGCGCTTAATTTGTCCCTCCTAATGGGGAAATATGTTGGAGCTAAGGGTGGCCAACTATATATGGCCTATGTTGACCTCACAGCCGCTTTTGACTGTGTAGGCCATCCCAAACTATGGGCTATCCTTGCAGAATTGGGAATTGACCAATCGCTGGTCAATTTCCTTAGAGAACTTTACTCTGGCGCAACGGCCAGAGTAAGATATGGGCTCAAAGGTGAACTCACGGCGTCCTTCGGGGTGAAGAGGGGGGTTAGACAGGGTTGTGTCCTGGCTCCCTTCCTGTTCACCCTTTATACAAACGGGTTAGAAAAAGCTATGCCAGAGGGGGGCCAGGACATGCCATGTATCGGAACTCGTCAGATTCCAGCTCTTCTCTACGCCGATGGCGCCGTGATTTTAGCCAGAACACCTGTGGAGCCGCAACGTAACGTAGAGAGGTATCGGAACTTTATGAAAGGGCTGAACCTCAGAATTAATATTAAAAAAAACATTTACTATATACGCAGGCACGGGGTTTAAGAAAGCAAAGGATATCTTCATTGATAGTGTGAAACTGGAAAGAACACATACATACCCATATTTGGGGATTTTAATAGACAATAAATCCTCATGGAAGCAAGCGATAGAGGCAATAAAACTACTATTCCTAAGGGCAACTACAGCCCTGATATCTTTTGCACAAAGGTTGGGGAAAAGGTCAGCTCCCGAAATGCTTAAAATATATCAAGCTAAATGTTTAAGTGTAGCTTGTTACGGAGCAGTGGTTTGGGGTCATGGGAAGGTCGAAGCACTACAGAAAATAGAGAATTCTTTTCTGAGGTATCTGTTAGTATTACCCCAAAGTTCTTCATCTTGTTGTCATGTAGAACTAGGCTTGGCATATATCTCAGATATCATCAAAATGCAACCGTTACTTTTATGGCACCGGGTGTGGACCTCCCCTAAAAATGACCTAACATGAACCCTTCTCAATTATTGCCTTTTACTACAAAATAGCCATAAAATTAGCTGGCTTGCCTATGTAAAAAGTTTTTTTTACAATCTGGCATTAGAGAAGTACTATTTGTTTCCCCTGTTTATCGCTGAAGTTTCCAAAGCCACCTTAAAGAAGATTTGCATGTCACACCTTGATGAGCTAAGATTAAGCTCAGAGAGCGGAAAGAGCTCAGTCCAGCACATTCTGAATATCCAGACCACCTTATCTGTTCAGCCCTACTTAACATTTGAGATGTGTAATTATGATAAACAATTGCTGACTCGCCTCAGGCTCAACATTTTTCACCGATTGGTTTCATTTCCCCATGTTAATGACTGGTCTAGGAATCTTCTAGCCTGTCCGTGTGACAATGTTTCCTCCAAGTCCCCGATACACATTGTGTTATTCTGTAAATTTTATATAGAGCCCAGAAAGATTTGGATAATTCCAATTTTAAGAATCATGGGCCTACGTTTCTGTCGCCCAGCTTTTTTAGCTCTTCAATTTGCTGAGGTTGACTTCTACGCAAAAAGTGTGGCTCGCTTCTTGAGATTTTGCGTTAGGCATAGAGCAAATCTTGGCTAATAGTATTTAACAACTAGTCAAATGGGAATTGGAACCTGGCTTTCTTTTCTTTTATTAAGAATACTGATGAATTGGGAATACTAACTGTATTTTATACTGTTTTTAGTCTCATTATTTCTATCATGTTTTATAATTTTACATTGTGATTATTGTATTTTTATGAACTTTTATGGTTTTCTGTGAATTTTGAAACCGAATAAAGTATTTTGAATTTGAGTCCCATACCTTCAAAGTACTGTGGGTGGGTGTACTAATGTAAGCGTTGCCTGGCCTGTCGCCTTTGGGTTTCCATATGAGATCCCATATTGTCCTCCCCGCTATTGCCCTATCCATGTGCAGCCAGTGCTTTTCTGATTCTCCCTTTGACCACTCAGTCACTATTCTCAGTTGGGCTGCTTTGTAATATAGGCGAAAGTCTGGTAGCCCTACACCCCCTGTTCCCCTAGCTTGCCTCAGAGTGGGAAATGGAAGACGGACCCTTCCCTTCTGCCAGATGTAGTGTATGATTAATGATCGAATTGTGGGGAGAGGTTCCCTGTCTAAGTCAATAGGGAGTGCCTGAAAAAGATATAAGAATGTAGGTAGTACTGTCATTTTAATCGCATGAATGCAGCCCAACCAGGAGATAAAGAGAGGCTTCCAGCTTCTGAGGTCTTGTTGGAGCTGAAGAAGAAGAGGTGGGAAATTGGCCTTATAAACGACCTGTATACCTAGTTATTGCATTGAGCATTTGGTACATTGAACGGGGGTGCTCTCCCGTAGTTTATTAGCCTCTGCAGTCAGAACCGTAAGATTAAGTATGAAGGATTTGTCAAGATTAACTTTGAACCCCGCCACTTTCTCAAGTGGCGAGGTTCAGTTATTTTTGCAGAGCGTTGAGTGAGGTCGTTAGTTTGGTGAGGGACAGCAACACATCATCTGTGAACAGAGAGATTTTGTGTGTGTCTCCCCTAAAGGGAATTCCTTTTATCTCTTGAGACTCCCGTATTCTGATTGCCAGAGGTTCAATGCTTAGTGCTAATAGAAGGGGTGACAACGGGCACCCCTGCCTAGTCCCTCTGGTAAGTGGGAACACGGAGGATGCAGTCCCGTTGACCTGCACTCTAGAGCAGGGTTGTACGTAGTTGGCCATGATCATATTTATACATTTGGTTCCGAAGCCAAAGTGTTGTAGTGTGGTAAAAAGAAACTCCCAATCCACCCTTTTAAATGCCTTTTCAGCATCCAGGCCCACTTGACGCCTATGGCTTTTTCAATTAAGTGTATTGTTCTCCGTATATTGTCAAGGATCTGCCTTCCTTTTATGAAGCCTGATTGATTAGGATGGACTAGGTCTGGCATCAGGTAAATGAGCCTCGCCGCCAGAATAGCAGAGTACAATTTAGCATCTCATTTCAAGAGTGCAATGCGTCGGTAGGATGCGCAATGGATCGCGTTTTTCCCTGGTTTAGGAATCACTGTGATCACTGCCTCTGCCATAGATGGGGTAACCCCTATCTCCTCAGCCATGTGGTTGAAGAGCTGCATTAAGTAGGGAATAATGTTGGGTGCAAATGTTTTGTAAAAATGGGACCCGATGCCTTATTGGATTTAAGCGCTTTGATTGCTGCACCTCCTTCCTCCTGAGTAATAGGAGCAGTGAGGGCATCATTCCAGATCTGGGTGGCTTGTGGGAGTTTCAGTGACTGTAAGTACAGAGTTTCTTCGTCCGTGTCTCGTGGGTCCCCTGTATATATTTTCTCATAAAATTCCCTAAATATAGGGGCCTTTTCAATATCTGAGGGCAGCGATATGCTCTTCTAATTTTGTATACCCCGATATATTCTGTTTCTCTCTTTTCTCTAAGCTGTTTGGCTAGGTATATACCTATTTTGTTCCCCTGTGTGTAGGAGGTCTGTCATAGATGCAACTAGGTATATTCCACTCTGTTGGTGCTTATTGATCTTATCTTCCCCCTGAGGGCGATGAGGGTGCGTTGCCCTGCCCTGGATGGTGTGCCCTTATGTTCCTTCTTCACCCTTTCCAGCTCTGTCTCCAGGCTCTCTCTCCTTAGCTATCTGTCTATTTCAGGTGGTATTGAGTTCTAGGCATTTACCGCGTATGTTGAACGTCGAAGTGTCTTGGGGTGAATTTAGTATAAAAAATCTGTAATTGCCTCCCTCAACGCGTCCCTCATCAGGGTGATCGGAAAGTACCACCTAGGGGTCCTTGACGCGGCATGCCCCCAACTCAAAAAAACAAAACGGGGCAATGGTCGGAGATCGTGAGTGGGAGAATTTTTGCCTCCTGGAGGGAACCCACAGGCATTGGCTAATAAAGACATTCAGCTAGATTCATCAAAGTCCCGTTCTGCGAGTCTGTAATAGCGATTATTAAGGAATCGCTATTACAGACTCGCAAAACGGGATTCATGAACAAATCGCAATTTATTTTGCGATTCCTACAGCTTCCTCATTTGCGATTAGCTAATTGCTAATCGCAAATAAGGAATAACTCCCCATTCATTCCTATGGGCCTAAAGGCCCATAGGAATGAATGGGAAGACATATCAATGTGCGAATCGCTATTAGCGATTCGCATTTTGAGTTTGCGATGTCAAGGATGCAGGGGTGTCCAAAGGACACCCTGTTGCACCCCTGAAATGATATTGGACGCTGGTGTTACACACACACATGTCCCAAGAACATGTGTGTGTGTAACATACAACTTAGAAAAATGCACTTAAGTGCATTTATCTAAGTTTCCGCTATTTACCACGAGGTTTGACTTCACGGTAAATAGCGGCCCAAAATTGCGAATTCGCAATTTTTACATGTTACATGAATTGCATTTAAGGAATATCAAATAGATATTCCTTAAATGCTATTCCTCACAAAATTAATAGCGATTTTTGCATTTGGGATGATGAATCCCAAATGCAAAAATTGCGCTCGCAAAGGGCCAGATTCTCAGAATCGGGACCTTTGCGAGCTGATTTTACGTTGATGAATCTATCTGATTATGGTATACATAGGAGAAAAAGTGTAATCTTTGGTCGTGGGAGAAAGAGTACGCCAGGCATCTTCAAGTCTGAGATTGTGGATAGTCTGCTTGGCCTCCTCAGGGAAGGAGCTTGTGGCTGTCCTGTGTGGTGGGTACTGTCTAATTCTACCTGCCAAGTAAGGTTAACGTCTCCCAAAACTATTGTCGGACCTTCTAAGAATTCTCCTACTTGATGTAGAAGTGATGTCAAAAAAGTGGGTTGGTCTACATTGGGTGCACATGTTGCGACAAATGTGCAGATTTTCCCCGCAATTTTCCCTTCACCATGACTATCCGGCCCTCTTTATTGGTTTTGATAGCTGCTGGTTGGATTTTGATTGAGCTATGAAACAGGAGCACCACCCCTCGTTGTTTAGTAGCCGTAGAGGACCTATATATAAGGGGATATTGTTTGCGGCATAACCTAGACTCTGCACACTTTAAAAAACTGTCTCCTGTAGCGCCACTATTTCGAATCGGTGATCTGTTAAGTATTTCAAAACTTTGTGCCTTTTAAGTGGTGAGTTTAATCCTCGTACGTTCCATGACACAATAGACGACACCATGGCGTTATTTAATTCCTACCTCCTCCCACATATCGACTGGGTCAGCAATTCCGATTTTAGCTCTACAGCCCCTAGCCGCTGGGTCTCCTGCTCCAACTCCCCACCAAACGGCCATGTGGGTCAAAGACTGAGTGTAAGGAAAATCTTTTGTCCACCAGCAACCCACCCGAACCCCACTCCCCCCATAAAATAAACAACATTGTCCACTGATGTACTGTATCCTATAAGTCACCACCATACCTACCCCCTCCCAACAAAAACTAATAAAGTAAAACCCCAACAATACCAACATCCAGTTGTATTGGATGAAAACTGGAAATTCAACGGTGTAAGTTAGCCCACGGCTGGGCATGTTGGGTGGTGACTCAACCGGAGTCCCCGCCTGTGCCCATCACAGCTTCTCAAAAGAGTTCACCATCGCTTGGTGCTCAGCTGAGGGAAAGCATAGGTATACTTCAATCAGGGCTTCTGCTAATGTCCCCAGGTCACGCACTGACCATTCAAAGATGTTCTAGCTGGGAGATACACCACTCCCTCCTAAAATGATGGTTCGTAAGATGGATACCTGAGAGTGGTCAGCCACTTCCAGCTGGCCCCACCCTGCAAAATGACCTCTGGAGTTCATTGTTCCGGTGAGGCATTCCCTTCTTTGGAGTATACCGCACCTTTGCTCGCAGACAGTTCACATACAAGCTCCGTAGGTAGCAATGATCATTTATGCCCTCCCTTCAGGCTTGTGCTCCTCTGCTGGTTTCTCTGGCTGCCTCTGCCCCTTCCCCCTTGCCTATCTCGTGTGCTCACAGTATCTCCAGAGGTGCGACCCAGCACCCTCAGACCATCGAGTTCCATGATGTGGCGCATCTTATTGTTGTATTCGAAGCTCAGTCCAAACGGATATGTCCATCTGTACTTTATGCAGTCATCGTGGAGTTTCATTGTGATAGGCCGGAACTGTTGACTCCTTGCCAGTGTCGTGGTTGCCAGATCTTGGTACACGCTGCAGTGAAATCCCTGAAAGGAGATGTAGCTCTTTTTCTGGGCCTCTTGTAAGACGGCTTTCCTTACCTTGGAGGAGTGGAACTTCGCGAGGATGTCTTGTCTCTGACGTCGATCTCCAGTAGCCTGTCCCCCTACCCGGTACGCCCGCTCCAACTTAATCTTGAGGTGTTGTGGGCTGAGAATCTCCGCGAAGAGACCCAAGGAATGCCTCCAGATTTTGCCCCTCTGCTCCCTCTTCCAGGTGCCAGATCCGAATGTTGTCTATTCGGGCTCTGTTTTCTAAATCTTCCGCCTTCAGCAGGGCGAGCTGTAATGGCTTCTGGAGCTCATGCATCTGTTCTTGCGTATCCGCAGTCCGTTTGTCTAGGTCTTGGGTTTGGATCTCTAAATCCAGCGCTCGCGTGCTTACCAAGTCCACATCTTGTTGGAGCGTAGCCACCTGAGCAGTCAAGTCCAATTTGAGTTGCTCGATGGACGCTTTAATGTCCTGGTTAAGCTCTGCGTGCAGGTCTGTCCGAAACTCTCGCAGGGACGCCATCAGATCAAATCTCGTGAGTGCAATGGTGTCTGTACGCCGGTGGTTGTCTTTTCTTTGCAGTTGGAAAGTAGTTGGAGACTTTGGTAGTCGCCTTCTTTGATGGCATAAGTGCGTCCTCAGTGACCCCCTTGTGTTTATGCGCGTCGAGGTGATCGCAGAGAGCGGGCACCACCACCTACATTGTGTTAGGCAAAAGCAGTGTCCTGACAGCAGCGTCTGCACTCCCTAGCCCCCTGCACACAGGACCGGAAGGTTGATAATGGCAGTCTATAGAGGGGTAGTCTGTGGGACCGAGGCACAGCTCTTCAGTGCTTGTAAAGTGTCTCAGCTGCGTAGGGAGCACAAGGCTCTGCCCTCCTCACCTCAGTACTGCTGCATTTGGGCATGTAGATTCACCAGGGGGGTATCACCTGCACTCCCTCGTGCATGTAGCATTACAATATGGCTCTGACAGGTCAGGTAGCTCCCCTGTCTGCCCCCTATTCCCAGGAGAGGTCCGCCCTACCAGGACCTAAATTGCTTCTGCACTTGTTTGGATCCCCACGGACCGCTATGGTGCCTCTACTGCTCACCGGCTACTGAGGCATCAACTTCCCTCATTGCAGTCACCGCCCTATAGCGTCGCAGCCCCAGCCTCCAGGTAGATCATTTTCATACGCGGTGAGTTGTGCTCCACACACCTCTTCTGTGGGCATCTGCAATAGTGGGAAGGCTCCCTTGTTTCAATCCAGCCAAACGGGGAGAGCATCCATTGCTTAGGGTCCTCTCCTCTCTTCGGGGGAGCCGGCCGCCATTTTGCAGTGCCCTGCAGTCGCGACCCCAGACCCTGGTGATTTCAGATGTGATACTTCTCAGTCCGTTCACCCCTCCTGTAGGGGTCTTGAAGAGGGGGTGGGATCCCCTGCTCTTGACCGGTCGCGCTGATGATTCAGGTGTCTCTCCTCACTCCACCAGGGACGGCCGCCATTTCACGATACTCCCTCGCTGTGCTCCAGGACCCCGACAGAGATCACTGGGGTGTCTTCAGTACAGCTTAAGCGCTCAGGATTTTGGCGCGGACCGAGAGCCGAGGCAAAGCATGTCTACCTGGCCATCTCGCCCGGTCTCGCCCCACGTCCATGTTTTTAAATGCTTTTATCAATAATCTTGCCCTAGTGCTGCCTGGCTACTTGCCGACTCCGTATTCATGTGGTGACCAGTTTGGAATGATGGAGTATGTAGAATACCATACTAAGATGGCGTGACCCAAGATCCTTAAAATATGTATACAGTGCAGTATGTTTACCATTAATGGTGCAACTGCCACAGATGCTAGGCCTAAATACACAACGGTAATGAAATTGAAATATTTTTTTTTAACCCTGAATATTGATCAATAGAAGTTTGAATAACATTGTATCATCTGCAATTGACATTAAACAGAATGACACATCTTTATTATACCATGGGCAGAGTCAGCTTAGGCCAATTATGCAGTTGACCTGGACACTACAAGTTTTAAAATATCACTGCATGCCATGAAAATGCCTGAACACAACAGAGTTGTTCTTGCCCTTTAATTTAACATGGAGGCAACAAATAATGGTGAAGAAAGACACTATGGGGGATTTGTTCAAACCACCACTTCAGAAACGCAAGGCTGCACGATATTTACAGGGATATTGTGCAGCCTTACGTTCCCCCCCATGCTGGCGCTACACTTAGCAGTGTAGCGCCAATATAGCCACCCTTGAACCATAGTGCAAGGGTGTCTGCCTGCAGGGTAAAGATTGTTTATGTACAGGAATGGGGACCTTCCTGTACATAAACAATCTTAGGCATTTTGCTTTTTCCATGTGTGCTGCATAAGGCAGCACACATGGAAAAAGCAAAGTGGCTTAACGCTGCCTTGTAAATAAGGCAAAGCCCCTATCTCCACCTCAACATTGTTAAAAGTGATGTTGTGGTGGTGATAGGGGCTTATACATATGCCACTATGTATACAATGTTAAACTTTGAAAAATTAGAAGAGTTGCCTTTCAAAGTAATCAAGACACCGTCCGCATTGTGGTTAATACACGGGGTGATCTCGTTATCAATTTTAATGTTTCCTTTTACATCTTGTTTGAAACGTTTTCCCATAGGCAGATATGAGTCTTTAGGGGAGAGTTTCATCAACGAATTGTGATCATTGCCCTTCGATTACAATGTGTAAGTTGGGAACAGGAGGTATTCCTTAGTGGAAACTAATGTGAATCTTTGCTTGGCCACTTATTAATTTGTAAAGAGATAACACTGCAAGGGGCGTGTAATGCTTCAGAAGCCAATCTGCTGTATTATTTGAGTGCCAGTTTCCTCAATAAATCCAGTCATGATATTAATTTCAAATGGAAGTTATTTGATGTCGAAAGACCAGGATTGCTATGGGATGAGAGCAGGTGTTCCGTATGTGGTTTCTTTTTCTCAGATAGTGACATGTTGTAATTCTGTTCTATTTCCTCCAATGCACATGGTTACAGAAGTGAGCTTATAGACTTCCATTACAACTTTCAAGGTTAACTTTGACAAAGTGAGCAGACTAAAAGTGCTATTGTTTCAGAAGGATGTGGCACATACATATGCCTGTGAAACCTTTGAATTTTGGAGGACGACCTTGCTCCTTGAAGTTCAATTGCTTCTATGCAAAAACCTGCCTCTGCATTTTTGGTGAACTTGTGGATCGCATATCTATGCTTCCAACACCGTGGGTGTGGTACACTTTTTTAAAGTGATTGGGTCTGGCTTGGTCAGCATGTTTCAGACCATTTTTTGATACCATTTTTTGAAACCATTGAAGAACTCGCTATTAGGAAGGGATGCCCCAGGCATATCCCTTCCTAATAGCGAGTCGCAACCCACATTTTGCGAGTCGGTAATAGGTTACCAACTTGCAAAATGTGGTTTGTGCATGGGGCAGACCAATTTTGCAGTTGCAAATGGGCTGAATTCCTCTTTATGACCACAAAACATGGTCGTACATCAGCACCTTGTTCTTAACAGTCCCAAGATGCCTCCGGGCAATAGTTGCGCTATACAAGACACCTCATTCATTCAGGGCTGAGAGCCCTGTGCAGAGCCAGGAAACTGAAATTGGGCCAGATTGCTAAGAAAAGAGATTATAAAAAGGCCCACAGAGCCTGGGAAGAAGCTGGCCTATCCCAGACTGTAGGAGAGTAGGCGAGTAGGAGAGTAGGCTCTGCTTCTTTTAGTTACCCCCACTTTGTGCTGATGTTTCACTGTTTTCGACTTAGACTGGCTGGGATCCTGCTATCCAGGACCCCAGCATTGCTGCTTTCTCCTCTAAATTGATTGCATGTACTTTAGGTACACTCCACACTGGATTCTGGGGTACCCTTAAAAGTCCCTAGTATATGGTATGCTATGTACCTGGGGCATAGGTACCCCAGAGCCCCCCTAGGGGCTACAGCATGTATTGTGCCACCCCTAAGAGACCACTCAAACTGACACCACCGGTCTGCTATTGCAGCCTGTGTAAGGTGGTGAATGCACCCTTTACTTAAATATAGGTTCACTATATCTACCATATATCAACCTTTTATCACTGCACATATAAACCTATCAGTCACCCAATGGCAGGCCTTATCAATCCTGAAGGCAGGGTGCTTGCTTTTATGTGAGAGGGTGCCCATGCATGAGCGGAGCCCCTCTGCCGCCTTCAGAACCTATTTTCTGGGGTTGTTTGTGATGCAGCCAACCATATACTTGCAAGTGCACTATAACCTCGCTGTAAATGCTAACTTTTAAAATGGCTGCTTAGAAACATGTCGTGTTTGGTGTAAAACATCTTGGAATCATACCTCCCTGCCTGTAACTGGCACGGAGGTATGATTCCACCCTCCTAAAGCAATACACTTGTACAACAGGTACAAGCTTTCTCGACCTGGGCATCACAAAATGGATGCTGCCAGCCACAGACACGAGTTTTCCCTCCTGCTGCTGAGCCAAGCTCGAGCAGGGGAAGGCTTGACAATATGCTTCCTGTCACAGGGAGGTGTAACCACACCCCAGACAGGCTTTAGTGCATTGGGGCTGGGTGGGTGCACTCTGAGAGTGCTTCGATGTCTGCACTGGGGGCACATTTGTTTTCCAAGTGCATCGTCTAGTTAAAACCGATTGCAGAAGCCATTGGCTCCTGCTCTGGTGCAAAACTGGACAAAGGACATGGGTGTAGCCACCCCTCTGTCCTGACCCTCCATAGGTGGGTCCCCAGAGTTTGTCCCACCCCTTATTTGGGTATGAAGGAGGAACCCAGGACTTTAGATTTTACCTGGACTAAACTCTGCTGCAGAAACCAAGTACTTCAACAATCTGCATGATGCTGAACGACTGAAGAATCTCCCTTGGAGTAAAGGAGTTGCTACCCTGCTAAGCATGCTCCCAAATGCATCTGACTGGTTTGCACATCCAAAGCTCCTTAGGACTCTGAAGATTTCTGCAACACAGGAGGTAGATTACAGAGATCTTTGAGGTTGATCTGCGTTCTCAGCAATTCTGAGGCCAGTATCCCTCGTGGGGACCCTGCAACCTGAAACCTTGTACACCGTGCTCTTTTGCAGCAGCATATGCTTTCCAGCAACCCCTGAAGCTGTGCTTTGGGTTACTTGTAGTCCTGATCCAGAGCAGTGTTTCCACTGAAGATTTCTGGCCAACACTCCACTAGCGTTCCGTGGACTGGTATTTTGTGATTCCTCTTGATGTCCCTTTGCGATCCCATGTCCGTTGGCCTGTGGGTCCCTGTGAAGGTAGCTTTGACTTTCCATGGGATTCCCTAGTTGCTCCAGATGTGTCCTGACTCTCCATTGCTTGGAGAGTCCCCAGGACCTTGCTGGTCCTCACCAAAGCGGATTTCCTCTCACCAAGTGGGTTGCAGTTGCCAAGGCGTGCATGTTGATGTTCCATCCGAACACTGACCCCCCCCCCAAGCACTTGACGTCCTTTGTGGGACAGCGCACCTCTGGACTTTGGTCATCCTTGACGTCTCCTGGTCAACTCCCCTGTAGCACCCGAGATTGGAGGGCATTCGTCTACCGAGCCGCTGGTCACCCTGAAGTGACCCAGACTCTGTCCCCTCTGCGTTCAGGTTCTTCTCACCTCAAATCCAGGCTTGGATTCCACCGGAAACATTTCCTCTCCACGGCAGCACCACTTTTCAGTATCAGGCCATTGAAAACGACGAAGATTCCCAACATCACTTGTCACCTATGCACCCGGCTATCCCTGGGTTAGGTAACACGAGTACTCCGGTGCTCACAAGGGTGCAGGCCTTAGGAACCTTCTATGTTTGAAAGGGTTTGCTCAAAGCCCTCTCCGAAGAGTCCTTAATCTTAATATTCCAACCGCGACTTTCTCATAGAGTTGTACAGAGCTTGCGTCTGTGTTGTCACACTGCACCCATCCTCCGTGGTCTCCTGTGTCACTACCTTGGGTGGTTCCTTGGGGTCCCAGCGATTCTACGTGCTCTAGGCACTGTGTCTAGTCAAGTCGTGGTTGTTATACCACTTTCTTAGTATATGGTTTGGTACCCCTTGGAGCCCACTGTGTATTGTGCTATTTACTTTCGTTCTAGTGATTTAATATTGTGCACTTTGTTCCCTAATCTCATAAAGAGGTTATGGAGAGTGTAAAAACATATGTTATATATATATTCCTTGTGTGGTTCTCCTTTCATTTGGTCATTCAGGAGGTTCTAATATGGTAAAACAAGCTGCTTTACATTCCTTCGAGACTTAGCCTAAAGGCTGCTCTCCATAGCTACCACTAGGATAGCTTTCAAAAAAGGTTGTCTTTAACCTAATCATCAATAAGGGTTGTTTTGGACTGGTACAAGGTGCCCACTATAATTAATGGTCAGCATATACCAGACCAACTTCTCACACAGACCACCTCCGAGAAGGAGGAATCAAGAGTGTGGAGATGAAGGGGATCACTTACCCCAGCATATTCTATTAAGGGTATTCTCTAGAACTGGAAGAGAGAGGAGCTAAGCCAGCACCAGATCTTCTCAAATGGCGCTCTGGCAAAGGAAGCTAGAGGCCTGTCTGGCAACCATAGCACTGGAGGAAAACGTACTTGCTCTTGAGGAAATGAGACAGCATTGGAAGAGAAGAAGTTCTGATTGGGCCTGAGGTCAAATGGAAATGGTGTCAATACAAATGAGGTCTGTGCATCAATGGTCAGCACAGCAGGTTGACCCCAGGACTAATGGCAGACCCATCGTGAAGTGGTGAGGGGCAACTGAGCACTGTGGCAACAAGGGAGAAGACTCTATGTGGAAAACAGGGGACCCCTACAATGATAGGTTTGCTATATGTAGGGAAACAACACTTTGGAAAAATTACACTTATAGCAAACATTCAATTAATAAGTGCCAGATCTCTCAAAACGACAAATTAGATAAAACAATTACAAAAAATATACGACCTTAAATGTACTACTATGAATATGGCAACACATTTTATATTGATTTATAAAACTATTAAATTTGGTATAGATAATTGTACCGAGCATTCTTATTTCATTAAATGTAGTCATTTTCATTTTAGATAAATTCAGTGCAAATAAGTAGATAATAAACAATATACATTAATACAGAAAAAACAAACAAAACATAAACATATACTACAACAAGTCACACTGGACCGGTCAATATTCTATTGTAGTAGGCAAAGCGGTTGGTTTTGACTACGCGCGTTTCGGCATTCTGCCTTCATCAGGTGACCGTCATTCGCACATAAACTGAACAAGGACAAAAAATAAGTGTTATAAATCAATATAAAATGTGTTGCCATATTCATAGTAGTACATTTAAGGTCGTATATTTTTTGTAATTGTTTTATCTAATTTGTCGTTTTGAGAGATCTGGCACTTATTAATTGAATGTTTGCTATAAGTGTAATTTTTCCAAAGTGCAACAAGGGGGAAGAGCCACACTGCCCAGCAGGAGGATGGATGCTGAGACAGGCCCCAGAACGACTCCACCCCACCAAAAGAATCACCCAGTAGGTGGAAAAGAGGTGAGGGTGCTAGATCCCAACACCACTGAATTTGCAGAGACTCTGGACGCAGAGAGACTGGTACTGATATAGGGCTTGTGTATGCTGCCAAAAAACAGCAAATAATAGAGTTTCCTCCTACTTTTTCATCACAGCCACCAAAGACTCACAGATGCCAACAACAGGGGAACACAACACGGCGAACTGAGCATCATTCTTTGCACCCAAGAACTTAATAAGATAACATCTGGATTGCTTATGTGCAGTGTACTATAAACTTCTGTGAATCGTGAATAAATAATTCAAATTACTAACTGTATGCTTTATGTCCTGGATGGCAAATCTTCTGGAATGGCGTGTGCTAGGCTTTTACCTTAGCGATGGGGCAGGCTCATGGCCACGGAGAGAAAACAGTCTGTCCCCCAAATTGATGCTGTTTGTTCCCATTTAGTACTCTCTCTTTCTTTGTCTACTTCCTTTGCTCCCATCCCCTCTCTGCTGAATTTCTCCCCTTGCCCGCTACACCGCCTAGCCCCCTGCCCTTTTGTGCCAGGTGACTAAGCACTCCTTCTCCCCTTGTTGGGGAAATATCCTACATTTATACTCTGGAGTCTCAGAGAACCCACTGAGAGAGTCCATAGTGCCAAGGGAGCCACTCACAGTTGTGCTATGGTGTGGCACCCCTTGCCAAAGCACTCCCTCTCCTCTTTTTAGGGAAGGATCCAGTATGTAGGCATTGGAGTCTCAGAGGCCCCTCTGAGAGAGTCAGCTGCGTGTAGGGAACCTCTCGCAACAGAGATGGGGAAATGATACCACTTGGCCCTGGTGAGGACACTGATCAACCAGATGTGCTGCCTGCATTGTCACAGCGATAGGATTCAAAGGACCTGGGCCAACCTGGCTCCTCCAAGACCCTATGAGAGTGTGTTACTTTTGATGGGAACTGGATGGCCATCCTAAATGGCCTAGAATGTCAGACGCCTGCTCAGTCTCAAGGTACATACCCTGGGCTGACATAAGGGTGAAGAGTAGGAGTGTATCTGCCACCTGAGGTGGTAGACTGGCACTCATAAAAACCAAGAGGCCCAAGGAATATCAAGAACAGGTGGGTGACTCTGTGCTAGCCCATAGGTTGGAAGTAAGGACTACTCCTGTTACCCAACTAGAGCATCCACCTGTCAGTGGATAGCTAGGGACCTACTTCCTGACACTGACAGCTGACAGTTGCCTCTACAGTGGACTTGTCTTTGAAGCAGCACTGGCCCTCTCTTGGGGGCCAAACCTGACCTGGCAAGCAAGATGGACCACTTAACTCTTTTGGTCATTATGAGGTTATTCACTTGCTGGGGTGTCTCTTTGGGGAGTCTAGGTTTATCTGTATTCCAGTTGGGATCTACAGGTGAGACAGGTTCCCCCTGGTGGACCAACTTCCCACAAGGATTGGGCTTGACAGGAAGATGCGAGGATGGAACTGACCCTGCAAGTGCAAAACTGCTTTCCACATGCTCTCTGCTGAAATATTCAAGGAGACCTACCAGGGGTATGGCTGTTGCTCCTTGCCTTTACCTTGTGGGGACTGTGTAAGGAAATACCCTTTTGCATGGTCACCCCCGCACTTTTATCTGGATTTGTTTGTTAGAGTATGAGCTCTGTCCATTGTGGCACTGCTGTCCAGCACCCAATGATGTGATCTGACCCCTAAAACAGGTAGAATTGGCTAATCTATGATTGGCATATTTACCTTACCTATAGGTTCTGTTAGACACCGGATCCCTGGTTGGCTGAGGTAGGTACCTTAGGCCAAATAGGGACCCTCGTTTCCACATCAGGGAAAGGAAGGACACCTTCTCAAATAGCCCCCACTCTCCCTCTTGGTAGCTTGGCATGAGCAGCCAGGCTTATCTTCAAGGCAAATGTGTAAAGTATTTTGCACATTCACATGCACATTCACACACTCACAGCAACCCAATGATGACACCACAAATAGACTCCATATGAGTTTCATAAAAACAAGTATACATTTATATAATAATATATACGATAAGATCACACAATATAAATCCAACATATGCATATTTGTAATATTCCTCCTGGCCAGTTGTTAGGCCAGCCAGCCCTTTTAAGTTCTGGCGATATTAATGAGCACTTCTAAACATTCCACTGTAGACCTAATACAGTGTTATGGTGTTTGTAATGCTAGAATCAGGCACTTTGCAATGTAGAAATAATGCAATGCGTACCGCACGATCAGGTACTTTGCAATGTAAAAATAATGAAATGCATAACCAACAATCAGGTACTTTGCAATATAAAAATAATTAAATGCATAACCAACAATTAGGTACTTTGTTATACATAAATAATGCCAAGCGTAATACACTAATCAGGCACTTCATTATGCGGAAATAATGCACTGCCTAATACACTCCAGCACCAATCACGCTGCCTTTGGCTGTCTCTTCACTACTCCTGCTGACTCGCAGTCAGCCTCTGTCAACAGTTGCGCCCAATAAGGGTACGGTGTAACAAAATGTGCAGCTCCTCACTCCGGCCCTGGTACTGGCACTCGTTTGGCAAGTACGGGCCGTGATACGAGCTGAAGCAGAGCCTCGCGCTGCCGGAATGAGAGAGGCCGAGAGCATCTCCCTACCAGCCTGCACCCTGCCCCAGGCATCTACACACGTTATCTGGGGGGTGCGACCTCACTCTCCTCTCCTCTTCCACCGACTTGGGCCTCCAATGCAATCTTTGCGAATTTCGGGCAGTGGGGCTCAGGCCCTCCATCAACGAGATTGGCTCGAGGTCTCACTCCGGCAACAGCGGGCTCAAGCGGTAGCTCAGCTCCTCCAGGGCTGCGGGTCCAGGCCGCTACTGCTACGAAGACCTCAGGCTGCCACAGGGCACACGCACACAGCATCGCTGAGTCTCACTTGAACTTCGGGTGCACGATCACCGGGCACTCCTCACGAAAGTCTCAGGCTGTATGAAACACACGCACACAACATCGCTGAGACTCACTTGGACTCCGGGTGCATGATAACAAGGCAATCCTGATGAAGGTCTCAGGCTGCACAAAGCACAGGCACACTGCGTCGCTGAGACTCGCTTGGACTCCAGGGACCATGATTACAGGGCACTCCTTACGAGAGTCTCAGGCTTCAAAAAGCACACGCACACAGCATCACTGAGACTCTCCTGGAAACGTTTGTCTTCCCAAGTTTCTGCAACAGGGGCCCAGCTCACCTCGGGCCCTTTGGGATAAGTTACTTCAGGACACAGCACAGCAAATTTCTTTCAAGCGGGGGACACAGCACACAACAAAGTCATTTAGCCTCTTCTTGGTTAAAACAGTAAACTGCAGGCCAGCCCCAGAACACACAGCAAGGGTCAGTCCTTTCCTTCAGTCTCTTCAGTTGTTTCTTCCTTAGCAAAGGTTCATCTTGACCACGAAGTGTGGAGAGGTGTGGCTCACTGGTTAGAGGCGGCAGACCTGTAAGCAGAGAACGGCCCGGGACCAGGGTTCAATTCCTGACGCGGCAGGGTCTTGGACCAGGGTCAACGGACTCGATAATTCTCGCCTCAGTGCCTACTCTAACCAGGGAACACACTCGGTAACTCTGGGCATTAAGCTTACCTCATCTCTACAACGGCCCCCCACAGACGCCGGGGATGCCTGGTTTCACCCTGGAGATACCAGAAAGGGACCATCTCACAGGGAAAACCAGGACGGGTTCCCCAGCGGTCTACAGCGCCAGGACACTCGGGTAGAGTAACAGTGCGCTTTACAAGTATCCCACATTTACATTTATTTACATTTACGAAGTAGCTTCAGTCTTGATCAATCCATTTTGGGGCTTTAGCTCTCATAGTTATACCCCTAAATGTCTTTGAAATCTTTGTGTTCAGGGGGGCACTGACCCCTGTTCAAACCACTTCTGGATGCCTCCCTGCCAGTGACACCATCTTCCTTTGAATAGTGGGGTCTGGGTTCTCAATCACTCAGCAGGAGATGGGACAATTGCTTTATGGCAGCAACCCAGGCATCTTCACCTCTGGGGGCTACTCCTCCTTCTACACTCCAGCTGCAGGTTCGCCTATTGCTGTCTCTTCTCCTTCCCTGGGTCAAGACATTCCCCAGATTCTATTGCTTTCAAATCCAGACAGTCAATCCACAACCCGGCAGAGGCACACAGAAAAGTTAAAGTACAAAAACCCAGCCACATCTAAAAGAGTGACTTCTAAACACACAATGCAAAAACCACCTTCATATAAAGATGTGTTTTTACATTGTGAGCTCAGGCACACTAAACATCACCTCTCCATCTTAAGCCTTTGGGAAGATAGGCTGGAAAACATATTATAGAGCCTCCCCATTCTATCCTATGGGCAAGATAGCCCTTCAACAGTGAAAAACGAAATGGAGATTATTTCAGTGTCAGCACATGGTACACACCTTAGTACATGTCCTACCTTTCACCTGCACTGCACCCTGCCCAGGGGGTACCTTGTACCTACCATAGGGGTGTCTAATGTGCATAGAAAAGAAAGGGTAAGGTCTGGCAAATGGGTGCACTTGTCAGAACAACATGGGAGTTTAACAAACTGCGGGCAGGCCCTGCTGTGGCAGGCCTGAGTTCTCTCTCTTAAGGCTACTTGTGTGGGTGGCACAATCAGTGCTGCAGGCCCACTAGTTGCATTTGCATTACCAGCCCTGGCACACATAGTGCACTTTACTAGGGACTTTACTAGTAAGGCAAACATACCAATCATGGACAAATAATTAGCATTATGCTTTATACAGGGAGCACTTGCCCTTTGTCACTGATCAGTAGTGGCAAAGTGCCTAAAGCATCTAAGTTGGCAAAACCAAACCCATCACTGCATCAAAAATAGAGGAGGTAGAGGCAAAATGTCAGCGGTAATCACGCCAAGAAATGCCAGGTCTAACAGATTCCTAGAATATTGTAATCTGTGTACCCAGGACCTGTAAGCAAGATGTCACTAGTGGATTTTCAGCACTTATTGTGCCACCACTAAAGTGGCAAGTGAAAAAATGAGTCTTACAGTAGTTTAAGCATGTCATCAATCATTTTTTGTTGTATACTTCAGTTTGTCACATTGAGTGGGATGGGTATGCCGAGATGTGGGCCAAGTGCACGATGGGCCATGGGAACCAAGCTATGCCCTGCTGATGTCCCCTAATAAGGGCAAAACTGGTCCTTGGTTGCTTGTGTTACGATTCAGGAAGGACATGGCCTGGCAGTTTAGGTTGGACTGTTCCTAGTGGGACAGGGTCAAGAATGATTTACATATTGCTGGGTAAAACTGAGGAGCGATGGTATGCAAAATTATGATGGACTGGAATGTGATCTGAGTAATTACCAGTGGCTGTGTTTAATTCAAGCATTCCAGCCATCATTTTGTATAATGCAGCCTAGCATGGCAGCTTTGAAACTGCCTTTTGGACTTGTTATAATCACCCCTTTAACAGACCTAAAACTTTATTTTTGATACTTATAAGTGAACCCTAAACTAGGCCCTAAATGTCCATACAGCATGGTGCATGGTATTTGAAAAGTAGGATATGTATACTTATGATTTATATGTCCTGGCAGTTAAAAATATCCAAAGTACTTTTTCATTGTGGCAAGGCTGGTTCTCCTATAGAAAAGCACCAGGTTACATTATAACACGTTATAATGTATTAATTCAGTTATAGTTGTTACTGTTCTGAAAATAGCACTTTTAGGAATTTAAGCTCACAGCAACACGCATGCCAATACTGACGTGACGCTTTTGAGAGAGTCGCCATCGCATCACCAGGAGAAGCGTGTCGCAGGGCCTGTCGCGGCTCCAAAGTACAGAGGCGTCGCAAGGCTGCAAGGGCGCCTATGCTCCATCATCGCTTCGTTGCTTCAAGGGCGCCATCTTCTCGCATCGCAACCGGATCACCGCATCACATCCAGGCACCATCTTGCACACTGCAGCGGGCCCGCAGGCCAAGAATCTACGCATCACCTCCGCACCAGTAAGGATCACGACGCATCCCCTACTCTGCGCAAGCATTGAGGCACGGCGCATCATCTCCCCCGGATCACGGAACCGACGCACCTCCCCTTTTGCAAGCCTTTTGTTTACTTTGCGTTACATATCCAAGTACTTTGTGGAGAACTTTGTCGCATTGATCATCAACTTGAACTAAGTAACTTTTATCATCTTTAAAGCAATCTTAAGTGTAGTATTGTGGATTTTTGTCGTTTGTGATCTTATGTGAAGTCTATATAAAGAATACCTATTTTTATAAAACCTGTGTTGTGTCCATCTGGAGTATTTTCACTGTATTACTGTGTATATTCACAAATGCTTAAGACACTGCCTCTGAGATAAGCCTGTCTGCTCGTGCCAAGCTACCATGAGGGTGAGCAGGGGTTATTAACCGCATCGATGCGGCGTATTTTCCCGCTGTGCGCTAAGGAATGCAGAATCCCACGGTTCATGACGAGCTGAGCTCGTCATGAGCGTACAAGAGGTGTACTTCATGACGAGCTGAGCTCATCATGAGCGTAAAAGGGGTTAAGGAGTGTAATCCCCTTATCCTGACTTAGAAGTAAGGGTCCCTATTTGGACAAAGGTGAATACCATTGCCAACTAGAGACCCCCAGATCTAACATATTGCATCACACTTATTGGATGACAGTAGACATGACGTAGACAACAGATTATACAACTCAATAACAGAAAAACAAGCTCAAGTTCCAAAAGTTAAAAGATGTGAAAAAATACCAAAGTGAAACAGAAAAAAGGAGAGGGAGGCCCAAATTGGTTTCAAATTATTTAAAAACAGTTTTTTGCAACAAACCAACCCTGATCTGGGCAGTGACCAAATAGTGTACTATTCAGGATACCCAAGCAATTTCACCAGCATTCTTGAGGTTACCTTGGTTTGAGATCAGCCGATTTCTGCCATAAAGTTGATCCTATCTTTGTGCCATTAATTATTTTCAAAGCTGCAAACAAAGCAAAAAAGGAAAAGATAAAGAAAAAGAGGAAACAAAATCAGGCCTGTTTTAGGCACTTTTTTTAGGGTCTTTACTGTACTCGATGTTTGGTATTTTCATAAAATGGAGGACACTTTATTTTGGTGTCAGCGATCGTATGGTGTGGTTTGGACAATGTTTGTCCTTGGTTATTCTGAAGAAAAAAAGAACATTGTTTTGGAGAGAGACTCTCTTTGTAAAATTGTTCGAGACTGGGCATGAATTAATGTAAGGGAGAACTCACTTGGTTTATAAGAGGATGGCGTTTCAATAAGAGAAACCTGTTAAATTTGTTGAAAGGCTAAAAGAAATAAAATGACAAGAAAAAGGATTATATGGTAATTCCACTCCCTCTGTTGGTATTTCTCATGTCGGAAGCATATATTGCCAAAATACCTGGTTTGAGCCTTTTTTAGATCTAGCCTAGAGCAGCGCATGCGCTGAATTCTCGACTTTTAGTAAGGGGGATTTCAATGTACTACCCACAAGCTTTTCCTGGCCTCAAGCTTGTGTGCACACGCGGAGCTGTGATCTGCCTTTCTCATCTCTTCCTCCGCATCGCTGGCCATTACTTTCACTTTTGACAGATAGATAGAATACATGTACTTCTGTTTCCAAGTCAAACCACGTGATTTCCCTGAAATTAGGCACATAACAGAAACAACTCCGATGGCTCTCCAAGTCTTGACTGTTACATTTTATTTTTAGAATGGATACGCATCTCTTCCTGTTGCTGTGCTAGGTAACTCTCTGCACCCATTGTTTCTTGTTTAGTAAAGGCGGCCACACTTGCAATATTGACATTAGACAGTACAAAACAACAGACGCTAATCAGTGTACATTTTATTTAAAGTGTGTTTTTAAAACAGACAATCTAAAGGCAGTATCATGCCTCCACTACTGAACCTAAGTTGTATTCACCCATCTGGTAGAAAAGGTCAACAACCTTTGCAATGTGGACGATCAAACGTGTTCCATATCTTTAAAGATGCACTAAATGTAGAATTACATTTGGCACAGTAAGACTTCATGCTGAAGGAAGATGAATCATTCGAGGGCCTGACTTAGCCCTGGTGCACGATGCCCAGTTCCGGTTCCACAAACGTTGTTGAACGGAGCACACACAGCAGCCAAGGGACCCCCACCTACACAGGAATGCACAACCATAGCCCGGGCTCGCGTGAGGCTGTGGACCGGCTGCCGGATTCCTCTGGAAGTGGTGAAAAAAAAAATGTGTGAGTGGCGGAAGGGGGCACTGTAGGGGTTCTACTGCACAGAATGTTAATATAAAAGAGGTTAAAGTTGTGTATTTTTCAATAGGTGGCCATAAGTCCAGTTATATCATAACATATAGCAGATGCTATTTTAAATTAATGCTGCAGATTGCACGTTTCCCTAAAATGCATTCCTGTGACTATTGTCCAACTAGTTAAAAAAAATAGACACACCACAAATCTCTATGTTGATTAAAGAGTCAAAGTGGATGGGAGAAAGTCATATTTTTTCTATTAGATTTCCCACCTTAACACATACATGTTTTCGGAATGAGGCGAAATATCTATGGGCTTATATATAACAAGGAAACAATATTGACAAGGGAGCATGTAAAAAATACAATACCATACTATGCTATATCCATTAAAGTTAGTTAAAGCACATTATTGGACAATAACATTTAGTTGAACAAACACATTGCATCATATTACAGCTGTACAACATCTCCTGTAAAAGTCAAAGCCAGCTAGCTTTTAAAAGCATAGTACAGAGCAGTCTCATAACCTAGTTTTTTAATAATTATATGTGCGTCTTGTGTTCTACGTCGGTTACCCAAAGGCTACATTATATCATGCCCTGACCATACAAAAGAAGACTTAAGCTGAAGAACCCATTGACTTTTGCAGAAAAAAGGAAGCTGGTCTGTTGTTTGCACCTGACATGGACCTTAAGTGCCTCCTGACCATGCTGACACTGCACAGGGCCAGTGGTGTCGCGACCACTTCAGTGTTAAATCTATGCTCCCTTTATTTTATCCCACAAAAGGTTTCTTCCTTTCCTCAAAGTTGATTTTGAATAGTTATAAAAAACCAAGTAAAATGTACTGAGGGCAGCATTAAAACCAGTCCTAGATGATTCGAAATACAGACACAGGCCTATCAGTGAGGCTGGCTGCTTGCATCAGTCATAATCAGGTCATGAGACCTGTTACGTCATCAGCCCTGTCTTTTGCGCTAAACTCCACTCCCTGATTATGTGCTGGTAAAGTTGGCCCTAGGTGCTGCAGGCTAAAGTCCTGCAGGGCCAAGAGCTTCAGTCAATCAGGGACAGGAGCAAACTCAACCCACCATTTTTTACAACACTTCACAGAGTGGTGTTGGGTCAGCAAGCATCACTGACACCACCAAACCATGTGACGAGTTGTGGAAGGGTGGGGTTGGACAATGCATGCGACAAGTCGAATGTTGCAGTCTATGAAGTAAGTTTTGATGACGTACTGGGCAGGTTCCAGCGCTCAGCTTTCCTTGCTGCAGTCAGACTGTTCCGCTGTTTGCTGATCGACATTTGAATTCTGTGGATCATCTTTGAGGCATCTTGAGCGCTCCCTCTGGTGTAAAAGTGCATGATAATGTCACAATTTAATATGGTTTTAAACTGGGGCCGATTGTAATACATATTTTAAATCAAGTTTTAATCATGGTGCTCTGCTGATTCACCCATAAAATGTCATAAAAAGCATATGTAGTTGCTGGGTTCTCTTGTATGAATTAAAACGAATGAGCAAATCTGCAACATTTGTCACCCGACCAATCAAACAAGCATTTGCAATGCAATAGGTCTCGCATTTGCTAAAGTTTGAGCTATTGGCATTGTAAATGACAATGCCTGTTATTTATGTGTGTACAAAACTTTCAAGCGGTGTAATGACACACACTTTGTACTTTTAGTCCTTGCTTACAAGAAGCAAGGCAGTAAAAGAGATGCAGTTACTGCCAGACCTTGCTTCTAGTAAGTAACCACTATAAGTACAAAGTATAGGTTTACGCAGCACTTTCAGGTTTTCCAAACACATAAATAAAAGGCACTGTCATTTAAAATGCCAATAGCTCAAACTCTCGCAAATGCGAGACCTATTGCATTGTTTAGATTTAATCTTGAGAAGTCCTAAACATGGGAAAGAAAAGGGATGAAACCTTTCAATTGGGCATGCTGAGATCATGGTGGTAGCGCTGTTGGTCACAAGCCTTGTTCGACCAATGTGACATCCATGTCTGCTGTTTTAAGATTTCTAAATGGCGTGGGTCAAGTGGTTGATCAGAGTATTCAGGAAGCTTGCTGTCATGCAATGTGTCCTGTCGTGTTCTGTGCAGCTCACGTTTAAAGTTCTTTTCACTGTGTGCGAAGGGGGACTTAGGGGGCAGCCGAGCGCAGCGAGGTCTGCCTCCCGGTCTGTTTGAGATCAGGCATCTGCTCTGCCGCTTTCGGGCTTATTGGGCTGTTTCGGCTATGTTACAGCCCAAGGGATATTTATTTCGCCATTTTTGTGCTACTAGCCAACATTTTGTGGTATTCCCGGTGGCTGGTAGTAGGCAGTGTCATAACGTGACTGCCTGGCCCTGTGTGTGACAGGACAGGCAAGGGGCGGAAAGGGTGTGGGGAGAAGCGGAAGCAAGGAAGGGAAAGTCAGTTAGGAGATGTACACGCAGGAATAAAGACGTGTTTACATTACCTCCTCGGCTCCCGTGTTTTCTTTAGGGTAGAGAGTGACAATGGCGACGAGGGTGGGATCCCAAGATTAAATCCCACGTCGCTCCAGCACCCTGCTGCCTGCAAGCAGCCGAACACCACGAGCCTGCAGCCCCCGTCGGAGCGGTGAGTAAGCAGACGAAGACGCGCTCACCTGCTGCCCGGCTGCCATCAAAGCGGCGCCAAAGAGAGAAGCCGTCCCAGTCCTGCCAAGCGTCACGCAACAGGTGTGACGCTCACGCATTTCAGTGCGGTGATCCGCATCACCGCACTGAAATGCATTGTCACGCATAATTGCCACCTGCTGCCAGGGGTGCCACCAGTGGCGCCAGGCTGTGCCCGGGAAGCAAGATGCGGCAAATGGTGCCGGGCGCCAGCGTGGCGCGCAGCTCCCGGCTCTCAGACTCGCTCAGTACACTGCAGGAGGGCCGGGCTGCCCTCTCACTCGATTACTGCAGCGGCCGCAGCAGGGGGCCGCATGTATGATTGCGGCGGGCGGCCGCCTGCGCCCCGCCAGTCTGCAGCACCGTGACCTCCTGGAGCCACGTGAGCCGGCGAAAGTCATCTCTGGCCAGCCGCCACCAGGAGAACTAGGAGAGCGGGGGGGGGGGATGCCTGGATGAAGATAGGCACTGGAGTCGGTGGCAGTGCTGCACATCGTGACTGGGGCAGCAATGTATCTTAAATTTTGTGGCACAGCGGCGCCGCTCTTAGCGAGAGAGCCTGACGTCACGAGCGCTGGGTAGTGCCCAATAGCAACTAGTACCGAGACAGCCTGGGCCCAGATTGGTATATACAATTTAGCCATGGGCGGCCGCCACGGGGAATTTGTGAAGGCCGGCGTGGCGGGTCAAACAGCGCTGCTATTGCGATTTTATGGCCCATGCAGCGTTCAATTAATTATTTTCGAGCCCGGGCTGGAATAATTACGTGCAGTGTGCGTCGCCGGAGTCATGGCTGACCGACCGGCGTCACACTAACACTGACTGTGCACTCCGGTTGCAGCCGACAGGACTCACAGCAACAGGCATCCTGGACAGGGGGCGGCATTGCAAATTACTCAAATTAACTTTGATTGGCGCAGGAGTGGTTTGCAGCCTTACCCTGGAAGCTGTTTCAGGAGAGTTGCCGCAGTCACGCACCTGGCCGATTCGTACTGGTGTTACATTCTGGCTTTTCTGCATTTAACAAATCGGCTCGGTAAGTTTTTCGTGTTATTTTTTTAATTGAAACGTGATACATTATAGAAATGTCGCAATTAATTGCCCTTCTCTAAAAAAAGTGTGGGACACACAGGATTTTCTCACTTACTATATATTGGCGATTGATTCAGGGAGTTTCATTACCGGAGTTGGGGATTTGGTTCAGTGAATTTTAGTGTCACTTGGACTGCGCTCCTGACACTGATTTGTTGACGAATGTAAGTGAGACGGCACTAATCAGCCTTCCTGGAAAGTGACTAGACAAGAGGTTTTCACAACTAGAGAAGAGCTTTTCACGACGTAAAGCATACAACCTAGAACAACTACTCTTGTTCCCAGATTTGTGAATCACAAATGTCCTCCATCTGATATTCGAAATGACAATTGACAGCAACTAGGAGCGAAGGATCGGCATTCAATCAGAAAAAGGTGCGTGCGTGTGAGATATGAAACTTGTAGCACGACAGACATAAATGATCTGGCACAGGTTTAATGACGCACTTAAGAAAAGGACTGTATGGTACCAGCCTAGTACATAGTAAACAAGATGACCAAATCAATATAGATAATCATGATTTATTACACTTAGCTATTGCACGTTGTCACGTGCCACAGTGCAAGGTTCAGAAACGTGTCGCAAAAAAGTTGCAGCAGTCAGTCACTCAGCTTGCATAATATGAGGTAGCCAGGAAGGTATGGTATGGTATGGTAGGAAAGGGTGCAGGGCAACTTCACAAAGCACAAGTCAGGTGTGAGTAGTGTATTTAATCCAGGTACTACACTGCACTTACTAATAAAAAGATTTTCGTTTGTACCATACATTTTCTTAAACCACTGCTCCTTATAAAGTATCACTGAAGGTGTTGCATAGGAGATTTGAAAATCACTTATAAGTGACTTGAAAACATAGAAATGTTACTCAGTAATGAAAACTTGGCAGCTATGTTTGGGCCGCGCCGGTGATGGTAGGATGACACTGGTCAGTGGTGACAGAGATAGTGTCACTCATAGTTATTGTAATGTCACTCATAATTACACTGAGATTATGACAATGTCACACATAGCAATCTGAAACCTTGGCAGCTATGCCGTCCCCCAGGGAAAGCGACCCTGATATCCAATAACCCGGCGGCTGTGACCGGGGAAGAGCGCGTAAGACGCTGTGGCCACCCGACAGAGGAAAAAGGGCGCGAGAGACGCTACAGCCTCAAGGAAGAGAGCGCGAGAGACGCTGCGGCCACAAACAGACAGGGTGAGTCCCTGAAATGAAGCGACAGCCCCAGTTCAGTAGTTTCAGTACTAGTGAGCACCCAGCAGCACGCTCCTACAGTTAAAATTCGCCTCACCCAAGCAGAGCCACGTGTCACAAACGGCGGCCATCTTGAGGTCAGGCGCTGCCCATAGACGCCCGTTGAGATTGAGGTGTCGGCCATCTTAGAGTCAGGCGGTTGTGAAGGCCTACAGCAAACATACACAGAAAAGAGTGAAAATTACGGTGAACATAAAGAAGCTTAAGTACATAACAAGTGAAGAAAGGAGTAAAAGCAATAAACACAAATAAAAGACAAGAAGTGAAACACATCAAATGCTGGCAAATGCAAGCACAAACAGGTACAAGAAGACAGCAAGAAGTCCAACAAACACTGGCAAAGAAAGAAGGACTGTCAGCAAGCACAAACAACAAGCATAAGCAAATACAAGTAGAAACACAACAAGCACGAGACAAGGCAAAGCGTGAAGCAACAAACCCAGGCAAATGCAAGCCTTAAATGCAACGAGCACGAGCAAATACAACTTTCAACATAATAATACATACAACAAGCATTGGTAACTACGCAACAATTACGAACAAAGAAACGCACCGCCAACGGGTGAGTGACGACCAAGTTGACTTCAAGAAACCAAATTCTTCTAACTGAGGCTTGCGCATCCTACCATCATGCCAGTGAGGGAAGACGCGCATAAACATAACCCCTACATCGGAATACCTCCTCCAATGGCACAGACCAGCAGTCACTGTCTAGGTCCCGAATGGTCAAGGTGGCTGGAGTTGTTGGACGACTTCCTCGTAACCATCGGCGAGCGAAGGGATAGCAAACGTCGACTACTATTGCTTCAGCTGGTGGGTCACGAAGGCAGACGTCTAATCAAAACATTTTCAACAAAAGACACAGAGACATACAAGGAACTCAGAGAGACGCTGCTCACTCATTTCTACGCAACGGAAGACGTGGATCGTGAACGCATTGCTTTCAACACAGCACGGCAGGAACCTCTAGAATCCTTACCAAGTTTCATTACCCGGCTACAACGCCTAGTGAAATGTTGCCACTTCGACACCTTCACAAATGAAGATGCAATCCGACTGCGAGTGATTGAAGGCTGTTCACAACCCGACACCAAGCGCAAAATCATTCAAGGGCGGTTCTCGCTAAAAGAGATCATCAGGAGAGCCGAAATGGGAGAGCGGGTTTCAGCGAGGGAAGTGTCCAAAGCATTTCACCAGGATGCAGGAAACAATAAGAGAAGAAAAGAATCACTTTTCATGTCCGCGAGGAAAACTCAGGAGTCAAACAAAACCCGAGAGAAGGAGGGCGAAAGCGGACTAGAGGCAAGATGTCATGAGAGACAGAGACAAAGTGACAGGGAAGCAGGAAACAAACAGAGAAGAAAGGAGACATCCTCCATGTCCGCGAGGAAGACCCAGGAGACAAACAGAACCCGAGAGAGGGAGGGCGACGGCGGACCAGAGACAAGATACCATGCAAGACGAAGTGACAAGGAACACCCTGAGTCACCAACACAAAGGACAATGGATAAAAGTATACGAAAGACTAGGACAGCCAGGACCAACCGGATTGACATGGCACTGAGAAGTCACGTAACACACTACTTTGGAGACATATCAAACAGTGACACAGACCACACAGAGGAAGCCGAGACCAGCCTAATCAATGGTCATGATGAAAATACCAAACACAGGCGAGGGGACAAATCACGCCATCCCCAGAAACTGAGAGACACATACACTCGAATGACTCAAGACACATACACTCAAGCCATCTGTGATCAGGAGAAAACAGAGAAGAGTCGAACACTATCCCAAGACCAAACCAAGGAAATAAATACGGGGCTAGCAAACAAACCCGTCACAGCAATAACACAAAAGACACTTCAAAAGATGCACCCAGAGGAGTATCTCCTCGACAGTGTCGACTCTAGGAGTGTGGCATCGACCGACTCAGAAAGCATGTCCGGACAACCATTGAAACCAACAGAATCCCGGTGTCTCCTCGACAGTGTCGACTCTAGGAGTGTGTCATCGACCGATTCAGAAAGCACGTCCGGACAATCACTTAAATCAACAGAATCCTGGTACCGACAACGGTCACGGCGTCCACTACTTGAAAACACAAGGGGAGCAAAGACCGTCGTCCTTGTCCGAAACAACACACCTCAGGCCAACAACCGGCAATGCCTGAACTCTCCACAAGACAACATGCCACGCCAGCCACAGGAACATAATGACGTGAAGAATATACCGTCACCACTGAAGGGGTCAGCAAGGCTTACACAAAAGGGACACAAAAGAAGAACAGGTGCCGATGACTGTATCCACTGGGCGGGAAGGGATCACCCAGTTACCCTACTCAGAGGGGCCAACCCGGTGGGAAAAAGAGGTCACCATCATCAGTCAGAAAGGAAACACACACCTGGGTTATCTAGTATGCCTGTCCGTGGACAGGAGGACAAGGAAGCCCCTGACCGAATAAGACAACGAGAAATAGAAGTGCATGCAGGCGCTCGGAAGAAAACTAAAACAACGGACACACGTGTAAGAGATCAATTGCCACTCAAACAAGAACTACAAAAGAAAACAGTCAGCCGACATCTAGTGGAGCCATCAACAGCCACGTCACAAGAAGCGACATTCCTGTCAAGACAGCCAGAAGGACACAATGAAGTATCCACAACAGACTGCACCCTGCTGACACCTGAGAAACAGACCGAGTCTGAGTCTGCAATGGAGATGCGTCCCATGACTCAAACAGACGGGTCGCAGCCCTGTGCAGCTGACCAAGAAACCATAGACATTCCGGAAATTAACTTTGTTTGTTAAGAAAAGAGAGAAATGTTGTGTCGTGATGCAGTCTAGTGGTTGAGGGGCGGAGCTAGGAACCATGATCACGGCACAAGGTGATCATAGGAGAATTCCACGAAACGTATCACACTTTAAGAAGTGCAGTCCCCAAGGAACAAATGATCGCCACCCCTGGGAATTGTCCACTGACTCTGACAGCCAAAACAGAAGCAGTGATCACAGCCATTCCAGTCCAGCAAGACAGGAACATCCTACGTATCACCGGAACACCCCTGGACCATCTGAAAGACCCCGATGATAAACGCGACGGCCGGAACGCCTCATCGAGATAATCTAAGACACAGTAAGACTTTGTACAAAAGGGGGAGATGTCATAACGTGACTGCCTGGCCCTGTGTGTGACAGGACAGGCAAGGGGCGGAAAGGGTGTGGGGAGAAGCGGAAGCAAGGAAGGGAAAGTCAGTTAGGAGATGTACACGCAGGAATAAAGACGTGTTTACATTACCTCCTCGGCTCCCGTGTTTTCTTTAGGGTAGAGAGTGACAGGCAGGACAGATTTTTATTCCGGGTAGAGGTGTTGAGGATTCGTTATAGTAAGTTGAGATTTATTTAAAGGGCTGGGGAACAAGGCCCCCCATCAAAAAGCTAAGAGGCTTGGGGGGGAACATAACCAGATCAGTAGGACATGGGAGTATCCTGGAGCAGGTGGATCCGGGGCCATCAATGTTCAGGGGATGGAAGGGATAGCTTATAGATGGGCACAGGTGGATATTGAGGCACAGTTGGGGAGCAGTGCCAGCTAGTCCAAGAGATGGAGGCGTGCTGATTCGCTATGTGCGAAGCCCGTGAGAAGGCAGAAGCAGCCAGGGCACAGGCAAAACGAATAAAGGCAGGGGAGGGTATAGATGTTAGGCGAGATACTGGGACCACAGGCCAGGGAGGGGGCCAGTGGTTTTGTGTGCCAGCGTGGGGGGCTTAGAGATGACATTGGGAAATAGGTATATAATTTGGGCAAGCACGCAAGCCCCCCGTTCAGGTACTCGGCGAGGGGGGTATGTTTCTCCACACGGTATGCTGAGAAAGGGACATATCGGGATACCAGCAGGGACCAGTACACCGGACCATATATTTGTAGCGGGTTCACTTCTGCAGTATTCCTGACACGGGAGGGCACGGTACGGCTCCATTACCCCGTGGTGAAGAGAAAATTGGGCCCAGTACGGCCAGCCTCGAGCATCGGTGGACCACAAGATCACTGCCCACATAGGCCCCATACGGCTTCGGCGGTGCACCAGGATCAGGGGGACAGTACTCCCCCTGGTGAAAATCGACTCGGACAGCAGTTTTTAGGGTAGGGTATGGCTGGAGATGGTGGACCACAAGATCACTGCCCCACGTAGGCCCTGTATGGCTTCAGTGGTGCACCAGGCCAAGGGGGATAGTACTCCCCTTGGCGGTACTTGTCTCAGAAATACGGATAAAGGTGAAGTGCTTTGGATGGAGCTCTGGCACAAAGGGTAGGTGTTGTGCCTTTTTTGGATCACAGGTTCAAAGGATAACAGTTTGTTATCTTGTTGATGCTGTCGAAGTACTTTGAGGATGTTCAGTTAAGCACGGGGGTAGGTGGAAGAGGTTGCCGGGCATGGGTGTGGTCACATGGATTGTCCCGACCTGACCTATGGGGCAGTGTTAACTAGAAGATAATTAGCAGGAGTTACTGAAAGAGGGGTGGGAGGGCTGGGGGATCTCACCAATTTGTTCATGATATTTTTCAGGTAAATTCAGCAGGCACGTGGACATGGAGCAATTTCTAATACACCTAGTAACTTGGTCCTTTAAATAATTTGGAGAGTGGAGGTATACTACCAAAAACTTAGTCAATGACCAGGGGTTAAGGGAAACTGCTCACGGATAGGCAGAGGATTCTCCAGAGTGGAAGAGTTGGCGTTGGTTTTCCATCCAAGGGTATTCAGCAGGGGGTAGCTCGCTTAGACGTATCGTACTGAACAGAGAGGCCTGTTTTGCTTAATTTTCAAAGTTGAATGTTATGAAGGACAGGACATTTTGAGATAACAGGCCTCTGGGGAAAGAAAAAGTTGTCATTGTGGGGTGGACATTTTCCATGGGTGGCTGGATATTTTGAGGCATTAAGGTGAGTCTTGGGGGTTTTACGTGTGGCGTCTGAGCTATTACGACGGTTTCGGTGCCCAGTGAGGCCTATTTAACATAGTGTTGTAGCCGACACAATTGGGGTCAGGGATGATTTGAGTTTATGGGTGCACATGAGCAAACAGCTAGACACATTTTGAGGCTGTAATCTTAGGTCATTGAGTTCTATTCTGTGGCCACGGAGGCCTGGTTATGGTGGTGGTAAAGCTTTAGTGTGCATTTGACACCACAGCAGACAGCTGGACCCAGGTCGGGGGCTGTCGATACAGGCCGGTGAGATGGAGCCTGAGGCCATGGCGGCCTGGTTACTAATGGTGATAAGAGCAAACAGGTTTAGTTCCATTGGCAACATAAGAGGCATGTAACCCTGTACGGCACTGGAAGATACCCAAGTTGACCTTTGGGGGTACCTTGGGCAATGTAAGAAGATACATTGCTCAGAACGGCCATAACCCATGCTTGAGGAGCTTGGAGTTGACCTTTGCCGTACCATTGGCAACCTAAAAGATACATGGCCCAGAACGTCCATAGCACAGGCTTGAGGAGCTCGGAGTAGACCTTTGCAGTAACATTGGCAACTTTGTAGATACATGATCCAGAATGGCTTTAGCACTGGTTCTGAGGGCTGCCGGAGGTTGCTGGGCGCTGGTCAGGCTCGAGGAGCTCAGATTTGACCTTTGGGGTACCATTAACAACACAACAGACAGGTGGCTCAGAATGGCAATAGCACATGCTGGAGGAGTTTGGGTTGATGATTTAGGGTACCCCAGGCAACTTATAAGTCAAGTAGCCCAGAATGGCACTGGCATTCAGGGGTATCAACAATGATACTGTGGCCATGGAGGCACGGCTGGTTGAGGGTAATTAGAGCTGACAAGTCTGTTACACGGTGCCAGAGGTGGCTTGACAGTTCTGGGAGGCATGGGTGAATAGTTCTCAGCATGGAAGACAGCCTGAGCAGCACAGCACAGTCATTCTTGGAGTATGACACTGAGGTCTGAGACTAGGGAGGTTCCGTGTATGGGTCAATCAATCAATCAGTGACACTTATAAAGCGCGCTACATACCCGTAGGGTCTCAAGGCGCTGGGGGGGGGAGCCGCTACTGCTCGAACAGCCAGGTCTTCAGCTTCTTCCTGAAGGAGAGGTGGTCTTGGGTCAGGCGCAGGTCGGGCGGGAGGGAGTTCCAGGTCTTGGCGGCCAGGTAGGAGAAGGACCTTCCTCCTGTAGTCGCTCTTCGGATGCGGGGGACGGCGGCGAGGGCGTGGTTGGCTGATCGGAGGTGGCGTTTGGGAGTGTAGAAGTTGACTCGGCTGTTGAGGTAGCTCGGGCCTTGGTCGTGTAGGGCTTTGTGTGCGTGGGTGAGGAGGCGGAAGGTGATTCTTTTGTTGACGGGGAGCCAGTGAAGGTCTCTCAGATGTCCGGAGATGTGGCTGGTTCGTGGGATGTCGAGGATGAGTCTGGCTGAGGCGTTCTGGATCCGCTGGAGTCTCTTCTGGAGCTTGGCGGTGGTGCCGGCGTAGAGGGCGTTGCCGTAGTCCAGTCGGCTGGTGACGAGGGCCTGGGTGACGGTCTTCCTGGTCTCGGTGGGGATCCACCAGAAGATCTTCCGTAGCATGCGTAGGATGTTGAACATGCCGAGGAGACGTTGTTGACTTGCCTGGTCATGGAGAGGGAGGAGTCCAGGATGAAGCCCAGGTTGCGTGCATGGTCTGTCGGTTTGGGTGCGGTGCCCAGGGCGGGAGGCCACCAGGAGTCGTCCCATGCGGAGGGAGAGGAGCCCAGGATGAGGACCTCCGTCTTGTCCGAGTTCAGTTTCAGGCGGCTGGTCGTCATCCACTCGGCTACCTCTTTCATCCCTTCGTGCAGGTTGGCTCTGGCGGCGGCGGGGTCGTTGGTCAGGGAGAGGATCAGCTGGGTGTCGTCGGCGTAGGAGATTATGCTGAGGTTGTGTTTGCGTACGATGGCCGCGAGGGGGCTCATGTAGACGTTGAAGAGGGTGGGGCTCAGAGATGATCCCTGGGGGACGCCGCAGATGACTTCGGTGGCCTCTGACTTGTACGGTGGTAGGCGGACTCTCTGTGTTCTCCCGTCGAGGAAGGAGATGATCCATTCCAGCGCCTTGTCCTGGATTCCGACGTTGCTGAGGCGCCGTACTAGGGTGCGGTGGCAGACCGTGTCGAATGCCGCGGAGAGGTCTAGGAGGATGAGGGCCGCTGTTTCTCCGTTGTCCATCAGGGCTCGGATGTCATCGGTGGCGGCGATGAGGGCGGTCTCGGTGCTGTGGTTGGCTCGGAAGCCGGACTGTGAGGGGTCGAGGGATCCGTTCGTCTCGAGGAAGGCGGCCATCTGCTTGTTGACGGTCTTCTCGATGACTTTGGCTGGAAACGGGAGGAGCGAGATGGGGCGGTAATTCTTGAGGTCGGTGGGGTCCGCTGTTGGTTTCTTGAGTAGAGCGCTGAGTTCGGCGTGTTTCCAGCTCTCGGGGAAGATGGTGGTGTCGAAGGATGTGTTGATGATGTCTCGCAGGTGGGGTGCGATGACAGCGTCGGCCTTGTTGAAGACGTGGTGAGGGCAGGGGTCGGTCGGTGATCCGGAGTGGATGGAGTTCATCGTGCGGATGGTGTCTTCGGTGCTGATCGGGGTCCAGGCGTGGAGGGTGGTGGTGGGGGGTGGTTGTTCGGTCATGGTGTGCGTTGGTTGGTTGTTGAAGCTGATGTGTATGTCCGCGATCTTGTTGTGGAAGTATGAAGCCAGGGAGTTGCAGAGGTCTTGTGATGGGGTGATGTCGTTGTTTCCTGCGCTGGGGTTGGAGAGCTCTTTGACGATGTTGAAGAGTTCCTTGCAGTTGTGTGCGTTGTTGTCCAACCGGTCCTTGAATGCTGTTTTCTTGGCGGCGCGGATCAGCTGGTGGTGTTTCCGGGTGGCAAGTTTGAAGGAGGTCCTGTTGTCCGGTGTCGGTTCCCATCTCCAGACTTTCTCGAGGGCTCGGCAGTTCTTCTTGGAGCTCTTGAGTTCGTCGGTGAACCATGGGGCTTTCTTGCTGCCGGGTCTGCTGGGCGGGGTCCTCAGTGGGGCGAGTTCGTCCGCGCAGTTGCTGATCCACTTCGTGAGGTTGTCGGCGGCCTGGCTGGGGTTCGCTGAGCTGGCAGGAGGGTGCTGGCTCAGGGACGTGGCGAGCTGGTCTGCTGTGATCTTGTTCCAGCTTCTGCGGGCGGCCTGTTGCTGGTGGTGGTGGGTCGTCGTTTTCTTGAAGGTGAAGTGGACGCAGCTGTGGTCCGTCCATTGAAGCTCTGTGGCGTGGCTGAAGTCGATGTCTTTGCTGGGTGAGAAGACAGCGTCGAGTGTGTGTCCGGCGAGGTGGGTGGGGGTGGACACCAGTTGCTTGAGTCCCAGGTTGGCGAGGTTGTCGAGCAGGGTGCTGGTGTTGCGGTCGTTGTTGTTCTCCAGATGGAAGTTGAGGTCTCCCAGGAGGATGTAGTCAGCGGAGGGGAGGGCATGTGGGCTGACGAAGTCGGCTATGTCCTCGCTGAATTGTGTGCGTGGTCCAGGGGGTCGGTAGATCAGGGTGCCTCTGAGGGTGGTGTTTGGGTTGGTGTGGATCTGGAAATGCAGGTGTTCGGCGGTGGTCAGGGAGTTGTCGGTGCTGGTCGTGAGACGGATGGTGCTCCTGTGGATGATGGCGATGCCTCCTCCCATCTGGTTGGCGTTTCGGTCCCTTCGGACGATCTTGTAGCCTTCTGGGATGGCGATGGCGATGTCGGGAGCTGAAGAGGCGTTCATCCAGGTCTCCGTGAGGAAGGCAACGTCTGGAGCTGTGGTGTCGAGGAGGTTCCAGAGTTCGATGGCATGTCTGTGGACGGAGCGGGTGTTGAGCAGGATGCACTTGAGGTGGGTGCTGCTGGTGTTCGACTTGGCGGGTGTTGGTGCGAGGCAGGTCCGGATGCAGGAGAACTTGCAGGCGTGGCAGCTGAAGGGTCCCTGGGTGCGTCGTGGTGTGGCTTGGTGGCACTCTGGGCGTCGGCCGGTGTTGAGTGCGCTGAGGGTGGCGGTTGAGTACGTCCTGCGGGTCGGTCGGGGTCTTCGTGGGCCAGGGGTCCTGGCGCTGGGCGCGGTCCGGTCGCGGACGGGCGCAGACGGGCTTACCTTTGGCGCGCCTTCGGCGCACAATCGGCGTAGGGATTAGAGAGGATAAGCCCGGTTCCACTGACTGCCAGAGGAGGCTGGACAGTGCTGGGAGCTCAGGGGCACATTCAGAGTACTTTTGGAAACAAAGAAAGCAGCTGGACCCAGTACGGTGTTGCCACTCATGGGCATTGTAATTAATACAGTGGCCAAAGGAGGCATACTTAGCAAGGGGATGGATCTACGGAGCCCAATTCCATGGGCTGCCAGAAGGTGCAGTGCAGTGTTTTGGACAGCTAGGGCCTGGCTCAGGGGCCCCTTCAAAAAGGGTGGACAGGGGAACCCTGTACAGGGCTGGATTGGTTGCGAGGGCATGCTATCAGCGCGTTATGAGACGGGGGAGGGCTATGACATTGCAGCGTTTTTTTCCGGCTCACAGTTGGGTGAGTCCCTGTAAGATGTACACCGTTCCAAGGCTTGCGGTGCTGTGCTGCTTAGCAGGGAGCAAGGGAGACGCAATGACCAGAGTGAGGATTGAAGATGGGCACAGGGGATTTGGTATCTGTTTGAACAGGGATAGTCACTAGTACGTAGGACAGCAGAAAGGTCCGCAGCCGAGGGTAGTTTTTAAGGCAGGGGTACTCCCCATTGGCAGACGAGTGAGGTACAGGTTTTCAGAGGGTGTGCTGGGGGTTTCTAGGAGTGTGACCCCCTCCCTTTTTGACGACAGAGACTGGGGCATATGTGCAGAGGTTATTCAATAAGTTACGCACGTGTAGCTCTGGAGACCAATATACCTGTGGTTCTTGTCCAGCTCATCTGGGAGGTTTTGAGGGGCTATTTTTAGGATATGAATTGGTAGGTATGGTAAAGAGGGTTTAGTTTAGGGGAAGCCGCCCTAGGACAGCATGCATTCAGATTTGTACAAGAGTTCGACCGATTGGAGAGGTCCTGGCAGGGCTGTAGTGCGTAGGTATCTATTTGTATGTTGCCCGGGGACTTGTGGTACTTCCCTGTGAGAAAGGTGGCACCAGGCAGAGGCTTATTATGTCACAATGGAGGCCAAAAGGGTGACGTTTTCACCGTTCTCCGAATAGCTGGGGAGCTACAGACACACAAAATATTGGGAGGCTTGCCATGGGGTCAGGGCATGGCGGGCATGAGGTTTTGGCAAGTAGGACATGTACTGCGGTTAGCAATGTGTATAGGGGGGGGAGGAAGGGCTGCTAAGATATTTTGTTTCCGGAAATGTTAATGTTGTTTTCAGGCTCAGCTCCAGGTTTAGGTCTCCAGTGTATCAGTCTCGATACTGGAGGATTCTTTGGTAATATGGGAAGACCGGCAAGGAAAAGAGGCAAACTCTGGGGTCTCTTGGGATTCGCTCCGTACCGTAGCACATGGGATCATATAGGAAAAAGGGGTCTGGGGGCTAGCTGCTACCCTCTTAAGGTTGGCTATTTGGGAGGGTAGGGGGTTGGGGTTGGAGTTTCGCCAATTGTCCAGTGGTGCCAGGTGGTTTGAGTTCTGGCCATGCCCGGTGTGGCATGGGGGCTGTACGCATGGAGACAATAGGAAGGCATGGTAAGGGTCTATGGTGTCAGGACGTCTTTTCATGAAGTTCATGCAGCTGGCCTTTTCTTTTGACTCGGAGGTAGTTGTGGGTGATTCTCAGGGTTTCCTTTTTCTCATGGGTTGGTTTTGTCAGGGGCAGTTTTCCCTTTCAGAGGCTCTGTCGGGACCTATGTTTGGTGGGGCAGAAAAAAGGGTAGTCCGCCCTTCTTTTTCTGGGTGGTATTTGGCTGTAAAGTTGGCATGTTTTAGCCAAGTTTATTCCTTATTGACAGAGGCAATCCAGGATGAAAGGGAACGGGTAGACAAGTTCACGAGGTAGGATCTTTAAGGTGCTTTAGGAAGGTAGGTTAGTGACAGGTTATAGCCGTAAAGGTTAAGGTTGAAAGGTCAAAAGTGGAAGGGTAAAGTTCAAAGATCAAAGTTCAAAGGCAAAGGTTAAAAGGACAAAGTAGGGGTGAAAGGGTAAAGTTCAAAGTTTAAAGGTCAAAAGCTGAAAGGTCACAGTAGGGGGTACTGAATTGCAGGTTTTAAAATGTTGTGTGGGGGAACCTTAGGGGTGAGGGTAGCGTAACTAAGGTAACAGCTTGTATAGTGAGGTTGTAGTTTTGTAAGGCATCAGGCCAAGGGCCTTTTAATTGTGATGTGCACGTGTTTCAATAAAAGCAACCTTTTACACACTGTTTTGGTGTCAGTGGTCTGTGCTGCTCTCCATATTCCCCAAGGGAGTCTTGGGGGGCAGCCGAGCGCAGCAAGGTCTGCCTCCCGTGATGTTGTGGGAATGGGAGCAGCTCAGGCGTCTGCTCCACCCCTTTTGGGCTTATTGTGCTGTTTGGGCTATATTATAGCCCAAGGGATATTTATTTCGCCATTTTGGTGCTACCAGCCACCATTTTGTGGTATTGCCGGTGGCTGGTAGTAGGCAGGAAAAAGTTTCCCTCCCCCCCCTTTTTTTCATTTCTTTTTTGGGGTATTTCATTTTCCTGGCTAGCAATCTGGGTTTTTTGGGGTTGTCTTTGCATTGGAACAGGTGTACAGGGCATATTTGTGATTGTGTTAGGGTTGTAGCTTTGAAGCAGGTGCAGGGGTGGTTGGCTGTAAAGTTGGCATGTTTTAGCCAAGTTTATTCGTTATTGACAGAGGCAATCCAGGCTGAAAGGGAACGGGTAGACAAGTTCACAAGGTAGGATCTTTAAGGGTGCTTTAGGAAGTTAGGTTATTGACAGGTAATAGTCGTTAAGGTTGAAAGGTCAAAGGTGAAAGGGTAAAGTTCAAAGGTTAAAAGGTCACAGTAGGGGTGAAAGGGTAAAGTTCAAAGTTCAAAGGTCAAAAACTAAAAGGTCACAGTAGGTGCTACTGAATTGCAGGTTTTAAAATGTTGTGTGGGGGAACCTAAGGGGTGGGGGTAGCATAACTTAGGTAACAGATTGTATAGTGAGGTTATAGTTTTGTAAGGCATCAGGCCAAGGGCCTTTTAATTGTGATGTGCACCTGTTTCAATAAAATCAGCCTTTTACACACTACTTCGGTGTCAGTGGCCTGCGCTGCTCCCCATATTCCCCAAAGCAATGATTTTCAAAGTGTAAGAGAACCTCTTCGGTATGATGCTGGCAATGTACCATGCTGCTATGGAAACAGTTTAAACAAATCAATCAATCAATCAATCAAGGACATTTGTAGAGCGCACTACTCACCCGGAGGGTCTCAAGGCGCTTGGGAGGGGGGGGGTGCTGCTACTGCTCGAACAGCCAGGTCTTGAGCTTCTTCCTGAAGGAGAGGTGGTCTTGGGTCAGGCGCAGGTCGGTCGGGAGGGAGTTCCAAAAAAACATGTGAGATGCTCGCGTATCCGCGTGCCATGCATTCTAAGTCAGTAGATCAATGAAGCCTCCTGTTGTGTATTCACCTCTTTGCGCGCTATGTGTTTGCAGGCTTGAGGTAAAGAGACCAGGGTCTCGAGGCGAGCACAGCACCTACCTTCTGATATTCTCTTTTAGCTTCCAGTGTCCTCGGTCTCATAATGAAACCGCTTCTAGGTATTCGAGAGTTCTCATTCACGCGCCATTATTTGTTGCATGATCGCTCTGTGCGTGTGGGTGTGGCCCCACCTGTGCTTTTTTTTGGGGCTGTGTGCTTCTGGGTGCTGGCCGTTAGCCCCATGCCGCATAAGTTGTAAACAGTTATGGGGTCCAAAATGTGAAGGACAGAAGGGTGAAAACGTGTAAAAGCCAATTGTTATTCCTACACAAGGCAATGCTCATTTTATTGCAAAGTGTGTAAGTTCAATGAGGCAAAATTGTGTAAACCACAGGGACAAATCCATATATAGTGGGTGCTATAACCATTTAATCGCAGGTACAGTTGCTTAAACGGTAGGTGTCCCGGCAGGATAATGTCATTTGCTCTGCCTGTACATACCACAAACCAAGAATGTTTGGGGATCTGTTAGAGTTCTTGGTGGGCCAGGATAATCTTTTGTTGTAAAGCTGATGAGCTTTTATTAGGCCAGCTTATTGGGTTCATGGTGGTCCATGGTGGTGGTGTTTGCATGGTCGTGCTCACCGAGGGCTCAAAAAAACACTGAAAGCATGTCTTTGTTTCAGTGATTTTGTTACAAATTGTAGATTTCAGATAACTCATTCAATCCGTATGTGTTACACTTGATGATAAGCATTGCTCTTTCTGGCTTGGGAGATGTTCACACCAATTGCACGAGCTTTAAAGTGGCATCCCTTGTCACAGGCAGATGTAACTCACATTTAGACTAGCCCCTGCCATTGTCCAAGTCACCTGATGGGCACCGATCCTAGTGAGGGGCAAATCTGTACAAGAACCTGCTTCTGGGGAAAGTTTTTCATTTCCCTAGACACACCTCAGAGATGTGCCCAGAGCTCTGACCAAGGGAAGAAAGATACTGCCCTGCTGAAATTGGCTGAATAGCGCGCTATGGGATAGTTTAGGGCCAAACCTCTAGGAAGTGATGTCAAAGTAGGTAGGGTTGCCCCTGGGGAATTTTTCCCTATTTCTCAAGGAGTCATCTCCACCCTCAGGCTAGTGATAGGTATAAAGTTGCACCCCAGGGAATATTCTTCAGAACACCTTTTCATGTGTTTACATTGGCCTCAGGCACAAAACACGGCCATTTTACATGCTCAAATTGCTCATGCTTAAATTTGACATATTTTTCGACAATGACTTTTAGCACACGTTTATTTGTCCATCCATATGGGATATTGTTCTCAGAAATAGGTTTGCTTACATTAACGCTTCTTCGTAGACAAGAACTACGTTCACTGCACCAAATGTTGTTGTTTGTTGTTGTAACAGCCCTGCAAGAATAGAATGAACAATAACAGCCAGACTAGAACTCCGATATGGAGAGTATATTATGCCAAATTTCCTAGACCTTTGTTTGTGGAGGGTAACATTTCGCTGGCACTGTGAAGGTTGCCTTATGTCGGGATTCCAGCCTAGCTGTATCCCGTTACCATCCTAAGAATTTAGGTGGCCTGCTCTCCACCAAAGACGGGCTCCAAGATGACACATACCCTCAAGTAAATGGGGAATTAGACCACTCTGGGGCATTCTGGCAGATTCACAGATTTTCATATTAGAAATGGGAGCGCTAGATAGGAGTATAGATGCAGTTACATGTATTCCTATAGTCAATGTAACAGCACAATAGTTAAACTGTTTATTTACCATTCTCATAATACTGATTACTCTGTTTTGTTGACTTCTATTAATCATTGCACTGCACGTATTTTACACAATAATCTTATTGGTCCAAGAAATGTTTGAAATGGCAATTTGAGTATTTCTTGTGTTTCCCTTTGGGTATGCCTGGGTTACGCATGAAAGCGTTAGAGCTGTTTCCACGATTTCCTTCAGGAGTCAAGGTTGTAATGTACTAAGGTTGCAGACACCATATTCTGATGGTAGGCAAGGTCTCAGTCCTACATAGTTTTGACGTCTTTGATATCCAAACGCAAAGGCTTACTAAAATAGTTGGAACAGGACAACAGCCTGAGGACCTGTGGAAGACATAGGAATGATTGCAGATGCTGAATCCTGAACTTCAGAAAGAAAACTACACCGATTGTGGACAGAAACTCAAGGGCTCGGTCTACTCTCACTTGCATTCATGGTTGAAAAGTGGTCTCCAAGTGCTAGTTGGGTAGCCTCCTGTTAAACTCCAGCAAAGTAAAAGAATCTGCTGAGCCAGATTACCTATTCCAACTTGATTTGCCCAGGACTGTGCTGGTGGTTTCTGGGAGATTAGGTCCTAACCCCCAAATGATGTCCAAATTGTCCTGGACTCTTGGCTGGTGTTAAAGTGCACCCTTCTCTTGTAGGAACTACAAAACTAGAGACAGTTTCATAACTTACTCTGAAAATAAACAGATGCTCATTGTGGGATGCGACTCAAACCCCAGCTGCCCAATGCATCGCCTTCTCGAATCACCTATCTGGACATCCTGTTCAGAGTTTCTTGCATCAAAAACACCCGTCCGCATGCTCCTCGTGAATGCAAACAGACTTCGTTGTGGGCAATGTAGAAATTGCAACCGACTGCTGAAAAGACATGTCCAGATGAAGACTCTTGACTTGACCACCAGGGAGATCTTCACGCTCCTAGCAGGGACTTAGAGTTCATCAGGTCACCGTTGACAAGCTATTCTTCCCATTGAACTCGATGCCTGACCCACCTATGACCGTGCCAACAAGATTTGTTCCTCAAGAGAAAGACTGTGAGATGGTAAACATTTCACCAGACTGAACCTGAACCCTGCATCTGACCGCATTCCATTGTGATCTCCCTTAATGTTTGAAATTAACTTGGTCAGCGCAACCAGATGCCTGCCATTGGCGCTTTGCATTTTTTGGCACTAAAAATATCTAAAAGGCTGAAAAATCATATCTCTGGTTCCCTGCATCCAATTATTTTTGTTGTGGTGTCTATTTGCTCATTAAAAGGTATACTAATTTTATACATTGAAGTTGGATATTTCTGTGTTGTATTTTCTTCTTAACTGTTTTGGAACTCATAAATGCTTTGCATATTTGTGCTATATTATGCCTGTCCGCTCTGTGGTACAACTAGCAGGGGTTCAGCCCAGGTTTAAAATAGTGTAACCTAACTGGATCAAGAAGTAAATAGTGGCATTATTCCATGAAGAGGGCATCCTCCCACTGCAACTAATAATCTACTTTCTCACATTGTAGTTAAAAGGAAGCAAAAGCAATGCAGGTGTATTAGCACTTTTTCATTTTCAGGCTGATTCTGTCCGGATAAGGCATTCACCTTACTGTACTGGGTACCCGTTAGATAATTAATTACTTTGAGAAAGTGGAATATTATGTGGGATGGTTGTGAGGCCTCACCAAGTAATAATTTCAACATTCTACGAACAGTTAGTTTTCTTTAACACAACCTTGGCTCAGTCCTGGATAGCTGTGGCATAGAACAGTTAGGCTTAATTAAAAGTAAAACAAGTGTAAAGCAAATACCAAATCAGTTAATAAGTAAGGAACACAGCACAATACAAACCCCACTCCAATTTCTAACAATGGTATATATTTATGTCTTTAAATATTCACCAAATAGACAAAAATCTAACGAATGGAACTGAAGTTATGATTTTGGCAAGGTTTTCATAAAACACTGATTTTCACTTCTTTTGACTATTAGCAGTAGTGGTCCCATGAAGGTTGAGACCAAGGTCAAAGTTTCAAGCCAAACGAGAACTAAGGAAGATCAAATTGAGTGACCTGATGTAAACTATGGGGCATATTTACAAGCTCCTTGTGGCTCAATTGCGCCTCTGGAGTGTCACTTTTGTGATACTATGGAGCCGCAGTGCGCAGACTCATATCTATGATGTCACACAAAGCCACCCTGAGAGGCCTTGCTTTGACTCATAGATATGGAGTGAGGCAAACCAGCGCAAGTCACTGCCTTACTCTAAGTCAAAGAAGCGTTCCATGGGCAATGAGGTGAGTGTTCCCCATAACGCCCATGGGTTTTGATGCATTCCCAGATTGACAACATGCATAAATCTGGGAATGTGCCAAAACTTTACTCCGCCCGAAGCAGGCATAACAAGTAGAATTTTTTTTATTTCTTGCTGTTGTATCCTCTTTATATGTGTACTGCATTCTGCACCACAAGTTGAAAGAGAAAAATGCTTCTTAGGATTGTTTTTGTGCCAGAAGGTGCCCTTTACTGCACGAAAACAATCCTGCCAACAATGGAAACACCTTTGCATCGTGGTGCAAGGGTGACTGCGTTGGTGCACGGCTGAAAAATGTGAACCAGCATTGGATGTAAGGACAGGAATGCACTGTATCTTCTAAATACAGTGTATTTTGTTCTTAGTAATTGGCATATGGCAGTGCAGCAAGAAGCCTTCCATATGTTATTGCCCTTCGCACTATTGGGCAGATGTACACACTTTTCGCTTAGCGATTTCCAAATAGCAATTCCAGCTGAATCGCTATTAGGACATTTCTAATGATAATGTATGAAAGATTCACATTCGCTATTTTGCGCATTGGTATTAGGAAATCACAAATAGAGAAATTCACCTTTTGGGAACAGACTGATTACATCACTATCAGGATGTTCAAATGCATGCCTCTCCCAGTGTTATGTAACACAGAGGAAGTGAGTGTTGTTGGAGGAGTACACCCATGCACCCATATGGGAATGTTTGGCTGCCAACAACCACAAATAAGTCAAGGGGGAGGCAGACAAACACCTTGCAGTTCATAAGTTTTTGGAGAAGGAGTTGAACGTCCTCACCGAGAAGTGTTTTGGCCATAATGAGGAGCTGTTTGGTTAGAGCTCTTTCATGGTGCCAGAAGCGCAAAAAACATGAAATCTGGAATGAAATGTTGGAGAAAATCAGTTCTTTAGAGTGATGCAATGTACCATCCGAGAAATGAGAAAAAGATGGTACAACTTAAGCATACGAAAGAGAAGGTAGCAAGTCGCTTGGCAGTAATACGTGGTATAAGCGGAGAACCGTCTCAGCAGCCACCTGCAACACCCATGGAAACCATAATTGAGGCATTAATTTAACCAGAGAGTGTTGTTGGGGTATCCAACATAGATACCACTGATCCACCATCGAGATTGGAAGGTAAGATTCCATATATTTTCATTATATCACAATAGTATAAGAAATACAAGTTACTCCAAGTCAATGGTTTTTTGAACTTTCAAATGGTTTATGGAAGTTGTAGTAACAATAAACATAAATGTATCATATGTAGAGAAATACATGTAAAATAGTATTGATGGAGCAAGGATTCGCACGTAAAGCGACTTGCTTGTATTCAAGAACCTCGAATAACCTTAATGAACTAAATCAATCTGTTTGTCTCACTTATTTCCCCTTTATTCTGACATTCGGGGTGTCCCAGTGAAGCTTGCATATTTGTTTACTAACCGTAAATACGCTTGCCTCTAAAAATGGCCGCTGCTTAGCGGGAATTTCTTCTGCGCATGCATTGGTCACACTCACGTGACGTGACGTACTTGCAGTTCTGGTGGGAAATCTTTGCGCTTGCGCACTACTTTAAAATGGCCGTTTTGTGTTCTCACATGCCGATGCTTGCCCTGCAGCTTTTTGCATTGCTGTTCGTTTTGCATTAATCTTAATGCTATAGTTAGTATAAAGTAAGGGGAGTCATATAGGGATTCATGGTATACAGTGTATTCATTTATTTCTGTGTTCTAAATTGTTTTCCTTTACTTTTCATGTGCCGAATCTTTTGGGCCTGGGAGGGATTCAAAACTCCATCTTGAAGTCCCTACTGCGCATGTCATTCCGGCAGAGGGAAGAAAACCTTGTACCAGTGGAACCCAGCCAGCTGGCAGCCACAGTCAAGATGCTCATGAGAACCGACCTGTGACCCAGCAGGACGGAGCTGAACTGTACTACATTTGAAACAATTGTATAAAATTATTGTATGCTTCATTGTTATGTGTAAAACATGTCATGGGAACCCGAAATTCAGTGGGCGGGTATGAAAGATTCAAATTGGGGCTTGTAAAAGTAAAGTCCTGGTTGGTGTGTTGACCTGTCCTACTTATGGACCAATCGAAATTGAGGATTCTTACACTTGCAACAATTGGGGGTGGTACACTGACCCGAAAACAGTATAACTAGCCTAGGTTTAGCTAGAGAAATTGTCCGACTTGTCCGAATAGCTGACCTGTCACTGACCCAACGCACTCAATAGGTGACTGATACAGAGAGCTGCGGAGCACTCTGTCCTAAATTTCCAGAGACCATGGGGGGTTTTGGGAAACCTTAAGTGCTGGCGGAGCACTTTTGCTGGGAAATTCGATAACCCAATCGGGGTTCTGACTGATAGCTGCAGTGAGGGTGGAGCGCAGGCGTTGCTTCCAAACTGCGGGTGCTGGTCTTACCTTGGTGGTCCCGTCCTGATCCTAAACTGGTCTTCCTGTCCTGTCCTGGGGTGTCCATTCTGCACCTGCTGGCCTACTGGCGACTGTTTTTCCTTGGGTTTCTCCTGTCCTTAACTGACCCGTGGCCAGGGTTGGTCTCCACACCGTTCTAGGTAAATATAAATCTGAGGGAACCCATTCATTTTTGCATTCTCTATTTTCTTGTTTTGAATAAAATCGTACTTGCTTTTTATTCCTTTTCTTACCTTCCTTTGCTGACAAATGATAAAGTCTTACATTATAGTTGTTATACTAGCTTGTTCCAATTTTTCCCCTCCTATAAGTACTGTTCTACATACTGTTCATAAAGTATAGATGTTCCTTTTCTTCACCCATCCTTTAGTCGATTCCAAGTGATTACACCGTCTTATTAGTATGGTCTATTTTTAGCTTCCCTATAGTTACATGGTATCTCAGAACAAACTAAAGCTCTTTTCCCTACCCATTGTTCCAGGAGTAATTCAAACTGTGACATTCTAGTATGTTCCTTATTTTTCCCGTCCTTTAGTTACTCCATGATAAGTCTAAATTTCTGAAACTGCTTACTAGCATGTTCCCTGTTCTTACCTTCCTTTAGACTTATAAATGGTTGGTCTTATATACTTTCTATTTGGATACGTGCTCTTTATAATTTTAGTCATTGATAGTTTACTTGCTGTGAACCTTATGCTTTCTGAAACTGACGAATTCTAGATAAAGGTTTTAAAACTTCCAGAGTCTGTGGTTATTACATGAGTGCAAAGAATATAAATGGTACTGGTATTTTTGTGTCTGCCTTTCTTTCACAGCTAGCTCCCTGATCCATTGTGATCATAGGTACCCGTAACAGTGGATTGGTAAGTCGGGTACAGTGGAAATAAATAGGAAGGAACAGGGTTACTGGTAGTACAGTGTAAGGTTACCTGATTAATGAATATGGTAAATTGAATTTATGGGCCCAATGCGTATATGGTAAAATTATAAGTCGGGTGACCTGCGCGCTCTATCAGTATGATCTCAAAAAGATTGTCATTAAACCTAGGCAATAATGATTTAATGACAGAAGTGAATTTAGAGTTACATTCAATGTTTAATTTTCATGTAATAAACAGTATATAATAGTACACTATATATTTTTCGCAGATGTATCACAACTGATAGAGCTGACACAGAGCAAGATGCCCTGATGAAAGTCCTTGCGAAATTGACCAATCCACACACATACTTGCCGCATAGAAAGACTAATTAACACCCAGAGGAAGAACTGTAGTTTCACCACTCCCTGATTTCCCTAAGGAGATGAACCAGTCTCAGGCAGGGAAAGAACAGCAACACCTTCGAGCTACAGACAAATGCGTTTCTGGTTTTTGCAAGGATGTCACAACTTCTCGTAATACTGGTCTCCTTGCCACGAAAAATGCTTCAGAGACATTTCAATTGTCTGTTCAGTGGCTGCAGACTAAAAATATTAAAAAGTAAATCGCCAACTTAGGTGTATCACTCGCACAATGTCACAATTACTCAATGTGAGAAGAGAGTTTTAGGAAAACAGTTGCTAATGGTCAGATCATGATGAATAACAACTTTAAGAGACTCACGAAACCTATATATTTGTTACAACAATGCAACAGAACCACTCAACACAAGGCAGAGGTATCATCAGCGCATAGTAAAGTTTGATACATGAAGCTGATTCATCAACTGGCTTCTAGCAGTATATATAGGTGCACTGTCATCATTCAGACTCAGATGGGCCACTGTTGTAGTGATGTAGCCTGTGGCTTTGTGCAGTTACAACTACCTTAGAAAACATTCAAATGAGTGGAATATCAGTGCTTGCAGAAGCAGGCTTAGGGGATAGTGAATAGGAATCAAGTTTAAGTAGACTCTTTGTGCCTGATTTATCTAACCTCAGGAGCACACACCAACATACATCTAGTACAGACGTAGGGGGTACTCCGCAGGCAGGACTTACCTTTTACCATGTTTGCTTAATGAAAGAATACTATTGTGAAAAAAGCTGTTCATGATGTAAATTTTTTGATCCACAACTATATCATTTGTCTCCAAGAGACGTGGTGTACCAAATCTATTTATGTAGAAGGATTCACAGCATACTGGCTCCAGGCTGTGCATTCTCCAGCAGGTAGAGCCAAAGGGGAACTCTTGAACCTTAGTTCAAATAAGCTATCTGTTTTTAAGGTTAAACAAACTATTACTGTAGGAACACACTCTCCAATTTTATGGTTATATTGCAAAGATGGTAGGGATATGGTCTTGGTTAACTACTACAATAATGTGTTTGATTCAACCCGTAGCAATGTTGTATCCAAATTGGACAATGAGCTCGACAAACTGTTAAGCCTCACTAGGACATCGATTGTTATAATTTGGGTAGGAGATTTTAACATTCAACCCTGCCCACTGTCGATGACTAAGGTCTGTGGGAACACCCATGGTGAGGAGGATGAAAGTATGCATTTTATACATAATGATTATGGAGGTGCTCTTAATTTATTGATGGCCAAATATGATCTAGAATTATTACAATGTGCATGGTATAACAATGGTGCTTCAATTCCCACATTTACTGGTAGAAATGCGGCCTCTATGATTGATCATATGCTTATTACATCTAACTGCAGTTATTTGTGTTCTGCTCCATGGATTATTGAGCAGGCATCACGCGACCATAATAGTATCTCCATATCAACACTATGCTGGGGTTCAAAAACGACAGTAATACATGACATGTTAACTGGTATTACTCCCATTAGGCCTAATGGGACACGCATTAAATGGGCTGGCGTAGACTCCGCAAAAGTCTTAAAAGAAATTGTCACTAAATGTGAGTCTGAGATCTGTTATTGCCTTAATGAGGATGTTAATCCCCCTTTTCTTAGTCAACTTTCACAAAATAAATGTCATAATTGAGGGGATATTGACTGCACCTTTTAGGGGAAATGGCATACCAAAATAGAGGTTGGTTTGATCATAACTGTACCCAGGCCCTAAATCAACTTAAACAAGCCCCGGGTAATAGACCTAGAAATGTCAAGACCATTAAAAACTTACGCCATAACAATAAATTGGTTCTTAAGGCAATAAGAAATAAGCTAGAGGGACGCACCATCCGAAGGTCTCCGGAGAGACAGGCCACAGCTTGGGGGCACTCACCATCGCCGTGAGGGCAACGGCCATCGCAGCAGGAGCCTTCATTCCAGCCGTGAGGGGAACGACTCTCGGCGCTCACGCTGGACCGGGAACTACATCCCCCAGAGTCCTCTGCTTTGTCGCATGGTTGACGCGGCAAAGCATGCATGGAGGCGCGATTTAAGCAGCACCAGACCCCCTCACCGCGGGACGCACCATCCGAAGGTCTCTGGAGAGACAGACCACAGCTTGGGGGCACTCACCATCACCGTGAGGGCAACGGCCATCACAACAGGAGACTTCATTCCAGCCGTGAGGGGAACGGCTCTCGGGGCTCACGCAGGACCGGAAACTACATCCCCCAGAGTCCTCTGCTTCATCGCGTGGTTGACGCGGCAGAGCGCGCTTGGAGGCGCGTTTTAAACAGTGCCAGACCCTCACACGAGGGGACGCGCCCGGGTGAAGCCCAGGCCATGGGCGGGCCCGTCTGTGCCCATCCGGGACCGCTCGAGGCCGGGCTGAGCCACCCCCCTTCGATTTCATCACATTGCAAACAGCTGGACCCTGTAGTGGTAAGTGGGATACCTTTTAAATATTTATTGAACGTTTGGGACAAACAGCATTATGGTGAAACGGGACACAAGCACTATAGCACGTAATACTACGTCCATAGACACTATGCTGGAGAGGGACATGGATTTAGTTAGCTCTGAAATCGAACTGACCGAAAGACGTCAGTCCCTAGGCCCTATAAAATCCCACCTTCCAGTACAAACTGAGATTAGCGATGCACAAACAATGGTAGTCGGTGAGGATGATCCTGTGCACATTCTTTATCTGGAGAGAACATATTGAACGTGGGAGGGCCTGGTCATTCAGGAGTAATAGCAGATCCAGATCTTGTACCTATTAAGCAGCCCGAATGATGCACTAGTTCTGGCTACTCCGGCCATATCCCCTAACCCAGAAGTAGGCGGGGCGAAAAGGAAAAGGAAGGCAGTGAAGCCAGTCTACTCCAAATGGAAACAACCACCACGCCAGAACTCAACATTAAACAACTGGGTTAAGGGCTCAAAAGCCACAGTAGATCCAATCCTCAGTAATGATGCAACCAACCTAGTTTCAATGGACATTTCAAGTAACTCTGCACATACTCAGACGGAATCTATACAGACTGCCTTTTCTAATTTCACACTTGAGGACACTGCTATGGACATTATTATTGATACACTGTATGATCGTGTTAAGGGGCTTGTAGATGAAAGTTTTGTAAGGCTATGGAAGCGTTTAGATCGCTTAGAATCTTTAATTACCAAGGTTAAGCCACCTTGTATGGAACCCAAACAATCATCACAAGAGGCAAGTTGCCAGGAAAATGTAGCCCTGAGCGGGCAACTAGCGCCTCAAACTGCAAAACTGCCACCTAATAGTAAAACTAAAAACTCTACAGTCCCAAAAGTCGTAGTGGATCTGCCAATACCCAATATATAACCCCCAGTAACGTCCACGCTGGTCCGGTAGTTTGCACGAGTATAGCCGACACTTGTACCAGTGGGGACATGGAGCCTAATAAGGATGTTCTAAATTTACCCCCTGCCTCTTGTCCGTATGTTTTGATACTTGCAGGGGTACCCCCATTAAAGGAAAATAAATCAGAATCCTGGGACCAATTACGGAACAAATGTATGGATTGGCTGGCGAAATATAAATGATATAGGAGATCTGATATAGAGAAAATCATATGGCACGAAGAGTGGGATGGGGAGCCTGCAGAAAAAATCGTAAGGGGCGATTCCATTGTCATCAATTTTCCTCGCCCAGGCACTGTTAGATCTATATTGAATACTAGAGAGATTAATTGCCCCTTACCCACAAATATTTGTGTATTACCTCTTGGTTTCTTTTATAGACCTCCGCTTACACAATGCCCATTCATTAGCCCACCCTTCCAGCTGACAAACAGGTTCTCTGCCATTTCCGATCTAGATACCCTTGATTGACCCTTACCCCAATCTCAACCAACTGACCTCGCTTTTATTGCTCCCATGGAGATTGTCATAACTAACACTGACAATGGGGTGGAAAGTGTCATTTTGGATGATCGTTCTGACCCATACTTATTACGGGTGCTGAGCTGTAATGTGGCCGGTTTGGCCTCTAAATTAACTATTGAAGAATGGGTTAACATGATCAATCAATTTGATAGTCTTATGTCCAGGAGACCTGGGCAACTAAAGAGTTATACCTCGAAGGAGTTTTTTTTTTTCACAACAGATTTTTATTGAGTGAATTAGTCAAAGCAATCAATGTGGCACCCCACAGTCAGGAGAAACCACCAGGCAGTTTGATACATTGTACATCACAGGATCCAAGTCCAATCAAGAACATTGGTAAAATATGAACAATAGAAACTCCCCCCCCCCCACCCCTACCCCCCGAACTCCCACCACCCATGTCCCCGTCCCTCCCGGTTATCCCTCCCTAGCCCTGTGCACGTGTGTAGAAGCAGCAACGTTGTTTGATCATGGTGTGGTAGATATGGCATATGTCACAGGCCCATTGGAAGGTGCATGCCTAGAGCTCTTCCTCAGGTTCCACAGGGGGATCCAGTGTCAACTCCCTATAGTCAGCCCACCTCTTCCATATCTTGAAGTGCTTGCGGGGGCACCCTCGTGCTTCGAATATTGGTCGCTCCAGACCAATACAAAAATCCAATCCTGCTTTCCATGAACACAGAGGAGGGGCCCTCTCGTCCTTCCAAGCACGTGCCAGATCCCTCTTGGCCAGTACAAGCCCCAATAGCAATAAGTGGCGTTTATATACATTCCCCCCAACCCCTTCAAGGATGTGAAGTAGTCCCAGACGATGAGTGCGTGGAAGCTCCCAATTCAGTACTTCAGACAGGCAGTTCCACACGCCCCTCCAGAAACCAGCTATTCTTGGACACACCCATACATGGAGCAGTGAACCCACTTCCGCCCTACAACGCAAGCATTCCGGCGACTCAATCAGTCCAGCCTTCCACAGTCGCTCACGGGTGTAGTAAGCCCTGTGGAGAATTTTGAATTGGATAAACCTGAGCCGTATTACGATGGCAGTCCCTCGCGGGGACTCCAGGGCCTCCCGCCAATCGTCTTCATCCATGGGGCCAATGTCAGCTTCCCAGGCCGTCCGCAAGGGAAGAAGGGTAGAAGAGCAGTGAGTGACCATCATTTGGTATATACGGGATACCTTTTTATCTCCGAGGTCGCCCATGAACACCTTCGCCTCAATTGGGCTAAATTCCGGAAGTGAGTCCAGATTGACAATGCTGGGTGTCAGCGCATGTCTAAGCTGTAGATAGCGAAAGAACTGGGACTGGGGCATGTGTAACTCTGCACTGAGTTCCTGGAACGATTTGAGTGTAACTCCGGACATCACATGTCCCAGCAACGAGATCCCAATCGCGTCCCAGCCATCAAATCCCGACAGTGATGCAAGTTCAGGTAGTCGACCGTTATGCCACAGCGGTGTTTCTGCAGTTAGTCTATCCCACCAGCCCATACGTCGCAAAGCCTGTCGCCATACAACAAAGACAGTGTTCGTAACTCTAGGCAACTTCCGCCGCAGCCGGGCAGAGTAGAGGTATATGAAAAGAGGGTCCCCGCAAGGAGACCGTGTTGTGTACAACACACACTGATACAATTTATAATCAAATTGAACTCAAACAAGGAACATCAATCAAAAGTACTTATGGAAGGTATTGTCCTTTATTTGACACTACCAGATTGTCATTATGATAGAAACAATCATATTTACATTTAATAATGAGCCCCAGTTGGGTAGGAAAAGGAAAGGGGAGGGTGTGCTCAGGGCGGTGCTCCGGGATGTCCTCCCATATTGTGAACAGTTTCTCAGCCAGGGCCCACTGTAGAGAGGGGGGGCATATACACTCCCAAAGACCACGGGCTCTGTACCCACCATACCATTGACAAAGAGATAGCGACCCTGCGGGTCCACCCACTGCTTCTCATGTACGTAGGCCACCCTACGATGAATTAATATGGCCACCCCTCTGGATCCCCTGGAAAAGCCAGCGTGGAAAACCTGGTGATAACCAAACCGCTGCAGACTGAGCACCCTTGACCCCAACATATTGGTTTCCTGGAGCAAGAGCACATCAGCAGCTGCTCTCTTTCCCCAGCGCAAGACTGCCCCACGTTTTACCTTGTCCAGCATCCCCCTAACATTCCATGTAATCACTCGTAGAGACTCCTCTGGGAGTCTATGTAATACATTAGCCATAATCAAGTGGGACCCACCAAGGAGGCCCTCTGCGCCAACACCACCCACCGCGCATCAACATCAGCATCTTTGAAGATAACACGTGCATTCCCCCCCACCCGCCCCAAGACCCGAACACCACCAGAAAGGCAACATCTGTTTTCTCCCACAACCCCCAAACCCCCCTCTTCAACTGTCCCCTCTCCTACCGCCCACACCCCACCTCCCCCCCCCTATACCTCACGAAACTATGAAGTATCTGTCGCGGCATGGGCAATCCCAGGCCCAAAACGGAGGGCCTAAGACCAACCATGCCAATGGATCCCAACTCCCCGAAACCCAGTTGTCACAACCCCCCTCCCCAACAACTCCCACTGAAGCAGGAGAGTGACTGCCCCCAATCGGTCGTCCCCGAGCCACACTCCACACCCCTCCTCAAGTTCAATAACTCAGTCTCGTAATGACGCTGAGGCATCCACAAAGCATCCAGTTCGCCGGGCCTCAGCCGCCCCTTCTCCAACCACCGGGAACCACACCACTAAACAGGGAGCACAGAGTACCTGAGACCATCAGTGTTGCTTCCCAGAGTGGTCCGAGTCTTCTGTTCTGCCGCTATCTTGTGTACCGGAGACGGAGGCCGACCGCTTCCGTGATTTGGACCTCCGGTGTCTCCTACTCTTGGTCGGTCGATCTCCTCGTTCCTGCGAGGACCCCCTCGAAGAGCCCGGGTTCAGGCCCGGCTGGGCATGCGGCCTGAGTGCCACTGTTTCGTCAGTCCACTTAAAAAGTTCCTCCGGAGAGTCAAAAAACAGCGTTTTGGACTGGAAAATCACCCTCAGACGAGCCGGGTACAGCAGAGAGTATTGGAGATTCAAGCCTCGCAACTTCGACTTTGCATTCATGAAGGATTGGCGCTGTTGTTGCACGAGCTTAGTATAGTCCGGAAAAATCATGATCTTTCGGTTCTCATACAGGATAGCATCCCTGGTTCTTGCTTCCTTCAAAATGACATCTTGGTCGTGATAATTCAACAGTCTTGCTATCACTGCCCTGGGCCGCTCACCCTCCGGCGGCCTCTGGGTCAAGGCACGATGTGCGCGTTCAACGACGAAGCAGTTGGACAGAGCCCCTGGGGGCAGCCAGCTCAGCAGCCATTGAGCAAAAAGCTGTTCCATGTTACCCTTCTCACATCGTTCCGGAAAACCGATGAACCGGAGGTTGTTACGACGTGCACGTCCCTCCTCTTCCTCAGCCCTAAGTGCCAGATTCTTTTGCACAGATTCAACCACCGCCATTCTTTTCTTCAGGGAGCCCACGTCGTCCTCCACCACCGAGATTCTGGATTCTGCTTCCGTAATCCGCGCTACAGCATTCCGTAGGTCCTGGCGTATCAGGGTAACATCCGCACCCACCGCGCCTATTTTTGCATCTAGCATATCCCTGGATTGGGTGATGGCTGCCATAAGTGCTGTGTTGTCCGCCCCCCCCCCTTGGGGGGTTTTGTTGTTGTCCTCCTCCCGAGGGTCCGGGGCCCCCATTGGGTCCTGTAAATTTATCAATGGTCGGCTGCTTGGTTAGGCCACCACCTCCTCCCCTGGTCATGATTGCAGACCACCTGTGGGCCACCGATAGTCAATATAATTGCGGCAGTACAGGATCCCCTATTCCGTCCATCCAGCCCAATGGGGACTCACTCAGCCGTTCTCCTCTCACCACTGGGACCGGACCCCCGTACCTCTGATCCGGTGCCGCCGCTCGGGTAGGTCAAGGCAGGCCTCAGGATCCACTCCCTCGCCGGCGGCGGCCCGTACGTCCCTTATTGCACTGGCTGGGCCGTGTCTCACCTCCTTGGGCTGCAGGTTCGGCTGCCACTCCTGTAGGTGTCCGGGGGCCCAGGTGAGGGTACTCGCAGTTCGCCGTCTGTGACGGGGCCCACAAACTGCCGTCCCACTATGTTCCAGTCCGCCCTTTGTGAAGGATCAGCAGGGAGGCCTCTCGCCGATCGCAGCGCTGTGGCTCTGTCCAACCCCGGATGTGGCCACAGCCCGCAGCGAGCCCTGGGCGGGAATCGTGAAACTCGAGGCCCCGGCTGCGCCGGATCTACTAGGACGCTGTGTCCAGCCAGGCGGGCCCACGGCCTCCCGGACTTCCAAGCCTTTAGCCGGGCTCCCGGGTGACAGTGTTGGCTGTCCCTTGTCCCGCGGGGCCGCCCAGGTGCCGGATAATCGGCAGGTCAGCCGAGCCACGCAGGCACCCCCGACCGGGAGGCGCCAAAATCGAGGCCCCTGCTTCCCCGGCGTGCGCTAGGCCGCATTCCTCTCTCCGTCTCCCAGCCGCGTCCAATGAGTCCGGAGCTCCGCGGACCACACCGGAGGGACCCAGGCACCCTCAGCAAGAGTCGCCTCACTCGGGGTGTGGTGCAGAGGCTCGGGGACCAGGATAATTAACCGGATGAATCACGGGCAAGCGGGAGCTCTAGTAAGCTGCGACCGCCATTGCCGCTCGCGAAGCCACGCCCCGAGTGTTTTAATATTATATCTCCTCATCCTAAGCTTGGCAGACCTTCGGGTGGTTTATTGATTTGGGTCAGTATTATTTCAGGCGGTAGAGTCAAATCAATCCCCACCAATAATGCTAACTTTCAAGTACTGGTCTACACACCGGGTATCTCTATTTGTTTTATTAATTTTTATAATAATGATTTTTTAACTTCACCTAATGTTAATTTTGTTAATCTTTTTGATTTTATTTCGGGCATGGATAACTTGCTCGAAAAATATAACACGGGAGGGATATGTCTGGGTGGGGACTTTAATGCAAAAATACTAGGGGAAACATTGAGAGTCCCACCAAACATACCTCAGGCAATCCTTTCAAGAGGATATGAATTAATATCCCATTTATCAAATAGTAGTTTTTTTTTAAAATGTCATGGATATCGCAGCTGTAAATAACGAAGATAACCTAATACCTACTTATAGAGGTTCCGGACGAGCGTCAACTATAGATTATGTTTTTATATCTGCTCAGTTGGAAGATCATTTAGTTTCAGCAGAGGTCAGGGCATCAACTTTTTGGGACCACAATCCTATCCTAGTTTCTTTTAGGGTAGCCCCTAGACCCAAAATTAGAAAGGAGCCAGGGTCTGGTAATTTAGGTATTTCTACTGGCAATCTAAGAGTTAAATGGAAGGGTATGGACTGTACGAAGGTGTTTCAACAGATGGCAAAAACGTATTCATCACTGTGTGAGATTTGTCTGACATTCGCAGATTGTAACCCAGCGGCAGTATCTGCTTTCACCTTATTATGTACAGCCATCAAAGATTTAGGGGGTCATTATGATGGCGGATTTTCCGCATACTCCGGGCCAGCGGAAGCCACCGCCGGTCCGGAGTATGCGGGAAATCCGCCGAGGAGGACTGAAAGACCCACCGCCAAATCAGGATGGCTGGTGGGTCTCACAATGTGTCCGCCGCTTTTCCGCCGCGGTCGGAAGGCGACCACGGCGGAAAAGCACTAACATGGCTGGCGATGTCTATCAGACACCGCCAGCCATATTAGGATGTAGGGAAAGTAATGCTTTTCCGCGGCGGCTTTTCCGCCGTGGAAAAGCATACGACAATCACTTTGGGGTCCCGTTGCGGGCCCCCTGGGTGAAGGTTGCGTGGGGGTGCACATGGGGGGTACCTATGGTACCCCCCTGCCTTTGCGTGCACGAAGCGGCAGGCACCGCACGGTGCCTGCCGCTTTGTGCATGCAAATGCACAGCTTTCGTTTTTTACATTGCGGCGGGTGCTGCTTCAAGCAGCACCAGCCGCAATGTAAAACATACAGGATGTGACCGCCAGGGTGGCGGTCACATCCTAATTGCCATGGAGGGACCGCCGCTGCCCATGCGGACGGTCCCTCCTACTCAGGGGTGCCGCCATCCTAATCGACCCCTTAATCTCTAGACCCATAGCCACACCTAAATCTGACCCTAGGTGGTTTGATAGTATCTGTTCTATGGCGAACAGGGAACTTAGAGCTGCCCTGTTAGTTTTCCTCAGAGACCCTGATCTTATCAGAGTACTAAGACTTACTTATAAGAGAACAGTGAAGCACAGGCGAGATGTGGTTTTAAAAGAGCATTAGAGTAACCTGGCCTGCGCTGCCAAGCTTAACAATACAAACGGTTTCTGGTCAGCCACTAAATCATTAAGAGCATTTGGCACTGTATCTACCCCGTTAAGCTGTAATATGACAAGCAAAGCGTGGGTAGCTCATTTTTCAAAAATATATCCCTCATCATTTCAATATGAAGACATCCTTGAAAATCATAATCCTGTCCAAATTCCAATATCTCTGACAGAAATTGAGGAAGCAATAGACCAGAGCTTGGGAAATAAAGCCCTGGACCCGGATGGGCTTCCAATAGACCTTATAAAATCTAGGCCAGAATTTTGGGTCCTTTTGTTACTTAATGTCTTTAATAATTTAACAACAACAAAGATTCCAAACACCTGATCCACATCGGTAATAGTCCCCATTTTCAAAAAGGGAGATAGATCTAAACCAAGTTGTTATAGACCTATCTCCCTGATAGGCAACACTCTTAAGATACTGGGGAGAGTTTTATTTAACAAGATTAGAACATGGGCAGAGGATGCAAACATATTAAATAAATGCCAGTTGGGTTTCCGAAGTCATTTTGGAATGGTGGAACAGAGTCTGAATCTCAACTTAATTATAGGGAAATATACCATCGCCCGACACAGTCCCCTTTACCCGGCATTTATGGACCTTACATCCGCTTTCGATTTTGTTAATCGATCCAGGCTCTGGCAATGCCTCTTAGATTATGGGCTGGACAAAGATATGGTGTACTTCCTAGCATATTTGCATAGGGACCTCATGGCTCGGTGAGAATAAGCAAGGAGGGGACAGTTTCAGGGGACATAGTAGTAGGTAGAGGCATTAGAGAAGGGTGCATCCTTGCCCCACTTTTATTTATTTGATATATTAATGAGTTACATAATGTATTATCCAACCAAACAACAGACGTCCCAATAATCAATGGTAATAAACTACCCTCCCTACTATACGCGTATGACGCTGTTTTAATGGGGCACACACCCAATGCCCTACGAATTCTAGTCAGGGGCATTGTAGCTTTTATGAATAGTTTGAACCTTTGTACAAATTTAAGAAATCTTTTTTAATGTGTCGTGGCCCTAAAACATGTTCCTTTAATACCATTACTTTGGGCACAGATTCTTTGTTATGCACCCGCACTTTCCCATATCTAGGCTTACAATTCTCAGATAATGGGTCCTGGAGACCGCATCTGGCATATGGACAAACTAAATTTTTAAAAGCAATAAACTCAGTTATAAGCCTCCCCCAACCAAGAAGAATAGAGGTAGTACTGTCCTTACTTAAAATCCATAGGACACAATGTGTACCAGTTATGACTTACGGGACTGAAATCTGGGGCTATATAAACCTGAAAAGTGTCCAGGCTGAAGAAAATACATTTTGTAGGAGAATTTTAGGTTTACCGATTCCATCATCTACTTTCACTTGTCATAATGAGCTAAGATTACCCTATTTGGAGGACTATATCAGATCCCGCCCACAATCCAGCAGCCACATTAACAAGGGAAATTTTGGCTGATTGCCTAAATTGTGACAGGGGTGGTGATATACTGTGGATTGCGGAAGTACGGGCAAATTTGACAGCTGTTAACCTTAGCCACATTTTTTATAATCCCGATCAATTAGATAGCATTGATGGAAAGTCTGCTTGCAAAATATTATATAAACATTATGGGGACATAAGATATAGGCAGGAGTCTATTAAAGTATCCGTGGGACAATACATAACAATGGCAGAAGAAGAAGGACCTCCATCCTGTCTACCTGCCAGTTATCTGTTAAAAGATATTACTCGCTGGGAGCGAAGCCTTCTTTTCCGCCTTCGGGTACAATAAAATATTTGTTGTGTTTCCCCTTAGGATATCAACCTACTATTGATGATCTGGCTTGCCCACGAGGCAATATAGGAAAACAGTCCATGCTGCATTTTTTGTTTTTCTGCACCTTTTATCAAAAATATAGTATGCAGTTATTGAAACCGTTTCTTAGGTCAAAGGGGATAACAGATTTTAAGGTCGCCTATAAAATAATTCTGCAGGTTAAAAATGTTGATTTAAAATACTGAGTATGTACCTTTTTGAAAACGGCTATCCGTTCACGCTCTTCCATGAATCCTTGAATGTTGGACTAGGTCGTATTTTATATATATCTCTGGATTGTATTTTTAAATAGGGGAATATGTAATACAATTATTATGAGGGCGCATAGAATACTTTATTTACAATTTTTCCCTGTTTTTTGTACATTGGGACTTCTACATAATGCTGCTTTTTGTCATTTTAATGTTATTTATTAATTTGCCTACTCTTTACATATTTGCACATTGCACCTTGCACTTTAGCATTGAAGTTGCAATTGGCTCTGTGATCTTTAATTTGCACATTGCACTCTGGCACTTTAGTATTGAAGCTGCAACTGGCTATGTGACTTACTACTTTGTTTGCTCCCTGCATATTTGCACATTGTACCTTGGCACATTAGTACTGAAGCTGCAATTGGTCATGTGATTCACTAATTTGCCTGCCCCCTGCATATTTGCACATTGCACCCTGCACTTTAGTATTGAAGCTGTAATTGGTTATGCGTGATATCCTTGTAATTTTTTATTAATTAGCTGTAGAATTAAACTTGGTTGTAAAATTTTTATTGATGAAGGATTATGTAACTGACAATGAGAAATGCTTATACGATAAACTTGTAATATAATCCATGTGTAGTCACAATCTTCTATTAACGATGGATTATGTGAAATGTATGTACTTTTATGGATAATACATATCCGAATAAAGATCATGACTGATTGATTGATTGATTGAAATAAGCTACAAGAGCTAGCGTGAGATTAGTTAGCCATGGCAGCAGAAACAGTTAACAATAAGTTATTCTGGGAAACAGTCAACTCACCATTCTTAAAGAATGACTCATTCCCTGAACTAATCTCGCATATAAATTGTGATGCGTGGGTGGAACACTTTTCGAGAATTTTTAATCCATCTGATCGCTTTGTATTTAATTCGCAAAGCCTAATAGGAAGCAAGTGGCTGGTGTTGCCACTAGACATTACTATTGAGGAAGTCCAAGTTGGACTGACTGGTAGTAGGGGAGGTAAAGCACCAGGCCCAGACGGGTTTCCTATCAATATTTATATAAGCGAAATAGCTCTATGGAGCCCCATTTTAACCAGAGTTTTTAACTTAGCAGTAATGGAGTTCATACTGCCGTCATGGGGTCAATCTGTGATAATTCCTATTTTTAAAAAGGTATTAAAACTGAAGCAAAGAAATTATCATCCCATTTCACTTTTGGATTCAGTTAAAGTGATGAGCAGAATACTATTGGCAAGACTCGAGGAATGGGTTATGGAAAAAGAGATTCTCTCCCCAGTTCAATATGGCTTTAGAAAAGGGCTGTGAACCCAGGAACAATGTATTAACCTAGAACGCCTGATAGGTAAATATACACAGGCTAACGAGGGAAGATTATATCTGTGTTTTGCAGATCTTAGCAGTGCTTTTGACCTTGTTGACCACTCTATTTTATGGCCAACCTTGCTCAATTTAGGTTGTATGATAAACTCTCCAGCAAGGTACGATATGGACAGCGGGGAGAGTGCACACCACACTTTGAGGTCAAAAGAGGCATTCACCAGGGCTGTGTTTTGGCACCATTACTTTTCTCCATTTTTATAAATGAAGTTGACAAAGCCCTTAGGTTGATACAGGCAGATGCACCACAAATAGCGGAAAATCCCATACCCGTCTTGCTTTATGCAGACCATGCGGTGTTGCTCTCCTGAACCCCACTTGGCCTACAGCGACTAATGGATAATTTCAGCCTTTTTATTAAGAACAAGAAACTCTTAATAAATAAGACTAAAACCTTTGGAATGGCTTGCGGACAGAAACCCAAGAAATGTAAAACTTTTTATATAGAAAATTCCCCTGTGGAATTGGTTAATACCTTTTGATACTTGGGTGTAACTTATTCAGGAAAAGTGAACTGGGTGAATGAACCTATAAATGTACGGTCCAAGATGTTTAGGAGTGCCCATGGGATCTTATGATTTGCAGTTAAGCTAGGCACCCGCCGTATTAAGGATATGGTTGACATATACAAGGCGAGGTGTGTTGCCATAGCCCTTTACGGTGCAGGAGTTTGGGGCCATAATCATGTACAGACACTCCTTTTTAAAACGTCTTTTGTGCTTACCACCATCAGCATCAACTGATTTATACATTGTGAAGTAGGCATTAATTATTTATCGGATCTTATTGGCCTTCAGCCATTACTTTTATGGAGGTCCATTTGGGCTAAAGAGGAGACCAAATTTACTCAATCTATTATTAGAGATTGTCTTTCCCTGGATAAAAGTCACAGGATCCCCTGGTTGAAGAATATACAGGATTGGTTTGATAATTTATTCAATCTTTCTATCCAGGATGACCCTGGTTGTGTTACACTTATATCTAAACAGAAGATTAAAAATACATTCTTAGCACATCAAAATGAAGTTCGAAGGAGAGTGATTGGGAAGCAACCAACTCTCGTATTTTATCAACAGCTGGAGGTTAGAAGAGGCTTCCAAAATTACCTGTCAGTAGTAACTAGGCCATCTCATTGCTTTATATTGACTTGTTTGAGATTAGGCATAGTTCACCATCTAGTTGCCTTTCCCACCACAAAAATGTGTCCGGTGACTGTTTGTCCTTGTGATGGGATATCCAAACAAAGCACCACCCATTTCTTACTATCTTGTAAATTCTATTCCTTTTTAAGATGATTTTATCTGAAACCTATATTTTTAAAATGTAATGTGAGAATAACCCATGCTGTTATGACGTTATTGGTTATGCTGAATGACCCAAGATTATGTTTCTAAGTTGCTTCTTATATCTTAAAATCTATTGCTGCTAGGAAATCTTTTACACTTGTTAATTAATTGTACTTTTTATGAATTGGATACTGTTACTAACAAATTGCTGCTAGGAAATGTATGTATTATTATTAATTGGATTGTCATATGTATTGAATGTTTTTTACATGTGTGTCTTAAATCATGTTTTTGCTTTTATGGTTGCTGCACAAACCGAATAAAGCCTTTTGAATTGAATTGAATTGAATTGATCCAACAACTCAAAATGAGAATGAATCCTGATTGAAAGGAGTATTTTGATTTAAAACAGTCATCAAACATGTGGTTTTATTTTTTATTTCAAATATTCTCTTTTAACTTACCTTAAAAATAATCAGTAGTTATTTCACCACATCTTGCTCAACAGCACTAGAGGCAACATGTTGGGGTTGTATTGTCGGTACTGTAATCTCAGGATCTGCTCCAAATAACAATATTGTTCAACACTGCACATTTAGCTATAATTTTGAAACATGTTTGGAGATGGTACTTGAGGGCAACACCTGAAGCGTCCTTTCCAGATTCCACATTTTCTCCCCATGACGGAGAATTTAATATTGTGAGCTTGGTTGTATCTCCGCTCTCTCCGTGTAGGTGGCAGAGTCCAAAACTGTGATGCAGATGCACTGTCTCCTAAAATGTTAAGAAAACAGAAATTAGTGTGGCTTTTTAGTTGCCTGCTATCTGAGGGTAGAATATTTAATATGTGCTTGCCAAGTAGAAAACTGTCTGCAAAACCACCTTGAGACAGCCTATTCTATGTATCACCTAGGCGGAACATATATATCTATATATCATTAATGTGGCCTGAAAATCAGGCTACAAGGTTTGTTATTATACAGGATGCATCACACACAACCTGTATATTGAACGAGTGACTATCAACACACCCTGTGGCATTAAAGGAAATGTGCCAGACGATAACATTATATTTTTGCATTCTGTAAGTCTTGGTGACACGCAGGAAAAAAGTGTACTACTTTTTTTTTACCAACATAACATCAAGAAATCTCTTAGAAAATGGGATTACAATGCACTTTGGGACACTCCCTGGTAACTTCCAGATGCTAAAAGCTGTAGGCAAAACAGTACCTGCACATGCACTAGAATAGCATTGGTTTTATCTGTGAGGGTTTGTAGGTGTGGATATAAATCAGCAAGCAATTCTAAAATGTCCTGACTACTCATCCTATATCTCCTCCTCACTTCTATTGAACAACCCTAAAATTCCTATCCTGTCTCCTCCTCTGCATACCAGCCAAACTTCTCATCCTCCTGGCCGAAACATACAATGCTGCCATGGTGAAAGGGGCTGAAGCATTTTGGGTCAGTTTATATAGGTTAAACCTGTTTAGCAACAGATTGAAATTGGTAGTAATTGTATTTCCTGAAAATAGGAATTTCTAAAAGGAAGGAATCACAATTTGGAGCAGCCAAATTGCCTTTAGTATATTCAAAGTGGGGTATTTGCAATTGCAAATTACTATTCGGACCGAAAAACGTTTGTACAGCTCGCCCTATATGACCTGTAGAGGACAGAAATAGGTGGAAAGATCTGTGAGCAACCAAAGTGTCATCATGCCATCGGTAACACCCAGAATTATTTAATTGCAATCCGGAAGAATGTGTGTGCTTATTTCCCATTGAATCCCTGCCAGTGTAATACCCTACCCTTATTTAATGCATCTGCCTTATTATTTAATAATGGGAAACCTCCTACTTTTTAAGGAATCCCTTTTTTAAATTATTTTTAAATGATCATCATCTCAATAAAAAAGTACAAGCACCATACATGTATGTACAAATCGGTTATGGTAATATCAAACCAGTGTCACTGATCTTTGATTTCTTTATTTTTTTTCTGTCATCTCCAGGTATGGATGGATGCTGGAACACAGATCTTTTTCTCATATGCCTTATGCATCGGCTGCAATACAGCTTTTGGAAGTTATAATAAGTACAACAATAACTGTTACAGGTAAGTATTCCACAAGGATTGTCTCCTAGTCAATGATTCGGAATGGATTTTTTAAATTTTTTTATTTTAGACAGTTTTGTATAGCGCGAGCGTGACCCTTGGTTATCAGAGCGCTTCACAGATACAAATACAATAGGTAGGTTAGGGATACATCTTGCATAGAATAACCATTCAGAGAATGAGGTAGGTAGGTGTAAAGTTATGTAGTAAACCTTATCATACTGATAAAAGGTAGGTTAGGTATACGATTATAAAGCATTATAGCATAAAAATTTACAATGGCGAGGTATATTAAGCTACTACTTGACATCGGCATGTGCATATTCCAATATAATTTCAGCCAGTGTCTGTCTTCAAGGTTATCATACATGTTATTCTATTTGCCTACTGTACTGTAAAATGTAGTACAATAACAATAGATCCAAATTGTCTTTATCTGTGTATTTTTCATTCAGATTCTGGGTAAGCATAGCGCCTCTAGGTTATCCCCAGTACAATTAGTGACTTTCTATTTACTTCCATTAGTAGTTCTGCTTTGGCACAACTATGTTGCGGTGGCGGTGATTTCCCTTCTTGCCTAAGTGAGGAACTTACTCATTCGGAAAATCTTAGCTTCCCTCTTGAATGTTGCCGTGTTAGTAATTTCCTAACATTTGGAGGGAGTGAGTTCCAGATTCTAGGGGCTGCCCCTGAGAAAGCTCTGTCGTATGTTTTCTTTTTCCGGAAGATGGGTGGTCGCAGCAGCAGCTCCTTGGCACTCCTGGCCGGTCTGTCTCCTCCAGATAGCTCTATCTTCTGAGCCAGGTATCTTGGAGTTTTGTAGTGATGCGCTTTGTGGGTGATACATGTCATTTTAAGTTTGATTCTTGCTTCATATGCTAGCCAGTTTAATGACTTCAGGTGTGGCGTGATATGATCGAATTTCCTCGATCCGGTGATGAGCCTTGCAGCTGAATTGAGACTAACCCTGGGCGAAGCACTACGCTACGCTCGTGTAGTTTGCAAAGTTTGCGCAACTTCGCACTATGCGAGCTGCACGTAGCACAGTGCGAACACGCGTAACGCAGCGTAGCGTAGTGCAGCGGTCTTTTTTTGCTTGTTCGCGGTCCTCAACGTCATGTACGCGACCGCGAGCAAGCAAAATGACATCCCGACGAGACTCTCTCAACGCAGGGAGGTCAGGTTTCTCATTGCGAGTGGTCATGCATGCTCGCGACCGCTCGCGATGAGAAACTACCAGTTTGCGTTGAGAAAGCTGCTGCTCGAGTAAAAATCTACAGCTCGCGGCAAAAAACTACAGCTCACACTGTGCAAGATGCGTAGTGCGAAGTAAAGTTCGCGTAGTGCAAAGTGCACTTCGCGTAGCTTCACGTAGCGCTACTTCGCGAACTACGCCCATGCTTTTAGTGGTGCCGTGGAAATTTTCGGTAGACCTGCTAAGGTTGTACATCCATATTCAATCCTTGAGATAACTAAGGATTGTACTGCCATTTTGAGATCTGCCGCAGAGATGAATGGTTTCACTTTCCTAATATAGTTCAAGTGAAAGGAAGCATTTTTTGCCATTGATTTGATATGGGCTCTCATGTCAAGGCTCTTATCTAATGTGATTCCTAACGATTTCGCTGAGTCCACTAGAGTAGGAGTGCAGTTTAGTGATGTGATCAATTTAGACCATTCTTTCACTTCCGTGTGGTTCTTTGGTGGAGAGATTAAAAGGAACTCCGTTTTTTGTGCATTTATCTTCAGATGATTGCTGGTCAATCAGTTTAAGGCCTCATTCATTAACATGATATCTCGCAGAGATGCGATCTTGATGTATATCTGCGTGTCGTCCGCGTACATATGATAAGATATGTTTGCGTCCTTGAGAATTTCTGTCAGAGGTTCGACATGAAGGTTGAAGAGTGAAGGAGATAGTGTAGATCCTTGAGGGACTCCGATCAAATTAGGACATGATGGGGATAGTGTATGGCTGATCAAAAACCTTTGAGTTCTATTCTGAAGGAAGGATTCAAACCATTTCAGCACATTTCCCGATATTCCCATCCTTTTATGTAGCCTGCTTAGTAATTTTTCATGATTTACCGTGTTGAATGCAGATGACAGGTCCAGAAGGACTAGTAGACATGTCCTCTTCTGATCTAGGGCCTGTAATGCATCATTGACAATATGTAGGATTGCTGTTTCTGTACTGTGGCCTGTTCTAAACCCAGATTGACAATTGTCTAGCAGTGTGAAATTATCGATGTGGTGGCTCAGTTGGTTTTGTACACATTTCTCGATTAGTTTGGCAAATATTGGAATATTGGTAAGTGGGCGAAAGTTATTAGGATCTGCTGGGTCCGCTGTTGGTTTTTTGATGATGGGAACAATTTGGCCTGTTTTTAAGCAATCTGGAAGCATCCCTTGTGATAGCGAGGCATTTATTATTTTGGTCCATATTGGGATGACGATGTGGTTGATTTATGTAGACATTTGGCAGGTAGTGGGTCATTATAGTGGTTATTCGGTTTGATATCCGATAATGTTTTGGCGATAGTATTCTGATCATATGGCTTGAAGGTATCCCAATGCGCTTTGTTTTTTGCTTCATCGTGGTTGATTGTCAGGATGGGGTAGTTCAGTCTGTGTGGTTTGTAGGGCAGGCTGTCCGCTGCCTTCTTAAGCTCTATTTCCAAAGAGTTGGCCTTGTTGGTGAAGAAGGTTGAAAATTCTTCACAGTTCAGCTGAGTTTTAGTGGTTTCTTTGGCCGTTTTGACTAATTTGTTGGATTGTTGCTTTAAAATCTCGAATAGCTTCCTTGGCCTGTTTTTGGCGTTATCTAGTTCTGATCTAATATATTCTTTTTTGGAATTGAGGATCTTTTTGTTGTATTCATTTCTAATTTTGCTGAGTGATTTCAGTTCGGGTGTTGTAGGGTGTTGTCTCCACTTTCTTTCAGCAAGTCTTAGTTTCCGCCTATCATCATTCAGTGCCCCATTGAACCAAGGGTTTTTGTCCTTTTCTGTGACCCTTTTCAGTTTTAGTGGCATGGTAGTGTTGACTATGTTTGTTATTGTTGTAGTGTAGTGGTCCGTTAGGTCATTCACATTCTGCATGTTGTCGGGCGGATTCAGACCTTTGTCACAGCTTTCTGCTAGCCGTTCAATATTCACATCCTTGTTGTCCCGGATCCACTTTTTGAGTTTAATAGGCTGCGTGGTCTTATTCCTTTTCAAGGTGGGTATTAGGAAGGTTATGGCATGGTTGTCGGACCAGTCACATAGCATAACTGAGTGGATCACTATGTTCTTGTTTTTTGATATTATCCAGTCCAGTGTTGCTCCTTTTGCATGTGTCGGCTGTGTGCATGCTTGGGTAAGATTTAGCTCAGTCAAAAAGTCTTTAAGAACGCTGATCTGTTTGTCCTTCTTGTCGTCCCAGTGTAAGTTAAAATCGGCCAAGAATATGTAGTTAGAGTGGGTGTTAGAGTTTTCCGTGATGATCTCCATTAACTGGTCTATGAAAGTAGCATTATTTCCAGGAGGGTGGTATAGGGCATGTAAGTTGCATCTTTGATATTCTGTTGATCGTATATTTAGACCTAGGTATTCACAGGATTCGAGAGAGTCGCCTTGAATTTGGTTGATTTCTATGTCCGATCAGTGTATGCAGGCTATACCACCTCCTATCTTTTTGGGTCTTTCTAGTCTCACTATGTTGTATTGAGGGGGCGCTAGCAGATCCATGACTGGAGACGATGATTCCGACACCCATGTCTCTGTTAGGATTGCAAGGTCGATTTCCTGGCTAATAATAAGGGCCGCGATGTCTGACGCATGTTTTACTGCGGACCTACAGTTGAGCAGTAGGCATTTCAGAGGTTTTCTTGTATTACTAGAGTCCCGCTCAGACAAGTTGATGGATAATTGGACTTGTTGTAAGTTGTTAAGGTTAGGCTTCCGGTCTTTATGTCTGGATGTTCTATTAGCATCAATCGGAACTGTTCTAATTTCTTCCCCTCTACTATGTTCTCCAGGCTCATATTGAAACAATGCTTCCATCACTACACAATGTTTATCTTCAAATTAGGGCCAGTGTTTTTATGGCATTATGTAGCTGCAGTTTTACCACTTCTGCTACATTATCCTGCACTGGGTGAATCATTTGTCATCTCATCGAGAGAGAGTAATTTTTTTTTTACATCATATGAATCAAACATTAAAAAGAAATGCACCCTGTGGAATAGTATTTGTAATGGGAATCTGGTGAAACTTTAGTTGTTTCTTCATATATTGAGTGTTAAACTAGTGCGAACTTATACTAATTAGTTAAAATTCTTCCACAGCAGTATTAATGTGTGCTAAAGAGGTAGAATAGTGAATAGGAATACGGGCATGCTTCTATACAACAATATCAACAACAAAATATAACCAGTCAAGTTAAAATAATATCGAATACACTTGTATTGTATCACATAATCTTGTTTTACATATTTAGATTTATATTTGACAATTTCATTGTAAAATGCATAGCACGTTATATATCTATACGATAACGTCTAGTCCTGACCTTGTAAGTATATAGCCAACAAGGCAGTGGATACATTCACCAGGGCCACATAGAGTCTCAAGGTTCAGTTTTCTGACCCCTGGGCGCTAAGGACTAAGTCAATGGGCCAAGCTGAATCACTAATCCAGTTGGACTGCAACCAATATACCGCCTACTGAGCAATGTTTACGTAAGAAGTATTTTCTGCCGATTATCAATCCCATAAAATGAGCTCAAGGACAATCGGTGGACACTCAAATCCTCTTTCGTAAATGAATAACACACTCAAACAGCACTAGCAAACATAATGTGCATTTTAAATATTTAATTTAAAATCCTAACTTAGTGCATAGGATATGAATTGAAATCACACAGAAAATAAACAGTAATGCAGCAAAGCCATTTATGAATAATGAGAATAACTGGAAATATGGTTATTGATTTTTATAGCCCTACCATCCTCATTTTCTTTTGTAGGTGGTATGCTTGTTCTAGTGAGCTATTAAAAATGCAACCTACCTCTGAATTTCAAAGATGTTGAGCCTCACATACCTGTATAGGAACAAGATATGTTGTTTTGTCTGAAATAGCAAGCCTGTTGGTCCTATCACAGATGTTACAGTGCTGAAAAATAAACAGTGATCGGTGAAGTCCTCTGTTACTGCAGCAACCTCAGATTCAAGTGGGTGCTGTCATCGTACAGGTCCCTGTTTCAATATGCCTGGTGCAAAGCTACACTCTAATCTTTGACCTAATACATGAGGTTTTTGTAAGGATTAGCAAGAGGGCTTGAGAAAGCTGTTTGAATAATCAATTAATATGAAATGGACGAATGCTCTTACAGCTTTCGACTTTGTTCGGCAGTGTTCTTTGTAAAACACAATAAAGGTGTAACACGCAATCACCAACTCATAAACTCTGTTTGTTATTAAAGCACAATTATAATACTATCAGCAACAGGGTAAATACCATGAATGTATTTTCATCATCTTTATTATCATATTTGCATGCCACATTTACAGAACTGAATAGCATGTGAAGAATGTGCATTGGTTGCAATCAAGAGTAGGCACTTCATGAGTGTTGGACTAACACAAATTTCATACCAACATAAATGACTCCTGGGTGGAAAAAGTTAGATGTTTATGACAGCGCTCTACAGGGGCATAGGCAAGGATACAGTTAGTGAGGGATAGGAGAGGTACATAGATTTTGGATAGTCACTGCATTGTTATCTAGTGTTCTTTAAAGAGGTGTGTCTTCATCTCTTTTCTAAATTGGATCAGCATTAGATTTGTTCTTACGGACACAGGGATGTTGCTTGAGAACCATGGGGTATGTAGGTGCAAACTGTAACCCTGGCTTAAAACCTAGCCGTAACCTTAACTCTAGCCATAGCTCCACTCCTAAACCTACCCTAGGAAGTGGTACAATAATATAGTTGCCAGAATATGGGTTCCATAAATATAATTTCCTAAATATTGTCTATAGATATATCACCATATCACCGCATTGGAAGTATTATCCCAATAGAATTATAATTTTGTAGACAATAGATAGACACAATATTTGTAAGTTAACATTTTTGAGTACAATATTCTTCCAAGAAGTCAACCCTAGACCTGAACCTAACACCTTCCCAGAACCTAACCCTGCCACAAACCTACCTCCAGCTGTGAGCCTAAACTGATCGCTGAAACTAACTTTATCCTTGAATGTAACCCTTGCCTTACACTTTGCCTAATAGTTTCCATAATATTTTTCCCATAGCATAAGTGAAGACCATATTATGGCTACAGATGTTTATTATGAGAATATCATGCCCATCATCATTTTGTAGGATGATTTATGATGGCCAGAGCATGTCCCACATTACACCACATAATTTGCCCTTTCTTGTCACATACTTTAGTCAAATGCTGCATTGGTTGTCGCTCCATTTCTGCATAATTCCAGTTGTCCTGCTTCTCATAAACCAATGTGCAGTTTTGCATGAAATTACACTTTTACTCATGTAGCCTTAGCCCTGAGAATGTTTTCACCACACTGTATTAAAACAAATTTCAATGAAGTACATCCAAAATGGTGATATTACAACATACCTCATAAATATTATCTCAAATTCCTTACAAACTTCGATTCACAAAACAGCTCACATTCCTTTTGTTTCCCATACAGCTATTACCAAATAGGGGCAGATTTACGAGTTTTTCATGCCGCGTAGTGCAGCAGCCACAAATGCTGCGTTGCCGCAAAAGGAGAGAAGAGGAGAGCACCAAATTTACTGAAATATGGCACTTTCCTCTCCTTTCCCTAGCACCGGCTCTGAAATCAGCTGCCATGCAGCACGGACACACTTTTCTCTGTGAGTCTGACATCGTTTTTGTACTGGAGTGCATAGGCCATCTTAAACCATTTTCCCTCTTTGTATGTGTACTGTACAGAGCAGCACATGTACTAAGTCGGAAAATGAAAGAAAAATGAAAATATTTCTCTTTCTTTGTGACTACTTCAAAACGTGCAGTTTTCTGATGCTAACCCTGTCTACTTTATTTAGTAAATTGGGTTTAGCATCAGAAAGCTTGGGAGGCGCAAGGGAATGTCCATGCTCCACCCATGGTAAGCCCCTTTGACGCTAAGTAATTCAAAGCAGCTCTACGCCTTACTTTCTTGTTATTTACAAGCTTAGCGCTGGAAAGTAAATCAGAAAAAAAGATTGTGTGCCGACTTGCGTCACCCTTGTGATGCAAACACGGCATAAAATCTTATTAAATTTCCCACCTCGTTTCTTCTTCTGAATCCTTTATATTGCTCTAAATATCTGCTGCATGAGACCTACTGCATCCAGAAATACCCACCTCTCATGTCCTGAACTACTTACCTCACTTTCCTCCTACAGAGGGCAACACCTGCCCATTTAGCTGGATTTCAACGAGACTGGGAGTGCTTGGCAGTGCAGGTGTGAAAGTGAAGCAAAAGATGCATGGAATAAACACCATTTTCAAACACTTCCTCACTCAACTTCATAAGCATTGTTTTACTGGGAAAAATACAGATGCCATTTTCTTGGTCTTCACTTCATTAATGTCTCCCTCATTCTGTTTCGTAAGGAGAGTAACCAATTTTAGTTTCTAACTCACCCTGTTTTTCTCTTTCTCAGGGATTCAGTTGGTCTTTGTTTCCTGAACAGTGGTACCAGTTTTGTAGCTGGTTTTGCCATATTTTCAGTTTTAGGTTTTATGGCACAAGAACAAGGAGTACCCATTTCCGAAGTGGCAGAATCAGGTGAGTGAAAGGATTGCACAAATAAGATGGGCATTGCTCCATAGGCGGGGAAGGGGGAATTGAGTGTGTGTGTAACATCTCATATTGTACAATTTTTTAGATTAATTTGGAGAGTGAACACATCAATTAAGCATATTTACTTTTGCTAGGTTGATTCAGATTGTTTTCTTTAACCACTTGCCCGCGGCCGGAATTCCGCTCCTGTGCTGGACATTCCGATCGCGGGCGTGGTCATGACAGCTCCCGGCCGTCGTCAGCACACGAGCACTGTGACGCATGACGGACAGGAGCCGTCATCAGCATGCAAGGGGTTAAATACTCATTATAACTTTTGGGGGCTAGCACCTAACAACTCTTTGCTTTTTGCTTCCAGGTTAAAACTTATGTAGCTTCTGCCTAGAACACCAAATTGGCTTCAAGGATTGGTGTTTACTTTCGTCATGATTATTGGTGGATGGCTTGGAAATCAGTCACTAAATTTCCAAGGTGCTCGTGTTGAAAATAATCTAACCCCGGGCAGAGCTGACATAGTGCCACTACGCAGAGTACCACGGAGTTGGGAGACAACTCTGTGGAACTCCGCTCCGCGATGCTCCCCACCTCCACCCCCCTAAAAACAATATTTTAAATTAATTTAAAAAGAAAAAAACACATGTACCTGAACATTGCTGTATCCGGGCTGCCCTCCTCCTCGTCGTTTCTCACCTGCAAAGCCCCTACGTTGGACGTTCATCTTGCAAGAAATGCGTAGTCAGAGTTTTGCCTAAACTCCTCGTTCTAAGTGGAGTACGGAGTAGGCAAAACTACGCACACTCCCTGGGCGGAGCGGAGTTCTCTGCCAGCCCTTACAATAAACAGTGAGGGAGAGAAAGAAGCTTGCTGCTGTTCACATTCAAGGTTAATAACATCTGGCGATAGTAGGCAGTTCAAAAAGATTTCAGAGGTGAATTTGCAGGGTAAGATTTGAAAAAAAATGAATACTCTATCTTCTTTTTATGTCTCTATAAAAGGTCAAAATTATAAAATGAGTCTAGCTTGTTTGCGTCATGATTTTCTACTACTGTAGGGAAAGCACCTCAAACATGCAGGGGGTTAGAGCTGATATTACTGTTTGGGAAGAATTCAAACTGCAAGTCACCCAGTGATACGTGGGCCAGAAAAGGCCAAGTGTTTAGGAAACTGATCATTTTTAACAACAACTGATCTAAAATATCATATAGTCTTTAATCAATTGGGAGATTCTTGGCCTCCTGAAAACCAACTTGGCTACAATGTCCTGATTCTTTGGTTGGTTCCATTGTGAGGGAGATGATGAAAACCTTTAGAGTGCGTTATGCTTTAGGCCTATTGAGAAGTTTAATAATCGAATTGTGTCGAGTTCTCCGCTACGGCAAACACAGAACAGCGGGACTAGGATACCAATAGGAATGACACTTGACCTTTCTAGAAGAGCATCTGTGCCTTGCTCAGTCTTCCAGGCATACATCTGGCAGCTAGTGAATTCCAGAAAGAAGAAAATTAGATGCCGTAAGCGGTGAAGATGTCTGCCTGTGCTTTTCCTACTTTCTTTGTAAATTGCAACTTTCGTATTCAATTACATTTTCCTCAATTCTTTCTATTCCAGCACTGGGAGTAAAATAGCCAGTCTGTACATGACCACAGCAGGGTAATATTTAACATATTTTATAAATGATAAAAATGTGTCGTCTTTTTAATTAGATTCATGATTAAATATTTCCCCTTGACAACTCAGAATTAAAGTGAGGAAACAACGCCAAAATGTAAACCATCATAAATTTCACAATTCCACTTGCAATTTTCTGAAATCCTGATTTAAATGCAAATCGTGGCATTATAAAAGTTAACTTTCAAACATAACTAAAGCAGGTTTTTGTTTATTGGTAAGTCTGATTGTTTTAAACATGTTCGAGCCTCACTGTTCACTATTTAGTTGTCAGGTAGAAGTCAGATTTGTCTACATTTATCAGTGAATTTGCCAGTGCCATGCATTTGCTATAAGACTAATAAATATATTTATTAAACATCTATAATCACAGAAAAGTTAGACAGAGTTTTACCTTAGCAGTTGCTAATGAGTAGAGCTTCCTGAGGCAAAGCATGGCACATATTTAGAGCAAGAAATTGGACACTTATAGGATATGGTGACATGAGAATAAGTTTTGATTGTCTAGGAGACAGTTATTAGAATGAGATCATGAAAAACACTGAGGGCTAGAACTGTCTATATTTGTATGTGCGGGGAGACTGCAGTGTAAGTTCACCTTTGCTAATCAGGCCCTAAAGCTCAAGGCAAGTCTCCATCAGCTATATTAAAAAAGGTGTCCAGGTCTTATAATTTCACATGCAAAGAAACTTTGAAAATTCATAACCTGGGTGTCAATTACTACCCTTTTCTTGCTGTGAGGTGAGTTATTGCAGTTGGCCTAGAGGAAGATGGCTGCATATGGTTACATAATTAGGCTAATTTTAATTTAGTTTTTACAAGCTCAACACTTGGCCAATAATTTCCAGTCATTTGAGTGGAGCACAAAACCAAATCAGAACTCATGTATCAAGGGGACTGTATCAAGGAGACTGACCCCAGGAGAGCTAGGTGAAAGTGACTTTGCATACTGGAGGAATCCTTTGTTGTCCATTTGCTAAACTATAAAAAAAATTGTGATGCAGCACAGGAGCATGTTCTGCCTCAAAGTTAAACATGTTAGTATGTTGAGAGAGACACTTTTTTCATAGATTTAATTTCGACTCACCTACACTATAGAAATAATTATTTCAAGCGAGCAGCTACTTAATTTACATTATACTAGGGATTCAATCCTCTTATTTAAGTGTTGAATGCTATTAGGAATTTTTGGAGGCAGAGAAGCTGATATTAAGAGAAGACATTTTGAACATTTACTCTATTTACTGCTAGGGCTGCCACATTCTTGGTTTAGTATTCCAAATTCTTGGAAGTGAGTCCCTACCAAGCTAGGGTTTTGAAACTCTTTGTTGTGGACCAGACAATGTGACTGCGTGCTTGTATGACATCTGCCAAAACATCTTCTGGAGGGAAATAAGTAGCACCTGGTATAGAACAAGCTTCCCTTAAGACTGGCAAGAGTAATGTATTCCTAGTGAAGGTTGTGCTCTCCCCATCATTGATCATGCCCAGAAAACAAGAAGATGTGCACCTAGTAAGAAGCATGATAGGACCTAATTGGGTGCTTTGCCCAGACAAGAGCCAATGATATCTCAGATTTAGAGCCTACCAAACTCATACATATAATCACTGCCCCTCCCACACACAATCAGGAACATGAACAAATGTGCAAAGGAAAGCTTCGACCTGTTGGAATGGGTAAATACGATGTCAAAGTTTTGATATGTGCAGGCCCAACAATGGTAATATCAGTAAATGCAAAGTGAATGTATTCCATAGCCTGTGCCCACATGATCTCGTCAGTGCTCGTCAATGCAAAGTCAATGTATACCGTAGCTTGTGCACGCAGAGATGTGCCAATATCAGCAATGATGCTACCAATTTATTTCATAATCCATGTTTGTATGATTATTTTATTTTTGCCAATAAGAACAATGCCAATGTACGTTCAGACCAAAGCCAACATAACGTTGACAACATCAGTAAGAATATGCAAGATGATTATTGCATTCACAATGTTGATAATTTCGTTAAAAATTATACCAGTGGCTGCCATATTATTCTTAGGAGTTCCAATGAACTCATATCACTGTTGTCGGATTCATCCAAGGTGACGTTCCCATCAACCCATGTTAGAGATAAGTGGGCAGGCAGGTCACAGGTGGGGTCACCCATAAACTAAAGATAAACACGCACCCAGGGAAAACCCTGATCGATTGCACAGATAGATAGTTGGACCACAGTCCAAACAGTCTGAGGTAATTGGTCCCAATAAAATACATTTGGTCAAAGGCTTGCAGTGCCCAGAAATACTGCAAAGCCAGATACCACATGTAGTTAGGGACACTCAACCAATCAGGAACCGGCATGCACAGCACACATAGTGATCACACCCTCCTCATACAGGACATCAGGGCATAACCACACTGGCCCACATTAGCTCTCATCGAGGTGAGAGCTAATTTCTGTCCTTATGAGATGCACACATGTGATTGGTTTATGACTAAGTGTTATTGATTTATGACGACTAAGTGTGATTGATTTATGACTAAGATGCTCTTTAGGAATGTAGAGAACCTTTTATTGTGCCTCATGAACTGTGTAAATTGACAGCTGAAACTTTGTACATTGAAAGATTCTGAGCAGATGCATTTTGTCAAGACAGTGTTTAATCAAACCAACTTGTTCCTGTTATGCCAAACGCCTCTTGTCTTTTCATTTATTTAAGCTAAATTCATAGTTGAGCAACAGACCTCTGCCCCATGCTTTTACTGTTCTTGAATATGAAAGGGACACATAACCTATTTCTGCCCATGTGTACATCGTACATAATTGGAAATGCTTGAAAGAAGAGCATTGTCTTTCCAACAAACTAAAATCTAGGTATTTCCATTCTAACCTGAGACTTCACTTCTCTCAATTGTTTCAAGGGTTGCTACTAATTAAATATTTTAAGTGCAAACCGTCAATTTTATGGGAAACACAACTAGCATAATTGCAACAAGTGCTATTTATACAAATGATTCTATTTTCGTACACTGATACTTTGTGCAAGAGTCACAAATCTTTCTTCTATAGTAGATAAACCATGAAACAATGAGTATACCCAGCATTATTAAATACCTACTCACAGGATCTTCTTGGTTAATTTAGCCCTTTTGTTTTACAAAAATGTTGCTGTTTCATTGTTACCAAAGCAAATGCATCATTTCAATAAAGCTATTTATTTCAGAGAAGTAAGGCAGTCCATCACAGCATTCAACATTATCAATGTGCTCTGCTTACACCTATTAGCAAGTGAGAGGATGCACTCTTTAAATGTAGATACCAAAATGTGATGTATCAAGGTGTGACCGGACTTGGGATGAGCCAATACACATTTCTGTTTATCCATTGACTCCAGGCCATTTCATTGGTCTCAAGCAACCATTAAAGGAGATTTTTTATACAGAAATTATGGGTGAGTATCCTTTAAGTGGCCAGGAGTAAGTGATGAATGTTGGCTTCCCTCCTATTATTATCTGCACTGAATAAAACCCAAATAAAGAGGCACTCTTCACCACTCTACAAACACATACTAGATAAGTTAAAAGTAAAGAAAATTGTTCCCGTCAGAAAAATCTTAGAATCTGAGAAAAAAAAAATTCTGTAACTAATGAGAGTATGGAGGGCCTTACCTAGGCTTTAATTTGTCACATGCTCCAAAGTTCAGAAGAGCAAGCTGTAGATCACAAACAGAATTTTTTTTAACACGTTCTATACTTTTATGAGATTGCTACCTTGGGCTGTATTTCACAAAGTGCCCCAAGGGTGCAACAGGTGTTTGCGCCTGCTTTACACACCCATCGGGGCACTTTAGTATTACAGAAGGGTCCCCTTCTGGAATACCGATAGCGCTGGTGCACATAAAATGCCTGCGCTATCTTTCGGGGGCATTACCTCATTTGCATGGGGGCATACCCCCTGCCAATGAGGGGATCCCTTTGCCTTTGCGCCGTATTACAGATGCAGACACGGAGGCAAAGAAGCTGTCAGGAAGTGCACTGACAGTGCCCAACGTAAAAGGTGAGTCCCCTGAGAGCAGCCCTCCTGAGGGGCGAAAGGGGGTACCTCAAACATTCCCTTGCAGGTGAGTGCAGTCACCAACTGAACCCACCTGGAAGGGGATCTATAATCCTCTTATAAAATGCTGACGGGTTGCTGCCTGCACAGTGAAAACATGGATTGGCTTCAATTAAAAGGTTCACCCAACTCAATGAAGGAAACTGTGCAGCATGTATAATGTGGCCCCTGATGTTCTGATGAGAATACATTTCTTCAGATTGAAGCAGAAAGTGTTAGTGGCAGCACGGAGGGTGGGTGAAATCGAAGTTCTCGGGGCATAACTGTATACTAAGAAATCCTGTCTCTGACCCTAGCCAAAAGAAGGGACCTAACGGTCTGGTTTGCCTTTCCATTTACCCTTCTCCTTTAACAACAAACAGCACATAGTCAGTGTAAAATATTGGATTTGTTAAGTGGGGTGAGCACCCACTTCAAAGAATAATCACTTGTCAGGGTGAACCTCAAAAATCATTAAATCAACCTGTGACTAACCCACTGGTAGCTTGCCACAAAGCATTCTGGCTTAACTCATAGACAATGTGTAAGGTATTTATAAACAACCAGTAATAAAGTGAAAATGCAAGAACATTTCCAAACCTATTTAGAAAATACCATCATTCAATCTTTATTTCGGCCGTTGGCCATCAAAGATATACAGTAAAACATGTATAGTCACTATAAAATCAACATACATAATCAATGACAGTATAAAGCCTTAAAATTACATATTAATAAAACTACGTTAAAAACTGTGAACCTTAAGATTAAGAGGGAGCCTGCATCTTCAAAATGCGAATGCGAGTGTGCCAAACATTAGTGAGGAACTTTACTAGTGCGAATACAGTTAAACTGGAGACATCGGTTTTTAGGATTCTATACATTGGGAGGTACTCCCTACCACCCAGATTTCTAATCAATGGTAAGAGCCAGTATTTCCTCGCTGCCTTGTAAGCTGGGCAAAACAGAACTACGTGTAAATCACTTTCCTCTGCCGCAGTGCAAGCCGGGCACTGCTTGGTGGAGGGAGGCGATGACCAGGAACTGGTATAGGATCGTAAAGGCAGTGTGCCGTATCTCCATTGAAGAAACAGCTTCCTGGCCAACACGGGAGAGATGGCATCTAAAACTCTCTCCTGCCTGTACAAATCCTTGCTTTGCAAAAAGACAGAAGTTAGTGACCCTTCACACTGACTGTCTAAGGCCATGGCTAATTTATGTTCATGATAAGCGCTAGCCAGACCTTTCCTTGAGATATTTAATGAGGCATTAGCAGGGTTAGACCAAAGGTCGGGGAACCCCAGTACCGTACAAGAATTTTGAATGTATTTTATCCAGGGGATCGATAGCGCTTTCGGGTGGGTCAATAGCTCCATTAGTTCCGCCCTATAGGCGAGAAGTTCGTTGCTACTCCACAGCCTTCGCCGGAAGGCTATAGGTCTCAAGCCTAGTTCGTCAGCTATGGGGCACAAGCCCAGATCTAGCCTCAGAGGGAGGAGCGGGGTGCTCGGTGGAAGTGCGACTATCTGTCTGATGAATTTGTTCTCTGTTAGAGACAGACTACGACATGATGTGTGTCCCCACAATTCCGCCCCATACAGTAGCACCCCTGGCTTGCGCTTTGTAGATCTGGATAAGCGACCCCAGTGGTCGGTATGTGGAACCATTTAACATCCGCGTGATACCCCCTGTGGTATGTATCAGTTTTAGATTGGCCCTGCTCTGGTGTGATCCCCAAGACATAGTTTCATTGAGAGTTACCCCAAGGTAGTCAAAGGTGGAAACTCTCTCGAGCCGTGAGGCTCCCAATAGGGGATTTGGACGCAATTTATGACTTGGGTTCAGAACCATAAACTTAGTGTTGGCCGCAATAATTTCTAAGCCTCTGTCAGTGCAAAAGGCCACAAATGAATCGAGGATCCTCTGTATCCCCATTGGGGTTTTGGACAGCAGCAGGGTGTCATCTGCAAACATAATTGCAGGCACCCTACTGCCGTTTAATTTAGGGGCATCAGTGTATTCAGTTGCATTTAGGTGGGCGATCACCCCGTTGACAAAGAGGCAGAACAGGGTCGGTGCCAGCACACAACCCTGTCTAACCCCTCGGTCAACGGGGAATCTATCTGTCAGAGCCCCAGACCTCCCGCACCTCACTCGAGCATAATTATTCTCATGCAATCTCTGCAAGATTATCAGGATGTCCGGGGGAACCCCCATCTCAGCCAAGACGCTCCACAGTTTCCCTCTGGGCACCAAGTCGAACGCGTCCCGCAGATCCACAAAAATTGTGTATAGGCTGCCGCCTTCGAATACCGCTGCCCTCCAGTAAATAATATTCAATCGAAAAACCTGGTCCACCGTGGAAACACCCTTTCTAAATCCCGCCTGATACGGACTAAGGACACCCAGCTCTTCTGCCCAATCTTGAAGCCGATTCAACAATACCCTACCAAACAGCTTCTGTGCCACATCAATTAAACTGATTGGTCTGTAGTTGGCTGGGAGAAGAGGCGAGCCCTTTTTGAAAATGGGGACCACCTCCGCCCCCAGCCAAGTACTAGGGATTTCCATACCGCTGAGGACTCCATTGAACAACGTGGCAAGGTAGGGCGCCCAAACATTGGGCTCCTGCTTGAACAGGTCCCCGGGTATGCCGTCCAATCCTGGCGCCTTTCCCGAGGTAAGTCCTTCTATTGCAACCCTAACCTCGCCCAGTGTTATTGGATCTCCCTCATAATCAGGCCAACCAACACCGGTGTCAGTGGTGGATTCTCCCGGTTCAGAGCTGTAAAGGGATTGAAAGTGTGTCTGCCACACCTCTGGAGCAATATTTGGCTCAATTGCCGAGTGTAGATTCCCCGACCCCCCACTTACTATTCTCCAAAACATTCGGTGGTCCTGTGTCACTAGGGACTTAGTGAGCTCTTCCCATTGGCTCTCTTCCCATTCAGTTTTGGCGTGGGCAATACGTTTTTTATATGCCCATCTGCGTTCTCTTAGCTGTTCCCCGCCTAGACCCTCCTTGATCGCTCTAAGGAGTTCCCCCTTTGCTCTTCTACAGGCTGCGTTGTACCATGAGGATTTACATGGCTGCCCCCTCCTTGAGTTCTGCACGTTACTAAAGAGGACGGGAGCCACAGCCTTTATGAGATTTATTTATTTATTTATTTTTGACACTTGTAAAGCGCTGCTTATACCCTTAGGCGTCAAGGCGCTAAAACCATTATTGAAAGGGTGGAAGAGAAAAATAGACACGAGAGGATGAAAGAATGAACAGAGAACAATTAAGCATGATTAATGGGAGAACAGCCAGGTTTTCAGGAGTTTACGAAACTGAAACAGTGTAGCACTCCGTCTGATGTTGAGAGGCAAGGTGTTCCAAAGTCTGGGGGCAGCCACAAGAAAGCAACGGTCTCCCCAGGACACTGTTTTGGTGCGTGGAACCGACAATTGATTAAGAGTAGCAGAGCGTAAAGCTCTTGTCGGTTTGTAAAATTGAAGTTTGTCTCTCAAAAAATGTGGTCCTTGATTGTTAACTGATTTAAATACTATACAGAGAGCCTTGAAGAGGATGCTTTTTTGTACAGTCAGCCAGTGAAGGTCTTTTATGTTTTGGGCAATAGGTTCAAACTTTGTTTTGCCGGTAATGAGACGGGCTGCTGCATTCTGTATAGTTTGAAGTTTTGTGATGACTCGAGATTGCGCATTAAGAAATAGACCATTACCGTAGTCCAGGGATGAAAGGACAAGAGCCGAGACCAGTGTCTTAATCGCAGGTTCGGGTAGAAATGGACGAATTTTGCGAATCATTTTTAGTTTTAGGTGCGCTGTGGATGCTGTCTTATTGGCGTGATCCATAAAGTTCAGTCCATCGTCGAAGATAACCCCCAGATTCCTGACCTTCGAGGTCGGTGTAGGAGGGATACCAAAGGTCTCTGGCCACCAACTGGTGGACCAGGCTGGGGCCTGGTGTAATTTGGCCTGTGAGTCCTTAATTCCCACCTCGGTAGCCAAGTCTCCCACAGTTTCCAGAATGGGTATTATCCCTGCATAAAGCCTCGGGAGTTGTTCCTCACTTGAGGCCAGTTGTTCCCACCTGATCCTTCTCCTGTTGGTTTCCAGGAGAAGTTCAGGTTGGATCCCCTCCCCTGATGCCGCACGAGTTCGGCGCCCGGGGTGGGTGAGGTCAAGTTCAAGGGTATTGTGATCACTGTCTAGCCTTTCCCTAACCCTAAAGTCCCGGATAGCCGGCCAGTTCACTATCTGTACCAGGACATAGTCCAAGCGAGATTCTCTTCCCACTCTATTATAGGTGGTTCTGCTGGGTATGTCGGATCTAATACGCCCATTACAGGCTCTAATTCCAAACTTCAGGGCAAGGGCTGTGATCTGCAATGCTACAGGAGTCCATGCCTTCGGGGGGGAGCTTCTACCGTAGGCACAGACCACCTGGCCTCTTCTTCCATTGGGAAACCCTCTAACAGGCCTGGTAGTGGCTCGAAATGGGAATTTAAGTCCCCTCCTACTACAAAGGGTAGATCACTTGGTAATTCGGATAAATAATCCGAAAGTTCATCTATAGTGGACGATTCCCTGGCCAGACCAACTGGCCTAGAATAGATGTTTATTAGGACAAGTTTCACTAGATTTGGCCAGGACAATAGAACCACGAGGATGTCATTGGAGGGGACCGGTAACCGTGTGGCCTCACAGCCTAGGTTGTGAGCCCTCCTGAGGGACGTCCTTTACCTTCCCACCTGGCCGGGATGAAAAATGACTGATAACCTTTGTGCCCATAGTCTTCCCTTGCCCAGGTCTCCTGGAACATGCAAACATCCCCAGTCTCAATATAGGTTTCCCAATCTTGAGCAGCCAGCTTGTTGGCTAGTCCGGCTACGTTCCAGCAAATTAGTCTCAGATGTTCGATGGTTGGAGTTGCCGAGATGGGAGAATGGGGGGTGACAGTTCCAGATGTTGCACCAGTTGTTCCATCAAGAACATTGTCCAAAGCGGATTCAAGTGGCTCAGGGAGATTACAAGAACCATTGTCCCCGGTCGCAAAATTATTAGTGGACAGTCAATCAACCCCATCAAGCCCGCTCAGACAATTAAAGCGGTTAAAATGGAAATAGGGTATTTCAGGTGACTGATTATTTGGACATCGGACATATTCTTTATATCTTGGTCTCCGTTCCACCCTTGTCCAGTTTCCTTGTGGCCGATCATCGTACATACGGGTGGGTGGAAAAAAGAAGGAGACTGGCAAGGTCTGTATGGTGGAATCCAATGATCTATTTGAGCCAGCACAGATGTGTAAAACAGTGCCGGGGTCCCTGAAAGTCACCATTATACAATCCCCCATAATTGTTTTCCTCGTCTTCCCCAACCATGGCACCCTTCTGACCATAATGATCTCGTTGTTAAAGTGTTGTGGTAGGGGTCTATTCCAGTTGAGCCATTTAATGACTTTCCTTTTAAGGGATTGGAAATCTTCGTTTTCACCCCTTCGTAGAGGGGGGGCACCCGCTAAAACCACCATAAGAGTATTGGCTTCCGGTGGCAGATCTGGTCTCCGCGGTCTTTGTGCGGGCTGGCCGGGAGGGGGAGAGGGAATACTAGCAATGGGTGGAAACCCATGATTTATACCAGGGTCTAGATTAAGAAGGGCCGGGTCTATTAGCTGAGGAGGCATGATATTTGGGATACTTCGTGGGGTCGGACTGGAATGGCCATAAGTGACTGCAAGGGGGGGACAGTGGTAGCGCCCTGGGAGGCTCCCACATTTGCGCGCTGTAATTCTCCTGTTTTGGGAGGGGGATTTTGCTTGTTAGGGAGAGCTCCTTTGGGTGGGTTGGACCCCATGGTTCTGGTCTGCTTGCTGACCGAGGTATTCAGGGTAGTTAGAGTTGCCTCTAAGATGGTGAGCCTAATCTCTACTTTTTTCAGGCTTTCGCTAATGGGCTGCAAGAGTGAACGTAGTAGAAATTCTATGGTCCCTGAAGATATAAGGGGGGGAGCTTCATTGGATGCGTTAGCCGCTGAATCACTGCTCGTAGCAGCGGTGATAGCCCGTGTATCCTTGGTAGAAATAGTGTTCACATTATCTTTAACCCTAATGGGAGTAAGTACAGGCTTATGTTTTTTACCAAAATCTAAGTAGGAAATTTTGGTTTTCCCCTGTCCCTTCGTCGTCTGTCTTCTACGCTTACTAGGTGGGGGGCCATGCATTTCCACCGCTACAGTGTGTTTGGATTTGTTTTTCTTGGTTTTATTTAGAGGAGGGGGGTTTGTGTAACCAAATCGACAGCCTTGTTAGTAGAGGTTAAGGGTGGTATGGCCTCCGTAATCTCTTCGGGCAGTATACCCTGGATAGTGATAATATCCCTTAGCACTAGGGGGACGCCATCTTGAGTTAATGGATCCTGACTGTCATTAGGGATACCTTCCTCTTGGGAGATGGGATAGGGAGTTATCTCGCTAAGGGGTCTAGTTTTCATGGTTTCAATAGAGCGGCGGTGTTCTGCCCTGCGCTTCTCCAAGGAGCTTTCTTTACCCCCTTCTCCCTTAGCGGATTTAAAATAATTGTCCAGAGTCCCGGTGCTGTTTCCCCCCACCCTTGTTGGAGTTTCACATAGTGCAGGTGAGGGCATGGTAGTAGTCTAATCCTTAGCTCAGCTACTATCGGAAAAGATCCGGCGAAAGAGAGTGGGCCCAGCCCAGCCTCCTTCGGCCCCTGACGGCCACAGACGGTCCCGCCCTTGTCCCGGGCTTCTCCCGGGACGCTCCCGCGCAGCGGAGTGTTGATCCACTTAAACGGTAATTTAGACCAATAGGAATGAGGCTTTGAATCCCCCGGTGCTCAGGGGGGCGGGGCTAGCAGGGAGAGCGGGCCAGGTGTCTTCTATCGGCCAGCAGGGACTCCTGGTACACCGAGTCCCTGCGCGCTCGCAGCCCTGCTCGGCCCTTGCTGCACCCTGGTGGGTCCTTTGCAAACCTCGGGGTCTTGTGGCGAAACATTTTAATAATTCATATGACACAAAAATGGCAAAAATCCAATAAGTACAACACAAGTTTTAGGTAGAAATAGTGGGAAATGGTGCAACGCGCCAACTGCAGATATCAAGTTGCACCAGACTGGGACAAAGTCACAAGTTCAGGTCAACTACAATGAAGCACAGGACAAAGTTCGTCGCGTAGGAGGTTTTGCCTTGTGGCTTTGATGCGGCGTCTGGTTGGCATTGCTTTGTGGAACTCTGCGGCGGATCTGGTGAGGATTTCAACTGCACGGTGAAACTCTGTGGAACTCTGCATTGCTCATGCCAGATCTGGTGAAACTGCGATGAGGAATGGTTTGGCTCTGCAGGGCTTTTCACGCTTCACTTCGGAGCTCTGAGGGGCTTTGTTCTACTTCACATGAGATCCGGTGGAACCTTCAGTTACACAGAGAGAATTACACAATGACTCCGGCCAAGTGCCTAAAACCTGGAGGACTGGACCTGGGGGTCAGGACGCACTCCTACAAAGGTCAGAAGGAGTGACCAGATCAGGTTTAGTTGGGTATGGTCAGCTGCAAAGCAGGAAATGCCTCTGGAAGCTTGTTGTACCCCTGTTGGTCAAACATGTTGGAGCCATCTGGGTTTAGGACAAGCAGACCCAGTCTTCTTTCTCCAGAGAGCATGGCAGTCCTTTTTATTTCAAATCTTTTTTATTTAAGAATTGAAAGAGTACAACAGAGACAAAAGAATACAAAGAGTAATGCATGTGCGGACACATATGATACATACATGAGGCAATAGATCCCAGAGGCATGTCACGGGAGAAATAAGTATGGCGAGTCACAAACAGATATTACACAGCAGTCCTTTTTAATCTTCTCATTTCCAGGAGTGTTCTGATGAGAGGTTCTAGGATTGCCACTTTTATTCCAAGTGCCAGCCTGTGATTGGAGTTTACCCTTTTGTCTAACCCTAAAGCCGGTCTAGTCAGTACTTCTCTTTCCTGTGAGCTGCATCTGACAGTGGCAGGAGAGGCTTCTCCTGACAGCAGGAATGGTTGGGTACAGCCCATAGGCTACACTTTAAAGTGTAGCTAGGGCAGAGGTCTATCTCTTACCCCTCCAGGCTGTCAGGAAGACCCCCACCTCTGCACACCCTTTTGTCTACACATCACACCAAGGGATCTACTCAGACCTGTTACCACTGTTGCCTAAATTCTCAAAAGATGCAAAACTGATTAAGGGCAACTTTAACATGCTTCTACACCCTACAGAGCATAGGTTTGTTGCTAAAGACAACCTACCAGGAACACAGCAATCCCTTGTACAGTGTACAAGATTTTAATTTCATCAACGTTTGGGGGATACATCACCACATTGAGGGGGATTACATATTTTTCTTCAAATGTCTATAGAAGTCACCCAAAAATTAAATTTTAGCTGGTCAATAGACAACTAATGTAATTGATTATATTCACTACTATTGGCACTGGAACATTGTCAGACCATGCCCCAGTCCCACTGTTACACTCTTATTTTAAAAATATTAATAATACGTTTTAGCATCATATACAAAGAAATAAATTTACAGAAAAAAATAGGAACCAAATGTTCTTCAATGAGTGACCATTTACATGTATCACACCAGTTTAGCGGCAATATACCCTAACATAAATTATACTGATTGCATACATTCAGGAAGTTTTTTATGAGAGCCTTGAATCATTTTTGCACCAAGCAAAGTGGTACATGCATGATGCAGGGCTTTGACTCAGATTCATGAAGCCACATAAAGCCACCCTGCGTGGCTTGGAGTGGCCTCATAAATCTTGATAAGGCTACGCAGAACAATCATTGTGCTGCAAGTCAAGTCAAATTTGCTTTATTAGAGATAAAAAAAACTCATAAAAGCATGATTATTAAAAATCTCCTTTTGTTAAAATAAATTAATTTCAGTTAACAATATTTACACATATAAAAATACAATTTAAAAGAAATTTGACAGGATTACTATTTAAAACAATCACAAAGTTCATAAATTTCAAATGATTCTAACATATCTATCATATACTTTGGGCATGGATTCAATACATTTTGAGATTTCTATTATCTTGTATATACTATGGAAGATCAAATTACTCACAACATTTTTTTCCTAATGGCCCAGACCCAGCCCAGGTATTTTGCAACTACAACTGGAATAACAGGTAAAGTGCTAGTGCAAATTAATCTTAGCGCCACCGCACTATCCCTTGTGCCTAATAGTCTACACACAGCTTTTAGCCAAACTCGTCTGGGGGTATCATAGGCTGTACATACAAAGAGAAGACGAGGAATAGTCTCTTTATCATCTCTACAGACCGGGCACATTTTGGAACTACCTAGAGTCCATCTTCCAGTTAATGATCTTATAGGGAGAGACCCTGCTCTGAGCTGGAAATAAATCTTTCTAGCTACTGGTTTTGTGAGACCATCCTAATATGGCTCTAGACTGGGAAAAGATTTATGTTCCAGAAAACGACCCTCCATAGTAGAGGTATCAGCAGTTTTCCTGTTCCGGTACGCAACCAATTCCCAATATTTTTCTTTTAGGATAACCTTAGATGGGAATGGAGCTACCTCGGGGTTCTCCCACAGCCCCTTCATACCCATTCCCACCAAAGTTTTGCAGAGTTCCTTCAACCAAGTTATTTTATGGAAATAATCATTTCTAATTACATCCAAAAACCCATGGGCATAATGGGCAAGTTCAGGGGTTACCCGAATCCGTCGCCAATATAATACGGGGCGCAATCTAGCGATGTCTACCAAGGCCTTCCTGCCTAGATCATATTGCAGTGGTTTCATCGGTGTGCTCTTGGGTAGATTAACAAGGTTGTGCAAAAATGTATTCTCTGCAAGTGTTAGTGGTGTTAATTTATCATAGCCCCATATCTCGGCACCATAAAGTGCCGAGCTTAGGGCTTTAGCCTCATACACTTGGAGAGCTGGCTGTATCGGCTTAGTCAAGGATTTCTTATGCTCTGAAATTATTGCTCCCGCATTTTGGCGGACTTTCAGAGCCGACATTTCTACGTGTTTCCCCCACTTGATGCCCTTTGCCACATGAATACCCAAGTAAACAAAATCCGACACCATTTCCACCTTTTGCCCATTCATAAAAAAGTTCCCTTTAAAACTGCGATGTGGGTTGAATGCCATAAGTTTTGTTTTTGCTACATTGACTTCCAACCCTCGGTCAGTGCAAACATTTTCAAATATCTTCAAGGCTCGCTGGAGGCCACTGGGGGTTTTCGATATAATAAGAGTGTTGTCCGCGAATAGTAAGATAGGGGTTTTCATTCCAGCCAAAGTGGGGGCATCTACACTTCCTGACAACATACATTCAACTACACTGGTAATATATAATGAAAAGAGTGTGGGGGCCATTGCACAACCATGGCGCACCCTGCGCTCTACCGGGAATTCAGATGTAACTTGCCCATGCCCCTCATTAAATTTTTGCATAATTTGACTCATGCAGCCTCATTACTAGCGTTAGGATTTCTGGTGGCATACCTAACTTGTTTAACACGTTCCATAATTTAGATCGTGGCACCAAATCAAAAGCCGCTCGTAAGTCAATAAATGCAGCATAAATTCTACCTTTGCCTAATAATACAGTCTTCCAGTGTAACAAAATAAAGCGGAAAATCTGATCAGTAGTGTTGGTTAATTTACGAAAACCAGCCTGGAAAGGGGACAAAATATTTTCTCCTTCTACCCAATCTAGTATTTTACCTAAAATCATTTTCCCAATCGCCTTTTGTATTGTATCAATTAGGCTGATAGGCCTATAGTTCTCAGCCTGTGTTTTGTCCCCTTTTTTATATATGGGGATTATTATGGCCCCTTCCCATGCATTTGGTACTGGAGCCCCTGATGCTACAGCATTGGCCATCTTCATAATAAACAGGTCCCAGTGTATTCCATCCTGAAGAAAAACATCCGCTGGGACCCCATCTGGCCGTGGTGCTTTTCCCCTTGAATCAGTCTTAAGTGCCACTGTTACATCTCTAATATTAAAAGGTGGTTCTAAACATAGGGTATTGTTTATGAGTTCCCTGGACCTATCCTCTGGGCAGCATGCATATTGGGGACCAAAATGATCTACCCAACTTCACTGGGTTACATAGTTTACCGGTGGTTGAGGACGTCCTCCTTTCCCTCACTTGACAATGCTCCAGAAGAGTTTTGAGTATTTTGCTGTGCTAGCTGTTTTAAGGTCCTGCCAATGTTGTTCGACCCATAGTTTCTTTGCCATGTATACAGCTTTCTTGTAATTCTGTCTAGCTATTCTAGCAGCATTAGGATCTCTTCTTTTAAGAGCCACTCCTAAGGAAGATCTTGCAGATCTACAAGCGTTGTTATACCACCCAACTCTTGTTGACCGTAATTTATTGCCAGCAGGCTTTGTTACTACCTTAATAAAGTGACTCCTTATGCTTTTGAAGAAACTATCATGAAGGTTGGTGATTTGCTGCAGGTCAATCTCTACCCCAACAATGGTGGCCATGACGGAAAAAGTTTTTTCCAGTTCTTCATTGATGTTTTCTAGCACCCTATCATGCCTCATAATTTGTTCCCACCTTTCCCGCCTCATATCATTAGTTGGAACGATCTCAAATAAAGCCTGCTCAACCCTATTCAGGCCCCCTTGCTCCCTCCCCCACAAGCGATGGATTATACATAGGGGGTTATGGTCGCTCTCTTGTCTAGCCACTACCTTCATATCCTTCATAAGGTGCCAGATAGGCATATTACAGATAACATAATCAATCCTGCTTTTTTAGCGACCATTATCAAAAGTATTTTCACCTTGTCCGTCACTCATAGTTCTACCATTCAAAGCTCTGAGCCCTCTTTCACAGCATATCGCGTTCTTTTGGATTATATTATCTGTCCATCTATCTATTGGTTTTAACTCCAGTTTGGGAATCCCCCACTGAGAATCCTCCTCTTCTCCTGAGCGCCAATCACATATAGTAAGTGGCACAAAGGTCATATTTAAGTCGCCGGCGACAATCATTTTATTGTCGCTCGGCTGAAACCCAATCAGAGAATCTAGGGCTGCCAAAACCAGAGATTTCTCACCACCTGACCCTCTAGCATAAAGATTATAAATGTCCAAGGAACCCAAGGAACCCAATGATAGCCTAATCAGCTGAATATACCTGTTCTTTGTAGGTAGCTCTATGACCCTATCAAAGAGTTCTTGACGTATCCAAATGGTTAACCCCCCCTTAGGCCGACCCTTGGGACCCTTGGTTGCTGGTACGAAGAAGTTTAAAAAGCCCTGTAGAAACTGGGGATCACATGCCCAAGCCTCTTGAAAGAGACAAATATCAAAAGTATTTATAAAAGTAAGCCATTCATGAGATTGTAATCTAGAACTCAATCCCGCGATATTCCAGGATATTATCATCCCCCATCCCCACTTAATTCTTGGAATAGCCCTGCATTGACTAGATTGATAGTGCTTGAACCATCCACAGTTGGGGATACCGTACCTGTATTTGGAGACAAGTTTGGGGGTGGGGACACCATTCCAACAGTAGTGTAAGGTTCATCATCATTTGCCGACTGTTCCCCAACCTGACCCTCGTTATTAGTCACCTCATCCACGTAAGGCGGATGTTTATCAACATTGATCACCTTGTACCCTAGGCTAGCTGTTGGGAGATGGGTAATATTAGATATAGTTGTGCTGTCGGCAAAGTAGTCAACAGAACAATCCTCAGTCAGTCAGTCACACTCATTAAGCCCGGAAAGGGCTGCATAACGATTGGTTACATCTAAAGGGGAAAGGTGCCCAAGCCTGCCCCATGTTGGTACCTTTAGAAAGCTCATCAATGGTTTGCCCCTTCCCTGTTGTCCTCTAATAGTGTGAAACCCATCGTTTTGCCCTCTTTTCCAGCTGTTATAGTGATCTTCTATGTGCGACCTATAGAAAAAACCAAGGGGCAAGATTTCTATGCCTGGGCCATTGTGACCTCCCATATGGTCCGCATCCCTAAGAATCCTCTCTGGTATTGTTGGGGAATAAAAATGTATCACAATGCAGTCGCCGTTTTTTGTTTTATGAGAACTTCCCAACCAAGCAACCCAACGCACAATGATAACATTGTGTCCAACTCCTAGTCCTTCCCTGGTGTTATGGTGTAACCAATGGGTTACCTTGTTTTTTAACTGGCTATAGTCTTCTTTCTTCCCTTCGGGGATAGGTGGTACATTTCCCAGAACTATCACCAAAGGTGTTGATTGCGGGGGCAGGTCAATGACATGTGGAGTAGCCTTATTTCTAGAATGGGCGCTTGGGTTACCCTTGCCCACAGCCTTTATCGTCATGGGCGGAACAGGTCTTACCATCTTTTTATTATCATCTAAATTCTCTATTTTATCAGTGGCCCTCTGCTTGTTATTAATCCCATCCTTCATGCCCTGGATTCCAATGGAATTTCCTGCTTCAACGATGGTTGGGGCCAAACATGGTGGTGACAGTATAATTAAGTCCTGGTTATTCTGGGGGTTCTTACTATCCCCTTTCAGAAGGCTAGCAGAGAGATTTTCCAATAACAGGGTGTTCTCTGTAGTTTCCCGTTGGATTTTGTCCAGATTCTGATTAATAATCCTCAGTCTTTCTATCACGGGAAGCATGAGCGATTTTAATAAGTGCTCCACTTGTACTATAAGCCCTACAGAATCACCAGAATCTTGTGTGGTGCAAGACGGGCCTTTTGGAGCATCATTTAAAACTGTTTTGAGCTGCTCTCTTGATTGAACCAAGGGTACATTGACAGATGATGTGTCGTTTCTGGTGACTGTTTTTGCCGGTTTATTAAATATTTTGGCAATTTTAGATTTGTTTCCTAATTGGCTGCCCCCACCCCTCTTCCTTTTTCCTACTTGATTCTTACAATTCTCAAGTACTTTCGGGTTCTCCGAAACAATCCCCTTCTTTGAATTTATAACAAACGGAAGGATTATGTTGGCTGATACAGTACTATCTAGGGAAATCAAAGAGGAGGAAACCGTATTATGACCTCCATGTCCTAACTTGGGCTCCTCGAGCTGGTCCCACTAGTTCTTATCGGGATAGATTTTTCTGGCGTAATGGCATTTGTGATTTTGCCCAGCGAGGATCGTTTGGAGCACAAAAGATCTAAAGATAGCCGTTTCTCAGCTAGCGCTATTTCGCGCTCCAATACCACCGCCGCTCGAGTGATAAAGTTGTTAAGTGTACCTGTTACGCTACCGCCTATTGTATTATATGGGAATTTTCTCCCTTTACCTCATAACAGGGCCATATTTGTTGTTAGTATCAGTGTTTACTGGATTGAAACTCTCCCAGTGCCTACAACAGTGCACCACAACAAAATGTAGCATACGAATCAATGGGTCCGAGTTACTCAATACAAGTCTTGCCTGGCACGTTAGGCGGGTGGTCCAGCCCGGCCTTCTCCGGCCTGTGATGGCCTAGGACGGCCCCGCCCTTGTCCCGGGCTTCTCCCGGTGCTACCCGCTCGCGTCACGCGACGCGGAGCGAGCCTCTCCTCTTTTTGCGCCTCTGGGCTCGATAGTGGGCGGAAGTGGGTCGTGGGCCGCTAAGCAGCCTGGGCGCTGTAGTCTCCCCCTGCTTCGGCTGCGCAATGGTTTGGAGCGGTGGCAGGGGAGACACACAGCGTAGGGAGCCCAGGTGCAGCTAAATCAGCAGAAGCCAAATGGTAGGTCCAAAAAGCAAGCACCAAATGTTCAATTGCCCCGCTCCACCGAGGGAGCTTCTCCTTTTTCGGCGCCTCCTGGCGCGATAGTGGGCGGAAGTGGGTCGTGGGCCGCTAAGCAGCCTGGGAGCTGTAGTCTCCCCCTGCTACGGCCGCGCGATGGTTTGGAGCGGTGGCAGGGGAGACACACAGCGTAGGGAGCCCAGGTGTGGCTAAATCAGCAGAAGCCAAACGGTAGGCCCAAAAAGCAAGCACCAAATGTTTAATTGCCCCGCTCCACCGAGGGAGCCTCTCCTTTTTCTGCGCCTCCGGGCGTGATAGTGGGCGGAAGTGGGTCGTGGGCTTCTAAGCAGCCTGGGAGCTGTAGTCTCCCCCTGCTACTGCCGCGCGATGGTTTGGAGGGGTGGCAGGGGAGACACACAGCGTAGGGAGCCCAGGTGCGGCTAAATCTGCAGAAGCCAAACGGTAGGTCCAAAGAGCAAGCACCAAATGTTCAATTGCCCCGCTCCACCTAGGGAGCCTCTCCTTTTTCTGCGCCTCCGGGCGCGATAGTGGGCGGAAGTGGGTTGTGGGCCGCTAAGCAGCCTGGGAGCTGTAGTCTCCCCCTGCTACGGCCGCGCGATGGTTTGGAGCGGTGGCAGGGGAGATACATAAAGTAGGGAGACCAGGTGCAGCTAAATCAGCAGAAGCCAAACGGTAGGTCCAAAAAGCAAGCACCAAATGTTCAATTGCTTTACTCCGCACTAGGGAGGCATTCCATGGGCATTGCTGTGGGTGTTTCCAATCAACCCAAGGATTTTGATGCTGGCCCAGATTGACAAAATCATGTAAACCTGGGGAAGCTCCAAATCCTTACGCATACTGAGCTGAGGTGTAACAAGGAGAAATATCTTAATTTCTCCTTGTTTGTCCTCTTTCTATGTGTGTTGCATCCTGCAGTACACATAGAAAGAGGAAAACACCTCTTAGGATGGAATTTTTGCAGGAAGGTGCCCCTTCCGGCACAAAAACAATCCTGCATAAAACAGCTGCACCCTTGCACCATGGTGTATGGGTACCTACTCTGGCGCTATGTTGCCAAAATGGCAGGGAGAAAGGACAGGAATGCACTTTATTGCATAAATATGGTGCATTACCCCCCTTTCACTTTGGCGTAGGGCAGCACAGTAAGGTGACATGCTGCTATGCCAAAATCCCATAAATGAGGGCCTCAGTATATATAATAACACGCATCAGCACGTAAGACGTTGTACAACTAGCAGATCTATTTGCTTTCCTAGCGTTAGTCCATACATTCAACTTTATAATAAGTCTAAAGTATCTGCTGTGCGCTATCACCTGTCTCCTCACTACCAGTCCCCTCGGTTTGATGTAGCGCCAGGCAGAAATACCAGGTCTCTCAAATGTTTTGTGGTCTATATTTAGGTGGTACTAAAATTGCATAGTTGTCATCATCATCAAAAGTCTTTATTTCGGTACCATAAAAGAAGCAAGAACATTCATCTTATATGACAATAAACAGGATAACAGGTACTATAAAATACTCCCTATATAGTCTCTTGGACTTTTAAAAAACAAATATATATCCGCCAAAAACTTGACATAAAAATACGAATACATACAAGGTGCAAAGCTAGATATATTTCAGTGTTTAAGTGCTGTGTCCTATTAAAAGAGAGCTAAAGTGCCAGTGCCTGTGTAACTTTTGTTTTTATGTCAATTTTACAAATATACAAACCAATTACATAACAACTTCCATGTTAAAAGCCAAGCCCCAAATTACCGGTAGAGGGATAAAAATTTAAAATAGTTTAAAAACCAATTATTTAGAATCCAAAGTGCTAGTGATGGGTACACCCCCGATTAGTCTGTTTTTTTTAGATCTCAGTAAATTCTATTTGCACCAGACAGGCAAGTAGATAGAGCCCTACTTCTTGATGCCCAAAATTAGCCCAGAAATGTTGTTGTTGCACAAGCATAAAGTGGTCTCACATTTGACTTTAAAATGCATAGGGCATCTTTTTGGCTATGTCTCCCAAGTTGTCTACATACCGGAGTTAGCCAGTTACTTCTAGGTCTGGCGTAGGGAGCACAAGCAAAGAATACATGGCCTGTTGTTTCATTAGGGCATCAAAAAGAGGGACATCCCTTGTGCTGTGATGTATTTGTCAGCCAAGTGTTAGTAAAAGCATTAATGGGTAGGCAGCCGTATCTGAATTGAGTGTACAATTTTCTGTCTGCCTGCACTTTTATAAATTCAAGGTAACTTTCCAGCCGGCTGCCTGGTTTAATATCAGTGAACACATCAGTTAAGCAGCCATGGCGTATTTTCAAGAAATGTGTCTATTATACCCACGCCCAAAACTGTGATTTTAGTGTGTCCCTAGAGTATGTGGGCGGATGACCTTCTAGCTCCTCAGGCCCACCTATACCTGCCCGGATGGTATTTATGTATTTAAACAACCCAATTTTATGGTTTATGTCCAAGGCTGCCTGATTTAATATCAGTGAACACATCAGTTAAGCAGCCATGGCGTATTTTCAAGAAATGTGTCTATTATACCCACACCCAAAACTGTGATTTTAGTGTGTCCATAGAGTATGTGGGCAGATGACCTTCTAGCTCCTCAGACCCACCTATATCTGCCCGGATGGTATTTATGTATTTAAACCACCCAATTTTATGGTTTATGTCCAAGGCTGAAACTTCTGTATAAGCAGCAGCGTAGGACATCAGTTCGGGAGTTGTGACCAATCTACACAAGAAGAGCAATGGGCATAGGCTCGCCTGGTCATTGATAGACTTGATACCCATGTCAAGTTTCAGGGGAAGGAGGGAAGTGCTCTGTGGAAGTGATACCAAACTCCTAGGAAACTTGTTTTCTATTGTTGAGAGGATGTTGGCATTTGTGGGACCCTAGAGTTCTGCCCCATAGAGCACATTCTACACTACCTTGCAACTGTACAACTTACGTACAGGGGCTATAGGCCTGGTGTAGGAAAGGCTTAGTTGTTATATGCAGCGCAAAAGAAGGTGAGGTCCAGCTGCCATTCTCCTACGGTGGTGAATGGTCCCCTCCCCCCCTCATTGATGTATGTCTCTTGCGAGCAGGAACACTATGGCACACATTTGTTAATGGTATGTCCTTCACATATCCCACCAAAGCCATTAAAAGGTCAGTTGTAATATTCACCTCTATGATATTGCTGATTTTGTACAGTCAAACTAATGTTAGAGACAGCCCCTCCTATCCATCTGAGAACCATACACTGGTATATTAATGAGATGACTTTCAGAGACCCAGTCCTTGAGCATTATACTATGAAATTGACAACAGGGAGGTGACACAAGACATATTGTGGGGTGCCAATTAAGTGGTTTCTAAGAGGTGTCCTGATGACTTGCACATTCTAAATAGCCATTTATAACCATCCCCCTTGGGATGAATAGATATTCATTGCTCCAGTGCCTTCCACTTGTTACTTAACACTCCGTCAAGTCTGTAACAGAACTTAAAAAATGTACAAAATTATTAGTCACGTATTACTTCATACAACATAGTGAAAACTAAAACTTTAGTGAGGTAAAAACAGTACATAAACTTTGTTCTTCATGACAACTGACAGTGTTAAAGCTTTAAAAACTAGTTCCTTTACATACTGATAATAAAAGACTGAGAAATCACCTTTGGCCATTCATCCTAAATGGACTGACAGTTCCTCGTCTCCATTATGGCTTGTGGGGGCTAATGTCCTATACTGAATTATTCATTTTGACTGAATATCTATTGATCCCAATGAGGATGGTTTAAAATGGCTATTTAGAATACCAATAACAGGCATAGCCCACTTGGGCCGTACTTAAATCGCATGACACAACACCCCTGTCTCTTGAAGTTTGACTTCCTGTGATGTTTGATGGATTTGAATGCCAACTGGGGCGGGTGGTTTTCCTTAGCTATTTAATTAAATGGCTTTCCAGCCTCCTGAACAGTAATGCTGAATCAGCATAGATTGATGATATATCCCACTGAGGATTATCTAGATATAATGCACGTATCCACCTACAACGCAAAATGCTGTGCACAGGGAGGCATATGATTAATTTTTATATATATATATATGTGGCCTAAAATATTTCCCATGCTGAATGTATGCCTGTTGTTACAATACAGAGAGTAAAGTTGATTCAAAACTTTATTGAATTCAAAACACTCGCATACAAGCATGCTTTGTTTTGTACTTTTCTTTTGTTCCACTGGGATTGATTTTTTCACACCATCTTCACGGATAAAATATGTAGAATAAAATGCAAATTCGTACTTCCTATTGAAATGAAATGAAATGAAATGAAAGCAAATTTATAACGCGCAGAACTCAGCCCAATGGGCATCAAGGCGCCTAACCAAAATATTTGCAAGTCCAGAGAACTAGTTAATGGTAGGCTTTCTTGAAGTACCATGTTTTAAGGGCCTTTTTAAAGAGGGGCAATGAGGATAAAGATTTAAGCTCCAAGGGAAGTGCGTTCCAGAGACGAGGGGCGACAGAAGAGAAAGCTCTTCCTCCCCATCTGGTCTTCTTGGTCCGAGGAGTTACCAAGAGATGCTGTTGTGATGAGCGTAAACTTCTGCTGGGAACATATCCAGAAAGAAGTGATCCCAACCCATCAGAAGTTCCTGCTTTCAGAGCCCTATATGCTAGACAGATGATTTTGAAAGAGATACGATTCTCTACAGGAAGCCAGCGAAGACTCTTTCTGGCCAGAGTTGCAGAGGAAGTGCGGGGAATGTCTAGTACAAATCTTGCTGCCGCATTTTGTACTATTTGGAGATGCTGGATCAATCCCTTATTGACCTCTGCGTACAGTGAGTTGCAATAGTCTGGTCTAGAACCGACCAAGGCAACCACTGTTTCCTAGCTTCCGGGGAGAGGTAATGAACTATTCTTCGAAGAATTTTAATAACTCCCCAGCAGGTGGCCACCGTTCTATTAACCTGCTGGGTCATTGCCAGCGAGGTATCAAAGATGACCCCAAGGTTTCTAGCTGAGTGTGAGGGGACAGGGCAAGTTCCCAAGGATGGCGGCCACCATTCATTTGACCATACATCCTGGTCCTTTCCAAAGATTAGCACCTCGGTTTTATCACCGTTCAGCCGCAAGGAGTTGAGTACCATCCAGTCAGCGACTGACTGCATACAAGTCCTGAAGCTGGACGCTGAGGTGCTAACCGAATGGGCCAACTACACCATGATCTGAGTGTCGTCTGCGTATGACACTACTTCCATTCCCTGCGCTTTTACTAATCTCGCTAGTGGGGCCACGTATATGTTAAATAGGGTCGGACTTAGGGCCGACCCCTGTGGAACCCCGCATTGTAGGGATTTAGCAGGGGAGAGGTATTCTCCTAATTTGACCCTCTGTTCTCTATGATCTAAAAATGAGGACAGAAGGCTCAGCGCTGAACCCTCTACTCCCATCTCCCGCAGCCGAGATGTTAAGGTCGAGGGAGATAGGGTATCAAATGCTGCAGTCAGATCGAGTAAGACTAGCAGCGTTGTCTGTCCCTGGTCCACTTTCATTCTGATGTTGTCTGTTACAATAGTAAGTGCGGACTCTGTGCTATGAAATTTCCTGAACCCATGCTGGGTCTGATCTAAAAACCCAGACGAGTCCAGGAAGGCAGACAAGTGCGAATTCAGATGGGCCTCAAGCATCTTAGCGGGGGCAGGATGTAAGGAGATGGGCCTGAAGTTCTTCAGGATTGTAGGGTCAAGGGAGGGCTTTTTAAGAAGTGGCTTGATAATCGCTTTCTTCCAAACTGAGGGAAAGACCCCCTGTGATAGGGCACCATTCATTATCTCCAATAAGGGAGGGAGTAGTGTGTCCCTACAATCTTTTAGCACTTTGAGGGGACAGGGGTCCAAACATGAGGAGGATTTGGTCCTGTTCAACAAAGTGTTAAGGTTGTCCAATGTGATCGGTGGGAAGTTGGAGAGAGTCTTAGTGGGATCTTTGGACCAAGCTTCTAAATTTGTAAGGGCCAGGATCGAGTTGGGCTCAAGTGATTTTTGCTGTGTTTCCAAGTTAACGGAGATCTCATCGATTTTAGCATAAAAAAAGGTTGAGATCTTATCACAGAGCTCCTGTGATCCTATCACTGGGTCTGGGATTTGTAGAGAGCAGAGGGAATCTACTACCTTAAACAACTCCCTTGATGAAGTTAGAGAGGTTGTAATCTCAGAAAAGAATTCTTGTTTTGTTTTAATGACCGTAGTCTTATATTCCGCTAACGATCGTTTATAGATCTCTCTATCCATGGTATCCCATGTTTTCCTCCACTTTCTCTCCTGCCTCCTACAACCCTGTCTCATCAGCCTGAGTGTTTCAGTGAACCAGGGGGCGGAGGGTCTACGCCTTGCTGAGAACCAACGGGTAACTGGTGCTAGGGCATCTACTGCTCCAGTAATAGAGTTATTTAGTTTTTGTGCTGCCTGCTCAGCATCTAATGGCAGGGAGATAGAGCTAATGAGAGGGGCCAGGGCTTCATTAGTGATGTTTTTATAATTCCTTTTGCCCTCTCCCTGAGCCTGTCCCTTCCTCGGGGTATCTACATGAGAAAGGGTCAATTCTATTGGCACTGCCAGGTGGTCTGTCCAAACCAGCGGTTCGGGGATACCCGTCTTAACCCTAGGGTCGTTGGAAAATATGCCATCCAGCGTGTGGCCTGCCCGGTGAGTTGAACCTTTCACTAATTGAACAAAGCCACACGCTTCAAGGGGCTCCACCAAGGACAGAGTGTCTTTGGAAGTAAGATCATTTAGGTGAAAATTTAGGTCCCCTAAAATAGTAAAGTGGGGTCTGCCAACATATGGCTCCATGAATCTGAGCAGGTCACTGCTAAAGTTTGATCTAGGCCCAGGGGGCCTGTATATCAGAAGGCCCACGAAAGAAGCTGAGGGAGATGAGGAGATGAAGTAGTGCAGTACCTGGACGGGGTCAGATGGTGCCGACAGAGCATTAATACGGCAGGTAAGATGAGACTGATAAAGAATCGCCAGTCCTCCACCCCTACGCTTAGTTCTGTCGAATCTGTGCAGTGCATAACCTTCTGGGATAGCCATTAAAAAGTCATGACCTGAAGTCTCCGTGGCCCAGGTTTCCGTGACAAAGACCCATGCAGGCTTTCTGGATGTCACAAAGTCATGGAAAGCTACATTATTTTTAATAATGGACCTAGCATTGATCAGGTATCCCTTCTCTACACGAGAATTATTAGACCGGGAGCAGATATTTTGAGAGGGATAGGTAGTCAAGGGGGTGTTATCAGAGTTACCGGTGTACAAAGGGACCATGAGCTGTAGTTCCTCTGGTGTAAGCTCATGTTGGCATGTGGCGTCCCTAGGTTTCATGTCCAACCTTACCTCATCCGCCGCACCTCCCCGCGCTCCTGAATTCACCGGTCCGCCGCTCCTCGCCGCTCCTCCCCGCCTGTCCACAGCTCCTCACTGCTCCTCCCCGCCTGTCCGGCGCTCCTCCCGCGCTCATGTCCGCCGCTCCTCCTCGCGCTCCTGAATGCCGCTCCTCCCAGCGCTCCTGTTGTCAGCACGCATGTCGCGGCCGGCGCTACTTCCATGAGACTACTTTTTTTTTTCTCGTAAATTTTTTAAATAGCTTAGATTTTTAAAATTTATATAGCCTATGTCCATCTGCACACCCTGACAATTACAATGATGTATCGGGTGTGTGGATTGGCGCAGTGGTTCCCGAGTTTACCCGCCTCAAAGGTTCAAAGTTCTTCCTTTATAATAGTAGTATAGAATAGATATATATCCAAAGAAAACCCACTCCATGAAGAACAGGGAGAGGCCACTCGGGGGAGAATGATGGAAGATCTTTATTTGGTTACAGCTTGTGCATAATGCATTTCAGCCAGGTCACATGGGTGTAACTCCACTGCAGTTCTCTCACAACTACAGCTCCCAGGATGCTGTAAAACCGGGTAAGTGTTGAGAGGTAGTGGCTGAATGGATTACCCTCCATAAGTATAGGGTTAAGTACTGGAAAGGTGCAGAGTGTTCTACTTAAGAGTCTTAGCACAAAAATATGATCACTGATCTTCCTCCGGTCCCCTTCAACGTTCCAACCTCTTGGTGCATGTGCCGGCAGAACCACGAGACAGAGATACAGTGAACCCGTCTCCTTGTCAATGACAAGCTGCACCACGCAGCGGTCCAGGGTACAGGCATACACCTCGGGGTGGGCTGGAGTCAGATCAATCTCTTGAAGTCTTTTGTAGCTGTCACGCAGCAAATGCCAGTGAAGCTCCAGCCTCTTTTCGGAACGGGGCCTCCCACGAGCCTCTGGCTGGCACGAAAAATGTCCAAAGAAAACCCACTCCGTGAAGAACAGGGAGAGGCCACTCGGGGCAGAACGATGGAAGATCTTTATTCGGTTACAGCTTGTGCATAATGCATTTCAGCCCAAAGGCCTTCCTCAGATGCTGCTGTTTGGCAAAGTATAACTCCACCCCCACCTCTGAATGTCCAGAACCACTGCCATTGGCGGAAGTCCGCTGACCCCAGGTCACATGGGTGCAACTCCACTGCCGTTCTCTCACAACTAAAGCTCCCAGAATGCTGTAAAACCGGGTAAGTGTTGATAGGTAGTGGCTGAATGGATTACCCCCCATAAGTATAGGGTTAAGTACTGGAAAGGTGCAGAGTGTTCTACTTAAGAGTCTTTGCACAAAAATATGATCACCGATCTTCCTCCGGTCCCCTTCAATGTTCCAACCTCTTGGTGCGTGTGCCGGCAGAACCACGAGACAGAGATACAGTGAACCTGTCTCCTTGTCAATGACAAGCTGCACCACGCAGCGGTCCAGGGTACAGGCATACACCTCGGGGTGGGCTGGAGTCAGATCAATCCCTTGAAGTCTTTTGTAGCTGTCACGCAGCAAATGCCAGTGAAGCTCCAACCTCTTTTCGGAACGGGGCCTCCCACGCGCCTCTGGCTGGCGCGAAAAATGTCCAAAGAAAACCCACTCCGTGAAGAACAGGGAGAGGCCACTCGGGGGAGAACGATGGAAGATCTTTATTCGGTTACAGCTAGTGCATAATGCATTTCAGCCCTACGGCCTTCCTCAGATGCTGCTGTTTGGCAAAGTATAACTCCAACCCCACCTTTGAATGTCCAGAACCACTGCCATTGGCGGAAGTACGCTGACCCCAGGTCACATGGGTGCAACTCCACTGCAGTTCTTTCACAACTACAGCTCCCAGAATGCTGTAAAACCGGGTAAGTGTGGATAGGTAGTGGCTGAATGGATTACCCCCATAAGTATAGGCTTAAGTACTGGAAAGGTGCAGAGTGTTTTACTTAAGAGTCTTTGCACAAAAATATGATCACTGATCTTCCTCCGGTCCCCTTCAACGTTCCAATCTCTTGGTGCGTATGCCGGCAGAACCACGAGACAGATATATATATATATATATTAAACCTACTGGCGGTCGCAAGTAGGTAGTTATAGTTAGGACCTAGTTTCCATAGGAAATCCACAACATTCTATTTGGAATAACTTTGGCGTCGGTGGACGAATCTTTGTGAATTTCTCCAAGAAAATGGCCTCCTCAGTTTTGCTCGTTCCCTGAAAGTTTGGGGGTGATTCGTCAATTGGGGGCCGAGGAAAAAGGGGGGTCCCAAAACGTGTTTTCCCCATGCAATTTTCCGTAGGGACCTTTAGCCAGGGTTACAGCCCGAACGGCTGAACGGAATTACATGAAATTTGGCAGAGAGGTAGAGTTCTGCTCGAAGATTGTGCTTTTTGTTAAATGGTGTAAATCCGTTCAGTAGTTCTGAGAAAATTGCAAGTAAAATCGTAGCGATATCTAGAGGCGGAGTTCAGCACGCGTACGGAAATCTGTTCAATTACGAGCGCGAGCTGCATGCTGATTGGCTGTGAACTGTCTGTCAACACTCGAAACCAGGAAGTGTTGGCGGCCATCTTGTGCCTCGCTAGAACCGAGTCACAAGAAAACAGTAAAGCAAAGTTGAGAAATAAGGGAAGGGGGTAGGCTAGAAACATTCTGACCCTCTAGGCTAGCTCAGGGGGTCGTACATGGATGTTTAGGCTCTATTTTTTATTTTTATTTTTTTAAAGGAAAATTGCGGCGTATGCGTATGGAAATACATACAATTATGAGCAAGAGCTGCATGCTGATTGGTTGTCAGTACTCCAAAACAGGAAATGTTGGCAGCCATCTTGTTTGTCGCAAGAGAGGAGTCACAAGAAAACAGTAAAACAAAGTTGAGAAATAAGGAAAGGGGGCAGGGTAGAAACATTCTGACCCTATAGTCTTGGTCATGGGGGGTGGTACATGGATCTTTAGGCTCAATTTTTATTTTAAATAAAATACAAAATGGTGGGGTACTCGTGCAGTACTTGTACTCGGTGGAAAAGGTGAAAAAAAAAACTAGAAGTCTGTTTTGTTTATTCGGTCCCGAGGGGGGGGCAAATTACGGGGGCAATTTTTAAAGCTATATTTCTTTGACAGTATGTAAAACTTTCTGTTTTTTTCCCTGCATCAGTTGTACTCTCTACGCATGCGCAGCCTTGTTTGCAAGTGCACTTGTTTTCTTTTTCTTCAAGTTCGCCAAGCAAACCTCTTCTGAGTTTAGGTATTAAATTAGCCGCTTTCTTTTCCCGGGTCATGTGTGTCAACCGGTACTATACTTTTGTAATATATTAATAAACATATTATATGTATATTTATTTGAAATGTAGTGTTGAGGTGCCAAACGTTGATTACATACTCCGTCCAACCGCCATTTTAGTAGTTTTCCTCCGTTATTTTTATTATACCTCTTACTTTCATTTTACCCTGCGCATATTTTCTCTGTGATCGATGAGATTTCGTGCTACAGATACCACGGTGTTTGTCCTTGGTCTCTGATCTTATCAGACTTGGTCACACGTATCCCTAGAAACTAATTTGAAGGACGTAAGGCACAGGCATTACAACACGTGTTGGTCAACAAAAAAACATTATTAAGATTATGCATTTATCATGTGTGGTAAATGCATACTAGTTGTAAAAGCATGTGTGGAAAAGCGATATGCGTGCTAATGGTTTTGTGGTGACGATCACGGGTGCTTATGAACCGGGTCTGGGCGTGGTGGAGTCTAGGGTAGGAGGCGGTGGGGCACGCAGCTGCACTCATACAATATAGATGTAATGTAGGATTTTTAAAACTTAAAAAAAATTATTCCATAATTATCCTAGATTAAGTCTTCTGTTAGTATGTTCATTAAATACATGAATATATGTTTTTAAACAATTAAAAACATTCGCGTCTTTTTTGTATGGGGCGCCGTACATGACGTCACAAGGAAGCTTTGATGCGAAGTGTAACGTCAAAGGGTATTCTTAGCGTATGCTGAGAATGATTAGCAGTACAAACTATTGTGTGATCACTCTCTCACTGTCAAATCAGAGCACAGGGCGCGCTATGAGAATGGTTAGAAGTGCTGACTCATTGGAGATCCAATTCAGGTGTGTGGTTTATCCACAGTATCATAACGTTATTTTTTAACATGCTTAATTTTGAGGTTTGCATGAAATACTATGCTATAGGCAGATATGGATGTTTAGGGAGCGCTTATCTACATGAAGCTTGGTTATTTCCATTTACATATAGGTGTCTGAGGGAGGGAAAAGAAGTCTATGTGAATGGCGAGGATTGCACAATAGTACCAGATCACTCCCTAATTTGTACACACATACAATTGCATGGCTCTTGTATACAAGATGCGCCTAACTTGGATTGAGTTTTGTGTTCAAAATAATTTTATTGAAATGTTTTCAAAATAGAAACAAGAAAGACAATACATAAAAATAGTACATATCAATAAAACCAATCAATTGATTAATACAATTGATAATTACTAACAAAATAGGTCATGAAGTCATAATAAGTAAAATAGTCAAATAAAGGGAAAAGGAAAAAGGGTACATATTAAATCATCTCATAAGGACCATCAGAGTTACTATTAGCTTCAAAATATTGAATAAACAGCAAATTATGAATATACACAGAAAAAGGAAAACAGTAAAAACTATTACGTTAATAACAAATATGAATCAATAGGTGACCAGAAGGATTGATAAGAAGGCTGGTTATGATTGATTCCCTGTAATGACAATTGAGCACCTCTTCTTGTGAAAATGATCCAAAACCACCAGGCATTAACAGAAAGAGAAGAAGCGTCTTTCCAGCAAAAAGTAATGGATTTCAACGCTGCTGAAATTAGGAAATTGAACAATTTTGCTTCAGAATCTGGAAGGGGATGAAGGAGCACAATTGATTTACAAACCACCAACTTATAAGAAAGAGCATCGTGAATAGGTAAAATCTTCAGTAAAACATCCCAAACTTCAGACCAAAATTTTGAAATGATATGGCAATCAAATAACATGTGACGCAAGAATCCAGGATGTAAATTACAGTGCCAACAAACATCAGATGGGAGCAATTTAGCCCGATGGAGGCGTATTGGGGTCCATAAGGAATTAAACAAAATATGTGCATTGCTCTGATAAAGCGATACCGGTAACCACCCAGAAATACTATTAAGCCAAACAGATTTCCAAGAGTCATCAGACAGATAAATGGAAAGTTCAGCGTTCCAAAATGATGAAATTATATTAATGTTGGTACCTAATGAAGCAACAAATCGCTTATATAAAATAGATACATCGTTTGATGAAGATGAAACAGCATGTAAATAAATTGTCAAATCAGTCGTAACAGTAGAAGGAACACCATTTGGATAAGAGTCTAAAATGGAATTACATAGAGATTGATATTTAAATAAATCCGTCTGAGGTAACTTAAATTGTGATTGTAAATTATCAAAAGGTATAAAGGCATCATCACAGAATATATCTTTAAGGTAAAATATGCCTGCCTTAATCCAAGAGTTCCAAAAATTGATATTTCTATTCAGCTTAATAACAGGACTATGCCATAACGATACATCCATAGTAGAGCTTAAAGGAGAAGCAAAGTTCTCATCCAAATCATTAAAAATTAACCTTGATGATTTGAGTATAGATGAGCGATGTACAACAGTAGATTTATGAGACATTGTGAGTAAGGAAAGCAATGGAAAAGGAGCAACAATTGATTTTTCTATGTCAAACCAGATAGGAGGTTTAACTAGAGGAGAAACAGTGAACCACAAGGAAGTTTGTTTTAATATGAATGCTTTATGATAGTGAAAGAAGTCAGGAAGGCCAAATCCTGCATTACATTTAGGGATTTTAAATTTTTTATAAGCAAGTCGAGGAGGCTTGTGAAGCCATACAAATGCAGACAACAATTTATCAACATCTTTATAAATTTGTAATGGAAATTGGGTGGGAATCATAGCAAGGGAAAAAATATTTTAGGAGCAATATTCATTTTTATAGATTCCATTATTCCCCACCATGTACGATGGAGAGAAGACCATTTAGAAGTTTTATTTTTAACGTAATCGAGTATAAAAGTACTGTTCAACTTTAACGTTGAAGGTAAGGAGGACGAAAATAAAATACCCAAATATTTCAGCTTGTCTTTTTGCCAAACAATATCAGATAAAGGTAACATATCAGACGTACAGAGAACATTTAAAGGGAAAAATTCTGTCTTATTAACATTAAGTTTGTAACCTGAAATAGCAGAATATTTAGTTATAATATCTAATAATGAGGGAACAGATGAAATGGGATTACTAATAAATAACAATACGTCATCTGCATACGCTAAAGTTTTAATAGTGACATCATTAATTGTAATACCTTGAATATCATTGCAATTACGTATATAATTAAGAAAAGGTTCTATTCCTAACAGAAATAGAAAGTGGTGAAAGGGGACAACCCTGCCGAGTTCCTCTGAAAAGGGAAAATTGAGTAGAAATTTGGCCATTAATAAATAGACGAGCAGTGGGAGCATAATATAACGCAGAAATCATACGAATAAAAGATGGACCAAAATTAAATGACAATAGGGTTTGAAATAAGAATTGCCAATGAATTTTATCAAAGGCTTTTTCTGCGTCTAAAGCCATGACCCCAGCGGGTTCCAGTAGGGTAGAACTTTGTTCTATAACATGTAACAGGGTTCTAGTGTTATTAGCAGAATATCTATTTTTCATAAGTCCAGATTGATCGGGGTGAATAATAGAATGGAGTATTGGAGTTAACCTAGAGGCAAGTATTTTAGCATATAATTTACAATCTTGATTTATTAAGGATATAGGGCGGTAACTGGAAACTAGGGTAGGATCTTTATCAGGTTTGGGAAGCACAACAATTAAAGCATCAGTAAAAGAGCCGGAAATGGTCCCAGAAGAGCTAAAGTGGGAGAAAAGCTGGAATAAATAGGGTAAAAGATGAGGTTGAAATTCTATATAAAATTCCGCAGGGATACCATCAGAGCCTGGGGATTTATTCTTTTTAAGTGAGTGAATGGCTTTCAAAATTTCATCAGTAGTAATAGGCAAATCCAATGTAGTTCTATCTAGGGGGGAAATCTGTGGCAAATCACAAGCATTCAAAAAGGTATCAATTGACGAATTGTCACAGATATCAGGTTTGTTATACAAGTTTGAATAAAAATCTAGAAACTCTTTGACAATATTATTATGTGATAACGCAACCTTACCCTGAGGACCACGGATTGAAGTAATTTGTGTCTTATCTCGTTTAATGCGTAGATAATTTGCAAGAAGTTTTCCAGATTTATTAGAATTGAAGCGAAATCTAGCATTTGAATTAGCAAGTTGAATCCCAGCTCGTTTACTAAGAATAGAATTAAATTCATAACGAAGTTTCTGTAATTCAGTTTTGTAGTGGAGATTATTAGAAGTAATAAATAACATCTCAAACTTCGCTATTTGCTTCTCCAAGTGTTTAATATTAGCATTGAACAATTTATTCTCATGAGCCATAATAGAAATTGTAGCCCCTCTAATATAAGCCTTAAATGCGTCCCATCTATTGATTACAGATGTAGAGTTGTCTGGATTAAACAAAAAATAATCTTGAATAGCCTGTAATAGTTTAGGTTTGTTATGGTCAAGAAGGGCAATACCAGTATTCATACGCCATCTAGTTTGTTTAGTAAAATTGGAGGAGATATTTAAAATAAAAGAAATTAAAGCATGATCCGAAATATCAATATTACCAATAACCGGTGAAGTTGCAGTTTGAATAAGAGAAGGAGAAAGCAAAAAATAATCAATTCGTGAATGAGAATTATGAGGGTTGGAGAAAAAGGTAAAACATTTATCAGTAGGGAAGTGTAATCGCCATATGTCAACCAATTTAGTAGTTTGGGTAAACAATTTAAAGGCATGAAATGCTTTAGGGGGACAAAATCTAGTTGCAGATAACCTGTCTAACAATGGATCAGCAATAACATTAAAATCACCCCCAACAACCAATGGAACATTACCCAACTTCAGAACTTCAGTAGTGATAGTGGACCAAAAAACGGGGTCATCCGCTGTGGGACCATAAATATTGAGTAAAAATAAGGTAGAATCATGAATTTTAATTTTAACTAGGATAAATCTACCCTCAGAATCCGAAATTTTATTCAAAACCTGACAATGTAGCCGTTTTGCAAAGAAAATAGCAACTCCATTTTTCTTTCCAATAGCTGGAGAGGAAACAATAGTGTCTACCCAATTTTTTATTCATATAATGTAAAACCTTATCTTCAACATGAGTTTCTTGAACAAAACAAATATCAGCTTTACAACTACCTAATTAGTCCAAAATTTTAGTACGTTTAACTGGATGTCGCAAACCTTTCACATTAAGAGAAACAACTTTAATATTATGAACAGTAGCCATTAGAAAAAGAAAAACAAGGAAAAAAGGCTTTGGAACAAGAAGAGATGAAGAAAAGCAGAATTGAGAGACAGCTTAAAATAGTAACTCCATAAGTAGGAACAGAAAAAGGAGAAAAAGAAAATAGGGAGAAAAGAACAAACAAAATACAGAAATAGAAACATAGAAACGCACACACGTTCCACAAGCATGGCCAAAACCGTTGAAGCCCAAAAGATAAGGAGAGTCATAAATGTGTCATTCAATTTCTGACTAGAAGGAGTCAAGTGTTGGGGTCATGAGTATCCATTGAAGGTGAAGATTGTTGCTCAAGGAATTGGCTCAGCTCCTCAGGACATTGAAAGCATTTGGAAAAGTTATCTTTCCATATGCGCATTGTAGAAGGATCAAATAGTCCATACTTGAAACCAAGGCTCCTGAGCTGTGGACGACAAGCAGAGAACTCCTTGCGGATAGCAACCGTCTCCTTAGCAAAGTCTTGGTGAATAAAAATGTTGTTACCATTCACCATAAGTGAAGGAATGTCTCTTGCAGCTTTCCTTATCAGTACAAGATGATGATGGCGCAGCACCTTGAATATCATTTGCCTGGGTTTAGTAAGGCGAGGGCTACGATGAGAAGGTATTCTATGGGCTTTGTCCACTTCAAATTTTTCCGGAAACTTGATGTTCAAAAGACCTGGAAGCAAAGATTCCAAATATAATCGACAACTAGAACCTTCAACTTCTTCAGGCAAATTAAAAATGCGAAGGGTATATTGCCTATTTCGATTTTCTAATTCCAAAAGGTGGGCATGCATAGGAAGAATTTTAGCTGCCAGAGGAGCGAGAGCATCTACTTTATTCTTGCTATCCTGTATTTTGATGGAATTATCTGAAATTTTCATTGACATAGAAGCCATATCTTTGCGCACACTTTTAATATCAGAGGCAATAGCTTCAGTATTAATTCTGAGTGCTTGAATTTCTTCCAAAATTAAGGAGAGAGAAGGCTCAGATGACTCCACCACTTTAGATTTAACTGGAGGAGGGGAGACTTGCTGCTTTCATTTAGTGCTGACAGGATTTTTATTTTCCATTGTGAGAGGAAAAAATACACAGAAATTCGAAAATAAACCCAAAAGTGAGTTACAGGAGTAATGATATGAAGAAAATAGTGAAAAACTCCAGAAAGTCACTAGTGCAGCAGCTAAATGGGACTGTGGGCGTGGCTAGGCCCAAGCCTGGCCCTTTCCTAAGAAGCACTCCTCCCCCTGAGCATACCAAGCAGGCTCTACCTTCAAGAGAGGCTGGGAGCAGGAACCAGGAGGCAGAAAAACAGGCTTCCAGCTAAGGGAACTGCAGGAAAATCGCCACACAGGTAAATAATCAAATCAGCAGGCCAGCGCTCCCATTTTCTGAAAGTTTCTGACAGAAATTCATCGTATATTGGCCAAAACGGGCCGAAAACGGGACGAGCGTCACTCGGCGGCGGCCATCTTGGTTGACGCGCTCGCGCGTCTCCCTGGACTGAGTTTTGAAAGGTAGTCCGACACCTGCTATCATGACAACGTTCATTTTACTGGAAACTGGAGTTATTTACTTTGAAATAATGGCGATTGTTGTGCAATGTTAGCAGGCATCGGTAACTGAGCGTGTGGTTTCATTAAAAAAAAGTTTTGTTTACTCCTCTGCATGGGAAACTGGATGTTTCCATCTGGCTGTCGATTTCGACCTTGAAAGTAGAGTCAACCAAATAAGTCGTATAAGAGGTCGCAGTTATATCTGGTACAGAAACATTTGTCCTTCAAGTAGCAATCACCTGCACAGAAGTGCATGATTTATTAAATACAGACGTGCTCTTGGATTTTAGGGAGTTAATTTAGAGTATCTTTAATGTGTCCTTGACTACGGGGTTACCTTATTTTTTTTAAGTTAGAAGCAGTGGCCTTGTGACTTCTGTAGAAAGTATATTTGGTGTCTTTTTGGTATTTTTTCATTCGATTTTTTCCAGCATCTTTGGTGGATTGCGCTTAATACTCGCATTAGTTGCCGGTGTGCTTTTATTAATTTGTTTACATAAATATGGATGCACATCCTGCAGCAGACGATAATATGTCCCGGCTGTTGCTGCTTCGCAACCGAATGATTAGTTATTACGGAGTGCTGCCTTTGGCTACATTGAGTGGAGCTTATGGATTATCGTTTCGATTTTCCTTTTTCACATGCGTTCAACCTGTGTTCCATTGCTTGAGCTGTGATTTCGACTGGGCCCTGGATTTGTGTCTCTGCAGTACAGTGTCTCCCAACGCGGATTATGACCAGCTGATGAGCCCCTTACTGGTTCATGACGTGCTCTGTTCTGGCGGTGGGATTATGGCTTTAGCAGCGACACATGCAATAATGGGACGTTGGAATATTTTTGCAGCGGCGCTTGAGTTCTTGGCATGCAGTTACATTAAAGATGACCCGAGTTTTCCTCCAATGGTGATAGAGGCTCCGGTCGTTGAGGAACATGTATTTTCATTCCCACTATTGAATTGGATGGCTGAAATGTTTTCAGATGAGAACAATGACTTCCTGTTGGAGGCTGTTGCTACATACTGTGCTTACACGCTGCTGGATTAAGACTCTTTGATTTTTCTACGTATTCTTTATTATTTGGTTACTGCTTTCTATCAAAGAGCGAATAACTTTTTTTGGGAAATGTGAAATTGACTCTGCATTTTAGGCTTGGACTCTGCGTTCCTAATTCGCCCACGTTTATATCACGTGCTTTGATCAAGAAAGGGTGCCGTGGGGCTGAGCGTTGCACTCACACCCTGTTAAGTTAGCATGGGTTTCTTAGAAGCTTACACACTATTTATGCTTTCCTGCTCTGTTTTGCACACAACACGTACTTGTGATATTGTTTAGAGAAGGCTGAGTATTTTGCTTTATATGAGAAAAATTTGGTATGCTAGATTTGTAAACTGCCTCGCTAGTTTTGTGTGTATAGTGAGAGCATGGAACATCAAGGTTATATTGAATACTGTGTCTGTTATTCAGAATGATCCTCGCACTTTCGAGCCATAATACATATGGAGGTGTGGCCACCTCTGATACTTGCGCCTTTCATAATCCATTGTGGAGGCAAAGTTACACACAGTTGGAGAACATTCGTATCTTGACAGTTTGTGGAGCACTGAATGTGATCCACTACTGCTGAGAACCAGAGGTATAGGTCTGCCCATGTAATCCTAGGAGACTTTCTGTAGTTATAAACTAATCTGCTAGATAGGGAGGGTGAAATGTAGGTATATTTTAAATTTGTTTACCTTTAGCATTATAGGATGCCAGTCAGTCAGTCAGTCAAAATACTTTATTTCGATAAATCAATATCATAAAAAGACAATAGCACTATACAAATATTCACACCAGAAAATGCATAATTAATTAATTAATACAGAATAAAATCATGATTATTTACACAATCTATATTATTTACAAATGAGGTATAAAAAATACATTCCATTATAAATACATTTTAAAATAGATTAAAATACCATAAAAAGAGGTCAGTTTGATCGGTCATCATAATCACATACAAATTACAATAACACGAAACAATTTCATAGAATAGGCAATTCCTATAATATGGACAATATACAATTACATTCATTACAGAACCATGGTGGAAGATGTATTGTTCATATTCCTCTTCTTTATCCTAACAGCCCCCACTAGGAAGTTGGCAACACGGAACATAATCCTTGGGGTCTGCAATAACTGTAAAAACAGGAGAGCTGGCTTAACCTGGATAAACCCTGCCTCTTTTAGAATAGGGATCAGGTATTTCGTTCTTACTGCCGTGTAGTGTCCACAGAACATCAAAAAATGCAATGTGTTCTGGGTCGAAAAATTATCACAAGTACACGGCATTGCATTATCTGGGGTGCTCCAGGTTGGAAAATGTCCGAGGTTCAAATGGATCAAATTGAAACGAAAACGGGTTAAAAGAAAACGGTGATAAGGTTTATTCACAGTCGTTAAATACAATTCGGGGCCTGCTTGAGTGCTCATAATAATGCTAGCCCTCACCGTTGGTTTCTCTAGTTCCATTTGTTCCCTCTCCAAACTTAGCAATTCTCCCATCATGCCTTTAATCAGAGCAATGTCCTTAGTTGTTATGGAGGCCGGGGAAAAGAAGAGCTCTGGTCTCCCTAGCTTTACAAGGCTGTCTTTAATGTACGCTAGCCATGGGATTTTATGTACTCTATCTAGCTGCAAACAATCTTTTAGTATGCTATGGTTAAGGGGGATTTCTTGGTTCAGCCAAGTCTTTAACCATGCTAGAACAGGAGCCACTTTAATCAAATCTGTGATATATACTACTCCTAATTCAGTGTGAATTGTATATGTTGGAGTGGACTGTGGAACTGAGAGAACAGCTCTTAAAAATTTATTCTCAGTAATCTGTATACTATCCGGGGAACAGTATCCCCAAATTGCACTCCCATATGTCGCCACAGCAAGACATTTCACTTTATATATTTTTATTAATGTTGCTATTGGCCTCGCTCCCAATTTTTTCGCGAAACCCTGTAGAGCAGAGGCTGATCTTGCAAGGGAAATATTTCTATTTTTTAACTGGGGACCCCAAGTGCCTCTCTCATCAAATGTGATTCCCAGGTATGGAAAGGTGGCTACTCTACATAGCTCTTGCTTGCCACATGTAAATGTTTTCAAAAACTTATTTTTATTTCCCTTACCCATTATCATAATTTGCGACTTCCTTACATTTATCTTCAGGTCCAAAGAACCCATGAAATCTTCAAAAGCATCCAGGAGGCGTTGGAGTCAAACCCCAGTCCGTGAAAGCAAAACGGCGTCATCCGCGTATAGAAGAACTGGAATTCCAAGTTCACCTACACGAGGGACGTCAAGAGTTGCCTCCTTTAAGGCTGGTTCCAGGGTATTTATGTAGATGGTAAATAGGAGGGGTGCCAGAATGCACCCCTGCCTAACGCCCCTTTCGGATTTAAAATGACTCGTACAACGACCCTCCGGGGTAACTCTAACTGATGCTATGAGATCAGTATGCAAGTCCGCTAAAAGATAAACAAGTGCCCTATCCTGGCCCATCTCAATTAGGATTTGCCACAGTTTTGAGCGATTTACAAGGTCAAAAGCAGACAAGAGGTCCATGAACCCCAGGTACATGGACCCCTCCTTAGCCCTGGTGTATTTATCTACCAGTAAGTGCAGATTAAGACCTTGGTCTATCGTACTCCTTTTTGGTCTAAAACCATACTGAACATTTGATAGAACCCTTTTCTCATTTAACCAATCATTCAGTTTGGATAAAAAAACCTGGCCCAGTATTTTCACCGATGAATCAATCAGTGAAATCGGTCTATAACAGGAGGGGTCTTGCCTATTACCTTTTTTGAAAACCGGTATGATAATTGATTTTTTCCAGGAGGCCGGGATATTGTCCTGTTTGAGAACGTTAAAAACATTAGATAAAATTTTAGACCAAAATTTCGGGGCACATTTGAAGACATCACCTGGTACCCCATCGGGGCCCGGTGCCTTATTTTTCAGAGTCAACTCTATTGCCCTTTCCACTTCTGCTGCTTCAAAATTGATGGCAAGAAGCTCTGAATTACTTAGTTCCGCTACCTCTACTTCAGGGATTACAATAGGGACATCTGCACTATTAATTCCAGCATAGATCTGTTCAAAGTGATGGATCCAGCCCTCGTCTGGGATATTCGCATCAAGGGGGGTATTCTCATCATCGGAAAAGAGTGGCTGATTTATGATTTTCCAAAATAAGCTACTATTTTTTATTGTTCCAGGGTCGAGAAGTTGGTCCCATGCTGTATCTTTCAAATCCCTTTTTCTTTCAAAAATAGCTTTTTTGTATACAGTCCTTGCTCTAGTTATGTCAACACGATTTTTAGGCATCGCTTTCAGTGCTTTAAGTAACTCCCCATGCGCCTTCGTGCATCTTTTATCGAACCATCTTTTTCCCAAGAGTGGCTTCTGACTAGAATCAATCTGTAAACTGTGGTTTATTTCTAAGCAGATATTGTCAAACGCCAATATAACCTCTTTGTTTTCAGTACGATTCGCTAAGCATATTGCAACTTCATCCTCCACTTTAGACAAAACCTCTGGAAGAAATGTATCAGGGATTATTTTTGTCCATTTTAGCCTGCGCTTCTGATCTTTAACGGCAACATTTAGTCCCCCTCTATATGTCACCGTTTTTAATGAAAGTAGGTCTGTATGCCTTACTTCAAGTAAAACAGGATTATGATCACTAAACACTGATACCTCTGTATAATAATTTATCACATTATTCAACAAAAAAGAAGACATAAAAATATAATCTATAATGGTGCCATCGTCATTTCCTTTAAAAGTAGGGGACCTACTTGTACCCTCCCCGCAGCCTGTCTCATATAGGTTCCATCTTGCAAGAAAGATTTCAAGTAACTCTCCTCGCCTGGTGTGTTCCATGTGGGTTGGTAAGGAGAGGGGAGGACCTTCATCATCCTGACTCATACATGGCAGGATGCAAGGGTGGATATTAAAGTCCCCTAATAATATTAATTCAAAAGTATTTACATTTGCACTATAGACTCACAGAAATTTGTCCAGTACTTCCAAATTTTGACTGGTACATTCATTAGCGTTAGAATTATAAAAATTCACAAAAAGAATCTTGGCCTTATCCTGAGTGGAAAGCTCAACAATCAAACAGTTTTCACATCCCGAAAAGCACTCAACTAGTTTTCCTTTTATATCCAATTTAAAAAGGATTAACAAACCTCCCTTGGCTCTTCCTGCAGCACTGCCAATTGCAGGGTTGCAAAAGTGGCTGTAGCCATCCAAAGAAAAACTATTAAATTGATCCCATGTCTCTTGTAGTGCAATAATGTCAAAGGATTTCAATGTCTTTAACCAATCAGCATTTCCAATTTTATTCTTTATACCTGCAACATTCCATGTAGCAATTTTTAATAACGGTACCGGTGATTGGTCAGTGCTCCCCATAGTAATAGGCAGTCAATCATTTTCCTCTAGAGAGGATAGAGCTGTATAACGATTGTATAACTGTAGGGTATAATCAATTTGCCTATTTGCTAACTGATAACAATACCTTTCCCCATTATTTTGACATTGTTGGATATTTGGAACATTTGGAACTCGAACTGCCACCTCCCTTCTGTGCCCATTTGCTCGATACCTATTCTGAGGTGGTGTTGGACATTTCGTGTTATCCAAATGATTATAGAAAAAGCCAAGGGGTCTAACACATACAGAGTTTTCCTCAGTTGGTAAGGATGCTGCTCTGAGGAGGACTGTTGCCACGTGTTGGGGATGCTTAAAATTTACAATAATACAATCCCCTCTTGATCCCTTTCTAGTGTTGCCAATCCAGCTGACTCTAGGAGTAGATATTATATAATTTGAAAATGCAAAAGGAAACCCACAATTCCTATTTAACCATGCAAGTGTTTTATTTTTTAGAGCTGCATGGGTTTCTAGTCTAGAGTCAGTCAAACAGGAATCAACCTCTGGAACATTTATTAATACCACTGTATATGGAACGCACTCTGGTGGGAGGTTTACAGGGTTTTTCCTCCTAGGCCTACTTCTCCCGCCCATTTCTCCCCCAGCTACGGAGTTCTGGCTAACAGTATGTGATGTAGCTGGCTGTACTGGTGGTTGTACTATTGGAGTTTCCCCCGAAGATAAAGTAGAGGGTGGATTTTTCTGTAAACGTGAGGCTGGGGGATTCTGTGCAATAACCGCTGACCCTGTATTCCTGGTACTAACAGATGTTCCAAATGTACCAACAGGAGCAGGTGCTGCAGCCCCGGCTATAGTATTTCCAGTAAAGATAAAGGGGCCAGAGAGGGGGCTCGTAGATGTGTGAGGCCGAGCCATATGGGAATCTAAGAGGCCCCCTAATCTAGAGATCTCTTGTACGACCTGCTCTAATTTAGCCACCAGTGGTCTAATCATTGCTTCTAGTTTTGACTCAAAGATGGTTGCCAGAAGCTCTATATGGTCAGGGTGTAGAATATTTTCCTCAGCGTTATTTGTGGGATTTAATATACTTCCACCGCTGTGTGATGTAATAGGAGAAGTACCTGCATTTTTTGACTTCCGGCCCACCACCTTTTTAGCAGGGACCTTCCTACATGCCCGCACTATTCTCCGGACCGGGGAATGAGTTGGTGATTGCACTGGGGAGGGTGTTGGGCTCCTACTAAGAATAGAATCAGTTGTAATTACCCGCTCGTCTGGTGTCTTCGTGATGGATGCATCACTGGTGACAATGACTTTAGGGTTATTCTCACAAATATCTGGGTGAGGCAATGGGGAAGTGGACAAGCTCAACCCTGTCTCTTCTGGGCTTGCCCTGTTTAATGATAATCGCCTTTCTTTATTTATTTTATTAACTACCATAACAAGATAGTTATCTATTGTCCTTGTATCATTAACGGCTGCCGGTTTTGCTACTCTAGGCTTTGACATATTAGAACCAGTGATACTAAACACACAAAGAAAGATGACTAACAGTGTCTCTGTTGAAGTGAATGACAGTTCAATATAGTGTTTAAGGCCAAGAAGCAAAATTCACTTAAGAACCATAAAATATTATTATTTCTTACAGTTAGTCCTGAATCCTGGGAGTAAGGCCAAAGTCTATGGCCCGGCCCGGCCTCTTCTGGCCCCTGACGGCCACAGACGGCCCCGCCCTTGTCCCGGGCTTCTCCCGGGCGCGCCCGCGCACGTCCCGCGGGACGAGGAGGCGCGGGATCCTTTATGCGCCTCCCGGCGCTTCCTGATTGCGAGGGCGGCGTCCTTGCCGCAATGAGGCTGCTGGGGGTTGTGGTCTCAAACGGCCCCCGGCGGAGCCAAGCCCGGCCAGGAGCACCACAGCGAGGGACAGAGAATGGCGGAGCCAAGTCCGGCCAGGAACACCACAGCGGAGCCAAGCCCGGCCGAAAACACACAGCGGAGCCGAGCCCGGCCGTGTGCAGCAACTGGTCAGTAGAAGACGCCTCCCCCAGAACTCTGTGGCGCGGGAACCTTTATGCGCCTCCCGGCGCTTCCTGATTGCGAGGGCGGCGTCCTTGCCGCGATGAGGCTGCTGGGGGTTGTGGTCTCAAACGGCCCCCGGCGGAGCCAAGCCCGGCCAGGAGCACCACAGCGAGGGACAGAGAATGGCGGAGCCAAGCCCGGCCAGGAACACCACAGCGGAGCCAAGCCCGGCCGAAAACACACAGCGGAGCCGAGCCCGGCCGTGTGCAGCAACTGGTCAGTAGAAAACGCCTCCCCCAGAACTCTGTGGCGCGGGAACCTTTATGCGCCTCCCGGCGCTTCCTGATTGCGAGGGCGGCGTCCTTGCCGCGATGAGGCTGCTGGGGGTTGTGGTCTCAAACGGCCCCCGGCGGAGCCAAGCCGGGCCAGGAGCACCACAGCGAGGGACAGAGAATGGCGGAGCCAAGCCCGGCCAGGAACACCACAGCGGAGCCAAGCCCGGCCGAAAACACACAGCGGAGCCGAGCCCGGCCGTGTGCAGCAACTGGTCAGTAGAAAACGCCTCCCTGGAGGATGCTTTTTCCGTTTGTATTTCATAGAATAGTAACAATGCTGATAACCTTGTTTCTGATAATATGTTTGGTTGTATTTTCTAAGGTACTGTGCATGAGATTACGGCGTTAGAAATAAACATTTCAAAGTTGCACGTGTCTTTATTTACATCTTGTTTTGGACTGGTGTAAGACTATATTGAAAGAGTGTTTTTGTTATCCACTTTACTTCATGTAATCTAAGTTGCATGTTCTGGGTTGACTAGTCATTGGTGTTTTTGCTCTAGGGCGAAGAACCAATGAGTCACTGATTGCTAGTTTGGTAGGGGTTTGTGTAGTAAGGTGGGTTTTGGTACACCGTAATTCACTGAGGTCCTAAGTCTTCATGCACAGTTCTGTGTATGAGCAGAATTTCTGGAACTGTAGTTAAAAACAAAAAGGCTCGATAAAGGGCTTGCACTTTCAATATGAATATAAAATAGAAGAATAGTTGATAATCACAGCTAAGGAATGCAGCAATTAGATGTGTGTATGTGTGGATGATGTGTAGATTGAGTGGAAGATGAAAAACATGAAAAATAAGAAAGGTTGGAGAGACTCAAACTACCCACTGCATTGTCAGTGAAGTGGATCTTTGGATTTCCAGGTCATTACACAGATAGGGTGTCGGATTCTGCAGTGGGAGCAAGAGAAACTAGTACAACAACTAAGGAAGAAAGCTAGTGCATAAAGTACACACAGTTGGGCAGATTTACAAGGTTGTGGGAAAAATGATGCAAAAGTGGCACAAGGGGCTTGTAAACCTGTGGTAGAAAAGACGCAAGAAAGGACAGAAGTGTGCAAATTACCCACTGCTATTCACGGATAGTAGTTACCAAGAAGGCTAAATAAAGGACCTGCACTTTGAATTTGAATTAAAGAAGAATAATTGATAAGCTTAGGCAAGAATGGTAGCAAGTAGGTGTGTGTATTTGTGGTTGTTGTGTTGATTGAGTGGAAGAAGACTAGGGTGAAAAATTAGAGAGGTTGCAGAGATGCAAACTTTCCATTTCTTTGTAAAGGAAGTGGGTGTTTAGTTTTCCAGTGCATATATATATTCACTGAAAAAACCATAGGTTTCAGGCACGTTATAGTTAGGAATTAGCATTTAAAAAACCTTAGAAATTCACTTTGCTGCTAAGTTTGCCTCAATAAAATCTTTCTTGCCTTATATTGGATTCGTTTGGTCATCTGTTCCGTTCTTGGGAACTGGAGTTGCAGTCTGGCTACTTTGTGCATATATATATATATATCCAAATCACAAAGTTGCTCAACAAGGGTTGCGGATGGCCCCGCGGGAAGTGGGGTGAACGCCGGCAGAGCACGCCGGTGTTTCAATAAATCCAACTCTTTCCAAAGTTCTATATCACGCTCTCAGATTCCCAAAAACACCAAACGAGTCAGCAGAGTCCAAGGGTGTTTATTGACACCTTACGACATGTTTCGGCTTCCACGAAGCCTTGATCACGTAAGTTTGTGCATAGCGTGTGAACAAAGTAAATACTTTTCAGAAAACATAAACAAAGGACTCAGGTCACAAGTAAAAAAGTGTGACGATTGAATTATGAGTCATATCTATCAACTGTGGACACAGCATGCCCTTTGTGATCTGCATATCGGTAGACTGTTACAAGATGGCCGACACACTTTTTTACTTTAATGTCCCAAGGCATTATGGATTTTGAAGTCCTCTGAGGAAGAGAGATAGACTCTCGAAATGCGTCAGGCGATTCGCGTTTATGGCTGTCTGATGTAATAACCCTTGCAATACCTCCAAGTAGGCTCTGTGGTAAATAAATAATTAATTACCGGTACTATTTTTGAATACATTGAATAAAACAGATAGCTCAATAAGTAAGAGACAGGATTCGAGGTATCTGAGTCTAACAGGCTTTAATCAGGCATAAGGGAAGGGACAGGAACGGGATAGCCTGCACGGAAATAGAATGGATGGCAGCTGCAATGCCTCATCGACAGTGCAGCATATATATAGTATAATACATTACAATACATTGCATACAATAGGCGTAGCAGTAGGCGTAACTCGTAGCAGTCGCGAAAGATAAGCATAAATGGGTGTAACAAGAAGGCGTGTACAGGGCGTATACATAGACATGTGGTATGAAACGTCACAGAAATGTCATGAGTGGGTGGAAACATGGAGGGGGCTATCTGAGAGCAGCTGGGACCTTTAACCTAGTGGTGCGCGCAAACGGGCAATGACGTGTTACCAGGGAGAACTGGGGGCTATGACTTCTGCACTAGAAGAGGAGACTAAAGTCTACGGTGTCAGGACGACATGTACCTATGGCATATCTGGTATCTTGTGTTTGGAGTACATGTTGATAGAAACTAAAAGCTATCAGGGCAGAGGCTACTTGACACTAAGACTGGTGCATGCATTTATTCTTTGTGTAATGCGTGTGCTATGAATATTAATACAGTATTTCTCCTGCATGGAGACAGAAAGACTAGACCATAGCTGAAACTGTTGATGCGGTTCAGTAGCTTAGGAATGCAAAGACGAGAGGCTGGACTGATAACTAGAAGCATAACATACTCTTGGCAGACAGGCAGGCAGAGCCAGGCCGGGCCGGGCACCGCGCTGCGCGAAAGGAAGTAAGTGAAGGGTCAGGGATGCAGGTGGGGGCTGCATCGCTCCTCGGAGTGAGTTCAGGAGACTGGAGCTTGAATCTGGTGTCCGGGCCCTTTTGAGGCCTAGAAACGGGGACAATTCAATGAATAATCGTGCACACTGTAAACGTGGCAACATGGGCCTAATACTTGTTGCTTTCACGAGAACTGGAAACTGGCATACTAGAGTTGGACACAACTATAATTGCGTCTTTAATCGATCATAGGGGGATACATATGCATATTAATCATGCACATATAACATAGGATGGGGAACACGTAGGCACATATAGCATGGCAAAATTTACTTTTCCACATTCCCTCCTTGTGCCCTACGTTTCCATCAGGAAACATCAATATTCATGATACCATCTATCTGTTCATATAGCATCATTTGCTCGTCTCGAATTGTCTTGGAACGGGACTTAGGACTAGGAATACAGGATGTAGCACACAAGCCGCAAATCGCAGGGCCACATTGTAAACAGAGGCAGCAACTGAATATGATCATTACTGCTATACCTAGGAATGACAATACTTTCCATCCCCAGGCAGATATGATACTCCAGAGCCAACCGGACTATGTCCAGGTGCCTGGATTCTGGTGTAACTGATGGGCAATTTTATGAAGTCTGGTTATAGCTGAATAAACAGACGGCGCGTTATTAGGAATGAAAATGCAGCAACTAAATCCGATGACTCTACAAGCTCCTCCCCTATCGGCCAGTATGACGTCAAGGACGAGACGATTTTGGAGCACGACAAATCTAATGGCAGATTGCTCTTCGGTTAAATTACCTAGAGCGGAAGTAGTCTCATTCACTACTGCTTCAAGGGTTCTGGTTAACCTACGTATTAACTTACTATTCTGGACAGGGCCTATAAAGAAAAAGAAACCTTTATTGAAGTCTTGATATTGTTCTAGAGTAGTTTCAGTTTGATCGACAATTGGGGGCTCGATCTCCCTTCTATGTCTAACGTGTACTAGATGTGTGTTTCTGTGATAATCAGATGGGGCTAGGAAAACTGGTGGGAGTAGGAAGGCAATGTAACATGTTCCATCCCAATCGAGGGGCAGACGAACATATGCGGTCTGACCACAAACAAAATAAGAATGACGTGTCACTATACTCGACCACAGTAGTACAATCACTATGTCCTACATGTGCGGAACCGTTCTTTCTGACACATAATTCGCCTTTAACTGGTAGAACTGAAATAGCAGGCAAATCTGGAGTAGTCTCGGACTGAACATTCAAAACCATGAAATTCGAGGAATAATTACCTAAATCATATACTTCATTTTCTAGATCTAACCCTGTTCTATGGGAAAGACCTTGCTTGTCTGGGAAACATGTTCGATTCAGAAGGGACATATCGGTGGAGGATGACGTTAATGTGGACCATGCTCCACACGAACCATTGTGTGAAAACGGATAAGGAAAAAGTGGCAGAACTCCCTTTGATGTCTGGAAAGGGGGAAGTCGACCACACACCCAACAATTAGTGGCATTGCTGGTCTGGTGTGAATAGTGTAACATTCTGATAAATGTGTTATTACGCATAGCAAGACGATAGGATAACTCGTGAGGAGGCAGATCACTAAATGTGTGCTCTACTGTAGCATTAGGAAACATATGTACATGTGAAATAGGAAAACATAAATGAAAAGCATAACTTATGCAGGTAACCATAAGACTCAAAAACAATAAAAAGAATAGAACGATAATACATCTTTTAGAGTTTTGACTAACTCTCTCACTATGTGGGTCTATCTCATACATGTCAGGAACCTGTCTAACCGCTTCACCCGAGAGGGACTTAAACAATTAAACTGGCTGACTTATTTTACTAGACCGGAGTTTTGCTTTATACTCCTGCTGCGGAGTTTTCTCTAACAGGGGAAGTTTAGAGTCTGTGTCTGGACAGTCCTTAAGAATGGGGCAGTCTTTGATAAATGTCTTTGGCCGTAATCCATGGAATTTCTTGATGTGGCTGGTATGTACCCAGCCCTTGCGTCCTTCGAGCTTGACTGCGGTCCTTGTTGTTAATAACACCAGCTGGGGCTCCTTCCAACGGGGCTCCAACGGACTTGAACGATCAAAATTGCGCACCAGGACGAAATCCCCCGGAACGACTTCATGCGGTTTTGCCTCAGTGTTGTCTGGAAAAACAGCGGCAACCTGTGAACGATAAGAGTGTAGGGCAGACATCAAGGAAGCTAGGTAATCTGTCAGCATATTACTGGAAACGTCTGTAATTTTTCGGGGCATAGGTGTACCCCACATGTTTGGAGGGCGGCCGAATACGACTTCGTACGGGGACAGACCTGATCTAGAGTGTGCAACCATTCTCATATAAAAAAGGGCAACTGGCAGTGCTACCAACCACTCTACACCTTTCTCTGCGCATACTGTTGCAATGCGGATTTTCAATGTCTGATTATGTCTCTCTACTAGACCAGCTGCTTCGGGGTGCCGTACACAATGGAACTTCCACTGGTACCCTAACAGAAGGGAAACTTGTTTCATGAGTTCATATGAGAATGGCTGGCCGTTGTCTGAATACACGACCCTTGGTAAACCATAGCGGGGAAAATACTCACGAACCAACTGCCTGGCAGTGGTCGCGGCTGTGTAATCTGGAACTGGATATGCTTCTGTCCACCTGGACAAAGCGCATACAACTACGAGGACATACTTGAAACCTCGACATCTCTCCATCTGAATATAATCCATCTGGAGGACTTCAAAAGGGTGGTCAGGAGGTTGGAATCCACCTTGTTCCACCGGGACACTTTTACCTGGATTGAACTGACAACATATCATACAGGTACGTACTTTCTGTTTGGCTGCTGCTCGTAAATGCTTGTTGAACCAAATGTTCTGGATACTGTCTAACATGGCCTTTTCTCCTAAATGTGCTGGACTATGTGCGGTGTTAATAATGACTTGAACCATAGAGTCGGGGAGAAACCATGTGGCTTTTCCCTTCGTCAACCATCCTTGATCTGTCTGGACCCCTCCTTGTTCGGACCATTTCTTGATTTCATCTGGAGTGGCATGTGACTGTATATCTATTACATCTTGTGTAGGGTCCTTAACTGTCATACAAGTAGTCTGATCTGGAATGAGTGTCTGTGTCGTGTTAACTGGAATGTCTGAGGTCTGAGCTGTAAGCTTGGCTGTTCGATCTGCCAGGTCGTTACCCTGGGAAATGATGTCAGTAACTTTCGCATGTGCCTTGCACTTCATAATGGCAATAGCTGTCGGTAAATGTATTGCATCTAACAGAGCTTGAATGAGGAGACCATGCTGAATCTTAGTTCCATGAGAAGTCATGAAACCTCTTTCTTTCCAGAGCACTCCAAAGTCGTGTACGACTCCGAATGCATAACGTGAATCTGTATATATGTTAACTTTCAGGTTCTTGGCACGTATACAGGCTTGGGTCAGAGCGACTAGCTCTGCTGCTTGAGCAGACAGGGTATCAATACGGTGTGTTTCTATAACTTCAGTGTCCGTAGTCACTGCATACGCGGCTACTAGTTCTCCTGTACTTGTTCTCATACATGAACCATCCACATAAAGTGTCAGGTCAGGATCAGGTAATGCAATATCTGTCAAGTCTTGTCTTGGCTTTGTCATGGTGTTAACGACTTCCACACAGTCATGTGTGGCAGGATTTGAAGTAACTGACGGTAACAGTGTAGCGGGATTTAAAACGTTGCAGCGTCTGATTTCTATGTGTGGCTGAAACAGTGTCAGTTCATAACCTGTTAAACGTGCAATTGTCAAGTGCTGAGTCTGAGTTCGGTTTAAAAGAACTTCCACGGAGTGTGGAACTTGTACTGTCAGGGAGTGTCCTAACACTATGGAATCACTCTGTCTGATAGCTAGAGCTGTGGCTGCAACTGACTTGAGGCACGCAGGCAGAGCCTGGGCCACTGGATCTAATGTGCTAGAAAAATAAGCACAGGGCTTGTATTGTCCTGCTTGATCTTGTGTGAGAACAGATAATGCAGTACCATCACGTTCAGTGACAAAAAGTGTAAAAGGCTTACTGTAGTTTGGTGTTGCTAGAACAGGTGCTTGGCATAAAGCTTTCTTTAATTCATTAAAAACAAGTATATGTTCCTGGGTCCAAGGGAGGACAGTCGATACGGCTGCCTCCTGTGTCGTTAACTGTATCAGTGGCTTGGCTAGATATGCGTACTGAGGAATCCATTGTCTACAGTAAGAAGTGAGGCCGATAAAAGCTCGTACCTCCTTCTGAGTCTTGGGCTGTGGAAGATGCGCTATTAACTGGATACGGTCAGGTGTCAACTGCCTACCCCTCTTGGACAGTAAGTGTCCTAAGTAGACCACTTGCTGGACACAGAATTGTAATTTAGAAGGGGACACCTTGTGCCCCATCTCGGCCAGAAAATACAAGACTGTCAGTGACGCACGTTCGCAGTCACGTTCAGAACGGGCTGTGATTAGTAGATCATCGACATACTGGAGCAGGGCAGTGTCAGTTGGCATGTGAATATTGTCTAGTTGTCTTTTCAGTGCTTGACTGTAAATGCTAGGACTTTCTGTGAAACCTTGAGGTGCTCGTGTGAATTTATAGCTTCTTCCATTTAAACAGAATCCGAAAAGGAATTGGCTGTCTGGATGAATGGGGACACTAAAGAATGCGTTCTTGAGATCGATAACTGAAAAGAATGTGGCTTCAGAATCAATAGCTGTCAAGAGTGATGAAATATCAGGGACTACTGGGTACTGGGGTATGATACATTTATTAAGTTCTCGAAGGTCAATCACTAATCGATATACTGGAGGTGCATTTGGATCGGTACGTTTCAGGACTGGAATGATAGGAGAATTACATACATTGGAGTCAGTTTCTACAACCACTCCTTGAGCAATAAGTTCGTTAATAATTTTGGATAAGGCTGCTACAGCCTCAGGTGGCAATTTGTACTGTCTGATTCGTGGTAAAACAACACCTTTTTTCAGAGTCACACGATGGGGTGTGATATGCATACAACCTACATCAGTTGGACCCTGCGCCCATAAATGCTGTGGTACATTCAATAATCTTGGATCAAAATCACGTAATACATAATGACCTTTAAAATCTCGCAGGAACAGGCGGACCCCTTCTGGGGAGCAGCAAATTATGGCACCTAATTCTTTCAGTGTCTTAATGCCTAACAAATTTTCTGGACAAGACTTCGTGAGTAACAAATCAGTAGTTCGGGACAGTGGACCAACTTCTAGAGTAACTGGTTTCGATATTTCATTAACAATAGGCTTTCCTGAAAATCCAAGGGAAACATTTCTTGAGCCTGAGAGCGGAGCGCCTGGAACCTCGTCATGACTGATGGTAGTCCTACTTGCCCCTGTATCAATCAGAAACTTTCTGTCTTTCCCTAATACTTGACTATGTACATAGGGACCCTCTTGATCTACAGGAATCTCGATGAGAGGCAAGCCTACCTCCCTCTCTAGGCTATTTCATGAATACGGCTGATAATCTGGATACTCTGACTGTGCATACTGGTACATCTGTTGTGTAACATGCTGTGTTGCAGCGATAGGCTGCGGTACTGTAACTGTCTGTTGTGCGTTCTGCGGTGGCTGGGAAGTCTGTAAAACTTGTTCTTGTCTAGGCGGACGCGGTCTTTCTTTAGTCTTACCAGTAGCTATGTTGTGTTTCAGAACTGCACACTCGTTTATAAAATGACCTGGCTGTTTACAATAATTGCATGTCCCTTTAACGGGAGCTGCAGGATGACTGGCTTGATTCGGACCCCTCTTCTGACTGTCTTGTGGAACAGATTGTGCAACTAATACTTTCATTTTCGTGTCTTTCATACGTCTTCTTTCATGTTCCTGCTCTTCCCTGATTCTGTTCTGGTGATACTGGAGCATCTGGAGCATCTGTGACGGAGTATTAGCTTGCCAAGAACTTTCGACTTTCAATACTCGATTTTTAACTTGTGGACTTGAATTCTCGACTAGTTTGGTAACAAAAAGATGGGGGTACGATTCACTACTTGTTTTCAGACCACTATTAATAATGAAACATTTCTCGAATCTAGAATAAAAGTCACTAGTATCTTCATCTTGTTTCTGTTTACAGGCTGAGATGGCATCCCAGTCTTCCTTTTTCGTGGCTAGTAATCTTGGCAAGACTTGTATTAACAGTTCGGGCAAAGCTTTAGCTTTATCCCCAAGACCGGTACCTGGTACTCGTGTGTTATCTTCGGCTTCTAATGCGGACCAATCTATCTTATTCTCTCCCACCTCCCATTCTTTTTCTTTAAGTTTTTCATATATGCCCGCAGGCAACAAGACCTTTAACATTTTAATGATATCAGGATACGTGTATTCTCCCATACGGAGCATGTCCTTTAATTCACGGTGGAATCCTGCTGGATCTTTATCATGACAGGGAATTAACTTTTTCATTTCTAAGAGTTCCATTTTTGTGATAGGGGTGTAAACAAATACTCGTTCTAGACCACCCCCATTGTCCTAACTGGATGTACTTCTCGTAACGGATTCTGTCTATCTATGTAGAATGATTTACTTTCTGGGGGTGAGACGTGAACAAAATGTGGATTCAGAAACGTTTGGTATTTGTGGCGCTGTTCTAGAATGCCACTAATTAAATCGGTACCTAGACCTTTCCATCTGTACTGGAGTAACTCGTTCAATACATCATGTAAAGGACCTGGATCAGAATGCTGAACCTCATACAATGTGATGAGGTGCTGAATCATATACATACCCACCAGACGCTGCTCGGCTGGGGGCAGTTTCAGGAACATTTGTGCCACTATTTCGTCTGGAAAAGTGGTAGAATCAGTAGTCCATCGGACTGCTGATCGGGCTAGTTCTTGTTCATGCATGGTACTGAGCTCACTATAACCTATTCGTGATTTCAGAATGTAATCGGTAGCTTGGAATACTTGCTCAAGAGAACACTGTTCTGGTGCTGGAGGAGGAAAAACTTTCTTGTGATCTAGGCGTGAATGTCGGTCGGAAAGTCTAGTTCTACCTACATACGCTATTCTGTCGGGATTCTCGCTGTCTACCTCTTCACTTGAAGAGTCATTCTCTTTCTCGGCTATTTTCCTTGCTTTCTCTTTTTCGTGTATGTCTAGAATTTCCTTACGGATTTTCCTGTACATAGCGTCTATACAATTCTGTGTCTTGTGTTTTCCCTCGGCTATATTATCACTCCACTTTGTCAGGACTTTCATCTTATCTTTATCTTTCTCAGGATAGTCTTGTTCTCTTATTAGACAGTTAATCAAAAACTGTAAAATCAGATGTTGAGTCTCGACTTTTCTGTGTGCCATAGCTTCGTGAATACTTTCTGGATCCTCCCCTGTACGGATAAAACGATATATTCTGTCTAGATGTTCTCTCATATCGGGCAGGGTGTCCAAATAGTCGGTCACCCGTCTTAAACGTAATGAATATATGACCATATGACCTTCGCCTGGAACTGGATCATAACGACATTCGGTAAGTGCTCGCTTGATATCTACATATGTATTCACTTTTGGCGTACGCTGTAACGCTAGTTCATGTAGCGTCATACGTCTGTGTTGAGGCGGGGTACCAGGAGAATCTCCCCCCGCGGCTCCTAAACTAGAATCGTCGGTGTGTACTGTACGTGCTGGTAGAGTGACTGACGAAACGGGTACATGTACTGTGGGCTGGGCCGGGGGTGCTGTAACGGGTGCTGTAACATGAACTGAACCCACGGAACCAGCAACTGGAGGAGCAGGAATTACATTATTAACGGGAGCAGGCGGAATGGGATTTGTATATTCTGGAACTGTATCGTCCAAATAGGACGAGAGAAAAATTTCAGCTGCGGTCGGTTTATGACGTAGCTTAGTCGGGACTAATGGTGGCGGAAAATTACTGGATGCTTCCGGGGTTGCCTTCGGCAAGCCCTCGGCAAGAAGAGGATACATACCCTTAATAAGGGCATTCCTCTGTCTGTCTGACTGTTCTGCTCTAACTCGTTCACCTACTTCGATTAATTCCCTTTCTTGGGCTTTTTCTCTGAGGATTCCCTACTTAATTCTGTTTTTCTGAATTCTTTTTCGGTTCTTTTATGAGATTCTTTGCGCCATAACTCGATGGCATCTTTCTGGGACTGTCGGGCTTTCTTTTTCCATAATGCCTCTTCTACTCGCATGATGCACTCGGCATCCCATGTACCTGATACAGGCCATCTATATTTCTCTTCTAGATCCTTGGTATAGTCGACCCATAAGTCTAGATACAATATGGCACTTAAGCCATGCTTATGATACATAAAATGTCCTGGACTGTCCCTAGGCGGGACAGGAACTGATTCTTCGAGTAACCCTTTCCGGGTTCCTATCTGACGTAACTTGGAAAACAGAGGCATTCTAGACTTGAATCCAAACACAATACAATACACGATAAACACAGTAATGAATAGCAAAACAAATCACTCATACCACGACATTAAAATACATTAATAACATTAATAACAGTTCGAACAGAATATTACCTGGTACATTTTAAAACAGAACACATGAATTTCTCGAGAACAGACTTACTAGAATTACTGGATGCACTGCTAAAACAGTACAGAACATACCGGTCCCATAAAGAGACACGTCGGACCCGTATCCACCTAGGTGAATACTTCGGACTGGATCTGTGTACCCAAACCCATCGGACCAGAGACAAATTAATTGACCCTGTCTAGATACTACCCCAGCAACGGTACTCACCGGGCAGCAAGAACGGAAGGCCTCGGACTGGACTGGACTGCTACGATGTCGGACTACAAACTTCGGACTTCAGTTACAGGTGGACCTCCGGATACCTCGGACCTTGTACTCTCGGCTTGGGCTCTGGTCGGGACTCGCCGCATTCCTCACCGCCTCGTCTGGATGCTGGACCGCAGTCTCCGTCTCCTCCGTGGGCCTGAGGGATACTTGAAGCAGAAATATCTGCACGTGCACGGTATGGTTCCGTCACGGCTGCAGAGGGTCAGGGGGCCTGCGTGTCTTCGCCGGCGCGTGGGGAAAGGGCAAGTCCCTATTCGGGCGCCATTATGTGGTAAATAAATAATTAATTACCGGTACTATTTTTGAATACATTGAATAAAACAGATAGCTCAATAAGTAAGAGACAGGATTCGAGGTATCTGAGTCTAACAGGCTTTAATCAGGCATAAGGGAAGGGACAGGAACGGGATAGCCTGCACGGAAATAGAATGGATGGCAGCTGCAATGCCTCATCGACAGTGCAGCATATATATAGTATAATACATTACATTACATTGCATACAATAGGCGTAGCAGTAGGCGTAACTCGTAGCAGTCGCGAAAGATAAGCATAAATGGGTGTAACAAGAAGGCGTGTACAGGGCGTATACATAGACATGTGGTATGAAACGTCACAGAAATGTCATGAGTGGGTGGAAACATGGAGGGGGCTATCTGAGAGCAGCTGGGACCTTTAACCTAGTGGTGCGCGCAAACGGGCAATGACGTGTTACCAGGGAGAACTGGGGGCTATGACTTCTGCACTAGAAGAGGAGACTAAAGTCTACGGTGTCAGGACGACATGTACCTATGGCATATCTGGTATCTTGTGTTTGGAGTACATGTTGATAGAAACTAAAAGCTATCAGGGCAGAGGCTACTTGACAATAAGACTGGTGCATGCATTTATTCTTTGTGTAATGCGTGTGCTATGAATATTAATACAGTATTTCTCCTGCATGGAGACAGAAAGACTAGACCATAGCTGAAACTGTTGATGCGGTTCAGTAGCTTAGGAATGCAAAGACGAGAGGCTGGACTGATAACTAGAAGCATAACATACTCTTGGCAGACAGGCAGGCAGAGCCAGGCCGGGCCGGGCACCGCGCTGCGCGAAAGGAAGTAAGTGAAGGGTCAGGGATGCAGGTGGGGGCTGCATCGCTCCTCGGAGTGAGTTCAGGAGACTGGAGCTTGAATCTGGTGTCCGGGCCCTTTTGAGGCCTAGAAACGGGGACAATTCAATGAATAATCGTGCACACTGTAAACGTGGCAACATGGGCCTAATACTTGTTGCTTTCACGAGAACTGGAAACTGGCATACTAGAGTTGGACACAACTATAATTGCGTCTTTAATCGATCATAGGGGGATACATATGCATATTAATCATGCACATATAACATAGGATGGGGAACACGTAGGCACATATAGCATGGCAAAATTTACTTTTCCACAGCTCGAAGAAATCTTGACCTACTACTCGTTGCTATACCAGGCCCAATATTCAGATGTTGAATAACAACATACAAACTAAGACAACTTTTTCTCTTCCCGCTCTAAAGTTTTCATGTTCCTTGAAAAGGCTAATTTAGCTGGCAAGAGTCAAAAGTGAATTAAGATTCTTTCAAGGAACAAGGCTGCAGGACCAGATGGGTGTTCAGTATCATTTTGCAATGCCTTCTAAGAAGTATTCCATGAAATATAAAGATGTCTGCTATCTAAAGCCTACTACTACTTTTTATCTACTAAAATGGTCACAAAGTCTATGATAGAATTAATAATTATGTTGCTGTTAAAGTTCACTATAGACTTCACCAAATTAGCTCATACTAACTGTTGAAGATTTACTACCTGGATACTTGACTCCATTGAATTTGGCCCCTCCTTATTTCTCCCTGCCAATCAGGCTTTGTGACCAACTACCAGACAGGTGATAACATACGTCCAGCTGTAGACCATATGGAACTTGCAGAACTTACTAATACTCAAATGATCTTTCTCTTGCTTTGCATATACCCTTTCAAGTCCTATACAAAAATGAAATTATCACAGCACATTAATTTTATAAAATGTTAAGTCTCTTTCAGCTGGAACAAAGGGGAATGGATAGCTTTCGGGAAAGAACCTTCTCACTACAGCTTACTAGAGCAACAAGGCAGGGGTGTCCCCTCTAAACCCTCATTTTTACATTCACAATGGGGCCTTCAATTTTTTTTTAAACACTAATAACCTGGATTTAGATGACATTCAGTTAGATGGCAAACATTTCAGAGTAGTACTATTTTCTTCTTCCTTATCAACTCAGAAAGCTCGCCGCTGGCCCAAATAGATGAGTTACATGCCTTAGCAGCAGTATCGGATTTCAAAGTAAATTAATCAAAGTCACAGGTTCTAGTGCTAATAGCAAAAACAACAGGTGATGGACAGAATGCAGAACAATGTCATACATTCACCCCAGTACAGAGATCTGGGCCTAAATCCATTGTTTTTTTGCTCACCATGCCTTTCCAGTTTGAACCCAGCTATATGCAAATCAGTCTTGACCCTGTGCCCCATGGGAACAGTCCAGCCCGAACTGCCAAGCCAGGTCCTCCCTGGACTGGAAACAAGCATCCAAGGACCGGTTTCGGGCTTTCAGCCCTCATCAGCCTGGATAGTGTAGAAATCAATGAAGTCCAGTAGACAGTTCTTGTAGTTGTAGTTTATTCTTCAAGTTACATCTTAGTGAGTTCCAATGTAAGTCTTAATATAAACCCCACCAGGAGCAGCCTCCTGGCTGCTCAGCCCATCTACTCCAACAGCTCCACCTTCAAGTACAAACATCCATAACATTCCAAATGACATCATATAGCTAGAGCATCAGGCAGAGAACCAGGGCCAGGGAGATGCATTACATAAGAAGCAGATTACTACACATGTTTCCCTTTATAATATTTAACAAAATGAAATAGTATACAAATATATAGACATAGGAAGAGAAGATAAACATTCCAGAAGTAAACGTAAAAGAACACCATAATAACATGAGCCAAACTCTCCTTATGTAATAATAATAATGTAAAAGCAATGCAATAATGAGAAAATAGTAATGTAAGTAATGAAATAGCCTTCCCTATGTAATAATAATAATAACGATGCAATAGTAATATTGTAAGTATTAAACAGTAAGACAGCCTTCTCTATGTAATAATAATGATAATAATAATAATGACATAGTAAATGTTGTAATATAAGTAATAAAGTAATAAAATAGAAGTTGTAAACTTAAACAAATGGCAGGACCAGGGAATACCATACGCCCTCTACTGCACACACTATAATATACCGTCCAGTTAACAAGAACACCCTCTTCTGCATACTATTGCAGGACCAGGGAAATTTACATATCCTCTAATGCACATACTATAATGTTCCGTCTGCATACTAGTGCAGGACCACACACGCATTATTACACAGTAACCTCCCAATAAGAGAACACATACCTCTTCATAAAGGGGGAATCCACCTCCCTATAAACCACCACACACAGTAACTCAAGGGGTAATCCGCATCCCTATAAACCACCATCGGAACCAAGAACACCCTCTACTGCATACTATTGCAGGACCAGGGAAATTAACATATCCTCTAATGCACATACTATAATGTTCCGTCTGCATACTAGTGCAGGACCACACACGCATTAATACACAGTAACCTCCCAATAAGAGAACACATACCTCTTCGTAAAGGGGGAATCCACCTCCCTATAAACCACCACACACAGTAATCCAAGGGGGAATCCACCTCCCTATAAACCACCACACTCAGTAACCTCCCAAGGGTGAATCCACCTCCCTATAAACCACAACACACAGTAACCCAAGGGGGAATCCACCTCCCTATAAACCACCACACACAGTAACCTCCCAAGGGGGATTCCACCTCCCTATAAACCACCACACACAGTAACCCAAGGGGGAGTCCACCTCCCTATAAACCACACACTCGCAGTAACCTCCCAAATAGTTGTATAGGGGGAATCCACCTCCCCATGAATCACACATTCGCAGTAACCTCCCAAATAATTGCAAAGGGGGAATCTACCTCCCTATAAACCATCACACACAGTAACCTCCCAAATAATTGTAAAGGGGGAATCCACCTCCCAATAAACCACACACTTGCAGTAACCTCCCAAATAATTATAAAGTGGGAATTCCACCTCCCTATAATAATACTGTAAAATGAAAATTCACATAGAGTATCAATTTAGAATATGACACGTTGCAAATCAAAAGCAGATGTACATTACATTGGCATATATCACCAAATTCAATGCAGTGTCACTAAGTGACTTAGCCGTCGTCACATGCACCACAACAAACGAGTGAGTGACTTAATACTTAACAATCATCTCACACAGTACAGTTCTGGGTTATCTATTTCCTTTGACCCACACTCCAACTCCTTATAGCAATATGTCATTACTGTTCCAGTTTTGAATCCTCCTTTCTCTCAGAGTGAACCAGTTAATTCCTTTTCTTGGTGCCATTGCGCTCCATAGCGAGAAGATGGCGATGTTGCACTAGTTTTAAGTTTTACAAAGCGACATTTTCTGTAATATGTAGTTTTCAATTAGTGTAAATGACAGTACCTGTGACGATCTTCAGGCAGCAGTGCTCATGGCAACCCTCACATTAAAATCATCTTTATCACCAGTACTTGACTCACAAAATTAACTCTGATGGTCAGCTACAGAGCACAGAGAATCGAGAACAAACTGGGGCCTTCTTGCAATTGGCAAACACTGCACAGTTACAATAGACTGTGCAAAGGCCTGTAGACTACAATCCAAAGATGGCAGATGCGTCGTGACGGTGCGCCGGGTGGCTTGCAGCAACAACAAGTATAATCACCACATATTGGGGCTGACAGCAGTTTAACTGGACATCATCAGTTAATAGATCATTGCTCACAGTTGAAGCTGTAAATTAGTGTTGAGTGCAGTTTTCTCCACATTTATTCTCTGTCACATTTTTAACAGTGGGGCTTGATAATTCTTTAAAAGCATGTGATCAAAATCTGCCCCTGATTATTTTCTACCATGTGCAGCCACTTCTCATCAGGGCACACTGGAGCCTTGTCAGCATTCAACACCGGGGCATGACCTTCGCCCCTACCGGGGTTCGATGTGTGCCCCCGACATCACTACATCACAGTCCATTTCAAGACAGCGCTTCATACCCATTCAGCATTAGTCACAATTTGAGGTTGATTTAGCATATACCTCGTCATTGTGCTTCACAGTTTTAAAACAGGACTGTAGATACACTTTATAGTTTCATACACAGGTGGATCTGACACCTAGAATTATTTAGGGCGACCGTTGTCAGGGTCACTGGTGGGGCGGGTGCCAGACAGCTTAAATAGTTCAATGTCTTTAGTAATATTAGTACCTTAAGTTTCAGTAGCCATCACATAGCCTTCTTTTCTCCACGGGTAAGTTCTTTTCCTTTTAAATCGTCGCCAATGTAGAAATCAATGAAGTCCAGTAGACAGTTCTTGTAGTTGTAGTTTATTCTTCAAGTTACATCTTAGTGAGTTCCAATGTAAGTCTTAATATAAACCCCACCAGGAGCAGCCTCCTGGCTGCTCAGCCCATCTACTCCAACAGCTCCACCTTCAAGTACAAACATCCATAACGTTCCAAATGACATCATATAGCTAGAGCATCAGGCAGAGAACCAGGGCCAGGGAGATGCATTACATAAGAAGCAGATTACTGCACATAGCTTGATTCCAGTGGCATGCTAATAGACCTTACTGATGCCAGTACAATATTACTCATGAATAATGGTTTACACTGGTCTGAGGGCCCAATAAAGGAATTAGGCATGTACCTTATCTCCCCAGTAGGACATTTATAGAGATGCAATATCTCACCCTTACTGGACAACTTATATAAACGTTTAAATTGATATATCCGGCCTTGAAATTTCATGGCTGGATAAAGGAGCTGTTAATTCTTTTGACTGTTTACTGTTTTTTTTCATGTTTGGTAATTTGCCAATCAGGCAAAACAAACATTAAGCCAACATATCTCAAATACATACACTGTTAAAATATTTATAAAATAAAAATTCGAATAAATCCCCCACAGTAGTAATATAACATTAACATTGCTTCTTTCCTTCATTCTTTGTGAAGTCTTAGCAAGCATAATTATATACTGTAAACTTTATCATCTGAGTACAACAGTCTTGCTAAACTAGCCATTAATAATAACTTAGGATACTGCAGTTCTATATCAGATAAGGAACACCTTACCTCTCAGATGTTCCTAAAATGTCAATATCAGAAACAAATTTGAACAACTACATTGAATGCAATAATCTTGACAGTGCCATCCAGAATTACAGGGAGAAAAGAGGGAGAAAAGGAAAAGGGAAAAGGGAGAAATAAGAAATGAAGTTTAAACATTATAGATAAATTATAATGTTTCATCACTTTAAAGGTTGAGGCAGAGAGTGGTAGGGCAAACAAATACTTCCTTTCTGTTTCCAAATCGAAATAAACACCTTCTCAAATATTTGAAGTGCATTACCTGTTCCATTTCTAGGCACCCATTTTCAACTACTCTGAAATAGCAACACACATCAATTAAGTTGTGCAAAAATATACTCAGAAGATGCATAATGTGCTCCACAAATCTCAAACATTATTCATCCAACTACAATCAATTCTAAAAAAAATCACCTAATTTAAAACATTTAAAAAACGTTTGAATGTTATCATTATAACATCAATTCATCAACATTTGGAATCTGAAGATCCTTAAAAGCAAGGATTAACATGTTCTTTCTCTCAGTAAACTGTGAGCAGAAAATAATCAAATGTGACAAGGTGGCTGTGACAGTTTATAAAAAAAATAAATTGTATTTCGCAATTCTCCATGGATGTTTAAATGATGTTATTAATGTTAATCTTCCATTTGACAATTCTGGCCACCTTGTCCTGATCAAAGCTTTAGCCTCCACCGCGTGATATTACGGGCTTTTATGTTTTTTTAAGTAAGATTGCAGTTCACCCTTTCTTAAATTGTGCCATGTGGTGTCTGTTTCTGAAGTACACAAGGTCTTTTGGGTCCAAGCCTCTTCCAGTAGATGTTTAGGAGGTGTGCTGGTATTATCCGCTTTTTTTACTTTTTCCACTGCAGGCCACTATTGATGGTATCAAATACTCATTAGCCACATAAAGTGGCCTTTTTATTGCTTATTTCTTGGCTGATAATTTTAGTGCAAGACATTTATCTCTTGTGGAGTAGCTCTTCCTGAAACCTAGCTGCATGTAGGTCCCGGGAAGACATGGCTTGGCAGTTCAGGCTTGACTGTTCCCATGAGGCACAGAGTCAAGGCCGATTTGTATATAACTGTGTCTGAACTGGGTGGGGGAAGTGAGCTAAAGAACAATTATGGATTCAAACCGGATCTGTGACTGGGGGTGAGTGTCTTCAAATTTTCTGCACTCCGTCCATCATCTCCTTGTGTTTGCTTTGTTTGTCCTAAGTTGGCAGGGTATGCCCAGACGTGGGTCCTTTGCTCACTTTGCCACTGAATTCAAGCTAGCCTGGCTGATGAGGGCAGTTAGCCAGAAACCGCCCCAGTGTCCTTTTTTTTGGTCCAGGGAAGACATGGCTTGGCATTTCGGGCTGGACTGTTCCCATGAGGCACGGGGTTAAGACTGAATTGCATATAGCTGTGTCTGAACTGGGGTAGCGAAGCGAGCTAAAGAACAATGATGGATTCAACCCAGATCTATGACTGGGGATGAGTGTCGGAAAAGTTTCAGCGCTCCGTCCATCATCTCCTTGTGTTTGCTTTGCTGCCGTAAGTTGGCAGGGTATGCCCAGACATGGGTCCCTTGCTCACTTTGCCACTGGATTCAAGCTAGCCTGGCTGAGGAGGGCTGTTAGCCCGAAACCGGTCCCAGGATGCTTGTTTGCGGTCCAGGGAAGACATGGCTAGGCAGTTCGGGCTGGACTGTTCCCATGAGGCACAGGGTCAAGACTGATTTTCATACAGCTGTGTCTGAACTGGGGTGGCGAAGTGAGCTAAAGAACGATGATGGATTCAACCCAGATCTGTGACTGGGGGTGTCTGACAAGTTTCAGCACTCCGTCCATTATCTCCTTGTGTTTGCTTTGTTTATATGGTATGTCTTTTTCAATTGTGTTTTCCATATAAACTTTATATATTTTTCTGTCTGATCTGATAGCTGTTGTGCCAAGATTTCCTCAAACGCGTCTTATAATCTAAAGTCAAAAATAGATGGTTAGGGTCACTTTCATATGACTAAACTACTTCTATGTAAATTATCTACTAGTAGTACAATTGTCTGAAGGTGACCTAAAACATCTTCTTTAACTGTAGATTATAATATGAGTTTGATAAAATAGCTACATATTCAATAAGAGATGTAGTCAGCCCTTTATCATATGTGTTCCTGGCTGGCTGGTCACTAACCGTTCTCCCATTTATTACAGAGATATTATTAGTTTTAGGGCTATGTCTATTAGTTTGCCTATTTTATTCCTCTTTGAAAATAAATATTTGTCCTGGGACACTTAGGCCGGCTTCCAGATTGGCTTGGACTTTGTCTGGGGATTCTTTCCGAAAAAGTTTTGCATTGAAAACACTTAGGAGTAGAATGAATGACTACTGGAATTTGACTCCACCTATATCAGGTAAAAACACTACATTTTTTTAGTTAATGGTCTTGGTGATTATTAGGTGGAAGATATATATTAACCACAATTGGAAATTTAGGATTTTTTTTAACTGTGGTCACCTTTACTTTCAATCATCCCTGAGAATGCTACTCTTAAAAAAATCAACATGTTACTTTAGTGTTGTCTCACTCCTGAGATTCAATTTTACTGATGCTAACTGAAGTAGTTTTCCAGCATCTTGCTGTAAGAGCAAACTCTTCCTCTTATTGTTCCCCAAACTGTACTCCAACACATACAAAACACATTACTTACCTTTTTCATTGGGAGGCACCCCGAGAGTCTCTTGACATTTGCTATAGGAGTGCCTACTCAATAAAAAATCAAATGTCTACGTTGCAGAGTTGTGACCAGTGTTAGCCTGAGTTAGAACCACTCCCACCAAGGATGGATATTGTCAGAGCAACATATGTCGACAGCCTACTTACTACCCTATTGTTGTTATTGTTAATGGATAATGTTGTAGGTTTAAACATATGACCTCTCTGCTCTCTGTGTTAATAAAACGAGAATACTGGATTATGTTGTCTAATAAGGAGAGGGCAATATCGTACCCCTCCCTCACGCTTCTAATACTTCATATTCTAGACTTTCTCTCTAAAATCAAAGACCCACAGTTCAAAAACTGGTGGTCAGGCAACCCACCATGTCTGGGGTAGTTGTTGGCTAAAGAGGAAGCCCTAAGTAGACAAACAAGCATTGAAGAATTGATGAATGTGTTCTCTATCAATTGATGTATTTCTATGGGTAGAGAGCTGTTAAAGAAAGAGCTGGAAAAGATAAAACACCACTAGAGTCACTTTTTTCACAGGCCGGAATGGAAAAATGAATATCTGTTCTTTGCACACAGTTTAAACTTTTACAACACACTAAGAAACAGTTCTTATTTAACTTCTTATGAGAACGGGTTTTAAGTAGAAATATTGGAATAAAAATGTACTATTACACAGAAAAGATTGTTAACCACATCAATTTGTTCCCAACTTAAACTGAGGCTTATAAAATCATCAGTAGGTGGTATTTCATCTGACAGGATAGGGTACGATGTTTGAAAGCTCGAGGATGTGTTGGAGTGGCTGTTGAAGGAAGGGGCATACATATACATGAGATGGTAGTGCAGTCACATTTAGAGTTACTGGAAAGAAGTACTGATAAGCGTAATCACATTGGTTTATTGTAATAGATGATTATGTACACTTTGACAATTGTTTGTATATTTAATCAATATGTGGTACACCACCTTTGTATCATATATGCTATGACAATTAAAAATGTATCCTTTGTACTCTAACACTTTATGTAATGTTGTTAAAAATGCTGATATATCCAGTACACCTATTTCCTCTAAATGTAACTCCATGCACCATTAACCATCTATGTTGCCCTTGTGATGCTAACAACACGGAAAAAAAAATAGATCCATTTGTTATGTTTTTGTAATGCACAACAAGAACATTTTTAACCTCTTTTTGAGTTGTTCGATTTTGTTTAACATTCTAAAATAAGGTCTCTTTACTTACTTTAAGAGGATCTGTACCTATTTACAGGTTACCTCACTAGACCTATTTGAATATATATTGCCTTAAGATTTATTTTTTGGACAGCTATGGGTTCATTCTTTGTAGTCTTCTGATATACCACTACAAAGCTTAAGGACACGGACTAACCTCACAAAGAGATTGTATTCCGAAAGAACCATTTTTTCTTTTTAAATCAAGTAACAATATCAACCATCTTTTACAGTTTGTCTCCACTAAGTGGAGAAAAACTATGTTATCTTATTTGACTGAATAAATGATTTACCTATACATCTTGGATAGGGTGACTATTGTGCATTATTCATGCTCACCTTAACCAAGAGAGAATTATCCAGAGGTGCATCATCCAATAGGGCAGCATGTGCAGTGTCACTGTGGTCAAGAAGCTTGAGGCAACTATCTGTGTCCCTTGCATTATGGTCCATGGCACCCATGACAAATTGGGTCATGGGTTGACTGGGGTGAGAGCCTGGGTAAAGCAACAGCCACAATCCCTGGCAGAGACAACCACAAAAAGTCACTAAATTAACTTGTGCTTAATCCTGGGTGGCTTGGAACCAAAATAAGTCAGGCTAACCTTAGAGGTAATGTGTAAAGTATTTAATCAGAACAGAAAACAATTAAAGTGAAAACACAACACAAGAAAAATCCCACACCTTGCCGCGATGAGGCTGCTGGGGGTTGTGGTCTCAAACGGCCCCCGGTGGAGCCAAGCCCGGCCAGGAGCACTACAGCGAGGGACAGAGAATGGCGGAGCCGAGCCCGGCCAGGAACACCACAGCGGAGCCAAGCCCGGCCGAAAACACACAGCGGAGCCGAGCCCGGACGTGTGCAGCAACTGGTCAGTAGAAAACGCCTCCCCCAGAACTCTGTGGCGCGGGAACCTTTATGCGGCTCCTGGCGCTTCCTGATTGCGAGGGCAGCGTCCTTGCCGCGATGAGACTGCTGGGGGTTGTGGTCTCAAACGGCCCCCGGCGGAGCCAAGCCCGGCCAGGAGCACCACAGCGAGGGACAGAGAATGGCGGAGCCAAGCCCGGCCAGTAACACCACAGCGGAGCCAAGCCCGGCCGAAAACACACAGCGGAGCCGAGCCCGGCCGTGTGCAGCAACTGGTCAGTAGAAAACGCCTCCCTGGAGGATGCTTTTTCCGTTTGTATTTCATAGAATAGTAACAATGCTGATAACCTTGTTTCTGATAATATGTTTGGTTGTATTTTCTAAGGTACTGTGCATGAGATTACGGCGTTAGAAATAAACATTTCAAAGTTGCACGTGTCTTTATTTACATCTTGTTTTGGACTGGTGTAAGACTATATTGAAAGAGTGTTTTTGTTATCCACTTTACTTCATGTAATCTAAGTTGCATGTTCTGGGTTGACTAGTCATTGGTGTTTTTGCTCTAGGGCGAAGAACCAATGAGTCACTGATTGCTAGTTTGGTAGGGGTTTGTGTAGTAAGGTGGGTTTTGGTACACCGTAATTCACTGAGGTCCTAAGTCTTCATGCACAGTTCTGTGTATGAGCAGAATTCCTGGAACTGTAGTTAAAAACAAAAAGGCTCGATAAAGGGCTTGCACTTTCAATATGAATATAAAATAGAAGAATAGTTGATAATCACAGCTAAGGAATGCAGCAATTAGATGTGTGTATGTGTGGATGATGTGTAGATTGAGTGGAAGATGAAAAATAAGAAAGGTTGGAGAGACGCAAACTACCCACTGCATTGTCAGTGAAGTGGATCTTTGGATTTCCAGGTCATTACACAGATAGGGTGTCGGATTCTGCAGTGGGAGCAAGAGAAACTAGTACAACAACTAAGGAAGAAAGCTAGTGCATAAAGTACACACAGTTGGGCAGATTTACAAGGTTGTGGGAAAAATGATGCAAAAGTGGCGCAAGGGGCTTGTAAACCTGTGGTAGAAAAGACGCAAGAAAGGACAGAAGTGTGCAAATTACCCACTGCTATTCACGGATAGTAGTTACCAAGAAGGCTAAATAAAGGACCTGCACTTTGAATTTGAATTAAAGAAGAATAATTGATAAGCTTAGGCAAGAATGGTAGCAAGTAGGTGTGTGTATTTGTGGTTGTTGTGTTGATTGAGTGGAAGAAGACTAGGGTGAAAAATTAGAGAGGTTGCAGAGATGCAAACTTTCCATTTCTTTGTAAAGGAAGTGGGTGTTTAGTTTTCCAGTGCATATATATATTCACTGAGTAAACCATAGGTTTCAGGCACGTTATAGTTAGGAATTAGCATTTAAAAAACCTTAGAAATTCACTTTGCTGCTAAGTTTGCCTCAATAAAATCTTTCTTGCCTTATATTTGATTCGTTTGGTCATCTGTTCCGTTCTTGGGAACTGGAGTTGCAGTCTGGCTACTTTGTGCATATATATATATATATCCAAATCACAAAGTTGCTCAACAAGGGTTGCGGATGGCCCCGCGGGAAGTGGGGTGAACGCCGGCAGAGCACGCCGGTGTTTCAATAAATCCAACTCTTTCCAAAGTTCTATATCACGCTCTCAGATTCCCAAAAACACCAAACGAGTCAGCAGAGTCCAAGGGTGTTTATTGACACCTTACGACATGTTTCGGCTTCCACGAAGCCTTGATCACGTAAGTTTGTGCATAGCGTGTGAACAAAGTAAATACTTTTCAGAAAACATAAACAAAGGACTCAGGTCACAAGTAAAAAAGTGTGACGATTGAATTATGAGTCATATCTATCAACTGTGGACACAGCATACCCTTTGTGATCTGCATATCGGTAGACGGTAGACTGTTACAAGATGGCCAAGATGGCCGACACACTTTTTTACTTTAATGTCCCAAGGCATTATGGATTTTGAAGTCCTCTGAGGAAGAGAGATAGACTCTCGACACGCGTCAGGCGATTCGCGTTTATGGCTGTCTGATGTAATAACCCTTGCAATACCTCCAAGTAGGCTCGACGAAATCTTGACCTTCTACTCGTTGCTATACCAGGCCCAATATTCAGATGTTGAATAACAACATACAAACTAAGACAACTTTTTCTCTTCCCGCTCTAAAGTTTTCATGTTCCTTGAAAAGGCTAATTTAGCTGGCAAGAGTCAAAAGTGAATTAAGATTCTTTCAAGGAACAAGGCTGCAGGACCAGATGGGTGTTCAGTATCATTTTGCAATGCCTTCTAAGAAGTATTCCATGAAATATAAAGATGTCTGCTATCTAAAGCCTACTACTACTTTTTATCTACTAAAATGGTCACAAAGTCTATGATAGAATTAATAATTATGTTGCTGTTAAAGTTCACTATAGACTTCACCAAATTAGCTCATACTAACTGTTGAAGATTTACTACCTGGATACTTGACTCCATTGAATTTGGCCCCTCCTTATTTCTCCCTGCCAATCAGGCTTTGTGACCAACTACCAGACAGGTGATAACATACGTCCAGCTGTAGACCATATGGAACTTGCAGAACTTACTAATACTCAAATGATCTTTCTCTTGCTTTGCATATACCCTTTCAAGTCCTATACAAAAATGAAATTATCACAGCACATTAATTTTATAAAATGTTAAGTCTCTTTCAGCTGGAACAAAGGGGAATGGATAGCTTTCGGGAAAGAACCTTCTCACTACAGCTTACTAGAGCAACAAGGCAGGGGTGTCCCCTCTAAACCCTCATTTTTACATTCCCAATGGGGCCTTCAATTTTTTTTAAACACTAATAACCTGGATTTAGATGACATTCAGTTAGATGGCAAACATTTCAGAGTAGTACTATTTTCTTCTTCCTTATCAACTCAGAAAGCTCGCCGCTGGCCCAAATAGATGAGTTACATGCCTTAGCAGCAGTATCGGATTTCAAAGTAAATTAATCAAAGTCACAGGTTCTAGTGCTAATAGCAAAAACAACAGGTGATGGACAGAATGCAGAACAATGTCATACATTCACCCCAGTACAGAGATCTGGGCCTAAATCCATTGTTTTTTTGCTCACCATGCCTTTCCAGTTTGAACCCAGCTATATGCAAATCAGTCTTGACCCTGTGCCCCATGGGAACAGTCCAGCCCGAACTGCCAAGCCAGGTCCTCCCTGGACTGGAAACAAGCATCCAAGGACCGGTTTCGGGCTTTCAGCCCTCATCAGCCTGGATAGTGTAGAAATCAATGAAGTCCAGTAGACAGTTCTTGTAGTTGTAGTTTATTCTTCAAGTTACATCTTAGTGAGTTCCAATGTAAGTCTTAATATAAACCCCACCAGGAGCAGCCTCCTGGCTGCTCAGCCCATCTACTCCAACAGCTCCACCTTCAAGTACAAACATCCATAACATTCCAAATGACATCATATAGCTAGAGCATCAGGCAGAGAACCAGGGCCAGGGAGATGCATTACATAAGAAGCAGATTACTACACATGTTCCCCTTTATAATATTTAACAAAATGAAATAGTATACACATATATAAACATAGGAAGAGAAGATAAACATTCCAGAAGTAAACGTAAAAGAACACCATAATAACATGAGCCAAACTCTCCTTATGTAATAATAATAATGTAAAAGCAATGCAATAATGAGAAAATAGTAATGTAAGTAATGAAATAGCCTTCCCTATGTAATAATAATAATAACGATGCAATAGTAATAATGTAAGTATTAAACAGTAAGACAGCCTTCTCTATGTAATAATAATGATAATAATAATAATGACATAGTAAATGTTGTAATATAAGTAATAAAGTAATAAAATAGAAGTTGTAAACTTAAACAAATGGCAGGACCAGGGAATACCATACGCCCTCTACTGCACACACTATAATATACCGTCCAGTTAACAAGAACACCCTCTTCTGCATACTATTGCAGGACCAGGGAAATTTACATATCCTCTAATGCACATACTATAATGTTCCGTCTGCATACTAGTGCAGGACCACACACGCATTATTACACAGTAACCTCCCAATAAGAGAACACATACCTCTTCATAAAGGGGGAATCCACCTCCCTATAAACCACCACACACAGTAACTCAAGGGGTAATCCACCTCCCTATAAACCACCATCGGAACCAAGAACACCCTCTACTGCATACTATTGCAGGACCAGGGAAATTAACATATCCTCTAATGCACATACTATAATGTTCCGTCTGCATACTAGTGCAGGACCACACACGCATTAATACACAGTAACCTACCAATAAGAGAACACATACCTCTTCGTAAAGGGGGAATCCACCTCCCTATAAACCACCACACACAGTAATCCAAGGGGGAATCCACCTCCCTATAAACCACCACACTCAGTAACCTCCCAAGGGTGAATCCACCTCCCTATAAACCACAACACACAGTAACCCAAGGGGGAATCCACCTCCCTATAAACCACCACACACAGTAACCCAAGGGGGAGTCCACCTCCCTATAAACCACACACTCGCAGTAACCTCCCAAATAGTTGTATAGGGGGAATCCACCTCCCCATGAATCACACATTCGCAGTAACCTCCCAAATAATTGTAAAGGGGGAATCTACCTCCCTATAAACCATCACACACAGTAACCTCCCAAATAATTGTAAAGGGGGAATCCACCTCCCAATAAACCACACACTTGCAGTAACCTCCCAAATAATTATAAAGTGGGAATTCCACCTCCCTATAAGAATACTGTAAAATGAAAATTCACATAAAGTATCAATTTAGAATATGACACGTTGCAAATCAAAAGCAGATGTACATTACATTGGCATATATCACCAAATTCAATGCAGTGTCACTAAGTGACTTAGCCGTCGTCACATGCACCACAACAAACGAGTGAGTGACTTAATACTTAACAATCATCTCACACAGTACAGTTCTGGGTTATCTATTTCCTTTGACCCACACTCCAACTCCTTATAGCAATATGTCATTACAGTTCCAGTTTTGAATCCTCCTTTCTCTGAGTGAACCAGTTAATTCCTTTTCTTGGTGCCATTGCGCTACATAGCGAGAAGATGGCGATGTTGCACTAGTTTTAAGTTTTACAAAGCGACATTTTCTGTAATATGTAGTTTTCAATTAGTGTAAATGACAGTACCTGTGACGATCTTCAGGCAGCAGTGCTCATGGCAACCCTCACATTAAAATCATCTTTATCACCAGTACTTGACTCACAAAATTAACTCTGATGGTCAGCTACAGAGCACAGAGAATCGAGAACAAACTGGGGCCTTCTTGCAATTGGCAAACACTGCACAGTTACAATAGACTGTGCAAAGGCCTGTAGACTACAATCCAAAGATGGCAGATGCGTCGTGACGGTGCGCCGGGTGGCTTGCAGCAACAACAAGTATAATCACCACATATTGGGGCTGACAGCAGTTTAACTGGACATCATCAGTTAATAGATCATTGCTCACAGTTGAAGCTGTAAATTAGTGTTGAGTGCAGTTTTCTCCACATTTATTCTCTGTCACATTTTTAACAGTGGGGCTTGATAATTCTTTAAAAGCATGTGATCAAAATCTGCCCCTGATTATTTTCTACCATGTGCAGCCACTTCTCATCAGGGCACACTGGAGCCTTGTCAGCATTCAACACCGGGGCATGACCTTCGCCCCTACCGGGGTTCGATGTGTGCCCCCGACATCACTACATCACAGTCCATTTCAAGACAGCGCTTCATACCCATTCAGCATTAGTCACAATTTGAGGTTGATTTAGCATATACCTCGTCATTGTGCTTCACAGTTTTAAAACAGGACTGTAGATACACTTTATAGTTTCATACACAGGTGGATCTGACACCTAGAATTATTTAGGGCGACCGTTGTCAGGGTCACTGGTGGGGCGGGTGCCAGACAGCTTAAATAGTTCAATGTCTTTAGTAATATTAGTACCTTAAGTTTCAGTAGCCATCACATAGCCTTCTTTTCTCCACGGGTAAGTTCTTTTCCTTTTAAATCGTCGCCAATGTAGAAATCAATGAAGTCCAGTAGACAGTTCTTGTAGTTGTAGTTTATTCTTCAAGTTACATCTTAGTGAGTTCCAATGTAAGTCTTAATATAAACCCCACCAGGAGCAGCCTCCTGGCTGCTCAGCCCATCTACTCCAACAGCTCCACCTTCAAGTACAAACATCCATAACATTCCAAATGACATCATATAGCTAGAGCATCAGGCAGAGAACCAGGGCCAGGGAGATGCATTACATAAGAAGCAGATTACTACACATAGCTTGATTCCAGTGGCATGCTAATAGACCTTACTGATGCCAGTGCAATATTACTCATGAATAATGGTTTACACTGGTCTGAGGGCCCAATAAAGGAATTAGGCATGTACCTTATCTCCCCAGTAGGACATTTATAGAGATGCAATATCTCACCCTTACTGGACAACTTATATAAATGTTTAAATTGATATATCCGGCCTTGAAATTTCATGGCTGGATAAAGGAGCTGTTAATTCTTTTGACTGTTTACTATTTTTTTTAATGTTTGGTAATTTGCCAATCAGGCAAAACAAACATTAAGCCAACATATCTCAAATACATACACTGTTAAAATATTTATAAAATAAAAATTCGAATAAATCCCCCACAGTAGTAATATAACATTAACATTGCTTCTTTCCTTCATTCTTTGTGAAGTCTTAGCAAGCATAATTATATACTGTAAACTTTATCATCTGAGTACAACAGTCTTGCTAAACTAGCCATTAATAATACCTTAGGATACTGCAGTTCTATATCAGATAAGAAACACCTTACCTCTCAGATGTTCCTAAAATGTCAATATCAGAAACAAATTTGAACAACTACATTGAATGCAATAATCTTGACAGTGCCATCCAGAATTACAGGGAGAAAAGAGGGAGAAAAGGAAAAGGGAAAAGGGAGAAATAAGAAATGAAGCTTAAACATTATAGATAAATTATAATGTTTCATCACTTTAAAGGTTGAGGCAGAGAGTGGTAGGGCAAACAAATACTTCCTTTCTGTTTCCAAATCGAAATAAACACCTTCTCAAATATTTGAAGTGCATTACCTGTTCCATTTCTAGGCACCCATTTTCAACTACTCTGAAATAGCAACACACATCAATTAAGTTGTGCAAAAATATACTCAGAAGATGCATAATGTGCTCCACAAATCTCAAACATTATTCATCCAACTACAATCAATCCTAAAAAAAATCACCTAATTTAAAACATTTAAAAAACGTTTGAATGTTATCATTATAACATCAATTCATCAACATTTGGAATCTGAAGATCCTTAAAAGCAAGGATTAACATGTTCTTTCTCTCAGTAAACTGTGAGCAGAAAATAATCAAATGTGACAAGGTGGCTGTGACAGTTTATAAAAAAATAAATTGTATTTCGCAATTCTCCATGGATGTTTAAATGATGTTATTAATGTTAATCTTCCATTTGACAATTCTGGCCACCTTGTCCTGATCTAAGCTTTAGCCTCCACCGCGTGATATTACGGGCTTTTATGTTTTTTTAAGTAAGATTGCAGTTCACCCTTTCTTAAATTGTGCCATGTGGTGTCTGTTTCTGAAGTACACAAGGTCTTTTGGGTCCAAGCCTCTTCCAGTAGATGTTTAGGAGGTGTGCTGGTATTATCCGCTTTTTTTACTTTTTCCACTGCAGGCCACTATTGATGGTATCAAATACTCATTAGCCACATAAAGTGGCCTTTTTATTGCTTATTTCTTGGCTGATAATTTTAGTGCAAGACATTTATCTCTTGTGGAGTAGCTCTTCCTGAATCCTAGCTGCATGTAGGTCCCGGGAAGACATGGCTTGGCAGTTCAGGCTTGACTGTTCCCATGAGGCACAGAGTCAAGGCCGATTTGTATATAACTATGTCTGAACTGGGTGGGGGAAGTGAGCTAAAGAACAATTATGGATTCAAACCGGATCTGTGACTGGGGGTGAGTGTCTTCAAATTTTCTGCACTCCGTCCATCATCTCCTTGTGTTTGCTTTGTTTGTCCTAAGTTGGCAGGGTATGCCCAGACGTGGGTCCTTTGCTCACTTTGCCACTGAATTCAAGCTAGCCTGGCTGATGAGGGCAGTTAGCCAGAAACCGCCCCAGGGTGCTTGTTTCTGGTCCAGGGAAGACATGGCTTGGCATTTCGGGCTGGACTGTTCCCATGAGGCACGGGGTTAAGACTGAATTGCATATAGCTGTGTCTGAACTGGGGTAGCGAAGCGAGCTAAAGAACAATGATGGATTCAACCCAGATCTATGACTGGGGATGAGTGTCAGAAAAGTTTCAGCGCTCCGTCCATCATCTCCTTGTGTTTGCTTTGCTGCCGTAAGTTGGCAGGGTATGCCCAGACATGGGTCCCTTGCTCACTTTGCCACTGGATTCAAGCTAGCCTGGCTGAGGAGGGCTGTTAGCCCGAAACCGGTCCCAGGATGCTTGTTTGCGGTCCAGGGAAGACATGGCTAGGCAGTTCGGGCTGGACTGTTCCCATGAGGCACAGGGTCAAGACTGATTTTCATACAGCTGTGTCTGAACTGGGGTGGCGAAGTGAGCTAAAGAACGATGATGGATTCAACCCAGATCTGTGACTGGGGGTGTCTGACAAGTTTCAGCACTCCGTCCATTATCTCCTTGTGTTTGCTTTGTTTATATGGTATGTCTTTTTCAATTGTGTTTTCCATATAAACTTTATATATTTTTCTGTCTGATCTGATAGCTGTTGTGCCAAGATTTTCTCAAACGCGTCTTATAATCTAAAGTCAAAAATAGATGGTTAGGGTCACTTTCATATGACTAAACTACTTCTATGTAAATTATCTACTAGTAGTACAATTGTCTGAAGGTGACCTAAAACATCTTCTTTAACTGTAGATTATAATATGAGTTTGATAAAATAGCTACATATTCAATAAGAGATGTAGTCAGCCCTTTATCATATGTGTTCCTGGCTGGCTGGTCACTAACCGTTCTCCCATTTATTACAGAGATATTATTAGTTTTAGGGCTATGTCTATTAGTTTACCTATTTTATTCCTCTTTGAAAATAAATATTTGTCCTGGGACACTTAGGCCGGCTTCCAGATTGGCTTGGACTTTGTCTGGGGATTCTTTCCGAAAAAGTTTTGCATTGAAAACACTTAGGAGTAGAATGAATGACTACTGGAATTTGACTCCACCTATATCAGGTAAAAACACTACATTTTTTTAGTTAATGGTCTTGGTGATTATTAGGTGGAAGATATATATTAACCACAATTGGAAATTTAGGATTTTTTTTAACTGTGGTCACCTTTACTTTCAATCATCCCTGAGAATGCTACTCTTAAAAAAATCAACATGTTACTTTAGGGTTGTCTCACTCCTGAGATTCAATTTTACTGATGCTAACTGAAGTAGTTTTCCAGCATCTTGCTGTAAGAGCAAACTCTTCCTCTTATTGTTCCCCAAACTGTACTCCAACACATACAAAACACATTACTTACCTTTTTCATTGGGAGGCACCCCGAGAGTCTCTTGACATTTGCTATAGGAGTGCCTACTCAATAAAAAATCAAATGTCTACGTTGCAGAGTTGTGACCAGTGTTAGCCTGAGTTAGAACCACTCCCACCAAGGATGGATATTGTCAGAGCAACATATGTCGACAACCCCACTTACTACCCTATTGTTGTTATTGTTAATGGATAATGTTGTAGGTTTAAACATATGACCTCTCTGCTCTCTGTGTTAATAAAACGAGAATACTGGATTATGTTGTCTAATAAGGAGAGGGCAATATCGTACCCCTCCCTCACGCTTCTAATACTTCATATTCTAGACTTTCTCTCTAAAATCAAAGACCCACAGTTCAAAAACTGGTGGTCAGGCAACCCACCATGTCTGGGGTAGTTGTTGGCTAAAGAGGAAGCCCTAAGTAGACAAACAAGCATTGAAGAATTGATGAATGTGTTCTCTATCAATTGATGTATTTCTATGGGTAGAGAGCTGTTAAAGAAAGAGCTGGAAAAGATAAAACACCACTAGAGTCACTTTTTTCACAGGCCAGAATGGAAAAATGAATATCTGTTCTTTGCACACAGTTTAAACTTTTACAACACACTAAGAAACAGTTCTTATTTAACTTCTTATGAGAACGGGTTTTAAGTAGAAATATTGGGATAAAAATGTACTATTACACAGAAAAGATTGTTAACCACATCAATTTGTTCCCAACTTAAACTGAGGCTTATAAAATCATCAGTAGGTGGTATTTCATCTGACAGGATAGGGTACGATGTTTGAAAGCTCGAGGATGTGTTGGAGTGGCTGTTGAAGGAAGGGGCATACATATACATGAGATGGTAGTGCAGTCACATTTAGAGTTACTGGAAAGAAGTACTGATAAGCGTAATCACATTGGTTTATTGTAATAGATGATTATGTACACTTTGACAATTGTTTGTATATTTAATCAATATGTGGTACACCACCTTTGTATCATATATGCTATGACAATTAAAAATGTATCCTTTGTACTCTAACACTTTATGTAATGTTGTTAAAAATGCTGATATATCCAGTACACCTATTTTATTTCCTCTAAATGTAACTCCATGCACCATTAACCATCTATGTTGCCCTTGTGATGCTAACAACACGGAAAAAAAAATAGATCCATTTGTTATGTTTTTGTAATGCACAACAAGAACATTTTTAACCTCTTTTTGAGTTGTTCGATTTTGTTTAACATTCTAAAATAAGGTCTCTTTACTTACTTTAAGAGGATCTGTACCTATTTACAGGTTACCTCACTAGACCTATTTGAATATATATTGCCTTAAGATTTATTTTTTGGACAGCTATGGGTTCATTCTTTGTAGTCTTCTGATATACCACTACAAAGCTTAAGGACACGGACTAACCTCACAAAGAGATTGTATTCCGAAAGAACCATTTTTTCTTTTTAAATCAAGTAACAATATCAACCATCTTTTACAGTTTGTCTCCACTAAGTGGAGAAAAACTATGTTATCTTATTTGACTGAATAAATGATTTACCTATACATCTTGGATAGGGTGACTATTGTGCATTATTCATGCTCACCTTAACCAAGAGAGAATTATCCAGAGGTGCATCATCCAATAGGGCAGCATGTGCAGTGTCACTGTGGTCAAGAAGCTTGAGGCAACTATCTGTGTCCCTTGCATTATGGTCCATGGCACCCATGACAAATTGGGTCATGGGTTGACTGGGGTGAGAGCCTGGGTAAAGCAACAGCCACAATCCCTGGCAGAGAGAACCACAAAAAGTCACTAAATTAACTTGTGCTTAATCCTGGGTGGCTTGGAACCAAAATAAGTCAGGCTAACCTTAGAGGTAATGTGTAAAGTATTTAATCAGAACAGAAAACAATTAAAGTGAAAACACAACACAATAAAAATCCCACACCATTTAGAACCGCAGACATCTTGATGTGAAAGACTGGGTCAAAGTCTAAAAATATGGGTGAGCATGATGGAGAGGGGGGTCAGATACCAGAAGTGAATAGGGCTTGGCCAGTGCTTACCTTAGTCTTAGAAGAAATTCTTAGGGAAATGTTCTGAGAAGGTAAAGTTCAGCAGGACCAGCATGCAGGCGTGCCTGAGGAGGGAGCATCGTTGACGGGAAGTCTAGGGTCGAAGCTGCAGTGAAGATTTCTATTTGGACTTAGCCACTTTGATGGAAGTAGAAAATCTCCAGTGGGATGAGGCAGAAAGCTGTAGCCGAAGACAGTTCCAGGGGCTCAGATACCCCTTTTGCGAAGGACCACTGAACTGGATTTGCTGCTGCAGAGAAGAACATAGCAGTATCAGCTGCGAAGTCAGGTTTAACCGCGATGCACCTTGGGCAGATAGATGAGTAGGTTGGGCCCTGTCTCCTCCTTTATGTCAGAGCAGATTTAAAAGAACATTTTCTAAATCCTCAGTTTTGGATTTGGCTATCTGGGCACTAATAGCACCACAATCATGGTTCCAGGACTGATGGGGCACCATTTGGGGGCTAGGACTTGCTCAGGTTGGGTCCAAGTGCAAGTTGAAGATGGTAGGAACCTTTTATATCTCTGTGGCTGATTAGCCCCTGTATTCACTCTGGTAGTCTTGGGAGCAGGTAAAGTTGAATGTCTCAAACAGCAGGGATGGCCTCTGAGCTTTCAAGAAATGCTCCAGGAAGAAAAGCAGTTCATTGAGGTACATCAGAGCAGTCTTGTACATGCACAGCAGGTCACAGCAGCAGGTAGTCTATTGATGTCCCTCAAGCAGGCCCAGAATGTGAACTGAAGAGTTTGTCTGAGGGCCCTATTTTTAAACACAGTTCTGCCTTAGAAGTTGGGGGAAGTTTCAAGAGGTTTTAACTTTGCAGTGTATGGAATTCTTCACTCCCCTGCCCTGGATCTAAGCTGGCTGCGGTGACAATGTGAAGGTGATAAGCCATCCGTGTAAAGGCAGAGCATAGCCTATTCAGTTGCAAGTGGGCTTTACCCAACTTGCCGCTCCTCAGAAGGCCCATTCAGGCACACCTACACACATTATAATTTCATAGATACCAAACATGAGCTGGTAATCTATTCCCAATCAAACGTTAGCACTTATTAAATGCAGTAAGGCACCCTAATGTTACTCTATGAAACAGGTAGGCATCATAGTAGTGAAAAACAAATGTAGAAGTTTTTCACTACCAGAACATGTAAAACTTACTTTTTTTTTCAGTTCAATAATTTTTATTAAGATTTTAAAAAGATAAAAACAGTTAGGTACAGTTCATAAGGATACCAATATGAAAGATAAGGAAAGATCCACCAGTTCATCAGAATATGACAATAATAGCCAATAAATTGCCACAACTCATATCACGTACAACAAGACTAAAAATCAAGAAACAGAGTGGCATTAGTGAATCATAGGAACCCATGAGTGGCATCATTATTTAGAAAGCAGAAAGATAAAGGAGAAAAAGAAAAGTAAAGAGGACAGAAGACAGAAAAGAAGAAAGAAGAAAAAGGAAAGAAGAAAGAAGAAAGAAGAAAAAAGGAAAAGGAAGGATCTCACTGGATGGCGCAGCAAAGCAAAACACTACAGACACCTGTCAGTCAGATGACACAAAGGGATATTGATCGACCAACCCCCTTGAGGCCAAATCCATATAGGTATCTAAAGTTCTCCAAACATTAAAAGAAATAGTGGGAGTGAGATGAGCCCTATCCACAGAAGTGTGTGCACTTCTCTAGAAGGATACCCATGCCCACGATGTGTGGTAAGAAACGGAAGCAAAAGACTTCCACTCCATAAGAATCACCTTAACAGCCATAGTCAATAAAATATCTAACAATTGCATATCTAAGGTATCTAACGGCAGAGGTGTCTGGGAAGCCCAGGGTCCCGATAAGACCATAGGAAAAGAAAGAGGAAATTTAATTTGAAAAAGTAACATGAGATGTTTATGAACAAGATCCCAAAAGTGTTGGAGAAGTGAACAATGAAAGAACATATGTGGATAGTCGCCAACCTCCAATCCGCAACTCCAACATAAATCATCATCCTTTAAATGAAGAGAACAAAGCCGCTTAGGAGTCCAATGAAGAAGGTTGATGGAGAAAAATTTGGATTGAAATAAAGAAGGAGCAATTTTATTGCGCAGAGAAAACATACCTATCAATTGCCAAGTGTCCGACGACACGTGCTCCATTATCTCCGTACCAAAGTGACGGGACCATTTTTGCTGCGCAATAGTGCATGAATCTGAAGATGTTGAGGACAAAAATGTATAGATGCACGAAGCAATGTGACCAGACTTGAGCCACAAAGATAGTAAAGAAACCAAAGGGGAGTTAGGAACAATACGCACTTTGGCAAGTGCGACTTTAAGTTTCAAGAAAGTGTAAAAATCCAGATTAGAGAGTGAAAATTCCCGAGCTAAAGAAGAAAAGGGTAATGGGTCATCATTGGAATTATAAAGATGCCGTACCAAAGTGATACCTTTGGCAGACCAATATTGAATGAGTGAGGGATCAATAAGAACCTTTATGCGGGGATTACGCCACAAAGACGACCACCTGGACTTATGAATCGGAGTTGCCAATCTCCGATGGACCATTTTAACAGCTGCAATGGTGTCCAATATAATAGCACGAGAAAAAAGAACAGATAATGAAGACGTGGTTAAAAATGAGGAGACCGGAAGAGGAGAAGAGAGGGCCTGTTCGATGCACATCCAAGAAGGGGTATGACCAGGAAGTGAAGAAAACCACAACGCTCCTTGAGAGGCTAAAAAAGCGACCTGATACTTCCCCCAATCTGGGAAATTACAGCCACCCATATCGTAGGGTTTCCTCAAGGATTTATATGCAATTCGAGCTCTCTTGTCATTCCAAAGAAATGAGAAAGTGATGGAATCAATCTCACGAAAAAAGGAAGAAGAGAGATTCAATGGGAGCATAGACGAAATAAAGTTAACAATAGGAGTGACCATCATTTTTAAAGTTTGGATTCGGCCCCACCAAGAAATGTGTTTAGGAGACCAAGTCTCTAAAAGATGACGGTCTTTAATTAAGGTCTGTGTCTCATTATAAGCCACGGAATCCGATAAAGTACCACAAAACCAGACCCCTAAGTATTTGAGCTGTTTAGATTGCCATTTGAAACCCGCAGAACCCATATGTGCCGGAAAACAATAAGCATTAAGGGGAAACATCTCCGTCTTGTCTCTGTTTAAAGTATAACCAGAGACCTTAGAAAAAAGGGCAATCGTATCTGTGATCGCAGGAATAGCTGAAACAATATCGTCAGAAAAAAATAAGGACATCATCTGCGTACACCGCTGATTTTAGGCACTGTGAACCAAATGTAAAACCCTTAATATCTGGATGAAGATCAATTAGTCTCAGAAGCGGATCAATAGCAAGTAAAAACAAAAGCGGGGACAGGGGGCAACCCTGACGAGTACCTTGACGAAGACTAAAAAACTCAGAGGTAGCCCCATTTACTCTAATATTCGCTCGAGGGTGGGCATAAAGAGACATCACCATATTAACAAAGGAGTCCCCAAGATTGTGAGCACGAAGAACGGCTTGTAAAAACTTACTTTTACATGTTCAACCTATGAATTACAATGCACCCTGCCCTATTGGCTACCTAGGGCCTACCATAGGGTGACGTATATGCAATAAAAGGGGAGTTTACAGCGTGGCAATGGGGTTATACTGCCAAGTCAAATTGGCAGGTTAAAACTGCCTTCATGCTACTAAGGCAGGCCTCAGACATGTTTTAAGGTGCCATTTAAGTGGGTGCCACAACAAGTGCATCAGTCCAACTGGGTGAAAAAGGAACAATTGAAGGACGGAATGCCGAACAATGCATTGGGAGCATTTTATTTGCTTGCCCTGGTTTTATGGTATACCACTCATCCAGGCCACCGCTGATGGTGGAAGAAAACGGCCCGTGCTGCCGATTATTTTCAGTAAGACACGCGGAATGAGACGTGATGGATCACAGTGAAGGAACCGTAACTGCTGGATGAACTTGGCCTGGGAACAGTTACTCGAAGACTTCTTCACACAAACTTGCAGTGCATGAATCCTACACCAGAGAGCGCCAGAGAGCACCGAGCTGTGCGAGCAGTGAGATGAAGGGCGGTGTGCAGGGCGGCAATCGAGTCCCCGGCTTCCCGTGTCTCACTGGAATTGCTCATCAAGAAGCACCTGGAGCAGCACAGCGCGTGGAGGTAAGCTGTGGAGGCAAGCGCGGCCGCCGATAGAGGCGGCTGCGAAGTAAGAGCCCGGGGAGCGGACCGAGGGGTTGCCCGACTAGGTCTCTCAGCCTGCAGTTCCCTCGTGCGCCCCGCTTGCCTGCCCCCCCGCCCCCCAAGACGCGCAAACAACCACATAAAAACTATCAAACCACAGTCCCACAGTGAAACTCTTTGCTATTCTGGTGGCCCACCAGCATTGTCAAACGGAGCCTCTGCCGCCCATGCAGACATCCCTTTCAGGTCTGGTTACTGCTGTCCTTAAAAGTGACCCCTGAAGTCTCCTGAAGCATCCGAACTTCCTCTGCCAAGTGAATAGTTGGGTGTTTACATTGAACAAAGCACAAAGGCTGTGCAACCACCCCAGCCTCTAGAGACAGGCGACGAGGTGCCGTTAGAAAGATATAAAGACCCAGCGCTGTAGCCCCCCCTGTTATTTGTGTGTGCGTGTAGACTTAGACACATTCACATACACAAGTCACACAAGTCAAGTACAGGTGACATAATCAAATAAAGAGGCTCACTGGCTCGAACTACATCGCGCCGACCCCCAGTTAACGGCACCCAAGGATGTCGCTCAAAAAGACTCAGTCTAGCACGGAGGAGGCGGTGGTGAACCTTGAATGCCCAGCACAAAGAAGGATAACAAGGAGCATAAGCTCTCAAAAAACCCAGGAAACAGTTAATGGCAACTCCCTTCCCCAAGGACTCATTACACATTTCTTTCAGGCTTCTAGTGGCTTAACCGCCTGGGACGAGAGACAACGAGAGAGCGCCTCCACACTGGGGCCACTAAAGACCTATCAGGACCAGAGGGGCCATAATTCTTGCGAGTTTGCCATCACGGAGAAAATCGTGAGCCCCGAAGCATGTCTGCAGCCCGCCGTCAGGGCGAAGAGCCCGATCAGCATTACAGCCGATCTTCACGTGAGACCCACAGTGGGGGCAAACGCGGAGGAAGACACCGAGGAACAAAACGAGGCACTTGCAGCCACTTCTCCAAAGAGCATAGGCAAGCAATTGCACACATTGGAGATACCTTGGGTAAAACAGAAGACCACCTCACCTGAAATGGCCACACTAACAACATCATTTCTGCATAAATTAGAACAGTCCATTGAACGAACACTCGAAGCAACACCAATAAATCCAGGAAAAATTGACGTCCTGAGAACACCACAATCCGAGGGATGGAGTCCGTTGGGCCGAACACCTCAGCAAAATGTAACCGAAGAAGCCATCCTCAAAGAACTAAACCTGTCTGCCATAAGAGAAGTTCAGGATACAATGGCCAGAGCGCTGTTATGGCAGTCCACGAAGATGGAAGTACAAATCGATCTGCTGTACTCAATTGCCCAGCATCTGGCGCACCAAGACGACAAGTTGGCAAAACTAGAGGCCCTATTTGATGCCCACAACACCAACGCGGCTAACACCAACTCCGGTGCTGCCATAATAGAAAAATGGGCAAGCTTACCTGACGTTCTAAAGGATATGCTGGCTTTAGTCAAGGGACAAGGAGAGATGACTCCTCAAGTACACAACCGACATGCCCTGAAGACAGTGCATGTCGAAATGACCAACCATTGCATTGCGGTTAGTAGCCCAACAAAAGAGCGACTGGCAGAGCCCTGCAACAACACCACACCGGCAGATCAAGCTAATGGGGACCGTGAGGCCTTGGACCTTGATACTACAAGTGACGACTCATTCGTCATTGTTCCTCTGGTGACAAAGGCTGAAGGTGCTTCGGTAAGCGAAAAAGCTCCGCTGTCAAGGAGGGCCAAAAAAAGACTAAAGAAACAACTGAAGAAATCCAAAGCCAAAAGCAGACATATACCACCAGTAACACAAACCTCCGGAGCCACAGAAACCAAAAACAGCCCTAAACCACTCTTTCCCATCTTCCTTCCCAAGCAGGACACCAAGGCCAGGAAGCCCAGAGAGGCACCCCCCGTCCTAGGTGAGGCCCAAAGACACCAGTTCTTCCTCCTGGAGGGTCAAACCAATGAGGAGGCCCAACTGAGGACATCACAGAAGGAAGCCGGTGCACAACCTAGCGCCTCAGGCCCGGTGCGACAACAAAGGACAGAAACAAACCCTAATTTAAACCAGGGCGAACAGCAAGGACTGCCAAGAGCGGAAGGAACATCAAAAGAGGTGTCAGGCAGACAGCATCTAGGAGATACATACAACAATCTTCTAAATTTAAACTCAACCCAGGGCGAGCGGCAAGAACTACAAACTGAGGAAGGATCACCGAAAGAGGCGCCAGCTAGACAGCAGCAGGAAGTCACCCACATAAACCCTCTAAACTCAAATTATCAGAGGCACATCTTCTTGGGAGAAGAGCAGACTCAACGTTCCGCTCAATATAAAAAACAACTAGAAACTTACGAGGTGCTGCTTACTGCCAGATACCTAGCAAAAGGCTCCTATGACATTCTAAATAGGTCTAACATTGTCCGCCTTTTCGGTCACATTGACTCCCTGGCACAAATTACCTCCGAGAAGATCGAGTGGGTGATGTTCAAGAGAGTGGAGACAGACACCCACGGTGACTCCACTTTAGTTGGGTTTGTAAAACAGCAAGTCCAACAGGCTGTCCTCAAGGAAGCCACACACCTCGCAGAATGGGGTATTGAAGTCAGCGCCCTCAGGGCACCAAAATATCCACACATCCTGACGCCCACTCACTGTCCTCAAGAACCTAAATCTGTCCTCAAAGGCACAAGATCCACCAGCCCAGATGAGGGGACGAAAGCAGGGAGACGAAGAACCCCGCTAAAAATTAACATCCTGCTAAAAGATAGGCAGCGGAGAGTGCAGTGATCTCAGCAAGGACTGGACCACAGGATGGACACATGGAGACAGGGTCCCTAACCAAACAGACATACATGGAAACAGAGCACGCTTAAACCCACCTAGGGGTTAAGATCGCAACTTAACCATCATTTCATGGAATATAGCTGGGCTAAGTAACATTTTTAGGGACATGGCCACCCGCGAATACCTCGCACAGGGGGACATATTGTGCATTCAGGAGACCTGGGCGAGGACTACCACCCCAATTGACGGCTTTTACGAACATTTTAAATCAGCAACCAAAAGGATGATCTTTGGGCGCCCGTCAGGGGGCCTTTCGATCTTCGTAAGCCATGCCTGCAAATTTAAGACCACTGAACTAAACTTGGTGACTCCTGACCTCCAGGACATCACTATAGAGGGGTTGAAATCGGGTCAAAAGCCCCGCCCTCTTTTAGTAATCAATTGCTACGTTAACCCAACTAAATATCAAACACCCCAGGCTATGGAACCATTCACTACCATTCTGGAAGATCTACTCATAAATCATGTGTATCACGATGTAATAATTGCGGGCGACTTCAACATAAGAGGCCTGGGTCTGACCACCATTACACCTCCCAGCAAGAAGTTAGCCCCCCTGATTGAATTTCTCTCAAACTTCAATTTGCAATCAACACACGGAACACAAAAAATGAGCAATCCCGCATGGACTGCTAAACCCACTTTCAGGAATGTTTCCACCATAGACTATATCTTCACGAATGAAGGGGTGGCCCACAAACTTTGTGACTTCACTGTAGATGACAGAGATGAAAGCGACCACAGGCCCCTCCGAGCCACATTTAACCTGGCACGGGAACAGGTGGACTCTCAGGTAACAATCGGAGTAACCACAGGCGAAGAACATCATCTAGTTCTAGAAAGAATCAAATGGAGGTCCAATCTTGGCCACAGACTGACTGATTTTGTAGCCAGTAGGGAGGCTGAATTCAGGTCACAAGATATAGAGAACATCACACACTTCTGGGAAACACTGACCAAGGATTTAATGAAGTGCTTGGGTAACACCAACCAACTAAGACACCGCCAAAATAACACCAGGCCAAGACAATTAAAATCGCGGAGTTTAACACAGAGCAAGCGCTCACTTAACATGGCAATCAGGGCAACAAAAAAGAAGGGCGAATATCTGCAAGGGAGGGTTTCCACCTCCGCCCTACGAGCCAACTATAAAAAGAAAGTCTGGGAGTTGAAAAGGCAGCGCGCAGAACAAAACTGGCTCACAGTGTTCTCTTTAATTAAAGAAAAAGATAACCGCAAGCTATGGCGCTTCATCAACAGCCTGACTTCTAGCGGAGTGCATAAGGAAAACAGTGTCGCAGGGAATGTGTGGGAACAGTATGCAAAGCGGCTCTACACCTGTGAGCCAAACCGGGCTAACCCTGGAAGCCTAGAGTGGTCCAAGGCGGCTGCCGCAACCATCAAAACTCAAAGCTTGCCGTCTGTAGCTCCAAGACCGAGTCGTCATGCAAAGTACACAGAGGAGGAGGTTTTAAAGTACATTAACCCCTTCCACGCTGATGACGAGCTGGGCTCGTCATGAGGTAGCCTCCTGCTACGCTGATGACGAGCCCAGCTCGTCTCGTAAAATGCGGTTTCGCAAAACTCCGCGTACGAGCGGAATTCCGCCCGCACGCATGCGGTTAAGGCAACCAGAACCGATGGACCTCCTGGCCCAAATGGAATCCCTGCCCAGGTTTTTAAAACTGCCTCAGCCTTCTTTGCAACAACACTTACTCCTCTATTTAATCATTCATTTGCTACTGCGACCCTGCCAACTTCCTGGAAAGGCTCAGTCCTATTTCCCATTTACAAGAAGGGTGATCACTCGAACCCGGCCAACTACAGGCTTATAGCCCTTTTAGATATAGAAGCCAAGGTTTACGCCCGTCTTCTTTTAAGGGACCTGGAGGCCTGGGTGGACAAAAATGGCATTCTCCCGCCCACACAGACTGGCTTCCGGGCCAACAGTTCCACTCTAGACAACATCGTAGCGCTCTCCTACCTGGCGAAGAAGGCCAGTACGAGGGATAAGCTGCCACTGTTTTGTTGTTTTATAGACTATTCTACGGCCTTCGATCGAGTGATCAGAAGCCGACTATGGGCAAAACTTGAGACCTGGGGGCTTCCACAAGTCCTGCTAAAAGCTATAAAAGCACTCTATGAGGGGACATGGGTCCAGGTGAAATTAAGTCCAACGATTACAACAGCAAGAATCGAGACCAACTCTGGACTTAAGCAGGGGTGCGTTCTGGCCCGCCTACTTTTTAACCTGTATACAGCTGACATGGGGCAAGCCCTGAAAGACGCCAACTTAGTACCGCCAAGATTGGGGAAGCTGGTCCTGGGATCGCTCCAGTGCGCTGATGACACAGTGGTCATGGACCACACCAGGGTGGGACTTCATAGAGCTTTAAATAGCCTGGCGACGTACAACAAAGAAAATGACCTACGGATAAACGTTAGTAAGACCAAGATAGTAATCTTTGGCAAATATCGGCGAAAAAAAGAAGCAACATGGATCCTGGGGGAGAACTTAATCGCTACTGTCCCATCCTATAACTATCTGGGAGTTTGGGTGTCAGAGAGGGCCACTGCAGCTAAACATCTAAAGGAGCTAAAACCAAGAATAGATAAAACAATTCTGTTTTTAAGACGCCTAAGCTATCGCTTGGTCAGCCCCTCAGCAGAACCAATGTTGACAGTACTCAGGGCAAAACTGATTCCCTCCATTACGTATGGCCACATTGCCTACCCAGGTGCATTCGAGAAAGTGGTCAATGCGGCCCAGGCGAAAGCATACAAGTTGGTGCTACAGGCCCCTAGACAGGCTAGGAATAACAGGCTAAGGCTAGAAATAGGCCTGAATCGACCGGAGTTGGCATTACTGGGGGACCTGATAAAATACTACATCAGAGTACTGAAAGCGCCCGAAAACACCCTAAAGCATTTCTTAAAATCTACATTTGGTGAAGTGGGCTCTCCATGGCACTCTAAGCTGGCACAAGGCATTGATCTATTGAAAATTGAGGGTAAGAGCTTGCACCTCAATGAAATACCATACTCAGCCTGGGCACAAGCCGTAAAGCGTCAAGTCGAGTCCATCTCGTTCGAGCTTGATCTTCTATCGCTACGGCACAACCCATTAACGTTGGCCCTGGATAAGTCTTATACTCTCGGGAAACCCCAACCATACCTGCGAGACTCACTAACAACTCATGCGAGAAAGAAAATCCTGTATCTGCGCCTCCTGGCTCTCATGATCACGGACTTTAATCCAAAAAGGGCACGAACGGACGGTGCCACCGCCTGTCGATTATGCAACTACCGCAGAGAGTCATGGTTACACCTGCTATGTTGCTGTCCAAAGTTGGCCAGCGATCGTCATCGTTTGCTGCGCCCGGCTTTACGGAATCTAGGCCATAGAACCTGCAGAGAGGCCTCGGACTGGTGCTTCTCAGAAACTACGACCTGCCTATTAGCCAGGGTCGGTAAGTTCACCCACCAAGTCAAAATGGCACTCGACCTCCATCAAAAGGCCATAGATCCTAAGAGTCTCGACACTGTGTAAGGAGCACCACCTGGAGCACAAACGAGTGTCAGTCTACAGCTAACTTAGGGAACTCCCGCTAATTAACTGGAACAACTGGACCCAGAAACTATACCAGGGTCGGACAAGGGTCCAACGAAGAACCCATCCTTGGTGATGCGCAGTGAAAACGTTCATGTCAAACCTCCACACTTTCCCAAGACTCTAATTGGCGTGAAGCTAAGGAACAGACACAAACTTTCCTTCTTCTAATAGAACTTTGATTGGACAAAAAAGGGGCAAAACTAGCCATTATTCTATTTTAAAGTTGTACATATGGTTTTACTGGGAGAGGGGCACATGGGGGGGGGGGTGATGTTCTTTGTGTTTTATACTGTAAAGATTTTAAGTAATCGCACAGTTTAATAAATACCTCCAAGTATAAGCTGAAATAAGCTGAAAAGGTATACCACTATACAAGAGACATGTACGGAAATGAGATATGCCAATCAGGTGTAAGCCAATCACATCATGGTTAAGGGAGTAAGCACAAGCACTGTAGCATTGGTTAGCAGTGGTAAAGTGCACAGAGTCCGAAGGCCAACAAAATGAATTTCAGCAACAGAAATATGGGTAAACTAACTAACTGTTTGGGTGAAGACCACCCTAAGGGTGACAGGTCTAACAGCTCACTTGCTATGCCACTGAAATGATCATAGTCAGTCTATTTACTACAGTGATCTAATCGTTAATTTTGCTTTTTGTTGCAGGTCCTGGCCTGGCTTTCATTGCATATCCACAAGCCGTCTCTCTGATGCCTTGCGCACCACTTTGGGCCTGTCTCTTTTTTCTGATGATTATTCTCCTCGGATTGGATAGCGAGGTGAGTTCTTTGCACCAATGAGAAGACAGCAGACTAATCTAGGTTTCACTTCTATGTCTCGAAGCACATGGATATCGACCATAAAATAGGCACACCATTTATCCTCCGAGCTTTGGAGCTAAAACTTAGAATGATGGAGGTCCTGCAGCACCCCCAAGCAGCGTGGTCATTGATTTTTTTTTTGTTGTATAAAATCAGGCTTTTAGTAGAGCCACTCTAAAAATGATTCATGCACTGCTCCAGTCCACATACTGATGGAGTATATCATCTAGTTTTCTGATGGAAAAAATCAATTTGCCCTCTTGCGTTATTGGAGTAAAATATTATAACCTCTATTATCAATTGATGTTCTACTAGAGAATTATGTGTATGCTTTATGTTGTATACAAACAAAAATGCCTATACAAATTTCTGATGGAGCAGTATCAACAACAAGATGGCTTTTAATGCTGTGATGGGCAAAGAAAACTTTGCACTCTTCAGTGATGGTATTGTACAAAAGCATACACATTATACGTCAGTGGACCATCCAGCTGCAATAGTAGTTGAAAAAGCACAACACCTACTAATTGTGTCAGCTAATCATTAAGAAAAAATGTATTTATTGATTTGTAAATGGAATGAGTGTATCAGACAGTCTAACAATACTTCAAATGACTTATGTACAGTAGATATTGTTCAAGGAAGATTTGCTTAGACATTATCTCACTCCTACGTAATATTGTTAATCCTTTCAAAAACTAGTTTTTTTTCTTGCTCGTATTTATGCTCCTCCAAGACTTTAAAAAGCTACACTCCTTAGTAACCAGCTGTCAATGCTTTGTTGTTTGACCTCACAGTATGGGAGAGTAGTTTTTGTAGGTCTTCATCGGTACTAGTATTCTTAGGAGACATTTGCTCCTAGCATAACAGAAAACACCCGTATATTAACTATCACAGTTAGAGCAGTCAGGAAAATTACCTTTTTTTAAAAAGAAAAAGGGGCAGTAAAAGTGTGGATACAACAGAGTCATTCTCAACATACCAAATTCAATAAAATAAAAATAAATCTATTGATGAAGCTCAGTTTCTGTAACTGTTGTAAGCTCAGAATTAGTGTACAGTTGTGAAGAGAATTTATTAAAGTTTGAGCTGAGAGACACAGAAAGACCAGTTCCAAAATGTTCTCTACTCATGTTGCACAACAGCAACGCACTTATAGATTCTTGATTGCATAGTTTATCAATGGAAAATCTGATTCACTTTAAAATTAGACATTGGGGCAAAAACTAGACATGCTGACTGTATTTTAACAGAAGTGGGCATGAGTGAAACTAATACCTGCATCTTGGGTACATATGAGTCATTTCTTAAGAGCTCTAGCAGTAAACAAACATTTCTTGGAAATCTATACCCTTCCCAAGCAGTTGCATTGTACAAAATTCAAGCATTTTTAAGCGTTGATACAAAATGGATGGCACAGTGATATAAAATGGAAGCCAAGTATGCTAAGAGAACTGAAGGTAAAAGTGTTCTTTCTCAATTCCCCCATTTTTAACTAATGTTCAACATTTGTTCAATTTGCTCTAATGATCTCATTAACATCTGTATTATTTTATATCTCTATTTGCATCATCACCCGTTCCTTCAATGCAAATTCCCAACATTGTTCTCTCCAGCCATTTGGCACTGATAGAGAAGCCATTACCCTTTCTCTGGGTAGCAAAGGGGTATACATGTTCATAGCATATTGATGAGGATAAAAAAGTAGAAAAGGTTAGCATTAGTGAATAAATCATAACTATATCCTTAATGACTTCTATATATCACTAGCACACCAATAGGAAAAATTAATATACAGTTTGCATGTACAAATATATCGTAATAATAGCACAATAGATTGTTCTAAAGGTCTTTAATGTGTGATATCTTCACATGGTTCACGCCAATACGTGTTTCGTCGTACTGGGAATACCCACGACTTCTTCAGGGCTGGGAATAAAAGGGGGTACAGAGAACACATTATATAGTCTCCCCTCTATTCAATATTCCCAAAATACAAAAGAGACAAAGCATGTTCACCAATAGCATGGGCAACATGCCCCGAAAAGATCAATTCAGACACCAAATGTAGGTGGTGTATGGACGTGCCAAGAGTGAGGGATAGAAAAGAACTACATCGTCCATTCAAAGCCGTTGTATTGGAATTCAAAGGCCATATAGTTGGATCAAGAGGGGGCATAGGAACCCGGTGAGTGAATGGGTGGTGTGGGGAGGTGATATCTTTTTGTTTTATTTTTAATTTCTTAACAATCCTGTTTGATACGAGTGAGTAGTGACATTGAAAAACACCTCTATATGTGCTCGCTATTTATAGATGGCTACTGGGAAAATCCCAGGCCTACCTTGCGAGTATAGATGATTGACAATAAGCCTGTAATAATCATATTAAAAGTTACAGACTATTATAGCAATTATCTTACAATTCTTTCAAGCAGCTTATAAATATCATGTGGTGCGGGACATACCTTCTGACTGGTTCTAATTCCGTCCCAGCCTAATCATGGCTGGGTATAAAATGTAGTATGTCCAAGCGTGAAGCTAAGGGTAAAATATAAAGCGAATGTTCAAAAAACGACCACTCACCCAGCGAGTCATATTATTTCCATCCACCATGCGTTCAATATATGGTCTTTGCGATACATTGGGTGGATTATTGAACTCAGTGTAATTTAAGGACGCACCCCCACCACCGTGAATGGGTCATGATATCTAAATAGCTTACCCTCCTTATCTGTGTCTGTCGCTATTTATTGACAATATATTAAGGGCTGGAAGCATCAGTAAGTGTCATCCCAGATGGATCAATTTGTCCGAGCGAACGATGCTATAAAAGAGGAAAAGCAGAGACCGAAGTTACGATCTATATATGCGCCTACTACCACGCTATACGGAAAAGCAGAGAACAAGTGGTTAGGTTAGTCCTACCTTATGATTTTCGCACGGTGGGATGTCCTCTCGCCATATCCGCGATTCTGTCTATGGAAGACCCTTACCGGAAGTAGGAAGTAATAAGGTCTAAGGGCTGATCCCGTATGGACTACTAGAACGCACCAACCGCCTTAGTGAATATCTCCACATGGGCGCCATATTGGTAGAGTCGCGTATTGAAAGTTCGAAGACTCTCTCGTAATCTTGTTAAAAACTATTCTTGTTATTCGAGATTCTAGTTAGTTAGTGGATATATTTATCTATTATAGAAATATCATATCGTATTTTGTCGGGAACATCCATATGTAGAACGATATTATACAAGCAAAGTAACAATGTCGTGAGTAGGTCGAAGAAATTGAGAATTAATGATTGATATGTGTATCTATATACGTGGTGCAAAAAACATGCAGCATTCTGATTTAGGGAGAAATTAAGGGAGGACAAGTGCGAGAGAGCGGTCAGGAGTGAATAATATTTCCAAATACCAAATAGATCAGAAAATTAGTACATGTAGTGACAGAGGATATAGGTTTTGTATAATCATAAGTTACATACATAGGTATATACTCACAAATACATTGTTATAAATTACAGTGATAAAACAGACATGACGACTCTATTATGATTGGAGGGCTACTCTTCTGAATGTCATCCTACCGATTGATCCATATGGTCTAATATCAATCACTTTCAAGTCAGCAGTATAACATACATCTCGTATTATGATCAATAAAATATTGACCAATCTGTTAGATTTATACATTAAGAATTAGATATGAATTCAGCAGTTCAATGTGTCATGAGGAAAAGCCTCGGTAAGGTCCTAGTTGCCATAAATAATTATTTCAGCCACTAGTATTATTCACATTTACCCAGAGTCCTACAGTCTATATATGCGTCAATCCTATGGATCAAAATGTACGTGTCCCAGAGGTGAGATCAGATCCCTTCAATCACCTAGAAAGTAGTGTAATTCGTGGTCAGAGTTCATCCCATGCTCAACTGCCTGCATTTTGAGAATCCAGAGTGCTTCCTTACGTCTAAGAAGTAATTCTTGATTACCACCTCTTGGATCTCTTTTTATCTGATCTATGCCGCAAAATCCAATCGTTTTATTGGAATCTTGGGCTTTGCATGTGTTAATATGTGATGCTGTTACATATCTCGTGTCATTGTGCCTGATAGCCCTTAAATATAAGCCTGGGCGTAGTTTGCGTAGCAGCACTACAAGTAGCTTCACGTGTAGTTTGCGTAGCTGATGGCATTGTGTACTTGTCTGTTCTGTGAAAAAATTGCAAAATAATTGCAAATAGCTCCCTGTAAAGAACCACATATGATAAAATAAATATCTCTATCTTTATATGCTAAAGTGCATATAGTACTTTCACAATGGTGAAACTGAAAAATTAGCAAGCAGTGGGAGATGTGATGATTTTGGGATCCTCCATAACCTAGGGAGAGTACCAAACAGATGCCTTGAAAACAAAAAAGCACATCTTATTGAACGATTTAGTTGTGGTCCCATCCTCTTAGGACAAACCCAAACACAGTTATTGGCAAAAAAGCATTCCCAACCAAAGGCCCTGCAAAGCATTATGGGATGAGATTAGCAGTGGGCAGTGAATATTATATAGTATACAATATCAAAACAATTCTACAAAGAGCTGCAGTTCAACTGGTGGTTACTAGAGTTCCCTCACGAGTCAAATGCAAATGCTTGATGAAAGGGTTTCAATGGTTTTGCATTTGACTCATGAGGGACATCTAGTAACGACTTGTGGAACTGCAGCTTGATGTAAGAATAATTTCAATGCTTTGCATTTGACTCGTGAGGGACATCTAGTAACAACTAGGTGAACTGCAGCTCTTTGTAGAATTATTTTGATATTGGATACTATAATATTCACTGCGCACTGCTAATCTCGTCCCATAATGCTTTGCAGGGCCTTTGGTTGGGATTGTTTTTTTGCCAATAACTGTGCTTGGGGTGGTCCTAAAATGATGGGACCACCACTGAAGTTCAACAAAATGTGCTTTTTGTTTATGCTCTTTGTGTTCAAGGCATCTGCCTGGTGCTCCCCCTAGGTTAGGGGGGACCACAAAATCATCAGCTCTCTCATTGCCTAATGTTTTCATTGTAAAAGTTTATTTTTGTGAATTGGTTATATGCTGTTAAGCATGTAAAATTGCTTTTTCAAAGCATCTGAGAATATTGTTGATTTAGATGTTACGCTACGTGCAATTTGCAAAGTAAGAATTAGTACAAACTTTGCATGCTTCGTTAGCGTAGTTTTAAGCCCAGGGTTATTTAAATGCTCATAGATCCCATCTTTTAACGGTCTAATAGTGCTTCCAATGTAAAAGATATCACATTTACATTTGATCATATAGATCACAAAACGACTATTACAATTCATCATTTGTCTGATCTGAATTCCTTACCCATATGGTTGTGGAATCTCGTGGTTTTGTTCATAGCCAATGGGCATATTTTGCAACATCCACATCTAAAGAAACCTACGCATCTTTGCGTGAGCCAATCCTGCGACCTGTCTACCATTCTAGGGTAGCTGGGACTGATTAGGGATTTGATGTTTTTCTATTGTCTATATGTAATTTGAGAGTGATTCGAAATGTATTTAGACAATGTTTTGTCGTTACTAAGTAACTTCCAATGTTTTTTCATGCTTTCTCTAAGTCTAAACGCCGCATGATTGTAATTGGTGATCATTCTGATTTGAGCTGATTGACCACTCCTGACAGTTTTCTCTTTCAGTGTGTCATTTCTTACAAAGGTAGTGATTTTGCGTTCAGCCTCAGTGATTATATGAGTGCTGTAACCCCTTGCCTTAAATCTCCGTTTCATGTTGTTTCTACATCTCAGAAAATCATTATCTTTACTACAGTTTCTTCTAGCACGGGTTAGTTCCCCAAATGGAATAGATTCTATTTGATGTTTAGGGTGGGAACTGCCAGCGTGCAATACCGCATTACAGGATGTTGGTTTGCGATATAATTTGCTCTGTATTTTTCCATCATCAATAAAAAGTGTAAAATCTAAAAATTCGATTGTGTCTGTGCTTAAAGTATAGGTAAATTGAATCCCCATTGTATTAGAATTGAGGTATTACAGAATTGTGTGAGCTTGTCCATATCACCCGACCATATCATAAGACAATCGTCGATGTAACGATTGATGCATTCCAGGGGGCGCCACCAGGGCCCCAGATCCACCCCTCCTCAAACCCCCCATGAAAAGGTTTGCATAGGAGGGAGAAAATCTGGAGCCCACGGTACGCCCTGTTTTTGTCGATACCATCTTGATTCGAAGAGAAAAACATTGTTCAAAATTAGTTCGATCATACTGATGATCATTTCAGTGTGAGGCCACTGAGACGCTGGTCTCCTACTGAGAAGTTTCCTTACTGCCAAAATGCCCAGGTCAGTTCTAATGTTAGTATATAAGGATGTGACATCCAGAGTTGCCAATATCATATTGTTCTCCCATGTCACATCTGAAAGGATACTAAGGATATGTTTGGTATCTCTTATGTAAGCTGGTAAATTACGTACTAGGGGTTGTAGAAATGTGTCAACATATTGAGAAAGTTTCTCTGTCGGACCCCCTATGCTGGAGATTATAGGTCTCCTTAGTGGTCTTTGTGCATTTTTATGGATCTTTGGTAATGTGTAAATGCAAGGGAATCTGGGCATGTCCACTTTTAAATATAAGTATTCTTCCTGACTTATCAGCCCAGCACTGAGCCAATCCCTTAGTTGTGTGTTAATCGTGAGTATAAGAGGTCCAATTGGATTCCCGGTGAGTTTTTCATAATAGGTGTGATCTTCCAACTGTGACATGATTTCTGCATTATAGTCAGATGTATTCATTACCACAATGTTACCACCCTTGTCAGCTTCTTTGATGGTAACATTGGGCAATAGACTAAGATCTTTGAGTGCTTTCCTTTCATTAATGCTCAAACTGTCCTTTAATCCTGAGTAATGTTTAGTTTCGTGTTTGACATGATTATATAAGTCATCACTTACTAATTTGTGGAACATGTCTACACTATTCCCACATGGTAGTATGGGTGTGCATCTGGATTTGAATAACGTGAAACGCCATAGCTGTCCAGGATATAATCATCCCACTTTGTACAGATATCCTTAATGACCCATCCCGAGTTACCCCAATTTAAGCTCCAATACCATTTCACTAGGCCTTAAAGATTGTCTGTGATGGCAGCTATAGCTGCAGTTATGTTTCCCTCTATGTTCCTTATTCCCACTATACGGGTATCCCCAATGAAAGCTCTTGCTCCACCCTTCTGGGCCAAAATGAAGTCATTCATTCAAAATACTTTATTTCGTTTTAGAGATAAAACCATGAAAGTTTCACATCACAATGCAATCATTTAAAAAGTACAGAGATTCCATTAAAAGGATAATAGAAAAACCAGTTACAGTACAATAAAGTTAAATCATAGTACCCAATGCCATATTTAAAAATAGATACAGGCCAAACAGAAAATGTGCAAAATACAGACTCATGAGGCAAAGGATGATAAGAAAAAGGATGACATTCAGTGCTCCATACATAATCTAGATTGCAGGGCCGATTTTAAAAAACCTACTACAAAAGGGATACAGTCAGGTTTTAACAATTGTAAATAGAAAAGAGCAGGGTGAACCTGATTAAAATGTAATTTCTTTAATAATGAAGTTAAAAAATATCTACGGGGAACAGTGTAAAAAGCATGAAAACACAAAGTGCAGCAGGTCCTGTGGAGACACTCCGTCGCAGCCACAGGGTGCCAGCACTTGTCCTCTGCAACTCCCCTTTGGAACCGCTAAAAGCAAATGAAAAAAATCAAAACGAAACCTGATCAATAAAAAACGATCATGGGTAGACAATGGCCACAGAAAAAATGTTTCCAAAGTTGGGATTGTTTTTAGCATCACATATTTGCGAACGCTTTGTTTCCCCAGTTCGCTGTGGTCTCGCGCAATGTTCTTTGTCATCATAAAGGTCTTCTTAATATAATCCACATCCTCCATTGTAATGAGATCAGGTTTTAAAAATAAATCAGGTCGCCCTAACTCCTCAAAACAATTCTTTATATATTTCAACCATGGGATTCATAGCATGAAATCCAGACTCAAAATATCCCTTAAAATCAGGTGGTTAAGGGCTAACTCACCATTCAGCCAACAGTTGAGCCAGAGCAACAAGGGATGCATAGCCAAATAATCACTGATATATGGCAGCCTGACCTCTTCGTGAACCGCCAAATTGGAAGTACCCCTAGGCACTCCAAGGAGGCGTTTTAGGAAGTTATTCTCCACCACCTGTATGACATCAGTTGAGGTATAGCCCCATAGGCCACTTCCATAACTGGCAATTGCCACACTTTTCGCCCAATATAACTTCAACATTGCCGCCACGGGGCGCCTGCCCATTTTGGTGGCAAAGTTGAAGATTGCTGTGTTGGCCCGTATAACCTCCCCTTTAGTTCTCTGAATGAGCGGCCCCCAGTTAAGTTTATCATCCATCAACACGCCCAAGTAAGAAAATGTCATTGTCAGGGGCACCCTGTCAATGCCTACTTTAAAAGGATATACTTTCTTAGGGCGGGACCCGACCAACATAATGTATGATTTGGAGTTATTGAATAAAAGATCACGGTTCTCCATAAAACTTCGAAATGAATCAAGCAAGGTCTGCAAACCCTTTGCAGTTCTAGCAATAAGGACCGCGTCGTCCGCATAAAGCAGGACGGGCAGACCCCGGCTACCTACATATGGGAAATCGCCCCCTGTTGTTACCAACATCTAGTATAGGTCGTTAATGTAAAGGTTGAATAAAAACGGGGCCAAAATGCAGCCCTGCCGGACACCCCTCTCTATATTAAAATCCCTAGATACCCGGAGGTCGTTGCCGTATCTAACATTGGCCCTAGTATCCCTATGCATGTCCTCAAGAAAACCAACCAGGTTATCCTCTACCTCCATGGCCCTCATGGATTGCTGCAATTTCCCCCGGTTGACGCAGTCAAAAGCGGAGAATAAATCCATGGAGGCCATGTAAAGGGTGCCCTGGTGGGCAATTGTGTGTTTACCCTGGATCAGGTATAAATTAAGACATTGGGATATGGTGGAATGTCCCGAGCGGAACCCATACTGAATGTCTGAGATTATCGTATTTTGCTCCGCCCATGAGGCTAATCTTCTAAGTAGTACCCCACCAACGACCTTGACCACAGAATCAAGAAGGGAGATTGGTCTACAGCACAAAGTGCTATTTCGATCCCCCTTCTTGAAAACCGGCACAATCATGGACGTACCCCAGGACTCTGGGCACCCGACTATGGGGCCGCAGTGTTAATCACGCCCACCAGTACTGGGGCCCAAAGCTGGGGGTTGGACTTAAAGAGGTCCGACGGTATACCATCCGGTCCTGGCACTTTATTGCTAGCCAGCCCTTGGATGCCCAACTCTACCTCCTTCAACTCAATTGATATTGGGGCAAATAAGATTCCCCTTTCTCTGGATATGCCAGGATTCCGCCCACCCTTAAAAATAGACGTAAAATGAGACACCCAATTGCTCTCGGTTATGTTAGTACCCTATTGCTCCCTCATGTAGCTTCTCAAAAAGTGGGTGATTAACAATTCTCCAAAATCTGGAACTGCTAGCTAGATTACTGGGCTCTAGTAATTCACGCCAGGTTTCCTCCTTCAATTCTCTCTTTCTCAAATCCAGAGCCTGCTTATATAAGCGGCGTCGGGCACTAATTAAAGGTTGGTCTCTCGGTGTGATCTTTAAGGCTTCTTTGAGCAGTCTAGCAGCCTTAGAGCAAGAAGCATCAAACCATCGAGGTTCGGAGGGCAGAGATTTATGTTGAGGAGCGCTGAACAGGGTCCCTACTTTGGTAGTAATATCATCAAAAGCCCTAAGAACACCCTGGGGACGGGTATCAGGGGATATGAAGGAGGCAATCTCAGTAGCACATAAAGTTTTCACCTCACTATAAAATAGGTCAGAGTCAATCTGTGTCCACTTTATTCTATGTCTATCATCGGTAGGTCTCATTCTACCCACTACCTGAATCCTATTTTGACTCAACAACCACCCCCTCCCAGGAATGCACAAACTGGATTATGATCACTAAAAACACTTTCAATAATTGCAAACCTTAATAAATGGCTATATAAGCCCTTGTGCCTCCTTATAAACGAAGGTACACACTGTTTCTTTGTGGGTGAAAAACTGTCATTGCGGGGATCAAGTCAAAGGATGCCAGCAAACTGCTCAGGGCATTTCCCTGTGCCGTATGCTCAAAATGAAAACCCCACATCTTTGCGCACCCCAACTCCCCCATACAGACAACTGCTGGATAACCACAGGGGTGTATATTAAAGTCTCCCATTACCATCAGATTATTTGCGACAGAGCCACGCATCTTCCGTAGGAGGACTCATAGCTGAGCAATTTAACACCCCCCCTCTTGAGCCAGAGAGTTATAAAAGTTAATAATTCCCAAGATGTTCTTTACCCTTTTCAAAATGATTGCTTGAAGATTTTTGTTGGTATAGGGGACTATCTGTATCTTACAGGGCATTGCCAATGCTATAAACGAAGCCACCGCTGGCTCTGCCATGTATTGATGGTGTTGTTGGGACATAAAAGGCTTTATAACCCTCCAGGGATAGACTTCAATCAACCAGCCAGGTATCCTGTAAACTAATGACGGAGAACTGCCTGATAAACTGCAACCTTCGTATACACTAGCCCAATACCCTGTGGTTTAGCAATGCTGTCTACTACCTGAACAGCTTAGGTAATACACTGCGTTGTATGTTTGAGATATATCACAACAAGTGGAGTAGAACCACATCACTTTAGTTACCACTACTTGTTTGAGTGAAAATTCTGTCAAGATAACATTAATTATTACAGAATACATTTTGCTTAAACCCTGGGTAACCTTGACCCATATTAATCAGTTTATAGTGGCGATGGCAGATTCCCCCATAGGCCATGGCAAATCGATTTGGTGGCGGTTCAAGCAGTCCATAAGGATTCTGTTGGGTAAGCGGGGTAGCAGGCGACATGTTTACCAAATAATTTTTCATGAGTCTCATATTTCCTTGAGCCGCAGATAGCAGAACGGTCAACAGGATGTAGCAGATCATCTTCAGTGTCATTATGACCCCAGAGGACATCAGTACTTCTGGGGATCTAAACCCAGTACTTTAGTACAATTGGATGGATTTAGAAGGCACTCTTGGTTGCAAATTATATCTGAGCTTATCTGCTTGCTCACTAGGCTGTTTTTGACTAGTTGCTGGAGGAGCCCTTTTCACATGTGAGTCATGGATCCAGTACTTGTAAACAGCCCAATTCACTTCTGTGTTGGTCGCCAACAGGACTTGGACGAAGTCCTTCCACCTGGGGTCTAAGCAGTAGTTTCATTGACAGTTCTTTACCATCTCCCACTCAACTGGGCAATTTTGAGACGGGCTTCCGTCATAGGTGTGGGTAACATGAGCTTCACCTGCTGGTGCACAGTTTGCACAGTTTTAAGATGCTCTATGCAATAGTCTTTCATTAGGCCATTAGATAAATTCAGTGTACTGTGGCGCCCCCAAAACTGGCATTAATCGTCCAGTGACAATTTTATAAGGACTCAGCAAATGAAAGGAGTTCAGGTTGCTGCTCATGCTCGTGAGTGATAGGGGCAGAGAAAACCACTAAAGTCAGTGTACGTTTAGTGCATATCTTTGCCATTTTGGGTTTCAGAATGCCAGTTCTCTTCTCCACTCGGCCTGACACCTTTGGGTTGTAGACAAAATGAAATGTGCATTTTATGGCCAATGCTGTTGTCACAAGTTCCATCACCTTATTAAAGAAGTGTGACCAAATGTCTGAAGAAAGCAAAAAGGGCAGCCAAAACATTTTAATACCTTAGACGTATTACTCTTTTTAGTCGCATAAGATTCTATCCAGAGAACCTCCAGCACATACAATGGAACGGGCCCCCAATGCAAGGACCGTATGCCTTTTCGTGTCGGCATTGCCGCCACCGAAGTGCATATCCCCCAGCACATCCTAATATGGCTGGCGGTGTCTGATAGACACCGCCACCATATATGAGCTTTTCCGCCACGGTCCCCCCCGCCATTGTAATATGGCGGGGGAAATAGGTGGCGGACGGGCAAGGATGGCGGACGGATCGCCGTCCGCCATCCTAATTGACCCCTATGTTGGGCACAAGTCATACATGTTTTTCAAACCCTCTCAGCTGCCTTCCTAAATTCACCATTACTTCACCATGTAGAAAACAATGTGGCGTCACATCCTAAATGTCTGGGTAGATGTATGGTGTATACCATGGGCCCATGGCGTCCCTTCCTAAATGTGTGCATCGATGTATACTGTATGCCAGGGGCTGAACCACAGACTCAGTTAACTTTGTCCTTTCATCTGGGTCCTGTCAAAACCCATTTATCAACTCCCAAGTCTTATCCCACTTCCCCTTCCCCTTCTCTGCCAAAATGGCTCCACTCTGCTATCTTTTTATGTCATTGTATCCGCTGTTTTCTGTGATTTGTTTAGAAAATATGAAACCTACATCAATGAGGTAGGTTGTAGAGCAGCATTTTTTAGCATTGGCATCAGCAAACACATTTGCTTAACCGCATCATCTACAATTTTCCAGTGTGCACTACATTAGATTATTGACACTTTCTTTGGCAAGGATACATCTTTTAGAAGTTCAACAATCAAGGTGCCATGTTATTTTGTCCCTGTGACATGAGGAAACGTCTTTCTTAGCATAAGTGATGGAAAAACACTCCAAAAGCGTACTTGCTGTCAGTATAGATATTTACTGTTAGCCCAACACTTAAATCACATACTCTGGCTGAGTGCAATTATTTCTGCCGCTTGTGCAGACAATTCCTTTATCTTACATGTCTCAACAATGGTTATCAGTGTGGCGATGGCGTATGTGGCTGTTTTTTTTTCCATCTGGAAACTTAAAACATGATCTATCCACCCATAAGTCCCCATCTCTATCAGTCTATTCTGACTTTTAGGGCTTCTTCAGTAACTAGTATACAAATATGGGGTATCCGTACATACTGACATGGGGTGGGAAGTATTGTTGCTGAAGACAATACATTACAGCGATGTAAAACAATATAAGGTGTTAACAGTCTCAGTTCATAATGTGCGAGTCTATGTTATGTCATGCTAAAATTATTTTTCCCCCATGGGATTGGGTCAGAGACATCTTTGCATGTAAGAGCTTGCAAGGGTTTTGACTGAGAAATTAGGTATCAATTGTCTACAATATCCCACCATACCAAGAAATGAAAGCACCTATTGCTGTGTAGTGGACGGTGGAATTTGCAAAGTAGCATGCATTCTTTCAGGGCGAATCTTGCATTTCACCTTTGACAGAAGGTGTCCTATATAGGCCTCCCCCTGTTCGGCAAATTGTAGTTTCGAAGGTGATATTTTGTGGCCCTGGTCATGCAAAAAGTTCAGTAAATTCACTGTGCCACCAATAAACATTTTTTTATCAAGCTACGGAACAAAATATTGTCACTATATTGAACCAAAGTGGTGTCTTTATTGAGGAAAAAAATTATATATGTTTTCAATGTTTGAGAAGGGGATTCAGTAAATACTTAGGGACTCTGCAGGAAATAATAGGAACAGCCTTGAAACACCAAAGAGAACAGTTATTGGGAGACATCATGAAAGGGAAATGGAAAAAAAAGCGTTCTTTAAATAAGTATGCAGTTGTGGGCGGAACAGTTGCGAGGATGGGATTTATATTAGGGACAACTGGAAAGCATCATACAACAATTTTGTTAATTTCCCTGAGGTCAACTACCAGCCTCCAGGTGTCAAGCTTACTAGAGTCATTACTTTTCTTTAGAATAGGAAGAATGGGGCTATTACAGGAGATTCCTTATATTTCCCTAATGACTTTATCAGCTGAGAGATCAGCCACCATTGTCTTTAACCCCAATTATCCTTTTCTGGACATGTTGTACTGTGGAACTCTGGGTAGAGGTACATTTGGATTGACATCTATTGGTGCCAGGGCTATAGCCATTCGACCAACATAATTTTTCCCAAGTGCCTATACTTGGGGATTCCCTTTATCTTGGAGAATTTGTTGTAAATTGGTGAGGATATCCTTAGTGGCATAACAATGGTCAATTTGAGAAATAGAAGACAGGGGGAACACTTCATTACATTCCAAATAGACACTCTTTGGGTACATTTAATAGTGGTGTGCAATTTTTCAATAGCTACATACCCAGAAAATTCAAAGTACATGTATCCGTTATTACAAAGGAATGGGTATCAGGAGTAGAACCTAAGGGATATGTCAGGGACTTACTAATTGGGCTGGTGATAGTAGTATTAGAAAATCCCAATGAAGTATTTGTTTGTACCGAGAGTGGTGCTGATGGAAGAGCGTATTTTGGGATGGATGACTTAGTGGCACCTGTGTCAATCAGTAACTTCACCCTTCTTCCTTGAACCTGGACTTTGACAAAGGGTCCCCTTGACTCTACAGGAATAGTCATCAAAGTAATGTATTTGTCTCTGGGTGGCCCTAAGGGGGTCATTAGGATGGCAGGCGAACTTTAGTCCGCCTGCCATCCTAGCCGTAGCAGGACCGACCCAATGTAAGGCGGCGATCCCGCACACCAAATAAGGATGCGACTGCCACAGTGGCGGCTGCATCCAGCGTTTTAACATTGCAGACGGTGCTGCTGCCTGCAGCACGCGCAGTGTTGAAAAACGCATGTTGTGCATTTCCATGCACAACGTGGCAGGCAAGACTCAGTGCCCCCAGTGCAGTGACACCCCCCCCAACAAGGGGGGGCCCGCAACAGACCCCCAAACCCAATCCCCACCAGCCCGATGCCGCCATGGAAAGGTGCCTAGCCACACATATCCTAATATGGCGGACGGTGCCTGCTAGGCACAGCCACCATATTAGTGGCCCTGCTCCACCAGCCAGGCAATCGTCACAATTGCCACCGTCTGCTGCGATACCCACCGCCATCCTAATATGGCGGTGGGTAAATCTCAATGTGTTGGCGGAACGATCTCCACTGCCGGCCCGGCAATGGCGATTGTTCCACCATCATAATTTGACCCTTAGGTTTCTTAGTTCTGACTGCATCTTGTGGAATGTCCATAGTGTGATGGGAACCAGAGCCTCTCCATCTACTAACAGAGACACCTCTGTTGCTCTGTAATTTGGGACATTCAAAGATGCAGTGATTGGGGTCCCCCACAATTTTGGCATGTACCAGTACTTTGATAAGGGCCAAGTGGTGCAAAGTACCCTCTACCTCTGCCTTCACCTCGCCTTCGGCCACCTTTCTTTTGGCCCCTGCCTCTCTGTAGTTGTCACACTAATACTCTTCCATTTAATTTGTTATGTATTTTATTCTTCATTTGCTCATCCTTATCTAATTTCACTGCATATTATTAGGCTACAAATAGAATTTATGTTAGTGGTTTCACCACCCACCAGGGTATGGACTGAGTTTTGATGGGCCCTGGAGTCCTTGGACAAAAAATTAACTAAGGCCTGTACGGCTCCTTCTGTAGTGGCATCCATTCCACTATGGGCAGTGAATATCTTTTGTAGTCTACTGTAGAAAACATGGACCGATTCAGTTTTTTCTTATTTAAAGCTCAACAACTTAGCCCAATCCATTGCTTTTCTGAGACCAAAGTCTGTTAAAACCGTAGTAAGTCGATAGTCAACTTAATTATCAGGAAGCCTACCGGTATCCTCCTCACATTCGCATGATGAAGTTACTTTGGTCTATTTAACTGTCAGTGTTGGCTAGACTAGAGACTTTCTCTATAGATCGTAGGGTAGAATCATGGAGACCATTTGGTCAAGATCAGCAGGGGTCAATTGTTCTATCTTGAGTATCCCTTTTGTCTATGTATACCATTCACTGAGGTGTTCCTTTATGTCAGGGCAATCATTTGCAAATTAGACTCATTTTATTTAGACCAAGGAGCATGTAGATAGTAGGTTGGATTTTCCTTACTGAATTCAAGAACTTCACTTATGGGTGAAGGTTCACTTTTTCTTTTAATGACATTAAGTGGTCTCACCAGGGAGAAATGTTTTTTTAATTCAAGATTTGTTTATGGCCCTCCATGGTGTAGTGAATTACAAGTCTATCAAGGGTATGATAGTCATTGAGTAATCTAAACTGGTTCTATTGTTTTCATTCTGCGCACAGGGTACGGTATTACTTATCTTCCGCAAACAGGAGTTTAAACATGGTTGCCAAATTATAACTCTCCATTAACTCATCAAAATCTAAAGGAAATCCTGCTCTCCCTTGTATGAAAGTCTTAAACTCATATTCCTGGACATTGGTGGTCCATTTTTCATCCATAGCCTGTTTTGCTTGATATGGTTTGTGTCTAGGATGCAACCGCACCCGAATCAATGTTTTACTTATTTCCTGCTTCTGACTTTCCCTTTGTCACCTTCTATTACGAGATGTGGCTGCTGCATTTAAGGAGGTGGACGTATAGTCCCTGAGAGGATAATGTCTATCACCAGGTCTCTGATTCCAAAGGAGCAGATGCTTGGGCTGGAAAGTAGGCCTCTTCCTGAAGAGCATCTCCTCCTGCACGTTCTAGTGAATCAATCTTTCTTTGTTTCCAGAATAGCTCAACGGTATTTTGCCTCGCACATGTAGGCACAGTATATTTAACCAATCGATCCTGTGCATACGCTTACCATTTGTTCGGAATTTCAGATTGTACCAATTTTACTTTATTTGTAAATTTTTTTTTATAGAATTTCTCCAAGGTAACATCATTTATCAAAGTTGAAAGTATAATTGACTTGAAATGTTATTGTAGGATCATTTCTAGAAGGTCTATGACATGTCTGCCGATATTACCCTACATTTGGACCCTTCTTTGTCATTATGTCTCACTGGGTGATGGCTGGGCCTGATCAGGACTTGAACACTTGGGCCTAGATGTAGGTAATAGCAAATTACCGAATGGTAAATACCGAATTTTACCGATTCGGTATTTACTAATCGGTAATTGCTATGTAGGAAAAAAAATCGGTATAAATACTGAATCGGTAAAAATACCGAATAGGTAAGTTTTGGTAATTACCGATTCGGTAATTACCAAAACAGTATTTGCCATTGATTCCTATGGGCCTTAAAGCCCGTAGGATTCAATAGCAAATACCGATTCGGTAATTACCGAATCGGTAAAATGACCGAATTTACAAGGGGGACAGGGTGTCACTTTGACACCCTGTTGCACCCCTGTTTCTGGCTTGTGTGCAATGTGACACACATACATGCCCTTAGGGCACGTATGTGTGCCACATGGCACAGGTGTACATGCACAGATGTGCATGTACACTGGAATTCGTTATTTACCATGTAATAGTATTACACGGTAAATAACGAATCGGTAATGGTCTGTGGCACTGTTTTCAGTGCCACCTACATCTGTATTTACCGATTCGGTAAATTTACCGATTCGGTATTTTACAGAATCTGTAAATTTACTGAATTGGTAAATATACCGATTCTGTAAATTAAGCCTACCTACATGTCAAATCCCAAATACCGGTCGGTAACGGCCGAAATCGGCCGTTACCGACCGGTAATTGGCGACCTACATCGGGCCCTTAGTACATTAAGTTACCCATCTTTTCTTAAATCTAAAGCATTTCCAGAAGTGGAATAAGAAGAGGCACTTTTACATAATACATTATCATTCATATCATCACTGGGCCTTCATCGTCATCATCATATGATCACATCAATATGTAATCATTACCTCATACAAATATTTCCTTACAAATTCTCGATGGCTGGCCCTGATGACACGTGTGTTTCATTCAAATAAATTTAGCCTGATAAGTCTTGCATCTCAGGGTCATCCTGTGGGGTCTTGTTATGGTGTTGACTCCCAGAAACACAATCCCCTTTGAAGGTGTACACTTTGGGCCTAGTCAGGGACCCCTCCAGCCCCTTGACCATGGTTCCTGAGATCCATCTGGAGTGTCAATGCAGATTCTCAGCCAAGTGTCTCCAGTTGGCACGTCTCTGTTTCTGTAACTGTAATAAACACATAATCATGGTACTGTCATGGAGAGAAATTATTGCAGCTGAAGCTGAGAGAATAGCCACTTCCCAAATATACTCTACTCTTGTTGAACAACAACAAAGCATTAATACATTCTTGGCAACATAAATTAACATTGGAAAAAATTATTCACTTCAAAACTAGACATTGTGGGCAAAGGCTAAACATCCTGACAGCATTTTAAGAGAAGTGTGAGGGTGTGAAATGAATGCCTGCATCTCAGGGACATACAAGTAATTTCTCAAAAACGTTAGGAGAAAACAAACATTCTTTAGAATTCCATACCTTTCTTAAGCAGATGTATCGCAATACGTTCAAGCATGTTTAAGTGTTTAAACAAAATGGATGGCAAGGTCATACAAAATGAAAGCCAAGTAAGCTAAGACAACTGCAGGCAAAAGTATTCTTTCTCACAATCATAAGTGAGGTAGCTCCAGCTCCAGTAATTCACTGGAAGTGGCATTATTATCCGAAAGAGATTCTGTAGTAGTGTGGTTGGCCGGCTGCTCGGTCAATTATTATGGGTAAGTGTGCTTGCCTCCCCTGGGAAATTGGGACGAAGTGTTACTTGTGTTAGTGTTAAGGATATGAAAAACAAATCTGGGAATTTGCCCAGAAAGTAACTAACAACAAGAGGAGTACACTTAGCTGCATGGTCCCCAAGAGGTTTGTGTCAGATATCTACCTGAGATTTTTGCAGACAAGAAAGAGCTTCCACAGAATGAATGGTATAGACTAGATGAGGAATTTTTAACAAACATGTGTGAAAATGGTATATAAATGATAACTTCCTCCTTCAATTTATCAAGGCTAGACAACGTGTCTGAAAGTATTGTAAAAACAAAGTTTGGGGTATATATTTTTTTCCATAGTATTCAAAGCAATCACCAACATTGTTTGTTTTCCCTCAAGGTGGAAAGGGGCAGTAATTAAACCTATTCTGAAGAAAAATCATCCGCAGACACTACAAATGCGGGTCTAATTAGTTTACTTGATGTAGTATAAAATATCAACACAAAACTAATACTACAAAACATAAAAGACTGGATAGATCAAATTGATCTTGTACCAGTGGAGCAAGGAGGGTTCAAAGAGCGGCATTCTTTAAGAGACAATTGCTTTAGCCTTTGGTCAATGGACCAGAAGTATATCAGAACTCATGGAATCCTCTTTGCTGTTTTATAGATTTACACTCTGCCTTCGGCCTAGTTAACTGCAAAGGCGGACTGTGAGGAGAAGTTTCCCTGACAGATGTAAGTAAGACCCTGGGTATTCTAGTGAACAGAGGAGCCAGCCTGACTCTCTCCTGACCCATGTGGGGCCTCCTTGTGCCTTGGTTTCATTTTGGTGGTGAGAACAGTCCCTGTGAGATTTAAGATTAACTGGATGAAACTTCTGGGTGTGGTGTCAGACTGCAGTCCACAGGGGTGGGGTGCCATGCTGCAGCCAGCAGTGGGAAAGGTCTGGGTTGACTTAACCGCCACAGAGCTTGATTGCAGTTCCTCCAGGACTGATCGTTGCTGAGGAGACCGGGTTTGGGTGGGTGGGGAGTATTGGAGGTGAGAAACCCGACAGTCCTCAATGAGAAGTATACCTACCTGGGCAGGCAGTACTGAGTACTGCTCTCAGAGCTCTCCGTTCCTCCCCCCATGATATGTACTTGAACCGGTGGAGCTAGACCCGGGGGATTTGTTAGGCTCCATAATGACAGGCAAAAGGGGGCCATGTAGCATCCAGCAAACAAAACTAGATAAATAGGCTCTGCCTAAGGAGTCAGCCCGAGACCTGTCTTGATGGAAGCTGGACTGGACCCATTGCCTCCGAGGCCACGCTGCAGAACGTGATTGCAGCTCTTCCGGGAGTTTGGTCTGACCTGGCTTGGAGGATTGATTTGGTGACAATGGAGTTCTCTCTGCTAAGATCTGACGTGCGTAACATGAGAGTCCGGGTGAAAGAGGTGGAAAGGGTCAAATCGGCTTGGCAGTGGACACGAAGGCTCTCTAGAAACAAGTTCAGGATCTCTTCCTTGCAACCAAAGCGCTGGAGGCCAAGCTGGAGGACCATGGGGGCCACTCCCGATGCAGTAATGTTTGAATCACCGGAGTACCAGGAGAGAGCGGAGGGGCCAACCATTGATCTATTCGTGGAAGATCTCATACTAATATCACTCCTGCCCTGGGGATTGTTGAAATATTTCTCTGTGGAGCAGTCCCACACGGTTCCAGGCACTCAGCCGCGGCCAGGGACCCTGGTGCGCCCCATCATAGCCCAAATATTCAGTTAATGCGACTGAGATATGATTCTCTAGGTCGAAATATACATTATCTCTCATATTACTATGTCCATATCCCGCAGTGACTGATACAATCTATGAGACTTGAGGAATTCTTGGTACGGTCTCTGTACTGTCGAAACAAGTGTTGGCTGGTTGTTTTTTTGACGCTTGTGAATAAAAAGAAAATCATATGTAAAAAGACTTCGGCTTGATCATCTTGTCCCAAGAAGACTACTCTTGATGTATTACGCATATATTTTGACTGTACTGTTGAAGGAATCTTTGTGACCAACAAGTCATTTCTACCATTGCTATCAGGATAGTGCTGAACTGACCATTTTTTAAATTCTCAGGATAAGATAACAGCAGCTCGCAAGGTGGGGAGGTTCTCTACCCCGGAGGAGGTGTGGGACTGGCTGGACAATTGGAGTATGGCGGGACGGCTAAGACACACACACAAGGGCAGCGATGCAGCGGGGGCGGCTGCGACGGACATGACAATGGACATCGGTGAGAGGCCTGCTCGTGCGAATGGTACTCCTGCAGGCCAAGCGAAATTAGGATGTAACCCTGGAGCAAGGGCACTGCTTGATGTGGTAGAGCCACAGATTGAGACTGGGCATGCAGCTTAGACTACAGTTTTCCTTTATACACTTTTAACTTCCTCACAGAATTCGAGATTGCTTTGTTTTATGATACTGTTGTTAGCACTAACCCTGGGCGGAGTTGGCGGAGTGCCACTATGCGGAGTTCCAAAAAAAACAAAAAACAGTGGAACTCTGCTCTGCTCCACCCTGAAGAAAAAAAGGGAAATAATCATTTACTTGCTCTGTCATCTCCCGGCTACCCGCCTCCTCACTGTGGTCTCTCGTCCTTGCCGTTACCAAACCCTACTTTGTATGTCTTGGGAGGACAGCAAGGAGGAGAGACCAAGGTGAGGAGGAGGTCATCCCATAGATGCCATAGCAGGCAAGGGATTATTTCTTCTTGTTTTTGGGCGTGGGCACAGGGGCTAACTCCACTACGCCGCAGAGTCAGAGTTTTTGCATGAACTCGATATCCCCACTGGAGCACAGAGTTGGCAAAACTTCGCAAACTCCTCTAGTGGAGCAGAGTACACTACCTGGGCTTAGTTAGCACATCAATCCTCTGCATGGGGGTGACTGGTGGGCTTCCATGTGGCTAAAGCCCACCCGATTTTTGGTAGTTCTTTTATGGGGGACAGGCACTCTGCAAAATGGGGGATTGGGAGGTTTTGTGCTCGCTGTGCAGGGTAGCAGGGAGGGGGGTAGTTATGTGCTTGAAGGTTACATGGCCACACTTCAGGCGGTGTAGTTTTATTGTTCAGTATGAGATTTTGCTTGGCACCATTAGGGGACAGGATGGTTTGGTAGTGAGGGACTGGGGAGTACCTCTGTACACTGCCCCTTGGGTAACAGATCTCCGAGTGCGTTTTCACATAGACAATCCTCATGACTTCCTCAACCTGCGACATGCCCCCTCTGGCTCTGCGCCCGCACCCACGCCTGAGGATCACGACTTTCAGAATCATGACCTGGAACATAAATGGACTCGGCAATAAAATTAAACATACCTTGGTGTTACAGTATCTCTGCACCAGACATAGCCCTGTTACAGTAGACATACTTGAAAGGTAACACCTGCAAAGCTCTAGACAGATTTGGGTACAAACTACTGGCACATGCAGGGTTCACAACGCGGTCATGAGAAGTAGAGATATCGGCAAGTACAGACCTTTCCCTTCCGCCCAGTCGTGTGGCACATTAGAATAGGCAGATATGTGACACTTATGTGTGGGAGGGCCTAGTCCTCAATTTGTGCTTGGTGTACCCCACCCAGGATGTATGCCAACACCTTGCCTACACTTAGTACATTACTCCTGGAGCCACATTTGGTGTCCTGGTGCTGCTGAGGGTACTCTCGACTTGACAACACTCTACTGTCGCTGGCTGGTTTCGGGGGGCGACTCAAAGAGCCTGAGGTATATCTGAAAATTCCCCTGTTGAGGTAGGGTTGAAGGGGCCCTCTATATCATATACACGGCATCCTCGTATAGACATGTTGCTCTTCAAGGATAAATAGCTCAGGAACAAATTAAGAGACTAAACTGAGCAACACATCTGAGAAAATGTGGGTATGGCGTCCTCAGCTTGTGTTCTGTGGGAGGTCTACAGTACGGGAATAAGAGGATATGCTCAGGCCCTGGCAGGAGTGAAAAGGAGAGAGCAGAGGCTTCAATGTGAAGCACTAGAGAGGGAATTCACCCTCTTAGAAACTACAGCCAGGCAATCAGGGGTGTCAGACACACACGTCAATCATCAAATCTGCCTAATACAACAAGAGATGCATGATATTGCAGAAGTGAAAGCCAGGGCACACACTAGGGTGACTCAGAGAAGAGTCTATGAAGTGGATGACAAGGCTACTAAACAAACGGCATGGCTAGAAAAAAGAGATAGAGAGAGGAACTGGGTGGTAGAGATCAGATCCCCACACAGTGAGATGAATGAATGAATGAATGAATGAATGAAAGGATATTTGTATAGCGCTTAACTACTCGGAGGCCTCGTAGCGCTTGAGGAAAGAAGAACAGAGTGAAGCCAGACCGCAGAGCTAGACAGGCATTCCAAACAAGTGTGTTTTTAAATGTTTACGGAAGACCAGATGATTGTTGTTTCCCCTCAAGGCCTGGGGGAGGGAATTCCACAGCTTTGCAGTGGAAAACGAGAAAGAGTGGCCGCCCCATCTCACCTTCCTTATTTTTTTAAGGGTTGCCGAGTGTGAAAAACTAGAACGTAAAGTTCTATGCGGGAGATAGGGAGTTATCAGTGGGTGCATGATCGGTGGACCGGTTTTCCATATGGCCATATGTGCCAAACACATAGCTTTAAACTGTACCCTGGCTGAGATTGGGAGCCAATGTAGCTGTTTCAGTGCTGGTCTTGCCAATTGCCAGCGTGGGGTCTGAAGAAGCATTTGTGCCGCACAGTTCTGGGTCACCTGCAGTTTATTTATTGTAGCCTGTGGAGCTCCAAGGTACAGAACATTCCCGTAATCCAGACAAGATAGTATGAGTGCTTGAACCATTATCCTTTTCGCCTGGAAGGTAAGGAGGGGGATGATTTTACGGTGCATTCTCATCAGTCCGTAACAGATTGCAGAGAGTGTTGTTGCCCTCTCTCTGCGGTTGCAGCTATCTCCTCACTGGTAGAACCAGTGAGGCGATAGCTGCAGCTTTTGCAAACCACTATGAACAACTATATACGTCCACATCAAATAGGTCGGACAGATTGTGCTGAAGTCCTCATTGGAGAAGCAGGAGGAGATGGACAAGGATGCCACTGTAGAGGAAATAAGCAGTGGGACTAGAGCTTCACAGTCAGGCAAGGCAGCTGGGCCTAACGGTCTGGGGCTGAATTAAATAAGGTAGTAGCAATGTTGGTGGCCCCACACATGCGTAGTATGTTCCAGAAGGCAGTGGAGTGGGGTGGTCTATCAGAGGACCAGTGGCTAGCCATGGTAGTAGTCATTGCTTTTTTTTTTTTAATCATCATCAGTACAAAATGTCATCATTTCATTATTTTTTTTTTGTTTAAATATCCTTTATTATAGCTTCAGGAGAAATGAAACATGAATGTTACAATACATATATCTTCACATCTCAAAGATGTCTGTCATGTTTACGGGGCAAGGCACCCAATGCATTAGTTCTCCGCTTCATACATCATGGCTATTTTTCATCACAGATATTTCAAACCATTTTAGCGCAACAAAGGATATAAATTCCTCAGTTAAACATTCAGGGAAGGATAGAAAACAGGGGACATAAGGGGGAAAACGGGAAGGGGTGGTTATGGCCAGCTGGTGCAAGAGTGAGTCATGTGCGTCTAGTTGTGGGTGTATCGATGTGGGGGGAGCGTGGATGACAATTAATAGTGACTAACAGAGTGGGTACGGCTTGGAGGGGGACAGTATCTTAGTCGTGGTGAATACTCGGCGTGAGGGAAGTGACGGGGGAAGCGTCATCAGGTTTGCCCGCCTGTAGTATCAGGGGGGGGCGTATTGTTGGCATTGTCTGGGTGGGTGACATCAGTTGGATCTCGTGTCAGATGGCATTTCTTGCGAAAGGAGTGGAGCATAGTGTCCCATAATGCCGCAATCGGGAACCGTCGCAGACCTGCTGTTTCCTCGTTATGGAGGGTGGTGCTTTCCGCCTTCGCCCAGGTGTTTAGGGATGTTTGCCAGTGTCCCGGTAATGGTGGGGTGGTCCGTTTCCAGTGTTTCGTGAGTAATCGTTTTGCCGTGAGGAGGCCGAGGTCCCAGAAGCGAGAGGGGACTTTATTCAGTGCAGTCCGGTGGTACAGGCCTAATATGCATGCCTCCCATGTGTGAGGTATCACCATGTCCGTGCATTTGTCAAGCATCATCAGTACCGCCCCCCAGTATGTCTGGATCTGTGGGCATTGCCATATCATGTGTAGCAGGTCCGCATCTTCCATTGCACATCTCGAGCAGCTGGCTGCTGCACCCGGGAAGTATCGGTTAATTTTACTGGGTGAGAGGTACGCTCTATGTAGTATGTAGAACTGTATCAGTTTGAAGCGTGTATTTCGGGGAACGTGTCTGGGGCCTAGTAGGATCATTGTCCACTCCTTATCTGTCCATGGCCTCCCCCTGTCAGTTGCCCATCGGTCTCGTAATGGTTGCATCGAGTGTTGTGTGTGTGTCAGTAGCGCCTGATGTAGCCAGTGCACCGCGTGTGTGCCGTTTCCCATGACGTGCAGGCTTTGTATCAATTGATGCGTCGGTGGTTCCTCAGTAATGCTACCCCATCTCTGTGTGTATGCCAAAAGTAAGGAGGCGTGTTGCAAAAACTGTCCTGGTGGGAGACCTGTGTCAGCAGATAGTGTCACAAACGGTATCAGGACACCATCGGTGTACAGGTCTGCCATAGTGTCTACTCCAGTGCGCGTCCAGTGTTCTAGTGCTGTTTCCGTGACTATAGAGGCGGACTTAGGGGTGCCTAAGAGTGGGAGTGCCGGGGCATATGGTTTAGTCAGTCTCGTGAGTCGTAGGCTCCTGACATAACAGCGCACCGCCACCTGGACATGTAGTTGAGCTGATTTCCTCGGGTGCATCAGGGGGTGGAATAGAGTATGTATTTGCGTGATGGATAGCGTATCCGAGGTTGTGGCTGTGTCTTCTAGGTGGTTTCCTGCAAGCCAGGCAGTGACCCATATGTCATCATTTCATTATTACACAGAGTGAGTACCATCAATCATAACTTCTTGTCGAAAGAAAATAAGCAAAAGGAAAAGAAAATCGAGGAGCAAGAGACAAGGAAACAATATTTACAAAGTTGTGTGAACATTTCAAAACAAAATGCAACCTCTTGACCATCTGATGTATTCTATACTGCAGGTACTACCCTTGACTTCCTTCCATCCCCTTTTTCCACTCTACAATTGGAGTTCAGATACGTTTCCCCAGTTGTTTTGCCTTCCAACCCTTTTTCTCATATAGCGCTTTCTCAAAATTATATGTTACTAATAGCCGAGAGATCCATTGTTGAAATTTTTCGAATGATTGGATCTTTCCATAAACATGCTATGCATATCCTGCTTATAGCCATTGCTAAAAATATTATTTCTTGATGAGCTACTGGGACCCCCTCCTTCACTACACCCAGTACCATCACTTCATTGGTTAGCCTAACAGATATCCCCATTGCTCTGTTCAAAAACTGTTCTACTGAGTTTTTGAATGGATCTAAGTTTGAGCAAGAGGCAAACATATGTGTTGTATCAGCTCCAGTACTTTGGCATCGTGGGCAGGTTATGCCACTTGTTCCCCCCTAACGAGCTATTCTATGTGGAGTGTAGTAAAGCTCATAGATAGTTTTAAAATGTTGTGCCTGGAGGTTTGCTACCTTTAGCACTGTATTTCCAAGCTTGAGCGAAGTTTCAAACTCGTTCCCTTCTAAGTTCAGTTTCCTTCGCCATTTTTCTGAAACTTTCCCCTGATCATCTTCAGAGTACTGGCTCAGTTCTTCATATACATATGAAATTGTACATCCCTCCTCTCTCCGTATTTGTTCCATGACTTCTTCTCTTTTAAATACCATATTACCCTCTCGTTTTTTTATTAGAGCAGATCTGATCTGCAAATACTTTAAAAAATCTCGATGCGCTCTAGATGGTATAGGTGTTGTGCCTCATCGAAGGTAATTATGCCGGTGGCGTCTGTTAAATCCCCTATAGTTTTAATACCGAGCGCATCCCACCGTTTCATAACGTTATCATGAAACACCGTCGGCAGTGAGGGATTATTGAATAAGGGAGTATAGTAATTCATCCTGCCAACACCTAGCCTTTTCCGGACCGAGGTCCATACTGACATTACGGCCCCCAGTGTCTTAAACTTTACTTTCTTGTAGTAATTTGCCTCACTATATTTTAAAAGCCATCCTTTAGCCACGGATGTTATAAGCTCATGTGTATCTGGAATACTCTTGCTGCCCCTCCACTTGTCTTGAGTAGTACCCCCCATAAGCCCTCTTGCATATTGGACTACTGCTGCCCAATAATATAATCTGAAATCTGGTACCGTCAGACCTCCCCGCTTTTTTGGCAAAGACATACATTTTATGGCTCTTCGTGTTCTGCCTTTCGCCCGAATAAAGCGATTCGCAACCCCCTCCATCTCCATTAAATTACCATTACATTTTAGTGGGATCGTCCTAAAAAGATATAAAATTTTAGGGAGGGAAAGCATTTTTATTATATTGCAGCGGCCTATTATTGGCAAATGCAAGTTATTCATTTTGTCTAAATCTTTCCCTGCTTTTTTAATCACTGGGGCAAGATTCTTCTCTACTATATTCGTTAAGTCTGAAGTTATCGTTATTCCCAAATAGACCGCTAAATCAGTCACTCTTTGATCTGCCAATATAATTTTCTTGTTAACCACAATTTGTGTCTTCCCTTGATTTAATTTATACCCAGATAATGCCCCAAAAATATCCGCCTCTCTTTCTATTTCCATCAGCGCAGACACCGGTTCGGGTGATGTAATCGCTAGGTCATCAGCGTAACCCAAGATTTTTGTCTCATGCCCATTTAATATTATAGGCAAGATGTTTCTATTGCAATCTATTCTCCTTATCAAGGAATCGATGTAGAAGGCAAAGAGTAGCGGGTAGTGGGGGGGGGGGCCCTGTCGAGTCCCCCGTCCGATGTTTATTGCCCCGCTTACCTCGCCCATTACTCTAAGTCAAATCTTGGGATTTATATATATTGCCTGTAGAGCCCTTATACACCCTTTTCCAACATTTGCCTTCTCAAATACTGACCATAGGACTCCCCACGAGACCCTATCGAAAGCTTTTTCAGTGTCTAGTAAGATAAGAGCCATACGGTCTTGTGAGGCTGCCACACCATCAAATAACGTACAGACTCTCCTGATATGATCTGCGGTGCCCCTCCCTGGGATAAACCCATGCTGCCTGGGCGAGATTATCTTCCCGATCATTGCGCTCAGCCGACTTGCTAAGATCTTTGAGTACATTTTTATGTCGCTGTTCATAAGACTGATTGGTCTAAAAGAGCCTGTTTTTTTTTTCAGTAATACCACCATTGCTTCACCCTTTTGAATTTGAACCAGAAGTTTATATAAATCCCCTTGTAATACAGGAAGGGATTTTTTGTAAAACTCGAGTGGGATAAGGTCAGGTCCTACCGCCTTGCTGGCGGGTAAGTCATTGACCGCGCCTTGTATTTCCTCTAGAGAGAAACAAGTATCCATAGCCTCTTTATCCTCCATTGCAAATTTCTCAATAGATGCTGACTCCAGTTAATGCTCTATTTCCTCTCTGGCCACCCCGCTATCTGCGTTATATAGCTCTTGATAAAATTCTTGGAAAACCACGCAAATCTCCTTAGGTGTGGTAGCTATGATCCCAGTGTTTGATATTAGCTCTGAGATATCCCCTCTAGTAGCTGCTTGCCTGGTTCTGATTGCTAGTGGTCGCCCTACTTGCTCACTGTACTCATATTGCTCCTGTTTCCAGGCTAAAAGATTTCCAGCCGCTTTAGAGGCGATTGATTCCCCCACCACGGCCTTGGCTAGGGCTAATTTCTGTACTATCTCATTGATATCGTCTTTGCGACCAATAGCCTTAACCAGTTCTTCCTCCAGTGTGATGATCGATCTGATCTTCTCCTCCATCCCCACCTTTTCTGACTTATTGCGCCTGATGGAATAGTTCAATGTTTCCCCCCTGAAACCTGCTTTCAGTGCGTCCCACACTATCCCAGGTTGCACGGACCCTCTATTTATTTTGAGAAAATCCTTAAGCCAATTTTCCATATATGTGACATAATTCCTGTCTTGTAATAGGGCTCCCTCGAATGACCAGCTGGGGAGTTGTACCTGGTTGTTTGGAGTTGCTATAATTAATATTAGGGGATTATGGTCCGACATTACCCGTGGCAGCCTATTTATTTTAGAGAGTGATATCAATACTGGTGAGACCAAAAAATAATCCAGGCGTGCTATGGCCTTGTGTGGTGCTGAATAATATGTGCTGCCTCCTCCAGCTGGGTTCTGTTGTTCCCACATATCTATAAGACCATTATCCTTCATTATTTGAATCAAGGCTCTGTGGCTTTTTCTCTTTCGGCCTATAAATCTTTCCGGGTCATCTTTCCATAGGCCATTAAGCCCATTAATATTTAGATCTCCACACATTATTATTGGGAGAGACCAAGCCGCCATCTGGGTATTAACTTGGTTTCATATTTCCGGATCATCGATTGTGGGGGCGTATATAGAGCATAAAGTGAAATTCCATCCCTGTATTTGACATTCCACCATAGCCCAACAACCATATTTATCTGCGAGTTGTATTTTTACCGTTACCACCTTGGCCTGTGCTAGTATCGCCACCCCCGTGTCCTGGTTCCTCGCGTAGTGTATGTTAAAAGTTGATAACCCAGCTGTTCCAGTAGAAACTTACGAGAGGCCTCTACGTTTCCTGCAGGCATATTATATCGGCACGTACTGTTCCTAAATACTCTTTCATATCCCTACGTTTCCTTGCGTCATTCAAGCCACATATATTTAGTGTAAACATCCGCATGAAGTATGTTTAAATCCACCTTCTTTTTTCCAATATAACACACTCCGATTTATTTTATTGACTGATGATGATGATTTTATCTCTCTTTTTACCCCCAGACCCGACCCTGGACCCCCCCTTCCTGAACCCCCTCCCCCCTTATTCCCCTCCCTCCTCCCCCCCACAAACAAAAGCAAGCAGACTTAAGGCCTCTGTGATGGTGTCTGTCGGTCGACCTCCATTTGCCGTGCTTTTAAATCTATTCCTTCCTTCATGGTGTGCTTATCTCTGAATCACCCCCCTGAATTCACCCTCTAAATCGAGTATTTCTGCATTAAGGGGGTCATTCGGATGCGGGAAAACCGCCGCAGATGCTGGAAAGACCCACCGCCAAATTAGGATGGCTGGTGGGTCTTTGAATCTGTCCACCGCTTTTCCGCAGGCGGAAAAGCATTAACATGGCTGGCGGTACAGGGCTGTCCCTTATCCCCGATTTTATTTGTTTTGGCACTAGAGCCTCTTGCGCTGGCGTTAAGAGGAGCCTTTGATGATATGGGTATCCAGGTGGAAGGGGTATACCATTTGCTATCCATCTATGCGGATGATATACTGATATATTTCAGTGACATGGAGGCAAATCCCACGGCGTTTTGTAATATCTTCCAGCAATTCAGATTGTCGGGTCTGGCGATTAATCCTGGAAAATCGGTTGGGTTCTTCTTTAAAGAGGGACTACGACCCCTTCATATACCTTTTGGTACATATTTGATTCCGGTGGCCCCCAAATCCTTTAAATATTTGGGCATACAAATATACCGAAAACCTGAAGACCAAATAGATGGGAACATTAGGCGAGCCATCACGAGACTCCGTGGTAGCGTGGCATTCTGGACTTCACTGCCACTGTCTATAATGGGTAGGATTACTCTTTCTAAAATGGTTATGCTTCCCCGCTTATTGTATTATTTCGTGAACATACCAGTGACTCTCCCCCAACACATATTTAATTCAATCAACACCCTCTTGATTAATCTAATCTGGGGCACCGGTCGGAGACGTATTAGTCTGCGTAAACTTCAACTGGGAACCAGGCTGGGTGGACTTGGAGTACCGGACTTTAGGGGCTATTATTATGCCAGTCAACTGCAATGGCTGTCATACTGGGTGGCGGGCCGGAACCTTCATGAAATCGCCTTTACGAAAGAACGCCTAGACCGTGGGGAACTCCACTCTCTATTGTTACCAAAAACCCGGATCCCCCCGGGCTGTTCTCCTCTTTTGCACACAGCACTAACATGCTGGAAGAAAGCACTATCCTATACGTCTGCAGTGCCCCCTTAGGCGACGAACATCCCATTGTTAGGTATTCCGACAACACAAGGCAGACTTACGCGTAAAGCATTGCAGTCTTGGACAGATGCTGGGGTGGAAGATGTGGGAGCCTTTTTTGGAGATGACACACTATTAGACCATGACACCTTCATGCAGATCACGGGAGCCCCTCCAAGACTATACTTATTACATGCCACGGTTACACATTATATTAGGACACCATGGGCACCTCTGAGGGCAACCCCCGCACAACACGAGCTGGTTTATTTACTGTATTATATGGGCAACGGGGACACTTGATACGCTGGCTTTACACCGGGATCAGAGAACATGCAGCAATTTCGCTTACGATCCTTAGGGCGACCTGGACACAAGATTATGGATTAGAGTTGCCTGATAAGACATGGCAGCTGCTGCTAGAACACCCGAGGAGAGTATCACGTAACGCTAAATTCAGGTTTATTCAGACAATGGTGCTCCATAGAGCATATTTAATGCCCAAACAGCTACATCGTATGTTCCCTGATTCCTCACATTGCTGTCCCCGGTGTCAAGGCGATGAAGCCGACTTCATTCACATATTATGGTCCTGTCCTCGATTGTTGGAGTATTGGGCTGACGTATGCCAGACGCTTCAAGTGGTCACACAAGTATCTGTCCCGAGGGAACCCTTATATTGTTTAGTGGGACGACGTAGGAGATCTAAAGTACTGAAGGTCGAGCTGAAATATATAGACCTAGCCCTGATTCTGGCGATTAGATGCATCACAATGAGATGGAAATCCCCCAGGCCCCCCAGGATCTCTACGTGGCAATCGGATCTAGTACAGTGGGGTCAGGCGGATGGGGCGGAATTAAGGAGGGAAGAAGAGAGAGGGCATAGGAAACATCCTATAGCGATGGAGTGGGACGCGCTGGTGCTGAAGGGTGAAGGACTAGATCCAATGATCACCCCCATGGCCGGTTCTCCATAAACTGTCCGGAAGATGAGAAACTGACTGAAAATTTGCCCCCCCCCCCACAAGAAGGTGTCAATAAAATTGTGTCCTGTAAATATGATCTGCCGATAGCCTGGTAGTACCCTAAGTATACCCCCAAATCAAGTAGATAACGACCAGGGGGTGGGTGGGTTGCGGGAGGGGGGAAAGTTGGGTGAGGGGTTTATTGCTTTAAGATTGATATTACTCCAGTCTGAACTGATTTTGGTAATTAGCATTGAGACAAGTTAGCGATATTGAGTAACGACGGCTTTCATCTGGGATATTGTTATTTGGTTTTTTTTAATGCCATATTTGGATGTTTTATTAAGAGACTATTTGTGGACTCTACCAGACTGGAGCTATAGTTCCGTCCACGCAAAACGGTAAAATGATTGCGATGTGTTCAGAATTGACAATGTATACATCTCTGTTTTGCAGTCACTAATAAAGTGTTGAAAAAAAACATGGCTGGTGGTGTCTATCAGACACCGGCAGCCATATTATGATGGAGTAGAAAGTATGCTTTTCCAAGGCGGCTTTTCCGCTGTGGAAAAGCATACAGACCTTCACTTGGGGGCCCCTTGCGGGCCCCCTGGGTGAATGTGGGGTGGGGGGTGCACATGGGGGGTACCTATGGTACCCCCCTGCATTTGCGTGAACAAAGCGGCAGGCACCGCGCGGTGCCTGCCGCTTTGTGCACGCAAATGCCGTGCATGCATTTTTCACATTGCGGCGGGTGCAGCTTGAAGATGCACCCGCTGCAATGTTAAGAATAGAGGATGTGACCGCCACCCTGGCGGTCACATCCTAATCTGCATGGAGGGACCGCTGCTGCCCCTGCGAACGGTCCCTCCTACTCTATGGTGGTGGACGGACTCAGGTACTTCCGCCATCATAATCGGCCCCTAAGTGTTTGACTGTGTAAACTTCCCCTCCCCCTTGGTAGTTGTCATTCCAAAGCAGGTCTAACCCCGGCAGAATGTACTTCTTAGAGGCCAATGTCACTATTGAATATGAAAGCAAAGGTACTGGCCAAGGTAATAGTGACCTGACTAAACAGAGTAATAACATCTATAATTCACCCCAATAAATCGGGCTTTATGCCCCACAGAAGCACCAGGCTTAATTTGCAACGCCTGTTTGGGCTATTGAACATTACCAAGGGTAGGATGGACTAAGATGCAGTGGTCCTGTCGTTAGACACCAATATGGCATTCAATAGCATCCAGTGGCCATACATGTTTGCGATACTGGAACATTTTTTGTTTTGATCCGAGGATTTGTGCTTGGGTTTGGTCCTCTACACAAACCCTCTGTCCAGAGAATGAGTGAACCGAGTGGTGTCCAAGCCAGTGGCACTGTACACAGGTACAAGACAAAGATGCCCCATCTCCCCCCATGCTCCGAGCTATCGCGTTAGAGCCCGTGGTGGTATGGGTTAGGGGAGACCCACTGATCAGAGGAATTTCTGGGAGGGGAAGAGTGGGAGGAAAAAATATCACTGCATGATGATAACATATAATTATATGTCATGAACCCCCGGTCTTCAATTAATCGCACGCTTCATATATTCCAATTGTTCGGCAGTTACTCTGGCTATCGGAGAAATTGGGATAAGCCTCTTGTGTTTGTGTTGGTCGGGCCACTCCGAACCTGCGGTCCTGTGGGAGAGCCACCTTGGTCAAGCATAAGTTTAAATATCTGGGCATCATGGTCTCTTGTTCAGATCCTGAATTTTTGGAAGACAATTTATTCCCCCAGCTACTCAGGCTAGGTATTGGAAGAACGCTACCACTCTCACTGATGGGAAGATCGTCCCTCTTTAAAATGATGCCGCACCTGCGCATCCCATACGTCCTCCAGAACACCCCAAGTATGATATTGTTGGAATTTTTCCGGAAGATTTACACTGAAATAAGACAGCTCTTAGAGGACGGGGGAAGCTCCAGGATAGCTCTCCACAAGCTACAGCGTGGAGTGGTCAAGGGAGTACTGCCAATTCCCGATATCCAGAAATACTACTGGGCAGCTCAGTTGGTTACACTTGACTGAGTGTTTGCATGGAGAGAGGAGCCTGCCTATAGGGTTGAGCACTATTCATTGGGCTGGAGGGGGTACCTTGGGGCACTATACTGTAGAAAGACCGAAAGCAGCCTACCAATAAATACATAATTGACAGTATGAATATGGAGGCAGGTGACTAAATTCTTCAGTTGGGAAGGCAGACTAACTGAATGGACTCCCCCGTGCTATAGCAACCTCCTAATAGAGGTGGGCAGACTGCAGGGTTTCCTCCCGTGGGAGCTACTGGTTATTGACCATTTAGGAGATGTCTGGAAAGGACAATTGATGGTGGAATTCGTGAACCTACAGGCGGAATATCAAATGCCAGATTTGTAATAGTTCCAATATTTGTAACTAAAACATGCACTAAAGAACCACATCCCAATGGGCGATCAGTTACCTGAATACGCACCGCTGGAGGACAGGGTGCTGTTAGACCCGATCTTGGAAAAGGCCACTTCCCTTATATAAAAGATAATGACTTTCACCCTTGACCCCCAGGGGGCAGCCCTAGAGGCTTGGGAGACAGAGATCAGTGTCCTGGAGAATGACAAATGGGTGGGGGCAATACAGAGCCCCCAGGAGGTGGACACAAAAGCACGGTTTTGCCTCATGCCACTGCGAATATTATACAGCTCATGGGTCGGAGCGATACTGATAGTTGGATGAGTTGCTGGGGTGGGGTAGGTACTGTTTTTTACACACTCTGGGACTGCCCCCGGCTTCACCAATACTGGTGTGAGATAGCTTGGGTGATGTCTGAGGTGATGGTGATGGGTCATGAGGTCCCACTAGATGCTCAATGACATGTATTATTCGTGACAGGGGACACCCCATGGCCAAAATACACTAATATTAGCCCATATCATAGCTAAAAGGAATATCGCAAGGGGGTGGGGGCATCGCAAACCCAAAAGGTCACAGAATGGGAGGGTCTTGACTGGTGCTGCACAGCTGAAAAAGTGGTATACCAAAGCTGTGGGTGCCTGAGGAAGTGGGGCAAGGTGTGGGGTAGGTGGCAGAATAAATAGGGGTTCGAAGCACCACAATACTGAGCGGTGTTGTGGGAAGGGAGGGCACAAGTAATCTCTTAACTGCAATAAATAACGTCATTGTGCTTGGGATCCTTAATCTCTGTTGTCTTGAAAAGACTGTTTTAACTATGACGTATAGCTGAGCATTTGTTTAGTAAAAAGAATTAAAAAAAATAATAACAATCATTTTCTCATAACATTTTGATAGAGAATGGCCTATGGCATGGTTGTGTTCAAGCACCCACTCAGTTCGATCTGTATCAGAGCCAGCCTTTCCTCAGACAGCTCCCTGGGTGAAACTAAATTTGGTGCCTCCTCCACTCCATCCTCATGCAGCCCCAGGTTATGCCCTGGATGAATACCTCAGAGCAGTTGTTGCAAGGATTTTGCTCAAGAAAAGAACTATGCTTGGAACCATGGAACCTTGGCATGTAGGGACTAGGTCACCTTACCACAGCAGTTTCTATGAGCCAGAGTTCAACTAGCTATAGTGCCTCACTTGCTCTCCTAACCTTACCAGAGGGACAGGTGAATTTGCACCCCATAACAAAACCCCCTCAACCCTCTCAGCAATCGCTGTAACATGACACATCCTTTTGCTCTCTCACTCGTACTTGTACACAATAAGATAAATAAGAGACATAGAGGACGTATAGAATATTGTGTTCTAAAATGCAGTATTTGTGCCACCATTAGAAAACAAATGCATTCCAAAAATATTGCTAGCATGGGTAATAAACCATGTACCATGAAAAGCCCTGTCATGTTATAAGACAGAATTGTCTAACCCCCCTCCACTTCTAGTGAAGATTAATGATTATATATCAAAGATATGATGGACTCTGTACCTTAGCATACACAGATGAACTACCTACATCTCAATTGACATAGTGCTCTTGTCTCTGTACTCTTGCTCAATGTGTGTTTTTGGACCTCTGTGCTCATCTATATGACAAGGCATGTGTGCACATAAACAACAGCTGCATTCTCGTGTTATGTCTAGGTGCTAGTGCCTGGCCAGAGAAAATAGGAAGGGGCATTGTTGTTTGACCATGTAGGTGATGTGCAGACTAAATCCCAGGAAAATAACAGAACACGAAAACATATGCAGGTTCTGTGTGAAAATACGATTTGGTACAAAAGCAAGCATATTTACATAGTATCGTGTGGAAAGAAAAATGCAGCCTATGACGTGCACAATTATGCTAATAGAGGGAGCGCTACAATGGGCCATGCATGAAGCACATGACACAGTGAGTGGCCTGTGATCACACATTTGCATCTTGTCCCCTCACCTCAATCACCAATTCAGTTGCTAAACTGGAGGTGAGAGTCCCTGGGGGGGGCTGTGGGAGAAGTATGGGGAAGTGGGAGAGAGTTAATCTAAGGAGGAGAAAATTAAAGAAAACATGATTTACAAACAGCTTGAAGGCAATGAACTGAACTGGCTATCTTCAAAACAGCTCAGTAGGTTTGCTACTTCGGCCCCCCCTCACCTCCAACTAAAATTGCCACGGACCTCGGTCCAGCTCACCCATGCCAGAAGGCAGGGCTGCTCTGTAGTAAGTAATTTAATAAGTTTGATTAATTAAACTCTTACATAAATGCACTTTAAAACAATCGCAATTTAGTTTGAATAATACGAGCAAGCTGAAAACAAAATTGAAACACACATTTTAAAATCTCTAGAATTTTAATATGGAAGTCCAGTTGCTTTCAAATCCTGAGTTAACCTTAGCAATCCGAACAACCACAAAAGTACTTTATTACATACAAAAATGACAGAGGTATTGGCTATAAACAAGTTTTAAAGCATTCTATGAAGAATATGCAAACTATTGAAGTAGTGCCAAAGAGAATCATTACAGTCTTTTTAAAACATCTGTTTCAGTAGTATTTTCCTTTCCCTGTCCATTCCTGGACAGCAGCAGGTAATATGCATAAGTGATTCTTGCACATACGACCCGATTCACAAAGGTAATGGTAGTCCAAGAGTCTAACTTAGACCAAAAGTCAAACTTTTGGTATTCACAAGGGTAAGTTATTACTAGTAACTACACTACTAGTAATTTTACTAGTAGCAACTTTACACCTAGTAACTTTACTCCTAGTAATTGTACTAGTAGTAACGTTACTACTATTAACTTTCCTGCTTGTAACTTTCAGGTTTAAAGTTTAACTTCAGGTTTAAAGTTAGACTTTTCGTCTAACTTTACCTTTGTGAATCGGGCAGATAGTTGCATAGTCTGCACCTATAATTGTGTGCCTGCTGGCACTTCCACTATCGTCTCAGTTCTTTAATGGGAAATAATAAGGATTGCATATGGATAAGATATAGTCTAGATGAGTTATGCAAGGACTCCAATTAATATTGCTGAGGTGCCATTGTGTTATATGAGTCCACAATTTACCCTGAATACTTTTAGGTGGCTAGGGCAGATGTATCGGCAATCCTACTCAGCAATAGGACTTGTGTTTTCAGGGCTGATTTGAAGGAAGTGTGAGGAAGACCTTGTTCCCAATTTGACCATGCTTCCAGATCATTCATGGAGAATAGAAAGTATGATGCCCACGGGTTTGAGGAGGGCATATCTTGTATCAGAAATAACCTGGGTATTGCTTTCACTGATCTTGGCTTTGTCCTTTTCACCAGGAAAATATATGCTTAAAGGTGTGCCTTACAGACAAGATCTTTTTGTACCTGGCCAAATCCTAGTTGAATTTGTGCAAAAGCATAAAACCGTGGTAGGTGAAACAGCCTCTGAAAAGTATTACACTGTATCAAATCTGACAAGGAAGACAAACGGCATGGAATGGCCGGGTGGCTATAAAACATAGAAGGAATCTTTTTAGCTTTAGCGTCATGTAGGACTGAGGTGTCAGAAGGACTTTGACGTTAAGCCTCAAAAGAGTGTATGCCACCTCAGTTCCTTAACTTCACCAGGTGATATCGTCGTGAGCTTTTCTATGCAGCCAAATGCCAAGATAGTTAGCATGCAGACTACTTTCATTGGAATGGGTCAGATGTTTTCTCTGCTTTCTGCTGGACCTTTCCAAAAAACATGATACTAGAACAGATGGATTTAATGCAAGCTTCTAACCACAGTTATTGTCAAACAGTTTTTTCAGGTGCCCTTTGCAGCCCTATGCGTATTTGATCAAGAAGGACAATGTCATCTGCATACTGTCAGATTTGTAGATAGGTGTTCATGACCTTTGTAGAAAACAATTTTGCCTTCTCTAGAGCTGGCTCGATGTCTGCAGTGCAAAGGCTAAATATTAAAGGAGCAAGGAGGGCCCTGCTCCTTGCAAAGATCTGTTTTGAGACAGTGCGCCCTTTTCAAACCTTGACCTGGACTTAGGTATATGACTATAAGAAGACTATAGCCAGAAGCATGGTCAATGAAATGCCCCTGGCTGCCATCTTTCTCTACAAAATATACCTATCATCTTGTCGAAAGCAGCTGTGTAATCAATGAAACAGCCCTATAAAGGAGGTCGCTGGGGGCTAATGGATTGATGGACTAAATAGGAAATTAATGAAATATTATCTGTAGTCTAATGATGTTCTTGCTAACTTTCTAAGTCTCAAGTTCTTGTAATAAGATATTTGCATAGGCTTTACCTTCAAAGTCCAGTAGTGAAAGTTTGCGATAAATAGTTGGATCGGATCTGCTACCCTTGCTCTTGTAAAGTGGGTGTAAAATTGGCCTCTGCCATGATTCCATGACTGACTGTGCAGACAACTAGGCCCTGAACAAGGGAGTCAGCCATGACTGCCAACATTCTTTATCTGATTTAAATACAGATGATGGTATGCCATTTTCACCTTAGGCTCCACACTTTGATTACTTCGAAATAACCTCCTCCACTTTTCTGCCCCTTTTGGTTACTGGTTGACTAGGCTGTGAGCCCTGGTCAAGCAACAACCACCATTCTTGTCAGGGTGGGGCACAAGCCAACCCTAAATGAACCTGTGCTCAACCACCTGGCAGCTTGGCACTAAGCAGTCAGGCTTTATTCAGAGGCAATGTCTAAAGTATTTGTGCAACAATTCAATCAGTAATAAAGTGAAAACCCCATACAAAGATGGTCGTAAACCACATTAGACAAATAAAGTCATTTTCAATAAATAAAACACGACCAAAACAAACAAATCCAATTAGTATAACCGGAGGTGTGCAGTTTGAAAGATTCCAGTAAGAATTGTGCTAAAAAGCACAAAGCGCCAACTGAGAATGTCGGGTTGTGCCAGACTGGGACAAAGTCACACGTTTAGGCTGATCACAATGGAGCACAGGCCAGCTGCAGAGACTTGGTTAGGATTGATAAACAGAGTACCCCAAATCCTGGTTTGTGAAGTGTTGCAAGGTTCTGTGTAATGATGCAGCACACCTGCAATGAGAGGTACTGTGTCATTGAGGATCACGTCGACAGGGTCTTGCAAAGTGAAGTATGCCAAAACAAACAAATCCAATTAGTATAACCGGAGGTATGCAGTTTTAAAGATTCCAGTAAAAATTGTGCTAAAAAGCACAAAGCGCCAACTGTGAATGTCGGGTTGTGCCAGACTGGGAAAAAGTCACACGTTTAGGTTGATCACAATGGAGCACAGGCCAGCTGCAGAGACTTGGTTAGGCCTTATAAACAGAGTACCCCAAATCATTGTTTGTGAAGTATTGCAAGGTTCTGTGTAATGATGCAGCACACCTGCAATGAGAGGTACTGTGTCATTGAGGATCACGCCGACAGGGTCTTGCAAAGTGAAGTATGGCATCGAGGTTGCATCAAGTAGATGATGTGATGTGTCAGTTCTGAGGCACTGTGAGGCTGCCATGCATAGTCTGGCATCATCAATCGAGGCTGCTGTCGATGAGGGATGTGAGGGTCAGTGTTGAGGATGCTTCATCCAGCGTCAGATACGGAGATGATGAGGAGTGTGAAGGTGTCTTTGTGGCAGGTCCAATCCACCCAGCACTGGGAATGCTCGGGGTTGTGCCACACAGCAGAGAAGATGCGTCTGTACCACTGGGTCCACTTTAGGCCCACTATCAGAGGCCCATGATTGGGGCGGCACCACTTGGCAGGGTATACTCACAGATAGTAGAGTCCAGGTGCAGTTTCGAGGGTGGTTGGAAGCCTGCTGTGTCCCTGCAGCTTCCGACCAAGAGGCCAGCTAACTAGCCCTTAGAGTCACTCTGAAGTCCTGGGTTCAAGAGATGCAGACCCAGTCCTCCTCTTCATCCAGGCAAGAGAGCAGGAAGTCAGCACAGGAGGGCAGCAGTTCCTTCAGAGCAGCAGTTCAGCAGAGTGGCAGTCCATTCAGAAGCAGAGCAGTCTTTCTTTCTGGATAAGTGTCTACAGATCCAGAAAGGTATTTAAGTGATAGTGTCAGAGATCTAGTATATATATCCAGTTCTACTGTTGTAGTGTGTGAAACTTCTAGAAACTTGCCTTTGAAGTGAGCAGGTGAACTGCCTTCCTGGCCCTGGCTCCAGACTATCTACATGGGCTATGCAGTCCTTTGTGTGGATGGAAGACCCCCTTCTATCCTTTCGGAGATTGGTCATCTCAGGCACACCTAAGCTCTCGATTTCATGTGTCGGTCTAGGAGGAATCCACAAAGCCCATCTGTCAATTACACCCAGTCCTGTGACCCAGAGACAGGCTGCCAGCAACAAATGGCAAAGTCAGGAAAATGCCAACTTTCTAAAAGTGGAATTTTTTTGTAATTTCAAATCCAACTTTTCTGTGAGAGTTATTTTTCATTACAATTCCAAAGACACCAAACATGAGCTGTTTTTCTGCTCCCATTTGAAAATTAACACTTATTTAATGTAATATGGTAACTCCAGTGTTATCCTATGAGAGAGGAAGGCCTTGCAGTACGAAAAAATAAATGTAAAAGTTTTTTCACTACTAGACCATGTCAAACTTAAAATGGCATGTCCTGCATTGGAAATACATTGCGCCCTGCTTTTTCATGGGCTGTCCAGGGTCCACCTAGTTATGACTTTTATATATGAAAAAAGAAGGTTCGGGCCTGACAAAAAGTTTATATTTCCTGGTCAAAATGTCAGTTTAAAACTTCACAATGACAGGCCTGAGGTACGTTTAAAGAAGGAACTCAAGTGGATGGCACAGTCAGTACTACAGATCCACTGGTAGCATTTAATGTACAGGCCCTTAATAGGGACTTACAAATAAAGTAGCTATGCCAAGTGTGTATAAGACAATCTGACCAGGTTTTAAGGAGAGAGCACAAGCACTTAAGCACTGGTTAGCAGTTGTAAAGTGAGCAGAGTCCTAAAACCGGACAAAACAAAGTCAGCAATCAGAAGGTTGAGGCAAAACATTAAGGGGCAACCATGCTAAGGATGCAAGGTTGGATTACACATTAATCAAAAAATTGGTTATAATAAATACATCTGTGATCAGTAATCATGGTTGTTCTAAACATTTTGTGTTCTTGTCAATAAAAATTGCTGACAGGTCAGATGTGTACCTACTATTAAAATAAGGAAATCTTTTCTGGAACCTTCTAGGACTATTTTTTGACAGGGAAGGACCATCACTGTCTAAGGAGGCATGGGAACCTAAGTCCATCATCAAATGTTTGACGGCATTTATTTACAAAAGTGCCCGGAGTAATAAAGTGATCAATGAATATTTTTAAGACGTAATGATTTTGAATAATTTGTGCAGACCCATTGTTTTGATAAGGAACCTTTTCCTAAACAACACAATTCAGCACAGGATATGCAGTGATATTCACAGCAGTATATTCTGGCCGTGCTCCGTGAGAAGAAGGATTTGGGTGCAATTCCCGAACCACAGGAAATGGCACTGTGTTATCAGGAACATAGTTTCCATGTACTAAAAGTAAACTTATGATCAACATTACAATCCACATTACAAAGCATATATCTCCAGTAGCAATCCAGATACGAGACCAAAGTTAAAATAATGGGATCTGTCACAGATTGATTCACTGAAGAAGGGATGGATATTTCACTTATTTCAAAATTGGTATCAGAGTCATTTTCATTTCACCCAGTTTCTTGCAGTGGCACCCTCAGTTGATGTTAGTTCTGTTGGTGGCTCATAATAAATCATCTTTGCAGAGGTTGCAATTGTTGATATTGCAGCATCAGAGTAGCTTGTTGAATTTTTTACTAGGCCAGGCTGGAGATACAGCAGGGTTATCATTGTCTGGAATGGGGCTAGGATATCACCATGTCTGTTCTCCTCTTGGGTTAGTTCCTCCAGAGAAGGGAGAAGATTTGATAATCTACTCTGGAGGCACTTAAGTGTCAATGAAGGTCTGCTGAACGGAATCGGCTAGATAATATTTTTTATTTGAGTGATCAACACCTTTTTATTCTTTTTCACACTAGTAACCGCAGCATGATTACTATCCGAGTGCCTTTTCCCCCAAGAACTAAAAACGTGGTCATTAAGATGGTGCAAATAATTGCTTGTCAGGTATTCTTGCCTGAACCAGCCACCCATCAGCAGCATTAGCAACTTTATTTTCTTTAGTGGCAGAGCCAGAGTTATAAACATTAGATAATTTAGATCTAGTTTCTTGAACAGTATTCAGCAGATTGAAGTAGAAAAGAGCATGAGTGGTTTTCAACACAGTCACCTTTCCAGGGAGATCAATATCAGGCACATGTATTTGTATACAGAAGAGTAACTTGTATGGGGTGTGACCACCTAATAAGCCTCTAGGAAAATTATTTAATACACTCTGATCTCCATAAAGGCTAAGTAGCTTGATCAATCCCGTATCCAATACCTTAGCTGTCAAGGCTTGTTTTAAACATGCTATTAGCTTGTTCTACTATGTCATTCAATTACAACTGGAATGGGTGTGAATATTGCAGTTGTTCCCCAAGAGCAGATATAGCTTCCATAAATGCTTTAGCAATGAATGCAAGATCCTCGCCGTAATGAAAAGTATGAATTGTTCTCATTGCTACTAGGCATTGTTTTGGGCATTGCATTGGGGCAGGGTCAAGGCTCATATGGATATGGCTGGGTCCAAACTGATGTGGCAAGGTGAGCAAAAAATGATGGAATGGGATGCAACCCGACGGGTTGCCAGTGGATGAGAATAATTCAAGCATTTCATCCATCACCTTGTTGCAGTTGACACTCCAAGTGCAGTGGGTTTGCCAAGACATAGGTCCTGTACTCACTGTGCCACTGGAATCAAACTGCATCTGGCTGATGAGCCTTTATCAGGGCAAAAGCAGTCCTAGGTTCCTTGTATTCCAGTTCAGAGAGGTCCCGGCTTAGCACTTCAGGTTGGACTGGTCCCATTGGAGCAAGTCAAGAGTGATTTGCATATAGCTGGATCCAAACTGAGGTGGCATGATCAGTGAAAAATGATGGATTGGGATGCGGCTTGAGCAATTGCCAGAGGCTGAGATTCAATTCAAGCATTGCATCCATCACCTTGTTGTTGTTGCAGTTGATGCCCTAAGAGTGACAGGTATGCCCGGGCATGGGTCTCGTACTTACTGTGCCTTTGGAATAAAGCTATACCGGGCTGAGGAGCAATGATAACGGTGAAACCGGTCCTAGTTTGCTTGTATTCCAGTTCAGAGAGGATCTGGCTTATCAGTTTGGGTGGAACAGATCCCATTGGAGCCGGTCAAGACTAAATTGCAAATGGCGGGTTCCAATCAGGGGTGGTATGGTGTGCGAAAAACAATAGATTGGGATGCAGCCCGAGCGATTGCCAGTGGCTGAGATTAATTCAAGTGTTGCATCCATCACTTAGTTACTGTTGCAGTTGACACCCTAAATGCAATGAGTATGCCCATCGTGGGTCCTGTGCTCACTGTGCCACTGGAATCAAACTTGACTTGTCTGATGAGCCTGTATAGTGGGTGGGTTTCATGCACAAAGTGTTAACAGATCCAAGTGCAACTCCCCCTAAAGAGGCCCAAATAAGCTGAAATTAGTCTGGATTGTTTCTTTTCTGGCTTAGAGGGGATCTGGCCTGACAGTTTTGACCAGGCTTTTCATATTGGAGCAGGACCAATGGTGAGCTGCATGTGGTTGGTTTCTGTTTGAGGTGGTGTGGTAGGCAAAAAACAGTAGTCACAGTGCTAAATTCATGCCTGTGCTTTACGGTGCTCAGCACCGGCACCTATTTTAACAGGCCGGGTCTATACCATTTTTCTCTGAGTCCTGGCCCGGTAATTATTAAAAATGAATTCCTGCTCTCCTTTTGTGGCTGCCTGGTATGTCCTCGGAAGTCCCACCCTGGTCCAGGCATATTGAAGGGGCGTCATCATCACGTTAGTGATGTCACGTCACGCCTGATGTTCACAGAACATTGGTTTGTTTTCAGCCATTGGAAAGTGGCTGAGGGTGGGCTTTCGGCTGTGCTGGGGGCAGCATGGCAGGCTGGAAGTGTGCAGGACTGCCAATAAACGTTTTACATTATTAAAAAGTCCAACAGGAGCTGTCCGTAATGGTGCATTTGAAGTGCTCATGGTTCACCTCTAACTAGGGTGTGCACTTTCTGCTCTGCACTCATTAGTTCAAGTCAGTTTTTTTTGGTCGTTGCCTAAAATGTTTTTTTCGTGGTTTACAAATGTTGAAAGCTTATTTCTATGCCTTTAGTCTATGTTTATCCAAACAAAGATGATTGAATGCACACCATTCTAACTCCTTTAATCTACGTTGCTTGCAACTAATTTGACTCTTGCGTGGAGCTTCGGCTTGTGTGCTTTGCCCCTGTAACACGCATGTATGATATCAACAAAACTGGAATGTTTGTATAGTGTAATTATAGCTGCCTCGTCGATCGTTTGCACCCAGGAAAGTTTAAGCAGAATAAACAACATGAAGTCACATGTAAGGTGATTTGGTAACATCACGTCCACAAGTGGTAATTCATGTTTCAGAGTTATGGACTAACAGACTGTCATTGCAGATAATCATTGCGTGTATAAAAAAAACAAATGATCAGTGCTATGTAGAACATCTAAATTGAAAAACATGTTATGTTGTATAACAAAAAATGTGGACATCGTAACTATTAGCAAGGTGTTGGAAGGGTGGGCCATAGGATTTGATGGGCATGGTATTTTTTAATACAAAAGTTCTGGAATGTGCAGTTAGAAGCCAGGGGTTAGTTAGTAGGTGTAGGTAGGTTCGTAGAGGGGTAGATGTAGTGATTTATGGGCCTTGTATTTTCCTTGATGGACCTGAATGGGCAGGTAGAAGTATTTGGGTAATCAGCAGGGGAACAGTAGGGTGCTGTCAAGCTGATTGAGCTACAAAGGGGTGGATCACATGATAGATGCAAATTGAGCACTTTCACGCTGAAGATGTGGAAAGCGGCTGGAGTTAATGCACTGTGAAATGGAGAATGCAAGGACACAAGAAAGCTCAGTTCATTTTTGTTGTGGCTATATCTGTTATGATATCTTTACCTTCAGACCTCTCCTCCTTCGTCATTCTCCCTTTTATGTTTTTCCTTCTTGCTCATTTCTTCATATCAACTCCAGGAATCTGTGTTTGTTCTCAGCGTCATCAATTTAAATCTTGGTGCGGCAACTCAGTCTTTCATATATCTGAGGTTGATAAAATGTGTGCCAGTGAGCTGGATAACAACATTTTAAATTCAGTGCTAAGCCCCCCTGTATTGAATATGTGCTTTACAAACATACATGGTATGTTAAGGACACAAATGTATTTCCATCTTTTGTTTTTCAATTTCTATGCAATATTACAATGTCGTTATTCTCTCTCTCTCTCTTTGACCCAGTACCTTTCATACTCATATTCATCCCCCTGACCTCCTTTCTTTCCTTTGTCCCATCTTTTTCTTTTCCCTTTTCCTCTTCCTCAGCACCTCCAACCATGCCTCCCTTTCACTCTTGCTTCTTGCTTCCTTACACCCTCATTCCATTCTTGCTTCCTTACACCCTCTTCCATTCTTGTTTCCTTACACCCTCATTCATTCCCCATACCTCCTCCCTGGGTGCATTTAATCCTTCTTCCTCCATTCTTTCCTTACTTTTTTTCCCTGCTCCTTCCTTCACCTCTTCGTTAATTTCTTCATTTTTCAACCATTCCTTATGCTTATCTTGCTCCTTTCCTTTCTTCTTTCTTTTCATCCATCACACATTCACTTTCTCCCTCTATTCCTTATTTTCCTCCTTTCACATTTTGTTCTTATTCCCTCCTTCCTTCATTCATTGCTAATATATATAATAACTCCAGTACTCCCCTTCCTGCCTGCATTTGTTGCTTCCTTCTTTAATGTATTCCTTCCTCCACCCCTTCCTTCCTTTCTTTTAAACAGGAAAGTACAAGCACATCATCCTCCTCGACCTCTCAGCGGACCCAAGACAAGGCCCTCAACTGGATCTGCTCCTTCCTCTCCGGCAGAACGCAGTGGGTCAGACTCCCCCCTTTCCTCTCCGACCCTACACCTACCACCTGCGGAGTCCCCAGGGAACCTCCCCCAGCCCTACACTCTTCGATGTCTACATGGCTCCGCTCGCCCCCATCGTCAGAACCTACAGACTCAACATTGTGTCATACGCACACGACACCCAACTCGCCCTCTCCCTATCCAACGAACCAAATACTGCCAGACACATTTTCGCAAAGGCATGGAAGCCGTCACCAAATGGATGAAAAACAGCTGCCTACAACTAAACACCAACAAAACAGAAGTACTCATCATGGGCCCAAACCCCGATACATGGAACAACACCTGGTGGCCCCCCGTCCTCGGAAGCCCGCCCACTCCCACGGACAACGCACGCAACCTGGGAATCATCCTGGACTCCGAGCTCAAAATGGACCACCATATCAACTCCGTCTTGTCCTCCTGCTTCCATACCATCTGCCTCCTACGTAAGACCTTCAAATGGATACCCCTCGAACACAGAAAGACCGTCACTCACGCCCTGATCACCAGCAGACTCAGCTACGGCAACAGACTCTACGCCGGAATAAACAAAAACCTCACCGCAAGCTACAGAACATCCAGAACGCTGCCCCAAGACTAGTCCTTGACCTGACAAGACACTGCCACATCTCCCAGCATCTGCGCACACTCCACTGGATCCCCATCGCAGCTAGAGTCACCCTCAAGATGCTCACCCACGCCCACAAGGCCCTCCACAGCACCGGACCAGCATACCTGAACAGCTGACTCAAATTCCACAGACCCCAGAGGACCCTACAATCTGCCCACCTCTCCTACGCTGTGCTCTCCCACTCCAGAAAGAGCAGATCAGGAGGCAGCTCCTTCTCCTTCCTCGCGGCCCGAGCCTGGAATGCCCTGCCACTACACCTCAGATAGACAACATCGCTCCCCATCTTCGCAAGAAACCACAAAACCTGGCTCTTCGACAGACCCCCCTTGATGGACTGGAGCCTGCTAACCCCCCCTAGCACCTTGAGACCCTTACAGGTGAGTAGTCATGCTTAACAAACACCTGATTGATTGTTTGATATCTTTAATTTGCAAAGCTACCTAAAAGTCCTTAAATGACCGTTCCTTATGCTGCATTTTGAGATTTACAAACATTCTCCAATTTAAGTTTACTTTTAGGTTGTTGTCATCGGCTTCCTATATGGTACATTATGTTAAGTAATATTGAGTTGTAGAAAAATGAATCACCATGAGGGTATCCAGGCACTAGGGAAGGTATGAGGTCCCCGAGGTGCTTATCTGAAGAGCCAGGTCTTCAGCTTCTTGCGGAACTCAAGATGTGAGGAGGTGGCTATGGTGTGTTGAGGCTTGTGAATGTGGGTGGAACCGATAAAAGCAGTGGGTGGAACCGATAAAGGCAGTGGGTGGAGCCTCTGGCATAAGTGGGTGGAGCCGGCAAAGTGGGTGTGGCCTCCTAAAAAATGTGAGCACATGCACTTCATATTTTACAAATTAGGCACTGGCAATGCTTAATTTATGTTGTTGAGTTTTGTTGATGAACACACACACTCATTTCTGGAGACTGGAACTAGACTCAGAGCAATTGATAGAAAGGCAGAAAAAGGAGAAAGAAGAAAGAGAAAGATAGGAAAACAGACCCAAATAGAGAAAGCATGGATGAAAAAGAACCTTGGCGAGTGAGATGAAGCAACAGAATGTGTAAGGAGGTGGAAGAAGGAGGTGTGAGGTGGAATTAAGAGTAGCCAGCCTTGGTATTCTGCTGCTCTGGCAGTGGGCTTCTCATAAAAACTGAGACACTGCACCTTTTTCTTATTTTATATTTCTACACATTAAGCACTGGGCTCAGTAAAGTCTCAGTGGGGATTTACAAGCTTACTTAAACACTCCTCAAGCACACCACAATGACTGCTAAACATTGAAGGCATGTTTTAACAACTGAACTGAACTTCTCTTCCCAGTTTGCCGGTGTGGAGGGACTGGTTACTGCCATGATCGACATGTATCCTAACATCTTTCGACAGAAGCATCGCAGGGAACTACTTATCCTGTTTATCTCCATCTTCTCATACCTAATTGGCCTTGTCATGCTCACTGAGGTAAGATGGTGGAGGGATGTGTAAGGATGATCTAAGATTCTATCACACAATGTACCGGAGGGGCGCAGTGGGCATGTGTGCCCACCTTCTTTGCTCCATGGCACTTTAATATTACAGAAGGAGCTGTGGGTGCTTACGCTTCACCGTATAATATATCTTGCTCTGGTGCGAATGTAGCACCAGCATAATCCTAAGAGGGTGTCCCCTTATCTGCAGTGGGGGTGCGTCCTCATGCAAATTAAGGCAGACATTGCCTTCGTGCCTGAACTGTATTATAGACATAATTGATTGAAGGTAATCAAGTAATATTGAAGAACAGCATTAAAGGTAGTCTCAAAAAGTATGTAACTGCCTGTGGGAATTTTGTTCAGAGTAAAGTGGAAGAGAGAGTGTGAGACAGAGTAATTTATATGATATTGTAGGCACTTTATCCACCTTATCAGGCTAATACCTTTCTAATAGCAAGGGAGTCATATTTATATAAATCATGTTATCTAAATTGAGTTAAGCAAGTTAGAAATAGCGGACTCCTACTCGCACGCACCCCATGCATACATAAAACCAGATCAAGCGGTGAAATCTTCTCCTACATCGCCCGTAAAGAATGCAACAACCCGTCCCTGCACTTAAGAGCCCCCTCCCCGCTTTTTGAATTCAGCAAGAAGCTAAAGACCTGGCTTTTCTAGTAGTCCCACTAGGCCCTAAGTTTGGCTAGCCTCATACCTACTCAGCACCGGGATACTATGAGAGATGACAGTGTGCTGTATAGATCTACATAACGTAACATAACATAAAATAACAAGTCATCAAAACGTGAAGGGAGCAGAAGTAACACCATTCTTTGTATGACACTTATCACATCACAATGTGGCCCGTGGTCCCGTTTAATCCCCTCAACAACCTTCTAAGTGTCATGGGCTAGAGGAAGAGCAAGAAATGCAAAGTACAGAAAGAGACTGTTTACTTTCTGTTCTTGAAGCAGACTTTATTATCCCTGAGACCAAAAATACCAAAGTCAGTGTCAAGAATCCTACAATTCAAGACAGGACTGGTAGCTGCTGTGTCTGACTGACCCTATTTGATATTCATGACCTGTACAGTTCCCGTGCCATTAAACAAACACCAGCTCCTATACATTAGAAGCTCTTCTTGCACACATTCTTTCCTCAAAACCTCCCACTCACTCCACAGTACAGCCCTCGTATAGATTATGTAATATATAGTTATTGTACTTATCTGATCAAAAAGCAGCATTTAAAAGAGGAAGAGTGTTCTATTACAGTAACATTTATGGATTGTTTATGTTCCAGTGCTGGATTGTCCTTGTTTGGAATAGTTCTTTAAAGGTGCCACTGTCTGAGGTGGCTACAAAAGAGTATGCCTAACAGAAGCCTCCAGTCTTACAAAGAAATCCAAAGCAAAAATACCCACTTAACCACGGCGGCGATTCCGCCGCAGTGGTTTTATTGAGTGGGCGGAGGTAGTGCTTGTGACGGCCGTTAGCCGACGGGTGCATCGGAGGGGATAAAGAAAGGTAGCAAGAAAGGGACTGTTAGAATGTGCTAGTACTGGGAATAGCAAAGCTGTGTAGAGCGCAATAAGTAGTGAGGGAAGTGGGAACCAACAACGGAGCAAACAATAAAGGGCCTCATTACGATGTTGGGCTGAGTTTCCTCTGCTCGACATCGTCTCAGTCAAGGGACTGTCCGACACTCGTTCTGCGGTCCCAAATGACTAATTAGGATGCGACCGAACACTGTTCAGTCACATGCCTATACAAAGGGAGCATGTATTCTGGTCAGAATACATGCTCCCATTTTAAAATAGGAGGTGCAGTTCATCCCTTCAACCCGTGGGCGGCACCACAGGGTGTAGGAATCAACAGGGGAGTTCCAACTGGAGGCCGCGTACCCATGAGGTCCCGGCTGTGGACCCCGAAAGTCGAGTTCCGACAACCTTTTTAGTGTCAGAAAGGCTGACACACAAAGGCTGTCAAAATCCGATATCGTAATCCCTCTGTGGACAGAGCCGCCCTTGGAATTACTGATGGTATTCCGACTGGCAGATGGATTCTCTGAGCCTGTCGGAAGCCAGTCGGAATGTTCGGTTAGATTCCTTTCTGACCGCCTCTATTATAATGAGTGGGCAGATAGCAATCTGACCTGCATATTACGATTCTGTAGGAAAGGCTCTGCCTGACGGTCGGAGCCTTTTCCGACAGCATTGTAATTGTACCCAAAGTGTGTAGATGCAAAGCCCTGTGAACGAGCTAATCACAAGTGAAATGCTGAAATAAAGAGGAATGTTGGTGCCTGTAAGAGTATTACGTACTACTACTACTTCTGTTGCCCCTAAAGTTCCGCCGCTTACCCTGAGTGGAGTCAGTATGTTTCCTATACTATTTAAATAGGGCCGGATTCCACAGGTTCCACGCTTGGCCCCTTCTGATCTTATATGAATGAAGTCTTGAAGCTACAATCCTCTACTTCAGCACAGAAATTTTGGGAATGATCCTTTGATGTTATCTCTAGTTTGTAATTGATTGATCCTAAAAGGAAAAAAACAACCATAAAGAAAGCTAGACGTTTGTCTGATAAAACACAATGGCAGATGCAGAGTGGTTTAAACATTGGGTCTGCCTTAGTCGGAAACCAGTGTAACCTGCCTGCCAAGGACTCCCCATGACACACTCAGCCGCAGCATTTTACACAACCTGTACGCTAACCATATGATAATGGCGAAGGAACAGATAAGGTGAATTTCCCTAGTCCAGACATGAATTAAAGACCAACTGAACAATGATTTTACTGCTTTCCAGCATGAAGTGTCTGAGCACTTAAATGTAGCAGAAGCAGGGAGCAGAAATACAAGTGGTTTGTGGTGAAAAGGAAGGAGTATCATCAAAAAGAAAAAAAACCTTGGTCCCAGATGCAGTGATTAGGAATGAGAGAACATCCACGTTCTGGTGGCCACCATCATGAGGATAAGAGGATAAGATGGACAGGGGTCTCCCAATGATCAACACTATGTCACACTACTAATGCCCTTTCCTTGACTTCTACTGTACAGAGATCACATTGCAGTAGGTCTGCCCCATCCCTGATGTATCCTGTCCAGCTACCCCATGGGTACTGCTTGGCTAGTAGATGTGGTCAGTGTTTTGGGAAGTGGTGCTTATAGTAGAGCCTGTTGTAGGGGTACATATATTAACAAAAACAATTATACATTTAAAAATTGTCTGCGTGATGGCAGATGCACTTCATTTATTAGGGACTTTGTTTAAGAAGAGTAGACGCTGGAGTAAAGAAAGTTTAGATATTTGTGGTTTTTTGAAAGTGACATACTTTTTAGGTTTCGCCTACCCAGCAATTGCGCTGTGCTTTTGAAATCTATTGTATTTAATATATATCTTAAATGGGACTCCCATCCAGCCTTGTTCCTTTCCTTGCTTTTCATTGGTTCCTATGCTTGCCACTTAGTTTTCCTCCATTTCTATTGGCTGCAGCATACTGTTTCCTGCAATGCTGAAATACTGTTTCCATCCATCTTGCTGGAACACATTTTTTGCCATCAATCCATCATTTCCCTTCCTCTATCGCTCTTGCACTGGTCTTCCTTTCTCTCACTTCTATTTCATTCATTCTCATTGTCTGCTTCCCGTTTTGTTTTTGACTCTCACTTTTTCTGTGCACCAATATCTTTGGCAGCCTTCCAATGTATCACTTTCATAGGACCTTGTCCCTCCCACCACCTTACTCTCAGCTGCTTGGAAATAGCTTCCCACTTATACTCCTCATGTGCGAAAAGACAGCTCTCCATGGGCTCATGGGCCCATGCAAAGACTTCCTGTTAGACCTGGTATCATTGGCGTGAGTCTCCCTTCCATTTTGTCGTTTTGCCCCCTCTGTTTTTGATATGTTTTTGCTGGTTATATACTTTGGCCACTGTTCTACTGCTATTCACTGCCACAGTGCAAGTGCTCCCAATGTTAAATTGATGTACTAATTAGTGATTCCATGATTGGGTTATTTGATTTACTTGTCAGACCCTAGTACAGCACACTATGTGTGCCCAGGGCTCGTAAATCAAATGCTGCTGGTGGGCTTGCAGCACTGGTTGTGCCACCCACAGAAGCAGCTTGTAAAGTGTGTCTCAGGCCTGCCATTGCAAGGCCTGTCTGCAGTCTATGGCTGCCATATCAACTTGGCATCACTATTGCAAGACTAACTGTTCTCCATAAGCCAGAATGGGCAGTTAGATTATTACATCATATAATCCTAACTGACTGAGGGAACATGGTAGACATTCGAATGTAGTATGCCTGAATTCAGAATGATAAAATACATCTTTTAGTAAAGTTGGTTTTAACATTCTGTGTCTGAAAATACCACTTTTAGAAAGTAGGTATTTTCTAGTCTAACTATCCAAAGCCTGCCTCTGCTAGGTTGTGTATTCCTTGTCTGGACTTTGAGTGACAGGGCTGGGGGATACCAATAGACAGAATGAGTCAGCCCAGTGGTGAATAGGGGGATCTGCATCTAGATGGGAGGGAGGGGTTGCACATGGGACCTGAATAGGGCTGGGACTTCCCTCCACAACGCTGGCTCCAGCTCCAGGGGTGCAGCTGATGTCTCTGCCCTGCACTGTGAAAGAAGAGAAGGAATCATGTCAACAAAGTGCTCCAGGGCTGTGCTTTCCCTCCACAATTCTGGCTCCACCTCTTGTGGGGCGTCTGGTGTTTCTGCTCTGCACTGTGAATGGAAAGAAGGAGTCCTGTAAACAGAGTGCTCAGGAACTAGTTCGGACTGGGCAAAGGTCCCTCTGCCTTCAGAGAACAAAGAGAAAAGCATTATAAATATTGGGACTCAGACCCAAGAACTTTAGAACACTTCTGGGAACAAGAAACCTTTTGCCAAGGAGAAGAACCAATGAGTTTGGACTGCCCCTCTGCCAATTCGCTGTTTGCTGGGTTGGCCTGCAGTGGTCTCTTTATTGCCAAGGGAAAGGAGAAGGAACTTTTTAAGGACTTTCATCTTCTACAGAATATTCTCCAAGGGCTTGAATTTGTGCTTGCCTCCTGCTGAAGTCTCAGGGACAATAGACTTCACCTCCAACTCCCCCCCTGAATTTCCTTGCTGGGAATTCTAACTGCAGAAGCCTGCGTGTCGCTGGGAGCTGGAACTGCGACGCATCGAGAAGAAGCGTGACACCTCCGTAGCTGAAATCATCACATCGCCGAAAATGCGTGCCACTGCCGCCTCTCCCAGGAAGCGTGTCTTCGTCGAAAGCTGCATGCTGTCACATCACCGAAGAAGCGTGACGCCACCAAAAGAGTCGCTATCGCATCACCGGAGAAGCGCGTCGCAGAGCCTGTCACGGCTCCAAGTACAGAGTCGTCGCAAGGCTGCCAGGGCGTCTACGCATCTTCGCATCAAGGGCGCCATCTTCTCGCATCGCACCGGGATCATCGCATCACATCAAGGCTCCATCTTGCGCATCGAAACCAGACCGCAAGCTGGGAATCTACGCATCAACCCCGCACCGGTAAGGATCACAATGCATTCCCTAATCTGAGCAAGCATTGAGGCGCGACGCATCATCTACCCCAGATAACGGAACCAACGCATCTCCCCTTTTGCGAGCCTTTTGTCCATTTGCGTTAAGCATCCAGGTACTTTGTTGAGAACTGTGTCGCATTTATCATCAACTTGAACTAAGTAACTTTTACCATCTTTATGTCAATCTTAAGTACAGTATCGTGGATTTTTGTTGTTTGTGGTCTTGTGTTAAGTCTATATAAAGAATACTTATTTTTATAAAAACCTGTGTTGTGTCCATCTGTAGTGTTTTCACTGTATTACTGTGTATATTCACAAATGCTTAACACACTGCCTCTGAGATAAGCCTGTCTGCTTGTGCCAAGCTACCAAGGGGGTGAGCAGCGGTTATTTAGGAGTGTAACCCCTTATCCTGACTTAGAAGTAAGGGTCCTTATTTGGACAAAGGGGAATACCATTGCCAACTAGAGACCCCCAGATCTAACACCGCCCCTTTAAGAATCTTCATACCTTTAAGGCACACTGCTTTCATTTCATTAGGCTGTAGCCAGAAACAACCATCTGTTGTGTTCTAATAGGAGCTTCTTCAACGGGGGAAATCTACTGTGTGTCAGTATGGCTGCACCTCCCTGTTACTCGGTGGTCTCCCTGCTTGTTGTAATGTACGTCAGTGTCCTAAGTTAGCTGTTATTCTGTCCTTTTCTTTCAATGTATGCAATACGAGAACAGTGCATGTAAAACTGCGATAATATGTAATAAAACTCTCTTGGCGCTGTTTTATTTGAAAGAGATAGGATATTTGTAAACATGAAGAATAAAATTGCAAATGTTTAGTGCAAAATTGAACATGCCAAAAACCAGTTCGATTTTTGTGCAAAAAGATATTAGAATCAGCCTAGTAAAAGTTAGTTTATAAGCTCTTGCTCAGAATAGGTAGAAACATGCAGAATGTGTAAAAACATGCAGAGAAATTTGTGAAGATTACCTGAAGTGAAAATAGTAAACATGTTGCTATACATATCTCCTTTCTGTATATCACTCCTCATTGAAAAAAGAGAACAGAAGAGCCATGATTCATTTTTAGGTCTCGCCTGAGGCAGCACATGCGGTGCACTGGTGAGACATTTACTGAGTGGGCAATTAGTGTTGCAGCATTATTTGCAAAGCCAGTATCTCAAACTTTCAATGATGCAAGCCCTATTGCATTGCAAATACTTATGATTCAATGTGGAGTGGGAAGCAAGGGCTCCTTCTTTACCTTTCCCTCCCTAAAGTGTTCACCTGTTATTAACTCCCAGTTATCACCTTGCTATACTTGTGAGATCCCACATGACTGCGCAATCGGCCCACATCTGGAAACTCCTAACAAGCTCCATATGTTTTGACATGCTTAGTTTGCTGGAAACCTTCATGATATGTTTGTAATATAAGTCTAGAGATTCCATTGTGTTCGATTTTAGATTCCGTATGCATTTACCGATTCATGCCCTTATAGAGGTATAATTCACATTGCCCTTATATAGACATAGAAATCCAGTCCTTATTTAGGCATAGCCCTTGCTACCCAAATACAGGCATGGCTACTTACATCCGTTCATCTACGTCACACACAATGACTTCTTGGAAAACCAGACTCTTAAGCGTTAGGGACTGGATATTGATTTCTCCAAGAACTAATTTATTATGCATGAACATCTATTCCGTAGGTTTTTATTCATGACATGCTTATGCCCGACTTTAACGTCAATACTGGCACTCCTAAACACCTTCAAGGTATAAATATACCTTCACTTGCTATGGCAAAGCACGGTGTGGTTCGGTGCAGTTCGACTACCTACTTGCACGATGCAGCTCGCTACAGCAAGTGCCGAAGGAAGCCAACTCCCCAGCTGATGCACTGACTAGAAGCTGTCTTCCTCCTGCCGAGAATCCAGCTTCAGTGTTTCTGACTCCCCTTACAGGGTATTGGGAAATCGAGTCCCGGGAAAGAGATACCAATCTCTGTCATTCTAAGGAATGGAGCTAATTAGAACCTAGAGAAACCTTTGGCAATTCCTGGCAAAACTAAAACTATGATAAACCAGCACCTACTTCTTCCCTTGTACCCAGGTTAGGTACACTGGGGGTCACCGTATTTGAAAGCATCAGTTGAGTATTTTAGCCTGTGTTATTTATGTATGCATTTTTATATATGTCATAGCAACAGACAATGCTATTACAGTATTATTTTATATTACTGTTTGCGCTGTACGCATTATACTTCACATTCTGTCTAACAATTGCAGCAGTTCATATCTCTTGCAAGAGAAAGAAGACTGTTCAATAAACCCTTTTTATTGAACCGCCCGTCTCTCTATTTTTGTGCAACTCTGTAGAAACAAAGCATGCACGATTGACTGAGTGAAATAATTACCTATTGTTTCCACGACTCTGAAGATATTATTCCGACTCTAAGGGAAACAAAGTTGTCATGTTTATGTGGTTTTCAGAGACTAATCCCTGCTTGTTTATTCAAGAAAGTTTCTAGTGACCTCTGAGTTAGCTGGTTCACACAATTAAGTTTAATGTACTCGATAGAGACATACTGACCTCAGTCCTTTGTCAAATCTATAGTGTATATTATTCCAATGCGCAGAACCTATTAGGGATATAGGAACTACACTACAATTCGGTATTTACAAGCATTAGGCCGCATACGCATCTAGACATTAACAGCTTCACTTAGAAAGCAGCTCCAACCCTTCTCCATCAGGGACACTGGTGGGCATTGAACTTTTATATTTGTTATTGATATGATTAAAATAAAAAAGGTGAGGAGAACCCTTAAAGCCCTGGGGTTCGTGTAGCTTGTCATTGAGCCCAAATATGTTCTTTTAGCAGCATTACAGTCGTGCCAGCTTTATGAAAACCGATGAGAGATGTTTTAGCAAACATGTAAAATAGACAAATGAGCTTTTCTCCTAAATTGGGACAGCTGCTCTCTATGTTTCTAGTTTTGTTAGTAAATGTTACAAAGATTTATAAACTGCACTAATTTTTGTATACTTTTCTTACTGTTTTATTGGGTCAAACTCCTAAGCCATGCTCAAGTTAAACGTATGTTTGTTTTAGTTCTTGGTGAATTGGTGGACAAGGTAAGCAATATATACCTTGTTAAGAAGAGGGTTGATAGGCTAAACCTCTGCAAATCCTCCTCATATGTTCTTGTGGCTGGCCTAATAGTGGATCGCATTCCACAGCACGGATCCATTTAAATCCAGGCTCTCTGCTTGGCACTGAACTTTGAGGTTACCCTCATAAATGGATGTGCTTGGATACAGCTATCCAGCTAACTTCCATAAAGTGGTATCGTCTGCAGCTGGGCATGAGCCAAGCACAGCTAGCATTCACTTTAAGTCCCCTTTTAATTGTTTATGTATGGCGCTGCTATTATTTTAATTTCACATTGGCAAAGCAATTTATTCCCTTTCTGAACTTGCACAGCAGCCTGTTCTTACCCTTCACTCACACACCCCCTCCAACTGTTTACTGTTGAGAGATCTCGCTGTTCTGTCCGACCCTCATCTACCCATCCCTCCTCCACTCTTAACCATTTCCCTTGCAGCTGTGCCCTGAGCGCCGCTTGCTTGTCACAGCAGAAATCTCTAAGACATGTAACCTTTTAAAATCAGCATCTGCAATGCAATAGGTCTCCCATTACTGAAAGTTTGAGCTATTGGTGTAGCAGTATTATTTGCAACGCCAGTAGCTTAGACATTCAGTAATGCAAAACCTATTGCATTGCAAATGCTTTTTTTTTAATTGCAAATGGGTAATGTCCGCTCTATATCACAAGCTTTTGAAATGCAATAGGTCTCGCATGAACGAGAGTTTTTTAGCTATTGGCATTGTAAATGACAATGCCTTTTATTTATGTTTTGGTTTTTAAAACATAAATATAAGGCATTTTCATTGACAATGCCAATAGCTTAAACTTGCATGAATGTGAGACCTAATGCATTGCAAATGCTTGCTGTTTTTTTGTTCTGTCATGTGCCTTCCCCTCAGCTCCTGGCAGCAGGCATTGTGACTTCAGAACTCAACTGCAATACGTTATAACAGTCTAGCTTACCCGTCGCGCATTGCTGCGATCTCAGAAGAAAGGAAATTCAAGGAAACTCGTCATGATAACATTCAATTTACATTGTGTCATTTTTATTGAAACTTTTTCATTTTAATATGGAAATCATTTCAAAGTGTAGTTTTAATTCTATTTATTTATTCGAGTGCTTGTGGATACACGATTTTTTGATTTTCCATCTGGTGCGTACATCAGTATTCGAAAGATTATGAGGGCCCTGGGGGGCTGATATTTGAAAAAAATGTATGCCAGAAACCTTCGCGGGAGTGTACTCCACAATTTCCCAAAGTTTCCTGCCGATCGTAGGAATGGTGTTTTAATTCTATTTATTTATTCAAGTGCTTATAGATACACGTTTTTTTGTTTTTCCGTCTTGTGCGTACATCAGTATTCGAAAGATTATGAGGGCCCTGGGGGGCCGATATTTAAAACATTTTTTAGGCAGAAACCTTCGAGGGATTGTACTCAACAACTTTCTAAAGTTTCATGGCGATCAGATGAATGGTGTTTTAATTCTATTTATTTATTCGAGTGCTTGTGGATACACAAATTGTTGTTTTTCCCTCCAGTGCGTACATCAGTATTCAAAAGAATATGAGGGCCCTGCGGGGCCGATATGTACAAAATTTTTATGGCATAAACCTTCGCGGGAGTGTAATCAACAACTTCCCAAAGTTTCATGGCGATCGGATGAATGGTGTTTTAATTCTATTTATTTATTCGAGTGCTTGTGAATACACGGTTTGTTGTTCTTCCGTCTGCTGCGTACATCAGTATTTGAAAGATTATGAGGGCCCTGGGGGGCCGAAATTTAAAAAAATGTTATGGCAAAAACCTTCGTGGGAGTGTACTTAACAACTTCCCAAAGTTTCATGATGATCAGATGAATGGTGTTTTAATTCTATTTTTTATTCGAGTGCTTGTGGATACACGATTTTTTGTTTTTCCGTCTTGTGCGTACATCAGTATTCGAAAGATTATGAGGGCCCTGGGGGCTGATATTTAAAAAAAATTCATGCCAAAAACCTTCGAGGGAGTGTACTCAACAACTTCCCAAAGTTTCATGGCGATCGGATGAATGGTGTAGTAATGCATAAAGGACAAACAGACAGACAGACAGACAGACAGACAGACAGACTTTCGTTTTTATATATATCGATGAGCAGCTATGTAATTTCCTTAATACAGGTGACTAATGATGTCATAACCCACCTGTAATATGGAAATTAGAGACAATCCTTTTTGCATCTATTATTGTTTGAACTAGTTTTCAGAGACGTATTTTCATAATTGATATAACTTTGCACAGACTTGATCTCTTTATATTGTGAACTGTTGACGGACCAACATGCCTTTCATTTCTTTTCTAAAGTTATAATAAGATGGAGTCTTTCTGCTGGTTTGAGGGATGGAGTTCCAGATCCTGCATAATAGGATTTTGCAAGTGCATTTATCCATATGTGTTTATGCAGCTATTCTGTCTTGCAAACAGTGATACCATTAAATCTCCAGCTTCACCCACAACATTTTGTATAATCAACCACTGTCTATTGTCTCTCTGTGCTAATAGGCACAAGCCTGCTCTTTGGTTTTAAAACAAGAGGTCTCCATACCCATTCTACCAAGGGTACTCTCAACCAGTTCAAGTCCATTTCACTTGCAGAAGTAGACAATCTATTGTTAACAGCAAAATCTGGCTCACCAAGGGACATCTGTCCACCGAGCGTAATGGCTCTTCTATCTCCAATCTGCGCCCCCATTATCCAAAATATTTTTAATTCTTCTATTTCCACCGGCGTTATTCCAAATGCCTGGAAAGAGGCCTCTGTCCACCCCATACTGAAAAAAACATCTGCAGACCCTCATGAGCTGAATAACTATAGACCAATATCCCTGTTACCTCTACTAGGGAAATTATTGGAATCCTTAATAAACACCCAGATTAGTCAATATTTGGAGGCCAATAACATACTGGATCCCTCCCAATCGGGATTTTGTACTGGTTTCAGTACAGAAACAGCAATTCTGGCTGTTACTGACTCTCTGAGGTGTACCCTTCGATGCCGGGGGATCTGCGATCCTGATTCTTTTAGATCGCTCCGCTGCGTTTGATACGATATCTCATCAACGGCTAGCGAGAGACTGACTGAGTGTGGCATCGGGGGAAAAGCTTTTCAGTGGCTGACTAAATTCCTAAAAGACAGATGGCAGACTACCAAACTTGTACCATTTGTTTCAAAAAACAAATTCCTGCTGGACAAGGGGGTACCACAGGGCTTCTGCTTGAGCCCCACTCTTTTTAACATGTACGTAGCCCCCTTGGCAAAAACTGTTCAATACTTTCGGCTTTGAGATAGTCTCATATGCCGATGACACGCAGCTACTATTTGCCATAGGAAAATACATCAGGGACGAGAAACTTCGTTTCTCGGGTGGTATGCTAGCGATTGCTAATTGGATGAAAGAACAGTGCCTACAACTGAATCCTGGGATGACAGAGCTTATGCTCTTAGGGTAGGATGGTCGAATCTGTACGTCAGAATGGTGGCCCCCCCAGTTGGGAGAAGCGCCTACACCCTCCCCCTCAGTGAAAAGCCTGAGAATCCAGCTGGTGCTAAACATGAAAGATAATGTTAATAACATAGCAAGGACATGCTACCATAACCTACTCCTTTTATGTAGGATCATTCCCTATCTTCCTTTAGAACATCGCCTTACTGTGGTACAGGCCATGGTAGTGAGCAGGCTAGACTACGGCAATGCGTTGTTAGCGGAAATAGGCACCACCACTCTGGCAAAAGTGCAAGTTATACAGAACACCGCTGCCAGAATGGTTTTGAATGCACTGTCTGGATCCTCCTCCCTTCCTCTGCTCAGGCAGTTACACTGGCTCCCTGTCCAAAAGAGAACTGTTTTTAAGGTATGCTGCCTCTCCTTTAAAGCACTTAGAGGCGAGGGGCCATCATATCTTGTAAATGTAAATGTATTGCGACTTATATAGCGCACGTATCACCCGAAGGCATCAAGGCGCTTGCTTAGGGAACCCGTCCTGGTATTCCCCTGTGAGATACCCCGGCAGGGTATCCACAAGGTGAAAGCCAGGCATCCCGCCGCGAGGGGCCGTAGTGGAGATTAAGCAAGCTATTGCCCAGAGACGCAGAGTGTGACCCCGTGAGTCGAGTAGGCACCGGAGCGCGAATTGTCGAGTCCGTGGAATTTTTGAGCCCGAGACCCGCCGAGGCGGAGAATCGAACCCTGGTCCACGGCCGATCTCAGCTTCCGGGTCTGCCGCCTCTAACCACTGAGCCACGCTTCTCCACCATCTTTATAATAAACTTTTTAAACAGGTACATGAACATAACCTAAGATATAATGACCTAGCCCTCCTGAAGACTCCGCGTATCAGGCTAACCCGAATAGGCGGCAGAGCCTTTTCATACATCGCCCTCAAATATTGGTACTCTTTACCGATTGCTATGCGGCAATCTAGCACTTATATGAGCTTCAGGAAACAACTAAAAATTCTTATTTTAACTTGGTCATGGTATAACACGTTCTGTTTCTGTCCACGGATTTCCTTTGGTAAAGCGCTGAGTCATGGGCTATACAAGAACACAATAACATAGCCCACAAAACTTGCACTTTGCACGAGGGACATTCAATTTACATTGTGTCATTTTTATTGAAACGTATTCATTTTAATATGGAAAACATTTCAAAGTGTCGTTTTAATTCTATTTATTTATTCGAGTGCTTGTGGATACTCGATTTTTTGTTTTTCCGTCTGGTGCGTACATCAGTATTCAAAAGATTATGAGGGCCCTGGGGGACCGATATTTAAAAAATGTTTATGCCAGAAACCTTCGCTGGAGTGTACTCCACAATTTCCCAAAGTTTCCTGGCTATCGGATGAATGGTGTTTTAATTCTATTTATTTATTCGAGTGCATGTGGATACACGATTTTTTGTTTTTCCGTCTTGTGAGTACATCAGTATTCGAAAGATTATGAGGGCCCTGGGGGGCCGATATGTAAAACATTTCTATGGCGGAAACCTTCGCGGGAGTGTAATCATCAACTTCCCAAAGTTTCATGGTAATCGGATGAATGGTGTTTTAATTCTATTTATTTATTTGAGCGCTTATGGATACGCGATTTGTTGTTTTTCCGTCTGGGGCGTACATCAGTATTCGAAAGATTATGAGGACCCTGGAGGGGCCGATATTTTAAAAAACTGTATGCCAGAAACCTTTGCGGGAGTGTACTCAACAACTTCCCAAAGTTTCCTGGCGATCGGAATAATGGTGTTTTAATTCTATTTATTTATTCGAGTGCTTGTGGATACACGATTTTTTGTTTTTCTGTCTTGTGCGTACATCTGTATTCTAAAGATTATGAGGGCCCTGGGGGGCCGATATTTAAATTTTTTTTATGACAGAACCCTTTGCGGGAGTGTACTCAACAACTTCCCAAAGTTTCATGGCGATCAGATGAATGGTGTTTTAATTCTATTTATTTATTCGAGTGCTTGTGGATACACGATTTGTTATTTTTCCGTCTGTTGCGCACATCAGTCTTCGAAAGATTATGAGGGCCCTGGGGGGCCGATATTTTTAAAAAAATTATACCAGAAACCTTTGCGGGAGTGTACTCAACAACTTCCTAAACTTTCATGGCGATCGGATGAATGGTGTAGTAATGCATAAAGGACAAACAGACAGACAGACAGACAGACAGACAGACAGACATACGTTTTTATATATATAGATGAGCAACATGTCATTTCTTTAATACAGGTGATTAATGATGTCATAACCCACCTGTAATAAGGAAATTAGAGACAATTGCGATTCTCATATTAACATGACTAGAGAATCTGGATTTCATTAAAGACATGGAGGCTGACATTATGCATTATTCCTTTAATGCAGTCCAAGCAGCCGCTTACATCACAATATTAAAAGGTTCCAGAATAGGACAATAGCAAGACATGAAAGGCATGAGCCATTAACAATCTGCCTCTTTTAAATATGGAGGAAAAGTGTCAAGCTTATCAAGCAAAAAGTAACAAGAGATGAAACAAGTACTGTTAATAAAAAGTACAGTAATAAACTTTAACAAAAACAGCATAAAATCATTGTAAGACCACCAAGGGGTGGGATGGGAGGGATAATGTCAGCCTCCATGTCTTTGATTAAATCCAGATTCTCTAGTCATGTTAATATGGGAATCGCAATTTCATTACAAGAATGGAGGCTACAATATGCATGTTGGTAGCTTTGTAAAACAACATCAGACATATTTCCACTAGGCTTGCAATAATGAAGTGCAAAGGAGCTAGCATTTGACCAGTCAGCAGCTTTGAGAATGTTGTCCAACTTACCTCCAGACCAGAGAGATTTTCTGGCCTTGGCACCCCTCTAAGGGAGTGAGCTTGACATTTCCTTTAGTCAATACCTGCTAAACTCATAACAGTCTTAACCCATCTAGCAATAGAGGTCGAGGTTATGCCTTTGTGGGGTTTAACAAAGGATATATGTAATTGGTAATCATCCTGAGGGTGAAGAGCAAACATTCTGTGATCATACTCTCTCATGCAGTCCACAACGCAGTTTTGGACATAAATCAAAATGTGGATAAAAGATTGAATCAGACATAGTCTTTTTTCTTCTATAAATCTCAAATTTGACTCCGAACATGTTAAAAGATCTATTTGTAATCTCCAGTTCTTTGACATCAGAGACCCTTCTGCATGAGATTAGGCATAGTAGAGTAGCCAGCTTAATGGAAAATTGTTATTTATTTTTTATTTATTGAGGAGAATATTAACAGGCCAGTTATTGAAAAGATCAAGGATTAGTTTGACATCACAAAGACTTTCATGTTTAGGTTTAGGAGGTCTTCTTAAACAAATGCTTTTCATCACTCTACAAACAATGACATTTTTACCTACCGTTTTACCATTGACAAGGACATGACCAGCAGAAATAGCCTATCTATAGCAATTGATAGTTCTATAGCTGAGGCCTTTATCAAATTGTTTAACAAGGAAGTTAACTATGTCAACAATAGGTGCTTCCAAGGAATCCAGATTCCTTTCCAGGCACCAACTTCCCCAGATTCTCCATATGTTGTTATAGCTGAGTTGCAGCCATCGCCGAAAATTCTGAGATTTCATTGGATCCCCTGACACTCTCCAGGCAAGAAGCGTTAAACTCCTGTTCTGAATTAGGGGGTGAACTCCTCTGCCTACGTCTGCAAGAATATTCTCTAGGGTAGGAATTAAGAAGGGGGTGTTGCAAGCTAGTTCTAGAGTGGTGGGGAACCATGCTTGGGATGGCCAAAATGGAGTTATTAGGATAAGCAAGCACTGATCCTGTAATAGGAGGAATTTCCCAGGAAACACAGGTTGGTTTTGATACTAAGTTCTTCTTTATTAGAATCAAGGATCTTCAGCCACAGCACAGAGCAGTACGTTCCCTTGGATCACGATCACCAACTGGCACAGCTGATCAAATCCTCGGCAACGCACACTCCAACCACAATAAATAGCCAGCATTCCTAACGTGGTTACATACTTAGCATTCTAACAATCCTAACGTGGTAACATACTAAACATTCCCCCATAATCCAATTCAGACCCACTACAACACCTCCCCCTTTAATATGAAAAATAAAATGATAATACATGGAATATAAGCAAAAGCTAAACAATAATTTCAGTAAGTAAAAAAATTCTCAAACCTAGCAGGCAATTTAATAGTGCGACCACTCCTAACGGAACTGCCCACACCAATACCCCCTTCGTATGAAACAGCAACATTAGAAGCTGGAACCACATTAGAAGCTGGAGCCCCATTTACACTTCTGCCACCCTGGTCTTGTAACCAGAACGTCCATTCCAATTTACTAGGGCAACAACTCATCCTTTTTTTCCTAATTAAGTCAGCTTGATCCTCTCTCAATTTAACCACCTGTCTCTTATTCCACCAACCTCTACCATTAAGAAAAACAGCCCCTTTAGCAACCTTATAAACCTTAACAGGATCATAAAAATGTGACTCACCTTTCCTAACTGCAAAAGGTTTCTTACATAACACCCAGTCACCCACAGTTATATCTACATCAACAACAGAACCCTTTTTGTCAAAAATTTTCTTCATACGAGATTGACTACGCTCCACAGTCTCTGGTAAATGAACAGAATTCAACTTCCCTTCAAATTTATTAACTAGCCAAGAATGCAGGAGTAAAGAATTAACTTTCCTACCTCTAAGTAACTCAAAAGGAGTAACACCAGTAGTGCAATGCGGAGACACATTATAATTCCATACTTTCTGCTCTAAAAGGACCTAACATCTAAACCAGCTGCAATATCCGTCTGAATCCCTTCCTTAAGGATTTTATTGCCGCGCTCCACCAAACCGTTGAAAGCGGGAGAATACTTTGCAACCTTCAGATGCTTAATATCCGGAGATCCTAAAAATGAACACATCCTCTCAGACACAAAATGCGTTCCATTATCAGTGACTAAACATCTAGGAGCCCCCTCCACCAAAAACAATTTACTTAAAAACAAAACGGTGTTTTCAGTATTAGGAGCATCAACAAACTTATAGTACATCCACTTAGAATGATAATCTACTGCAAGAATCAGATATCTGTACTCCTCAGAAAGGACTAAATAGGGCCCTGAAAAATCGAGCCCCACCTTGATCCAAGCTTCCTCAGGGAATTCAGTGGGATGTAACAATAATTTAGGCATCTTCCAATGCTTATCCAAAAGCAAACACTCTTTACAACTATCAATCAGACCTCTAACCCGCACTTCTAACCCCGGCCACCAATAGTGTTGCCTAATTTTCATGCAAGTTTTAGTTACACCTAAGTGACCCTCATGTCCCCTTTTTATAATAACCTTCCTCAAACTGGATGGAGGGACAAACTTATCACCTCTATGAATAATACAATCCCTCACAGAAAGTTCATCTGCAAACAATGCAAAATTCCTAAGATCACCCGAAAGATTTCTAATCTCAGGCCAACAACTTTTGCAAAAGGATAAAACTCTAGACAGAACCAAATCATCTAAACAAGCTTTCTTCCTACCTTCCTCTGAAACAAAAGAACAACAATTCTCAACAGCATCCAAAATTGCCACACATTCCACCTCATCTTCCTAAAAATTTTCCTCGTCATCCTTTTCCATTAACATTCTCAACAAACAGTCAGCACGAAAATTCTTACTTCCTTGAATGTGTTTTATGTCAAAATTGAATTCCTGTAATTTGGAAACCAACCTCGATAACCTAGCAGACATTGAATTACTATTAGAAACCTTGTTAAAAATGAAAGCAAGAGGCTTATGATCCGTCAAAATCTGGAACTTCCGTCCCCAAATATACATTTTAAATTTTTGAACCGCCCAAACACAGGCCAGCGTCTCACGCTCAATTGTGCTATAATTTTTTTCAAAAGGTTTGAGCGCCCTGGAAGCAAAAGCCACCGTTTGTTCCTGTCCCTTTACTTGTTGACTAAGAACTGCCCCCAGTCCATTCATACTAGCGTCCACAGTGATCATTGAAACACAATCATCGCGAAACGCATGTAATGCTTTCGCGGAAATAACCAAGTCTTTCACTTTTTCAAACACACCATTCAACTCTTCAGTCCAGATGAACTTTTGACCTTTTTTAAGCAGACAGCAAAGATGTTCAACCATCTGAGCATAATTACATACAAATCTTGCTTAGTATTCTGCTAAACCCAGAAAAGAACGCAAAGCATCTTTATCCATGGGGGGTTTAGCTTCTTTAAGAGCTCTGATGACCGAAAATTTAGGTTTAATACCTTTATCCGAAATCGTATGACCTAGGTAATCCAGCTCGTTAACACAAAATTTACACTTGTCTGCGCTTATAGTCATACCACTACTTTCCAAAGTCCCCAAAACCTTTTTTAACAAAATCAAATGTTCATCAGCACTTTTCGAAAAAAACAGGATATTGTCCAGGTAGGCTTGAACTCCCACCAACCCCATGAACAAAGAATCCATCACTCTCTGTAAAATACTGGCTGCAGAGGCCAGCCCGAAAGGGAGTCTCAGGAACTTATACGCACCGAAAGGTGTGACAAACGTAGTAAGTTCCTGAAACTCCTCACTCAGAGGAATCTGATGGTATGCGGACTTCAAGTCAATAAGGGAAAACCACTTAGATCCCCCCCAAATTTGCCAGAAGTTCGTGAATTTTGAGGAGGGGATGGCAATCCACCACAATATTCCTGTTTAAACCCCTCAAATACGCACGGAGCCTAATCTCCCCTGTTTTTTTCTTGCAACCACAATCGGGGCAACCCATTGAAAGGATTCAGTGGACTGTATAATTTTCTGATCATTCAGATCCTTCAACATTTTTTTTAACTCCTCCCTAGCACTCAACGGCACAGGCCTAACCTTATGCATGACAGGTTGAGCGTTAGAAACCAATCTGATTTTATGTACAACATTTTTTACACAGCTCACCCGACCTTCAAAAACTTCCTTAAAGTCCTCAAGGAAGCGCTTGCAGTCAATTTCAGAATTCGCCGCGCTCAAGACTTCCATACATCTCACCTTAATGGGATTATCGTCCCCTGGTACCAAATACAATCCCATTTTAGCGAGATCCTTCCACCCCACAATGTTTTTCCCTTTAACAGCAACATAAACTTTCGTCTTTATACAGCGACCAAGAACTTCCACATTAGACATAAAGAACCCCAACAAGTCAATGTCCTTTTCCCCAAAAGCCTTTGAGTTAATATCAGGAGAAGCTAAAGGAACATCTTTACTCCAATTTTCATAAAAATAAGATTCACGTAGGATGGTTACAGGCGAACCGGAATCAGCCATTACTGGAGTATGAATTCCATCGATCAAGGCTTCACAAAAAGGACCTTTAATTTCCAACAAATCGTCTTTGTAATCCAGGGTCAGCAGTAAATTGTCAAAAGACTCTGAACATGACTCAAAATCACTGCTAACGTTGTTGACTTGAACTGCTCTTTTTTGATCCTTACAAAATTTATGAAAATGTCCAAACCTCTTGCAATTTGAACAACGCTTATTCAAAGCGGGACAATTAGGACACTTACCTATGTGGAACTTTGAGCCACATCTATAGCAAACAATTTGGGCCTCCTTCAGCACTGAAAATGTTTTTTTAACAGCAACCTTCCCTCCTATAGCCAAAACCCCTTCATCAGAAGAATCCTCCTGATGATAGACCATATTAACTTTGGAAGAGGAACTAGCTTGCAAAGCTTTAGTAGAAATAGAAGACCTTTCAATACCGAGAGCCAAGTCAATCACTTCAGAAAGAGGAGGTTTTTTACAGCTCAGAATCCTTTCCTGAATTTTATGTGATGCACAATTAAAAACAAACTGGTCTCTAATCATATCATCAACAGTAGGACCAAATTTGCAAGTTGTACCTAAAACTCTCAGCGCTGAAATGTACTCCTCAACTTTTTCTTCTTCACCCTGTTTCCATTTATAAAATTTATGACGCTCCAACATAATGTTAGGAGATTCGGAAAATTGTTTCTTAAGTCTCTCAATGGCCTCCAAATAGACATTCCACCGTCTATCGCAGGAGGTGGAATGGGAGGAATACTCTGAAAAATACACTGTGCATCCAAACCCAAACTGCCAAAAAGAAGAGCAAATTTCCTTTCCGGAGAATACTCAGTTGCATCTATAGCAACAATATGGTTTTCAAAGAGACCAAACCATTCTGTCCAAATAAGATTGGGCTTACCGGGTTTAGCTAAAAACAGAGGAGGCTGAGTGAGCTGGTTAATTTGTTGATTGAGGGACATTCTCTGTCAATACCGGAACCAGAAAAAAAACCCAACTAAATAAATAAAATTAGAGCCAACTTGAACCAGGAAACAAGTATGCACCCCTCCGATCGTGCCAAACAAAAAAAAAAATACCAAAGTTAAGTAAATGGTGTGCGTATCACCGTGACACGCTAATCTCCAAAAAATGACCCAAATCCGATGTGTGTATCACCGCGATACACTGCCAGTCAAGTGTGACACAGAAACAATCTGTCACGAAGTCCGTTGCTATGACAACCGAAGCTTCATCTGAAATCAAGATGGCCGCTCCGTTACATGTAAAACGTCAGTACCCAGAGTACTTTGCGGGAACGCGCTAGGTGAGACGACACAGTAGCGCAGCCAAAGCCTCACATTGCTCGCAACCGTCAACCTCAGCGTGAGCCTCCTGCTCGAGCCGTCAACGGATGCCGGATCCCAGAAACCAAAGACAAATCAAAGGTGGATCATACCAGGCTTTCCTTTACATCTGAAAGTCCGGATCTTTATCTCTGCGTCCAAAATACTTCCAGCATTGAAAGCACTAAAATGACGAGTGGCCTTCCAAGCGGAGTTCCAGCAAGAGATCTTGCAGGTGGCTGAAGACACTCCCAGCGTCGCCAAATGTAATAGGAGGAATTTTCCAGGAAACACAGGTTGGTTTTGATACCAAGTTCTTCTTTATTAGAATCAAGGATCTTCAGCCACAGCGCAGAGCAGTACGTTCCCTTGGATCACGATCACCAACTGGCACAGCTGATCAAATCCTCGGCAACGCACACTCCAACCACAATACATAGCCAGTATTCCTAACGTGGGTACTTACTTAGCATTCTAGCAATCCTAACGTGGTAACATACTAAACATTCCCAAACGATCCAATTCAGACCCACTACAGATCCGGTCTCACTATCTGAAGAACTCTCTGAATCATGGCAAAGGGAGGGAATGTGTACAGCTTGGCTCCTTTCCAAGATTGTAGTAAGGCGTTGCCTGCTAGAGCACCCGGGTTGGGCATCCAGCTGAAGTTGTTCTCTAGTTAAAAGGTTAGTCTGCTCACAAATAAGTCTATCTCTAGAGGGCCCCAGATCTTATTTAGGGTACGGAACACCGAAACATTCAGTTTCCAATTGCTGTGATCTAACAGGAATCTTGAGTTCCAGTCTGCAGAGTATTCCGCTTTGAGAGCGATCTTATGTTCCAGAGAGAGCATCCAAAGATTCGAGAGGTCCACAGATTTAGTGTGTTCATGAGGGCGTAAAGCCCAGCTGTTAGATCTAAATAATTTATGTGGTGAGATGATTCCTCTTGTGACCAGATACCACCAGTGTTCTGATTGAGACTGCAAGCTCCCCAGCATGAAGGCTCACATCTGATTGTAAAACAAACTCTGGTTTTGAACCAAAGATTGCTTTTCCGTTCTAAGCGTCTAGGTTCTCGAGTCACCAGGCTAGTTCCGATTTGGCTTCTTGATCCAGATAGATCCGATCTCCGTACCAGAGGCCAGTTCTTAGGGCTCTCGCCTTTACCCTTTGGAGTGCCCGATAGTTGAGAGGACCGGGAAAGAAGGCTTGGATGGAGGAGGAGGGGAAACACAGATTCCTGGCTAGCTGTCTCAGAGATAAGTCTTGCTGTTTCAGGACGTGTCTTATTTCCTTCCTGATTTTAGTAATCTTTTTTGAAGGTAGTAAAAGGAGACATTCCAATGTGTCTACTGTGAAACCTAGGAACTCCAGAGATCTGGAAGGGGACAGAATTGATTTATCTTTATTTATGATGAATCCTAAACTTTCTAGAAGCCATCACAGTCTTCAGGACTTTGGCTAGTTGTGAAGGCTCTTGAGACATTATTAGAATGTCGTCTAAGTGAATGATTAAACGAATGCCCCTTATTCTTAGAGATGAGGCTACAGCTCTCATGACCTTCGTGAAGCACCAAGGGGTACAGGAGAGTCCGAAGGGGAGAGCCTGAAATTGGTAAAGGTGATTTTTCCTAGACAAATTGAAGAAAGGGTTGGTGGGATTCGGCCATAGGAATGGTGAAGTAAGCATCATTTAGGTCTAGTTTGACTAGTCAGTCTCCCTCTAGAGATAAATCCCTCAAGAGATGGATGCCCTCCATCTTGAAGTGTCTGTGAAACAAATATTTGTTTAGGTCTCTTAAGTTTATGAAAGGTCTCCAACCTTTGTCTTTCTTTTTTACAAGAAAGTGTGCTTATAAATCTTAGTTTCTAATGGGACCTCTATTATGTCTCCTATCTGAAGCATAGAGGAGATCTCCTTCTCTATTATTTTTTGTTGCTCTGGAGAGAGAGGCATGTCTCTTGGTAAAGAAGTTTGTAAAGGTATGTGAGTCCAATCTATCATAAATGATTTAAAGAGTAAACCTTTTGGGTTTTGCGAGGGTTCTTTATCCGCCATGTCAGTTAGTTTTGGATTTATTTTAGTCAAAACAACTCTTTGTCTTTCTGCATTAATGCTAGCGTTGGCATTACCCAGTAGAATTAATGCTCTGTGGCTCCATCCCCTGATGAGATTTGTGTTGAGAGGGGTGCCATTGATGTGGCTGTCTTCTGCAGAATCTAGGATTCTGGCTAATGATCCACTATGTTGAGAAGACATCTTTAGATGAGGATGGCGAGTCATCATTAAGCTCTATGTTAAAATCAAGGTCCTCATCACTGTCCAAATCAAGGACAAATTCATCCGAAGGGTCAGGGAAGACATCCTCATTTTCTGAATCAGAGTCTGTAATATAATGAGCACACTGGTCTTTTGTGCCGCTAGGGACACCCATGTAAGACGTGCCGTGGGGGACACCATCGTAATTTGTGCCGCTTAGGACACCGGAGTAAATTGTGCCACTAGGGACACCTTTCAAATTTGAGGTGCGGGGACCACCCTTCATGAATGAGGTGCTACGACCTCCCAACTCATTTGAGGTGCTAGGCCCTCCCATGGTGCTATTAATATAAGGCTCGGAATAATTACATTTCTTTGCTTTTGTATCCTGGTTAATAACTGGGGGTTGAGACAAGTTGGTCCTTCAGGGAGCTCGTCTTGAAAGGGGAGGGGTCTTTCAGAGGACATACTCTCCTTAAATGTATCTAAAATACAAGATCTCATTGCCTTTGAATTTTGAGACGTGGTCCTGAGGGAACCACTCAGAACTTCTTGGGTGTTTTAAATTTAATGGGGAAAACATTTCTTCCCCTAGGGGATCAAGGATAATGTCCTTAGAGGATGATGGGAGTTCCTCTTATGGATTGAAAAATTCTTGATAATCTTCATCGAGATCAAGGACTTACTCATCAGGTGTGTCTGAGGATTCTATATCATTAGATTCGTTATCTCCCATAATGTAAAGAGCATTATGACATTTTGTGCAGCTAGGGACACCCAGATAAGTTGTGCTGCTAAGGACACCCAGATAAGTTGTGCCACTAAGGACACCCAGATAAGTTGTGCCACTAAGGACACCCAGATAAGTTGTGCCGCTAGGGACACCTTGGGAGTTTGAGGTGCGAGGACCTCCATTAGAAGTTGAGGTGCTAAGACCTCCCTGAATTGATGAGGTGCTTTGATCTCCTATATTGCTCTTATCAATGTTTTTACTTTTCTTAAGTTGTCTTTTACCCCTTAATTCAGTGATCTTGTCAGAGTAGAGGTTTTGAATTTCTGAGATTTTATCCTCATCAAGGAGTGACCTTTTAGAGGACATGATCTGACTTAAGGTCTCAAACATGCAGGACCTCAATTTCCTATTAAGGATTTTTTGCAGGGCTTCGTTGTCTATGTTAGGAGTAGGGGCAGAGTCAGAGTCAGACATGGTATATAGGAAATGTTAACTTGTAAAAAGTTGTAAAGCCCTTTAATGAAAGATTATTTGGGAGGATTTCCCTTAATAATAGTGACAAGGTTTATGGAGAAGGAATGTCAAGAGAATAATTCCTCTCTTATTATAATTATTTTGTTATAGAATGTTGAGAAGGCCATTTAAATAAGGATTTCCTGCTAAAACCCCTTTTTTAATGAATACGTTTGTAAAACAATAACAACTTGCTGATGAAACCAAAATAATACCAGGTAGCGTTGCAGAGCTGCGTTGGAGTGCGCAGCCTGCATCGGTGGAAAGAGGTGAAAAACAAGAGTTATACAAAGACATTAGGTAAACTCATTATGGCATGAGGAAGTAGAACAAGGATGAAATTGAAGAATAATTGTTCACACAAAAGACAAAATATTATGGTTCGATTAAACATCTAAAAATATTTGAATATATTCAAACATTAGAAATAGTACATAAACTGAAAGAAAAGGCAGGTTAATCTGGTCAGTCACGCAAGGATGGGACTAGGGAAGGGGATGTAGGGAGATCTCCGTAAATTGGAGATCTGTATAGAGGCAGTAGGAAGGGGGGGTTGGGTTAAGCCACACACTAGTGAACTTCAAAATAGAGATAAAAATGAATAATTGTAATGAAGGAAAATGAACGTAACTGCTTGGAGCCGCATTTAAAAGAGGCAGATTGTTGATGGCTCATGCCTTTCATGTCTTGCTATTGTCCTATTCTGGAACCTTTTAATATTGTGATGTAAGCGGCTGCTTGGACTGCATTAAAGGAATAATGCATAATGTAACCTCCATTCTTGTAATTAAATCCTTTTTGCAAGGATGGCAGACTCCCATCCATTATTGTTTGAACTAGTTTTCAGAGAGGTATTTTCATAATTGATATAACTTTGCACGGACTTGATCTCTTTATATTGTGAACTGTTGACGGACCAACATGCCTTTCATTTCTTTTCTAAAGTTATCATAAGATGGAGTCTTTCTGCTGGCTCGAGGGATGGAGTTCCAGATCCTGCATAATAGGATTTTGCAAGTGCATTTATCCATATGTGTTTATGCAGCTATTCTGTCTTGCAAACAGTGATACCATCAAATCTCCAGCTTCACTCACAACATTTTGTATAATCAACCACTGTCTATTGTCTCTCTGTGCTAATAGGCACAAGCCTGCTCTTTGGTTTTAAAACAAGAGGTCTCCATACCCACAAAACTTGCACTTTGCACGAGGGACTCAATGTTTAGGTTTTGCCAGCACTGAACAGTGAAATCTCTTGAAATCAAATATAAATCCTAAAAGGAGCTTCTAGCATGCCATTATTGTTTATTTGGTCGTGTGCTTGCCTATTTTTTTTTCCTTTTTAGGTTACGCCTGCGCTGTGCTTGTGAAATCTATTGTATTTAATATATCTCAAAATCTGGCTCTTATCAGTTCCCATCATCGAATTACTGTGTTCATTCGCTTTTGTGTGAAACTTTCTTTTTTGTTAACTTCCCCTGGCTGCACGCATTTATGATACTTCTACTAAAGCTGTTCACACTGTTTCAGCCTCATTCATTGTCAAGATTATGGGGCTCATTAGGAGGGTGGACGGACTTGCGTCCGTCCGCCACCCTAGAGGAGGAGGGACCGTCCGCAGGGGCCGCGGCGGTCCCTCCAGTGCAATTAGGATGTGACCGCCTGTCTGATAGACACCGCCAGCCATGTTAGAGCTTTTCCGCCGCGGTTGTAAGCCAACCGCGGCGGAAAAGCGGCGGACTGAAACCAGGACCAACCAGCCATCCTAATTTGGCGGTGGGTCTTTGGTGGGTCCGCAGAGGATTTTCCGCATTTGCCAGGCCACCGCCGGCCCGGAGGATGCGGAAAATCCTCCATCCTAATGAGCCCCTAAATCTCTTTCCATGGAAAAGGCAGACAGCTTCTAACAGTATGCTGGAATGCATGCTTTTCATTACTTAGTTATGTAAAGCAGATGCTTTAGCCTTAGAACGTTTGTGGCATATCCTATTCATGCATCAGTACATTTCTTTGCACTTTGTAGGTATTATCAGATTAATTTTTTCAACTTAATCTATTTGGCCATCATGAGCAAATTCGAAATGTTCTAATAAACATGTGCATTACAAATAAAGTTAATATACAGGAGCTATGCTATATTTTACTTCTAAACAGTGCAGTTACCTTGCAGACAACATGGTTATGATCTGAATTGTGCAGCACGTACAGTGGCACCGGGCCAAAAGGTTGTTATACCCCCACTAAACACCAAATATTGCTATATTTTAGTACTAAACAGGCAGTCACGAGTGCAGTTTTTTTGCAGGTCAATTCTTTAATGGTGCAGCAGGTGCAGTAGCACCAGGCCCAAAAGTTGTCAGAAATCTTCTAAACACATTTTGCTACATTTGGCTACTAAACAGGCAGTCACCATTGCAGGTACCGTGCAGTTAAATTGGACTTGATTTGAATAGTAGAGCAGGTGCAGTGGCTCTGAAGTCAAAAGCTCTAGTGATCCCACTAAACTCAGATTATTGCTAAATTGTACTACTAAACAAGACAGTCACAAGTGCATTTATCTTACAGGCAATAGGGTCGTGATTTGAATGGTGCAGCAGGTGCAGTTGCACAAGGACCAAACGCTCTAGGCACCCCACTAAACACCTAATATTGCTATATTTTACTACTAAACAGGAAGTCACAAGTGCAGTTACCTTGCAGACAACAGAGTCATGATTTGAATGGTGCAGCCGGTTCAGTGGAACCGGTCCCAAATGTTGTCAGAATTCCTCTAAACACCTAATATTGCTATTACATCAATTAACTTTTATTATTTCTCGGTCAGCAAGCTAAAGTTTAATACAAAAAACAGATTAATATTAATTACAAAGGTGAAACATTTTGCATTTACCAATGCTTGTTTCTTTTACCCACCTCTGAAGGCTGTGTACTTTTTTTTGTTGCTTCCAACGTATGCATAGTTCAAAGTTTTCTCCCATTATGATTTTTTTTAAATACTGTTGATTTAGTTTTGCCAGTTTAAAGTTGTTAGTTGAATTGCAAGAAACTTTTCAAAACGTTGTGAGATATTTTCACTCCATTCAAACGTGGTCAACCAGGAAAAGAAACATCTGCTTGCTGTTTATGAGCTTCTCTGTACACAATGGCTTTGTGGCGAATACCAAGTGTTTTTTTGCAAAGTATGTTTAAGTAGAGCAATATTTTTAGAGTTAAAATAAGAACATATGGAACATAATTCATTACAAGGTAGATGTAGCAAAGCAAAATTGTATACAGATCTTTGCAAATGTTGTAAAAACAAAAAATGTGAATCTTCACATAAATCTTCACACAGACCTATGATTCTTACCTCCTAACCCCATTTCTCTCTTTATCTTCTTCCTTTTCTTTTTCCTCTGCTTCTGCTTCTCCTTTTCCTTTCTTTCTTTTGTCTCCTCTTTTTTCCTTCTTCCCCTCTCTCTTTTTTTATATTTATCTGAACCACCCAATCTCCCGTCCCTTAGCTGCTTTATACCTCTCAGTATACTTTATTTGCATTCTCTACTGTAATGTTTCAGTTTATATTTTGGAAAACATAGCCATTATTATATATTAATAAGGATGTTTCTTCTGTTCTCTCACTCACCATTTTTTTCCCTCTAGGGCGGGATATATGTATTCCAGCTCTTTGATTACTATGCCGCCAGTGGAATGTGTCTCCTGTGTGTTGCAATTTTTCAAAGCATCTGCATTGGCTGGGTGTATGGTGAGTGACACAACAACTTATAAGTAGGAGCAGTTCATATTAGGACGGCCGCATTCACCTTCTATCAGATTATTTTGGGACAGCCACTCAAGAAACCCATATATCACAATGTGACTATTGCACTTTCCCAAGTAATGAGCCGCTATGGGCATGCCATTACCAGGTTAACAGAAGGCAGTGATCAGTCTGGTCAAGAGAAAATACCCAAATTATGGCTATCTCCTCCTTAGACCGTTCTACTGAAATGCCTGTAAGCGTTTTGTACTGATAAAGATTTTCATTAATGCGTTAATTTATTGAAAATCACCTAATCAAAACTTTCCTTCAAGAACAATGAAAATAGGAGACACGCTAAAACAACTGGATAGACCAACCGGGTTGGAAGCCACCAGGCCCGAGGGACTGTAATCTTTGTGGTGCTCCAGTACAAGACATCATCCACTTGATTTGTATTTGTCCAGTAATGTGAAAGCCGGAGTCTACTTATGGTAAAGTTCAACGAAAAAGGAGTTCGCACATGTCGCTCAGCGATACTTCACGCATTGGATTCAGCGGATCCACAATTAATTTGTCAAATAATTGAATACGTAATTAATTTTGGAAAAAAAAAACTTGAAAAGCCAATACAAGGTAGAACTTTTGAACTTCAAATTGCACTGGTTAGAATAAGTTTTCGAAACTACTAGGTTCTCAAGAACAATTTTGTTCTTAGTATTTTTATTAACGGTTGTTTTTAAATTTTATACTCCTTTGCATCACAGTCCGCATATGAAAGTATCTTTTTTACTTATTACTATATTGTAATGGTTTTTATTAACTACACAATAAATAATTTATTATTAACTGGATAGAATGATATGCACAGGTTTATCTTCTGGTTCAAAATCATTGACTGGTGCACTTTCATCCATAATTTCCTAGTTTCACCCAACTTGGACCTATATGCACATCATGTTTATGGCAAGAATGTGATTGCCTGAGGTAAACAAGCTTGGGTCATATTTCATTATGGTCAGCAGTTTAGCAGATAGAAAAATAACCTCATCAAATCAAATGATGTATTGCTAAGGAAGACATCTTTTCCACCATGAAATGTGTATACTTTATGCATTTAATCTTTTTTTACTTTATTCATTTTTTACATTTACATGTTTTTACAATTATGCTAGCTTAGAACTAGGGTATGTTAAATTCAGAGAACCAAATAATGGAGTGGGAGATGCCAATTGCACAGATGAGAAACACAATACACATGTACCATAAATACATATACAAGACAATAATCTGTTGATCAGGATCATCACAACGGAAAGGCACAGCGTACTTTATTAGTGAAGCAGAAGTTAAGAGCGACCACACCACTGGGATGGCAGTATATATTAGAGCATCCCTGAAGGATACTACTGTATACTAGAAAAAAGATTATGCAGGCCCTGCACAAGCTTCTGACATGCCTGGCACCCACTGCTTCTTTCATTTGTTTGACCGTGTTTGGGAGATTCAGGGTCCCTATTCGCTTAGCAGCCAGTCCTGTGCTTGCAATTTTTTTTCTCTTTCTCATAGAATAAATATAGTTCTTCCAGGGGCTGATAAATTCTATCACAATATTGAACATATGATTGGCTACCGGCCATTGCCAGTGATGAAGTACTGCTGGCGGTTTGTGACTCCTGCTCTGTGCTTGGTAAGTGCTTACGGAGGCAGAGAGACTGCATAAAAAGAGGGGAGACTGATACAGTTTCAAAGGAGAAACAGTGAAGCACAAGTGGATTGAGCTCTGGGAGAAATTTAAACCAGGCTAAAAAACAACATCTGGCTGTTTCTTGGACAAAGATAGCAGTGTGTGGTTTTGTAAGGCTCTTCCAAGATATAGTGTATATATTTGAATGTACTGTAGTACGTATATTTACCAAATCTTGCAGAAAGGCAGCGGAGTACAGTACAGGATCAAAGACAGATTTGCAAACAGAGTGAATCTTGCTAGTTTCAGAGAGGGGAACTGGACTAGTCACTGATTACATCAAATATCACAGAATTGCAGGTTGTGTTGGTTTTGGTAGTTTGTCGATCAGGTGAAAAGGGAATGGTAATTGTTTTTACAGATATAACTGTCAGGAACAGACCTCAAAGATCTGGTGTTGCAGGAGCGAGAAGAGTTGCATCAATTAGTGGACAACCGCAGTGTTTTGTTTGTGTTGTTGTTGAGCTGGGTGCTGTGGTCTTGCTGAAGGTAATACAAGTTGGTGTTCATTCTATGGACGAGCAAGATCCCTACGATAAAAATGGCATCAACGTTATGAGCAGTGGTGAAGTCTTCCATGTCTGCTGTGAGGCAGACTATGGCGTAAGAATCGATTAGAATGAAGTGAAGTCTACATTTAGATTACTTGCTATATGATGTGTAGAGTGGAATGTTGATGAAGTTTCCTGGGTTGGACACGTGGTAGATTGAGTCATTAAATTTTTTTTGTATGTGGGTGAAAAGGAGATGGGAGTTATGCACACAGTTCAACGGTAAGTGGTAGTGCGCGCCTGAGTGGTACTAAACCTGGCAATATTTGGCAGCCACCGGCAACCCCAGAACACGGCCTAATCCCTGCTGATGAGGGGTAAATACCCCGAAACACGTGTCCAGGGATGGCGAAGATAGCGAAGATAGCAGAGAATCGAAAGAAGATGCATCGCGAAACACAAACTACACTTACCACAGTCCTTAGGGGCGATCCCGCTGGTGTGTGAGTAGTGTGCGACCCCACCCCCAATTGTAATGTTGAAGCTCCCTCGAGCAGTTGGCTGACGAGCCTGGGACCCCGCACCTGCACGCCTGAGTGGTACTAAACCTGGCAATATTTGGCAGCCACCGGCAACCCCAGAACACGGCCTAATCCCTGCTGATGAGGGGTAAATACCCCGAAACACGTGTCCAGGGATGGCGAAGATAGCGAAGATAGCAGAGAATCGAAAGAAGATGCATCGCGGAACACAAAGTTCGCTTACCACAGTTCTTAGGGGCGATCCCGCTGGTGTGTGAGTAGTGTGCGACCCCACCCCCAATTGTAATGTTGAAGCTCCCTCGAGCAGTTGGCTGACGAGCCTGGGACCCCGCACCTGCGCGCCTGAGTAGTACTAAACCTGGCAATATTTGGCAGCCACCGGCAACCCCAGAACACGGCCTAATCCCTGCTGATGAGGGCTAAATACCCCGAAACACGTGTCCAGGGATGGCGAAGATAGCAAAGATAGCAGAGAATCGAAAGAAGATGCATCGCGGAACACAAACTACACTTACCACAGTCCTTAGGGGCGATCCCGCTGGTGTGTGAGTAGTGTGCGACCCCACCCCCAATTGTAAACTTAAAACAATGTGTAGGGAAAAAACTACGTATGGGCGAAATTTGCGAATTCGCGTTCCGCAAAATCCGCGAATTCGTGCGAATTTGCAGATTTTTGTTTTTTTGCATGTTCGTGGGGTTTTTTGCGTGTTCGCGGGGCTTTTTGCATGTTCGCGGGCCGCTTGCATGGCGAAGGCCCATGCGGCCGTGTATGGGCACAGCACCCTCTGGTTCACCACTGCCACCCTCTGGTTCATCACTGCCACCCTCTGGTTCACCCCTGCCACCCTCTGGCTCACCCCTGCCACCCTCTGGTTCACCACTGCCACCCTCTGGTTCAGCACTGCCACTCTCTGGTTCACCCCTGCCACCCTCTGGTTCAGCACTGTCACCCTCTGGTTCACCACTGCCACCCTCTGGTTCACGACTGCCACCCTCTGGTTCATCACAGCACCTCTGGTTCACCACTGCCACCCTCTGGTTAACCACTGTCACCCTCTGGTTCAGCACTGCCACCCTCTGGTTCACCACTGCCACCCTCTGGTTCACCCCTGCCACCCTATGGTTCACCACTGCCACCCTCTGGTTCACCACTGCCACCCTCTGGTTCATCACAGCACCCTCTTGTTCACCCGTGCCACCCTCTGGTTCAGCACTGTCACCCTCTGGTTCACCACTGCCACCCTCTGGTTCACGATGCCACCCTCTGGTTCATCACAGCACCTCTGGTTCACCACTGCCACCCTCTGGTTAACCACTGTCACCCTCTGGTTTAGCACTGCCACAACACTGGTTCACCACTGCCACTCTCTGGTTCACCACTGCCACCCTCTGGTTCACCCATGCCACCCTCTGGTTCACCACTGCCACCCTCTGGTTCACCCCTGCCACCATCTGGTTCATCACTGCCACCCTCTGGTTCACCCCTGCCACCCTTTGGTTCACCCCTGCCACCCTTTGGTTCACCCCTGCCACCCTCTGGTTCAGCACTGCCACCCTCTGGTACAGCACTTTCACCCTCTGGTTCACCCCTGCCACCCTCTGGTTCATCACTGTCACCCTCTGGTTCATCACTGCCACCCTCTGGTTCACCACTGCCACCCTCTACCGAGACCTTTTGTGACGCAGCGGCAGCACAAAAGATACGCCATGGTGCTGGGTATTAACAACGTGACGCATCTGAGAGATGCGTCACGTTGTAAAGCCCTGCGCCATCAGGAGGCGTTCCGGCGCAGGGGAGGGCGTTCCTGCGCAGGAACGCCTCCTAAAAGTGGCTGAGTGAAATCTACAAGATTTTACTCAGTCACTTTTAGGCCAATGCTGCGTCAAAACCCTGCGCCTGTTTGAAGCAGGCGCAAGGCTTGATGCAGCATTGGGGAGATAGGGCCACCCAGAGCATTGCTGGGGATGCGCCAGTTATTGTAAATCTGCCCCTATAAATTTAGCCAACGAGGGAGCACTTACTGATCAGACAGTAGAAAGTACTCCAGTTGAGTAGAGGTATTGCACAAAAAGGTGGAATCTTCGTGGACAAACACGCAGGGCGGGATTCATTCTGCCCCCTGTTAGACTCATTTTTTGTGCCCTTCTGCCCTCTGTTAGACTCGTTTTTCCCTTGTTTTTCTGCCCTTCTGCCCCCTGTTAGACTCGTTTTTTGTGCCCTTGTGCCCTCTGTTAGACTAATTTTTCCCTTGTTTTTCTGCCCTTCTGCCCTCTGTTAGACTCGTTTTTTGTGCCCTTCTGCCCTCTGTTATTCCCTTGTTTTAGTGCCCTTCTGCCCTCTGTTAGACTCGTTTTTTGTGCCCTTCTGCCCTCTGTTAGACTCGTTTTTGTGCCTTTCTGCCCCGTTAGACTCGTTTTTTGTGCCCTTCTGCCCTCTGTTAGACTCGTTTTTCCCTTGTTTTTCTGCCCTTCTGTCCTCTGTTAGACTGGGTTTTTGTGCCCTTCTGCCCTCTGTTAGACTCGTTTTTTCCCTTGTTTTTCTGCCCTTCTGCCCTTTGTTAGACTGCTTTTTGTGCCTTTCTGCCCACAGCATCACCACATCATCACTCAGCGCTACCCCAGCATCACTCAGCATCACCACATTATCACTCAGCACCACCACATTATCACTCAGCACCACCACAGCACCACTCAGCACCACCACAGCATCACTCAGCACCACCACATTATCACTCAGCACCACCACAGCACCACTCAGCACCAGCACAGCATCACTCAGCACCCCCACAGCATCACTCAGCACCCCAACAGCACCACTCAGCACCACCACAGCATCACTCAGCACAACCACAGCACCACTCAGCACCACCACAGCACCACTCAGTGCCACCACAGCATCACTCAGCGTCACCACAGCATCACTCAGCACCACCACAGCATCACTCAGCACCACCACAGCACCACTCAGCACCACCCCAGTATCACTCAGCACCACCACAGCACCACTCAGCATCACCACAGCACCACTCAGCACCACCACAGCACCACTCAGCGCCACCTCAGCATCAATCTTCGCAACCATTCAACAACAACTGGTTCAAATATGTTCTCTCAATGTTTCAAACTTTATTACAAATGTCACAAAAAGATGTTAATATTTCACTTCTTTTCTTGGATTTTCGTCACAATAAAATACACTGAACATAATCTTCACAAAAGTTATTTACAAAAGTTTAAGCTATTGCCATTATAAATTAAAATCACTTTTATTTAAGTATTAATTATTTAAAAAATTAAAAGCCATTGTAATTTGTAATATCAATACAGCTAAGTCACGTAAATACAAAACATGTTGCATTACAAATGCTAAAGGTGTCACATTTGCGAAAGTTATAACTATTGGCATTGTAAATGACAAAGCTATTAATTTAGCTATTTCAAAACCAACACATAAATAAAAATAATTGTCATTTACAAGACCAATAGCTTAAACTTTCCTAATGCGAGACCTATTGCATTGCAAATGCTTGTTTTTATATCTGTCAGTGCTTCCTGTTGAGGTTTAATTTTTGTGACAGGCGCCTCATTGCCTACTTGTAACTATTATCTGACCCTGCTTCAAGGGTCAGAGCAGGGTCAGAGAATAATTGCAAGTAGGCAACGAGGCGCCAGGAAGCACTTACAGGCTTACAGCAGCAGGTGCCCAAGTTGAAGTTAATTTCTTTGTAACCCTTTTGTAAAAGGTTACAAAAATTTAGCTTTAACTTTTGCACCTGCTGCTGTTACCCTGTAAGTGATTGGCTGAAAATTCGTCCCCCGTGATTCGCGGAATTTACCGTGATTTCGCGAGATTCGCGAAATCGCGGAAAATCCGAAAATTACGCGAGCGGAACGAATTTTCAGCCCATGCTTAGAAAAAACACTTTTATCTGGATCGCATCTTTCCTATTTATCCCCAAAAATAAAACTGTAGCTATATTTTGCCTATTTTCTCAGTCCCTTCCAAGGGAATTCACAAACCCAGGGGTCCTTTAGAATACATAGGATGTTGGAGAGAAGTACGCAAATGTTCAGTGGATAACTTATGTGGAAAAAAGATTTGGAGCCCTAAGTAAAAACGACCAAAATTTGTCAATAAATAGCTCAGCACAGGAGCGGGGGGTGGAGGCCCAGCAGTTAAGGGGTTAATTGTAATCATGGCCTTAGTACCATGGCTCTGAATAGAGCTGAAATTACATCTCCATGGAATGGAAAGGCTGATAGGAAGTGCTAGCAAAAAATACTTTCCAGAAGAATAGCATCCTCCAAACTCCAGTTACATTATATTTCATCCCAGAACTTTAGCCTACCTTTTACTGCTAAGACACATTTTATGTGAAAAACTACGGCTGTCAATTTACTATAATGTCCAGCCCAAGCAAATCTTACGTTACTGAACCCTATTTCCCACTGAATGTGTTGGTTTAGGAATGGTGGAATATATATATGTTTTGTCATTATTCCACTGTAAGGAAGCTGACAAGTCATTGGTAAACTGAAACCTCGTCCCTGTAGAACAGATTCTTTGAGGGAAACAATGGGAAATACAATGCTGTACACATTCCCAGAAACAAAGTAAAAGTTTGATTTAGCAAGAACTCCATGATTAAGCCAGATGGATCAAGAAAAGAATGGGGAATATTTTCAGTCAGCATCTTTCATGACCCAAGAGGAGTAACTATATATCTGCAGAGCACCAATGGGAAATTCAAACAGCACTGTCCTTTGTTTTTCTGAAATTCATGCATTGTCCAGCAAATTGCTGGAGAGCCAGGTACTCACAATCAGAGTGGTCTTTACTTTAAGGAATTGAGGTTCATCACAATCAAGGCCTTGCATCTGCTAATCCACCCAAAGATGTGCCTAACCAAGTGGTAAAGCCAGCTATTCAATAAGGAGAAAAAGAGAGATTCTATTTTAAAATGCCAAATGATTTTTCATCAGATTTTATTTATTTTATTCATTTAGGTAACTAATATAGTATACATCATAATGGTGATTGACATAACAGAGAGGGGAATAGCCTCAAATACCTTTGTTTCCTTACAAAAACCTTCTACACTAAAACATGCATTCTAGAAGTAAGTACAGCCATTGAGATTATTTAAAATGAAGTTGAAAGACATAGGGTAAAGACGTGTAGAAGGAGAGCTTCATTCCCTGCTGGGACAGCAAGATTAATCCAATTCATCACAATCCTATTTTTTGGGGGGTTTTCATTGATGCAGATTGTCCTAATCATGTCCACATCTTCAATTGTAATCATGCTCTTCATATCTTTCTATTCTCCTCCTCAGGCAACCTTCCTGTTCTCTGTAATAAAATACACACCCCTGACATACAACAAAAAGTATGTATACCCATGGTGGGCTGATGCTATAGGCTGGGTGCTGGCAATATCCTCCATAATCTGGATTCCACTCTGGATCATCTATAAACTCTGCTCCACCAAAGGCTCATTGACCAAGGTGAGTTGTGACAACTTGTGGGACTTTTATTTTTGTTGAAGGTATATCATCTACATTGAAAAGCATTTACCAAAAAAACAGAAGTAATAGACCAAACCCCTCCCGTCGAATATACAGTGGCCAACGATTGTATAGGCGTTCAACACAATAGAAATAAGGATAACTCCTAATCATTTTCATCTGGCAAACATTTTGCACTCACTTATTGGTTTTTGAGGAATCTGATTTCAGTGAAGTTAGATAGTTTCCTCAAAGGAGCTGCTGTTAAGTGTGTTCTTATATACCCCTCTCTAATATTCAATGCATTTTTTAATCTCCATATGTGATAGGCATGTAGATTTCCAAACACACTCCAGTGTACCAGCCAATTTTAGGCATTGTAGTCATCCTAAGCATACAAAGCTTGTGTTCTCCCCTTGCAAACTTTGCAACTGCTCGTAAACTAAATCGTGCATTTGTTGCTTAGGGCCAGGACAGTATGGTAGGTTGTAGCTGAATATGCTTGCTTTCTCAGTAGTTGGAAAAAAGCAGCACATTGTAGAGGAACAAGATTTATTTTGTTTATGGAAAAGCAAAGTGAAGGTTTTGTAACATTGTCCATCAGAGAGAGAGGTGAACCAATGTATGGAGAAGGAAATCAATATAGCAAAATGCTAAATAAAGTCCAGTGAAAGAAAAGGAAAGAATAAATGTACAGATATCTGCAGCACAAATACATAACTGCACACTTTAGGCCTGTTGCTGGATTAGAGAAGTCCTGGGATCCCAGTACTGGATAGCATTGGCCAATTTAGAACAAAAATTATTTTTGGAGGAGGGTTCCTCGAGGCCCAGGACCTCTTAGGCCTCAAAAGGAATTCATGGAAAAGATTTTTTGAGTTGGTACTCCTCCATTGTATTTGAGAGAGATAAACAAAAGGAAATAGTTTGAGTCCTCTTTTTTGCAAACAACTTGATGTGTTTATTTTCAATAAAGCTTTGTAACAATTTTTTTTCAATTGATTCAATAACTCATTGAACAGAGGATGTCAGCTGACACGTGTTTCACCCGTTAGGTCCAGTCGACCAGGGCTTTTTCAAGGCTGAAAAGGATAGTAATGAGTCAAGGTTAAATATGATATTATATCAAAAGGAAAAGGTGTAAAAAATAGTCCAAAAAAGACCCAGAGATAGTTTTCATCTGTATCTTCACCAGTGCAGTAAGGGTGTTTGTGAAAGGTAAGGTGAATAATGAAGATTTAAAGCAAGAAACTGTAAGAAGAGAAGTAAATAGGAAGAGAGAAGGAAAAGAAGAGGCAAGGAAAAAGAAAAAGGCAAAATAGGAAAAAAAGATGAAGACAAGGGGAAGGAGTCTTTTTTTTTTTGGTTTTTTTTTTTTTGTCCTCATATATGCCACCAGAATTCGTATGCTCTAGATGGGTCTCGCTGTTGCCTCTTATACTGATGTTTTCGAGTCCGCCCTGGTAACAGTATCATAGCAAACAGGGATGTCCCAGAGGTAGGCTGTTTTCCTTATCCCACTCCCCCTGGCCCATGTTGGAAGCCCTAAACCAGGGGGAGGACAGGACCGACACAACCTCTGGCATAATCATCGGACCATTTACTTGTTTGACCAGACCACCAGTTTGGACCAGACATTCTCGATATTCTCATTACGTCCAACCATGTCCATCTTGCATACTTCCATTATATGTTTTAAACATACTGCAAATCTGGGGGGAACTGTTGACTTCCACTCCATACATATTTGTCTCCTAGCCAAGACTACTACATAAAAAATAAACTGAGTATCAAAACTATTTAAGTTATAGTCTTTCAATAAACCAAAGAAAACCAATCTGGGTGAACATGTAATAGTTATTGACAATACGACGCCCAAAAAATCAATTATCGCTCTCCAGTAGTCCTGAATTGCAGGGCAATTCAAAAAAAATATGGATATCGTCTGCTGCATTATGGTTACATCGGGGACAGTAATAGTTATTCTGTGTTATCTTATGCAGTTTGGCCGGGGTCCAATATACTCTATAGACAGTAAAAAGATGGTTACGTCTTAAATTGGCTGGTTTAATTAGCCTCTGGGAAAGAAGGAAGGAGTCTGACCATATTTTACTAACTTCTTCCGGAGGTTCGGCTATGTTATTTTCCCAAAATGTTATCACCTCCAAGTGTAGTTTGTTCTCCTCGTCCTTGATTATCGACTTATACCAGAATGAAACTTCTTTTATCCATTTCCCCCCTCTGCAAACGGCATCAAGAATAGCTGTTTTTTTTTCGCATTGCAGATTATGACTTGACCACCAAGCTGATAATTGATAATATTTAAACCTAGTGAGGTGTCCATTTGTAAGTTGTATTAAAGCATTCCAGTCCAAGAGACCTGAATCTACCCATAAATCTCCCCATTTTCGTAGTCCAGCTGTTTTCAAGGGTTGTGAAAGCTGATCTTGGAGACATGAAGGCGTACCCGGGGAATCCCAGATTGGAGTGTGAGTATGGTAGTAAGGAATATTGAACAGCTTCCGGATGAACCCCCAATTTTTTAGTGCAGTCTGCAGTATCTTAAGACGAATTTTTTTTTTTAATTTCTGGTCTCCAAACTTGAATAAGAAATAATCATGGTCATAAGGTAAATCATTTAATAAAGCTTGAAACAAGCGGCCCTGTGATGATGCATCTAACTTGTTCGCAAGTAGCCTAAAATTTTTAAAGTGAAACGCATGACAGTATGATAGTAAGTCTGGAAGGGCTAAACCACCGATTTTTAAGCCCCTTCTCAACTTTTTCCATGCTATTCTAGATGACTTGCAGGCCCATATAAATGATCCGATCTTACCCTGCAAAGTATTGATATCTTTTGAAGAAAATGATAAAGGGATGCAATTATATAGAAAGGTCAGTTTCGGGAGAATTGTCATTTTAATAAGGTTAACACGGCCATATATATTTAGAGGCAGGTTCCCCCATCTTGTTAGAGTTTTATTAATATCTTTAACCACAGTCTGCCAACTGAATGATGTTATGTTTTTTAACGCTTGGGTTAAATAAATTCCCAAGTATCTCATTTTATGTTTTACGCCCTGTATATGTATGTTATTATTCCACCCCATTATCTCCGTTTTCTCCTTATTAATCTGATAGCCTGACAATTTTCCAAATTCTTCTGATAAAGAAAATAGCCTAGGTATTGCCACTGAGTGATTAGAGGTATACAGGAGAAGGTCATCTGCATACAAAGCAGTTTTTAATGACATATTACCAAGCTGAAAAGGTTGTATTATATTATCATCTCTGATTCCACAAACAAAAGGCTCCATATAAACATCAAACAGAAGAGGGGATAAAGGGCAACCCTGTCTAGTACCTCGGGATATATCAAACCAGTCAGATAGTATTCCGTTAACTAAAACTTTTGCCTTTGGGTTATAATATAAAGATTTAACCGTCTTAATAAAGGTTAGAGGAAACCCAAATGCTGACATTGTCGCCCATAAATACTTCCAGTTGACCTGATCGAAGGCCTTAGCAGCATCTATCGCAACCAAGGCCAACGGGAGGTTTTTATCGATGGCATAATCAATGGCCCCTATCGCTTGAAATGTTAATTCGTTTAACTGCCTCCCTGGAATAAAACCTCTTTGATCAGGGTGGATTATAGATTTTATGATCTTTGATAATCTGGTGGCTAGAATTCCGGAGAAAATCTTCATATCCGAATTTAAGAGTGAGATTGGTCGATACGACTCTATTCTCTTTGGATCTTTATTAGGTTTTACTATGAGCGTTATAATGGCTTCTGCCCAGGAGGGGGGAACCGAATAACTATGAGTTAGTAAGAGGTTAAAAAGTTCCCTGAGTGTAGGTAATAACTGATCTTTATTATCCATATAAATCTCAACTGGCAGCCCATCTGAACCTGCAGCTTTTCCCCGTTTCATTCTCTTCAATTGGTTTAATATTTCCCCTTCTGTAATCTCACTGTCCAGATATATTTTGTCCGGTTCAGAAATTTTAGGTACATTTTTTGATAACAACCAAGTTACTAAGTCATCCCCTTTGGGGTCTTTATTTTCCGTGTAGAGGCTTCTCATAAAAGACCGCGCTTCCTCTCTAATCTCTACATCTGTCTCTATCAAGTCCCCTGTCTGCCTTTGTGATAGGGTTTTAATATTATTCCTCGTTCTCTCTTCTCTAGATTTCCAAGCTAAGAGGGCTCCACATTTTTCTCCATATTCAAAATTTTTTAATCTACTGGTCTCCCACTTTTCTTTAAGAATTTTCTCACCGAGATTTTAAGCTGAAGTTGTAATTCAGTAAGTTCCTTCTCTATCGAATGAGTTCTCCTGGAGTTAATTAAGATTGCGTTTTGTAACTCAAGATCCTTTCTTATTATTGCTGCCAGGTCTTCCCTTCTTTTTGCTTTCATACTCTTTCTCTTATAAGTCATCAAAGAGCTTAAGACTCCTCTCAAAAAGGCCTTATATGTCTCCCATACTACCTGAGGAGTAGAAGTGCCTGCATTTAATATGAAAAATTCTACTGTTTTATCCTTAACTTCTATTTTTACTATCTAATAGGAGTGATCTCTCTAGGGTCCATCTGCTTTTTAAAGGAGTTAAATTCAATGTAATTTCCATTTCCAGTACTGCATGATCTGACATCCCTGTCGGTGTAAAGGAAAGGTAATTGATGTCTGTGAGAAAGTGCTGATCGACTAAAAAGTGGTCAATTCTGGAATAATTCTTGTATTTTTTACTGTAATGAGTAAACCCTAGTGTGGTCCTGTATTTTTTTCTCCATACGTCTAAGAGACTAAAATTCTTCATTATTGCGTCTAGGGTAGCAAGTGATTTCGAGGGGGCGTGATATTTAGCTTTAGAAGTTCTATCTAGTTTTTGGTCAAAGACCAAATTAAAGTCGCCTCCCAAGATTACAGGGCCAGTTGACCCTAATAATGCTATCTCTAACTTAGATAATGGGCCCGGGTTATCATCATTCGGACCATAGTACGCTGCCAGTGTAAACGGGATATTTTGAATATTTATTACTGCTACCAACCATCTTCCTGATTGATCTGTCTCGTATTTTTTTAGACTTATCCCTCTATTCGCTCGAATCATGATGGAGACTCCTCTTGTGGTACCAGATTGCCTGGAACAAATTATTTCCTGGACCCAGCTTAAATTCTTAAAGAGAGAACTACAGATATCTACCTCTAAATGGGTTTCTTGTAACATTATAATATGCGCTTCTGAATTTTTTAAGAAGTCACAAATTCTATTCTGTTTCGTTTTTCCCCCCAGGCCGTTAATATTCCAAGACAGGACTTTAAGCTTATATGAATTATTCATAAGTCTACTATCCTCTCGTACCCATCCATAGCTATGTGCAAGATGTATTCATCTATATATGAGGTTTTTGTATTTTTTATCTTTTCCCCTTTGCTCCCTCCACCCAGTGAACACCCTCCCCCCTGAGGAACCCCCCAACATACCAGACGATGGCTTCGCCTTTCGAAGCACCCAGGTGAATCCCCAGACTAAATCAAATATGTTATAGCGAGTGAAAAGTAAATCATTAAATAAATCATGTCCCCTGTACCAAATTTTAATGTTTTGGAGCTTCAATATACACTCTTTTTTTTTTTTTTTGATCCCTGATATATATATATATATGTTTTTTTTTTTTTTTTTTAAAGTTATTTTTTGAGGTTGTGACCAGATTTGCCCATTATTAATCATCCTGATCATTTCTCATTCGGCCTAAAAGATTATCGACCTCTTCTGGCTGTGAAAAGCTATAGGTCTTATTCTTCCACATGATCCTGAGCAAGGCAGGAAACCTCATCTGCACGTGCGCCCCCAATGACCTCAAGTCTGGCATTCTGGTGCCCAGCTCCCATTGTCTCTGTGCAGTTCTTGCACCTATGTCAGACCTGATAAGATAGGGACTGGACCTATAACGAAGATCAGTTTTTGACAGGCATCTCCCCAGAATGAGCTCCTTGACGCTATACGTTAGAAAGTTTACTAATATTTTTCTAGGTGCTTTCCTTTCTGTGCGTCTCTTATAAGGGTCTCTATGCACCCTTTGAATTTCAGCTTCCAGGTCTATGTCTGGGCGATCTTTTAAAACGCCTTCTCTCAGTAGTTTGCAGACAAAGCCCTTTATGTCCTCCAGCTCTTCCCCCTCAGGTATTTTCAGGATCCTCAGGTTATTTCTTCGTGCTTGGGTCTCCAATCTCTCAATGTCCATAGCCAACGCTCTATTTTGGACCTTCAAAGTATCTATATCTTTTAAGTTTCCATAAGCGGTTTTATTCAATGCAGCTACTTCTGTTTCCAACTTTCCTGTTCGAAGAGTAACCTCCTCTAACTTAGATTCCAAAAGATCAAATCTGTCATATATTATTTTTTGATTATTCTCTGATATCTCGAATTTTGACATCATATCACTTCTCAATGATTGAAAAAGATCCCCCAGGCGATCCTTCACTTGCTCACCAGAGTCTTCAGATCCTCTCCTCGTTCCAATAGGAGCTGGTGCCGGGTCTGGTGCCGGGTCTGGTGCCGGGTCTGAATGAATGACCTCATTAAGATCCTGACTCCTGATTCCCTCACCAGCCCATTTAGAGCTACTTTGTGCGGGTACGGCTGTTACCGGCTGATTCTTAGGTCTAGTGTCCTGCTTTCCTTGCGCTTTGTCACCAGAGGGAGCTTTGTTTAAATTAGCCGAAGTAGATAGTGCAGGGGGTATACCTGGACTCTTAAACTCAGGAGGATTCGACTGAGCCTGTTGCTGCTCTACACCAGCTAGTTTCGAAGTCTCAACACCCCCCTCTTCCTCACCCGACACTCCTTCATTCAAGGAGACCAAGGAGCCATTTTCCATGTTACCCGAGTTCTCCAAGGACCCAAAACGATTTTTTAGGGATATAGTGCTTGTACTACCCTCCATTAGCGATATAGAACTCCTAGCCTGATCTAGAACTTTAAAGTAGGATTTAAGAGAAGGGGTACTCTTCACCACCTGGTTTTCAAGGGTTGCTCCCTTAGATTGTTTTACAAAAATAGTTTTTTTATTTTTTATTTTACAAGGGGTTAAGGGCATAGGTCTTTCCCTCTCTTCAAATTCTAAGGCACCTCTCTCTTTAAGCTCTACCCTGGATATCAGCTGATACCTATTCCGTTTTATTGGAGGGGTGTTCCTTTTTCTTACTATATTAGAAGTTATGTTTACAGTGGCAGGCTGGACTGCAAAAATTAAAGCAGTTTCTGTTGGCTTTTCTGTTGACTCAGCAGGTTTCAGTAGAGCCGGCTCCTGCTCTAATCCTATATTCAAATGTACAGGATTGATTTTGACAATTGGAGCCCCAGTCTGCGATTGATCCATACACCCCTGCCTCCCAAAGGAAAACACGCGATTTGCCACTTGACCCCCTTTCTCACCGCACCTTACCGCGAGTAAATAGAGCTTCTTTCCAGTCTCCGTTTTGCAGGGTTGCTGTGTATATACATTAAACGCTGGACCTCTTAGTTTGATGTTAAGCAGGACGGAGCGAAGTCTGCTCCACAAACACCGCCGGCGTTCTTCCAGCGTGAGTGAAAATGCAGGCGGGCGCGGATCCGTGCAGGTCCTAGCGCCGTCTTTTTCCAGCCATATCCTCGGAACAAACAAAGAGGAAAGCAATGCGAGATCGATTTAGGACGTGTGCGGGACCTTCTCGCGCTGCAGAGCTCACATCTCACCTCCAAGCAGGGGGCATGATGCTTCAGAATCTCCTCTCGCACAAGACTCGTTCTCTCTCCATACAGTCTAAGGGGATCCCCGGGTGCGTCCGCGACCGGCTCTCAGCCCGCCGCCATGTTCCTCCCGTCCCGACTCCAGAGTGTAGCTGTTTCAATTAGGGAGGGGGGGGGAAGGAGTCTTGCAGTAGATAGATGTTAGTGTGATTTTAAGCTACTACTTTTGTATTTAATTAAGTGCGATTATGAGGAAAAGTTTGAAAGCAGGTAGGCAGAGAGCAAGGTATCGCCGCTTCATGCATGGTGAGATGTTATCATGCTGATCCTTAACTATTCAAAGCATTTGTCTAGTATAGCATTCATCATGTTTTTTACAAAGATGTGGGCATTTTTGTCTTTCCAGGTGACATAACATTATTGTTTATACATTAGTAGGGTTATAAGTACCTTCTAGTATCATGAAATTGTGTGACATTGGAAGGTATATGGTCTTGAAGAAGCATATCACATCAGCTTACAACATTTCTTGTGCAGATGTTTATCTTACAGTTTCTTGCTTTAATTCTTCATTAATTACCTTACCTTTCACAAACACCCTCACTGCACTGGTGAAAATACAGATGAAAACTCTCTCTGGGTCTTTTTTGGACTATTCTATGCACCTTTTCCTTGGGATTTTTTAATGACATATTCACTTTTTATATAATATCATATTTAACCTTGACTCATTACTTTGCTTTCCAGCCTTGAAATAGCCCTGATCAACTAGACCTAATGGGGGAAACACGTGTCGGCTGACATCCTCTGTTCAACGAGTTATTGAATCAATTGAAAAAAAGTTTTATACATTTATACAAAGCTTTATTGAAAATAAACACATCAAGTTGTTTGCAAAAAAGATAACTCAAACTAATTCCTTAATTTTATCTCTCTCAAATACAATGGACGAGTATAACTCAAACAATCTTTTGCACAGTTTAGGCCTGTCGATGTGTAGATGAGAGATCCAGACTAGAAATGGGTAGGCTTATCAAAGTCAGTTTACCTAAACAGAACAGGCTAGACCCTAGAATAATGAGGGAGATAACATAGGTGTTAGCAGCACCAAAAGGAGACATACAGGGGCATATTTACAAGCCCTTAACGCCAGCAGAAAGTCACTTTTTTCTGAAGCTCAAGGAGGGTTTGCTCTATACACCATAGTTACAAGGTGGTGTTAATCAACTTAACATGGCTTAACGCCACCTTGTAAATATGCCCCTCTCCGCATCAGTCTGCTGCAGCATAGGGGCTGGCAATGAGTGTTGCAGTGGGCGTTCCACTGCAACACCCATTGCTTTTTGATGCAGTCCTATATTTACAAGGATTTGTGCTGCAATCTGTAGCACACATAGAAACAGCAATACACCTTTAACGATATTTTATGTGCAGGAAGGCGTTCCGTCCTGCACATAAACAATCACCCCTGCAGTTCAGGCACGCTTGCAACAGGGCGCAAGTGTACCTGTGCTGGCTCTAGAAAGCTTTTTAGCGCCAGCACTAGGGAAAACATAGGGGTACACCGTATTTTTGAAAATCTGGACCATCCCTGCATTTTAAAAATGTTAGTGCGCGGCTTTACTCATTTTGGAGTAACACTGCGCTCCGACATTTTCTTGTACATATGCCCCATAGAATTATAGCCGTGTAACAGTGATTAACAGGGGTGTTTAGCACTGAAGAGTTCTGAGTGACACCAAATAGACAATGAGAGTAAAGCTTGAAGAATATCCCTTTTATTCACTTTGTATCCACCTTTGATTTTAGCTTATGTATAGTTTCCCTAAATCATCTGTCCCTGTTTTAGACATTAGTGCCAGGGCAGAGGAGAAAAGTGGGAAACTATTATCATGGCCTTTCCTCCAAAAGATAACATTCCTCACCTTGTTATAACCACCTCCATCAACATCTATATTTAACTTCTGCACCAATTGAATAAAAAATGAGCTAGTGCCCCGCCCCCTCATTCAACACTTTCTGTATTCAAAATTCCCACACAAATCCATATTGAAAATCATACCTGGACTCCACCCCTACCACCTCCCTTTTTGCACCCTCCCAGCCCAAAGCTAAGCACTCCACTCTCAAATGCAAGAAGAGCTGGTGCCACACTTACAGCAACTGTTTGGTAGCCACTGGCAGTATGGCTTGTTTTCCTCTGTGAGTAGGAGTTTGAAAAGGCCTGTGCTGAAGAAGGAGTGTACAGCTGGCTCAGGTATAGGATTGTCTGCGTCCTCTGGCTTCTCCCAGGGCTATTGAAATCTGATTGAAGCAGAGTAATACAGAGAAAACAGAGGGCCATATATAAAATGGCTTCTCTTAGTGATGTCACAATAGTGGGAATATACTTTTGTTTCCCACTGTTGCATCATAGCAGTTAATTACCTAATATGAATTTGGTTTTTCACACTAATCACTCAATCAATCAATCATGGGGTTGTATAGCGCGGCTACTCATCTGTGAGGGATGTAAGGGGGGGGGCTGCTGATCTGTCTGGGCACTTTTTGAAACACACAGTAGGTTTTTTAAACCTATACACAAGGAAGGAGGTTTCTCTCAATATTTACTTTAATGTCAGCTGCACCAAATTTACACAATGGAGGAGACTTCGTGGAGAGGTTAGGGGAGAAATCCACTTGGGCAAACGGGAAAGTATTAAAATCAGATTTTCTTCTAGCAACTGAGTGTGGGGCTTGATACTTCGATAAAACATGGTAGTCAGATTTCAGCTATTTCTTTTTAAATCAGTCCCAGACAGCACCTTTGTTTTTGTATGAAATCATGCTACAATTTTTATTTTATGAAAACAACCACATGCCATTTCTAAGATGGTTTGGCGAGACCATTGGGTCATGTTTCAACCACCACCCAGCACACTTCACAGGCCAGCTCATAATATGATACAATGTTTCAATAAATAAACCTCAGTGGTGTTTCTTTGCTTTGCAGAGGTTGCAGCAGGTCACCAGTCCAGATGTGGAACTGCCCCAGAAGAAGCCAGATCAAAATATCTTCTCAGCTCCATTACAGCGACCTTTAGTGGGAGTTCATCTAACTACAGTAAACCATGAATGAAACTGTTAGGGAATAGTAAAACATAGACAGTTTTTATACCTTGTTTCATCAGTTAATTTTCTTACTACTAGTGCAATACTGTCACTCCCTAACATCATCGTTGTGCTGGGCTTGATCCAAAAGTATTGGAAATTATTTGAGGAGCAGATTAAGCATTTTCTTTTCAGTAAGATCTGATGGACTGCTTCTTTGTGTGCATTTGTACCCACATACTTGACATCAGTGGAAATATGAAGATAGACTACAGCCAATTGGACTGGGACCTTCAAAGACTATGAGAGTTTTGTGGATGTTTTTATTTGCAACTGACATGTTTACATTAGGGAATTACAACTACTGATTCAATTAAATCTATGTAGTTACTCCAGCAGAGAAAAGCAATCTGTATCCTTATTGATGTTATCACAATATGTTATGTGATGGGTTTGTTTTGAATGAAGTTCTTTACTGCGGAATCTCCTATAATATTTGGACAGTATGGTTGTCAGGAAGCTGGACCACCTCCTACTAGATGTATGGATTTGGTAAGTTCAACATTCTTTTTGTAGATAGTAATTATGTACATACATCTGACACCTTCAACATAGCTTAACATGTTGGCATGAGGTGGTGGGGTGTGCCCGATATAATTGTGTTCCTATTGGGCATGCCTCCTGTTAGTTACATGCAAGATAGAGCAAGTGCAGTTATCTCCTTCTTATCATGACAGGAGTACAATCCTGAGAGATCGAAGAAGTTGGGAAACCCAAGCACACAATTAAGGGTGATTAGAAGGTAGTGAATTGCCTCATAGATTCCATAAAATGGATGATGGCCCTAGCCCATTGAGATGGCATGCTTCATCATTGTTCAAGTCAGAAAGCGGCTTTCCTCCTGGAGTTCTTTAAGAGGGCTGCTGGATATACTTCCCTATTGGTAATGTGATTGGGACCCTAAGTAGACATATACATGCATACAGCATGGCTGGGCTTTACAGTGTTTATTGATACGTCCCTATTGCATCCATAAATGCAACCCTCTTTGGATTCTGTACAATGCAGAACATTCACGATATCTCATCATGCTTCTGCCCTATGTTTCTGTGGCCTGTGCATTCATCAGGACTACACCCTACTCCTATCTATCTCATATCCCTCTAGAAAATGGATATGAGATAGACGTGAGCGTGAAAGGTGTGGTTACACCTTGTCTGTATGGCACGGTGCAGAAACAGAATACTGGTAAAAAAAATATTGAGTTGCACAGATATAAAGTCAATAATATCGTTGTCCACAAACATCGACAGCAAGAATATTGCAGTCAAGAATATTGACTTAAGATAAGTAATATCGAAATACCGAAGTGTTTAATATCGTTTGCAAAAAACATAGTTGCTAAAAATATCTTTTTTATTAATGTATGTATTTTAGTATATATTTTATATGTATGTGTTGTATGTTTGTTGCATAAGAATCGTTTGCATTTGTAATATATGTGTTACATTTTTAGTAGTTATTAATTTTTTTAATTTGAAGTTTGCGTTTTTAGTTCCATAGCAGGTTGTGGGTTTATAGGGGAATAGGGTGGGGAGTAATTCAATTATATAAAATGTATTGATAATATTTTCTTGAGTAATATTTGTTTAATTGAGATGTTATAGTGTTTAATGTGTAAAGTAATGTATTATTTATTAATAAATAATTGGTTGTTAATTACTTGGTAATTAATTATGTAATTCATTTCAAGTGTGTGTTGTGGTGTTTATAGGTGTAAAGGTTTTGAAGTAATGTATTTTTAATTGATGAATTAATAATTGGTTGTTAATTAATTTTAATTAATTAATTGGTAATTCATTATGGTAATTGTGTATTTAATTGTAGCTGTGTGTTGTAGTGTTTATAGGTGTAAAGGGTGGGAAGTAATTTTTTTTAATTGATAAATCATTAATTGGATGTTAATTAATTATGGTAATTGTGTAATTAATTATAGGTGTGTGTTGTGGTGTTTATAGGAGTAAAGGGTAGGGTTGTATTTACTTAATTAATATATAGTTGTTAATTAATGTTAAATATTTGATATTCATTTTGGGTAATTGTTTATTTTTTTGGGTGTTTTTACTTTTAAAGAGGTAAAGGGTGGGTATTAAATACATTTTAACTACTTTATTATTAATTGTTAATAGTAATAGTTTTTAATTTAAAAATAAGTTTTCATTGTGTTTTATTAATTTATAGTTTAATTTAGGTGTGTGTTGTGGAGATCTGGTCAACTGGCGCTGACCACCAGTGCCGCTGCCGAGGGCTTTGATGACCCGAGTAAGTCCTAATATTTATTATTGCGTTTTATAATAGTTGTGGGCTTAGGGTAGAATCTTGGGGTATTGGAATGTGAGTGCTTGGTTCCAGGGTGGGAATTGCTGCCTGGAGTCTGGTGTTTCTGGTGAGAAATATAGTTTAATAAATGGGGAAGGGAGTTAGAGGGTTAATTAGCTAGGCTCGCCCTCCAATAATTTAAGTCAAACAAAAAAGGTTTCTGTTTCCAGGTCCGGACCGGAGGGAGACAAGTAGGTGCCTGAATGGAGGAGGTAACCAGAGCACAAAGTTGCTAGGATACCGATACCCCTCCGACTCCATGGGGCCCAGTTAGGTCTCGTGAAAAGAACCACGTGTTTTTTGGAACAAAATACGAACCACGTGTTTTTTGGAACAAAATACGTAGGTATTAATGCATGCACTTAGTAGAGTTTGCTGCAGTTGAAAGTCTTTTTCTATAAATATCTCAGTGAAAGAGCTAAGGAGTGGCGAACACAGGGCTGGTCCCTGTGTAGTCCCGAAGAAGTGCTTGGGGTATGCACGAAACATGTCGACTTAGGAGTTGATAGGCACATCTGGACACATTAAGTTTAGGGCAGCCTATCTCCCCACCCCGTTTTTAATATTACCACCTAGAGGTCAGAATAAAGTTTATTGAAAACCTACTGGACAGGTATTTTTAACCCACATCACATAGTCCACTCCCCACAAATACACATGCACCACACATAGTCCTTAAAAGTGCTCCCACGTAACTTCGCAAGTCGTAGCACGCCCCAGCCCGTAGAGGACTGGGATGGCCCCAATGATGAAGCATGTCACTGTGGGGCAACCCCGGTGAGTGAGGGGACACCTAAAAAAGGAACAACTTTTCCTTTTTTATATACATTATACACAATCCCTACAGTCAACCCCAGTGAGTGCTGGCTGTGTTTTCTTCTAGCAAGGCTCTAAGGGATCTGGAAACAGAAACCTTTTTTGTTTGAGAAATATAGTTTCTCTGACACCCTTACCTACTGTCTTCCTTACACGGGGATGGTATAATGAACCCACTCAGGCAAAGCACAATGGATCACATTTTTGTTTCATTCCTGTTATATCCCTCCATTATCTCATTTTTCCTTATATTACATGATTTTCTTTTTTGATTGCTGACTTTTTCCGGTCCCTAGTCTAGTCTCTAGTTCACTTTCTTCTGCTTTGTTGATAGTCTTTCCCTCTCTACTCTATATCTTGTGGTACTGTAGAAGTAAAACTCAGAATAACACATTTTGATACTCTACTGTCTACCGTGAATATTGCAGCCCCAAGTAAGCTAATATATTATAAATAATATTCACAATGTATGCTTGTTGAGAAGGCTTTAATTTTCATGCTCCTGCTTTAACTGTTGAGTTCACCAGTGAGTTGCCATGGTCATCATCAACCTGCCTCAGTGCCCCCAATGTAGTGTGCTGCTGTCTCATTCATTTATAGAGTATACCAGTACCAGTAGTTTTCCATGACAGTTCAGCATGGCTGGGAAAGAACTAACACCCTATGCCTTTCATTGACCATTATTCAACCCCTGAACTGTCGAGCCTTGTGAACCAATCAAATGTCCAGAGTGATATTTTTGTTAGAAGGTGCTGCAGTGCTAAGGCAACTGTAGTGATGTATTGCTGGTGTATTTGGGGCAATTTGTATAAGATTGTATAATGTTTTCTTCCAGTCACACAGACCATAGTGATGCCGGCTCCAGTACTGCTGTAGGAGGAGAGTCAGTTTGAGGGGGAAAAGCGGCAGCAGGGACGGGCACTGGTAAGTCATATATTTTGTGAACATTACTATACTCACTAGGTAGTCCCAGTGTGCTGTCAAGACATGACTATGAACCCCCCCCCGCCCCACCCAGCTTTACCAGCTGCAGCAGTGGTTGAGTTATTATGGACTTTTCTATAAGCAACAAACCAAAGCCTCACATAATGTGTGCTGATGACTTTAGGGAAAGAAGAAAGAACAGAAAGTTTAAAGAAATGGTATATGAGTGAAAGGGTGTGAGGGTGGGTAAAGGGATGGATGGATGAAAGAATAGTTTGAAGAAAAGGTGGAAATTGAATGGATGAATGAAGATGCATTTCTAGAGCGCATGGCTACCAGAGGGCATCCCAGTGCTTGAGGCAGTCTATTCATAAAAACTTCGAGACGGTTTCAAGGAAACAAGAATGTTTTTATAAGTTTTCGGAAGGTCAGGTAGTTGGCTTCCAAACAAATGTGAGTGGGAAGCTGGTTCCACAGCTTCGTGAGATTATATAACAGACGGCCTCCACTCCGAGACCTTTTTGTATCATGGGAACTGATGCCAGGTACTTATTACCTAAGCGCAGGGATCTGTTGGGGCAATAGGGAGAGATAGTAGACCAAAAAATGGGCTGACCCTTAGCTGACATTGCCTTATGTGCAATACACAAAGCTTTAAACTGGACTCTTTCCACAATTGGGAGCCAGTGAAGAGTGGCAATCGATGGCCATTCATGAGCAGGCATGCTGCACAGTTTTGTACAGTCTGCAATTTTTAAATAGTCTAACAAGGGGATCCCAAATAAAGGGCGTTAGCATAGTTAAGCCGGAAGAGAATCAATGCTTGGACCAATAGTCTCCTTGCATAAAAAGGCAGCAGTGGGAGGATTTTCCATATCATCTTACGAATACCATAACAACTACCTGGCACCTTCCGCGCCTGCTCCTTAAGTATTAGATTATGGCCAAGCCATACACCAAGGCTCTTGATCTGTTCTTTGGGGGGGGGACATTGGACCGAAACAAACAGGCCCAAATGAGCTTACATTTAAGGGGGGAGGGTACCTAGGAGCATCAGCTCTGTTTTTGCCCCATTAAGTTTCAGGTAGGAGCCTTCCATCCAAACTGACAACCTTTTGAGACAGCCAGCTAAGTCAGACCCAACTTTATTGAGCTGGTGTAAAGAGACAATCATCTGAGTTTTATCAGCATAGGTGACAATCTGGATATGAAATGGATTCACTACCTCAGCTGAAGGGCTCATGTAAATGGGATGTATGACGTTACAACGCATACTATTACAACGCATGGCTTTACAACGCATTTTTTACAACGCAAATACTTTTACAACGCATGTTTTTACAACGAATACTGTTACAACGCGATATATTATTATTAATAGTAAAGTGCTATTACAACGAAATCATTTACAACGCATACCTTTACAACGCGAAAATATCAAAATTGTAAATTTTTTTTTGTAAAATAAAACCTGGCACGGGATGCAGGAAAATTAGGGGTTTGGGGTGGGGAAGTGTATTAAAATGTGGGTAAAAACTGAACGCAAATATAACGAAATGCAACACATTTATTAAAATTAATACTTGAGTATTAAAATTAATACTTGAGTATTAAAAACTATTACTCATGTATTCGTAACTATTAACATTTTTTACACAGGCAACGATTTTAAATATATAAGAAACTTATAATATAAGACTATAAAATAAAATAATTATTCGTAAATATAAACATTATATATTTTTTTGTAAAATAAAACCTGGCACGGGATGCAGGGAAATTAGGGGTTTTTGGGTGGGGAAGTGTCTTAAAATGTAGAGAAAAACTGAACGTTAATCTAAAGAAATGCAACGGTTTTATTAAAATTTATACTCAAGTACTAAAATTAATACCCGAGTATTAAAAATAATTTCTCATGTATTCGTAACTATTTATAAATTTAACACAAGCAACGAATTTAGATATATAATTAATTTACAATATATTATTATGAAAGACAATAATTATTCGTAAATATAAACATTATACATACACATAGTCGCCATTTTAAAATGTGTAGTTCCTAAATATGTCCTACAACTCTTTCCATGAAAATAATACCAAAATACTACTTTCAAAATGGATGCCAAAACGGAATGAAAAAGTGAAAACTTCACATCTTTACATGAAGTTTTAAATTATAACTTTCCACATTAATGATTCGTATTCATTAAAATAATACCAACGCTGTGTTTCTTAAAAATAACAATGACACTGACTAAAACTTATAAATACGAGTCAGACACCATTTTAAAATCAGATGATTCTCAACTCCCAGAGTGACCAGACGCGAAAAGCTGACCCTCTGACCTCTTCATCAAGATAATACCGAAATCGATTTAAGGAGCATTTTTTTTCGTAATACAAGTGAGTTACTAAAACTAATGATAGAAATGTTTTCTAGAATCATTTAAAACGCTGTCCCTAACAAGTTTGGTTTTCCAATTTAAAGGAAATAATATATCACCAAAGTTTTACTTGAAATATGGAGACATATATCAAAAAATATAAAGCCCTACATATTTAAAGCAGAATGAAATGTAACTAAAAATATTTATTCATTAAAATTACTTTTAATGCAATAAACATATATAATTTTACAAACATCACCAAATGTTATATTTTTTCCTAGAGTCAAACTACTATAAAGTGTGACGAAAAGCCAAGTTAAAGTAAATTTGAATTTGCTACAGAATCCACACTCCTCTTCAAGAATAATTTAAAGGTATTTTTCTAAATTTTAGAAATCTCAAATCTCAATTAATAAAACGTAAAAACATTTGCCAGCCCACATATTTTTAATCTGATTTTCACAGAGACATTCAAAAACGAAAGAAAAAAATATTTCTTTAAAATTGAAACGTCGAATTTTAAAGAAGGTAAATATATTATAATTAACAAAACTGCATTTTTAAACTGTATTCATTAAGAAAGAAAAGATTGTAAAAGAATAAGAAAGTGTAGAGATACAAATAATTTAGAGAACTCCATGAAGTTGCAGCAGTAGGAACAATGTGTGGAACTGTGGAGGTATCAATTACTATTCAAACTCCAGAAAGTAGTAGCAGCAGGGAAAGTGTAAAAAGGTTTAAAAATATCAATTACTATTCTAACTCCAAAAAGATGCAGCACTATGAAAAGTGTGGGATTGTATAGGGGTAAGAATTCGTTTTCTAACTCCAGGAAGGTGCAGCAGTAGGGAAAGTGTGGGATAGTGTAGGGGTAACAATTACTATTCTCACTCCAGGAAGGTGCAGCAATAGGGAAAGTGTGAGATAGTGTAAGAGTAAAAATTACTATTCTCAATCCAGTAAGGTGCAGCAGTAGGGAAAGTGTAGGATAGTGTAGGGGCAGGATTTACTAATCTAACTACAGGAAGGTGCAGCAGTAGGGAAAATGTGGGATAGTGTAGGGGCCGGATTTACTAATCTAACTCCAGGAAGGTGCTGCAGTAGGGAAAATGTGGGATAGTATAGGGGCAGAATTTGCTATTCTAACTCCAGAAAGTTGCTGCAGTAGGGAAAGTGTGGGATAGTGTAGAGGCAGGATTTTAGAAACATTAAGCTTTTGAACAGAAATGTAGACATTTTCCATTTTTCATCAAACATTAAAGCAAAAAAATACATATTCATATGTTTTTCTGTTTGCAGATTATGAAACAACTCTTCAAAGACCAAAAGAAAATCAAATCCAAAGGAATCTGAGAACCAAACAAGGAAAACACACCAGACTCTGAAGGTAAATCAAATAAAAAGTACAAGCAAATAGACTAAAAAAATGACAGAACTTCATTATTATTATTACTGTAAGAAGATACTTTTTAGGGAAAATGTGGGATAGCGTAGGGGCAGGATTTACTATTCTAACTCCAAGAAGGTGCTGCAGTAGGGAAAGTGTGGGATATTGTAGGGGTAACAATTACTATTCTCACTCAAGGAAGGTGCAGCAATAGGGAAAGTGTAGGATAGTGTAGGGGTAAGAATTACTATTCTAACTCCAGGAAGGTGCAGCAGTAGGGAAAATGTAGGATAGTGTAGGGGCCGGATTTACTAATCTAACTCCAGGAATGTGCTGCAGTAGGGAAAATGTGGGATAGTGTAGGGGCAGAATTTGCTATTCTAACTCCAGAAAGTTGCTGCAGTAGGGAAAGTGTGGGATAGTGTAGAGGCTGGTTTTTAGAAACATTAAGCTTTTGAACAGATATGTAGACATTTTCCATTTTTCAACAAACATTAAAGCAAAAAAATACATATTCATATTTTTTTCTGTTTGCAGATTATGAAACAACTCTTCAAAGACCAAAAGAAAATCAAATCCAAAGGAATCTGAGAACCAAACAAGGAAAACACACCAGACTTTGAAGGTAAATCAAATAAAAAGTACAAGCAAATAGACTAAAAAAATGACAGAACTTCATTATTATTATTACTGTAAGAAGATACTTTTTAGGGAAAATGTGGGATAGCGTAGGGGCAGGATTTACTATTCTAACTCCAAGAAGGTGCTGCAGTAGGGAAAGTGTGGGATAGTGTAGGGGTAACAATTACTATTCTCACTCCAGGAAGGTGCAGCAATAGGGAAAGTGTAGGATAGTGTAGGGGTAAGAATTACTATTCTAACTCCAGGAAGGTGCAGCAGTAGGGAAAATGTAGGATAGTGTAGGGGCCGGATTTACTAATCTAACTCCAGGAATGTGCTGCAGTAGGGAAAATGTGGGATAGTGTAGGGGCAGAATTTGCTATTCTAATTCCAGAAAGTTGCTGCAGTAGGGAAAGTGTGGGATAGTGTAGAGGCTGGATTTTAGAAACATTAAGCTTTTGAACAGATATGTAGACATTTTCCATTTTTCAACAAACATTAAAGCAAAAAAATACATATTCATGTTTTTTTCTGTTTGCAGATTATCAAACAACTCTTCAAAGACCAAAATAAAATCAAATCCAAAGAAATCTGAGAACCAAACAAGGAAAACACACCAGACTCTGAAGGTAAATCAAATAAAAAGTACAAGCAAATAGACTTAAAAAATGACGGAACTTCATTATTATTATTACTCTAAGAAGATACTTTTTAGGGAAAATGTGGGATACCGTAGGGGCAGGATTTACTAATCTAACTCCAGGAAGGTGCAGCAGTAGGGAAAGTATGGGATAGAGTAGGGGTAAGAATTACTATTCTAACTTTAGGAAGGTGCAGCAGTAGGGAAAGTATGGGATAGAGTAGGGGTAAGAATTACTATTCTAACTCCAGGAAGGTGCAGCAGTAGGGAAAGTGTGGGATAGTGTAGGGGTAACAATTACTATTCTCACTCCAGGAAGGTGCAGCAATAGGGAAAGTGTGGGATAGTGTAAGGGTAAAAATTACTATTCTCACTCCAGTAAGGTGCAGCAGTAGGGAAAGTGTAGGATAGTGTAGGGGTAATAATTACTATTCTAACTCCAGGAAGGTGCAGCAGTAGGGAAAGTGTAGGATAGTGTAGGGGCAGAATTTGCTATTCTAACTCCAGAAAGTTACTGCAGTAGGACAAGTTTGGGATAGTGTAGAGGCAGGATTTTAGAAACATTAAGCTTTTGAACAGAAATGTACACATTTTCCATTTTTCATCAAACATTTAAACAAAAAAATACATATTCATATTTTTTTCTGTTTACAGATTATCAAACAACACTTCAAAGACCAACAGAAAATCAAATCCAAAGGAATCTGAGAACCAAACAAGGAAAACACACCAGACTCTGAAGGTAAATCAAATAAAAAGTACAAGCATAGGGGTAAGATTTACTATTCTTACTCCAGGAAGGTGCAGCAGTAGGGAAAGTATGGGATAGAGTAGGGGTAAGAATTAATATTCTCACTCCAGGAAGGTGCAGCAATAGGGAAAGTGTGGGATAGTGTAGGAGTATCAATTACTATTCTCACTCCAGGAAGGTGCAGCAATAAGGAAAGTGTGGGATAGTGTAGGAGTAACAATTACTATTCTCACTCCAGTAAGGTGCAGCAGTAGGGAAAGTGTAGGATAGTGTAGGGGTAAGAATTACTATTCTAACTCCAGGAAGGTGCAGCAATAGGGAAAGTGTGGGATAGTGTAGGGGTAAGAATTACTAATCTAACTCCAGGACGGTGCAGCAGTAGGGAAAGTGTAGGATAATGTAGGGGCAGGATTTACTATTCTAACTCCAGAAAGTTGCTGCAGTAGGGAAAGTGTGGGATAGTGTAGAGGCAGGATTTTAGAAACATTAAGCTTTTGAACAGAAATGTAGACATTTTCCATTTTTCATCAAACATTTAAACAAAAAAATACATATTCATATTTTTTTCTGTTTGCATATTATCAAACAACTCTTCAAAGACCAACAGAAAATCAAATCCAAAGGAATCTGAGAACCAAACAAGGAAAACACACCAGACTCTGAAGGTAAATCAAATAAAAAGTACAAGCATAGGGGTAAGATTTACTATTCTAACTCCAGGAAGGTGCAGCAGTAGGGAAAGTATGGGATAGAGTAGGGGTAAGAATTACTAATCTAACTCCAGGAAGGTGAAATGAAATGAATGAATGAAATGAAATGAAATTTGATTTGTAATGCGCATGGCTGCCCGAGAGCGTCCCAGCGCTGCCTAACAAATAACAGAAAACTCAGAAGGAACCGGAATTTTAAGGAATTTTAGGAAAAGAATAGATTGAAGCAGCTTTCGGAACTTAAGAAGGGAAGGTTCAGTTCGAATATGCCTGGGGAGAGCGTTCCAGTTTTTTGCCGCATTTACAGTAAAACGGCGGCCTCCTGTGCGGGCCTTCCTTACTCTAGAGACTACGGCAAGATTGTCAAGGTCCAATCGAAGGGCCCGAGGGGGTCTATAGGGATAAATCAGGCTCCTCAGGGCAGAAGGACCTTTACCTTGAAGTGTTTTATGGACAATGCAAGATGATTTAAAGGTGATTCGCTCACGAACTGGGAGCCAATGGAGAGCTCTCAACAACAGTTTGGCAGACGCTCTTCTTGGGGCGCCCATAAGCATCCTGGCAGCAGCATTCTGCACCTGTTGTAAGGTGTTAATGGTGGCTTCTGGTGCTGCCAGGAGTAGAGGTGCAGCACTAGGGAAAGTGTGGGATAGCATAGGGGAAAGAATTACTATTCTAACTCCAGGAAGGTGCAGCAGGAGGGAAAGTGTGGGATAGCATAGGGGTAAGGATTACTATTCTACCTCCAGGAAGGTGCAACAGTAGGGAAAGTGTGAAATAGCATAGGGGTAAGATTTTCTAATCTAACTCCAGGAAGGTGCAGCAGTAGGGAAAGGGTAGGATAGTGTAGGGGCAGGTGCAGGAGTAGAGAAAGTGTGGTAAAGTGTAGGGGCAGGATTTTAGAAAAATTTAACTTTTGAAGAGAAATATAAACATTTTCAATTTGTCACCAAAAATTAAAACAAATAAATACATACTCATATTTTTTTCTGATTGCAGCATACACAAAAACTCTTTAAAGACCAAAGGAAATTAAAAACCAAGTGATTCTCAGAACAAAACAAGGAAAACACACCAGACTCTGAAGGTAATTCAAATAAAAATTACAAGCATATATAGTAAAACATTGACAGAACTTTATTATTATTATTGTAAAAAGATGCTGCTGTAGAGAAACTGTGGGATAGTGTAAGGGCAAGATTTACTATTCTAACTCCAGGAAGGTGCTAAAGTAAGGAAAGTGTGGGATAGTGAAAGAGCAGGATTTACTGTTCTAACTCCAAAAAGGTGCTGCAGTAGGAAAAGTGTGGGATAGTGTTGGTGCAGGATTTACTATTCAAACTCCAGGGAGGTGCTGCAGTAGGAAAATGAGAAATAGTAGAGGGGCAGGATTTACTATTCTAACTCCAGGAAGGTGCTGCAGTAAGGAAAGTGTGGGATTCTGATATGGCAGGATTTACTATTCTAACTCCAAGAAGGTGCTGCAGTAGGGAAAGTGTAGGATAGTGCAGGGGTAAGAATTACTATTCTAACTCCAGGAAGGTGCAGCAGTAGGGAAAGTGTAGGATAGTGTAGGGGCAAGATTTACTACTCTAACTCCAGGAAGGTGCTGCAGTAGGAAAAATAGAGATAGTGTAGGGGCAGGATTTACTATTCTAACTCCAGAAAGGTACTGCAGAAGAGAAAGTGTGGGATAGTGTAGGGGCAGGATTTACTACTGTAACTCCAGGAAGATGCTGTGGTAAGGAAAATGATAGTGTAGATTTTTATTTATTAAGTGAAAATAACATATTAAAATGTATCTATTTTTCCCCCACAGAAAATGTCAACTCAGGCAACAGCATCATATATGAAATCTAGGAAAGGAAACCGTCTATTAACACATGCAGGATATATATATTGTAAAGAAAGGATACGTTTTCCACGGAATCATTGGAGGTGTGTGCAATACTATTCATCCCGTTGCAGCGGCAGAGCGGTTACCCTTGATAATATCATAATAAAAACAACTGATCATAACCACTCTGCCTTTGCAATGGAGATTGAAGTAAGGGAAACCTTAAATGAAATGAAAGAAATTGCATCCACCTCCAATGATTCTACAGGAACAATTTTAAGAGAGGTTGCACAGCATGTTCCCAGTCAGGTTGCTAGTAATATGCCTATTATTCCTAATTTGAGAAGAATTATACAAAGACAAAGGCAGGCAAGTAATATAAATACTACAACTCCTCAAACCTTTTCTGATATTGTAATTCCTGAGGAGCTGACTATTTCTTTTGCTAATGAACCATTCCTTTTGCATGATAACAAAAACCCTCAAAAACGTATTATTATTTTTAGTACATCCCCGTAACCTTGTGAAGTTAGAAAATTGTGAAATTTGGATGATGGATGGGACGTTTAAAAGTACACCCCATCCATTCACCCAAATGTATACAATTCATGGAAAAATTAACAATAATGTGATTCCCTTAGTATATAGTTTGCTACCAGATAAGCAATCTGCAACCCATACTGAATTATTATCAGTTATTAAAAACATTACCAAAAAAGTCCTAGGAAAATTATTGTTGATTATGAATTGACTATGATCAATGTGATCACTAAAACGTACACGGATACCCAAATTCAGGGATGTTTTTTCCATTTTTCCCAGGCATTTTGGCGTAAACTACAAAAAACATCCCTGGTTACCGATTACTCATCTGATAGCAAACTACAGTTTGAATTACAAAAATTAACTGCTCTTTGTTTTGTTCCTCCCGAAAGTGTAGACGAGTACTACACTGCTATTACTGAATCAGATTATTTTAATCAAAATGAAGACAAATTGGCACCCATTCTAAATTATTTTGAAGACACATGGATTGGACACCTAAGCAGATCAGGTCGCAGGAGGAAGCCATGTTACCATGTGGAGTGGTGGAACTGTTACACGAGCTGTTTAGAGGGAGAAGCAAAAACAAATAATGCCATAGAGGGATGGCATAACTCCTTCAACCATACAATTGGCAAACCACACCCTAACTTCTACTCATTTCTTGAAACTTTGAAGAAGGAGCAAAGTTTTCAAGAATTGAGAATTTCTCAAACATTAACTGGTAGCCTAAACCCACGAATTTCTACCAAATCAAGGGAAATGTCTGAGAGACTATTGGGTGTACTACAACAGTTTTCGTTGTGTGTGGCTCTAGACTACCTAGAAAATGTTGCTAACATTCTCCATTTCTAAAATATAACTTACTTTCCTGCTTTGACCTAAATTTATCCTAATACAAAATTCAATTGGCATTTTAATTTTTCTAAATCTTTTTTTCAAATTTTACGTTGGGTCACCCCACTTCTAATTACCTTTTTTTTTTATCTTTTCATCTATTTTCTCCCATATTAAAACCATTTGATCCAGTGTTAATAAACACAAAAATCCCCAAATTTACTCCTGTTCATCAATCAAACCATTCAAATTAATGACTTATATTTTAAAATGCATTTATAAATATAAAATGGAATATTTTTTTTCTTTCAAAATACATTTTCTTTTTGAAAAAGCTTCTTTATAAGCCATTTTTTTATAATATTCATTTGGAACACATATTCAGAAACAATTATTTTTGTTTGTTTAAAAAACAAAAAATAAATAAAATAACATTTGGAACTTTTTTGAAAGTAAAAATGTGGGAATAGAAATTTTTGACAAACACCATGTGTAATAAACTCTAAAGTTTTAAAACTTAGATGAACCAAAAAATCCATTTTCCACTTTGTCAAAATATCTTGCATTTTGTTGTACAGGAATATGCAAAGTTTTCAAAACTGAATGCCCTCCAAAATTTTTTGAATGTTCTATTTTTTTTTAATTTGTCTAATTCCTTCATAATTTTTATAATTATTTCTGGAAATCCAATTTCAAACTTTTAATTTTCTTATGAAACAAACAGTCCATTAAATCTAAATTATCAAAATTCCTTCTGGATATTGAAAATTATCCATGGAAAAGCACTTCTCAAAAGCAATATTATTTGCTAAAAAAATCTTTCACCTTATCCATGTTTTTTGAAAACCCAAAAACACAAAATTAAAAATCTGTAAATTAGTTTTTATATTTTTTCCACAAAATCCATCTTTTTAATTTTTCGAAAAAAAGGTACAGAAATAGCCAAATACCTATAAATGCTTCCTAAAATAACTCCTATCCAATCATTTTCTCACTATGTCTCCCTATCTATTTTTATAATAAATCTCTAAGAACATATTTTAGTATTTACCTTACACCTTTTATTCAAATTATATACTATTTCAGAAATAATTGTACAATTTCTACCTCCTAGCAAAACATATTCTCACTATATGTCCCTTGCTAGTTTGTAACACGTTTAAAAGTATGCCTAATACAAAACTTCTACCTCCTACCGAACAATTTTCTCACTATTTCACCTTTATTATATACCTAACACCATTTATTCAAATTATATACTATTACAGAAATAATTGTACAATTTCTACCTCCTAGCAAAACATATTCTCAATATATGTCCCTTGCTAGTTTGTAACACGTTTAAAATTATGCATAATACAAAACTTCTGCCTCCTACCGAACAATTTTCTCACTATTTCACCTTTATTATATTCAAAAAGTTCCAAAACGATAAAAATCAATATTTAATTAAATAAAACTCAACCAAAATCACATTGTAAATCAAAGAAGCTTTTTTACTAACTCATTGTATTCTATTTCTACCTTTCTATGCTATTAAAAGTCAAAAAGATATTTCTAAACAATGCATTTTCAAACATACAGTTGCGTTTCAAAAACATTAGTCACATAACATTTTTATTTCATCATTATCTATATTTAACATTAAATACAACAAATAACATTTCCCTATTATTTCTAACGACCCAACATAGTCATATTCTACTAACATTATCGGCGACATGCTGTTTTCACATAAATAACATTCTTTTTATAAACCGCAACCTCTCCTTATCCTTTCTTTACAATATATATGTACTTATTTTCGTTCTAATATGTTTAAATAAAGTAAAAAAGGGTTTCCTACCTGAGCGCAGATCAGCTTCCTGCTGCTTCCTCCATCGATGCTCTTCAAAATGGCCGCTTACGTGAACGTGAACGCGTCGACGTCATCTGAGCCTGCAAACATTGAAAAAGGACTATTTAATATCATATTTTAATTAACCTTTTTTTTTAAATGATATATATATAATTTATTTAAATTTGCAAAAATATGTATAAATTTACTTGTTATTTTTACTTCTTATAAATATTTTTGTAATAAAAATCAAAAAATTACAAAAATGTTGTATCTTTTTTTACAAATCTTTTAATTTAAACACAATCTTAAAAATTAATATTTAAACATGTAAAATACTGTTTTATTCTTCTTACCTCTATACTTATTCCATTTCTTTTCTTAACTTCTCAATTCATCCTTTTTCTTTACTTCAAAAGTCGTTCCGCGGGACCCATTGCTTCAATTCAAAAAATAAAAGAAGGACAGATGTTCCCATTACTTTCAATGGTAAAGCGTGGGAAAATCTTTTTAGTAATATAAAGGTACATACATTTTCAACATATTTAATTATGTAAAAAATTCTTAATGGCTCCAAAAAATGTTTTTAGTTTTTCAAAATTGTAATTTTATACAAATTAAAAAAAAAATGTATTAATTTATACAATGAAATAAAAATAATATAAATAAAATTCCTTGTAATTAAACATTTTAACTAATTCCAAATATATATTTTATTGCAAATAAAATATTTTTTAATAACAATAGTTTATGTACCCTGATTATTTTTTTTATTACATTTATTTATTAATTGTATTTAAATACGTTAAATATTTAATTAATAATGATTTCATTATTAACTAATTTATACATTAATACATGAGTATTTTTTTATAATATAATCCCTAAAATGTATAACTTATTAATAAATACCTGAGTATTAATTTAATTACAATATATTCCCAATTAATATATACATTAATACCTGAGTATTATTTTTGGATATAATCCCTAAATTTAAATATTTTTATTTACACCTGAGTGTTAATTTAAAAAAAACATACTCCATTTACATTCATATTAATCCTTTTATTATAAAATAATGTAATAATTCTATTTTAATTTATTAATAATTAACTTCAAAATCAATCTATTTATTTTACTAATAACAAAAAAAAAACAATATCACTTAATACTTACTTTCTATAGGCATTTGCGTTGGAAAGGCACTTGCGTTGTAAAGGCATTTGCGTTGTAAATGCATGCATTGTTAAAACATGCGTTGTAAAAGTACTTGCGTTATAAAAGTTGCGTTGTAAAGGTAGTGCGTTGAAAAAGTTGCGTTGTAAAGGATGTTTCCCCCCTGCTACCCCTATCCCCCCTCAATTGCTATCACCAGTACTTAATTTGTCAAATATTAAGTGGAGGTGCTCTAATTTTTGGGAGAACACACCCACTTCCCTGGCCTGCCCACTTCATCCTGTGGCCTCACCCACTTCCTTTTTTGGGTCAACCCACATCCACAAGCCTTAACACGTCAGAGTGGCTTCCTCACTCCTCGAGTTTCACAAGAAGCTTAAGTCCTGGCTCTTCATATAAGCACCTTGGCGCCTCACATCTACATACCTGCCCAAGTGCGTGGATACCCTCTCGGATCATTAGTGCGCTATACAAATTAATATAACATAACTTAATATAAAATATGGAACACCAATGACAACTTAAAAGTGAACTCAAATTAGGGAATGTGTGTAAATCTCAAAATACAGCTTTAGGAAAGGTCATTTGAGGACTTGAGGCAGCTTTACAAACTAAAGACAATGTGCTTGTACTGTGCTGTTTACAAGATAGGAAGGGATGAAGGAAGGAATATATTACAGAAAGCAACAAATGCAGATAGGAAAGGGAGTACTGGAGTGAGGAAATAGATAAGTAATGGATGAAAAAAGAAGGAAATAAGAAAAGAATGTGAAAGGAAGAAATGAAGGGATAGAGGGAGAAAGGAAGTGAATGATGTGTGATGGATGAATCGAAAGAAGACAGGAAAGGAGGAGGAAAAGCCGAAGAAAGGGTTGATGATAACAAAGGAAGAAATTAAAGAAGGGATGAAGGAAGAAGTAGGAAAAAAGAAAGTAAGGAACAACATAAGGAAGACAGAGGAAATGCACTAAGTGAGGAAAGAAGGATGGGGAATGAATGAGGGTGTAAAGAAGCAAGAATAGAAAGAAGAAAGAAGGGATGGCTAGAGGTGTTGAGAAAGAGAAAAAGGAAAAAGATGGAACAAAGGAAAGAAAGGAGGTCATGGGAATGGATACAAGAATGAAAAGTACTGGGTCAAGGTGGGAAAGAGGGAATAATGACAATTTCATAATGAAAAGAAATTGAAAAACAAAATATTAAAATTAATGTACGTGTCCTTATCGCACCATGTATGTTTGTAAAGCACATACTCAACAGAGGGAGCCTTAACACCAAATTAAAGATTTTGTCATCCAACTCAATGTCACTAATTGTATCGACCTCAGAAAGATGAAAGACCGAGTGCCACACCATTATTTAAAGTTATGACCGAGATCAAACACAAATTCCTGGAGTGGAGAAGCTATCAGTTGCATTACATTGGTGCAAAGGTCACCAATGCAAGTATGACAAATGGGCCTCTGTCAGTTGCCTCTTCACCCCGGGTCCAAGTGCCACTGCAGCCTGGAGCGTATTTCTGTCACTGGGTCTCTCGCAGAGTCAGTAATGAGCAGAAGGATATCAAAACTATATACGATTCATGAACTCAATACATACACCATAGATGTGTATCTTTTAAATGGGTGCTCGTTGCAAGGATTGTAACATTCCATATGTTTCAAGTGAATGTGACATGCACACTTTGTAAAGGAAAGAGGCAACCTTGAGCAAACTTTAAAGGGTTGTTTTATATGTTTATAGCCAGCTCCTCTACTGTCTACTGTTTTATTTTACATGCTGCAGAAAATGATCATTTGTCAGTTCAATGTATACATGAGACAGCCAAGATAAGGACAATGGAAATTGTGTAAATGTATTCATCATGTTCACAACAAAATGCACACCTCTTCAATGTAATTAATTTTAACAAAAGCACAAAATGAAATATTCTGGAGGCAGCCAACATGTGCTTTCAAGCCAAATGTACTATTTTGTTAAATATGTTCAACAATCCTAAAAGAAATTTCACACTATTTAGAGATCATCTGTTTAGCGGTGTCGCTGTGCTATGAAGTAAGTGAAGTACAGTGTTTTGCTACTATCAGACATCCTCCATGCTATGGTGGGGGTACCTCGCAATAGAAGAGTCTGGGAGTCTTTTCCTGAGCCCGTTACATAAGGATGGTCATGGAACTGAAGCACGGCAGACTGGGATGCAATCTGAGTCCCTTTCAGAGTCCCTGCAGAGTATGAAGGTATCATCACACAGTCTATATGAAATGCCTGCAGACCAGGAGGGTATCACAGTCAGTATCAGATTACAAAGACAGGAGAGTATCATAGTCAAAGTCGGAGTCTGCACCTTAGAGACGGAGGAGTCACATTCAGTAAGAGAGGCATGAAGACTAGGAGCAGGGTACCACCATCCATATCAAAAGCACCACACTTCAGGCTACACATTTCCAGTCCTAGCTGGATCTCGCTGATGGGGTTTCTGCTGGAAATGCAGAGTGGAGCATTGATGCCCCTCACAATCCGCATGCCTCTACCTTTACACCAGCTCTTAAGCCCTCCTCATGCCTGCTTCTCATATAATAATTAACATGATATCCCAGCATGATTGTGTGAAAATTCCAAGCTCACCCCGCACCCCATTACTGACGAGGTACTTCCCTGTGTGCAAGGCCAAAAAGGTTTTTCCTTCATAACTATGTTACATTGTTTTTAAAACTTTGAGCATTTTAGATACTGGCCCAAAGTATACAAAGTTTTTTTCAAAGCAACTAGTGAGGAAAATGTCCACTAAATTTGACTGACCAAATCCCACTTTTAACTTGAAAATTCTCTCACAAAACTTTTTTCTACATGGAAAACTTCAACTGCAAGCATAGAAAGTAGGTCCCACTCCCCCTGGCTATGTAGGAAATAATTAGTCTTGGGGTGAATTTACAAATATAACACGGAACACTGGTACACAGCTGATGAAAGAAAAACAGAATTTTGCCTGGAGTCGCATGTTCAGGTATTCTTGTTTCTCTGCCATCAGCCGTGTACCTACCAGTGTTCAGAGTTATATTAGTCTACAAAGCATTGACATGGGTCATTATGCTAAATATCTTTTTATTGTGTGGGGCCCATGGCTCGAGCTCTGCCTCCACTGCTGCTGGCTTTTAACTTTAAAAAAGATTTATCATGCTGAAAAAGTGAAAAGCCAGCAGCAGTGGAGGAAGAGCTGCAGTTGTGGGCCCCACACACAATAAAATATTATTCGACATAATGAGCAATGTCAATGCTTTCTAGAAATATGATACTGAGCACAAACAAGTACACTTGTCATGATTATTAGAATATTGTTATAAAGTGAATGTATTTACTGACCTGGACAGCCTTAATTAATCTGCGAGGGAGGCCTGCTGAGCAACACGCTGCCTGCTTCTGTCTTCGGCTGATGATAAGCCCCCTGCAGCTGCACAGCATGCTGGGCGGAATGCGAAGAAAAAGAAATTGGAAAAAGGAGGAAAAAATAATGAAATATTTAACCAATAGGGGACTGTTGATTCTCCTATTTTAGTGGCCTTATTTCACTATTACTACTGTTCCTTTAAAAAAAACATCACTATACACAGAGGACGTGACTACATATTTTATTTACTGTAATCACCAACCGGTTATTTTTCCATAAATTCTTTGTTTTTCTTTATCAAATTTATACACTATATACCATTATACATACCTATATACACAAATATATACAACACTATAGATACAAAACCACACCACAATTTATACACAAAACAATTCACAAATATTGTCTTTTTCACCCAACAAAAAATACTATTATAGTGTCCTCCTATTCAGTCTAGAAGATACACCTGGAGGTAGTCAGACACAAGTGGTTCTAGGAAAAGTTATACAGAACCTAAATGAAAATGTGTCAAATGGTTACAAATTCCAAAGACATTATAACATAAAGACTCCTCTGTAATGAAAGTGTCGACGCGGTCGCGTTTCGGCCTTCCAACCAATCTGGCCTCCTCAGGACAGGGTGATAAGAAACCTAGGAAAATATATAACAATATATACACTACATATAGTAACTAAACTGTCAAGTTCTCTGTACCCCATACCTCCTGAAACCAAATCCGTCACCCAAACAAACTGAATGTGCGTATACCAAATGCCACAAATTGTGGCAAAACCAATGTACAGCATCTCAAAAGGCCACAGTACCCAAAGAATATATCCAAAAACATGTGCACCGAAGATTAAGGAAGAGGGGGAGGGTGGGTGCGTGCGAGAGAGGAACAGAATGTCACAGTCCCATCACCTCAACACAAACTACATATTGACAACACTTACTCCTATAGCCACTCCAATTGCACCCTACGAAAAGCCTCACAATCGTGAGCAAACCTATAATAAATAAGAACAACAAGACAAGCAGGTCGGCAGGATATTAATAAAAACAAACCCACAAATGCACTTAGGAGAATCTCACTGTAAACCAAAATCCCCGTATCTCCTACCTTAATGAGCAACTTGCTTCGTTTTATTCCAAGTGCCCAAAGGCGGAGTATGGACGCAGGAGGGTCGTTAGAGAATCCTTACAGGGATCCTGCTCCACAATCGCAAATTAGTAATGTCCCTCACGGCTCAACTCTAGAAAAAACAACAAACACTTCCTAAATACAACAAACAAAAAATGTATTACCAGACTAACGCGTAAGGGACTCAATTCCGACCCAGCATGGGACATATCTAACAAAGAAAACACGCATCATGGTGACGCTGTCTCACCTTCTCTTACTGTAGTTCCACTATTTCTCGTATTCCATAACGAATGGGCGCCATTCAGGTAAACCAATTACCAACAGGTCTCTGGCAGCCCGCGAACTCAGTATGCTGGGCGGGCCACAATCAAAAACAATGCTTATTGGCCTGAATCTGGTGGGCACACACTTGAAGATTCGCCACAGAGGGACGGGCGGGCTATTAATATATTTTACAATCATTCATTGGTAGCTCATGAACGATTGTAAAAGGGGGTGTGACGGTGACCTTTAAAATATATTTTACCTGCACGCAGTTACGTGCGTTCATCACCAGGGAGGCTGAGACCCTACTCTGAGCTTAGTGAGCAGCGCACAAACTGTAAGTTTTACCCATATTGCGTGTAGAGTAGAGACTATAGCTTAGACACGTCCCTGAGAAATAAGTGCCGGTGCTAAGCACCGGAAAGCACCAACACAAATTAAGCACACACGGCAGCGGGACACAAAAGTAGACCCCACGTAACCCGTCCAACAGAGGTTCCTGGAGGCCTTTGACTGTGGGGCCTTGAGTTTGCCTGGGAACTTCTCACCTGACCAGCTGGTGAGATTGCTAGAGGGGGTCCAACAGAGACTACGCTCCAAATGTGACTTCCTTTGAGGCGCCTTGAGCCACAGCTAAATTCAACTGTATACCAGGGGGCTCAATACCGTTTAGACCTATCGTGGGACGTCTGGATGAGACACACAGATGTTTCATCACCCACCACCCAATCCCACGCCATACCACCACATTAAGCACTACTCCCAGGTGACTGTTAGTGAGCAAAAGCTGTCGTGGAATGGGTTGGGTATGACAGAATAGGGGGTGGATTGATTGTGCCTCTTCGCTACCATGGCTGTGATAAACCCACGATCCTTGTGTTTGGCCTTACGCAGGCCCTTATGGTTTCTTAAGAACCCGGAGTCTATCAGGCACGTAAGATTGTAGAAACATTTCAGTAATGTGGGCATGGCGGCTTGGGCCCTAAAGACCAGACGCAGCGTATCCTGCAGGTTCCCGAGGCAACAGAGAAGTGTCCTGATATGGATACAGCCATGACCAGCTCTGATGCTGGCCCCTTTGCAGATCAAAGAACATGCCCAACGTTCCTGCTATGAGCTGGATTTAAACTTTGGATAGCCGCTTTGATATGTTAGACACAACCAAATGATGGACTGAATGCTGAATAAATCATACATTCATCCCCAGTCAAAAGATCTGGGTTAAATTAATTGTTCTTTTGCTTGCCATGCCAACCCAGTCATATGCAAATCAGTCTTGACCCTGTGCCTCATAGGAACAGTCCAGACTGAACTGCCAAGCCAGGCCCTCACTGGACCGGAAACAAGCATCCTGGGACCGGTTTCTGGGTATTACACTTCATCAGCCATGCTAGCTTGAATCCAGTGGCAAAGTCTGGGCATACCCATCCCACTTAGGGTGAAAAGTGCTACGCATACAAATGATGGACGGAATGCTGAATAAATGATAAATTCACCCCCAGTCAAAAGATCTGGGTTAAATCCATTGTTCTTTTGCTCACCATGCCACCCCATTTTAGACCCCGCCATATGCAAATCAGCCTTGACCCAGTGCCTCATAGGAACAGTCCAGATCCAACTGCCAAGCCAGGTCCTCCCTGGACCAGAAACAAGCATCCTGGCACCAGTGTCTGGGTATTACCATCTCCTTGTGTTTGCTTTGTTTACCCTAAGTTGGCAGGGTATGCTCAGACGTGGGTCCCTTGCTCATTTGCCACTGGATTCAAGCTAGCCCGACTGATCAAGGGTGCTACCCAGAAACCGGTCCCAGGATGTTTGTTTCCGGGTCAGGGAAGATCTAGCTTGGCAGTTCGGGCTGGACTGTTCCCATGAGGCACAGGGTCAAGACTGATTTGCATATAGCTGGGTCTAATCTGAGGTGGAGAAGTGAGCTAAACAATTATGATGGATTCAATTCAGATCTGTGACTGGGGGTGAGTGTCTGAAAAGTTTCAGCACTCCATCCATATTCTCCTTGTGTTTGCTTTGATACATTAGACAAGCACTTGGACTCTCTCGGGGTCAAAATCAAGGTACATGACAAGCGACTGGACACAGTTGAGGGGAGTGTGTCCGAATTGGAGGATGGCTCTGCTCAGTCGGTCCACAGATTCGAAAGCTTTGAAAAGATTCTTAAAGATGTGGCAATTAAAAATGAGAATTTAGAATCGAGCAGCAGACGCAATAACCTTCGTATCCTAGGTGTGCCAGAGCCATCCAACACAGGTCGCATATATCAATTTGTAGAAAATATGTTAACTAATCTATTTGGCAGAGAAGCCTTTACCTCAGCTTTCATTGTAGTTTGCTAGGCCAAAGGCCTAACCTGGCTGTCCCTAGACCCATAATTGCAGGTCTCTTAAACTTCCGCACAGAGACACAGCTTTGTGCCACGCTAGGTAGAAAGGCGCACTTAATTGACAGGTATCTACATTATCCATGTACCCTGATATTATAATCATCGTACAAGAGGCTAGAATACAATGGTGTCAAGGCCATGCTGCGGAACCTGGGACTCCGGTATGGGCTATTGTCCCAGGCACGACTTCGTTTTGACATTGATGGTCGCCATCAGCTGTGCAAGAATTCTGTAGAGGCTATAAAGGAGGGGGCCACAAGAGCAGCAAAGATGCAACCAGATCCTCTCCCCCTCATAGTGGCTCTGTTGCCAGCGTGGAGCTTTTCTCTTCTGAATGATGTGGAAGCAGGGTTCTGATCTTCGATATATCTTGCAAATTACACTGCTCTGTTACCGATTTTGGACTGTCATTCGGCGAATTCAGATAGGTATGAAGACAGGTATTCGGAGTGGCGTTGCCACCTCCTAAGTGTTTAGCACATTAAGTTTGCATGAAATTTATAAATTCGTTTGCATATTCATTTATTGCAATATGGTATTGTTTGTTTGGGGATGATAACTGTCTACTTAATGGGGTTGTTCCCTGCACTATAGAAGCAGGGATGGGTGTGGGGGGTGGGAGGGGGGTTTTTCTATTCATGGCTGCATTTACTGCCGGTCCATTTTCCTAGTTGCATATTATGCCACAGTCATGCCGCTTTTACTTTTTTACCATTGTCTACTGAACCAACATGTCAGTCATAGATAACTTATCCACCTCCTCCAACCTCAAACTTATCACTTGGATTGTTAGGGGGTTGAACAATGCTAAGAAAGGGAGAAACGTACTACACAATTTACAATGACATATGATTGATATTGCAATCTTGCAAGAGACCCACCTTCCTAGAACTGATGTCACCTCATTTGCTGCAACCTGGGGCCCACATAGGTATTTTGCGCGATACAGCTCTTATGAATGAGGTAACGCAATTCTAATACACAAACTCCTGCCATTCCAACTACACAAAGTAGATAATGACATGGACGGGAGATATACCATGGTAACAGGGCAATTGATGGACCACCATATAATAATAATAATAATAGGCATTCTTGTAGAGCGCAATGGTGACGCACAACGGCGTGTCCCCGCGCTAAGATGCGAGCGTGTTCAGAGGAAGATCAGAGGGGAGGCCCGCTATCTGGCAGAGAGAAATGTTTTCAGCTCAGCCCTGAAGATAGACTCTGATGGTTCCAGGCGCAGCGCTACCGGGAGTTTATTCCAGCAGGATGCGGCAAGGTACCTAAAGGATCTGCCACCCATCCTCGCTTTGGACACCTTTGGAATAGTTAGGCGCCCTGAGCCAGAGGATCTTAGCGTACGGGATGGCTCGTATAACATTGGTGAATATATACGCTCCTAAAATAGACTGCCCTGAATATTTCCATGACGTGCATTCCCACATTCTGAAAATGGAGGCTGAATTTATCTGCATGGGGGAGCGACTTCAATTTATTACTAGACCCAAAATTCGACAGGTCATCCGCGACTTCGGATACGAAATAACGATCATGACGTGCCCTAGCTGATCTCTCTGTGAATGCCTTGGTCTGTGTGATGCATGGTGACAACAACATCCAACCACCCCCGCATATACGGACTGCGCTGCCCAGTATGATACCTGGCACCGGGTGGATTATTGGTTACTCACCCTCAATCTGCTTACCTGGTACAAAATGATCCACCTGCTTCCTAGAACGTACTCTGATCATGCACCAGTGGTTTTGGAGTTCTTAATTCCTAGGCATGAGGGCGTGGAGAGGCAGTGGAGTTCCCTGGCCGTACATTACTTGACGACCTCTTCCGGGCAGAGATTCAGGTTGTCATTGAAGACTATTTTGAACTCAACATGGGCTCTGTCTCTACTTGTGCGACGCTTTCGGAGGCCTTCAAAGCCTACATCTGTGATGTATGCATTTGTAAACATGCAGGGGTGTTAAAAGACCTTAGGGCCACGATAGCGAGCATTGAGCGGAAGTTAGAGGCGTTATATAGAGACCCAGCCATACAGCCAAATACAGTGGGGTATAACACCCAACTGACCCTCTTGACAGAATTGAGGGGAAGCAGCCGAAAGGGAGACACACTTTTTGAGTAAGTACACCACTGGCCGCTGCTATAGGGAGGGAGATAGACCAGGGCACACCATAGCTAGACTTTTAAAAGCGCAAACAGGACGAGCCTACCTCACCGAGATTCAGACCCCTGATGACCGGATTCTTACAAGCACACTGGCCATTCGCGACAACTTCTCATCAAATTATGTTAATCTGTAGAGACGATGACGGTTCGGCTCAGGAGACCTATCTGTCTGAGATTGCGATGGCCTGGCTGGAAGTTTTCATGCAAGAGTTCCTTGCAGAACCTTTTTCTACAGAAGAGATCTGGAGTGCGATTGATGCCATCAATGGATCCACTGCCCCTGGGCTGGCTGGCGTTTCAGGGGATTTTCACAAGGCCTACAAAGAACTGCTGGCCCCGCACCTGCTTAAAGTCTATAACGAGGCTTTAGAACATGGCGAGCTGCCCCTCACACTGTGTGAAGCGGTAATAATACTGCTACCCAAACGGGGAAAGATCCGTACTTGGGTGGGTCATTTAGACCCCTTTCACTCCAAAATGAAAGGGGGGCAGAAGCCACTATACACCAGAGTTTTTTTTTGTTTTTTTGGGAGTTGGCCTTAAGGGCAAGGGTTGCTCCCCTTTTACAGGGGTGAATATTTAATTTATACTGTTAGGCCCCACAAGTGAGGCACCATTTTTATCGGGAGACCTGGGGGAACGCTTGGTGGTAGGAAATTTGTGTGAGCCCGGTGATGCCACACTTTCCCACACAAAAATGTGTGAAAAAACAGATTTTTTCAGCTAAAATTGAGGTTTGCAAGGGATTCTGGGTAAGGAAACGTTGGGGGATCCATGCAAGCCATACCTCCTTGGAAGCCCCCGAGTGTTTAGTTTTTAGAAATGTGTGGTTTTGGTAGGTTTCCCTAGATGACCACCGAGCACGGGGCCAAAAACCCAGGTGACCCCCCCTTGCAAAAGCAAGTGGTTTTGACAGAGGCAATTTTGATGTCGCCTCACTACGTTTTGGGCCCTTGCCTGTCGCGGGAACTTGGGCCTCCCACACAAGTGAGGCACCATTTTTATCGGGAGACCTGGGGAAACACTGGGTGGTAGGAAATTTGTATGAGCCCGGTGATGCCACACTTTCCCAAACAAAAATGTGTATAAAAACTGATTTATTTCAGCTACAATTGAGGTTTGCAAGGGATTCTGGGTAAGGAAACGTTGTGGGATCCATGCAAGCCATACCTCCTTGGAAGCCTCCGGGTGTCTAGTTTTCAGAAATGTGTGGGTGTGGTAGGTTTACTTAGATGGCCGCCGAGCACTGGGCCAAAAACTCAGTGACCCCCCATTGTAAAAGCAGGTCGTTTCAAAATGAGCAATTTTGATGTCGCCTCACTAAGTATTGGGCCCTTGTCTGTCGCGGGTACTTGGGCAACCCACACAAGTAAGGTACCATTTTTATAGAGAGACTTGAGGGAACGCTGGGTGGTAGGAAATTTGTGTGAGCCCGGTGATGCCACACACTTACCTACACAAAAATGTGGGGAAAAAAATGATTTATTTTCAGCTAAAATTGAGGTTTGCAAGGGATTCTGGGTAAGGAAACGTTGGGGGATCCACGCAAGCCATACCTCCTTGGAAGCCCCCGGGTGTCAAATTTCCCAAAATGTGTGTGTTTGGTAGGTTTTCCTAGGTGCTGGTAGAGTCAGGGTTCACAAACTACAGCTAGGCACTTTGCCAAAAAAAGGTCATTTTTCACTGCGAAATTGAGATATGACCACATTGCGTTTTGCACCGTTTCCTGTCGCGGGCACTAGGCTAACCCACTCAAATGAGGCACCATTTTTCTCGTAAGACTTTGCGAAACGCGGGCTGCATGGAAATTTCTGGATCCATGCAGATTCCAGAACTATCCAACACAGAAAAGTGGGGTAAATGGGTTTTTTTGGATAATTTTTTAGGTTTGCAAGGGATTCTGGGTAACAGAACCTGGTGAGAGGCAGTCAAGTTACCCCATCCTGGATTTCACTGGGTGTCTAGTATATAAAAAAGTACAGTTTTGCTAGGTTTCCATAGGTGCCGGCAGAGCTAGGGTTAAAAAACGACAGCTAGGCACTTAGCCAAAAAAGGGTCATTTTTCACTACGGAATTGAGGTGTGACCACGTTGCGTTTTGTGCCATTTCCTGTCGCAGGCAGTAGGCCGATCCACACAAGTGAGGTACCATTTTGCTCGAAAGACTTTAGGAAAAGAGGGAAGGGTGGAAATTTGTAGATGGACGCAGATTCCAGAACTTTCCAGCACAGAAATGTGGAGAAAATGTATTTTTTGTCAATTTTTAAGGATTGCAAGGAATTCTGGGGAACAGAACCTGGTGGGAGGCAGTGAAGTCACCCCATCCTGGATTTCCCTGGGAGTCTACTTTTCAAAAATGTAGAGGTTTGCTAGGATTCCCTAGTTGGCAGCAGAGCTAGGGTTCCAAAACGAAAGCTAGGCACTTTGCCAAAAAAGGGTAATTTTTCACTGCGAAATTGAGGTGTGACCACGTTGCGTTTTGCGCTATTTCCTGTTGTAGGCACTAGGCCGACCCACACAAGTGAGGTACCATTTTTCTCATAAGACTTTGGGGAATGTGGCGTAGGTGGACATTTGTAGATCCATGCAGATTCCAGAACTTTCCACCACAGAAATATGGAGAAAATTTGTTTTTTTGTCAACTTTTTAGGTTTGCAGGGGATTCTGGGTAACAGAACCTGGTGGGAGGCAGTGAAGTCACCCCATCCTGGATTCCCCTCGGAGTCTACTTTTCAAAAATGTATAGGTTTGCTAGTGTCATATAGTTACCGCTTGCCTATATACCGTGTTAAGTTAGCATGAGCTTATTAAATGTTTCAACGCCATTTTACCTTTGGCTGCTTCTGCACACGACACATAATTGTTGTTTTAGCTTTCAGCCTAGAAGAGCGTTGTGATCTACACGAGAATAATATGTTATTGCTCTGATATCAGCTTTGCTTAGTAAACTGTGTCTGTACAGTGAGTGCTGAAGCCTTCAAGGATAACTCGACACAGTGTTGTTGTTAGGTCTGATCTTCGCACCTTCCTAGACATAACATAAATGCAGCTGCTGCCAAAATCTGGCTTTAGGCGCGTTTTATATTGCTTTGCATACAGCACACGACACACACTTGAGGCTGTTTCGCATGCAGAGAGCTGGTGGAAGATGATGTGATCCCTTCACACTAGGATCTTGAGGTATGGGGCCGCCCTGCTAAAACCCACTGAGACCTTCGTAGATATAATATAATATGCTAGATAGGGAGGGTGAGAATTATGTGTTGTTGAACCCTATTCATTTCAGCATATTTAGTATTGTTATTGTTATTGTTAGTTTAGATTTGTAACTCGCTCAATCACCTACAGGCCTCTAAGCGCATTGGAAATAGATGTTGTTACAATAACTTAGCTTCACTCCTCCGAGAGACACCACTACAGGCCTATTATGCCTGTATGTTGTCACCTTCTGCATTCTATGGACTAGTAACTATGCTGATAACTTTGCTTCTTATAATATGTTTGCTTGTATTATCTAAGATACGGCGTTTGAGAACACTGCATTAGTAAATAAATATTTTAAATATGCACGCGTCCTCATTTACTCCACGTTCTGGTTTGAAATGATTGTATAGCGAAAGAGTGCTCATGTATTTCAAGTGACCTGAGGTATTCTAAGTACATGTTCTGGTTTGTCTGAATATTTGTGGTGTGTAATGACCAATGAGACACTGTAGCTAGCTCGGTAAGGGGATTTTGGGTACTAAGGTGAGTTTTGGCACACCCTAATTCACTGAGGTTCCACATTTCTATGCACAGTTTTGTAGGAGAACGGAATCCCTGCTAAATGGTGCCCATACATTGGTGGTCTTATTTCATGACATTCGAGTAGTACATCATTCAATCCTTAACCCCTTCATTGTCGTTTCCGGAAAACGGTGGTGTCGGAAAAAACCTACCTATTTGTGTAATAGGTCTTTCAAGCTTGAATCTTTCTAAACGGTTTCCTTGAATTACTACCCAGTTGTGCTACAGAGTTTACTTTGTCTGTTTTCCTCTCTGTGACTTCATGGCTAATGCCGTGGACATTCGGCAACATAGTCGCATTGCGGTGCGCAATCATTTGCAGAATTATAATGTCCCTGTGGATGGCATGGCCGTGATAATGGTGGTGAGTGCGGAGATAGCTTACCCTTACGAAATCTTTTATTCGTGGGTGACGTTCCCGGCAGTGGACCGCACTTCAGGTTTGTTCCACAGGTACACTCCCACCTCTGTGCCGAATGAGTACACACCGTACCGGGCACAGGAGGTACCTATTGATACTTGGCAGCATCGCGTTTGGTTTGGTGGCGCCCTCCCCCATTCTTTGACATGTCCATGTCCATGTTCTTTGTCCATTCCAGGCGCAAATTTGCCTGTTTTGGCTGGATTTACTCCTCATCCTCAACACGGCAATTGTACCGTTGTTGAACTTCGTAGACTACATGTAGTCTCCATTAGCGTTATTCAAGCGTTGGTACAATACATAACCCGTAATCTTCCGGGTGGGGCCACGGGAGGCGCGGCGCTTCCTGCGGGACAGGGTGGTATGAAGCTCAGTCCCGTGATGGTCAATGCTGTAATGGGCAAGCGTCCCCAGGATAAGGATGAATTTCCTTTCTGGCTTGCCGAGAAATTTGATCAGCTGTAAGCAGTATTTCCTAACACGACCCCTGGTGAAAAACACAGGATTCTAACAATTAGTTTACCCAAAGACTTTGCACCTGAAATCGGTGACTGTGAGACCTGGGGTAGAACTTTTGCGGTGGTCTATGCGAGGTGCTACGGCACTCCGTCTATGACTGTCCTGCCTGTGGTCCTTAAGCGTGTTCAAGACGAAAACACGGACCTGAGGCTGCGGTTGAATTGGGCATGCGCCTGTGTGGCACCTTTGATGTGGTTTACGATCTAATACTTGCTAATGTCAAGGAAGATGCAGTGAACTTTCAGGTTGCCAATGCTTTGCAGGCGATCCCCGATGCCGAAAAACCCCGTCAGTTTGTGTGGATTATTGTGGCGGCTTATAAAACCGTGGGTCGCAATAGTAGGGGTCTCAAGCTTTTTCCTACTAAAGAGAAAACGCAACCCCAAGGGCAGAAGTCTGACACGGACGTTCAGCCCAAGTCCAAGAAACAAAATTGGCCTACAAAACAAAAACAGGGCAAGCAACAGAAACAGGAATCTCATCCTGCGTCTCCCGTGCCTTCCCCCACATAACGTGTTTATGACTTGCGCGATCGCTCAAAGATTAAATCACCCGATCGATTTCAGGTTTCTGATCAACGCTCTCCTCGTTCTTTTCAGGAGTCATCGGCCTCGTGGACCGGTGGTGGAGGAGGCAGAAGGGGTCGGGGTGGCCAGCAAGGACGTGACCAGCCCCGCCCAAAAGTCGGTGCAGGAAAGCAGGACGGCTCTACGCCGAAATGACCCCAGTTTCAAAAGAAGAAGGTTGCCGCTTTAACAGCGAGATATGCCACAGATAGTGAGAACGCGGCTTCGGAATCTGACATGGGCTCTGACCTTGCTGGACAGCGCGGCAGAGATTACCATAGTGCAAGAGGCCCTGCGTCCACTACTGAAGGTAACAGCGACTGACCATTATGTTGTAGTTGAAACAGCTGACACTAGAGTTGCTCCCTCTGACAGACTTTATGAAATTGTCCTGTTAATCGAAGGTGACATACAGCCTACCATAAAAGGGATATTTTGGGAAAATCTTTCGTCTACGTACGACATTTTGTTATCGGAGGCTGACTGGCCCTCACAATTTGTACTCGCAGCTCCGCGAGGGGAGGAGGTGATCCTCCCTAGTTTTGCGCACACAGTCTCGAAAGAGCATGCGCTGAACTTTGCAGAAGAGTGTGCTAAGGCTCTAGCGCCAGCTCTGTACCATACACACTGTGGTTGGGAGTAATTTTGCCCACACCACGAGATTCCTTTGCGGTCTCAGCCACAGCCTCAACCTCAATATCCCATTCGACGTGAAGCTAAGGCTTCCGTTGCGGAAATCCTTGAACAAAGAATATCAGGGATGATTGAAACATGTGTGTCACCAATGAATAACCCTCTGTTTACTGTGACCAAGCCAGAAGGTTCTTATCGTTTGGTGTTGGATTACCGACATTTAAACTCGCATTGCCGTACCTGTGCAGTACAGAATACTCACGGCTCTGCCTTGGTGGATAGTCTAGTGCGTAAGCGTTTTAAGACCACGCTTGACATATCTAACGGTTTTTATGCCGACCACTTGGATGGTCTAAGTTCCCAATGGACCTCCTTTACTTGCGGCGGTGTCCAAAAACAATTTCGGCGTTTGCCTATGGGCTATAAGAATAGCCCTGGGATTTTTATTGCCCGCATAGTCTCTCTTTTAGAGAGAGTCGACCCTGATGCTTGCTCTTATGTGGATGACATTTATCTCACAGACGACGAACTTTGGGAGCATCTGTGTTGCGTTGATCGCTTAATTTGTAGCTTTGCAGACATGGGTTACAAATTCAATTTTTCAAAAAATCGCACATTGCAGAATATACAGTGTTGTTCCTGGGCTACGAGCTCAACAATGAAGGTAGAGGATTGGCTCCTCACTTCCTGGAGAAATGCGCACAATTGCGCGCACCGACAACTCTGAAAAAATTGCAGTCTTTACTGGCTTTTTTTAATTTCGGGAAGACATACATTCCGGAATATGCCCAGCGTATCAAGCCTTTGTATGCTTTGATACAACCAACTTTTTCCAAATCATGCTGGCTGCCTGAGCACTCAGCTATTCTGCAATCCTTGCAGGCTGATCTGCTCGCTTCTAAATTCTTACTGACTCGTGACAACCACACCAACCTGGTGATAAGAATCATCCCTGCGTCGGTGGGTTTCACATACCTGACTTTTAATGAAGGAGACACAGTACACAGTACACAGTACACAGTACTAGGGCCCTCACCGATACCGAGTGACAAAGTAAAAAGTCTCGGAATCAAGATTGACAATGAGCTGTCACTGGCCAGTCAGATCTCCTCAGTAGTAGGGATGTGTACTGGCTTGATCAGACAGTTACGAAAGTTGGCCCCCCTCCTTTCCTTTTCCGCACTCCGTAAGGTAGTCTCCGCCACCATCGTCTCGAGGCTAGATTATGGAAACGCCCTTTATCTAGGCCTACCTAAAATCTTGATTAACAGATTGCAGGTGGTCCTGAATGACGCCGCGCGTCTGATCTTCAAGTTACCTAGAAGATCCCATGCCTCTCCTTTACTACTTAAGCTACATTGGCTTCCCATTGAACAGAGGGTGGAGTTCAAGAGCCTTTGTACAGCCCACAAGGCCATCTATGGGCAAGCACCTGCGTACATCAAAGAGCGCTTGGAGTAGTACATCCCCAAGCGAGTCCTGCGGTCTGCCGAATCCCAGCTTTTGGTCTGCCCGCGGTATAAGTTAAAAACCAAAGGAGGTAGGTCTTTCTCGGTTCTGGTTCCGCAGATCTGGAACAACCTACCAGAATCACTTCGGAAAGAAGCGAATCTCTTGCGTTTTAGGAAGTTGTTAAAAACCTTTTTATTTAGGGAGGTACTTGATCCAGATAAAAAAATCTTATATGCTCCTGTCTCTCTTCTGTCTTCATGCACGGTTGTTTGCTGTCTGGTTTGAGCGCCTAGAGACCTGTAGGTGAGTTGGCGCTATAAAAGACTAAGTTAACAATAACAATAACAGTACCTATTGCTTACAAGTCACACTTGTACACTTCGGCTGAAATGCGATTTTCCACTGTGGAGAAAGTTTTAACAGCTGTACAGATGGCGATTCTTAAAGAACGTGCTCTGTCACAGGGAAAACGCATGTTGGTTGTTACCCCGTGTCCTGCCTTGGAGGCAGTCACGAAAGCCAGTGTACCTAATTCAAAAGCTTTGCACCCTCAGTGGATACAATGGGCTGCTTCCTTGACGTCCCCGGATGTCACGTTTATTTTTGACGCCTCATTAAGGTCGCAGGAGTATTTACAGTATGAATTCGTTCATCCAGCTCCTTTAGCTATGCGACCTTTGGAGGATTTCCATTGCATCATTTACACTGATGGTTTGGCGCAGGTTGCGCATGGCTCTAAACACGCCTACGTTTCCGCATGCGCCATTTTGGTCGGTGCCATGGTGAATGATGAGTTCAAGTCCAGAGTCGTGCACACGCAGACTCTAGGGGACTGCACCGCACAATTGGCGGAGCTTCAGGCTCTGATGCTTGCATTGGAGTACGCGGATCCTAGTGTGACAACTCTTATTGTGAGTGATTCCTACTGCTGTGTCCAGTCTTACAATGAAAGCTTGTTCTTTTGGATTCAAAATGACTTTCGTGATTCCAAGGGTAGCACACTAAAACATAAAATGATCTGGGTTCGAGTGGCTGAGCTTAATGAGCAGTTGCCACTTGTGTTTGTGATTCATACTCTCGGCCATCAGCGTGTTGGAGTTCACGCTGTTGGTAACTCGCTTGCTGATGAGGCGGCAAAATCTGCAGTATCGACATATTTAGTTGCAGCAGTTACATGGTCTAAAAGTAAGATGGATGATGATATCTTGGCGGCTGTTGCTGCCACTAAGAAGGGAGGTAAATATCCTGCGGGGTTCCCTGCGAAGTACACATACCACTTAAGTCCCGATAAGGTTCCTTATGGGAAAATACCCAAAGTTGGGGAGAGGTTGATTCCCAACTCGGACCGCAGGAATACATTGATTACAGCGGCACATGAAGGTGTAGCGTCTGCGCATGCGGGCGTCTCGGCCACTGTATCTCAATTACAACAGCGTTTCTGGTGGCGAGGACTGTACAAACAGACGCGCGATTATGTCCTTCAATGTGACATTTGCCAGCAGATTAAGCCTTCGACTGCTGCACGTCCGCCACAGACACAGTTGTACATATCTAATAAACCACTAGGATGTGTTTATTTGGATCACTGCGGTCCTTTTTCTTCTGATACTGCGTATAAGTACATCTTAGTAGCAGTTGATTAATGCACACGCTTTGTGTGGGTCTGGCCCTATCGCAGCGCTGATTCACGGACTGTCATAAGAGATTTGTGTGTCTTTGTAGGGATTTTTGCCTGTGGTACCTTCCATTCGGATCAGGGTCCTGCTTTCGCCTCTAAGGCGTATAAGTATGCTATGATTTCGATGGGGGTCCAAGTCAAGTTTTCGTCTCCGTACAGGCCTGAGGGTAACAGTGTAGTGGAACGAATGAACCATGACTTAAAGCAATCATTGACAGCTCGAGTTATAGGCACTGGCAGAAACTGGCTGGCCCATCTCAATGGCGTGCAGCGTGCTCTTAATAATCTCCCTAGAAGGTCTCTGGGTGGGCGGACCCCATACGAAATGCTCTTTGGTATCAAGATGTTTGTCCCGGACCTTGACGGTCTAGACTGTGTGGCCCAAGCCACAGCCTTTGACGTAGATGAACATTGCAATGTTTTACAGGATCTACAAAAGACCAGAGACAGTCTTGCAAAGGAACATTTCCCCTCCACATCGGATGATGCGTTGCAGATCCCGGTAGTTGGCTGGCTACCCCAAGTTGGAGAACTGGTTCGAGAGAAGATCGATAACAAGAAAGAATTTGGTCCTTTCTATCGAGCTCCAGTTCCTGTGCTTGGAGTGAAGGGCACAAGAACAGTCATTTTCCCACCGCTTCCAGGTCGTAAGGAAAACAGGTTTATCTCAATTGACAATTTCAAAATACACAGAGTGGCCGATTCTTCTTAGTATGACCTCGGCAGTCTCCTGTCCTTCGATTGTGAGAAATTCTGTTTTGGCCACTGCTTCCAATCCTGAGCCAGAAGTGGCCATCGAGATGCCTACTATTTCCAGTCATTTATTAAGTACTTTGCCAGGTACTAACGTTGATGAAATTGATTACACATACCCGACTGACTTATCGAGGCCTGATTTGCAAACACGTTTGGCCACAGAATCCTGATTTTCTTTTGACACTGTTTCTCATAACTCAAAAAAGCCCTCACGTTTTGCAATTTATGGCAGTTTATTTAAAAAACACTTTTTAATTCCCCCTTGGACATATATTTGGTTGGTACTTTTTACAATTTACCTTTTTATGTCAATTGGTTTTGTGTTCTATTTTTTTCGAATCGTCAATGGACACTATGTCGAGGAGAGAACATGCATTCGACATCTAAATGGAACTTTGGCCCCCTTTCCTCATCGCATTCAGCACACAGACTGAAAAGAGACTTGACTTTTGTTAACATCACTGCTTGGCCTGTCCTTGATGGGATTGTGTGGGATGCCGTTAAATTTCAAATCCATGGCCCTACTGAGGTTGTTAATGTCCCTAATGTGCTCAGGGTAAACATGGGGGATGTAGTAAAACAAAACATACGTTCTGATGATTGGGATGTTCAGGCCGTGGAGGCTTTGTTTTCTGATTTGAAATATTATGCTGCCTTTGATGCTGAGGATTTGTACTTAGAATCTGCTAATTATGGTGATTTATTTTGCTTCCAACATTTTGGCAACCATTTTCTGCATAAGACTAATTCCAGAAGGAATACTGTAAATTATACACAGTGGGAGCATTGCCCAGCTCCTTTACAAGGCAGTTTGAGTACTTTTTTGAAAAAGTACACATATTTTACTGACTTTAATCAGTCCAATCCCGCTTCTTTTTATTTTAAATTGACAGAGAAGTCCATGTCCAAGGTTAATCTTACCGATACTAAGTTGTTGTACTCGAAGTCCTTTCTAGACAGGTTGGCTGTTGAAGGCTACGAGTTATGGAAGGAAACTGTTTGGGGTTCTAAAAGCTGGCAGGTGCAAGGCACTGAGGCTTTGCACCGAGCATGTCTCATCCCAAATCATATGTTGTTTTTGAATTCTACCATTTCGCAAACAACATGCTTTGGATTGGCTACTTCTAAAAAATTAAATACACCTACCGTCCCTGATTTAAAAGAATATTCTGGTTGGAGTAATAATACACAGTTTTTCATTAGGGAATTGCAAACTCTATTGCATAATTCGTCCTTTAACATATCCAGTTTGGATCTAAATGGTTGGCTGATGTGGCACAGAAGTTCTGATTTATGCTAACGTCGTTTTCTGGGCTTAGCTGAAGGATTTACACAAGTCAGGCCTGATCCCCGTTTTGATACTGACCATTCTGTCACCACTTATTCAGTAGGCAAATTATGTCAGAATTGGCTGAAACATTCTACATTGGCTGCGGTTAAACTACATCTATCCAAGCTGACTGATGATGTGGATTTAAATGATTTCATAAAAGGCCCGGCTAGTGGTAGATCTAAAAGATGGATATATGCGATTTACAATGAAATCTGGAAAACATCACAAATTGAGGCGGCTACACGCCTTAGAGCTATTGATCAAGCTAATTTAGAAAAAGTGCTTGCAGTTGTAGATAATAGCATTAACATGCTTTCTTCCCGCATTTACACGTTAGATAATATTGTGTCTTCTGTTGTTGATATTGTGTAAGATGAAGTGTCTGTGTTATATCATGGTCAAAATCAATTGCGTTCCATTATGCAATTTGCGTGGACCCTGCAGACGCTTAAGTCGGGGAAGGTGCCTTGGAAATACATGAACGTCACCTCCTCTCTTTGCCCCTTTTAATATGACTGACAAGCAGCGCTTACTTTCAATGAAAGATGCCTCTTTTTCTATGTTACACATTGAAAGGTTGGAGTCTTTACCGTTTTCTGTGGCAGAAGCCACTGCTGCAACGTGGCTTATCCACGGGTTAATCACGTTATCTTTTGCCTTATTTAAATTTACAAATTGTATGCGATATATTGCGATAGGCCGATATGAACCACTGGGTAGTTCGTTTCTCCATCAAGCCTGGTCGCTTCCTTTTACTTACAGATGCCTGAAAGATGGGAAAGAAGTGTATCTTAAAGGTGAGGAGTGCACAGAAACACCAGATCACTCATTAATGTGTAGACACATTCAATTACACGGTTCTTGTAACCAAGACCGGCCAAATTTAGCCTGTGTTTTGAAAGGTACTCCGGTTCCCGCAATCGTCCCCACTTTTACATTACTGGCAAATGGCAGTTATTTACTTTTAAATAACGAAGATTGTTGTGGGTTAATTAGAGGTATTGCTTATGTCGTTACAGTATCTGAATGAGTGGTTTGCTGCGAAAATGTTTTGTACCCACCCCCGCATGGGAACTCGGATGTTTCCATCTGGCCGCGAATGCCAACCTTGACGGCAGAGTTCAATGGAATGAATAGAATAAGAGCCCTTTTGTCCCAAAAAGAAGTGGCCCTGAGTTCGGCTCGTGAAACATTTGTCCTTTACGTAGCTAACACTCGCACAGAGGTGCAGGCTCTTTTAAATACTGACTTGCCATTGCATTTCAGCGAGCTGATTCATTCAATCTTTAACGCGTCCCCCACTTCTGGCCTCGCGCACTTTTTTAAGATAGTTAGCAGTGGTCTCGTGACTTCATTTGAAATGATATTTGGAGTCATTCCTGCTTTCTTTCATTCTATATTTTCAAGCCTATTTGGTGGATTTCCTGTTTTGCTGGTGCTGGCTGCAGGCGTCCTGGTCGTATTTTGTTTTATTAGAAATGGATGCCCATCCTTTGTTACGCGCCGCTCAGCCCCACCTGGCACTGTTTCGCAACAGGATGCTTGAGTACTATGGCACATTGCCGCTCGCGACTTTAAGCGCGGCATATGGATTATCGTTTCAATTTTCCTTTTTCACATGTGTCCAGCCTGTGTTTCATTGCCTGAGCTGCGATTTCGAGTAGGCCCTTGATTTGTGTCTCTGCAAGACGGTGTCTCCTGACGTCAATTTTAATCATCTGATGAGTTGTTTTGTTCGGACGAAAGGATTATGGCCTTGGCAGCGATGCATGGACTAATGGGTTGTTGGAACATACACGCAGCAGCGCAAGATTTCTTGGCACAGAGTTTTATTGAGAACCCACCGAGTTGTCCTCTGATGATGCTAGAGGCTGCGGTACTGGAAGAGCACGTATGTTTTTTCCCACTATTAAATTGGAAGGCTGAACTGTTTTCGGATGATGACAGTGACTTCCTATTGGAGGCTGTTGCTGCATATTTTGCATATTCAGTCCTGTCCTAAAGGATTTCAAGGCTTCTGATGACAAGCCGTTCTTACTTACACAATTGTTTTGCAAATTATGCGTACATTTTTCACCACCCAGACCTATTGACTTGAGTAAAAGTGAACAATGGATTGGCAAGTTGGAATTTTTTTAATTGACTTATGAAAATGTTTTTTTTCATCATTTTTTAAATTTGACCTGGCTCATCGTTCTTGAACTCTGCTTTCATGATGTGCCCCTTGCCTTATCTTATCTTATCCGTGCTCGGATCATGGGGGGATGTCATATAGCAACTGCTTGCCTATATACCATGTTAAGTTAGCATGAGGTTATTAAATGTTTAAACACCATTTTACCTTTGGCTGCTTCTGCACATGACACATAATTGTTGTTTTAGCTTTCAGCCTAGAAGAGCGTTGTGATCTACACGAGAATAATATGTTATTGCCCTGATATCAGTTTTGCTTAGTAAACTGTGTCTGTATAGTGAGTGCTGAAGCCTTCAAGGATAACTCGACACAGTGTTGTTGTGAGGTCTGATCTTCGCACCTTCCTAGACATAACATAAATGCAGCTGCTGCCAAAATCTGGCTTCAGGCGCGTTTTATATTGCTTTGCATACAGCACACGACACACACTTGAGGCTGTTTCGCATGCAGAGAGCTGGTGGAAGATGATGTGATCCCTTCACACTAGGATCTTGAGGTATGGGGCCGCCCTGCTAAAACCCACTGAGACCTTCGTAGATATAATATAATATGCTAGATAGGGAGGGTGAGAATTATGTGTTGTTGAACCCTATTCATTTCAGCATATTTAGTATGTTGTCACCTTTTGCATTCTATGGACTAGTAACTATGCTGATAACTTTGCTTCTTATAATATGTTTGCTTGTATTATCTAAGATACTGCATTAGTAAATAAATATTTCAAATATGCACGCGTCCTCATTTACTCCACGTTCTGGTTTGAAATGATTGTATAATGAAAGAGTGCTCATGTATTCCATGTGACCTGAGGTATTCTAAGTTGATGTTCTGGTTTGTCTAAACATTGGGAGTGTGTAATGACCAATGAGACTCTGTAGCTAGCTCGGTAAGGGGATTTTGGGTACTAAGGTGAGTTTTGGCACACCCTAATTCACTGAGGTTCCACATCTCTATGCACAGTTCTGTAGGAGAACGGAATCCCTGCTACACTAGGTTTTCTTAGGTGCCGGCAGAGCTAGGGTTCAAAAACTACGGCTGGCCACTTGGCCAAAAAAGGGTCATTTTACACTGCGAAATTGAGGTGTGATCACGTCGTGTTTTGCGTAGTTCCCTGTCGCAGGCACTAGGCCGACCCACACAAGTGAGGAACCATTTTTCTTATAAGACTTTAGGGAACACGGGGTGGGTGGAAAATTGTGGATCCACACAGATTCAAGAACTTTACACCACAGAAATATGGGAAAAATCAGTTTTTTTAAAACAATTTTTAAGGATTGCAATGGATTCTAGGCAACAGAACCTGGTGGGAGGCCGTCAAGTCACCCATCCTGGATTTCCCTTGGTGTCTACTTTTCAAAAATGTATAGCTTTGCTAGGTTTCCCTAGGTGCCGGAAGAGCTAGGGTTAAAAAATGACAGCTAGGCACTTTGCCAAAAAGGGTTACTTTTCACTGCGAAATTGAGGTGTGACCATGTTGTGTTTTGCGCCGTTTACTGTTGCGGGCACTAGGCCGAACCAAACAAGTGAGGTACCATTTTTCTCGGAATACTATGGGAAACGCGAGGTAGGTAGAAATTTGTGGTTCCGCACTGATTCCAGCACTTTACACGACAGAAATGTAGGGAAAATGTGTTTTTTGACAATTTTTTAGGTTTGCAAGGGATTCTGTGTAACAGAACCTGGTGGGAGGCAGTCAAGTCACCCCATCCTGGATTCTCCTCGGTGTCTAGTTTTAAAAATTTTATAGGTTTGCTAGGTTTCCCTACGTGCCGGCAGAGCTAGGGTTCAATAACTACAGCTAGGCACTTTGCCAAAAAAGAGTCATTTTTCACTGCGAAATTGAGATGTGACCATGTTGCGTTTTGCGCCGTTTCCTGTCGCGGGCACTAGGCCAACTCACAAAAGTGAGGTACCATTTTTCTTTGAATACTTTGGGGAACACTGGGTCAGTGGAAATTTGTTGATCCACGCAGATTCCAAAACTTTCCATTACAGAAATATTGGGAAAATGGGTTTTTTAAAATAATTTTTAAGGTTTGCAATGGATTCTGGGTAACAGAACCTGCTGGGAGGCCATCAAGTCACCCCATCCTGGATTCCCCTGGTTTTCTACTTTTCAAAAATGTATAAGTTTGCTAGGTTCCCCTAGGTGCCGGCAGAGCTAGGGTTAAAAAAACGACAGCTAGGCACTTTGCCAAAAAAGGGTCATTTTTCACTGCAAAATTGAGGTGTGACCATGTTGCGTTTTGTGCAGTTCCCTGTCGCAGGCACTAGGCCGACCCACACAAGTGAGGTACCATTTTTCTAGTAAGACTTAAGGACACGCGGGGTGGGTGGAAAATTGTGGCTCCACACAGATTCAAGAACTTTCCACCACAGAAATGTGGGGAAAATGTGTTTTTTTAAAACAATTTTTAAGGTTTGCAATGGATTCCGGGTAACAGAACCTGGTGGGAGCCTCGACTCCTCTGGGTTTCTACTTTTCAAAAATGTATAGGTTTGCTAGGTTTCTCTAGGTGCCGGTAGAGCTAGGGTTCGAAAACGACAGCTAGGCACTTTGCCAAAAAAGGGTTATTTTTCACTGCGATATTGAGGTGTGACCATGTTGTGCTTTGCGCCGTTTACTGTCGCGGGCACAAGGCCAACCCACACAAGTGAGGCACCATTTTTCTTGGAAGACTTTGGGGAACGTGAGGTAGATAGACATTTGTGGTTCCACACAGATTCCAGAACTTTCCACCACAGAAATGTAGCGAAAATGTGTTTTTTGACAATCTTTTAGGTTTGCATGGGATTCTGTGTAACAGAACCTGGTGGGAGGCAGTCAAGTCACCCCATCCTGGATTCTCCTGGGTGTCTAGTTTTCTTGAATGTATAGGTTTGCTAGGTTTCCCTAGGTGCCGGCAGAGCTAGGTTTCAATAACTACAGCTAGGCACATTGCCAAAAAAAGAGTCATTTTTCACTTCGAAATTGAGGTGTGACCACGTTGCGTTTTGCGCCATTTCCTGTCGCGGGCACAAGGCTAACCCGCAAAAGTGAGGTACCATTTTTCTTGGAAGACTTTGGGGAACGCTGGGCCATTGGAAATTTGTTGATCCACGCAGATTCCAGAACTTTCCATTACAGAAATATTGGGAAAATGTGTTTTTTTAACTAATTTTTAAGGTTTGCAATGGATTCTGGGTAACAAACCCTGGTGGGAGGCCGTCAAGTCACCCCATTCTGGATTCCCATGGTTTTCTAGTTTTCAAAAATGTATAGGTTTGCTAGGTTTCCCTAAGTGCCGGCAGAGCTAGGGTTAAAAAACGACAGCTAGGTACTTTGCCAAAAAAGGGTCATTTTTCACTGCAAAATTGAGGTGTGACCATGTTGCGTTTTGCGCAGTTCCCTGTCGCAGGCACTAGGCCTACCCACACAAGTGAGGTACCATTTTTCTTGTAAGACTTTAGGGAACGCGGGGTGGGTGGAAAATTGTGGCTCCACACAGATTCAAGAACTTTCCACCACAGAAATGTGGGGAAAATGTGTTTTTTTAACAACAATTTTTAAGGTTTGCAATGGATTCTGGGTAACAGAACCTGGTGGGAGGCAGTCAAGTCACCCCATCCTGGATTACTCTGGGAGTCTACTTTTCAAAAATGTATAGGTTTGCTAGGTTTCTCTAGGTCCTGGCAGAGCTAGGGCTCAAACGACAGCTAGGCACTTTGCCAAAAAAGGGTTATTTTTCACTGCGAAATTGAGGTGTGACCATGTTGTGTGTCGCGCCATTTCCTGTCGCAGGCACTAGGCTGACCCACACAAGTGAGGAAACATTTTTCTCAGAAGACTTTGCGGAATGCGGGGTATGTGGAAATTTTTGGTTCCACGCAGATTCCAGTATTTTCCACCACAGAAATGTAGGGAAAATGTATTTTTTTGACAATTTTTTTAGATTTGCAAGGGATTCTGTATAACAGAACCTGATGGGAGGCAGTCAAGTCACCCCATCCTGGATTCCCCTGGGTGTCTAGTTTTACAAAATGTATAGGTTTGCTAGGTTTCCCTACGTGCTGGCAGAGCTAGGGTTAAAAACTACAGCTAGGCACTTTGCAAAAAAGGGTCATTTTTCACTGAGAAATTGAGGTGTGACCACGTTGCGTTTTGCGCCGTTTCCTGTCGCGGGCACTAGGCCAAACCACAGAAGTGAGGTACCATTTTTCTTGAAAGACTTTGGGGAACGCTGGGTGTGTGGAAATTTGTTGATCCACGCAGATTTCAGAACTTTCCACTACAGAAATGTAGGGAAAATTTGTTTTTTTGGACAATTTTTTAGGTTTGCAAGGGATTTTGTGTAACAGAACCTGGTGGGAGCCAGTCAAGTCACCCCATACGGGATTTCCCCTGTGTGTCTAGTTTTCAAAAATGGATAGGTTTGCTAGGTTTCCCTGGGTTCCGGCAAAGATAGGGTTAAAAAACTACAGCTAGGCACTTTGCAAAAAAAGGACCATTTTTCACTGCGAAATTGAGGTGTGACCACATTGCGTTTTGTACCTTTTCCTGTCGCGGCACTAGGCCGACCCACACAAATGAGGTACCATTTTTCTCATAAGACTTTGGGGAACTCGGGATTGGTGGAAAATTGTGGATTCACACAGATTCCAGAACTTTCCACCACAGAAATATGGGGAAAATGTGTTTTTAAAAAAAAAAATTTAGGTTTGCAAGGAATTCTAGGTAACAGAACCTGGTGGGAGGCAGTCAAGTCACCCCATCCTAAATTTCCCTGGGTGTCTAGTTTTTAAAAATGTATAGGTTTCCCTAGGTGCCGGCAGAGCTATGGTTAAAAAACAACAGCTACTCACTTCGCAAAAAAAGGGTACATTTTCATTGTGAAAATTTGGTGTTTTCAAATTGGGTGTTGAGCCCTTTCCAGTTGTGGACACTCTGCCTACCCACACAAGTGAGGCACCATTTTTATCGGGAGACTTAGGGTAATTCCGATTTGTAAAGCAACTGTTATTATCTATTGATTTTTTATGCATTTCTGTCTTCCAAATGAAAGACATTGTGTACAAAAGAAGTCATTTTGAAAAATGACCTATAATTCTCATGCTAGTATGAGTATTCCCAATTTTGAAAATGTGCAAATATGTACTGTTTCTAAACTCTATAATTTGTTCCCATTTCAGAAATACATAAGTGTCTTTCATACCGATCTTTCCATGTATACATGTTCACACAATAATTGCTATGTACCCGGTACATAATAAAGTCATTGCAAATTGCTACTCAGTTTTTGACTCTGGGTTCGTCTGGTTCTTGGTGAACCTACATGTCCTATATATCCCCACAACCAGGCAGGTATATTGCTTTCAAAGAGCTGTCATAATTACAAGAAGTTACAGGTAAAAACGTTGACACAAAGGCAGTTTTTTTCAACTAATTTTCAATGTTTCCAATATTTAACTGTTAGTTTCTATAAGGAAACCTTGATGGATCTACACAAATGACCCCTTTCTGAATTCAGAATGTTGTCTACTTTTCTAAAATGTATAGTAAGATCCATTATTGCTTTCATACTCATTTTTACCATTACCTGGAAGAAGGTTGAAAGCACAAAAGATAGCAAAAATAGTCTGTGTCCCAGAAAACTGTCAAAACTGTGTATAAAATGTTGGTTTTCTGACAAAAGTCTGTCATTCCCTAAAAGGTGGGAAAATGGTGATTTCAGCCCCACAAACCCTTTTTTGGTAACGTTTGCAGGGAAAAACCCAGACGCTTTCATTTGTAGCCCGTTTTTCCCATTTTTCCGAAAAAAATAAAATATTGCTGTAGTTTGGCTAATTTCTGGGACCCCTCCAAGGGAATCTAAAAACCTTGGGTACCTTTAGAATCCCCATGATGCTGGAAGAAAAGGATGCAAAATTGGCGTGGATACCTTATGTGGTCAGAAAGTTACAGGGGCCTAAGCGTGCATTTCCCCAAATAGCCAAAAAAAGGCTAAGCACAGGGGGGGAAAGGCTTATCAGAGAAGGGGTTAATTGAGGGAATATCCTTTACTTGTTGTCTTTGCCTACTGTGGGGTCTCACACTGAAACTGGGGTGGGACGGAGGAGGTATAGTGGTGTGCATTTCAGAGGGCAGTGGTACTGGACCCCGTTTCTGAATCATGGTTTGTTTGGACCACTGTAGGTAGTGGAATGCTATCCGAATTTTTGCTGAATCATCGTTTTTCATGTTAAGTTATTTCATTTTTATCTGCTGTGCACTTCCCAACCACCGTGAATGTCAAATTGTAACCTTTTATATAACTGTATTCACACTCACTTTGTCAACCTGTTGGTTTGGGTATATCGTATTGTGTCTTGGAATGTGAAAGGGATGGGCTTCTATAAGCGCCACAAGATTCACTCATACCTCAAACATTGTGGGATACAGTTTGCATGCCTCCAGGAAACTCACTTGATGGCCATGGAACTGGCACAGCTGCGCAGAAGCTGGTGGGGCATGTTTTATGGCCCAGTCTACTACTCCTATACCGGGGGGTGATGAAATGGGTGGCACCGGAAGTCCCCTTTGTGGTTGAGCATTCCATGATAAAATCTGAGGGTAGTTATGTTATCCTGGAGGGTGCCCTGTATGAAGAACCCCTTACACTGGCTGCATTATATGCCCCAAATGTGGGACAGCCTATTTTCCTTGCCTCTTTAACACCTGCACTCTGCGCTTTCCCCGGTTTCTGGCGCGGGGACTTTTATTGTGTCCCGAGTCTTGTGAGGGATAGATCTACTCTCCCTCTGGCAGGGACCCAATCTCGCACTAACACCAGGGGATTGCAACAATGGGCACTCAACATGCAAACTGTAGATGCCTGGTGCACTCTACAGTTGTGCTTGATGGATATTCACACTAGTCGACAGTGCATACTTTACACACACGGATTGATCTGATTTACAACCATAGATGCAGGTTCTGATTATCATAAAGCAGAACAGGGCCTAGGTGAAAAAATTCACTAACGCGGAATACATAGGGAAGACTCTCTTAGACCATTGCCCACAGTTGGTGAACTTTCTTGGGGGCGTGCCCACCCGGAATTTTTTGCTTGGTGCTTGCAGCCTCTGACATTGGCAGATGAGCCATTCAGATCCCATGTAGGGGAGAACATAACCCATTATTTTACTGAGAACATTGGATCTGCTTGGTGGAATGGGGTGAGTTCGAGGTGGTGGTAAGGGGGAGCATGACAACATAGTTTGGCATGAAGCGTGAGTTGAGGAATGCGGTTCTGGGAATAGAGGACCACTTAAAGGGTACTGAGAGGGAATTGGTAGCCAATCTGGAGTCAGTGGGGGCCTTTGAGGGAGTGAGGGCTGTACTTAAAGGGTGCTACAGCACTTGTCCACCTTAGATTTTAGGGAATAAGTAAAATGTCAGCAAAGCTGGTTGGCAGGCCAGTAGCCTGATAGCTAAGCAGTTGTGATTGAAGGTGCCCCGTGTACCCATAGGGGCCATCCAGACTTTCGTGAGACACAGTCAAGTTGCAGTTGGGTCTCAATGAGGAGTTTGAGAGTTATAATAGGACGCTCTACAGGGTTCCTGGGTATTCTGACCAAAATCGGTGGCAACGTTTCTGCATAATATTAGAACCCCCGCTCTAAACCCGCTACAGCTATAGGAATTATAGGCCCTACTGACTCTTGAAGAGATCAAATTGGCTATTAAGCAGATCGCTAGGAGTCAGACTCTTGGTACAGATGGGCTCCCCATCAAGTTTTATGTCATTTATAATATCCAACTGATGCCTCGAATCTTGCGAGTCTATGGAGCAGCTAGGGAGCTGGCCAAACTGTCTGACTCCACGAGAGAAGCTCTGATAACTGTACTCATGAAACTGGGGAGAAATGTTTCATCCCTGGTAGGAACACATTCCTGAATCTCCGCCGTTTATTCTGTACTATGGACTGGGCCCATGCGACTTACACTAACTGCTGGGTGGCATCACTGGACATAAAAAAGTCTTTTGGGATGCTGGGTTTGGCTGATCTGCAAATGGTCTTATTCACATTCGGGATACGGTCTGAGTTCTAGAAGTGGATTTGGGTTCTCTATGGTTGTCTATTGTCTAGGGTCCGCATGTTGAGGTCATCTCGGGTAGGTTTGACATAGAGTGAGGTACTAGGTAGGACTGTCCCCTCTCCCCCTTGCTGTTTGCTTCTGCAATGGAGCCCTTAGCATGTTGGCTGCATGCATAGGGACGTCAGTAGGGAATCTGTGTTTCTGGATGCCACCAGGTCATATCAATGGTTGCCAATAACACCTTGATCTATGTGAAGGCTGGCAGGCATGTGTTACAAGCTATTATGGCGTACTCAGTGAATTTGGATGTATATCTGGTCTTCACATTAACTGAGGGAAGTGGTGTTTGTTCCCATTCATACAGACCCTGGAACACCAGTCTCACCAGGGTGAGGAGGATCCATTGCAGGAAGTATGACTCTAATTGATACCTGGGGGGTACAGATATACCACACGGAACAAGGCCTGGTTGATGGCAACCATGGGAAGGTATTAACATCCATTTGGCTGTCCCTCCCCTTCTGGTTGCAGCATCTATTGGTAGGGAGTTAGCAAAGATGTTGGTCCGATTCAAAGTACTATACTTCTTTGCTGCTCTACAAGTCTTATTGAAGAAATCTTTTTTCATGGAGTTGCGACATCTGCTCTTCTCCCTAATATGGGGATCTGGGAGGCATAGGGTGACCATTGCATCTTTATATCATGGAGGAGGGGAGCTTAGGGGCTCATAAGTATGAGTTTTACTATGCTGCTGCCCAGCTCCAGTGGCCAATGTGCTGGCTCAGGGATACGCCGAGCTCAGAACGATAGATAGTGGAGCTGAAGTTTGGCAGCAAGTCATTAGTGGAGTGGCTCCTGGGGATCCCCTTCTTTTATCGTGGCCTTTCTCATATGCTCCTCGGGATATCTGTCTGGTGTTAGAAGAAGTTTATTCATGTGGCAGGAAGGTGGTACCTTATGCCCCAGTCCTTCCACTGTGGGTCTCACATTTAGGTAGACGCTTGGTGGAGACTTGCCAGATGGGATGTTGGACTGTTGCAGGAGTTCAAAGGAGGGGAGGCTGTCCCCGTTTGAAGACCCTGTGGCTGAATATGGGCTGGAATCGAGCAATTCCTTCTGTATTCTGCTTTGCCTGGAGAGGTGGGCGATATGTGGGGATCAGAACTCCAACTGAACATATTCCCCAGTGTACTCATACATGTCCTACCTGATAGAAATCCACACCTCCGCATCCGGGTCACCAATCAACTGCAAAATCACAGCAATGTCCTGGTAAAGTCACTGCAGCTGTGAAGACACGGGAAAACATGCACACAATGTAGTAGGCGGGGCCTGTTACAGGTGCATTGTCCCATGCACGTCTCCTTGCTTGTCTGCCTTGATTTGAACACAAATCAGCAGAAACAGAGCTAATGGTAATATATCACTGGCATCTTGTATGAGGTATCCTGTCAATGTATGGATTTCTTCCATTACAACTCATGGAATGCCATCCTGGTCATAGATGTGTTTACTGTAAATAATGTTCATGTATTATGTCATGTTCTAAAACTGGCTCCATCATGCCGTAAGTATTAGAATAATATGTAGTTATTCTGTGCACACCCTGGGCCTGAAAGACAGTTGGAAGCCACACCCGGTTTGCCACAAATCCTGGGCCAGAATGAAAGTTGGGCCACACCCAGAACCACACTCAGCACCTGCTTAGGAGCCTATTTAAACCACTCCCCTTCACTATTCAGGGCGTGGCCTTGTTGCTTAAACACACTTACATGGCTCCAGCTTTTCCAATCAGCATCTCCTGCTTGACAGCCTTGTATCAGCAATTTCCTGGCTTCCTGGTTCAGGGCTGAGTCTCCGGTCCGACTTCTTCTTCCATGTCGTGTTCCCTAAAAAAGAAGCTCACAGAGAAAACATGTTTTGAGGTATTTTTTGGAAGACAACTATCCCACGGTGAATCTGTTTACATTAGAACTTGGAACGTTTGCTTTAGAACTTGGAACATTGCTCTTTGAACTGCGCATAATATTAGAACTATATTTCTTGGACAGAAGGAATACACTTCATCTTGAGTGTTATGGCGAGTTTTCTCGTAGTTCCCAGAAACTATTGACATTTATAAAACAAAGACTAAAATAGAAGATTGTGCCTTTTTAAAAGTGTGAAAATAGTTATCGCAAGGCAAAGTTAGCCTTAAGAATCACAACAGCACAGATGTGGTTTTGACTACTATTATTTTGCATGCAGTATTTTGTTCCTTTATGGCAGAAGGTTGTTTATGCAGCATTTGAACCTCTGTGGACTCACGGCATCTGATCCTAAGCTGGGTATATAAGGATTCAGGTACCTATGCTGATGAACATAACTAAATGCTATCATGATTGTTAAACTTTGAAAGTATGTTAATGATTGTATTGTTTACTACAGATTGCAAAAAATCAACAAGTAGATTGTTAGATCAACCCAAAATTCTGTTGAAACCTACGTAGTCTGTAGGTAAGAATTATTGGAAACGTTTGGTTACAAGTTTATGATAACTGTAAGAAGGTACAGCCTCACAGATATACACATTGTTTATCTTCTGTGTTTTGTACTTGAAAGTCTAGTAGAAAACTCAAGCCACTATTCAGTTACATTCCTGTTTATTGTTTCCTGTGAATACTGAAGCCCACAGAAGCCCTGGTCCCCCTAAAGAAGACTGTTGGAATCTTCTTGTTTCTCTTCTCTTGTCATCCCAACCCCTTTCCCCCCTGAGACTACCCGGTTGATCCTAAGTTCTATCTTTTTATCAATCTGCTAGTTTCTAGAGGGATTGGGGACCTGTCCTCTCATCATTCACATCGTCATCAAGGTGAGTGCCTCGTAACAGGGCCGGTGCCAGGCATGGGCAGTCTGCCCAGATTCACAGGGCTCCACCCTCACCCTTCCCACAGTAAGCTTCCCACACCCATTTGGGAACATGCTGTGTGCCCCTCCTGTGCCCCCCTTGCACAATTTATCAGCCAGGTGTAGCCTGACCTCACACCTCACACATCAAAGGACAAGGTAGATTGACTGGAAAGGTGGGGGTGAAGAGGAATACCCTGCACAGAAGATCAGGGGCTGGACAAACCTCCTCTTCACACCTACCTTCCACTCATATGAATCAAACTGAGTATAATTACAAAATTAAGACTCACATTGCATATGAACATCCACTGAACTGTTCTCACTGCATGTCAAATCCCTCAGAAAGACCCAACACTGACACTCTGCACATATCATACCATAGGTTAGCAGCAATGTGGCTAGCCCAAAGAGAAGTGGACAGTGCTGGAAAGCCATGGAGCAAGCCACATAGCATGTGGACATCACATGCAAGAAGAGCAACATATCAGACCACCCTTAGGCCCTCAAATCAGACATGGGTGGCACAGTGAGTGAAATTAAACGACAATGACCTCTGTGCAACAACTGAGGGATACATCAATGCAAGCCATGCATAGGCACGGGAATGATAGGAAGTGTCAGAATTCATACAGTGACCAGGGACACATCTGTGTCAACTTACTTGACATGCGTATATCATCAGCACAACACACATGGCTCATTGTCACACTCCCTGACTGTCAAACACAAGTAGGACCTTCACATATACCCCCTCTACCCATCTCACACCTGTAACATTCAACACCTGTGAGAAACACACATAATGGTGCAAATGATGTCCTATGAGTTCACTGACAACCAATCACACACCCTGTGGTGCATCCACAAATATTAGACTCACACTCAGGGCTGCCTGAACCAATGCTGTCACAAAACCAATAGCCAACCACAAATCTCACAAACAACATTCACAGAAGTCCAACAAGCCCAGACATGTGCAGGAAAACTGTGCAAAGGCAATGTGACCCTAGACAGAACGGAATACACATCATTGTCACCCTGGACAAATGCACAGACACCATACCCCATCACAAACAAGAATTCTATCATCAAAAAACAATCATAAACAATAAGTGGGATAAAGGGGACAAATCAGCTAACACACACATACACACCACACCAGTCATCAAGTGAACATGGTGTCATAGTGTACCACAAGCACAGGGAATGGGCATCCAAAGTGCAAATCAGCAAGGCCATTGGCCAGTACCAATTCAAAGTATGTACATGTATGCATTAGAAACTGCACAGGGAATGGGCATCCAAAGTGACAAACAGCACGACTATTGGCCAGTACAAATTCAAAGTATGTACATGTGTGCATGAGAAACTGCACAGGGAATGGGCATCCAAAGTGCAAAACAGCAAGGCCATTGGCCATTACCAATTCAAAGTATGTACATGTGTGCATTAGAAACTGCACAGGGAATGGGCATCCAAAGTGACAAACAGCACAACCATTGGACAGTTCAAATTCAAAGTATGTAGATGTGTGCATTAGAAACTGTACAGGGAATGGGCATCCACAGTGACGAACAGCAAGGCCATTGGCCAGTACCAATTCAAAGTATGTACATGTGTGCATTAGAAACTGCATAGGAAATGGGCATCCAAAGTGACAAACAGCAAGAACATTGGCCAGTACACATTCAAAGTATGTACATGTGTGCATGAGAAACTGCACAGGGAATGGGCATCCAAAGTGACAAACAACAAGGCCATTGGCCAGTCCATAGTTGCGGTGTGCACATGTGTGCATGAGAAACTTTACAGGGAATGGGCATCTAAAGTGACAAACAGCAAGACTATTGGCCAGTCAATAGTTCTGGTGTGCACATGTGTGCATGAGAAACTGCATAGGGAATGGGCATCCAAAGTGACAAACAGCAAGGCCATTGGCCAGTCAACAGTTCAGGTGTGCACATGTGTGCATGAGAAACTGCACAGGTAATGGGTAACACCGTCCACTGCCTTGGGAATCACCACAGCTCCGGGGATACAAATGGGCAGTCTAGGTACCGCTGTGGGAGAGATGGTGTTGGAAAGGGAGACTTTGCCTCATATTTGGCTGTCAGTTGAACTGGGAGGTGGCTGATTGTCTGGGCCAGTTGGAGGACTGGACCTGGGAGAGAGAGGACTAGTTGAGGTAGAGGCATCAGTGGCTGTGGTAGCCTGAGGGCTGCTTGGACCAGATGGTGTGGTGGTACGGGGAGGCAGAGAGATGCAGCCGTGTGACACAGTGTGAGAGGGTGAATGTTGAGGGCTGGGTCTCAACTTCTTGGGGATTCGATAGCCCACAATTGTCTTGGCCGGAGTGGGGTGTGAGGTGGGCACAACAGCCTCACTCTCCACCAAAGGTGTATCTGGTGCAGGTGGCTCTACCAGTGGGGATTTGCTGGATCTGGTGGTACGCTTGGGGTGGCCTTGCCTTTTCCCCTCCAATCCCTGTTGGCCAGGTGAACCAGCTACTTTTCTCTCCTGTCTCAGCTTCACAGGGGTGTGGGTGGGAGTTGAGGTTGTGGGTGAATGTACCTAGGAAAGTATTTGTGCTGATTATTTGCAGTCACCAGGTTCACAGCATACAGGGCAACTGTATGTTTGTCTGTGGGAGCAGGTGTGGGAATGGAAGTGCCCTTGGATGGGGGTGATTTGGATGAATGGGAGGTTCAGGCCTGCTTCTTGGCCTGATACTCCTGAGTGTCATGTGATGGGCTTTTGCCTTTGCACTCCTGTGTGCCTGTTTTGTGTTGGGGGATGGTGACTGTGCTCTGGGCCGCTTGGAGTGCTGCTGTCGTGTGCTGCCTGTGGAGGACTTGGCGCCTGAGGGCTTTGGCATGTGGACACTCTCATCAGGTGGTCCTACTAACAGGGTGACTGCTGAAGGGACTGGAGCTGGACTGGGAACATGTGAAAGCTGAATAGCTGCTGTCACAGTGGAGGACAAAGACTGGACAGTTCTGTGTAGCCCACCCACGTCAAAATGAATGCCCTCCATGAAGGCAACTACCTGTGCCAACTTCTTGTCATGATCCTGAATGGCATTCAGGAGAGCAGCCTGACCCAGACACAGTTGGCACAAAAGGTCCACCGCATCCACACTGAGGGCAGCAGGGGAGACAGGGGCAGGGGCAGTGGTGCCTGGGATGAAGGACACTCTACCCTTCCTAGGGCTTCAGGCACGGACAGCACTTGTGGTAGTAGCTGGGAGGGTGGGCACTGCACGGTGTGTGGTGGAAGATGAGGCAGATTTTGAACTCGCTGTGCCCGCCAACATTGAGGAGTCTCCACTGGAGTCAGATGATGTTGAGGTTGGTGTGTCTGGGCGCGATTCATCCAGGGCACTCTTTTCCCCCTCCGAGGTGCTGGTCACATCAGTGTCAGTAAGCTCACGTGTAGCAGTCGTGCCAGAAGTTTACCACTGGTGTCCGTCCCCTGTCCTTCCATGCCCTCGGTAGATGCTGCAATAGACGGAGATGTAGGTTCAGTATAGTGCTATACTGAAAAACATCATATGCAAGCAAAGCACAAAACTAGAAAATGATTCCCCCATGTTACCCACCACTATGTGCAGTCTGCATGTGCAACCTTTATGCAATCCTCAGAAGATGCATGGAAACATGCATAGTTTACATGAATGACCCATGTGACGTTGACACAGCCAAATAGCTGACCCGTGCCTCCTTGAAACCTAACAATCTAATCTCTGCAAGCATACCTATGTGCCTATATGTGAGATAGATATACATCTCAACATTTTGTCTCTGTCTCATATGGATTCACTTTAAGGGAACATAGATACTGACCCCCAAATGTCCTTTTCCAATGGCCATAAGCTCCTGATATCTACCATGTTGTGCTTTGAAGCACAACTACAATTGCACATTGATGTCGGATGTGTAGTTCTCACAAATTTTAAGTTGTGCACAGCACATATTTACAAAAGCACACTAAGATGATGCTCACTGCTGTTCACAGCCAGGTGATGTCTATGATACCCATAATGCAGCATATGTCAGAAGGCTACATCTCATCTTGCAATGTGAAGGGTCATTGTATTAAACACATGAGAAACTACACGGAGCGAAAATGCATGACAGCAGCGCTCAACACAGAGGCCACTTACAAGCCATTGCATCACATTAGAAACATCATAGAGCTGCACACTGGCTCAGGGTTGGGATTCATGCAGTCACTCACACCCAAAGTCATCCTTCGAGGAACACTCACCCCCAACTTGCTGCTGATGGGCCCTCAAACGTCCATCCAGCACTGGCTGTGTCACTGCCAAGATGCGGGCCATTAGTGGTATCATGCTCCTGAACACCAACCAGCCAGTCCGAGGGAGCACCCCCAGCGTCATCTCTGCCACGTTTTTGCTCAGCCGGCAGATGTCATCCCACCTCTTGTAGCAGTGTGTGTGCCGTCAGTTGGAGACACCCAGAGCCCGCACCTTGCGTGCAATGGCCCTCCATACGGCCTTAGGTTGGTGGTCCTTAAGCTGAAGGCATGGGAGACAAGAAGAGGAAGTTTCAGTGATACTGTTTCATGTACCCCTGTGTGTCAGTACAGGAGCATGAAAAAACAGAGCACACCAAGATATAAATGTTGAGCAGAGGCCATACAGCATGACACGTAGTATACTTGCATTAAATACTTTCATGGAAACGTATACATGTATGAGGATGGACACAGTACTTGGCCATCTCATGCAAATGCAGTGTACCAGAAACCAATGTGAAGAAGAGCCTCATCTGTGATGCAGTATGTGAGTGAGCAAGACATACAATACATTTGTAATGATGTGTTGGGCAGACTCACTGTGTCCAATACTACATACCCCTCAATGTCCTTGGCCAGTGAATGGCTACCTGTGTAATGGAGGTCACATTTAGGGCCATGATCTTACATTCTCACACTCTTCTCACAAGTTGTAGTCCTGTCTTGTGCAATCCTCAGGCCTAAGATAGCTCATTGAGAAATATGGTGGCAGACAACACATATGTTTCACTCTTTACTGATGGATCCTTGTCAAATTGGGTAATTTCTGTGCAGGCCAGGGGGACTCACACTGAGGTTAAACGTGGGCCATCAGAACATTCATATGCATGTACAATATGAGAGGGCAAACAGTGCCTACACATGCGAGTCAGTACACAGAATGAAAACAATGTAAGGCTGATATCTCTAAATTACAATGATCTGATGCGTCAAAGGTGAATTACCACCAAAAGTGATACACTCGGGCAGTGTACTTTTGTGCATAATGCACACATATCCATGGGCAATATGAAACCTGTACATCCATTCTTCATTACCTTCTGGAAGATATAACTTTGCCATGTCACAAATGAGCATGTGAAAACCTTGTGGACTATGTCATCACATAGCCCAGGCAATGTTTTTTCAGACTTCGACTGTGCAAACCAGCAATGTGACAGTATGGCTGTAAAACACTGCATGTCCCTCGTATCCTTCAATGCAGCCATGGTTCTGTGGAAATAAGGCTACACACCCCATTAACATGAAGTCAGTATGCCAGGCAGTGTATCGCTCATTTACATCACCCAGTCTCACACCTACATTTGTATTTTACTTGCTGGAGAAGGGCTGTAGAAATGTCATGTTGCCATTCTCCACAAATCGTCAAGTGCAATATTTACTAGGCCATGTATGGAGCATGGTACATAAAAAATTAGGATGCATGCACATTAACTTGCACACACAGGCACATACTACTGCAGAGCAATATCACGTGAGCACTGTGAGCACTCTCAAACTGTCACTCTTAAACACTTACCAGTATATCTGGAGCACCATATAGCCTCCCATACTGTGAAAGCACCTGGTCCACCAGGACATTCAGCTCCTCTGTGGTGAAGGGACGGACCTTGATGTTCTCAGTTCTTGCCATCACTGAGTCCAGAAGACAGGAACAGCAGCAGCTGGGGATGAAGAATTACAGGCAGCAGTGTCTGGATGCAGTGGAAATGTGTGGCTCTCTCAGCTGCTGCAATTGGTGTTCCTGGTCAGCTTTTTTCAAATTTAATCAATCACCGAGCCCGCGGTGATGGTGCACCCCTACCGCGATTTTCAAATGTGAAATTCACTACAGTGAACACGGTTCCCATTGGCTGGTAGGGCATGGGCATTGGCCGTGTCACACGGCGGGGGCCAGGTGGTCGCTACCGCAATCGTGCATCTTTTGATAGTACCCAATGACCGGGCCCGTGGTGGCGGTGCATGCCTACCGCGATTTTCAAATGTGAAATTCACTAACGCGATCACGGTTCCCATTGGCTGGTAGGGCATGGGCATTGGCGGTGTAACACTGCAGGGCTCAGGCGGTCACTACCACAATTGTGCATCTTTTGATAGTACCCAATGACTGGGCCAGCGGTAGCGGAGCACGCCTACGGCTGGTTTCAAATGTGTAATTCACTACCGCAATCGCGGTTCCCATTGGCTGGTAGGGCATGGGCATTTGCAGTGTCACACCGCGGGGCCGAGGCGGTCGCTACTGCGATTTGGCATTTTTCAATTGGTGCCAATGACAGTGATTGCTGTGGCGGTGCACGCATGCGGCTCCTATGGACACATCATGCTGTAGCAATGGCAATGGCCACTTCTCATCATTGAGCACTAGACACTACCAATGAATCATGCCACCTTATTGGTAAATTCAATGCTAGTGTGACATTGAAATCACTGATGACCACACATGCCATGTCAGTGCACAGGATAACATGCATTGGCATGCACTTCCTCACCTGTCACATGTGATATTTGTGTGCATGTACACACATCTGTTGTGTAATGGACTCTCAAATTTGTGAACATGTAATGTTATGTTATGTTACATGGGTATTTATATAGCGCACATACACCAACAGGTTTCTTGGCGCTGTGGAGTCTCAGCTGTGAATAATTAGGCAAGTAGACAGCTATTTGTAGGCCAAGGTGAATAGCCAGGTCTTAAGTTGTTTCCTGACCCGGAAATAGTCACTCTCAAACCTGAGGAAGGCAGGAAATGCGTTCCAGATCTTAGGACCTAAAAATGAGAACCGGGTTCCGCCCATTTGTTTACGTTGAAATCTGGTCATAGTCAGAAGATTCTGATGCATTGATCTCAGAGTGCGCATTGGTTGGTGCTTACTAATGAGTGAAACAATAAATCTAGGGCCTGTGTCTTGTATAGCTTTGAAAAGTATACAGCCAGTTTTAAACAAAGCTCATTGCTACACTGGAAGCAAGTAGAGATCTTTAAGTAAAGGGGTGATGTGGCATTCAGGTAGATGATTTTTGCTGCTTGATTTTGGATCATCTGAAGACGATGTCTCTGGTATAATGGGAGTCCAACATAAAGGGCATTCCCATAGTCAATTTTAGATAGAATAAGAGCTAAAGCAATTAGGGTAATAGCCTCTTTGCTAAAAAAAGGTCTGATCTTGCACAGTTTGTGCAATGGACAAAGCATGCCGATGTCACTAAGCCAATTTGGGTGTTCATAGAGAGATCCTCATCAATATGAATGCCATAGCTCTTTATCGCTGGTTTCGGAGTCGGTGTCACACCCAGTTCCGGGGGCCAATAGGAAGGGGTCCAGTGAGCTAATTTGTGTAAGGGACAATGATCTCGGTCTTTTCAGAGTTTAACTTTAGATGGTTGTCATTCATCCAGGTTTTGACATGCAGCAAAGACCTCCTAACGAAGTCTTTAGATTCCGTGGAGTTATTGAGTGTGAAAATGAGCTGCATGTCATCAGCATAGTTGAAAATCTTGACTCCCTTCTGCCTCAGACCAGAGACCAGGAGACGTATTTAGATATTAAACAGAATTGGCAAGAGAGAGGAGCCCTGTGGAACCCCACAGCTCAGAGCTACCATTTTGGACTCAAGCAGGGATAACCACACTGACTGTTTACGGCCCTCCAAAAAGGAACTGAACCAGTCAAGTGCTGAGCCCCCGACACCTGCTGCAGTAATGCCATCCAACAAAATGTTGTGGTTCATGGTATCAAATGCTGCAGACAGGTCAAGGAGGATCTTGGTCTGGGTGTGATCGATATCAGCCTGTCCCTTGAGATCGTCCAGACCCGATAGAATTACTGCTTCGGTGGAGTGCGCAGGGCAAAAGCCTGCCTGGTGAGTGTCCAGGAACTTAGTAGTTTCCAAGAAGGAGCTAAGACAGGAAGCCACATGGGTCTCCAGCAATTTAGCTGGGAACGGGAGGCAGAGGCGTAGCTAGAGCTTGTGGCGTCCGGGGCTATCCTTCAGAGTGCCGCCCCCTGGACGGGGTGCTGGGGAAAAAGGACAGGGAGCACCTGAAAGAGGTCCGAGAGACATGTAGTATCGCCACTAATAGTCAGGAGAAGCTCACAACTTCTCCTCCACAGGCAGCCCACTGCTAAGCTGAGCTCTAGAATTGGGTGTGAAAGAACTTTCTTAGGACGAAACAAGCAAAAACGAATCACATCCTGTGCTCGCCCTTGAAAAATGTACAGTAGCTTGAGGCATGTTACCTACCTATGCCTTCCAAAGCTAGAAATTGAAACTTGAAGAGCAGGCACCTTGTACCAGAGTACCTGCTTGTTTCTGAAAAGTGCTGGTACTCTGTAATTAAACGTACTACGTTACTCTTGAGAAGTGCCGGTACTCTCCAATTAAACGTATTACGTCACTCTTGAGAAGTGCTGCTACTCTCCAATTAATCGTATTACGTCACTCTTGAGTAGTGCATGTACTCTCCGTCCCAAAATAAAAAAGTACCGGTACTCACTACCTGCCCATTTAAAGCACTGTTGCCTTCCTAAAACACAAGTGCTAAGCAAAGTGGGTACACTAAGCTAAGGTATACTTTAGTCTTCACTATCCATCGAATAGCAACTTAGCTGCTTTGTTATTCTGTCATAAGTGGGGAGGAGTGGGAGACGCCTTATAAGCCTGACATGGTTTTATTCTGCTGTTTGTGGAGTAGATGTTGTCCTTTTTATTGTATGGACTTGTCAAACGAAATGCCAATAACATTTTATTACAAAAAAAACGTAATCTGTAGAATCTTTGAGTTTCTATCGAAGGATGGCCCTGCCTTTGGCACCATTTAGTCAGTGCCAGTAAATAATATTATTGCCTCACTCTCTATGCAAGCTTTACCAAAGAGGTATAATCCACCGAGAGAGCACTGAGATCTTTGGAAGCATTCTGACCTGTTGTGGCACTGTTTATGTCCCTGTCTGTTGGTTCTGTCTGTTAAGTCTCTGCTCACCACCCCCATAGGCAGCCATCCCCAAAGAGGAACAGTGGAGGCTTCTGTTCTGGGGCAGTGAGGAGGCTTGTGGTAGTAGGTAAGAGGAGGAGCAGGGAGGGTGTCAAGTTCCTCATGGGGCCGTTCTGTTTTGCCGACACACCATCATCTGCAATAGATAATAATTATTTGAAAAAGAGTTTGAGAGTATAACAAGCTCTGATGTTCCCCAACTGTGCCCGAGGGACACTTGGGATGTGGAAGCAAAATTGGACATAGCATGGGACAAAGAAGGATGCAGGGTTCAAAATAACCTAATGAGGGACACTGTTGGCTACTGAAATAAGCGCTGCACCTCAATACTTTTCTTCATCATCTGTGTGTTCATCCCCTCTGAAACAGACAGAATGGCTTGAATGTGACTCTCAAGCATAAAACAGAGGATATTTAGTAAATAGTTTCCAACAAATACTTTGATTCTAGGCAGAGTACTGTTCTAGCTCTAGCCACTGAACACTTTGGAGTTGAAAGGTTTGTAATACTTTTCATGCAAGTGAAGCAGGTATGCTGGGATCCTCTGCACGGCACAGGGAAGAAAGAACATCTTTCAAATTACTGCCTAAATCTTGCCCTTTAAAATAATTTCTGACCCCCCCCACTTCTTTTTATAGGACTTGTGAACTGTCACTCACCAAAGATCCTTTCCGCCCCTCCGAAACCCATTTATGCTCCCTCTTACCTCACTCAGCCTCCAGTACTCCACAGTGGTGGCAGCCAGAGTCTCTATATAGGGGTTGGTTCTCTTCTGCTGCAGCAGCAAATCCCCTAGCACTGTCATTGCCACAGACTCGACTCCTCATGAGAGTGCATAGTGGTGGAGCATGTGACACGTCACTGCTACGTTCTAGTCTGCGCGAGGGCTGGCCAAAGTTATGTCCGGGGCCGTCTTTGGTAGCGTTGGCGTACTACATGATTGACGGCCCTGGGAACCACATGCAAGGTTACGCCGCGCACCACACCACCACCACCACTATGCATGATGGCGCATGGGTACCCTGCAACCAGTGCGCTTGCAGTTACATAACTGCACGTCACATGTGCAGACAGGGCTCCTCAGCGACAGACTTTGGTGGGTCTCTGATGTGTGTGTCAGTGTCCCCAAATAATAAAAGCTGCCGCCACGTGCCACTAGGGCAAAGAAACAATTTGGATACTGCGAAATCGATCAGGGACAATCGTTTTAACAATAAAGGAAACCTTAATTAATCCCTCAAAAGAGAAAATTTCTCCCAAAAAGAACATGTATTCTTAGTATGGACGAACACACACCAGTCAATGAACTAGTTATAAATCAGTATATTTGTCAACAGAAAGCCAATTATCTGAATGTACAAACCGCAACAAAACGCAAACAAATGTTTTTTGTTATACATCGATAGATAAATTTAACATACGTAGACACAAGATCACATGAACATAAAGAAAGAATCCTTGTAGCCCTAACTTCTTAAGGGTTTGCGAGGGAACACTTTCTTTTCATAAATTATGGTTCGCAACCCATTATAAAGAGAGAGCCCTTAGTAAGGCACCAATGGAGCGCATAATTAATCTGGCGCCCTATACACTATCGCAGGGTACTGTATTTCTCAATTACTGAACAATTTAATCTCAGTGGGCTTCTCTTTTATGATAATGTCGACGTGAGTCAGCCTTTTTCATCTGGGCCTCATCAGGACTTGGGGCGGAAAGGAAACCTAAAACACAATAAGTTACAGATCTTCATATTTACATATATACACTTATATACAAATCTATACGAATTGATTCTCATAGGAGATATAGCTAATCACAAAAACTGACCAGCAGAGAATTCATACCACTGAAAATACTCCTGTGGGCATCACAGAGCATGAAAATGTGCGGAGCGTGTATAAAGACAGGCTGATATTCTATTAACTCATATCTCGCCTTGTCGTACTAAACAAGTTGGAAAGGCCCAAAGAATAAAAAAGATTCAAAGAAAGAGTGAGATTAAGACCTTGAATTTCGTAAGTACTACTACTCTTGCCGAAATAAAGTGGTTCTAAAATCATTAGGGTGAAAGAAAAGAGCAAGTTGAAATACAGAGTACTTCTGTATGTAGCTACCTCTAAAAATCGCTGATGGCACTGTTAGAGTATGCAAATACAGGAAGGTTCCAGGACACGACACAACTAGAGAGGTGTTCTTCTGAAAAGCAATAAAGGCATGGGCAAAGTAATTTAAAACAAAAGAAATGTAAAGCAAAAAGGTTTTTTCATAACCTCCGCATATTCCTACTTATTTTAAAACAAGGGAAAAACTCCTTCACTTGGCCCGAGTGAAAACATTCACTGGCTGGCCAAATTTAATTGCTCCACTAATCACAAGCATGGAAAATGTACTTGCTCCCCGTGTTAATTTAAATTATTCCGAACTGGGTTATCTGAAAAGGGAAACTGAATAAGCTGGGGAGGTCAGAGTTAAAACGGCCCGACTTCTATCTGTGAAAACACACAAAATAATGGCTACCAGCCTGGGAGATTAATTCAAAGGCTGCATTACCTCGACATCCGTGGATACTGGTGCCAGTAACGCGGAAATAAACGTGCAGCATAAAAGAGTAACCTACGTGTTGGCCATAAACAACAGACTATGGGCAGATCACAATCAGAGCAAAAAAATGCTCCACAGCGAGAACAGACTCGGACCTGTCTGTCTAAATAATGGTAATTCCGGGACGGCTGAATGAAGCAGGGGACAGCAAATAAAATAAACTCTAAAGATTAAGTCGAAATAATAAAATAGAAAAGAACCACTAGGGTCGTGCTACCGTCCCCGAAATAGTGCCGCCTGGGGCGGTCCGCCCCCCCTCGCCCCCCCCTAGCTACGCCGGTGACAGGAGGAGAGAGATTGGTCTGTAATTCTCCAGTTTGTTGGGGTCAATGCCTTGTTTTTTTGTAGTGGGATAACCACTGCTTCTTTAAAGGCAGTCGGTAAAGTACCAAGGGACAGTAGGAGGTTCAGAAACTTAGGAAAGATGTCTGGGAAGGACCGATATATTGCTTTCGAAACGTTCATGGAGCAATCCTCCTTAGGGGAGCCTGATTTGATCTTAGCTACGAGGTCCAAGAAATGTTTCTTATCCAGCATAGGGAAGGTGTTAAGAGAACATGAATTGGAAAGATCCCTATTGTCTATGGTGCTACAGTTGTTGGGGGCAATGAAGTTGGAATTATTTTTTAAAACATTCTACAAAAAAAGAATTCAGGTCATTACAGAGTTCCTGGCTGGATGCAAAGGGTGCGGTCATGCGGCTCGGGTTGGAGAGTTCTTTTACTATCTTAAAAATGTCTTTGGAGCCATTGTCGGAGTCGAGTACCCTTTTAGTAAAAAAGGTTCTCTTAGCCTTCAGAATTGCTGCTTTATACAGGTGCAAATTGGAGATAAAGTGTAGTTTAACTTCCACTTTGTAAGTTTTTCGCCATCTTCGCTCAGCTTGGCGTACTTGGAGTTTAAGCGTTTTTAGGTCCTTATTGAACCATTTTGATGCTTCATGCTGCCTAGGGTGGTAGGTTTTAGTCTGTAAAGGGGCATGGAGGCGAAAGGCTTTTCTTTGCCAGTCAGTGATCTCGCTTTCCCAGTTGCCTGGGTCGCTTTTAACTGCCGGCTGCTCTCAGGACAGCGTGTCTACTAGTTTTCCCAGATCAACCCGGTTCCAATTTCTGTAGGAACTTTTGGAGTGAGAGGAATTTGAAATCAATGGAAGAGCATGCAGATTGAAGCTGATAATGTAATGATCAGACCACGGACAGGGTTGGACTTTCAGGTTAAGCAGATTGATATTGATCGACCGCACTTGATCAAGAGTGTGGCCTTCAATATGCATAGAGGTATTGATGTGTTGGGTGAGATTAAGGCAGGTAAGGGACTCAGTGAGTTCCCTGGAAGACTTTCCCCCATCAATCTCATTAGCCCAGTAGTTCAGGTCTCCTGCAATCATTACTTTGTCATAATCAGTTGTTATGGATGCAATATAATTGGCAATGACTTTGGAAAAGTCAGGCATTGTTAATGGAGGTCTATATAGTACCACACAGATCAAAGTGCTCTTGTGCAGATTTAATGACTACAAGAGAATTAACTGTTGGAAATGCAAGGTGGGGCAGAGTTGAGGCGGATAGTTCTTTTTTGATAACCGCTGCCACTCCTCCCCCTTTCTTACCTTGTTGTCTATAAGCGCGTAAGAGATAATAGTTGTCAGGAAGGGCTGCAAAGATGTCAGGGGAGGATTCCTCTGTGAGCCAACTTTCAGTCAATAGTAACAAATCAGGTGCCTCAGTATCTAAAATATTATACATTTCAAATTGATGTTTAACCAGGTTAACGTGTGTTTAGGTACATAACATTGAGGTCTGTTACCGGGCATCTGTCCGTGACAAGTGAAGGCGACACTAACAAACTTATAGGGCGTTCACCTGTGTTTAGGGTATCTGTGAAAGCAAGGGGTGTAGGATTTAAAAGCTCCAGGGATTGCAAGTTTTTTTATTAATTGCCCTTCAAGGGGACATACCTTCTTTGGTGCCATATCTATAAGGCTGGCTGCTAAGTAGATTTACTTCTGAGTAACATGCCCCACGCCCCGTCCTGGAGCGGACGGGTGCAGACGGGCTTGCCTTCGGCGTGCCCACTGCGCGCGTCCGCTGAGTGTCCGCCTCAGCATGGATTTAATTTGCGGGCTGACGCTGGAGAGTCTCAGCGCTCCGCCCACCAGGCCAGAAATAGATCAACATTTCAATGTGTGAGATGGCTAATCAACCCACAGTAATGATGGACTGACTACATAATGTGCCTATTTAACTTTGTAGATTGCCGAAATAATTTTGATAGAAATAGATCAACATGTCAATGTGTGAGATGGCTAATCAACCCACAGTAATGATGGACTGACTACATAATGTGCCTATTTAACTTTGTAGATTGCTGAAATCATTTTGATAGTTGATCTGCTTACGCACACTGTGCTCATTGTGTTGAAAATGTGTGCTCTGTCCGACGTACGCAAAACGGTGTGTAAGGTACAGCAGCTATGTAGAAGCCAGCAGTGTTGTTGTTTCAAACATGTGCTGTGTCAACTACTCTCAGGGCTGGTGACACAAGATGTCGGAATGTACCATTTTTCATTCACATTGTCAGAATCTGTTTTAGGGGAATACATGTACACCTACTTGAGATCAAGGTGTCTTTGCATGTGACTTGTGCTTTAAGCTGTTGTTTCAGTCCAGTCATTGTTGGCGCTGTGTCAGTCAAGATGAAAAATGTTGGACACATCTCATAGGCTAATTTAATTAACAGGTGTCCACTTTCATTTTATGAGGAGACAACTAAATGTGCATCATCCGTTCACATTGCTGGTGGACATGGAGGATGAGGACATCATACGGAAATTCGGTTTGGATTGACCTACCCTTCAAGACCTATGTGGTCAGTTGGAATCCCATCGGAGGCCTCGCAGAACCTATCCGACTGCTTTCACACCAACAGTTAAGGTGATGGCGGCCCTGCATTTCTTTGCAACTGGTTTGTTCCAGTGCACATTGGCCAGCGCAGGTAGAATCTCTCAACCAATGTTCAGCATGGTGCTACATGATGTCCTGCCCACAATGATGACATATAAGGACCGCTAAATCCATTTTCCCAGGAGACATGAATTGGCAGCTGTGAAGGGTGATTTTATGACCTTGGCCACATCCCTAATGTTGTTTGCGCCATTGACTGCACACATGTTGGCCTGGTTCCACTACAGGCACATGAGCACATATACAGGAACAGAAACAATTTCCATTCCATTAATGTGCAAATGGTATGCCAAGTGGATATGATAATCTCCCATGTCTGTGCCAGATTTCCAGGATCAGCACATGACTCCTACATACTGCATAACAGCATCATACCACAGCTGATAGCAAATCTGTACCCGGAGCGTGCATGGATGGTTGGTGAGCAAGCAGTCAGGTAGTGTGCTGTATGTGTGACATGCTGTCCTCAGCTACTGTTTATATTACAAAATTGTCTGTGTATCTCACACCTTAGTGACTCTGCGTATCCCAACCAGCCTTGGTTGCTGAGCCCACTGAAGAATCTCACGACCCCGGGTGAAGTCCTCTACAATGATGCACATGGGAGGACATGTTGTGTGGTGGAGCGTACTTTTGTCCTTCTGAAGTCCAGATTCCGGTTGTCTAGACAAGAGCGGAGATGCACTACTCTACTGTCCTCAAAAGGTGTGTCAGATCATAGTTACATGCCGCATGCTCCACAAACTGGCCTTGCGCAAAGAGATCCCCTACTCGTGGACGATGATGAGCAGCAGATGCCACCCCTGCCACCCCACACATGTCCAGTGACGATGATAGTGGAGAGGAGGAGGTGTCGACACGCGTCAACAGCTCAACAACAAGTACTTTCCTTGAGCGTGAATGACATTGTACAACAGTGACATTGTCTGCTCCCTTTGATGGTGCTGACAAGGGATAGAAGAGCTTTTTGACTACTGCCTGTTGTTGGCTCTGTGCTAATGGCTGATGTTTGTGTCACAGGGTAGTTATGACCAGCTACATGATGTCTATGTTGATATTGTTGCTCATGGTAATGTGTGCTGGTTTGTGTAACTTGATAACTAGTGGTGTGTACAAGCTTTGATGCCATCACCCAACAAGTAAATATCATTCTCTTGTGTCTTTCTAGGTCCCTATACCCTCTCAATGCCTCGTCACAAACAGAGCTTGTGGTACATTGGAATCTGAGTAGACATTGTACATACTGTGATAAACATGGAGCTGACACAAAGACAAAGCTGTGTAAGGAGTGTTTATTTACAATGAGTATCCGTGACAGAAAAGTGATGATTTACAAAATGGTGCTAAGTGAATTAATGAGTTGTCAGTGATGGTAAATGAGACAATAGGGTAGCCATCACATTGATGTAGTCACACAGTCCAGTATACACCTACCATCAACATGGCAGAGTGGATAAGGATAGTCAACAAAGTCAGTGTCAAGGGGAACAGAGGTGCCATCATGGTTGGCTCGATGACTAGCGTTTGGATAGTGCTTTGCCACGTGATCCTCCCCGGAAGTTTCTCTGATGGCCCCTTTTGCGTTTTGCAAGGGGTGGCCTGCTGTGGGCTCAGCGGTGTGTGAGGAGTCATCTTGTTGCAGCTCACCCCTCTCTGTGGCCACAGCTGAGGTGGTGGGAGTATCATCCTGTTGGCCACTGGAGCGGGGTTGAGCTGTCCTTTGGGCTGCATGACTGTCCCTCAGAACACCCACGAGCTGGCCCATGAGGTCCACAATTTGACCCATACACGTGTCCATGGACCTCAGCAGCAGGTGAAGCTCACGCACTTCTTCCAAAACCTGGCCCATGTGTCCCTGGGTCGGCTCACATGCCTCAAGGTCTCTGGTGATGTTGGCCGGGGCTTTGGTCCCAGTGAGCTCTCAAGTTTGTTTCCCAGTTGCCCTCCTACCTGCCCTGCTGTCGCGAACCTGTGGAGTTGCCACTCGATGCACCCGCAGACTCTCCCTGCCCTCTTCTGATTGTGTGGTGGTGTTGATAACCACTGGGGCCGGGAGAGTGTTGCAGGCAGCACTAGTGGTGGTGGTTGAGGCCGCACAGGTCATTGCAAGAAGAGTCAGCACTGTTGTTGTTGCTGAGGTGGTGGTGGTGGGGACAATGGGGGCCTGGGACATGGTACGCCCTGGCAGTCCGGATGGGCCATGTTATTGCTCCTCATCTTAGAAATGTAGGGAGTCTGCATGTGAGAGTTGATGTTCATGGAGGAAGACTAGTTCAGCAGGTCGGTGTTGTGTTCTGCAGCAGTTGCTTGTGGATCTCCTGTTGAATAGAGGTGAAATGGTCATCGAAGTGCACTTCACAAGCTTGGTGTTAGACGTTTGGATGTTACGTGTCATACACCACACAGTTTACATTGAAATCACTTTGTTTGGCTGCAAGGTACTGAGCATCATGACATGATGTGGAGGTACATGCATTACTTGTCCGTGGTGTGACATGTAAATAGATACCATGTTCCACATACAGATTTTGTGATTACAAGGACATGTCGTCATCTAACAACTTGCGGCACATCAACTTTGTGATGCGTCTTTCTGGTTTGCTCTGCATGGAAGACGTTTCATCTGAGCAAGAACTAGCCATTGTAATGTTATACATACCTTTTCCATATCAAGTACTTTACTTTGTTTTTCAGATTGACCATGCATTCTTTGTGTTCATATGGGCCTTCATGCTCTGACACCATGGCAATTACACATAGCATTCAGTGCTGTGCATGATTGGGCCCTGAATTTCTTCAACATGTGGCGTGGTGAGTCGAAGTTTAATTTCAGTGACTGTTACATACGCTTTGCTGTCTGCACACTGGATGTGGCTTTTGAATCTATGCTAAGTTGGGAGATATGTGAGGTCTGGTGTGGACATATGGCTCCATGCTTTTTGTGAGGATTGGCAGGGTGCATATGATGGAGCAGGGGAGAAACAAACATTGTTGTACCCCTTGTAAAGTCATTCTTTCATAGCCATATTAATAATAATTGTGTGAAGTATGTAAACTAATAAACAAAATGCAACTGAATTAGACACAACACGTGGAAAACTAACTGCTGTATTGCAAAACTCTAATTTGCTAATAAAAACAATGAGTCAAACTAATATAGAGCTGTGATGTCGTAGATATAACTGAATAAACATATGTGTTTTGTGCTTATGCTAGAAGTGTTTTTGTGACAAAAGAATGCAGATGGTAAGTAACTATCGCCTATATGTTTGCTTTGCTAGGTAACACCTAACATGGGAAAATTAGAATGGTGGGAGGTAAAGAGAAGGGCTAAATTTCTGTATCTAATTTTTGTTGTGTTTGTTTTCATATTAGTTCCCATTGTGGCCTGCGCGGCCTAGTCTAAAAGTGGCTGTTTAAACGCGATGGTGGAAATTAAATTCAAAGATGGCTCCCACACATGCGCGAATGAAATGACAAGTCACAAGTGTATTGCCTGTGCCCGGAGCAAGAGATGTCAAGGCCAGCCTGACCTATGAACGGGAGTTGTGCCAAAGTTGCCTGCCTTTAAAAGTCTGGGAAAGGAAGAAGTGTTGAAACTTGAATGTTTGGAATGGATACAAGAAATGATATACAAGTACAAATGTGAACATTAAGTCATGAGAAAACGACAATATGATTCTGCAAATTCATGAACTGGTTAAAGCAAGGAGGACATGAGGTGATCATCACCAACCCTCTAATGGACCAATGATAAATGAGTGTGGACCCTAAAAGTTTCAATTTGGGTTCAGATGGTTAGTGAAAAAGGTATAAAAGAGCCTGTGCGAATGAGGATTATGTTGGTTCCGTGGATTTTTATTTTTGCACTATGACATGCTGTCGGTTTGAACAATTTTTATGGTGCAAGAGACTTCGAAATATATTGGACTTTAAACTTTGATGGGGAAAAGAAACGAGATCTGTCGCGGAGATTCTATGTCAGGAGAGAGACATTGAGGAGGTTAGCGAGACAGTCAGCTTGGGAACCTGTTCTATGCAGTTTTGTCATCACCTATGACAAATTGGTAATGTGCATTTTTTTTCTTTTTTTTTCTTTGCTTAAAATGCATTAAATAATGTTTTAGAATGTGCCTGTCTAATAAGATTCTGCAATATTAAAATTTCTTGAATAATGAATCTAGATAAAATTCTGTAAAATATAAACTCAAGTCTGTTTTTATTAGAAAAAAGAATCATGACAATAAAATGTTTAAACGTTATGGGAACATTGGGATTGAGCTGGACTTAATCGCCATCAACTGATTCCTACTAGTTGGTCCATTGACCAAATAGTGGAGTACCTTGATGTTTGTTCCTTATGACTGTTGAGTATTTGAAATTATAATGTATATAATGTATAAAATGAGTGTATATGTTAATAAGGTACCCCGCTTATCCGGCAGTTCATCTACTTGTCACTGATTCAGGGGCAGTGTGGTCTTGTGTGTGAGTGTGTGACTCGCGGGTGCTTTTGGGCCACACCGCTGAGTAAAATAAGTTGCTCCTGGGTTAGTGAGATGGTTATGAGGGTTATTTGAAAGCCGCGCTGCGTCAGATTTCTTGGTAGAAGAGGTCTGGTTACTATAGGTCAGTTTGGAGATTAATGATTATCGATGTTTTATGTTTAATACTTAGGGCCTGATTCTGATGCGGTTAGGAAAACATTCTCACCTAGGGCCAGATTCTGATGCAATTAGGAAGCCCTCCTAATGGCATTTGCTCCTTCCAAATCGGATCGGGAATGACCCAGGGCCCAATTTCCAGAAATGGGTTCAATTAGCACAGCAGTGTTATGAAATCTAAGAGAGAAAATGATGAAACTTGAGCCGAGACCTAGACCAACACAATTTGAAGCTTTGATGGAATGGGAAGATGAGGTGTATGAAAAGGAAAGAGAGAGATTCTGAGATACAAAAGAAAACCGATATAGCCAAAGAGGATTATGGAGAACTACACACGAGAGTAAGATGAAAAGATGGAGGTGTGCTGATATGTGGGATGGCATGTACCCTATGTGAACGGTAGATGAAACAGTAGGGAGAAAATGTACAGAGAACAGAAAACTAGAATACCAGAAAAGGGTGGTTGTGGAATTAGTGACACAGAAGACGAGGTGTTCGAGGACATTCTAAATATGGGGACCCCCTCCATATCAACAAACTTCTGTGGTGGTGACACCAATTGCACCGCCATTGGAGATTGGGATGAAATAAAAAGTCCATCTGAAAAGCAGGAAATAACACAGATTGAAAAACCTAGTACTTCAGTATTAGAAAGATTAACAACATAATTATCTGAGAAAATAAAAGAATTAACAAAAAATGGAGAAGCTGTTACTGTGCCAGTAACTATAGGTCCTGTGATACCGGTATTTGAGAATCAGAAAATAGATGCGCAGTCGTTAACAATTCCTTTGAACTCCAGTGTGCAAAAAGTAAAAGAAAACATTTATATGGACCTTAATGAAGCAAAGAGTACAATTAGAACAACACCACTGATTGATTTAACTATTAATCAAAGCCCAATATATAGAATTCCTATGGGATCAGAATCAGCAACTGAAACTCTAGAAAGAAATGTAGATAGAATAGACTTGTCCAAAACTCCAGTAGGGCCAACAGCAGAAGAATTAAATGATTGGGCTAAAACTTACAAAAGAAAGATACCGAACATAAACTTTTGGATGTGGTTAGACTAAAAATCGACATGGAAGAACTGATTATCGGAACTATTGGGACAGATAGACTAAAAACATATCAGGATGAAGAGCTGATGCTTATGTGTAAAAGTATAACTTGGAGAGCTAAACATCTGCATGATAAATTGGTGGAAACAGCTAATGAATTAGGGGTAAAATTTGCCAAAATAAAAATATTACAGAAACCCTATAGAGTAGATTTCACTGAGAAGGATATAGAGAATTTGAATACATCGGGACAATTGACACAGATAAAGATTGATAGAACTATTCAAAAGGCTAAAGAATGTGTACATGCTTATTATGAAAGATTACTTCTGGATTTTAAACAATAAAGTGGATACAAGACCTTGATTGAAAAGAATATAAGTCATTTTGTATATCGATTTGTATTTGGTTTGAGACCTGCGATAAGTGACATGCTAAAACAGAACATGATAAGTTGGCAATCTAGTACAGTTGGTGAGGTACTGAGGTATGCAGAATATTGTAGCGATGACATAGAAGCTAGGCAGTAGCTTAAAGAAAAAGCTATGTGGGCACAAGTGAAAGTTGCAGAAGAAGCACAATTGATTATTCAGACTAATGAAATGTGACAAACAAAAATGAAATTTAATATGGGTAAAGGAAAAGGGCAAATTAACATAGATGAGACTAAAAAGAAATGGCCATGTCATAATTGCGGAAAGATAGGGCATTGGAAGAACAAGTGTAAGTTACCTCCAAAAGGTAATCCCGAAAATAAATCATTGAATCCACAGGTGCAGAATGAGGTGAATCAACAATCACCACCACAACAACAGGTAGTTACTCAGCAGTGTCAGGTGCAACTACGACCTCTCCCACACAGTGTTAATCCTCAGAGATACAGTGCAGACACAGGATTCTACAGAGGAGAGCAGGTAAAAAGATTGCCGCGTGCAGCTGCTGTTTCGAAGTATGGGTTGAGACCAGATGGAAATGAATCCGATGAGAGCTTCTGACGGTGCCTAGGAGAGGAAGTGGAGTAGGTGCTTGGCGAAAATCTAGCAGTAGATCTGTCTGGTCCCTTAATGGATGGAAAGGTGGAAAAGTGAGGCTCAATGGTTAGAGCAGCAGACCCTGATGCAGAGGTCTGGCCCGGGACCAGGTTTCAATTCCCGCCTCGGCGGGTCTTGGCTCATTTTCCTCGGACCTGGTAATTCTCGCCTCGGTGCCTATTCTAATCATGGGTCCCACTCTGCAACTCTGGGAAAAAGCTTGCTTAATCTCCACAACGGCCCCAACAGCGCTGGGATGCCTGGCTTCACCTTGGGGGTGCCCAGGAGTGGACATTTCACAGGGAAAAGCCAGGAAGGGTTCCGCAGTGGTATGCGTACAGCGCCAGGAAACCCCGGTTGGGGTATAAGTGCGCTTTACAAGTACAAAATCATTTCATTCATTTCAAAGGTGAATGGTGTAAATGTTACATTCCTAGTAGACACTGGTGCTACCGGTTCTACAGTTAGATCAGTAGAAATTCTAAACCTTCCTCTCTCGGGAGAATATATCCAAGTTGTAGGTGTAACGAACAGACAGATTAAATCCCCTCTCACATAACAAGTGGGGGTGGAAATTGGTTCTTTTAAAGAAATGCATCATTTTGTAGTTGAGGTGTCGGGTTTTTAGGAACCCGGTGGTGCCAGGGGATAATACCCGAAGACCTCTGAGTTCTCCCTGTTCCGGACCACAGAAACACAGAGTCTTCTAGTTGAAGTCAGAGATCGAGTTTTATTGGCTGCAACCAAGTAACATGTGTCCTAGGAGTACGACAACACGGGTCGTGTGTCCTCAGGAGACTGTTCCTTTTTACAGAACCAGCCTTCTCCTTATATACAGAAATAGTAGCTGCAGGCAAGAATTCTTGAGTTTATGATATGGCTATACACATATTTCTACAATAATACAAAGAGCGAAGTCATGTAGGCCAACCCATAGTTTAGGCGTCCAGTTCGTGATAGATTACCCGGCCAGGCCCGGAACTCCCATCAGATATCGATGAAACCCCAATAAAGCAGGGCACCTCCTAGTCATAAAACTGGCCATAAACAAGGAACATGGACAGGTGTGTGTGTGTAGAAAACATGGTCTGTGCGTAGTGAATGGTTTGTGGCGTGTTATGCATTGATGCTATCTTATTCGGCCACTGGGCGAGGAGCTGCCCAAACAGGTTCGGCTGGAGGCAATGGAGTCAGTTGGGACAGGTCAGGGGGAAGTCGGGGAAGGTGGACGTGTCCTTTTGGATCAAGCTCGACCTTACTCAATTGACTTATATGAGGGCAAGACACAAGATGTATGCTGTTCACAAAATGGAGTCTAAGGGTTCGGAACGGAAACTATGATTTAAGGGTGTTGGCATCCCCCAATCATGACGCAAATGCATAGGGATGATGTCCTAATCATTATCGGTCTGTCGACACCAAATTTGTCATGGTACGTTGATATTTTGTGGCACGGGTATTGGACCTCGATACCGGGATAACAGCAGGGTCCAGAATTTCGGAACCACAGACCCTCCTTTTGCCCTCATATTAGGCAATAACTCATGTTAATCTGAGTCCAAATCTGTATGAATGAATTCGTGGAGATGCTGCTGTAGCATCATTCTGTTGCTCAGTTCGTCCCTTGACACAGGCTTCCTTACACATGGAGTAGCACAGAGGCCACATAGTGCAGGAGCGCACTGTACACACAGGCAGAACATTATCAGAAGCGCTAAGATCATCCCAATGAAGATCAGTGTTTTCCATCCCCAGGCAGTGATCAGTTCCCAGAACCACCCTAGCAGGGACCAATCCCCTTTTTCCACGTGAAGGGAACCAGATATTTCGTGTAGTTTGGAGATGGCCTGGTACACTGTCGGTGCATTATCAGGGATGAAAATGCAGCAACTGGATTGGATCACTCTACATACACCACCACGGTCTGCAAGTATGATATCTAGGGCAACCCGGTTCTGAAGGGTCATAAGTCGATCCGACTGAAGCTCAGCTGTTAAGTTGCCAAGGGCTCCGGCCGTTTCGGTCACGGCGGATTCAACTATCCTTGATAACTGGCGAATGTTCCTGCTGTTTACCATAGGCCCCCAAAATGGCAGAAAACCTTTTGCGAAGTCTGCAAATTCCTGACCCGCAGTGTCGTCTTGACTCACGACACACTAGCTGTTCTTGTCCGATGGTAATCTGCCCTGGCCGTGTAGGTGGGTGGCAGCAGAAATGAGATAAAACACGTGCCCGAGAAGTCAGGGGGCAACTATGTATAGGCTTTGTCATGGCAGACGAAATAGGTGCCTTTAGCTGCCAAGAATAGAGGGGAAGTTCGGGAAGCGAATACATACGTTTCCGTGCATGCGCTCTTTCCTAATTGTGCTTTGGGATCCCTGTCGATACCTTGCAGACATAAGTGACCTCGGTGGGGCACTATCCATACTGGGCGGGATTTCTTTGCTGTCTGGCCCTTACTCAAGGAAACCCCATATTTAGTTACGTTCCAACGACTGTATGGAGTGAGTTCATCTTTAGGAATCGCTTGATATGTGTCAATATCCCTACTCATATTTCTTATCCCTGCCACTAGTGCCTTGTTGCTGGAATCGCTCTCAGTGGAACGGGGCGGGTATGGTTCTAGGGCGAACAGGAACATGGTCTGGAAAGCCCACAGAGAACCATAATAACTGAATGGCAGGATGAAGTATGGGATACCCTTATCAGTTGTGTGCGGCATGAGTCCGCATATCCAACAGTTCGATGTGTTCATTATGGACTGGTGTTGGTGTAGGAGTTGGATGAATGAGTTATTTATAAATTCGAGTCTTCTGGCAGACTCGTGTTCAGGTAGAGGGTGAAAGGAGTGTGGAGAGATAGTAGGAGGAGGTGTGGGCCGAGTGTCATTTGCAAAGGTAACTTGAAATATGAATAGAGTATAGCCAATCAAGAACAGCGTTATGCTACACAACATTAAAATACATATTATCAGGAACCTTTTTCTGGCCAGTACTGTGCATAATTGCCCTTTAAAGTTCGTGAATCTGGCAGGTCTCTCTACCCTCGGAAACTCCATCCTCTAGTTGCTGCCCGCGGTGGGAGATTGGTTCTGCCAGGGAGTGCGCTCTGTTCAGTCCGGGGTAACTCCCTTGGACCAACCAGAACCGTTGACCTAAACGTCCCCAGCTGCACTCCCCAGACTTCAACCGCGACCCTAGCAGCAGAACCGGATGGCGGTTCGAAAATCAAAAATGAGCAAGTTCCCTGGGCGAGAGAGCTGAAAAATCAAAAATAGTTCTTGGGGGAAAGGAAAATCGCATTAATTTGCTTTTTTTTATTAGTCTCTTTGTCTCGACCTTAGATTATATCGTTGTTTCCCAGGTACGGTGTGATCTTCAAACAATGTCCTAGGTTCTGTAGTGTCCAACTGCATTGACGGTGGCACAAGTCCTTGTAAAATATGATCACTCTCCTTTTCGGTACCAGTTCCTTTCAAACGTGCATCGCTGAAAGGGACGAAGCGAGGTATGGACTCTCTCTCGGAGTCGGCAATTCCTTCCTTGACCCACCGGTCGTATGGAAGGGGCAGAGGGACCCGTTTACAATGGGTCCCGTGGATCCAGTTCTTCTTTCCTTCCACCCGAACGGCTGATCTTGTGGAAAGAAGGACAAGGTATGGTCCAGTCCACCTGGGCTGTCCGTTGTTTGTGCGCTGAAAATTCCGCACCAGCACCCAGGTGCTGGGTTCGATGGAGTGACCTGGATCATCAGAGGCTGGTGGAGAGGAACTGTGAACCTGTTGGTGTAAAACACGCAATTTAGTTGTTAATTCGCACAAATAGTCAAGCAGTACAGGGTGCTCTATTTCGCTGAGTTTCTTCGGCCTTGGCACGCCCCAGACGTTGGCTGGGCGGCCAAACACTATTTCATGGGGGCTAAGTCCTAATCTGGAATGGACAGTCATTCTGGTAGACAGGAGTGCTAGAGGCAAGGCGTCAGGCCATTTAAGACCTGTACTGGCTTGGATCTTGGCTAGTTTGAGTTTTAACGTGCCATTGTAGCACTCCACTAATCCAGCTGATTGGGGGTGATTTGCAGCGTGGAATTTCTGGTGTATGCCTAGACACTCACACACTCTCCTCATCACTCGTCCCACGAATTCACTTCCATTATCACTCCAGACGATTCTAGGCATACCGAATCGAGGGAAGAACTCCTTGACAAGGGCTTTGGCAGTTGACAAGGCGGTGTTGTCCTTAAGGGGATACGCTTCCACCCACCTGGAGAAGGCGCAAACAACAACGAGCACATATTTCAGATTGTTGCACCTCTCCATGTGGATGAAATCGAGCTGCAAAACCTCGAACGGATACGTTGGAGGCGCAAAATGACCAGCTGGAGTTGGGGTTCCCCTACCGGGATTGTGCTTCAAACACACCATACAGTTTCTGACCACATTCTCTGCACATTTTGGGATATTACTATTCTGCCAAACTGGGGCCAATAGTTTACAAATTCCTTTCGTACTGATGTGCGCTATTCCATGGGCCATTGTTACTACTGCAAGTACAAATGCGTTAGGTAATAGCCATCGCTGGTGTTCTGACAATTCGACCCAACAGCCATTCGCATCTAATCTACCCTTGCTTTCTCTCCATTCATTCACCTCTTTCTCAGTGGCCTCAGCTTGCATAGTTTTCACGCTTTCGATAGTGTCCTCACACATACCCACATCAGTAATCCATCTAGCGGGACCTACAACATACATCCGACTCATTGTGTTCCTTGCAGTCTCTTTCGCAACCTCGTCTGCAAATGCATTCCCACGGCCAACATCATCTTGAATCTTCCTGTGTGCACTGCATTTCACAATTGCAACTTGTAGCGGCAAGGTCAGTGACTCGAGGAGCTCATTAACTAGCTGACCATGTTGTATCTTTGCACCATGCGACGTCAGGAACCCACGTTCACGCCACAATCTCCCAAAACTGTGAGCCACGCCAAAGGCGTATTGGCTGTCAGTGTACACATTCACTCGCTTTCCTTTCGCCAACACACATGCTCTTGTAAGTGCGATTAGCTCTGCGGCTTGCGCGGAATTGTGGGAAATGCGCGCGGTCTTTATAATGGTGTGTAATGTCGTTACGGCATATGCTGCAGTCGTATCACCATTCGGCAACTTGAAACATGAACCATCAACCCATAAAGTATCATTGCATTCAGGAAGGGGAGTGTCCTGTAAGTCTACTCTCCCTTTGGTTTCTTCTTCTGTCCTAAAGCAGCAGTCATGTCTTTCAACATCATCTGTCTCTGCCGGGATGGGTAGTAGCGTAGCGGGGTTGAGTGTATCACACCTCTTTATGTGAATGTGACTCGCTAACAGTGTTAGTTCGTAACTGGACAGTCGAGCGCTAGTAAGATGTTGTGTCTTCGTCCTGTTTAGCAAAATGTCTACTGCATGCGGGACCATAACGATCAGAGTATTATTCATGACTAATCCAGCGGACTGTCGAATGCAGACAGCCGCTGCGGCGGTTGCCCTCAGACAACTTGGTAGTGCCTTAGCCACAGGATCTAGAGTCGCTGAAAAATACGCGCATGGGCGCTGTTTGTCCCCAAAGTATTGTGTTAGGACTGATAATGCACAACCTTCCTTCTCATGGACATATAATGTAAAAGGCTTACTGTAGTTGGGGTTTCCCAACACAGGAGCCGAGCACAATGCATCACGCAACTCGTGGAAACTTGTTTGACAATCTTCAGAGCAGGGCATAGGATTGGGCGTGTCTTTACAGAGTAGTGCCAGCAAGGGTTTAGCCAGTAGTGAGAAATTCGGTATCCATTGTCTACAGTACGATGTAATGCCCAAGAAGGCCCGAACCTCTCTCTGTGTCCTCGGGGCACTCAGTTCTGCAATTGCCTGTATTCTTTCTGGTGTCAGTCTCCTTCCCTCCTTCGATAAGATGTGACCTAGGTAGGTCACTTCTTGTCGACAAAATTGCAGTTTTGAGAGAGAGACTTTGTGCTTCATGTCACATAAGTGGCGTAATAACGACAATGTAGCTCGCTTGCAAATTTCTTCAGTGTCTGCAGCGATCAGCAGATCGTCGACATACTGAATCAGAGTTGAACCATCAGGTAGAACAATTGTGTCTAGTTGTGTTTTCAGGGCCTGACTGAATATTGATGGGCTTTCGCAGTAGCCTTGAGGAGCGCGTTTGAAGCGGAAGCTTCGTCCTCCTAAATTGAAGCCAAAAATATCTCTACTCTCCTCAGCGATCGGGATGCTGAAGAAAGCGTTCTTCAGGTCAATCACCGAAAACCAAGTGGCTGAAGCTGGAATCATTGTCAATAAGGCAGTAATGTCGGGGACAACTGGAAACTGTGGGATAACCACCTTATTCACTTCTCTGAGGTCAATCACAAACCTGTACACAGGGGGCTGTGAAGGGTCAGTACGCTTTAAGACTGGCAAAACAGGACTGTTACAAACGTTGCCTGTTGTTTCTTCGATGACATCTTTCTCGATTAGATCATAAATAATCGTCAACAACGCCTTTCTGCATTCGCTAGATATTTTGTATTGGGGAATACGTGGCAACCTAACGTTGGCTTTCAATGTTATGACATACGGTGCTATCTCCAAACGGCCTACATCATTGGAACCATTAGCCCAGAGTATATCCGGAAGAGATGACAATTCAGTTGGAACATTTTCCTTTGACAGATACATTGGGGAAGTGACTTTCTCACCTAAGGTAAGTTGTACTCCCAAGGGAGAACAGTACAAAGTCGCATATAACCTCTTTAGTAAATCCAAACCTAACAAATTTTCACCGCAACCTGTTGTAAGAATGAGGGGTGCTTCTAATTCGCATGGGCCAATAGAAAGGGACATGGGACTAGAGATCGGGTTTCTAACAGGGGCGCCAGAGAAACCTACTGAAACATTCATTTCGCCGGACAAAGGTGCGCCAGGAAGTTTCGAGTGCATAATAGAACTTTTTGTAGCACCAGTATCCAGCAGAAATGGCTCTGACACTCCTGAGGTAATCACCTCGATATAAGGTCCATTCTGATCTACTGGAACTGAAACGACTCCCTCTCTTTGTCCATGGCTGTCCTAGCAATTATTACCCTCATTCTCGTTTTCGGTGTAATAGTCGTCGGCATAGTACTGAGCTGACCTAGACGATGCATTATTCTGTTGGTCAAAGCTGTTCATGTAATTCTGAGGCGGAAAAGAAGTGGTATTCTGGGGGAAATTTCCACGGCCCCTACCCCTAGGAGCATGTTGAACACCTCTACCCCTTATACCTGAAACACCGTTTAAACGTCGCCCAAGAGCCGGACAATTACCTTTAAAGTGACCCTCTTCCTTGCAATATGCACATTGATTCGGGCCATACGGAAAACGCTGATGGGAAAACTCGTTTCCTTGCGCGTTTCTCGAATACTGCTGTGGTTGTTGATAATTGGGCTGACTAGCCGTACGAGGCGGATAGGCCTGCTGGAGAAGAATTTTAGTTTTTAAATCTTTCGTCTTTTTGTCTACCTTATCTAGCTCATCTCTGCGCCTATTTTTATAGTACTGGGCTGTAGCTAAAATTTGTGCTGACGTAGAGACAGCCCAAGCACTCTCTGAATCTTTGAGTTTATTACTCAGTTCAGGAAGCAGAATATGTACAAATTTGTCTACAAACAATCTTTGACCACCCTCGGTAGCCATATCCTGACCACTATGATCGGTGAAAGTCTCCTCAAATCTAGTGAAAAAGTCGGACACATTCTCATCTTTCTTCTGCTTGCACGCAGACAGCTTGTCCCAATTTACGCGTAATTCAGGCATTAATGTTTTCATGTACGCGATAATCCTACCGGGAAGTTCGGCTATTAACGGCTCAGGTTTAGAACCACCGACTTGTCTAGCATCTGTAGCGGTAATATTAGCCCATGAGTCACCTAGTTCTTGATCATGATCTGTATGACGAATTTTACTCCATAAAGGATGCGGAACAACATTCCCAAACAACATGTCTACATCCGCTAAATTCATTATACATGAGCTGGCAGTCTGCGATAACTCCTTATAATACCCAGTCGGATTTTTACGGGGGTCAGGTAGTGTCTGCTTGAGTGCTAAAACTTCGGATCTTTTCCAGGGGACATGTACCCATACACGCTGAAAATGTGGCAAAATTGGTGGATTTACGTTCGCATCACCTTCCCTCCAAACTGGAGGAACCTCTCTCATGGGGTACTGTCTCGTTTTTTTCCTACCTGATACGTCGTCTTCGTACAATGATCTAGAGACGTTTCCCTTACTCCCATAAGATAACAATAAATCTATCGCTTTGTCAACATCGGCACCTATAATCATACCTTCATGGAACTTAAAACGCATACGCCATAATTCGTTCATTTTGTGTTCGGGATCATTTGTCTCCAAATCTTCACACAGATATACACACATCTCTTCGAATACGTATCTCTGAGTGGGTGCATCCCATTGACGAAAAACTTCCATAACAGACTGAACATCATATCTGGCAGTGTCCGTAATCCATTTGCGTGCTAGCTCATTCAGTACTTCTCTTTCCTCGTAATCAGGCAGCTGACTACGTAACTGTCTACGTTCTGTTTTAGGGGTCGTTTTAGGCGACCCAAAGAAAGGTGAAAACAGACCAGTGACAGTACTTGCCACTTTTTGTCTAATAGAAGGAGAAGCTTGCGGAGGGGCAGATGCGTCAGAAAAGACAGGCTGATGCAAAGAAGAAGTCGAGGCAATAGCAGAGGAAGTTGAAGCAGTGGCAGACGTAGTATCATAGGGAACAGTTGGAGCTGTAGGCAAAGTGGTAGAAGTAGATGGAGTATGTAGCAAAGGCGGCGGCCCTTGAGAAGGCTGCGCCGGAGAAGTAGAAACCAGCTGAAGAGGAGCTGGCGCTTGTGCAAGAGCTGTGTTTCGTGCGCCGGGGCGCGGTATAATAAAACACTTTGGGGGTGCGGTAGCGTCTAACGCATACGGTGGTGGTGAGCTTAATAAGTGGGACATTAATGGATCTTTCTCGGATGTTCCCTCTTGACTTTGTCCCTTATGTTGTAACATTGGGTAGCATTTATCTACTGCTAGTTTCTTGCTCCTAAGCACTTGTTCGCTTTCTTGCTCTTCCTCGTTATCCCTGTATGCAACGGCAGCTTGCACCATCGACATCCCTCTTTTATTCCTTTTTGCTAATTTTATTTCTTTCTGTTTGGCTTCTTTGCGCCATAAACGAAAAGAGTCAAACATCGCCGGCCGGGCTTTTTTCTTGAACAATTTGACCTCGAGGTTATCTAAGATTTCTGAGTCAAAACTACCATATTGGGGCCATTTTAAAACACCATCCTTGCGAGTGTATTTTATCCACACATCATTATATGTGATAGGACCTACGCCATGTTTTACGTATAACTCATATGTTGGAGTTCCAATCGGAGGAACCGGACAAGAATCCTCTAATCGGGAGTCCTTACTACAACCAAGACAAAACAAGTTTCCAAGTCTGCTAAAACCAGGCATCTTTGCTCACTAGTCTAGCTTCAAACTTCAAAGGATTATCGATTACGATATTTCTCGTGAATACACGAGTCCTTCGGCTTTGGGGCTTGCAAGTACCAAATCAAAAGCGTATCTCAAGGATACCAAAAACTAAGGATCAAACTAAGGACTGGGAGACGCTCCACTTATACTTAACTGAAGTATTTGAAGATCGATAACATCACTAGAAGACTCGTCTATCGTTTCGCTCTACCAAGAATCACTGGGTCCAAAACAGGGCGATAGTCAGGGCAGCAGTCCTTCGTAGCCGTCGGGACGCGGGGAACCTCGCAGCAAAGACCTTCGGAACCACGTCGACATACAGGGGTCGCTGGAGTGGCTGGCCGTCCTCTGGAATTTTCACACGAAGCTCCTCACGAACATCTGGCTTGGACCGTCGCCGCTTGAAACCGCCCCACGTGGGGCGCCAACTGAGGTGTCGGGATTTTAGGAACCCGGTGGTGCCAGGGGATAACCACCGAAGACCTCTGAGTTCTCCCTGTTCCGGACCACAGAAACACAGAGTCTTCTAGTTGAAGTCAGAGATCGAGTTTTATTGGCTGCAACCAAGTAACATGTGTCCTAGGAGTACGACAACACGGGTCGTGTGTCCTCAGGAGACTGTTCGTTTTTACAGAATCAGCCTTCTCCTTATATACAGGAATAGTAGCTGCAGGCAAGAATTCTTGAGTTTATGATATGGCTATACACATATTTCTACAATAATACAAAGAGCGAAGTCATGTAGGCCAACCCATAGTTTAGACGTCCAGTTCGTGATAGATTACCCGGCCAGGCCCGGAACTCCCATCAGATATCGATGAAACCCCAATAAAGCAGGGCACCTCCTAGTCATAAAACTGGCCATAAACAAGGAACATAGACAGGTGTGTGTGTGTAGAAAACATGGTCTGTGCGTAGTGAATGGGTTGTGGCGTGTTATGCATTGATGCTATCTTATTCGGCCACTGGGCGAGGAGCTGCCCAAACAGGTTCGGCTGGAGACAATGGAGTCAGTTGGGACAGGTCAGGGGGAAGTCGGGGAAGGTGGACGTGTCCTTTTGGATCAAGCTCGACCTTACTCAATTGACTTATATGAGGGCAAGACACAAGATGGATGCTGTTCACAAAATGGAGTCTAAGGGTTCGGAACGGAAACTATGATTTAAGGGTGTTGGCATCCCCCAATCATGACGCAAATGCATAGGGATGATGTCCTAATCATTATCGGTCTGTCGACACCAAATTCGTCATGGTACGTTGATATTTTGTGGCACGGGTATTGGACCTCGATACCGGGATAACAGCAGGGTCCAGAATTTCGGAACCACATAGTGTGCGATAGTAGTCCTGTAAATTTACTTGGATGTGATATACTATGTAAAATGAACTGTGCCATTTACTGTACCCCAGATGGCATTGCCTTCCAGACGGCAGATAACGATGTTTTGTATAAAATGACCATGTCAATAATTGATTCAGAGAAAACTGAAACGTTTCCGGTGTTTGACAAAGAGAAAAATCCTATTGATTTGAAAGGAACAGTAAAACACGAGGTGTGGGATTTTACAGGAGAATGGATAGGTCTAATAAAAGGAGTTAGCCCTATAAAGAGTACTGTAAAAGGATAAGCAAATTATCCAAATACCCCACAGTATAAACTGACACCAGAAATCATTGAAGGAGTAATTAATAAAAATGATTGAGCAAGGGATCTTGAAAGAAGTAATGAGTAGTCCATGTAATTCATCTATAATGGGACTGAAAAATTTAGAATAGTGCAGGATTTGAGAAAAGTAAATACAATTGTTGTTCCCTGTTGTTCAATTGTACCAAATCCGGCTATGATATTATACCAATGTCCGCTTGATGCAGAATGGTACACAGTCAGTGATTTGTGTAGTGCTTTCTTTACAGCTCCATTACACCCTGACAGTCAGCCAATTTTTGCATTTAGGTTTGGCAAGCGCATTTTGGCATGGTGCAGAATTCCTCAAGGGTATCCTAAAAGTCCTTCAATTTTTAATCAGATACTGAAGAAATCATTAGAAAGTTTGAAAATGCCCGAAAAAACTGTTTTAGTTCAGTATATTGATGACCTATTAGTGGCATCAAGGATCAAAGAAGCTTGCATTTCTGATACCGTTGCATTACTGAACCACTTGGCAGAGGGAGGCCATCTCCATCAAAATTACTGTCAACAAGAAGTACAGTATCTAGGTCATAGGAATGGAAAAGGGATGAGAAAAGTGACCACTGAAATAATCAGGATTTTTAAAGGAATGAGTCCCTCAAAGACACAGAAACAGGTGAGAATGTTTTTTGGAATGGTTGGTTATTGTCGACAGTGGATAAGTGGATTTTCATTCATTACAAAGTCTCTACAGCCATTAACTAAAGGAGATGTAAAATACCCTATATTGTTGAGTGAGAAAAAATGGAGGCTTTTGAACAATTGAAAATGAAAAACAGTTTATGCGAAACGCCAGCGCTAGAAATGCCTGATTATGAGAAGGAACTTGAACTGTATTGCAGTGAAAGAGATGGGTGTGCATTATCAGTTCTGATTCAAAGGCATGGAAGAATGAGACGACCAATAGCATACTTTTCAGCTGTTTTAGATCAAGTAGCCAAAGCATTGCCTGGATGCTTGAAAACTGTAGCTTCTACAAGTGAGAGTTTGGAGCAGAGTGAAGGCATTGTGATGTGATATCCTGTGAAGGTGTATGTGCCACATTCAGTTGAAATACTTCTGACCCATACGAAGACACAGTTCATGAGAAATAGTCGCTTGACCAGATATGAGAAATTGATTCTGGGTGCAGATAATGTGACGGTTGCAAGATGTGTAAATGTGAATCCTTCCACTTTATTGCCTGATGCATTGGATGCTGAAGTCAAAAATGACATTGATCATAAATGTTTGGATGTGCTTGAGTATTGTACAAAACAAAGACCTGTAATTAAGGATGAAACTTTAGAAGAATCAGATTATGTGATTTTTGTGGATGGTTCATGTTTGAGAATAGATTAGGGAGTTTTGAGTGCTGCATATGCTGTATGCACAGTGGCAACTATAATGGAAGCATCTTGTTTGAAAGCTCAAGTTATTGAGCTGATTGCTTTGATTCAGGCATGTAAATTCAGAAAGGATGTCCGAATTACCATAGTTACTGATAGTCAATACGGATTCGGAGTTGTCCAGGACTATGGACAAATATGGACCCAGGGAGGATATATGACTTCTGTGAGACCTCCAATGAGAAATGGTGAATTTGTGAAAATGTTGCTTGAAGCAATACAGCTGCCTAAAATGATTGCGGTTGTAAAGTGTGCTGCTCACAGAAATGGAGATGATTACATCACTGAAGGAAATACGTTCGCAGATGCCATAGCCCAATATTGTGCTAGGCACATGATATCTATGAATAGAGAGAGAGAAAAGGAACATGTTTCTTGTCCTTTAATGCTTACTAACATAGTTGAAACTTGGCAGGAAGTGAGACAATTACAGGAAGAAGCAAGTGATGAGGAAAAAGATAAGTGAATAAAAGCAGGTCGTAGACAATGAGCGGAAGATGAAATTTGGGTTTACAGGGATGAAAGACCAGTTATGCCCGATAGCATGATCTCTAACATGGCCGGATGTACCATGGACAGGCACACATTAGCAGGGATGCAATGATTAGACTTTTTAAACAGACTTGGTATAACCCCAAGTTTCTTCGCTGAAAGTTTGTGTCAAATATGTCTAATATGTCAACAGTTGAATCCAGGAATAAAAACAGTTGTAATGCTGGGAACCAGAGGACGGGAGGGAGGACCTTTTACCAGAATGCAATTAGATTTCATTGAGATGCCACCATGCAATAGATTACGTTATATTCTAGTTGTTGTTTGTTTATTTTCTCGTTTGGTGGAGGCCTTTCCAACCAGGAGAAAAGATGGAGTCACTGTAGGAAAATTCTTGTTGAGAGAAATCATTCCAAGGTTTGGATTTCCAGTAACAATTGAAACAGACAGAGGAAGTCACTTTCAAAATTAGATAATAAAAATGATATTTGAAGCATTGGACATTCATCAGAAATTGCATTGTGCCTACAGACCAGAGGCTTCTTGGGTAGTCGAACAAGTAAATGGAACAATCAAAAACAGACTAGGAAAAATGTGTTTTGCGACAGGACTCAAATGGCCTGATGCTCTGCCACTTGTTCTAATGACCTTAAGAAGCATACCAGACAGGAAAACAGGTTTGAGTCCTCATGAAATACTGATGGGACGAGTCATGAGACAATCATTATTATCTGTCAACAAACTGCTGACTATAAATGATGATCTTATACTGAATCATTGTAAGGGACTGGCTGATGTGGTAACTTCTGTGTTTCACCAGGTTGGAACGGATGCGAGTCTGCAGGAAAAAACATCTAGCTCATGACCTGAGCTCTGGAGACTAAGTTCGTATTAAAGTGCACAGAAGAAGAAACTGCCTGGTTCCTCGTTGGGACAAACCACGCCATGTGATCCTGGTTAGCACCACAGCAGAGAAGTGCGCAGGGGTGAAACAGTGGGTTCATGCCAGCCATACAATCAAAGTGCCAGAACCTGAAGATCGACATGTGAGTCGACATCTGGAAAAAGCAAATACTAGTTCGGACTCTGACACAGAAAGTGAAACAGATAGAACTCCAGATCTGGAAGCTCGACCTGTGAGGTGACATCTGGAGATATAAAGACACAAGTTCAGCATCTGAAGCAGAGACTGAAATAATTGAAATTCCAGATCTTGAAGATCGACCTGTAAGTCGACATCTGGAAGTATTGACTGCCAGTTTGGAAAGAACAAAGTAAAACTGGTGAAAGTAAGAACTTTACAAATCAAACAGAAAGTTCTGAGAGACAAAATACTGATCTTGAAACTGGTGAAACAGAACTAACTCATGGTGAGGATGAGACTCCTAGCACCAGTTATGGAAAATTTAGTTTTAAAAGAACTGAATTAATAAAAGAAGATCAGGATTCAGTTATAGAACCTGAAATCATAAGGGTCAAGATAAGAGGGAATGAAATAAGATCTGAAACAGTGTCTGAAAGTGAAGGAGAAACAAATAAATGAAAAAGTCCAAGAAAAGAGCTTAGAAAGTTGAACGTGGGACAATGAAGACTGAAAATAAAAAGCCAAGAAAAGGAGATAATTGGCCTAAAGAAATTAAAGGACTGAAGTTCAAAATAATAAATGTGAATAAAAACCAAGAGGAACAAGTGAATGAAATAACCAGTCAAGAGGATCAAATAAAAAGGAATAAAGAACTTTTGCAAAGACCAAAAAGTGTGAGGAGACCAAACCTAAATATAAATCACCTGAATGGACTTATGTTGCACTGCCTGATATAGAGGAAGTGGGGAGCAGTCAAGAGAACAAAGGTGAACCTTGTGAGTGAAAAGTAACTATAAATAAACTATGATCGTACTGAAAACCCAAAGGATGTCAAACTAAAGAAAGTTGAGAAAACAGAAAGAAGAAGAACTGAAAAGAAAGATTTAAAAGAGCAGTTGACTCAAAGGACATACTTCCAAAATGTGAAAAGAAACATTTCATAAGAAAAGATTTAAAGAGTGCTTAGCTCAAAGGACTTAGGGCCATATGTATCAAGATACCCATTTGCGATTCTCAAATAGCGATTTTTAAGAAATCGCTATTTGAGAATCGCAAATGGGTATGTATGTACAAAATCGCATTTTTTTAGCGATTTCTTAAAATTCCTTAATTGCGATTAGCAAATTGCGAATCGCAATTAAGGAATACTTTCCCATTCATTTCTATGGGCCAGGAGGCCCATAGGAATGAATGGGGAATAATTCTCAATTTGCGATTCACAATTTGCTAATCGCAAATTGAGAATAATTTCAAGGGTGCAGGGGTGTCCAAAGGACACCCTGTTGCACCCCTGAAATATGCATGGCTGCACATGTGACGCACATACATGCCCCAAGGGCATGTATGTGCATCACATGGCACTTTGAAAAATGCAAAAATGTGCATTTTTCAAGCATTTCGCAACTTACCACCAACTAGAAGTTGGTGGTAATTTGCGATTCCTTAAGGACATTTTTGCTTCATACATTGCATTTAAGGAATCGCAAAATTTACGATTCTGTGGTAAATAAATAAATTACCGGTACTATTTTTCTATGCATTAAAGGAAAAAGGATAGCTCAATAAATGAGAGGCAGAGTCCGTGGTATCTGAGTCATACGGGCTTTAATTAAGTGGCTCGAGCCAATGGACATCGGGTTCCATCACCTACTAAGGTTCAGGAAGGGACTATCTCGACCTCGATCTCAACATTTCATTAACATCATACAGTATATATAGTAAAACAGTACAGTTGCATTGAATACAGTAGGCGTAACAAGTGAAAAAGGAAAGATAAGAACATATGGGCGTGAAAAGAAGGCGTGCACAGGGCGTGCACGGAGGTGTGTGATGTAGACGTCACAGAAATGTCATAAATGGGTGGACACATGGAGGGGGCTTCATGGGCAGCTGGAACCTTTAACCTACTGGTGCGCGCAAAACGAGTCATGACGTGTAACTGGGGAGAGCTGGGGGGCGCTGACTTCTAGCACTAGTAGAGGAGTCTGGGATGTCAGAACGACCTGTACCTATAGCATATCTGATATCTTGTGTTTAGAGTACATGTTGCTTGATTCTAAAAGTCATCAGGGCAAAGGCTGCTTGTCACTAAAGCTAGTGTAAGCATATATTTCTTTATGTATTGCGTGAGCTATGAATCTTCTATGGATACTAATTCAGGAAATCACTTGCATAGAGACAGAAAGACTGGACTGTAGACGAATATGTTTATCCTGTTCGTTAGCTAGGAATGTGAAGCCGGGGAGCTGAACAGATAACTGTAGGCATAACATATTCTTGGCAGGCAGGCCAGGCCGAGCCGGGCACCGCGTTGCTTGGCAGGAAGTAAGTGAAGGGTCAGGGATGCGGGCGGGGCTGCTTCTCTCGGAGTGGTTCAGGAGGCTTGAGGCCTGGATCTCGTGTCCGGGCCCTGTGGAGCCTTAAGAACGGGTGCATCTCGATGATTTAACGTGCACCATGTAAAGACGTTGGCAACATAGGCCTGAAAGCCTAATCCACGTTGCTTTCACGGAGGACTGGATAACTGACATACTAACGTTGGACGCAACTGTAAATGCGTCTTTATTATCGGCCATGGAGAGGAAATGCATAGAAATCATGCATATATATTACATGTTGGGGAACACGTAGGGACACATAACAGGGCAAAATTCAATTTTCCTCATTCCCTCCTTGTTCCCTACGTTCCCTTCAGGAAACATCAATATTCATGAGACCATCTATCTGTTCATACAGCATCATTTGCTCGTCTTTTCTCATTTGGGTATGGGATTGAGGACGTGGAATACAAGATGTGGCGCACAAGCCGCAAATCGCTGGACCACATTGTAAACAGAGACAACAACTGAATGTGATCATTACTACTACTCCCAGGAATGACAGCACTCTCCATCCCCAGGCAGATATTACACTCCAGAGCCAGCCGGACCAAGTCCAGGTGCCTGGATTCTGGTGTAGCTGATGAGCTATTTTATGAAGTCTAGTTATTGCTGAATACACAGACGGTGCGTTATTAGGAATGAAAACGCAACAACTAGATCCGATGACTCTACAAGCTCCCCCCCTATCGGCCAGTATGACGTCAAGAACCAGGCGGTTCTGAAGAACAACAAATCTCATAGCAGACTGCTCTTCTGTTAAGTTACCTAGGGCGGAAGTGGTCTCATTCACTACTGCTTCAAGGGTTCTGGTTAACCTGCGTATTAATTTACTATTCTGGACGGGGCCTATGAAGAAAAAGAAACCTTTATTGAAATCCGTATACTGTTCCAATGCAGTTTCAGTCTGATCGACAATTGGGGACTCGATCTCCCTTCTATGTCTGACGTGTACTAGATGTGTATTTCGGTGATAATGGGATGGGGCTAGGAAAACTGGTGGCAGTAGGAATGCAATGTAACATGTTCCATCCCAATCTAGGGGCAAACGTACATAAGCGGTCTGACCACATATAAAATAGGAATGACGTGAAGCTTTGAAAATAGACTTCCCACTGTCACTGTACTCGACCACAGTAGTACAATCACTGTGTCCTAGATGTACTGAACCATTCTTTCTAACACATAATTCGCCTTTCACTGGTAGAACTGTTATAGAAGGCAAGTCTGAATTAGTCTCGGACTGAACATTCAAAACCATGAGGTTAGAGGAAAAATTACCTAGATCGTATACTTCATTTTCTAGATCTAACCCTGTCCTATGGGAAAGACCGTCCTTGTCCGGGAAACAGGTTTCATTCATAACTGTATTCAGAAGGGACTTATCGTCTAAAGATGACGTTAATGTGAACCATGCTCCACACGAACCATTGTGTGAAAACGGATAGGGAAAGAGTGGCAGAGCTCCCTTTACTGTCTGGAAAGGGGGGAGTCGACCACATACCCAGCAATTAGTGGCATTGCTGGTCTGGTGCGAATAGTGTAACATACGAATAAAAGTATTGTTGCGCATTGCAAGTCGATAGGATAACTCGTGAGGGGGTAGTTCACTAAATGTGTGCTCTACTGTATCATTAGAGGAAAGGTGTACATGCGAATCGAGAGGAGGAAAGAACACGTGTAACATACAACTTATACATGTGATCGTAAGACTCAGAATAAACATAAACAATAATGTAACGATGCATCTACTTCGGAGACCTTTACAATATTTCATTTTCTTGAAGTGTCGTCTATCTCTCTCACTATGTGGGTCTATCTCATACATGTCAGAAACCTGTCTAACCGCTTCACCCGAGGGGGACTTAAACAATTAAACGCTGTCTGACTTACTAGACCTCAATTTGACTTTATACTCCTGCTGCGGAGTTTTCTCTAACAGGGGAAGTTTAGAGTCAGTATCGGGGCAGTCCTTGAAAAAAGTCTTTGGACGCAGTCCATGGAAACGCTTGATGTGACTGGAATGGAGCCAGCCTTTTCTTCCTTCTAGCTTTACGGCGGTCCTTGTGGTCATCAGAACGAGTTTTGGCTCCTTCCAGCCGGGCTCCAGAGGACTTGAGCGATCAAAATTCTGAACCAGAACGAGATCTCCTGGAACGACCTCGTGCGGTTTCACCTGGGTGTTGTCCGGAAAGGCAGCCGCGACCTGTGAACGACAAGAGAGTAGTGCAGACATCAAGGAAGCTAGGTAATCTGTCAGCATGTTACTGTCAACATCGGTGATTTTACGAGGCATAGGTGTACCCCACATGTTTGGGGGACGACCGAAAACGACTTCGTAGGGTGACAAACCAGATCTAGAGTGAGCGACCATTCGCATATAGAAGAGGGCAACCGGCAGGGCTACCATCCAATCTACACCTTTTTCGGCACAGACCTTCGCTAGTCGTGTTTTCAGAGTTTGATTGTGTCGCTCGACGAGGCCAGCTGCCTCGGGGTGTCGTACGCAGTGGAACTTCCACTGGTACCCTAACAGAAGAGATACTTGTTTCATGAGTTCGGACGAGAAGGGCTGTCCGTTATCTGAATACACGACACGGGGCAAGCCGTATCGAGGGAAAAACTCACGTACCAATTGTTTGGCAGTGGTCACGGCAGTTTATCCGGGACTGGATATGCTACTGTCCATCTGGACAAAGCGCAGACAACTACGAGGACATACTTGAATCCTCGACATCGATCCATCTGGATATAATCCATCTGGAGGACTTCAAAAGGGTGGTCAGGAGGATGAAATCCACCTTGTTCCACGGGAACACCTTTACCTGGATTGAACTGACAACAGATCATGCAGGTACGCACTTTCTGCTTCGCTGCTGCTCGTAAATGCTTGTTAAACCAAAGGTTCTGGATACTGTCTAACATGGCTTTTTCTCCTAAATGTGCTGGACTGTGTGCTGTATTAATGATGACTTGAACCATAGAGTCGGGGAGAAACCATGTGGCTTTTCCCTTCGTCAACCATCCCTGATCTGTCTGGACCCCTCCTTGTTCAGACCATTTCTTGATTTCGTCCGAAGTAGCATGTGTCTGTATGTCTAGTACGTCTTGTGTAGGATCCTTGACTGTCATGCAAGTCGTCAGGACTGGAACGTCTGTCTTTGTCGTGTCAGCTGGAATGTCTGGAGTCTGAGCTGTAAGCTTGGCTGTTCGATCTGCCAGGTCGTTACCCTGGGAAATGGTGTCAGTGATTCTCGTATGTGCTTTGCACTTCATGATGGCTATAGCTGTAGGTAAATGTATTGCCTCTAACAGAGCTTGAATGAGGGGGCCATGCTGAATCTTGGCTCCATGAGAAGTCATAAAACCTCTTTCTTGCCAGAGGACTCCAAAGTCGTGAACGACTCCGAATGCATAACGTGAGTCTGTATATATGTTTACTTTCAGGTTCTTGGCTCGTATGCAGGCTTGGGTCAGAGCGATGAGCTCTGCTGCTTGAGCAGACAGGGTGTCAATACGATGTGTTTCTATAACTTCAGTTTCAGTAGTCACTGCATATGCTGCTACTAACTCTCCTGTACTTGTTCTCATACATGAACCATCCACATAAAGTGTCAGGTCTGGGTCAGGTAATGCAATATCCGTCAAGTCTTGTCTTGGCTTCGTCATGGTGTTAATAACTTCCACACAGTCATGTGTTGCAGGATTTGAGGTAATCAAGGGTAACAGTGTAGCGGGATTTAATATGTTGCATCGTCTGATTTCTATGTGTGGCTGAAACAGTGTCAGTTCATATCCTGTCAATCGAGCTATAGTCAAGTGCTGAGTCTGTGTTCGATTTAAAAGAACTTCCACGGAATGTGGAACTTGTACTGTCAGGGGGTGTCCTAACACTATGGAATCACTTTGTCTGATAGCTAAAGCTGTGGCTGCAACTGATTTGAGGCACGCAGGCAAAGCCTGGGCTACTGGATCTAATGTGCTAGAAAAAGAAGCACAAGGCTTGTGTTGTCCTGCTTGATCTTGTGTGAGAACTGATAATGCTGTACCATCGCGTTCAGTGACAAAAAGTGTAAAAGGTTTACGGTAGTTAGGCGTCGCTAAAACAGGTGCTTGACATAAAGCTTTCTTTAATTCGTTGAAAACAAGTGTATGTTCCTGGGTCCAAGGGAGGACAGTCGATGTCGCTGCCTCCTGTGTTGTCAACTGTATCAGTGGCTTGGCTAGATATGCGTACTGAGGGATCCATTGTCTGCAGTAAGAAGTGAGGCCGATAAAAGCTCGTACCTCCTTCTGTGTCTTGGGCTGTGGAAGATGTGCTATTAACTGGATACGTTCAGGTGTCAGCTGTCTACCCCTCTTGGACAGCAAGTGTCCAAGGTATACCACTTGCTGGACACAGAATTGCAGTTTCGAAGGGGACACCTTGTGCCCCATTTCTGCCAGAAAATACAAGACTGTCAGTGACGCACGTTCGCAGTCACGTTCTGTACGGGCAGTGATCAATAGGTCATCAACGTACTGGAGCAGGGCAGTGTCAGTTGGCATATGAATACTATCTAGTTGTCGTTTCAGTGCTTGACTGTAAATACTAGGACTTTCTGTGAACCCTTGAGGTGCACGTGTGAATTTATAGCTTCTTCCATTTAAACAGAATCCGAAAAGGAACTGGCTGTCTGGATGGATGGGGACACTAAAGAAGGCGTTCTTGAGATCAATAACAGTAAAGAACGCTGCTTCGGAATCAATGGCAGTCAATAGGGAAGAGATATCTGGAACCACTGGGTACTGGGGTATGATACATTTATTAAGTTCTCGAAGGTCAATCACTAGTCGATAAACTGGAGGTGCATTTGGGTCAGTACGTTTAAGAATCGGAATGATCGGAGAATTACATACATTGGAGTCAGTTTCTACAACCACTCCTTGAGCAATGAGCTCGTCAATAATTTTCGATAAGGCTGCTACAGCCTCAGGTGGCAACTTGTATTGCCGGATTCGGGGTAGTACAATTCCTGGTTTCAGAGTGACACGATATGGTGTAATGTGCATATAACCTACATCCGTTGGACCTTGTGCCCATAAATGCTGTGGTACATTCAGTAATCTTGGATCAAAATCTCTTAACACAAAATGTCCTTTAAAATCACGTAAGAACAATCTCACTCCTTCCGGAGAACAACAAATCACTGCTCCTAGTTCTTTCAATGTTTTAATACCAAGTAAGTTTTCTGGACATGATTTCGTAAGTAACAGGTGTGTAGTTCGGGACAATGGACCAACTTCTAGGGAAACTGGTTTCGATATTTCATTAACAATAGGCTTTCCTGAAAATCCCAGGGAAACATTTCTTGAGCCTGAGAGAGGAGCCCCTGGAACCTCGTCATGACTGATGGTAGTCCTACTTGCCCCTGTATCAATCAGAAATTTTCTGTCTTTCCCTAATACCTGGCTGTGTACATAGGGACCCTCTTGATCTACAGGAACCTCGATGAGAGGCAAGCCAACCTCCCTCTCTAGGCTGTTTCATGAATACTGTTGATATTCCGGATAATCTGACTGTGCGTACTGGTACATCTGCTGTGTAACGTGTTGTGTGGCAGCTATAGGCTGCGGTACTGTAACTGTCTGATGTGCGTTCTGCGGTGGTTGCGTGTTTTGTGGAACATGTTCCTGTCTAGGAGGACGCGGTCTCTCTTTCGTCTTACCAGTAGCTATGTTATGTTTCAGAGCGGCACATTCGTTTATATAGTGACCTGGCTGTTTACAGTAATTGCATGTTCCTTTAACAGGAGCTGCAGAATGACTGGTCTGAGTCGTACCCCTCTTCTGACTGTCCACTGGAACAGACTGTGCAACTAGTACTTTCATTTTCGTGTCTTTCATACGTCTCTTTTCGTGTTCCTGCTCTTCTCTGATTCGGTTCTGGTGGTACTGTAACATTTGTAACATTTGGGACGGGGTATTAGCTTGCCAGGTACTCTCAACTTTCAGTACTCGATTTTTAACTTGTGATGAAGAATTCTCTACTAATTTGGTAACAAAAAGATGTGGATACGACTCACTACTTGTTTTCAAGCCGCTATTAATAATGAAACATTTTTCAAATCTGGAATAAAAATCACTAGTGTCTTCGTCTTGTTTCTGTTTACAGGCTGAGATGGCATCCCAGTCTTCCTTTTTCGTGGTTAGTAATCTTGGCAAGACTTGTATTAACAACTCGGGCAATGCTTTGGCTTTATCCCCGAGACCGGTACCAGGAACTCGTGTTTTATCTTCGTTCTCTAATTCGGCCCAGTCAATCTTTTTCTCTCCCACCTCCCATTCTTTTTCTTTAAGTTTTTCATATATGCCCGCAGGCAACAGGACCTTTAACATTTTAATGATATCGGGATACGTGTATTCTCCCATACGGAGCATGTCTTTTAATTCATGGTGGAACCCTGCTGGATCTTTATTGTGACAGGGTACTAACTTTTTCATTTCTAGTAGTTCTATTTTCGTTAAAGGGGTGTAAACAAATACTCGTTCGAGCGCACCTCCCCCTGTCCGAACAGGATGGACTTCTCGCAAGGGATTCTGTCTATCTATGTAATATGTCTTCCTTACTGGGGGTGGAACATGAACAAAATGTGGAGTCAGGAACGTTCTGTATTTGTGGCGTTGTTCTAGAATGACATTAATCAGATCGGTACCTAGGCCTTTCCATCTGTTTAGGAGTAACTCGTCCAATACATTATATAAGGGACCTGGATCAGAATGCTGACTTTCGTACAGTGTAATGAGGTGCTGGATCATGTACATACCCACCAGTCGCTGTTCGTCTGGAGAAAGATTCAGAAACGTTTTGGCCACTACTTCGTCTTTAAATGTGCTAGAATTACTAGTCCATTGAACTGCTGATCGGGCTAGTTCCTGTTCATGCATGGTACTAAGCTCACTGTAACCTATACGTTGTTTCAGAACTCTATCGGTAGCTTGGAATAAGTGCTAAAGAGAACACTGTTCTGATACGGGAGGAAGAAAAGTTTTCTTATATTCTAGGCGTGTGGGTCTGTCAAAAGGTCTCGCCCTACCTACATACGCTATTCTATCTAGATTGTCTGTGTCTGCATCTTCGTCTGAAATGTCATTCTCTTTCTCGGGTTCTCTCGTTGCTTTCTCCCTTTCGTGTATGCCTAGAATTTCTTTACGAATCTTTCTATACATGGATTCTATACAACCTTGTTTACTGTGTTTTCCGTCTGCTATGTTGTCACTCCATTTTGTCAGGACTTTCATCTCGTCTTTGTTTTTACCAGGCTGATCTTGTTCTCTTATTAAACAATTTATCAGAAACTGCAAGATCATATTTTGAGTCTCGACTTTCCTGTGGGCCATAGCCTCGTGAATACTTTCTGGTCTTTCCCCTGTCCTGATGAAATGATAGATTCTGTCTAAATGTTCCCTCATTTCCGGTATGATAGTCAAATAGCTTGCAACTTGTCGTAGACGCACGGAATATAATATCATCTGTTCTTCGCCTGGCACTGGATCATATCTACAATCAGTAAGGTATTGTTTGAGGGCTGCGTATGTAGCCACTTTTGGCGTACGTTGTAATGCTACGTCTCTTAGCGTCATTCGTTTTGCTTGAGGCGGGGTGATAGGGATACCTCCCCCTGCTCCTCCTGAACTAGAATTGTCAACTAATACTGGATGTGCGGTCGCTGGTAATGTGACTGGTAAAGTAGGCATACGTAATATGGGCTGGTCCTGGGTCACTGGTGGATTAAAAGGATTCCCGGGACCAGTGGCTGGAGGAACAGAAATCGCGTTATTAACAGGGTTTTGAGGTTGAGCAGGCGGGGGAGGAAGCAGATTTGTATATTCTGGGACAGTGTCGTCTAAATAGGAAGAAAGGAAAATTTCAGCTGTGGTCGGTTTATGACGTAGCTTTGTCGGGACCAATGGTGGCGGTAAATTACAGGGTGCTTCCGGGGTCGCCTCAGGCAGGCCCTCGGCGAGAAGGGGATACATGCCTTTAATAAGGGCATTTCTTTGTCTGTCTAACTGTTCTGCTCTTACTCGTTCACCTTCTTCTAGTAGTTCCCTCTCTTGGGCTTTTTCTGATGATTCCTTACTTAGTTCTGCTTTTCTGATTTCTTTTTCTGTTCTTTTATGCGATTCTTTACGCCACAATTCTATGGCATCTTTCTGAGATTGTCTGGCTTTCTTTTTCCATAATGCTTCCTCTACTCTCATGATGCACTCAGCGTCCCAAGTTCCTGAAACAGGCCATCTAAATTTCTCTTCCAGATTTTTGGTATAGTCTACCCATAAGTCTAAGTACAATATGGCATCTAAGCCATGTTTATGATACATGAAATGTCCGGGACTGTCCCTAGGTGGGACAGGAACTGATTCTTCGAGTATCCCTTTTCTGGTTCCTATCTGACGTAACTTTGAAAACAGAGGCATATTTGAACGTACTCGAACTTAAACACAATACACAATGAACACAGTAATGAATAGCAAAACAAATCATTCATACCACGACATCAAAAAACACATTAGAAACAGTTCGAACAGATACTACTTAGTACATTGAAAACATAATACTGGAAATCTCGAGAGACTATACTAGAAAACAGAATTTCTGGATGCACTGCTAAAACAGTACAGAACATACCGGTCTCATAAAGAGACACGTCATACCGTATCCACCTAGGTGAACACGTCGGACCGGATCTGTGTACCCAAACCCGTCTGGACCGGGCACAAATTAATGAACCCGTCTAGATTTTCCTCAATTCCTTAAATGCAATTGCAAAATAAGGAATCGCAAATTTTGCGATTCCTTATTTTGCACAGGATTTTGCTTAATACATACCATGTAGAAAATTCGCATTCGCAAAGGCCGAAATTCTGTGAATTTCGGCCTTTGCGAATGCGAATTTGCTTGATACATATGACCCATATTTCTTAAGTGTGAAAAAGACTTTATGTGAAAAAAAAAGGTTCATAATGTCTGAAACTGGTGATAGAAGATCTAAATGTGGCTTTTTACGTAAATGGTGTAGGATGTGGTTTTATTGTACAGGTTTATTAATGCTCATATGGTTCATTTTAGCGATAATTATTCCATTTAGACCGAATTCTGAACATTTTTCTGAAGAACATAATAACACAAGGAGATGATTTAAAAATGAGGTAAAAATTGTGGATAATACTGAGCTTCATAGAGATAAATCAATTAATGATTTTTCAAAGAATGTTTTTACAAGATTGCTTTATGAGTACATCGAGACTATGGACATACTCAATTGTTAATTTTGCATGCATGGAACCATGTGCATAACACTAGCAGGGTGACCAACACCTGCCCCGACAACGATCCTCTGACCAGCCTCCCCTGCGAGACTAACCTCCCACAAATCACCTCCCTAAGTGTTTCCAAAGCTCCTCCTAACTCCTCCAGATCATCCCCTGGCCCTACCAACACAACCACCCCAAGACCTTTGGTCTCCTCCATCTAACCCACCATGCTGTCCCGAGGGCTCCAACACAGTTCATCTTAACCCCTCTAGCTCGTCTCCCGGCCTGGCTAACGCTATCGGCCCGAGACCCTGGGTCTTACACCCACGAGATCACCACTCTGACTCTGACACTGGTATGCCTCCAATGACCTATGATACAGGTCAAGCTAGCCTTGCTAGCCCACAAACCACCCCTCCTATTGCTCCTAACACAGTCCATCCTAACCCTCCAAGCATGTCTCCTGGCCTTGCCAACAGAACCGGCCTTAGACCTCTGGTCCCCTCCCCACTAGCTCCCCACTCCGACCTTGAGACTGAGACGCCCACAAATTCCTATGACACAGGTCGAGCTAACCCTTCATTCCTATCCTATAGGCATGAAGATAGAACTGCCACTAAACCTCTGCCCCCCTGTCCTTTACTAGCACCTTTCCCTTATTTGGATATCGATACTCTGCGCTCCAGGGCTGCCAATATAATTCAGAGTATCCATTTCTCCATTCTGGATCTAAATAACCTTCTTCACCTTGCTGAACTCTCCCTCGCTAGCCTCAAGCCCCTGCTCAACCCCATCCCCCTCTTATCACAGAGCTCCCCAAACACCCACTACCTCTATCCTTGAGGCACCTTCGCCCTCGTAAGCATCCTTGTCACCTATCGGAGGAGGAAACCCTACCTCTCGTCCTCTTCTACAACTCTACTCTTGCCACACCAAATCCACTAGACCTCACTAAAAAGGAAATCCTTGACATCATACAGGACTACAGTGCATCCCCAGTATCACCCTACCCATCAGACGCGAGTACCAAACATCTCATCTGCACGGTCGCCATAAACCCCTGCAGATCATCTACCCTCCATAACTGAAGGGTGATTAAACGCAATCTTGCACCTTTACACCTGTCCGCCCCGACTCCCAACACTCCCTCCGACCCACCTCTGACTGGTCCCTTAATTAACTGCCAATCGGCAGTAAAGCATGCAGCCGATATTGCTGCTCTTATCCTGAACAAAAATCTCGACTTAGCAATTCTAACAGAATCATGGCTAAACAACTCCTCATCCCCATGCCTTGACCTCTTAGTCCCTCACAACTATAACATTGCAAGGCTGGACAGGCAACATAGCAAGAAAGGAGGCGGCATCGCCTGCATCTACCACTCTAACCTTCTTGTCACTGAACTTCTGTTGGATACCACCAACTCCTCCGAATACCATGCCTTCTCCATTTGCAGTAACTCCACCCAACTATGCAACCTGCACATCTTTTACCACCCCCAGACATGAATGACTCCTTCACAGACCACCTCATGGAAATTCTCACAGCAAATAGTTCCCACAACGCAAAAGACATTTTCCTTGGCGATTTCAACCTGCACTGGAACAATCCTAAGGATCCTCATGTCAACGCCATTAAAGACCTCCTGGCCAATCAAGCCCTGACCCAATATTGCTCACTCCCACCTCACTCGAAAGGGGCCACCCTTGACTGGATCATCTCCAAGAAATTGACAGTCAAGCTCATCTCCATAGACCCCTGTGACTGGTCTGACCACCACTCCATTGCCTTCCTACTACCCTGCACCCACAAGACAAGGGCACCCCTGCTGGTGATTCCTAAATGCTGGGTCAGAGACACCAAGAACATGGACCACAAAGAACTGGAGGCTCGGTGCAAATCTGACCTCCCACTCCCCTCGCATCTCACAACCGTCAATGACCTTAACAACCATTACTCTGCAACTATATCAAACATTCTGGATGACCTAACCGCTCTAAAACTAAAAAGAACCCAAGTCAAAGATAGAAACCCCTGGTTCACTGGATCCCTCAACAACGAGCGGAGATCCATCCGGCAATCCGAAAGAATCTGGAGACAGCACCCCTCTGCCGCTCACCTAAAACTTCTCCGCCAGGCCAGAAATACATACAATAGGAACATCCTCAACTTAAAAAAAGAATTCTTCAGATCAGAACTGGGGAACACCCAAAACAGACCCCACAAACTCTTTGAACTGGTCAAACATCTAAATAAAACCCCAAGTCTCTAATATCATCTGAGGAATTCTCCTCGTTTTTTGCGGACAAAATCAAAGCCTTAGGTAACAAACTCATTTCGCCTCATGCTCTCTACCCCTTGACCTACCTCCTCCTTTCACGGTGCCCCAACAGGCTTCACCGAAGAATCAAGCACGCTGGAGTGACTTTACACTCTATGATGAAAACTCCGTCTCCAAAATTCTCTCTACCTTAAACCCGAACAACCACTTCACTCCAACTGCCTAGCTGCCCAATCAATTTTTCCTAGCTGGACTACAATAATCAACACCTCTCTCTGACAGGGATCGATTCCGAACTCTCTGAATGCCGGCCAAGTCCTCCCCATACTGAAAAAAAAGTTGCTGGATCCAGCCTCCCCCGACATCTTCAGACCCATTTCCAACATCCCTCTCTTAGCTAAAGTGTTGGAGAAGTGTGTGCAACTGCAGCTAAGTCAACACATCAACAACTTCCACCTTCTCGGTGACTTCCAATCTGGATTCAGACCGGGACACAGCACTGAAACCACCATGCTACACATTGTTGATAATGCCCTCCAAGCCCTTGACCAAGGCAAAACTTGTCTCCTAATCCTCCGAGATCTATCCTCGGCCTTCGACATAGTCAGCCATGGAAAGTTACTCAAGCGCCTCAAAATAAGGATGAAATTGGATGGTTCTGTCATAGAATGGTTCAGATACTTCCTCCAAAACCGTTCTCAGAGATTCCTAATTAACGGCAACCTATCTGCTCCCTCTCCGGTCACGGTTGGAGTCCCTCAAGGATCAACACGGTACCCCACCCTCTTTAACCTTTACTCAGAACCGCTTGCCAAAGTCCTACACACTGCAAATATCTCCTACCATATGTACGCTGATGACACTCAGATCTATATCAAAATCTCATCCCATTCTCTCCCTGAATTAGACCCTGAAGCTTACCGTCCAATGGCTCACCTCCAATCACCTCAAACTCAACACAAAGAAAACGGAATTTCTTCAAATTTCCCCTCCTAAAACTGACCTGAGATTCAGAAATGGATTAAGGCCATCCCAGCCTTAAATTGCCTACCGACCATCGTGGTCTCGGCCAAATCACTGGGAATTACCCTGGACTGCAATTCGAACATGCGGAACCACATCAACTCAATGACCAAATCAGCCAGATTCCAACTGAGCTACCTATGGAAACGGAAACCCTTTGTTTACGCTCCCGACCTAAAAATGGCAGTTCAAGCACTAGTCATCTCTAGGCTGGAATATGGCTGTTCTACCCTCTCAGGTTTAACCAAGATCTCCCTGGCACCCTTAAAAACCTGCCTCAACACGGCTGCTAGACTACTCACTGGCACAAGGAAATTCAACCACATTTCTCCACACCTGAAAGCGCGGAATGGGCTTCCTCTCGAGGCCAGAATACAGCTTAAGGCTTTACACTTAAACTCCCCTGCATATCTCACACAGAAACTTGTGTTATCTGGAGGAAGCAGAAACTCACAGTCCGCCTGATGACCTACTCACCCCACCATATAACCTGGGACCTTGTCTTGAGTAAATGCAATGTAAACTGTCCATGTTATCCCTCCATCCCTTATGTACCCGGGACCCGTCCCTTCACTATTGATGGTATACTAATTTTTTCATGCCTTTTGCATACCTCAGTGACTCTCTTAAGCACTCTGATACCCTAACGGGTCAAGTTCACGCTCTATAAAACACAAAATAAAATAAATAAATAATTGCCTGCATCTGTATCAGAGGGTGTAAAATATCATCACCTTCCTGTGACTTATGGAATAACTTGTAGTGTTTTAACCAGCTTATTTTATAATAACCCGCTTTTGGCCGCCATACGTGTGGCAGGGTACGCTCAGACATGAGTCCCTTGCTCACTTTGCCACTGGATTCAAGCAAGCTGGGCTGAAGACGGCTGGAATGCCAGAAACCAGTCCTCGGAAGCTTGTTTCCGGTCCAGGGAAGGCATGGCTTGGCAGTTCGGGCTGGACTGTTCCCATGAGGCACAGGGTCAGACTGATTTGCATATAGCCATGTCTGAACTAGGGTGGCAGAGTGGGCTAAAGAACGGTGATGGATTAAACCCAGATCTTTTGACTGGGTGTGAGTGTTTAATTGGTTCAGATGCTCCGTCCATCACCACCCCCTATTTTATAAAACAGGCAAATTAGAATATTATTATTCAGATGTAGATTATGTTTTTGCTAAACTTTCTATAACACATAAATTGAAAAAAGTGAAACGTGGCAAAGTTGTTTGTGAATTTCTTTCTTGAAACAATATAAATGAATTTAGAATATGCTTTTAGATATAATTTAACATGCAAATTGAGAAAGGAAGAGAAAGCATTTTTAGACATGGTTGAGGACAGGAGAATTAAATATCAAAGAAAAACAACTGAAAGTAAATTGAAAACACCACTGTGGAATTTCGAGGATGGAAATTATGGAAAGAGTAATACTAATGTAGCAATAGGATAAGATTTGCCTCAACAAGGGAAATTGTGTATTCGTAGAGATAACACTATGTATGACAATTATTTTGTGGGTGCAAGTGAATGTAAAGACACATACATAATTATGGGGGGATGGGGATTTAAAGGTGGAAATGATCCTGTATTCCCAGGGATTTATTTTATATGTGAAAACAAAGCTTATTATAGGTTACCTGACCACTGGTACGGGACTTGTTTTTTGGGTCGGGTCTTCCCAAAAAGATTTCATGTATATAGGGGAACTAAAGGAATTCATAGGTAAACCATTAACACGTAGAAGAAGGGAAAGTTTTCCAGAAATAATAGGTGACATTTTTGGAGCATTGATATCAGCAGTGGGTATATCATTTAATGCAATAGAGATTTGTAAGCTATCAACGATAGTAGATCGTTTATCAACTAATATTGCCAGAGGATTTTTTAATGGTAAACACTGAAATGATTGCCAGGAGAGCTATGGTGATGCAAAATCAACTTGCTCTTGATATTCTATTAGACAAAGAACGAGGACTTTGTGGAGTACTTAAAGTGCAACACTGTTGTACCTACAAACCTGATAAAAGTCAGCACATTCAAAGATAAATTAAGAATATTACTGAATTACATTATGAAAATACTCCACTGGAGGTTGATGGTGTTCTGGCGAAACTGGGTAAGAGTTTTTCTGCTGTAAAAAAATGGTTTGCAGAAATAGGTAGTTCTTTAGTAGGGAAGATACTAATAGCAGTAACAATAGTAATATTAATAGCATTAATACTAAGGGGCCGATTAGGATGGCGGTTTTTCCGCATCCTCCGGGCCGGCGGAAGTGTCCGCCGGCCTGGAGGATGCGGAAAAACCGCGGCGGAGACTCCAAAGACCCACCGCCAAATTAGGATGGCTGGTGGGTCTGGAATTCCGTCCGCCGCTTTTCCGCCGCGGTCGGCTTCCGACCGCGGCGGAAAAGCTATAACATGGCAGGCGGTGTCTATGAGACACCGTCCGCCATATTATGATGTGTGTGTAAATATGCTTTTCCACGGCGGCATTGCCGCCATGGAAAAGCATACGGACCTTCACTTCGGGGGCCCGTTGCGGGCCCCCTGGGTGAAGGGGTGGTGGTGGGTGCACATGGGGGGTACCTATGGTACCCCCCTGCATTTGCATGCACAATGCAGCAGGCACCGCGCGGTGCCTGCCGCTTTGTGCACGCAAATGCTGTGCATGCATTTTTTACATTGGGGCGGGTGCAGCTTGAAGCTGCACCCGCCGCAATGTTAGAGATAGAGGATGTGACCGCCACCCTGGCGGTCACATCCTAATCAGATCGGAGGGAACGCCGCAGCCCATGCGGACGTTCCCTCCTCCTCAGGGGTCGCGGACGGACTCAAGTCCGTCCGCGATCCTAATCGACCCCTAAGATTGGTGTGCATATGTATTAGGAAAAGAAAAGCTAAAAAACAGTAAAAATTTAGAAAAATAAGCAGAGAGAACTTGAAATGTGGGAAATTGAGTTGGAAGACTATAAAGAAAAAGTGTATAACAACTCAAAAAGACAAAGTATGAAAGATACTAATGTTTAAGCTATAACAAAAGTGAAAGAACCTGAAACATGTTCTTAGAAATTTAGTTGGGATAATTTTGCGGTGATAATATCACTAAAGGGGGGAGTTGATGGAGCAGGGAAGAAACAAAAATGTTTGTACCCCTTGTAAAGTCATTCTCTCATAACTATGATAATAATAATTGTGTGAAGCATGTAAACTAATCGACAAACTGCAACTGAATTAGACACAACCAGTGGGAAAACGAACTGCTGTATTGCAAAACTCTAATATGCTAATAAAAACAATGAGTTGAACTAATATAGAGCTGTGATGTCATAGATATAACTGAATAAACGTATGTGTTTTGTTCTTATGCTAGAAGTGTTTTTGTGGCAAAAGAATGCAGATGGTAAGTAACTATCACCTATATGTTTGCTTTGCTAGGTAACACCTACCATGGGAAAATTTGAATGGTGGGAGGTAAACAGAAGGGCCTACTTTCAATATCTAATTTTTGTTGTGTTTGTTTTCATATTAGTTCCCATTGTGGCCTGCGCGGCCTAGTCTGAAAGTGGCTGTTTAAACCCGATGGTGGAAATGAAATCCAAAGATGGCCCCCACACATGCGCAAATGAAATGACAAGTCACAAGTGTATGGCCTATGCCCGGAGCAAGAGATGTCAGGGCCAGCCTGGCCTATGAACAGGAGTTTTGCCAAAGTTGCCTGCATTTAAAAATCTGGGAAAGGAAGAAGTTTTGAAACGTGAATGTTTGGAATGGATACAAGAAATGATAGACAAATACAAATGTGAACATTAAGTCATGAGAAAACGTCAATATGATTCTGCAAATTCATTAACTGGCTTAAGCAAGGAGGTCATGAGGTGATCATCACCACCGCTCTAATGGACCAACGAGAAATGAGTGTGGACCCTAAAAGTTTAAATTTGGGTTTAGATAGTTAGTGAAAAGGGTATAAAAGAGCTTGTGCGAATGAGGGTTATGTTGGTTCCGTGGATTTTTATTTTCGCTTCACGACATGCTGTCGGTTTGAACAATTTTTATGGTGCCAGAGACTTTGAAATATTGTGGACTTAAACTTTGATGGGGAAAAGAAATGAGATCTGTCGCGAAGATTCTATGTCGGGAGGGAGACATCGAGGAGGTTAGAGAGACAGTCAGCTTGGGAACCTGTTCTATGCAGATTTGTCATCACCTATGACAAATTGGTAATACGTATTTTTTTTCTTTGCTTAAAATGTATTTAATAATGTTTAGAATGTGCTTGTCTAATAAGATTTTGCGATATAAAAAATTCTTTATTAATTAATCCAGATAAAATTCTGTAAAATATAAACCTGAGTCTGTTTTTATTAGAATAAAAAGTAATGATAAGAAAATGTTAAAAGTTAGGGGAACATTGTGATTGAACTGGACTTAATCGCCTATTCATACTAATTGGTCCATTGACCAAATAGCGGAGTACCTTGATGTTTGTTCCTTATAACTGTTGAGTATTTGACATTTTAGTGTATATAATGTATACAATTAGTGTATAGGTTGATAAGGTACCCCGTTTATCCGACAGTTCTTTCTACTTGTCACTGATTCTGGGGCAGCGTGGTCTGGTGTGTGAGTGTGTGACTCGTGGTGTTAAGGGCCCCACAGACGAGTAAAATAAGTTGCTCCTGGGTTAGTGAGATGGTTATGAGGGTTGTTTGAAAGCCGCGCTGCGTCACATACACTGTCTACCTAACTGCCCTTTGACACAGTGGAGGGAAATTGCTGCCACATGGTTATGAGTGGGAGGGGTGTACCTTCCTGCTGGACTGTGGGACAAGGGTGCCTGGTGAGAGTAGTAGATGCTGCCTTCCAAACCACAAACCCCCCTCCCTGTTAAGATGGCTACCTCCCTGTGAAGTGGAGCAGAGAAAGGTAATAGGTTACACATGGCTGTTGGATGGGGGAGTGTTCCATCCTGCTCATGGGTGGGACAGGAGAGCATAAGATGGCTACCTACCTGTAAGTTTGATGAGAGCAATGTAATGTCTGCCACATGGTTGTGGTTGTGAGGAGTGCTCCATCCTTCTGAATTGTGGGACAATGGGGCCTGGTGGGAGTTGAAGTGCAGGCTTCCCACCCATAAGCCGCCCTCCATGTTAGGATGGCTACCTACCTACCTACCTGTAAGTTTGAAGAGAGCAATGCAATGTCTGCCCAATGGTTGTGGGTAGGGGGAGTGCTCCATCCTGCTCAGCTGTGGGACAAGGGGGCCTGGTGGGAGTTGTAGTGCTGCCTTCCCTGCGGCAAACCCCCTCCCCTGTTAAAATGGCTACCTCCCTGAGAAGTGGAGCAGAGGGAGGGAATAGGTTACACATGGTTCTTGGATATGGGAGTGTTCCATCCTGCTCAGGGGTGGGACAGGAGAGCATAGGATGGATACCTGCCTGTATGTTTGATGAGAGCAATGCAATGTCTGCCACATGGTTGTGGGTGGGGGGAGTGCTCTATCCTGTTGAGTTGTGGGACAAGGGGGCCTCGTGGGAGTTGGAGTACAGGCTTCCCAAGCACAAAGCCCCTCCCTGTTGAGATGGCTACTTACGTGTAAGTTTGAAGAGATCAATGCAATGTCTGCCACATGGTTGAGGTTGGGTGGAGTGCTCCATCCTGCTGGGCTGTGGGACACGGTGGCCTGGTGGGAGTTGGAGTGCTGGCTTCCCAACCACAAACCCCCCTCCCTATTATGATGGTCACCTACCTGTAAGTTTGAAGAGAGCAATGCAATGTCTGCCACATGGTTGTGGGTGGGGGGAGTGCTCCATCCTGCTCAGCTGTGGAACAAGGGGGCCTGGTGGGAGTTGGAGTGCTGGCTTCCCAACCACAAACCCCCCTCCCTATTATGATGGCGACCTATCTGTATGTTTGAAGAGAGCAATGCAATGTCTGCCACATGGTTGGGGGTGGGTGGAGTGTTCCATCCTAATCAGGTGTGGGACAAGGGGGTCTGGTGGGAGTTGGAGTGCTGGCTTCCGAACTGCAAACCCCCTCCCTGTTATGATGGCTACCTCCCTGTGAAGTAGAGCAGAGGAAGGGAAAAGGTTACACATGGCTCGTGGATGGGGGAGTGTTCCATCCTGCTCAGGGGTGGAACAGGAGAGCATAAGATGGCTACCTACCTGTAAGTTTGATGAGAGCAATGCAATGTCTGCCACATGGTTGTGGATGGGGGAGTGCTCCATCCTGCTCAGCTGTGAGACAAGGGGGCCTGGTGGGAGTGGGAGTGCTGCCTTTCCAACCATAAACACCCCTCCCTGTTTCGATGGCTACCTCCTTCCAAGTTTGAAGATAGCAATGCAATGGCTGCCACATGGTTGGGGGTGTGGGGAGTGCTCCTTCCTGCTGAGTTGTGGGACAAGGGAGCCTGGTGGGAGTTGTAGTGCTGGCTGCCTGTACACATGTCCCGCTGGGAATGTTGCTAGCTACCTTTGGGGTGATTCAGAGGGAGTAAATGTTAGATGAGTGAGACATGTGTTGGGAAGGGTGTTTTGCATTTGGGCCTACGAAGTGTAGCGTTGTAGTTGTGCAAGACAGTACATAGCAGTGTAATGGGAGACATTTGTTGGTACTTACTAGCCTCCACTCCCCCAGCTATTACTGTGAGACTGTCTAGATGCAGTATGGCAAGCTCCTTCTTCTCTCATTCAGTGAATGTTCATGGTGGAATGGGAGGGCCACAACCAGTCCTCTGAGCCAGCTCATGCTTCTTGTTGGCAGGCTCTTTCACGCTGGTCTTGAGGTAATTCCACCTCTTCCTGATCTCCTTCTGGGTGCACGGGTGGTCCCAACTAAAAGGACTAGAATACTTGCAAAATCCATCCACTAAAAACCTTCCACACCTACATAAAAAGCACCAATTTCTAAATTAAATTTCTAACAAAATCTTAAAATTACTTTCAAGATAGAAAATGTAAATATATTGTCAAATAATATATTCATATAAAACATATTTGACATTTTATATATTAGAAATATCTAAAAATATAGATATCATCTAAAAGTGCAACACACAACAAAATATATAACGATCCTACCCATATAGAAAACAATTATAATCTCATCATTAAAATAATTGACAATAGCCCATGTATAATTAACATGTCTCACCCACTATAAATAATTTATAATACTTACGAATTCGTACCTACAAATCAAGGAAAAAATCCAAAGTTGTCAAAAATCCATTACTTAATTAAAAAGAACCCCCAAAAATTGATCAATACAACTGCCCAAAAATAAATCCGCAGGGTAGAACCATAAAAAACCTGAAAAATAGATTTTAAAAAAGAAACGCTCCATGAAAACCGCTAAAAAATAAAAAGGAAAATAAAATAATTATTAGTTTGCTCAAAACTAATGCACATTTCCTTAAAAAGAAATGAAACCTTCTTCCAACGCCAAGTCTGGAATGAACAGTACCTGAAAAAAATGAAGCATGGGCGTAAAATCCGTTGCGCTCGCGGATTTTGCGGATTTTCGGCAAATTTGCAATCCGCGAACTCTCGCGAACTTGCCGAAAATTCGTAAAATCCGTGCGAAGCGGATTTTTTGCTTGGTCGCACTTGCCAACTCAAATACTATACAATTTCGCGGGAGTAAACACTTGCGAACACGTAGATGCGGCGGGCAGCGACAATCTCGCAATTGCGAGATTGCAAAATTTGCAATTTCGCACAAGAAATCCACCAGCAGGCAGCATGAACCTTAAAAATTATGATTTTTATCAAAATAACTCCTCAGGTTGACATTTGCCTGCACTTTTTCTTTGCAAGGAGTCCATTTTGGGGGGTGGGGTAGGAGGAAGGAAGTGCCCCACAGTCTCCAACTTCCTGTTCCTGTCCAGCAGGCTCCTCCCAGTGCTTTCTTCATGTGCTGGTCACTTTGATTTGGATATTGACCTGGAAGGATTACTTTTTGTGGATGCTGCTGGATATTTGGATTTTTGCAAAACTGAAAGCACTCAGCAGGTGCAAAAGTTCAATCTTATCATTAGTAACCATTCCCTGTAGTGCTTCCTGAGGGGCCCCTTCAGAGTTCAGTTGCCTACTTGCAACTATTCTATGACCCTGCTCTGACCCTCACAGCAGGCTCAGAGAATAGCTACAAGTATACAACAAAGGTCCTGTTAAAAAAATTACACTGCAACAGAAAGCAATTACAGATAAGGAAGCAGGTGCCAGCCTGGAAGTTCAAATTCAGTGACACATTAATCAGCCCCTAATTCATTCATGTCAGTTGAGGCAGGGCAGGTGTGCTTTTCCCCCCATAATCTACAGTGATGATCTAGAGGGTGGCATGAGTGAGCCAGAGGGTGGCATGGGTGAGCCAGAGGGTGGCAGTGGTGAAACAGAGGGTGGCAGTGGTGAAACAGAGGGTGCTGTGATGAACCAGACGTAGAAACAACATGGTCGCGACCGTTGCTACCCGACAAGTAAGTTTCCGTTTGCGAACTGGTAAAAAACCCTTGCGAAATGGCATAAACACTTGCGAACACAAAAAAAAGGAATCCGCAAAATTTGCGAGAGTTCGTGGATTTTGCGGATTGCGAATCCGTAAATACGCAATTTCGCGGATTGCCAATTCGCAAAATCCGCCCATGCTTAAAAAAATACCACAAATCCCTCCCACACAAACATACAATGAGGTTGCACAATCACACCAGTGGCCCATTGCTCCCCAGATATTCTGTACCTTATACTGACCTTTACCCCAGAGTTTAAAATAGCCTTAATTAACATATATTCGAGGCCGATGAGGACCGGACAAGAATCACCAACCATAGACCAACTTGACGGTCTGTTATCTGGCTGTTAGAGTAACGGTTTAGTAGTTCTGGGAGGTGATCCGAACTGCCAATTTGAACCTATGAAAGATCTAATAGGTTCACCTACTACAGAGGAGGATGAGCTGTGGGCCATTCCTGAGACCAATATATCTCCAATCAGGGCTTATACATCTTTGACTCTTCAAATAAAAGCACTTACCTTAACGCATTCCCTGCGAGCCTGCAAAGGCCGTTTCAGCTCGGACTCTCCTGGGATTTTCACTTACAATAGAGTTGGACACTCCTCTATCTTAGATTATTTCATAGTAGAAACCAGGTTGTAGGGCCAGGTTAAGGACTTCACTGTCAGGCCGCGCCATGACAGTGATCACAATGCTTTAATACTTGAATTCCCAATGCCAACGCTAGGGGACCAATTGGCAGAAGCTTCTGCTATTGATCACAGACCGACACTCACTAATATAGGTGAAAAGTCAGGTGGGCATGGTTGGAAAAAATGCCCCAAAAAATGGGTCTCTTATTTGACGCCATTATACCCAACCTTAAGGCCATGTCTGAGCTTGTGAAGTTAGGAGGTATTGCTGCATCCCTTGCAGAAGTCGCAAAGTTCAATGAGTCCACCACCATAAAGCTTGGGGAGGTGTTTTGGACAGCATGTGAAGGGGACGTGGGACGAAGTATACACAGCCATGTAGTTGTCGGACGACAAAAAGGGCATTGCTGGAGGCTAAAAAATCCAAGTGTAAGACTACAGTAAAATCAGCAAGGTCCCTATATAAAACCACCACTGCATCTGCAAAAACAAATTGGGAAACAAAACAATGGGAGAGTTTGAAACTGGCCCTGGAGGCCAAAGATATTGTAGAAATGTATGAATCCACAATCTCCAATGAATCCTTTAAGTAGTTTATTCCAGAAGAAGACACCACCCAAAGTGCTCAATAGTAAACCTCAACGGTGACTGCTCACAACGTCAGAGACTTCCATCGAACAGCTACAATGCGCGCGAGTCATACATTTAAACAATAACACAGTAAATAATGAAGAATAATATCGCGTGCGCATTGTGTGGCGCGCCGCGCACTGATTACATACCACTACACCAAATACCCCCTTACAACAGCAAATAGGAAAATTAAAATAAAATGTACATATTTTCTAAAATCTGACAAAACTATCAAACCTCCTAGGCACTCTGATGGTTCTGCCGCGAGAAGACATTGAAACATTCTGTGAATTAGAGGAACTATTAGGGTGAACATGAGCATTAACAATTTGATTCTTATCAGCACGATTAATAGGAACATCCAACCAATAACTCCAATCAAGATCCTCTACAGGTTCGCACTGTCTACTCTTAATGATATCTGCCTGATGATGTGAGACTTTTACCAGATGGCGTTTATTCCACCAACCCTTCCCATCAACGAATGCAGCACCTTTACTAACTTTAAGGACCTGTAAAGGTTCAAAGAACTTCGACTCCCCTTTTTTAACTCTATCGGGCTTCTTAAAACACCCAGTCTCCCACAAAAATATCTACATGTACAGAATTAGTTTTCATATCAAAATTGTTTTTCATTTGCATGCGCTTGTCATTTACTTTCTTGCGAATAGCACCCAGATCAATCTTCTTATCCCCAGATAAATCCTGAAGCCAAGAAGGAAACAAATTTGAATGAGTGTCTCTGTTTCTTAACAAAGTTAAAGGAGAGACGCCTGTTGTACAGTGCGGGGAGGTGTTATAATGCCACACTTTGTCTCTGATGAAATCGCTCACATTAAGTTTGCATGCTAACGACTTTCTTCCCCCTTTCTACCAACCCGTTAGACGGCGGAGAATACAAAGCAACTTCCAGTTGTTTAATGTCCAAATTGCTAAGAAATTTCCTCATGTTATCGGAAATAAAATGTGTGCCATTATCAGTAACTATTATCCTAGGTGTACCTTCCACATTAAAAACTCTTTTCAAGAATGGGATCGTAGAATCAGAATCAGGTGTTTTAACAAACTCAATTTTTTTGTATAATAGTCAACCAATAAAATTACATACTTGTACTCTTGATCTAGAACTGAATACGGCCCAGAATCAATACCAATTTTCTCCCAAGCAGATTGTGGAAACACAGTTGAACATACAGGAGCCTTCATAGTATGCCAATGTTTATCAGAGACTAGACACTCAGGACAAGAATCAAGCAATTTCCTAATTTGCTCATCCATAGAGGGCCACCAGAAGTGTTCCTTGATTCTCATAACGGTCTTGGTGACACCTAAATGTCCTCTATGAGCCTCGTTAATGATTAAATGACTTAACTTGAACGGAGGGATAAACTTTTCGCCTCTACGAACAATATTATTCTCAACCGAGAGTTCTTCAGAGATTTGAGCAAATCTACGTAATTCACCCTCCAAACACCTAGGTTCCGGCCACTGACGTGTTGAATAGTGAATAACTTTTTGAAGAACCGAATCACTCTCGTTGGCGGACTACCAATCACTTTCAGATATAACTGGACTTAACTCACACACTGCATCCACCATAGTAACACATTCAATATCTTCAGCAGAGATATCCTCATCATCAGCCTTTTCCATGGAAATTCTCGAAAGACAGTTAGCTCGGAATTGTTTTCCACCACTAATATGTTTAACTTCAAAATGAAATTCCTGCAACTTAGAAACCAATCTCATTAACCTTGCTGACATGCAAGACGAATTAACTTTGTTGAAAATATAAATAAGGGGTTTATGGTCGGTAACCAGTTCAAATTTCCGACCCCAAATATACGTCCTGAACTTTTGACCCGCCCAGATGCAGGCCAATGCCTACCTCTCGATGGTACTGTACCTAGTCTCAAAAGTCTTAAGGGATCGAGAAGCAAAAGCAACGGTCTGCTCATGACCCTTTATCCATTGAGTCAACACTGCACCCAGGCCTGACATGCTAGCGTCGACTGTTATGACTGAAAGACAATCGTCTCTAAAAGCGTGAAGAGCTTTGGCAGACACAATCAACTTTTTAACTTCACCAAAAACTTTATCCAAATCAGGGGACCAAGCAAAGCTGCAACTTTTTTTTAATAACATACGAAGAGGTTCGACTAATTGAGAATAAGACGGCACAAACCTAGCGTAATATTCCGCCAACCCAAGAAATGACTTAAGGGAATCTTTATCAGACGGGGGTTTTGCATCCTCAATGGCTCTAATGACTGAGAATTTAGGTTTAATCCCCTCGTGAGAAACGGTGTCTCCTAAATAATCCAGTTCATTAACAGCAAACTTGCATTTGTCACCACGGACGGTCATTCTTTTGGACATCAAAATTGTGAGAACAAGTCTCAAGATTGAGTTATGTTCCTCTAAAGACTTTGCATAAATTAAAATACCGTCAAGACATGCTTGAACCCCCACGACCTCATGAAAAAGAGAATCCATGAGTTTCTGGAAAACACTTCCAGCTGAAGCTAAGCCAAAGGGAAGGCGCAAAAATGTATATGCCCCAAACGGTGTGATAAAAGCAGTTAACTCCTGTGACTCTTTTGATAACGCGACCTGATGGTAGGCTGATTTTAAATCGATCAGTCAAAACCACTTAGCACCACCAAGATTAGCGAGGAGTTCATGGATTTTAGGCAGTGGGTGACAATCAATGATAATATTCTTGTTTAGAGCGCGCAAATCCGTGCAAAGCCTAATTTTGCTGTTCTTCTTGCGTGCGACAATGATGGGAGCCACCCACTGGGAAGAATCTACCGGTTGTATGATACCTTGCCCACATAAGTCTTTTAAAGAACTTTCCAATTCCGCTCGGACACTTAAGGGAATGGATCAAACTTTATGGGCCACAGGCTGGGCTCCTGGAACTAATCTAATCCTATGTTAAAAACCTTCTACACTGCCCACCTTGTCACTAAACACTGACTTGAACTCTTCCATAATCTGTTTTGAGTTGAAAACTTGTGTTTCAGGCGAGTCACACTCAATACTCGAGACAAGTAGTTCCCTGACTTTGATCGGGTTAACTAATTAAATTTGAGCGTGCATGTCGCTGAAATGACACGCAGAGGACAATATGGTGAGTTGATAGATAAGCGATTTAAATACCGCCACTAAAAGCGTGCGCGTCGCTGTAGTAACGCGCTGATGCTAATAACAACTTCGAAGCTTCTGAAAGCGTGCGCGTCGCTGTAGCAACGCGCTGATGCCGATAAACAAGTTGGTAGTATCAAAAAGAGTGCGCGTCGCTGTAACAACGCGCTGATGCCAAAAACAATGCGACATATGAATGATCACTTAAACAAGTGCTCCGTGATATGCAGGTTAAAAGCTCTCCAGCCAATGAAAATAGCGGAATAAGTGATCCAATCAGGGAGGTCACGGGCAAAACCAGAGTCACATGCAGCAGGATTCAATGGCCAATCATGATAGAATAACAGTCACATGGAGATTACAATGGCCAATCATCACGAAAGTTAAAAATCGCGCTTCAAAATTAAAATTATTCGACGTACCTCGTTCAGAAAGTAAAAACATACTGAAAATCCTACCCGGATATTCTCCAATTTGGAATCAACAGGAGTAAAAGTAGCATGTACGTCCTTCTTTAAGATGAAATGAAGAAGTACGGACGAAGGTAATCTGATGATAAACTCCTGCGTGGGTATGGGTGGAGCCAGTTCCCAATCGTCGCCAAATGTAGAAATGAATGAATCCACAATCTCCAATGAATCCTTTAAGTAGTTTATTCCAGAAGAAAACTCCACCCAAGGCGCGATGCGTCTGCTCAATAGTAAACCTCAACGGTGACTGCTCACAACGAGAGAGACTTCCATCGAACAGCTACAACGCGCGCGAGTCATACATTTAAACAATAACACAAAAAATAATAAAGAATAATATCGCGCGCGCATCGTGCGGCGCGCCGCGCGATGTGCACTGATTACATACCACTACTGATATGAAAAAAAATTTGGAGTATTATTTCCACAGGCAGCAGCAAAGGAAAGGCGGCTATTGAGCCAAATATAGCTGCTGCTTGTTGGAAAGAGCATTTTTTGGCTCTTTATGCCGCATATGCTGTGGAGGCCAGCAGCCTGTCCCCACTTAATCTGACTCCCTCGATCACTTAAATAGCTATCCCCGAGATAGAAGCCACAAAAGCCCTAAATGGAATTGTTCCGGGGATAGCTGCAGGCCTGGACTAGATACCAGGGGATCTCTTTAGGGCAGAACCCAAGATTTGGGGTCCATACATATGGGTGGTCTATAAAACTATCCTACACAGAATGGCCCTTCCTGTAACCTCCCTTGTTGCGAAGATTCTTCCGATTAACAAAAAAGGGTATCACCTCTATTTCCAACAAATTATAGACCGATCAGTTTGATCGATGTTTCACAAAAAGTATTTGCCAGGATTATATTAGATCATTTGCAATCCTGTCTGGAGGAACATAAGATCATGACCCCGGTGCAGGCCGGGTTTTGAGAAAAAACTTCAACAATAGATCAGATTTTCAGGCTCCAACTTCTTTATTGAAAATCAGTACATTCTGAAGGTGGTGGCCTGTATCTGGTCTTTGTGGACCTGAAGAGTGCATTTGATCTGGTACCCAGAGATGCCCTACGGGGGTTTTTGAGTGAACTTGGGCTACCCTACCCTCTTTTAGATATTCTGAAAAGGTTGCATACTGGCAATTATGCCCAAATCCGGTACGGGAAAAGAGTGGGAACTCACGCTGCCGATCCCCATTAACAGGGGGGTAAGACAGGGATGTGTGCTCGCCCCTACCCTGTTCTGCATTTACATCAATGGACTGGTAAGTGTGTTGAGAGAACTCAAGGATATAGACGCCCCCAAACTAGTGCACAAGCGAATTCCGGCCATGATGTTCGCTGACGATACTTTACTCCTCTCCAAATCTCCCATAGGAATCCAGAGAATTTTAGAAGGGTTTTGTGAATTCTGCAGGTTTAGGGGGATGGAGATCAACATCTAAAGAACTAAATGTATGGTCTTCAACCCAACAGATCAACCCGCCCTAACCCATGCATGAATGGCACCCCTCTTAAGCGGGTATCTACATTTCAATACCTGGGCCTTACACTTACTGAAAATATGGCCTGTGGGCCCCAAATAGCCAAGTCTAATCTTAAATGTATTCAGTCTGGAGGTGGTCTGGCCAAGTTTTATAGAAAGTCGTTTCACTAGCCGGTAGGCCCAGTCATGGAGATTTATAAAACTCAGCTTAGGAGTGCTGCCTTATATGGGCCTGAACTCTGAGGGCATTCTCACCGTAGCCCTATTGTTAACACAGTGAACAACTTTCTCAGGCAACTATTAGGTTTACTGGTGAGCTCCCCTTTAGTTCCACTGCGTATGGATCTTGGTGTGAGACCCATCACAAATAAAATTGGCTGCCGACCTTTACTTTTTTTGGCGGTGCCTCTGGGTGATGCCCGAACTGGCCGAATATAGATCTTAGGTCTTAGAAATCTTGAGACTCCCCGACATAGGTAAGCTGTCATGGTTCGCTTATATTAGGGAAAGCCTCCGTTCTATTGCCAGGGATGATTTATGGGAAAATCGAGACACAGCCTGTTTGAGAACCCCGGGTAAACAACTAGCTATCAGCTATTGGCCGCGCAAACTTGATAAACTCCATGAAGACTCTACCACTGGATTTCTTACATCAAATATTTTGGCCGTGAAGGTTGCGTATAACATTGAGCCATGCCTAGATGAAATTGAACCGGCATTAGCCAGGATACTGTATGTGCAGTTTCGGCATGGCTGCCTTACTCTGCGTTCCTTCACCAACAAATGGTCCAGTGGTATTACATTGGGGTGTTCTGCGTGCACCATGGGAGAGTAGTCTGAACTCCATGTATTCTTCTTTTGCCAGGGTTACCACAAAAGTAGACACCGATGAATGATCCAGCTGTGTAGGAACCTTGGCAGAACACGCTGTAAAGAAGCATTCAGGCTCCTAAAATAAAATACTGAACTTTTTATTGTCTATTTGGTATCAAGTTTTTTAAGTTCCAAGTGGTGGGCTAGGATGAATTTTCTTAAACTTTAACTATGGACCAAGCTATGAGATTAACCCTCTTAGGGGCCGATTCCGATCCGGGTCGGAAAGCTCTCCAACAAAGCCGGTTCCGGAGTGTTTTTCGACCGAGCCGGACACCTGCAGTACGACCAAGCGAGTACGACGCGGCCGTATGCTGCAGGACTCGGTTCGCGCGGACTCCCATAGAAGTCAATGGGAGCCTGTCGGACGACACGTACATGGGCTCCCATTGACCGAATGGGTACATCTCGCACAATTCCCCCCCTGCAGTGGGTACGCATTGGTGCCATTCGCACCAGACATGCCTGTGTTGGGGAGACCCTTGGGTCTCCCCCTGTGTCCAAGTCGTAGGGCTGCGAGTGACAGGGGGTCTGACGCGGACCCCTAAAGGCAACTTCCCGGCTGTCCGACGAGTGCATCGTACTGGCTCGGTCATAAATCGGTCGTAAATTGCATGCCACGGTTAGCTTACGGCAGAGACGTACGGAGCGGTTCAGCCCCGGAAACGACTAGGTCGGCGAATTTCACGTAGCTCGCATTGTACTTGCTCGCGCGTACAGCTGTACGAGTCGGGCGGCAAACACGCGTACGGCTCCAGCTGGATCGCTTTCGGTGCCCTTCTGACCCGGATAGGAATCGGCCCCTTACTGTTTTAAATCCCAAATGTATTTTTAATTCAAAATTGTTTTTACCCTGTCATTTAGCTTTTCCTAACTGTTTTAGCCTTGTTTGCATTTACATGTGCTTGTTCTTTTATGGTGTACAACAGCGAAAAAAAGAAAAGGAAAAAAGAAAGAAAGAAAGATAGAAAATACTATAAAACAAACAAAAACATACAAACAATTATTTAGCACATACTACTCTACATTTAAGTAACACTCTAAAACAAACCATACCACTAAACTTATGACACACTAACCAGACCTCAAATAAAACAACAAGTTCACAACACAACAACAACCAAAAAGACAACTTACAAACCCTAAACAGTACCTAATTACCTTCACCGTACTCCTAAATTACCTTTAAAAAGTAATTAAAATAAACGTACCTTAACCGATGCAACACAGCTTCCAACTGCGTGCTTTTCCTTCAAAAATCAAATAAAAAATATGAGTTACTAAAAAAAAAAATGCCAGCCTAATTGAAATAAAAAAAGATGGTTCCCCATGAAACTCAATGTAAAATAAAAATCTTAATGTTTTTGTTATATAAAATAGATATCAATGTAACACAGTATGAAAATATGTTTATGATATGTTATAAAATGTACAATATATAGTAATAAATATTAAAATATACACAATATCTTGTACAATAAATGAAAACATATTTATTTATTTTTTGTTATACCAAATTTGTATTTACTACCTATTCCAATTTACATATATCATACTTGCAATAAAAATAATTTGCTAAAATGTAAAACCTGACTTCAATGATTATATTAAAAAACATATATGATGTTCTATTACTAATAACTCCTACATTTAGGGGCTGATTATGATGTCGTAAGAAAGGGCTCCTGATGGGATTTGGTACTGTCGAATCCAATTCGGAACCCTTGTTTCCTACTGAATCGTACTGTTTTCCCAATGACCAATTGCGATGCCCGGAAACCGTTTGAGCAGACCAAATCTGTTCCGAAAGGCATCTGGACAGCCCGAGTCTTGTAGAGCCGAGTTCTACAGCTCTATGGACATGCGAATTCGATGACCGATTCACACAGCCATTCCGATTTGGTGTGCCCGAGACTAAACGGCTGCCGGATTCTGTCTTTGGACCCGGAGAGGCCTCCCTTCACTCTGGACCTTCCGAATCTGTCCCATGGGGGTACCCATGGGACACTCCTTTCCAACCATGCAAAGGGTGGCAACCATAGGGTGTATGATTTTCCCCAACCATTCTTTTCTTAAATGGGAACCTGTGTATTTATTCGGAAATAATACAGGCTCCCATTGAAGTCAATGGGAGTCCTACCAATTGTATCCGGAAACATCTGGATGCATCCAAATCTCTCGATCGGACTCCCTCAATTTGAGTCATTTGGAAAGCATTTCTGGACCGATTCGGTAGCAATGCTTTCCGGATGAGATCATAATCAGCCCATAAGTCTGGGAAGGAGCTGGACAATAAACATATATAATTTACTATTCCCACTCCAAACTACATTAAGGGGCTGATTATGATGTCATCAGGAAGAGCTCCGGATGGGATTTGATATTATCGAATCTGATTTGGAACCCTCTTTTCCTACCAAATTGTACTGTTTTCCCAATGAATGATTACGATGCCTGGAAACCATTCGAGCAGACCGAATCGGTTCCAAAAGGCATCCGGACAGTTTTTCAGAGCTGATTTGGACAGCTCTATGGACATAGATTATGGACGAGCAATTTCGATGACCGATTCAGAGAGCCTTTCAGATTTGGTATACCATAGCAGGCCCCCCTTCTCCCAGGGCCTTCCGAATCAGTCCTGTGGGGGTACCCAAGTAACACCCCTTTCCAACTAGGCACAATGTGGCAGGCACCAAGGGGTGCCCGACAGGGTGTACCATTTTCCCTAACTGTTCCTTTCTTCAATGGGTGCCTGCGTATTTAATTGAAACACCAGCTCTCATTGAAGTCATTGGGAGGCTGACCGAACTGTATCCGGAAGCATCCAAATCACTCGGTTGGACTCCCCTGATTCGAGTCGTTTGGAAAGCATTCCTGGACCACGTCAGGGAAGGTGCTGGACACTAAACATATATAACTTACTATTCCCAATTGAAACTACATTAACTCAGGGACAATGCTGGACACAGAACACATATAATTTACTATTCCCACTCTCAAACCACATTAACTCAGGGAAGGTGCTGGACACTAAACATCTATAATTTACTATTCCCACTCCAAACTACATTAACTCAGGGAAGGTGCCGGACACTAACCATATACAATTTACTATTTCCTATCCAAACCTCATTAACTGAGGGAGCGTGCTGGACACTAAACATATATAAATTACTATTTCCATTCCAAACTACATTAACCCAGGGAAGGTGCTGGACAATAAACATCTATAATTTACTATTCCCACTCTCAAACTACATTAACCCCTTGTATGCTCATGACGAGCTGAGCTCGTCATGGCATACAGTGCTCGGAAGCTAATGACGAGCTCAGCTCGTCATGAGCCCCACCCACGGGGGGAGCGCCAACGCTCCCCCCGCGGGTGCCCGATCTCCTTCGTTTCTGTGGGGAAGGAAGGGGAAGACCTCCCCCTGCCTCCCCCCGCACTCCCCCGCCCGTGTCATCAATGACGTCAGCGTGCGAGGCGCGCTGATGTCATTAGAGGTTCCTTTCTCCTCCGACGCGCAGGGAAGCCATTTGCTTCCTGCGCGTCAGAGGAGAAACAGGTAAGTTTGGGGGCTGGGGCGGGGGGGATTTAAACTAAAGAGGCATCGGGTGAAAGGAAAGGGTTTTCCTTTCCCTCGATGCCTCTTTAGAGCATTCCTACTGCACGATCGTGCGATCGTGCAGGAGGAATGCCCACTAGACACCAGGGATTTTTTTAAATGTAAATTGGCAAAGTTTGTTGGTTTGGGGACCGCCCCCTTGGGCAAGGGTCGCTCCCCTTTAGGGGGCATATTTTTTAAGTTGTTGGCCACCCGGGAGGGGGCACAACTTTATTTATTTATTGAACTGAATTTATAAAATCGGGCATTGTTTTGGAGAGTGGCCCCTTGGGCAAGGGCCACTCTCACGGGGGCCATTTTGGGTCTTCTGAAAAATTATTTATTTAGTTTTGGGGAGCGACCCCTTAGGCAAGGGTCGCTCCCGTTTAGGGGGCATTTCGTAAGCCTTTGGCTACCCCCCGGGGGGGTCAAATTTTTCGAAAATATAAAGGATGTGCTGGGGAGTGGCCCCTTCGGCATGAGTCACTCCCCTTGGGGGTCATTTTAGGTAGCCCACATTTTTTTTTTGTGTAGGGGAGCGACCATCCAAGACTAGGGTCGCTCCCCTCTTGGGGGCAAATTTATTTTAAATTTAGGGATGTGCTGGGGAGTGGCCCCTTGGACAAGGGTCACTACCCTTGGGGGCCTTTTTTGGATGCCCACTTTTTTGTTTATGTTTTGGGGGCCATCCTTTTAGCTTTGTTTGCCCCCCTTTGGGGGCAAAATAAAGGTTGTAATCATTTGGTTGACACACTGTGCCAATTGTGTAAATGTAGTGGGGAGTGTCCCCTTGGGCAAAGGTCACTACCCTTTTTTGGCACAAATATTTTGCCTTGCCATTTTGGTATGCCCATGATGTTAGGTTGTAGCTCACTGCAGCACCCCAGTTCAGACATGGCCATATGCAAATTAGTCTGACCCTATGCCTCATGGGAGCAGTCCAGCCCGAACTGCCAAGCCATATCTTACCTGGCTCGTAAACAACCATAATGGGACTGGTTACTGGCTAATCAGCCTTTATCAGCCAGGTTAGCTTAATTCCAATGGCAAAGTGAGCAAGGGACCACGTCTGCCAACTTAGGGCAATCAAAGGGTCAGTCTGATTTGCATTTGGCCATGTCTAACCTGGGTTGGTGAATTGAGCTAAATAATGATGATGGATTAAACCAAGATCAGTTGACTGGGGGTGAGTGTTAGATTTGCTCAAGGGCTCCGTCCATCATACCCCTTTTGGTGTTGCCTTGAAGGGCAGTTTTGCTGGGTTTTTTATGGGTCACTAGGGCACCAAGGTTTATTTTTATGTTGGGGATCCGCCCCTTGGAAATGGGTCGTTCCCCCTTTATGGGAGGATGATTGTGGCCTCTATTGCCTCTTTGAGTGGTAGAGTAGCAGAATGTGTTTAGTCCCATCTGTCCCCAAGGGGGGCAGAAGCCACTAGACACCAGAGTTTTTTACATTTTTGTTTTGGTGGGGGTGGCCTCATGGGCAAGGGTTGCTCCCCTTTTGATTTTATACTGTTAGGCCCACCTACCCCTTAGCTTGGCAGGTGGACTGGTGCATTTTTTGAATATGTGATTCTAATTTCTTTCTTCTTTTTAAATCTAGTGGAAAGCTTTTGCTTCCTGTTTGCGGTTTCGACAGTTGTTGTTCTGCAGTTTTGTGTAGTTGCATTTTTTAGGTAAGAAAAATTGTTTTTGTTGTATGTACTCCAAATGAGTAATATTGCAATGTATGTAATTTTTTTTTGTAAGCGGTGTCATAGTGGCATTTAGTTACTGTTTTGAGCATGAAATTCTTTGTGATGTGTTTTGCATTGTCTTATGTGTATTTTTGTTTTCTCTTTCTTTTTTAGTGGGATATTGTTGATCCATACTGTGTCTGTGCAGAGTACGTGGTGGTGAGTTTAGCTGTTTCAGGCAAGTGAGTGGTTTTGTTTTGCAGTGTATACGTATTTTTGATAAAGGTGAATTTTGTTCATTGTTTATTTTACATAGTGATTGTTGTTGTTGACTTATGTGACAAGTTACTTTTATTAGTAATCATTACGTCTAGCTGTAGAATGACTGCTCAGCAGGTGGTTGGTATGCTTCTTGAGTCTTCCTCTGAGCCGGATTATGACACTGACAGTGCGTCTGAGGGAGAGGAGGGAGGGGAAGAATCTGGCAGTGAGTTTTCTCTCCACATGGAATCATCGGATGATGAAGGTACTCTCAGTGCAAATGAAGGGCCTGTTTTAGAGGAGGACACTGCTGTGCCGATGGTGCAAGAGGCATCTGGATTGCAGCCTGAGGCTGCTAGTCTTCCTTTGGACTCTGGGTTGATCCTATCATGGTGCAGCCGGTGTTGCCTGCCTTTAGCGGTGATGCAGGGTGTAGAGTGGATTGTGAAAACTTTTTGCCTATACAGTATTTTCAGTTATTTACGGTTGATGTGTTTTTGGGTGAGATTGTTGAGCAGACTAATTTATATGCTGAACAGTTTTTGAGGTTCAACAGTGACAAACTTAGGCCCCACTCTAGAGCTATCCGGTGGACTCCCACAAAGCTGGAAGAGCTGAAGAAGTTTTTGGGATTGACTTTACTGATGGGTTTGTTAAAGAAGCCGAACCTGGCTTCATATTGGTCTACCAGTCCCTTGATGGCAAAAGCCATATTTCCAGCTGTTATGACTTGTGATCAGTATTTACTTTTGTAACGCATGTTGCATTTTGTGGATAATTCTTTAGCGTTGCCACGTAGTCGCCCTGACTGTGACCGTCTTTTTAACCGCATCGCTGCGGCGGCTTTTCCCGCTGTGCGCGGCAGTTTTAAAAAACCCGCGGTTCATGACGAGCTCAGCTCGTCATGAGCGCACGGCAGGTAACGCTCATGACGAGCTGAGCTCGTCATCAGCCTGGAAGGGGTTAAGATTCGGCCTGTTCTTGATCACTTTGTTGATCGATTTTCAGAGATTTACATTCCTGGGAAAGAAATATCTATTGATGAGTCTTTGGTTCAAGGGCCGTTTGGTTTTTAGGCAGTACATCCCTAGCAAGAGGGCACGCTATGGAATTAAACTGTATATGTTGTCTGAGAGTAAGACAGGGTATGTTTTTAATTTTCGTGTGTACACTGGTAGAGATTCCACTATTGAGCCCCCTGGTTGTCCATCCACTTTTGGAGTGTCAGAGAAAATTGTGTGGGATCTTGCTAGAAAACTGTTCAACAGAGGCCACCATTTGTACCTTGATAACTTCTACACTGCTGTGCAATTGTTTAAGGAATTGTTTAAAGTGGACACTTTTACATGTGGCACAACCCCCTCTAACTGCAAAGGTTTTCCAAAGGAGCTTGTTTGCAAGAAACTTCAGAGGGGTCAGTGCAGTTCCTTACGTTGGGGCGAACTACTAGCTGTGACATTTGTGGACAGGAGGGATGTGTACATGCTGACTACCATCCATGATGAGAGTACTTCACCTCTGCCAGTTTGGGGTCAGGTTGCTGAAGTGCACAAACCTGTGTGCATTCTGGACTACAATAAGCACATGGGTGGTGTTGACAGAGTAGATCAGAGGTTGGAACCTTACACTGCTATTCGGAAGGCTTATGTTTGGTATAAGAAGTTGGCCATCTATTTTTTCAACTTAGCATCTTTCAATGCTTTTATTGTGTTCAAGGAGTGTTCTCCTGGGTCAAAGTTGACATTTCTTCAGTTTCAGCACGCTGTGATATCTAGCCTTGTTGTTGTGGAGCAAGTAAGTGTTCCTAGATTTGGAGTGGTGGAGGATGCGGCGGCATTGAAAGATCGCCACTTTCCTGATTACATTCCTCCCACATCTGCAAAAGACTTTCCCACCAGGAGATGTAGAGTCTGTTGGCGAAGAGGTTTGCGGAAGGAGACTCGTCTTTACTGCCCTGGGTGTCCTTCTAACCCTGGGCGGTGTATGCCTGCTTGTTATAGAGCTTACCTCGCACAAAAGAACTGTTGGGAGTATCCATGAGTGGTAAAATGTACTGCCTGGTCTGTGTTTTTTAAATATTTTGTATTCTTTTTTAAGGTTGGCATTTGTGCAATGTATTTAGTTACAGATTTTGTGTTACTAGATTTTTATCTATTTGCAATTATTTTGTTTAAAAAAATTCAAAATGTGATGGCGGTGTGCGTAGGCTGGCTATTGGCTGGCGGTGTGGGCGGAGTGGTGCTTGGCTGGCGGTGTGCGTGGAGTGGCACTTGGCTTGCGGTGTGCATGGAGTGGCGCTTGGTTGGCAGTGTGCATGGAGTGGCGCTTGGCTTGCGGTGTGCGTGGAGTGGCGCTTGGCTGGTGGTGTGTGTGGAGTGGTGCTTGGCTGTCGGTGTGCGTGGAGTGGTGCTTGGCTTGTGGTGTGCGTGGAGTGGTGCTTGGCTTGCGGTGTGCGTGGAGTGGCACTTGGCTGGTGGTGTGTGTGGAGTGGTGCTTAGCTGTCGGTGTGCATGGAGTGGCACTTGGCTGGAGGTGTGCGTGGAGTTGTGCTTGGCTGCCGGTGTGTGTGGAGTGGAGCTTGGCTGGCGGTGTGCGTCGAGTGGCGCTTGGCTTGCGGTGTGCGTGGAGTGGCGCTTGGCTGGCGGTGTGCGTGGAGTGGCGCTTGGCTTGCGGTGTGCGTGGAGTGGCGCTTGGCTGGTGGTGTGCGTGGAGTGGTGCTTGGCTGTCGGAGTGCGTGGAGTGGTGCTTGGCTGGCGGTGTGCATTGAGTGGCGCTTGGCTTGCGGTGTGCCGGAGTGGTGCTTGGCTGGTGGTGTGCGTGGAGTGGCGCTTGGCTGTCGGTGTGCGTGGAGTGGCACTTGGCTTGCGGGATGCGTGGAGTGGCGCTTGGCTGGAGGTGTGCGTGGAGTGGTGCTTGGCTGGCGGTGTGTGTGGAGTGGCGCTTGGCTGGCAGTGTGCGTGGAGTGGTGCTTGGCTGGTGGTGTGTGTGGAGTAACGCTTGGCTGGCAGTGTGCATGGAGTGGTGCTTGGCTGGCGGCGTGCATGGCCTGGTGCTTGGATGGTGGTGTGGGTGGCCTGGTGCTCGGTTGGCGTTGTGTGAGTAGTTACTTTCTGTTGGTCACTACACACACTGCTAGTTGAGTGACACTCCACGCAGTCCATCATTTTGTGTAGTTGCTGTGTCAGGAATGTGGGTGTGTGAAAGTGATGGGCCCTTGAATTGTGCTGTCTGCTGGTGTGAGTGTTGTAATGTGATGGGCCCGCGCCTGGCGGTGTGAATGTTTTGTATGTGTCACACGTATGAAAGGTGTATGAATGAACCTGTAAAGAGGTTGGTGCCTTGACGTGGCTTTACAGCTCACGAGCTGTGAGTCAGTGGTTCAGTTTCTCATACTTTCAATTATTCGCAGTGCATTTCATTTTTGTGAAATAACTTGCAAATACAATTGTATGTACTGAATCATCACTCACCCTCGTGCCAAATCCAACCAGTATGTGTGTGTGCTTGCGGATTAGATGGCTGTGCAGTAATATTTGTCTTTTTTCTCTTTCTGAAGTATGGTGTACCTTGTCCCTTTTTGTGAATGTTGTAATGTGTTGCTTTTCCTTTCGGATGGTGTCAATGGTCTGGTGTGTATCAGGTATGAAAGGTGCGTGAATGGCCTGTAAAACGGTTGGTGCCTTGTCGTTACTTTACAGCTCACGAGTTGCGAGTCACTGGTTCGGTTTTTATGCATTTATTTATTGACAGAGCATTTCATTTCTGTGAAATATCTTGTTAATAAAATTTTATGTACTGAACCATCACTCGCCCTCGTGCCAAATCCAACCTGTATGTGTGTGTGTTCGAGGAATAGACAGCCGTGCTGGAATGTTTGACTTTTGAGTAACTCTGTTAAGGTGTACATTACAGCTATAAATAACTTACCAAATGTAGATATTATTGTTAAACCATGGGAGTATTTGGTCATGTCTTTCTTGTGAATTCTACGTTATTTTTTTATCCACAATGTCCTGCAAACTTGAAAATGTCTGTCACAATTTCCTTGAAATATTGTCCCAAGAATCTCACGTTGTCGAACTGAAAACTTGATTCAGTCAAAACAATTTGGCTTTGCAAGGGGGTTCCCATGAGTTTTTGACCCGGGACTCAGTGGCCATCTAGGGACACCTACCTAACCCACACATTTCTGGAAACTAGACACCTAGGGGACTCCAGCGATGCCCTAATTATAAAGAAATTATAAAGTAGTCACAGTGCGGGCAAGGAAAAACAGTAGCACATTGGAAAAGCGTCCAAAGAAATGAGGCAGAGTGCAGGTGTTGACCTAGTCCTGGGGCAGACGAGCCTCTGTTTTTATTTAGTCAAGCATTCTCGCACTGCACGGGATCGCATTGGAAACCAGCTCCAAATTCCAAAAATGTCCATTTGTTCTTTTTTGGTATTTTTTCAATCAATCAATCAATCAATCAATCAATCAATCAATCAGGATTTTATAAAGCGTGCTACTCACCCGTGAGGGTCTCGAGGCACTAGGGGGAGGCGGGAGTGCAGCTCCGGTCATTTGAAGAGCCAGGTCTTGAGGTTCTTCCTGAAGGTGTGCCTGGTGGGGGAGCATCTTATGTTAACTGGGAGCTCGCTCCAAGCCTTGGCTGAGATGTAAGAGAAGGCTCTTCAACCTGCTCTGCTTCTGCGGATGCGGGGGGTCTCTGCCAGGGCGAGGTCAGCGGAGCGGAGGTTCCTTTTGGGTAAGTGGAAGGAGACTCCCTCGTTGAAGTGTTTGGGTCCGATATCCTGATATTGTGGAGAGATTTGTAGGCGTGGGTGAGCAGTTTGAAGGTTACCCTCCTCCCGACGGGGAGCCAGTGTAGGTCTCGCAGGTGTTGGGTCATGTGTTCGTGCCGTGGGGTCCCTAAGAAGAGTTTTGCTTCAGAGTTCTGGATGGTTTGGAGCTTGTGTAGGAGAGTTACATTGATCCCGGCATAGAGGGCATTGCCGTAGTGCACTCTGCTGGTTATGAGTGCATGGGTTTCGGTTTTCCTGCATTCGGGGGGTATCCATTTGAAGGTTTTGTGGAGAATGCAGAGGCAGTTGAAACTGGTGGAGGCGATGGCGTTGATCTGGTGGGTCATGGTCAGGGAGGCATCGAGCATGATGCAGAGGTACTGTGCGTGGTCTGTAGGGGTGGGTGGAGTCCCGAGGGCGGAAGGCCACCAGGTATTATCCCAGGCGGAGGTGGAGGGTCCGAGCATGAGGACCTCAGCCTTCTCCGAATTGAGCTTAAGGCAGCTATTTTCCATCCAGGCAGCAACATCCTTCATTCCTTCCTGGAAGCAGAGTCTGGTGGGTTTGGCGTTCTTAGTGAGAGAGAGGATAATTTGGGTGTCGTCAGCATAAGACACTATGCAGAGCCCATGTTGTCTGACGATGAAAGCGAGGGGGGCCATGTACATGTTGAAGATCGTGGGGCTGAGCGATGACCCTTGGGGTACTCCGCAGTTGATCTCTGTGGTTCGGAGAGGAAGGGGGGAGTCTGATCCTCTTGGCTCTGCCGGAGAGAAAGGCTTGGATCCAGTTGAGGGTGATTCCTCGTACCCTGGCGTCATGGAGTCTGGCTGTGAGGGTGCGATGTGAAACTGTGTTGCAGGCTGCTAGAAGTCTAGTAGGATGAGGGCCGCAGAGAGGCCCTGGTCGAGTAGCATGCGGATATTGTCTTTTGGTGGCTGCTAGCAGGGCGGTCTTGGTGCTGTGGTTGCTGCAAAATCCGGACTGCAAGGGGTCTAGGATGGAGTTCTGAGCGTTTACAAGTCTCTCAGTGACTTTGGCAGCGAAAGGGAGGATAGAGATGGTCTGGTAGTTTTTCAGTTCCGTCGGGTCGGTACTGGGCTTCTTGAGGAGGGGTTTAACCTCTGCACGCTTCCAGTCATGGGGGAAGATGCCGGATTCAAAGGAAGCATTGATGGTCCGTCCCAGTTCGGGTGCGATGGCGGCCCTGTGATAGATGTGTGGTAGGCAGGGGTCTGTGGGGGCTCCTGAGTGGGTGTTCTTCATGGTCGTGGTGGTGTGTTTGATGGTGGCAGGATTCCAGGTTGTGATGGTGGTGGGGGGGAGGTGTCTAGCATCTGGTCGCTGAAATTGTCATAGAGGGACTTGATTTTCAGATTGAAGTAGGAGCTGAGCTAGTTGCAGAGTTCCTGGGATGTTGTGATGTCCGTGGCTTCGCTTCGAGGTTGGTGAATTTCTGTATGACGTTGAAAAGCTCTTTAGCATTGGTTGCATTTGTGTTAAACTTGTTCTTGTTGAAGGTCCACTTTGTGTCTCTTTTGTGCTGGTGTTATTCCTTCAGGGCGCTCCTGTAGCTGTTCTGGTCATCCGCAGTTTTCCTGTTCTGTCAGGGTTCCTTGAGGCGTCTGCAGGTGCACCTGGCTTCTTGGAGTTGGTCGGTGAACCAGGTGACCTTCAGGGGGCGTTGTTTGGCAAGATAGCCAAAGGATGTGAGCTTGTCGGCGCAGCTGGAGATCCAGCGGGGAAATTCTTTGGCTGCGGAGTTAGCGTCGGTCGTGGCGCAGGGGGGTCTAGGATGAGGGTGCTGTTAAAGTGCTCCTCTGTGATCTTGCTCCAGTTCCTACGTGGCGGGCGTGGGGCGGGATTGGGTATGGTAGTGGTATTGAAGGTGAAGTGTAGGCAGTGGTGGTCCGCCCAGAGTGGCTGCGGGGTGTGGCTGACGTGGATGTTGGTCCCTCCTGTGAAGAGGGGGTCGAGTGTGTGTCCTGCCCTGTGGGTGGGGGTGTTGATGAGCTGCTTCAGTCTGAGCTTAGAGAGGTTGTCAAGGAGGGTGATGGTGTCGCTGGTGTTGATGAAGTCCTGGGGCAGACAAGTCTCTGTTTTAATTAGTCAAACAGGAGCATTCTTGCACTGTACGGGATCACATTGGGAACCAGCTCTGAATTCCAAAAATTTCTGTGTTTTTTTTCTTCTATTTTTCGGTTGGTAATATGGTTTATGGGCATCTCAAAAGTAGCGTGTATTTTCATTTCAATTGATGCTTTGAAATTAAAAACAATGCGTATAAATGCATACTGTTTAAACAATGTGCTTGCCTACGCACGCTGTGCGTGCAAATTGCAAATATGGATGAGAACGAAAAGACACGCTGCCTTTCACTTGTCTCTAATGGACATTAACTCTATGGGGCAGATTTATGAAGGCCTTGCGCCGCCGGTGCATCACTTTTTCCCATGTTAAAAATTACGCACCGGCGGCGCAAGGCCTTCATAAATCTGCCCCTATGTGCCTAGCGCTTGTTTTATTTCTTCAGTGGTGCAATTTATGAAAAAGTGTTCTCTTTGCACATTCAATCGTATTGTTAAACATCCATGCATTGCATATGCCTGCTGTCCCCTTTTAATTTGCACAAAGGCACCACTAAACGAAATAAAAAAATAATTCTAAACTTTAATCAGGTTTAGCACAACGTATTATAAACTACTGTAGCGATTTAGCAAATGCGAGAGATATGCTGCCTTTTAATTTCCATAAAGGGTGTGCATATAGAAAAGCAGCGTCTCTTGCTATTGTTTGCTAAGCTGCTACATTTTTGCCATTCAACATTGTGTTTATGGTTTATTAGAAAGAATGTGTATATTTATTATGTTTTACTCAATTATGGGAGCACTGGTGCCATGTAAAATGCTGTGTGTCTTTTTTCCAAATGCTTTAAGGTCATCTACTTTAGGAGCATCTAAGAGGTTGCGTGTCTTTTCCTTCTAATTTGGGGTGGGTCTGGTGTGTGGAGACAAGAAAATGCGCAGTTGCAGCAGGTGAATGGGCCTTGCGTGTCCTTGGGAGATGCAGGGTGGCAGCAGGCGGTGAAGTGTCTGGGTTGAGCGCATAGAGTGTGCTGGCACTGTAGCAGTGTGGGCCAGGAGAATCAGGGACTCTGGCAGGTTGTTTCTTAGGGTTCAGAAAACAGCATCACATTACTTCCCCACATGCTACCTTGTTTCACATGTTGTTCCTATGCAAGAATGTTCATACTTTCTGGCTACAAGTCTGGGCACAAATCAATGTCATTTTTTCCACTAATATTCCGTTTTCAAATGCTCATATTTTCCTGGGTAGTCTTTCTCCTTGTTGGGAATGTACCGACTTTAATGTTCGGATTGTCGACCTACTATTAGCGGTTGCCTTCCAACAGATCACGATCAATTGGAAGTCTACGCCCAATATTACTTTTAAAGCTTGGTGGTATAATGTATGTCACAACCATAGACTCGATACTGCTTTTGTTTTCCCTCCACAGATGGTGACTAAACGCGCTGACTTATGGCTTCCTATTACATTGTATTTAGATAAATGTACAACCCGTTCTTTTCGCCCTAGTCCTGCTCAGCAGGAAGTTCCTAAACCTCCTTGATACCCTTCACGTTTCTTTATGTTCAACCATTCTAATTTACTGCATTGCCGTATTTGCATTTTATTACATTGCTTATTTATTATGCCCTTCATTTTTTATGCTCTCTCATTTATGATTCACTTTTGTATTTTGTATTGCGTATTTTGAATTGCATTGCTCTTTTTTTATTGCTCCATCATTGTAAGTTTCGGTTTCACTCCCCCCTCCCTTCTTTATTTTTATTTCTCCATTATCATTTCCCTATTAGTATTTGTTCTCAGTTTGTATTATTACCATCCTCTTCTTTAATAAACTTGATTTTGAACTTAAAAAAAGAAAACAGCATCACAAGACTAGGACACAATGTGGAGCTGTAGTAAAAGCAGTAAGTGCAGTAGGGTCGGAGGTCAAGCATGCATTCACTACACATCCTTTAGGTTTGCAACCAGCTCCTGCTTTTACACTCTTACCGCTTGGTGTGCAGGAGGATACGGGGAACCACAGGGGTATGGAAGGGTAAAGGTGCTTTTTACAGCTATCTAGACATATGCCTCTGTTCTATCCTTTCCTCCCTCCCCCTTGCCACTTTTACTGCTGGCCCTCAATGTCATATTGGCCATGACCGGTGGAACTTGAGTTTCCAGTTTTTGGACTACAACAGTTAGTCTAGTAGTCTTATGCTACCGCGTGTGGTGTGAACTACCCCACGATATCTCTCACAGGGTCGCAAGTGGCATATTTACTCCTGCACGGTGCAAGATAGAGGATTCATGAGGCACATAGACATCTGTAACAGAACAATCCCTCTATTTTCAGGGCACTATTACCCAAGCAGTACATTCATTTGTCAAAGCCATTGTAAAAAGTAAATTTTCTTACAGGGGTCCCTCATTTTTGACTAAATTTACTGGCTTTTTGTGCTATGGCACTGGGAGACTGCTAAATACGCTCCACTGCATCTGCTCTGACTGCTAAACATGGTAAACAATAGGCTAATCCCAATAAGCATATTTGGCCTGTAGGAAAAGCCAAAGGACAGTGGAACAGATATCGCACTAGAGGTAAAAAGTCAAATGTCACATCCTGGACATAGAGTGCTTTTGCTCTACCCATGAGTCATTTTAAGGGGCTGTACAACCACGAAGCAGGAACGATCATAGAGGAGGTGGGGATGGTGTAACAGGGTCAGCCAGTAGTATTTACCATCAAGGAAATCACCACGGGAATTGAGGGTTTATAAAAAAATAAAGCCCTTGGCCCAGATGGGATTCCGCCTGACCTGTTTCTGAGCTGTGTGGAGTTGTGGGCCCCAATAATGACAAGAATTATAAACGCAGCTATTAGATGTGGCTTGCCCCGATCGTGGTCAATGGCTATAATTGTCCCTATTTTTAAAAAGGGTAACAGGGACAACCCCCAGTGCTATCGACCAATTTCACTGATAGATGTGTCTGCCAAGCTATTGGGCCGGGGAATCCTTAACCGTCTGACTGAGTGGACCGAGGAAAACAACATTATCTCGGACACTCAGTACGGTTTTAGAACAGGGAGGTCTACTAGCGATCAATGCCTGAACCTCTACATGCTGACTGCTAAATACACTAAAGCCAGCAATGAAGCTATCTATCTGGGATTCATGGATTTGGCAGCCGCTTTCGATCATGTGAATAGGGATAAGCTCTGGGCTATGATGACTCACTTGGGGATTGATGTTGGCCTAATCAATATTTTAAGGGAGCTCCACAGTGATACTTCAGCCAAAGTACGGTATAATATGGAGGGGGACTGACAGAATCATTCCCATGTAGGAATGGGGTACGGCAAGGGTGCATTCTCGCCCCTTTTTTATTTTCACTTTATATTAACAATTTAGAGCAGTTTTTGTTGAAATTAAAGACGGATTGCCCAAGAGTAGGGTCACGCTGCATCCCGGTATTATTATACGCGGATGACGCGGTCCTGCTCGCGCGCACGCCAAAGAGTCTACAGATTTTAATAGACGGATCTGTTAAATTTATGGAATCACTAGAACTGTCTGTCAATCTGGGCAAGTCATATGTATTGTTGGAAGGCAACAAACCTTGCACCAAACCCATTTATATGATAGGAATCCACAAAATAGAAAGGGTTAAATCATTCTCTTACCTAGGCTTACTATTTGATGGGTCTTTAAAATGTAATTCTCTGTTGGAGGTATGTTGCTCTAAAATGATTGCCACTAATGGTTCTATTGCAAGTTATGGGTGGAGGGTTGGAAGATGGTGCCCCGAACAAGTGTTGAACCTCTATGGCTCTATGTGTTGTTCCAAAGTTATGTAAGGGGCAGAGGTATGGGGCTTTGTCAACACTACGCAACTCCAGCGGGAAGAAAATAAATATCTGCGATCAATTTTGAAAATCCCACAAAGTACCCCAGCTGTTATAGCACATAGAGAATTAGGGAGGCCATACCTCGAAGATTTGGTGAAGCTTAAACCAATCCTGGCCTGGTTGAAAATCTGGAAAAAACCAGAGGCGTCCTTAAGCAGGGAAATTCTAAGTGATTGCCTAGGAAGGGACAAAAGTATGAGCATCCCATGGCTCAATTATGTAAAGGCAAGCTTAGAAAACCTTGGCTATAAGAATCTCTTTGCTGATCCGGTAGCAATCGTACCTCAAGACACAGTGATCATAAAGCGAGCCTTTCTAGCTCAGAAAATTAAATATAGAGCTGAGGCGGAAGGGTCCAAACAAACTGTGAGTGCACATAGTCTTGTTAAAAGTACCGAGGGAATGGTGCCATACCTATATCTTATGTATAATGCCCAGGATAGGTTTTTAATGTGTCGTTTTAGGCTCAATTTATTACCATATTTATTAGCGTCTCCGTTAGGATTTTTAACCTCAATTGAGCAGAAGGGTGCCTGCGGCTGCGACAATAGGCTCGGCAGGACTCCCTTCATTTTGTATTACTGTGTCCCTTTTATTCAATGCCTAGGCGAAGATTCTTGGTAGGAATTTTAAAACAAGTTAAATTGAAACATGCTAAAGCTGCTCTACTTTATCTGCAACAAGCGACTGATCCATTGACATTATGCTGTATCATGAATTTTATTAAAGTGGCGGTCCGACTGAGGGTAACTAGAGGGGGGGATTGATTGAGCGATAAGACCCCCAATGCATTTACATTGTTAAGTTTCCTTTAAAAAATAGAAAATAGATTTTATTTCAAAGCAGGGTTCTGATAATGATTTCATTGGATTTTAACTAGTTGTATGTATATGTGCTTTTATGGTGATTTTTAATCATCGAATAAAGAACTCTTGACTTGACTTGAGTGCTTTTGCTCTACCCATGAGTGACTTTTAAAGCATGCAGCCCTAAACTATTGTAACCAAAAGCTTCAGCGAGCACACGTAAAATCCTTTTGACATGGTGAGAAGCCTAATGTTGGGATTAGCTAAGGCTCATATATGTATGGCTCCTGGTTGTATAGCTTTTTATTTGGTTTGTCTATAGTGTAATAATTAAGTTGTATCAAGCATATTTTGACATATATGTAACTGATTAAAGTATTTCACACTTGAATGCTAAAAAGCTTTTAATCCTACAAGTTGCCTTTACAATACACTTCTGTTAGACCTGACAGCCTTAAGATGATCTCCTCCCCAACATTTTGTCTTCCTCCTCCATTTTTCTGACGTCGTTTTTGCTGGTATTAGGACTCTGCACACTTTGCCACTGTTACCCAGTCCTAAAATGTGTGTGCTTTCTCTCCATAACATGGTTATATTGGTTCATATCTAACTGCCATATTTAATTTGCTCATATGTTCCCAGTAAAGTGGCAATACATGTACTCAGGGCCTGTAAATGTAATACCACTATGGGCCTGCAGCACTGATTGTGCCACCCACTTATGTAGCTCTTTAACCACTTCAGCGCTAATGACAAGGGTAACTCGTCATGGACTTTCCATTGATTTCAATGGAAAGTCAATGGAAGCTCATCAGGTGCCTTAGCAGCCAAGTGGTTAACCAAATCTCAGGCCTACCATTCTGGAGCTTGTATGAGTGCAGTTTAAACTGCCATGTCAATCCGAATCCTTCCTGTTTTATACATATAAGTCGCTCTTATGGTAGGTTCTGGACAGACCAGAGAAAAGCGTAACATTTATTTAAAAGGCAGGCAATGTATTTTTACTTTTGATATGTCTTGGTAGTTAAAAGCCTTTATATTTCTTTTTCACTACTGCAAGGCCTATCTTTCCCATAGGATAACATTGGGATTACCTCATTATATTTCATAAGTGAAATTTCCAATTGGAAAGAAATAACCCCTTCAGGTCTGGGGTCTCTGGATTCAGATTTTGAAATCAAAACTTAAGGTGAAGTTGGATTTTAAATTGCAATTCTGAGAAGGCCACTGATAGAAAGTTTGCCTTTTCTTGCTTTAGCCATTTGGTTCCTGTAGTCTGGCTCTGATCACATGATTTGGTGTAGTTGACAGTTGGGCTTCGTGTAATTCCTTCTAGACAGCCACACACAATTGGAGCGTAGGAGTGTCTCAATGGGCCATCTCTGGTAGGATAGGAGGGGGGGAGCAGGGCACAGCACACAAAGGGCTATATATATCCCTGTAGTTAGTCTGGAGACAGGGCAGGAAGGAAGTACCTCTGTAAACTTCAAAGGCAAAACTGGGTATAAGTACTTGGCATCAGACACCACCTCTTATGTACCGTTTTCGACCTGTGGATACTCTGCCAGGAAGACGGACTGTTGGGATGCTGAAGGACTGCTACTCTGCTGGACTGCACTCTGCTGGACTTCCGCTTTGCTTATTGGCTACCTGCTGCCCTCTTGCCTGGGTGAAGAGGACTGGACATGCAGCTCTTGAGCCCAGACCTCAGAGTGACTCCAAAGTCTAGTTGGCTGGCCACCTGATCTGAAGCCTCAGGAACATAGATTCCAACTCCTGTCCCTGACCCTTGGAAGTGGGCCTAATGTTCTTGCAGGAGGAACCAATGCAACTTCTCTGCTGAGCGATGCATCCCCGAGCAGAACCAATTCATCTTCTAGACTGAGTGGCACATCCCTGAGCAGAACCAATGCATCAGCGTTGCTATGTGGATTAGACCCATCGCCTTCTGAACTGCCAGTACATAACACTTTTCCTGGCACAGCTCCTTGCATCTCTCATGGACAGCAGCCTCGACAACAACTCCAAGACTTCATCACAGCTTTGCGGCTCATCTGAATCGACGCATCACCTCAGCTGTGCATCCCATCCTCAACCCCAGACTTCTTATCTCAAGACCCGTCGATGGGATACCTCTACGCTGATGCAACAGCACCTCGCACCCCAGCCTGACTGCACCTCTGAACAAATACATCACCTCAGCTGCATAACGCATCTTCAACGCTGATGCACGCAATGCTCCACAACCAGCATTTAAGGTACTCTGTTCAGCAGGCCTAAATGGATTCCTGTAGCCGGTGTGCACACCATTGTGGTCGGCCTGAACTAGTGATGTTGTCTAAGTCCAGCACAAACAGATATCCCCCATTAACACTTTGTGCTATTTGGTAATATTTCTCACTATAAGTTTAAAATTCAATTACTTCATTTCTACTCACTGGATTTTTGTTGTTTTGGTCTTGTTTTATTTATTATACTAAGTTCGATTTTTCTGACCTGGAATGGGATCCCTTTTGTGTGATGTTTTCAATATTTTACTGTTTGAAGTATTGTACAAATACTTTACACATTGCCTCTAAATTAACACTTACTGTTCTGTGCCACGAGCATCAGAGGGTGAGCACAGGTTATATCAGGGTGTACCAGCCCTTTACTCTGACTAGGATTGTGGTAGCTGCCTGGCCAAGGCTCACACACCAGAAGACCAGTAACCCCATTTCCAACAGCCAGCTGAAAGCATTAGCATTATTGAACAGCTTAAATATTTGCATACCTACAAATATTTGCACTTCATTAGGAAACATTTTCCATTGTGTTTGACTCATCAGTCCGCACAGCTATTTACCTAACACTCATGAGTTGTAGCACAAAAAATCTCCTAGCCTTTTTTAAGTAGTGTTTTTGAACCCTCAAGGCAGCGGTACATAATGTGTAAAAGTGAGGCATGCTAAAAAGGAGTTAACATGCCTCTGCTACAGCAAGTTTAAAAGTACTATTTTATGTATTGGCAGTAACAGCCTTTCCCTGTGGTAAAGGCCTGCAGTCTAGTCAAAAATATTACGTTCCTAAGTGGATTCAGAAAAGGCCAGAGAAATCATTTTTTCCTGTATTGTCATAGTTATGAAAAATATAATGTGTTGGTGAATTTTGGTACATATTTCCCAAAAATAATTTTGATAAAAGTTGATAATCTCTGTCCGAAGCCTGGTGTGCTCCGAACTGAGTCTACTAGGCTCTCACTCTTTCATGCCTCACTTTGTAGAATGAGAAATGCTTGTGTTGCAGAGCACTCAACCTTCATTATGTCATTTGTTTTTAGGTTTCGCCTGGCGATCCGCTGCGCGGCAGCGTTCGCGCAGGCAAAATCTTTTGAGAACAGTCTGGGGCTTTGTTCCGCCTCTCTGTTCCATTGGCTAGCTCCATAAATGGAGGCTAGCCATTGGAACAGAGATGCGTCACTCATTCCCCGAACAGATTCGTGGGCGTTCCGGCGATTTTTTCGCTCTCGGCCCCCTTGCGATCGTCATTGCGGCGGTGGGCAGATGTTATTTTTTTTTTCTTTGGACGCCATGTTTTGATCATTTGCCGCCGGAAGATGTCCAGGTGAGTGCTGTTTTATTTTTCTTGCCTTCTTGTGCCCGTTGCCGCCCCCCCTCCCGCTGTCCGTTTGCCCATTCCCGCCCCCCTCCCGCTGTCCATTTGCCCATTCCCGCCCACCTCCCGCTGTCCGTTTGCCCATTCCCTCCCCCCTCCCGCTGTCCATTTGCCCGTTCCCGTCCCCCCTCCCGCTGTCCGTTTGCCCGTTCCCGCCCCCACGCTGTCCACTTGCCCGTTCCCGCCCCCCTCCCGCTGTCCGTTTGCCCGTTCTGGCTCACCCTCCCGCTGTCCGCGTGCTGCCCGCGCTATGCTGCAACCTCCCACGCCACTGCCCCCCGGCCACCGTCCCTGCGAAATACGGAGACATGTTTCCGACGGTATGATTTAAGCTGCCGGAAACCCGATCGCAAAGTGTCGGTAGGAGCATAAGTTTCTAAAGAAAACATTGCTAAATCGTGTGCTCGCTGCTGCTGCAGGCCAATTAGACGGGCTGGGAGCTCGAGCAGGCTGTCGCCAGGCCTAGGTGCAAGAACAGCAAACAGTCTCGAAAGCAAACAAACGACTGGACAGAGTGTGGCCGTCGGAGGGCCCAGCGGTGCCGCTGACCCCTGCGTCCTGGGCCAGAGCTTGTTTTTTCTATGTCTGGTGTCTCCGTTTATTGTTGTCCGTGGCTTGTGGTTGTCGTCTTTGTTTTCTGTCTGTTTTCCGTTTCCGTCTTCGTCTTTGCCTCCGTGGGATGGAGGATGGACTTCAAGGCATGTCGAATTTAGAGTGCCCTCCCTCTGTTCTTATGTGAGGGACGCACTATTTTGTCTTCACCCATGGGCGCTGTGCTGCAACCCCGGCCAAAACACACGGGCTTTAAAGTGAGATATAAGACACCGAAAAAACATAAGTGTGTGTCTCACTTTAAGGAACATCACAGAGCAGCTCTTCAGTACAAACAAACATGACAGTGTACCTCACTGAGGTATGTAAGCCCTCCATTGTGCGCATCTGAGGTATGGCAGGGTGTCTCAAACTAACCCACGCAAAAATATATGTGCTACACCTCACTGAGGTACGACCACCTCCCTCTCATGGAACTATACAGAGCTCTTAAACACAACCCCGCCGCAGGTAATACCTTATATCCTGTCTTATTTTACATACTCTGGTTTGTTGAACTGCGTTTGTACCGTGGAAAAGACCTCAAGTCCCACAATGCAACAAAAACGCACATAAGCGGTTAGCTACTCAATTAGGCCATTCGACGTCATAAAAGCTCTAGATTCTCTGACTCGACCCTGCATTTCATGGACAGGAGGGTGTGTACAATGGAGGGACACGTGTTTCAGCATATTTCTGGTCAACTTAGGCAGGCGCTCAATTGTACCTCCCAGCTCCCTCGTAGGGTTGCCACCTGAGGCCCAGGTGACCTGACCGGATTTCTACCGACTTCACCGGTACTTTAATGTCACGGCCGGTACAAAAATAAGCAAAATCACCCAAAGCCGATATATTTAGGTCTTATCTATACATATTTCAAACAGCAAAAATAAATAGAAAACACGTTTAAATATGTTCTAGAGCCACGTCGATCTCTGACGAATAAATAAAGTAAACAAAGGCAGAATGAACGCATGCGATTTTGTTTATTAACCTTTTTTGGGATCTTAAAACAATAAATGGCCGTGGGTTTTTTTGTGCATATTTATATAGCGCGAACTCGACACGAAGGTATTGGAGCGCTTTACATGACTACCGTATCTACATTCAGGCACGGGAAGATTAAGTGATTTGCCCAGAATAACAGGATGTGGACGCAACCGCAAGGCTCGAACCCTGGTTTCCAGCACCAACAGTCAGCAGTCTAGCCGACAGACCACATCCATATATGGCAACAATATCCCCCGAGCACAGGGCCTTGCGAAATCGGGCACCAATCCCACCTTCCGCCCAGGAGGCCTTCACATGCTGGGGTTGTTGTTACGTTTATCATGTGACCCCATGTCACAGAGGGCTGACTACAACACCCTCGACTTTGTCCTTATGCAAAGAAGTGCTTGCACGAATCTGTACTATAACTCCCTGAATGCATAAGCTTGTTAAAAACCCAGGCACGTCACTGTGCCTCCTCGGTAACATTATGGTGTCAGGTGACCTGAATTGTAAAATAACCTATTTTTGTAATGGAATCGACTAAACTGTCCAAGCAGGAATATTCTGTGACAAACCAGGCCTGATGTAAAGTAACGCAGTGGGTGTGGCCGGGTAATACACAGGGAAGCAAGCACCTGTTGCAATGTGTGTTCACATATGAGAAAAGGTCGGCGGTGTTTATTGTTGAAATAAGTGAATTATTAGAGGCAAGAGGACAAGTGAGCGGGGAGGTAGCAGGTGAGTTGGGGATTCCGTGGACCTCTAGCTGGCGCCAATTCAGCGCGAAGACCTTGCTTTGCTTCTAGGCGCTAGTATTCCCAAGAGTGCGGTGTCCAGTGCCTAATTGGCAGAAGAATGAAGTGCTGGACCAGAAGCCCTACGCTGGATCGGTGCCTGACAACATTGGATTCTGCTTGTTCTTCCTCCCGGTCCCTTCGTCACACTCTTTCACGTTCTTTCTCCTCCTTAATGTTTGCTAATGTCACGGGTGTTCGTCCCACCCCATGTTTGTCTCTTGCTCGGAGTCCGTTGAGGTACAGTAAGTGCCGGTGCTTTGTGCTGTCGAGCCCATCTGTGTGTCTCACGCCCTAATCACTCTTTTTATCCCGGGCGGATAAGAGACGGGCCGCTGCTCTCAGAAAAGCCCCGAAGGGCTTCAGGAGCTATGAGGGGGCGCTCTGGTGGGGGTAACCATGGCGCCGTCCCACCGCCGGATCCTGCTTTCCCGCGGCGCTATAAGTGTCATCGCTATCTCTATCTGTATTACAGAAATGGCCAATACAAGTGTTCAACAGTCTGCAGCCCTTTCTGTAATACAAAAGTGCCCTGAGAATGCATATTGTCAGGCACTTCGGTAGTACAGAAGGGGTAACAGACGCTTTTGCAGCCATTTTGTCCCAGGGGCAGTATTACAGATACAGGGCATTTTCCTTGTTTGCGCTGGAAGCACCTTTTAAAAGTTGGGCCCTGCTCAAACAAGGAAAATGAGCTGTATTAGATTTAGTGCACTGCCCCCAGGGTAGCTGCAAACTTGCGCTGCCCTAGGGACAGCACATTCATGTGAAAAACAGTGTGTCCTTGAAGTAGCCACTCCATGTTTCATTATGCAGGCTGCTACCCGCCTGCACTTTTAAGGAGCGTTAGAGATCCCCTTACAATCGGGTGCAGTAAGTGACTGTACCCGCCTGCAGGGGGATGTCCATAGGACCCTCCTGTCACCCTCCAGAGGGCTGCCATCAGGGGGTGCACTGACAGTGTGCTATCTTTTAGGTGAGGCTCTATCAGTGTGCCTCCTGACTGCTTCTTTGCCTCTGCGCTCACCTCTATAACACGGCGTGGGTGCAGAGGCAACAAGAGAAAGGGCCCTGCAAGCATCTGCAATCACTGCTGTAATACCATAGAACCCAGGGGGGCACACAAAGCAGGCGCAAATACCCGTTGTCCCCCTGGCCATATTTTGCAAAGTGACCCGGGGGTACAGCGGGCATGTGCGCCTACTTTGGACTTACAGAAAGGGCCACATACGCTTGTGCATTCCTTTCTGTAATACAGATAGCGCTGACACACATATAGCACCAGCACTATCACCAGAGGGTGTTTCCTTACATGCAAATGAGGCAATCCCTTTGCCTCAACACTCGGGCTGTAGTATAGGCATGGCCGCTGAGGCAAAGAAGCTGTCAGGAGACACAGTTTTTTGAAGGGGAAAAGGGGTCCTATGGATCCCCAGACATCCCTTTGCAGGATGGTGCAGCCACTCACTACACCCACGTGCAAAGAGATCTCTAATACCGAGGGCCACTGGAATTATGCAGCATGGAGGACCAAATTATGTGGCAGGGTTTAGTAAATTATGTGGCAAGAAAAGGCAAATTATGTGGAATTATGCGGCACTTTTTTAGAGTATTCATTGTTTTGTCATTTTTAGGTCTCTGCTCTAGATGGCGTGCATGCGCTGTCTGAGACAGAGATATGCTGTATCTACATCGTGGGCTTCTGCCAGCCCATGGGCTTGCCATAGGCTGGCACCGTCTTCGTCGTTGTACCTCCCATTAAATGTCATGCCCCCCCCCGTTGTTTAGTCCTTCCCCGAGCATTTGCCAAACCACTGTAAACATATGCCGTGGTCATTTTATTGCATTGTTGCAGGACTACTTTTAATTTCTTAACAAGCGCTTTTCACAAGAACGAATGTTGTTGATTTGCACCGCACTGTTTCCTGCTTATCTGCCCCCTGATTTTGTCAGCCCCTGCACGCTGCTTCGTTTCTTTCATCACTTCTGTAAAGCCCTTTTCTTTTTACTTGCACTACACTGTGACTTCGTTCTAATTTATTTACAAGCACTTGCACTTTTCACAAGTGCTAATGTGTTTACTGGAAACATTTCTTGCTCGTTTTCCCCTGGAATAAAACACTACTCTTTTTACCTACACTGCACCGTGACTACATTATAAAGAAGGTTCCCTTTTTTCGGTTTTTACTGATTTTTACAGATAAATACAGACAGAAAATATTCATTTTCGTGTCTGTATTTATTTTTAAATTAGGCTAAAAACGGAAATTGGGTTGCTTTTTGAGTAATTTGAAATACTGTCTGACTTGAATGCCAAGCCAAAAGCTATGTGGTTTGATAGGTGAGGGGATTAAAAAAGAAAGGGATTTTAGTAAAGAAGCTTTAACAGCAGTAAATATAGACAAGGTTGATATTGGAATTAGCATATTTCCACATAAGTGCAATGATTTATCTCCACCGGCATTCATCTACCTAGCAGGCATTCAAGCATGAGTGCATATGTATCAGTTAAATAAATGTGGAAATGTACTCATTTCAGCGTCCTTTTTTCACAAAACCCTGAATAAATATAGTTAAATACAGACAAAATTATTAAAAAATAAATATGGATAAATACAAACGGAAATGTCAAGAAAATAAATACCATAAAACCAGGAACCCTAATTATAAAGAAATTATAAAGTAGTCACAGTGCGGGCAAGGAAAAACAGTAGCACATTGTAAAAGCGTCCAAAGAAATGAGGCAGAGTGCCGGTGTTGACCAAGTCCTGGGGCAGACGAGCCTCTGTTTTTCTTATTTAGTCAAGCAAGAGCATTCTCGCACTGCACGGGATCGCATTGGGAACCAGCTCCAAATTCCAAAAATGTCCATTTGTTCTTTTTTGGTATTTTTTCAATCAATCAATCAATCAATCAATCAGGATTTTATAAAGCGTGCTACTCACCCATGAGGGTCTCGAGGCACTAGGGGGAGGGGGGAGTGCAGCTCCGGTCATTTGAAGAGCCAGGTCTTGAGGTTCTTCCTGAAGGTGTGCCTGGTGGGGGACCGTCTTATGTTAACTGGGAGCTCGCTCCAAGCCTTGGCTGAGGTGTAAGAGAAGGCTCTTCAACCTGCTCTGCTTCTGCGGATGCGGGGGGTCTCTGCCAGGGCGAGGTCAGCGGAGCGGAGGTTCCTTTTGGGTAAGTGGAAGGAGACTCCCTCGTTGAAGTGTTTGGGTCCGATATTGTGGAGAGATTTGTAGGCGTGGGTGAGCAGTTTGAAGGTTACCCTCCTCCCGACGGGGAGCCAGTGTAGGTCTCGCAGGTGTTGGGTCATGTGTTCGTGCCGTGGGGTCCCTAAGAAGAGTTTTGCTTCAGAGTGCTGGATGGTTTGGAGCTTGTGAAGGAGAGTTATGTTGATCCCGGCATGGAGGGCATTGCCGTAGTGCACTCTGCTGGTTATGAGTGCATGGGTTTCGGTTTTCCTGCATTCGGGGGTATCCATTTGAAGGTTTTGTGGAGAATGCGGAGGCAGTTGAAACTGGTGGAGGCGATGGCGTTGATCTGGTGGGTCATGGTCAGGGAGGCATCGAGCATGATGCAGAGGTACTGTGCGTGGTCTGTAGGGGTGGGTGGAGTTCCGAGGGCGGAAGGCCACCAGGTATTATCCCAGGCGGAGGTGGAGGGTCCGAGCATGAGGACCTCAGCCTTCTCCGAATTGAGCTTAAGGCAGCTATTTTCCATCCAGGCAGCAACATCCTTCATTCCTTCCTGGAAGCAGAGTCTGGTGGGTTTGGCGTTCTTAGTGAGAGAGAGGATTATTTGGGTGTCGTCAGCATAAGACACTATGCAGAGCCCATGTTGTCTGACGATGAAAGCGAGGGGGGCCATGTACATGTTGAAGATCGTGGGGCTGAGCGATGACCCTTGGGGTACTCCGCAGTTGATCTCTGTGGTTCGGAGAGGAAGGGGGGAGTCTGATCCTCTTGGCTCTGCCAGAGAGAAAGGCTTGGATCCAGTTGAGGGTGATTCCTCGTACCCTGGCGTCATGGAGTCTGGCTGTGAGGGTGCGATGTGAAACTGTGTTGCAGGCTGCGTAGAGGTCTAGTAGGATGAGGGCCGCAGAGAGGCCCTGGTTGAGTAGCATGCGGATATTGTCTATCGGTGGCTGCTAGCAGGGCAGTCTTGGTGCTGTGGTTGCTGCAGAATCCGGACTGCAAGGGGTCTAGGATGGAGTTCTCTTCGATGAAGGCGGTCAGCTGAACGTTTACAAGTCTCTCAGTGACTTTGGCAGCGAAAGGGAGGATAGAGATGGTCTGGTAGTTTTTCAGTTCCGTCGGGTCGGTACTGGGCTTCTTGAGGAGGGGTTTAACCTCTGCACGCTTCCAGTCATGGGGGAAGATGCCGGATTCGAAGGAAGCATTGATGGTCCATCCCAGTTCGGGTGCGATGGCGGCCCTGTGATAGATGTGTGGTAGGCAGGGGTCTGTGGGGGCTCCTGAGTGGGTGTTCTTCATGGTCGTGGTGGTGTGTTTGATGGTGGCAGGATTCCAGGTTGTGATGGTGGTGGGGGGGAGGTGTCTAGCATCTGGTCGCTGAAATTGTCATAGAGGGACTTGATTTTCTGATTGAAGTAGGAGCTGAGCTTGTTGCAGAGTTCCTGGGATGTTGTGATGTCCGTGGCTTCGCTTCGAGGTTGGTGAATTTCTGTATGACGTTGATAAGCTCTTTAGCATTGGTTGCATTTGTGTTAAACTTGTTCTTGTTGAAGGTCCACTTTGTGTCTCTTTTGTGCTGGTGTTATTCCTTCAGGGCGCTCCTGTAGCTGTTCTGGTCATCGGCAGTTTTCCTGTTCCGTCAGGGTTCCTTGAGGCATCTGCAGGTGCACCTGGCTTCTTGGAGTTGGTCGGTGAACCAGGTGACCTTCAGGGGGCGTTGTTTGGCAAGATAGCCAAAGGATGTGAGCTTGTCGGCGCAGCTGGAGATCCAGCGGTGAAATTCTTTGGCTGCGGAGTTAGCGTCGGTCGTGGCGCAGGGGGGTCTAGGATGAGGGTGCTGTTAAAGTGCTCCTCTGTGATCTTGCTCCAGTTCCTACGTGGCGGGCGTGGGGCGGGATTGGGTATGGTAGTGGTATTGAAGGTGAAGTGTAGGCAGTGGTGGTCCGCCCAGAGCGGCTGCGAGGTGTGGCTGACGTGGATGTTGGTCCCTCCTGTGAAGAGGGGGTCGAGTGTGTGTCCTGCCCTGTTGGTGGGGGTGTTGATGAGCTGCTTCAGTCTGAGCTTAGAGAGGTTGTCAAGGAGGGTGATGGTGTTGCCGGTGTTGATGAAGTCCTGGGGCAGACAAGTCTCTGTTTTTATATAGTCAAACAGGAGCATTCTTGCACTGTATGGGATCACATTGGGAACCAGCTCTGAATTCCAAAAATTTCTGGGGTTTTTCTCTTCTATTTTTCGGTTGGTAATATGGTTTAGGGGCATCTCAAAAGTAGCGTGTGTTTTCATTTCAATTGATGCTTTGAAATTAAAAACAATGCGTATAAAAGCATACTGTTTAAACAATGTGCTTGCCTACGCACGCTGTGCGTGCAAATTGCAAATATGGATGAGAACGAAAAGACACGCTGCCTTTCACGTGTCTCTAATGGACATTAACTCTATGGGGCAGATTTATGAAGGCCTTGTGCCGCCGGTGTCGTAATGTGGCTGCCTGACCCTGTATGTGTGACAGGACAGGCAGCACAGGAAGGGCGTGGGGAGGAAAGGAAGTGGGCGGCAACAAGGCAGTAAGGCGGTGTACACGGCAGAATAAAGACGTGTCTACCGTACCTCCTCTGGCTCGCGTCATTTCTTGGGGTAAGAGGTGACAATGGCGACGAGGGTGGGATATCTGCAATAGATCCCACGTCGCCTCAACACCCCGCTGCTTGTGCGCAGCCGAACGCTCGAGCCTGCAGCCCCTGCCAGAGTGGCGCCTGGGCGCCTGGAGAACACACCGCGCTCAAGCGCCAACGGGCCGCCCCCTGCCTCCTGCCCTCTGTCCCCACAACAGCGCGGTAAGAAAGGAACCGCTGCGGGGGAAGGAAGACGCCGGTGTCCCATCACGCTGCAGCCACCTATCAAACGAAAGCGTGCAAGACGCTGCAGACACCTGGCTGGAGAAAAGAGCGCGAAAAGCGCTGCAAGACGCTGCGGCCGCACCGAAGTGAGCGAGAGACGCGTGGGGCACACAGCCAAGCTGGGTGAGTCCAGAAAACGAAGCGACTGCCCTAAATTGCCTAAATAAAACGTATTTCCACATAGACTGTAACTATTCCAAGCCATACCACGTGTCACCGACGGCGGCCATTTTGAGGTCAGGCGTGACCCATTGACTTCCATACACATTTACTGGAGCGGCCATTTTAGAGTCAGGCATTTCAAAATACTTCTACAAAGTGGCCCCAAATTGCGCTAAGCTCTTTTTCTGAGCATGTCATTGGTATCCAGCTCCTCCAGTGATACAGGAGGAACGCCAGCAACAGCTGCACCTGCGACACCAGGAACACAAGCTCCACCTACCAACGCCGCCATCATGAACCACACAGGGCCCCACCCCATCATGGGACTATCATACCTCCGGCCACCAGAGCCATTGGAGCTCACCTCGGGCAGCAGTATGGGCCCCAAATGGAAGACGTGGTCTGAAGACTTTGAGGACTATATGACAGGTGCACAAGTCCAGGACCCCAAACAGAAACTAGTTGCCCTACGCAATCTAGTAGGAAAAGACATTGCTCAACTCATCAAAGAATTGCCCAATGCAGCCACTGCTTCATATGATGACGTCAAAGGAATTCTCGACAGGCAATTCTTACACAAATACAATCTTGACTACGAACGATACACGTTTAACCTAGCTACACAGGAAAAAGAAGAAAGAATGGGTGACTTCATATTACGCATTCGACGACTAGCACGACATTGCAACTTTGATGACTTCAACACTGAGGATGCACTGCGACTACGCATTATTGAAGGATGTCAATCCGAGTCACTAAGGCGACGCCTGTTAAAGAAACACTACTCACTAGAGGAAATCGAAGAAATGACACGTATAAACGACCAGGCAGAAGACCATGCCAAGAAAATGGAAGGGAACAAATCAGACAAAAAAGAACAGGCATTTCGCCTTCAAGCAAGAAGTCACAAGAGTCGTCCACACCAGATTGATCGAGGGAAATCAAGAAAATCGACGCATCATCACTCTTCTCACAGGTCCAGAGCAAATCACGGATCAAGAGAGTCACGCTCTACTAAATCCACCAAATCACACTCCAGCTGTTATCGATGTGGACAGGACTATCCACATTCAGGTCAATGCCCCGCCATGGGGCAACGATGTCACCACTGTGGCAGAGACAATCACTTTGAAAGTGTATGCCAAGCTAAGTCGTCAAGGCAAAGATCATCACGCTCAAGACAGCGATCTTCCAGGAACCAATCCTCAAAACACCATCATGCACGTGCTGTCAAAGAACAGGAAAGACACTCCACCAGCTCTTCACGGTCCAGTGATCACTCCCTCGGATCACGCCAGTCTCGCCGGTCGAGGTCAACATCCAGTGACTCCACGTCACACACGCCTGTGTCTCAAGATAGTGACGAATATATATGCATGGTCTCAGATCCGGATCGGCTGCGAAAATATAAGAAACTAGATATTCGAATTGGAAGTCACCCAGCCAAATTTGTCCTAGACTCAGGAGCCTCCCTGAATTATATCTGCGCGCTAGAACACCAGAGTATGAAACCACGTCCGGTGCTAGAACCAGCAGCTGTGCGGATCTTTACATGGATGTCCAGGAAGCCACTAACATGCCTAGGCCGGTTCCACACTACCCTAACCTTTCGGGATCGGACAATTCCAGCATTCATCCATGTGGTAGAAGGCCCAGACATAGCTGACTGTCTACTCAGCTTGCCAACAGCGGAACGACTCAAATTGGTAGAACTTCTCTACATGACTGAAGATGCACCAGACATTGTGGCAAAATTCCCCAACTTATTTAAAGGACTGGGAAAACTGAACCACTTTAAGGTCAAACTACACATAGACGACCGTGTCACACCAGTAGCACAACACCATCGGAAAGTGCCATTCCATCTGCAACAGGCAGTAGATGATGAACTACAGGAATTACTCAAAGCTGACATCATTGAACGTACTTCCGGCCCCACGCCATGGATATCACCCGTGGTTGTCGTCCCCAAAAAGGGACAAAACAACAAAGTGCGTCTCTGTGTAGACATGCGTGCAGCTAACGTGGCCATTGAACGTGAACGCCACCCTGGGCCACACATCAGTGACATGATCGCCCGTCTCAATGGAGCCACCGTCTTCTCAAAGCTAGACCTCAACAAAGGTTATCACCAGCTTGAACTCCATGAACGCTCCCGCTACATCACCACATTCACAACACACCAAGGCCTCTTCCGCTATAAACGCCTGAACTTTGGCATATCATCGGCCGCTGAAATTTTCCAAGAAACCATCAGACGGGTAATACAAGGCATACCGAATTCCTTCAACTACAGCGATGATCTTCTAGTGTATGGCAAGGATCAGACGGAACATGACACGGCCCTTGACCGAGTGTGTCATGCGCTCCTCCAGGCAAACCTCACCCTGAACTCGGCCAAATGTGAGTTTCACAAATCACACCTGAAGTTCTATGGACACATTTTTTCCAGAGATGGCATGACACCAGATCCCGAAAAGGTGTCCGCCTTAGCAGACACGCCAACACCTCAGGATGTGAGTGACCTTCGCTCATTCCTCGGTATGGCGAGCTACTGCTCCCGATACATACAGGACTTTGCGACTCTTAGTCATCCACTGCGGGAACTCACCCGTCAAGGTCAGCCATTCGAGTGGACGGACGCCTGCCATCACTCCTTCAGGAAGATCAAGAAGGCTGTCAGCTCGGCAATCAATCTGGCTTACTTTGACGCAAAGAAGCGGACGGAACTCACGGTGGATGCCAGTCCGGTTGGCCTCGGTGCCATCCTTGCCCAATACACAGAGGACTCTGACCAACGGCACATCATTGCTTACGCCAGCCGTAGTCTCACTGACACCGAGACTCGGTACTCCCAGCCGGAGAAAGAGAGCCTAGCGGTGGTCTGGGCGTGTGAACACTTCCACCTCTTTGTCTACGGCAAGCATTTTACCATTGTCACTGACCATCAAGCCCTCATCACCATCTTCGGCAATCCCAGGGCCAAGATGCCTCCACGCATAGAGCGCTGGGGCCTCCGTCTGCAAGACTACATCTATACTATTGTCCATAAGCCTGGGAAATCGGACAACCCTGCTGACTATATGTCACGCCACCCGACAGTCTCTGCCACTCCTCCGCCTTCCATTGCCGAGGAATATTTACACTTTGTCATTGATGCAGCGTGTCCTCCCACAGTCCCGCTGTCCGCCATTCAGGAAGCATCGGCTCATGACCCAGTTGTCCAGGCTGTTTCGGATCGTATCCGTCAATGCTCATGGCGTCACGTGCCGGATGACCACAGCCCCCTTGCTAAGGAGCTTCTTGCATTCCGTCATGTCCAAGATGAACTCTCAATCAGCAGTGACGGTCTCATCTTGAGAGGGGGGAGGATTGTTATTCCTCAGAAACTGAGACAAGGAGTCATCAACCTTGCCCATGAAGGTCATCGTGGAACAAGTGCCACCAAGAAAGCGCTAAGAGAACGGGTTTGGTTCCCGACACTGGATCAAATGGTGGAAGACACTCTCAAAGACTGCACATCTTGTCAACTAGTAAGTCGAGACGACCCGCCAGCTCCACTACAGATGTCTGAATTGCCCGAAGGAGTGTGGCAGCAAGTGGCAGTAGACTTCTTTGGACCCCTAAAGTCAGGACAGTACATCCTCGTCATTATGGACGAGTATTCCAGATTCCCGTTCGCCCAACTCATACCATCCACCAGAGCAGCTGCAGTAATTCCAATGCTTGATGAAACGTTTGCAGCATGGGGCATTCCTCTACGTGTCAAATCCGATAATGGGCCTCCATTCAACAGTCACGAGTTTGCCAACTTCGCGACACACCTGGACTTCAAACATCAGCGAATCACACCACTGTGGCCACAAGCCAATGGCATGGTGGAAAGATTTATGGGAACACTAAAGAAAGCTGTGCAACAAGCGGAGCTGGCCCACAAAGACATTCAACAAGCACTGAATGAAGTGCTAAGAGCGTATCGCACCACGCCTCACAGCACCACAGATCAATGTCCAGCCACCCTCATGTTAGGGAGAGTTCCACGCACCCGGCTGCCAACCATAGTCAATGCGAGTCAGTCAAGACCAACAAACACTGACCATGAGACACTAGTCAATATTGATTACGACAAGAAACTGAAAATGAAAACGTATGCTGATCAGAGAAGACATGCAAAGCACTCGGACATCAGAGAAGGAGATTGGGTGACAGTCCGGAGAGATCGAGGAACCAAAGCAGACAGTCGCTACCTGGCACACCCACTAAAGGTCAGCCGTAGGAGAGGGACAATGATTACGGCCCAAGGAGATCACAAGAAAATAACACGTAATGTATCACACTTCAAGAAATGCAACCCGCCTGGGACAAATGACCAACACCAGTGGGAATCATCTACCGAATCTGAAAGTAAGAGTAGAAGCAGCGACTGCGGCTCATCCAGCCCAGCCAGACAGGACCACCCTGTACGTCATCGACACACCTCAGACAGATCAGCGAGACCCCGACGACAAGTTCGACGGCCGGAACGCCTCATTGAAGTAATCTAAGGATGCAGTAAGACTTTATACAAAAGGGGGAGATGTCGTAATGTGGCTGCCTGACCCTGTATGTGTGACAGGACAGGCAGCACAGGAAGGGCGTGGGGAGGAAAGGAAGTGGGCGGCAACAAGGCAGTAAGGCGGTGTACACGGCAGAATAAAGACGTGTCTACCGTACCTCCTCTGGCTCGCGTCATTTCTTGGGGTAAGAGGTGACAGCCGGTGCGTCACTTTTTCCCATGTTAAAAATGACGCACCGGCGGCGCAAAGTCTTCATAAATCTGCCCCTATGTGCCTAGCGCTTGTTTTATTTCTTCAGTGGTGCAATTTATGCAAAAGTGTTCTCTTTGCACATTCAATCGTATTGTTAAACATCCATGCATTGCATATGCCTGCTGTCCCCTTTTAATTTGCACAAAGGCACCACTAAATGAAATAAAAAAATAATTCTAAACTTTAATCAGGTTTTAGCACAACGTATTATAAACTACTGTAGCGATTTAGCAAATGCGAGAGATATGCTACCTTTTAATTTCTATAAAGGGTGTGCATATAGAAAAGCAGCGTCTCTTGCTATTGTTTGCTAAGCTGCTACATTTTTGCCATTCAACATTGTGTTTATGGTTTATTAGAAAGAATGTGTATATTTATTATGTTTTACTCAATTATGGGAGCACTGGTGCCATGTAAAATGCTGTGTGTCTTTTTTCCAAATGCTTTAAGGTCATCTACTTTAGGAGCATCTAAGAGGTTGCGTGTCTTTTCCTTCTAATTTGGGGTGGGTCTGGTGTGTGGAGACAGGAAAATGCGCAGTTGCAGCAGGTGAATGGGCCTTGGGTGTCCTTGGGAGATGCAAGATGGCAGCAGGCGGTGAAGTGTCTGGGTTGAGCGCATAGAGTGTGCTGGCACTGTAGCAGTGTGGGCCAGGAGAATCAGGGACTCTGGCAGGTTGTTTCTTAGGGTTCAGAAAACAGCATCACAAGACTAGGACACAATGTGGAGCTGTAGTAAAAGCAGTAAGTGCAGTAGGGTCGGAGGTCAAGCATGCATTCACTACACATCCTTTAGGTTTGCAACCAGCTCCTGCTTTTACACTCTTACCGCTTGGTGTGCAGGAGGATACGGGGAACCACAGGGGTATGGAAGGGTAAAGGTGCTTTTTACAGCTATCTAGACATATGCCTCTGTTCTATCCTTTCCTCCCTCCCCCTTGCCACTGTTACTGCTGGCCCTCAATGTCATATTGGCCATGACCGGTGGAACTTGAGTTTCCAGTTTTTGGACTACAACAGTTAGTCTAGTAGTCTTATGCTACCGCGTGTGGTGTGAACTACCCCACGATATCTCTCACAGGGTCGCAAGTGGCATATTTACTCCTGCACGGTGCAAGATAAAGGATTCATGAGGCACATAGACATCTGTAACAGAACAATCCCTCTATTTTCAGGGCACTATTACCCAAGCAGTACATTCATTTGTCAAAGCCATTGTAAAAAGTAAATTTTCTTACAGGGGTCCCTCATTTTTGACTAAATTTACTGGCTTTTTGTGCTATGGCACTGGGAGACTGCTAAATACGCTCCACTGCATCTGCTCTGACTGCTAAACATGGTAAACAATAGGCTAATCCCAATAAGCATATTTGGCCTGTAGGAAAAGCCAAAGGACAGTGGAACAGATATCGCACTAGAGGTAAAAAGTCAAATGTCACATCCTGGACATAGATTGCTTTTGCTCTACCCATGAGTCATTTTAAGGGGCTGTACAACCACGAAGCAGGAACGATCATAGAGGAGGTGGGGATGGTGTAACAGGGTCAGCCAGTAGTATTTACCATCAAGGAAATCACCACGGGAATTGAGGGTTTATCAAAAAATAAAGCCCTTGGCCCAGATGGGATTCCGCCTGACCTGTTTCTGAGCTGTGTGGAGTTGTGGGCCCCAATAATGACAAGAATTATAAACGCAGCTATTAGATGTGGCTTGCCCCGATCGTGGTCAATGGCTATAATTGTCCCTATTTTTAAAAAGGGTAACAGGGACAACCCCCAGTGCTATCGACCAATTTCACTGATAGATGTGTCTGCCAAGCTATTGGGCCGGGGAATCCTTAACCGTCTGACTGAGTGGACCGAGGAAAACAACATTATCTCGGACACTCAGTACGGTTTTAGAACAGGGAGGTCTACTAGCGATCAATGCCTGAACCTCTACTTGCTGACTGCTAAATACCCTAAAGCCAGCAATGAAGCTATCTATCTGGGATTCATGGATTTGGCAGCCGCTTTCGATCATGTGAATAGGGATAAGCTCTGGGCTATGATGACTCACTTGGGGATTGATGTTGGCCTAATCAATATTCTAAGGGAGCTCCACAGTGATACTTCAGCCAAAGTACGGTATAATATGGAGGGGGACTGACAGAATCATTCCCATGTAGGAATGGGGTACGGCAAGGGTGCATTCTCGCCCCTTTTTTATTTTCACTTTATATTAACAATTTAGAGCAGTTTTTGTTGAAATTAAAGACGGATTGCCCAAGAGTAGGGTCACGCTGCATCCCGGTATTATTATACGCGGATGACGCGGTCCTGCTCGCGCGCACGCCAAAGAGTCTACAGATTTTAATAGACGGATCTGTTAAATTTATGGAATCACTAGAACTGTCTGTCAATCTGGGCAAGTCATATGTATTGTTGGAAGGCAACAAACCTTGCACCAAACCCATTTATATGATAGGAATCCACAAAATAGAAAGGGTTAAATCATTCTCTTACCTAGGCTTACTATTTGATGGGTCTTTAAAATGTAATTCTCTGTTGGAGGAATGTTGCTCTAAAATGATTGCCACTAATGGTTCTATTGCAAGTTATGGGTGGAGGGTTGGAAGATGGTGCCCCGAACAAGTGTTGAACCTCTATGGCTCTATGTGTTGTTCCAAAGTTATGTACGGGGCAGAGGTATGGGGCTTTGTCAACAGTACACAACTCCAGCGGGAAGAAAATAAATATCTGCGATCAATTTTGAAAATCCCACAAAGTACCCCAGCTGTTATAGCACATAGAGAATTAGGGAGGCCATACCTCGAAGATTTGGTGAAGCTTAAACCAATCCTGGCCTGGTTGAAAATCTGGAAAAAACCAGAGGCGTCCTTAACCCCTTCGCTGCTAGGCCTTTTCCACCTCCTGTGCTAAGGCTTTTTTTGGTGTTTTGGGGTAGTGCGCGCTTAGGCCCTTGTAACTTTTTGACCACATAAGGGATCCGCGCCAAATTTGCTTCCTTTTCTTCCAACATCATGGGGATTCTAAAGGCGCCCAGGGTTTGTGGATTCCCTTGGAGGGGTCCCAGAAATTAACCAAAATATAGTGTTTTTTTTGTTTTTTTCAGAAAAATGGGAAAAACGGGCTGCAAATGAAAGCCTCTGGCTTTTTCCCTGAAAATGGTATCAAAAAAGGGTTTGTGGGGCTGAATTCTCCATTTTCTCAGCTTTTAGGGAATGACAGTGTTTTGTCAGAGAACCGAAATGTTTCACTCAGTTTTGGCATTTTTCTGGGACATAGCCTATTTTTGCTATTTTTAGAGCTTTCCACCTCCTTCCAGTTAATGGTAGAAATGAGTTTGAAAGCAATAATGGATCCTGGAAAGCTTTACATTTTCGAAACATAGACCAAATTCTGAATTCAGAAAGGGGTCATTTGTCTAAATCCATGAAGGTTTCGTTATAGAAACTAACAGTTAGATATTGGAATATTTGAAAATTTGTTGAAAACAACAGCCTTTTGTCTCAACGTTTTCACCTATAACTTTCTCTAATTTTGACAGCTCTTGGAAAGCAATATACCGTTACATCCGTTAGACCTTCCTGGTTGTGGGGATATATGGGACTTGTAGTTTCACCAAGAACCCGACGAACCCAGATCCAAAAACTGAGCAGCAACTTGCAATGGTATTTTTTCATTTACTGGGTATAGTGCACTTTGTCTTGGAAAATGTACACATGGAATAATCTGTATGAAAGACACCTATGTATCTATGAATTGGCTACAAATTATAGAGTTCAGAAACAGTATATAATTGCACATTTTCAAAGTTGGGAATACTCATACTAGCATGAGAATTATTGGTCATTTTTCATAAAGTTTTTTTTCTACACAATATCTTTCATTCAAAGGGAGAAATGCAAGAAAGCTCAATTGGTAATAACAGTTGATTTACAAATCTGAATTACCCCAAGTGTCCCGATAAAAACGGTACCTCACTTGTGTGGGTCGGCCTTGTGCCTGCGACAGGAAACGGCGCAAAATGCAACGTGGTCACACCTAAATTTTGCAGTTACAAATTGACCCTTTTTTGGCAAAGTGCCTACCTGTAGTTTTTGCACCCTAGTTCTTCCGGCACCTAGGGAAACCTAGCAAACCTATACATTTTTGAAAAGTAGACACCCAGGGGAATTCAGGATGGGATGACTCGACTGTCTACCACCAGGTTTTGTTACCCAGAATCCCTTGCAAAGCTCAGATTTTGACAAAAAAAACACATTTTCCTCACATTTCTGTGGTGGAAAGTTCTGGAATCTGCGTGGATCAACACATTTCTACCCACCCAGCGTGCCCCCAGGTCTCCCAAAAAAAATGGTACCTCACTTGTGTGGGTCGGCCTTGTGCCTACGACGGGAAACGGCACAAAATGCAACGTGGTCGCTCCTCAATTTCCCAGTGAAATCTTAAGCTCTTTGGACAAAGAGACTACCTTTTGTTTTTGAGCCGTAGCTCAACCAGCACCTAGTAAAACCTAGCAAACCTATACATTTTTGAAAACTAGACACCCAGGGCAATTCAGGATGGGGTGACTCGTCTGCCTACCCCCAGGTTTTGTTACCCAGAATCCCTTGCAAACATAAATATTTGACCAAAAAAACACATTTTCCTCACATTTCTGTGGTGGAAAGTTCTGGAATCTGCGTGGATCAACAAATTTCCACCCACCCAGCGTGCCCCCAGGTCTCCCGAAAAAAATGGTACCTCACTTGCGTGGGTAGGCATAGTGGCTGCGACATGAAACAGCGCAAAACGCAGCATGGTCGCACCTCAATTTCCCAGTGAAATTTAGCACGATTCGGACAAAAAGACTACCTTTTGTTTTTGCGCCGTAGCTCTGCCAGCACCTAGGGAAACCTAGCAACCCTATACATTTTAGAAAACTAGACACCCAGGGCAATTCAGGATGGGGTGACTCGTCTGCCTACCCCCAGGTTTTGTTACCCAGAATCCCTTTCAAACATAAAAATTTGACCAAAAAAACACATTTTCCTCACATTTCTGTGGTGGAAAGTTCTGGAATCTGCGTGGATCAACAAATTTCCACCCACCCAGCGTGCCCCCAGGTCTCCCGAAAAAAATGGTACCTCACTTGCGTGGGTAGGCATAGTGGCTGCGACATGAAACAGCGCAAAACGCAGCATGGTCGCACCTCAATTTCCCAGTGAAATTTAGCACGATTCGGACAAAAAGACTACCTTTTCTTTTTGCGCCGTAGCTCTGCCAGCACCTAGGGAAACCTAGCAACCGTATACATTTTAGAAAACTAGACACCCAGGGAAATTCAGGATGGGGTGACTCGTCTGCCTACCCCCAGGTTTTGTTACCCAGAATCCCTTTCAAACATAAAAATTTGACCAAAAAAACACATTTTCCTCACATTTCTGTGGTGGAAAGTTCTGGAATCTGCGTGGATCAACAAATTTCCACCCACCCAGCGTGCCCCCAGGTCTCCCGAAAAAAATGGTACCTCACTTGCGTGGGTAGGCATAGTGGCTGCGACATGAAACCGCGCAAAACGCAGCATGGTCGCACCTCAATTTCCCAGTGAAATTTAGCACGATTCGGACAAAAAGACTACCTTTTGTTTTTGCGCCGTAGCTCTGCCAGCACCAAGGGAAACCTAGCAAGCCTATACATTTTTGAAAACTAGTCAACCAGGGCAATTCAGGATGGGGTGACTCGTCTGCCTACCCCCAGGTTTTGTTACCCAGAATCCCTTTCAAACAAAAAAATTTGACCAAAAAAACACATTTTCCTCACATTTCTGTGGTGGAAAGTTCTGGAATCTGCGTGGATCAACAAATTTCCACCCACCCAGCGTGCCCCCAGGTCTCCCGAAAAAAATTGTACCTCACTTGCGTGGGTAGGCATAGTGGCTGCGACATGAAACAGCGCAAAACGCAGCATGGTCGCACCTCAATTTCCCAGTGAAATTTTGCACGATTCGGACAAAAAGACTACCTTTTGTTTTTGTGCCGTAGCTCTGCCAGCACCTAGGGAAACCTAGCAAACCTATACATTTCTGAAAACTAGACACCCAGGGCAATTCAGGATGGGGTGACTCGTCTGCCTACCCCCAGGTTTTGTTACCCAGAATCCCTTACAAACATAACAATTTGACCAAAAAAACACATTTTCCTCACATTTCTGTGGTGGAAAGTTCTGGAATCTGCGTGGATCAACAAATTTCCATCCACCCAGCGTGCCCCCAGGTCTCCCGAAATAAATGGTACCTCACTTGCGTGGGTAGGCATAGTGGCTGCGACATGAAACAGCGCAAAACGCAGCATGGTCGCACCTCAATTTCCCAGTGAAATTTTGCACGATTCGGACAAAAAGACTACCTTTTGTTTTTGTGCCGTAGCTCTGCCAGCACCTAGGGAAACCTAGCAAACCTATACATTTCTGAAAACTAGACACCCAGGGCAATTCAGGATGGGGTGACCCGTCTGCCTACCCCCAGGTTTTGTTACCCAGAATCCCTTACAAACATAAAAATTTGACCAAAAAAACACATTTTCCTCACATTTCTGTGGTGGAAAGTTCTGGAATCTGCGTGGATCAACAAATTTCCACCCACCCAGCGTGCCCCCAGGTCTCCCGAAAAAAATGGTACCTCACTTGCGTGGGTAGGCATAGTGGCTGCGACATGAAACCGCGCAAAACGCAGCATGGTCGCACCTCAATTTCCCAGTGAAATTTAGCACGATTCGGACAAAAAGACTACCTTTTGTTTTTACGCCGTAGCTCTGCCAGCACCTAGGGAAAACTAGCAAACCTATACATTTCTGGAAACTAGACACCCAGGGCAATTCAGGATGTGGTGACTCGTCTGCCTACCCCCAGGTTTTGTTACCCAGAATCCCTTACAAACATAAAAATTTGACCAAAAAAACACATTTTCCTCACATTTCTGTGGTGGAAAGTTCTGGAATCTGCGTGGATCAACAAATTTCCACCCACCCAGCGTGCCCCCAGGTCTCCCAAAAAAAATGGTACCTCACTTGCGTGGGTAGGCATAGTGGCTGCGACATGAAACCGCGCAAAACGCAGCATGGTCGCACCTCAATTTCCCAGTGAAATTTAGCACGATTTGGACAAAAAGACTACCTTTTGTTTTTACGTCGTAGCTCTGCCAGCACCTAGGGAAAACTAGCAAACCTATACATTTCTGAAAACTAGACACCCAGGGCAATTCAGGATGGGGTGACTCGTCTGCCTACCCCCAGGTTTTGTTACCCAGAATCCCTTACAAACATAAAAATTTGACCAAAAAAACACATTTTCCTCACATTTCTGTGGTGGAAAGTTCTGGAATCTGCGTGGATCAACAAATTTCCACCCACCCAGCGTGCCCCCAGGTCTCCCGAAAAAAATTGTACCTCACTTGCGTGGGTAGGCATAGTGGCTGCGACATGAAACAGCGCAAAACGCAGCATGGTCGCACCTCAATTTCCCAGTGAAATTTTGCACGATTCGGACAAAAAGACTACCTTTTGTTTTTGCGCCGTAGCTCTGCCAGCACCTAAGGAAACCTAGCAAACCTATACATTTTTGAAAACTAGACACCCAGGGGAATTCAGGATAGGGTGACTCGTCTGCCTACCCCCAGGTTTTGTTACCCAGAATCCCTTGAAAACATAAATATTTGACCAATAAAACACATTTTCCTCACATTTCTGTGGTGGAAAGTTCTGGAATCTGCGTGGATCAACAAATTTCCATCCATCCAGTGTGCCCCCAGGTCTCCCGAAAAAAATGGTACCTCACTTGCATGGGTAGGCATAGTGGCTGCGACATGAAACAGCGCAAAACGCAGCATGGTCGCACCTCAATTTCCCAGTGAAATTTAGCACGATTCAGACAAAAAGACTACCTTTTGTTTTTGCGCCGTAGCTCTGCCAGCACCTAGGGAAACCTAGCAAACCTATACATTTCTGAAAACTAGACACCCAGGGCAATTCAGGATGGGGTGACTCGTCTGCCTACCCCCAGGTTTTGTTACCCAGAATCCCTTTCAAAGAAAATAATTTGACCAAAAAAACACATTTTCCTCACATTTCTGTGGTGGAAAGTTCTGGAATCTGCGTGGATCAACAAATTTCTATCCACCCAGCGTGCCCCCAGGTCTCCCGAAATAAATGGTACCTCACTTGCGTGGGTAGGCATAGTGGCTGCGACATGAAACAGCGCAAAACGCAGCATGGTCGCACCTCAATTTCCCAGTGAAATTTTGCACGATTCGGACAAAAAGACTACCTTTTGTTTTTGCGCCATAGCTCTGCCAGCACCTAGGGAAACCTAGCAAACCTATACATTTCTGAAAACTATACACCCAGGGCAATTCAGGATGGGGTGACCCGTCTGCCTACCCCCAGGTTTTGTTACCCAGAATCCCTTACAAACATAAAAATTTGACCAAAAAAACACATTTTCCTCACATTTCTGTGGTGGAAAGTTCTGGAATCTGCGTGGATCAACAAATTTCCACCCACCCAGCGTGCCCCCAGGTCTCCCCAAAAAAATGGTACCTCACTTGTGTGGGTAGGCATAGTGGCTGCGACATGAAACCGCGCAAAACGCAGCATGGTTGCACCTCAATTTCCCAGTGAAATTTAGCACGATTCGGACAAAAAGACTACCTTTTGTTTTTACGCCGTAGCTCTGCCAGCACCTAGGGAAAACTAGCAAACCTATACATTTCTGAAAACTAGACACCCAGGGCAATTCAGGATGGGGTGACTCGTCTGCCTACCCCCAGGTTTTGTTACCCAGAATCCCTTACAAACATAAAAATTTGACCAAAAAAACACATTTTACTCACATTTCTGTGGGGGAAAGTTCTGGAATCTGCGTGGATCAACAAATTTCCACCCACCCAGCGTGCCCCCAGGTCTCCCGAAAAAAATTGTACCTCACTTGAGTGGGTAGGCATAGTGGCTGCGACATGAAACAGCGCAAAACGCAGCATGGTCGCACCTCAATTTCCCAGTGAAATTTTGCACGATTCGGACAAAAAGACTACCTTTTGTTTTTGCGCCGTAGCTCTGCCAGCACCTAAGGAAACCTAGCAAACCTATACATTTTTTAAAACTATACACCCAGGGGAATTCAGGATGGGGTGACTCGTCTGCCTACCCCCAGGTTTTGTTACCCAGAATCCCTTGAAAACATAAATATTTGACCAAAAAAACACATTTTCCTCACATTTCTGTGGTGGAAAGTTCTGGAATCTGCGTGGATCAACAAATTTCCACTCACCCAGCGTGCCCCCAGGTCTCCCGAAAAAAATGGTACCTCACTTGCGTGGGTAGGCATAGTGGCTGCGACATAAAACAGCGCAAAACGCAGCATGGTCGCACCTCAATTTCCCAGTGAAATTTAGCATGATTCGGACAAAAAGACTACCTTTTGTTTTTGCGCCGTAGCTCTGCCAGCACCTAGGGAAACCTAGCAAACCTATACATTTTTGAAAACTAGACACCCAGGGGAATTCAGGATGGGGTGACTCGTCTGCCTACCCCCAGGTTTTGTTACCCAGAATCCCTTGAAAACATAAAAATGTGACCAAAAAAACACATGTTCCTCACATTTCTGTGGTGGAAAGTTCTGGAATCTGCGTGGATCAACAAATTTCCACTCACCCAGCGTGCCCCCAGGTCTCCCAAAAAAAACGGTACCTCACTTGCGTGGGTAGACATAGTGGCTGCAACAGAAAACGGTTCAAATCGTACGGTGGTGAATTTACATTACCTTATTGCAAAACTACCTTGATTTTGGGGTGGGGGGTCTGAATTTGTGGCCCGGGGCTCGGTGGTATTCTTTGCAAAGTAGCAAACCCAAACAGTTCTGAAAACTAGACACCCGGGGGAGTCCAGGGAGGTATGGCATGCATGGGTCCCCCAATGTTTTCCTACCCAGAACTCTCTGCAAACCTTAAAATTAGGTAAATATTGCACTTTTCCAAACGTTTTGGCGTGGGATCGCCGTGCCGGCAAAAAAGTCATACCACCCTGCGTTCCCCTTGTTCTCCCGAGTAAAAGGATACCTCACTTGTGTGGGTGCCCCAAAGCAGAACACCCCAAAAATTAATTTTGAAAAAGGTAGTTTTTACTCATATTTACGTTTTACAAATTAAGCACCCCAGCCTAAGTCACTTGCCTTTGGCCCACCCACACAAGTGAGGTATCATTTTACTCGGGAGAACAAGGGAAACGCTGGGTGGTAGGACATTTGTTCCGGCAGCGAGATCCCACCCAAAAAAGTATGGAAAAGTTGGTTTTTGGACCAAAATTTCAGGTTTGCAGGGGTTTCTGGGTAGGAAAATATTGGGGGACCCACGCATGCCATACCACCCTGGACTCCCCCGGGTGTCTAGTTCTCAGAACTGTTTGGGTTTGGTAGTTTCCAAAGATGCCTGCCAAGCCCCGGGCCAAAAGCTCAGGTGACCCCCTCAAAAAATAAGATTATTTGGCTAAAGGTAATGTTTTCGTCTCCACAGTATGAATTGGGCCTTTTCCTAAAGCAGCCGCTATGCCTACCCACGCAAGTGAGGTACCATTTTTATCGGGAGACCTTGGGGAACGCTGGGTGGGAGGTAATTTGTGTGAGCCCAGTGATGCCACGCTTTCCCACACTAAAACGTGTGAAAAAAAATGATTTTTTCCAAGCAAAAAATGAGGTTTGCAAGGGATTCTGGGTAAAGGAACGTTGGAGGATCCACGCAAGCCATACCTCCTTGGAAGCCCCCGGGTGTCTACTTTTCAGAAATGTGTGGGTTTGGTAGGTTTCCCTAGATGGCTGTCTCGCACGGGGCCAAAAACCCGGGTAACCCCTCTTGCAAAAGCTGGTGGACATGAATTCTCCAGCTTTTGCAAGAGGGGCTACCTGGGTTTCTGGCCAAGTGCGAGACAGCCATCTGGGGAAACCTACCAAACCCACACATTTCTGAAAAGTAGACACCCGGGGGAGTCCAGGGAGGTATGGCATGCGTGGGTCCCCCAATGTTTTCCTACCCAGAACTCCTTGAAAACATAAAAATGTGACCAAAAAAACACATTTTCCTCACATTTCTGTGGTGGAAAGTTCTGGAATCTGCGTGGATCAACAAATTTTCACCCACCCAGCGTGCCCCCAGGTCTCCCGAAAAAAACGGTACCTCACTTGCGTGGGTAGACATAGTGGCTGCAACAGGAAACGGTTCAAATCGTACGGTGGTGAATTTACATTACCTTATTGCAAAACTACCTTGATTTTGGGGGGGGGGATCTGAATTTGTGGCCCGGGGCTCGGTGGTATTCTTTGCAAAGTAGCAAACCCAAACAGTTCTGAAAACTAGACACCCGGGGGAGTCCAGGGAGGTATGGCATGCATGGGTCCCCCAATGTTTTCCTACCCAGAACTCTCTGCAAACCTTAAAATTAGGTAAAGATTGAACTTTTCCAAACTTTTTGGCGTGGGATCGCCGTGCCGGCAAAAAAGTCGTACCACCCTGCGTTCCCCTTGTTCTCCCGAGTAAAAGGATACCTCACTTGTGTGGGTGCCCCAAAGCAGAACACCCCAAAAATGAATTTTGAAAAAGGTAGTTTTTACTCATATTTACGTTTTACAAATTAAGCACCCCAGCCTAAGTCACTTGCCTTTGGCCCACCCACACAAGTGAGGTATCATTTTACTCGGGAGAACAAGGGAAACGCTGGGTGGTAGGACATTTGTTCCGGCAGCGAGATTCCACCCAAAAAAGTATGGAAAAGTTGGTTTTTGGACCAAAATTTCAGGTTTGCAGGGGTTTCTGGGTAGGAAAACATTGGGGGACCCACGCATGCCATACCACCCTGGACTCCCCCGGGTGTCTAGTTCTCAGAACTGTTTGGGTTTGGTAGTTTCCAAAGATGCCTGCCAAGCCCCGGGCCAAAAGCTCAGGTGACCCCCTCAAAAAATAAGATTATTTGGCAAAAGGTAATGTTTTCGTCTCCACAGTATGAATTGGGCCTTTTCCTAAAGCAGCCGCTATGCCTACCCACGCAAGTGAGGTACCATTTTTATCGGGAGACCTTGGGGAACGCTGGGTGGGAGGTAATTTGTGTGAGCCCAGTGATGCCACGCTTTCCCACACTAAAACGTGTGAAAAAAAATGATTTTTTCCAAGCAAAAAATGAGGTTTGCAAGGGATTCTGGGTAAAGGAACGTTGGAGGATCCACGCAAGCCATACCTCCTTGGAAGCCCCCGGGTGTCTACTTTTCAGAAATGTGTGGGTTTGGTAGGTTTCCCTAGATGGCTGTCTCGCACGGGGCCAAAAACCCGGGTAACCCCTCTTGCAAAAGCTGGTGGACATGAATTCTCCAGCTTTTGCAAGAGGGGTTACCTGGGTTTCTGGCCCGTGCGAGACAGCCATCTAGGGAAACCTACCAAACCCACACATTTCTGAAAAGTAGACACCCGGGGGAGTCCAGGGAGGTATGGCATGCGTGGGTCCCCCAATGTTTTCCTACCCAGAACTCCTTGCAAACCTTAATTAGGTAAAAATAGCACTTTTCCAAAAATTTTGCCGTGGGATCGCCGTGCCGGCAAAAATGTCCTACCACCCAGCGTTCCCCTTGTTCTCCCGAGTAAAAGGGTACCTCACCTTAACAGAGTTACTCAAAAGTCAAACATTCAAGCACGGCTATCTATTCCTCAAAGACACACACATACAGGTTGGATTTGGCACGAGGGCGAGTGATGGTTCAGTATATAAAATTTTATTAACAAGATATTTCAAAAAAATGAAATGCTCTGTCAATAAATAAATGCATAAAAACCGAACCAGTGACTCGCAACTCGTGAGCTGTAAAGCCACGACAAGGCACCAACCGTTTTACAGGCCATTCACGCACCTTTCATACCTGATACAAACAAGACCACTGACACCATCTGGAATAAAAGCAACACATTACAACAATCACAATAAGGGACAAGGTACACCCTAATGCAGAAAGAGAAAAAAAACAATTATTACTGCACACCCATCTAATCCGCAAGCACACACACATACTGGTTGGATTTGGCACGAGGGTGAGTGATGATTCAGTACATACAATTGTATACGCAAGTAATTTCACAAAAATGAAATACACTGTGTATAATTGCAAGTATGATAAACTGAACCACTGACTCACAGCTCGTGAGCTGTAAAGCCACGTCAAGGCACCAACCTCTTTACAGGCCATTCATACACCTTTCGTACGTGTGACACATTCAAAACATTCACACCGCCAGCCGCGGACCCATCACATTTCAACACTCACACCAGCAAACAGCGCCATTCAAGGGCCCATCACTTTCACACGCCCACATTTCTGACACTGGAACTACACAAATTGATGGACTGCGTGGAGTGTCACTCAACAAGCAGTGTGTGCAGTGACCAACAGAAAGTAACTACTCACACACCGCCAGCCGAGCGCCAGTCCACCCACACCACCAGCCAAGCACCAGACCATGCACACCGCCAGCCAAACACTCAGCGCACACCACCAGCCAAGCGCCTCTCCACGCACACCGCCAGCCAAGCACCACTCCGTGCACAGACAGCTAAACACCGCTCCACGCACACCCTCCAGCCAAGTACCACTCCACAAACACCACCAGCCAAGCGCCACTCCACACACACTGCCAGCCAAGCACCATTCCACACACACTGCCAGCCAAGCACCACTCCACACACACCGCCAGCCAAGCAGCACTCCACACACACCGCCAGCCAAGCACCACTCCACACACACCGCCAGCCAAGCACCACTCCACACACACCGCCAGCCAAGCACCACTCCACACACACCGCCAGCCAAGCAGCACTCCGTGCACAGACAGCAAAGTAGCACTCCACGCACACCATCAGCCAAACACCACTCCATGCACAGACAGCCAAGTACCACTCCACGAACACCACCAGCCAAGCGCCACTCCACACACACCGCCAGCAAAGCACCACTCCGTGCACAGACAGCCAAGCACCACTCCACACACACCGCCAGCCAAGCACCACTCCACACACACCGCCAGCCAAGCACCACTCCACACACACCGCCAGCCAAGCGCAACTCCACACACACCGCCAGCCAAGCACCAGGCGGCACACACCACAAACACATTTAGAATTCTTTTTTTGAAAATAACACTAAACAAATGGAAATACCTACAAATCAGGTAACACAAATTCTTAAAATAAAAACTTTGCACTAATGCCAATCCTTGAAACAAACTAAAAATGTTTTACAGAATGCAGACCAGGCAATTCACTTTACAGCTCATTCAAACTCCCAATAGTTCTTTTGCGTGTGGTACGATTTAAAACAAGCTGACATACACAATGCAGGCTTAGAAGGACAGTCAGGACAGTATATACGAGACTCCTTCCGCACGCCTCTTCGCCAACAGACTCTGCATCTTCTAGTCGGAAAGTCTCTAGCAATAGTGGGAGGAATAGATTCAGGAAAGTGGCGATCTTGCAATCTAGCCACTTCCTCCACCACTCCAAATCTAGGAACACTTGCCTGCTGCACAAGTACAAGGCTGCCTATTATAGACTCCTGAAACTTAAGAAAAGTCATCTTCGTCTCAGGACAAGACTTCTGGTACACAACGAAAGCATTAAATGATGCCAAGTGGAACAGATGGATAGCCAACTTCTTGTACCAAACGTAAGCCTTTCGAAGAGCAGCATAAGGTTCCAACCTCTGATCTACTCTGTCAACACCACCCATGAACTTATTGTAAGCTAGAATGCACACAGGTTTGCGCACTTCAGCACCCTGACCCCAAACAGGCACAGGTACAGTACTTTCATCGTGGATAGTGGTCAGCATGTACACATCTCTCTTGTCTGAATACTTCACAGCTAAAAGCTCCCCACATCGCAATGCCGTAGACTGTCCCCGCACAAGCCTTTTGCAAACAAGTTCCTTTGGGAAACCTTTACGGTTACTGCGCATTGTGCCACAAGCAACAGTGCCCACTTTGGCCAACTCCTTGAACAACTGCACACCAGTGTAGAAGTTATCTACATATAAATGATGGCCTTTGTTAAATAATCCTCTACCTAGTTCCCACACAATTTTCTCAGTTACTCCAAAAGTAGAAGGACAACCAGGAGGGTTAATGCGGGACTCCTTACCAGTGTACACCCTGAAATTGTAGACATATCCAGTCTCACTGTCACACAGCATATACAGTTTGATTCCATAGCGTGACCTCTTACTAGGAATGTATTGCCTAAAAACCAAGCGGCCCTTGAACAACACCAAAGACTCATCCACTGCAATTTCTTTACCAGGGACAAAAATCTCAGAAAAACGATCAACAAAGTGATCAAGGACAGGCCGAATTTTAAACAAACGGTCACAATCAGGGTGATCGCGTGACAACGCTAAACTATTATCAGCAAAATGCATCATCCGAAGAAGAAGCGTATACCGATCACGACTTATGACTGCTGGAAATATAGCTGTTACCATCAAGGGACTAGTGGACCAATATGAAGTAATTGATGACTTCCTTATCAAGCCCATCAAAAAAGTTAATCCCAGAAACTTCTTCATCTCTTCAACATTGGTGGGAGTCCACCGGATTGCTCTAGAATAGGGCTTAAGTCTGGCACTGTTGGCCCTCAAAAATTGTTCTGCATACAAATTGGTTTGCTCAACAATCTCTTGCAAAAACACATCGTCAAAAAACAACTGAAAAAAATTAATTGGCAGAAAATTCTCAGTATTCACTCTACACCCAGGAACACCAGTGAACTCTGGCAATGCCGGCTGCACCAAGCCAGGGGGAACCCAGAGGCCATCCCTATCAACGGGGGGAGCAGCCACCCCAGCCTGCAGCACCGAAACATCTTGCTGCTGTTCTCCAACGGGAAGCCTAACAGCCACAGATACTTCTGGCTGCACAACACCAACAGAAGACGTAGCATCCCCAGAGGGCTCTTCCTGCACTACACCAACGGGAAGCCCAGCAGCCTGAGATGCTTCTTGCTGCACTACACCACCGGGAAACCCAGCAGGCCCAGATGCCTCTTGCCGCTCTACACCAATGGGAAGCCTAACAGCCCCAGATGCCTCTTGCTGCACTACACCAGCAGGAAGACGAAAAGCACCAGATGCCCCTTTGCGCACCACAGCAATGTGAAGCCTTTTGGGTGCAGGCTCCAGCCCACTTTCCTCTTGCCGACGTAAAAAGAAAGGAAACCTTGCAGCCCTAGGCAGCAACACAGGTGCCTCTTGGCCCACTACCGGCAACACAATGTCCTCCTGTACCATAGGCCCTTCATCAGCACTAGAAGAAGAGTCATCATCCGATGATGATGATTCCATGCGAAGAGAAAACTCACTGCCTGAATCTTCTGCCGCTTCCTGGGAGTCCGAATCGGACTCAGACTCTGAACCATGGTCCGAGGAAGACTCAAAAAGCAAACCAAGAACCTGCTGAGCAGTAATCCTGCGACTAGCCATTATCCTTACAAAGCAAGAAGACTGCACACACAAGTGAACAACAACCTACACTGTGCAAAGTAAGAAGTAAACAAGGTAAGGCTTTCACTAAAAGATAAATACAATCCAAAACAATTTCACTCTTACAAAATATAGCTACACTCACCAGCACCTACTCTGTTGAGACACAGCGAAAAGAAATGAAATCCCACTAGAAAGAAAAAAAGAAATGACATTAGAAAACAAAGTGCACATCAAACACTAATGCTAAAAAAAAAACACAGAGCCACACAAACTGCTAGAAGTACAACCTTTTTCAAAAAGACAAACATCAAGGGGAAGTAGTACAAAATACATTCACTTACCAAGCACAAGCAACTACACAAGCTGCAAACAGACACGCAACCTACAACAATCCAAACAGCAAAAGCCTGGAACAAGACAAAAATAGAGAAGAAAAAAAAATTACTACCACATTTCACAAACAATATAACAATTAAAAAAACAACACACAAATTTGCCCCCCAAATTAAAATTCGGCCAGATGGGCCATCAATTAGGGCTTAGACCAAATGAGATTAGATGAGGTTTAACATCAAGACACTGGATAATTTTTTTAATTTTTTTAAAGTGCCTGACCACTTTGGTGCCAGTCAGTCTTTTGCTACTACCAGTACCCATATCACACAGGGGCAGTAAGGACATTCATACACCTTTTGTACGTGTGACACATACAAAACATTCACACCGCCAGCCGCCCATCACTTTCACACGCCCACATATCTGACATAGCAACTACAGAAAATGATGGACTGCGTAGAGTGTCACTCAACTAGCAGTGTGTGTAGTGACCAACAGAAAGTAACTACTCACACACCGCCAGCAGAGTTCCAGTCCACCCACACCACCATCCAAGCACCAGACCATGCACACCGCCAGCCAAACCCCACTCAGCGCACACCGACAGCCAAGTACCACTCCACGCACCCCATCCAGCCAAGTACCACTCCCCACACACCGCCAGCCAAACACCACTCCCCACACACCGCCAGCCAAACACCACTCCACACACACCGCCAGCCAAGCAGCACTCCGTGCACAGACAGCAAAGTAGCACTCCACGCACACCACCAGCCAAGCGCCACTCAACACACACCTCCAGCCAAGCAGCACTCCGTGCACAGACAGCAAAGTAGCACTCCACGCACACCACCAGCCAAGCGCCACTCCACACACACCGCCAGCCAAGCAGCACTCCGTGCACAGACAGCAAAGTAGCACTCCACGCACACCACCAGCCAAGCGCCACTCAACACACACCTCCAGCCAAGCAGCACTCCGTGCACAGACAGCAAAGTAGCACTCCACGCACACCACCAGCCAAGCGCCACTCCACACACACCGCCAGCCAAGCAGCACTCCGTGCACAGACAGCAAAGTAGCACTCCACGCACACCACCAGCCAAGCGCCACTCCACACACACCGCCAGCCAAGCAGCACTCCGTGCACAGACAGCAAAGTAGCACTCCACGCACACCACCAGCCAAGCGCCACTCAACACACACCTCCAGCCAAGCAGCACTCCGTGCACAGACAGCAAAGTAGCACTCCACGCACACCACCAGCCAAGCGCCACTCCACACACACCGCCAGCCAAGCAGCACTCCGTGCACAGACAGCAAAGTAGCACTCCACGCACACCACCAGCCAAGCGCCACTCCACACACACCGCCAGCCAAGCAGCACTCCGTGCACAGACAGCAAAGTAGCACTCCACGCACACCACCAGCCAAGCGCCACTCCACACACACCGCCAGCCAAGCAGCACTCCGTGCACAGACAGCAAAGTAGCACTCCACGCACACCACCAGCCAAGCGCCACTCCACACACACCGCCAGCCAAGCAGCACTCCGTGCACAGACAGCAAAGTAGCACTCCACGCACACTAACAGCCAAGCGCCACTCCACACACACCGCCAGCCAAGCACCACTCCGTGCACAGACAGCAAAGTAGCACTCCACGCACACCACCTGCCAAGCGCCACTCCACAAGCACCACCAGCCAAGCACCACTCACCGCCAGCCAAGCACCATCCAGCCAAGCGCCACTCCACACACACCGCCAGCCAAGCACCACTCCGTGCACAGACAGCAAAGTAGCACTCCACGCACACCACCTGCCAAGCGCCACTCCACAAGCACCACCAGCCAAGCACCACTCACCGCCAGCCAAGCACCATCCAGCCAAGCGCCACTCCACACACACCGCCAGCCAAGCGCCACTCCACACACACCGCCAGCCAAGCAGCACTCTGTGCACAGACAGCAAAGTAGCACTCCACGCACACCACCAGCCAAGCGCCACTCCACACACACCGCCAGCCAAGCACCACTCCGTGCACAGACAGCCAAGTACCACTCTACACACACCACCAGCCAAGCGCCACTCCACACACACCGCCAGCCAAGCACCACTCCGTGCATAGATAGCCAAGTACCCCTCCACGCACACCGCCAGCCAAACACCACTCAGCGCACACCGACAGCCAAGTACCACTCCACACACACCGCCAGCCAAGCACCGCTCCACGCACACCATCCAGCCAAGTACCACTCCCCACACACACCACCAGCAAACATGCCCAAGGGGTCGCTTCCTAAAAACTTTGTGTTAGTGGCCATTTTCCGCCCCCCCTGGGGGCAAAACGGCAAAAAAAAGGCCAATTTGCCCCCAGGGTGGACAGAAAAACAAAAACACAATCATGTCCACCTGGAAGCGACCCTTACCCAAGGGGTCGCTTCCCAAAACAAACACATTGCCCCAACAAAAATCCCTGGTTCTAGTGGGTAATTTCTGCCCCCCCTGGGGGCAAAACGGCCGAAAAACGGGCCGATTTCCCCCCAGGAGGGGCAGAAAAACGAAAACATACTCAGACCCCGCCTGGAAGCGACCCTTGCCCAAGGGGTCGCTTCCTAAAAACTAAAATTACATCCCTGGTGTCTAGTGGGCATTTTCTGTCCCCCCTGGGGGCAAAACGGCAAAAAAAAACGGGCCGATTTGCCCCCAGGGGGGACAGAAAAACGTAAACAAAATCAATGGCCGCCATCTTGGCTATAATCAATATCCCTGGTGCTAGTGGGGAATTTCTGCCCCCCCTGGGGGCAAAACGGCCGAAAAAACGGGCCGATTTCCCCCCAGGGGGGGCAGAAAAACGAAAACATATTGCCAGCCAGCCTGGAAGCGACCCTTGCCCAAGGGGTCACTTCCTAAAAACTAAAATGATATCCCTGGTGTCTAGTGGGGGCATTTCCGCCGCACAATCGCGACGCTGTGCGCGATCGTGAGGCAGAAATGCCCTGCAAAGAGACATCAGGGGAAAGGAAAATCTCTTTCCTCTCCCCTGATGCCTCTTCGCTGCCCCAAACCCCCGCCGAAGTCCAGAACACCTACCTTCTTCTCCGGCGCTCAGGAAGCAAATGGCTTCCCGAGCGCTGGGAATCCCTGATGATGTCAGCGCGCGCTGTGCGCGCTGACGTCATCAGGGATTACCATGGGGGGGGGCGGGGGCGGCAGCGGAAGCTCTTCCGCTGCCGCCCCCATTGCAAAAACGAAGATCAGAGAGCCTCGGAGGGAGCGCCAGCGCTTCCCCCGAGGGTGGGGCTGATGACGAGCTGGCCTTGTCATCCGCGCAGGACAGGTAAGCGCGATGACGAGCCCAGCTCGTCATTAGCCCCGAAGGGGTTAAGCAGGGAAATTCTAAGTGATTGCCTAGGAAGGGACAAAAGTATGAGCATCCCATGGCTCAATTATGTAAAGGCAAGCTTAGAAATCCTTGGCTATAAGAATCTCTTTGCTGATCCGGTAGCAATCGTACCTCAAGACACAGTGATCATAAAGCGAGCCTTTCTAGCTCAGAAAATTAAATATAGAGCTGAGGCGGAAGGGTCCAAACAAACTGTGAGTGCACATAGTCTTGTTAAAAGTACCGAGGGAATGGTGCCATACCTATGTCTTATGTATAATGCCCAGGATAGGTTTTTAATGTGTCGTTTTAGGCTCAATTTATTACCATATTTATTAGCGTCTCCGTTAGGATTTTTAACCTCAATTGAGCAGAAGGGTGCCTGCGGCTGCGACAATAGGCTCGGCAGGACTCCCTTCATTTTGTATTACTGTGTCCCTTTTATTCAATGCCTAGGCGAAGATTCTTGGTAGGAATTTTAAAACAAGTTAAATTGAAACATGCTAAAGCTGCTCTACTCTATCTGCAACAAGCGACTGATCCATTGACATTATGCTGTATCATGAATTTTATTAAAGTGGCGGTCCGACTGAGGGTAACTAGAGGGGGGGATTGATTGAGCGATAAGACCCCCAATGCATTTACATTGTTAAGTTTCCTTTAAAAAATAGAAAATAGATTGTATTTCAAAGCAGGGTTCTGATAATGATTTAATTGGATTTTAACTAGTTGTATGTATATGTGCTTTTATGGTGATTTTTAATCATCGAATAAAGAACTCTTGACTTGACTTGAGTGCTTTTGCTCTACCCATGAGTGACTTTTAAAGCATGCAGCCCTAAACTATTGTAACCAAAAGCTTCAGCGAGCACACGTAAAATCCTTTTGACATGGTGAGAAGGCTAATGTTGGGATTAGCTAAGGCTCATATATGTATGGCTCCTGGTTGTATAGCTTTTTATTTGGTTTGTCTATAGTGTAATAATTAAGTTGTATCAAGCATATTTTGACATATATGTAACTGATTAAAGTATTTCACACTTGAATGCTTAAAAGCTTTTAACCCTACAAGTTGCCTTTACAATACACTTCTGTTAGACCTGACAGCCTTAAGATGATCTCCTCCCCAACATTTTGTCTTCCTCCTCCATTTTTCTGACCTCGTTTTTGCTGGTATTAGGACTCTGCACACTTTGCCACTGTTACCCAGTCCTAAAATGTGTGTGCTCTCTCTCCATAACATGGTTATATTGGTTCATATCTAACTGCCGTATTTAATTTGCTCATACGTTCCCAGTAAAGTGGCAATACATGTACTCAGGGCCTGTAAATGTAATACCACTATGGGCCTGCAGCACTGATTGTGCCACCCACTTATGTAGCTCTTTAACCAAATCTCAGGCCTACCATTCTGGAGCTTGTATGAGTGCAGTTTAAACTGCCATGTCAATCCGAATCCTTCCTGTTTTATACATATAAGTCGCTCTTATGGTAGGTTCTGGACAGACCAGAGAAAAGCGTAACATTTATTTAAAAGGCAGGCAATGTATTTTTACTTTTGATATGTCTTGGTAGTTAAAAGCTTTTATATTTCTTTTTCACTACTGCAAGGCCTATCTTTCCCATAGGATAACTTTGGGATTACCTCATTATATTTCATAAGTGAAATTTCCAATTGGAAAGAAATAACCCCTTCAGGTCTGGGGTCTCTGGATTCAGATTTTGAAATCAAAACTTAAGGTGAAGTTGGATTTTAAATTGCAATTCTGAGAAGGCCACTGATAGAAAGTTTGCCTTTTCTTGCTTTAGCCATTTGGTTCCTGTAGTCTGGCTCTGATCACATGATTTGGTGTAGTTGACAGTTGGGCTTCGTGTAATTCCTTCTAGACAGCCACACACAATTGGAGCGTAGGAGTGTCTCAATGGGCCATCTCTGGTAGGATAGGAGGGGGGGAGCAGGGCACAGCCCAATTTTTACCTGAAAAACGTGTGTCCTGTCAGCACACAAAGGGCTATATATATCCCTGTAGTTAGTCTGGAGACAGGGCAGGAAGGAAGTACCTCTGTAAACTTCAAAGGCATGGCTTTGAAGTCTCCGCCACTTCAAAGGCAAAACTGGGTATAAGTACTTGGCACCAGACACCACCTCTTATGTACCGTTTTCGACCTGTGGATACTCTGCCAGGAAGACGGACTGTTGGGATGCTGAAGGACTGCTACTCTGCTGGACTGCACTCTGCTGGACTTCCGCTTTGCTTATTGGCTACCTGCTGCCCTCTTGCCTGGGTGAAGAGGACTGGACATGCAGCTCTTGAGCCCAGACCTCAGAGTGACTCCAAAGTCTAGTTGGCTGGCCGCCTGATCTGAAGCCTCAGGAACATAGATTCCAACTCCTGTCCCTGACCCTTGGAAGTGGGCCTAATGTTCTTGCAGGAGGAACCAATGCAACTTCTCTGCTGAGCGATGCATCCCCGAGCAGAACCAATTCATCTTCTAGACTGAGTGGCACATCCCTGAGCAGAACCAATGCATCAGCGTTGCTATGTGGATTAGACCCATCGCCTTCTGAACTGCCAGTACATAACACTTTTCCTGGCACAGCTCCTTGCATCTCTCATCGACAGCAGCCTCGACAACAACTCCAAGACTTCATCACAGCTTTGCGGCTCATCTGAATCGACGCATCACCTCAGCTGTGCATCCCATCCTCAACCCCAGACTTCTTATCTCAAGACCCGTCGATGGGATACCTCTACGCTGATGCAACAGCACCTCGCACCCCAGCCTGACTGCACCTCTGAACAAATACATCACCTCAGCTGCATAACGCATCTTCAACGCTGATGCACGCAATGCTCCACAACCAGCATTTAAGGTACTCTGTTCAGCAGGCCTAAATGGATTCCTGTAGCCGGTGTGCACACCATTGTGGTCGGCCTGAACTAGTGATTTTGTCTAAGTCCAGCACAAACAGATATCCCCGATTAACACTTTGTGCTATTTGGTAATATTTCTCACTATAAGTTTAAAATTCAATTACTTCATTTCTACTCACTGGATTTTTGTTGTTTTGGTCTTGTTTTATTTATTATACTAAGTTCGATTTTTCTGACCTGGAATGGGATCCCTTTTGTGTGATGTTTTCAATATTTTACTGTTTGAAGTATTGTACAAATACTTTACACATTGCCTCTAAATTAACACTTACTGTTCTGTGCCACGAGCATCAGAGGATGAGCACAGGTTATATCAGGGTGTACCAGCCCTTTACTCTGACTAGGATTGTGGTAGCTGCCTGGCCAAGGCTCACACACCAGAAGACCAGTAACCCCATTTCCAACAGTCAGCTGAAAGCATTAGCATTATTGAACAGCTTAAATATTTGCATACCTACAAATATTTGCACTTCATTAGGAAACATTTTCCATTGTGTTTGACTCATCAGTCCGCACAGCTATTTACCTAACACTCATGAGTTGTAGCACAAAAAATCTCCTAGCCTTTTTTAAGTAGTGTTTTTGAACCCTCAAGGCAGCGGTACATAATGTGTAAAAGTGAGGCATGCTAAAAAGGAGTTAACATGCCTCTGCTACAGCAGGTTTAAAAGTACTATTTTATGTATTGGCAGTAACAGCCTTTCCCTGTGGTAAAGGCCTGCAGTGTAGTCAAAAATATTACGTTCCTAAGTGGATTCAGAAAAGGCCAGAGAAATCATTTTTTCCTGTATTGTCATAGTTATGAAAAATATAATGTGTTGGTGAATTTTGGTACATATTTCCCAAAAATAATTTTGATAAAAGTTGATAATCTCTGTCCGAAGCCTGGTGTGCTCCGAACTGAGTTTACTAGGCTCTCACTCTTTCATGCCTCACTTTGTAGAATGAGAAATGCTTGTGTTGCAGAGCACTCAACCTTCATTATGTCATTTGTTTTTAGGTTTCGCCTGGCGATCTGCTGCGCAGCAGCGTTCGCGCAGGCGAAATCTTTTGAGAACAGTCTGGGGCTTTGTTCCGCCTCTCTGTTCCATTGGCTAGCTCCATAAATGGAGGCTAGCCACTGGAACAGAGATGCGTCACTCATTCCCCGAACAGATTCGTGGGCGTTCCGGCGATTTTTTCGCTCTCGGCCCCCTTGCGATCGTCATTGCGGCGGTGGGCAGATGTTATTTTTTTTTTCTTTGGACGCCATGTTTTGATCATTTGCCGCCGGAAGATGTCCAGGTGAGTGCTGTTTTATTTTTCTTGCCTTCTTGTGCCCGTTGCCGCCCCCCCTCCCGCTGTCCGTTTGCCCATTCCTGCCCCCCTCCCGCTGTCCATTTGCCCATTCCCGCCCCTCTCCCGCTGTCCGTTTGCCCATTCCCGCCCCCCTCCCGCTGTCCATTTGCCCGTTCCCGCCCCCCCTCCCGCTGTCCGTTTGCCCGTTCCCGCCCCCCCGCTGTCCACTTGCCCGTTCCCGCCCCCCCTCCCGCTGTCCGTTTGCCCGTTCTGGCTCACCCTCCCGCTGTCCGTGTGCTGCCCGCGCTATGCTGCAACCTCCCACGCCACTGCCCCCCGGCCACCGTCCCTGCGAAATACGGAGACATGTTTCCGACGGTATGATTTAAGCTGCCGGAAACCCGATCGCAAAGTGTCGGTAGGAGCATACGTTTCTAAAGAAAACATTGCTAAATCGTGTGCTCGCTGCTGCTGCAGGCCAATTAGACGGGCTGGGAGCTCGAGCAGGCTGTTGCCAGGCCTAGGTGCAAGAACAGCAAACAGTCTCGAAAGCAAACAAACGACTGGACAGAGTGTGGCCGTCGGAGGGCCCAGCGGTGCCGCTGACCCCTGCGTCCTGGGCCAGAGCTTGTTTTTTCTATGTCTGGTGTCTCCGTTTATTGTTGTCCGTGGCTTGTGGTTGTCGTCTTTGTTTTCTGTCTGTTTTCCGTTTCCGTCTTCGTCTTTGCCTCCGTGGGATGGAGGATGGACTTCAAGGCATGTCGAATTTAGAGTGCCCTCCCTCTGTTCTTATGTGAGGGACGCACTATTTTGTCTTCACCCATGGGCGCTGTGCTGCAACCCCGGCCAAAACACACGGGCTTTAAAGTGAGATATAAGACACCGAAAAAACATAAGTGTGTGTCTCACTTTAAGGAACATCACAGAGCAGCTCTTCAGTACAAACAAACATGACAGTGTACCTCACTGAGGTATGTAAGCCCTCCATTGCGCGCATCTGAGGTATGGCAGGGTGTCTCAAACTAACCCACGCAAAAATATATGTGCTACACCTCACTGAGGTACGACCACCTCCCTCTCATGGAACTATACAGAGCTCTTAAAAACAACCCCGCCGCAGGTAATACCTTATATCCTGTCTTATTTTACATACTCTGGTTTGTTGAACTGCGTTTGTACCGTGGAAAAGACCTCAAGTCCCACAATGCAACAAAAACGCACATAAGCGGTTAGCTACTCAATTAGGCCATTCGACGTCATAAAAGCTCTAGATTCTCGGACTCGACCCTGCATTTCATGGACAGGAGGGTGTGTACAATGGAGGGACACGTGTTTCAGCATATTTCTGGTCAACTTAGGCAGGCGCTCAATTGTACCTCCCAGCTCCCTCGTAGGGTTGCCACCTGAAGCCCAGGTGACCTGACCGGATTTCTACCGACTTCACCGGTACTTTAATGTCACGGCCGGTACACAAATAAGCAAAATCACCCAAAGCCGATATATTTAGGTCTTATCTATACATATTTCAAACAGCAAAAATAAATAGAAAACACGTTTAAATATGTTCTAGAGCCACGTCGATCTCTGACGAATAAATAAAGTAAACAAAGGCAGAATGAACGCATGCGATTTTGTTTATTAACCTTTTTTGGGATCTTAAAACAATAAATGGCCGTGGGTTTTTTTGTGCATATTTATATAGCGCGAACTCGACACGAAGGTATTGGAGCGCTTTACATGACTACCGTATCTACATTCAGGCACGGGAAGATTAAGTGATTTGCCCAGAATAACAGGATGTGGACGCAACCGCAAGGCTCGAACCCTGGTTTCCAGCACCAACAGTCAGCAGTCTAGCCGACAGACCACATCCATATATGGCAACAATATCCCCCGAGCACAGGGCCTTGCGAAATCGGGCACCAATCCCGCCTTCTGCCCAGGAGGCCTTCACATGCTGGGGTTGTTGTTACGGTTATCATGTGACCCCATGTCACAGAGGGCTGACTACAACACCCTCGACTTTGTCCTTATGCAAAGAAGTGTTTGCACGAATCTGTACTATAACTCCCTGAATGCATAAGCTTGTTAAAAACCCAGGCACGTCACTGTGCCTCCTCGGTAACATTACGGTGTCAGGTGACCTGGATTGTAAAATAACCTATTTTTGTAATGGAATCGACTAAACTGTCCAAGCAGGAATATTCTGTGACAAACCAGGCCTGATGTAAAGTAACGCACTGGGTGTGGCCGGGTAATACACAGGGAAGCAAGCACCTGTTGCAATGTGTGTTCACATCTGAGAAACGGTCGGCGGTGTTTATTGTTGAAATAAGTGAATTATTAGAGGCAAGAGGACAAGTGAGCGGGGAGGTAGCAGGTGAGTTGGGGATTCCGTGGACCTCTAGCTGGCGCCAATTCAGCGCGAAGACCTTGCTTTGCTTCTAGGCGCTAGTATTCCCAAATGTGCGGTGTCCAGTGCCTAATTGGCAGAAGAATGAAGTGCTGGACCAGAAGCCCTACGCTGGATCGGTGCCTGACAACACTGGATTCCGCTTGTTCTTCCTCCCGGTCCCTTCGTCACACTCTTTCACGTTCTTTCTCCTCCTTAATGTTTGCTAATGTCACGGGTGTTCGCCCCACCCCATGTTTGTCTCTTGCTCGGAGTCCGTTGAGGTACAGTAAGTGCCGGTGCTTTGTGCTGTCGAGCCCATCTGTGTGTCTCACGCCCTAATCACTCTTTTTATCCCGGGCGGATAAGAGACGGGCCGCTGCTCTCAGAAAAGCCCCGAAGTGCTTCAGGAGCTATGAGGGGGCGCTCTGGTGGGGGTAACCATGGCGCCGTCCCACCGCCGGATCCTGCTTTCCCGCGGTGCTTCCAGGGGCCCGTGTCTGTTTCTAGCCCGACTTTTCCGTAGGGGGGTGCACTGGTGGGGCGATGTGTATACAAAGAAGTCAATTTATCGGGCCACGCCACTAGTGTTGGCCCTCATAGATGTCGGTCTGCCCACCACAAAGCTGCCACGTTGAAATCTCCCTCAGTTGCTAAAGGAGGCTGTGACCATTGTCTAATAAATGTATGTTCAAAGCTGTATTGTGGAATGAGAAATGCCCCCCTTACCGATATTCAGGTAATAAAATACATCAATGTCTCTTGGCGAGTCTCTCTGGCGCCACTGTACACGCTGCGCCCAGTGGCGTATCGGGAGGGGGGTGGTGGGGTGCCATATACTTGCCAGTCCCCCCCCCCAACAAGTTCTGCCACCTACTACGCCACTTCTATTTACGCCCCCCCCGTTATAAGGTAAGCTCCGAAGTGAGCATGTAAAACGGGTAATTTTGAAAGTCGCTAATTGGCTCGTTTAATCATGTGTAGCAGATTCATTCATAGGCCTTGTGTGTTCTCTGAGACTCAGTGTTAGGGAAAGGTGTTTAGTAGTTAATGGTGTATTGCCTCAGTCAGTTTCACTGTGTTGTTACTAATGACCACTGTCTATGAGGTCGCCCGAGTGGGCAAAGCAAAGGTATGCAGTCCCAGAGTGCGGCTGGAGAGTCATGGGGGCATTGCATCTACTTTGACTCTCATAGCGTCTGCTGACCAAGTTTTACCCTGTCAGTTAAATACTAAACCCTCTCGCCCACCATAACAATGCAGGGTGGGAGAGGAGTGGGGAGTGGCCAGGGCAGGTGGATTAATTCACAAATATATTCGAAATTCTCCCTTCTTTATTGATGTGAGCACAAACACGCATACACTCACAGCAATGCATATTGAAAAAGAAGAACTACTCAACATATGAGCTCTTACACCTGTTTTTTCGATTATCAGCTCTCATGTCTAACAAGTAATGGGATCTTAGGTGAGAATGATGGCAGCACATACCTGGGAGAGAATAAGAGTGACACATGGAAATGCCATTTATTTATAAGTTAAAAAAAAATGAAATGTCATGAGCAATGGCAATAGCTCTAACTTTTCCAAAGGCGAAACCATTGCATTGTTAATGATTGTTTTAAACTGGTGCAGATGGTTGCAAAAACATGAATAATGGACACAATTGCCTAAGGTTTTACCTCACTGCAGATCCAAATACTAAAAACAACTACTCCCAGGTATATAGAGGACAAGAAGAGCATATTTTCAGAAGAACAAGCATACCAGTATGCTCAGGGTTTGGCTGGGACTTGGCTGAATATAGTGCGTGAGGTTGCTTTTGATTGCTTTCCACTGCTCCATCTTTGTAGTAAAAATGGTGGGTCTCTTTTGAGGTGACCAGGAGAAAGAACTCCTCAAACGAAAGAAATATTTTCAATATTTGGAGGATAGGCATGAGGTTCTGAGTCCACAATCCCAAGACACAACCTCAGAGGTCAAGATGTCCTTGTTTGTCCTTCTTTGAACCTTTTGCAGTGAAGTTGGATGCTTCAGCAGACCATGGGATTCAGTTATCCGACCTTAAGGGGCCTGTCCAGCTATGGCTTTCCCCTTTGTTCCACTGGAGGATTTTGAACTCCACAAAAATGACACAGTACAAACAAAGAGCAGACAATGAAAGCAAAGTTACCTGGCACCAACAGGACTTCAGCAGCTAGATTTCCAAGAATACTCCACTCTGAGATTTAGTCGCAAAAATCCAAGGCTTTATTGGGAAGCAGAAAAAAACAGTGCTCACCAGCTACCACATTCTGCTTTCTCCCACTCAGAGAGTTTGAGCTCTAGAAATAAAACAAAGTCCTGATGTGAAAGAAGTCAAGTGGGAAAAGAGTACAAGGTGATCCCAGTAGTAAAGTGACTTTAATGAATACGATCTTCAGCTGGTCCCACTAGCAGTCTTTGGTGAAGAGTGACCAACCGCCTCAAATTTCACAGACCGTCTGTAATTTGGACCTCAGGTTTCATTGTCAGTGAGCATCCCTTTTAGGGACGCCTTTTGTCAATAATTTTGGGTCTTGCAGGGAACAGCCTGCAGCAGTCTAGGACAGGGCATACTGTTAGGGTTAGATGGAAGATATGTACAAAACAAATGTACACTGCAAAAAAGAAGAGGGTATAGTACTTACACAGTCTCATCATTTCAGAGCTGAAGCATTTTTATTATTATATACAATGAAGCCATAGTTGCTGCTTTTTAAATTATTTTATGCAACTAACATCCATTGATTAATGTTACTGGATGCAATGTAGAAACAGCAAAATAAAATACCAGTCGGGGCACATGATGCTTAGCTCATATTTTTTGCTGAAGTGTTTTAAGCCACGCCCTTAATTACATCAGACATGCCCCTAGGAGAGACCCCTAGTTTTTTCATCCCACTTAAAGCCCTGGAAATAAAACCATGCTACAGTCACCTTGTGTCCTGGCACTGTGCATCATGCATGACTTCTAAGTTTTCAGATTGCCTATGTGCAGGGGAATAGTGAACCCTCCCCCCCTGACCCCCCACCCCCCTCCCCCCGACCCCACCCCACGCCCTGCTTTAGGAACTACAGCGAGGGTGAAATTCTTGATGGGCCTCTTCTGTATGCAACTGGATGGGTGGGTGGAGTGGTGAAGGGAAGGATGGGTGGCTAAGTGAAAGTGGAATGGAGAGAGAAATGGACGATGGATGAGTGAAAAAATGAATGGATGATTGACAGAATGGATGGGCAAATGGGTGAGGGAAAGAATTCATACATGAGTGAATGGGAGGGTGAAGAGCTGGAAGATAGGATGGCTGGATGAGTGTTAGAAAGGCGATCCCGGGGGAGGCTGAAGATGTCTGACTGACCACCGCTAGGTCCCCCTCTCCGTCGAGAAGCAGCCGAGCGTTATCGAGAGGCCTCCTGGGTGAGGGTCCTCTCCTAGGATCGTACAGCAGAATAACCACAACACTACAAACGGACACCACACAAGAGGTTAAGTTCTTAAGCTTTATCTGGAATAAAGGTTGCTGGTTCTCAGCAAGGTGTACAGGCAGATCGAGGGATCTGTAGAGTCTCGTAAAAGGGACGTGGTAGCGGGACAGTCTCAATATGGGTGGAGGAAGGGATACCCTGCGCACAGCTCTCAATCCTCGAGTCGGGGGTTCAGAGAGGCCGAACCGCGGCAGTGCCAGCAGGACTCGACAGGTGGTCGGTAACGGAGAGGAGGCCGCGGCAGCGCCAGCAGGCCTGGAGGTGGTTTCGGTGAGGATGGGCCGCGGCAGCGCCAGCAGGCTCTCAAGATGGTTCAGCAAAGGTGGGCCACGGCAGCGCCAGCAGGCTCTCAAGATGGTTCAGCAAAGGTGGGCCGCGGCAGCGCCAGCAGGCTCTCAAGATGGTTCAGCAAAGGTGGGCTGCGGCAGCGCCAGCAGGCTCCCAAGATGGTTCAGCAAAGGTGGACCGCGGCAGCGCCAGCAGGCTCCCAAGATGGTTCAGCAAAGGTGGGCCGCGGCAGCGCCAGCAGGCTCCCAAGATGGTTCAGCAAAGGTGGGCCGCGGCAGCGCCAGCAGGCTCCCAAGATGGTTCAGCAAAGGTGGGCCGCGGCAGCGCCAGCAGGCTCTCAGGGTATCTTCAGGTTGCAGTTCTTCTGGTGTCGGCCGTGACAGCGTCAGCAGGGCTTTCGAGTCCAGGATACAACTGGCGTCCTACTCCGGGGCTGGCCCAGATATAGGACTGGGGTCCTTTGATGTCCGGACCCTCGTGCCTGGGGGCCAGAGGGGCCGGGATGATGGTGTCCAGACACCCAGCAGGGGGGTGGAGCCAGCGCCCAGGGAGGCCGGAGGGCGATCGATACCAGGCGTCCGGGGACGGCTGGAGGGCCATCGAAACTCCCCTTCCTCCGGGATCTGTCGAGTGGCCACTCGACCACCTGGGTGGATCTTGGTGCCTCGATGACGGGCTTCGCTGAGGCCTGGGCTGGGGCCGAGGCCACGTGTTCGTGACGTGGTGGGCCCAAGATGGATTCGGGCCGGTAGTGGTGGTCCGGGAGGGTAACCGGACCGGCAGTGTTGGGGCGTGCAGGGTCGGGCAGACGGGGCTGTCTGAGGCTCGGTGGGGGGCCGATGTCGGTCTGGGCCCGCCATGCGGGAGGGGTAGGACCACGCCATGAGGCCGGGTCCAACACGCGTCCCCCCAGCTGAAGGCAGGGGAGAGTCACCCATCTTCTTGGGGATTCTCCTCGCATCTGCATCAGCCACTGCAGGGGCCGGTGGCCGGTCTGGACCCGGAAGTGGGTGCCGAAGAGGTAGGGCCGGAGCTTCTTTAGGGCCCACACGACGGCGAAGGCTTCCGTCTCGATGGTGCTCCACCGTTGTTCTCGGGCCAGCAGCCGCCGGCTGATAAAGGCGACGGGAAGGTCGGCTCCCTCCGGATTTACTTGGGATTTGATTGATTTGATTTGATTTGATTTTGGGTTTTATAAAGCGCACAGCGACCCTTGGGTATCCCGGCGCTAAGGGAGAGGACCGCCCCAATGCCGTGCTCCGAGGCGTCGGTTTGGACCACAAACTCACGGCTGTAGTCGGGGGCTTGGAGCACAGGGACGGTGCACATAGCGGTCTTTAGTGTGTCAAAGGCGACCTGGCACTCGGGGGTCCAGCGCACCTTTTGGGGTAGTCTCCTGGAGGCTAGTTCTGTGAGGGGCCCCACAATGCTTCCATAGTTCTTTATGAAGCGCCGGTAATATCCTGTGAGCCCCAGGAAGGCTCGTACGGCTGTTTGGGTGACCGGGGGCTCCCAGGCCCGGATGGCGTCAATCTTTGGCTGGAGGGGAGCCACCTGGCCGCTCCCCACTTGGTGTCCCAGATAGGTCACGGACCCTTGGCCTATCTGGCACTTGCTGGCTTTTATTGTTAGTCCGGCCCGTTGGAGGGCCGAGAGGGCCTCCCAGAGGTGGGTCAGGTGCTCATCCCAGTGGAGGCTGTACACCGCAATGTCGTCTAGATAGGCGGCGCTGAACTCCTCCAGTCCGGCCACCCGATTCACGAGTCTCTGGAAGGTGGCCGGGGCGTTTTTCATGCCGAAGGGCATCACCTTGAAATGGTAGTGGCCATCAGGGGTCGAGAAGGCCGATCGCTCTTGTGCTCCAGGGGTAAGGCCGATCTTCCAATACCCGGCCGTGAGGTCGAAGGTGCTGAGATACTTTGCGGCCCCCAGGCGATCGATCAGTTCATCCGCCCGGGGGATGGGATGTGCGTCGGTCCTGGTGACTGCATTCAGCCCTCGGTAGTCAACACAGAACCGGAGCTCCGGGGGTGTGACGGGGGCGGCGGCTTTGGGGACCAGGATGACGGGACTGGCCCAGGGACTGTCGGAGGGTTCGACTACCCCCAGAGCTAGCATCTTGGCCACTTCGGATTGAATGCAGGCCTGAACTCGGTCGGGCACTCGGAAAGCTTGGTGTCTTACAGGCGGGCTGTCTCCGGTGTCCACATCGTGTACACACCACCGGGTGACTCCCGGAGTGAGGGAGAAGAGGTCTGCAAATTGCCCCAGCAGCTTCCGGCAGTCCTGGTGCTGTTCTGGGGTTAGGGTAGAGGAGAGCGTGACCCCTTCGACGGAGCCGTCCTTCTCGGTGGTGCTCAGGAGATCTGGTAGAGGCTCGTAGTCGTCCTCCGCTCCATCATCGGTCGCTAGCAGCAGGCTTAGTTCAGTGTGGGCAAAGTGTGGTTTGAGCCGGTTAGCGTGTAGAACCCGGAGGGGGTTTCTGGGGGACTCCATGTCCACCAGGTAGGTGACGGGGCTCTTGCGCTCCACCACTTTGAAGGGCCCCGTCCATTTGTCCTGGAGGGCACAACGTTCAACCGGGGACATGACCCAGACTTGCTGGCCCGGTTCGAATTCGATGGACGAGGCGTTTTGGTCATACCAGCGTTTCATCTCCTCCTGACTAGCCTCCAGGTTGGCCTCGGCAAGTTCCCGGAACTTCCGAGTCTGGTTGCGGAGTGTCAGGAGGTACTGGTAGACATCGGGGGGAGCACCTCGGACAGCCGTCTCCCAGCCCTCCTTTACCAGGCTGAGGGGGCCTCGGACCGGGTGCCCATAAAATAGTTCAAAGGGGCTGAACCCAAGGGACTTCTGGGGTACCTCGCGATATGCAAACAGGAGGCAGGGCAGCATGACATCCCATTTGCGTCGTAGCGGCTCCTCTAGGCCCTTGATCATTCCCTTCAGTGTTCGGTTAAACCGCTCCACAAGTCCATTTCCTTGGGGGTGATACGGGGTGGTGAACTTATATGTGACCCCGCACTGTTGCCACAGGGACCGCATATATTTAGATATAAAGTTGGTGCCCCGATCACTCACGACTTCTCGGGGGAAGCCGACTCTGGAGAAGATCCCAATTAGGGCTCGGCCTACTACTGGGGCCGTGATGGTTCGGAGGGGGATAGCTTCAGGATTGCGGGTGGCATGGTCCACTAGAACGAGGATGAAGCGGTGCCCCTGAGAGGTGCGGGGGTCCAAGGGTCCCACGATGTCGATCCCTACTCGCTCGAAGGGGGTGGTGACCACGGGAAAAGGCTGGAGTGGAGCTTTGACTTTTCCCCGCTCTTCCCGCTGGCTTGACAAGTCGGACAGGATCGGCAGTGATTATGCACATCGTTGCGCATTTTCGGCCAGTAGAAATGGGTCACCAGGCGGCTGTAAGTTTTGTCCTGCCCCAGGTGCCCGGCGAGGGGCACGTCATGTGCCAAGTTCAAGAGGAAGTCTCTGAATCGGAGGGGAATGACCAGCACCCGGCTGGCCCCTAGTTCGGCAATCTTCTGCTCGCTGTAGAGAAGATTGTGGTCCCAATAGACCCAGTGGGACCCCGAGGAGTCTCCAGCGGCTTGAGTGGCGGCTTGTTGTCGGAGTCCCTCGAGGGAGGGACAGGTTTTCTGTTCCTGCCGGAATTGTTCGCGGGTGGGGCCACCTACTTGGCGCCATTGAGCTAGTTCTGGAAGGTGGCCGGGCTCGGTGAGGTCTTCATGGCTGGGCCCCTGGGGGCCGGGCTCAGGGTCGGCGTCCTCAGGGACGGCGGGCAGAGGAGGTGCGGGCCACTCTGGTTCCTCGGTCGGGGCATCCTCCGTTGGGGCGGAGGCTCGGGCGGACATGGAGCGGGTGGTCGCACAGACCCACTCTGGAAGGCCTAGCATCCCCAGATGCTCTCTCCGCTCGACGCCGGCCCAGGGGGAACTTTCCAGGTCGTTCCCGAGGAGGCAGTCCACGGGGGCATCTTCCCGGACGGTCACCTTCAGCATACCCGACACCCCTCCCCATTCGAAGGGGATACGGCCATCTGGCATAAACTCTCGGCGTCCGCACCGGGCACAGGACATTGGGGAGAATTTGTTCTGGGGTCACCAAGTGGCAGCGGACCGCTGTCACGCTGGCTCCAGTGTCACGAGGGTTCGGCCCGGCGTCCATTGATGGTGACCCATTGGCGGTATTTCTGTGTGTTGCCTGGGATCGGGTCTCGGGGGATCAGGTCTCGATCACCCAGGCATGCCAAGATCATAGCGGCGGGCTCCCACTCGGCCTGTTCTGGGTCGTTGTCTTCTTCCTCGCCTCCTTCTGTACCTAGGATGGCGGCCGCGATCTGGCAGTTCGGGGGACCTGTGGTGCCGGGTCGCTGGATCATCGGGCAGAGGGGGTCATTCGCATAATGACCCTGTCGCTGGCATCGGTGGCACGTAAAATTTGGGCGGGGCCCCGGTCTTGCTGGGGGAACCCCCCTTCGGCCCAGGGATGGCGAAGTGGAGGTAGCGGAGGACCCCGTGGGGGCGTCTCGGCCCCTGCTCTGGCCTGCTCCGCCGCCTCGTGGTCGGTGGTTCCCCGGGGATCCCGGGCTGTAGTCTCCCATCGGGCTCCGTGGGACTCGGGTGCTCACCCATCTATCCGCCTCGACAGCGAGTTTTTTTGGCTCAGTCAGTTTGCTGTCGAGGAGGTGCTGCCGGAGTTGGATGACGCAGTTGTTGGAAAGATGTTCCCATATAATGAGGTCGACCAACTGCTGGAAGGTGGTGACCTGACTGCCTTTGATCCACCCCTCGAAGGCTCTGCTAAAAAAGTTCACGTACTCCACCCAAGTGGTACCGGGGATTTTTTTACATTCTCGGAATCGCTGCTGGTACATTTCAGGGGTGAGTCCGTAGCGAGTGAGGAGAGCGGTTTTCATGTGTTCATATGAGGTCATCTCGGCATCGGGAAGCTCTAGCGGGGCGTCCCTCCCTTCGTTGACAAACTTCCCCCACAGGCCGGCGCCCCAGTCCTTGAGGGGTACTCGATGGGCGGTCATGGCTACTTCATAGGCTTTGAACCACTGTTGGATGTCGTCGTTCTTGTAGTACTCTTTGACGACATCCTTGGGTATGTGCACCTTCGTGTCCACCGGCGGGGGCGAGGTCTTGCCCCCGGAGGTGCTGGTCTTGTTTGTCTTGGCCTTGATTTCTAGTTCCTTTAAGCCGCGCTCATGCTCGAGCATGAGTCTCTTTTCCTCGAGGTCTCTTTGTCTTCGTTTCTCCTCCAGGTCTCCTTCTAGCCGTAGTTGCTCGAGTGCTATTTTCCTTTCTGCCAGCTGCAGTTCTCCATCCAGCTGGAGTCGGGCGAGTTCCAATTCGTGGAGCCGGTTCCTCTCTCGTTCTCGGGCGTCTTCGTGGGGGCCCGTGCCTGGATTAGCGGGTCTCTCCCCCACTGGGGTCGTGTCGGTCTCCGGGCTTCCGTTCAGACCCGTGTTGTCCTCATTCTGGGGTGGCGCGTCACCGGCGTCCACCCATGCCTGTAGGGCCGATCTAAAGTCTTCCTTGGTGCTTAGGCCCAAGGTAGCGATGCCCAGGTCTTTGCAGAATTGTTTTAATTCCTTGTGACTGTAGTCTTCCATTTTCTCTTTTTGGAATTCCGTAGTCGGTCTCGTTTCTTGCGTAGTCATGGTCGCGGTGTGTTTTTCTCGGTAGTGAGTGAATCACTCTCTGTACGATCTGCGTCGGCTCGGATCCCGTTGCTTGCCACCACTGTTAGAAAGGCGATCCCGGGGGAGGCAGAAGATGTCTGACTGACCACCCCTAGGTCCCCCTCTCCGTCGAGAAGCAGCTGAGCGTTATCGAGAGGCCTCCTGGGTGAGGATCCTCTCCTAGGATCGTACAGCAGAATAACCACAACACTACAAACGGACACCACACAAGAGGTCAAGTTCTTAAGCTTTATCTGGAATAAAGGTTGCTGGTTCTCAGCAAGGTGTACAGGCAGATCGAGGGATCTGTAGAGTCTCGTAAAAGGGACGTGGTAGCGGGACAGACTCAATATGGGTGCAGGAAGGGATACCCTGCGCACAGCTCTCAATCCTCGAGCCGGGGGTTCCGAGAGGCCGAGCCGCGGCAGCACCAGCAGGACTCGACAGGTGGTCGGTAACGGAGAGGAGGCCGCGGCAGCGCCAGCAGGCCTGGAGGTGGTTTCGGTGAGGATGGGCCGCGGCAGCGCCAGCAGGCTCTCAAGATGGTTCAGCAAAGGTGGGCCGCGGCAGCGCCAGCAGGCTCTCAAGATGGTTCAGCAAAGGTGGGCCGCGGCAGCGCCAGCAGGCTCTCAAGATGGTTCAGCAAAGGTGGCCCGCGGCAGCGCCAGCAGGCTCCCAAGATGGTTCAGCAAAGGTGGGCCGCGGCAGCGCCAACAGGCTCCCAAGATGGTTCAGCAAAGGTGGGCCGCGGCAGCGCCAGCAGGCTCTCAGGGTATCTTAAGGTTGCAGGGGAAATGAGTTCTTCTGGTGTCGGCCATGACAGCGTCAGCAGGGCTTTCGAGTCCAGGATACAACTGGTGTCGTACTCCGGGGCTGGCCCAGATATAGGACAGGGGTCCTTTGATGTCCGGACCCTCGCGCCTGGGGGCCAGAGGGGCCGGGATGATGGTGTCCAGACACCCAGCAGGGGGGTGGAGCCAGCGCCCAGGGAGGCCGGAGGGCGATCGATACCAGGCGTCCGGGGACGGCTGGAGGGCCATCGAAACTCCCCTTCCTCCGGGATCTGTCGAGTGGCCACTCGACCACCTGGGTGGATCTTGGTGCCTCGATGTCGGGCTTTGCTGGGGCCTGGGCTGGAGCCGAGGCCACGTGTTTGTGACGTGGTGGGCCCAAGATGGAGTCGGGCGCGGCCTCGTGCTCAGGACATGATGGGCCCAAGATGGAGCCAGGCCGGTAGTGGTGGTCCGGGAGGGTAACCGGACCGGCAGTGTTGGGGCGTGCAGGGTCGGGCAGACGGGGCTGTCCGAGGCTCGGTGGAGGGCCGATGTCGGTCTGGGCCCGCCATGCGGGAGGGGTAGGACCACGCCATGAGGCCGGGTCCAACAATGAGTGAAAGGGTAAATGGTTGGAAGTATGAGTGACTGGTGTATGGATAAATAAGTGAAAGGATGGCTGGATGGGTGTAAGGGTAAATGGTTGGATGGATGAGTGAATTGATGGATGGGTTGAAGAGTGGATGCATGAGTGAAAGGGTGGCATGGAAGAAAGGGAAAATGGTTTGATAGATGACTGAATGGATGGATCAATGGGAGTAAGAGTGGATGGATGAGTGGAAGGATGGATTGGGTGAAAGGGTGGATGGATGGATGATGGATGGATGAGTGATAGGGTGGATTAGGGGATGGCTGAGTGAAGTGATGGATGGAAGAATAGATGACAGGTTTGCAAATGGTTGAAAAGGTTTAGATGTGGATGGGCACACATATGTAAGGACAGAATGAATGATGAAAGAATGAATGATGGATGGAAGCATTAGTAGATGACATTTTGAGTTACACCCATCTGCTACTTGAATGTTACACTAGTAATTTTAAATGTTTGCATGTTTTGTTTTAGGTTTAGGGTTTCAGGGAGAGCCTCCTAGTGCCATGAGCTGTGCTTGAGATTAATATTGTGTTTTTAGCAATAGGCAAGGCTTCAAAATTAAATGTAATAGAATATAGACAGTGCCTTCTTTAAGAAAGCTGCAGGTAAAAGCATCTTCGTGACTTACTTCAGCTAGTACAACTCTCTGCGAAGTCCTCATACGCAAAATCAGATTCCATATTTTAAGTTCCACTTGCTGAAACACCCATAATGCGTTCCCTGTAGCGGGTTCATCAAAGCAATCCTCCCTTTAGTTCACCTATGGTTTTACATCTCACAATGACATTTAGATATGAGATGCTAGTAACAAAGTGTATGCAAGCAGATCTTCCTAACCACTTCTCTCAGCAAACATGCCTGCTCAGGACCATGATTTGTAAGCTAAATATCAGACTGGACAACCCAGTGCAGTAACCATATAAATAGATTATTATCATATGAAATACTACAAAAAGACCTGCACAGTTGCACAGAAATGCACGCATACCAAAAAAACGTGAAGTGCACGATTATCTAAACCTATTATGAAACTTATTTTGGCTTGTACTTAAGTGGTTGTCTATTTACTTATTTTTATACTGTAGCACAACATCCGCTAATGTGTCTGTAAAATGTAACTTTTGCTCTGAAGTTTAGTCCTGAATTTTGACCTTCTGTCATGAATTTTTGTCCTGAATTTGACCCTCTGTCGTGAATATTTACACTTACCGTACTGAATTCGAACCCATGCCAGTTGGTCATCCTACCTTGGTGCCAAAACTGAATGTCTGACACTAAACTCAACTTGTGTCTGTCTTGTGGAGCCCTGTCGGCCTCAGTGCCCAGCCTTTCCCTGCTTCAGGATTTCTACCTTTACTGCATCTCCTTCTGTCCTAGAACACCAATATGCATATATTGATATGAACAATATGCATGGTTTGCTTGAAGCTTTTGTTTCTGAGTTTCTGGATGCAGACCTTCAACAATGAGAACTGCAATTCTTGGGTGTCCTGAGCCTTGGATTGTACTACTTCTTTAAAGAACGTCAGCTCATTCTGTACATTTCTTTTCAGTACTTGGTACACTCAAGTGCTAGTAGTGTGTATGTAAGCATTTTGGAAGATGTTTGCTCAAGAGCTACGTTCCCAAGACTAGACATATGCGGATATGATAAAGGATTGCAAAAAGGAAAATAGAATGCCATGATCCCATTACTGTACCAACCTGATAGTTACAAGTGATAACACCACTCAGGAAATGTTTAGACTGGTGAAGGAGTTTTGTAATCCCACTTACATTGAACAATTACCTACTCCAACTCCTTTGCTTTGTCTGTCTCGTTCTGTATTCGTCAGAAGTTCTGTTTACCAGTATTTCTCTACCATTGACTGTTATTTGTGAGGCAGCAGTGGTTTCTTGCCCACTGCATCAACACCTGATAATAGTCAGTCTTCATCTTCATTTTATTCCTTCACTACTGTCCACACTTTGAGGAACAAGAAATCAAAAAAGTCTGGGACTCCTGATAATCCATGCCTTGCAAAAATGGTAGCAATTTTGGTGGCTCTCGTCCTTTATAATTTAGTGAATTTGTAATTTGTCACAAACTCCATCGCTCCCAATTAGAAGATGTCTGTATTTTCTATCATCTAAATTACACCTTCTCTTCTTGCTTCTGTATTAAGTAAGTTCCCTATAATGTATTTGCTTCCTTTTTGTGCTAGATTGGCTGAAAAGGTAGTAATGTTTTACATAACTATAATTATTGTGGACAATTCTTTGCTTAACAGTTTTGAAGAGGACACTTCCAAGCAGACACCTGCTTCTTCTAAAAAGAAGTAGGACAATACAATTCAACAAACATTTAAGGGAAATATATCTCAATCCCGAGGTAGGTCTCCTCCACTGCAGCCCTCTGAATAGAGGTATAATCTCAGGAATAGGAATAATATTAGAAACCCTGACAGGTATCAGGATTCTGATACATGTTCCTCTTGTTTCTTTCAGTGTTCATAGAAAAACTCTGGGAGGGAAGGACGGTCAGAAAAACAAGAAGAACCAAGCAACACGCTCAAGAATACACTTCCAAAGAAGAAGAGAAACCAAAGCAAAAGCCACAGTTCAAAAAGAAGAAGGTTGTAGGGCTAAAGATCAGACATGCCCAGACTCGACTACTGAATGGAGAATGGGGTCAGACGTTGCTAGACAGTGCAGCAGAAGTATCAATAGCTCACCAGAACCTGATGGAATTTCGGTTGATAGCGGACTTGAATGATTATATCACGATGGAAATACCTGATACTAGAGTGAGTGTCCCACATAATGTTTATAAAATAATGCTCCAGATGGAGGGGGACAAGTGTAGGAAAGTAAGAGGTCTCTTTTGAGAGAACCTTACATTTGGCTATGACATTTTGTTAGATGAACGAGATTGGCCACCTTCATTCTTTGTTGATTGCCTTAAAGGAGAAACTGTAATTCTACTGGCATTCTCAGACCATATTCCCAGGCATTTGCAACACACATATGCGTGGAAGTGGGCGGTAGCCCAAGCTCCAGCATTACATAAAAATCATGTTGGATAGGATGAAGATTCAACCCACCACATAATTCCTTTAAAAACACTCCTACTGCACAGAGGCAGTATCCAATAAAGCGAAAAAAGAGGTCAGGCAGATCTTAGATCAACTTGAATACCAAGGGATGATTGAAACATGCACCTATCAATTGAACAATCCTTTATTCCCAGTCATGAAACCCGACAATACATATAGTCCATTTTTAGATTATAGACATTTGAACACTTGCACTAATTCATTCACTGTCAAAAATACACACAGTGCCGCATTAATGAATAACATTGTGCGTAAAAATTACAAAACAAGACTTGATATCTCAAATGTATTTTTCTGCCAAAATATAGCACCTAAAAGCAGGTATTTAACATCATTCTCAGTGCTAGGGTCCTAGGGTCAATTTTATCGACTTCCCCAATGGTCTAAGAACAGCCCAGGGATATTTTTGGCCAGAGTAATAGAGGGCCCAATTCACAGAACCAACTTATGACAAAATCCTAAACTTACTACTTTTGGTATTCACAGAAGGCATTTAGTAGTCTTAAGTTAGGATTGTGTCCTACGTTAGGATTTTGTCTTAAATTAGGATTTTGTTCAAAATTAGGATTTTGTCTTATATTAGGATTTTGTCTAAAGTTAGGATTTTGTCTTAAGTTAAACTTAAGTTTAACTTAAGTTTGTCTTAAGTTTTACTTAAGACAAAATCCTAATTTAAGACACAATCATAATTTAAAGCAAAATGCTGATTTAGGACAAAATCCTAATTTAAGACAAAATCCTAATTTAGGACAAAATCCTAACTTAGGAAAAAATCCTAACTTTAGACAAAATCCTAATTTAAGACAAAATCCTAATTTAGAACAAAATTCTAATTTAGGACAAAATCCTAACTTTACATTTTTAAAAAAATGTCTTTATTAGTTTCATACCACCAAATCAGTAGATCAAGCGTAAATACAATCATAAAGCTTGCCCGCCTCTGCCGAGGTGGTTAGTGTTACAGCAACAATACAACTCAAAGTCTAGATCAATGGTTACATTTATGGAGTTTCCTCTATCATCAATATTCTCAGCATCATTTTGTGTTTAAACAGAACTCAACAGTAATAAGCTCCCCTCAACCCCCCTTCCACCCCTCCCAATACTCTCCCCCCTGCTGCTGGGTCTCTATATCTTGAAGTCTAAGCCACATAATCCCTATGCTGGGTCTCTGTGCGTCTCTCCCCCTTGTCCTGGGGCCTTCCCCTTCCCAGAAGGCGTCGACCCTGAACTGTCCAGTGTAGACTGGGAGGCCTGTCCCGCCATCTCCTGAATCATTGCTCCCCACGCTAGTAGGACCTCGAGTAGTTTTCATCCCTTCTGGTGTTCCGCATGTGCCCCTCCTCTGCCAGTGCTCACTCCTGTAGATCCGCCCTCCATTTTGCTAATAAGGGCCCTTGCTGGGATAACCAATGGATCGCAATACGCTGCTTGGCTACAACCAGGCCCAGCATCAGGAATCGCCTGCTTACTTTTCGCTTAGGATCTCAAGGAATCAAGCCCAGGACACAGGCACACTGGTCCAGGGCTACCGTCCACCCTGTTACCCTGGTCAGATCCTCGAAGACCACCACCCAGTACATCTGGATCGCTGGTCATGCCCACACTATACGTGGAAAATCCACCTGACCGCTACGACATCGAGGGCAATGTGGATCCCTGGTGTCATCTGTGGCCTGGAGTCTCTTGGGTGAGAGATAAGTCATGTGTATGATATTATACTGGATTTGCTTGAAGCGATTACTTAGCGACACCTTCCGCACACCCTCTTATATTTTTTCCCAATCTCGTGTTGTAACCTCCTGTGGACACACCTGTTGCCATTTATGTTCTATCTTTAGGGGGCCTATCTTTTTATCTTCCCTCAGCACCCTGTTAAGGTGAGTCACAAACTTACGTCCCCCTGCCATCGCAATCATGGTGACCAAGGTTCGGGTGTGCACCGGAGCCTCTGGAAATGAGGGCCATAGTTGCTGCACCGTTGCCGCTATTTTAGCGGATTGCAGAAATTGCCCCGGTCCCAGCTCAAAGGTGGTCACCGCCTGCTGATAAGTGATGAATTTATCGTCCGGATAGAGGTCAGACAGCATCAGGCAGCCCCCTCCTTCCATTTATCTGTTGACATGACCTGGTCTATTTAAGCAAAGGGTGGCATCAGCCAAAAATCCATCTCTGGGGCAAACGACCTGTCTCGGATTAGTCGCCGTACCACCCGGTTCCATATCGTAGCCACCAGCCGCACCAGTGGAGTACTGTGTTCTAGTTGCCCCCCTACCCACCACAGGAGAGCTCCTAGCTGTCAGTCCCCATATGTACCTGCCAGTAGGGACTTCTCCCAAGAGGGGTCCGTGTCTAACCAGGCGATAGCATATTGCAATTGTGAAGCGAAATAGTAGAGTTCTAAATCCGGGATCTCTAAACCCCCTTTGCCCCATCTAGGTTTCGTGACATCTAAACTCACCCTACATTGCTTCCCATTCCACAGTAATAGGACCAACAGTGCATCCAGTTCCCTGAATACCCGGTGCGGAAGTTCATAGAAGGAACCTGGCATTGTATACAGACATCAAGGCAGGACCACCATTTGTATTACGGCAATCTTCCCCATCAGGGAGAGTTTAAGTGTGTTCCAGAAGGCGATACTACCCTGCAGACGCTGGATTATCCTCCCCATGTTATGCTGGTAAAAAACAGTTGCATTCCTTCCGATCCATATCACCAGATAGCGAAGCGTTTCTTCTACCCATGGAAGCCCCATCTCCGGGCATTGGACCCCCTCCCAGTCATTCCCCGATCCAACCGCGTAAAGCTGTGATTTTGTTTTGTTAATGGAAAGCCCAGAGGCGGCCGTAAACTGTGCCAGTGCAGCTATCAGCGTCTGCAATGACTGTGTCGGCCGATTCAAGTAGATCAGCACGTCATCGGCGTACATCGATACGACATGCTCCAAATTCCCCACCAGTATGTTCTACCCCTCGATTACCCTGCGAAGAAGACAAGCCAACGGCTCCATTGCCAGGGCAAAGAGCAAGGGTGAGAGCGGGCACCCTTGCCGTGTTCTCCTCGTTATGGCTATTATGTCCGATGTGTAACGTCCCGTGCGAACCCTGGCCACTGGTTGAGCATAGAGCAGTTTTATCCAGTTTACAAACCCTTCCCCCAATCCCATTTTTAGGAGTACCTGCCATAGATAGGTCCATCCGATCGAGTGGAAGGCTTGTTCGATATCGAGGAACACTAAGGTGTTCTGCCGGGCCTGTCCCTCCAGTGATTGCATAACATGGGCGAGGCGGCGAATATTCCGCAGCGTATTCCTGCCCGTTATAAACCTGGACTGGTCCTCATGGACCAGCCACCGAAGATAAGGGAGGAACCTACATGCCAGCACCTGGCTGATAATCTTAAGATCCACATTCAGCATTGAAATGGGCCTATAAGAGCTGGGAAGGAGGGGATCTTTTCCTGGCTTGGGGATCATCACTATTAATGCTTCCCGCATGGATTCTGGGAGCAGACCTCGATCATGGGCCTCCGCTGTAATTTAGAGGAGTTTCAGGATTAGGACCCCTATATTCATTATAAAGTTCGGAGGCTATGCCGTCTATCCCTAGGGACTTCGCTGTCTTCAGGTGGGATATTGCTGCCCGTATTTCCTCCCCTCTAAGGGGGCCTCCCAATGCCTCCTGACTGTCCATGTATATGCAAGGCAGTTGCATCTCATCAAGATAGGCCTCCATGACCTCGGGGTCCATGGGGGGCTGGGGCTCGGATATTTTACATAAATGGGTCCTAAATACGTTATTAATCTCATGTTGGGTATATACCGTCTGGCCCAGATCATTCTCAAGTACCAGAATCGGGTGGGGTTGAGTTTAGGCCCGAATCAGATATACTAATAACCGTCCTGCCTTGTCTCCCTTTGTATACCATTGCCGCCTGCTGGCATTTCTATTAAACTTGCCAAGTGAGTTCCATGTGTCCCCTAACTTCAGGCACACGTCAGCCTGGCAGCCTCTCCTTGTTTGTGGGAAGGTCCGTCTCCAATGCCGCCAAGCGTTCCTCATACCACCGGAGATCGCGCTCTAACACTATTTTAAACCCCACCTCCGTGGACAAACATATCCGTCGTATCACCAACTTCATCACGTCCCATTCAGTCACCCTGGTGCTGGCTGAGCCCCAGTTGACCTCCAGATAAGCCTCGAGTCCACGTGAGATTGCGTCTTTATAGATCGGGTCACCAAAAGCCTCCGTGTTTAACCTCTATAGTGGTATCTTAGGCCTCGGTCTGTCTAGCGAGTATGTGAGTAAGAGCGGGGAGTGATCGGACAAATTACGGGCCAGATATTGCGGCTCCGCAATCTGATGCACCGCCATCCTTTGGATAAAAAATTAGTCCAGTCTACTGTGGGTATTGGCAGCAGGTGTGTGGCACGAGTACACCCGACGACCGGGGTTGTGGTGTCTCAATACATCCAATAAGCCATAATTCTGAAGCATCTGGCCATCACTTCTCTTGTTCTAGGCTTTGCATCCAGTTTTGGGGGGTGTCTGTCTAACTCCCCATCAAGGGCGTAATTCAATTCTCCTGCAATAATCAATTCCGTAGCGGGGTCCAGGTCCAGCTGTCCTAACACCCGACCTAGAAGCCCCCCATCATCACCATTCGGAGCATAAATATTTATCAGGCATATACTACGCCCATCTAGTGTCCCCACTACCATCACAAACCTCCCCTCAGGATCCTGTTTAGTGTTAGTGACCTTAAAGGGAACTCCCGGCGCCACCCAGATCAGCGATCCCCTGGCAAATCCTGAATAAGATGTGGCAAAACACTGAGCCCGCCATCTACGTTGGACATATTTGAGACAGTCTCCCCATAGGTGCGTCTCCTGTAGCAGGGCTATGCTTACCCCATACCGCCTAAGAAAGGTTGGCACCTGGATTCGCTTGACCATGATATTGAGCCCCCGAACATTCCAAGTTATCAGTTTATACTTTTACGTGTCACCCGTCATTTGTTAGCAGTTGTTGATGTCGCAGCACCAGACTGTCATACGAGGGACCCCTCGAAATATTGCAGTGTGACCCCCAAGATGCGGACTTTGCCTGCGTCCCATGAGACAGCTAAGACTAGACCTGGCAGCAACGCCAACAGAACCATATTGTGAAACCCCAACTCCCCCCACCCAGAGGCGGTAGTACTGCATTCTCATAACCCGGTCCTGGCCAGAGGACTCAGAACCCCGTCCCAGAGCTCCACCCACCCTCTATACCACCCCCTCAACTTGGAATAATGAATAAAAAAGAACGTACTTTCTGAAGTCAGAAAGAACCCCTCTCCCCCAACTCTGATGTTCAGCCGACTGACTGGCACAGCGAAGCCCCGCCCGACCAGTGGTCTAGCCAGGCCACCTCAGCACTCTACAGCCGGCAAGTTGGAACTATATATGGCGTAATAGTGTAACCTCCTTAAGAAACAAGTTTCCAGCCCCCCCTTTCCCAGAGTCTCCGGGCCAATGTCCTCCCATACAAGTCTCTCAGGACTGGCCAGTGTCCCCTGGGTCAAAAACAAATACTCACAGTGTACATGACCCCAAATTCCACGATCTCAGCACCAAGTCCACCACTCACTTGTCTTCAGAGCTCTCAACAACTGGGCTGGGGGCACCTCCCAACTCCGACTGTGTTTCCTGCACCAAACATATTGGAGAGAACTGGTTCTGTATTGGGATCGCCACCAGTTCCGCAAGGAGAGTACCATCCGGTCCCACCGTGATACGTCCTCAATATGCTAGATCACATACTCTTGGGTGCTGCTCCTCATCTTGATGTTGCTGGTTCCACCGCCGCCGACTCTGACATCTCTGCTAATCCCAGCCCTGGTTTTGGTCTTGGCCGGCCAGGCCCAACGAGTCCACCCAATCCGCTGCCTCCGACTAGTTATCAAAGAGTTGTATCTTGTCGCCGTACTGTATTCGAAGCCTAGCCGGGAACAGCAAGCTGTATTTAATAATCTGGCTTTGCATCCTGCGTTTGACCCCCAGGAAGTCATTCCGTAGATCTTGCATCTTTTTTGTATAGTCTGGGTATATATGGATGTCATCATTGTCAAATCTGGAATGGGCCAGCATTGCGAATGTGTTGTAGGATGGCGTCCCGGTCTCTAAAATTGAACAGTTGGGCTATCATGGATCTAGGTGGGGATTCTGGTTTCGGTGGCGGCCCCAGAGATCTGTGAGCCCTCTCCACTGCAAACATTTTGTAGAGTCGTAGGTTTGGGAATGCCATGCTAATCCAGTCTTCGAGAAATAGGTACGCCGCCGGCCCTTCCGCCCTTTCTGGAAATCCCAGGAAGCAAACATTATTCCTTCTTGACCGTCCTTCTGCATCTTCTATCCTGTCCCCCAGCCAGGCTGTGTGATCCTGGAGAGCTGTGACCGTCTCCCTCAGCTGACGAACTTCAGTTTGCAGAGCGCTCAGGTCCCCCTCCATGGTGGTAACCCTTCTGCCACCTTCCTGAGATCCAGGCGCAGATGGTGGATGTCCATGGCCATCCCGTCCATTTTGGTTTCTAACGCCACCCTGGAGTCACGGATCGCATCTAAAATATCGGCCTTGTCCTGGGCAGCTGTGTCCTGGTGGGTCCCCCCTGCTCCAGGTCCACTCTGAGGCGATCCACAGAAGTCGGTCCTGGGACCGTGTATTGCATTATTTTATTTGTTTGGGCTCCTCTGATAGGCCGGTCCTTCCCATATCCAGCGCGGCTGTCCTAGGGTGCTTGCTGGTGCCCTCTCCAAAAGGGAAATGGTAATGACACAAGCAGGGCAGCACGGGGGGATCTCTCAGGCTGTCTGTCTCACCCCGGGGGGCCTCAGCACCATTGATATCTCACAGGCTATCCCTTCCGACGACTGGGGTCAGTATCGCCACCACCGGCCCTCCCCTCAACCTTCACCGTGTGAGCTTGTCTCCTTTTTCACGATCGGCTATTCCTTCACCAAATCACGAGGCGGACACCCCAGGGCCGCTGGGGCAATACGTTGTATTATGGGGGTGGTCTCCCACCCCCGCTACTGGGCATTGCAGGCTGTGCAGTCCACCCCTCGGGTCCTCAGGTGCCCCCCCATCCTGTCCAGCCGTTTCCGCTGCAATACTGGCAGGGATCACCCCACTGGTCTCGCTCAGGCCTCACTGCTGGTCACACAATCATACGGGCTCCCGTCTGTGGCCCCAAGTAGTGCAATCCGCTCTGCTGGCTTGGGGGCGACCCCCGTGCCACCTCTGGGCCCCTCCAGTCAAAGCCGCTCCACTCTGGCCTCACGTAGGCCCCACTTGTAGCTTCAGGGTCAATATTTCTCAGGAAGGGGCCTCTACTCCAGCCATCCAGGCCGCAATGGGCACAAGTCATTGTGCGGGCCGTGCGTCGCTTCCAGGCAGTTGTAGCCGGGGTGCATGTAGGCCGCACAGCACCGGCCGTGCGTGGGTCCCGCCCCCAGCACCTGAGACTCATCAGCCAGCCAGCTGAGCACCGCCGCCACCAGTTGCCCGCACTCCTAACCGGGGCCTCTCCATGTCCTATCTGCAGTGACGGGAGCACACCCAGGCACCGGGGCTCCTCAATTCTGCTACCACTCCTCACCGTTTCTGCTGTGCGGAGGCCGCCATAACCGCACCCATTGCTTCACAATAGTGTACAATATTTCTCAGGGGGGGCATCCCACTCCAGCCATCCAGGCCGCTTTGGGCACAAGTCATTGTGCGGGCCCCGCGTCACTTCCAGGCAGTTGTAGTTGGGTTGCATGTAGGCCTCAGCACACCGGCCTTGCATGGGTCCCGCCCCCGGGAGTCTCATCAGCCGGCTGGCTGCGCAGCGCCATCAACAGCCACCCGCACTTCCAACCGGGGCCTCTCTATGTTCTAACTCCGGTGACAGGAGCACACCCAGGCTCCGGGGCTCCTCAATTCTGCTACCTCTTCTCACCATTACTGCTGAGCGGAGGCCGCTATTATCAGGGCCGGGCTCCGGAGGGTCCTCGGTGGGCCGCACAGTTTCCTCCAGTTGCAGGCTGTTTTCCCGTCCCAACTCCAACACCGTGGAAGTCAGGGGGGACTTCCTCTGCTGGATCGGGTCACCAAAACACAGTTACGCCAGGATTATACAGGATTTTAAAACCATTGAGGCAGGAGCAGTGCGAAAACGCGTCTAGCGTCTAGCAGGCCATTTTGTCAGGCCACGCTCCTGAAAAAATCCTAACTAAAGACAAAATCCTAACTGAGGACAAAATCCTAACTTAGGACAAAATCCTAACTTAAGACAAAGGACAAAATCCTAACTTAAGACAAAATCCTAACTTAGGACAAAATCCCAACTTAAAGGCTAAATGCCTTTTGTGAATACCAAAAATAGTACGTTTAGGATTTTTTCGTAAGTTAGTTCTGTGAATCGGCCCCAATGTTAGTTCAAAAGAAGGATGAAGAGGCATTGTCCTGTGTGGATGATATTTATATGATGACGATGATCTAGATGAATACTTGAACAGGGTGAATACCATAATTTTGGGATTTGCATCTGAGGGCCACAAATGTGACTTTAAAAATCAAAAATTGCCCATCTCAGTCTCCTGTTTTTAGGATACGAGCTTTCAAGTAAAGGAACAAGCCAATTTTCTAGAAAAATGTACCCCTGCTCAATCCTCCAAAATCATTAAAAAATCTACAATCAATACTGGGATTCCTCAATTTTGGTTGAACATACATTTTGGATTACGCAGAAAGAGTAAAACCCTTCTACGAATTAATTAAACCTGATTTCTCTGCAAGAAATTGGACAAAGGAACACACAGATACGCTATGTTCCTTACAAGCTGCCATGATAGCTCCAAACACTTACAGACATGCGTAAAGGTATGCAACCTGGTGATCCGTATAGTTGTGGGTCAATCTGGGTACACCTATCTAACATATAATGAAGGTGAAACAGTACTAATTGCATACAAATCACATTTATACACTAATGCTGAGATGGGCTTTGCATCTACTGAAAAGATTCTGACAGCGGTACTGACTACTGTAGTAAGAGAAAGAGCACTGGCTCAGGGGCTGCGACCAGGGCAAAAATCCCAAACGCTATAGCTTTACATCCAAGATGGATACAATGTGCTAATTCTCTCACTGCAACAGAAGTAGAATACAAATACGACCCAAAGTTACAGACACAAGCATTCCTGTAATACGAACAAGAATATTCTCTACCTAATGAAATAATGCCTCTGGATCAGTATGACAAACAGCCTGATTCATGTACGGGCCGTTTTGCGTGGCCCTAATAGCGAATCATAGCGACTCGCTATTGAGGACACGCAAAACGGCATTCATGTAGGAATTGCTAAATAAATAGCGATTCCTACATGTTCTATATTTGCGAGTAGAAATTTCCTACTCGCAAAAAAAGGAATAACTCCCCATTCATTCCTATGGGCCAAAAGGCCCATAGGAATGAATGGGGAGTATCCCTTATTTGCGAGTAGCAATTTACTACTCGCAAATAAGATAGCGATTTTAAGGGTGCCAGGGGTGTCCAAAGGACACCCTGTAGCACCCCTAAAATGCACATTTGAACAGGTGTTGCGCACACACATGTCCAAAGGACATGTGTGATTGCAACATGCAACTTAGAAAAATGCTTTTAAAAGCATTTTTCTGAGTTTTTGCTATTTACCGAGAGGTCTGACCTCTCGGTAAATAGCGGCCCAAATTAGCAAAATCGCAATTTTTGAAAGTGTCATGAATAGCATTTAAGGAATCTCTAATAGAGATTCCTTAAATGCTAATCCTCGCATATTAGCTAATTCTTCATTAGCGATTTTTGCATTTGGGATTGTGAATCCCAAATGCCAAAATTGCACTCGCAAAAGGCAAGATTCTGAGAATCTTGCCCTTTGCGAGTGCAATTTAGCTTCATGAATCAGGCTGTATATCATTTATACTGACGGATCTGCTCAACCGGCCATAGCAAGTAAGCAACAATATCACGCGGCATGTGCAATCGTCAAAGGTCGCATGCAGAATGGAAAGTTCCATCCTAGTTGAACTAAAACACAATCTCTAGGAGACTGCACTGCACAGTTGACAGAATTAAAAGCTCTAATACTGTCACTTGTAAATCCGGATCGAGAATTCCCACACTAAAAGTGTGTAATTTCTTTTACTGTGTGCAGTTTAATAATGAATACTTGCAATACTGGGTTCAAAACGGGTTCAAAGACGCAAAAGGTGGCACAATTAAGCATAAAATGCTATGGGAACAGGTAGTGGAATTGAAATCTGAACTACTGAGGGCTCACAAGGTACATACACTGAGTCATCAGCGTGATGGCGTTCATGTTGAAGGGAATTCATTGGCGGATGAAGCCACGAAGGGGGCTGTACTTACAGCTTCCGTAGCTACAATCACTCATTCTAAAATGAAAATAGACGGTGAGGGTATGGTGGCTGTTATTGCTTCATGCAAAAACAGCGGTGCAGTACCAAAAAGATTTCCACTCAAGTACTCCTTAAAGTTTAGATGCCAATAACATTCCATTTGCTCAGATTCCTGGAGCGGGGGATAGAGTAATTCCAAACATGGATCGTAGGTTAAACCTTATCCTAGCAGCACACAAAGAGATAGGTTCTGCTCATGCAGGAGTTCCGGCAACAGTTTCTTTATTGAAACAACGCTATTGGTGGCCTGGTTTAACAAAGCAGACTAAAGACTTTGTCTTGAAATGCGAAATCTACCAGCGATGAAAGGTTCCACCGTAACACGTCCAGTGCAGACACCATTGTTAATAGCTGACAAAACCACTATTGTGTGTCTTCCTAGACCACTTAAAGAGAGATGGGGCTAAAAGGTATATCATGGTAGCAGTGGATTTCTGCTCGAGATTCCTTTGGGTGTGGCCCTATCGCTCAACTAACGCTCAAACTGTTATAAAAGATTTGCGAGTCTTCATAGGGACATACGCAATTGGCAAATTACATTCTTACCAGGGCCCTGCGTTTAGCTCAAGGGCTTACAAGGAGGCCATGGGAAGTTTGGGTGTAGCATTGTGGTATTCATCTCCATACCATCCCGAGGGAAATTCAGTAGTGGAGAGAAAAAAATCGAGACTTAAAGCAATCTTTAACCCCTTCTATGCTAATGACAAGGTCAGCTCGTCATGCAGTACACTGGACGTGTGCTTATGACGAGCTGACCTTGTCATGAACAATGGGAAATATTAATCTTCAGCACAGGAGAAAAATCTCCATAGAATTGAAGGTGTTAACAACTAGAGTATTAGGCACGGGCGAAAGTTGAGTAAAACATCTTTATGGAGTACAGTGGGCTCTCAATAACATGCCAAGAAGTTCTCTACGGGGGTCCCTCCATATGAGGTCCTATTTGGGACAAGAATGGGGGTACCTGATCTTGATTGTGAAGGCACAGTGGCGGATGACAAGCCTTTTGACATCCATGATCGATTGGCTGTTTTACAGGATCTAAAAGAATCCAGGCCACAACTAAGTAATGTCCACCTGAAGCATACTGCCACTGGGGAATTCAAATCAGTCATGGCATGAACTGTCTGGATCCCAAAAGTCTGGGATCTGGTCAAAGAGAAAATAGCGGACAATAAAGAATTTTGGCCATTCTACAGAAAACCTGTATTGGTCCTAGTAATTGAAGGAACAAGGACTGTATTCTACCGCCTCTTGCCGTAAAAAAGAAGACAAGATTTGTCTCAATTGACCTAATCAAACCACACTATGTGGCCGACAATAAGCAGTAGGCCACGTGGACTCCAAAGTAGCAGACACCCTCCTCTTGCTACTATTCAAGAAGTTCAAACTGAAAGACTCATCATGTTCTAAGAGTCACCTGTACAGAATGAAGTACTCGTTCCCCTTGAACTTCAAACGTTCAACTTCAAAATGAAACTCAAAATAATACTCAAGTCCCTATCAACCAAGTATAGACGTCTACGTCAACATGCCTCGACAAGAGCAAAGTACGATTTCAACAAATCTTGATGCAATTCCAACAATTGATCGAACTGCTTCTGACTACTTCATAAACTTTGAAACGTTTTCTTTGGATCCAAGTGTACTGGAAATGGCGCCAGCACACAAATCACGCAAGCAGCAAGTTAAAGACTTTCTGAACTTTCTTAGGAAGACTTACCTGGTATCACCAAGGGTAGAACTACGGGTAACTTCCAGGATTCTTTTCTTTCTCTGCTGGTTAAGCTTAGTGATAGTTTTTAATGTGCTTATTAGTGGACAATATATTCGGCCAAGCTCTGCTACCCAAGAAGTGAAATTAATTTTAAAACCACATCAATCATCTCATCGAGAACAAAGAGACTTGTCATCAGTGAACATTACAGCCGTTCCTATACCAGATGGTATAGTTTGGGACAAAGTCCATTTCAGTGTATTTGGCCCGACAGAAATTAAAAAGATTTCACATTTATTTAAAATATCATTAAGTGATATCATTACCTCAAGTACATTTTCAATGATGAGATGATTGATGTGGTTTTAAAATTAATTTCACTTCTTGTTAAGCTTAGTGATAGTTATTTACTTGCTTATTAGTGGACAATATATTTGGCAAAGTTCTGCTACCCAGGAAGTGAAATTAATTTTTAAACCACATCAATCATCTCATCGAGAACAAAGAGACTTGTTGTAATCAGTGAACATTACAGCAGTTCCTGTACCAGATAGTATAGTTTGGGACAAGGTTGATTTCAGTATATTTGGACCGACAGAAATTAAAAAGATTCCACATTTATTTAAAATATCATTAAGTGATATCAATACCTCAAGTATATTTTCCGATGATTAGGATGTTGAAACTGTTATTAACATGTTGACTGATATAGAAAAATCTGCTGCATTTTCTAATCGTGAAAGATTGGAGAGCTCAGCAGATTATGAATCAATGTATTGTTATTAACCCTGGGCAGAGCTGGCGGAGCGGCACTACGCGGAGGTCCACGGAGTTGGGGACAAACTCCGTGAAAGTCCGCTCCCCACCTCCACCTCCCTTATGAAAAATGAATTAAAACTACAATAAGAAGTAAAGAAAAAATAATTACCTTCACTGCGGCGTCCACTTGCTCACGTCTCAGGGTGATCTGCACATGCACTGGTGCGCGGGCATGTGCAGATCAACCAAGACGCAAGGAATAGGAGGAAGGCAGCCTGCAGTGAAGGTAAGTCTTTTTTCTTTACTTCTAATTGTAGTTTTAAATTATTTTTAATATGAGGGTGGAAGCGGGCGGCGGGGCAACTCTGCTCCGCCATGGAGTATGCAGAGTTTTGCCTACTCCGCGTTCTCCGCGGAACGCGGACTAGGCAAAACTCTGCACACTGCGCGGGCAGAGCGGAGTTCTACGCCCACAGTTAATTGTTATCAGCGTTATGGTCATCATTTTCTGCATAAATCTGTAAATCCTAGAAATGTGTTTACATACAATCAGTGGGAACACTGTCCAACACTGCCAAAGGGCAGTTCAAAAACGTTTGCACAAAAGTTTCCATATTTTTCAGGGGTTAATATTTCTGACCCAGCATCATATTATTATAAGGTTGCACCAACATTAGCACAGAAAAATATGTTGACAAATAACAAACAGATTTACTTTGCATGCTTTATTGCCCGGTTGCCTGTACAAGATTACGACTTATGGAAAAACACCATAGACTTAAAATCTGTCTCTGGTACTAGAGAATGGCAAGTTCAGGGAACAGAAGCTTTGTTTAGAGCATGCGTCATCCCTAAGCAAACCATGTTTTCAACAAGACAGTCCAATAAACGTCTTGCCTTGAACTAGCCAAGAACAATCTCGGCTCGGCTACCAACAGCATTACTAGCGGGGGATACTGAAACATCACAAGAAGGGTCTTACTTTAGATGACATCCTACAATACAATAGAACAGCGCCTGATTGGAAGAAATGGTTGATCTGGCCCACAGACACCAATAGCTGTCAATCTAGATTCTTGGGTAGGACCGATGGGCTCAGTATCCATAGGCCAGATCCACGCTATGTACAGAGACAACATCCAGGGGTAGTGACATCTTACTTTGTTGGGAAGTTGTGCCTTAGTTGGCTAGAAACCTCAACACTCACAGAGGTGAAACAACATTTATCTGTGCTCACACAAGACATGATCTTAGGGATTTTTTACTGGGTCCCAGGAAGCCACGCAAGAAATGTTTCCCCCAACACATACAGTCAGGGAGGCACCCTTATGGCTTTCACTGAATGTTTCTTTAATACGGTTTGATACTCTAGGCAGGATGAAAGCCATGCTTTTACAGAAGTCTGTACCCTTAACCTCCGCTCGAGAGACTTTTGAACTCGAGATCGCAAGGTCCTCAGCTGAGATACAGGCACTTATCCATACAAACTGCCCTTTCCATTTCGTAGAAATGGTAAATTGTATCTTTAACATGTCAGATACGGCTGGCATTGTCCACCTATTTAACCGCATGCGTGCTAGCGGTTTTCCCGCTGCGCGCTGCGATTCGCAAAAACTCTCGTTACGTGACAAGGTCAGCTCGTCACACGCGCAGCGCAGGTAACGCCCATGACGAGCTGACCTTGTCACGCGCGTCGAAAGGGTTAAGACCATAGGTTCTGGACTTCTAAACACCTTTCAGACGGTACTTGGAGTTATACCAAATTTCATACACTCCGTATTCGGAAGCATCTTTGGAGGATTTCCGCTGATCCTGTTTCTAATAACAGGTATCCTGATTGTCTTCTATCTGCTACGCAATGGACGTCCCAGTTACTAAGGAGATAGAAAAAGTGCTCATGGAGCAGAAATACCTTGACCCAATGGTACAACATCTAGGCATGTATCGCCTAAGAAAACTAAGTGTATCTTGGTTCCTGTCATTTCAACCAGTCTGGATGGACTGCATCTTACCTTTCCTCCGGTGCTTGTTTTGCGGAGAAGAATGCATGTTAGACGTTGTTTTACATTCCCATCATGTGCGCAATTTGACGTGAATGCTCTACTGGACACGATAACGGCCCATGTTCTGCAGTCTCCTCAGCGCATTCCAATGTTGTTGGCGGCATTCCTTGAGCCACCACAGGTTGTAACTGTGCCTGTTGGTATGAACACTGGCTCCTCCACTGACACCTAGGCTTTTGACGGTGCACAGGCTGCCCCAGCACCGGCTGTGGACAGTGTGGAACATCATCTGTGCTCAATTGACGTAGTCTACGAGGTGCTACAAGGGCCGTCTACTTCAGAAGCAAGCAACGAAAAGGTTGCGTCTCCCTGCTAGGACACATAAACAATTGACTCATTTTGGCCCGTCATGTGCTGGATAAAATTTGCCCTTTTTTAAATAACAAGCTCAATTTGGAACTCAGATGCAAAATTGACATTCCTTTTCATTTATTAGGCATAAATGGCTTTCTAATGCTTATAGTGGTTCGGACTATAACAAATGGACACTTTTAGAGCCAGGGCCAACAAGAAAACCTTTTTCTTTTTTCGTTTTTAAAACTTTTTAGAGATTGTTAGACGTTTTTTAAACATTTTACCGAAAGAAATATTTTTACCTGAGTGCGTACCAGTGTCTAGTTAGAATGGTAGCAAACTTATAGGTTACATATGTCGTCCAGTCGGAAGAGGAGTGGGTGTTATATTTCATATAGGTACCCTATATAGGTGCACGTAACACTGCAACCTTTCACCTATATCCTTCCCTACATTTCATACATAATGGAACATAGGGACTGACCTTTTACATAGATACGACACTGCATTCAGAACGCAGGTTTTTCCCTGGTTCGAAACTCATACAGTTTGTATGTGGCCTCTTGGAAGCACAGCAGGATGAACATCTCCTGTATAATATCTATGTTAAAGTTCAAGTCTGACATCATCCTCTAGGCCGATACAGTAACACAGCAAGGTAGGACCCCTGAGGAGACGTGTGAGTATATATATATCATGTCTTGCTTAGACAGGAGAGGAGACTGTTACTTCCCAGCTGACACATTGATCAGAGACGCTGAAGTTCCTGCATGCAGACACTCCAGCACACAGTGGTCTAACATCCCTCGAGTGGTGTCCATATTCTCGGGGTCCCATATTGTCTCCTTACTCAGGTAATGGGGTTGACTAGACCTTAGAGGGATTCTTGGCATAAAGCATAAAAACATACACCGATGCTAAGTACATTTACGTAACCGTCGGCAGAGAACTCCGCTCCGCCCACGCAGTGTGCAGAGTTTTGCCTGCTCCACGCTCCACGAAGTAGGCGGTCTAGGCAAACCTCCACACACTCGCGGCAGAGTGGAGTTGGCCTCCCACCCGCACTATCAACAATTATGTGTACGTTTAAAAAAAAAAAAATTTAAAGACTGCCGCATGCACAGTTTTCACGAAGTAGTCGCGATGGAGAAAGAGGGCAGCCCGGGGAAGCCGCAGATAAGGTAAGGAGTTTTCATTGTCTTTAAATCGTTTTTTTAAAACTTACACATAATTGTAAATAGTGCGGGTAGGAGGCAGGTGGCGCGTGGCTGAGCTACGCGGAGTGTGCTGATTTTGTTTTCAACTCCTTGGCACTCCTCTTAGCCCTACTACGCCCAGCCTTACATTTAGGTACATTTAGTTAGGGAGGCATTGTAGTAGTACGCACTTTCTTATCATGTGTTCTATGTACTTGTATATATTCATGATTACTGCAAAATGTAGCACATTACCATCCCTTTACTTTCGTAGTACTGCTAATCATATATCTCTACTACAGTCTAATGGTTGTTACAGCAAATCTATTCTGCACTAGAAAAACAACTGTTCAATAAATGTTTATTGAAACACCCAGACTGTTTATTCTGTGTATTTCTGAGACCGACTAAGTGAGCACGAGTGACTGAGCGAAAAGTAGTATATCGTTTCCACGATTCTGAGGGATCTGGGTTGTCATGTTCTGAGATTGCCAGAAATGATTCTCTCCCCGATAAGAGGAGATTCTAGTGGCACTGTGAGCTAGGTAATGCAAACAGGCTAACATTTCCCGGTGGGGGTGCTCGGAACCAGTCTACCACCAAAGCCACAGTTTATGTTATCCGAACACACAGATTCTGTATAGGATATATAGGAACTACACAACACTGGTGTGGCTCCTGCCTCAGCAATAAAAGGTAATATTAGTTTCCTACGTGAGTGGCCAAGTCTGTGTTTACTTTTCTAATAATGCCAGCCTTGGGGTGTGTTGACAACTCTCCTTCATTCGAAATTCCAGAAGGGCTGCGCTTGGCATCGTCGTCGTCGTCCTCCGCCTAGGAAATTAGTAATTATTTAAGAAAATGGAACATTCCACTTATTGAAAAATATACTGCGACATGACAAATAATAAAACATTGCGGTGTTTAGTTAGCACTTTTGGCGCATGACTCTTCTCCCATGCATACAGGTTCAGTTGGTGTCACTTCTTAAGGACAGAATTGAATGAAAATCTAGCTTCGTTAATCAAATTCTCTCCCTGCCCACCTGGCTGCAGATGCCCTCCCTACATTCTTCGACGTTTCTGACGAGCAACAATTGAAGGTTGGCTGTGAGGTGGCCCAGCTCCTGACAGACATTTCCCAATCGTTTCCACTCCCTTCCTGTGTCTTGTGTAGTAATTTTGGCAGAAACACATTTCATGGTGTTAATGGTGCTTTCTGGAAGGGATGGAGATTTTACTTATGTAAGTTGTCTGCTCAACCCTGTTATGCACTGTTAGAACTTTGAGTGGTCCCTCCTTTTATTTATTTATTTTTTTGTCCCCTTTTTGCCCCTCAATCCTTTCATTTTTATGTCCACTGGGAATTTTAGGTGTTGACCTGGGGGGTTAGGTAATCCTCATAGGCCTAGAAATCCCTCCTTTTCTGAGAGGAAGCTTAGTTACCCAAAATGGTGGCCGGTAACTGCCATACCGGTTACTTCAGGAAAGGGACCCATAGGTTAACATAGGGAATCTAGAACCTTCTGGCCTGTTCTGGACACTTAAGGCTAGGGGTATAAAAGACCAACTGTGGGGCAGCCATTTTGTCATACAGAGAGAGAGTTAGCTGGAGTACAGGCTGTGGCATAAGGTGGGGGTAGGATATTCAGAGGGTTGACCTCCCACTTAAGGGTTGCCTCCTTACTGCTTTTACCACCCTTCTCCCTTTTAGCTACAGACCTGACCCTGCCACATTGTGTTCCTGATGACCCTGGACACAAGACCCTCCCAAAGCCTGGAAAACGTCCCCTAGACTGGGGAAGGGAATGGGAGTGATCTTGGGAGACTGAACTGAGAGATAGTTCTGCCCTGTTGTCCAGTGGGTGAGCTTTATTAGAAACTCTGAGGGCATTTCCCCGAAAGGAGAGAGGACCGTAGTTGTGAATTTTAGCTCCTCCCCCCCCCTTTATCCTCCTTTGATTTATGGCCCTACTTGCTTCACGCGCTTCCCTTCTGACCCCCTCTCACCTGAGGTAGAGACTGCCAAGTCGGGAACAACTTCGCTCACGAGGGAGTTGGTGAGCCTAGTCCAGGAGTCTGGGGCAGTGACAACAAGTAGCGTGGCCGTGAGATAGGAGCCGCCGCGGTACTGCGCAGGCCTGGTGAGGGGAGCGTTAGACACTGTGAGGAGAAGGAGCACTTGGAAGGAATCGTGCCACCACGGAACTGCGCAGGCTCGGCGAAGCGAACGCTAGTCCCGGAGTGGGGGCGGAGCGGCAACAGGAGGCCTGCCGCGATTGAGCAGGTTCAGTGGAGGAGCCACTGATCCCCAGCGCTTGCTCAGTAGTGCCGCTTTTCCATAAGACGGCAGAGGCGGCGCACTGTGAGGTAGCGAGAGAGGCACGGTCGCTGCTTCTCTTCATCCCGCGCAGCCTTCCCACAGTGTCAGCTCTGTGATCGAGTGGCTTGACCTGTGGGGGAGGCACGGTTGGGAGTGGACCGAGGCCCGAAAATACTTCTGGCCTCCCTCAGCTGTCCGAGACATTGGCAACAGATGCCCAACACTTTAAGTAAGGAGCGAGCTGGGGGTAGCGAGGGAACTGGGACCCACTAACAGAAGGTCCCAGAGGGTAGATTCTTCCCCTCTTTCCTGACTAAGAATATCGAGTGGCAAGCCCAGGAAGCCAGTGAGTCTCTCACAAGAGGGAAACCAGTAGGGTGGAGAAGGATCACCCAGTGGGAGAAAGGCCTCTAAGCTTATGTGAAGGCCGTTATCGACTGTGTTAATGCTTAACCCTTCTATTACAGGGGTGGAGGAGTAAGCTTTCTGCAAGTTCACTTTGGCAAATATCTGATGATCTTTAGTGAAGCAGGTTATAGAACTTATTTTTCTTCCCTCTGGAATGTTACCGAAAAATTCTTGTACCTTTGTAGTTGACAGACTCTGTTCTGTGATGTGCCAAGATCATTTTATCAAGGATGTCAACTGTGCTGAACCTGAAAATTTTTCTGTCTGAAAAGACCAAGAGTTATTGTGTATAACGTGCATTCTGATTACTCCATAGGGAGACCTTACTCTTGCCACTGCTTAATATAAACTGTGAAGTGACTGAACAGCTCTTATCATTTGGGAAAATAAGTATATCACCAAGTAAAAGGTATTGTGGAGTTTAATTGATACAGAGGAGTTGATAGAGAAATACTTGATGTAAACAGTAACAAAACTGTCAGATGAGATAAGTAAAAGAAAACAGAATTATTTTTATAAATGTGGCCGGTTCGGTGGGAATAGGCAATAGACGAGTCTTGGTGGGATTCAAAGAAGGTTTTATTGAGTGGAACAGTCTGTCGGTACAAGTAGTACGAACGCGTACAGGACGGGGTGACCGGCTTCTCTCCCTCCTTGTCTTTCATATGCAGTCCTGCTCTCGCCGCCGGATCGGACTCCTTCTCCCAGGCTCTTCGGGCTCCGTCTTGCCCAGACTCCACCGAAGGGGGGGTGACAAAAACACAGAGGAGGTCTTAGTATCACGTCAATTCCTACAGACAGTAACAGGGAAGGGGGGTGAGGGATACACCGTGCTACCAGGCTGTTTCACTCCGTGAGGTGAGTGCAGGGGTTACGTTACCCTAAGGGACAGCGGGTCCTCCCTTCCCAAACCGCAACCACCCAGTAACCCGACCCCGTACCTCTGTTAGCCACGCCCCTCCGGGGGAGTGGCTGGGCGAAGCGTGGGTCCGTTGCCCTCCTGGGCCCGTCGCTGCCGCAGGTCTCCAAGCAGCTCCTCGCCGTCTGCTTCCCGTCTCCTCCTCCTTTCCTCCGGATACTCTCCGTCCTGAGGCGCCGCCGCCCTGGTGCTTTACCGCTTCCTCTGGTCCGTTCCCGATCCCAGCTCTGTCCGAGGTCCCAGCTGATCCGCCGCTCCGCTCCTCTCCCGCTCTCCAAGCCTGTCCTCTCTTCCGGTCTTCTCCTTCTCTCCACTCCTCGATTCCCTCTTGCTCCGCTCTCCTCTTCTCTTCGATTCCGCTGCTCCACGCCACTCCGCCACTCTCTTCCTCTCTGACCGCTCCTCCGGTGAATAGACACACCTGATCCGGGTTCTGGGCGTCTCTTGTAGGGAAGACCAGCCCCTCCTCCTCTTCCTCCGCGCTGGGCCAGTTAAAGGGACCGTGCTCGTATTCCTCCTCATCGCAGCTATACTGGACGGCTCCTGGGGTCCATCCTGAGGTCTCTGACACCTGTTGAGAGAAGAGGGGGGGGTCACAGGTTATGGGCTCAGACCAGGGCGCAGGGGGGGGGCGCCCCTCCTCCCGGTTACACACCTCCCCCCCAGGACTCTTCCGTTCGGGAAGGGGATTCCGGGACAAATAGTCAGCCCCCGTGTTGTCCACCCCGTTCTTGTGGCACACCGTGAAGGAATAAGGTTGCAACGCCAAGAACCACCGCAATACCCTCGGATTATTGGAACGATTGCGGGCCATCCATAGGAGGGGGGCGTGATCGGTATACAGAGTGAAGGGCCGCCCCTCCAGGTAGTAGGCTAGTTTGTCCACGGCCCAACGTATTGCCAAGCACTCCTTCTCCACTGTCGGGTATTTCAGCTCCCTGGGCAACAGCTTCCGGCTCACATACAGTATCGGATGATCGACTCCGTCGTCACCTGTCTGCGATAAAACCGCTCCTATGCCGTAGTCCGAGGCGTCTGTATGCAGGGTAAACGGCTTGCTGAAATCGGGGGATGTTAGGACAGGGGTCGTTGTGATCGTTCTTTTTAGCTCTGTGAATGCACCCAACATCTCCACCGTGGGGGATAACAGCCCTGATGCTTTATAGTCTGTCCGGAGGGTGTTCGTTAGGGGGGCCGCGAGCTGTGCAAACCTGGGGATGAACCGCCTGTAATAACCGATTAAGCCCAAGAAGGCACGCATCTCCTTTTTGGTTCCGGGAAAAGGGGTTTCGACGATGGCTCTGACCTTCTCGATCTGCGGCTCTATCATGCCGTGTCCTAGCATGTATCCAAGATACTTCACTTTCTGGAAGGCTATCCGGGTTTTCTTAGCGTTAATTTTTAGCCCCGCTTAGGCGAGGGTTTCCAGTACCCTGTCCAGATGGGCAAGGTGGGTTTGCCAGTCGGGACTGAACACGACGATGTCGTCCAGATAGGCTGAGGTGAAATGTGTGAGATCTTTTAGGACATTGTTCATCAATCTTTGGAAGGTGGCAGGGGCTCCGTGCAACCCGAATGGTAGGACGTTGAACTCGTAGTCCGTGGAGAAAGCGGTTTTATGCCGGTCTTCCTCCCGCAGGGGCACCTGCCAATAACCTTTGGTTAAGTCGATGGTACTGATGTACTTCGCCTCTCCAAGTTTCTCAATCAGTTCGTCTATCCTGGGAATCGGATAGGCATCAAAGGAGGATATTTCGTTGAGTGCTCGGAAGTCCATACAAAACCGGCGACTCCCGTCCGGTTTGGGTATCATGACTATCGGACTGGACCATTGACTGCTGGATGGACGGATGACACCGAGCTTCAGCATGTCCTCTATCTCCTGTTGAATGCCTCTTCTTCTGGCTTCGGGGACGCGATAGGGTCGGATTTTCACTACTTGACCTGGTGGTGTTCTTATTTGATGTTCTGCCAGAGATGTCCTGCCTGGCTGATCTGAGAAGACAGCGGAATGCCGTTCTAGGGTGGTCGTCAAGTCTTTTCTCTCTTGTGTCACCAAGTCCTCGTTGATCACTAGATGGTTTAGGGTGCTCCCGTCGGTTGGGGGAGGACTGTCTACCATGTGTATTACAGACGGAGGGGGGCCCAGCCACTTTTTTAGCAAGTTTATATGGTAGACCTGGGTTTTCTTTGGGTGTACCTGCAGTTTGTAGCTGGTTTTTCCGAGGGTGGACACAACCTGGTACGGCCCACTCCATTCCGCCTTAAACTTCTGTAGGGAGGAGGGCAACAATACCAAAGCCCAGTCTCCTTTCTGCAGTCTCCTCCATTTTTTTCCTTTGTCGTAGTACGATTTCTGCTTCTGCTGACTTTTGCCTAGGTGGGCATAGGCCAGATCCCTCATTTTGCCCAGTTTTGATCGTAGATTCCGGGCATACTCCAAGGTATGCATGGCCTCTTCTGGGATTTCGTTCTCCCACGCCTCTTTCGTCATGTCCAGGAGGGATCTGGGCTGTCTCCCGTAAAGCAGTTCAAACGACGAGAACCCCAAGCTGCTCTGTTTTTGTCCCCTAATCACGTACAAAGCGAGGGGCAACACTTGATCCCAGTCCGCCCCGTTTACTTCCAACATCTTCCTTAGCGTGGTCTTCAAGGTTCGGTTGTACCTCTCCACGAGGCCGTCGGTCTGGGGATGATAGACTGCGGTGCGTATTTGTTGCATGTTAAGCATCCTGCATACCTCCTCCATCAGTTTGGACACGAATGGGGTCCCTTGATCGGTTAGTATTTCTTTTGGAAACCCCACTCGGGAAAACAGCTCAAGCATTTTATCTGCTACCTGGCGAGTGGTGGTGGAGGAGAGAGAAAACGCCTTGGGAAACCTGGTGGCGTAGTCTACCATGACCAATACGTATTGGTGCCCTTTTTTCGTCTTGGGCAGGGGTCTGATCAAGTCCATACCAACTCGTTCGAAAGGGACTCCTATGATTGGGAGAGGCTGTAGGGGTACCCCCGGAGGTCTAGTCATATTCTTTTTCTGACACGTTTCACACCTCTGGCAGTATTCCATGGCATCTCTGTAAATGCCAGGCCAATAGAAATGGCGGAGCAGCGTCTGGGTCGTTTTCTCGGCCCCAGTGTGGCCGGCGACAAGGTGGGCATGCGAATAGTACAAGACCTGATCCCTGAACACCAGGGGGACCAACAGCTGCTCTGGATCGTCTTTCTTTCCTTGACGGTAGAGTAAGTCCTTTTTTTTAAAGAAGCGGGGATACGACACGGGGTTCTGACCTTGGGTCCTTTGTGCGTGGTCCCAAGCATTGAAGAGGGTGTTGTTGTTGGCTTGGGCGAACCGGAAACTACGGTCCAATATCCACGGTTCTTGGGTCACTAGAGCGGGCTTGGGACTCCTTCCCTCGTTTTGTCCCAGGCTGTGGTTGAACATCTCCAGAAAAGCAGGGTTGTCCGTCCCTATAATGAGGTCCTCTGGGAGGGAGTCCAACACGCCCACCTTGATGTTTTGAGGTCTACCCCCCCTGGGATATATGGGGAGGTTGGCTACCGGATAGGGGCGGACGTCCCCATGAACACACCGAATGTATACCCGGTCATCAGGGAGAAGGTTGGATTTTAGTACATGCTGGGTCTGTACCACGGACTGACGACACCCCGAGTCTAGTAAAGCTTGAATGAGCGACCCGTTCACCCTCACACTTACTCTGAATGCGGGGCCCATCTCGGCGGAGTAAAGGACGGTTCTGGGGAGATACCCGACCTCCATAGGCCCTTCGGGGGTCCTTCTCCTGGGGCACATCCTCGCTATGTGTCCCCAGTTGCCGCAGTCAAAGCACTGCGGGCCGTTGTGTGCTTGAGGTTCGGGCCTCCAGGGTTTGGGTTTCACGGCCTCTGTCACCCGTAGCGGTTTCCTTTCTATTTTCAGGGGGGTTCTTGATTTCTCCGGCTCCCACGCCACGGATCCACGTGGCTGTGCTCTCGTAAACATGGTAGCCATCTCGACGGCCTGAGCTGTAGTCAGATCGTGGTGTTGTCGTAACCATCTTTGAGTGGCATAGGGTAGGGCCTCCAGGAATTGTTCCAGATACACCCTGTCCATTATCTGTTCTTTGGTACATAGCTGGGGAGTTAACCATTTGTCGTCCGCCATCTTTAATCGCACAAACAAGGTCTTGGGGGTTTCTCCCGGGACGCCCCTCTCCTTCCTGAATTTGATACGATAGGCCTCAGTGTCCAACCCCAAGTGGTCAAGGATTATTCTTTTAATGATTGCATAAGGGGTGTCTCCGGTGGGGTTGGCCACCTGATAGGCGGCCTGGGCCTTTCCCACCAACAGGGGGGCCAAAAAAAACGGCCATTTGGCGACAGGCCATCCACATGCGCGTGCCGCACGTTCGAAATTCAACAGAAACGCATCGGGATCCTCACCGGGTATGTACTTCTGAAGGGACACTCCTCCTAGGTTGTGAGGTGTCGGGCCGGCCGAAGGGGCTACTGAGGCGATAACAGGGTCCAGTGCATGGGCTGTCACGGCAGCCTTCATTATTTCCCTATCGGCGTCAGCCGACTGTATCTGCTTCTCTACTACCCATTCCAACCGTTCTTGTCCTTTAGCCAGTCTCTCAAGGATCGCTTCCATAGTAGTTACACTGATGGGTTGAATGCCCGCGTTCTCCACCACTGTGGCCGGTTCGGTGGGAATAGGCAATAGACGAGTCTTGGTGGGATTCAAAGAAGGTTTTATTGAGTGGAACAGTCTGTCGGTACAAGTAGTACGAACGCGTACAGGACGGGGTGACCGGCTTCTCTCCCTCCTTGTCTTTCGTATGCCGTCCTGCTCTCGCCGCCGGATCGGACTCCTTCTCCCAGGCTCTTCGGGCTCCGTCTTGCCCAGACTCCACCGAAGGGGGGTGACAAAAACACAGAGGAGGTCTTAGTATCACGTCAATTCCTACAGACAGTAACAGGGAAGGGGGTGAGGGATACACCGTGCTACCAGGCTGTCTCACTCCGTGAGGTGAGTGCAGGGGTTACGTTACCCTAAGGGACAGCGGGTCCTCCCTTCCCAAACCGCAACCACCCAGTAACCCGACCCCGTACCTCTGTTAGCCACGCACCTCCGGGGGAGTGGCTGGGCGAAGCGTGGGTCCGTTGCCCTCCTGGGTCCGTCGCTGCCGCAGGTCTCCAAGCAGCTCCTCGCCGTCTGCTTCCCGTCTCCTCCTCCTTTCCTCCGGATACTCTCCATCCTGAGGCGCCGCCGCCCTGGTGCTTTACCGCTTCCTCTGGTCCGTTCCCGATCCCAGCTCTGTCCGAGGTCCCAGCTGATCCGCCGCTCCGCTCCTCTCCCGCTCTCCAAGCCTGTCCTCTCTTCCGGTCTTCTCCTTCTCTCCACTCCTCGATTCCCTCTTGCTCCGCTCTCATCTTCTCTTCGATTCCGCTGCTCCACGCCACTCCGCCACTCTCTTCCTCTCTGACCGCTCCTCCGGTGAATAGACACACCTGATCCGGGTTTTGGGCGTCTCTTGTAGGGAAGACCAGCCCCTCCTCCTCTTCCTCCGCGCTGGGCCAGTTAAAGGGACCGTGCTCGTATTCCTCCTCGTCGCAGCTATACTGGACGGCTCCTGGGGTCCATCCTGAGGTCTCTGACACCTGTTGAGAGAAGAGGGGGGGTCACAGGTTATGGGCTCAGACCGGGGCGCAGGGGGGGGGGGCGCCCCTCCTCCCGGTTACAATAAACCAGCCCATATTTTCCTAAAAACTTGGTGTAGTGTCATTTTTGAATGGATGGATGCTGAGTTACTGTGAGGGCGTAACGCAAGCTTAACCTTGATGCTTTTGGGATTAGACCTTCCTACTCTGTGCCAGGCTACCCTAGGTGATCTGGAACCCCCAGTCCAACATGCACAAAGGAGTGTTTCTTAAACACTATTTTGCACACAACAGTACATTTCAAACGATGTTATGTACTAACAAGTCCTGCTGAAGAGAACTAAATTTTCAGCAGTCAAGCACATCTGCAGTAGCCATACTGGTTATACTAAGAGCAGTTATTACAGTAGTTTATTCGTTTCATTACAATCCTCCAGCAGCTCTTTAATTTTACATTCAAACCACATACTTGGGGATTAGCATTCACAACTTTGACAGAGCAGATTGCGAATGAGCACATTATACATTTGTCTTTAATTGCAGTCCTTTACTTTAAAATGATTCCTTTTTGTCATACAGCAATTTGAGTTAGTGTATAAAATGTATAATGTTTGCAACAAACGTAGCACACATTCAAATATGTATTTACTATACTTCTTGCTCATTTACTTTGCTTTTAGATGCACAAAAAGTGTAATCTCTTTTAACAAAGGGCAGGTTCTGGTCCACAATATCAGGATGGCAGTGCATTTACCTCAGCAGATCGTATTTGATGGTGCGGACAATCTACAAGTATCCAGTTTTTTGTAGCCCTTATAAAATGTTTTTGATTTGCAACACCAATAGCTCAAACTATCACTAATGCGAGACCTATTGCATTGCAAATGCTTGTTTCTAATCGAGATTTGTGAAGGACTAGCAGTGAAAGGGAAGATCCTGAGTTGGATCTGTTCTGTTTTTAACCAGCTGCGCCGAAGACGTCTTTATGCCACCATTCTGTTCTTTATCTACCCAAGTATTTTGTTGAGTTGCTCAAGGCTCCTTACTAAGGGCTCCATCTCTATTTAACATGTATGTTGTTCCTTTTGTTTTTCTCCTTAGGTCATTCATCTGCTATGGATGTGGGATGCCAATGACCCTCAGTTGATTCTCATGATGGAGCGAGATAGAAAACAGAAATCTGTTTAAACTCGTGAAGTCACACTTCCATAAATAAATTAATAATGCTAACAATTTGTGCTGTATGTGTGCTAATTCAATCTAGTTTAAAGTTGCATTTTCACAGAACACGCGGGAAACTAACATGTGTGCTCATAAATGTGCATTATGTTGCATTTTCATGTATGTGGAAAATAATAAATTAATTTGTCTATTGTCATGTCATAAGTAATAGCAGCTGTTTTTATATAATGGCATGTGCTTATTTTGCTTCCCTTGTCTATGTGGTGTCATTATATTCTCTATAGGTGCATAAAGAACCCTGCTGGATTCAATGAAGAATGGTAGATATAAAAGGCTGCTTTATTTGTGCTTTACAGCTAGGTAATTTAGACTAACGGGTTAATTATTAGCAATGATGGGAGGCAACAGAACAAACTGTATTTCTTTCATTAATTATTCTTTGTGTTTGTTTATATAATAGTTTTACAAATGAAGCTTAGACATGGCTGCAGAAAAATAGTACACTTTTAAAAGTGGCGCAGGAGAAGTGGCGCAGAAAATTGACGCTCTTTGAAAAGAGGCCTATTGATGAAAATGGCTCAAGTGAAAATAATTCTGAAAGGATGGAAAAAGACTCTGAGCTTTTATTTTGAAAGGTTTTGGAAAGAACTGCTAAAAAGATGACTCTTTGGAGAAATTGGCTAACGTTTGCTAACGTGCCACGGGAGTTCAGAGCGGACAGGCTCAAGGTTGAAAGGAAGAATCGTGCTTTCGCTACAAAATGTAGCAGCCTAAGGAAGAGCTGCCAAGATTTCTACATGAACAATGAACTAGTGAATTTGCCCGGGCATGTAAGAAGGAGGTGTCACAGTTTACTGTGGTACGAGGTGGCTCAGCCAATGGAGAACTAGAATTCGTCTGCTGGAATGTGAAAAATAGTTAGCTCAGCTTAATTTAGGGTATAAGAATGGGTTCAGAGAACATATAGTTGGCTTACGCTCGAGAAATTCTGGAGGACGTGTTATGCTGATGGACTTTACACGTGAGGAAAGGAGTTTTTTATTAATTACTTTATTACTAGGTGATGAGGGTAGAGACAGAGAGATAGTTAGGATTTTGGAAATGCTTAATTTTACTTATTCCTGCTAATGAATAATAATTCTTGATTTATGCTCTTTTTATTAATACTGAATAAATCTTTCTTTATGACATTTTCTAATGCTTGTTTAATAAAATACCAAAACCTAAGTTTTTCTAGATGTGTTTAAATAAACTTTCTAAAATGACAAGCTGGTCTTGATTATTGTGGATAGTTTGAACAACATATTTAGATCTTATCGCCTCATGATTCAGTCGCTCTATTGTTGATATGGGCCTAGTGTTGTAATGTAAGTTTGGTGGTAGTAGATAGTGTCATTTGTGCAAAATTTTAGTGAGAGCGCTGGATCAATTTATGGTAGCATTCGTACGGTTATATGTTGTTTTTGACATGCATGTTACATACATGTTGGTATAGACATAGGATCAATGTTTAACATATGTTGAGTTTTTTTTTTGATTTTGTCAAACTGTTATATGTAGTCTTAAGGAATTTTTCCAGTAGTGTGAAAAGTTCCTGGTTAATTGCCGGCAAGGTAGTGTGACTGGAAGAGTTACACAGTGCATTTGTCTGTTTCAAAATTGTGGTATAGAATATATCACGTGTTGTGGACGTACAACACAAGTTTAGGGACCTTAGATTGCATGGTTGAATGTATAGTGAGGATTGCCTATGAAATTGTAGCATTAAGCAGAGGGACCTGGTGAGCCTGTTTTAAAACTTTCTGTGAAGAGAGTAGTAGGATTTATTCAAGCTTGAGAGAAGGGTGAGATAGCGTCATCTATTCTTATCAACGCCTGACGTTTTTCTGTGGTTGGTTCAAGTCCTGCCAAGAATTCATGTGTGTATGATCAGGGTTTTCTGTGTGAAAGTGCGTGAATGATCTGTAATGTCAACTGGGTTAAGTTTGAACTTGCTGGATCTAGGTGTCTACTTTTAAATGAGGCTCTTTTGATTATTACCTGTTAGAAGGGTAGGGTAAGAATTGCCTTACTAGTGAATGAGATTATTCTGTGAGAATAGCGTTGTCTATTCCACGCTGAGAATACTTGAATGTATGCATAAAACTATCTCTTTGATAGTGAAGCAGTCAAATGGTTTCCTTTATGTAGTTATTAATTGCGTTCAAAAAAGTAATAGGAAAGTGTTTTTTTGAGCCTTCATGATAAAGAATGCGCTATTTTAAAATATTGTAGAGCGCTCTGAAGTCTTTGGGTGAAGTCTGTGCTGTTTAAAACATTAAAGGGTGTTTTGCGCTATTTAAATCCATTTTAAGGCATTGCGCGCTATATAAATCCATTTAAAAGTGCCCCGATCGAAAATTGTAAGGGAGGGGCTGGTTTTGCGAGTGAGATCGTGTGGGGAGAGCCTGAAACTGCAGCAGCTGCATACGTCAGAGCCTGCGGCGCTCTGATTGGTTTATATCCCTGGAGTGTCAGAGCAAGTGCTCCCATTGGATAAAGTGCGATCTATATTTAAAATACTGTTATAAGTATGTTCATTTTATTCTTTTTCTCTTAAATTGCGCTATATTAGAAAATAGTGATCTGATTAGTAGTGTAGTTTTCTGGACTCGATCTCATTCCCAGATTTCCTGTTGATCGATGTGCTTTCTTTTAGTTTACTTTCCTTTAGTTCACACACCGCCTAACTACACTTGCTCATCTTGAGCCTACCTTATGTTTTGCTCGTTGTTTAATGCTCGTTGTTTAAATAGAACATTCCTCGCTGTCCCGTGTATTTTGTGAAGGAGGGGGGCTGGAGCGAGTGGGAGAGCTGCCTGCAGCGGCTGTCTACGTCGGCCGCCGCGCTCCCATTAGTCCAAAGGTCGACGCGTCATAACACGAAGCCGCGCTCTGATTGGGCGAGGCTCCGTGTGTGTGTGAGTGAGAAGAGTCGCGCTCTCATTGGGCGAAGCTCTCTTAGCTGTGTACTGATTCGCCGTGGCTCCGTGTGTGTGTCCCAAGTTACGAGGAGCTGGGCGAGGTCTAGAGCGTTTTATTAGGGATATCCCTGATCTTTGTAATAGTAAAGCTCCTGGCGCATCATAGTAGAGCTGCGCCCTGATTTGCTGAGGCGATTAGTTAAGCCTCCGCTTTAGTTGGTTTCCTGTGTGTATCCCCTTTTATTGTAATCATTACTTTGTGACTGAGTTTACGGTCCCGGCGTGTCACACAAAGGTCGCGCACCCATTGGCTGTTGACGCGCAGCGTCATACAGGGGCCGCGACCTTATTGGTTGAGGAGGCGAGGCGAGGTTTCTCATTGTGTTGCAGGTCCCGAGTGTCACGGAGGAGCTGGGTGTGACGTGTGCAGTCACATGAGAGGAGCCGCGACCTGATTGGTCAAAGCTTCGTGTAGATAGGTTTTTTTTTTCCTTTGCAAGGGAGTGTTGGTGAGCGTAGTGGAATCACGCTAGAAGAGTTAAAATTTCGTTTAGGGGAGAACTGGCTTGGTTAGGTTTATTTTGTTTATTCCTCAAAAAGAGGCTTGCTGTGTCCTGATTGGTTAGAGACACTGCAGTGTCATAGAGAGGCCGCGACCGGATTGGTCGAGACTTGGTGAGCATTCTTATCATTCTGATTGGTTGAGCATTGTGTAGCCACACGCTGATTGGCTGATACACTTGTGCTGATGCACATTGTTTACTTTTTGCTGAAGATTTAGTTTTTCCACATTATTAATGCCCAAAGCTTCATTTTATTAATTGTTTTTGATATTTACAACAACACATTTTTCTATTAATTAGTGAATAAATATAGCAGATATTTTAGGATAATAGCATCAAAGGTGATTAAAGTAAGGACATTAATTATTAATTAATACAATATTAAGTAGTAGTGCAACATTAATAACTGTCACCAGAGCATAGCAAATAGAGCCATAGCAGAATTAGCTTCTACTAGAATAGGAAAGCCAAAATTAAGTTCAGAGAAGACTGATTTTAAAGTTGATTGACAAAATAATTAATAAAAAGATTGTGCAACATAATTAAATAAATAAATATTTCCAAGCATTTTGCTAGTTACTGTAATTACTGGTGTAATTAGGAAGGTTGCGCTGTGTTCAAGGTGGCAGCAAGACATTATATTTAAATTAAAGGCAAACACATTAAGTTTTCTTTTTCCACAGCTGATGATGCAGAAAGGTGTGTAAGTGCAAATAAATGTATTAAAAATATACCCAGTCACATTTAAGTGTTGAATAAATGTTTTATATTGCTGTTTTTTTTAAATACATATTTTTTCCAGGTTTTTTTAAAAATAAAAGATAGGTAAATTAGGAGAAAAATTAAATTGACCGAGTTATAAAGATTTTCTATACCTGATAGTGTTAAATTAATTAATTAATTGATCAACAAGCGTTGCAAGGCAAATTTAAAGAGTACATTTACCAAATTAATTAAAGAAAATGTCTTCCTTGTATACGAAAATGAAAAAGGTTGTTGCCAAATGTGAGAGTACATTAAAGATTCCCAAATTAGCAAATGTAAATATTAAAAATGTCAGAGTAGAAAGTATTAATCAGTCCAAAATTAATGTTGTAAATATGGATCAGAACAGAAAATCAAGAAGACCCCCAGAACAGATTAATGTAACGCCAAAAGTCCCAGATCAGATGGATAGAGTGCCAGTTCAGACTTCTTCTAAAAATGATGCAACCGAAAAACATGATGAGATGCTTGGTACATCTGGAATTAATATTCCTGATCATGTAAATTCATCAAATGATTTAAAGGAGTCCATGAAAATTATGGAAACAGAGACAGTCCATGTGCTTGGAAAGGATGAAATTAGTTCCACAGTTTTAAAGGTCCCATTAACTGAAAAGGTTTATTATATTATACTTGAAATTGAATTAGTAGGGATCAAAACTCAGCGAGAAACAGAAATGACTTCAGTTCTAGCAAGTGAGAAGTCTGATACTGATCTGATTGAATTGACACAGCCTGATGAGTCAAAATTATGGTCAAAGGAAAAAGAGATTGAAATAAATGAGCTGAATAAAGAGCTACAAATACAGCGACAGGTAATGATTCAGCAGATTGAGATGGCTTCACTGCCATTGCAAAATTTTGTTAATGAACAGATAGACAATACAGATACAGGATTAAATTAAAAAAAAGAAAACAGTCCAAAAAGAATAGATGCACTTCCAGAATCTTGGAATAAAATTGATGATCTTTTGAGTGAAGACATCCAAGTAACAGATACAATTGATCAACAGATTGAAACATTGACTTCTGCAGGTTCACTTATCAGAAATGCAAATTTAATTAAAAGGTTGATTGATGACATTCAATTGGCAGAAAGGTTTGCTGTCGTGATATGTGCAGCATACAAAAAGAATGATGAACATGCTTTGAGTTCACTAATACTAACAGCTGTAGATGAAACATGGCAGGTAGTCAAAGATTACAAGATGATGCAACTAATGAGGAGAAAAACATATGGTTGAGAAACACATGGTTGAGAACAGATTTTAGACAGCGAGATGAGGATGAGATTTGGATACACAAAGATGACAGAGTAGTTTTGCTAAATAGCATAATTACTGATATGGACAGGATGTACCATAGATTTGTAGAATTTCTTTACCAGAGGTGTTTGACTTGTCAGCAAGTGAACACAATTAAGAGAACAGTTGTGAGATTGGGAACAGAATTACAGGAGAGTGGGTCATTGACCAGATTACAAATGAATTTCTGTGAGATGGCACTGCATGACAAATTGTGCTACATTTTTGTGATTTTCTGTTTAATTACAAAATGGGTTGAAACATTTCAGATGCGACATAATGATGAAATTACTGTTGAAAAGTTATCAGATGGCAATAGACATATTGAAAACAGACTGCTTCATTGTACAGAAAGAATAGAAATTTCAGGTGTTGAGGAGCATGAGAATGTTACTATAAAAGTCAGAGATGTAAAAATGTACCTAGCTGCAGGTACAAAGTGGACAGATGTCCTTCTACTTGTTTTGATGTTTCTGAGAAACACTACTGATAAAAAGACAGATTTAAGTCCACGTGAGATTATGATGGACAAGGTCATGAGACAGACATTCATACCAGAGAAAAGAATGATGACTATCAATGATAGCATTAATTTGGAGAACTGCAGGAATTTATCAGATGAAATGATCTCTGTGTTTGATGAAGAAGAAACTGAAGTGCAAACAAGAGAAAAAGAGCAAGCACTTGATCTGTTACCAGGTAAAAGGATCAGGAAAAAGGTTCGTCTAAAAAGAAATTGTCTAGTGCCAAGGTGGCAGAAAAGGAGGCCAGTCAGTCTTGTCACAACAAATGCAGAGAAGTGCAAAAGACTGAAGAGGTGGATTGACACTGGCCATACTTTTCGTGTATCTACACCTGAAAATCCTGATGAGGATAGTGTCACAACTGCTGATTCAGATTCTGAAGAAGAGCCTGAAGAGAATCCAGATCTTGAAGATCGACAAGTTGGTCGATATCTGGAGAACACGAAAAGAAAACAAGCCTTGATTGAAGAAGACTTGAAAGTTGTGACTGAAGACTCAGAAAATGATGGAAATCTGCCAGAAAAAGAAGCAGAAGAAGAATGTGATCAGATTGTGATTCAAGACCAGGAGAGTATTGAAAAGCAGGAAAGTAGCTCTGAAAGCAGGAACAAGAATTCTGAAACTGGGAAGTTGAAGGTAATTGAAGAAAAAGAAGAAATTGAATTGCCAAGTACCAGTTACAAAGATGACGTTCCTAACGGAGTGAAGCTGCCGAGTAAAGAAGTACCTGAGTCTGAAGTTGAAATTTCTGACACTGAAACTGATGAAATTGATGAAGATTCTCAAGTAAGAAAATTGAGAAAAAGAGCTTGGAGAACAGAAAATAATGTGATCAAGTCGAAGAAGAAATTACTAAGAAAAAGTGATAACTGGCCAGGAGAAAATGAAGGACTAAAATTCAAATTGAGATACAGGTCAATGAAACAGATTGATGAGATATCAAGTCAAAAAGATTCTGAAAAGAAAAATGAGACAGGAAAGAAAATGGAAGTGATACCTGTAATGGAGGTAAATAGTTGCAGTAAGGAAGAAATTGAAGACAAAAGTGACAATGATTGAAGTATTTACCTTTTAAACATTTTAGGTTTCTGTTTTTGGCATAAGGCTGAAGAAAATGTGTTAGGTGACACAAGGTCGAAGAAATTCTGTTAGCTGAAAAATTTAACTTGTGACATTAGGTCGAAGAATAACTGTTAGAAGGTTTAAGAGTATATATATAAAAAAAAAAAAAGAAATTGAAAAAGGGGGGTGTTAGAAATTTTTTGAAAATTTAGGTAAAATTTTAAAAATTTTTGTTTTATTTTTCTTTGCAAGCTTAATGAAAATACATTCAACAAGCTCAAGATGCTTAATTTTAAATAAATGTTGTAAGATGTCTCTGATATATATGCTCCTAATAATTCAGCTTTGGTTGATTTAGGTGGTTACTTTTCCTTTAGAAATTAACAAAGAGAAGTTTAAGGTCAATAGGACAAGCAAAGTTTCAGCTAGTCAAGACAAACATAGTATAATACTGACATTTTATTAGTTATAGTTTTTGCAACACTTTTATTGAAGTTTAGTTGTATGTTACACAAGAGAAAGAAATAGAACTAGAGGGGTTTCTTAAAACTCAGTATGAGAATTGTAGATAAACTGATGAGATAAGTCTTTAGAAATACTAACACAGGTGAAATTGAATCATGTTCATCTTAGAAAAAAATTTTGCTAAATTTTGGGTGGTGGTGTGGTGATTTGTTAATCACCAGATGAGGGAGTTGATGGAGCGAGATAGAAAACAGAAATCTGTTTAAACTCGTGAAGTCACACGTCCATAAATAAATTAATAATGCTAACAATTTGTGCTGTATGTGTGCTAATTCAATCTAGTTTAAAGTTGCATTTTCACAGAACACGCGGGAAACTAACATGTGTGCTCATAAATGTGCATTATGTTGCATTTTCATGTATGTGGAAAATAATAAATTAATTTGTCTATTGTCATGTCATAACTAATAGCAGCTGTTTTTATATAATGGCATGTGCTTATTTTGCTTCCCTTGTCTATGTGGTGTCATTATATTCTCTATAGGTGCATAAAGAACCCTGCTGGATTCAATGAAGAATGGTAGATATAAAATGCTGCTTTATTTGTGCTTTACAGCTAGGTAATTTAGACTAACGGGTTAATTATTAGCAATGATGGGAGGCAACAGAACAAAATGTATTTCTTTCATTAATTATTCTTTGTGTTTGTTTATATAATAGTTTTACAAATGAAGCTTAGAGATGGCTGCAGAAAAATAGTACACTTTTAAAAGTGGCGCAGGAGAAGTGGCGCAGAAAATTGACGCTCTTTGAAAAGAGGCCTATTGATGAAAATGGCTCAAGTGAAAATAATTCTGAAAGGATGGAAAAAGACTCTGAGCTTTTATTTTGAAAGGTTTTGGAAAGAACTGCTAAAAAGATGACTCTTTGGAGAAATTTGCTAACGTTTGCTAACGTGCCACGGGAGTTCAGAGCGGACAGGCTCAAGGTTGAAAGGAAGAATCGTGCTTTCGCTACAAAATGTAGCAGCCTAAGGAAGAGCTGCCAAGATTTCTACATGAACAATGAACTAGTGAATTTGCCCGGGCATGTAAGAAGGAGGTGTCACAGTTTACTGTGGTACGAGGTGGCTCAGCCAATGGAGAACTAGAATTCGTCTGCTGGAATGTGAAAAATAGTTAGCTCAGCTTAATTTAGGGTATAAGAATGGGTTCAGAGAACATATAGTTGGCTTACGCTCGAGAAATTCTGGAGGACGTGTTATGCTGATGGACTTTACACGTGAGGAAAGGAGTTTTTTATTAATTACTTTATTACTAGGTGATGAGGGTAGAGACAGAGAGATAGTTAGGATTTTGGAAATGCTTAATTTTACTTATTCCTGCTAATGAATAATAATTCTTGATTTATGCTCTTTTTATTAATACTGAATAAATCTTTCTTTATGACATTTTCTAATGCTTGTTTAATAAAATACCAAAACCTAAGTTTTTCTAGATGTGTTTAAATAAACTTTCTAAAATGACAAGCTGGTCTTGATTATTGTGGATAGTTTGAACAACATATTTAGATCTTATCGCCTCATGATTCAGTCGCTCTATTGTTGATATGGGCCTAGTGTTGTAATGTAAGTTTGGTGGTAGTAGATAGTGTCATTTGTGCAAAATTTTAGTGAGAGCGCTGGATCACTCAGACGTGATGGTATTACCAATGAGGCCTGTATTAATTTCCAAAGGGCCCTAAGGGCTGCTGCAGATTTGTGGTGTAGACAGTTCTTAAACTCAACTCAGACAAATCAGATGTTGTGGTGCCAAATCAAATGTCATGGTGCCAGACAGACCTACTTCAATCTGAATCTGAGGTTGATGGATTGATACTATGTACCGCCCAAGCTACGGTTAGATCAGTGCAGCAGGAAAGGCACAATTTAAAAATTTATTAAATAAATAAAATAAAACAAATCTTGACTTCCAGTTTGAGATTAGGCGTGTAGAGGACCTGTTAAGATTACCTGGATTGTACTCCATTGCAGCTGCCCTAAAGATATGTCTAGGGACACCTGTGTACAAAGTTTAATATTGCTGCTTTTGTGTTCCTTGACTCTTTTTGACTTTAAATTTCACAAACACATAATTCCTTCTGCCCAATCCTATTTTTAACATTTAAATGTTGTTTTATATATTATTTTTTCTCCCTTAACCTGTTTAGGATTTTTTATGTTTTATATCTCAAATGTAATGTTGTTTGCAGATGCTGTAATACGTAATGCAATCTTTATCTCCACGAAAATCTTGTCACTTTGTGCCAAATCTACCAGGAGTAAACTCAAAAACTCCTCATTGGAACTTGCTTTACTTAAAAAGCACTAAAGTATTAATTCGGGGGACTTTATATATGAGGATTGTGAGATCCTCTATTATTATCGGAAGGGAGAACAGGGTGTAAAGTCCCCCCTTCTTATAATAATAGAGGATCTCACAGTCCTCATCTCTGCTCAGCGACTCTGGCACCAGCATGTGAATTGACTAGTCACATGCCAAAAGTATGTGTGCATGTGGAGGGTTTGTGTGGGGTGCTTTCAGGATATGAGAAGTGTGTTTATACATGTGGAGAGGATGCTTTCAGTCAGGCTGACTTCACAGGTTCAATAGTTATCTGACTCAATGGTGGGAAGCTGAGTCACTGATGTATATCAGGGGCACAGCTATCATTGGTGCAGTCAGTGTATTACACCAGGACCAAGAGGTGGAAGCGGGCTCACTGAAACACCTACTTGAGCTCCCAGGTGCAGCTATTAGGTCAACAGGAGCATTTTTGCTGGACTAAAGTGTGTTGTTGGCTCTGGCTATAGGAGTCAATCAGTCACTCTCAGGGACATGGACGAAGGAGGTTGACAAGTATACAATCTCACATCTGCTGAATGGCCAAGGAAAACCATTCAGCAGCAATGGACATACTCATGTTTGTAAGTGCAGAGCACGCCAATGTGCCTAGGATGCTTGCCAACAGTAGAAATCAATAAATGGCATGGACTGATAAATTCTGGATTGTGACTGTAAGAATTCAGAACAAAAGGGGAAAATTCAGGACATAAATGATGGAATAGAAGTTAATTTTACAGAAACATCTGAGAAAGTCAGGCAATAACATAACGTTATGTAAATCGACAGCCGGCTCAAGAACAAGTCAAAATAGGTTCAGAGTCTTTGGTTTGTAATATACAAGCAGCATTGTGCAACTCCATCATTCCTCCCAGGGTCTGCTTTCAGTGTAGGTTGGGCTGCCATAATCCAACCTCGACACAGTGATTCTATTCTAAGCTCAGCCTTCAAGAGAATGGGGCTGGGTTGAACATGCCAGGGCTGATTTTGATTTCTGGCCTGGCACTACTGATAAGGGAGTAGAATTGCCACATTTGTGTACACTGGCTATGCTTGTTTACAGTATGCTGTTCAACATACTGGATCTACATTTCAACATTCTATCACGTACTGTCAAAAATAATTTGGTAAATAATGCCCTCACCACATATGGTTAGCGTGAAACATGGAAAACACATGAATGGGAATCAAAAGCATTAGAGCCCGCACAAGTCCCAAAATCCCTTTTCAGTAACTACGAAACAAAAAAGGTGCAATTCCCTATACCCTCAAAGATTTAGGAAGCTAATCAATTAGCTTACCCAAGTGCAAACAGAGAGAATAGCCCAGCACACTTTAACACACAATATAACAATTTGAATAATCAGAAATGCAGAGTTATTTTAAAGACAAGTCGAAGGTGTGTTCCAGTTCATTCTTTATTTTTCATCTTAAAAACTTTTGAAACCGCCAACGCGTTTCGTCCCATCCAGGGACTTCTTCAGGGCTACAAAAGTGCACATAAAAAACTATTTTACAATTTGTACATATACATTTAAAAACAGAGTTCAAAACATCGACTTTCATAGTTATAAACTTATTTATCCTGGCAAAATTGACCTATTAATTTAAAAAAATCAGGTCCTTTTCAATTCAAGCTTACTTATTCATTATTTGTTAAATTTACATCAGAAAAAAACACGACCATATCAAGAGATTTACACATACATTAGAGGAGGGAGGAACAACTCCATGTATCGAAACTTGACATAGACCCTGCATTTTACTATAAAAACGCATACCTTGGATAAATATAGACAGAAGTCTGGTATGACAAGTCCTCATGTATTAGAATTGAGTAGTTCTGTAATAGAATAGTCAGCATTTTAATCAGTATACATTTTTTTAAAAGATGAAATACTTCATATCTTAAATTATATCAAACTAGTTATTAGTCACTTACTCCATTTAAGTCAGTTTGCACGCTTCCCCATAATTTAATATTCCAAGTAGTTTGGGAAAATGTCTGTTTTATCTTCTCTCTTTCTTTTTAAATGGGATAGTGTCCCAAATAGTCGAGATCCAGCATCGATAATCCTCGTCACGGTCAGGTAGCGTGTGTTTTTAAGATGAAAAATAAAGAATGAACAGGAACACAACATCGACTTGTCTTTAAAATAACTCTGCATTTATGATTATTCAAATTGGTATACTGTGTGTTAAAGTGTGCTGGGCGATTCTCTCTTTTAGCGTGAAACATGTTTAGCACTTGTGGATTTCTTGCACTCTTACATAGAGATCCTGTTGTTCTCTCACTCTCCCCCTTGGCTACACTCTTTTATATACTTTGTCTCAATTGATTTATTTCTCTGTACTGCCTTGTATATTGGATTTCCTCTCTTTACCTTTGTTTCTCTGCATCTTTGTCCAAGTAGGGACCCTTGCTTTTAGTCAGGGTGAGGTTGTTACACACTTCAGAAATCCCCTACTCACCCCCTTGGTAGCTTGGCAAGAGTATACAGGCTTACACCAAAGGTAATGTGTAAAGTATTTGTACCCAAGCATGCCTCAACACAGTGAAAACACCACGAATGGGCACCATGCCAGTTAAGAAAAATAAAGTATACTTCTCCAAACCAAACAAGATCAAAATGACAAAACTCCAACATACATGTACCAAGATATCTTTTAGTTTTGTTACTTCAAATAAAATGTACAGAAACAAGATAGCTCCACCTGGGGTTATTACAACATTGTCCAAAGCGTCCAAAGAAGGGGCGCTGACCGTGAGGTATGCAGGTTGGACACGGAGTCACACAGACCCCCAAACAACAGTACCTTGGAAACAAAGTCAAAAGACGATGCATGGCATTGTGGAGGTGAAGCATCGATATTGAGGCAAAGCTGGCCCCTTTCTGCCATGGGGGAGGCGAGGTGTCAAGTCAGTAAGGAGGCGAGGCATCGAATCCAGGACAGGGGGAGTTAGGTGGTGCCGACAATGAGGCATCAGTTCAGGTGGGGCAATATGACGTCGAAGAGTTTGTGAAGTCACCCTTGCCGTTTATCAGCTCTGTAATTATGTGATGCTACCACTGGCAGTGACAGCATCGGCTCAGGCTCTGGCGTCGGGAAGGCCAAGAACTGTAAGCATGGAAGGGCGTCATAGCTGTGGTTCAGGCGGATAGTGTGTTGTACACTTCACAAGTTCCTTGGTGCAGGAAGAGGCATCACTAGCGGCATCACTGATGGTGTTGCAGTTGTTCTTCTTGCTTTGCAGCACCAACCACACAAATCTCAGGGCCCAGGAACTGGAATTGGTGCCATTTGATATACAGGAGTCCACAGAGAAGTCCGGGTGCTGGTCAGTGGGTGCAGGTAAAGTCTTTGTGGCCCTGAGACTTCAGAACAGGAGGCACACACACACAATCTTTTGGAGATTTTTCTCCAAGCAGGTTCACAGCAAAATTTAAGTCTTTGTCCTCTCCTTGGCAGAAGCAGCAACGGCTGGCCAACCCAGCAAGGTACACACAGCAAAGGGACAGCACTTCTCCTTACAGCTCTCCAGCTCTTCTCCTTGGCAAAGGTTCATCTTGAGTCCAGAAGTGATTTAAATCTCTAGGGTTTAAGGTCCAATACTTCTACCGCCTTTTTCTCTTTGTTCTATTTGTGTCAAGGGTCTCTGTGTCCCGTCCAAACCAGTTCTATCCCCTCTAGTCCAGCTTCCTTACAGTAGGTGGAGACAGCATTGCGTAAAGGAGGCACAGCCTATTCAGGTGCCAGTGAAACCCCTCCCAGTACTCTGAATGCAGACCAGGTCTATTCAGCCCAGCTATGAGTCACCCAAGAAAGACAGGGCACACCTCAACCCCTCCTTGGGAATGTGTAGAGTGAATGCACATCCCCCGCTCCTGTCACTCCAGTACGAGATAGTGAAAACATAAACAGCCAGTGGCACACAGAATGGTAAAGCAGAAAAATGCCTACTTTCTAAAACCCACAATTTAAAACCCACCTCACCAAAAGGTATTTTAATAAATTCTGAGTTCAGATAGCCTTAACTCCATTTCTCTATCTTGTCCCAATCGGAAGTTATACATGTAAGATGTTACAGGGCAGCCCCAATGGTAGCCTTTGGGACAGACAACCTTTCAACAATGAAAAATGAAATACGAAGTATTTCACCATCAGAACATGTAATACACACCAGCACATGTTCTTCCTTTCACATATATGCACTCTGCCCATCAGGGTACCTTGGGCCTACCTGAGGGGTGCCTTACATGTAAGAAAAGGAAAGGCTAGGCCTGGTAAGCGGGTGTACCTGCCAGGTCAACATGACAGTTACAAACTGGGTGTGCAGGCACTACTATGGTAAGTCTGAGACACATTTTCATGGCTACTTATGTGGGTGGCACAACAAGTGCTGCAGGCCCACTCATAGCATTTGATTTACAGGCCTTGGCACATTCTGTGCACTGTAATAGGGACTTACCAGTAAATCAATTGTGCCAATCAGGGTCACTCAATCATAATTTTATTATCCACAGGGACCACTGGCACTTTGACACTGATAAGCAGTGACAAAGTGTCCAAAGCATCTAAGCCAACAAAAAACGAAATCCATCACACAGTCAAAAATGCACGAGGCACAGGCAAAAAGGTTTGAGGATAACCCTGCAAATAGGGCCAATTACATCATCTACTTTTGCTTATTCCTTTTGATTTCCTGTCATCTTCCTAGCCTGCCTTTTTTAAGTCTGTCTTGACAGCACTGCTGTCTGCAAAATATATTGCAACATATTCTATAAAACATACACAGAATGGAGTTTGACTCCACACAAAGAAACATTTCTGTCTTATCCCATGCTGCTGGCTATTTGGTGTATCATCCCGCATTGGCTCGTTGATGTATTACTGAATATAGCATGTTACAACGCATGCTTTTGCTTCGCGTTCTATTACAACGCGGTTGTTGCAATGACTGTGTTGTTAGAACGCGATACCTTTACATCGCAAGTCATTAGATCGACTTACTGTAAGGGGTGCCCTGGACTCAGGAATAGTATAATTTACTATTCCAACTCCTGCGTGTGCAACAGTTGGGAAGGTGTTGGAATAGTAAATTATACTATTCCTTAGGTTACAGCACCCCCCTACAGCAAGTCAATCTAATGACTTGCGATGTAAAGGTATTGCGTTCTAACAAGGTAGCCGTAATGACCACGTTGTAAGTGTAACGCGATGTAATGACAGCATTATAAACGCTGTTTCCGATTACTCCATCATCAAGGAAGTGCATTCACTGAATCCAAAAGGGACTATTTTACATCTGAACAGTACACTAAATTATTGGATATGTCACTTGTTTGTCACATCCAAGTTTTTATCACCAATATGCTTTCTATTCCCCTTTTATTCAATGCCTAGGCAAAGCCAATAGAACAAGCTATTGTTAAATTCATTGGCACATTAAAGACGAAACTATTATCTTTAGCAAAACATGCTTTATTTCTCTTCACATTACCATTATCTATTATTTGCCTGTAACTCTTTATACTGAGCTCGTCATGAGCACGGAAGAGGTTAAAAGCTAGGAAGACTGTTAATATAAAGTTACTGTGGTCTAATTGACAGAAGATAAAGATGTCCTAATTGTGTGTGTCTTACAAGGGGAGATAGCATTATCTTCCCCCTGCTCCTACACAATATATAATTGACTACATGTCATAGGATACACGCTAATTAGCCCTATTGGTAAGGTTTGGTAGTCCTTATTGGAGTAAATCACCATCACAACAATCTCTTATTATTTTATTACATTTTATATTGTTGAACAGTCATGTAATACCTTTAAAAAATGTATTGAAATTATGTCTTATTTGATGTAATGTGGTCATCTGTACAATACTGCTTTTAGTAATAGTTTGTAATTACTTTTTAAGTACTTTTATGTATTTTTGTATGCAAAAAAAAGTTAATAATGATAGATTGATTGATTGATTGATCTGGCATGTGCACTCACTTGCCAGGTCCCCACCTTCCCTTTTCTTATATGTAACACACCTCTCAGGTAGGCCCAAGTACCCCCATGGGGAGGGTAGAGTGTATGTAAAAGGTAGGACATGTGCTAGTGTATTTTAGATGTCCTGATTGTGAAATACTGCCAATTTTGTATTTTGTTATTGAAAGGCTATCTGTTCCATCGGCTAACATGGGAGTTGCTTTCTAACATCTTACAAGTATAACTTTCCTTTGGGACAAGATGGAGAAACAAAGTTTAGGTTCTCTGGACACAGAATTTAATTACACATCTTTTTAGGAAGATGTTTTTTAAACTGTGTGTTTGAAAATGCCACTTTTAAAAGGTAGGCGTTTTTTCGTTTAACAAGCCTGGGTTCCTCTTCTGTTTGTGTATTGCCTTGTCTGGATTTGGAGTGACAGGTGTGTGGAGATGTGCATTCACTGAAGACAGTCCTAAAGGGGGGGCGGTTGAGGTGTGTCCAGCTTTTCCTGGGTGACTCATAGTTGGGCTGGATATACCTGGACTGCATTTAGAGTGGTGGGTGGAGTTTCACTTGCACCTGAATGGGCTGTGTCTCCTTTACACAATGCCGTCTCCACCTCCTGTGGTCATGCTGCACCAAAGAAGACAGAACTGGTTTAGACTGGGCCCAGAGGCCCTTGCCACAAAGAGAACAAAGAGAAAATGGGCTATATGTATTGGACCTTAAACCCCAGAGAATTGGATCACTTCTGGACTCAAGATGGACCTCTGCCAAGGAGAAGAGCTGGAAAGCTGTAAGGAGGAAGACTGCCCCTTTGCTGTCTGTACTTTGCTGGGTTGGCCTGAAGTTGCTGTTTCTTCCAGCGACAGGATAAAGAATGGAACTTTAATGTGAAGCTGCTTGAAGAAGAATCGTCAAGGGCCTGCGTGTGCTGGCCTCCTGTTATGAAGTCTCAGGGGCCACAAAGACTTCACCTGCAACCCACTGACCAGCACCTCAACTCCTCTGTGAACTCTTGTATTCTATAGGGCACCCATTCTAGTTCCTGGGCCCTGAAAATTGTGTGGTTGGTGCTGCAAAGCAAGAAAAACAACTCCGACACTGTGAATTAGAGACTCCCATGTGAAACAGAAACCATTAATGAACATCTACTAAAAATACAATCTCTCATTGAAAGTGCCACCAATTATGAAACATTCTCCATGTTAAAGATTTACAGTGAACAGTGAGATTTCTATGGAAAACTTATAAACAGATTTATTAGAAACTCACGTAACATAGAGTAAGCACTGAAGTTGTTACACCATGTTGTGTGAGATTGAGAGCGCAGGAAAGCACCATTTCTGTTAAGATATGGTGATGCCCTGCTTTCTAGTAGAACAGCACACTATTTGGTAAAAGATGGTGCTATCCTGCTTTTTCTGTATCACTGGCGTGCAAGGACACAGGTGTTTGCAACAAATCTAGAAAAAGGTTTCTACTGGAAGGGTACCTTTCCAGTGCAATATACTATGTGAAGACAAACCTTAAAACGTTTCCTACTTTGCATGTGTTCTGTACAGTTCAGCACACATGCACAATTGGGGAACAAATCTCCCTTTTAACACCTGCCTCAAGGAGGCTTTATTTTTTAGTGCAGAACCCTGCGTTTACCATTGTTAGTAGAATGGAATTGTGTAAAAACCATGGGTGGTTGCATGGGAACACACATGTACCACCATATGGTGCTTTGTTTGACCCATTACTTTGACACTTTTCATTGCAAAATCGGTTTTGTATTGGACCGTAAACCCAAACTAAACAATTTACAATGTTTTGCACGCAAACCCAGTGCCAATGTTAATAAATCTGACCCATATTTTTTTGCTGGCAGCTACAGTTGGTGAGTCAAAGGACTATTACAAATCGTGAAATTTATACACATTTACTCCAGGGAGGAATGTATTCTACCCTTTCCAATGACTAATTTGTTGATTTGTTAAATACATATGAGTGCATTGGTGGGTTTTGGCGTGCCCGTGCTCTGGCAAGAATATCAGGCTGCCTTTAGGCAAACACTGAAAGAAAGCAGTAACCCTCTAAGCAGTGAATATTTAACAAGCACGCCCAAAGAAGGCATTTATTCCTTATAAATAATCATGTTTCAGGCCCTGCACCCTATACTAATTAATTTCTAGTTGGCATATGAGCCCACACATAGTGCAGCAAAGTATATTTACAAATGTAGGGATTAATTTGGAAACACTGTTGATCTCTTGGGTTCTTTTCAGTTAGGGACGAAAGGCCTCCATAAAAGATACAATTAAGGACAATGGAAGGTAGTCACCCTAGTGGCTTCTGCAAAAAAGAGAGGAATCATCATTGAGCTTAAATTGATTGACAGAGAGGCTGACTTTGACGGCCAGTAAAAGTAAAAGTACATGAAGGTACTTTCAGAGAGATTCAAATAAAATAAAGTAATTATTTGAAGGAGCACTTTAGGAAGGGCAAGGGTCAGACTGGCCAATAGGGCAATCAGGCAGTTCAGGTCAGTAAGTGGACTGTTATTTTGTTATTTACGGCCTGTTTTATAGTTTGCTAGACAGGATTTTGCTGGTATTTCCCTAAAATTAAAATACACATTTCCTGCAGAAAGCTCAAATCTAAGCAGTCTTCCATACATTACAATACACTAACAGCATCTCTTCATGTTGAAAACTGCCAAGTTTGCTTGTTTAGCTTTCTAATTCACTACTGGAGGCTTCATTCAAATTTAGGTTTCACCTGCACAGCGCTTGTGCTGTGCTTGTGAAATCTTATGTATTACATGTATCTTAAAAGGGGCTTACATCCCACCCCCTGCCACTTACTTTTTCTCAGTTTCTATTGGCTGTAGCTCACTGCTTCCTGTGTCCTTGTGTTGTTCCTCTCGTGCGCTTCTCTTTTCAGGGGCCGTAGCACTGTTGCCATCCACATTTCTGGAACTACTTTTTAATGGGTTTTACCTGCCAATCATGCATTTAGAGCATCCATTTACAGCGTCTGGCTGCACGCACTTCAAGCTCTCAATGTGCCCCTGTCTGATATGAACTGCATGTGCCTCATTAGTTTCTTCTCTTATTATTAGCTTTGTCGTGTTGACAGCCTGATTTTAATATGGTCGCCTCTCAGGACATTGCCTTTTTGGGTCAAGCCCAGGCAGTGCATGTATCCTCAATATGGGCTTTAAGTATGTCCATCTACGTCATTCATTCTTTGGTGGGCTTGTCTTAAATGCTTACATTTTATTGGTGCCTTTTATGTAAATGTCCCTCGTTTAACCTCCTTTCGGTGCTTGGTTCCCTCCAGGATATTTCTATAAGTGGACCTTTTTGCTCGCCATCGCACTGCATTCATGCTTTCTCCTGTAGAAGCATCTGACGGCCCTTTCTGTCACTGCCTGTCTGAGCATCGCGGCCTGAGTGTTCCTTTTGGTTGTTCATAGCAATGTGTTCATACAACACCAGTCAAAACACAGTGTTTAGAAAGCCACAGAAGGTTTTGTTTGTTCTTGTTAATGGTGGCATCTGCACACTGGGACTTATTCTCCTCACTGCTATCTCTGCTCTGGAAATATGTGTTAGGGTCGTCAACACAAAGAAGCAGAAGGGGGACAGTCAGCAGATTACATAATTTTCACCCACAGACAGTACGCTGCACAAAACTGCACTTATATCAAGTGCTTTTATGTTGTTACATGTTAGAAATGGGGGTCTCTAGTTGGCAGTAGTTTGCAACATTGTCCAAGTAGGGACCCTTCTTCCTAGTCAGGGTATGGGGGATATACTTCTAAAATAACCCTTGCTAACCCCCTTGGTAGCTTGGCATGAGCAAACAGGTATATCTCAGAGGCAGTGTGTAAAGCATTTGTGAACACGTACAGTAAAACAGTGAAAACAATACAAATGGACACCACACCAGTTTAGAAAAATAAGTAATCTTTATCTAAACCAAACAAGACCTAAACGACAGAAACCCACAATACGGTAATATAAATATGATTTTCAAATGGTAGATATAGTTCTGTTCAAAGCAAATTGCAAATGCAACACGTTTCACACAAAGTACCTTGGATGCGCCATGCACACAAACAAAAAGGGTTGCAGGAAAGGTGATGCATCAGTTCTTTACTTGCAAGGAAGGTGATGCGTTGGTTCCTTGCTTTGGGGGGGTGATGCGTCGGTTCCTTACTGCTGCGCAGGGGCGGTGATGAGTCGGTTTCTTACTGTGTGTGGAGGTGATGCATTGATTTTTTACTGCATCCCCCAATGATGAGATATACCTGGTGCCTCGATGCAATGCGTGATGATCTAGGATGATGTGTGGGTTCCTGCAGCTGCACAGCAGGGCTTGTGTCAGAATTAAGTGCGGTGATCTCGGACTTCAGAGATCGGTGCACCCGATGCGGCGTGCAGCAATTTCTCAAGCCGTGGACAGGCACTGTGTTGGTTTCTTTGTTGATGCATCGGATACAGGTACAGATGCATTGTACTTCTCATTGTTGCGTTGCTTTTCCACCCTTGACCCTGTTCTAGGTCGGTCCCTCCCGATGCCGCACAGCTCCAGTTGCCTGTGCCCTTGTCCCTGACCCCCCAGTAGGTATCCGTTCTACCGCTGCACCACTGTTGTACTTTGTTGTTGTGTTTTGTTATTATTTTTTGTGACTCTGCCCCACTGCTGCTTTATTGTTCTGCACTCTGCCTTAGTTTCTATATTTGTATTGTACTACTTGTTTTCGTTCCGCCCGTTTTTCCCGCCGTCCAGACCTCCTTCCACCTTCCCCACCCGCTCCGTCCCCTGCAGCCCTGCCCCCTCACTCGCCCATTCGTCTTTGCTCCCCACCTCCCAGCTGCTCCTCCCTCCCATCTCCCCTTATTGTGACGGCCGCTCCGAGGTGAAGAGAGCGACCCTTGACCCTGTTCTAGGCAGGTCGCTCCCCACCACGCACAGCTCCACTTGCCTGTACCTGTGTCTCTGATCCCGCTGCTGCCGCTGTTGCCACGAGTTCAAGACCCCCAGTAGGTATCCGTTCTACCGCTGCACCACTGTTGTTCTTTGTTGTTGTGTTTTGTTATCATATTTTGTGACTCTGTCCCACTGCTGCTTTATTGTTCTGCACTCTGTCTTAGATTCTCTATTTGTATTGTACTACTTGTTTCCGTTCCGCCCATTTTTCCCGCCGTCCAGACCATCTTCCACCTTCCCTGCCGCTCTGTCCTCTGCGGCCCGACCCCCTCGCTCGCCCATTCGTCTTCGCTCCCCACCTCCCAGCTGCTCCTCCCTCCCACCTCCCCTTATTATGGTGGCTGATGCATGTCTGCACCGCTGGTGCGCCAATGGTGTGCCAAAGGCAGGCACGTCTGCGCCTTTCCGTGCCTGGACTGCACCAGACCACCTGGCCCTTACAACACCCGATGCCGCTACGATGCCCATTTCCTCCACGCTCTCAACATGGACCGCTCATCCACCTGCTTCCAGGCTACCACGAAGCGTACCCATGGACCCTTCTCCTGCCGGAACTGCAGCTTCATTGGCATCCAAGCCACCGACACACCCATCGAACTCTGGGACCTACTCGAATCTTCCTCACTGGACGTCGCCTTCCTGACAGAGACCTGGATGAACCCTTCCTCTGCACCCGACATCACCATTGCCATCCCAGACGGCTACAAAATCACCCGCAGGGACCACACCAATGGAGTTGGAGGAGAAATCCCCATTGTAGGAGAGTAGGATCTGCTTACTATGGCCACCCCCACTTTTTGCTGGTGTTTCATTGTTTCTCGACTTTAGTCTGGCTGAGGCCCTGCTATCCAGGACCCCAGCCTAGCTGATTCCTCTCTACAAATTATTGCATGTACTTTAGATACACTCCAGATTGATTACTGGGGCACTCTTGTGAGTCCCTAGTATGGTACCTTAGGTACTAAGGGCATAGGTACCCCAGAGGCCTACCAGGGGCTGCAGCATGTATTATGCCACCTCTGGGAAGCCTCCCAAATGGCACCACAGGACTGCTACTGCGGTCTGGATAAGGTTGTGGATGCACCCATTACTAAGATATAGGTTACCTATATCTACATTTAATCACTGACACATAAAAGCCTATCAGTCACTCCTCTGGCAAGCCTTATCAATCCTGAAGGCAGAGTGCTTGGTTTTGTGTGAGAGGGTGCCCATGCATGAGCAGGACCTCTCTGCAGCTTTCGGAATCTATTCTCTGAAGCTGTTCTGTGATGCAGTCAGACCATATACTCTTAAGTGCATTATAACCTCACGGTAAATGCTAACTTTGGAATGGCTGCATGGAAACATGTTGTGTCTGGTGTCAAACACTTTGGAATCCTACCGCCCACCAGTCCTGGTACACACTGGTCTGACCGCTAATAGTTTAAAGAACCCTAGCATCACAAAATGGATGCTGCAGCCACAGACACGGGTCTGACCTCCTGCTGCTGGACAAAACCCTGGCAGGGGAGGCCTGGACAATAGTTTCCTGTCACAGGGAGGTGTAACCACCTCCCAGACAGGCTTTAGTGTATTGAGGCTGGGTGGGGGTACTCAGAAAGTGCTTTTCAGACAGTGCTTGGGGCCCACTTGGTGTCCCTGTGCATGCCCCAGTTCAAACCGGTTGCAGGGACACTCAGCCCCTGCTCTGGTGCAAAAACTGGACAAAGGGAAAGGGATGTAACCACCCCTATTCCCAGACCCTCCCATAGGTGGGTCCCCAGAGTATGTCCAACCCCTTTCTTGAGTATAAGTAAGGGACCCCTGGCAACAGGACTTTAGATTATACCTGGATGAAACTCTGAAGCTGAATCCTGGAACTTTGACACACTACTAACGACTAGAGGACTAAAGAATCTCCCTTGGGGTCAAGGAGTGACTCCCCTGTTCAAACAGGCACCAAAGAAGCATCTTGCGGGTTTGCATTTCGGAAGCTCCTGCTGGACTTCAAAGTATTTGTGACACATGACATGGACTTCCAGACTTCTCAGAGGCCAACACGAGATCCCAGCAAAGCTGAGACCTGCAGCCCTCACGAGTGACGTGGGACTGGAACTCGTGGACACTGTGCACATTTGCTAGTGCATCAACTTCCCGAGCTTTCCGGAAGTTGTGCATTTGGGCTACCTGTAGTCCAAGCCCCGAGCACCATCAAAGATTGTGGGCCTACACTCCACGAGTGTTCTTTGAGCCTGCTTCCAGGGTTTCTGCTTAAGGCCACTTCGTGATCCCTGGTCCGTCGACTGGTGGGTCCTCACGAAGGTATCTCTTATTTTCCTTTGGCTTCCCTCGTTGCTCCAGACTTTCCCTGACTCCCCACTGTGTGGCAAGTCCCTCAAGCCCTGCTGGTCTGCACCAAAGCCAATCTCTACTTTCTGCATGGCTTGCTGTTGCCAAGGCTTGTTGGGTCCAATCCGGAAACCTATACCGCAGCACTCGACATCCTTTGTGGGACAGCTCGAATCCAGATCCTGGTTGTCGTTGACTCCTCCTGGTCCTCGTGGCTGAAGAGTCAAGCTTCACCTTCTTCACCAGCAAGCACCTGACATGGTTGGGCATCCGCTCATCGCCTTCCTGATCACTGGCAAGTGACCCAGACTCTGTCACCTCTGCTTTCAGGTTCTTCTCATCCTTGAAACAGGCTTGAATCCACCCGGACACTTTCTACTTGGACGCCAGCAGCACTTTGCAGGAGATTGCCTTTGAAAACGATGAAAAAACCCGACACCAAAAGACACCTATGCACCCGTCTTCCCTGGGTGAGGTAACTCGAGTACTTTGATGCTCCCGTGGGTATTGAATCTAGAACCTCCTAGTTCTAAAGGGGTTTGCTCAAAGTCCTCTTCTAAGTGTCCTTCATTTTTAAAGTTCCAACTGCGACTTTCCCCATTGAAGTTAATGGTGATTCACGGCTGTTTAGACACTGCACGCCTCCCCCGTGGGTCCCCTGTGATACTACCTTGGGTGGTTCCTGGTGGCCCCAGTGGTTCTACAGGCTCTAGGCCTTGTCTCAATGTCAGTCGTTGTTCTTATACTACTTTCCTAATATATGGTTTGGTACGCCCTAGGGCTCAACATATATTGTGGGAGTCCGCAGGCACAACCAACTCATCTGAATCGCCAAAAGGGCCTCCTTCAAGGAACGCATCGACAACAACGCACACAACATAAAAGAGCTCTCCAACACCGTGAAGAAACTCTCCAACTCCAAAGACATCCCGCCATTGCAAGACCTCTGTAACTCCCTAGCCACCTTCTTCCACTGTAACATGGCAGACATCCACAACAGCTTCAACACCCAGACCCCACCCGACATCCACCGGCACCTCAGAATCACTGCCCCCCAGCCACACTGATATTCTGCTCTCCTGGACCCACGTCAACGACGATGACACCATCAAAATCATGAGCACCATCCACTCAGGACGCATCCCAATCAGGATTCCACAGCAACCACATCACCGAAACCGCCTTCATCGCTGCCACCAACGGCATCAGAACCCTACTAGACAACGGCGAAACCGTGGCCCTCCTCCTCCTGGACCTGTTGGCTGCCTTCGATACCGTCTGCCACCACACCTTACTCACACACTTCCACAACGCAGGGATCTGCGACAAAGCCCTGGACTGGACCACCTCCTTCCTCACTGGCAGAACACAGAGTGTCCACCTCCCCCCTTTAGCTCGGAAGCCGCCAAATTCATCTGTGGCATACCCCAAGGATCCTCACTCAGCCCGATACTCTTTAACGTCTACATGGCACCGGCTGCCAACATCGTCCGATCGCACCACCTCAACATCATCTCATACGCCGAAAACACTCATCTGATCCTCTCCTCCACCAATGACCCCACCACCACCAAAACCAACCTGCATGAGGGAATGAAGGCCATTGCTGAATGAATGAAGATCTGCCTTCTGAAGCTGAACTCGAACAAGCCGAAGGTCCTCATCCTCGGATCCACCGCCTCCGCCTGGGATGATTCCTGGTGGCCGGCCACACTGGGAACTGCACCGAACACCCACCTACCATGCACGCAAAGTGCCCAAAGAATCTAGACCAGCAAAACCGAAGTTCTACACACAGCAAAATAAAAGGCCGTAAAGGCAAAAATACAGGGGAAACCCAAGCCAATAATGCCAGATCAACCATTACACATTTGGTTTCTACTGATAAGACCCTTCAAGACATAAGAGCTTAGCTTGTAAACAAACAGCTTTTCAATGCTTGCTCTCTTTAAAATGCTATTAGTGCTGTTAGTCTCGGCGTAGGCTTTACATCCTGTGCTTCTGGACACATCAGGGTAATCTTCTTGTGCCTTAAACAGAACATGAATGGGCCTTTGTGTGCTGTCACTGGTGCTCATTTATAGCCTTCAATACTTTCAGGCCGAGTTTGGCCCATACAAAACTGAGAAAGGGACCTAGGGCCAGATGTAGGTCGGTCGGTAACGGCCGAAAATCGGTATTTTCGGCCGTTACCGACCAGAAAATCAGATTTGGTATGTAGGGCCCAGAATTTTACAGATTCGGTAAATTTACCGATCGGTAAATTTACCGAATCTGTAAAATACCGAATCGGTATTTATACCTATTCGGTATTTTTGATATGTAGGTGGGACTCTTCTGAGTCCCACAACCCTTACCGATTCTGTATTTTACCATCAAATATATTTGATGGTAAAATACCGATTCAGGTGTGCATGCACATGTGTGCATGCACACCTGTGCCATATGACAGGCAGACCTGCCCTTAGGGCAGGTATGCCTGCCACATGGCCCCCGAATCTTTTTTGGGGGTGCTAGAGGGTGTCAAAGTGACACCCCCTGCACCCTTGTCAAAATCTGTATTTACCGATTCGGTAAATACCGACCGGTAATGCCCCATTCATTCCTATGGGCTTCAAAGCCCATAGGAATGAATGGGCCATTACCGGTCGGTATTTACCGAATCGGTAAATACAGATTTTTACCGATTCGGTAGCAGGAACATCTGGATGTTCCTACATCTCAACCCCTTAGATTTACCGATTTTTAATTACCGAATCGGTATGATTCGGTAATTAAAAATCGGTAAATCTATTTTACCTACATCGGGCCCCTAAAGCCTCTTTTTTTAAAAACCTGTGGCCAGATGTAGGAGCCCAAATACCGGTCGGTAACGGCTGATTTCGGCCGTTACCGACCGGTATTTAGGAATTGGCATGTAGGGGCCATTATTTTACAGAATCAGTAAATTTACCGAATCGGTAAATTTACCGATTCTGTAAAATACCGAATCGGTAATTTTACCGATTCGGTAAATCCAAATGTAGGTGACACTCCTGAGAGTGTCACAGGACCTTAAGAGTCGGTATTTTACCACACAATCCTATTGTGTGGTAAAATACCGAATCCAGGTGTGCATGCACATCTGTGCATGCACACTGTGCAATGTGACACACAGACATGCCCTAAGGGCATGTATGTGTGCCACATGTCACACATGCCTTTACTTCGGGTGCTAGAGGGTGTCAAAGTGACACCCCCTGCACCCTTGCAACATTAAGTATTTACCGATTCTGTAAATACAGAATCGGTATTTCCCATTGATTCCTATGGCCTTCAAAGCCCATAGGAATCAATGGGAAATACCGATTCTGTATTTACAGATTCGGTAAATACCGAATTTTACAGATTCGGTAATTCAGATTTTAAAATTACCTACATCTGCCCCTTTCCCATTTACAGACTCTTAAATACCGAATCGGTAAAATTCGGTATTTAAGAGTCTGTAAATGGGAATTACCTACATCTAGCCCTGTATTTATTATTTAGAATGTAATCATAACATCCAAACAGTAATACATGTACAGTACAGTAATTATATATCATACATACATCATTCCGTCCTGAAGAACAGAGAATCATTCAATGCAATCAGATCCTTCTCTAACATATATACGCCATTATTGCCATGAGTATATCATTCCTGTTCCGTTCACATCTCTCCCTAACTTCAATGAACATCTATGGTACTTCGTCTAAAGGAGCCCATTTGGATAAATAAGAAATGAGGGTCACGATCGTTCCAAGTGCATGTCCTAGGAGGGAGGGGCCTGCCACCCATACTAGTTTGGGTTACTGAGAACCACCCAGGGGATTGGTTAGCAGATATGTTTTCAATGGGTCCCATATGTCTTTAGGTATGGATGTAGGTGTGAGCAGTTCCGCATATTTTAATGTTTGTGCCTGCCAGAATAGTATATCTCAGAGCCAGTCCTTAAACTTAGGGGCCCTGCCCCATCCCCATCTGCAGGCTACTCTTCGCTTAGCTAGGAGAAATCCCAGTGCAGCATACCTCCTATGGGTTTTATCTATCTGTTGAGTGTACCCTATCAATGGGGATGCTGGCACTGGCATCATTATCATTTGCACCATTGCATCAAGAACCTTCTGCCAATCCTCACTGATGCTGCTACAGCTCCATGTCAGATATAAGAAATCCACACTCTCCCTTCCACATCTCTTACATCTATCATTATCTCTTATCCCAAATGTGTGCATCTTGACAGGTGTGCAATAAGTGCGATTGAGGAATTCAAAATGAATCATATGCAGATGACTGCTTGAAGTTATCTGCCCTGTTTGCATACACAGTATTCCCACTGCTTGTCAGTCAAGTCAGTCCCTAGTCCTATTCCCCACTGCACGTGTGCTGCAACTTGCCCAGATGTATGAGATTCTTGTCTGGTGCGATATAGTAGTGAGACAACGTGTGTAGGTTTCTCGGATTGTAATAGAGCATGCAGTGGGGGCAAGGCAGGGGCTTTGTGTGGAAAAGTGGGTGTGGCTGCCCAGTCACTTTGCCTTATCCTAACGTAAAGAAAGATATCCATAGGTGTGGGGTCTATATTGCTATAAAACTGCTCTAGTGTATGAAATTTTCCATCTGTATGTAAATCTCCTCAAGTTTGTATGTTGATCTTGTTAAGCATTTGTCTACAGGCTGATTCCCGAAGTACCAGTACCTATGGGTGATACGTTAGAGGCATCAGCGGGGAGTATATCAATGGAGCATTTAGTATTTCTGCTTTGCATCGCCAAGCTGCTATCTTACACGCCGATGTTGTAGGGTCTGCATCGCGCAGTTTAGGAGTAACAGTAAAAACTCCTGTTAGTGTGATTGGGTCCATGTATCCCTGTTGTACCGCCAAATGCGGCATGTAGGGGGGTGGGTGGAATCAGTGTGTTGCATAATGTGCTTGAGCACAAATATAGTATAGCTCTAGATTCCGAACCTTGAAGCCTCCCTGCGAGAAAGGCCTGTTGAGCTCATCCCATTTCAACTGTGGTTTCTAACCTCCCCATACTAAGCAAATTATTTGTGTCTTTTGAGCCACGAAAAAATGCATACCAGGATTGTGTGGTATATTTATGAATAAGTACAACAACTTGGGGAGTATTACCATCTTAATGAAAGACATTCTTCCCACCATTGACAGTGGTAGAGATATCCATTGTGTAATGGACTCAGTTATTGATGTTAGCGCCATGCCATAATTGAAATCAGCGCAATCCCTAGCAATTTTAATTCCCAGGTACTTTACTTCTGACAGGCACAACTCTATGGGATAGAAAATAAGATGGGCTTAGTGGCGTCTTTTAGTGGGAGAATTTCTGGATTTTCACAATTAATATGTATCCCTGAAATTTCGCCAAAGATAATAAATTCCCTCAGCAGGGGATTTAAATTGACGTGCGGGTTTCTGACATACAACGTGATGTCATCTGCATATAGAGAAATTAGGATATGTTGTGTGGGATAATAAGACTGGCTCCTGATGGTGTTGCTGTAATTTAGCTGCCAGGGGTTCAATAGACAATGCAAATAGGAGGGGGGAGGGGGGGGTAATGGGCAGATTTGGAGTGTGACTCTAGTGATTGATATAGGCGGTGAACTTACCCCATTAATTTGTACTCTTGCTTTGTGCAAATTATACAGTAGCTTTATCCATGAAAGGTAGTCGATTGGCATTCCCATTCGTTGCAAGATTCCTATGAGGTAATCCCACTCAACAGTCAAAAGCCTTTATGGCGTCAAGAAAGACAGCCACTGCCACCAACTAAGGGTCTATATGTATCTCCCAACCATGCCAAGGCTATATCCCCCAGATAGTTGTTCAGGTTTATCAGCTATTGCTGCTGTGCTGTGTACAATGCAGTGTAGCGTTTAGTGAATGCTCGAAGTATTTCATCTGTGCCTCTGTAGATGTCTCCAGTATGAGCCTAAATCTCCAGCACATAGTTGAAGAGTCAGGGTCTGCGAATTGCGTCTGCTAATGCCTTTGCAGGTCTTTCCCCTTCTCTGTATTTACGGGCTGTAAAGTAGTTCCCTCGGAATAGTCGCTCTCTATCCGCTGTCTCTTTATATTCAGTTAATTTATCCCATAGCCTTGCCTGCGTGTTCCCGCTTGGAGCATTTCCTATCTCTTGCTCTAGCTGTTTCAATTCCATTTCTAGCCTGTGTAATATGTTTTGTATGTCTCGAAGTATGCCTCTTCTTTTAGCTATGCAGAATCCTCAGCTTGTGACCTTGAAGGCCTCCGATACTGTAGCTACTTGTGTGACCATGCCAATGTTGCGCTGAAATAAAATCCAGTTATCACTTGTCGTAATTCCTCGTTAAACACTGTGTATAATCAGTCAGTGGCGTGAGTCTCCAATTCCTATTTTGCGCATTAGTGTCACATCAGAATATGTTTTAGCCAAGTTTTCAATTTTGGTGATCCACGGTTCCATCCTCCTATAGAGCAGCACATAGTCCAATCGGGACCATGTTGAGTGTACTACTGAATAGTGTGTACCCTCCTTCATATTATGATGAAAGTATCTTCAGTGGACTACTAGGCCGTTTTCCGTAATGATGCCCTGCATTTGACCTGGGACTTTGGTGTAGTGGTGTGGGAGAGGGTTAGACCTATCCAGCTGTGGCTCTAATTAAGTGTGGGCGCAAAATCCGTTCCGTTCGTGGAATTTGCGGATTTTTGGCAATTTCGCGGTCCGCAAATCCTGCGAATTTGCCCAAAAATCCGTAAATTCACAAGCTGGCGGATTTTTTTGCTTGGTCGCGCTTGAAAAATATAATATCGCGCGCGGCGTTGACTTACCGTGATTCTGTGTTCGGCGAGTTTTTTTCTCCGGGTTTGCGTGTGTTGCGCCATTTTGGATCTTGCTGCGTGATAGCGCAAGAGTTTTTCGACCGCGATTACGTCATCGCGGCTCACCATCTTGCACAGCGAGAGTTTGACAACGCGAGTACGTCATAAGGGCCCGCGATCACGCATCGCGGGAGTAAACAATGTCGAACACGTAGATGCGGCACTCAGCTGACTTCCGGCGGGAGATTTGAACAGCTCGCTTTCCCGAACTTGCAAAAATTGCAATTCTGCACAAGAAATCCACCGCAGGCAGCATAAACCTTCTGAAAATGATGATTTTGATCAGAATAACTCCTCAGATTGACATTTGGCTGCACTTTTTGGTGCAAGGAGTCTATTTTTGGGGTGGGTGGGAGGAAGGAAGTGCCCCAGAGTCTCTAACGTCCTGTTCCTGTCCAGCAGGCTCCTCCCAGTGCTTTGTCCATGTCCTGGTCACTTTTGATTTGGATCTGGGGTGCCTGTAAAGCTTCACTAGCCAGTAGGCCCAGGGGTAGTGAGTGGTGCATGGACCAAGTCTTTCTGTGGGGTGTCTTGAATTTAAACATCATTGAGGGCATGGATGGCATTGGATTGTGGTGATTTATGTGTGTTTTTCGACTTTTTGGGGTGTTGTTGGGGCCTGGCCGTGTGGGTGGGGGCCATTTTGAGGCCTGGTCCAGGCAGGGCCTGGCCATGTGGTGGGGGTCAAGGGGCCATTTTGAGGCCAGGCAGTGTGCTCAGGCCTGCATCCAGTTTGCCTTGCTTTCAACCATTATGCCCAGGGGTACTCAGTGGTCCATGGACCAAGTCTTTCTGTGCGGTGTCTTGAATTAAACATCATTGAGGGCATGGATGGCATTGGATTGTGGTGATTTTTGTGTGTTTTTCGACTTTTTGGTGTGTTTTTGGGCTTGGCCATGTGAGTGGGGGCCATTTTGAGGCCTGGTCCAGGCAGGGCCTGGCCATGTGGTGGGGGTCAAGGGGCCATTTTGAGGCCAGGCAGTGTGCTCAGGCCTGCACCCAGTTTGCCTTGCTTTCAACCATTATGCCCAGGGGTACTCAGTGGTCCATGAACCTAGTCTTTCTGTTGGGTGTCTTGAATTTAAACATCATTGAGGGCATGGATGGCATTGGATTGTGGTGATTTTTGTGTGTTTTTCGACTTTTCGGTTGCTGTTGGGGCCTGACCATGTGGGTGGGGGCCATTTTAAGGCCTGGTCCAGGCAGTGCCTGGCCATGTGGTGGGGGTCAAGGGGCCATTTTGAAGCCAGGCAGTGTGCTCAGGCCTGCACCCAGTTTGCCTTGCTTTCAACCATTATGCCCAGGGGTACTCAGTGGTCCATGGACCTAGTCTTTCTGTTGGGTGTCTTGAATTTAAAAATCATTGAGGGCATGGATGGCATTGGATTGTGGTGATTTTTGTGTGTTTTTCGACTTTTTGGGTGCTGTTGGGGCATGACCATGTGGGTGGGGGCCATTTTGAGGCCTGGTCCAGGCAGGGCCTGGCCATGTGGTGGGGGTCAAGGGGCCATTTTGAAGCCAGGTTGTGTGCTCAGGCCTGTACCCAGTTTGCCTTGCTTTCAACCATTATGCCCAGGGGTACTCAGTGGTCCATGGACCTAGTCTTTCTGTGGGGTGTCTTGAATTTAAATATCATTGAGGGCATGGATGGCATTGGATTGTGGTGCTTTATGTGTGTTTTTCAACTTTTTTGGGGTGGTTAACTGATGTTCCTCTGGCTTCCTTTGCTTTAAGGTGCACAAGAGAACCACCTGCAGCGGTGTGTGCAGCACAACGTCACGTGCCGTCACATGTGGCCATAGACAACTCTGCAACTCATGCAACTGCGGCCTGCTGTTCTGACATCTGAAGAAGATGGGCCCAAAGAAAGGTGGCCGTAGCTCCTCTACAAAGAAAGTTGCCAGTGCCACTGCCAGTAAGAAGGAGCAGAAGAAGCACGTGGCACCACTTACCAAGGAGACTGGTGTGCCCACAGATACTTTTTTCAGGAAAAAAAAACAACGCCTGCAGTAGCGGGGTCCGCCGGGGACCAAGTTGGGAGCAGCACCTCCGCTTCATTAGGCCCAGTGCCACCACGCAAGGTTAGGTCCAAGCCCATGACTGCTGCAGAGGCAGCCACTGTCATTGCTCAATCACCATCAACCAGTGATGTAGGCTCATCGCAACAAAGTAGCACCCAATCAACGAAGGGTGTAACTCAGCTGACGAGTGTTTAACAACCACAGCCGCAACGACAACCACTGGTGCAACTAGTACAAGCGCAAGTACATGCACAAGGAGAGGCGCAAGTACATGCGCAAGGAAAGGCGCAAGTTCATGCGCAAAGAGAGGCGTAAGTGGAGGCGCAAGTAGAGGCGCAAGTAGAGGCGCAAGGAGACACGCATGGCGAGGCGCATGGAGAGGCGCAACTATAGGCGCATGGAGCGGCACAACTGCCCACAATGCTTGCTCCTCCAGAAGTAGGGGCACATCAGGAAATCGATATTCAAGCGGAGGTATCTTTCGAGGAAGCCACTCCTCCTGAAGATGATCCATTGTCTTCCAGATCCCCAGCAAGAAAAAGGTCAAGGAGGGCTACTACAAGTTCTTCTTCAAGCCCAATTCCTTCTGATGATCTTGATGTTGATTGGAACCCACCAATGGAGTCTGAGAGGGAGGCACGCCATGAGCCAACAAAAGTAGCTAAGCCTAAAAGGAAGGTTCCTGCAAGGCTTTCAAGTGGTGTATGCTGCTGATGAACAGTCTGACGATGACCCAGTCATCACAGTCATCACTCCAGCCCCAGCGGGCATGCAGCAAGACATTTTGACCCTATCCCGAAATGCTGCTGAGCGGGATGTGGGCGGCGTGGCACTGGTACCACCACCAACGCAGTTAACTACTACACCAACACGACCTACAGCTTCCATATTTTCTCGTCAGAACAAGGGCCGGCAGGGACCTCTATCCAGCTCGACCTCCATAACCTCAAGTAGTGGTGCTGTAAGTGCCCAACAGAGTCGAATTCAGCCACGCCCATCCTCCACTTCATATGGCATGGAAACTGAAAGTAGCACCTCCACCACCAGCAGACATTTCCAGTCCCCAGTGTGGGACTTCTTTAGTGTTAGCCAAAAGGTAGAAAACATGGTTGTTTGTTAAATTTGTAACCAAGTTGTTAGTCGGGGTAAGCTTGGTACCAACTATGGTACCGGAGGCCAGAGAGGTCATCTAAAAAGAAAACACACTATCATTTGGGAGGCGCACCTAGGGAAGATCCAGGGAGCCAAAAGTACAACAAATCCAAATGTATCCATTCATATTGCATCTGATGATGACGAGGGGCTGATCATGCAGGGGGAAGTGAAGAAGCGACAGACATTTTTTCTGGTACACCCAGTAGCCCTGGCAGCAGCACTGCAGTGGTAGGGCCCACACCCTCTACCCCTGCAGCATGTATCAGGCACACTAAGAGTCTGGGATAGACACCAATGCGAAAAAGTACATCAATGAGCCTCACTGGTTTGAAGAAGTATGCATCATCATCATCACGTAAAATGGTCCAGCCCACCATTAGAAGCTTGTTTAGGTCGGATGCGCCATTTGAACGCAACCACCCAATGGCACGTCTAAATAACGCAAAGCTGGCTAAAATGCTAGCGCTGGACCTTCTCCCTTTTTCTTTCATAGAAGAGGTGGGTTTTCTAGAATTTGTGGCAACAGTCTGCCCTAAATGGAAAGTTCCTAGCCGGTCCTATTTTGCCAGAGTTGCTGTTCCAGCACTACATCAAGATGTGCTGGAGGTGATTGGCACAGCTATGCAGAAGAGTGCTGTTCACACTATCCACCTGACAACAGACATGTGGACCAGTTGCCAAGCCCTTGATTACATGTGCATCACTCCACACTGGGTCTCTTTTGCAGGGGTTAAAGACAAGTTAAAAGCAGGTGTTGACACGGACACAGTTTTTCAAGCTACTCTGAAACATGCAACAGTAGCCATGTTTGCCATGGAGAAATCTCATATTGCACCTAACCTTTTGGAGGAGTTTGACAGGAAGGTCTATGAATGGCTGCATCCAAGAAATCGCATCATTGGTTATGTTTCCACGGATAATGGCGGTAATATAGTTAAGGCGATGCATCAAGGTGGCTATTTCAGAGTGCCGTGTTTGGCGCACAGTATTAACATTGTTGTGCAAGATTTCTTGAAAAAAGAAATCACAGTCAGCAAGTTACTGACCACCTGCCGAAGAATCTGCACACGTTTCAGCCATTCTTTTAAGGCCCGGTAGAAGCTGAGGAGCATGCAACATGAACGTAGACTGCCAGTCAAAGTACTCATCCAGGAGGTGGCAACACGTTGGAACTCAACCTTCTATATGCTTGAGCGTCTGTCTGAGCAGTGGGGGGTAATCAATGAGTATGTCTATGAACTAGGTTCTACTATGAAAGACATGAGGCTAAAGTTGGAGGAATGGAAGCTAGTTGCAAGCCTGACAGACATGCTTCGTCCTTTTGAGGTCTTCACGCGCGAAGTCAGCAGGGAGGACTGTTCTTTGGGCAAAGCTATCCCATTGTTGCGCATGCTAGAGCACAAACTGAAGGTGGTATCTTCAACGTTCCGAGATGATGCTGAAAAGCAAGACGCATATCAGTTGGCGGAGAGGTTACTAAGCCGCCTAGTTGCCAATGAAAGGCTTAAAAACATACATACAGAACAACATTACATTTGTGCCACTATTCTGGATCCACGGTGCAAAAAGGCCGTGGCCAGCAAAGCATTCATTCCTTTTGATGAAGCAGATGTCTCAAAGTACAAACATTGGCAAGCTCTGTCAGCCACTTGGTTCAAAAAGAGCGGCAGAAAATTGAAGGAGTCGGCAGAAGTACTACTGAATCAGCAGGCCATCCGGCGTCAAGTTCCACTTCTGAATCTGTGGCCGAAGGGAGTCACTTTCCCTCACAGCCGTTAATGACACCAGCAACCGTATCATCATCCTCACCTGCACCAAGCCCAGCCATAATATTGTCGGAAGCGGATTGGCTAACTCATCAAGGGTTTGCTCGTTCCAGTGATGCAAAGGCCACAGATGGTACGCAAAGTGGAGCAACCCTGGAGAACCTTGAGTCGATGGTGCAGGCCTATCTGGATGACCCAACAGAGGTCTTTGTTAATCAGAACCCATTGCTGTATTGATATGGGAAAAGGCCTGTATGGCGACTGATCACCAACCTGGCTGTAAATTATTTGTCTTGCCCACTCGCAAGTGTGTCTTCTGAACGTGTTTTCAGTGCTGCTGGTGCCAATTTAACTTCAAAAAGGACCCGCCTCTCACCCAAAAATGTAGAGAGGTTAACACTGATCAAGATGAATCAGCACTTCATACCAGCAGATTTCAAAATACGTGAATGCACGCAGGAAGAAGAGGACACCGACTTAGGTGACGGAAGTTCCTCTCTGTTAGCTGACCTACTCCCGTCTCAATTCATAGAGTTTGAGGATGAGCTCTACTTCCCTGACACTGAGGCCTGAAAATGACTTCCTTTTTTTTTCGTCCTTATTCACTTTTATTTGTGTGTGTCTTTCTTTGTTTTGCAACTTTTACCACAACAAAACTCTAATCACCTAATCACAACAAGTCCATCAGCAGCACTGTCTTCATCTTAGTTCCTTATTGATTTGAAGGTGCCGCAGTCTGCATTCCTGAGGTTCACAAGTTCACAACTCAATCATGCTCCTCTATCCTCCTCCTCCAGACTCCCCCTATCTATTTCCCTCAAGGCAGATGGCTGTATTACACAGAATAAAGAAACTTTGTCTTCGTAGACGAGTCCCCTCAAGTGGGACTGGAATTACTGACTACATGCTTGCTGATTGCTGACAGTTACTTCTGAAATTGACAGGAGAGGCTGCCCTGTGGGCCCTTACTTTCAGAAGAAGATGCGGACAAAAAGTGGAACAGGTAATGAATAATGAGAAGAAGATGGCATGCAGTGGACAGCAATGGCTGTCTGGCTCTGATGAAAGCAATTGCTGATTGTTTGTTTTGCATGAAATGAATCATATGTCTTCTGTTATTATTTAATATTTTACACACAAAATGTAACTCAAGTCTACTCTTGATTAAATAATATATCTTTTTTCTTTACAGTCACTCACTGGGATGGATGGATCATTAGCATCGGTTTACGGAAGAACTATAGCCAATTCGTGAGTGGCAAACAGGTAAACCAGTCTACAACAACTACTACAGCAGAACTACATGTCTGTCTAGTTGTGGTATGGAGTGGTCGAAGCAGTGTAGTGTTGTTATGCCAGGCAGATTCCAGACAGCAGTTCATGTAAAATTGGGGCTATGTGGCTTGCTGCATACAATTAGATATGCTTTGTCTGTCTGTGACAAAGATCCTAGGTATGCTACATCAGGTTGCTTCACTCAGAGGTGCCAGCCTCGACCGTCTGCATGGCCCTGCCACAAGCATGGGCCAAAAATCCGTTCCGCTCGCGAAATTTGCTGTTTTTCGGTGCGAAATTGCCGTAAATTAGCATATTCTTGAGCGTGACGGATTTTTGGCCCATGCTTGCGACAGGGCCATGCAGAGGGTTAAGGCAGGCACCACTGAGTGAAGCAACCTGATGTAGCATACCTAGGCTCTTTGACACAGACAGACAAAGCATATCTAGGGTTTAGGGTTCAGTGTGGTTCACATGGGTTTTTGGGTTTAATTCGGTAGGGTTTCTGCGGAGTCTAGGTCACAGGGCAGATGCAGACTTGTTCATAATGATGTTGGCAAGGTTTTACGGGGGTTTGGCGTTTTTTGGTTCTGAATTGGCCGAATTTTGGCCTCTTTTGGTGATTTGCGGGCACGTTTTTTTGCGTGAAAAGTAATCGTACACCTTCCAGTGCATCGATTTTGTTCTGCCTTGCTGAGAATCTTGGAAATCGCTGGAACAAGTGTCCTGGTAAGTTTCAAGAGGATCGAAGTAGTGGAAGTGCTCAAAACAGCAATTTCTTGTCAAGGCGCGATTTGCCATGTTTTGGGGATAGCAGTATTGCATGTTTTTGGGGGGCTGCTTGGGGGGGTTCTAGATTTTTGGGGGTGGGTTGAGGGGTCTGGGAGCACTGCTGGGAAGGTCTAATTTTGAATGCAAGTGGATTGAAGAAAATCCATGGTGGAAAAGGGGGGTTTGGGCCTAGTTGAAGACAGCGTTTTGGCACAATTTTAAGTTAGGCCTAGCAGTATTGAATGTTTTTGGGGGGCTGCTTGGGGATGTTCTACATTTTTGGGGGTGGGTTGTGGGGTCTGGAAGCACTGCTGGGAAGGTCTAATTTTGATTGCAAGTGGTTTGAAGAAAATCCATGGTGGACATTTTTTTTTTAGCAGTATTGCATGTTTTTGGGGGGCTACTTGGGGGTGTTCTAGATTTTTGGGGGTGGGTTGAGGGGTCTGGGAGCACTGCTGGGAAGGTATAATTTTGATTGCAAGTGGTTTGAAGAAAATCCATGGTGGAAAAGGGGGGTTTCGGCCTTGTTGCGGAGAGCATTTTGGCACGATTTTAAGTTAGGCCTAACAGTATTGCATGTTTTGGGGGGCTGTTTGGGGGGTTCTAGATGTTTGGGAGTGGGTTTATGGGTCTTGGAGCACTGCTGGGAAGGTCTAATTTTGATTGCAAGTGGTTTGAAGAAAATCCATGCTGGAAAAGGGGGGTTTGGGCCTAGTTGCAGAGAGCGTTTTGGCACGATTTAAACTGAGGCCTAGCAGTATTGCATGTTTTTGGGGGGCTGCTTGGGGGTGTTCTAGAGTTTTGGGGGTGGCTTGAGGGGTCTGGGAGCACTGCTGGGCAAGTCTAATTTTGATTGCAGGTGGTTTGAAGAAAATCCATGGTGGAAAAGTCTTTTTTTTAGCAGTATTGAATGTTTTTGGGGGGCTGTTTGGGGGTGTTCTAGATTTTTGGGGTGGGTTTATGGGTCTTGGAGCACTGCTGGGAAGTTCTAATTTTGATTGCAAGTGGTTTGAAGAAAATCCATGTTCGAAAAGGGGGGTTTGGGCCTAGTTGCAGAGAGCATTTTGGCACGATCTGCAAAAATCGCCCATACTTACTAATTACTATCCTTGAAAAGGAGACTCAGAGTACGCACTCTCGAAATGATGATTATATGTATTACTGTCACCTCTGAAACTGAAAGTGTTCTTTTTGCACTACACAGCGTACCTTATATTTTTTTCACCGTGGTGTTTTAATATCACTTCTTGTTTTTCCATCAACAATTACAGGCCGGCTTTTACCCTGTGCCATGGAACAAATGATTAACTCAGGCTTACCATTAGCGATCCTCAATTCCGCATCAGGCAGGCAGTGGACAGTGTGTCTGGTCACCAAGATTGATCAACGGAGCATCAGATGGAATGGAGGAGTACCGCGAATAAGAGGAATGGCTGGCTGCATGCAACTTCACAAATTCAACAGGACAACTACAACATACAATTACAGTATCCTCTTAACTTCTCCTTATCTTTTAAATGTTATTGTTGTGAACTTGAACTTCTACGAGTGTGACTCTGTGCGTTTGTTTGCTCTCTGCTTCAAATTCATCCCTCTAGCTATTTGATAAGTTTCTTTACTATTTTTAAAACTAATTTAATGTACTAATAACTATAAGTGTTTATTCTCTCAGAGGGCAGAGAGGCAAGTGAAATAGCGTAATTATAATTATTACTGCAACCCTGTACTGTCAAATTGTTTCTTCATAGTTACTAGTAAGTTGTAGTAAGTACTACTTTTCAGTAACCTAACCATCCATTTAGCAAAAAACTTCATGCATGCAATAGTGCACTTCCTTTATGTCCCTTAAAAGATTTATGGATATCTTCGAATCCAAAGATTTGTTTTTCTTCATTTGTTGTTTGTGCATGCTGTGTTTTTTTTCCTCTCTCCACAAAACTTTCCCAAAAAACCCCATTCCTATCCAATTTTCAAACCCTAACCCTCTTCCCTTGGGCTGTGTGGTTTTTCATTGAGGTGTAACTGAATGACAACAATAAATTCCACACACTTGCTGGGGAGGATAAGGTCAAAGCAACAGAAAAATAATTCTAATCAGAATTTCATGTGCGCCAACGTGGATTGATCATCAACAACAACCTCCTCCTACACGTGACGAATCGGATGCTTAATGCTTACGTTGCTTTGTCCTTTGCCTTAATACTATTTCTTATAGTAGCCATACTCCACGCAACTAGTACTTAGCTATCTTTTGAATACTTCAGCACTGCTTAGGCTACAATTTATGTACTGTTCTCTACCGTACTATCTATCATACTGTTTCTAATGCTACGCTCAGGCCACTCAATGTTTAATTTCCTTTTTTTTCATATGCTGCTACTGCCAGTGTGTACCACTACTACTACCAGCACAACGATGATATTTCAACAATCCAGGATTCAAATCAACACCCAACCTTAATCGCCATTTGCCATCCAGCCAGCCCTATGCCTAGCCCTATTCTCAGTGGAACAAAAGGGGTGGTGATGGACGGAGCATCTGAACCAATCAAACACTCACACCCAGTCAACAAATCTGGGTTTAATCCATCACTGTTCTTTAGCCCACTCTGCCATCCCAGTTCAGACATGGCCATATGCAAATCAGTCTGACCCTGTGCCTCATGGGAACAGTCCAGCACGAACTGCCAAGCCATGCCTTCCCTGGACCGGAAACAAGCTTCCTAGGACCGGTTTCTGGCATTTCAGCCGTCTGCAGCCAGGCTTGCTTGAATCCAGTGGCAAAGTGAGCAAGGGACTCACGTCTGAGCATACCCTGCCAACTTATGGTGAATAAAGCGGTACAAAAGGGGGTGGTGATGGACGAAGCATCTGAACCAATCAAACACTCACACCCAGTCAAAAGATCTGGGTTTAATCCATCACCGTTCTTTAGCCCACTCTGCCACCCCAGTTCAGATATGGTACCCATAATTGCCAGAGGAAGGGACTTGACTTGATATAATGCCAACTATACAATACATACACAATATATGCTGTGCTTGCAAAGTTAACTATTGTACTGTTAGTCAAGGGAGTATTTAAATTTTATGAACAATCACAACTTCTAGTATTTGGATTTCCTCAGCTTTGCTACTCTGGCACGGATATGCTGTTCAAAGTAACACTGTTCATCCGCTGAGCGTCTGCTTTAATACATACACCTCTGCTATCTATGAGGAAGAAGAAGATACCATCCAGGCTTCCAAAGTAAACGTCTATCATTCTTCTTAATATCTCAACTTGTACCAAGTTTACTTTTTCTCAACAACCAACTAACACCCTTTTCATTTTATTTGGTAAACCACCGTCTTGACTTGCATTTGAGTTTGACCAAAATGATATATTGCAATGCACACCACACATGCATTTTCTGATTCACCCACACAGGCAGTCATCTTTTCTTTCTCCTCCAACCATCCTTGCTTCAAGCAGCCATGCATCGGATTCCTTCCTATCAGCCACCTCTGCCTGCATTCAAAAACACGTATCATTCTTTACAGTCATAAATGTTACGACTCCCTCGTCCTTCCTTTCACCCTTCTTTTCCTTTTCGTTCTTCACATCCCTCAAGATCATCTGATATGACTTGCCTTCACGAAAAAAGGTTCCCAGCTGAGTTGAAGTCAAATAGAGGGGGCCATTGCTTACCCGAGAACTACCCCCGCTAATGCTATTACTAAGTCAAGGTTGACTGTCTTCGCCGTGATTGGCAAAAATGTAGTTCTAAATTAGTAACTGTTCTTAACAGTACAGTGTACTTGTACTAGTGTACTGTACATCATACACTCCGTTGCGAGCCTACTCTAAAATATCAATAAGTAAGGAGTATAATAACTTACCACCGTCCGCCGCTGCTGAGCCATCCTCCTCAGCTCCTCCTGGTGGCACTTGTGGCGCCGCTGCATCCGCCCCTGGAGTGGACCCCTCCGCGCTGCTGGCCCCGGCACTGGTGGTGGGTAGTGCCGCATCCGATGTTGTGACGCCTAGAAAAAACATGTCATATTTTTAGATGCCATACACCACCCCCTATTTCGTCTCGTAATGGAAGAGAAAATGTTAATACATATACAATTTTTAATTATTGGGACTGAAGAAAAGTCACGGTTTTGGGGAGGGTGATAACTTATATGCTTAGCCATAACATGCAACACTTTTTGGCACAACAGATGAATGCTTTCTTTTTAACGTGCAACATTTTTCTAATTACAGACAGAACCAACTACTCCTCATCACCACCAGGAGGACTTGAAGTTCAAACAAGGTGAGGGCTCCCGAGTCCCGCACAGTTACTTCTGACTGAGGTATGTGGAAAGTCGAACTGCACCTATCATCAACAATGTCCTTTTTTCTCTTGTCCATACTTCTGTATGTGTAGAATAGTCCCTGAAACACTAGCGGTATGGTATGTGCTACTATCAAATCAAAAATCCAACTACTAGCTTATTCTTGGTGGACATTGACATTTTGTTGTTGGAAATTGTCAATGCACTAACAGTAAGAAGACTGGAATACACAGCAAGGGCAACCCAGAGGACTGCACTCAGTGCCTCTAGAGCTATTGCTGGATCAGAGTTTTGTTTAACACCGCTTGCCGACTGGGCAAGCTTAGCTACCTACACAGACCGGCTCATAATAATAGTAAATAGTAGTAGCACAGAGAGTGATGGTAGAGAGGCAGGATAAGAATGTAGAAACAGTCTACAAGAAGATCAAAGACTATTTCGTAAAAAATAGAATTAGGAAACAGTTTGGAATGAATAGGAGCTGTAAAAGTTATATTAATTATTTATGTATTTTGTCCTCATTTGCCACCTAGGTTCTAAATGAGCAATCCATAGGTTTACAAGCATTGTGCTGCCTCAGTTATTTCAACTGGTGGGGACAGTAATGGAACGTAGACCTCATCCCTCAGCAACAAAGCTTCAACCACAATGATCACTGGAATAAAACCATAAGGGGGTCACTGGAGTACAACCAAGATACTGATGAGAGCATATAGACAAGGCTATGCCCAACAGTGGGATTAATGGCATAATCATTGGACCTGGGGGAAAAAAAAAAACAGGTCCCAATTCAGCAGATGCCAGAAAGATGTTTTGTCTGGATTCCCAGCTCTAGCCAAGTCCAACTTAGAGACCTGCAAGACCGATGCATACCAGTCTGTAGTAATGATGTCCACACTAGTAGGTAGTTCTCAAGTGGATTTATTGAGTAGTTGAATTAAGTCAATAATAAGTCCAGTTAGATATCATAAGGAGACCCCACCAGGAGCATCCATCTAGGTGCTCAGCCCATCTAACTGTCACTGTCTATGCAGAACACCAACATTCTGATAGCTGCTCCAAGGAACATTCCATTGGTGGTGGAAAGTCATTACATTGAGAATATGAGGATACTACATATCCCCCTTTCTTATACAGAAAGACAAAAGCAAGAAACCACAAAAGAGTTAGAGAAATAAAACAAGGAAAGTAAGCAAAGAAAGAAAGAAACAGCAAAAGGGAAATAACTTGTCACAAGTAAAGTAACAAGAAAATTAAAGAAAAGGAAATCCAGAAATAGGAATTGGAAGAATAGAATTAAATATACAAATCATCCTCCCATCTCACACAACGGCAGAAAGGAAAAGAAAAGAGAAGAAGAAAATAGAAAAACAACTCCAACGCACACCTACTGGCCAGGACAGGAATGAATGGAGAATGAAAAAGAATAGAAATTGTTAAGCACAGAAAAACAGAAGGAATAAACAGAAAAGAAAACGAGGAACAAATTGGGAGAACCTCATCAAAGCACTATTAACCATAAACAAGGTACAATTTAGTAATGCAATGGAAATAGTGCAAGAAAAGTTAATAATTTTACAATAAAACAGAAAATATTTAGCTAAATATGCTTGAAAACAGTTGAATAAATATAAAACTAAAGCTAAATATGATAATAAGACTTAATCTCTAAAGAAAATTTTGTGCATCATTTTAGAAACAGAACTTTTTGGCGTTGTACGAATAAAGACAAAACTGTGTGGGAAAACCACGTTGTGCACTTAATAAAATACTAAATAATTAGCAAAATGAGTAAACACTCGAAAAGAGATATGAGACTTTAAACTTTTCAAAAATCCTTCAAATTGGATCGAAAAGACAGAGTATGGGTGGGAACCCATGTCATAAAAAGGGAATTGTACCCTAAACAACTCCTAAACAGGAAGAGAAATCCAAGAATAAGTATGAGTAGGAACTCTATGCAATAACGTTAAGGGACGGTATTTCTATCATAACTAAATGCACCTACAAATTTGATGGGGTCCTTGTGAGGACAACTATTGTGGTGCTGTGAGAAACCAAAAAAAACTTTTACCCTTAGCAAAACACAGAAAAACAAATTTAATAAGAACTGTGTATCGACACTGAGTGTGCACTATTATGAAAACCAGACGTGCACAAATGCAAATACTAGCAAGGTCTGTAAGTATAAATGGAACCTTAAGGGACGAACAGGGACCTTTAGCATAAAACATAACTTGCTATTTCAAAATGACATAAAATAAATTGTAAGTACATGAGAGCGAGTAAATTATGTATGGCAAGCATGTGAGTTAGGCAAAATTGTATAGGCAACTAAAACAAGGCACATAAAGGAGGGACCAGTAAAGGAGGGTGCGCACCACCCAACACTGATAATAGACCAAGAAAAGGAGATCAGCTCCTATACATAACTACCCACATCATAAATGTGCCCATATAACACTAAAACATGACACTTCACCTAACTACCACATACTGAGGTAAATAAAATAGTAGTGAATTTTTTGTAATAGACACATCACCTACTAGAAAGTAATAAATCAACGCTAAAAGGATGCTATAATTGTGCATATGAAAACTAAGACATGTCTGTAATGTAACTGTAACACAAAGATGTAAATAAATAACATTGGCTTCGGTGAGCGATGTAAATAAATAACTTTGGCTCCGGTGAGCGATATCTCACCCGAGATTTTATGTATACTGTTCCTCTTCGACTCGACATGGACCTTGGTCACCCGAGATTCTATGTATACTGTTCCTCTTCGACTCGACATGGACCTTTATTCCATCCTCGTCGCCAAATTTATGTAATAACGAGGTAGACAAATGATCTTGATGTTTCCAAGTTATTTATTAGAGTTAGTTACAAGTTAGAGATATAATAGTAATGAGCCCCACCAGGAGTACCTTACCAGGCACTCAGCCCCAATCTAACTGACATTCACTACTCCCAACATTCCATATTGCATCACTGATGCAGGGTTCCACTGACACAGTACAGCACATGTCAGGTTAGGATATTACATATCCTCCCTTGTTACAAAATGAATAAAAAGGAATGTCCATAATTGATTAATAGGAAGGATAATATAACCCATCTAACAGGAAGAGCTGGGAGAATGAAGAAAAGAAAAGCATAAGTGAAGATAGAAGAATGCAGGTAGGGCGTGAAGAAAAAACAAAGAAAACTATACTTCAAAATTAAGGAATAATAAGGAACGTACAAACAATACTCATAAGAGAGAATGACACTCATCCTTCCTTCCAGAGGAAAACACAGAAAAAATAACGAGATAGAAAGAGAAAAAAACCCATCCATGACAGCTCTTTCTACACTTACTGGCCAGGAAAGATGCAGAAAACCATATCACCTCAGGAGAAGAACAAGTCGAGGGAGAAGAAAAGAACAGAATTTCCCTCAACAATATAAGAAGAAATAGAAGAACAACTGGGCTAAAGTGTAGAAATAAACCTAAATTGCCCATAGTAAACTGACCCAAGTATCAAGGTAAGAGAAATTGTGCACCCGCAGAGGGTAGAACAAATACCATGGGCAACCTCCGGAGAGGTACTGACTTGTGCATAGTTAGATAAAACACAAACTCACACCTAATACTAATAGGAGAAAAAAACAAAGACGGTGGTGAAAGTAACTTAACTATACAACAAGTAAAATTAAAGTGTACTGAACTAATGAGTCGACATCCAACAAACATTCCCTAAATACATGAGAGATTTGTGCACAAAATAAAATTATGTAGTACCTGTAAACTTATTTATCCCTACTGAGAGATTAAGAAAGTGTACTAGAAGAGACGGGACAAAGTCCACGCACACACCTCAAATGGAGGTCTTGTGGAATGCACATGAAAATAGGGAAGAATAATCCAAACATACCTCGTGGAGAGGAAAAACACACCTCACGGAGAGGTCAAAATAAACTTAGACATTGTGCAGTGTATGGAGGCAAAACTAGCCATTAAGACACCTTCAGCAACTTTGTTAATAATGGTCACTAGATGGCAGTGTAATATCAAAATTATAACTGAAGAGCTCTCCACATAAATACAACATTACCCTTCAAAATTATTTAAATGCACTTTTAAAGAAAACAATTCCGCAAGAGAACATAATTACAACTTTTAGTTGACATATCTAGTAGAAAACAAAAGCAGAATACGAAATGGATTTGAAGGTTAAATGAAACATTGCACTGTAGATTTATCCTATTTCACTGTAAACCCAAAACGTAAAACCAAAGGTATTAAGTGACAGTGGTGTTCAAATAAATCATAACACGGCTTCCTTAAAGTCAAGGGTGTGCCTGTCACCGAAAATATGAAGGCAGGAATTTTTTTTTTGAAATAAAATGGTATTCTTTTGATCGCAAAAAGAATTGTCTGTCATCTTGAAGAAAAACGAGTCTTCGAATGTTGATAAAGATCGCAGTAGTGTAGATAGATCCACAAAACCGAGGTCAATATAAGTGGAGAAACAGGAGTTGCAGGTACTGTGACAGTATACCCTTACCTTGCAGACGGACATTGCGAAGGATTTCTTTCTTTTAAAGACGCTGCCACAATAACAAGGAAAACAGCTGTCTGTCCGTACTTCCCTGTTGACTGACCTCGAATAAATTCAAATCTGAGGTGGGTCACACAAACGGCTGATAATAACTTGCATCGTGTATCTGAAGGACTGTCAGCGTTGACATGACAAGGATGGTGACTCGCTTCTTACGTAGCTCCGGGTGGCTCACGGAGCGTTGCTGCTCGCCAGCGTAAGCTGCGTCAGAACCTGCAAGCTGTGGAAGACGTCATCTGCTAGAATTTCTGGTTTCATGTGATGCGCACCGACCACCATACCCTCCTGCAGGGTTCGAATGCGTCATCACAACAAAGAAGCAATTGACGAGAAAAGAGCTCCTCACCAACTGAAAACGGACTCTCAGAAGCAGTTGGTCTCAATGGCATATGAAGGTAACTTTCTTTACTCGACGTTTTAACTGTCTGTAAATTTACTCAGAAGTATAAAAGCCTCAGAAAATTAACAAAATTCCTTTTTAAGTGACTTTGTGAGATAAATGAGAAGTTTTTTTGCAGGGATTAATTTCTTTTACAAGAATAGTGTCTCTTTGTAATTTTTAACGCTCATGAAGAATTAAATTATTTAATCACTGAATAATACGTTTTAACTGAAGCAGAATGTCTTTCCCAAAATATCTCTGTGCAGGTTTCATTATATTTATAGCAGATACCCAAAAGAAAGGAATAAAATTGTGCTTACTTTTGTTGAGTGTCCATGTGAGCCAAGTACAACACGCTTGGGCAGGGCTGTCCGATCTGTGGACACTGGTGGGGCTTCAAAGCGTGCTGATTTTCTCTTGGTGGCTCCATGGTTCTTGGTTCCTTAGTTGTGGCTTCTTGTTGAAATCTGCTTCAGCTTAAATTGCGCTAACAGCTCTTTAGACGTTGTGTAGAGGTTTCTTTAGTTACTTGTACCTTGAATTACCCGCGTCTTTTTTTTTTTTGTTTGCTGTAAAATTGCGCCAGTTGCTTTTTGAAGTAATGTAGAAGTTTCCTTAGTCACTTGTATGTTGAATTACGCGTAGATTCTTCTAGTCATCTACTAGAAGAAGGGGGTTCTTTTTTTTTTTTTCCCATCCTCGTCGCCAAGTATTTTGTAGTAATGATGTCCACACTAGTAGGTAGTTCTCAAGTGGATTTATTGAGTAGTTGAATTAAGTCAATAATAAGTCCAGTTAGATATCATAAGGAGACCCCACCAGGAGCATCCATCTAGGTGCTCAGCCCATCTAACTGTCACTGTCTATGCAGAACACCAACATTCTGATAGCTGCTCCAAGGAACATTCCATTGGTGGTGGAAAGTCATTACATTGAGAATATGAGGATACTACACAGTCATTAATAGAGGGAGGTATAGAGTCTTTCCATTTCCTGCATATCTCCCTCCTAGCGAGCAGAATAGAATAAAAGATTAACTTCCTCGCCGAAGAGGGAACCCCTTCCAAAAGTCCAAAAATTACTGAAGAGAGGTTCAAGACAATATTGGAGCCAACTGATACTGAAAGAGTCTTACTTATGGCATCCCAAAATCGGGACAAGTGAGGGCACTCGAAAAACATGTTAGTGTCTGAAGCGGCCTCCAGCCCGCATCTCGCGTAGGCCACCGTGTTTCCCTGGGTGAATTTAGAAAGCCGAAGTGGTGAGTAATAAGCTCGGTGAATGGTAAAAAGATGGTTCCTACGTAACCAAGCAGGTTTCGCAATGTCGCACATCATTCTACATGAGGAACTCCAAAGATCTTGCAAATTGGAGTTGGCGACAAGCGAAGACCAAAGCTTATCTGGCAATAAGAATACTCCATCCATTTCCTCCAAGATTAAATTATACCAGGATGAAATCTCATTTTTTGCGGGAAGTTTGTCAGCTAAGAGGGTTATAAGATAGCTAAACGCACCCAAGGGAAATTTGCCTCCTCGCGGAAGTTGAACAGAGTATGCACGAGACCAGCTGGAAATGTGCAAATATTTAAGCCTGGAAAAATTTGGGCCGATTTTATTACTTAAGCACTCCCAAGGAAGCAGGTCCCCATCGACGAATAGGTCTCCCCACTCCTTCAACCCAGCTTCTCTTATTGGTGCAGCAAGTGCATCCCCCAACCAGGCCGGGCTGTCTGGAAGATCCCACAGAGGTGTCCTACTTCCATACTACCCTATTTTAATAGCCTTAGATATCTGGGCCCAAATTCTTGCCATACCTCGTAAGATTTTCAGTTTAATTTTTTTTTAAACTTGAGATCTCCAAATTTAAAGAGAAAACCTGACTGGCTCACACCTTCTGCCTTCAACAACATTGAGTAAATAGACCCCACTCCATAGTCAACAGGGCTCTTTAATAACATCCTAGCATGCGATAGCTGAAAAGCCCAGGCATAAGTCTGAAGGTCCGGGGCAGCGAGCCCCCCCTTCTCCCTGCGCCTCCTGATTTTTTTCCAGGAAATTCTTGGAAGGTGTTTGTTCCAAATGAAGGTATTAATTTCGGACTGAAGTTTTTTAGTAGGACAAGGATAAAAAAATAAAGGGATAGTATTAAACAGGAAAGAAATCTTAGGCAAGATGGACATTTTGACAAGGTTGACCCTTCCCAATAAGGAAAGCGGAAGATGAGCCCAAGTTTGAAGCAGCTTACGACATTCTTTTGCCACCTTCGATAAATTGTTGGTTGCGATCTGATCAATATCCCCTACAATATCCAGGCCTAGATACGGCAACCCCTTTCCCGGCCGGATGCCGGAACTAAAAGAGCTCTGGTCAATATTCCAACTTACTGGGGCCAGCAGAAGAGGCCCCCTTTCTTCCGCCGGAGTCTGGGGTGTACTCTTCTTGCCCCTGGGAGGTGCTGAATGTGAACATGAAATAAACACAAACATGGATGATTGTTTTTTTGAAATATTTGATTTCTTTGACCACAATCTAAAATTATCTGAGGGAAACACATTACCAACAATTACACTACATGTATTGACCTATCTGATCTGGTCAACTAGGAGGATACTAGTATAGTATTGCTGGATTCGCAGACCGTCTACTTGGAAAGGTATGTAAATCACTAACTAAACCAACAACAAAAAGGTTCTACTACGACTGCCAGCACTCAGCAGTACGCGACGTGACAGACACAGTCCGTCATCATGATTGCAGACCACTAAACAATGTCCTACTACTAATAACAAGTCATAATATACTCAACCTATCAATCCACCACTATCTTTTCTTCTTAGTGGCAGCAGGAGTACAAAGGAAGGACTAGAATTGAGTCTCTAGTCTCTCTAGCATTACGCAGTTCTGTAAAGTACTACATTCATACATATTCAGGCCAAATGAGCACAAAGTTGCAAACGAGTAAGCATAGTAGCAACGCCACTGAGGAGGCGAGCACCTGCAATCGCAGAAGCTATTTAAACATTATTTCACCTGCAATGTAATCGAATCAGCAGCATTCTTGCTCTTATATTAGCAATATAACACAGAGCTGAAGAAAACAAAGTAGTTATTAAATAGCTACTCACCAAGGCCAGGGATCTCCACACCTAGCAGGTCAAGCAGGTCCAGCTCCCGGTCGAGGAGGTCAGCCCACCGGTGCGTCGCTTAGTGATAGGTGCGCCGGACCCCACACTCCATACGCATGGCCCGGCACACCTTATCCCACAGCTGGCGACTCTCCCGGAGGCCATACCCTTGACCGGGCCAGCCCCCTGCAACCACGGTCTTCGGGAGGTGGCGCAGAACATAAAATATAAGCGTGGCCACCTCCATCGTGCTGAAAACCTCCCTGGCCACTACATCCTCCCCCTCAATCGCCCGCAAGGGAGCCGGGTACGGGGTGTGGGACCCTTCCCCTTGCTCTTCCCGGCTCCCTTTGCCATGGTCCTGGACAGCTGAAAAAAAAAATAGGAAAGAATAGGGAAAAACTAAAGAAAAGAAAAGAGTTTAAAAAAGTAGCTTTAAAGTAACCAAAAGTAGAAAAAAAACCACAAAATATAGATGTAGAAAAAGAGAGGGATAGATAATGAGTAAAAAAGATCCAAAAAAGTTCAAAGAAACAAAGGATTGCAAATATTAGGGGAGGATTGAAAAAGCATGCCCAGAACCATAGCAATGAATGAAAAACAAGATGGCCGCGCTCATTGAGGACCGCGTGGGTAAGTTTGCGCGATATTTCCCCCGCGAGCATGCAAAAACACACGCGAAGCGGGCCGCAAATACGCAAAAAGCCCCGCGAACACGCCAAAAAAAATCCACAAATTTGCGGACAATGCGGAACGCGAATTCGTGTACCGCACAAATTCACGTACCGCGAATTCACGCATTTCGCCAATACTTAGCTCTAATGTCATATTAAAATCTCCCTCCAGATCACATACATGTATCCTACTTCCAGTATCTTTCTCCATAATGTGGTGAAGAAAGTAGAACCATCCGTGTTGGGTCCATCGCAGCTTACCAAAGTGACCAATGTGAGGCCTAGTCTACCCCACATTATACTATATCTGCCTAATTGATCTTGTGTGGATCCTGTTGGGACGTATGTGACTTGTTTTTTGATCAGTATTGCCATCCATCTAGAGCACAGGTACTCAAAGTACGGTCCGCGGGCCGCCAGCGGCCAGGCAAGCCTTCCTTGGCAGCCCGTGGACCTTACAGACATCGTACGTGAGTTCTTTTTATTTTTTTTTAAGTGTCAGCAAAGAACGCCGGTACTGCTCTGTGGGATCCCGGCGATTCCAGCCACAGTCAGAGTGGAGCTGCAGGGGTGCTAAGAAGAGGTGAACAAAGCCTCATTAACATGTACATGGTCTTTTAAAGACCTGTGAAGTACTGGGGTGCGGCTGTGTGTGTGCCCTAGAAGCTGTGTCGGGCTGACACACACACACACACGCGCGGGCAGGGGGGGTGGTGGGAGGACAGCGGGTGTAGTGCCAGCAGAGGACAGCAGGGAGTGAGAGTCCAGGTGAGGTGGGAGAGCAGCAGGTAGTGAGAGCCTGGGAGAGGTGGGAGGGCAGCAGGGAATGAGAGCCCGGTGAGGTAGGAGGGCAGCAGGGAGTGAGAACCCGGTGAAGTGGGAGGGCAGCAGGGAGTGAGAGCCCATGTGAGGTAGGAGGGCAGCACGGAGTGAGAGCCTGGTGAGGTGACGGAGGGCAGCAGGGAGTGAGATCCCGGTGAGGTGACAGAGGGCAGCAGGGAGTGAGAGCCCAGTGAGGTGACGGAGGGCAGCAGGGAGTGAGAGCCTGGGTGAGGTCGAAGGGCAGCAGGGAGTGAGAGCCCAGTGAGGTGGGAGGGCAGCAGGGAGTGAGAGCCCGGGTGAAGTGGGAGGGCAGCAGGGAGTGAGTATTTTTATTTAGCGTGCAGTAATCCACACATGCCCTCAAATCTCCGTTTGCTTTCGCGATACAAAATAAAGGAGAGGCAGCAGGAGAACGGGAAGACCTTATAAACCCAATCTCCAGGAAATGATCTAAGCACTCTTTCAAGTATTTAGTTTCAGGCACCGATAGTGCATATACTCGACAAGTTGGTATTGTAGCCCCATCTACCAGATCTATGCGACAGTCGTATTCTCTGTGCGGGGGTAAATGCTCTGCCATGATCTCACTAAATACATCACTGTATGCCTGATATTGTAGGGGCAAAATCAACTCCTTTTTGGCTGTCATCGCTACTCTGAATCAATCACTTGAGTATGTCTGTTTGGGACTATGTGATTCTGACATACTTCAACTAAGAATTGTAACTTCTTGGATTTCCACTGTATAGTGGGGTTATGACGACACAACCACGGCATTCCTAGTATCACTTTGTACTGCGGAGCCTCTATTATGTTCAGAGATATTTCTTCCCTATGCGGTCCGTTACCAACAGGGGCAGACAATACCACTACATCAGTCTGCTCAGTGATAAGGCCTGATTTCAAAGGTTTGCCATCTACCGCCCAGACCTCCTCAGGGGTGTCCGTGACAACTCTATGCAACGCAAGACTCGTTACCAAACCACTATCCACAAAAGCTTCCCGTGGCCCCCGAGTCTATCATAACCACTGACTTAAAAGTTGCTGTACTAGCTCTTGTACTACCTAGATTAGATTACGGAAGCACCACTCTCTCTGGTCTCCCTAAATACAGGCTTGCACCGCTGAGAGCAGCTCTGAATGCTGCTGCCAGGCTGATATTAGGTACCAAAAGAAACAGCCTCATCTCACCAACCTTGAAAGCACTACGAAGTGCGAGCACTCAACTTCTGAAACCCCAATCGTTCCGGAAGAAGAGAACAGGCTGTAGAGCTTTCTCAGGGATTGCTCCAAAGATTTTGAACTCTCTACCACCCCTAGTGCGTGGAATCACCTCCCTTACTGTATTCAAAAAGGAAGTAAAAAGTCTACTAATGAACAAATTCATATCCTAAATTTAAGTATGGGTTGTATTTGATTGTATGTCTTTTCATCACATCCCCCACAATTGTTGCTGATTAATGTTTTCTATGGATGTAGATCTGTTTTAGCTCTTTAATTTTTATATATCTACCTTTAATCGATCTAGGAATTTGATTGGCTGACATCATAATGTGTTATGTACGTTGTTCTGCAGATGCTATTGCTGGTCCTTTACCTTTTCTATGTATATACTGACATTTTGTGTGTGTTGACTACCTCTTCCACTGTTATTCTTCTATTGTAAAGTGCTCTGATACCCTTGTGGGTCACGTTCGCACTATATAAGACTTTATAAATAAATAAATAAATAAATAAGAGTCATAGGTAACACTATATGCGATTCGGTGTCCTGCAATACCATAATAGACAATGAAAGGAGTTTCCAAGTTTTAGCTTCCTCAACGCCTTCATTAGTTTCTGCTGGTATAGTGGATGACACTGCCAATTTTTTATTCCGAGACCAACCCCCAGTATTCTTTGGCTTAGAAGGACAATCTCGTGCATAATGGCCCTTCTTGACACAGTACATACACAGCCCTAACACTCTCCGACTTTCTCTTTAATCTCTAGATAACATGGCTCTAACTGCGCCTATTTCCATTGGCTTGCTCCCTGTCTCTGTGGGTGAACCTGTCTGATGAGACGGGGTATCTGACCTGTAATACCCTCTGTCCCACCTCCGCCTTCTCCTCCACGTTCAGCTAGCCTCCCATCTAACCGTAGGGCGAGACTGATCATATCTGCACAGGTGGTGGGTTGCGGATCGATTTGGGCTATAATGTTTTTCAACCCCTATTTTACACCCTGGTAATATAAAGACAACCGCTTCTCCTCAGGCCATGCAGTTTCTGCCACTAGTCTGTTGAAACAAAGTAGTAAGATATGTGACCAAATCGCTTTTCCCCTGTCTGAGTTCAAGCAGTTCCCTGTCTGCACTGAACGTGGTGGCCCTTCGGTCAAAAACCCTTTCAAACTCTGCCTTAAAAGCTGACCAATCAGATAATATTGCGTCGTTACCCCTCACTAAAGGAACTGCCCAATTAGCTGCTTCCCTTATCAAATAGGATATGGCAAAGGCTACCCTGGAATGATTAGTGGGAAAGGAAGCAGGTTTGCAAGAAAAATGCAACATAATTTGAGTCAAAAATATTTGTGTTTTAGAAGGATCCCCTGAGTAGCTTTCAGGACTAGCCAATGGTATGGCAGGAGGTACGGTGACCTGTATCTGTGGAGTGGCGGAGGAAGCATCCAACAGATTCCTAGCTAACTTTTCTACTTTGTCTCTCAAAGCGGCAGTTTCAGCTCTGGAAGACGCCAACTCCTATTGAACTAGTACTAAAGCTTGGAGGACATCCTCCATAGAAGTCATGACCCTCACAAAACTGAATCGGGTGGAGCAGAATTCTTGGGCGCGTAATTCTGTCAGGTTTGCTCCGCAGGATCCAGTTGTTGCAAATAAGGGTCCACCTCCTGATGTCACCAACACCCCGATATGTAAATACAGGGTGTTCGAATCATCAAGCGAGGGAAGGGAAAGGGAAGGGGACAGCAGGGAAAAAAGGACCTGAAACAACACAAATACAAGATTATAAAACAAGCAGGAATCAAATGGCTACACTCAGGTGATCTCACTATAGTCAGTAATACCTGTTGTGTGTTTATGCAAACCTCGTAAAGCATTTAGAATTCACCACACCCTCCTTCTCCCTGGACAAAACTGCAATCATATGAAAAACACATGTAATCTCAGGGTCAATCTTTCCGTGAATTATATCATATGTAATGGGTTTGCCACATATTCACATACCATAGTAATAGTACATTTATCATGAAAAGACATCCATGTTAATACTACAATAAGGGAACCTCTCTGAATAATCTGGTATGAATCCTTATCGAGCAAAGGTTATTCCACTTGTCATAACAAAAGTACTTACAAATGTAAAAAGCAAAGTATTCAGGAAAAACACGACAGCCTGTGGTTTTCCTCACCACTATGCTGTACAGTCTATAACAACTTGTGCAAAGAAAATAAGTCAGGTAATAGTTATTTTCCAAAGAACCAGCCAGTAGCGCTAGAACAGCTGAAAATACGGTAACGCGTGGTTTAATCTCACCACCGCGTTCCGCTTTTCTAATAAACCCAAAAGGCACCAGACTTTGATTATATGGCGGCGCGTGGTTTGCAATCACCACCGCGCTTCGCATATATGGTAATTGGAGGAGAATACGGCAACGAGTGGTTTGCAATCACCACAGCACTCCGCTTCTCAATTCCAGCTGTAGTACAGAACACCCACTTCATAATATACGGTAACGTGTGGTAGCCGTCCCCACCACATTCCACATTGCACTCCAGGAAAGGGTGAAATAAGGAAAATAAGTATGGGCGAAATGCGCAAATTTGCGGTAAGCGAATTCACGTGAAAGCGAATTTGCGATCCGCAAAATCCGCAAATTTGTGCAAATCTGAGGAATTGTTTTTGCTTGTTAGCGGGGCTTTTTGCGTGTTCGCGGGCCGCTTGCAGCGCATCGACCGCAAAGTTACCCATGCAGTCGTACATGGGCGTGGCCATCTTGTGCGCGTTGCGTATTTCCGTTTCCGGTTGCTATTTGCATGCTTGCGTTGTGCGCAGGGCGCGATTACGTGTTCGCGTGCGTTTTTGCATGCTCGCGGGGGAAATATCGCGCAAACTTACCCACGCGGTCCTCAATGGGCGCAGCCATCTTGTTTTTCATTCATTGCTATAGTTCCAGGCATGCTTTTCCAATCCTCTCCTAATCTTTGCAATCCTTTGTTTCTTTGAACTTTTTTGTAATCTTTTTTACTCATTATCTATCCCTCTCTTTTTCTACATCTATATTTTGTGTTTTTTTCTACTTTTGGTTACTTTTAAAGCTACTATTTTTAACTCTTTTCTTTTCTTTACTTTTTCCCTATTCTTTCCTATTTTTTTTTTGCAACTATCCAGGACCATGGCAAAGGCAGGCTCGGTGCCGGGTACGGGCTCCAGGAGCGTCGCCAGCTATGGAAGGTGTGCCGGGCCATGTATCGTGAGTCTGGGGTCCGGCGCACCTACAGCCAGGCGACGCACCGGTGGTCCGACGTCCTGGACCGGGAACACGACCTGCTCGACCTGCTAGGCGTCGAGATCCCTGGGCTTGCTGAGTAGTAGTAGCTATTTAATCACTACTCTGTTTTCTCCTGCTCTATGTTATCATATTGCAAATGTTTGTTTTTTCCGAAGAGCAAGAATGCTGCCGATTACATTGCAGGTAATTTATGTTTCAAAAGCTTCTGTGATTGCAGGTGCTGGCCTGCTCACTGGCGGTGCTACTATGCTTACTTGTTTTCAATTTTGGTTCATTTGGCCTGGGTGATGATTATGTATCAGTGTACTTTACAGAACTGCGTAATGCTAGACATTAGAGACTCAAGTCCATTCCTTCCTTTGTACTCCTGCCACTAAGAAGAGATAGTGGTGGTGATCATGACAGACTGTGTCTGTCACTTCGCGTGCTGCGGAGTGCTGCCTGCCAGTCCTAGTAGAACCTTTTTGTAGTTGGCTTAGTGAGTAACATAACTTTCCAAGTAGACGGTCCGCGAATCCAGCAATATCCTATTAGACCGCATCAAATAGGTCAATAAATTTAGTGCAATTGTTGTCTATTTTCCTGAAATAATTTATTGTTTTTTTTAAATGTTTGATGTGGTTGACAACAATCATCCATGTTTGGGTCTTTCTTTCATGTTGTAGATCAGCTTCCCCCAGGGGCAAGGGGACACAGGAGGAGGTAGCGGCGCAGGCGGAGCAGGGACAACAGCAGGAAGGCCAGGATCGGTCCGGCGAGGGCTCCTCAGCTGGCCCTAGTAAGTTTTTCTGTTAATATTAATAATTGTACTTTTCTATCTTTTACAGCACCTGTATTTTTTCCAAACGTTCCTCATTCTATTTTTTCCTAAATCGTCTTTGATCTTTTTGTAGACTGTTTCTAAATTCTTACCCTGCCTCTAGTATGACTCCCTGTGGTACTACTAGATTATTATTAGTCTGTCTGTGTAGCTAAGTAAGCTTGCACAGTTGGCTAAAGGTGTTAAACAAAACTCCTATTCTATTCAGCAAAAGCTCTATGCACTGAGTGCAGTCTTCTGGGTTGTCCTTACTGTCTATTGAAGTCTTCTAAATGTTATGCTTTGACAATTCCCAACAATAAAATGTCAATGGCCACCAAGAATAAGATACTAGTTTACTTTTTGATTGGATAGGAGGACAATCCATACTGCTACTTATGCAGGGACTATTCTGCACAAACAGAACTATGGACAAGAAATAGGGCATTGGTTATAAATTATAATAGGCGCAGTTAGACTTTCCACATACCTCAGTCATAACAGAAATTGAACCCCCAATCTCCTTACTGACTAGCTAGTGTGTCGGAGTCATTATTTTAGCTTGCGAATGCAGCGATGATTGATCCCCAATGATTATACAACCCAGGACATAAGACTACGGAGTCAGAGTCCCGACCTCTCTGAGCCACGGACTCATGCTTGCAAATTTCAAACCCTTTCGCTCACTCACTCATGACCAAAAACCACAGAGTCTATGTAAGTTTTAAAGCGTTATTAAAAGTAAAAACATTTATTAAAATCCATTTCATCATATAAGATGAACGGTGAAGGATTCAAAACTGAAAAGTTGCTGATTTCACGCATTAATTGTGGGAGAGCCCTCACCTGGTTGGAACTTCAAGTCTTCTTTGTGGGGATGAATCGTTGCTGACTCCAAGTGATGATGATCTGATCTTGCTCTTGTTCTTAGAAGGGAAGCTTCTGTCTGTTATGAGAAAAATGGCACGTGTTAAAAAGCAAGCATTCATCAGTTGTGCCAAAAAATGTAGCAAGACATGTTACGGCTAAGCATAAATAAAATTAAACCTTCCCTGAAGAAAGGGAAATTTGTAGTTTCGAGACTAGAGAGTCACAAATTATTAAATTTGTTTATGTAGTACTAGTAAAAATTTGTCATTCCTAGAAAAAATAGGGAGTGGTGTATATGGCATCTAAGAATATGAAATGTATTTTCTAGGCGGAACTTCGGCACAGCCATCCACCATTGCCGGGCCAGCGCGGAGGTGGGCACTCCTGGGGCGGAGGCGGTAGAACAGCCATCGGGAACTGCTTTGGGGGATGCCACGGTAGTGGCGGGCAGTGGTAAGCTATTATTTTCCTTACTTATTGAGATTGCAGACTGTAGAGTATGCTCTCTGCACGGGTGTATATGGTGTACAGTACAAGTACACTTTACTGTTAAGAAGACTTACAAATTTAGAAGTAAGTTTTTGTCAACCAGGTAGAAGACATTCACCCTTGACTTCGCATGAGCAATAGTATTAGCGGCAGGAGTTGACGAGTAACCAATGGCCTCCTCTAAATTTGACTTCAACTCAGCTGTGAAAGTTTTATCAAGAAGCCAAGTCAGATCAGAGATGAAGTTGATGGATGGGATGAACGAAAAGGGAAAGAAGGGTGCAAGGAAGGACGAGCGAGTTAAAAGTAATGACTGGCAAAGAATGATACGTTTTTTTGAATGCTGCCCGAGGTGGCTGGGAATATGATACATGGCCGGTTGAAGGCTGAAGCAAGGATGGGTGGAAGGAGAAAGGGAAGAGGACTGCCTGGGTGGGTGAAACAGAAACTGTATGTGTGCACAATATATCCTTTGGTACATATTCAAATGCAAGTCAAGCACGGATGCATGGCTGGCGGTTTCCAAAATAAAATGAAAAGGTTTTTTTTCCGTGAGAAAAACTAAGGTTTGTCCAGTTGAGACATTAAGAAGAATGATTGACATTTACTTTGAATGGATGGATGCCTGGATCATGGTACTATCTTACTAATAGATAGCATAGGTATATGTAGACAGAATAGATGGTCACTGGATGAAGTAAGTGTTTCTTTGAAGAGCATTTAAAACCGCACCCGCACGTCCGTCCCAGTCTAGCAAAGGCGAGGAAAAGAAGATGTAGTTTATCAGAATACTACCATGGCTAGTAACAGTAGTTTGTAAGCACAGCATATATCCTGCCATTACGGGGGCCACTCACTACCTCTGTCATTCATGTGTGGCCTATCAGTGTTCACTCAATAAAAAACAAAGCATCCCATATGTAAGCAAATATCCTGTGAAGGGATAGATAATCATATTATTTATCTTCCTCATTTTCCTTTTCTAGTAGTCATTGGCACTGCAGGGTAAAATTTAAATTAATCAAGCGCTGGGATGGCTTCGGGTAGCCATGCGCTATATAAATGCTTCTCACAATAACAATCACAGTAGCCCTTGTAACAGAGTATGACCAGTGTCACCCGTAATAGAAAAGTAAGAGCTTCACCACCTGCGTGTACTAGAGTGGTACAGTAACACAAGTATGTGTCATCATGGCTTGCGTCTGTTTTTCTCGGGTGCAAGTTGACTGCGCTGGCATTATGCCGGCTTCCAGAAGTTTACGTACCAATTTCGCTAAACAAGAAAGAAGAAGAAGAAGAAGAAGACTGGTGTACTGTCTGAGTCTAATGTAGTGAGTCCATATAGTGCTAGTAGAATTGATTCCTGAAACTCCCACTACTGTTAGAGCAGAGGCCGACGAAGTGGGAGGTTAGACAGATACAGGCCGCAAATGTTATGTACTGTGCTTGCAAGTTGCTAGTGCTACTGAGACACAACTTTCTGCTGAATTATTTTGTGTTAATCTTAAAGAGCATTGCTTACAGTATGTTTTTCTTTCTTCATATAGATGCTCCTTCCAAACCAACACGGAAGGAGCTGGCTAGACGGGCCCGGCAAAGGACGCTGGAGGCGATTGTCGCCGAATATCGGCGGCTGGTGGCCCAGGAGGAGGAGGACACGCAGTCTCAGTCCACAACATCCACCACGAAAGCTGCATCCTCCTCCGCGCACCCTGGGTCAGCCAGTCAGCGCAAGCCTCCAGTGGTATGGAGCCGTGGTACCTCAGCCACCCGCCACCACCAAGCAGCCAAAAAATCAGCTGCCCCCCCACAGCAGGTGCAAGGCACGCATCCACAGCCTAACCCTCAGGGTGTCCAACCTTGAGCAGGAGATGGAGAGGGTGAAAACCCTGCTCAAGAAGAACCTCGGCAGGGAGCAACAGGACCACCTGGCCAAAGGACACCGCCGGCGGCAGTAAAGGAGGAGAGACTGTCCCTTGCCCCTTTTTTAAAGACTTTTGGGGGTGGGAATTGGGAGTTGGGTTTTTTGAACTTTGGGGACTTTTTATTTCACGGACATTTTTGGGGCGTTAGGGAGTGGGGGTGGGTCGGGTCTTGCGGGATAGTTTATTTTTGTTAGGGATAAAAAAATGTTTTACTGTTTTGCAGGGGAGGCGGGGGGGGGTAACTGTACGTTTGTTTTCCTGAAACTTAACTGGCTGCTTGATTCAAATTGTCTAAGTAATCGCCAACATGTTTATAAAAGTAGGTGCCACTCACAGAGTTAGTGAATTCAATTGTCCTACTAGTGTACTAGTACTACTGTCAGTCTCTCCTCTCTCCTCCTACTCCATTATTCTTCCTCCCCCCAAACGCTTATCTTTCCTGTGATTCGTGTTTGAGAATAGGGGTAGGCACAGGGCTGGCTGCATGGCAAATGGCGAGTAAGGTTGGCAATCCTGGGCGGATGAAATGGCATCGTTGTGGTGGTAGTAGTGTTGGTACACAGTGGCAGTAGCAGCATATGAAAAAAAAGAAATTGAAACCTTGAGTGGCCTGAGTGGAGCATTAGAACAGTATGATAGATAGCACAGTACACAAGAACAGTGTCTTAATTGAGCCTAACAAATGCTAAAGTATTTAATTCAAAGTATAACTACTAGTTGCGTGGAGTTTGGCTTTGCCTACTACAAGAAATAGTACTGAAGGTGAAGGACACAGCAGCGTAATCATTCGCCACGTGTGATAGGAGGATGGTCTTGATGATCAATCCAGTTGAAGGCGCACATGAAAATCAGATTTGATTTGCAAATAGTCATGGGTGTGTGTCAAGCTGAGTAAGAATATATCCCCGGATTCCTTCACCAGCCTTGAAATTAATTTTCTGTTGCTTTGACCTTATCCTCCCCAGCAATGTGTGGAATTATTGTTGTCATCAGGGGCCAGATGTAGGTAATTCATATTTACCGACTCTTAAATACCGAATTTTACCGATTCGGTATTTAAGAGTCTGTAAATATGAAGGGGGGACATGTAGGTATTACAGAATCTGTAAATACCGAATCGTTAGGATTCGGTATTTACCGAATCTGTAAATACCGAATCTGTATTGCCCATTGATTCCTATGGGCCTTAAAGCCCATAGGAATCAATGGGCAATACCGATTCTGTAATTACAGAATCGGTAAATACCGAATTTTGCAAGGGTGCAGGGGGTGTCACTTTGACACCCTGTGGCACCCCAAAAATAGGCATGTGCGCCATGTGGCACACAGACATGCCCTAAGGGCATCTCTGTCTGTCACATGGCTAGGTGTGCATGCACACATGTGCATGCACACCTGAATTCGGTATTTTGACACCCAATTGGATTGGGTGGTAAAATACCGAATTTGTAGGGCCTTTGGGACTCAGAAGAGTCCCACCTACATCTGGGAATTACCGAATCGGTAAAAATACCGATTCGGTATTTTACAGATTCTGTAAATTTACCGATTCGGTAAATTTACAGAATCTGTCAAATCTGGCCCCCTACATCTCAAGATGCCAAATACCAGTCGGAAACAGCCGAATTCGGCAGTTTCCCACCGGTATTTGCCACCTACATCGGGCCCCAGGTCACACCTCAATGAAAACCACACAGCCCGGGGGAAGAGGGTTAGGGTTTGAAAATTGGATGGGAATGGTGTTTTTGGGGAAAGTTTTGTGGAGAGAGGAAAAAGAAAGTGAAGATAAACAAATCTTTGGATATGAAGATATCCATACATCTTTTAAGGGACATAAAGGAAGTGCATGCACTACTGCATGCATGAAGTTGATTGCTAAATGGATGGTTAGGTTACTTAAACTAAGTCGTACTTTCTACAACTTACTAACTATGAAGAAACAATGTGACAGTACAGGGCTGCAGTAATTACGCAATTTCACTTGCCTATCTGCCCTTAGAGAGAATAAACAAAACCTATTACATGAAATTAGTTTTAAAAATAGCAAACAAAAACGTATACAATGGCTGGAGGGATGAATTTAAAGCAGAGAGCAAACAAATGCCCAAATTCACACTCATAGAAGTTCACAACAATAACATTATTTAACAGATAAGGAGAAGTGTAGAGGATACAGTAACTGTATGTTGTAGTTATCCTGTTGAATTTGGGAAGCTGCATGCATCCAGCGATTCCTCTTATTCGCGGTACTCCGCCACTCCATCTGATGCTCCGTCGATCAATCTTGGTGACCAGACACACTGTCCACTGCCTGCCTGGCGGATGCGGAATTGCGGATCGCTAATGGTAAGCATGAGTTAATCGTTTTTTCAATCGCACAGGGTAAAAGCCGGCCTGTAATTGTTAATGGAAAAACAGGAAGTGATATTAACACCACGGCGATCAAATATAAGGTACGCTGTGTAGTGCAAAAATAACACTTTCAGTTTCAGAGTCAACAGTATTGCATACAAGCATCATTTCGAAAGTGCGTACTCTGAGTCTACTTTTCAAGGATAGTAATTAGTAAGTATGGGCGTATTTTGAGGATCTTTCCCCTCAAGCTAGGTGCAAACTGCTATTTTAGAACAAAATTAGACCTTCCCAGCAGTGCTCCCAGACCCCTCAACTCACCCCCAGAAATCTAGAACACCCCCAAGCAGCCCCCCAAACACATGCAGTACTGCTAAAAAAAAAGAACTTTTCCACCATGGATTTTCTTCAAACCACTTGCAATCAAAATTAGACCTTCCCAGCAGTGCTCCCAGACTCCTCAACCCACCCCAAAAATCTAGAACCCCCAAGCAGCCCCCCAAAAACATGCAATCCTGCTAGGCCTAACTTAAAATCATGCCAAAACGCTGTCTGCAACTAGGCCCAAACCCCCCTTTTCCACCATGGATTTTCTTCAAACCACTTGCAATGAAAATAAGATCTTCCCAGCAGTGCTCCCAGACCCCTCAACCCACCCCCAAAAATGTAGAACACCCCCAAGCAGCCCCCCAAAAACATGCAATACTGCTATCCCCAAAACATGGCTAATCGCGCCTTGGCAAAAATTGCTGTTTTCAGCACTTCTACTACTTCGATCTCCTGAAACTTACCAGGACACTTGTTCCAGCAATTCCCAAGAATCTCAGCAAGGCAGAACAAAACCGATCCACTGGAAGGTGTACGACTACTTTTCACCCAAACACACGCGCCCGCAAAACACCAAAAAAGGGCAAAATTCGGCCAATTCTGGACCAAAAAACGCCAAACCCCCCTAAAACCTTGCCAACATCATTATGAACGACCCTGAGCCCTAGACTCCGCGGAAACCCTACTGAGTTAAACCCAAAATCCCATGTAAACCGCACTGAACCCTAAACCCTAGATATGCTTTGTCTGTCTGTGTCAAAGAGCCTAGGTATGCCACATCAGGTTGCTTCACTCAGTGGTGCCTGCCTTGACCGTCTGCATGCCCCTGCCGCAAGCATGGGCCAAACATCCGTTACGCTCACGAATTTGCAAATTTACGGCAATTTCGCGCCGAAAAACAGCAAATTTCACGAGCGGAACGGATTTTTGGCCCATGCTTGCGTCAGGGCCATGCAGACGGTCAAGGCAGGCACCTCTGAGTGAAGCAACCTGATGTAGCAAAACTAGGCTCTTTGTCACAGACAGACAAAGCATATCTAATTGTATGCAGCAAGCCACATAGCCCCAATTTTACATGAACTGCTGTCTGGACTCTGCCTGGCATAACAACACTACACTGCCTCGACCACTCCATACCACGACTAGACAGACATGTAGTTCTGCTGTAGTAGTTGTTGTAGACTGGATTACCTGTTTGTCACTCACGAATTGGCCATAGTTCTTCCGTAAACCGACGCTGATGATCCATCCATCCCAGTGAGTGACTGTAAAAAAAAAAGACATATTATTTAATCAAGACAATCATCATAGTATATTGACAAACAGTAAGTCCAAGGACATTTTGCATATTGGAAAATGCAACGTAGTGGCCCCTGCAGAAGAAGTACAATTTGAATTAAACAAGGTAAAAAAACAGCAGAGTAGACTTGAGTTACATTTTGTGTGTAAAAGATTAAATATTAACAGAAGACATATGATTCATTTCATGCACAACAAACAAACAGCAATTGCTCTCATCAGAGCCAGACAGCCCTTGCTGTCCACTGCAATCCATCTTCTTCTCATTATTCATTACCTGTTCCACTTTTTGTCCGCATCTTCTTCTGAAAGTGAGGGCCCACAGGGCAGCCTCTTGTGTCAATTTCAGAAGTAACTGTCAGCAAACAGCAAGCATGTAGTCAGTAATTCCAGTCCCACTTGAGGGGACTCGTCTACGAAGACAAAGTTTCTTTATTCTGAGTAATACAGCAATCTGCCTTGAGGGAAATGGATAGGGGGTGTCTGGAGGAAGAGGATAGAGGAGCATGATTGAGTTGTAAACTTGTGAACCACAGGAATGCAGGCTGCGGCACCTTCAAATCAATAAGGAACTAAGATGAAGACAGTGCTGCTGATGGACTTGTTGTGATTAGGTGATTAGAGTTTTGTTGTGGTAAAAGTTGCAAAACAAAGAAAGACACACAGGAATAAAAGTGAATAAGGACGAAAAAAAAGTAAGTCATTTTCAGGCCTCAGTGTCAGGGAAGTAGACCTCGTCATCAAACTCTATGAATTGAGACGGGAGTAGGTCAGCTAACAGAGAAGAACTTCCGTCACCTAAGTCGGTGTCCTCTTCTTCCTGCGTGCATTCACGTATTTTGTAATCTGCTGGTATGAAGTGCTGATTCATCTTGATCCGTGTTAACCTCTCTACATTTTTGGGTGAGAGGCGGGTCCTTTTTGAAGTTAAATTGGCACCAGCAGCACTGAAAACACATTCAGAAGACACACTTGCGAGTGGGCAAGACAAATAATTTACAGCCAGGTTGGTGATCACTCGCCATAGAGGCCTTTTCCCATATCAATACAGCAATGGGTACTGATTAACAAAGACCTCTGTTGGATCATCCAGATAGGCCTGCACCATCGACTCAAGGTTCTCCAGGGTTGCTCCACTTTGCGTACCATCTGTGGCCTTTGCATCACTGGAACGAGCAAACCCTTGATGAGTTAGCCAATCCGCTTCCGACAATATTATGGCTGGGCTTGGTGCAGGTGAGGATGATGATACGGTTGCTGGTGTCGTTAACGGCTGTGATGGAAAGTGACTCCCTTCGGTCACAGATTCAGAAGTGGAACTTGACGCCAGATGGCCTGCTGATTCAGGAGTACTTCTGCCGGCTCCTTCAATTTTCTGCCGCTCTTTTTCGAACCGAGTGGCTGTCAGAGCTAGCCAATGTTTGTACTTTGAAACATCTGCTTCATCGAAAGGCATGAATGCTTTGCTGGCCACGGCCTGTTTTGTACCGTGGATCCAGAATAGTGGCACAAATGTAATGTTGTTCTGTATGTATGTTTTTAAGCCTTTCATAGGCAACTAGGCGGCTTAGTAACCTCTCCGCCAACTGATATGCGTCTTGCTTTTCAGCATCATCTCAGAACGTTGAAGACACCGCCTTCAGTTGGTGCTCTAGCATGCGCAACAATGGGATAGCTTTGCCTAAAGAACAGTCCTCCCTGCTGAGTTCACGCGTGAAGACCTCAAAAGAACGAGGCATGTCTGTCAGGCTTGCAACTAGCTTCCATTCCTCCAACTCTAGCCTCATGTCTTTCGTAGTAGAACCCAGTTTATAGACATACTCATTGATTACCCCCCACTGCTCAGACAGACGCTCAAGCATTTAGAAGGTTGAGTTCCAACGTGTTGCTACCTCCTGGATGAGTCCTTTGACTGGCAGTCTACGTTCATGTTGCATGCTCCTCAGCTTCTTCCGGGCCTTAAAAGAATGGCTGAAATGTGTGCAGATTCTTCGGCAGGTGGTCAGTAACTTGCTGACTGTGATTTCTTTTTTTCAAGAAATCTTGCACAACAATGGGCGTAGTACGCGTAGTCGCGCTACGCGAAGCTACGCGAAGACGTTCTCGCACTACGCTAGCTTCGCGAAAATGCGTAGTAGCTTGCTGGTCCCGTTCGCGAGCCGTTTTTCTTGCTCGGGAGCGCGTTATGAGTGTTCGGGGCGCTGTCTGCGTGTTCGGGATATTGTAGCGTGCGACCTTACCCATGTGGTGGGCTATGGGCGCGGCCATCTTGTTTTTGCAATTGTCCCGCCCGCGTCCCCTATTTCCTCTTCCGGGTCGCGTATAACGTGTTGGCGCGGTGCACGTCTTGTTCAGGAACACAACTACTTGTTCACGCTGACAAAGTGCGTGTTTGTGTGAAATTGCGCGCAAACTTACCCACGTGGTCGCGATGGGCGCGGCCATCTTGTTTTTCACACTCTATGCTATGGTTCTGGGCCTAGTTTTCTATCCACCTTATATCTGTGCAATCTTTACCTATTTTCACAGTTTTTCTTACTTTTTTTCACTTATCATCTATCTCTCTCTGTCCCTAAGTTTATATTTTGCATTTTATTTCTACTTTTTCACCTTTTTTTAAACTTTTCTACTTTTTTATTTTACTCCTACTTCTTCCCCCTAACTTTTTTTCCTTTTGTTCTTTCTTTTCCACCTCCACCCCAGAACCATGGCAAAGGGGAGCAGCAGAACCGGCTCGAAGGGCAAGGCGCCTGCGCCCAAGAGCCGGCTGCCTTGCCGCAGAATGCGACCTTCAGAGGTGAAGGCCCGGAATCTTTTCGGGGAGGCGGAGGTGGCCGCCCTTGTTTTTTTTATCCAGCGCCACCTCCCCTTGACCTTGGCAGCAGGCGGCAGGCAGGTTACCTCCCAGAGGAGCGTCACCGCTGGTGGGCGAAGGTGCCCCGGGCAGTCTTCCGCCGCACGGATATCCGGCGCACCCACCAGCAGCTGGCCCAGCGGTGGGCAGACATTCTGGACAGGGAGCAGGACCTGTTGGACCTGCTAGGTGTCGAGGTCGTGGGGCTTGCTGAGTAGCTGGTAATATTAATATATGTATATATAGTAGTATAAGTATTTTGTATAATTCTTGGACGAATAAGTAACACGATTACTTGTGCGCTTAGTTACATTGCAGATCAATTCCGTCTCAAAATCTTCTCTTACCGTATGACACAGGTGCTGCTCGCTCGCCACTTCTCTTACTGGTTTGTAACTGTGCGCTAGCTTGGGCTGGTGATTATTGATGTTAGAGTTAACTTTAGAGAACTGAAGTTAGTTAATGCTATTGCTAGAGTCTAGTCCTTACATTGTCCTTTAGTGAAATAGTGGTGGATGGATAGTATTAGTTCATATTTTCTTAACGGTCTGCATGACGCGGTGCCTCCTCTGTCACTGAATGCTTAGTTAGTTCTTATTTATCCCACCCCTCCATAGAACCGGTTTTCAGTTTGTTTACTGAGTGGTAGGCTTAGCAGAAATAGCATTGTCACGTCAGTCAGTAGCACTTCATATGACGCAAGCAACAAACAATTTCGTGTATGCACAAATTTATGCATTTGTCCTACTCCTCCATCTCATCTATGCATGTTTGCGGGCAAAAATAAAATGGAAATGCCGACTTACTGAACAATTGGCCCGGCTGGGTTCTGGAATAGGTGGTGTAGGTCAGGAGGTACTGGCTTCGTTAGTATATTCTGCAATCACAATGTTTATGGAACATTTGATTAGTGTTCTATAAGTAGACGGTCTGTGAATCCTGCAAGCCAGTAGTCATTTAGACTTCGAATTAAATTTTATTGCAATTGTTGTTTCCTAAAATGTTTGAGAGGATTTTTGAATGATGTATTTGTTTCACATCACTCAATGTTTCTCTTTCTTTAATATTTCTTACATGATCAGCACCACCCAGGGGCACGAAGACGGGGTCCGAGTCGGCGGGACAACCACCAGAGGAGCGCTCCTCTACCGAGGATCCTGCTGATGGCCCCAGTAAGTCCTCCAGTGCTTATATTATTATGAATTATATTTCCCTAGCTTTTTAACGCACCTTATTGTTTCAAACCTATTAAGTCTCCTTCCTAATTAAATGTTAGGCAAACCTTCTTTGGTCTTCAATTTGTTTTCCAAATTTTGGGTATCTAATGCCATCCCTGACTAGTTTAAATTCCTTCAAACTGCCTCTGCCCGATGACTCTTTGTGCTACTACTATTAGACTGTCTTTAGCTAAGCTTGCCCTGTTGGCCACTCTTTAGTTAAGGTATTCTTTTCTTTGGAATAAAGCTGTGATAGAATAGCTGTAGCCACTGGGTCCACTCCTGTCTTTTGCGTTGTCATCTGTAATCTCTAGTCTTTGTCAATTCCCACCCCAAAAATGCGCAACCAGATGTTTGCCTACTAATTTTTGTTAGGTTATTATACTACTACTACTGTTGCGGTTATTCTCTGCACAGGCACATACAGAACTATGCACAAGAAAATAGGATGTTGGTGATAGGGAGGTTGGACCTTACTTACACCCTAGTCACAGAACTCAGTCAGAAGAACCCACAATTCAACGACAGTCTACCTACCTAAGTGTCTCAGTCATAGTCATTTGTCCCACTCCGTCCCGACCCCCACAAGAAGATAGTTAGATATACCCAATGATTTTCTTACACAACCCAGAACAGAATAACACCCTTTCGCTCACTCACTCGTTTAAGTCCACAACACCCCAGACACTCAAAAGATACCACAGAGTCCATGTGCAAGTTAAAAAACTTAATTTTTTTAACAACAAGCTTTGTATTGTTGTAACTTGTAAGTTGTTCCATGAAAAACATCCAGCTCCACCATGCACAATAAAGAAGATTAAATACTATACATTTTTGTACAACTAGTGCACGATAGAGAACTGTGGGAATTGTGGGAGACCCCTCACCGTTGAACGTATACTGGTTACATATGCATCTTTCGAAAGCTCTGCTAATCTCTGGTTCGTAGAAGGGAATCTTCTCATCTGCCTAGGAGAAAAATGTTGCACCTTAGACAGTGAATAATTATGCCAGTTTATAGCAGTCATACCAAAAAAGTGTAACATTATGGATAAGCAAAAGGGATCAACAATACTGTAAGTAAGTAAATCAACCTCTTTACTTGTATGCAACACTCATGTGGCCTCAAAGGTGTCTTTCTTACTGCAACAAGCTGCAAGGTAACAACATGGGCAAAACAGTAGACCCGGATCATTCTAAAATGGTTACATGGCTCAGGCTAACGTTCCAAAGACTAGAGTAGGAGTAGAGATTAGATGACCCTAGGGACCATCTAATAAAGTAAAACTAAACTCTGTCTAATGACTGCTGTACAGTAGTACGCAATTTGGACTAGTCACACTTACAATGCTTTATGTTGTACGTAACTGTATTTTCAATCTTCCTTCCTGGTGAAGTACAACTAGTAAAATAGGGGAAGTTGTGCAGGCATCTCAAAAGGTGTACTTGCTTTTATAGGTGCACAGTCGCTATCAATGACCAGTGCCACTGCCGACGGGGCCAGCGGCGATACTAATGCCACCCAGGAGGGGACAGTGGCTGTGGCACCTGCAGTAGCAACAGTGGGGGAGGAAACTTCAGCGGTGGGCGATGGTAAGTTATATTCATTACTTATTTGCATTACTAGGTGGAAGGGGAACATTTCCCTCACTGTGCTATGAGACTTATTAAGAAAGTATGAATTTGAAATTGTACTGGACAATATACAATGGTTGAAGAAGACACCCTTTGCATCATTACCAGCAAGGCCTCTTCTATCAGACTCCAACTCCGCTGTGAAAGTTATGGAGAAGACTAAAAATCAGATCAGATGACCTTGAGGGATGTGTTGAACAAAAAGGGAAAGAAGTGAACTAGGGAGGAAGGAGGAAGGACGAAAGACCATAGAAGGATACTTTGGAAGGTTAATGCAGGTGGCTGATATGAATCCGATGCATGGGTTGTTGAAGGATGGGTAGAACTGGAAAGTGAAAGAGAAGATGCATGCCTGGTTGGGCAAAACAATATGGGTGCATGGATATAGTGGATAGCAAGAATCATGAGCGGAGTTTGTGACAATGAAACCCAAGGCAAGGAAGGAGTGGACGCATGGGTGGTTGTTGGTGAAAGTGAAACCAGCTGAGGCGATAATAAAGAATGATAGATATTTATTTTTATTGGTTGTTTTCCCCCTAAATGTATTGTATTCATCATAGGTGGAGACTGTCACTGGAAGCAGAGTTTTACTTTGAAAATATAAAAGGAGATACAAAAAAGACTGGTGTTCTTCTGTGTACTCAAGTCCACCCATAGTACTAGGGCCAGTATAATGCCAGAAAAAACTTCAACAAAAGTTACAGGCAGGGGAAGTAGGAGGATAGATTAGATAGATACTAAAAGTTGCCACCATTTGTATGTACTGCGCTTGGTAGTGCTACTATGCCACTTGAGCTGCACGCCAGGAATTTCGCTAAAGTGAGATGGGGTCCTAAGGGTGAACTGACCCAAAATATACCAATAGAGCGTGGCGTTTGTCAAGGATGCGTCCTGGCTCCAACTTTATTTTCACTTTTTGTGAATGATATTCCTGCTCATCTGGAGGGCTGCACGAATGACTCGCCCCAACTTAATGGAGAAAGGGTGCCTGCGTTACTTTTCGCGGATGATACCATCTTGATTTCGCAAACTAAGAAAGGTCTCCAGGCGCTACTTAACTCCTTTAGTGAATAGTGCGACAAGAAAGGCTTGGAAATTAATGTAAATAAAACAAAGTGCATGGCCCTAAATCCATGTAGGCCGGGTAAAGGGTGCTTAACATTAGATGGTCAGACTTTGGAAATAGTTGACCACTTTTCTTATTTGGGGGTTGAGATAGACTCAAAACTTACTTGGAAACCCCAAATTCAGAAAAGTAAGGTGCTTTTTGCACAGAACATTACACCAATTATTAGTAAGCTCAACGCAAGTACAAATAAGGCAGTGACACCTGTTATGGAACTCTTTAAATTTAAAGTCCAACCTGCAGCTCTTTACGGGGCTGAGATTTGGGGGCCATCGGCAAAGGAGATCTTTTGCACCATGGATAATAAATTCATGCGTAGTATTGTAAGGGTTCCTACAAGTACCCCTTTAGTGCCTCTCCAACTGGATCTAAACTTTAAGAGGACAGATCATTACACCACTCTCAGGCCTCTAATGTTTTGGGTAAGATTGTGGCTGACACCAGAATTGGACGATTATAGGAATGGGTTACAAGAAATAATGGGCTTAGACTCACTGAACTCTATTCCTTGGCTCAAACATATTAAAACATGGTTTTATATCTTAGGCCTCCCACAGCTATGGGAGCATCCGGAAAGGCTACCACACAATACAAAAATTATGGTGAAAAATGTTTTTGGGTCCTTTATAAATTACCAAATATTTAATGGGAACAGATGTGGGACTCTTGTGAATAACTTTGTAACTTTTAAGGACGAACCCTTTTTTGAGGTGTTCCTTGATGAAGTTGAGCCCCCCCTTGCAAAGACCTTATTTATCAAGTTTAGGTATGGAAACCTTATGACCAACTATATAAAGGGACACTGGTCTAGGAAAAACAAAGATGAAACTCATGTAGCAAGTGGAAATTGCTTAATGTGTGAAGGAAATTACAAGGAGGATGAGGTTCATATATTGTTTTTCTGCCAAGCATATTCCAAAGCCAGGAAAAAATGGATCAAACCCTTGTGTAACATTCTGGGAATTAGGTCATGTAATCTGGCATACAGAATAATCAAGTCCGATACTTCTCAGATCATTCTTTTTAGTGTCAGCAGATTCCTTCATTCTGTTTATATTGCAAGGAGCAAAATAGGTCTAAAACTGTAACTAAAAATGTATTACCATTTACTTGCATGATCCAACGGTAGCATATTCAATCATGCAGGCATGTGTTGTTATTAATCCTAGTGTTTGTGTTAAATTTTAAATGATTGTACATTAGTTAAATTGGCATGTTCCTTTTTTTTAATGATTTTTTATGTATGTACTGTGCAATCTTTTATGGCAAATTGCCGATACAAAGAAATAAATAAAAATAAAAATACTATGCCACTATGTGTTGAATTAATTTGGACGAGTTTCAGTTACAATTCTGTTCCTTTTTTTATAGATACTCATACTCCTTCCCAAAAACCATCAAGGAAGGAGTTGGCAGCCAGGGCCCGGCAAAGGAAACTGCAGGCCATTGTTGAGGAGTACCGCCAGCTGGTGGCTGAGGCCGAGGAGGAGGAAGAGGCAGCAGCTGCTGCTTCTACCAATGCCCCAGTCCCCAGCCAGGCCCCACCTGCAGGAGTACGGCGCCGTGGTCAGGCATCCGCTCACCGCCGGCATGTAACAACATCTGCCGCCCCCCCACATGGATGCAAATGTAGGTGCCGTGCATTTCGGCAAAAGATTCTCCTCCGGGTGTCAAAGTTGGAGGATCAATTAGAGGAGCGTGTGAAGATATTGGTGGACAAACACCTTAAAGCCCGCCGATTGTGATGGACCCTGTTAATTTGCCCCTTTTTTAATACTTTTGTTGGTGGGTGGGAATTGGGTGTTGGGGTTAACTTATTTTTGGGGGACATTCTTTGGACTTGGACATTGGTTGGGGTTAGGGTGGGGATAGAGGTGGGATAGGAGAGGACCAGGAGGATATTTTTTTATGTACATCAATAAATGTTATTTATTTTCAACGTACACATATGATGTTGTTTTGTGGTGGGGTTACTGTTGTACGTCACAAGGTTTACTCTACATGCAGGGCAGCGGCCAGTGTTTGATTGAAATAATTATTAATTGACCACATGTAACAACATCATGCCAACAGATAGATGCGGTACACCTCACTGAGTCATATTTGTCCTATTTGTACTACCAGTCTCTCCTCCATTATACCTCCTAGCAAACTTCTCTTCTTACCTGTGATTGATGATGATTAAGTTTGGCACTACAAGCAAAGCCTAGTGGTCTGGGAAGAGGAGCTCGTCCTCAAACCCTGGTGGTTCTTCCGACAGAAGTAGGTCCTGTAACCCACTAATTATTTCTTCCAACTCGTTCTCCTCTTCCAGCTCTGATTCACGTACTTTGTAGTCTGGTGGTATCAAGTGCTGATTCATTTTTATCATGGTTAACCTCTCCACGCTTTTGGGCGAGAGACTGGTCCTTTTCACAGTCCCAATGGCACCAGCAGCACTGAAAACACGCTCAGAAGAGACACTTGCAACAGGGCAAGCTAGATACTTTATCGCCAGCCTGCTGAGCAGTGGCCATTGGCTTCTTGTCCTATACCAATACACCAATGGGCTTTGCTCCATGAACAGCTCTGTTGTGTCATCCAGATAAGCCTGGACCAACCGCTCAATGTTCATTGGTGCTCGGGTTTGCTCGTCCTCTTTTTGCTTTGCAACGGACTTACCCATCCCTTTCTGTAGAAACCAAGCAGCAATTCTTTTGCTTGTGTCTGATTAATCAGATCCTGTTGGTGCGGTTGTTGTTATTGTTTGTGTTGGTGACTGCTGGGAAGCAAACACACTGCTCGCATGCTGTGAAGAAGAACTTGACTCTGTAGGATGCTCAGTAGTACTTGCACTGTCCTGGGCTGGCACTGGCAGGCCTCTAATTGAGAGCCGTTCGTTTTCTAAATCAGTGGCTTCCTCGGCTATTACAGTTTTGTACTTGGCAACATCCCCTTCTGAAAAAGGAATTACTGCATTACTGTTCACACATAATTTGTACCGTGGATCCAAAATTGTGGCAGTAATGTAATGTTGATGCGACACAATCTTATTTTGAATCCTTGTATTCTGAGATAAGCGGCCGGCTAAGAACTTCGCCAAATTACATGCTTCAAGTTTTCCTTCAACACCTTCGTATGTTTCAGACACCTCCTTCAGCTCTTGCTCCAGAATGTACAACAATGGGATAGCTTGGCTCATAGTACAGTCCTCCCTGCTGACTGCAGGTGTGAATACCTCAAAAGGAAGTAGCATCTCTGTCAGGCATTTAATGAGTTCCCATTGCGACATCTCAACTGTCATGGCTTTAATAACACCAGTTGGATCCCCTGATCTTCTTGTCATGACATAAGCATTAAGTGGTATGTACTGCTCAAACAGCCGATCAAGCATGTAATAAGTAGAGTTCCAACGTGTTGGTACCTCCTGGATGAGTGCTTTCACTGGCATTCTATGCTCATGTTGAATGACCCGTAGCTGCTTACGGGCTTTAAAAGAATGATTGAAATGCGTGCAGATTCTTCTGCAAATGGTCAGTAAGCTGCTGACTTTGCTTTCACTTTTCAGAAAGTCTTGAACCACAATGTTAATGCAGTGTGCCAAACACGGGACCCTAAAATAGCCACCATCTTCCATGGCCTTAACTACATTACTGCCATTGTTGGTGGCAACAAAACCAATATTGAGGCCTCTTGGTCGCAGCCATTCAAAGACCTTGCTGTTGAATTCATCCAAAATGTTTGCAGAAGTATGCGATGTCTCCATAGCAAACATGGCTACAGTAGCATGTTTGCGAGTATCATTAAAAATCTCAGTAGTGTCAATGCCTGTAGATATCTTGTCTCTAACACCTGTAAAAGAGATCCAGTGTGCAGTGATGACCATGTAATCAGTGGCTTGGCTACTGGTCCACATGTCTGTTGTCAGGTGGATACTATGCACAGCACTCTCCTGCAAGGCTTTTCCAAGCAATTCCAGCACGTCGTGGTGTAGTGCTGGAACAGCAACTCTAGCAAAATAGTAGCGGCTGGGAACATTCCATTTTGGGCAGAGGGTTGACACAAATTCCAGGAAACCCACCCCTTCAACAAAAGAAAAAGGGAGAAGGTCCAGAGCCAACATTTTAGCAAGCTTAGCATTGTACAAACGTGCTATTGGGTGGTTGCGCTCATACTTTCCCTCCTTCCTAAACATGCTAACAATGGTACGCTGCTTGGTATTTCTTTCTGTTGTGCCCGATGCTGTCATTCGCGTCGCAGACTTTGCACCCGTACTCCTTGGTGTCTCCGGGTTACTCTTACTCTGGTGCCACAGAGATGTTGCTGATGCGGAGGATGTGGGATCTACCACTGCAGTGCTGGGGAGTCGGACAGGGGTACTTAGTGTACGACTACCAGATAGAATGTATCCCTCTTCTTCCGGTTCTACCTGTGGACCTTCTACTGCTTCCCCACCAACAATAATGGTTCCTGCTTTTATGAGACGTAGGTGGTCCTCCCACTTGATTGCGTGGTGTTTTTTCATATGGGTCATTTGGCCTCCGGTACCATAGTTTGTACCAAGCTTACCACGACTAACAGAGGAATGACAAATGGAGCATATAGCAATGTTCTCCTAATTTGCGCTAACTGTAAAGAAGTCCCACACTGGGGAGGTTAACTTTTGTCTCCTGCTAGAGGTGCCACTTCCAATGCCGGATGAACTGGAGGTTGTTGTCTGGTAGAATTTCACTATGTGGCTGCGCAGTAGTACCACTACCTACTTCTGCTGAGGTCGAACTTGTGCTGGATGTAGGACGCTGCCGGCTGCGTGCAAATGTAAAAATGGCAGCTGGAGGTAGTTTTGGTGTGGCCTGTGTTGGTGGTATGCGTGCTACATCCCTAGTCGCAGCCATTCTTGATAGGGTTAAAATGTTGGTCTCCATGTCCTCAGGGCCAGGAGTAATGCGTGTGAAGACTGGGTCTGACTCATCATCACCATCATTATCCGGCTGCTCAACATCGCACTCCATAAGTGGTAGGCTTCCTGGAACCTTCCTTTTCCCTAGCCTGGTCTTCTTGGGATGTCTCTCCCTCTCATGCTGAGATTGTTGTGGCTCCCAATTGATATCAAGATCATCATAAGGGATGCTTGGCGAAGAACTCAATGGACTAACCCTCCTTTTCCTTGGTGGGGATTTGGAAAACAATAGATCTCCTGCATGAGGTGCTGCCTCGTCTTCTTGCTCAGCATCAGGCTCAATTTCCTGAACTGCCCCGACTTCGGGAGGAACAACAACTACTATTGCCAGTGGTGGTTCTTGAACAACAACTATTGCAGGCGGTGGTTGTGGTTGTTGTTTTCGTTGAACATCTACTATTGCGGGCGGTGGTTGTGGAACACCTACTATTGCAGGCGGTGGTTGTGGGTGTTCTTTTCATTGAGCATCTACTATTGCGGGAGGTGGTTGTTGTTGAACAACTACTATTGCGGGTGGTGGCTCAGGTTGAACATGTACTATTGCGGGCGGTGGTTGTTGTTCACCACTTTTCTGCTGTGTTCCCTCTTGCGTGGAATGTGTACTACTTTGAGATAGCGATAAGTTCAGCTCAGGCTCAGTATCACTGCTTTCCACCATTAGGCTGGCTACCTCTTCCCCACTCATCTGCTTGGGCCTGGGTTGGTGGCTTGGGCCCACTGATGCGGAGGTGCTGGCCCCAGCTTGGACCCCGGTCACTACTGCTGCAGGCGTACTTTTTTTTTGCCCAAAAAAGGTTTTCGGGTCAACACCAGACTTAAGTGTCACTTCCTTCTTCTGTTCTTCCTTCTTCTCAGCTACTTTCTTGGTCTTGGAGGACCTGGTACCTGCTTTCTTTGGGCCCATCTTCTTCAGATGTCAGCAGCAGCACTCAGTTGCACAAGTTGCTGAGAATGATGTCTGGTCAGGTTAGTCACACCACACGTGACGTAGTACAGAAGGACGTCCGTCTGGCAGTGGAACAGGCGATGAATGATGACACCTCCTCTTCAGCACCTACAAGCAAAGAAGGCAGAAGTTAGTTAACAACATCAGTCGAATGTGGATTTTTTTTAGCTTTAATTTTAATTACTACTAGAAGTATTAGTACAACCAGTAAGAGTAAGAATAGCAAAGAACTAAAAAGCTAATGTAGTGGAAGTGGAACTTGTTTATCCTTAATTTGTGCATCATTTCGGATGGATGCAGCATCAGTGACCTGCAGCAGATAGCAATGGGGATGTGAACAGTAGTAAGCCAACAGAAACAATGGCAAGACAAAGGCCAATTTGTCAAAAACAAAACAGCACACTACTACTACCACCCCAGCTCCACATGGGCACTCTCATCACAGGTACATGGGTAAAGGGCAAAGGCCAGAAAACAATAAAGTCAAGCAGGCCTATATCCCTCCATATATGGCCAGAAAAAGGAGGATGCCTGCATCACAGCTTAATGCAAAAAAGAAAATCCCCATGGCTACAAGGTTTGAAAGTTACACAACAACACAAACAACAAAGGCATTTAGAGTTTTTTTCACCCAAACAAATAACACCCCAAACACCACATTTGAAAATTCAATGCATTGCCACCCATGCCCTAAATGATGTTAAATTCAACAGACAAAATGGACAACGCTACATCAATCATCCTGCTGACTATTTCTGGGACTCTAGGCCTACTGGCAGAAAAAAATCACACAAGTTTGTAGGCCTGCGGCAAAAAAACTAAACCACGATGGAAGGTCACACAAAATGGCCGCCGCCACATGGCCTGGCCACCCACAAAAACATGAAAAGAAAGAGAAGACAGACAATACATTCCTATGGCAAAAGGACAATGGTTGGCTGCTTGACAAAATGGCCGCCAAGCCGCCCACATGGTCAGGCCACCCTCAAATAGTAACAAAGTACATAGAGGACAGAAACAGTAAGTGGTCCATGCTCCAAAAACTACAAGCAAATGACAACCTGAGGAGTTTCTTTTAGCAAAATGAACAGCATCTACATTTTCGGGAACGTTTTAGGCAACTCGGGAGATATAGCTCGCGAGAATGCAAATTTGGCGTGTTCGGCAGCGCGAACTGTACAAAACGTCTCTATCGCGTGCCCGAGCACGCACATTGAGCGCGCGAAGAAGACAAAAACTGTATGGTCGCGTTGTAGCACTGTGCAAAGTTACCAAAACTACGCGAGCTGAATTCTAGGGTTACCTAGTGCGCATATTATCCAACACACACCCAAAACCTGCAATTCAACACCAAAAAAACATTTTGCTAATCAATCCAAAAGCTATCCATGACCTATGATGTAACACTTACAACTTAAACACCCAAAATCAGTTGAACAACTTTCATGCACCCACATGATGAGGACTCTAGTAGTACCCTTGGGCCTACTGGCAGAGTAGGCCACAAGCTTGGAGGCCTATGGCAAAAAAAACACAGTGGCTCCAAACACAAAATGGCCGCCCCCACATGGCCTGGCCACCCACAAAAACATGAAAAGAAAGAGAAGACAGACAATACATTCCTATGGCAAAAGGAGTGGACAATGGTTGGCTGCTTGACAAAATGGCCGCCAAGCCACCCACATGGTCAGGCCACCCTCAAATAATAACAAAGTACATAGAGGACAGAAACAGTAAGTGGTCCATGCTCCAAAAACTACAAGCAAATGACAACCTGAGGAGTTTCTTTTAGCAAAATGAACAGCATCTACATTTTCGGGAACGTTTTAGGCAACTCGGGAGATATAGCTCGCGAGAATGCAAATTCGGCGTGTTCGGCAGCGCGAACTGTACAAAACGTCTTTATCGTGTGCCCGAGCACGCATATTGAGCGCGCGAAGAAGACAAAAACTGTATGGTCGCGTTGTAGCACTGTGCAAAAACTACGCGAGCTGAATTCTAGGGTTACCTAGTGCACATATTATCCAACACACACCCAAAACCTGCAATTCAACACCAAAAAAACATTTTGCTAATCAATCCAAAGCCATCCATGACCTATGATGTAACACTTACAACTTAAACACCCAAAATCAGTTGAACAACTTTCATGCACCCACATGATGAGGACTCTAGTAGTACCCTTGGGCCTACTGGCAGAGTAGGCCACAAGCTTGGAGGCCTATGGCAAAAAAAACACAGTGGCTCCAAACACAAAATGGCCACCACCACCTGGCCAAGCCACCCACAGAAAGTAAATGAACTCAAGCAGGCCTACACTAACTACATGAACTACTAGGGTTACCTAATTTTAGAAAAAAATTAAATTCCACTACCACAGAGTATGCAATTAAATCCAATGCCACAGACACAACAGAAACATGGGTGGACCCTTGGGTACCTCTAGGCGTACTGGATGAAATTTCAAACACATACAACTTGGCCCCTCATGAAAGTACAGGCCTCCCTCAATAATAATTTTTAAGAAAGATTGAGAAGCACAGAAAACTGTAGTTAAAAAAAAAACCAAACCAAACAAACATTTACAGTACACCAATTCTCAATTCTCAAACTTACTTGTAAAAGAAAAGTTCAAATCCAAAATTCCTCAAAAAATCCAATTAAATGCTATGATGCAGCAGAGATACACAAAGAGTGATCCTTCCAGCTCTAAATCCAAATGAAAGTGAACAACACCACATGGACAAAGCACTGTGAGGAGCCTGGTGGACAGGAACAGGAAGTTGGAGACTCAGGGGCACTTCCTTTCGCTAGAAAAAAAGAGTAGAAACAAAAAGAGGACTCCTAGCCCAAAAAAATACAGCCAAATCACAATCTGAGGGGTTAAATGAACATTTTTGAGAAGATTTTAACATGCTCGGGAGATATTCTGTGCCAGATTGCAGTTTCTGCGTGTTCGTAAACGCGATCTTACCCACATGGCGCTGCAAGGAGGCTCGCACGTCCCAATGACATGTTCGCGCGTCCGAATGACGTATTCGCGTTCTCCAAGTCGCATGGGATTGTGCGGCCGGGTTCCAAACATCGTAGCGAACGCGACCGGGAGAGAAAAGCGAGAAAGCGAACGCAGAACCACGGTAAGTCATTACTGCGCACGCGAGAATGCTATTGAGCGCGCGAGGAAGAAAAACTACTACGCTCCGCTGTTGATTGCGAAGTAGTCGACAACTTCGCGCTCGCCACAAAGTGCGAAGTTGCCGAAAATTCGCAAACTCCGCGAACGGAGCGTAGTTCTCCGCCCAGGGTTAGACTCCTCACCTACATTCTCTGCGTCATCTGTGTCTTTCTTCTTTTTCTTTTCTTTTCATTTACAGTACCCATCTTCCTTACGCATCAGTGCAGGCTACAGTCTAGCATCGATCATGCCAGTTCTCCATATTTTCTGTTCCTCATCTCATTTCACCTGCATCTGCACAATTCTGCATTGCCTTCTTGACCTTTCCTTCATATCTTTCCTTGTGTCTAAGGTGAGCTATCTATTCCCAAACATTAAGTGCTTCACATTGTGCTGGTCTGGGAGGAGGTTTCATGTCATACAACATCCTCCTTAAATGTTTAATGATTCTCAATTATGTGTGCCACAGCAAGGAAACATCAGCGCATCTTCTTTCTCAATGATCTTATGTCAATGTTCAAGCCGAATACACTTGTTAAGACTCACGTTTATTGCCATATATTGAACTTGTGTACCTTCGGGGAGTGCTTTTTCTCCCTTTCTAACAGGTGTAGTCAGAATCAGAATCAGAACATAGCTTTTTTTGGATTGAATTACAGCAATCATAAAAAGCACAAATAAAATACATAGATAATACCGGAGAATTTCATTGGGAAATTAAAAACACATTATCCATATAAAAGATGTTACATAAAACGAATATGTCATATATTTAAAAACTAATTGCAGTTAATGAGGAGTGTACATAAAGAGAGCCGTTAATTTAACCCTAAAAAGCAATACTCTTTCTCTGATGGAGAATTCTTTTTAAAAACATGGATAACCTCCAGGCACCTTGTTCGTTTTCTAAAAACTGGAGCTTCATAAAAGCAGGACGGCATTGTCTCAGTCCCCAGTTCTGAAGAATCCTGATCTTTCTAACCTCCAGCTATAATTTACAAAATAGAACAGTGTGTAAAGACTATTGAGGCGACAAGTTGTTACATGGACATGGTTGTAACTCGCTTTCCCAGTCGTTCAAAGTGGGGAAAGAGACAAGTCTATGTATCGTCCCCAATCTGATTCTTAGTAATAAAAACCTGTCATAGACACCCGGTACAAAAACTAAGTATGGCTGCAAACTAAAAGTTTTAAGAACCATCTGGTGCTGCAAAACGCTAGGCTTAGTGATTTCTCCCGATAGCCTTAGGCATTCCAGGAATGAGAGGTCCTCTTTTCCGAGATTTTTCCTGGAGATCTTGGTGATGGAGTTAGGATTAGTAAAATATTCCGTGTTGCCCATATCTTTTGTGAAATCTTGGATAAACTTAACCCAGGGTGTCCTTAGTACTCCATCTAACCTGAGACTATCCTGTAATAGGTCCCTATTAAGTGTAGTTGCGTCACATGACAAGATCCTATGCCAGAGAAGGATTGGCTCTACTTTTATGAGGTCAGATATATAAGGAAGACCCAATTCAGCATGAGTGACATAGGTGGAGGTACTATAAGATACTGACAACATATTTTAAGAATTAATTTTCGACTAATTGAATTGGGTTTGTGTTTGCAAAACCCCAAATCCCAGCCCCATAGGTAACGGTGGAAACCCATTTTGCTTTATACATTTTTAAAAGTTCCAGATGTGGTTTGCATCGCAGTTTTTTTGCAAAGCTGGCTAAAGCAGACGTCATTCTAATTAGAGTTTGCTTTTTGGCCGCAACTGCTTGGGTCCAGGTGTCATTATGATTAAATAAAATGCCTAAATATGAGAAGCTGTTAGTCGTGGTAATCAGATTTCCCTCCACAAAAATATTTCTGCTTTTCTGAATCTCACGGTCAGATCTCATTTTGTAGGTTTTTGAAATATTAATTCTAAGATCCAACTCCTTCATAAAATTATAAAAAATTGTTTAGGGACTTTGGTAGGCCGATCTGAGTGCAAGAGATTATCACGGCATCGTCCACATATAGCAGAGCTGGAATGGGGCGATTCCCAATTTGTGGCAAGTCATGGGTATCTTTAAGGAGTAAAAAGCAAAGGTGGTGATGGACGGAGCGTTGACAATACAAACACTCACCCCCAGTCAACTGATCTGGGTTTAATCCATCACCGTTCTTTAGCTCACTCAGCCACCCCAGTTCAGACATGGCCATATGCAAATCAGTCTGACCCTGTGCCTCATGGGAACAGTCTAGCCCGAACTGCCAAGCCATGTCTTCCCTGGACCGGAATCAAGCTTCCCAGGACCGGTTTCTGGCATTACAGCCGTCTTCAGCCGGGCTTGCTTGACTCCAGTGGCAAAGTGAGCAAGGGACTCACGTCTGAGCATACCCTGCCAACTTAGGGCGAACAAAGAAAAACCAAAGGTGGTGATGGACGGAGCGTTGACAATACAAACACTCACCCCCAGTAAACTGATCTGGGTTTAATCCATCACCGTTCTTTAGCTCACTCAGCCACCCCAGTTCAGACATGGCCATATGCAAATCAGTCTGACCCTGTGCCTCATGGGAACAGTCCAGCCCGAACTGCCAAGCCATGTCTTCCCTGGACCGGAATCAAGCTTCCCAGGACCGGTTTCTGGCATTACAGCCGTCTTCAGCCGGGCTTGCTTGACTCCATTGGCAAAGTGAGCAAGGGACTCACATCTGAGCATACCCTGCCAACTGGACTGTTCCCAGAAGGCACAGGGTCAGACTGATTTGCATATAGCCATGTCTGAACTGGGGTGGCGGAGTGAGCTAAAGAACGGTGATGGATTAAACCCAGATCAGTTGACTCGGGGTGAGTGTTTGTAATGTCAACGCTCCGTCCATCATCACCTTTGGTTTTTCTTTGTTCGCCCTAAGTTGGCAGGGTATGCTCAGACGTGAGTCCCTTGCTCACTTTGCCACTGGAGTCAAGCAAGCCCGGCTGAAGACGGCTGTAATGCCAGAAACCGGTCCTGGGAAGCTTGATTCCGGTCCAGGGAAGACATGGCTTGGCAGTTCGGGCTGGACTGTTCCCAGAAGGCACAGGGTCAGACTGATTTGCATATAGCCATGTCTGAACTGGGGTGGCAGAGTGAGCTAAAGAACGGTGATGGATTAAACCCAGATCAGTTGACTGGGGGTGAGTGTTTGTATTGTCAACGCTCCGTCCATCATCACCTTTGGTTTTTCTTTGTTCGCCCTAAGTTGGCAGGGTATGCTCAGACGTGAGTCCCTTGCTCACTTTGCCACTGGAGTCAAGCAAGCCCGGCTGAAGACGGCTGTAATGCCAGAAACCGGTCCTGGGAAGCTTGATTCCGGTCCAGGGAAGACATGGCTTGGCAGTTCGGGCTGGACTGTTTCCAGAAGGCACAGGGTCAGACTGATTTGCATATAGCCATGTCTGAACTGGGGTGGCGGAGTGAGCTAAAGAACGGTGATGGATTAAACCCAGATCAGTTGACTGGGGGTGAGTGTTTGTATTGTCAACGCTCCGTCCATCATCACCTTTGGTTTTTCTTTGTTCGCCCTAAGTTGGCAGGGTATGCTCAGACGTGAGTCCCTTGCTCACTTTGCCACTGGAGTCAAGCAAGCCCGGCTGAAGACGGCTGTAATGCCAGAAACTGGTCCTGGGAAGCTTGATTCCGGTCCAGGGAAGACATGGCTTGGCAGTTCGGGCTAGACTGTTCCCAGAAGGCACAGGGTCAGACTGATTTGCATATAGCCATGTCTGAACTGGGGTGGCAGAGTGGGCTAAAGAATGGTGATGGATTAAACCCAGATCAGTTGACTGGGGGTGAGTGTTTGTATTGTCAACGCTCCGTCCATCATCACCTTTGGTTTATCTTTAAGGAGTGCCTGTCCTAGCCCATTAATATTAAGGTTGAAAAGGAAGGGGACAAGAACACAACCTTGCCTAACCCCAACTTCAAATGGGTAAAGAGGCAGTACGATCTCCTCCCAGACCAAATTGCACGCGTGATTTTGCTACATTGTAAAGAAGGCAGATAAAGTGAATGATATTTCTGTCGACCCTCATCGATGCTAAAATTTCCCAGAGCTTTGAGTGACTTACGCAGTCAAACCCTGCTGAGAGGTAGACAAAAACTAAATACAGATTTTTCTTTTTGGCCCTTGTGTACTTCTCCAAGAGGATTGCTAAGTTTAGGCTTTGCTCCACGGTCCCTAAACCTTCTCAGAAACCAGATTGGATATCCGATAAGATTTGGTTTTCCTCTGCTCAAAGTTGGAGGCGTTCCAGTATGATACGACCCACAACTTGGCCATGGAATCTCATAAATAAATGGGCCTTTAACAGGTTGGGTCCTGGCGGTCCCTCTTTTTAAATATGGGGACGATAGTAGATTCCACCCAGGTTGGTGGGAAGGCAACCTCACAACTTGCATTTATTATTTGTGTGATTATTGGTACCCACAGAGTGACGTTGGACTTATACAGGTCCACAGGAATCCCATCAGTGCCGGAGGCCTTCCCACCAGCGCTTAAGGAGAGGGCCCTGCTGACTTCATCAATATCAAAGTGTAGATCTAATTGCTGGTTACAAATTCCCGTAATTTCACTATCCTTACCGTTGCCGGTGCTTGTATATATTAGAAAAGTGATCGACCCATTGACCCTCTGATATGGTTACTTCGATGGTTGGACCCCCAGTCAACGTCAGGAACGGTGTCTTAACCGCTTTCCAAAACGCGGCACTATCTTTAAAATGTGCAGCCTATGAAAGCATCTCCCATTCTTCTTTTCTAAGGGCATTCTTCCGTTCCTGAAGAGCAGATCTATAATTCTTTCTATCCTGTCTAATTTTGGTAATGCTCCTTGGAATGCTGTGCAGCTCCTGTATCAGGTGTGAGTGAGCATGGGTGCAGAATAAATCAAACCACCGCTGGGGGGAGGCTTGTTATAATAAGTGATGTGTTTACTCCTTCAGGATCCATCATGTTCCAACAAAGCATGTATCCATTGGCTTTGGCAAGTGTTAAGTTAGCCAGAGCTTCGTCTGCCACCTGTTTATTTCTTCCCTGACTACTCTCAGGTAGTCACTGTGGTGTATAAAGGAAATTGATCGCTCACTGAGTTTGTGTCGACTGAAAAAGTCTGTAGTCTAGGGGTAGACATGTTTGATAACAAAATATAAATTCTGCGGCATCATGACAGGTCTAGTACAGAGATAATTGGCAAAACCCAAATTTAGGTTAAACACCAGTTCATTAAAAAGTTTCACCATACTTTCAGGACAAAAATGAGTGTTAGGTAAGCCTTCTTCCACGATAAAGCCACATAACCTATAGTCCTCAAACTAGCACTGGGCACATTTAAAATCCCCACTGAAAATAAGCATATTTTCAGCTCTCTTTACATTACACAAAATTCTTAACTCTTTAAAAAGTGTATTAACCACCGTGGGAGCACTGTCAGGTGGAATATTATCATATAAATTAACCAATGTCATTGAATAGGAGACAGTTGAATGCAAAGTTAGTAATTGATAATAGGGTGAGACTCGGTTTTAACAAAGTTTAACTTGTTGGATACATAAATACAAAACCCACCTTTGGCTCCACCATGTGATCCCCCTATTGCTTGGGTGTAAAATGTTCTATAGCCATTCAGATGTATGGGACCCTTCAGCCATGTTTCCCGTAGGCAGATAATTTCATATTTTAATATAGATTCATACCATAAAGCATTACTAATTTTGGCACGTAAACCAGCTATGTTCCAGGATACAAGGCTACACCCAGTATTCATATTAGCAGAGGAGGAACTGGCTACCCACGTGTCAGGCGAGGAGCCGGCTTCATAAATTCTCTGCTGCCGCGCTTTGGGCCGTAAGTTAAGAACGGGTTGTGAGGACGTTTGATCCCAGGGCCAGGGACCATTAAGTGTGACCTCATCCCTGATAGAATGCACACTTAAAGAATGCATAGTAGGAAAGATTAGTCCTCTAAGAGTCACCTTATCATCCAGGGTGTTAAAGATGTCGAAGCGATTACTAGTTGGAATGGTAAATCTTGGATGTTCCTTCTCCCTAGGGATATGCCATGAAGCAGTGGATAGTAGATAAGAAGGTGGTGGGTAGAAGTGCTCCATGGGTAGGCTGGCTGGCTCATCTGATCTAACTGGCCCATTGCCGGCCCATTCCAAGATTCAAGGATCAAGGTCCGGGGACCTAAATGATGTAACAATGCAATCCCCTTTGAGTAGCATCCTAGATGTAAATTTGTAACTGGGCTCTGGGGAGCCTTGCGAGCAGGGGACTTTCTCCCCGTCGGATTTGGGGGGTGGCCACTCCCACATTGTGTATCGTTATCCCTACTTATGTTGTTACTAGGTGGTCCCTGTAAGGGTAGGACATGTCCTTGTGAAGTGCCACCAGTAAAAATAGAGAGCACTACACTTTCACTCTCCTTATTACTGGGGCCTGTCTTGAGTCTAACAGAGGGGCCTTGGTTGGAGTTTAATTGACACTTGCCCGTTAGACCCTGAACAAGGTTGTCACGCCCTAATTGATTGCTGGTTAAAAGATCTCACTCCTCATCCCCTGATTCGCTACTGGTAATTGTAGGGGGCTTGATAAAATGGTTTCCAGGTTAACTAGCAATGTGGGTACGTTTTTGGATTATGGGATCAAGTAGAAGGGATAACATTAGTTCCATTTTATGGGGTGAATCCTCATTTATTGGATTGTTTGATGATTCCACAGTGGCCCCCAGATTCAGGGTCGAGGTTTTGCCTTGAGTGTGCTCAGTGATGGACCGGGAGGATTTCCGACCTGTGTGTTTCCGTGTAGTCTGGGCTGGTTTGTGACTACCCTGCCCTTTCCTTTTCTTAGAAGGAGGCGCAAGGATATGAACCTGTGCAATCTTGGCCTTCTGACCCCTAGTTGTAACTGAAGGCCCTGGCATAGTCTTGCTAACTGCCGATACTGTCACGGTTGCTGCCCCCAAACCCGTATCAGCTAAACCATTTGAGAGGAGAGAGATCTCCCCGATCTCCTCATTCTCCTACCCACTAGGAGGTGGCGGTATGCAGAGCAGGGGATTTCGCATAGATGGACACTGAGGATCCAAAGAGAGTCTTGTTTAGTGAGTTTGATCTCATGTTGAGTCTAGTAGTTCAGTACAATACAGACCCCCCCCCCCCCCCCGCAATGAGGCGGTACCACACCTCAGCTCTTCAACAGTACCTTGTCAATTATAGTTCCAGCGTTGGGTTTTCCAGCTGACCCGGTCAAAGGTGTAGCCCTGCCAGCCTCCTTTGGCCTCTGACAGGTGCAGACAGGCCCGTCCTTGGCCTGGGCTGTGCCCGGGCGCGTCCCGCGCTGCGAGAGCCCTGACCCCTTTTTGAACGCCTCCTGGCCCTTTAAACGCGGAGTGAGGCGTGCACGCCGCAAAGGATGATGGGGGATGTAGTCCCCGGCAGCAGCGATGATGCGGCGATGATGTGGCCCAACAGCAGTCTCATGTACCCCAACAGCAGCAGTCTTGTTAGCAAATTGCTAATCGCAATTAAGGAATAACTTCCCATTCATTTCTATGGGCCAGGACGCCCATAGGAAGGAATGTGAAGTTATTCGCAATTTGCGATTCGCAATTTGCTAATTGCAAATTGAGAATAATTTCAAGGGTGCAGGGGTGTCCAAAGGACACCCTGCTGCACCCCTGAAGCTTACATGTGTGCCCCTAAGGGCATGTATGAGCGCCACATGGCACCTTAACAAATGCCAAAAAGTGCATTTGTAAAAGAAATCGCAAATTACCACCAACTACAAGTTGGGGGTAATTTGCGATTTCTTAATGTGGATTCGCAAAAAAAAATGCTTGATGCATAGCATTTAAGGAATCGCAAAATTGCGATTCCTTAAATGCTTGAGCAAAATAAGGAATCGCAATTTTTGCGATTCCTTATTTTGCGATTTTGCACATACATACCAAAACACAGTTTGCGATTCGCAAATGCCGGAACGTTTGTGAATCGCAAACGGCTTCATACATCAGGCCCTAAGTGATTTGCTCAGAATCAAAGAATGTGGACGAGACATGGAGGCTCGAACCCTGGTTTTCTACACCAAAGTTGGCAGTTTAGCCAACGGACCACATCCTCCCCTTTATTTATTGAGTCATTCTTACCTCAGGCTCCCAGTGGGGCCACAAAGCAGTATCTTGCCCCTGACCCCACCCCTGCCAGGCCATCGCTTACAGTCAATGGTGGGTGGGGGTGGGTGGGAGTATGCAGGCGCCGCACTGGTGGAGCAGAATTTTTGGTGTTTTGGTGATGTACCATCTACACCTCAGGCCCCACTGGAGCAGCAGTTGCTGTGTCCTTTTTCTTGACCCCTAAACTGCAAGTCCATCACCCTGAGGCCATGGAGGGCTGGGGAGGGAGTGAACTAAGAGAAGCATTTCTGGAGGGTGTGTGTGATTTGGATAGGCCTCGCTTTGAGGTAACCTTTATTAGGGTTTTATTAAACAAGAGAGAATGTGGCGCTGTGGCCAAAGCTGCCTACTTTGGCATTCTGGGACCAGGTTGCAGTCCCAGTGTCAGCTCAACACCCTGTGATTCTAGGCCAATCACTTAATCTCCCAGCGCCTAAAGTAAAAATAAATTTGATCTTGTGTAGTGTAACTGTTGCTCATGTAAATCGCTCCAGTGCCCTACCTCGGAGTTCACCTTATGTACAACTATCAAAAAACAATTAGGAAATAAAATGGCAATTTATTCAATTTATAAGATTCTGCAAGGGCCAGAGCATGATAATAAGAGATCGCTCTATATAAAAAATATCCATATTCATATTTAACATTGAACATGGCTTTTCTGTCTTTTTAAAGTTTAACTAATAATAATGGTTGAGTAAAGCAGCTTTAAAACATATTTTAAAATGCTTCCAACTTACGTTGACTGTGTACATAATGATCAAAGGGAAAAAATAGAGACTTTCGCCGGCCAGGATATTAAAATCAGGTCATGATGAAAAACAGCCAGGTGACAACCCTAGCCAGATCAGGAATTGTGGCCATGGGCAATTTAATTTCACCTCGCCCTGGCCAAAATGCAGTGCTTCTAGTTTTCACCAATCCTACTGGTTACATAGGCTTTAAAAAGCAGAGGTTAGCAAACGTTTCTCTAAAAATGAGTCCAATGAGACTAATCAATTGATGTTTCCTGAAAAGGCACGACCGGCGAATGTGGGCCACTTTTTTGGGACTACCCGGTCCTAATTGCAGTCCCAATCTGACCCAGCCTCTGCTACCTGCCCTATATAATTGTCTTGGAGAATATGTCACCCCTAACCAGAGCCACTGAAGTTGACATACGATGAAGAGGGTAAATTAAGTTTTCCTCGGTGTTGTATGTCTAATCCAAACCCACCTCCCCCGCCACTGCTCTTACCTGCACGGGCCGCACCTGCTAAAGTTTAGCCTAAGACATGCCAAGGACATTTTAATGGTGCCTAGGATTCCATGTAGCTGTCCCCTGCCTAAATTGTTTGAGGGTGACTGTGTGATTGTACATTTTAGATACTCTCACTTGGCGAAAGATGTATCTTCCGATGGCTAACTGCCATCATTAAAAAATTAAGCCCTTACTTCTTTTTCAACAAGCACTTAACACCCTCGGTGCATCTTGCGAGTGCGTTTTCTAAGCCCACAAGGTTCTGAGGCATAATCATCAAGCAGAGCCCAGCACCTGGAATCAATATGCTCCACTCGCAGATTTAAGTTCTAATGACTGACAGGATGATTACATCCTTGCCCCATCCATATCTTTAATTCGACTCTATATTCAGAAAAAAGCTGGGTCTGCCGAGTTTAGCAGCACAAGCATTGAGGTGGCTAGCTGGAAAGTTGTAACCCTGGGCATAGTGTGCGTAGCGGGGCTACACGGAGTGCCACGAAGTTGGAAACAAACTCCGGGGCTCTCCGCGTAACTCCGCTACGCCGCCCGCCGCCATCCTCCATTAAGACATGCCTTAACAGTAATTTAAAGAAAGTAAAAACTACTTACCTCTTTACCTCTTCCTCTCCATATGGGTACTGCTTCAGAAAACTGTGCATGCCCGCATGCCGGCGCGTGCACATTTCTTGCAAGAAATACGCATGTGGGGGCGTTTGCGCATGCGCAGTTTTCTGAAGCAGTACCCTTATGGTGAGGAAGAGGAGGCGGGCAGCCCAGGGACGCCACAGTAAAGAGGTAAGTGGTTTTTACTTTGCTTTTACTTTCTTTAAATTACTGTTAACCTGTATCTAAATAGGGGGATGGAGGCGGGCGGCGGGCCAACTCTGCCCCAATGTGGAGTGTGCGGAGATTTGCCTAATCCACGTTCTCTGCGGAACGCGGAGTAGGGAACACTCTGCACACTTTGCGGGCAGAGCGGAGGGTTGGACTGGGATTGAAAATCGGCCCGGGCACGCAAAAAAAAAAAATCGCCCCACATTTGCATAATGCCTTTCCTCAAATGACTGCTTCGGCGTAATCTTATAAAAAAAAAGCTGGGGTTAAAAAAATGCACACGTTAGTTTACACTGCTGAAACACACCTGGAAACAAGTGAGGCCACTTCTACTCAGGCTCCCTGGCCCCGCTCATTATGTGCACACGTTAATGGGCTGGCCAGCGAGACAAAGGGAGTGATACCTCTGCATGTTGCTAAACAGGAGGTAACGAGCGCCCATCTGCCTATAGCAGTGGTTCCCAAACTTTTTTGACCCGTGGCTCCCTGGACCTAATTGGCAGTTGGCCGTGGCTCCCCACCATTTTTTTACCCGCGCACCGGGGTGCCGCGGCGCACCCTTTGGGAGCCACTGGTCTACATGAAGAATCAAGCCTAGACGTGATGAAGGATTCAGAGAGTAGCCATCACTGTCATAAAACTTTATTTGCAATCACAAAGATCTTATAAAGTAAATCTCAATGCAAACATAGAGTAGTATAAAGCACTCCCACTAAAAGTAACCAGGCTAGAGAAAGGCTCAAGGAGCTCTGTGGTGTTACAAGAAGTTTACGTGAGGTGGGCTCTGATCATCGGTATCCGCAGAAATGTTTTCGGGGGGAAGGGGTGGCATATTTTTAACTTCATCACCATCCCCTTGCACCCTTTCCCCCTCTGCCTTACACCCTTCTCCCGCTACACCTTGCACCCTTCTCCCCCTTCCCCTTGTACCATACTTCACCTCAGCCTTGCACCCTTTTCTACATTGCACCCTTCTCCCCTCTGCCTTGCACCCTTTTCCCCTCTGCCTTGCACCCTTCTCCCCTCTGCCTTGCACCCTTCTCCCCTTACACTCTCCAACATGCAGCAGTTATGAGTGACGACCCCTCAACGAGGAGTGAGGCAAAGACAGAAGCTGGCAGAGTGCGGCTGCATCCGGGCATAAGGTGCCCACCCAACGCTCTCCACCAGGCCCCTGAACCTGCACCCACCCAACGCTCTCCACCAGGCCCCCCACCCTTCACCCACCCACCCAACGCTCTCCACCAGGCCCTTGACCCCGCACCCACCCACCCAACACTCTCCACCAGGGCCCCCTCCCTGCACCCACCCACCCAATGCTCTCCACCAGGCCTCTCACCTTGCATGCACCCAACGCTCTCCACCAGGCCCATGACCCCGCACCCACCCACCCAACGCTCTCCACCAGGCCACTGACCCTGCACCCACCCTACGCTCTCCACCAGGCCCCCCACCCTGCACCCACCCACCCAACGCTCTCCACCAGGCCCCTGAGCCTGCACCCACCCAATGCTCTCCACCAGGCCCCCCACCCTGTACCCACCCACCCAACGCTATCCACCAGGCCCCCCAGCCTGCACCCACCCACCCAACGCTCTCCGCCAGGCCCCTGACCCCGCACCCACCCACCCAACGCTCTCCACCAGACCCCTGACCCTGCACCCACCCAACGCTCTCCACCAGGCCCCTAATCCTGCACCCACCCACCCAACGCTCTCCACCAGGACCCTGACCCTGCACCCACCTACCCAACGCTCCCCACCAGACGTCTCACCCTGCACCCACACACCCAACGCTCTCCACCAGGCCCCTGACCCACCCACCCAATGCTCTCCACAAGGACCTGACCCTGCACCCACCCACCCAACGCTCTCCACCAGACCCCTGACCCTGCACCCACCCACCCAATGGAGGTTAAAGACAGTCATTTTATGCGTATCTGTGCTCCCAGAGAGAACACTGGGATACTGTCATAGGTTTATTAAGCAGCGCACAAACACCCTCTCTCTCTCCCAATCATTAAATTATTCCACCATTTAAAGAATCCAAAATATATGTCATCAATAATGTGATTTTTCTGCCTGATAAGGGACTTGGTACAACATTGCACATGAATTTGAAAAAGCCGTCATAATAGGAACGTTCGTGAATGTCATTTGACAGTTGAAAAGTTGTACCCTTTTTCTGTGTTTTGGTCGGCTGGATTTTTTTTTTTCTGCAGATTTATATAGCACAAACTTGACCCGAAGAGCACCAGTAACGTTACACAAGGATACATTCATGTATTCTGTTTTTGTAGGCGCTGGGAGTTTAAGTGATTTGCCCAGAATGACACCGGATTCTGAGCTGACGTCAAGGGTCGAACCCGGTTCCCCAGCTCCAAAATTGGCAGCTTGCAGTTTCACTACATTTTGAGGATAATTATATATTTTTTTCAGACCCACATCCTGCACAGCGGGCGGCGGCCCTGGCTTCCCTTCACGGCGCACCAGGGTGCCGCGGCGCACACTTTGGGAACCACAGATGTATGACATAGATATTAAGAGTGTACTCCCTACACAGGTCCTGAGCATGGGTAGAGGAGGGGAGAAGATGGAGCTTGAGGTCAGAGCTACCCACTTTGGAACTGAGGAATCAGGTTTGAGTCTGGTTTTGGCTCAACATCCTGTGATCCTGAGCAAATCACTTAATCTCTCCGTATTAAAAAAGGAACATGTCCTTATGAAATGTCATTGGTGCTCATGTAAAGCACTCCAATATGTTTGGGTTGGGGTTGCTCTATATAAAAATTGAGGGGAAAAAAATGAAAACATTAGTTTCATTTACTCTTTCAATGCTATTTGCATCTAAATAACAGAAGGTGCTCCTGACTCCACAAGGAGCATAACCCCCTCCTGTGCTGCAACACCTTCCTTTCTGCCACTGACCAGCATCTCTTTCACAGCTCATCAGCAGCTGGAAGAGTTGATTGCCTTTTTAATGGTTAGAACTGCCAGGCGCCAAAATGCGGGATTATGGGCATCATCTTTTGCCTTTGAGGAAGAAGTGCCTGGATCTTCATTGGCAGGCGTTCCTCACAGCTATGTCTGTAGCCGAGTCCTGTGTGCACTGTTTGTGCACCCCCCGCCGCCGTGATGCTCTGCTTCAGAAAGGCAGAGACATGGGTCAGAGCAACCTATTCATCACGGAGGCGGGGGGGGGGGGCGAAAGTGACACATTCTTAGTGCAACTTTCACACTTCCTTTCCTATCGTGCGCGTGCGCCCCTGGCTCCTGATAACGGCGCACCAGGGCGCCGCGGCGCACAGTTTGGGAACCACAGGCCTATAGAAAGGCCACCCAGGTACCCACTGGGCTGCTGGCTGTTCGAACAATAAAGACAGCGTCCAAATCGGCCCAAAGACTGCTCAAAAAAGCAGCCCACAGCAGGAACTTGGACATCGGCCCCTCGGGCATTGCCCGAATGCCCGCATTACCAATCCGACGCTGAGGGTCTCTGCCCATTGTTGGAAGGTTGCAGGCATTTCTTCTGAATTGTGTAATGAGTCCGGGCAAGGCTTAGTACTTAACTTTTACATTTCGATGCTGCAGGAAATATGGGCTTCAAGTAACATCTATTGTGATGTGAACATGTGTAATTCTAAACCCAAGATCCCCTCCCCTTCTGGTAGGGCAAAATGTGGGTTCTCTGCTTGGTTTAGAACCAATGTACCCTGACTTGTGAGTTTGATACCTGTGGAGTGTCCTTTTATACAGGCTTCAATGTAAAGTGTTCAGGAACAAAGATATAGGTAATTTGTCTGTGTTGTTTGGATTGTTTGATTTGTCAAATGTTACTGCTAAATTATGTTTTGCTAGTGGGAGGCCATTTTATTGCAAAGCTGGGGGATAAAACCTTTCCCCCAAAGGCAAGCCCTTTTATTAGTGCTGATTAGTTTGAGACAATGTGCACCCAAGGTGCTATAATCGGTATTTTACATTACCACTTGAAAGAGGGCACGATCTTTGTAATGCATTAAAATTTGCGCATCGCAATATTCCAGGTGTTCCAACATCTGTAGGCCATGTCCAAACTCCATCATTGACTATAGTCTTGTTTCATGAAATTTGTGTTATCAAATTTCAGATATTACTACCGGTATTTACAGCGATTACAATCCATCAGTTATCACTCTGTATACACCAAAAGGGATTAAGATGGGAAATTCTATGGAACATCTTCAACTAAGAACTAATGAAAAAAGTACAAATCTTGTTTGAAAACTGGCAGATTTAATCGGGATCTTTTTGTTCACTGTTTACCTGTGTCTATTAGAGGAGTGAGGTGTTGTTGGAGGGTAAAATGAAGGACTTGTTGTTAAAACCCATTCGAAACACCCAGCGTAACCCCAATTACTGGTTCGACAACACACGTTCAATCACGAACAAAAGATTACAACAGGCTCTAAAAGGTATGCTTAGGAACAGGGAACTAATAACTGAGTGCTGGTTGCTATATAAACTGTCTCTCAAAAGTAAAAAGAGCTGCAGACTGAGACCTAAGAAGACTTGTTAGTTTCCTGTAAAGCACAAGATTCCAGTACTTTTTGGATATGTTAAAAATCACCTATCCTGTGAGTCTGTATCGATCCCAGCAGAGAGTTGAGTAAATCATTTTACTAAAATCTATAGCCTTCTAGGTCGATCATATCCATAAGGAGAATAGTTCATTCAACTGAACTGGTTATTTTGAGAAGACAATCAAAAAAAAACACAAGCCCGGTTGAGATGCAGATGGATCGTTATAATAACTCAGTTCAGCTAAGGGCCCCTCTACTCACAATACCATCAATTATGCCTGCAAAATTGAGTTGCCATACTCTTGAAGGTGTGCTATAATTGTCACTATCTTAACAAGCGTTTGCAATGCAATAGGTCTCGCATTTTCACGAGTTTAAGCTATTGGCCTTGTAAATGACAAAGCCTTTTATAAATGTTTTAAAAACCAAAACATAAATAAAAGGCATTGTCATTTACAATGCCAATAGCTCAAACTTGCGTACTTGTGAGACCTATTGCAATGCAAATGCTTGTTATTGTATTGTTGTGTGGCGTTTAGAGCTCCAAATGAATTTTCCCGCTTCATGCCCTTATATAGGTACAATTCACACTGCTCTTATATAGGCATAGAAATCAATCCCTTATTTAGGCATAGCCCATGTGACCCAAATACAGGCATGGCTACTTCCACCTGTACCAAACGTCACAACGATTTCTTGGAAAATCGGCTTAAGCAGTTAGGGAACTTCCCCTTGCTTTAATATTGATATGTCCAAGAACTCACGTACTTTGCAAAGAACAACTATTCCCTAGGGGTTCTTTCCTGACGTTCATATGCCCGACTTTACGTCAAACTATGGCATTCCTAAACACCTTCAAGGTTTAAATATACCTTCACTTGCTATGGCAAACTACGGTGGTTCGGAGCAGTTTGACTATCTAGGCAGCTCGCTACAGCAAGTGCCGAAGGAAGCCGACCCTCCAGCTGACGCACTGATCCAGAGGCTGCCCTTCTCTCACCGAGAATCCAGCTCCAGTGTTTCCAAGCTCCCCTTGCGGGGTGTTGGGAAATCGAGTCCCGAGACTGAGATACCAGACCTCCTACATTCTAACTAAGGTATGGAGCTGATTAGAACCTAGGGAAACCTTTGGTAGATGCTTGGCAAAAAACAACTACACCTATGCTACACAATACTTACTTCTTCCTGCGTACTAGACTTAGGTTAGGTACATTGGGGTAGGGGTATTTAGAAGCACCAGTTGAGTATTTTTAGTCAGTGTTATTTATGTATGTATTTTATATGGCTTAGAAACCATACAATGCTTTTTCCGTATTATTTTATAATACTATTCTCGCTGTACGCATTATACTTTGCAGTCTGCTTAACGATTGCAGCAGTTCACTTCTCTTGTATGAGAAAGAAGACTGTTCAATAAACCTTTTTATTGAAAACGCCCGTCTCTCTATTTCTCTACAACTATGTTAAAACGAAGTATGCACGATTGACTCAGTGAAATATTTATCTGTTGTTTCCGCGACTCTGAGAGATACATTTCTTATTCTTGGGAAACAAAGTTGTCATGTTTATGCGGTTGTCAGAAACTAATCCCTTCTTGTGAATTCGAGAAAGTTTCTAGTGACCTCTGAGCTAGCTGGCACTCACTATTAAGTTTAATATATTAGATAGAGACCTGGTCGACCTCAGTACTACTTCTAATCTATAGGATATATTATTCCAATGCGCAGAGCCTATTGGGAATATAGGAACTACACTACAGTATTTGGCCATGGGGAATGGGGTCCCAGGGGCCTATTAAGGCCCGGTGGAGGGGGGCTGCATGCCATGCTTCCCTGTTTAATTGTATTTTACTGCAGGGGATAGGGCCCATGGGACCTTTTAAGGTCCCTGGGGCCGGAAGGCAAACCATAGCTGCTCACGCCAAAGGCTGTACATGGTATGTGGTTGGCTACCTGCTAGGGGTTTGGCCATAGGGGCTGGTGACATGTGCACATGGCCAAAGGCTGTGCTCAGTATGGGGTCAGCTGCTTACAGGAGTTGGCAGCAGGGCCTGGCTACAAGAACTAAACCTATGCCACGCATGACCATGGGCCTTGCGTGGCGTGGGCTTGACTGCCTCTGGGTATGGGCTGTCAAACAGGTGGATTTCTGTGTTTTATTTAGTTCAAAACGTTAATACTGTCATTGACATATTCACCAAACTGTAACTTTATTTAGCCTTTGTTTTATTCAGTGTATATGTATGCGAAACACGTTGGGTTAATTGGCTATCATGTCAATAAACCTCACATATTCAGAAAAGTTGGATGACATTTTGCTGGGAGGTAAGTGCACATATATGTATATATATATATTCACTGAAAAAACCATAGGTTATAGACCATATATAGTTAGGAATTAGCATTTAAAAAACCTTATTTTACTCACACAAAACCATTGAAATTCCATATATAGTTAGTTGCACTAACTATATATCGCGCACCCGCAATCCACTGCTGATGATGTCACATATTACATCATTCATGACATGGTCAGTGACATCACTGATGACATCACTGATGACATCTCAAATGACATCACTGATGACATCACTGATGACATCTCATTTGACATCAATGACCACATCACTGATGATATCATTCATGTGACAATACAATGCATCTCCTCACATTTTATTATAACCTCTGTTTCACCCAGTGTTAAATACAGAGTATAATTTTTGAAACCATTGACACACCAATACTAGTTACTACATACGCACTCACTGATTCCTACGTCTACACACACATTCACTCATTCACCCATACAATCATTCATACATACAATCACTCATCTTTACAACACTATCATATGCACTCATACACCTATACAGACACTCACACTCTGCCACTCATCCATGGAGTTACTCACACACCTAGTCAGTCCTGTAAAGAATCAATCACACTTCCATTTTCTAATCTACACAGTTAAACATAGAGTACCTTACATTTTCAAACATATACTAACACATACTTACTCTCTTATAGAATCACTGATACAAGTACACATTGATCTGCACAGAGTCACACACCTCCCAGCCAGCCATACACACACTCAGTCTCCCATACAAATACTTGTGCAACCAATCAATAACCCATATAGCTACTTATATAGCTACTGATCAACACATGCAGCAGCTTGCACAACAACAGACATACTGATGCACACTTTCAGACAGTTTAGTCACTAACCCGTGCATTTAGTAAGACGCATTTAATCACTCACTCATACAGTCAATCACGCACCTACTAAAACCTTCATTCAGACACTTATACATCCACTCATTCTTCAATATGTAAAACATATTTAAACTTTACAGAAACACATAATCACTGGATGTTGTCATCAGTGATGTCATTTGAGATGTCATCAGTGATGTCATCAGTGATGTCACTGACCATGTCATGAATGATGTAATATGTGACATCATCAGCAGTGGATTGCGGGTGCGCGATATATAGTTAGTGCAACTAACTATATATGGAATTTCAATGGTTTTGTGTGAGTAAAATAAGGTTTTTTAAATGCTAATTCCTAACTATATATGGTCTATAACCTATGGTTTTTTCAGTGAATTTTCAAGGTTTTGTAAATGCTAATTCCTAACTATATATAATCTATAACCTATGGTTTTTTCAGTGAATTTCAATGTTTTTTTAATAGCAAATATCTGTAGCTGTAAAATGTATTCTTCTTTAAATCCCAAAATATATTTTATATGTTTATTAATAACTTTTTTTTTTTTAATTTTTTTTTCTTCGTTCCCACTTCGCGAATCGGGAAGCTTCCCGTTAGCTGACCTTGATGCCGCGAAATAGACCGCGAGCCAGTAAACGTTTCTTTACCGCAACTGCCGCGTTAGAAAACAACATCGTGACGCCTCCCGTCCGCATGACGTTTTGCGTTGTCGCGTGATACGTCATATGACGTACTACGTTAGCGAACTGGTACGCTTACCGAGTCGCAAAGCACAGGTTTCTGGAAGCAAACCGGAAGGCCCTGCAAAGCGTGTAACATAAACACAGCAGGTCATGTGACTTGGTAATAACACTTTTCATTGGTTCATTTCACTTTTGGTTTCCTAATGATGTAAGACTAGGTCATATAATCTAAAATGAACACTTTTCATTGGTTGAGAACTATTGTTTTTCCCAAATGATGAAAATCCCTCTTTCTTTCCTCACTCTGACTTTCATCATTGTGAGAGAAAGACCCTTTGTTACCAGTGAGCAATGGCTTCTTTAGTAGCTTCAGCTGGTGCTTCCCCACCACCTCCACCACATCCAAGGAAGAGTGGACCGATGTGTGAATGTGTTCACTGTATGCAACAACTTTGACACTTACAGAAGCCTCACCTTCTCCATGCCTCCTACACAGTTCTACATGTACATCATAAATGCAAACAGAACAGAATTAATTATACATGTTAAATGGTTTATTTTTGCTGTTCTCAGAATGTATCAAATTTCACTAAAAACAGTGACTTGAAGGTATTCATCATATAACAGCGGGGAAAAAAAAACACAATCAAAATGATTGTGTTTAAAAAACCCATACAACATAACAAATCAGAATTCAGAACTCCTTAAAGTTAACTTACTTTCCATGACGGCCAAGGATGTCCTATGAACAGCTTACACTCTGTTGTGCTGTTATTACTTTCAACCCGCCACTTTCTGAAAGAAAACCTCCATCGTTTTCAAAAACATGTTACATACAATAAATGACTTCTTGCTCTCTACCACAAGTTTCCACAAGGCCAAATCTTGTCAAAGCCATTTATAACTCTTGGATTTCTTGTAAGCCAATCCCGTCTTTTCGCAGTTCCGCAACTTTCAGAATTAAAATGTTGAAGATCATTTACACAATCCTGGACTAGTAATATCTTCCCCTTCTTGCTCAATCATGTTCTACATTTCCTATCACACTGATACTGCTTACTATGAAGCAGACTTACACTACCTTTATGACTAGTACAATTATTTAATTCTCTACATCACTTTTAATCACAAAGCAATGTAAAACAGTAGACAGCATTGCAGACTTACATTCCCTCTACTCCATGTTTTGATTGGCTGCTTCAATTAGCTTATAAAAAGAAATAGTTTTTCTGAACTCATTCAAAGTGCACGTATTTCTCAATGACGTCCAGAGTTATGGTAAAAAGTTATGTCTCTGTACTACACTTATCCTCAAGGCCAAATAGTGTAGGAGCCATGAGAACTTCTTGAAATTCCTCAGAGCACATCCCGAGATTCTTTCCCTAAAATTTTGGTTTTAAAAACACCAGGTAAGAGTTTTTAAGGTCATATGGCAATTTTTTTTTGAAAATTAAAACAGAATCATTGCAGAATGACCAGCCATTTCTACACTTTAAATAAGCTGTATAATGTCCTGATGTTATTGAAGGACCATCATGATATATAATTGCTACAGTTACAAAAGTCCTTCCTGATATTGACAACTGTGAAGCCACAAAATTTTTAATTAAAGTTGTCAATTTTGTTCCATCAGGCCTACATCGTTGGAACATTAAAATGACATACTGGCCATATGTTCGTATAAATAATGTGGACATCATTTCAGATTTACATTGGCTACACTCCATGTTGTGATCAGCTGCTTTTACTAGCTTATTAAAAGAGACTGATTTACTGTCTGGCAAAGTTAAATATATAAATCTTTCTGAGTCTACACTAGTAGTACTTGATACCCTACAGTTCTCGCAGTCATGCTGCCATTGATAAGAAAGCCCAAACAGGTGATCTACATCTACACCTTCATCATGCAATACATCAAGCATATACATTAAAAACTCCTGACAATCTTGCTGACTATTTTGAGAGAATTGTGTTTGGCCTGAACATCTGTCTAACAGATTTCGAATTTCAGACACACTTTCTATGTTTGTTCTATCAGTGCTACATTTCTCTAACACAGAATTTAACAAACTGCAAAATCTTTGATCAGAATTGACCACAATCTCTTCTTTTACATTTTCTAGAGAAAACAAAACATTAACCACTACATTAGCATAGCAGTTGACACCAGAACTGTTTTCAAATTGAAAACCAACAACATCTTCAACAGAATCCTTTTTGTTTCTGCTTATAATTTCAGGTTCATCGACTTTTCGTCTTTTTGCTACAACCTCCCCAGTATTGGTCACATTTCTTCGTTTCCGGCCTACCACACGTTTCTCAAACAAAGGATACTGAGGCAAATGTGGCGCATACTCTCTTCTCAACCTATTGTATTCCTTAACACAATCTAGATCCGCACAAATGTTTGTGACATCACACTCAATCAAGTACAATCCCGATAAAGTCCTAACTCGTGACAATGCCACATATGCCATACCCTCCTTGAACACAGAACTGCCAATATTCACCAATGCACAGTCTACACTTAAACCTTGCGATTTATGGATTGTCACCGCATATGCCAAGCAAACAGGAAACTGCTTACGACGAACATATAAGTCTTTTACAAGCAAAAATCTAGCAGAACAACGAGCAATTAGCTGTACTTCCTCAATGCCATCAAATTTAATTTTTAAAAATTCAATTCCATCTCTATTTCTGTATTTCACAAAATCAACAACATTACCCATTGATCCATTTACCAGACCTCTTTCAACATGTAAATTCCTTCTTAAAATTATACGGCAGTTCAAGCACACATTCAGAGTCTTTTCAAAACCCGCAGTTTTAGATATACTCTTCTCTAATGAATCCAATTTTGTTTTCAGATTCTCAGACAAAATAATTGTTGATCCCATATGCTCTACTCTGTCAATAGCTTCCAGTTTCACAATCTCTTGCTTTTCTAAATGCAACATTTTGTTGTTGAATTTGGCACATTCTGCAAGAGTTGGCATCAAACATATTCCAGATTTTTTCTCAGTAACTTTCTGAAAAATATTCTCAGGCACAACATCTTCGTCTGGATATAAATTTGTCAGTAATCGTGCATGTAAAGCTTCTTTCCCATGCTCGGTCACTTTCCCAATTCTAACATCTTGTAGAATAGTCTTGTAAACTTCATCCTTTGCCTGACGCATATTTTCATGCAGTTCAGCATAATTGAAGTTTAACCATATATTGACGTTGCCAATGCTCCCTAAGCACTTCCTGGTATCTTCATGCGTGAGCATTTTGAACACAGGTTGCCCTTTCACTGGTGTCAGCTGCAGAAGATCTCCGAAAACAATGATGTGTTTGCCACCAAATAACACATCATACTCTGTTTTGAGAACTTCTTGCATTCTCAAATGCACAAAGGCAAGCATGACATTGGAAACCATGCTTACTTCATCAATGATAAGAAGTTTCATTTTCCTCAAGACTCTTGAAACTTCAAAACAAGCATCTCCAGATAGCTTGTGATATTCTAATTTGTTGTCATGCTCCACTGGCAGCATCAGTAAACGATGTAAAGTAATCCCTTTAATGTTATGTGCTGCCAGTCCAGTTGGAGCGGTGACAACACAAGACAGCGATGACTCTGTCCTTTCCTGCAAATAACACGAAATTGCTTTAATAAGGAAACTTTTTCCAGTTCCCGCTTCTCCACTCACATACAGTCGGACAGGCTTCAACGACGTACATGAGCACTCTTTCTTGTCATGACGTAATCCATGATCAATTTGCATGGTAAGTTCGTCATATATTTTCCTCTGCTCAACGTTGAGTTGTCTTTCCAACTCTTCTAAGTTAACCGCATCCTCCTGAGCATGTGCCATGGCTCTTTCCACTTCATTCATAGCAGTGGCAGCTTCATTTTCGATAAGAGGTCCTCCTAGTGGATCCTGACTCAATGAAGCAGAACTCTGACTGTCCTGAGAACTGTCTCTGGCAATCTCGGCTGCAATCGTTGCTTCCTGCTCAATTTCCACATTCAACATTTCTACATATTTAGGAAAAGCAGGACATTCTATGGTCTCCTTGGCAGCATTGAATGAGTCTTCGTAACAAAGGAAATCTCCAAGCAGTTCCACTTCTGCACGCCAAGGCTTAAAAAGTTGCAAAAGTGCTAAATAGAAAAACTCCTTTTTTTCAGGAGATTCGCCACTCAATTTTCGATGGTTTATCAAGTGGCATTTTCTTTGCTTGACCAGACATCCCTCACTTCCTATTACAGCATACACTCCTTTCTCAGTATCTTCTTTGATGTTCCTCTTGAATATGTAATTTTGCAGAACCTCATACAGACAAACATTCTCGAGATGACTGCTTCGATTTGGATAATATGTATCCAACATGTTGCTCTTCAAAATGTCGGTACTGTTTGCCTCCTTTTCCGCCAAATACTCAATTTCCCGCACAGGTTTCAGAACTCGATTACGCGTTGCAGCAAGACACAATACTCGCCCAAACGATACTCCTGGACTTGGCATAGAGACTTGCTGAAGACAACCGATCAGAACATTCGTAAGCTCCGATTTCTCGATGCGACAACATCTTCAGACTGAAACTGTACAACTTCTTGCTGAGGCTCTTTTCATGGGAAATGTCCTCCCACATATCCTTCAATTCTGTCTTCTCTTTTTTGGTGATGTAAGATGTCACATACCGAGCCACAGCCATACAGTTATCAGCCACAAACTGTATATCCATGTTAGCATTCCACATGGACAAAATCACCGGGTTGTAGTCGTTGATGTACTTAGACTCTTCGTTCCTCTTCAAATAGTATGTGTTTTTAGGTGATTTCTTCATCACATTATGTCGCAGCGAAGACATCAAACTGTTCACTCTTCCTTTAGAAATCACCGGTCGTGGAAAGCCGAAACGACATTTGGTGTAGAACTTGTCTTTGTTCCGGAATTTACGACGACAGTACTTTCCACATCGATGGCTTTGGAAACGTAGAACTTTTTCTCTTAGGCTTTTTTTCTCCTTTGCGTTTGGAACAGCACACGTAGAATACTGTTCTATGAAACTCATCACTGAGTCTTCTGCATCCGTTCCAAATTTAGGTGCATCCTTGATCCACAGCAACATATGTATATGAGGAGCACCTCTTGCTTGGTACTCCTTCCTCCAGAAGAAATCCAATACCTCTCCAAGAGGTGGATTCTTCTTATTCATGATGAAAGACATCATACCTTCAAATCTATGATTGAAGTACCTACATACATTGACTGGATCCAAAGAGCACAGTTCTCCGGGTGTCTTGAATTCGATGTTTTCTACGTTAGCATTTGCCTCTCGTAGAAATTCAAGTAAGTCTTCCCAGCCATACTCAGCACAGCTCAAAGTGAGGAACCATGTGGGAGTTCCTAAGTTCCTCAGCATACATTTTAAATCACCATGACGACGGTACCAGTACTCATTAGTACCACGCTGACACGCCATGAGATTAATCAGGTGAGAATCCAAAATACTGTCTTGGACATTGACTTTATCCATAAAGTCACTTGCCGAGATGTTTTGCATGTGTATACCACTTTTCAAGATGTGGTTCACTGCATATGACAGTCCAGACAGATCGCTTTCAAACAGGAGATGAAACAAATAAGGAATGCATTGTCGAAACCTAGCATCTCCTGCATACAATCGCAAAGTCCGGTATTCAGAAGCAGGAATTTGATGAGGTCGCTCATCATATCTTCCTCCCTGACCTGTTGGAAAAAGCTGTGGGAAACACCGAGCTTCCAAACTTTCCTCCCAAACACTAATGGGACTCCCTTTCGCTTGTTTCATTTGAAACAACTCAATAGCATTCCCCATGACTTCCTTGGAATGCAAAGGATGAACACTATAATGTTCATATATTTCTTCACTAGTACAGGGTTCTACTTTCTCAATTTGACCAGCACACAAATCGCTATCCTCTTCCTCACTTACTTCCTCTTCTGCAACATATACATTTTTATAGTATTTATTATTTTTTTTCAAATACAATGTTGCCCTTTTCACTTTCCTAACATCTACTAAATCTTGCCATATTTTCTTATTCTTTGTAGGAACCCCATTAACTAAGATAACAAGAGGTTCCTCTTCCACTTTTTCTACTCCAATTGTGTTAATGTTTTTGTTCAAATCTAGAGGCAAATAAACAACTCTTCCCTTTAATCCTCTCTGTAAATCTGATGGAGGCAATTTCCCTGTCTTTGGCTCCATTCTTACAATAGCCTGAAAGGGATGGATACTTTGAATCAAAATAGATTCATAAGTATTTAAATCCTTCAATTCAGAAGGAATCTCAACCAATTCCAGATTATTATGAACTGCTCTAGCAGGCATCTGATTTTGATTTAATTTGTTACAACAATAAGTACACACACGTTGATCCAATCCCAAATCAAAACAATTTTCTACCATCAAGTATGTTGTAAAATCCTTCCATTCACTATTATTTTCCCTTTCACTTTTTCCATATAAATCCACTAACTTAGTCTGATTCTTATAATAAGTGCGTCGACAACACACACAAGTGAAATTTGGCCTCTCACTTGATTTCACCTCAAACGTCGCAATTTCCCTCTGGAAATTATCTGTACTGGAAACCTGTACACTATCTTCCACATTACTCTCTTCTTCTTGGTCAATTTCAACATTCTCCTCTTTACTTCCAAAGTAACAAAACTCAATTTCTTCACATATATTCTTCACATCTATTTCAGAACCATGCAAAAGAGCAGCACATAATTGTTTAAGCATAATTGCTGGACTCTTAGCATAATACAACATTCTAACTAATTTCCTCACTTTATTATGATGCACTGCTAGCATCCTGAAATGATGAAAAACACTCTGGCATACTCTCCTGGAAAGACAAGCCAGTGAATGACCATGCAAACCTATCACTTCTCTCACTCTGCAAGGATCTAATTCTTGCAACAACTTCATTTTCTGCTTCAAACTTTTCTTATTAAATGACCGTATAAAATCACAAAGCAAATTGATGGAATCCTGTCGTACACTGCAAATACTACTACACTTCCAGGTGTACACAGGACCCTTAGGACGTCTCCCTAAAACCTCATTACCTAACACCTCTTCTATCTCTGTTCTCACAACTTTTTCTTTTTCAACTGGACAACCATCTTTCACTTCATAAGCTCGACCACTGGTGTCAACTGCATGCACCAAATCATTATCCTGGAAATAACTCTCCTCATTAAAAAATGCCTCAGAGCTTGAACTATGCATCCATTCTCCAGAAAAAACTTCACAAAAATTACTACGATTAACTATTCTCTTCCATCTACTATTTCTTTTGAAATCATAAATTACCTTGTTTAGCTTCCTAATTCTATTGATTGTCAAAATAAATAACTTACGTTTAATTTCAAATGCCTGATCAATAACTTTCTCAACTATTTTTTTTCTCTTATAAAAAACCACTTTCTGCTGACCTTTCTTAATATTTTTTAACAAATTCTCAATTATCCTGTTGCGGAACATTCGTTTACGAATATCCCTAAACTGTTGTTTCCTTCTACTTTCATGCATAGAGTTATCTCTTACTCTAGCAGTAACATTTCTCATTGGCCTTTCCTTACCATTTGAATTCTTTCTCCTTTTCTGGACTGAAACATTTTCTGTAGTAATATTTTTTTTACTACACATATTTCTTATGACTGTTTTTGGACTCTTACCCGGTGCTTTCTTGGTGACTTGACAAATCTTTTTGTTAGAGGACTGCTGCATTATTCCATGGTCCTGCTGTCTTTGACGTTTTGCAGCCTTTCTTACTCTTTCTTTGCTAGGCATCCTAAAATCTTGAAATAATCTGCAGTTCAATCTGTGGTAAAATATAATAAAAAATGTTATTAACCACTATTACCCAACAGTAAATTAATAACAGTCATCAAAAACTTAACACACTACTTAAGTATATAATATACTGAAGCCTATCTCCAATTTTTCACTGAACAGGACTCATCTCTTCTTAACCTTGGATAAACCTCACCTACTCTGTGTCCCCTGCACATAATTAAATGTAAAGGGGCAGATTTATATTAACTAGCACATCCCCAGGGATGCACCAGTTAACGTGCACCGCTGCTCTGCCACCCACGGTGTGCCGCATTTACAATCAGATAGGACAAAGCTACATCAAAACCCTGCGCCTGCTTGAAGCAGGCATAGATCTTGACGCAGGTAGGCTGAAAGCTAAAGCAACAACTAAGTGTCGTGTGCAGAAGTTACAAAAAAGGAAAAATGGCGTTTAAACCAGTAATGAGACCATGCTAACGTAACACAGAGTAAAAATATCCAGGATCTACATCAGTTTGGGGTTCACGAACCTGGCAGGTACAAGGCACTGAGGCTTTCCACCGTGCATGTCTCATCCCAAATCATATGTTGTTTGTGAATGAAACAATTTCCCAGACCAAATGCTTTGGATTGGCTACTTCTAAAAAATTAAACACCCCTACTATCCCGGAGTTAGAGGAATATGATGGTTGGAGTAATTTTACTCGTTGTCCATTAAAGATTTACAGGCCCTACTCCGTAATTCTTCCTTTAACATTTCCAGTATAAATCCAAAAGGTTGACTGCTTTGGCAACGTGCCTTATCCACGGTTTAATAACGCTGCCTTTTGCTTTATATAAGTTTTCAAATTGTATGAAATATATACCAATAGGTCGTTATTAACCTTTAGGTAGTGGTTTTCTTCATGAGGTCTGGTCGCTTCCATACACATACAGATTTTCAAAGATGATCAAGAACTTTATCTGAATGGAGAGGAATGCACTGAGACGCCAGATCATTCACTAATGTGTAGGCACATACAGTTACACGGTTCATGCAACAAACACCGACCAAATATGGCTTGCGTGTTGCAAGGCACACCAGTTCCTGCTATCATCCCCACGTTCAAGTTCTTGGAAAATGGTAGTTATTTGATGCTCAATAATGAAGATTGTTCTGGGTTAATTAAAATTATTCATTTTATCGTAACAGTAAATGAACGGGTTATTTGCTGCAGAAATATTCTATTTCCTCCCACACATGAACATAGGGAGTTTTCAATCTGGCCACAAATACCAACCTTGGGAACAGATTTCAACGGCATGGCAAGAATAAGAGCTCTTTTGTCTCAGAGAGAGGTGGCCTTGAGTTCGGCCCGTGAAACTTTCGTGCTTCACACAGCGAACACCCGTACAGAGGTGCAGACCCTTTTAAATACAGATTCGCCTTTCCATTTCAGCAAGATGGTTCGGACTATCTCTAACGCGTCCTCCACAAAGGGCCTGGCGCACTTTTTTAAAGTTGTTACCAGTGGTCTCGTGACTTCATTTGAGAAAATCTTTGGAGTCATCCCTGCTTTCTTTCATTCTATTTTTTCCACTCTGCTTCGTGGATTCCCATTTTTACTTGCATTACCAGCGGACGCTCTTGTGCTTTTTTAAATTTTTAAATATGGATGTCCCTCCTGTGCAAGCTCCCGCCCTGCAGCTGCTGACACTGTTCCGCAATCGCATGCTAGAATATTATGGCACAATGCCGTTGGCGATATTAAGCACGGCATATGGATTATCTTTTCGATTCTCCTACTTCACCTGTGTCCAGCCTGTATTTCACTGCCTGACCTGTGATTTCGATTGGGCCATTGATTTGTGTCTCTGCGGACCGGTTTCTCCTGACGTCGACTTTAATCAGCTGATGACTCCTATCATTACTCACGAGTTGGTTTGTCCTGGCGAAAGGATTATGGCTGTGGCATTGATGCATGGACTAATTGGTCCCTGGAATTTACTGGCGGCAACACAGTCTTTCTTGGAACAGAGCTTTCTTGAAAACCCACCGAGCTGTCCTCTGATGTTGATAGAGGATCCGGTGCTGGGAGAGCACTTATGTTCTTTTCCGCTTTTAAATTGGATGGCTGAACTCTTTTTGGATGAAGACGGTGACTTCCTATTGGAGGCTGTTGCAGCTTATTTTGCATACACAGTTATGTCATAGACCTTTTTCATGTTTGATATGCCGAGTACTAGCATTTCATTGACAATTCATTAACTTATTTGTCAAGTTTTTATTATTTAGCTTGCCTATTGGCTTAAGACTCGATAAAGTACTTGGCTGTTTTATTTTTCTTTAGCATTAAATTTTCCTAGTTTTTAATGTTTTACCTTGCGGACCCTCCACATATAAAGTTGCAATCTGCTCTCATGAGATGGCACTTCTATTATTTTATTCAGTTCGTTTCCGGATCATGGGGAGGTGTCATCTAGGTCCTGGATATCTTTACACCGTGTTAAGTTAGCATGGACTCATTACCGGTTTAAACGCCATTTTTTCCTTTTTTGCAACTTCTGCACACGACACTTAGTTTTTGCTTTAGCTTTCAACCTAATAGTTCATCGTGATTTACATGAGAATAATATGTTATTGCTCTACTATCTGCTTTACTTCTTAAACTATATCTGTACAGCGAGTGCTGAAGTTTCAAGAACAACACGATACAGAATTGTTATGAGGTCTGATCTCCACGACTTCATACTCATAACATAAGTGCAGCTTCTCCCAATTCTGAGCATGAGGCGGGTTTTATATTGCTTTGCCGAACACACATACACAACACTTGATGCGGTTCACATGAAGAGAGAGCTGGTGTATGCTGATGTGATTCCTTCAAATCTAAGACACTAAAGTATCGGCACGCCCTAAACCAACACAAAGAGACCTTCTTAGCAAATAATATATTATGTGTATTAGGGAGGGTGAGATATAAGCAGCCGCGGGCCGTGGAGGGAGTTACGGTGGGGCAGGGAGGCGGGGAGGGGGAGGGGCAGGGTGGACCCTCTCCACCCTGCCCCTCCCCCTCCCCGCCTCCCTGCCCCACCGTAACTCCCTCCACGGCCCGCGGCTGCTTATAAGTGTTGCTAACTCTTATTCATTTACAGCATGTTAACATACTGTCACCATTCGCTTTTTATGTACTATTGACTATGCTGGTAATTTTGCTACTGATAATATGTGTACTTGTATAATCTAAGATACTACGCCTGAGAAGACGGCATTAGTAAATAAACATTTCAAATACACATGTGTTCTTCTTAACTCCATGTTCTGGTTTCTAAGAAATATATAACGACCGACTGTTCATGAGTTCCACGTATCCTGAGGTACTATAAGTTCATATTCTGGATTGTCTAAACATTGAGAGTTTGTTATATCCAATGTGACACTGTACCTAGCTTGCTAAGGGGTTTTGATTACTAAGGTGAGTTTTGGGACACCCTAATTCGCCGAGGTTCCAATCCTCTGTCCACAGTTCTGTGTCAGAACAGAAACCCTGCGACAGGGCCACCCCTCAGCCTTACTGGAGCTTCATCACACTTGCGATACAACTCCAGCAATGCGCCAACTTTACGGCACAAATACGTCACGCATCTGTGCTGTTTTTGCCCCATGATGCGCCGCATTGTAAATGCAGCACACCATAGGTGACGGAACAGCGGCACAGAATGACTAACACATCCCTGGTGATGTGCCAGTCATCATAAATCTATCCCTATGCTTCTTATCTTGTTAGAGATGAACCGCCATATGTATCATCAAAGTTTTTTGCATTTCCTAAATAGCGAACTTTAAGGAATAAATAGCGATTCTTTACCATTCCTAGTTTGCGATGACCTATTTGCTAATTACAAATTACCGATTCATTTCCATGCAGCAGGAGGCCCATAGGAATGAAGGTGCAATTTGCGATTAGCAATTACCTCATCGCAAATTACGAATTTTTCCGACGGTGCAGGGGTGTCTCAAGAACACCCTGCTGCACCCCTGAAAAAGAAATTTGGGGTCATATGGCGCACATAAATTTTGAAAACATTCCTTTACCTCAAAAACGATTTTCAACTCATAATTTGAAAACACTGCACATGGGGAAATGACTTAAAATGTCCTTAAGACACATAAAAGCATTTTTTGATTGCCTTTGCAGCATGTTTCAGTCACCTTTAACATGCCTATGTAACGGAAACATTCAAAATCTAAATTTGCCATGCACAGGTGGGAGCATATTTACAAGCAATTTGCTCCACAGACAAACTTCTTACATTGAAATGGGAAAAATAACATCAGAGACTCTCAATTACCTTATAAAGAAGCAGACACCATTATTTCCTTCTCATCAATATTAAAACCATTGCTTTTTCTCAAAAACGATTTACCAGTCATAATTTGAAAACACTCCACAGCTCCTATGCACATAAAAGCCCTGTCAGTACTAATACTTCACATTTTCTCCAATTACAATTTCTCAAAGAAACAAAATCTATTTGTGAAACACTTGAGACAAAGCAACATTTGAAAAACACAACTTTCTTCATAATTTTCTCCTTAAAGCACACTATTTTCTATCTAAATTAAAGAAATCTTTTCTCACCTTAGCAAATACTTTGAGTTTCAAAACAGTCTCAGAAACACACCAATTTGTCTTCAGCAGAGCAAAAGGTATGCACTCCAGAGTCTGCAGCTATCAAAAGCACAGAAATGCTGTAATTCCTCACACATATCTCTCATGTCACCCAATCAAAACTCTTCCCTTACTTTTTTTCAAAGCAAAACCCTTCCCCCCTCTGCCCCCTCTCTGCTTTTTCTGCATAGCAACCACCTCTTGCAAGACCTCTCACACAACAATGTTGCAATTGAACTCTGAACTCTGTGCACCTGCATATCCAGAGCATTCTTTCATTTAATGATTTTTTCTTCGCCACTCAAAATACATCTTTCAACGAACTCATCCATGCACACTAACTTTCTGTTTTCAGCAATCAAAATCCACCAATCACTCTTACTGCTTCATTAACACAGAAACTCCTCAGTTTTTTTCATTTTACACTCTCATTTTTTCAACTGCCATTTCATTGCCACACTTCATCTGACTGCAGCAGAACCTTCTCTCACCATGTTTTCTGTCTGGATTGTTGGACATAGTTACATCTATTGGGCTCAAAGGTACGCTGAAAACAGGAATTTACCTAACCTCAATTTACAAGATGTGGAAATTAAGTGGTTTGGCCACAGAGGATTAAAATGTCACCAATTGATACCATTGGTGAAAACCTTTATGCATTTGCCAAAACCTGACCTGTTAATTGTGCACTGTGGAGGTAATGATTTGGGCACTTTGACTGGGGTAGGTCTGGAAATGCTTTTAAAGGACACCTTTGAGCAATTGATGGCACTTTTTCCTCAGACTGCCTTGGTATATTCAAATATATGCCAAAGACAGAAATGGAGGTGGTCGAACCAATTTTGTCCACAAATTGAGAAATCGAGGAAGCATGTAAACAAATCTGTTTCAGCTTACATGAGAGACCATGGAATGGGCTCCCTGTACAACAATAACTTGCGTTACTACATGCAAGATATCTACAGAGGAGATGGAGTTCACTTCTCAGATGAGGGCAACAGAGTTTTCACTCTGAATTTAAGACTGTGCATTGGTACCTACTTATAAGTACCTAAATGTACCATAAACCCAAAAGCTCTTCTCAGAGCTACCCTACATCTGATCACTCACAATTATTATTTTACTCTAACTTTTTTCACTAATTTTCAAGAAAGTACGCTCCCCAGAACGCTTCCCGGTTCGCGAACCGGGCGCACTCCACGCAAAAAAACTAAAAAAAGGTATATATTTTTTTTGCCCTGCGAGACCCTTTCAAAGCCTCCACATCAAACCTAGGGGGTCAGGGACGATCTACTATGCCCCCTTATGGTCATTTGCCCCTTCGCTTTGGCCTCCTCTTGTCTCTCGATCCTACCGAGAGACAAGATGGCGGCCGCTACGGACTGTTTGGAATGTTTACAGACGCCGAAAAACCAATCAGCTTCGCAAACCTCCGTAACGCGAAAAGTACGCGAAGCGGAGCGCTGTTACAGATATATATCTTTTTTTGAACGTTAATTTCTCAAAATCCACTGGAGCACATATATTGAGACCTAGCAAAGGCACATCGGGCTACCAGTCCCTACAATTTTGCCAAGTTTCGTGCAAATCCATTCAGCCGTTCGATTATTATTATTTTATTTTTTTTTGCCCCGCGGGGCCCTTTTAAAACCTCCACATCAAACCTAGGGGGTCAGCGACAATGTACTATGCCCCCTTATGGTCATTTGCCCCTTCGCTTTGGCCTCCTCTTGTCTCTCGATCCTACCGAGAGACAAGATGGCGGCCGCTACGGACTGTTTGGAATGTTGACAGACGCCGGAGAACCAATCAGCTTCGCTTCACAAAGCTCCGTTGCGCGAAAAGTACGCATCCTGGAGCGCTGCCCGGTCCGCTGTTACAGATATATATCTTTTTTTAAACGTTAATTTCTCAAAATCCACTGTAGCACATATATTGAGACCTACAAAAGGCACATCGGGCTACCAGTCCCTACAATTTTGCCAAGTTTCGTGCAAATCCATTCAGCCGTTCGGGCTAAAAGTGAGGCCAACATTCCAAACAGTCCGTAGCGGCCGCCATCTTGTCTCTCGGTAGGATCGAGAGACAAGAGGAGGCCAAAGCGAAGGGGCAAATGACCATAAGGGGGAATAGTAGATCCTCGCTGACCCCCTACGTTTGATGTGGAGGTTTTAAAAGGGCCCCGCGGGGCAAAAAAAAAAAAATAATAATAATCGAACGGCTGAATGGATTTGCACGAAACTTGGCAAAATATTAGGGACTGGTAGCCCGATGTGCCTTTGCTAGGTCTCAATATATGTGCTCCAGTGGATTTTGAGAAATTAAAGTTCAAAAAAAGATATATATCTGTAACAGCGCTCCGCTTCGCGTACTTTTCGCGTTACGGAGCTTTGCGAAGCTGATTGGTTCTCCGGCGTCTGTCAACATTCCAAACAGTCCGTAGCGGCCGCCATCTTGTCTCTCGGTAGGATTGAGAGACAAGAGGAGGCCAAAGCGAAGGGGGAAATGACCATAAGGGGGCATAGTAGATCCTTCCTGAACTCTTAGGTTTGGTGTACCATTTTGGTGTACCATTTTGCCAAGTTTGGTGTAATTCCGTTCAGCCATTCAGGCTGTAGACGTATGTAAATGTCCTATGGAAAATTGCATGGGGAAAACACATTTGAAAGTGTTGAAATTTAGAACCAATTAAAATGTTACTTTGGTTTTGTATTTGTGTGTGATGAAAGTTAATTGGTTATGTATATATTTCAAATGAGAGGAAACCACAGCCATTTTGTGATACTACTGTCTGAGGTACATTTGTGAGGAATTTTTGGTGGTGAATTTCTGGTGTTTGATTTACACAGTACTAACACTTCTCCTACTTTTAAAAAGGTGAGTTGTTAATTTGTAAGGGGAACTATGTTGTACACTTGAAGATAATTTGAAAAATGTTTTCTGTTATTTATTTGCAGTCCTTCTGTTATACTAAATACTTGATAAAGTTAGTTTTATATTATGTATTACTAAAAACGATAAATTAAAGTGATTATTTTTTTCTGCAATTTACAGCAAGCAATTTCAAAATAAAATGGCTCACAATGAAGAGACCGTGGCAATTTCTTTTGAATTGTCCACTACATTGATTGAAATTGAGAGCACCAATAATGAAATATTGTCACAAGGAGGACATGACTTGTATGATTCCATTAGATTGATTGAAATGGACAGCACCAAGAATGAAATATTGTCACAAGGAGATGACTTGAATGATTCCACTACATTGATTGAAATTGAGAGCACCAATAATGAAATATTGTCACAAGGAGGAGATGACTTGTATGATTCCATTAGATTGATTGAAATGGACAGCACCAATAATGAAATATTGTCACAAGGAGGAGATGACTTGAATGATTCCACTACATTGATTGAAATTGAGAGCACCAATAATGAAATATTGTCACGAGGAGATGACTTGAATGATTCCACTACATTGATTGAAATTGACAGCACCAATAATGAAATATTGTCACAAGGAGGAGATGACTTGAATGATTTTTTTGATCAATCTCTTGATGGCAAATTTATCGAGTGTTTGGAGACCATAGAGTTACAAGAATCATCATTGGAGACTTTTCATGAGGACATTGCTGATGAGGACATGTTACTAGTTCTTTCAAATTTAGAAAATTCTGAAGAATAAATTTATATTTAGAAATCAAAAATTGTTTGAGACATTATTCATTTTTATTTTTAATTTATGAGGTTGTAGCGAAGTGATTGTAGTATAAAATGAGACTTATAGTATAGAGTGCAACATTTTTATGTTACATGGTAAGTTTACTCATATTTACTTCCCTTCTGCCACTATATTATCTCCAATGTGTATTTGACATCTCTTCTTCATCTCCGGCCTCCTTTCTCTCACTGTGTGTCTCCGATGCATCTTATCGCTGCTATTTTGTGTAATTACAGAAGAGAGTACAATAAAATAGTTCGGAACGTGAAAAGGGGGCAAAGTAGAGTACTCCTCACCCCCTAGGCCTTTTTAGGCGGTCCCAAAAGGATCAGTTTCTGCTTTCCTGAGAGATTATGGTATGAGTTCCATATACCACAATAACTTGCATTACAACATGCAAGATATCTATCTCCTATTACCAACTTTTGGAGATATTCGCGCTAAGCGCGAATATCTTCAAAAAGTAACACCTGCCCTGAGCAGTTCTTAGCCATGTTATCCAATGGGAGGTGGATAACATGGCTAAGAGCATTAGCTCGGTAATGCATGAATATCGCTGAGTTTTTAGCGATATTCATGCATTGCGGCCGTTTATTATCGCATTTGCGATAAACCTTGATAATAGCAAGGTTTATCTTCGATAATTTCTGACGATGCTTAGTGGTAAAAAATTCGTTGGTAAGCATCGTTAGCGATAAATATCGCTTAACTTTGGTAATATGCCCCAACGTCTGTTAACGTTCGATTCGAAGGAAATGAGGAAGTGTTGAAAAACATTGTCTGCGCCATCTTGCCTTTTTTGAAATGCCACACTTTTGTCGTGCACGGCAGCCATTTTAGATGTCTTGACCAGACCCACTCTCTGCACGCTGTCGATTCGTAGCATGGCTCCTCACCCACGCAAGCATCTTCCCCAGGCACTGGTCACCACCGCTCTCTGTCTTATGCATGGGCAATAAACCTCCCCCCATCTGCGCTGCTCTTCCCTGAGAATCACACTCTGTGCTCGCCCGACACCTCCCTTTCGCCCTATTCACTACCGCACCCTCTGACACTCCTCTTCCTCTGTGTCCGATTGTCCAGGCTATCAGCTAGCCCTGCAGATGTAGTTTATGGCCCCAGCTGTAAAGAATCACCCCTCTTCAAAGGAGTTATAGTAGATCAAGGCCCACACCCGATGAGATCCATCACACCACACGTGTTCCTACTATCTGAAAACCATCCTGTATTGTGATTGGGGAGGGGACCGAGCCTGAAGCGGAAGATTCTAGGAATGACTCTTTGTACATCAAAGTTTTTACAATTATGTGTCACATAAAAAATATATAGCACTCCAACAAAGTAGTAGGAATATAAAACTTTAATAACATATAAATATATACAACAAAACAAAAACAGTAAAAACATTTAAACAACGAAGAGACCGTGGCAATTTCTTTTGAATTATCCAATAGATTTATTGAAATTGACAGCACCAATAATGAAATATTCTTGTCAGTAGCGGTCTGTTGTGCGAATAGTTCCAAGGCAGCAGAACGCGCTGAAATCTAGATGGCACGAAGGTGATGTCTAGTAAGTTGCCGCCCAGCAAATAACGGCGTGGGGCGCTGCGGGGTGAGTGAGTCCAGTAGGCACCACAGCTATTCTGACCGGCATTGCAGAATTACTGCTGGGGACAATGCCTGTGCTGTAGCAGGGTCACAGCAGAAACAAAAAGGATTCTGTTGAAGATGTTGTTGGTTTTCAATTTGAAAACAGTTCTGGTGTCAACTGCTATGCTAATGTAGTGGTTAATGTTTTGTTTTCTCTAGAAAATGTAAAAGAGGGGGAGGCAGTCCAAAGTTCAGTTAAAAGGGCAAAGGAAAGGATCGGTGGTTTGAACTATCAGTCAAAAAGGGGAGGGGGTGCAATAATTTTTCCTACCGGGTCACACTGTGCTTTCACCGGAAGTGAGGTCTGCAGGATTCTAGTAATTCAAAGTGAGGCTGGCGCCAGCATGGGAGCGCCGACGTCCCGCGGACACAGTTTCGTCACTCCACGGGCGATCATGGCAGTCATTCCCCATCGGGGGTCGGAGACTCCCGCGGCTCCTCTAGAATATTCAAGGTCGTGGAGGACTACGGTGGTGGAGTCAACCAGTGACCGGGCCATTTCTTTATGCTGGGCCCGCTCTTGCCAGGTCGACCGCCATTTTGAGAGTTCGGCAGCTACCGGCGATCGCGGGGTCACATGAGCGGACGGGCTCCACCCTGCCGGGCGAGACGTTGCAGCATGGCCACAGTGGAAGAACCCTTTTCCGGGCGCCTGGAGCGCTGAGGGTGCAGCTGGGAAGCCTCCACCTGGGGAGGCGGGAGAGGCCTGTTCGCACCGTCTCTCCCTCCCAGTGCACCCCACGGCGTCTCGCTTGAGATTTGTTATGGCCGGACCAGGCGATGAGGACGAGGGGGGGGGGGGTCGGAGGCATGTGCAAGACATCCCCCCCCAGTGTTGTCGCAGCCATTATTCAAGAAAGAAGAAGTGTCCCGTCCGTCTTCGGGCCGGGCTTCCGGTAGATGTCGGCCGGACGCCCCTGGCTCTGGCCCCATGAACGGGTTTCTTGGTTTATCGGCTGCAGCCGGATCCCGTCGGCCTCGGCCCCCCGACCGTTGGTGGCCGGACCGGAAGAGCATGTGGCGGGACTACCTGCAACTCTCAAGGGCCACCGCGGCCGGACTGGGAGAGAGAGGGGAGGGTCGAGGAGACATTCCCCCCCCCTGCAACTGTTCAGCATTGTAAAGGCAATCCCCTGGCCGGGTCCCGCTGGCCTCGGCCTCTCCTCCGGCTACACCCTACGTTAGGATCTCCTGGCCGAGGCGTGGCAGCAGGACCTGCCTTATATGGGCTGCTCCCGGCTGGGCATAGCCGGAACCCTGCCCCACCTTGGAAGTTTCCAGAGTGGGGGCGGATGTTCTACTGACTTGCATTTTCCCTAGTCTATCGATTTTTTTGGCGTGGCAGGCGGTGGGACAGCGAGGGGTGATTTGGTTTCTCTTACTGTTTTTCTGGTCTCTCACCACTGGCATATTTTAACGTTTTCTTGTTTCTAGGACATTAATAGGTTTTATCATTACGTTATGTTATCGTTTCTTTGTTCGTTGTTTAATAAAAGTTCATGTTCATCAGTGGCCTACTGATTTTCATTTTCCTATTCTTTTCTTTCCAGGTTGTTTCATGCTAAAGTTTCTGTTAACAGGATACAGTGATCACTTCGTTATTATTGCATATGTCCTTTTCACTAGGGGTGCTCTCTGGTCGGGCCAGATGACGTATCTCTAGTAAATGGTCCGGGTGAAACAGGTGCATCAATCAGTGGGGAGTAGATAGGCATGACAGATTACAACGGGGGAGAAAGGTCCGCATTACGTACCCTTTCACTACTTGCAAAGATTTTCCTACGTTTATTTGCAAACAGGGAATACCTCCAAAAAGAACTAATTCCCAAACAGTCAATGTTCGGACAATCAATCAATCAATGAGGAATGAAATAGGTACGACGTGTTAAAGGCTTGCGTTACCTACCCTTCACTATCTGCAAAGGGAGAGAGAATATTCCTATTCTTCCTCGTTTGCAGGCAGAGAAGATCCTTAAGAGAATTAACTTCGAACAATTCAATGCTCGATTCAAACAATCAACAAGGGGTACTGCGAACACAAATGAACGCCGCTTATGTACATACGCATTGCTATTTTCAACAGGTTGTTCCTAATGTTTCTATTTTAGCGAGGTCAAAAAGAGATCCCATTAGTGGCCTACTGATTTTGCTCGATTCCTTTTGTTTTTTTACACGATTTTTCGCTATCTGCAAAGACTAAACAGAGTATTGCGACTCTGTGCTTGTTTGTAAATAGAGAATGAACCAAAGAGAACAATCAATCAAATGGAGAGAGAAGCAGGCACGACGGATTACAAAGGGGGCAAAGGGCTGCGTTAACTACCCTTCACTATCTGCAAAGAGAGAGTACTCCTAATAGAAATGAGGGGTGGGGGGCAGCATTCAAAGCAGATCAGTGTGCATAAACACGAAAATGTTTTTACTTACCACGTACTTGACATTCGACAGCTTATGATATTTGCTATTAAAAAACCATTGAAATTCACTGAAAAAACCATAGGTTATAGACCATATATAGTTAGGAATTAGCATTTACAAAACCTTGAAAATTCACTGAAAAAACCATAGGTTATACACCATATATAGTTAGGAATTAGCATTTAAAAAACCTTATTTTACTCACACAAAACCATTGAAATTCCATATATAGTTAGTTGCACTAACTATATATCGCGCACCCGCAATCCACTGCTGATCATGTCACATATTACATCATTCATGACATGGTCAGTGACATCACTGATGACATCACTGATGACATCTCAAATGACATCACTGATGAGATCACTGATGACATCTCATTTGACATCAATGACCACATCACTGATGATATCATTCATGTGACAATACAATGCATCTCCTCACGTTTTAATATAACCTCTGTTTCACCCAGTGTTAAATACAGAGTATAATTTTTGAAACCATTGACACACCAATACTAGTTACTACATACGTACTCACTGATTCCTACGTCTACACACACATTCACTCATTCACCCATACAATCATTCATACATACAATCACTCATCTTTACAGCACTATCATATGCACTCATACACCTATACAGACACTTACACTCTGTCACTCATCCATGGAGTTACTCACACACCTAGTCAGTCCTGTAAAGAATCAATCACACTTCCATTTTCTTGTCTATACAGTTAAACATAGAGCACCTTACATTTTCAAACATATACTAACACATACTTACTTTCTTATACAATCATTGATACAAGTACACATTGATCTGCACAGAGTCACACACCTCCCAGCCAGCCACACACACACTCAGTCTCCTATACAAATACTTGGACAATCAATCAATAACCCATATAGTTAATCATATAGCTACTGATCAACACATGCAGCAGTTTACAGAACAACAGACATAATGATGCACAAATTAAGACAGTTTAGTCACTAACCCATGCACTCAGTGAGACACATTTAATCACTCACTCATACATTCAGTCATGCACCTACTAAATCCTTCGTCCAGACACTTATACATCTACTCATTCTTCAATATGTAAAACATATTTAAACTTTACAGAAACACACAGTCACTGGATGATGTCATCAGTGATCTCATCAGTGATGTCATTTGAGATGTCATCAGTGATGTCATCAGTGATGTCACTGACCATGTCATGAATGATGTAATATGTGACATGATCAGCAGTGGATTGCGGGTGCGCGATATATAGTTAGTGCAACTAACTATATATGGAATTTCAATGGTTTTGTGTGAGTAAAATAAGGTTTTTTAAATGCTAATTCCTAACTATATATGGTGTATAACCTATGGTTTTTTCAGTGAATTTTCAAGGTTTTGTAAATGCTAATTCCTAACTATATATGGTCTATAACCTATGGTTTTTTCAGTGAATATATATATATATATATATATATATGTATATATATATGACAGATACGTCTGTATTGGCCGCCATTTAGCGTATCTTCTCCCTGACTTTAACCTACTTTCCTTAGCGCCAGGATGCTCCTTTCGGAGCGGCAGTTCGCGGTCTATAAATGCCAAATAACATAACATAACATTTCTGAATTAGTCTAACTTAGATGGACTGTCAACATTTTCCAACATGTTTCACAGAAGTGGCATATGGAATGAACAATAAGTGTGCAACGTTAAATGTAGATGAGTTGGAAGTGATGGCTCCAACTCTCTGGTCAGCGGACCAGAAATCCTGGTGTCTATCTTGATGACAAGTGATCTTCTAAACCTCAGACTGCAAAGGTTGGTTATAAATGTTTCTGTCGTCTTATGGTCCTTCCTTGCATACCTCAGCATTTTCACATAAGCATCATTGTTGATGTTGTATTCTATGAAATTGTAATGATGCTAACTGTGCTAAGTTTATACATTTTGCTGCTGGTAGTGGCTCGTATACTGTATTGTAGAGCACGATGGTTAAAATGAACTATTTGAACTATTTCAGTGACTGCATATTCTTTTTGTGGACAAGTAAGAGTGAGTGAGCGAAAGAGTATGTCTTGCTCCTGCGATTCCTGAGAGAGTCTGCAGTGTTGTGTTCTGGGTTGTCTAATCATTTGTGGCTTTGAGGTATTTGGAGGAGAACGAATGAGACACTATAGCTAGTCGGTTTTGGGATTTTGGGTACTCATGTGGTAGGTTGGTACACCTGTATACACAGAGGTCCCGGTTTCCTACGCATAGTTCTGTATATGTGCAGAATCCCCGAAACAAGTTATACAGGTCTGGGATCAACTAGTAAAGTCATTTATCTCTTAAGCTGTTTTTTTTTTGTTGCTGCACTTTTGTGATTGAACCCTGTCGTCTCAACAATGATTGGGAGAACTATTACACTGTCCATATATACCATTGTGAGAACACTGTTTGATTCACATAATATCAAGTACAAACATTCAATGCTCAAGTTAATAATAAAAAAACATAACACTTGCCTTTGTTGTAGATCATGCCAGGTATGCTCTCTCTTTATATCTCCTCACTGTCTACTGACATTCAAGCACACCATCTACAACACCAACCATCATCAAACACACTTTTGGGATCCTTAAGTCATGATTCCAAAGTCTTTATCATAAAGGGGGAATGCTGATGTACTCCTCAGAAGTGGTGTGCAAGATTGTCGGAGCCTGCTGCATGTTGTAATAGGTTGTCATGGAATTCAGATTACATATAGCCCTTACACCTGTGTTAAAACTACATCCGGGCACCCAGGGTGGGGTGCAGAAGGGAGGTCAGGATGTATATTTGCAGGATCGACTAGTAAACTAATTCTTCACTTGAGTTATTAGTTTTGTTGCTGCATTTATGTTCAAACCCGGTTTTGCCAATAATGAGTAGTGGACTACTAAACTATCCATATATATATATATGTATATATATATATATATGCATATATATATATATATATTACCTACTGGCGGTCGCCAGTAGGTAGTTATAGTTAGGATTGTTTTCCATAGGGAAATCGCAACATTCTATTGGGAATAAACTTTGGGGCCGGTTGAGCAATCTGCCTGAAATGTTCCTCAAATTTGCCTCACGGCTCTCCGCTCCTTCCCTTAAAGTTTGGGGGGGATTAGTCAATCGGGGGCCGAGATAAAAGGGGGGTCCCAAAACGTGTTTTCCCCATGTTAATTTCCATAGGGCGGTTGGACTCACTTTTAGCTCGAACGGCTGAATGGATTTTCACCGAACTTGGCAAAATTGTAGGGACTGGTAGCCCGATGTGCCTTTGCTATGTCTCAAGATATGTGCTCCGGAGGATTTTTAGTAATTTAGGTTCAAAAAAATATATATATCTATAAGCGCGCCCCGTTACGCGCACCGGGGCGCGTACCAGCGCGTAATACGAGTTCGCGCGCGAAAAGCTGATTGGCTCTCGGGTGTCCGTAAACATTCCAAACAGTCCGGAGCGGCCGCCATCTTGAACGAGACACAAGAGGTGGCAAAAACAAAGGGGGAAATGACCAAAAGGGGGCAGGGTAGACCCCCCTGACCCCCAAGGTTTGATGTGGGGGCCATAAAAGTGTTCCGCGGGACAACATTTTTTTAAATTTTTTTTCGATTTTCGCGGGGGGAGCGTCCGGTTCGCGCACCGGGGAGCGTACCGGGGAGCGTACCAAGAGGCAAACCCAGTGAAACAGTAAAATAATAATTTAAAGTGCTTAGAGGTAGGGTAGCTCTGCATAGAGTTGTTGTGTTGTGTGGGTGATATAAGTACCAGCATGTAGGTACCAATGCAGAGTTTTAAATTCAATGTAGATTGTCTCCTCTGTAGATAATTTGCATGTTGTTACAGAAGTTATTGTGGTATATGGAATCCATACCATAGTTTGTCAGGAAAGTAGAAACAACATGGAGGCAGGAGATGAAAAAGAGATGCCAAATACACATTGGAGATAATATAGTGGGAGAAAGGAAGTAACTATGAGCAAAATTACTATGTAACATAAAAAAGTTGCACAGTATACTATAAGTCTCACATTATATTATATTCATTTTGGTACTATTTAATGAATTACATATAAAAAAAAATAATGTCTGGAACAATTTTTAATTATTAAATAAAAATGTATTGGTCTGATTTTTCAAAATTTAATAACACTTCCAACATTACATCATCAGGAATGTCCTCATTTGGATTCCATGATTCAATTTCTTCCACACATTTAAGAAACTCTTGATCAAGAGACTGATCCAAAAAGTCTAAATCATCAATCTCTTCCTCTGGGTTGTTCTGGAGAACAATTTCGAATGAAATATTAAATCTCTTTTGTTCTCCTTCCATTTTCTTGCTGTAAATTGCATAAAAAATAAATATATCAGTAGAGATAGGGCACTGTTAGGTTTAAGTTCAGACAGGTACTTCTGAGTTTTTAACAGTGAAGTTATCTTTGGGCAGTGTAGGGTATCAACCAACCTCACTCCTGTTTCTTTACTCTGCTTCCGTCACTTATTCTTATTCTCCATGTTTACTCCCCTTTCCCTATTTCCCCTCTCACATTCAACTTCTTTCAGTCCCCATTCTTTAGTTCACTTACCCTCTGTTCCCTTCCTTTGCTCCCTCACTCATTCTCTTTTTCTTAATTATTTACTTTACTCCTACACACACACCTCATCCCCCCCAACACATACACATACCTCTGACATACACCTCACACACACACCACACACACACCTCACACACACACCCCCACCCCCACACACACTCCTCACACACACACACACACACACATACCACACACACACACACACATCCCACACACATACCCCCACACCCACACACCCCTCACACATATCTCACACACCGACACCTCCACCCACACCGAAACACCCCACACACCCACACCACACACACACCTTACACACCCACACCCCCACCTACACCCACTGACTCCCTATAAGTCACCCACACTGCCTTACTTACCTTTCTTTGCTGTTTCACTCAGACCCTTTCAGGCACTGTTTCCTTTACTCTCTCTGTCCTTTCTCTCTGTCACTCCCCATGTCTTATCCTAATTCAATTTTTTCACCCCTCTTTACTTACACTCACTGCTCTTTCCTCACCCTCCCTCACCGTTGTTCGTTTATCTCGGTTCCGTCACTACCCTTCATTCCCATTCTTTACTGTCCTTCCTTTTTCTTTCAACACCCACTCACATTCTCCCAGTATCTCTACTTTAGTCTTCTTCCTCTCTCTTCCCTTCTTTCGCTCCCATATTCATTTTACTTTTCTCACTTTCACCCTATTACACCTTCTCTGTTTTTTACTATGTAATAAACAATCCCTCTGTGTTGCTCCCTCTAGCTCTCTTTCTCTTAACATTACTCTCTCTGTGTTCTTCTCTCATGCTAACTCCTTCATTAATTTTTTTTCCTTTTTTTTGGGTGCGCGCCCCGATACGCGTACCCTAAGGAAAAAAGAATGACAGAGATTCTTTAAAAATATAGGTTTATTTTTATAAATTAAAGGTAGTTCTAAAAAGAACTGTTTTTTTATTCTTTTTGTTGTTTTATATTTTTTTTATTGTTTTTTTTAATTATTTTTACTTTTTTAGGCTTTTCTGAACAGTTTTATATTTTTTTGTATTTTTTTATGGGGAGAAACAAAAAACAGGAAAAAATTTGGGTTTTTTGGGGCAATTGTGGTTTTCACCAGCAAGAACGATGAGCTTTACGCTCTGCTCACCATAGCTGATGGTCTTACCACAAAAAATACAAGTGACCCTGAATTCACCAAACTGTGGTTGTATGATTGGCATCGTCTCCCTTGTGTCTGGTCCCGATGGAGTGGGTTGCTTTCTTTTGGAGGTGATGGGTGAAGATTGGGGAAGGTTACTGGCCAGTTCTCTCACCTCTGCAGCAGCATAGTTGTTGGGATGCTTGCGCTGCATATGCCTAATCATGGTGTAATTACCAAATGAATATTTCCTATTAGGGTTCCCCCTTGAAAGTTCCATGCCACAGATTCGGCAAGTCACCTTTGGCGCATTCACTTTTTTCTTGCCCTCTGGGATGGAAAAAAACTCCCATACAATGTGCTCCTTTGGCCTATATGGGGTATTGTCTTCTGGGAGGTATGTCCTTCTCCCCTCCTCGTCCTCCTCCTCCTCTTCTTCTTCTTGACCACCAATGTGATGTTGTGGTGGTCCTCTTGGTGGTGGTGGTGGTGGTGCAGATGCTCCAGCTGCTGCTGCTACTGTAGCCATTTTAAAGTAGAAAAGATTAGAGACAGATCTCCAAACAGGTCTTCCTCAGTCAAAGGACAACGTCAGAATAAGGAAAAAAAGGTGGGGGCTTTCATCATTTGGAAAACAAAACTGTTCTGGACCAATGAAAAGTGTTATTTTCAAGTCACATGATCCAGGCTTTCATCATTTGGAAACCAAAACTGATCTGCACCAATGAAAAGTGTTATTTTCAGATCACATGACCCGATGCGCTTACGCGTCGTGCCCCGTGGCGCGCCATGGGGGCGCGTAGCGTAAGCGCACCATGACGTTGCGCGATCGTATGCGCTCACGTGCTTCCGGGTGCGCTTACGCAGTGCGTCATATGACGCATCACGCGGCTGCGCGATACGTCACAATGTTGTTTTCGTTCGCGGCAATAGCGCTAACGGGACGCTCACCGGTACGCGCCCCGGGGCGCGCCGTAACAATGCGCTCACCCGTGAGCGCATCGGTACGCGCCCCGGGAGCGCTCCAGGGCAAAAAAGTTAAAAATAAATAAATAAATAAATTACATAATTATACAATATAAAATTCGTTATAAAATGTTTTACTTTTTATACCTATAGAGATTTGCTATTAAAAAACCTTTGAAATTCACTGAAAAAGCCATAGGTTTCACACCAGTTATAGTTAGGAATTAGCATTTAAAAAACCTATTAAATTCACTGAAAAAACCATAGGTTTCACACCAGGTATAGTTAGCTGGAAATTTTACTGGCATAAAACCAATGAAATTTCCACGTTATAGTTAGTTGGACTCACTATAACTTGCGCGTGCAATGCACTGCTGATGACGTCACATATTATATCACTCATGACATGGTCAGTGACATCACTCATGACATCACTGATGACACCATCCTTGTGACAGAGTGACTGACCTCCTTTCACTGTAATGTAATCCTTGAAACAAATATTCAAAAATAGAAACATTTTCAAAAAAATGGAGATACCCATACCAGTTATAACAACCAATTCAATAATTACACCATCTACATACACATCCACTCATTCACCAACAGTTCTATATAGTCACTCATACATATACTCACTCATCATATGTAGTGATACACCTATACATCCTGTTACACACCGACAGTCATCCAAAAGTTACTCACACACATACTCACATATGAAAATTAAGTATTGAACATCCATTTATTTGCATATACAGCTATACACACACTACTACCTTACTTCTAAGGAAACTTACACATACTTACTCTCTTAAACAATCACTTATAGAAACACATACTTATTTAAACAGGAACTCTTACAATCTCTTACTCTCACATATACTCACTTATATACATCAATATTCACATATACTAGATTAAAACATATGTAGTTACTGATAAAGACACTAGTGAGACAGTCATTCAGTCAGTAACACACACATATACACAGTCATCCACCCATACAGTCCTGCACATATGCTGTCTTTAAAATACATAGACACAGAGAGTCAGTCACTCATGCATCTATGTTCTAAGTAATACCCCCACCAAACATATAGACACTCATATTGATATTAAAAAAAAACATCTAATAACCCATATACATACACATGTAGCTACTCACCAAACCATGCAGCCACTTATACACAAAGTGAAACACTAATCCTTATATTTAAATATTTAAACATTACTCACTAATATATGTATACACTAAGAAACACTTAATAAGCCAGTAAACCAATCAATAAAAAAAAAACATCCATGTAAACCCTTATTTAAACATTTATTCTTCCATCAACTTTTACATATACAAATATAATACATAATTATTTTTTAAAAATACACACATTCACTGGATGGTGTCATCAGTGATGTCATGAGTGATGTCACTGACCATGTCATAAGTGATGTAATATGTGACGTCATCAGCAGTGCATTGCACGCGCAAGATATAGTGAGTCCAACTAACTATAACGTGGGAATTTCATTGGTTTTATGCCAGTAAAATTTCCAGCTAACTATAACTGGTGTGAAACCTATGGTTTTTTCAGTGAATATATATATATATATATTACCTACTGGCGGTCGCCATTAGGTAGTTATAGTTAGGACCTAGTTTCCAGAAGGAAATCCACAACATTCTATTTGAAATAACTTTGGCGCCAGTGGACGAATCTTCGTGAATTTCTCCAAGAAAATTGCCTGCTTGGTTCCGCTCCTTCCCTGAAAGTTTGGGGGTGATTCGTCTAGTGGGGGCTGAGAAAAAAGGGGGGTCCCACAATGTGTTTTCCCCAAGCAATTTTCCATGGGGACCTTTAGCCAGGGCTACAGTCCGAACGGCTGAACGGAATTACACCAAATTTGGCAGATACGTAGAGTTCAGTTCACAAATTGTGCTTTTCGTTAAATGGTGTAAATCCGTTCAGTAGTTTCTGAGAAAATTGCAAGTAAAATCATAGCGATATCTAGAGTCGGAGTTCAGTACGCGTACTGAAATCTGTTCAATTACGAGGGCGAGCTGCATGCTGATTGGCTGTGAACTGTCTGTCAACGCTCGAAACCAGGAAGTGTTGGCGGCCATCTTATGCCTCGCTAGAACCGAGTCACAAGAAAACAGTAAAACAAAGTTGAGAAATAAGGGAAGGGGGTAGGGTAGAGACATTCTGACCCTCTAGGCTTGCTCAGGGGGTCGTACATGGATGTTTAGGCTCTAATTTTTATTTTATTTTATTTAAAGAAAAATCGCGGTGTACGCGCATGTAAATACCTACAATTACGAGCAGGAGCTGCATGCTGATTGGCTGTTAATACTCCAAACCAGGAAGTGTTGGCAGCCATGTTGTTTGTCGAGAGAGCAGAGTCGCAAGAAAACAGTAAAACAAAGTTGAGAAATAAGGAAAGGGGGCAGGGTAGTACATGGATCTTTAGGCTCAATTTCTATTTTTTCTTCAATAAAAAATGGCGGGGTACTCGTGCAGTACTTGTACATGGTGGAAAAGGCGAAAAAAAAAGTAGAAGTCAGTTTTATTCTTTAAGTTCCGGGGGGCAAATTAAGGGGGCAATTTTTCTGCATAATGGGGTCTTGTACGGTGCCCAGAGCACTGGGGAACGGCATTCCTCTGGTTTTATTTTGAAGTATGCGGGGGGGATTACGGTACTACTCCCCGCAGTCTCAGGGAGCGGCACCCGTCGGGTCTTTTTAAAAAAAAAAAAATGTTTTGAGTTTTCCCTCCATCTCTCCCCGTACACGTCGCGGGGAACGCCACCTTTCTGGGGCAGTAATATGTAAAATGACCTTCCAGCTCCGGGTACCTGCATTGTCTGGAGTTTTTTATTAATGTTGGGAGGGTGGGCTTGATAATACGTCCTTGTTAATTCCCATAGAAGCCTATGTTCTGGTGTTAACATAGGCTTCTATGGGAAATAACAAGGCCGTATTATGAAGCTCATTATGGCCGTTTTATCGTCAGTTTCCTGCCAATAAAACGGCGATCATTTTAACACCAGTCCTTGATAATATGCACCTAAGTTTACTGGTCAAAAAAAAGAGCAATGGTCCATATTATCAACAAAATGCGATACATTATCGTCGCTTTTATTGGCAGGAAACGGCCGATAAAGCGGCGATAATGGGCTTGATAATATATCCTTGTGAATTGCAATAGAAGCACAGGTTAACACTAGAACGTGGGCTGCTATGGGAATTTACAGGGGCCTATTATCAAGCCCATTATCGCCGCTTTATCGAAAGCGGCAATAATGTATCGCCCTTTTCTGATAATATGGCACTGATGGGCATATTATCAAGGACCGGTGTTAAAATTATCGACGTTTTATGAGCAGGAAACTGACGATAAAACTGCGAAAATGGTCTTGATAATACACCCTTGTTAATTGCCATAGAAGCCCATGTTCTGATGTTAACATGGGCTTCTATGGGAATTACCAAGGGCGTATTATCAAGCCCAGATGCGGTCCCTGGAAGGAGTTGCGGTGAGACAGGCGGAGCGGGGGAGGGGCAGGATGGGGGGTGATAAACAACAGAATCTGGATGATTGTAGGTAAGTAAACAATTCAATTAATAAAACAAATTTCGGGCCATATTATCAACAACATAAGGCGATACATTATCGCCGCTTTTATTGGCAGGAAACTGCCGATAAAGCGGCGATAATGGTCTTGATAATATGCCCTTGTGAATTTCCATAGCAGCCCAGGTTAACACCAGAACCTGGGCTGCTATGGGAATTAACAAGGGCCTATGATCAAGCCCATTATTGCCGCTTTATCGGCAGTTTTCTTTCGATAAAAGCGGCGATAATGTATCGCCTTTTGTTGTTCATAATATGCCGCTTTGTTCCGTGCCCTGCATGGCATTTTGCGATGCAGGGCGCGTTACGAAATTCAGGGCATATTATCAAGGACCTGTGTTAAAATTATCGCCGTTTTATCGTATTCGTAGCGTATGCTGAGAATGATTAGCAGTAGAAACTATGGTGCGATCAATCTCTCACTGTTAAATGAGAGCACAGGGCGAGCTATGAGAATAGTTAGAAGTGGTCACTTACTGGAGATCCGATTCAGCTGTGTGTTTTATTGTGCGATGTTAGGCAATGCTTACATGATTACGGTAACTGAGCGTGTGGTTTGATTAAAAAAAAATTGTGTTAACTCCTCTGCATGGGAAGCTGGATATTTCCTTCTGGCTGTCGATTTCGACCTTGAAAGCAGAGTCAACCAAATGAGTCGTATAAGAGCGCTATTGTCTCAAAAAGAGGTCGCTCTTACATCTGCTAGAGAAACATTTGTCCTTCACGTAGCAAACACCCGCACAGAAGTGTATGCTTTGTTAAATACAGACGTGCCGTGGAATTTTAGGGAGTTAATTTAGACTGTCTTTGATGCGTCCTCGAGTAGGGGGTTAGCTTACTTTTTTAAAGTTATAAGAATTGGTCTTGTGACTTCTGTAAAAAGTATATTTGGTGTCTTGTCGGTGTTTTTTCATTGCTTTTTTTGCAGCATCTTTGTTGAATTGTGCTTAATGGTCACATTAGTTGCCTGTGTGCTTGTATTAATATGTTTACTTAAAAATGGATGGACATCTTGCAGCAGACAACAATATTTCTCGGTTGTTGCTGGTCCGCAACCAAATGCTTAGCTACTATGGCGCGCTGCCTCTTGCAACGTTGAGTGCAGCTTATGGATTATCGTTTTGATTCTCCTTTTTCACATGCGTTCAGCCTATCTTCCTTTGCCTGAGCTGTGATTTCGACTGGGCCCTGTATTTGTGTCTCTGCAGTACGGTGTCTCCCCACGCGGATTACGACTGGTTGATGAGTCCTTTAGTGGTTCATGACGTGCTCTGTTCTGGCGGCGGGAATATGGCCTTAGCAGCGACACGTGGAATAATGGGACGTTGGAATGTTTTTGCAGCGGCGCATGAGTTATTGGCACGCAGTTACATTGAAGATGACCCGAGTTTTCCTCCGATGGTGATAGAGGCTCCGGTCATTAAGAAACATGTATGTTCATTCTCACTATTGTATTGGATGGTTGAAATGTTTTCATAGGAGAACAATGACTTCCTGTTGTTTAGAGAAGGCTGAGTATTTTGTTTTACATGAGAATAATTTGGTATGCTAGATTTGTAAAGTGCCTCACTAGTTTTGTGTGTATAGTGAGAGCATGGAACATCAAAGTTATCTTGAATACTGTGTCTGTTCAGAATGATCCTCGGAAGTTCGAGCCAAAATACATATGCAGTTGTGTCCACCTTTGATACTTGCGCTTTTCATAATGCATTGTGGAGGCAAAGTTACACACAGCTGGAGAACATTCATAACTTGATAGTTTGTGGAGCACTGAATGTGATCTATTAATGCTGAGTACCAGAGGTATGGGTCGGACCATGTAATCCTATGAGACTTTCTGTAGTTATAAACTAATCTGTTAGATAGGGAGGGTGAAATGTAGGTACATTTTAAATTTGTTTATCTTTAGTATTATAGGATGCTTTTTCCGTTTGTATCTTATAGAATAGTAACAATGCTGACAACCTTGTTTGTGATTATATGTTCGGTTGTATTATCTAAGGTACTGTGCATGAGTTTTTGGCCTTAGAAATAAACATTTCAAAGTTGCACGTTTCTTTATTTACATCTTGTATTGGACTGGTGTAAGACATTAATGAAAGAGTGCTATTGTTATCCACGTTACTTCATGTAATCTAAGTGGTATGTTCTGGGTTGAGTAGACATTGGTGTTTTTGTTGTAGGGCAGTGGTTCCCAAACTTTTGACTCCTGAGGACCCCCTATAGAGTCACCACTGGAAGCTGGGGACCCCCAAGCAATTTGTAGGATTTAAATTTCAAACATTAAAACCGTAATTCGGAAAAAATTAACACATATGTGCACCCAAAACAAATACTCAAATTACTAATGATTTTAGTGGCATGCTTACAAGCCCCTATCACCATGGCAACATCACTTTCTGAGAGTTTTCTGTGGCGATAGGTGCTATGCCTTATTTACAAAGCAACGTTAAGCCACTTAACGTGGCCTAACGGTCCCTTGTAAATAAGACTCCCTTTGACACAATGTTTAGTGTGAAAGCGATGGGCAGTGCGTGTTGTGGTGGGCGTTTCCTCTGCGACACCTATTGATTTTGATGCTGCAGCCTATTTACAAGAGCAGCATAAATGGGAAGCAGCACCAAAATTAAGGCCAGGGAAATCCTGGTCTTAACTTGGCGAAACAATGAGAAATGCTTCATTTCTCCTCGTTTTTGTAAAACGCCTTGGATTGTTTATCTTCAGGAAGGTGACCCTTCCTGCACATGAACAATCTTTAAAAAAAAAACATTTTGTAAATTCCATGTGTGATGCATTAAGCAGTAGACATAGAAGTGACAAAATTACATTTCAATATTGTTTATGTGCAGGAAGGGGGACCTTCCTGCACATAAACAATCTTCCCCTATTAAATGTAGCGCCAGTGCAGGCGAAACGCAGGTCTGCGCCATATTCTTGTAAATATGGTGCAGCCTTGCGTTTCTGACGTAGTAGAGTGTGTTGTTAAGCCAAGGAGGCTGGTCTGGAGAAGCACAAACTTAAGAGTGCTGGTCTGGAGAAGCACAAACTCAGGATTCAGAACATAACACAGTGGTTAGCATTGACTTTAACAATAACAATTTATTTCCATCCAAAGAAACCTTTTTAGAAGCATCAGGATACTGAAAGACTGAAAAAAGCATGTCACTAACTTGTACCTTGCAGTTTGCAAGCAGTTGTTTGATTACGATTGTCACTTATGAACTGCAGTGTAACAAAAGCAGTAACCCACTGACCGATGCATATCAAATACTGTTTTTTAAAATGTATGGTACACTTCTTTGCAGTAGGCATATTAACCCTCTGTGTTACATTAGTTCAGTCACAGCTGTCACTGGACAAAACTCTCATGTCACTCCAGCAGGGAAATCAATCACTGTTGTTATCTTGACATTTTTATTGTTCTTTGAAAACTGCTAATTAAACAAGATACTTTGCAGTGCTTTTAAAATTGCTGCCTGCGGACCCCCTGGGAATGTGTGAGGGACTCATGGGGGTCCGCGGACCACAGTTTGGGAAACACTGCTCTAAGGAGAAGAACCAATGAGTCACTGATTACTAGTCTGGTAGGTTGTTTGTGTAGTTAGGTGGGTTTTGGAACACCGTAATTCACTGAGGTCCTAAGTCTTTATGCACAGTTCTGTGTATGAGCAGAATTCCTGGAACAGTAGTTATAAACAAAAAAAGAGGCTCGATAAAGGGCTTGCACTTTGAATATGAATATAAAATAGAAGAATAGTTGATAATCACAGTTAAGGAATGCAGCAATTAGATGTGTGTATGTGTGGATGATGTGTAGATTGAGTGGAAGATGAAACACTTGAAAAATTAGAGAGGTTGTAGAGATGCAAACTTTCCATTTCCATTCAAAGTGGGTGTTTAGTTTTCCAGTGCATATATATATTCACTGAAAAAACCATAGGTTTCAGGCACATTATAGTCAGGAATTAGCATTTAAAAAACTTTAGAAATTCACTGAAAAAACCATAGGTTTCAGCCACGTTATAGTTAGGAATAAGCATTTAAAACACCTTAAAAATTCACTGAAAAAACCATAGGTTTCACACACGTTATAGTTAGGAATTAGCATTTAAAAAACCTTAGAAATTCACTGAAAAAACCATAGGTTTCACCAATAGTAGGGTAAGAGGAGGTCTGCCACTCTTTCACAAGGATCATGCCATCAGTGATGTCATCAGTGATGTCATTTGAGATGTCATCAGTGACGTCATGAGTGATGTCACTGACCATGTCATGAGTGATGTAATATGTGATGTCATCAGCAGTGCATTGCGGGTGCGCGAGTTATAGTTAGCTGAACTAACTATAACGGGGGAATTTCAATGGTTTTGTATGAGAGAAATGTCCAGCTAACTATAACATAGGTGAAATCTATGTTTTTTTCAGTGAATTTCTAAGGTTTTTCAAATGCTAATTCCTAACTATAACGTGTGTGAAACCTATGGTTTTTTCAGTGAATATATATATATATATATATATATATATATATACCATCTTGAGATAACAGTGGTCAATTCACATATTGTCATTAACAAACATGTAATGCTCACTTTAATAATAAAATAACTCTTTCAATAGCATTCAAATACTTTTCACAGTAGAATCTCTCACATAGTATGTTTGTTTCAATAAAAATGGCTCGGACCTGCATTTTGTTACACAACTGACATACATAATCACTCTCTAATACTTTTTGATGCCCAATATGTTTAGGGATTCTATACATGCAAGAGTCTCTCACACCATGTGAAGGTCTCTCCTCTGCATGTGGAAGGCTCCTGCTGAAGGAGGATCTAAAGTCAAGGTGGAGGTCATCCAAACTGCTGCTCCTTTCTGCAACCAAACCACCAAAATGTCTACAACATGCGAGGGTCCCCTCCTTCACTGATAATCAAGAACTTTAGATCATCTTTAATGGGGTCCTCCAAAGGTACCGTCAGCTTTATGGGGGGGTCCGGATACCCAGCCAGAATATGACCAGGCATGCTGGGCCAAAATTTGAAGGGACATCGGCATGCACTGCTTTGCACCAAGTGTCCGCTCCCAGTGGGGGAAAGAATTCTGTTAGCAATGGGATGCACTTTTTTAATTAGTTCTACAAATAATTTTTAACATATATTAATGCACATTCTTTTTTTAATTTAAATGTCATAAAAATAATGGAAACTTAAAAGGTAAGACCTACAAAATCTGAAATCTCGGATAAAGAACCCAGCAGGAAAAATTGATTTTCGCTCAGTTTGAGTTCGAAAATCTTGCAAAAAAGGAAAAATGTCCTTTCTTGAGTCCCTCACTCACTCGGGCTTCCCCACGGTGACATGCTTCATCATAGGGGCCATCTCAACCCTCTGCAGGTTGAGGCATGCTACGACTTGTGGAATTACATGGGAGAACTGTTTGTGAGGAACTATGTGTGGTGCAGTGGTGTATATGGAGTGGAGTGAGTTAAAAATATCTAACTAGTGGGCGAAATAACTATATTCTGGCTCCTAGTTGATATGTTATAAAGGGGGTGGGTCTCTATGGTGCCTGGTTTTAATGAGTCAGGGGTCCCTCGTAGACGTCAACATGGTTCCAGCTTCCCCAATGCTCTTCTTCAGGACGACACAGGGTCCATCCCTGTGTGTACCACTCCAAGGTGATCAAAAGTGAGGTGAATTATAATACAAAAAACGCTACAAAATAAACAAGTGTTTAACAATACATACAACACATACTAGTCATGTTGTATCTGAAATAAAGAAAAAGAACATTTGTTAGGGATAAAAGCCTCCCCAGCGTAGGCTAGTTCCTAAAATAACGCAATTCCATGATGCTCCTCACGGTGTGTGCCTAGTTGCTGTGATCGTGTCTTTTGCCATCCTGAACTGCGAAAGGGAAAACAACTATATAGTGCTTGCCTAAAATTCTAAATAGAAGAAAGAGGCGCTGAGGTTCAGTGCATGGTAATTGTACCAAGTAAAATAATGCTCCTCGTGACTATGCCGTGAAAAACAATACAGACAATACATGTAACATGAATACCATACTTATAAAGAAGCACAACTTCGCCTCATGGTCAAGGGGGTGTGAGAGGGTTCCTGCTGGAATTAAAAAAACTGAAGGAAAACATGGTTACGATGCCGTTTATGTAAAGGAACTCCTCTTGGGTTAAACCGGGTAATACTGAGGGAAAAACCCGCAGTCTGCCCGAATCTCGATGATGTCCTGCAAGGGAAATTCATTACTTAGTGATTACTCCTCTCCGTCAATGGACCTGAATTGCACCCTCAAGACCGCATATTAGCGTGTCTCTGACGGGAGCCGGTATTTAAAGAAGTGTTTCCGTCCAGTCATGTTGGAAAGACTGGAGCGGCAACCTTCACCCTTTTATGTGCTAATGGAGTGGCCCTGTTGGTACAGTAACGGTTAAGGGATTGAGTGCTTACTTATGAAACACACAACATAAAAATACAATGATGATATACATAAAAAGTGAAAAAATGACATACCTAAAATGTGAAGGATTCTAATGACAGAAGTGATGCTTCCGCTATGATACGGTGATGCTGTTTACTTATTAACTCATTATTAAAGCGAGACAGGTGCAGAGGGAGTGTTGGGGTGTCTCACTTTATGGGTGTGACGTAACTCTCTGAATGCCCTCTAGGAGTCTTATCTTTGACAGTGACCTTAAAAAAATCAAGAGTTTCTTTTGTGATATGACAAAGAACTAAGTTCATGCATGTGTTGCCAAATGTTGCAAAGAAGAATTGTAGGTGTGAACTCTGGAACTGGAAAATGTATTAGTTATGCCAAAGTAGTTTAAAAGGGCATTCTAGGCAGAAGTCCAGTCATGTTTGTCAGTATATGCAATACAACAACGATGTTTTTTGCGTGAAGCGCATAGTGGAGCTGTGACTTCTGCTGATTCAGTTGCAAGAAATCCATGGGTGATTAAACCGTCTTAGTTAGTCTGCTCGGTGTTGTTAAAAAATCCAAAGGGTTTTTGATTCATGTTAATAGAGGGTTGATGTTACCTCTTTCAAAAATACATAGTTAGCAAGTAATGGATACGTTGTTAAAGTATGTAATCACTACAGAAGGGTCCCAGTGATTGGAGCACCCTCCCTGCGGTGTCATAGGTTAATGTGGGTTGCCCATTTTTTAACAATTAGATTCATGTTAGATCTTATCTTAAGAACTGGCCCCATGGGATGTTATCATTCAGACCTTGGCTGTCGGTGCTTAATTTGAACACTCAACGTTGTTCCTTCTCAAGGAGTCTGTGTTCTAGATTGTCACTGCTTTTGATATTTTCCAGGACCACCCATTTCATATCGTTGGGGGTGTGTTGTGTTTCCAAAAAGTGTGACGTTTTGTTTGTTGTTGCCCGCTTGCACCTGATATTACTGCCGTGTTCAACAATCCTGGTGGTCACTTTTTTGGTAGTCATCCCTACGTAATGTCAGTTTCAGGTGCAGGTGATCAGATATACAACACCTGATGTGGTGCAATTCGTGAAGTTGTGTATTTCCCAGGTCATTTTATTGGTGAATTCTACCTCTTTGGTGGCTGAGGTCAGGTGGCATACACTGCAATTACTGCACGGATAGTGTCCACTAGGTAATGTGTGTAAGGTTTTCTGACCATCTGTTTTGGCTGTGTTCTTAGGGCGAGTGTGGACAAAGTCATTTCTTAGATTTTTCCCTTTTCTGTGGCTGAACATAAGCCTTGGTATGTCCAGATTGCCACTGTTCAGTATCCGCCAGTGTTTTTTGATGATCTTTGTCACTTTGTCTGATGCAATGTTATGGTGGTTGCAAATTGGTCTTTTGTCCTGTGCAGTTCTTTCCTTTGTCTGGGTTCTAGGAGCGCTTCTCTGTGGTTGTTTGCGGCTTTTTTTTTTAGCTGTTGAGATTAGGTGTTTTGAATAGTGTCTTTCTTTTAATTTTTCTGAAAGGTCTTTTACTTGCATGTTGTAGTCTTCTCTTTCAGTGCAATTTAGTCTGAGTCTCAAGAATTGTCCGAAAGGTAGGTTGTCTTTCAGATGCCTTGGATGAAAACTGTTGTAGATAAGAAGACAGTTCCTAGCTGTCGGTTTGAAATGCGTAGTTGTGGTCAACTTTCCTTATTTAGCCATGGTGGTTCAAAAGCTTTATTCGAAATGTAAAAACAATTCATAAAAGCATACAGTTCAATCACAATCATTAAAATTCATTATGAACACATTTATAAATTAAAACACTAAAAACCAGATTTAAAGTCCGTATTCACACTATTTTAGACAAAATAACCATAGGCCTTCAATAGGAGCGCATAATTCAAACATAGCAAGTGCTAGGATCAATTCATCCAGGGAGCAAACATTATTCAGATGTAAAGATAAATCAGCTCATCATTTTAGAGCGAGATAATAAATCAAATTGGTTAGGTGTGGAGATGATACGGCCACTCAATACATGGCCACTCCTGCCCGTCAAGAGATTGCTCTCTGCTTTCTGACATTTCCACGGGGTATATAATGATCTGGGGTAAAAGTCGCTTATGCTCCAAATAGATATAGGACCATCTCCTATTTGTGGCAGCCAGGATTGGAGAAATGGAACGACGTGTTTAGACCTGAATTTGACGAGTACCAAATCGCCCGCTATATCCTTAGGGAGAGGTCCTAGCCAACCCACCCTTCTGACATTTAGTATGGTGCCATCAATGTTGGGTGGTAGAGGTCTATTTTTGGTTAGCCAAAACACAACCTTGTTTCTTAGGGCCAGATGGCTTTCATGTTTCCCCTTTATAAGTTCTGGTACTCCTGAAAGGACGCACACAATAGGGGCTGCCTCTGGAGGCAGATGTAGATGATCGGTTTTAAATAGCATGTTGTCATGATTAACCGCTGTTCCTTTACGTAATGTCAGTTCATTGTTTGGCCCTACTCTAGGATGAGACCTCCGTACAAAAGTGGCAGGGGGATTAAAAGTTTTCACATGTGGTATTACTCGTTGGTTGCAGGTAGTATTGCTTTGTGTAGAAGTTTCAGACATTTCTATGGAGGCTGGGCGCTGTGGCTGAGTATGAACAGCCATAGTTTTTACAAGCAATGGATTGGCCTTGATTGCTTCTTCAACACCCAAGAGTCTATCCCCTAAACTAGCCATTTTATCGATCAACGGGGATATTATAGATTTAATCATATTTTCAATCGAGGCCATTAAAGAAGCGTGGGTGGGGGCAATAGTTATGGCATTGCTGGACGTGTTGGACGATGGGGGATTTGGGTTTAGCTTTAGATGTTTGGCCTGACTCCCCAGTTGTTTGGCCCCATCTCTCTTCCTTTTAGCAATAGTGACCTGAGGGGTAACTGCAACTAGCGACTCTTCTTCCGGTCGTGGTATAAATGAGGTATCCTGTGTACTATGGGTTAGTTGAAGTTGACTGTTGGCCAGGGGACTGCTCGTTGCTGTGACGCAGATTGGGGGACTAATTTGTACATTGTCTGGGTCCACAGGAGCATACGTGGATTTGCACATTATATTTAGTTCCTCCAGTAATGATATATTTGGGGCTACATTGGCGGTCTGTAAGGGAGAGCACATAGTGGGAGGACTATCCATGGCTGGGGATCGCTCTATTCTCTCAAGTTCTCTGACAATGGGGAGCGTTACCCTCTTTATATAATAATCCATCGTTCCCCTAGACAAGTCACTCTGGGGGGAGATATTTCTGGTATCCCCCTTACAGGTCATATCAGCATCAACTGCCCAAGGAAAACAGTTCAACAGATCCACTATGATGACAACGGGAAGGACATATGAGGAAGCGGGGATAGGCAAAGGGTATCAGTACCTTTAATACTTCTACTTCCTCTCTTAGATCGAAGCCAAAGGGAATGGCCCCGTCCCGGCCTCCTCTGGCCTTTGATGGCCGCAGATGGCCCCGCCCTTGTCCCGGGCTTCTCCCGCGCGCGTCCTCGCGGGACGAGGGGCCACACAGACCTTTATGCGCCTCCTGGCGTGGCTTGATTAGCGTGGCGGCAGCGTCACCTGGAGCTGGACTACAGGGCTGCTGGGAAGTGTAGTTCCGGGCCGGCGGAGCGAAGCCCGGCCGGTGGTGAGATCAAGGGAAGGATGCTGGCGTGTACTCAGCGGAGCAAAGCCCGGCCGAGCACAGTCTCCCCCAAAACAGCAGCACAGGGTCCTCAGGGCACACAGACCTTTATGCGCCTCATGGGGCGGCTTGATTAGCGTGGCGGCAGTGTCGCCTGGAGCTGGACTACAGGGCTGCTGGGAAGTGTAGTTCCGGGCCGGCGGAGCGAAGCCCGGCCGGTGGTGAGATCAAGGGAAGGATGCTGGCGTGTACTCAGCGGAGCAAAGCCCGGCCGAGCACAGTCTCCCCCAAAACAGCAGCACAGGGTCCTCAGGGCACACAGACCTTTATGCGCCTCATGGGGCGGCTTGATTAGCGTGGCGGCAGCGTCGCCTAGAGCTGGACTACAGGGCTGCTGGGAAGTGTAGTTCCGGGCCGGCGGAGCAAAGCCCGGCCGGTGGTGAGATCAAGGGAAGGATGCTGGCGTGTACTCAGCGGAGCAAAACCCGGCCGAGCACAGTCTCCCCCAAAACAGCAGCACAGGGTCCTCAGGGCACACAGACCTTTATGCGCCTCCTGGCACGGCTTGATTAGCGTGGCGGCAGCGTCGCCTGGAGCTGGACTACAGGGCTGCTGGGAAGTGTAGTTCCGGGCCGGCGGAGCGAAGCCCGGCCGGTGGTGAGATTAAGGGAAGGATGCTGGCGTGTACTCAGCGGAGCTAATCCCGGCCGAGCACAGTCTCCCCCAAAACAGCAGCACCATGTATTAAGCCATGTATTAAGGTCCAGGAAGACCAATTGAGACCCACTCATAGTGTGAGTAAACTTCAGAAAAGGGTACTGGGGGTTCAGCCAATAGACGAAGTCCGTGGCTTCTGACTCGCTCCCTTCCCAGAAGAACAACACATCATCGATGTACCATTTCCAGAGCTTAAGGTGATCGATGTGGGGGTTGGAGTTGTTGATTATTTTCTGTTTCTCAAGGTGATGGATGCAAAGTCCCACAGCACTCGGCACGAAAGTGCTTCCTATGCTGGTACCATGCACTTGGCGGAACAGTGTATCTTCAAACTTAAAGTAATTCTCAGTTAGGGCTAGCCGGCAGTATTCTAGGACCACATGTCTTGGTGTATGGTAAACCCATGGGTTTTCAAAGAGTACTTCTTCCAGAATTTTTAAGGTTTCCTTGTGCGGTGGACTAGTGTAGAGGCTTTCTACATCGAGGCCTTTGAATGATGGGGTGTAAAAAAGCGTCGGCAAACTTAGAGAGTATGAGATTGTAGGGTTGATGTTCTCCAAGAAATCAGCTTCCGTTTTGGTTATCCAGTTGTTTGCTGTGGATTCTTCTGCTAGGTAAGCAATTTCTATGCGTAGCCGTTCAGTCGGGTCCTCCTTGATTTTTGTGTAGTTTCTTTCATCCGCCAAAAGTAGTAGGCACACTTCTCGATATGTAGTTGTGTTCTGTAGTACTATGGCACCGCCTTTGTCAACTGGTTTTATTGTGATGTTTTTCTCAATTGCCAATTGTTGTATGGCCTCATGTTCTTTTTTGTTGGTATTATGGAAAATTTTAATAGCTCTGGGGTTTAAATATTGGCTCCCGTCAAAGACACGCTAATATGCGGTCTCAAGGGTGCCATTCAGGTCCATTGACGGAGAGGAGTAATCACAAAGTAAGTTGTTTCCCTTGCAGGACATCATCGAGATTCCGGCAGACTGCAGGTTTTTCCCTCAGTTTTTCCCGGTTTCACCCGAGAGGAGTTCCTTTACATGTAACCATGTTTTCCTTACATTTTTAGAGTTCCAGCTGGAACCCTCTCACGCCTCCTTGACCATAAGGTAAAGTTTTGCTTCTTTATAAGTATTTTATTTCTGTTACATGTATTGTCTGTATTGTTTGTTATGTTTTTCACGGCGTAGTCACGAGGAGCATTATTATACTCGGTACAATTACTGCGTACTGAATCACAGGTCCTCTTTGTTCTATTTAGGATTTAGGCAAGCGGTATATAGATGTTTTCCCTTTCGCAGTTCAGCATGGCGAAAGACAAGATCACAGCAACTAGGCACACACCATGAGGAACATGATGGAATTGCATTATTTTTAGAACCAACCCACTCTGGGGAGGCTGTTATCTCTAACAAATGTCCTTTTTTCTTATTTCAGATACAACATGACTAGTATGTGTCATATGTATTGTTAAACGCTTGTTTATTTAGTAGAGTTTTTTGTATTATAATTCACCTCACTTTAGGTCACCTTGGAGTGGTACACACAGGGCTGGACCCTGTGTCGTCCTGAAGAACAGCATTGGGGAAGCTCAAAACCCCTGACTCTTTAAAACCAGGCACCCTAGAGACCCACCCTATTTTTAACATATCAACTAGGAGCCAGAATAAAGTTATTTCGCCCACTAGTTAGATATTTTTAACTCACTCCACTCCATATACACCACTGCACCACACATAGCTCCTTGCAAACCGTGCTCTTACGTAATTCCGCAAGTCGTAACACGCCTCAACCCGCAGTGGGTTGAGATGTCCCCTATGATGAAGCATGTCACTGTGGGGAAACCCTGGTGAGTGAGGGGACTCCAGAAAGGAAATTTTTCCTTTTTTTTCCAGATTTTCTGCCTCAAAATGAGCGAAAATCAATTTTTTCCTGCTAGGTTCTTTATTCGAGATTTCGACTTTTGTAGGTCTACTATTAGAACAGGAGGGTGGACCTAGCATATCCCTCTGCCTCTCCCGTTTTTTGATCTTGTAACCTAAAAGGTAATACATTTTTTAATTCAAAACTAATTTAAATATGCACTAGCATTTTTATATTTGCTTTACGTTTAAAGTTAATATATAAACTGAATTTACATTAATATGTAATTTAAACTTGTTTTTAATATTTATTTTTTAATGAACTAAACTTTTTTGCCTTTCCCTAAAATTTACCATGCAGATATCTCCACCCCACTGTGGAATATCGCTATGGATGCCTATTTTTTTTGTAGTAAATGTGGAAGGGACAGGGGAAGTGGCTGAAAAATCGAGAGGGACAAACAGTTGCCTATCAGAAAGTAAGGTGCACATGCATTAATATAGGCAATTGCAATTCCTTAATTGTGATTATTAAGGAATCGCAATTGAGGAATCGCAATTGCCCATGCATGTAGGAATCGCAAAAAAAATTACAATTCCTACATATTCCTTAATTGCGAGTCGCAATTAATGAATGGCTTCCCATGGAATGAATGGGAATAGCATGCCCAATAGGTACTCGCAAATTGCGCATGCAATTTCGAGGGATGTAAGGGTGCCAAAACGAAACCCTGATACACCCCTGAATGTGCAATTGAAAAACATGTTGCACACACACATGCTCCAAGGGCATGTTTGTGTGCAACATAGAGCTTTGAAAAATAAACTTTTGTGCATTTTTCAAATATTTCGCAAATTACCATCAACTTTATGTTCATGGTAATTTGCGTTTCTTAAAAGAGAAATTGCAATTTTTTTGTTGCATTGCATTTAGGAAATCACAATTTGCGATTCTCTAAATGCAATTGCAATTAAAGTAATCACAAATTTTCCAATAACTTAATTAGCGATTTTTGCATTTGGGATGATTCATCCCAAATGCTAAAACTGCAGTCGCAACGGGGGTTTGCAACCGCCAAAAGCAATGATGCATGTGCACCTAAATCCTTTGTAATTTACAAACTGCACTTTTATAGCCACTACAGCTTGAAGAGTCCCAAAACTATACTAAATTTACTCCGGCTGGAGTACGTCCAGCACGACACCTGCCAGTCATGGAATTGCAACACCCTTCCATAGAAAATAATGTAGTCAGGGACTTAAAATAAATCGCCCTAAGGAAATCATGTTACACTAAATTAACTTATCTCATCTTTTAAGAAATTAATATGCATGTTGAAAAGTTGAAAAAATATTTAAAGTTTAAAAAAATATAGGGGCATATTATCAAGGGGGTTTATCTCCGCTTTTTTGGCTTTAAAAGCCAAGAAAGCGGAGATAAAATGATCTCCCTATTACCTAGCTGTCGCTAACACCAGTTAGCGACAGTTCGTAGGAGAAAGCAAACATCATGGGCCCCGCTTTGCATGTCAGGGAAATTTATCACTAATGACATGCAAAGTGGGCGTGCCAAGATGTTACAGTCGCTAACATCGCTATCTCCTATTACCAACTTTTGGGGATACTCGCGCTAACTGCGAATATCTCCAAAAGCTAACACCTGCCCCTGAGCAGTTCTTAGCCATGTTATCCAATGGTAGGTGGATAACATGGCTAAGAGCATTAGCTCGGTAATGTATGAATATCGCTGACTTTTCAGCGATATTCATGCATTTCGGATGATTTTTATCGCTTAGGAGATAAACCTTGATAATAGCAAAGTTCCTAAGCGATAAAAATCGCTGCAGCTCGGCGATAAAAATATTGCCGCTAAGCCAACATAGCAATAATAATCGCTAGGTGTTGGTAATATGCCCCATAGAATTTAAAAATACAACATATTTTATCATAACTGTCAAAACCCATTTCAGAGGGCCACCGGGCATGCAGGGGTTACTGGGCCCAACCGTGGTGGTTAAGGCATTGTACTCCTGATTGTCCTGGGGCTCAACATACTACGGATCCTGAGCAACTGGGCCAAGTACCCCTTCTGCACTTGACTCTCAGTGGTAGCTGTGGAAGAGCTGTCAAAGACTCCTTCAGGGGTAAAGGGTCGATACAGGCTAGTGAACATGACTCATAACTCAAAGGGCGCGCAGAAATGTCAATAAATCAATGTCAGTCAAATACTTATCTTCGTATTAAAATAAGTATTTTATTTTTAACTCTACTCATTAAAAGAAGTATTACAATATTAAAAAAAAATCCCCTTGAGGTTGAGGTTCAAGCGTTCCACTGTCAAATCTCTATCCTACCCACTCCTCATATTGTGGTTGGTCAAGAGCCCCCTACACTCTTAGAAACTAGTCAATGAGTCCCCCAAGGCCCCGGTAGACCTGTAACAAGTCTTACCTGCTCCATCAGGGAGGAAGCATCCAGTGTCTTACTCGGTTTCCCGACTGTGAACCTTTATGATGGCCCAGCCCTGCTTGGACGAGTCGGTGTGCACATGGAAGGTGCAGCCCGACCCAACAGGCACAGGCTCTACGTAAGCAATCATAGTCAGCTCCAGCAGGGATTGGAGGGTCTCCAGTACTTACCCCTTCATGGTAGGTTCAGCGCTCCCCAACAGGGGAGAGAGGAGTTGAGCCTGGCACTCCTGATCTAGCCCAGTGATGTGATGATGCACTAATGCTGTCCCCTCAGTCCACAGGGCAGGTTGGGGGAAATCCTGGCTGCTTAGTGTGCCCCATGTGTGACAGTATTCAGTTATTTTGATGGTGGGTGAACTTCACAGCTCACTAGGTACCGGCTGTCCCTCTTGGAAGACAATTTACAAGATGTCAGTCTTCATGGCATGGCAGTCCATATCACGGCAGACCCTTCTGGCATATGAGGCTGCTGCTAAGGCCCCACACAGGTCTTAGAGCTTGTCGACAACAATAACTTCTATGCCCGCCCCTCCTGGAATATGGGGTCACTGCAACGATGCAGCACAGGCTTCACTCTCCCAGCACTGCACTTAACTTATGGCAATTTCACAGCAGCCCTTCCCTGGTATATGGGGGTCACCAAACTCAATCTGTATATGGGCAGCAATTAATTCACGCAGCAGCCATCGCCACACACTTTGCACTGGGAGTTCTTCCGACAGAGCTCCCCACACAACCTCGCTTCTTCTAATGTTCTCTTCTTCCTCACAGGGTGCGCTGGTCTTTGCAAGGAGGCAGGCGCTGCTCGAGGATTCAGGGAAGGCGGTCCTGGTTTCCCTGGATGATGTCCCTTCACCATCAGGAATACTAGCAGGCCTTGGCCCCCAGGCCAGGTACAGGCAGAAGTCTTGCAGAGCTTCTCCTCCTCACACTTCCTATCTGGCTGCTTAGAAGATGACAAAGTATTGGGATCTCAACCTACCTTTCTTATAGTTCATTTTCAGACAACAAATGTGATTTAGAGTCTGGGTCTTTGGTGTTTTGTTTTTGTGGAGTTTCTGTGAGGTATACACTTTTCCTCTCTCTCTTACTCCTAAATGGCTGTCTCTCACAGTGGGAGAGACTCTAAAGCTCATAGTCCCACAGCATAGGCCATGGGAGTGACTAAAGTTCACAACTGGATGTCAGCCACAGTGATATGTGCATCAAAAGGTTAAATTCTGATTTCCCATTTCTTTCCTTACGATTCCCTTATCAGCCCCAACTCCTTCCTGTCAAGGCCCCTTCCTAGTGACCGCTCACTAAATAAAATATCACCCTTTGAAGTGTACAGGGGGAGACTTCTCTCACCCTAGTCTGTTGTGGGGTCCCACCCAGGTCACATGAATTCAGTAATACACAAATCTGCCAAGGGGGATTACACTACACCTCATATTTTTATCGTGCAGGCCTGGGTTTTCCAAAATGGAACCTAGTGTCCTCCATATAATGTACCATTGCAGAACACTTGCATTCAGTGTACATAGACAGCACACACACACACTGTCTAGGACTGTTACCTCCCTGTATTGTGCCAACCTGGGTGCACCCACTCTACCAGCACACTCGTTCACCATGTGCACACAGCACAACACTTCACCCTGCAAGTATTGCACTTCTTGCAAGCCCATATGGACCTAGCACATGCTTTCACTGCACACACACTGCACAGCACTGCATCTCTCATGTAAAGTATTCCTTTCTGGCATGCATTAAGTACCATAAAAAATAACCTAAAGGGCTATACCTACCAATAGCCCCAACCCCATTTACCAAATAATCAGTCAGTTGGCAGTTAAGAAGGTTCAATCATTTATTAAGCAAAATACTCTATAGAGGAGCCTCCCTGACCCTCACCCATCAGGTGCGCAGAAAATGCTGCTGGCTTACAGTCAAAAACAAACATATATATTTTCAGTTCAACACATGAAGTCACCGTAAAAGGAAAAACACCACTCCGCCCTTGGGCCCCAAGGAAGGACCATATATGGCACAGCTTGGATGGGAACAAAGGCATAGCTATCTATTACTGGGGAGGCCAGGAGGGGTGACTCCCTTTAATCTCGGTGCTTGGGAACGAAGAGGCGGCACCGTCAGGAATGCTCTAATCACTCCCAAAGCCAGATGCGACCTTGAGTCTAAAACAGTAAAGTAAACAGGCTACCTTCAGCTGCTATCAGTAACTCAAACGAACAGGGAGCTTGAAAACAGCACGTGATCAACACGTGATCGCATCCCGTTCTCGAGCACATGTGGTGAAAATGGCGTCTGAATGGTTCTTGGCCTTCTCTTCTAGCAGCAGATTTACAGAGAAGGAAAAGAGGGTTTGTTCCTAGCAAAAATACATATATATTAACCAGAAAGTATACATATAGATACATCATGCTAACATAACATAGGTCGTATACCCCTTATGCACGGAAAATCTAATTTTTATCCCTCGTGCATACACCCAGTACACACATCTCCATGCACGGACTGGGCAGCACTGCTCTCTCCCTGTACTCTACAATTCCCAGGCACATACATCAAGTCCAGAGTCACCACACTTGCACAGCACCTTACATCTTACTGATGTAGGCAAAGGGTGAGTTAAGCATGCAGCAGTGAGACTTTAAAAAGATGTGAGCCTGTAGGCCTCACTCAAGTGACACAGATTAAAAAGGACCTGTTCACTCCTACTCATCACTACATGGTATGCTGCCACCACTGAACTCATGCTGCTTAACTCTTGGTGAAGACAGTAGCCTTTCACCATTATAAAGTGATGGCAGCATACATTGTATGCTGCCACCACTGAACTCATGCTGCTTAACTCTTGGTGATGACAGTAGCCTTTCACCATTATGAAGTGAGTGCTTTGGGAGCCCCTCCCAGTTTAATTAGACAGCAATCCGAAAGAACGGCCTATGTGATGGTGCACATGCATGATCCATATTTGCCTATGGCAACAAGTCAGCTGAAGCAATCTGGACAACATATAGTTGAGCACTCCCGGCAGGGGTACAAGTCCATAACCATGCAGGGGACTTTTCTCAACAATAACGTTTAAGAAACTTTTTAAAATGTAAAAATCAACATAACTTTAACATATTTAAATTAATTAAAATTATCTGTACTTAATTTTAATAGTGAATCAATAAAAACAATCATTTTACTGTACGTGGACTTTTTGATGCATAGTTAAATAAATAATTTGACATTGATATTTAACATTAAAACATTTTTATTAAAATATTTTAAAGTTTAATAAGCTTTATTTTCTTTTTTCTATATTTTGCCATATGGGAATCTCCATACCCGTGGTAAGGATATCAGTTTTATTCACCCCATATTACTGAGAGAAACTAGAGATGCATTTGTATTATATTATGGCTATTGGAGTATGTGATCCAATTTGAGAGTTAAATATGAAATGAAATGAAATTAAATGAAAATTGCATTTGTATAGCGCATAAACTACCCTGAGGCCTCGCAGCGCTTTGTCTGAAACAGAAGGATACAGGAATTTCATGCTAGCAGGATGTACCAAATAGGTGGGTTTTTAGAAGTTTCCTGAATGCCAGCAAGTTATTGGTCCTTCTAAGCGAGAGGGGGAGGGAGTTCCACAGCTTTACAGCATTGAATGTAAATGAGCGGCCTCCCCAACGAGCTTTGTATATCTTGTTTGAGGTAGCCAGATGGAGTAAGCTAGAGCGCAAGGCTCTGTGGGGGAGGTATGGGGTGATCAAAGGATGCATTATGGTTGGACCGGTCCTCCAGATTGCTTTCTGCGTAATACACATAGCTTTGAACTGAATCCTAGCTGTTATGGGCAACCAGTGTAACTTCTTAAGGGCAGGCTTCACAGATTGCCTCCGTGGGATTTGATAGAGCAGTCGGGCGGCACAATTCTGTGTGACCTGAAGTTTATTGATTGTGGCCTTTAGAGCTCCCAGATAGAGAGCATTGCCATAGTCCAGGCGGGAGAGTATTAAGGCCTGAACCATGACTCTCCTTGCCTGGAACGGAAGAAGAGGGAGGATCTTACGGAGCATCCTCATCAGACCGTAACAGGTGGATGAGGTCTTAGTGGCCTGGACCATAAACTCCAGGGAACTGTCTAACCAGACTCCCAGGCTTTTTATTTGTGTCTTAGGGGAGGGGAGGGGTCCCATACATTCCGGCCACATAGGGAGCAGGATGTTGGGTGCGGGGTTCCCTAATAACAACATTTCCGTTTTTTCCCCATTGAATCTGAGACATGAGAGCTCCATCCATTTGGCGACAGCCTCCAGACAGGGGCCCAAGGTGCTAGACGACCCCCCAGCCTGGTTTAATGAAACCACAAGCTGGGTATCGTCTGCATAGGTGACAATTTTGACGCTAAAGGGATGGACCACCTCCGCCAGAGGCCTCATGTAAATATTAAAGAGGGTGGGACTCAGGGCAGAGCCCTGAGGCACCCCACACATGAGTGGCTGTTTAGTGGAAACAATGTCTCCCTCGAAGACCTGGAAGAAGCGCTCCTCCAGGAAGGAGGTCAGCCATGTTAGCGCCACGCCCGACACCCCCATGCCACTAAGACGATGTAATAAAGTGGCATGGTTAACCGTGTCGAACGCGGCACTGAGATCTAATAAAATAATGGCCGCCTTTCCTTCCTGGTCCAGCAGACTCCTTGTCTCCTCTATTACTACTAATAGAGCTGTTTCAGCCTATTGAGCCACCTTTGCACGGTATTCCCTTTATTTTCGGGAGAGTCTAGTAGATGGTTAAAAACAGATAAATTGTGGTGCCTAGGAGTTTCAATTACCTCTTCATCTGCTTGGTCAACAAGTTTCAGCCTTGCGTAGGACCTTGATTAGGGTCCCTGGCTTTCGTCAGGACTGATATGCCTAGTGTCCTAAATCCCTGACTAATCACATCCATTCTAAACCAGCATGCACGTATACATAGCCCAATTATTTAGATCAGCTGGGAAATGTTTGCCTGCTTTGCAAGTTCTTGATGGTGCCTAACCTACAATTATTAGAGCCCCCTGGATGAACTAATGGTGGGGAAGCTTGTTGTCACACCTTCGACATAGGTTCTCACCCTGCTGCGGTACCTAAAGTCACACATGAGCTCGCCTAAAAATAAAGGGAATACCTTTAAAAGACATCTGAGATTTTTAACCCTCACATTGGATCCAAGACTCCACTACTCTTAATAAATATTGACTGCCAAGTCACTGGGCCCATTTGCTACTAGATTTTTCTCAGGTGAGCGAGACGAAGATGAAATATGATACCCAGGGTGTGTGTGAGGCCTTGCCTTACAATTTTGTATGAATCTTCGGTCCTTACATACAGGGAGACATACAGGACATCCATGTCCCCCACATCTGTCCTTTGATGGATACACCCTGTGGTCTTGAAAAACATGTCGCCTGTGTTTTTCTGTTTTTTCAGAATTGTGTTTTCGGATGACGCAGACAAGCCCATAATTCCTGTACTTCCCTTGATCCCAGAAGTTGAGATTTTATGTCTTTGGATCCTACAGAGGTATCAGTTTGTTGACGGCTTTGTGGAGGTAAGTTTTGCTTGGGCAGAACAAATATAGATGGCTGTTTAGCTAATGGCTGGGAAGTGGCAATCCTCAGAACTCAATGTGGAGGAATTCTGGTGTCTAGTTGTGAAGTGGTACAAAAGGGGGTGGTGATGGACGGAGCATCTGAACCAATCAAACACTCACACCCAGTCAAAAGATCTGGGTTTGATCCATCACCGTTGTGAAGTGATCTTCTTGGAGATGTTATGAGTGGTGATAACAATGCCCTTATCATCATCCAGTTATTCCTTCTCTTTGAACCATTCATGCTTCTCCTCCTCTTGCTCTTGTGCAGTGTTGGGAACTGAGATAGTTGCTTGGGGGAAGGTTGAATAATCTCCTTGGATTACCTCACAACTTCCGCTGTAGATTGTATTGCACCAGTGTCCATTTAAAGGTGCACACTACTCTAACTGACATTGTTCTGAAAAAAATATAATGAATGTACTACCATGTGAACATAAAGTGACATATAAAGCTAAGGGTTACCTGGGTGCTAGGCCTGAGGCCACTGCTTAGAGATACCTTTGCTGAAACTGTAGAATTTGGGGGATGACACCCCCAGAGACAGGAACCAAGGAAACCATTGTCTTGAGATCACCACAGCTAAGAACTGAATGACAGTGAGAGCTGAGTGCATATCGGGACACCCTCTCCCACAGCAGAAGACCCACCTCTCGCAGCGACAGCTGACAAGGGGGAATGTGAATTGAGACCCCCAGCAGACCCAAACAATATATGGAAGTATGTATAAGCCACAAGGGATCCACAAGAGACACCCATCCGAGATCACATGAGCACCACCAAGGGTGCCTCCCTCGCAACAGGTAGATCCAGTGGAGTGATCATTGTCTCCCACGAAACAATCACAGAATGCCATCCAAATGGACCAATCAATTAATTAGTCGATTTGTATAGCACAGCTAATCCCCCAATAGGGTATCGCTGTGTTTACAGGGTCTGAGGGGATCAGTGGAATAGCCTGGTCTTGAGCACTTTTCAAGATTCCGGTAGAGAAGGGGAGGTCCAGAGGTGCATGGAAAGGCCATTCCATGTCTTTGCTACAAGGTAAAAGAAGGAGCGTCTACTGCACGTGCTTCTGTTGATGCTGGGAGTGTGGGCAAGCAAAAGGAAGGCAGGACATAGTTGTGTGGACCCGATCTTTATTGCTGTTAACTCCTTGTTGAATCTAATAAAAGTAGGGAACTCAGTTGGTGCCGTATCCAAGTTGTAGTTTTATTTCCATTCCAATTTCATAGGATAAGTAGTAAGATAACCCAAAGGCTACAAGGTACAAAGTATAAAGCCCCACCGGGAGCAGCAGCCTTGCTGCTCATCCACCAGCGATGAACTGACAATAGAATCAAACATACACGAAAGGAACTCTAGATGACATCACAGATACAGGCTGAGCAGCTTAGAACAGACACTAAAGAAGGACAGAGAGGGAGGAAAAGCAGGATGTAACACTCCGTCCTAAAGATATTGAAGCAGAAAATTGACCAAGACTCTTGCACCTTTCTATCCTGCAAGACGATCACTGCAAACTTGCAAAAAAGTCCCTAAAGGAGATGTGTCCGAGTGTGTCCAAGTTGCAGGCTCAGCTGTCTGAGGTTGCCACAGAGACATAGGGGTCCTATCCTGCAAGGCAGAAGAAGCAGAAGACTATAACAGCCACAATATTCGATGCTGCAAACACTTGGAGCTGCATGTAAAGGTACATGGCTGTAGCGAGGGTAGGAGCAAACCACCACACCCAAAATGGTGCTGTAGAAGAAGGAGAGATGGCAGGAGACCCCGGAGGCCCTCCAGGGTCTAGTTACAACATAACTAAGCAGCTGCACTCGAAACGGTGAATGCATTTGCCACACTGGCGTGATCATCCTCCAGTCATCAAAACAGGTACTCAGTGTTGATTTACAGAGACACTGAGGAACTCAGGAAGGTGCAGGGTCACAAATAGCACCCAGAATGGCAGACGAACTGTAAGAGGGAGAGCTGAGAGTTTGGAGACTTTATCAGAAAAGTGACGAGCGCAATCCCTGTGCAGTTCCTGTGACCAGGAGCTTCTTTTTCCTCGTCTGCTGCTCTGATCGGTCTCTGACCATTCATACACACAAGAGGCATGTGAACTTGCATAGAAGCACCGCCCACCGTTTGGCCCCGCACAGTCAGAAACGTTAGATATGGGGAGAAAACACACGTGCCTAGCCTCGACAAAGCTTACGATTGTTTTTGGGCTGATGAATGCGTTACTGAATTTGAGCATCAACTCGGGCACCTGCTTTATTTATATCTGGAAGTGCTTCCTGTTGGGGTTTAATTTTTGTGACAGGAGCATCGTGCCAGAATTAACCCTGCCCTTCATATTTATCCAAGAAGACGCCATTGTTTTGTGCGATACCCCAACTCAACTGAAGTACTTTCTACTGGCTAATCAGTAAGTGCCTCCTCGTTAGGTAAATGTATAGTGCTTTTCCTACACTACAGCTGGATAAAGTGCTAGAAGAGTTGTCTCCAGTGACCATGTGTGTGTTACTGCCAACGCGTCGAAGGGCGCAGAGGTCCCTTGAGTAAGCTGGCCATAAAAAAAAATTAAAAATCCACCCGTGATCGAATTTGCAAATTTTCGGCAATTTTGCAAGATTTGCGGATCGCGAAATTGCTGAAAATCTGCAAATTTCGCTCCCACCTACCTCCATTTCTTCAGGCATTGGCAGTGAAAAAGGTTCTACTCCACAGTTTGGGACTTTTTACAATTAGCAGGCAGGAGGATAACATTGCAATACGCCCCATTTGCCACACTACTGTTCATTAAGGTAATCCTTGTTCATTCTATGGTGCTGGAGGCAAACAATCCATACAGAAAAACATCACGCAATCCAGTGGGTGGAGCACCTTAAAAACCTGTCTGGTAATGAGAGAGGGGAATCAGTTCTGATCACAGTGACGGGAGGTGATGAGGAAGAAGAGGATGGCAACTTTACACAAAGCAGCCCTGTCTCTAGCAGCATCACCTGCTTGAGAAACCTCCAAATGGCACAAGACTCTGATGCAGACACCACTGCGTGCAGTGATGATTCCCCCAAGACACACATTAAGTCAACCCAAAGTCGCCTGTGTCAGTGGCACCACAAAAGAAAACAATCTGAGCTACTATTACAGGCATGTGTAGGCAGGCGGGACCCTGTGAAAGCAACCGCCCAATGCCATGTTTGTACAATGGGGAGGTGACCAAAATGTTAGCCGTGAACCTCCTCTCTTTTTCTTTTATGCAAGGAGTGGGATTTATAGAATTTGTGGTGGCCATCTGCCGTAAACGGAATGTTCCCAGCTGGACCTGTTTTGCCAGAGTTGCTCTACCAGCACTCCATCACAATGTGCTGCAATTGGTTGGACACGCTTTGTAGCTGTGTGCTGTCCACACTATCCACCTGATACCAGACATGTGGACCAGTTGTTCAAGCAACTGATTGCATGTATATTACTTCAGACTGGATGTCTTTTTGGGGGTTAGGCACTACTATCTGCAGGTTTCAGCATTGAAGAAACATTTAAGGGCATTCGGTGGCATGCAACAGTAATGATGCTCGACATGGAGAAATCCCAAACAGCTACAAATATCTTGGAAGACTTTAGCAACAAGGGGTTTCAATGGGTGAGACCCAGATTTCTCAGAATTTGATTTGTTGCCATGAACAATGGGAGTAATATAGTCAAGACTGCGGCAGATAGTGGATATTTCAGGGTCCTGTGTTTGGTGCATTGTATCAAACTGATCATGCAGGACTTTTTTCAAAAAAGAAGCCTTAACAACATACTGGTCATCTGCAGAAGAATCTGCAGTAATTTCAGTCATTTTCCAAAGCCCGGAAGCAGTTGAAGATTATTCAGCGTGCTAATAGAGCACCAGTTGAAGCCCTCATGCAGGAGGTGCCAACACATTGGAACACGTCCTACTACATGTTGCAGTGTCTGTTTGAGCAGACAGACTGATCACTGACTATCTCCTTCACAAGGTGATGCAACTGGGAAAAGCATGACCATGGAGATTGACAATTTGGGCTGGGTCAAATGTCTGAAACAAATGCTACTTCCTTTTGAGGTTTTCACACAGGAAGTCAGCAAGGAGGACAGCATGATGAGTGAAACAATCCCATTGTTGCATCTTGTGTAGGACCAGTTAAAAAAGGTTTTTCAAATGTTCGCCAGTGTGAATGAAGAAACTTATGAGTTGGTTGAGAGCTTAGGCCTTCGCTTGGCTTTTAATCCAAGGCTGCAAAGAAAGATTGTGTCCTCCAAAGAGTACATCTGTGCCACAATACTTGAGCTATGGAAAAAAGTACTGGACACTTTCATTCAGTTTTCAAAAGGGAATGTGTCACTATGCAAGACGTAGATTGTTGAGCTAGCGTGAGGCCAGGAAGAAGAATGGCTAAAAGTTGGAGACCTGGGCTGGAGTTCTGGCGTGCAGCCTTCATCCTCCAGAGAGGAAAGTGCTGTTGTCTCACAGCAGGCAACATCAGCAACATAAGCAACAACAACACGGGAAGGAACAACACCAGCAACAGAAGAATCGTGCCCCACGTTTTCAAAGGCTTGGTTTCAAGTGGCAGGGCTTAGGTCCATTGTAAAGGCAAAGGCAACAGAGGTCGAGCAACTGGCAGCACCAGTGACCATTCAGAGAATGGTCCAAGGCTATCTGGATGACCCAAAAGAGGACTACATGAATCAAAACCGATTGGTCTGTTGATATGGGTAGATGCACCAATGGCCTGAGCTCAGCAGGTCGACAATAAAGCATCTGGCTGTTCTGGTAGCCAGTGTGTCTCCTAAGTGTGTATTTGGTGCAGCTGGTGTTGTTGTCACAGTTAGAAGGACTAGCCTCTTAGATCAAAACGTGTAGAGGTTGGCCATGATCAAAATGTACCAACACTTCCTACCACAAGATTACCTTGTTCCTGAAACAGCACCTGGAGGAGGAGGAGGGCGATTAGTCAGACTCAAGTGTGTTAATTGGCCAACTTCTGGGTGAACCCCCTGATTTTGATGACAAACTCTACTTCCCTGAGTGAGTAGCCATGATAGAACTTTTTACTGTCGGACTTCTTAGCAAAACATTTGAGTTGGACCAGTGTGCACTGGAGAAGCCTCCACATTCGTTTAAAGGACAGGAAAACAATGGGCCTTATTATGACAATGATGGTCCATCAGACCATCGTCACCAATGTGGCTGTGGGGGCACCAGCAGTCTGACCGCCCAATTACAACTGGGACGGTCGGACCAGATTGGCACTGCTGCAACTGCTAGGGATCAGTGATACTTGGCGGTGTTGCAGCGGTCTTGAGGCCACAATATGCTTGGCAGGGCCGCTGCAGTCACACCAAGTATATTACAAGTTTCCTCATTGCCACACTCTTCATTCCGGTGTGACCAGTGTGGCGGTAAGGAAACAAAGAGGGCCCTTCAGGGCCCCCTTGTGCCTCTGCACCATGGTGTGCATGCATGGGGGAGCATGTTGTGCCCCCTGTCTGCAGGCACCCCCAGTTCCTGTGGGGCATGGACTTGTCAGTCCATGCCCTGCAGGATCTGCCTTTGATGCTCGCATTGTGGTTCCTTTTTTAAAGTCACTGCCGTGGGACTGCGAAAGAACTGGCCATCAGAGTCTTTAAAATTCGCACATCAGTGGGTGTTTTGGTTATGGCTTTGTCAGTCACAGAGTGGGGAAGCGGCATGCCAGCCCTGTTCCCATGGCAGCCCTGTTCCCAGACCGGTACAAAAGGGGGTGGTGATGGACGGAGCATCTGAACCAATCAAACACTCACACCCAGTCAAAAGATCTGGGTTTAATCCATCACCGTTATTTAGCCCACTCTGCCACCCCAGTTCAGACATGGCTATATGCAAATCAGTCTGACCCTGTGCCTCATGGGAACAGTCCAGCCCGAACTGCCAAGCCATGCCTTCCCTGGACCGGAAACAAGCTTCCGAGGACCGGTTTCTGGCATTACAGCCGTCTTCAGCCCGGCTTGCTTGAATCCAGTGGCAAAGTGAGCAAGGGACATACGTCTGAGCATACCCTGCCACATTTATGGCGGCCAAAAGCGGTACAAAAGGGTGTGGTGATGGATGGAGCATCTGAACCAATCAAACACTCACACCCAGTCAAAAGATCTGGGTTTAATCCATCACCGTTCTTTAGCCCACTCTGCCACCCCAGTTCAGACATGGCTATATGCAAATCAGTCTGACCCTGTGCCTCATGGGAACAGTCCAGCCCGAACTGCCAAGCCATGCCTTTCCTGGACCGGAAATAAGCTTCCGAGGACCGGTTTCTGGCATTACAGCCATCTTCAGCCCGGCTTGCTTGAATCCAGTGGCAAAATGAGCAAGGGACTCACGTCTGAGCATACCCTGCCACACTTATGGCGGCCAAAAGCGGTACAAAAGGGGGTGGTGATGGACGGAGCATCTGAACCAATCAAACACTCACACCCAGTCAAAAGATCTGGGTTTAATCCATCACCGTTCTTTAGCCCACTCTGCCACCCCAGTTCAGACGTGGCTATATGCAAATCAGTCTGACCCTGTGCCTCATGGGAACAGTCCAGCCCGAACTGCCAAGCCATGCCTTCCCTGGACCGGAAACAAGCTTCCGAGGACCGGTTCTGGCATTACAGCCGTCTTCAGCCCGGCTTGCTTGAATCCAGTGGCAAAGTGAGCAAGGGACTCATGTCTGAGCATACCCTGCCACACTTATGGCGGCCAAAAGCGGTACAAAAGGGGGTGGTGATGGACGGAGCATCTGAACCTATCAAACACTCACACCCAGTCAAAAGATCTGGGTGTAATCCATCACCGTTCTTTAGCCCACTCTGCCACCCCAGTTCAGACATGGCTATATGCAAATCAGTCTGACCCTGTGCCTCATGGGAACAGTCCAGCCCGAACTGCCAAGCCATGCCTTCCCTGGACCGGAAACAAGCTTCCGAGGACCGGTTTCTGGCATTACAGCCGTCTTCAGCCCGGCTTGCATGAATCCAGTGGCAAAGTGAGCAAGGGACTCACGTCTGAGCATACCCTGCCACACTTATGGCGGCCAAAAGCGGTACAAAAGGGGGTGGTGATGGACGGAGCATCGGAACCAATCAAACACTCACACACAGTCAAAAGATCTGGGTTTAATCCATCACCGTTCTTTAGCCCTCTCTGCCACACCGGTTCAGACATGGCTATATGCAAATCAGTCTGACCATGTGCCTCATGGAAACAGTCCAGCCCGAACTGCCAAGCCATGCCTTCCCTGGACCGGAAACAAGCTTCCGAGGACCGGTTTCTGGCATTACAGCCGTCTTCAGCCCGGCTTGCTTGAATCCAGTGGCAAAGTGAGCAAGGGACTCACGTCTGAGCATACCCTGCCACACTTATGGCGGCCAAAAGCGGTACAAAAGGGGGTGGTGATGGATGGAGCATCTGAACCAATCAAACACTCACACCCAGTCAAAAGATCTGGGTTTAAGCCATCACCGTTCTTTAGCCCACTCTGCCACCCCAGTTCAGACATGGCTATATGCAAATCAGTCTGACCCTGTGCCTCATGGGAACAGTCCAGCCCGAACTGCCAAGTCATGCCTTCCCTGGACCGGAAACAAGCTTCCGAGGACCGGTTTCTGGCATTACAGCCGTCTTCAGCCCGGCTTGCTTGAATCCCGTGGCAAAGTGAGCAAGGGACTCACGTCTGAGCATACCCTGCCACACTTATGGCGGCCAAAAGCTGTACAAAAGGGGGTGGTGATGGACGGAGCATCTGAACCAATCAAACACTCACAGCCAGTCAAAAGATCTGGGTTTAATCCATCACCGTTCTTTAGCCCACTCTGCCACCCCAGTTCAGACATGGCTATATGCAAATCAGTCTGACCCTGTGCCTCATGGGAACAGTCCAGCCCGAACTGCCAAGCCATGCCTTCCTTGAACCGGAAACAAGCTTCCGAGGACCGGTTTCTGGCATTACAGCCGTCTTCAGCCCGGCTTGCTTGAATCCAGTGGCAAAGTGAGCAAGGGACTCACGTCTGAGCATACCCTGCCACACTTATGGCGGCCAAAAGCGGTACAGAAGGGGGTGGTGATGGACGGAGCATCTTAACCAATCAAACACTCACACCCAGGCCCAGATCTCTGTACTGGGGTAAATGTATGACATTGTTCTGCATTCTGTCCATCACTTGTTGTTTTGCATTTGTCACCCCGAGTGGGACGGGTATGCTCAGACGTGAGTCCCGTGCTCTCCATGCCACTGGAATCAAGCTATCCAGGCTGATGAGGGCTGAAAGCCCGAAACCGGTCCTTGGATGCTTGTTTCCAGTCCAATGAGGACCTGGCTTGGCAGTTTGGGCTGGTCTGTTCCCATGGGGCACAGGGTCAAGACTGATTTTTATATGGCTGGGTTCAAACTGGAATGGCATGGTGAGCAAAAAAACGATGGATTTAGGCCCAGATCTCTGTACTGGGGTGAATGTATGACATTGTTCTGCATTCTGTCCATCACTTGTTGTTTTGCATTTGTCACCCCGAGTGGGACGGGTATGCTCAGACGTGAGTCCCGTGCTCTCCATGCCACTGGAATCAAGCTATCCAGGCTGATGAGGGCTGAAAGCCCGAAACCGGTCCTTGGATGCTTGTTTCCAGTACAGTGAGGACCTGGCTTGGCAGTTCGGGCTGGACTGTTACCATGGGGCACAGGGTCAAGACTGATTTGCATATGGCTGGGTTCAAACTGGAATGGCATGGTGAACAAAGAAACGATGGATTTAGGCCCAGATCTCTGTACTGGGGTGAATGTATGACATTGTTCTGCATTCTGTCCATCACTTGTTGTTTTGCATCTGTTCCCAGACCATCAGCGTCATTATAAGGCCCTATGTCTGCTTCTGCCCAATCCTTATACTTCGTTTTTGCCCCAGTAAAGATTTACAAGACTGCCATTGTGTTGTTTCTATGAGAAAAGAGGTGCTATAAAAGACAAATGTTTACCAGCATGCTTAAATTGGGACAGATAACTTTTCCACCAATGAGTGCTGTATTAGTGAGAGGTGTGAGTGGTGATGATTGATGTGGTGACAGACAGTGAGGGTGTTGTTTAACTAACAATTTTAAATTTGATTTTGGCGATTTGCAATGTTTGAGGGCTGATATTTGATTCTGTCTGAAGGTGATTGTCCCTTTCAGACTTAGATATATTTAATTGCATGGTTCCCTCCTTGCTGTACTTTTTTTCAGATTCTTCAGAGACCAGTCAGCTTAGCTAACAATTACAATCTACACAAAACGCTCAAATTCTTTTGCTCTTTTTATTCATCTACAGCAGTGCACTACAAGTCTATTTCTCTCAGTCTCATTTGTGTCAGGAAGACTTAGGAGTTGGACAGATTCAGAACTCAGGGCGGGACTACCTCAATAGCCAGAAGAAGGAAGTTCAAAGGGAAACCAACATGGCTCAAAGACTCATTCCTGTGTACTGGGACTGGCGAGAGGTGCATTGATTTGGGAGATGCTGAGTAGGGTGCTGGGTCAAATATCAAACTTCTATAATGAAGTTGTTGTGGGGCTATAGATGGAGACAGACAAGTTACATAATGGACACACTTTGCTAAATGTTATCACAGTTGTGCGATTGATCAGCCAGGTACATGCCCTCTGCTAAATATTATCACAGTTATTAAATTGATCAGCTAGGTACATAAAACTACTTGTCTGGGATTGATTGGAAAATTGTTCTCAATTCTCAGTTAATTACACATGAGTCATCATGCGATCGCACTGCTGCAGCCTGTAATCTGCCCCTAGGTCCGACCCCTCATGAAGCGGACATTCCTTCTCCTTGACTCTACAATATCGATATTTACTGTTTTACAATCCACAAGAATTTTCTTCTTCTGCACGAAAGCTCCAATACTCCTGCTTATCTTACCAGACTGGTTCAGCCATGCACCCAAGACGGACATTCCAAGAAGAATGCAGATGGACACCTCAATTTGGAATTTATTTACAGTATCAATTTTATTTTAACATAATATTTAGAGCAGAGTGGCTACACTCCCTTCTAATTTGTATTTTGCAAACCTGGAAGAGAGAGCAATTAAATAATAACTTGGGTCTCTGGGGCTCAAGGACTATTTGCAGTTACAATGTAATAACTGGAATGTGTTATTTTGTCTTTATTTTCTTCTGCAACAGGTTTTATGATTCTGTGCTGTTGATCGACCTGATGATTAATATTGTTGTGAAGTGTTTGTCTTTATCACACTTTCCTCAACGCCCTGTTCACATCCATTAAAAGGAAAACCAAACCCTCTTCCCTTAGGATGTATGATATATTGAAGTGTGACTTACAAATGTACACCATAAATGGGTCGCACACTTGGTGGCGTGGATGTAGTGAAAGCAATACCCGCTCACTGCAGGATTTTCTCAGCACTCGCAAGTTCATTACTCATAAAGTTACTGATGGAAAGGTTACTAGCCGTAAATGTACACTGCAAGAGTCAATGAAGTAACATCAAAAGTGTAACTTTAACTTTGTGAATCAGGCCCTCCTTGTGTTAGTTATAAAATCTAAGCAACTGATTCTCCTCATGAGTCCTGACATGAGTAGTTTGTAAGATTAGTTGTATTCTTTTTTATGCATTATACCTGTGTTGCTTAGGAGTTACTACTGCTAGTTTTTGTTATTTTCATGGTGGTCGGGGCTCAGTCTTTGCTAAACCACTAACTCTGTGTGTTCTTTCAGTCTAGTTGCCTGTGATGAATCTTTCTGAATAATCTTACAGTTGGAGTCCACCTCATTTGGAATAGGTGGGTGTAGGTCCCTTGTGATGTCTTCCCTGTTAGCACAAGAATACTAATAAGACCACCACCATTAAAAAGAAGGCCCTTTTGGGAAACCCTGTTTGGCCAGATTGAGAGAGGTACAATTGATTTATCAACTCAGTTAAGAAGTAATCTTGAAGAACTAGTTGATGACTTAGTAGTGAAGTTGCCCTTTGGAAGGAGAGGTAATAAATATAAATGTTTTATGTATGTTGGCAGACCCATTACTGAATAAAGAGTTCCAGATTCTAGGACAAGGGCAGTTACTACACTAACTACTGTATAGTTGATGGGGGGCGGGGTGCTATAAAACCTCATCATGTGAAACCAAATTAAATTAATCACTATTCTGTTCTTGGACAGTGCCACTCTGGTGCTGGGGTATAATTAAATACGGGACAACAGGAAGTGGTAAGTAACCTTTTGAAGAATACATACATGGCAAGGGACTTCAGGTAGGGAAAGTCTAGGGTGAAAAGTCAATGTATAATGTGTGACAAACACAATTTCAAAGGGTAGCTCCATGTTGCACTCATGGTGAACAGTAACACTCAACAATACCCTACTACGCCAGCTAGCAAAAGAAAGACTGAAAATAAAGTTACGTTAATTTAGTTAAAGACCCATCCTCTCCACCCACTACAGGCTCACCCCTCCCCAAGCCAACAAATATGCCAAAAGATTCAAAGTCCAATGTCCAAAAAACGTTACCCATCTTTATTCCTACCCACCCTCTCCATCCATAGCATGATCTCCCACCAAAACAAAAAACCAATGCGGAAGGGCCTTGAAGGCATCCATTTCCCGGGCCAAGTTAGGCTGCGCACCCTGGAAAAGTGCTGCCTCATGCCTGAGCTGACCCTTCTCATGTCTGAGGTGGGACCGCTCTCGTAGGACTCATGGAGGAGGCGGGATGGTGAGTTGGAATAGGAGGGGAAGCTGGTGGTAGTACGGGCAGCTGTGGAGTGGCCGAATTGGAGACAGACCTGGCTGGCGGCCCAGAGAACTTAAGGCTTGTTTCTTCTCTTCTTCTTTCTCCAGGGCTACCAGCCGGCATTATTCTGCAGCCACTGCCTCTAACTTCTGCTTCCGCAGCAGGGTGGCTGGCTATCTCCTGCCGTGTTGGGACGGGGGCGGGGTGTCACCAGCTCCAGCATCAGGAGTAGCTATATCAGGAAAGTAAGAAGAAAAAGTAGAAAAACTCAAATTGTTACGCTCAGCTCAAATACATGTTTATACTGTCTATAGTGGTCACACATCCTGGGCCACGTTTTTCCCACTCATGCATCACATCATAGCTGGGTAATTAAACATAGCTCTGACTGAAATAAATAATTAAGCCAGAACACCAACATAATTCATTCTAAATGGAATTTTAGTTTAAAGTATTTCGTAGTGAAACTGAACAGACACCTACCATTAGAGAGCAAGGCGTATATAGAGGTGTATATCTCATATACTGCATAATTAATAGTTGACCATGCAACATTACAGAGCCATGGTGGCAAGTCTGCTTACTCTCCTGAATGTTTTGAGGGCAGCCCAGCTGTAGCTTGTTATGATTATGAACGTATAACTTTATTGGCCTTGATCTTTTCCAACTCCAACTTCCAACTCCCTCCTCCATTCGAATTAATTTAAGTCTAAACTTAGTTTATTGTCGTAGGCTGATAGAGTCTGGCAGATGGGATATAATTGGCAGAAAATGGATATCTCATTGCTGTATTACATTTGACAGTGCAAAGAAGAATATGATTAACTTTAGTGTAGCAAATGGGATATTCTATTTGTTACAGAGTATCCCATCCTCCAAACTGTAAATAAGACCCTCAGTCCCACATTACACCCAGGCCTCTTACAGAGAATATTCTCAAGAAGGAAAATTAGTTACTAGGGAGGTAAGTTCTTGGGGCTGGGTTAGGTAGATGTTTAGCTATGGAGTGGTTAGGTGTCACTGATCATATAATAAGTCTTTGCTTTTTAGTCACATTGATTGATCGGAGGAAGAATATTGGAACCAATAATCCGTAATGGAATGTATTAAATATAACTTCATTGAGGCAGATAAATGTGGTAAAGACATCACATGTTGAGATTAAATGAACTTAATTAGGTAGTTTGGAACAGAAAGACAGAACAATGGAGTGAAGCAATGTTAGGCAACGGAGTATGCCCTTGGAAACACACCTTGTCTTTGGTTTGTGGGCTGTAACGCATTGAAGACTGGACTATAGGTCATTGGTGGGATGTCAACCTTGTTGAACCAAAACAGTATTGTCAAAAAGAAAGCAAGGTTACTTACCACTTGTCCCTGCATCCACTGGGACTTCTCCCTCTCCCTGGACTGCCTTGACCCTTACCAACATTTCTGCTGCTGTTGCACTACTGTTTCTCTGTGCACCTGGTGAAAACATAATGCACCCAATTTTGATACCAGTTAGCCACCTAAGAATTTATTTTGTCCAATGTACAACAGCAATATCTCACTACAGTTAGGTTAACTATCTTTCAGCCGGTTTCTTCTTCTATCAAAATTAATCACTTTAGGAGGTTTGTGTTATTGCTTGACAGTATTTTAAAAAACCAGGTAGTCAATGAGTAAACCAGGGATAGGAAATAATTAGGATTAGGATTCATGAATAAGGCAAGGGTGTACATTAAGGCTAAAAATGGATGGATAAGAGGTTAAAGGGAATGCAAAAGACATATGATTTTGGTTGTGGTATCTCATTCCTACCATGCTGCACTGTCATGGGACTTGCTAGTAAAAGAAACCATTGGGGATCCATGACCACTCTGTCTCTGCCCCTGTAATTTTTCACTGTTTGATCAAGAAAACCACCAACATTTGATGACTAAAGTACTACTTTACTCTAATAAGGATGGTTTATTCTTGCCCTAGCCTCTTAGGAGTGTTTTATGCAGGAGGGCACCAGGGTTCTGTGCAATGTAGTGTGGGACCTTGCATCCTCATGGCGCAAGGGTGCCTGCACTGGCGCAAGGAAGCCCTCGATGAGGCAGTGAAGAGAGAGAGCAGGAATAAGGCATCTTAATAAATAATTGTCACATTCCAGCCATCTCCCTTTGAGGCAGAGCAGCGGGATGACTTGCTGTCCTACACAAAAAATGTATAACTCCGGGCGCTGGCCAGTGGCACACTCAACAATGTATTGAATAAAACCTGGTGTGTTAATATTACATCGTGCCCACACTCCTTTCAGAACAAAGACAGTGGATGCAATTGCAAGCACTTTGATTCTAAAAGTGCATTTATTTAAGTGAGTGGCGCACAGTAACGTCTAAATACCTCTTGCATGTACATGGTACCATACATAAATAAAATGTCCTTTTTGAATTCGCACCAGAGGGCACACGTGGTCTCACCACGGAGCTGTGACCAATTCAGAGCACAATAAATAATTTTGCAGCAAGAATCTTGTGAGTGCGTTCCCCTTCTTTGCACAGTGTGTAAATAGTTTGAGTGAAAATGTACCCGGCGTGACCCTGCCGGGAGATACGCAATGTCAAGCGCCATACCGTCTCAAAGGATCAAAATGGAAGGTATATATATATATGTATGTATATGCATATATATATACTGAAAAAACAAAGAGAAACAGGAATGTTATAGTTAGGCTCGGATTTCACTTGTACAAAACCAGTAAAATTCAGAAGTTATAGTTACCTGAGTTAACTATAACTTATGCCCCGAAATGCACTTGTTATGACCTCACATATTACATCCCTCATGACACGGTCAGGGACATCACTGATGACATCACTGATGACACATATACTAACCTTCTACAAAAGTTAAAGTAGTATGCTAGGTGCACTGCTACCGAGTGATACTACTGCTAACATATATTAAGTGCGTGGCTGTGTGACTGTATGGATCTTTGTGTGTATGTATGTGTTAGTGGCTGTATGGGTGTATAAGTGGGTTTGTGAGTAGCTGTTAGAGTGACTGAGGTCGTGTGTGAGTGGTGCTATTGGTGAGTGATTGGGTTTGTCGGTGGCTGTATGGGTAAGTGATTGGTTTTATGAGTAGCTCTATGGGTGGGTAAGTAGGTGTGTATTGGCTGTATGGGGAGTGAGTGAGTGTTTGATTGGCTGAATGAGTGAGTGTCTTGGTGTGGATGATGAAATCAGTGATGTAATCAAATATGTCATTTGAGATGTTGTTAGTGTTGTCATCACTGGTGCCCCTGTCCATGTCATGACTAATGTAATATGTGAGGTCATAAGCAGTGCACTGTGGAGTGTAAGTTATAGTTAACTCAGGTAACTATTACTGCTGTATGTATGTATGTATGTATTGTGCACTTATATAGCGCAGACTGTCACCCAAAGGGTATCCTGGCGCTCTGACTGAACATAGCTAAGTACATGCATACACAGATTACGCTGCTCTAGGAAACAAGTAGGTCTTCAGGCTTCTCTTAAAGGCTAGGAATTCACCATGACTCCTCAATAAAAACGGGAGAGAATTCCACAGCTTAGCAGCGGCAAAGCTAAAGGAGCGGCCACCCATCCTTACCCTCTGAAACCTGGGAACTGTCACCAAGCGTGCAGAGGAAGAGCGTAAGGTCCGGGAGGTGGAATACCAGGAAAACAAGTTCTGCAACAGAACTGGACCACGTCCATGCAAGGCTTTAAAAACCAGGCAAGAGGATTTCAAAAGAATACGTTGATGCACTGGCAGCCAATGCAAGTCGCGCAGCGCAGAGGTGGAAGAAGCCGTGCGCGGCCGGGAGAGGGCCAGTTTGGCTGCCATGTTTTGAACGCGCTGCAATTTACCAACCAGCAATTTAGAGGCTTCAAGAAGCAGAGCGTTGCAGTAGTCTAGCCTGCTTAAAATGATCCCACGCACCACTTCTGGTCTGGCCTGTGCTGGGAGTAGCGGCAGGACTTTCCGCAACATCCGCAGCAGCATCATACACGTAGCAACGGTTTTGTTGGCAAAGGCATCCAATTGCAAGTTGGGGCCAAACACAACCCCCAAATTGCGAGCAGACTCTGCTGCTGACACTGCCCCTAAGAAGGAGGACTTCCAGAAATCATCTGGAAGAGGGCGAGGAACGCGGTCATTGGAACAGTACAGCACCTCCGTTTTCGAACCGTTAAATTGGAGGGAATTGGAACGCAACCAGTCCGCTGTGGCAGTCATGCAGCGATGGAATGTCTCTAAAGAGACTGCATCTTTACCCTCCAAAGAAAAGATCAGTTGGGTATCGTCAGCGTAATTAAACACTGAGACACCAAAGGACCTTATCAGTTGGATCAGAGGGCAGAGCTACAAATTGAATAATATTGGGCTGATGGCCGAGCCCCGAGGCACACCCTGCCCTACTTTCCGCACTCCCGACCTAAAAGGCGGCAGTGCCACCATCTGCTGTCTGTTGTTAAGATACGAGACTAACCAGTCCCTCGCCTGCCCTGTCACCCCGATCTCCTCTAGTCTCCTGATTAGGGTGGAGTAGCTGACCATGTCGAACGCGGCCGACATGTCGAGCAGCACTAAAAAGGCTGCCCGACCCATGTCGACCCGCGAACGGAGATTGTCCAACGCGACCACCAACGCGGACTCCGTCCCATGCGCTGGCCGGAATCCAAACTGGGCCACATCCAACCCGATGTTATCTTCCAGGAATCCAGATAGAGATCGGGTAACCAGCTTTTCCATGATCTTTACCGGAAAAGGAAGCAGAGAGATGGGCCTGTAATTTGATAAACAGGTGGGGTCAAGTGTGGGTTTCTTCAGGAGGGGTGAAACCACCGCCAATTTCCAGCACTCCGGGACAGTCGCGTTGTTAAAGGACTGAAGACAGCTGGAATACAAAGGGTGGAAGAGTTCCTTCTGGAACAGTTTCCAAAATGTATGCGGAAGCGGATCCATCGGAGAACCCGATGACACAGTCAGCGCCAATTTACAGAACCCCTCAAAGTCAGGAAGGGAGAAACAGCTCAGCAGAGGCCGAATAGATGGTTCTTCCGGAATACCCGGACTAGATGACGTGTCCGGGGGAGCCCGAGGAAGAGGGCCCGGCCTAGCCAGTCCTTTCAGGATGGTAACGATCTTGTCCTCGAAGGCAGCAGCCAGTGAGTCACATAAGGCCTGGGAGGCAGGAATATTATTCGTGGCGCCAATCAGATGAGAGAGGTCATTGACAATATTAAAAAGTGTCTGCGACTTATTAGTTGCCTGTTTCAATGTATCCTCCAAATAGGCAGCCTTAGCACATTTGATCTGTGTTTTATATTCCTGTAATACTAGTTTAAAAATAACTTTCGCTGTGTCTGAGTAATACTTCCTCCAAGCCCTTTCTGCCCGCTTGCATTTCTGCTTCAGCAGTAGAAGGTCTTTGGAGTACCACGGCATCGCTCGATTCTGTCTATCCCTAGATCTGCGCAACGGCGCAACCGTATCCAAGGAGCTCGAGATTTGCTGGCACAAACTAGTATAGCTTGCATCAACATTGTCACCCAGCACATAGCCCCCCGGAAGTAGGGTAGGCAGAACTGGTAATTGTAACAGACTGGACCAAGATCTACCCATTTTAATATGTCTCCGCCCTGCGTCGCTCGAGAGTTTCGCCGGCAGGTAGAGAGAAAAAGAGATAAGTGCGTGGTCCATCCAGCATTGGGGTATGATGTCATTCACCACCACCTGCTTGGTGTCTGCTAAAACTAGGTCCAAGATATGGCCCTTTGAATGGGTCGGGGAGAGAACCAGCTGTTGCAGCTGGATATTACTACAGGCCTGGCATAGATCGCTATAGGCATTGTCCAAAGGCCCATTCGGCCACATATTAAAATCTCCTATCACTAACAGTCTGTTGTGAGAGTTGGAGAGGTCATAGAGAAGATCAACCAGTTCAGGCAGAGTCGAAGGTACATTACCCGGTGGTCTATAACAAAGGACACCGGTATGTAGTGTTCCTATCTGCCCTATAAAGGAGAATCCCATGAGCTCAAAGCCCGGTACTTCCTTAATCTCCAACTGTGAGAGGGCTATAGTTTCTCTAAAAATAAAACCTATTCCTCCAACTCTATTTTTTAGGCGGGGGTGTGCCTAATTTTATAACTGATAGGGCAGGCCAGTCCCAGCTCTACATCGCTGTCCACCCGTGTCCAAGTTTCCGTGAGGAACAGCACGTCAAGCCCAAGAGATTCAATGAGAAAAACAATCTCAGTATAGTGCTTACAAAGGGACCTAACGTTAAGTAAGCCACAGGAAAGCGGCTCCGGCTTACCAGTACCAGCATTCTGCTGAGTGCAGGGTGATTGTTCTGGCCTGAGCTGCAGGAGCTCTGAACTAGAGTAAACTATGCGAGGGGGAACCGAAGAGGCAGTATGACAGGCCCTAGGTGCGCCCGTTGCGCGAACGGGCGCAAACGGGCTTACCTCTGGCGCACCTCCGGCGCGCCTACGTCGCGCCCGCTGCGCGCCAACGCTGCGCGCTTGGGAGGTGTCCATCTAAAATACAGAGGATCGCGGGAGTCCTGTGAGGGCGAGCCACTGGCTCCTCACCCAAGATGGCGCCTAAAGATTATCCCCTCCTAGGTACCCAACCCAAAATGGCGTCCAAAAGCGGCGCGATTCATTCCTAGTGAGCCCCAGTATCCCTCTGTCCCACAAAATGCAGGTGGCCAACTATTACCGTGCAGGTAAGCTCTACCTAGACTTCCCCAGAGAATTACTAAAGAGAACAAGGGCCTGCGACCAATACGCGCGCAGCGCGAAGAAGCTAATGCAAATAGGATTTTTAAAATAATAAAATCAAGGCAATACAAGCAGAGAATGATCGTAAGTCACGCAGCGCGCATTTAGGCTAGATAGTCAGTATTGCTATGGTTTTGTACAAGTGAAATCTGAGTCTAACTATAATGCCTCTGAATTTCTAAAGTTTTTTAAATTCTATTTCCTAACTTTAACAACCGTGTAACCTTCGTTTTTTAAGTGAATTTTGAAGGTTTTCAATTTCTATTTCTTAACTATAATATCTGTAACCTTTGTTTTTCTAAGTGAATTTCTATGGCTTTTTAACAAGTAGTCATGCCTGCAGAGAGGGCGAGAAAGGGGGCAAGGCCTCCCACCAGCTCTCGGGAATCCTGCTGTGTCAGACTTACTGAAGGTAACAGGAGGGCTTCTCAGCATCCAAGAGGACGTCATCCCTCAACCAGCAGTGCTCCAAGAGGAGCATTTACAGAGCGGTGGAGAAAGGGAGCATGGCCTCCGAAGTCTTCTCAGCAATCTCTCTTTGTGGGACTTATTGGAGGCAACAGAAGGGCTTGATGGCCCCCAAGGACTCAATCTCTTCGGTCTGCATTATTAGGGCCGGAACACCTCGTCCGAGGTGGCTGTGCACTTTATAAATGTCCCCCAACTGCTAGTGCACCAGGAGACACCCTTGCAGAGTGGTGGACAAAGGGAGAGTGGCCTTCAACAACCTCTGAGCAATCCCACTGTGTGGGACTTACTGGAGGTAACAAGAGGGGTAGTTGCCCCGCAGGTACCCTCTGGAGGAAAGGGGACTTCATCCCCCAGTCTGCATTATTAGTGCCAGGACACCTCGTCCGAGGTGGCTGTGCAATTTATAAATGTCCCCTAACTGCTAGTGCACCAGGAGACACGCCTGCAGAGTGGTGGAGAAAGGTAGAGTGGCCTTCAACAACCTCTCAGCAATTCCACTGTGTGGAACTTACTGGAGGTAACAAGAGGGGTAGTTGCTCTGCAAGTACACTCTGGAGGAAAGGGGACTTCATCCCCCAGCTCGTAGTGCGCCAAGAGGTGCAATTGCATAGTGGTGGTAAAAGGGGTCAGGGCCTCCGGTGACTTGCTGTTTTTTCTTCTTTTTCTTCTTTTTATCAGGGGAGGGGGTCCGCAAGCCCCCCTTCCCTGGGATGTTTTTGGCCTCAGGGACCCCATCCCCTTGGGCCATGCCTGTTTTCAATGGGGTGAGGGCCAAGCAGACCTCCCTGGCAAATTTTGCTCCTGGGGACCCGATCCCCCAGGTCCTGCCTTTTAAAACAAAATAAAAAAATATTACATTAAAGGGAGGGGGTCGATTGGCCCCCCTCCCAGGCCGATTTCAGCCCTGGTGACCCCATCCCTTGGGGTCTGATTACTGTTGTGGGTACCCTGGTACGACCCAGAGTGATGGAGACAAAGGGTACCTCAATGCCCCGGGTGCATACCGACCCCCAGTCTCCTGTGGGAGCCGCCATTGCTTTTACAGAGAGAGTGAGCTGCTAACATGCTGCCCCCTCTCTGTAAAATCAATTGTTTTCTGCTTTGGGCAAGCAAGCACAGTTTGCTATGGCTTGGTGAGAGCAGTAAAGCTCCCGCCAAGCCATAGCAAACAGCTACATACCAGGGGTTGGTTCCCCGGGACATAGCAGGAGCTGGTCCTGGGGGGTGGTGGTCCTTAGGGCCATTATTGGCTCCAGGATAGGGGCAGGGCGGCCGTCCTTCTTCAATTTTGCCCTGGGGAGGTGGCGGTTCCCAGGGTTGCTGGGGGGGGTCCGTGCAGCCCCAGCATTTTTTTTATTATTACAAGATGTAATACACCTACTTTCCACTTATTTACAACCTGTATGGGCATTAAGAAGGGATAGAAGGGAGGGAACATAGTGTTAAGATAGAGCTAACTATAGTCACTGTCTCTCACATATATGTGAAGTATAACGTACAGGAAAGGTAGTCCCATCAGAGATCTATTAGTGCAGAGCCATTTGTCATTGGAAAAATCAGAGCTTAAGAATCAAGACATTGTGGGGTTATTTCCCTGCACGAAATGCAAGGCGTGCAGGGAACAGCAAAAAGGTGCTGACATATGAGGTACCAGGATGTAAGAAACTGAGAATAATAAATATGTTTATATATTGCGAAACCCATATAGTGTCTTATATCCCCATGCCATCGAAAATATATTGGCAATACCATACATCAGACCAAACGACGAATCCTTGAATGCACTCGATCAATCACCAATAAGGACCAAACATATCCCATTGCAAGGCACTTTCAGTTACATCACAATAGTAACAGAAATTTGTTACAATTTTTCAGCCTTTATCATATACCGTAGAATGAAAGAGGAGGGGACTGAGTGTCTAAGTTAAGAGGCTTGGAACCTCGCTATATACTGGATTTACAGACCATGGTGCCGTTTGGCCTCAATACTGAAGAAGAACTTGCAGCACACCTAGGATAAAGAGCCTTGCAGTATTGTGTCCCTTTTACCCCTTACATAGATTTTAATTCTATATAATAAGTTGGTGGCCCTCCGATCTTTTTACCTCCTTCATTTCCCTCCTGATGCCCAGTTTGGGCTTTATCATATGCAAAAGAGATTCTGACAACTTATATTTCATTGGCCTCACATACAAGTGAGAGATAGGAATTATAATTAGCAGTATCTTAACACTATGCTCCCTCCCTTTTTTTCCCTTTTCTTAATCCCCCACATGGCTTAATTATGCAGAAAGTAGATGTATTACATCTTGTATGTTTTGAACAGCCTCATCCCCTATGGCTAAGAAAGGGAAAACACAAGTATTAAAATCTAATTTTCCCCCTATAAAAATGACTTTTATGGTCTCAATTATGTTGAGAATGAGGTGCACAACATGGTTTCACCAGTTTTACGCATTAAGAGGAATAAAGAAATAATTCTTTGATACATATTCATATCCTACTACGTATGTTTAGTCCAATGTATTTGCAATTCTGTTTATATCTATTATTGCTTAAAATCATATGAGAATCGGGCTGTGTTGATAAAGGGAGGAATTTTGCACATGATTTTGTTGATGAATTTTGGGCAGATATTAATCGTTTTTGTTCACAATGAGATGGCGGCCACTATAATGAGAATCTTGATTTGAATGTATAATTTGTTCTACTTTCATTTTCTTGAAATGTAACGTCATGAATTGTTGATCCAATGAGATATGCTTTATAATGGAAAAACGTGTGCCCTCCAGATACATGTTGACAAAGTCTTCTGCCGAAAAGCATCTATTTCACTTGTGCCAATAAACAAGTGTTTGTTTCTTCTCCAGTGAGTGCTGACCCTTCTTGGAAGTTTTGGAGCAGACATTATAGTAAGGCTCAGGATTTGCTCATACAAAATACAGAATTGCAGTAGTTGTAGTTATTTGCGCTAACCATAAAGTATTCCCCAGCAATGCACTGCCTATGACATCACATATCACATCACCCATGACATGGTCAGTGACCTCACTGATGACAACTCAAATTACATAATTGATTACATCATCCAGAGATTGAGTGTTTTTTAACAGTTTCTGAGTGTTAAAGATATATAGCAAGATACTACAAAAGGTAAATTAGTATACTTTGTCCATTACTAATGAGTGATTCTATTTGCAACAGATATTATGTGAGTGGCTATGTGACTGTGTGGTGTATCCAGCACTGCGTATGTGTCTGAGTGGATCTATGGATGTGTGAGTGGTTGAATGGGTTAGAGAGCGCAGTAATGGTGTGTGAGTTGGTATATGGGTGAGTACGTGACTGAGTGTGTGGCTGTTTGGGTGAGTGAGTGGGTGTGTCAGTGGCTGGATAGGTGAGTAAGTACATGTGTTAGTATCTGGATGAGTAAGTGAGTATGTGTGTGATTAACTGTTTGGGTGAGTGAGTGGTGTATGAGTGACTGTATGGGTGAGTAAGTAGGTGTATGAGTAGCTATTTGGATGACTTGACTCAATTTGTGAGTGGCTGCGTGGGTATATGAATGGGAGTGTTAATGTCTGTATGAATGAATGTGTAAGTGGCTGCATTGGTGACTGAGCTGGTGCATGAGTGGCTGTATGGGTGAATTAGTGGTTGTATGAGTGAGTGGATGTGTGAGTGGCTCTATGCATCAGTGAGTGGGTGTGTGAGTACTTGTATGGGTCTGTGAATGGATATGTGAGGGGTTGTGTGGGAGTATGAAAGGTTGTATGGAGTGTAAGTGGGTGTGTGAGTGGTTCTGTTGATGTCATCAGTGATGTAATTTGAGATGTCCTTGGTGACGTCATCAGTGGCATCACTGACCATGTCATGAGGGATGTTATATGTGATGTCATAAACAGTGCATTGTGGGGGAATAAGTTATAGTTAGCTCAGGTACCTAAAACTGCTGAATTTCTATGGTTTCTTATGAGTGAAATTTGAGCCTAAATAAAATGTCATTATAAACTTTGGCTTTTTCAGTGAATTTAAAAAAAAAATTTAATTCCATTTCCTAAACATAACATCTTTTTTAGTTAAGTTATAAGGTTTTGATAATATTGTTGTCTAACTACAACTTCCCTGTAACCTTTGTTTTTTTAAGTAAATATATAAGGTTTTTAATATTTTATTTCCTAACTGTAACTTGTAATCTTACGTGTGAGTGAATCTGTGAGTGGGTGTGTGAGCGGCTGTGTAGGTCTGTGAGCGGGTATGTGAGTGGTACTATGGGTCTGTTAATGGGAGTGTGAGTGCCTGTATGGGTCTGTGAGTGGATGTTTCAGTGCCTGCGTTGTTCTGTGAGTGGGTGCCTGAGTGCTTGGGTGAATCTGTGAGTTGCGCTATGGGTCTGTGATTGGGTGTGTGAGCCTGTTTGCTGCTTGCCTGCCTGGAGGATCAAGGAATCGCTGCCTGTCATCGCCAATCTGTCCTGAGCTGAGGGGAGGACTCTGAACCTTGCCGGAACCACTGCGCGGGTCCCGCTGCGCCAGGAGTCTCTGCGGGAGGGAAGTAGAAGACCAATCAACCCCCCGTGCACCGGCAGGGCTGCGAGCAGCCTAGCAGGGACTCCATTGACCAGGAGTCCCTGCGTGTAACACCCGTGGCCGCTCTCCCTGCCGGCCACGCCCCCTGCCCTGCCCTCTTTCATAGGGCGGAACTTCCGCTGCGCGGGAGCGCGCGGGAGCGACCGGGCGAAGACCGGGCAAAGAGCGGGCCGTTTGAGGCCGTTCGAGGACTGAGTGGACTGGACTGGGCCATCCCTCTAGGTCCTAACCCTTGGACTCCCTTGTGACCATTCACTATGTCATCCCGTGAGTATAAAGAGAGGGCTGCTAAATCCAAATTGAAAAATGGTACCCTAGACGACTTTATTACTAGGACTCATTCAGCCATAGACACAGAGATTCTTAAAATGCAATGTTGAGTTTCCATTGAACTGGATGCTGCAAGGAGGCTCTCACAGGAGTTAGCTGCAGCTAAAAGATCCTCACTGGGTTCCTTAGCCTTCGCAAAGACCCCTGATCGTTTAATTGGCCCGCCTCCTACCCTGATTGAAACAATGGCAGATACTCACCAGCCACCAGTACCTACTATATCCATACTGAAGGAGGATTCACCATTAGTATCCTCTAATTCTTCTTTAAAAACGTCTATGGTTGGGTCAATAGGGGAAATGGAGGAACATAATAAAGGTTCCCCGGTGATGGCGCTAAAAATAAAATCTATAGAGCAGTTTGGGGGAACTTCTGACTCTAAACAGCAAGGGCCATATACTAAAAGGAAGCATAATAACCTAACATCGTACGCTAGGAAAAAAGTCAAGATTGCGAAGTCTCAGCTATCTACCAAGCTACCATCTCCGCTCCCAATGACTAACACACAGCCTTCTGATTTGAAACCAGAAGTTGACGTAGATTCGTTGACGATAACTCACGATAACAATAATCTCGTAATAGAGAATGAAACTAGTGAGACACCATTCTGCGTCATAAATGGGAAAGATGTTGAATTTCTGTCTGTGGTATGGGATACTCTTAAAAAGCTTTTAAACCCCTTTGAAGAAAGATTATCACAGATAGGATCCCAGCTATCGAATATGGAAAAAAGCTTTTCAAATTTAGGGAAAAAACCATCCCATAATGAAGATAAAGATCTCATGGCCAGTCTTGAGAAGCTTACAAAAAGCCTGCTGAATCCCTTGATGGAAAAAACTCAAATTATAAATCTAAAATTAGATCAATTGGAGTTTTTAACATCTAAGAACACCGCTTTATTGGAGAGTTTGGTAGAAAATAACAAACAACCCGTTGCTACTGGTGGTCGCACTAATAGTAATAATACCAGTTATGGGGAAAAGGGCCCTAAGAACAACCAGATACATCCACAGCAATTTAAATCTGTAATACCCACAGATCCTAATGGTATCATCCCTTGTATAGTACCAGCACCTTTAATCAAAATCAAGCAGGTGACTACAGCGGGCCCTAAGTCTAGCAACTCTTTTGCGGTGACTACACCGGTTAACACAGCTGCCCCGACCCTGCCTAACATCGAAGGGAAAGAAAATCCAGCGAGTAAACTTCTGGTCCCTAGCAAAACCCCCTTACAAGGCAAACAGATTTATGTAAATATACCCCCGGATTCTGCCCCGTATACAGCAATCCTGACAGGTGTTCCATTAATCCCAGAGAATAAATACGAGAAAAACGAGGACCTTTTAAATAAAACAAAATTCTGGCTAAACACCAATAGGCCTCTAACTGAGGACACTGTTACGAAAATTCTAAGTGTGCGGAGGGTCCCCTGGGTTGGGCCTAGTAAAAAAGATCTGGAGGGTGATTGCATCCTGATTAACTTCAGAGACAACTGGGTTAAGGATATCATTTGCAGTAAGGCGAGGTTTGGTAGGGTGGGTGACATTCAGTGTGTGGGTCTTGAATACTTTTATCCCAACCTCTATCAGACTACCCCAAACCAAAACCCCTATCATCGAGGTTATAGCACAAATGGTAAACATCACATGGATTGGGCACACAACCTGAACATGAATCAAGGCTCGCAAAACTATCGTACCCCTTGGCATGAGACAGTCCGCTTCATGGGGCCACCAAGTATGGGCAACTTCACACAAGTCCCTTACAACCCACGAAGACCAAGGTTCCAGGGCGCAGATTATCTAGGCTGGTTCCCAAATAACAACAATAATATCCCACTGAGGAATCGCTTTGACCCTTTAATGGGTATGGATGGGGTAGACTGACTACCATCCGGGAATGAAGGCATTGCACCTACCACCCTGAATGTGGAAAAGAATAAAGACTTAGGGACATGCACCAGTGATGATTTAGTGCTGGTGACTCTTGAATGCGATAATGTGGATACTGGACCCTCGCAGCCAGGGACTGCAGTTACGCCTGTGGGAAACATCTCCATGGGTTATGAGAGGAATAGGTCATTACTGCCTGAACAAAACACCTCCACTACAAGAGATGCCTTGGGAAGCGACAATGGAATACAAGGGCCATCATCATCATTATTATCCTTATTATCTTGGAACATTTCCGGAATAACAAGCAGATTGGAAGATGAGGCATGGTTAGACTTTGTGGAACCTCATGGAATCCTGTGCTTACAGGAGACGTGGTCTAGGACCACTTGCGACATCGAGGGTTTTCAATCATTTGCTGTTTCGGCTGTTCCATCTACATCGGGGAGGGCAAAAGGTGGAATAATGACAGCATTATCAACAAAATTACAGGAGCTTAAAACCTCGAAACTGGTGGAGACAAACTGGTACCAAGTGCTGTTATTAGAACATCTCTTCCCAGAACCAGTGCTATTAATCAATTGGTATTATAACATCTTTAATGGACATGATACCTCGATAATCCAAAGTTTGGAGGATGCATTGGGTAAAGCACGCAGCAGGCACCCTTCATCGTCTCTCATTTGGGTTGGCGATTTTAACTGTACGCTGTGCAGCTTTGGAGGTTCGAATGTGTGTGGACTAGAGGATCCGAACGCCCAGCCTCTGACCCACTTTAGACATACACCCCAGGGGAATGCCTTGAATAATATTATTATCATGAATTATCTGCGTGTGGTAGACCCCTGGTCTGCCTCAGATACCCTCCATATACCAACCTTTCAGGGTACGAGGGGGGTGATGAGTACAATTGATTTTGTTCTGGTATCCAGCACCTTTTTCAAGTATGTTGATAAGTTGGAGGTGGTGGCGAACCCTGCGAGTGATCATAACCCTTTAATGCTGTTTTTGTGGGTGCCAACAAAAGAATTACCGAGGGTTTGGGAACAGCCGATCAAGTATAATAAGAATCAGGGTGTCACATTGAAATGGGGGAGGTAAACGTGACAAGACTGGAGGAAGATATTGTTGTGAACTGTGAAACGGAAATGGAATCATGTCTAGCCCCAGGATCTAACCCCCATCAGGTTATTGAAAGCTTTGAGAAGTTGTGTGGCCAAGTAGCGAAGTACTTAAGAAAACCCAAGGGGAAGGGAGGCCAAAAGGCCTTCAGATGGTTTGACTCTGTGTGTTCTGCTACACACCGATCGTTAAAACTAGCTCTGTGTCAAAATCCAAGAAATAAAGAGCTTGTAAGGACTAGTAGAAAGGCTTATAGGGATGCTATTACAAAAAGAAAGCAGGACTTAAAGGTCAGTGCCTGGGATGATCTTGAAAAGGCTGCAGAACTAAAAGATAGAAGGCTCTTTTGGGAGGTCATAAATCGTCCCCTCTTTAAGAGCAATAATAAAGAATCTATAGTTATGCAGGTTACCGCTGATCAATGGGTTCAACATTTTACTAAGATTTTTAACCCCAATTCGATCTCAATAACGGCAAGTACTGAAGGGTCAGGGGATCTGGTGGCACTTCCCTCGGCTTTGACCCTCAGCTCTTCATTTACACTGACTGAGATTGAGGAAGCCCTAGGGAAAGGAGCATCGCTAAAAGCCCCAGGTCCAGATACTGTCCCCCTGGATCTTTTTAAGTCCAATGTCAGTCTGTGGGCACCCATTTTATTGAATGTTTTCAAGGCTGTTGTGGTTGGGCGTATCCCTGGCACATGGAAGGAGGCAACTTTAGTGCCGATTTTTAAAAAGGGTAATAGGTCTGATCCACGTTGCTACCGCCCGATCTCCTTAATAGATGCCTCATGTAAAATTCTGGGTAGGGTAATCTTGGCGAGATTAGAAAGCTGGGCAGATTCTATAGGTCTCATAGTTGACTCTCAGTATGGTTTTAGACGTGGAAAGGGGACAAACGAGCAGTGCCTTAATTTGGCACTAATTTTAGGCAAGTACATGAAGGCAAAAAATTCCACCATACATCTTGCGTTCATGGACTTGACGAGTGCTTTTGACACTGTTTGCAGGCATAAGTTGTGGCGGATGATGGATGATATGGGCTTTGAGGAACCTTTAGTCACATTGCTACGCAGGTTACATGCAGTAACAACTGTGTCCATTAGATTTGGTTCTGGAGGGGAATTAACGAAACCAATACTTTCAACTGAAGGCGTGCGTCAAGGATGCATCCTGGCGCCTTTTCTCTTCTTGGTTTACACAAATGGATTAGAACAGTACCTACTAAACCAGGGTTGTGACGTCCCAAAAATCAATGGTAAAAGCATTCCCATGCTTTCTTATGCAGACGATACTGTCCTAATGACATTGACAGGAAATAGCATGCAAGTGTGTCTAGATGCTTTTAATACATTCATGCTTGATCTTGACTTAAAGGTGAACTTTGAGAAATCTTTTGTAATGTCTTGTGGCCCAAAAGGGTCAACTATTAGGAAGTTCGTGGTAAACAATCGCATAATTGGAAAAGTAGGAAATTTTAATTACCTTGGTAACTTGTTTGATAGCAAACTAAGTTGGACGCCGGTCATGAAGGTTCGAGCCCAGAACATGACAAGGGCGATAGAGGGTATTTTTCGCTTCTGTAGCAAACTGGGGCAAAAGGATATTATGCACCTCAGAACCCTTTACACTTCTAAATGTTTATCAGTAGCCACTTATGGGGCAGGGGTGTGGGGGACTGAAATGCCATCCGTGATACAGGTGGTGGAAAATAACTTTATAAAAAGGGTCCTATCAGTTCCTAAAAGCTCCTCAAATACCTTCTGCCACAAAGAAATTGGTATGGTCAGTGTTTCTGATACAATTCGCTGTGCCCCCCTACTGCTATGGGGTAAAATTTGGCAATCTGAAGACCTGCAACTTACTAAAGACATTATTACTGATTGCATGGCTTTAGAAAACTCAAAACAGATTCCCTGGTTGTCTTATGTTTGTAATATGTTGAATAAGATTGGACTTGGCTCCTTTTTTGACAATCCGGAAAAAATCGAGGGAAATTATAAGGTGGACATAAAAGCTAACTATTGGAAATCACTGAACCCACCGTCCGTAGTTAATGTTACTGACAATGCTATTGCCTATGCCTGTAAACCCCAACCTCAGTTTTATCTAACATTTACCCTTAATGTGCAATGGCGATTCCTACTAACAAGGTTTAGGCTGGAGATTCTTCATTTTTTGTTTGCATTTCCGAAACAAGGGGGTTGGTGTGGGAGGCTGCCCCCTTGTCCTTGTAATAACAGGGATAGACAAAGTACCCTACATCTGGTCCTTTTTTGCTCCTTATATAAAGAGCCAAGACTCCGGTTTATTAAACCAATCTTGAAGGGGAGGCAACCTTGCACTTATGAGGAAGGGTATGAATATCTGTCATCATTATCCTCTGTAGAAATCTGCTGTTCCATGTTAAATTTTATCAGAATTTCACAAAAGATTAGGAAGACCTATGGGTAGTACTACATGTATAGAACTTTTCTGGTGAAAACCATGTCTTGTATATTCTTTTATGGTCATTATTATGTCTTTTAAATTTTTGGGAAAAATTGTGCATTTTAAATTAGAACTTTCAACCCTATGAGGTATGATGAATAGTATGTTCAATACTTTTATGATTCATTTTATGTATCGAATAAAGTTTTTGTGAGTGTGTGAGCAGCTTTGTGGGTTTAAGAGTGGGTGTTTGACTGCCTTGTGTGTCTCTTGAGTGGATGTGTGAGTGGTGCTATGTAGTTTGGGCAATTGCATAGTTAGGGTATTTAACAGGGAGAACCATAGCTCTCACCAGGAGATGACAAGAAATAAACCACTCGGCACAGTCACCCCAGAACAGATTGCGCTCCATTATATCTATAATGCATTCTCCTCCATTAACGATTTCAAATAATTTTTCAACACATATTATTTTATTCCTTAAGAACTGTAGATTTTCTCTATAGTTATAGGATCCATTGTGTTTCAATAAATATTCCATTTAAAATGCTATAATAGCTAGAAAGTTCAGTCTCTGAGGCTCTCTGTGGGTTTGACAGCTTCCATGTGGCACAATGGACTTAGTTTAGGAGTCCCTGCACAAGGGGCATTGTACAGTCTGAGGCCATACATGGATCTAAGGGGCATATTAACAAAGGCTTTATCTCCGCTTTTTTGGCTTTAAAAGCCAAAGAAGCGGAGATAAAAATATCGCCCTATCAACAACAGGGTGCTAACATGCGAAATCACATGTTAGCACCCTTTTCCACTACGCTTCCCTTTGCATCTCGAATAAGTTGCAAAGTGGGCGTTCCAGAGCAAAATAATAGGAGAAATATCGCTAAGCGACATTTCTCCTATTATCAAGCTTCACGCTAACCCGGTTAGAGACAAAAAAAGCAGCGCTAACCATGGTTAACGCTGCTTTTTTCCGTCTGCTAATTTTTAGACTTAGCCATGTAATCCAATGGGAGGTGGATTACATGGCTAAGTCCACCATGGACTATCAACAAGGATATCCCTATCCATGTAGTTTTATCGCAGCGATAACCTCCCAAAATGCCGCTGCAGCTGGATTTTTTATCGCCTAGGCAGTTAGCGTTGTTGGGGCAGCTCATTTGATACCATTGGCTTTCTGTGTTCTTCTTCCTGCCATTTGCTATAGAGATTGCCATTGACATTTTATACCAACCCACAGACAATTGTCTCTCATTTTATTTTATTGGATGTTTCTGTGTAGTGTTCTTGCAGTCTAGTGCATGAAGGACTATTTTGTCTGCTGACTCTCCCGAGTGAGCCCACCATTGCTCTCTCTGACTTTCTGGCCTCTACTGTCTCTCTTCCTGCCTCCTATTCGTCTAATTGTTCCCTGGCCCCCTATTCCTACACTCCTTTTCATTAGCAATTGCACTCTACTACCAGGCCGCTCGCTTCATTGAATTTAAACGGTATACCAATCATACTTTATTTAATAATTTACTGCTCAAACATGGTCATTGCCCATGTAGGAATGGTAAATTAATAAGCAGGATACAAACATATATTTAAGATGCCTGCACATGCCTATTTGGAACACTTTTTACTTATGTGAAAAACCATTCCAATATGATCAGCTATGTGTACACCTGTGTAAGCATGTGTTCTAACGAACAAGTGGTTTTCTTTGATTTTTTTTCTTATTAAGTACAACATAAAAGATTCAGGATGGCTGCCTGTGTGTGCATGAATGCTGATTCACCAGTGGCTAAATTGGACATTTTTTGCGTTACGCTATTATTAATTTAGCAGTTAAAATACCTGATACCCAATGCCACACTCACTCATAATGACACAGAATGTGTGCATCATGTGCCTTTTAATCACATAATATTTTTCTTTCGTTACCAAATAATTGATGCATAATATTATTGCTGCTGCGACATAACGTGTTCTTCCATGAATGCAACACCCTATATCTTACTCTCTAGGTCACAGGGTATGAGACTGTGTGCGGAACTGAAGGGGTTTATATATGGCCAAGGGCCTTCAGTAGAGAGAACTGAAAGGGGTGTCCATAAGATATAGAGGCAGTGACCAAAACCTTTATGTGACAATTCACTTTTTTTGTGGGCCGAATGGAAGAGTTGGCTGTCTATTTGTTGCCGGGTCCTGTGGCTGACGCTGCTTTCAGTGGAGTCGGACTCGAGGCATGAACAGTGAACTCCATAGGTGACTGGTTTCAGTGTAGAGGGGCTGGAAGTGGTGTGGGCGGGGTGTTGAACTTGATGGGGGCCAGGCCAGCGGCCCTACATTCTTCCCTACATTCTTCACAAGTAGAAGCTTGAGGCGCTGGTATCTATAGGGAGCAGCGGTACGAAGAGAACCCTGAATGTGACCCTGCAGAGGCTCGAGGCTGGTGGTACAGGGCGTGGACATTTGTTGGTACGGAGTACATACTGGGTTTTGCTCTGGCGCTCAGCTGTTTAGTGTCAGGTTTGGGTTTCTGCGAGGTTTATCTGCTTGAAGAGAACACCCACATCCCCAGCTGCTGAGTCAGTCTGTTCCCTAGACTGTCAGCTCCTGCCAAGCAAAAGCAAACAGATGTAACCCGGGACATAGCAGAAGCTGGCCCTGAGGGGTGGCGGTCCCCAGGGCCATATATTGCTCCAAGAGGGGGCCCGCACAGACCCCTCCATAGTTGTTCACGGGCTGGCCCCGGGGAGGTGGTTGCACCCAGGCTGTATATGGGCTGGGAAGGTGGCCCTGGGGCCCCCTAACAAGCGAGTTTGTTGATTCCCACGGTGCGTGTGGTCCATGCAGCACCCCGCATTATTGTTGAATTAGCCCCGAGAGGTGGTGATCCCCGGGTCAATCAATCAATCAATAAATCAGGGGCCTGTAAAGCGTGACTACTCACCCGCAAGGGTCTAAAGGCGCTGGGGGAGGGAGGGGAAAAACAGCAGGTCAGACAAATTTGCTGAGCTTTGATCAAAGAGCCAGTTCTTGAGGTCCTTCCTGAATTGAGGTAGTGACGGTGATTACTTGAGCTGGTGAGGCAGGGTATTCCAGGTCTTTGCTGTGAGCTAAGAGAATGAGTTTGCTCTGGCTGTGCTCTTACGGATACATGGGATGTGGCCAGGGCCAGTTGGGCGGAGCGGAGGTGACTGGTGGGTGCGTGGAATGAAAGGCTGTGGAAAGTGCCCAGATCCTGTGTCGTGTACAGCTTTGTATGCATGTGTGAGGGGCTTGAAGGTGATTCTTTTGTTGACTGGGAGCCAGTGGAGGGCTCTCAGTTGGCCGGTGATGTGGCTGCAGCAAGGGATGTTGACGATTAGTCTGGCAGAGGCATTCTGAATGTTCTTCAGTTTCTTGAGGAGTTTCTGGGAGAGGCCAGCGTAGAGTGCGTTGCCATAGTAAAATCAGCTGCGGATGAGTGCGTGGGTGATTGTCTTTCTGAACTTGGTGGGGATCCACTTGAAGCTCTTTTGGAGCAGGTGTAGCATGTGGAAGCAGAATGATGATATGGCGTTGATCTGGCGGTTCATGGTTAGCAAGGAGTCCAGGATGATGCCTAGTTTTTATGCATGTTCTGTGGGGGGTTCCAAGTGCTGTAGGCCACCAGGTGTCATCCCAGGCAGAGAGGGTGGAGTCAATGATGAGGACTTCATTCTTCTCTGAGTTGAGATTGAGGCAGTTGTTCTTCAACCAGGAAGCGATAGGCTTCCTTCCATCGTGTAAGTTGGTTTTGGTGACTGTGGGTTCATTGGTGAGGGAGAGAATCAGCTGGGTTTCGTAAGCATTGGACAGGTTGTTGAGTCCATGGTTCTTGATGATGGCTGTGAGTGGAGCCATGTAGATGCTGAAGAGAGTGGGGCTCAGGGAGGATCCCTGGGACACTCCACAGCTGCCCTCTGTGGATCCAGAGTGGAACAGTGGTAGTCTGACTCTGTGTTCGGCCGGTGAGGAAGGACAAGATCCATTCCAGGGCTTATTCGTGGATGCCTGCACCGTGGAGTCTTGTGTATAGGGTGTGGTGCGAGATGGTATCAAATGTCTGAGAGGTGCAGGAGGATGAGGGCTGCAGTTTCGCCTCGGTTGAAGAGGGTGCGGCCGTCATCTGTGGGAGCAAGGAGGGCGGTCTCGGTGCTGTGGCTGCTTCGGAAGCCAAATTAGGAGAGGTCCAGGATGTGGTTCACCTTGATGAACTCAGAAAGATGAGAATTGATGGCCTTCTCAATGACCTTGGCTTGGACGTAGGAGAAGAGAGATGGGTCTGAAGTTTTTGAGGTCCGTCAAGTTGGCAGAGGATTTCTTCAGCAAGCGGTGGATTTCTGTGTGTTTCCAGTCTTCCGGGAAGGTGGCGCTGTTGGTGGAGCAGTTGATGGTGCAGTAGAGTTCAGGGGCAATGGTGGTACTGGATCTGTTGAAGATGTGAAGCAGGCAGGGGTACGAAGGTGCTCTGAAGTGGATGTTCTTCATGATCTTGAGGGTGTTGTTAGCAGTGAGGGGAGTACAGCTGAAGAGGGTCTGATGGGGTCCGGTGTTATTGGGTGCTGTGGTTGCGGGTGGGGTGGGAGGGTCCTGGGTATTGAGCCCATTGAAGCTGTCGTATGTGTACTTAATCTTACAGTGGAAGATTGTGCCAAGGTTGTTGCAGAGGTCTGGGCAGGGTGGGATGTCTGCTGTCTCTGTGCTGGGTCTGGCAAATGTTTTGATCATGACAAATAGTTCTTTACTGTTGAGTGTGGGGGCGTTGATCCTTTCTTGGAGGGCCTCTTTCTTTTCTTATGAGGTGGTGGTGTGTGATGACAGCTGATTTGAAAGCTGAGTCGTCTTCCGGGATCTTGTTGGTCCTCGGCTCTTGAAACAGTCAAGGGGGGAGTCCATTCGGCTCCCCTCCAATAATTAAATAAAGCCTCGGGTAGCTGGTGGTCCCTAGGCTCATTTGAACCCATGGAGGGAGGTGGTGCTCTCCTAAATTATTACTAAGCCCCAGGGAGGTGGTGGTACTCAGGGCTCAAAGAGTCTCAGGAGTGGGGCCACCTGCACCCCTTTTTTTTTTACAAAATGCGGCCGGGACCTGGCCCACCCAAGGGCCCTATTCAAACAGGCGTCGGAGCCCGTGCTTATTTTTGTAAATTTTGCAGAAAATTCACAATTTCAATGCAAATTTCTTTTTCAAATGATTTTTTGCCCTATCAATGTCCGTCTGGGACTCCAGGACAAAGGTTACAGGGTTAAGGGTATAAGTACTCTGCCCCCTTTTATTTCCTTTTACTTTTGGAACTCAGGTGAAGGCGGCTTCCAAGATCGCTGCCAGCACTTCCTGGTGAAAGTGTTGCCAGCCATTCAGAGCTCTGCAGATCTCTGCACAACCTCCTTATTATGCTGAAGGCCTTGCAATCATAGAGATACAAATTTGTCTTTCCCTTAATTTCTTGCAAACTACTAAACTGATTTATACCAAATAACTGAAAGCATGATCTGCAGAACCAAATCTACTATTCTGCCAAATTCGGTGTCATTCCATCCAGCAGTTTAGTCATGTTCAAATCTCCAATAGGAATTAACATGGGAAACACACTAGTTTTGACCGCCCCCCTTTATCTCATCCCCCGCTTGATGATTCATCCCAAAACTTCCCACACACAACAAGAATGACAGGGGCCATGTTTTTGAAAAATTCTGTGGATTTATCAAATGGGGCTAACGTTATAGGCTAGTCAAAAGATGCTTTTACTATGGAAAAATGTTCCTAACTTTGCTACCTACTGGTGACCACCATTAGGTAATATACACAAACTATACCTAACTATTTAGTTAATATTACTAGCTATATAGTTTAGCTAACTATAACTAACACCCCTGCAATGCTCTGCTTAGGATTTCACATATAACATCACTCATAACATGGTCAGTGACGTCACTGACGAAGTCATTGATGACATCACTAATGGTATCTTCCTTTGAGTGTAAGTGTCTTGGAAATCTTTTTGAGACTTAAAAATATATACTGAGCTACAGCATAAGTTAAATTACTATTCTAACATATCTCATCTCAGTGGCTGTGTGACTGTCTCTATCAGTGTGTGTCTGAGTGACTTTATGGGGGAGTGAGAAGGTTAGGGGCTGTATGGATATGCTCATAGGTATGTGAGTAGCTGTATGGGCCAGTGAGTGACTGTGTGAGACGCTGTATTGGAGAGTGCGTGGGTATGTGAGTGGCTGCATGGAAAAGTTAGTGGGTGTGTGAGTGGTTGCATGGATGTGTGAGTCGGTGTTTTAAGGTGTTTTGCTTCTGATTTGAAGCAACAGGACATAATTAGACTCAGCAATCCAAAGAGGAGGCAAATGTACTGCTGCACCTTTAAATAAGACACGTACAAAGAGAACTCACCACTCTCAAGGTGAGGCAAGGAAACAGATTCAGGTGCATTTTAAATGAAACACATGTATTAATTAAGCCAAGTGTTTTGTGTTGAGAACGTCCTCACAGTCAGGGCAAGACAGGTTGCAGAGACGATTCTGGGATAGCTGGGCCACTCACAGAGTAGGTCTCAGGGGCTTTGAAGTCCTTTGTAAGTATGGGCGAAATTTGCGAATCCGCATTCCGCGAATTCACGCAAAATCAAATTCGCAATCCGCAAAATCCGCGAATTCGTGCGAATTTGCGGATTTTAGTTTTTTTGCGTGTTTGCGGGGTTTTTGCATGTTCGCGAGCCGCTTGCATGGCGAAGTTACCCATGCGGTCATGTATGGGCACAGCACCCTCTGGTTCACCACTGCCACCCTCTGGTTCAGCACTTTTACCCTCTGGTTCACCACTGCCACCCTCTGGTTCATGACTGCCACCCTCTGGTTCATCACAGCACCTCTGGTTCACCAATGCCATCCTCTGGTTAACCACTGTCACCCTCTGGTTCAGCACTGCCACCCTCTGGTTCACCACTGCCACCCTCTGGTTCACCCCTGCCACCCTCTGGTTCAGCACTGCCACCCTCTGGTTCATCACTGCCACCCTCTGGTTCACCACTGCCACCCTCTACCGAGACCTTTTGTGATGCAGCGGCAGCACAAAAGATGCTCCATGGTGCTGGGTATTAACAACGTGATGCATCTGAGAGATGCGTCACGTTGTAAAGCCTTGTGCCATCAGGAGGCGTTCCGGCGCAGGGGAGGGCGTTCCTGCGCAGGAACGCCTCCTAAAAGTGGCTGAGTGAAATCTACAAAATTTCACTCAGTCACTTTTAGGCCAATGCTGCGTCAAAACCCTGAGCCTGCTTGAAGATAGGGCCCCCCAGAGCATTGCTGGAGCTGCGTCGCAAGCGCGACACAGCTCCAGCAATGCGCTGCTTTTACGGCACAGATGCGTCACGCATCTGTGCCGTTTTTGCCACATGGTGCGCCGCATTGTAAATGCGGCGCACCATGGGTGGCGGAGCCGCGGCGCACAATAACTGGCGCATCCCTTATTGTAAATCTGCCCCTATACATTTAGCCAATGAGGGAGCACTTACTGATTAGACAGTAGAAAGTACTCCAGTTGAGTAGAGGTATTGCACAAAAAGGTGGCATCTTCGTGGACAAACACGCAGGGCGGGATTCATTCTGCCCCCTGTTAGACTCGTTTTTTGTGCCCTTCTGCCCTCTGTTAGACTCGTTTTTCCCTTGTTTTTCTGCCCTTCTGCCCTCTGTTAGACTCGTTTTCCCTTGTTTTTCTGCCCTTCTGCCCCCTGTTAGACTCGTTTTTTGTGCCCTCGTGCCCTCTGTTAGACTCATTTTCCCCTTGTTTTTCTGCCCTTCTGCCCTCTGTTAGACTCGTTTTTTGTGCCCTTCTGCCCTCTGTTATTCCCTTGTTTTTGTGCCCTTCTGCCCTCTGTTAGACTCGTTTTTGTGCCCATCTGCCCTCTGTTAGACTCGTTTTTGTGCCTTTCTGCCCCGTTAGACTGTTTTTTTGTGCCCTTCTGCCCTCTGTTAGACTCGTTTTTCCCTTGTTTTCTGCCCTTCTGTCCTCAGTTAGACTGGTTTTTGTGCCCTTCAGCCCTCTGTTAGACTCGTTTTTCCCTTGTTTCTCTGCCCTTCTGCCCTTTGTTAGATTGCTTTTTGTGCCTTTCTGCCCTCTGCATCACCACATCATCACTCAGCGCTACCCCAGCATCACTCAGCACCACCACATTATCACTCAGCACCACCACATTATCACTCAGCACCACCACAGCACCACTCAGCACCACCACAGCATCACTCAGCACCACCACAGCATCACTCAGCACCACCACAGCACCACTCAGCACCAACACAGCACCACTCAGTGCCACCACAGCATCACTCAGCACCACCACAGCATCACTCAGCACCACCACATGATCACTCAGCACCACCACAGCACCACTCAGCACCACCACAGCATCACTCAGCACCACCACAGCATCACTCAGCACCACCACAGCACCACTCAGCACCACCACAGCATCACTGAGCACCACCACAGCACTACTCAGCACCACTACAGCACCACTCAGCGCCACCACAGCATCACTCAGCGCCACCACAGCATCACTCAGCGCCACCACATTATCACTCAGCACCACCACAGCACCACTCAGCACCACCATAGCATCACTCAGCACCACAACAGCATCACTCAGCACCACCACAGCACCAATCAGCACCACCACAGCACCACTCAGTGCCACCACAGCATCACTCAGCACCACCACAGCATCACTCAGCACCACCACATTATCACTCAGCACCACCACAGCACCACTCAGCACCACCACAGCATCACTCAGCACCACCACAGCATCACTCAGCACCACCCCAGCATCCCTCAGCACCATCCCAGTATCACTCAGCACCACCACAGCACCACTCAGCATCACCACAGCACCACTCAGCACCACCACAGCACCAGTCAGCGCCACCCCAGCATCAATCTGCGCAACCATTCAACAACAACTGGTTCAAATATGTTCTCTCAATGTTTCAAACTTTATTACAAATGTCACAAAAAGATGTTAATATTTCACTTCTGTTCCTGGATTTTCGTCACAATAAAATACACTGAACATAATCGTCACAAAAGTTATTTACAAAAGTTTAAGCTACTGCCATTCTAAATTAAAATCACTTTTATTGAAGTATTAATTATTTAAAAAATTAAAAGCCATTGCAATTTGTAATATCAATACAGCTAAGTCACGTAAATACAAACATGTTGCATTACAAATGCTATAGGTGTCACATTTGCGAAAGTTATAACTATTGGCATTGTAAATGACAAAGCTATTAATTTAGCTATTTTCAAAACCAACACATAAATTAAAAAAATTGTCATTTACAAGACCAATAGCTCAAACTTTCCTAATGCGGGACCTATTGCATTGAAAATGCTTGGTTTTATATCTGTCAGTGCTTTCTGTTGAGGTTTAATTTTCGTGACAGGCGCCTCATTGCCTACTTGTAACTATTCTCTGACCCTGCTTCAAGGGTCAGAGCAGGGTCAGAGAATAGTTGCAAGTAGGCAACGAGGCGCCAGGAAGCACTTACAGGCTTACAGCAGCAGGTGCCCAAGTTGAAGTTAATTTCTTTGTAACCCTTTTGTAAAAGGTTACAAAAAATTAGCTTCAACTTTTGCACCTGGTGCTGTAACCCAGTAAGTGCTTGGCTGAAAATTCGTCCCCGCTGATTCGCGGATTTTACCGCGATTTTGCGAGATTCGCGGATTGCGAAATCGCGGAAAATCCGCAAATTCCGCGAGCGGAACGAATTTTCAGCCTATGCTTAGTCCTTTGACGGTTGTCTGCATCTTGTTCGTTGGAGTCCGGATTAGAATCTTTCTTCTCGTATGTGGTCTGTTACCTCGGTCATTGGCATGGCATTGGTGAGTCCTCGTACCCCTCTCACTTTGTGGAGGGACAGATCTGACCCTTCAGAGCTGATTTACCTCATCTTGCTTTGGTGCTGCGTCTGAGTCACCGGGGAGCAGTAGATTGGCAAAATGGACTTTGCGGTTTGGTGCTTTCAGGCTGCTCTACTCCACAGGAGGTTATTGGCAATTTGTCATAGGCTTGTGGGTCTCTAGGGTTTTTTAAGGCTCACAGTTGCAGGCCGAGACAGCAGGTTATGATTGTTGAGTCCTAGAAGCATTTGGCAGGGTTTGGCACCAATTTTCCGAAGCAGTTGGTTCCTAGGTCAGCAGCTATTTTTTGTCCATTGCTCTTCTTAGGTCCATCGAAACTGAGTTGCAGGTCTAGTTCTCCCACCTAATTACTAAATTTAGGGGCCTTAAAGGGAGAGACAGGTAGTAGCCAACGTGCCTCCTATCTTCAGGCTGTCTACACCCTCTGTGGCACTACCCTAGCTCTGATAGGTTAATTCCTGCCATCTCAAGATGGAGGAATTGGAAAAGTCGTGTCCACATCACCTGCCCCACCTTAGAGGTGGTGCCAGCCTAATGTGGTCACACCTCCTAATTTAATTAACTCTCCAGCCTGTCCTCCCGCCAAATGTGGGGTAGGTAAAGAGGGTTGGCATCCTCCAATATCTGGGAGGCCAGCCCAGAGAAGGCTTTGTTCCTGGCCTCTGAGAATGTTGGCTCTCATCCCATGAGGCCAGAAACATATCTGGTCGTGGCAGGCTGGCTAAGACCAGTCAGAGACCACACCAATGTTTGGTAGGTTTTCAGGGGACCCTCTAAAAGGGTCTCCTTTGTGCATTTATTAATACATCCATCACGGGCATTAGTAAGGATTTCTTAGGACAAGATGTATAGTGAAGCCATCATGGAGCTAAGAAACTCGGAATGAGAAGTATCCTGCCCATGAACTTTCTATGGGTTCCCTGTGCACATACAAGGATGGACTTAGATATTGTAGGGTCATATCTGCTCAGGCAGATATGTCCCCACATAGGATATAGTGCACCCTGCCTTAGGGCAATAAGGCCTGCAGTGGGTGTGACTTACCTGCACTTCATGCAGTGTATATGGGCATGGCACACAGGGAAATGTGCCATGTCGACTCTTCAGTTTTCTTTGCACCAAGATATGCAGCCTGCAATGTCAGTGTGCATGACCTTGGTGAGGGGTCCCTAGGGTGGCACAATTTATGCTGCATCACCAGAGCACCCTTTTCAGTACCCGTACCCTAGGTACCAAGGGAACCATTTATTAGGGACTTACAGGGGTGGCTGAAGTTTGACCAATCACAGTACCATTTTAGGAAAGAGATCTGGCACTGGGAACCTGGTTAGCAGGGACCCAATGCACCTTCAAATCATAATCAAATCAGACATCAGGCAAAAATTGTAGGCTAACCATGTCAAAAGAGGTACCTTCCTACAGCGGATGTGTACATGTCTATATTTGTGAATGACTGGATGTGTGAGTGAATGTATTGGTGAGTGAGTGGGTGCATGAGTGGCTATATGGGTGTGTTAGTGAGTGTGTAAATGGTAGTATGGCTTTGAGAATGTATGAGTGAATGAATGTGTGAGTGGCTTTATGGATGAGTGATTGGTTTTCAGTACTGGTATGGTTCTGTGAAAAGGTATGTGAGGGGTTGTGTACGAGTGGGAGTGGGTGTATGAGAGGTTCTCTAGGATCTGAGTGGGTGTGTGAGTTGTTGTGTGGATGATGTCATCATTGATGTAATTTAAGATGTCATCTGTGATGTCACGGACCTTGTCATGAGCTATGTAATATGTGATGTCACTGCCGCTCGCAGCCACAGACTTGGTTTGAGACCCTGGGCATTTTGTTCTGTCCTTCGGAGCCTGCATCTGGGAACCGTGACCCGATTGGAATCCTCACCAGCACGCCTACAGGGGACGGGACTGCGAGACCCAGGATCCAATGCGCATTGACAACGCAGCGCACCTGGTGTCTCTTCCCGCCCCCCTGCTTACAGCTACATACGGCTCGCGGCCCCCGCTGCGCGGGAGCCGCTCGCAGCCACAGACTTGGATTGAGACCCTGGGCATTTTGTTCTGTCCTTCGGAGCCTGCATCTGGGAACCGTGACCCGATTGGAATCCTCACCAGCACGCCTACAGGGGACGGAACTGCGAGACCCAGGATCCAACGCGCATTGACAACGCGGCGCACCTGGTGTCTCTTCCCGCCCCCCCTGCTCACAGCTACATACGGCTCGCGGCCCCCGCTGTGCGGATGCCGCTCGCAGCCACAGACTTGGATTGAGACCCTGGGCATTTTGTTCTGTCCTTCGGAGCCTGCATCTGGGAACCGTGACCCGGTTGGAATCCTCACCAGCACGCCTACAGGGGACGGGACTGCGAGACCCAGGATCCAACGCGCATTGACAACGCAGCGCACCTGGTGTCTCTTCCCGCCCCCTCACGCCACTACAACTGCTCACCAGAACACGCGCACGTGGGACGCGCGCGGGCGTGCGCCGGGCTAAGCCCGGGCAAAGGGCTGGCCGTTTTGTGGCCGTTCGGTGGCTGAAGGAGGCTGGGCTGGGGCCACCCTCTTGTGCCCTCTCTTCCCAGTGCCCTGCAACGTTCCTCTGCAGCTAACATCACTCGGTGGGTCATTCTTCATGGCTACTACCCCTGAAATAGCCGCATTGCCATCCGAAGGGGGAAACAGTAAAGGTACTCTAGAAAATTAATTCAAAAAACCTGCCCTGATAAAGACAAGGAGAACTTACTGGCCGATCGTAGGGCGGAGCGACGTCGCTCCATCGTATGTATTAAGAGTAAACCTCCCTCAACCCCACTATCTCAGACTAACTTTCCTGGTATAGGTTTGGTCCTAGAAAACGAGGACCCCCTATCTACTCAGGGTATTCCAGCTCTCCTGCGAGAAACATCCCCTACACAAGATGTCTCCAACAATATGGATACAAACGTTATATTACTTCCTAGTAACTCAAGTATGGAGTCAGAAGCTATATCCGATACTCCGCAAGTAGTGATGGTGACTACAAAAACCAAACCTAAGAAACCGGAGGCGCCCAAAGTGCATGGTCCGCCACCGAACAAAAGACGAAGGAGGGGTGGTGTTCAACAAAGAGGCAAGATCAGTCATATTGACTTTGGTAAAGGTGCTAAGGCAAGAACTATACTCGCACCTCCACCAAAAGACACCTTAATATCTGATTTAACCCAAACGATTCCTCAAGCAATATCGTCGACCCCTACACTAACTGCTTTGACATCTGGCCCAGAACTTGTTAGGGATCGCACACCTAACGAACAGTCATCTGTCCTTTCTCTAGTTTCCATTGAGCGCCTGTTTAGGTCATTTACGGTACCTATCCTAGAAAGATTGAAGAGGATAGAGCAACGGATGGAGCATTTAGAATTGGCTATTACCAACAAAGTCGGACTTCCTAAGGATATAGCTAATTCAGCTTCACCCCATATAGCCGTACTGCCTTCCTCTAATCCTGCTACCCAAAAGGACTTACATCCATCTAGTAATTCTATGAGCTGAAGTCAACAGGGGGTTGATCGAGATATATTTGCCCATCAATCTGCCTCACAAGTCCCTAAGGTAACTTCGAAGGGGGGGAATACAGCTGCCACAAGAAACAAGCCGGAGGTAAGAGGGAGGGCGTCCCCAAATAGAGCAGAACACCGTAGAGCCCGTCAAGTTGAACTACCTCCAGAAGCAGTCCCCTATGTAGTTGTGCTCACGGGTGTCCCCATACTAGAGGATGACAGGAGAGAGGGTCCCATTCAGTTAAAAAATAAAACCATGCATTGGCTCACCCAGAATAGGCCACTTCCTGGTTATATTAATGGGGAAATTGTGCATGTGCGTCGCCTCCCTTGGTTGGGGAGTCGAGAGAAAGACATCAAGGGCGACCTAATAGTCGTAAACTTTAGGGATCCGGGTGCGGTCAGATACATCCTGAATTGGATGCCAGGGAACACCAGTAAGACAATTGTGCCCTGTGATCTGACGTACTTCTACCCGAGAGCCCTGGTGGCCCCTATAATGTGTCCCTGGGTCCTCTCTGGCCCAATGATCAATCAATCTATGAATTTTAGCAACCAGTATCTGCCGCATGTGCACAAACCTATGGCCCTAAACAATGCCTTTGGGTGGGATACCATGCCCTACAGGGGCTATGGTAACAGCTTTAGGGGGAGAGATTATCCACATAGTACGAGGGATATGGATCACCTGCTTCCATTTACCCCATTGGAAGTTACTAACAGATTTGAAGCCCTTTCGGGCCTTGATGGCTGCGAATGACGGTTGGGGTCCCCAGATACTATATTTCCGTCAAATAGGATCAATGACACTAAAGAGAACCTAACCCCCCATAACCAATTTTTGGTTCCTGTTTATACAGTAGCTGCAGCTAGTACAGAGGTTACCCAACAGAATATGGGTCACAGTAACTTATCTCCAGATCCTAATGATAGGATAAATCTTATGCACTCTAAATCCCCAATACCCCGTGACCCCATTCAACCCCGGGATCTGAAATCCCATGAATCTAGATTCTCCCATAATAACCCATACACCTTTTCCATACTATTTTGGAATGTAGCGGGTTTACGCTCAAAATCCAACCTGCAACCATGGTTGGAAACGATGAACGCACATCAAGTAGTAGGTATGTAACGTTTACAACAAAATGTTTACAACGCACTACCATTACAACGCAGGCATTACCACGCATACCATTACAACGCATTGCGCTGGGGGGGCGCTCTAGGATAGGGAATAAGTTTAATTTTCTATCCAACACCTTCCCTAGTGTCCACGGGGACTGGAGTTGGAATAGAAAATTATACTTACCACTATCCAGCACCTCTAAGCGCTATGCGTTGTAATGTTATGTGTGGTAAAAACCGCGTTGTAAAGGTATGCGTGGTAAAAGTATGCGTTGTAACGTCATACATCCCAAGTAGTATGTTTGCAGGAAACATGGTCAACTGACCCGATTCATCTTTTGGGTTTCAAAACATTTTTTGTCTCGGCGTCCCCAGGTGTGTTTGGCAGACCCAAGGGAGGTTTAGTAATTTATGTAACCAACAACCTCTCTCCCTCACATATAGTGGAACTGAAGGGCGAAGAAAGCTATCAAATCCTCGAAGTGTCTTTTAATAAGTGCATAACGTATCTCTTGGTTAATTTCTATAATAATTTGGACTCCGCTAACTGTGTGAGGATTTTAAATGAAATTACAGCCTTTTTGACCGCCCAGCGGATTAAGAATCTGTCTTCTTCTCTCTATGTCATTTGGGGTGGGGATTTTAACATTTCACTGTGTAAAAATTGTAAAAATGGTAATTGTGGGTTACTAGATGAACGTGGTCTTTCTTTGTCTCATTTTGTCCATACATTGACCGGCAATTGTCTAAATGAATGTCTCTTTTCCCTAGAGTTGGACTTCGCTAACGAATTGACCGATCCCCGATCGATTTCTCGCCAACTTTCCATGGGAGAGGGCTGTCGAGCACTATAGACTTTATATTGTCTTCCCAGAGCATGAAAGGCCAAATGGTAAATTTTAAAACAGGCTCGAATACTGTTAGTGACCACTTCCCAAATAGTTTAGTGGTGCTACCTAAAAATGTACCCCTCAGTCCCATAACTAATAGTTTGTTAACCCAACAATCCCTGATTATGTACATAAACGAATGGCTTTTCTGTAAAATGGGCTAAGACGGACCCGACAGAAATGACCAGAAAAATTTTAACTAAAGCACTTCCATGGGTACAAAAATGTTTGGCGTTAGATTCCCCCCCACTGCAGGTTATTACTAGCTTCCAAGAAATTACCAGAACCATTATAGAGGAGCTTTTCCGGAAACAGACATCCAAAAAGCCAACATCTAACGGATGGTTTAATTCTCACTGCCGTAAAGCCCTTTCTAACTTAAAGGCGGCCCTCCGGAATACAGTGAGAAATAAAATCGAAATAGCCAATCTAAGAAAGCAGTATAACCTTGCCCTACTAAAGCGCAGGAAAGAAATTAAGAGTAATCTATGGGCCCAACTCCACGAGAGCTGTCTAAGTAAAGATAGTGCCATGTTTTGGCGAGTAGTTAAATCTCCATTTCTGGCTGACTCATCCGCCGCGAGACATTTAGATGTCGCAGTGACGGCTGATGAGTGGGTCTCCCACTTCTCTAAAATATTTGATGGTAAGCCAACTGAGTCCAGTAAGGAGGACGCAGTCATGGGTGGTCAACCTCTGGACAAAATCTACCCAATAAATCTCCTTTTTGACCACAAAGAGATCATTAAAGCCCTGACAGCTTCTAAAACTGGGAAGGCCCCAGGCCCTGACGGGGTTCCGGTAGATATTTATGTCCATAATCTCGAACTTTGGTCCCCCCTGATTACCCAAGTTCTAGCGGCAGTTACATCTGCCGGCTTAATTGACTCCTGGTCTACATCCATATTGCTTCCAATCTTTAAGAAGGGTGACCGCAACGACCCCGCCTGTTACAGGCCTATCTCCTTTCTGGATTCCCTGGGAAAAGTCGCAGGCCGGTTGATACTGGAGCGCCTTCAAGATTGGGCGACCACAAATAACACCGTGACTGACCTGCAATATGGGTACCAGGAGGGCCTCGGCACAGTGGAGCAGGCTTTGAATCTTTCCCTTTTGATAGGGAAATACACCAGAGCCAAAAACTCTAATCTGTTCCTGGTGTACGTGGACCTCAGCGCAGCATTCGACTGCGTCCAGCACTCTAGACTCTGGACCATACTTGGGGATCTGGGGGTAGACCCCTCGCTTGTTATTTTTCTCCGCGAACTCTATTCAGACGCCACTGCCCGCGTCAGGTATGGAGTAAACGGAGAATGATCCCCCGCATTTACCATCACAAAAGGGGTTAGACAGGGTTGTGTGCTGGCTCCCTTCCTGTTTAACTTATATACCAACGGCCTTGAGGTGGCCATGTTAGAAGGGAGCCAGGACCTCCCAACGATAGCCCATCGCCCTATTCCGGCGCTACTATACGCTGATGACTCCGTAATTTTAGCCAGAACACCGAACCAACTACAAATCCAATTCAACAAATACTGTCAATTTATGGGTGCACTAGGCCTAAAAGTAAATGCGAAAAAGACCTTTGTTATGCACCTTGGTACCCGGGTACATAAACCAAAGAGTATTTATAATGACAAAGTGAGGCTGGAATGTACCAAGGTATATCCCTACTTGGGTATCTTAGTGGACGATAATTTAAGTTGAAGACCCGCTATGAACAGCACTAAACTTCTTTTTCAGCGAGCAATTTCGGCTTTAGTCTCTTTTTCGAGAAAGCTGGGTAAACAGGCCCCACTAGAATTGTTAAAGATCTATTATGCAAAATGCCATTCTATAGCTGTCTATGGAGCCGGGGTCTGGGGACACTCAAACATCGACTCCCTCCAGATCATAGAGAATGGGTTTTTAAAATATCTGTTGGCGGTACCACAAAGCGCCCCAAATTACGCATGCCACATAGAACTGGGTGTAGACTATCTCATAGATACCATAAGGTCCCAACCCATCCTTCTGTGGCACCGTATCTGGACAAAGACCCAATGTCACTTGACATGCTCATTAATTACAAACTGTCTGGGCTTAGATAGATGGAATAAAATACCCTGGCTAACATATGTTAGCAATTTCTTTAGAGACCTGGACCGTTCCTCCTACTTTCTTGACCCTTCCTGTTTAGCCGATATCAGTAGGAAAGACGTAAAAAAGTTATGCTCAACCCACTTGAGAGAACTACGTCTATCTCAATAAATTAATAAACCCTCCAACGTCCAAATTTTGACAGTACAGATCGTCCCGGGTATCCAAGCATACCTAACCTACCACCTCACCTCACATGAAAAGTACCTATTAACGAGGTTTTGTTTTGATTCTTTTTTTCGTATTGTTACATTTCCTAAAAAACAGGACTGGTCTCCCACTATTATAAAGTGCCCGTGTGACGGAATATCCTCACAATCAACAATGCACGTGACACTCTTTTGCAGATATTATGTCTTTGCCCGTAAGCGTTGGATTGTGCCGCTCTTACGCACATTAGGTATGAGATCCTGTCGTTCGGCCTACTTGGCATTGAAATGTTTGGACTCAGAATATGCCGCAAAATGCGTAGCCTGTTTTTTAAAATCCTGTTTAAAATATCGTTCTAATCTTGACTGATTAATTATATTACATTAATTTCCTTTTTCCAAACTGACTTGTCATCTACACGCACTAACCATGGAAATGTTAATTTTAATTAGCTGTTTTATTTTTCTGTCTTTGTTTATTTTTCTTAATTATATTGAGATGTTTTATATGTTCTGTTTTTGCACTTTTTATGGTTTCAAAAGTTTTGTAAACCGAATAAAAGTTTTATGACTGACTGACTGAACTAACTTTCCAGCCTGTCCTCCCGCCAAATGTGGGGTAGGAAAAGAGGGTTGGCATCCCCCAATATCTGGGAGGCCAGCCCAGAGAAGGCTTTGTTCCTGGCCTCTGAGAATGTTGGCTCTCACCCCATGAGGCCAGAAACATATCTGGTGGTGGCAGGCTGGCTAAGACCAGTCAGAGACCACACCAATGTTTGGTAGGTTTTCAGGGGACCCTCTAAAAGGGTCTCCTTTGTGCATTTATTAATACATCCATCACTGGCATTAGTAAGGATTTCTTAGGACAAGATGTATAGTGAAGCCATCATGGAGCTAAGAAACTCGGAATGAGAAGTATCCTGCCCATGAACTTTCTATGGGTTCCCCGTGCACATACAAGGATGGAGTTAGATATTGTAGGGTCATATCTGCTCAGGCAGATATGTCCCCACATAGGATATAAGGCACCCTGCCTTAGGGCAATAAGGCCTGCAGTGGGTGTGACTTACCTGCACTTCATGCAGTGTATATGGGCATGGCACACAGGGAAATGTGCCATGTCGACTCTTCAGTTTTCTTTGCACCAAGATATGCAGCCTGCAATATCAGTGTGAATGACCTTGGTGAGGGGTCCCTAGGTGGCACAATTTATGCTGCATCACCAGAGCACCCTTTTCAGTACCCGTACCCTAGGTACCAAGGGAACCATTTACTAGGGACTTACAGGAGTGGCTGAAGTTTGACCAATCACAGTACCGTTTTAGGAAAGAGATCTGGCACTGGGAACCTGGTTAGCAGGGACCCAATGCACCTTCAAATCATAATCAAATCAGACATCAGGCAAAAATTGTAGGCTAACCATGTCAAAAGAGGTACCTTCCTACAGTGGATGTGTACATGTCTATATTTGTGGATGTGTGAGTGAGTGGGTGCATGAGTGGCTGTATGGGTGTGTTAGTGAGTGTGTAAACGGTAGTATGGCTTTGAGAATGTATGAGTGAATGAATGTGTGAGTGGCTTTATGGATGAGTGATTGGTTTTGAGTACTGGTATGGTTCTGTGAAAAGGTATGTGAGGGGTTGTGTAGGAGTGGGAGTGGGTGTATGAGAGGTTCTCTAGGATCTGAGTGGGTGTGTGAGTTGTTGTGTGGATGATGTCATCATTGCTGTCATTTAAGATGTCATCTGTGATGTCACGGACCTTGTCATGAGCTATGTAATATGTGATGTCATAAGCAGTGCATTGCTGGGGTGTACATTATTGTTATCTCAGATAACTATACCTGCTTAATTTCACTGTTTTTTACATGTGAAATCTGAGCCTATCTATAACACCCTGCAACCTTGGGGGTTTTTTCAGTAATTTTCTACGTTTTTTCCCTTCTCTTTCCTAATTATAACATCCCTGTAACCTTTGGTCTTTTCTGTGAATTTCTAAGTTTAAAAAAAAGTTATGTTTGATATCCATAACATCCCTGTAACCTTTGGTTTTTTTTAAGTGAATATTCATGGTTCCCAATGTAATTTCCTATTTGTAACCTGAAACCTTGGAGACTGAGTGCATGAGTGATTACATGAGTGTCTCTGTCGGTGTGTGAGTGAGTGTGAGTGTCTCACTGGGTGTGTTAGTGTCTAAGTAGGTCTGTGATTAGCCAGGGAGTAAAACTCAGCTCCATTTGCAGAGTTTGTGGAATTTGGCAACTCCACTTTCTTCGGAGAACGCAGAGTTACCATTAAACTCTGCACTCCGTAATGCAACTGAGGGTTTTTTTTTGTCAGTGCGCTCATAACGTCATTTCACAGGCGTGGGAGCAACTTGCTGGGCACTCGGGATCGACCACTAAATTTTTTATCGACATTTGCGAGCACCACGAGATTTGCTAGCCAGCCGCATGCTCCAGCAAAAATATGCGTTCGCCAACACGTCATTTGGGTGGGTTTTTTTGTGCAAGCTGAATTTATTTCTATTTTACTTTTTTTTCAACTGGAAAGAAGTGTCCCACAATCTCCAACTTCCTGTTCCTGTCCAGCAGGCTCCTCCCTGAGCTTTGTCCAACCCCTGGTCACTTTTCATTTGGATTTGAGGCTGGAAGGATCACTCTTTGTGTCTGCTCTGCTGCATTTCCCATTGGATTTGAGGACTTTGTATTAGAGAAGTAAGTTTAAAAACTGGTGTTTGTTTGATTGTGGCCATAAACCTGGATTTATTTGTACTGTTAATGGATTTTTACATTTATTGTGATGGGTGGATTGTTGTTTCAATATGGGCTTAATGATGACCACTTTCTTGGCATTTTTTTCTTCTTTTGTGAAGGAAACAAGCTTCACAGTTTCTACATTTTTTCCATGTTTTTAAATGGATTTGAAATATTGATTCAATTTTTACTATGTGACCTAGTCTGCCAATTGGTTTTCCAGCCAGCTGGCCCAGTGCTAGCCATGGGTACATGAAAGAACAATGTATGTGGTGTTTACTGCATTTAGGCCATGGATGGATTTCGATTGAAATACAAAATGTTTTTTTTGTGGTATTTCATGTTTATTTCATGCAAACAGTGTCTAGAGCTAGGTGGGGTAATGCCTTTGAAGAATGTATGTTATTGTAAACATTTTGTTTAGCTCAATAAGTTTTGTTTTTGGCATTGCTGAATTAATGATATTTTCTCAGTTTGACAACGCCTCCTTTGTCTGGCCAGTGTGTGTTTTTCTGTTTTTTCCATAGGTCACAATTTGTCTCTAGGCCTGCATGGGCTGTTTGTTTTACAGGACTCCTGCCTATTTTTGTTGTGACTTTTGAGTGACCATGTGGCTGGGGGCCATTTTGTGTAGGCAGCCAGCGTACCTTTTTTGCCATAGGCCTACATGAATTCTTTGTTCCTTGCCTCCTGCTTCTTGTTGAGACCATATGGCTAGTGGCCATTTTGTGAAGGCTTTCTTGCCATAGGCCTGCATGTGTTCTTTGTTCCAGGCCTACAGCTTCTCGTTGTTGTGACCATGTGGCTGTCGGCCATCATGTGTATGCATCCAGTGTGCTTTTGCCACAGGCCTGCATGCATTGTTTGTTCTAGGCCTCCAGCTTTTTGTTGTGATCATGTGGCTGGCGGCCATTTTTTGTAGGCAGCCAGTGTGCTTTTTTCATAAGCTTGCATGCGTTCGTTGTTCTACGCCTCTAGCTTCTTGTTGTGAGATTATGGCTGGTGGATTTTTTGTGTTCGCAGCCAGTGTGCTTTTTAAATAGGCCTGGAAGTTGTCTTTGTTCTAGGCCCCCTGCTTCTTGTTGTTTGACCATTTGGTTGGCTGTCATTTCGTGTATCCAGACAGTGTGCTTTTACCATAGGCCTGCATGTCTTCTTGCTGGTTGTAGCCGTTGTGACCATGTGGCTGACAGCCATTTTGTGCAGGCAGCCAGTGTACTGTCTTTGCCATAGGCCTGCATAAGTTCTTTGTTTTCTATGCCTTCTTCTTCTTTTAGTGAGTGTGTGACCATGTGGCTGGTGGCCATTTTGTGTAGGCAGCCAGTGTGTTTTTGCCATAGGTCTGCATGCATTCTTTGTTCTTCTAGGCATCCTGCCTCTTGCTGTGACCATGTGGGGGGCAGCCATTTTGTGGATCCAGCCAGTGTGCATTCCCTATTGTCCTGCAGTACATCTCCTTGTTCCCAATGAATGCCTACCTGTTCTGTTGACAATGTGGTACAGGTTGGCAGCCATTTTGTGCATACAACCAAATTCAGCCCTTTTTGCCACAGGCTACATGTATGGTTGAGCAATGAGATACCGGAATAATAATAACTTATTATTATATCTTTGAGGATAACTTCACTTACGTTCAATTATTTTAATTTTTCTGTTTTTTTAAGTAACTGTCTAGGGATAATTCCTTCCATTGTCATTTGTCAGGTGTACCTCCTCAGTGCCACATCGTACGTGAGTGATGTAACGTCTCATTCCGCACATAAAGCAAACAGTTTCATCTATATGTTGTTGTTGTTGTTTTTTCTCTCTCTTATTTTTCCTGATGGTCAGTCAGTCACCATGAAAGTATATGTTGATGTGGTTTTCTGTTTTACGAATGATTCAATCTAAACTGAATTGTTAATTAAGGGGAAAGCAGCAGTGACCACACTAAGGATATTGTTTCTGTTTATGTTATTAATTGAAGAGCAACAATACCACGTTTCACTGATGTCCTTCTTACTTCTTTTTTTTAGGTGCATGACAAGAAAACAAGAGAGAACAATACATCACCCACAGTACTGCCAGAAGGAAGGCCTGTGAATGGCGAGACCCGTGATGTATGAGTGACCCACACATCAGACATCTCTTCAACTTGTACCACTGCTAACTGGCAGGTTTAAGATGGCCCCAAAGAAAGGTGCTAAAACTGCTAGCAAGAAAGTGGCCAGGGAGAAGAAGAAGGAGCTTACCTCCACCACCACTGGTATGTCGCCCCAGATGCTTTTTGAAAACATAAAACTGTGCCTGAGGCACCAACCTCTGGGGAGCAAGCTGGGAACAGCATCCCCAAATCAGTGGACCCAAAGTTGCCAGTGAGAAAAAGGCACTGTCACTTACTAACCAAGAACGGTATGTCGCCCAAGATCTTTTTTGGAAAACCAAAATATGCGCCTGCACCAGAGCTGTGTGCGGGGAGCAAGCTGGGAGCTACACCCCTGCATCAGTGGACCAACCCCGCCAACCTATGCCCAAGCCCTGTCTGTCATTTAGGCAGCAAGTCTAATCACGGAAACGACGATGAGCAGTGATGTTGACATTGATTATCTCTATTACAAAGTAGTACCCAATCACTGCAGGAAATTCAGAGAAGTGGACAACAACAAGAACAACAGCCACAAAAGCCAATAGTAGTACCTCCCGAAAGTAGGAGCAGTTCAAGAGATTTAGCTTCATGCTGAGGAAGTAGACAAATCTGCCCCAGACGATCCATAGTCTTCCAGATCTCCAGCTAAAAAAAGGAGGGTTAATGGTGCATCATCTTTTTCTTCAGTCCCCCTCCTGTTGATCTAGACATCACTTGAATCCTGCCTCAGTTTGAGAGTGAGAGACGCCATGAGACAACTCAGATGAGGCTAGGGAAAAGGAAGGTTTCAGAAAGCCTTAGAGTTATGGAAGCAGATATTGATGAGGAGGATGACAAGCCAGTAATTATGAATGTTAGCCCAGTCCCAGTGGAGAATGACATTATCCCATCCCCATACCAACTTCCCAAGGAGTATGTGGCAGTGGTATCACAGATCCAACCACCGGCATCTGCCATATTTGCGAAGTCCCTGTAGTGAACTACATCCACAACCACCTTAGTACTGTTACACATAAAATGTGCCATCTGGCATCTGCGGGAATTTCCTGCCCAAAGACTTCTGACATAACTCGTGTTACCTTTCTGCAGTATTGTTGTATAACTGGACACTCCCAGATAGTGTGGTCGCAGCCCCTTATGCATAAATCTGTGTGGGTGCGTCCTAGCTTATGCATGACTATGCTCATGGAGTAGGATCTTTGAAGGATCCTTAACTGGACTAACCTAAATCTCGCTCTGATGCTACCTCCCTTTGGCTTTGTATGGCCTCGGCCCAATCATCGTCTTCCAATAGGCTGATGTCTGTTTCCCAGGCTTCTGCAAAGTTTTCAAGGGATCGAGTGAGTTGTTGATAATCTTCCTATATGTGAGGGATAGTGCCTTTTCTGGGAGTGGATCTAGTAGGAGTCAATCCTCCAGGGGGCTGTACTCTGTAATTTGATCCCCTCTCTAATATGCCTACGGCATGCATGCCCCAACTACATGTACCTATATCTTTCTGTATCCACTAGTTGATATTCCAAATAAAATTATTGCCAGACCCCTCCATATGTCTCCCAGTTGAGCTATATCGAATAATTTCCATTTGTTAAAACCCTGTAACTTGCCTACCTCCTTCAACATATCGCTGGCCCATACTGGGGTTCTTTCCGTCAACCTATTTTCCCACCCCAGGAACTTATTGGCCCTCTTCCACAACCTCTAGCATGGTCTGTGTATGAGTGGGCATATCTTTTCTTGCTGTTCTCCTGTACAGTTCACCTGGATATCCCTTTGGTCCCATCACCAAGGGATCTACCCTATATGCCGGGTCATTCCTGTCTGCAAAAATCCAGTCATTGATTGTGATGAACTGTGATGCCCAGATATATGTTTTGAGGTCTGGAACAGTAAGACCACCCTCGTATACTCCTTTCTGAAGTTTGATCAGCGTTATTCTTGCGCCTCTCCCATCTCACAATAGTTCCCGCAATTCACTATCTACATCACTGAAAAACGTATCAGGTACCTTGTATGGGGTGTTTTGGAGATCATATAACATGCGCGGTAATTACATCATTTTGAAGAGTACTGTTCTGCCCATCAAGGAGATCAGGAACATCCTCCAGTGAATGACATCCCTTTTCAGACGTTCTAGTTGGGGCAGCAAATTTCCCTCCAGAAATTCTGTTTCTGTTTTGGCAATGGTAATACCTAGATATTTGAAGCTGACTTTAAGTTGGAGTTCTGTCCAAGGAAGCGGGCGCTGGTCCATCAGAAAGCATGACCATGAGGGACTTATCCCAATTAATTTGATACCCAGAATAGCCGCCGAATAAGTGGAAAATTTGTAAAAGCTTACTGATTGTAAAACGAGGCCTTGTGGCATACAGTAGGACATTGTCTGCATCTGAGGATATGTTTTCTTCCCAACGTCCTCCAACTGTGATCCCAGATGCTAAGCAGTGTTTTACATGGGCAAGGCCCTGTCTCAACTGAGCCTCATTTCTGTCTTTGGCAGGGCTGTCTCAGTAAAATAAAAATTCAATCCAAAAAAACAAGTCTAGGACACAGGCTTGGAGACTGTACCTGACTAAAGCCACTATGGAGGGGCTTTGGGTAGGGAAAGAGTAGAACCAGCAGGAGGAGGATGATGACAATTAGTAGAAAAGAATATGGGCCAGAAGTTGGACCACCAGGAGAGCTAGGATGACCACAGCCATGAGGACCATGACAAGAAAAAACAGGCTCAGGGAGACCTAATCTACAAAAACCAGTTTTACCAATGCCAGGGGAAACCAGGAACAAATAGATGAAAATGAAGAGGACAAGGAAAGACCGTACTAGGCGTACCATAACCATTGTTAGCAGAATCAGGAAGGCCCGGAGAATGTGAGACAGTGGAATCAGGGCCCAGTGGACAAGGATCCAAAGGAACAGAAGCACCATGAGTAGAAGGGATAGAAGGCTGTTGGTCATAATGACGAGGAGGACCTGAGAGCAGCAACCAGGATTAGAGGAAGACGGACAACCAGGGCAGATCTAGGTAGAATGATCAAAGAGGACAGGACCAGGAAAATAATGCAAAAAAGAAGAAGGCAAAAGCAGTAAAGGATACCTCAAATCCCCACCACCTCGGTATATAAACGGCCCAATTCACAGAATTAACTTAAGACAAAATCCTAAACTTACTACTTTTGGTATTCATAGAATGCACTTACTACTTTTGGTATTCACAAAATGCACTTCGAATTTTGGTATTCACAGAATGGATTTATGACTACTTTACATCCGCACTCGGGCTGGAGTTTCCAGCCTGGAGGCGGAGCTTCTGGCCCGGAGGCAGAGCTTCCGGCTTGGAGGCAGAGCTTCCGGCCCACAGGTGGAGATTTCGGCGATGGCTAAATCTCCACCACCGGCCGGAAACACCACCTCCAGACCGGAAGCTCCACCTCCAAGCCAGAGCTCCGCCTGTGAGCCAGAAACTCCGCCTCCAAGCCAGAAGCTCCGCCTCTGGGTTGAAAGCTCCGCCTCCTGGCCGGAATCTCCGGCCCGAGTACGGACGTAAAGTTAGTAGTCGTAAATCCATTCTGTGAATACCAGAATTAGTATGTGTATTCTGTGAATACCAAAAGTAGTAGGTGCATTCTGTGAATACCAAAAGTAGTAAGTTTAAGATTTTGTCTTAAGTTAATTCTGTGAATAGGGCCCACAGATCGTAAATATACTCATGAGTTGCGTTGCCCACCTCCTTAGTCCACTGCCAAAGGAGTCAACAATTACAATACAATAGAAAAAGCACTGAGAAGCAACATAAGTATTTCAAAGCACAAATTCACAGAGCATAAAACAATCCGGACTCTTCAGTGATTTCAAAAGTGATCCTATAATGGCTTCTCGGACCACTCGTGGCGTGAAATGATGGAACAGTACAGCCAGCGCATTTTGCCCTAGAAGAGGCTTCCTCAGGGCTGCAAGCATAATATAAGTACAATCACATATTTCAATTCATAACATTGGCAAGATACACAATTTGCACAAAACCAAGTGAAAAAGTGATATTCTCAAATTTTTTCAAATATTTCATATGCAGTGGTGTTCCAAAGTACAATACTTGCATCAACGATTAAAATATCTCTGCATATGAGAGAAACCAAAAAAGATCCCAGAAAACCAGAAAAAACAGAATATGAATAACTCCCAGTTTGTTCTTGAAAGTCTCAAGAAAAGAAATCCCGACATTAAACCCCACATTCTAGTCATGATCAAGCTAGTATAATTCTAAAATAAAATAGAAAGAATCACAATGACCATACCAAAGTTACTATTTTCAAACCACCACATCAGTTTGATGAATAGTAAAACACCAAGAAGTGCCTACCACTTATAACCTCAAAAACATAATTACATTTCAGAACACTCAAATCCTTATAATGGTCACCGTGGTCCCAGGATCATTATGTCATAATACTTACAGAAAAAGATATACATATAAAATATCAATGAAATGGCCTTATTCTGTAACAATATGGCACGCACACTGCTCGCTTACGGCTAGATGCCAATCCAAGACTACCTTAACATCCGTAGGGCATCATTTCATTAGTACAAATATCCACAAGGAAACACTTACAGTTAATCTCCCACTTTTGATAGAGAATTCACAGTTACTGCAACATAATAAAAATAGTCACCACGATACTACCAAAAAAATGCTCAGGGACGCATCTAAACTTTTTCACAAAAGTTTGATAACATTCAAATTCCTAAACCTAAAGATGCAGACACACAGACCTTAGGAAGTGTATCAAGTTTATTAAGTAGTTCCAATGCTTCCTCTATAGAAGAAGCTGGTGCCTCCGGCACCCATACAACTGAACCGAATATTGATGTCACCACCCCATACTCATCTTTTTTAGCAGAGGTGCTGAGATATTGCATAGAGAACAAACAAAAAAAAAACATAAACAGACAAGACGGGGTGGGTGGAGAAAGAACAGACAAAGATTCTGGTGTACTCACCAGAAATCAGAGAAAGAAAATGAACAACTGAATGGGGCTCCATGCACATGTTCTGATAAAAACTTTACTGAGACTAATAATCTTGTAATTTGTCAGACTGTGTTTTGTGTGACACTGAATTGTGTCTTTGGAATAAAGGGCTAGGTTTTTGTGCATCAAACAAAGGTGTGTTATCTGAATTGCATGTTGATCTTTTCAAGTTTTCGAGAAGAGCTAAATTAAAATGTAATTTTCATCTCAATCAGTTCCAAAAACAGCCTTCTACTACAGGTAGAGTTGACGTTTCTAGTGAATCAGTGGAACATTTGAAACACGTGTCTTTGTTAATGTCTCTTGAAGGTGATATGGAAATCCCATTAGAGGGCATTGCTCAGGAATTGGATATACACCAAGATTTGATGTTGGATAGTTGTTTGGGTCCTAAAAGCAAATTTACCCCGCAGGGACCACATCTAATGAGCATAGATGTCTTCCATAAACTAGTGACTGAAGATCTGCATAGATTAGATAATAAACTAGTAGAGGGAAGAGGTCGATGGAATACTGAAAATTTGACGTTTGCCGAAAAGAGATCTTTGTACAGTCTGAAGAATGATTCCTCCCTTGTCATACATGAGGCTGACAAGGGAGGAAATGTGGTTGTTATAAGTGGTCAATACTTCTTGGTGTTTCACTATTCATCAAATTGATGTGGTGTTTGAGTATGGTAACTTTCGTATTGTCATTGTAATTCTTTCTAATTTATTTTAGAATTATATTAGATTGATCATGACTAGAATGTGGGGTTTAATGTCGGGCTTTCTTTTCTTGAGTCTTTCAAGAACACACTGGGTGTTATACGTATTCTGTTTTTTTTTTTCTGGGCTCTTGTTTGGTTTCTATCATATGCAGAGATATTTTAATAATTGATACAAGTATTGTACTTTGGAATACCGCTGCAAATTAAAATATTCAGAAAAATCAGGAAAATAATGGAAAGAAGGACCAAGACAGAAGGCCAAGACCAAAGAGACCAAGTGACCAGAAGCAAATTGACCAGAGCTGGGAAGACCACAACCAGAAAGGGCGTGAGATACCTGGACATGGAGACCCTAGATTAGAATGACCAGGAAAGGATGTGAAGGGCTAGGATTTCTTGGCCGAATGGGATCAGGATCAGAAGGTCCATAAGGGTCAGACTCAAGAATTTTCTAAAACAGCCAAGGATGACCAGCAACATGGGAACTAGGGGGACCAATGGCAGTGGGTAGAGGAAAACCAGCTCCAGGAGGACCATTACTGGGATGATCATCATATAGGGGACTAAGGTCAGATTTATAAGAAAACGGTGAAATAAGGACACCAGGACTCCTGGAGGATTAGTGGGCCTAGGATGGGGCGGGAGAACCTGGGGACTGTGAGGGATAGGTTACCCAAGCTCGGTAGGACCAACACCAGAAGCACATATACATGAGGAAAAAACAAAGAAGTGCCACAATGAAGACCAGGGATACATGGACTCCGGGAACCAGGAGCAAAAGGACTAGGAACAGGCAAACCAGAGTTATAGATAAACCAGGGAAGCAGGACTAGGATCAGGAGGACTGATGGATGAGAGGTAGGGTGAGTGGGAAGAAAAGGTCCAGGACCAGGAACCTGTGAAACAGCAGTCCCAGGATACAAAGGAAAAAAGTGCAGGAGTAAGCAGAAATGATGACCAGCAGACCAAGTAGTACAGGGTCAGCACGTTCTAAGGCTAGCTGCAGAACTATGGGGGCAAGGAGCAGGAGGGCTAGGGTCAGGAGGATCAGGGCCAGATTGCAGAGGACTACGATGATCAGCACCTTGAGGAAAATGGCAGTATTGCTACAAGGATTATAAGAAGTATCTAAGTCGATTTGGTCATGAGAGTCACTCTACTGTGCCTTGTCTCTTACACTCATCCTATTCTCTATGAGTCTCATAATTAGCCTCCTGGTAATAAACACTCTTTCGTTTTGTAAATTTCCAAAGTCTTAGCAGGGCAGCTTAATAATACAAACAATTGATTTCAAAGTTGTGCAATTATTGGCTTGTGATCGTAAACTGGAATCAGCACAATTTTTGAACCATTTGTTGGATTATATCTATACTAACCCTCTTTTAACTTTTGAATAAAGGGGTTTCGGGGAAGGCACTTGCACAAGTGATATCATGACAATGAATTATCTATCAAGGAAAGCCAGTCAGGTTTGAAAAGAGTTGTACTGTTGCCTGGTTAAGTACTCAACTGTGTTCGAAATTGTAAGCATAATAGATTAATATGCAATTTTTAATTCATGGTTATCGTTTCAGGGTTACCCTCACTAATTCAAGCAGTACATACAAGTTAGTTGGGTGAAGATCAGGTAAAGGTGAAAATCAGATAAAGATGAAGGTTGTGGTTACTCAAGTCAACATGATACATGCAATGGGCTGAAGCGCCATAAGGCCCAGTCTGGGGAGCCAAAGGATGGCTCGCAAAAATGCTCAAACCCGCCCTGTTCCCGTCATCTCCTCATGCAATCTCTCTCTTTCCATTCATCCATTGTTTCCTTATCTCCCCTCCTTCTCTAATCACAGCCTCCTTACCTTCCCACTCCATTCTTCTCTCTCTCTCTCTTACTTTCTTCTCAGTCTTGAAGACTCCCTGTACCTGCTGCAGTTAACCTCGGTGAGCTGGGGAAAGCAATAGAGGCATAAATAGCAGCCCTGGACTATCAAGGGCACCAGGCCACGAGAAAAAGTCCTTGTGAAGTAAAGATCATGTATGGCCTTGAACAAGGTTGGGTGTTGGTGCCTCAGGCTTTTCAATTTTTATCTTATAAACCTGCCAGCAACCCTAACACTAAGGCCCTCTTTACAATGGCAGGTGGACTGCCACCAACAGGCTGTTGTGGTTGTCCGCCTGCCATCTAGGGCATTATAATGCAGCTGTTTGGACTGCAGGGGTGGGGGATAGGACCGCCACGGGACAACGGTCGGATTCTTAATCCCTACAATGGGGCAGTGCCTGTGCAGGCACCTCCGTAGGGATTAGCATTTCCTTTTCCAGCTGCCTGTTCATGGCAGTCCCACTGCCATAACTTTGAGTGCACCATGTATGTGTTCTATGTGTGTGAAAAATGTATGACTATTATTATTATTATTATTAGGGGGTTTTGTAAAGCGCCTGGTGTACGCCTACCGGCGTGTCCCCGCGCTATAAGTAGTGAGGCAAGCAGTGAGGCAGTCAACACCACCGTCTATCGTCTGAATAAGTAAGTTTTAAGTTTTGTTCTAAACAAAAGTTCAGATGACTCCAATCGTAACTCTGACGGAAGGCCGTTCCATTGCTTCGCTACCAAATATCTGAACGACCTTCCTCCCATACGCACTTTCCTAATTTTAGGGATTTTCAGAAGACCCGTGCAGGAAGAGCGCAGAGACCTTATAGGCTCATATCTGGTCACCAGGCTCTGTAACGGGACAGGGGCTTTGCCACCCAAGATGCGATGACACGTGGCCAGGGCTCTGAAATCCACTCTGCTCCTAACAGGAAGCCAGTGCAAGGCCTGGAGTGCTGCCTTAGAGGAGGATCTTCTAGGAAGCCTTAGGATAAGGCGAGCAGCAGCATTCTGCAGCACCTGTAGACGCTTGAGAGCCTTTCCCGTGGCCCCCAGATACAGCAGATTGCCGTAATCCATACGAGCGGTAACCAAGGCATGCACCAGCATCCGATGAGCAGAAATGGGCAGGTAGTCCAAAACCTTTCTCAGCGTTTTTAGGACTCCAAAACAAGTCCCCACCACACGTCCAATCTGGGGGCCAAATGCAAGGTCAGCATCCAGCCACACCCCAAGGTTCCTAACTTCCTGGCAGGGGACAGGCATCTCTCCCAGGCAGGGCGGCCACCACGCCGACGTCCACACCGATGGGCATCCCCCCACCACGAGCACCTCGGTCTTGCTGCCATTAAGTTTCAGGCAGTTGGCGGACATCCAGGTTGCCAGTTCTTGCATGCACACTCTGAAATCGTCCGCCATCGGACCGGGTGCGCGCGAAAGGGAGATGACCAGCTGAGTGTCGTCGGCATAGGACACCAGACGAAAGCCATAGCTTTCCACTATGGTCGCCAGCGGGGAGACATACAGATTGAACAGGGTCGGGCTCAGGGACGAGCCTTGCGGCACGCCCTGGCCCAATCCAATCTCCCTGGAGTAGTACTCTCCCTGGCAAACCTGGAAGCATCTGTCTGTCAGGAAGGATCGAATCCACCCAAGCGCAGCCCCTGAAACTCCTCCCTTATTCAGACACTGTAGCAAGGTGGAATGAGCTACAGTGTCGAATGCTGCGCTTAGGTCGAGAAGGATCAGGGCCATCGTCTGGCCCTCGTCCACTCCCTGCCGTAAGGATTCTACTGCCATTAAAAGTGCTGACTCAGTCGAATGCCGCGGACAGAATCCGAACTGCGAGTCATGAAGCAAGGAGGCTTCCTCCACAAAGCCCATGAGCTGAAGGTTTGCAATTTTTTCAGCAACCTTTGCCATGTAAGGCAGAAGAGAAATAGGGCGAAGATTATCCAGCCTATCATAACTAATATTGGGCTTTTTTTGCAGCGGAAGGACTACCGCCCGCTTCCAGGCCTCAGGGACAGAGTGAGTCCCAAAAGAGATGTTCAAAAGATGGCGGATGTATGGCTCCAACGTGGGCAAACTGCCCACCAAGTGCCTAGGGGTGGTAGGATCTTTTGGGGAGCCTGATTTTATCGAGCCACAGATCTGAATGAGATTTTCAGTGGGCGGGGTGACAAATGCAGTTAGCATCTGATGTCCCCCCCTAACCCCACGATTCTCTACAATCTCAGAGGCTATGGTTGCTTGACTAGGGAAGGCCGAGTAGATAGTTGCCACTTTATTAGCAAAGAACTCTGCTACTCTGTTGCAGCTATCCACCGTACAGAATTCCTCTGGGACTGCTGCTGGCTTCCCAACCGAGAGAGATTTATAAATTGAAAACAGTTCCTTCGAGGAGTTCCCTGCCTCCTTGATCCTTGTATCAAAATGTTGTTTTTTTGCCTTTCTAATTAATCTGTGATAGTTGCGCCTGCTTACAAGATAATCCATCCTGGTTTGAGCCGCATAGTCTAATCTCCACCGTCTTTCTGCGCGTTTACATGCACTCTTTGCCGCTCGCACCTCAGCAGTATACCAAGATGCCGATTTCAGGGCACGTCCCTCAGATCTAATCGGGGCGAGCGGGGCAACCAAGTCTAGCGCAGCCAAGATGCGCATATTCAGGTTAATATTAGCTGTCTCCACGTCCTCACCCCCCGGGACACCCCCCATCATAAGTGCCTCACTAAATCTATCTTGGGAGAAGTTGACCCATCTTCTCCTTTGGTGATGTAGTGCTACCTGTTCCGGTGTTCTTGTTACAGGAATGTAGATCGAGAAGGGCACTAAGTAGTGATCTGACCAGGGCATAGGTACTGGAGTAGCAACCTTCACTTGTTCCCAGTTGGCAAAAATTGGGTCTAGCAGGTGGCCCCGTAAGTGGGTGGGAAGTTTGCCTAACAACTCGAGTTGAAGCGCACTCATTGCTTTACAAAGATCCCCGGCCATCTTATCCCCAGGATCGTCCAGGTGTAGGTTAAGGTCACCCAACACCAGGAACTTATCCGTGCACAGGGCAACCTCTGTAGCGCCTTCGACCAAGCTATCAACAAATTCTGCAGCTGGGCCAGGAGGCCTATATATCAGGAGGCCTTTCACACTATACCTCCCGTTAACCTGAATGGAGAATTCTCCCGCCTCACTATTCTTAATATCCATCGGCTCAAAATGGCAGCGTAAGCCCTGTCGGGCCACAATGGCTATCCCTCCACCTCTCCCTTTCGGTCTGTCTTGCCTGATCAGGGTATAGCCCTCTGGAATGGCTTCAAGGGCCTCCGGTGAAGAATCACAGTCCAGCCATGTCTCCGTAAGGAAGACTAGATCCCATCATCTTTCACTAAGGAGATCATGGATGTCCAGTCTATGCCCATGCAACGACCGGACATTTAACAGGCCACAAACCAGCTTATGATGTTCTTTCTTGGGCGGCTTAGGCCGATCGAAAGAGAACCGACAATGCTTACAACCCGAACTCTCCTCAACCGATACGCTATGCAGACAAGATCTGCTAGTGCATGAATTGCGGAGGGACAGCAGGTCGTCTCTGCTCCAACATAGATGACCCCTCTTTGGCGCAGGGGGCATGGCCTTGGGCCGCAGTCAGCCGCGGACGGGCGCAGACGGGCTTGACTTAAGCGCGACTTCGGCGCGCCTTCGTCGTGCCCGCTGCGCGTTCGTGGTTGCATCCGCCTTTTATCCCTACAGCGTGAGTGCCTCAGGATCACTAGACCGCTGACCGGCCCCCCCGCGCACCGGAAGTGGCAGTCTCGACCTTCCTCACCCTCCGCGCAACGGTGCTAGCCACCGCGTCGGACCAGGGCGGGAAGGAGGGACGAGATCAGCCCTCGGCGTCGGAGTCTATCAGGTAAGCCTGCAATTCAATCCTGCAGAGCGCGTTTCCCAGGGAAACCTTAATCGCTATCCCGTGAAGCCTCTGTGCCAAGTAATCGCAGCAGCGAGTTTTAAAAGTAACAGTGCATTTGTTTAAAACAAATTAAAAATTGCCTCAGCGCCGAGTAACTGAGTTCTGAGTAACTATTACTAAACACATTCTGGGCATATTTACAAGAACGTGTGATAACTACCGCACGAGTGGCGTAACGCAACTTTCAACATCGCAGCCCATCGTGGGACAATAACCCTGTGTCAAGGTGGCATTCACAACGCAGCGGTAGCATGCCATAGACACCAGATAATGCAGCAAATGTCCACGTGAAAACCAACGCCACACCACAAAAATGCGATAAGCGAACGCAAAAAAACATGTGATGAGGCTAATCACGGTACAAAAAGTAGCCAAGAACAACCACAGCCCTGCAAACCCCACTCGTCTGGTGGGACAATGCACCATGAAAAACACAGAAAACAAAAAGCAAGAAACAAGCCAAAGCACGTAACAACATGAATGCACCCTAACCCGGCGCAGAGGCCAACTCGAACCCCGCAACCCCCACGGACTACCAGCGAGGAACAACGGGGCTGGGGCAGGACAAGGAGGAGAGGGAGAGGAAGACGGGGTGCAGGCCGCAGGAAAACAAGACCAGTGCACAGAGGTGACAGAACACTACCAGAAACTGACCCACAAGCAGACCACCTGAAATGCAGTCGGAGTGCAGAGGTAATGCCGACAGGGGCTCCTTTTACCGCTAACCTACGGAGGGAGTTTGGAGACAACTTACAAAAGGAGTTGACCTCTACGTTTTTTAACTCTAGACCTCTCGGCCGGTATGAGTCACAATGGCTGATTGAGGTTGTGAAGAATGGAGTGTCCGATGCAGTGGCGTAAAAACTAGTGCCCTGAAGAAATTGCCACGAGTTCATATGGCAATGAAACATGTCGGCAAGTTGAGTTTGGCTTGATAGGTAACAGCCGCGCTCCTTTTTAAAAAAAATATACAATCAGCACGAAAAGAACAGAATAAAATTGGCATATTCGTGTTGTTTGTAATTTTTATGTTGTGTTATATCACTGTGTATTGTCTGTGTAACACACTGTGTTTCCACTGCACTGTTTCACAAACACCTGTATGTTTTGTTAGGACACTTTTCATTTTTAAGGCTTGATGGCACTGATGATGAGAACAGGGCAACCCTGGTGAGTACCTGCCAGGTTCCCCGATGGTGGTGCGCCCGTGAGGTGCCATCTCGCTTTCACATACATTTTTTCACATAGACACAAATAAGGTGTGTGTTTTTTGTTTTTTGTTTCACAACTGTTGAATTACGGGACTGTGGTTGATTTTAATAGTTGGCACGGTTCTGATATACCCCCTACCCCATAGACTCTTAAAAGGGGAGCTAGTTGTAATTTTGGTGCAACGTGTGGTACAGGACCTCAAAATAGTGCCTTTTGGGGACTAGGTCTTTGGTGTATAAATAACTCTATGAGTGGAGGGCGACCTATGTCCGTATTTTTCCCTCTGTGCTCCTTATTGTTTTTGGGAGTGCAGAGGAGGCCAAGAGGAGCCGGCATGATGTGACTACCAAAACCAGGCACCAACTCGCTGCCAACAGGAAGGCAGCAATGGCGTCAGGAGTTGGCAGTCCAGGGCCAACCGGAGGAGCTGGAGGATACCCAGGCCACAGTCATCAGTGTGTAGACGGTGCAAGGAGTAGGGAGTACGCACAAAGCTCGCGAGGACCTGACACAACAGTAACAGGGAGTGCAACAATGGCATACATGCACAACAAGCTGTAGCACACTGCACCCCGACAATTACCCAGGATCATGTCCCAGATCCTCTTGGCACACTGCAGCACACACACATAGCACGAACAGCACACCCACATTGAAGACAACGTGAAAAAATGTGCACAGCCAACACTGCAGAACAGAGGACACAACTGGCTCCGCACATGCACAGAAACATGCAAACTACATCTGACAGAGCCGGAAACTGTGAAATGGAAAAGTACCCCAACGACCTCACATCCATCATGTAGTCCAAATGTACACTGTCCCGCAGAGGAATCCAGCACCCCCAAAACAGTCACAATGTACATTGCTATACAGTCTGCATGCAAACCAGCACACTGCACAAACATACATGACAACACAAAGTAAACATGCACTGGAGGACTCACCGCGGTCACTGCGGGCGGACGTTGACACTACAGATCGTGCCTAATAAATCACGATTTGGGCATTTTCTACCATACATACTTTGCATGAGTGTCTTTATGCTGTGGGATTGTATATCTGATATGGATGACAGTTAGATCTATTCATCATATATAGATCCATCTGCTTGGACCCACATATATCGGTAACACAGAACATCACGGTTACTTCTATTGGATTATCATTGGATCCCTTGTCCTCAACCTGGCGAGACGACCCTCTCTATCATTAGCGTTGCTACTTCATTAGATCTTCATTTATTATGCCATCTTTTTGAAGACTCTTCTCATCAGCATAAGCCCTGAAGAAGTCCCTTTTAGGGACGAAACACGTTGGCTGTATGGTGGTTCATTTTTCTATTTGAAATAAAGAAATCAAACTGAGGAACTTCGATCTCTGTGACTCATTGGAACAGTATATCAAATACTGACTTGTCTTATGTCAAATACTGTGGTGCACCTGTGCTGTTATACTTAACTGATTTCGTTCCCTAGGGAACCAGCATTGTTACAGTGGGTTCTATTCAGTGTGCACACAAACCCTATGAAACCAGTGGGGGTAATAATTATCATCTGGGGCAACTTTATGTTAGGTGATGATCCTAAGAAGGTTCCACTGTAAGGTCTCTTACTTGCGTCAACATGCACCTCCCCTTCACATCGCAGGGGGCACACAACACCTGCAGCAGAGCACAGAATACAAGACATCAGTGATGCCGGAGGGGACCACCACACCGTTGACACCGATGCCATAGAACAGCCCATGGATATCTCACACAAGCCCCCACCAGGTCCCATCCAGCCAAGCCACTCAGGGGGGAACACCAAGCCTGCAACTGACCACAGAGCAGGAGGCACCCACTAGCACAGCTGGCTCACGACACTTCACCCACCCACATATGGCACCCCAATGTCATGTGTCAGCACGTCAAAAGGAGGTGGCCCAACAGGTGTGGGCCGAACCCATGGAATGCGAACCAGGACAGATATGTAGGTGTCTATCACCCTCCAGGGCTCACCCACACCCCACTAAGGAGACCCACACCGCAATAGAGGCACATGTAGATGCACATTCATAGTACAGAACCACGCCCAGGTGCGCTCAAATAGCAGTCACACACCCATGTTGGCTCTGCATATGATGGCCCTGGCAACTCCCCTTACAAATTGAGCGGGTGACGACAAAGCTAGATAACCAAGTTCCAACCCGCTGTCTGCAGTGACATGTCTGCATCCGATTTACACTGCACAATGTAATGTCGTAGGGCGCACATGCATACAAGACCACAGGGACACACGCAGATATTATGTTGAACTGGCTACAGGCACATGCACCCAGCCCCTTTATTGGCAGTGCCACATGTACAGTGATACCTGTGCTGGATGTGTGTGGGTTGAGTGTAAGCCAGTACAAACGGATTGCCTGGTATTGGCAACCACCTGAATATCGGACATTAGTGCAACGGAAACAGAAAACACATGCATAACAGATACAACTGCTGAGCAACATGGGGTGAGCCGGGGAAAGTCCAGAGGATAGCCAACATGCAAACAGAAGTGTCAGTGAGTTGCACTGCACTTAAGTTGGGACACTAGAGATGAGCGTGCTCATGTGAAGAAAAATCTTGGATCGTGTCCCTTCGATATATTCCCGATGCAGATGCAGTGGGTGGTGTGAGACCTGCATCATCTTCCCCATCAACGTCTCAGAGCCACCACACTGCGTGAGGTCACATGGCTGCACAACCGCTCCACAGCACAAAACACAATCAGCAATGGACAATGGCCCGTGGTGCACTGAGTCACTGGCACCTGGAGTGCTGAGCAGGGTATCAGGCCAATGATGGCACCCAAGACAGGTCTGAGCAACTCCGTAAGTTTGTCAGGACCACGGTTTCAACTCTGGTGCTTGGAGGTGGTCCTTGCGGTGGTGGCGTGTGCCTCCTGCGGTGATGCGACATCCTGGCCGGCTTGGACTCGCTTTGATGTGTGAAGCATTTTCGCCCAGAGACTGCTCACAGCGCAAGGCCACAGAAAAATGGCATTGATCACCCCAAGGCCTAAGCTTCATGGGCCATCCAATGTCCACAGAGAAGGGGCCAGCACAGAGTTAGTGGCCCCAGATGCACAGCTGCCGGTACAGGCAGCCAGCCACAGGACGGTGACTTGCGGTGCAGTCAGATGGGCCATGCGACCTGAGCGGGTCACCATCAATGTCCGAGGTGTATGTTGCGCAGATTTGCGGGGGAAAGTGGAAGGTGTCCTCCAGGGCAAGACACCGAAATGTTTGATTTTATCAGGAAGCAGCAGATGGAGGGTTGGAATGCGACAGCCTTGTTGCCACCACCAATTCAGTATCAGCTACATGAGGAAGAAAACTGCCCCCTAGTCCATAGGCTCAGATGCAACCAGAAAGTGTCCATGAATGTCAGGGGACAAACTTAGTGGCACTGGGGCCGGAAGGGTATGCAGTCTGCGATGATGCTGGTACACTTATATGAACTCAGCCATTGCTAAATCATGACTCTGTGGCCTACTGGACCACAGCGTAGGTCAGGGGCAGGGGGCAGCAGTGGCCCACAGCCATGTGTCGTTGGCTCGCGATTCACAGAGCTAGTGACACCTGGCAAGTTGTTGGTAGTGTACGAACACCTCCATAACGATGATCCTTTCCTCTCTGACAAGATGCAATGCGTCATCCACTTACGCCTCTCCTTGCGTGCAATGATGTGTAATCTGCCTTTGCATACTCGATGTCCTGTTCCAATTCTGTGACCTAGCCAAGTGCAGACTAGGCCTTGAGCAGTGTAGGCCGGAGGGAGCGGTCAGCCCGGGCCATTCACTGAGTGTCGCTGGCATAGGTTGGTGGCCGCACCCACCTGCATAATTCAGGTTCAGTGGCACCACCACATTTTTGCTCACCTCCATGACTGTGACCCTGCTTTCATCCAGACTGAGCCGCATCTTTCTCTTACTCCTCTCCGTGCGACCACTGGTGTGATTCGTGACTAGCTGCTGGATGTAAAACCTACTGGTCCGCAGGGTAGTCCTGGTCCCTCATCCACGTGTCGCCGGCTGTCGTTGAACTGGGTTTGTAACACCACATTTTGCATGCTGGCATTGAACAGGGGTGGTGGCACCATGTGTCGCCTGCTGGTGTTGAACAGGGTTTGTGGCACCACGTGTCGCTGGCTGGAGTTGAACAGGATTTGTGGCACCATGAATCGCCGGCTGGCGTTAAACAGGGTGTGTGGCACCATGTGTCGCAAGTAGCCCATATGGAACTATGCCTCACTGATCGGGGGTCGGATGCTTTGGTCGCTGCCCTGATTTGGGGTCACTGCCATTCAGGAGCCAGGACACAGTTCCACATTTGGAGCTGGTCCACAGAGGACACCGGTGGAATATATAAATGAGGAAGGAGAAATGTAGGCCAGCGTGGGGGGGCCAGCGATGGTCTGAGAGGCTGGCAGGGTTGCGGGCCTCGGGCTTGGAGCTTACACAGGCACGTGGTGGGCCCTCCTTGACACACGCCGGTGTCGGATGGTGATCAGTGTGGCCTGGCTGCGCAGGGTCGGGTTTGATGGGTTCGTGGTCCAGCGTGCCGGGGTACGGCAGGCGCACATGATCATAGGCAACTCCGCTAACGAGGAAGGCCTCGGTCTCATGGCGGGTGGGAGGCGCTACCCTGGCAGAGACGTTTGGGCTTTCCAGAAGGGGACCATGCCCAGGGCTATGTGCTTTTTATTCACAACCCTACGCTGGTCTGGCGTACGCCGGGCCATCCTAAACTGCTCATGCTTACGGGGGGCGTAACAGGCAAAATTTCCATGAGAACACCCACTGGCAGGGATGACATTGTAGTGTAGTTCCTATATTTCGAATAGGCTCTGCGCAATGAATAATATAAACAGCAGTGTAGACGTAGGACTGAGGTCATCTAGGTCTCTACTGACTATATTAGACTTAAGGTTTGCCAGCTAGCTCAGAGGTCACTAGAAACTTTCTCGAATAAACGAGGAGGAGTTTAACCTCCCTGGATAGACAAGAAGGGATTAGCTTCTGACAACCATAAAACATGACAACTTTGCTCCCTCAGAATAAGAGTGTATCTCTAGAGTCGTGTGAAAACAATAGACAGCTATTTCACTCAGTCAAGTGTGCATACTTAGTTTCACCAGAGTGCAGAGAAAAGAGAGACGGGCGTTTTCAATAAAAGGTGTTATTTATTGAGCAGTCTTCTTTCTCATGCAAGAGAAATGAATTGCCATAATTGCAATACTCATAGTAAAGTAAAGTGCGTACAGGAGTATTATGAAATAATACTGTAAAAGCATTGATATGGTTTCTTAGCCATATGATACTTTAAAATAGATAATAGATATACATACATATATACATTGACTAACGTACTCAACTGGTGCTTCTAAATACGCCTACCCCGGTGTACCTGACCTAAGCCTAATACGTGGGAAGGAGTAAGTAAGTAGCAGTTTAAGTTAAGTTGGTTTTGCCAAGAATCTGACTCAAGAATTCTCTTTAAGGGTTTAGTCAGCTCCGTACCTGGGTAATAGAAAGCAGGAGGTCTGGTATCTCTCTCTCAGGACTCGATATCCCAGTAACCCGCGAGGGTATCTGGAAACACCGGAGCAGGATTTCTCGGCAGGAGAAAAGACAGCGTCTCTCTCAGTGCGTCAAAGGGGAGGGGCGGCGTCCGTGGGCTCTCGCATCAGCTGGGCTCTCGGGCAAGTAGATAGCCGCTCTGCTCCAAACCACCGTGTGTTTGCTTAAGGCAACGTTGGTATATTTATACCTGAAAGGTGCCGGGTTTGACGTAAGGTTGGACATAAGACCATAATAAAGATGTCACTAAGAACTGGCCGTTCTTACAGTGCTCACAGGAGTTCTAGGACGAAATCAAAACAAAAGCAATGGGGATTCCCCAGGTTGCTGGAGGTTTGGTTTGTTTGGAGAATTTGTTGTGCTTTCTAGGAGTCTGGGGAAGTAGCCTTGCTTAATGTGGACTGCATGGGCTACGACCAAATATGGATATGATTCTTATGCCTTTATAAGGATATTATGTATTATAACCGTACAAGGGCATAAAATAGAAATATCGAATTAGGTTCCTAGATAGAAACACAATACCCACTTCACGATCTAATGTCCATCATTACTAAAACTAAGCAATAGTAAACATATAAAAGGGCATGTGTTTTCCAACCCACCCCAAAATACATACTTTGCATTTGAAATGGTATATGGTAAATACACGAAAATGATTATTGGTACTGTATGTTTTTCAAGCAGTGTTATCATTCAGTAAAAGAGATGCATATATATTAGCTGAATGAATTGCGAAAATGACACATGAAATGGCTCTGAATACAGAAAAGAAGGTCGAGACCATTCCATCACATATTTATACATATTCTGTACTGTGCTAGAGGCTGAGGTAATATATTGACTCTAGAGTTCCTAAAATAGAAGCTCTGTTCTCTAAGAATAGCTCTACTTTAAGCAGAGTACATGTGCCAGAAAAAGGTAAATATTTTGAAATTGGAAAAAAAAAATAATTTTCAGGGGAAAAACAGTTCCAAATATTTTCAGTAGCTTTTGTTTATCAAAGCTGAAGGCCGAATTCAGAGTTCAGGGAACACTGTGTGCTCGTTGCTTAAAAAAGTTATTCTTTCTGTTCAGGGGAGAACATCATTTCAGACAGACTCTCAAAAAATTGGTCTACGGCTTCAGGTGAAAGTTCGACCAAGTTTGAAAATGCCGCAACAGTACAGTCGTGAGAATGATTGCTATCATCGATGTCAGGATCAGCAATGCTCACAGAAGGTCGTACCTCGGTGATGCTGCTCTCATCTCGTACTTCACTGCCACATAATCGTAGTGATGAAGTCTCAACGAATGCCGTCATCAGAATCGGTAGCCGCTGGGGACAACACGATGCATGAGCCGTTACAGGACTTAGCAAAGTATCTGTATCCAATGGTACTGCTGATGGTAGTGTAAGACAGACGTCCAACACCCATTCTTCTCCGCATAGCATACATCGAAGCACAGGTAAGATGCAATTCTGCCAGATGGGTCTGAATGAAAGAAACCAGGTCATATTCCGATCTCTTAGCCGGGCTAATCCAAGGACTTTAGTTATGCGGTCCCAATAGCGTATAGCTAGGATCGTTTCTTCCATCGTTGCTGGAGTATTGTCAGTGACTTGGCTTGCCATATCGGAGCAAAAGAATCAAAAATAAAATTCCTGCTACGAGTCCCAAAAGAAGTGGTAGGCCACCAAAGACAGAATGGACAAAATTAGGAAAAATGCCCAGAACTGTTTTGAAGGTTATTAACAGTCCCGAACAAATTGTCTTAAATACATGTGGGATCCCACTGGTATCCGACATATTTAGGATTTGGCTTAGCATTTCTGCGAAATGCACGGGGCAATTTGTTGATAAAAGGGTATATATCTCTGCCGTTGCCCTTGCAACTTGCAGACCATATGTTTCTTTTGATGACGTTAAGGGCACAGTTGTCTGTAAAAGAACAGACTTTATTCTGCTTAAAGTATCAATTCGAATAGAAGAGATATTCAAAGAAGGCCAATTGTTGCCTCCGTATCTGGAGTGCTGTTTGGATACAATACTTGCATACAGCAAGTGACCATGGAACTCACGCTGACGAGATAGGCTTTTCCTGGCACCATGCCACAACAGCTGTGGTCCACTATTAGAATATAGCTCCCGTTAGAAAGCCGTCTAAAGAATGGCTCTATCTGTGTTGCAGGTGTGCCATGCTGGTGACATGAAAGGTTATTTGAAGTCCCTTCACAGGCCCCATGCAAGTTAATACCTTGACACAGAAGTATACCGCTTAGTGATCTTTTACAATTCTTACACTAAGAAATACATTCTGTTTCTTTTCACTGTAACATGTGTGTGTGTATAAGGTAGGTTCCATGTTGACTTGATGTACCCTTTACCCAACCTTTCATACTGGCCCGCTGGTATATACTCTTGGCAGTATTTAAATTGGAAAGATGTTATCGGAATTGTAATTATTCCGTGTATTATCCATTCAATGACAGATCTTTCTGACATTGTCAACGGTAATCTCTCAAGTTTTTCAATGTTCAGAATCGTATAGTCTGCTCCTTTTTGTGCCAAGCTGATTTGTTTATCAGTAAGGTTAAAGATAGAGAATAATGACGTTGTGTTGATTAAACGCCATGGTACGTGTCCTGAACGCAGATTTTGCAACGTCCAGCCAAGCTGTACAATAGAACGTAATTGGGACTGACCGTGTTGTACCATTAGAAAGTCCTGCTCTATTATATCAATAGCAGATGATACAATACTGTCCAGTGAATATATTCTGGAGGACACAGTCATTAACCCATTGTCCACAACAAAAAGTGATTTTTCCAAATTAATACGATCAATTTCTCGTATTTTTTCTGCTGTTTCAATTTGCATTACTTTCCAAGCTTCGTTGTACGCAGCGTATACACCGGCCGCTATGAAACGTTTTTGACGCTGTTTGCGTGGTCCCATTATGAAATCACGCAAGTCAGCACCGTCTTTAAGTAAAGTCAAGTGTTGCTTAATTTCAGCCAGTGTGGATTTCTGTAGCCACTCAAGGCATAGTTTCCCTACACTGTATGTTGTAACTATCCCTGGATGTTGTCTCTGGGCGTATCTAGGGTCTGGCCTGGTCATTTTTAACCCTTGTGTTTTGTTCAGGAATCTATCTTGACAGTTATTTGTGTCTGTGGGCCAGATCAACCATTTTTTCCAATCAGGATGTGTTCTGTTTTGGTTAAAAATATGGGATACGTCTATCTCAACATCTGTAGTGCTATTACTATCAGGTGTTGGCTTTGGAATAGATGGTTTGTTTAAATATTTTATCTTGGCTAGGCCAAGACAAGTAGTCTGTTGAATGGTATCATTCAAAAATATTAATTGTTCTGGGATCATGCAGGCTCTAAACAATGCTTCTAAACCTTGGACCTGCCAATCTTTGGTACCCCAGATGGTTTTTGTTTCAATGTTGTTTTTCCAGAAATCAAAACCAAACGTATTAATTTTTTCATAAAATGTTTCCGAATAGATCAATTTAGTATTTGTCAGCATTGTTTTTACCCCTGTCTTATTTAACAGTTTGAAATAAAACATTTCTGCGTCACTTGTGTTAAACCCTGAGAAGTATGGGAATTTCTCGTAAAATGTTTTCGAACTGCTTTTAGGTGGAGTTGCACAATGTTCCCATTGATTATAATTAAAAACATTTCTAGGTTGAGCAGATTTATGCAAATAGTGATGTGCAAAGTGATTATAACAATACATTTCTTCATAATTTGATGAACCCTGTAAGTAATCATGTTCTGTAAATTTTGCTGACATTACTAAATCTGACATCATTTCATTAATACTTTCAAATTCCCAATCATCAGAGAATGTACTCGGTTTTACAAAGTCACTTAATGAAACCTTGAACTGATGTGGATATTTCAAGAGCTCAACCGGGCCATAGATTTCATAATCCGTTTTGTCCCATGCTACCCCACCGGGTATTGGATTGACTGTGACATTCACTGATGATAGTTCTCTTTTCTCGATGTGAGATGACTTGTGTGGCTTAAGGACCAAGTTGATGTTCTGACTTGCTGTGTCCATTGTACTGTATTTTCCCTCAATGAATTTTCCCAAACAAAGAACCATGATGAGCCAAAGCAGGAGGAAAAGTACACCTGACACAATCCAAATTCAATCCATGGAGAAATCAGATAGGTTTCTTTGAGTTGATGAAAGAGTTCAGTCACTTTGTCTTTGAAAGTTTTTTTGTTGGTGTTTCTTCAGGTTCGCTTGTATCTTCAGAAAAGTCATCAAAATTGATGAAGTAGCCAGATGCAGTTCTGTCAATTGTTGGAATTGCTTCCGGATTTTCATTTGCTTTTGGATTTTTCTTTGTTTCATTAGCATAGTCTGAGGCTACATCGTTGTAGACTGGTATTTCTTGACGAACTGTTGCAATTTGGGTTTCAAGAGGCATAAGTTCCATGGCTTTGTTGCATAGTCCTTTTTTATTCACTGCAGGTTTATCGAATGTGATTAGTCTCTCAGTTTGAACCTCTTGTATTGTAGCAAATTTTGGTACTCTTCTATTTCTTGGGAGTCCACTGGGCCACATGATTGTGGTTTTACCAGGTCGATGGAAACAATTCGGTTCTCCTTTTTACCAGCAAGGGGCGGTAGTACAACTGATCTTGTCCTGCTGACAGCTAAGACAGGTACTGCTTTTCTGTAAGAAGGCCCAAATTCCTTCTTCACCGCGATCTTCTCTCTGACCAGATCCCCAATCTTTGGAATCCAGACAGGCCTTGCTGGGACAGGTGGTTTATCTTCAGTGGCTGTTGGCTGCTGTTTTAACTTTACGTTGCTCAGGCCTTTTCTTGTTTCATTTAAGTCCTGTAAAATAGCCAAACGATCTTTGATATCAAAGCATTTTTCTTCTACCACTGAAGTCTGACTATCAAGGTCCTGAATATGCATTCTAGTCCCGAACAATAGTTCGTACGGACTGAAACCTTTTAGAGAATTTCTTGGCAGATTATTAAGACTACGTTGGACACTTGTTAAATGTTGAACCCACCCATCACCCAAACCTAATACCCTCGCCGTTATAGATTGCTTTATGTCCCGTTTTTTTCTTTCCACTACCGCATTTCCCTCAGGATGGAAGGGACAAGAGTACCGCAATTCAATGCCCATGCTGGTCATGGCCTCCTTGTAAGCTCGAGAGCTAAACGCAGGACCCTGGTCAGAATGTAGCATGGCAATTGCGTATGTGCCGATATGGACTCGCAAATTTTTTATAACAGTTCTGGCGTCAGCCGAGTGCTGGTGTCTACATTTTAAGTGAATCTAGTCTTAAACATAAATGGGACGTATTTTTGCGTATAGATAGCCTTATGCTTTCTAAAAGAAGGGTCCTGGCATTACTCCGGTCCGTTCGTGACTGCGATCTCTGTTGTAGTTTGGACAGTCCATTGCAAATTTATAGCTATGCAGGCTCATCCCCGGCCACCAGTATTCTGATTGTAATTTTTTCAGAGATTTCAAGATCTCTTGGTGCCTTAGACCCAATCCCTTATGTGCTTCTTGAATCAAGAAGACTCTCCGTTTCGTGTTTGGAATTACTCTATCCCCCACTCCAGGGATTTGAGCAAAAGGAATGGAGTTTGCATCAATTATGTATGTATAATTGAGTGGATAGTTCACGGGTAGTGCTGCACAGTCGCCTTTTGAAGACGTTTTTACCGTCAGCATGGTTTCCCCGTCTATGTATTTTTCTGAACGCTATTTTGTGGCTACGGAAGCCGGATTAGTTGCTTCCGCCGTGGCTGTGTCAGCCAATGAATTCCCTGCAACGTGAACGCCATCATGTTGATGACTCAGTGTATGTATCAAGTGAGTCTTTTGTAGTTCTTTCTGCAAAAGAACTACCTGTTCCCAAAGCTTTTTATGCTTTATTGTGGCACCTGTGTCATCTTTGTAATCGTTTTGAACCCAGTTCTGCAAGTCATTATTGCAAGATTTCACGCAGTAATGCGAATCGCACACTATTAGTGCGGGGAATTCACGATCGGCAATATCGAGCGCCATCTTTAAAGCTAGTAGTTCAGTTTGTTGAGCCGAACTATCTTTTACAGATTGAGTCATAGTTACCAGTGGTCTCAATTTTCCTTCGTGCCACCGGCATTTAACAACCGCGCACGCAGCATTGTAAGCTTGCTTACCCCCAACTGCGGGTTGTGCTGATCCGTCTGTATATATTATACAGGCGTAATGTTGTAGAGGCAGAATCTCGATTGGCAGAGGATATTCTAATTCATATTTTAGATTTTTAAATTTTTTCATTTCCGGGTCAAAATAGTATTTCACGTCTTCCGCAGCAAGAGAATTTTCCCATTGTATCCATTTTGGATCTAATGCCACGGTTGTCAAATTGCGTGGGCTTGTTAATGTCTCAAGGGCTGATTCTGCTGTTAAAACAGTTATTCTTCTGCCTTGGGCTTGGGCTCTTTCTTTTGCTACAGCAGTTTGAACCGCATTTACAATATTTTCAGTAAGACTGAGTGTCTTTTCAGCTTTTGTGTACAAGTGTGATTTGTAAGCTATTGGTACCGTTCCTCCCTCATTAGAGGTCAGGTACGTGAGTCCGCATCTTCCTGGGATTATTCGGATTACAAGGTTGCATATGTTTTCGCGTGTTTGTAATTTAGTTTTAGCTAACATGTCTGTTTGCAATGATCTTAAAATTTCTGTGTGTTTCTGAGTCCAATTGATTGGCTTGTGTAAATTGAAGCAAAGACTGTGCCCCAAGTGTCACAGTCCTCCATATGTGGTGCGATCCCCATTGGAAGACAGATAGTCAGAATTCTGTGTTTCTCAGTAGGTGTAGTATCAGGAAATACTGCCTCTATTTGAGTTATTTTTTGTGCTAACCAGAATGGAATTTGTTCCCGTTTTGTGGATACTTTACCAAGACATGATTGTATGTTCTGTGGTGTAATTTTGTTTGTGTTCCCCTGATGGGGGGCCAGCTGTGGAATGTTAATAGCTGGTTGGACTGGTGATGTCCGCATTACATATTGGACTAATTGTCTATGTATTTTAATTAGTATTTTTAGCTGAGCTAAAAGTTCCCGGTCTGACATTTTTTCAATGTCTGGATGTGGTGTGTAGCTGGCTAGAACCTGCCACGTAGCTCCTGGTCTACCTAGTGGACCGAGCCTGGTGATGTGATTATTATGTTTTAGGGCGCCTTTAAACCAGAGCAGGTGCTCTTGGTAATTTAAAGGGATTTCAACCTCCTCGAAAGGAGTGTATATATCCGGAGGTTCCTCTATTTTGTAATAGTGGAATTCGTGTGTTACAGCGTTTGCTGCTGGAAAGTTTATCCATGAATAGAATACCTCTGTCTGCCGATATTCATGGGCCTCTACCACGAATATGACTGTACCACCTCGTGATGTCAGTCCATTTTCTATAAGTTTAATAGTTATAGTTTTTCTTATGTTGACCGGAATGAGTATAATATTCGGGTCATTGTCTTGGAGACTCGTGTCATCCCCTAGGAGTTGAGCTGCTATTCTAGCTGCCTCCCTTTCGTCTTCACTTTCCCCCATTTTACTGACAGAAAGCTTTTTGTTGCAGATCAAGTTTCAAGGAAACAAAGATTAGGTGCACAATATTTTGGAACACTGTAACCTTCAACGTTGACTAAACCAAAAACTATACATAGGAATTTCTTCCTACTAAGTTCCGGCGGATTTGAACCTTTTACCCACTCCAGACGTCTTTTGGAGTATTTACGGGAAAAAGGGTTCTGTGTGAAAAAGCACGACGGAGTTACTCTAGTGTCTTGCGTTAGATTATCGCCTTACCAAACGTTGGGCGCCATGTAGTGTAGTTCCTATATTCCCAATAGGCTCTGCGCATTGGAATAATATAAACAGCAGTGTAGACGTAGGACTGAGGTCATCTAGGTCTCTACTGACTATATTAGACTTAAGGTTTGCCAGCTAGCTCAGAGGTCACTAGAAACTTTCTCGAATAAACGAGGAGGAGTTTAACCTCCCTGGATAGACAAGAAGGGATTAGCTTCTGACAACCATAAAACATGACAACTTTGCTCCCTCAGAATAAGAGTGTATCTCTAGAGTCGTGTGAAAACAATAGACAGCTATTTCACTCAGTCAAGTGTGCATACTTAGTTTCACCAGAGTGCAGAGAAAAGAGAGACGGGCGTTTTCAATAAAAGGTGTTATTTATTGAGCAGTCTTCTTTCTCATGCAAGAGAAATGAATTGCCATAATTGCAATACTCATAGTAAAGTAAAGTGCGTACAGTAAAAGGAGTATTATGAAATAATACTGTAAAAGCATTGATATGGTTTCTTAGCCATATGATACTTTAAAATAGATAATAGATATACATACATATATACATTGACTAACGTACTCAACTGGTGCTTCTAAATACGCCTACCCCGGTGTACCTGACCCAAGCCTAATACGTGGGAAGGAGTAAGTAAGTAGCAGTTTAAGTTAAGTTGGTTTTGCCAAGAATCTGACTCAAGAATTCTCTTTAAGGGTTTAGTCAGCTCCGTACCTGGGTAATAGAAAGCAGGAGGTCTGGTATCTCTCTCTCATGACTCGATATCCCAGTAACCCGCGAGGGTATCTGGAAACACCGGAGCTGGATTTCTCGGCAGGAGAAAAGACAGCGTCTCTCTCAGTGCGTCAAAGGAGAGGGGCGGCGTCCGTGGGCTCTCGCATCAGCTGGGCTCTCGGGCAAGTAGATAACCGCTCTGCTTCAAACCACTGTGTGTTTGCTTAAGGCAACCTTGGTATATTTATACCTGAAAGGTGCCGGGTTTGACGTAAGGTTGGACATAAGACGTCAATAAAGATGTCACTAAGAACTGGCCGTTCTTACAGTGCTCACAGGAGTTCTAGGACAAAATCAAAACAAAAGCAATGGGGATTTCCCAGGTTGCTCGAGGTTTGGTTTGTTTAGAGAACTCGTTGTGCTTTCTAGGAGTCCGGGGAAGTAGCCTTGCTTAATGTGGACAGCATGGGCTACGACCAAATATGGATATGATTCTTATGCCTTTATAAGGATATTATTTATTATAACCGTACAAGGGCATAAAATAGAAATATCGAATTAGGTTCCTAGATAGAAACACAATAACATGGTTACGTCCACTGTCCACTATACTCCATACACCAGAGGTGTTCTGCATACTGCGGTCTGACCAGCACATTGCCGCCACTCTTGGCATTGTGTACTTTCTCGATCATGATTCTACTGCATCATTCACACATGCCTAGTAGCCACCTCCCTGTGGTGCTATGCCGTTAATTGGTTATGTTCACGGCTTGCCCAGGTTACCATTGTTAGTTGTTCTATCGTGTCTGGTGGGTGGGCATGTTGTTCTGGGTGTTAGTTGTGATTTTGTGACTTGTGCATTGCCAGAGTTGTGGATTGCATGGTTGTGGAGATGAGGTGAGTGGGGTGTTAATTTGGCACTTGCCAACGGGCTGTGCATTTCCCTTGGTGCCATCCTGGGGACGCTGTTTGCTGATGGACTGTCGGAGGGTGAAGGGATCATTCACACTGGCTGTGTATTTGGAGGCGACATTGGTGAAGGTCCAATGATGTTCTGATGTTGCCTGCACATTGATTTGTGACGTGTGCTTCATGTTGCGCTGATTGTGTGCTGTGTCACCAGGGGCACAGGTGGGACATTTGTGCAGTGGATTTCCCCCAACACATGCATGCATCCGGCTATGGCGTATGGTCCTTGCTTGGTCTCCAGCGGTTCCTGTGCATGATGTTGGAAGTATGGGGTGCCAGGGTGATGGTGATGTCCAGGACAAGTGGGGGGACTTGGATGTGCTGGCTGTGAGACTCCTCCGACTCTGTCCTGCGCCCCAGGTACAGCTCCCACTTGCAGCAAAGGGAATCCAGGCTGCATGGGTCCTAAGCGAGGCGGCGTACCAGTGTATTAGGTGTCTGCCGCGCCCCATGACATACAAATACTGTATAGTAAGGTACCTCTGCAACTCTGTAGTCATGTCCCCCCATATGGCCGTCTGTGCGGTTATCAGCGAGCGGTGCATAAGGAATTGCCCCAGTGGGAACCCCTCGTCTTCTACCAGAGGAATATATGGTGTGAGTGCTCCATCACTGTATAAATCCCAGAGAGTCTGAACACCTGTCTCCTGCCACCACTCAATTGACTGTACCGTGAGCCCCGCACGGCTGCTGGGAGATCCCTGCAATGGTATCGCAGGTGCATATAGAATAATGTCTCCGGTTATGTATAAGCTCCTGCGAAAGCATTTGTATGACACTGCAAGTAACAATGGCTCTGGTGTCCTCAACTTCGTGGCAGGGTGGAAGTGTTGGAAATGGCCCTTTTTGCAGGGTTATCCCCAAACTATTTTCTTCTTCCTCCTTTGTTTTTCCTGACCTGTGGTTGTTGGCTAGAGGACTCTGGGTACTTTACCACTGCTGATCAGTGCTAAAGTGCATATGCTCTCTGTGTAAATTGTTATGGTGATTGGTTATTCATGATTGGTATATTTGTTTTACCAGTAGGTCCCTAGTAAAGTGCAATAAGTGTGTCATGGCTGGTACCTCAGATGCTACTAGTGGGCCTGCAGCACTGGTTGTGCCACCCACATGAGTAGCCCCCAAGAAATGTCTCAGGACTGCCACCACAGTGCCTGCGCGCAGTTTGCTAACTGCCATGTCAACCTGGCCAGTGTACCCACTTGCCAGGTCTTCCCTACCCTTTTCTTACACCTAGAACACCCCTAAGGTAGGCCCAAGGTAACCCCCTGGGCAAGGTGCTCTGTATATAAAAGGTAGGACATGTACTAGTGTGTGTAACATGTCCTGATAGTGAAATACTGCCAATTTCGTTTTTCACTTTTGGGAAATGCTGTGTAAAATGTTTACCTTCATATCTTCCCTTAGGAGTGAGATAGAAACTAGGAGTCTGTTATCCCTGAACTCAGAATTAAGTATGGGCGAATTTTGCGGATTTGCGGTCCACAAATTCGCGCGCAATTGCAAAAAAATCCACGAGTTCGTGAAAAAATTTGTAAAGTGCCAGATGAGTTGTCTCCAGTGACCATGTGTGTGTTACTATGCCATCACGCCGAAGGGCGCAGGGGTCCCTGGAGTGAGCTGTCCATCATGGTGGGTAAATGGCGGGAAGATGGTGCACACAGCTAGCGTGTGGGCGGGTCCAAAAGGGCGGGCTTCTATGCGAGTTCACATGGCTCTTGTGTGTATAAAAGGTCAGAGGCCGATCGGAGCAGCAGATGAGGAGAAAGAAGCTCCTGGTCACAGGAACTGCACGGGGATTGCGCTCGTGAAAGTCAAGGATGCAAAGGCTTCTATCCAGCATCACAGATCATTTTCAACGGTATGTAACGTTTACAACGAATTTTTTACAACGCACTACCATTACAACGCAGGCATTACCACGCATACCATTACAACGCATTGCGCTGGGGGGCGCTCTAGGATAGGGAATAGGTTTAATTTTCTATCCAACACCTTCCCTAGTGTCCACGGGGACTGGAGTCCACGGGGACTGGAGTTGGAATAGAAAATTATACTTACCACTCTCCAGCACCTCAAAGCGCTATGCGTTGTAACGGTATTCGTTGTAAATACCACGTTGTAAAGGTATGCGTGGTAAAAGTATGCGTTGTAACATCATACATCCATTTTCGACGGTAGATATGGGGAGAAAGCACACCTGCGCTGCCTCGACAAAGCTCACAATTGTTTTTGGGCTGATGAATGCGTTACTGAATTTGAGCTTCAACTCGGACAACTGCTTTATTTATATCTGTAAGTGCTTCTGTTGAGGTTTAATTTTTTGTGACGGGAGCATCGTGCCAGAATGAACCCTGCCCTTCATATTTATCCAAGAAGACACCACCGGTTTGTGCGATACCTCTACTCAACTGCCCAAAATCCGCCCGCGAGCGGATTTGCGAATTTCTCGGAAATTGCTGAAAATCCGCAAAATCCGCAAGCGGAACGGATTTGGCGCCCACCCTTACTCAGAATTTAATAACACATCTTTTAGTAGAGATGGTTTTTAACCCGTTTTGTGCTCCCGTCGGCTACCTGGCTGGTGCTGCGAACGACCGTTGGCCGTTGCAGCCCCGCCCGTTTCTTCGAACGTTCCCCTCTGGCGCTGACCGTTCGAAGCAGCTAACGTGTTAAATTCTGTGTTTGAAAATAGCACTTTTAGTAGCTATTTTCTTGTTCAACCTTTCTGTGGGCCTCTGCCTGCTTGTGGATTGACTGTCTGGTTTGAGAGTGACGGGGCTGGGGTGGGTCCAGGAGTCTGGGTGAGTCAGCACTAAGTTGGAAAGGCCGATCTGCATTTGGAGTGGTGGGAGGAGTAGCACCTGGGCCTGAATAGGGCTGTGCTTTCCTTCCTTAATGCTGGCTCCACCTCCTGTGGTGCCTCTGATGACCCTGGCCCACACTAACAAAGAAAGAAGTTGTACACTGACAGAGTGCACCCAGAACTGGTTTGGACTGGGTCCAGGACCCCTCACACATAGAGAACAAACTAATTTGGTGCATAAATATGAGAGCTGAAACCCCTGAACTTTAGAGTACTTCGTGATCAAGAGGAACCTATTGCCAAAAAGGACAGGTGAAGAGACTGAGGGGAAGAACTGCCCTTGCTGTGTGTTTGGGGCTGGCCTGCAGTTTGCTGTTTCTGCTGAGGAGAGGATCAAGGGACATTGCTGTGTATTGTGTCCCCTGCTTGAAGAAGGACTTTGCTGTGTGCTGTGTCCGTCTGAAGAAAAGTCTCCAAGGGCCTGAGAAGAGCGGGCCTTCTGTTTCTGAAGTCCCAGGCACAAAAGGACTTCACTTCCAGCTTCCCTGACTTCCTTACTGGAAGTTCTGACCTGCCCTGAGGTGCCTGTAACTGTGTGTGAGGCCCTTGCTGCTGGGAGCTGGAAGCACGATGCAACGAGGGAGAAGTGTGACGCCGCCGCAGCAGCGCAGTCGCTTCCCCCAGGAAGCGTGTTGCCACGGCTGCTGTTCACCATCACATCACCGGAGAAGCGTGTCGCCTGGCTGTCGCATCGCTAAGGAAGTGGGTCCCCGCTGCCGCTGATCGCCATCGCATCACTTGAGAAGTGTGTCGCAGGGCCTGTCAGGGATCAAGAAACCACAGATTTCGCTGCACGGCCATCGGGCATGCACGCATCGCATCCACGTTTCGCATCACATCAGAGACGCCATTTCATCGCACCGGATTGTCGCAACGCATCGAGGTGCCATCTTGTCGCATCACAACGGGAGCGCAGGAAGAATTGATGCATCTCCTTCTCTGCGACCCTTTTGTTTGTTCTGCTTTACGGATCTAAGGTAATTTGAGAAAAAAGTGTTGCATTTACCATCTGCAAGTTTATTTTTGCAACAAGCCTTTTTAAAGACATCCTACTGAGTATCTGTATGTTGGATTTTTGTCGTTTTGGTCTTGCTTAGTTTAGATACAGATATTTTAATTTTATTAGCTGGTGTGGTGTCCATTTGTGGTGTTTTCACTGTGTTACTGTGAGTGTTGGTACAAATACTTTACACATTGCCTTTGGGATAAGCCTGTCTGCTTGTGCCAAGCTACCAAGGGGGTGAGCAGGGGTTATCTAAAGTGTGTGTCCCCCTTACCCTGACTAGAAGCAAGGGTCCCTATATGGACAAAGGTACCTACCTCTGCCAACTAGAGACCCCCAGTTCTAACAGGAAGAGTCTAACAATTTGTTCCAGTGAGTAGGGTGGCTGCGCAGTGGCCGTGACTGTGTGGTTCCTATCCGCTAGCCATCGAGCTATCCACTGCAGTTGAGTAGCTAAATCAAAGTGCTCAAAGGAGTGCACCATTAGGCCCCCTTGGTCTGTTGGTAAGTACAGCTTTGTTAGCATCATTCTGCCCCAGGCATTTCCCATATGAAGTCTCTAACCTGTTTCTCTAGTGTGGCAAAGAAGGTAGCAGGGATGTATATGGGTCGATTTGCAAAGTAATATAAGAGCCTAGGGATCATTACCATCTTCACTAGTGCCACTTTACCTGTTACTGCAAGGGGAAGTGTGCTCCCAAAATTGCATTTGATAGCTGGCTTGACTCTTGATGTCGAGTCTGTCCCCTTCTGGAACATTTTCCAAAAGTTGCTCCATACTTAAGGAACTTCTTCCTGAAGTTCCTCTTGAGGGTTTAAAGTGCCCAAAACACAGCTCCAGGGGTCTGGAAGCTTGGAAGTTCGGGACTGCAATTTCCACAATACACCTGTCCAAATCCTTAAAAGTCTACTGGATGCTCTCCAGGCTGGGGACTTCTTGAGGGAGATGATGCAGGGCAGCTCTGTTAACATGTTGCTTTCAGGGAGTCCACTCCTTGATCACTTTTGAAGAAAAAAGTCTCAGGGCTGTATTTGCAAGTGTGTAGCAGGAGCAGTCCTTCAGTTTGCAATCCTTAGGAGTGCAGATCAGGGTTCCCCCAGGGCACTACTTCTTCTCCTTGTAGTTTCAGGCAGTATTTGAATTTGAATTTAAAAACATTTATACAGCGCTCGCATACCCAGCGGTTTCATGGCGCTAGTGGTGATCAGTGGACAAACAGCAACTGGGGAGTTAGGTCAGGTAAGCTTGCGTAAACAGAAAAGTTTTAAGATCTTTTCGGAACAAAGGATAGGAGGGTGAGGTGCGTAAAGTAACAGGGAGAGAATTCCAAAAGGTTGGAGCCAGGACAGCGAATCTCGCTCCGCCAGCCCTCTGCTTTTTAAAGCGGGGGATGGTGAGAAGGGCCAAGTGGGCTGAGTGAAGTTCTCTGCCTGGACAATATGGCTTGATGAGGGAGCAGATAAACTCGGGAGCAGTGCCCGATCTAGCCTGGTACACAAGGCAGCCGAGTTTAAACAGGGCACGCTCTCTAACAGGGAGCCAGTGCAGTGTTTTGAGTAGTGGAGTGACTCGATGATATCTGGGTAGGCCATGGATCAGGCGAGCCGCCTGATTCTGCACCAGTTGTAGACGGTGAGTCAGGTATGCAGGAGCTCCGTTATAGACTATGTTTCCATAGTCTATACGGGATAGTACCATGGCTAACATAATGATTTTGAGGGCTGAGGGGGTGAAGAAGCGAGAGACCTTCCTGATTACCCTAAGGGAGAAAAAACATGAGGAAACCACCGAACTGACTTGTGGGTGAACAGTGAGTTGGGAGTTAAGAAAGATTCCCAGGGTTTTTACTTTGGCCACGGGGAGTGGGGGGGTTCCGAGGGAAGGGGGCCAAAAGGAGGGAGACCACGGACTGCAGCCACCTCCGGTCAAGACCAATTCGGTCTTATCCGGATTGAGTTTGAGGTGGCTGCAGTTCATCCAATCTTGAATGAGGGTCATGATAGTTTGAACGTTCAGGGCAGATGAAGGTGAATGAGACAGATTGAAGATTAACTGGAGGTCATCCGCGTAATTAAACACGGTGACCTCCAGTTGCTGTAACATAAAAATGAGGGGAGAGATTTAAAGGTTGAACAAAAGAGGGGAAAGTGATGAGCCCTGGGGGACCCCGCATTCTACTTTACGAGAGGCCGCCGTGAAGTCAGCCAACCGGACTGCCTGAGACCTCCCAGCAAGAAAGATCTGTAGATCTGAGTTGCTATGGAGCTCTCACATATTTATTCAATTATCTGGGGCAACAAGTGGGGGGAACCCCTGTCCAATCAAGTTCAGGGTGCCACCCAAAAGCATGACAGCTTCCTCCAAAGTGTGGCATATGCTGGTCCCACAATGCACTTCACTTGGAAATTCAAGATAGTGAATTCCTCTGACGGAGAGAAAGACTTACCTAAATCAACTTACTGGTGGGCCTCATTTCCATTACATTCCCCTGCCAGATCTTATGCAAATTCCAATACTGGACCTGCTATCTGGCTGCGGGTACAGAAATAGGGGGATGGCCTGGCTGACATACCCCACTGCCCTGCTCTCTTTGAAGCCCAGTTTGAATTACCCAGCCCCCCGTCATGGCCTGCCCTGAGCTCTGCAGCTCTGGAGCTCCCGCCATCAGATAACCTCTGTCTCCATGCAGGCCACTTACCACCTCATTAAACCAGCTTGGCTAGGCCTGTTAAGGCTGACCAATCAGGAGAGGCTTCTAGAAGGCTGGATATTGGCATACAGAAAAGAAGGTTTTATAACCTATTTTCTGTACTAGTGATGATCGTTTCAACAGTGGCAAATTATTGGATTTATCATAACAAATATGTTAAGTCCTTGAACTCTAGACCTCTCTGACCTGTTATATACTTACAGGTAGTTTGATTACCCCTTGCCTTATTTTATACTGGTGACATATCTAATTACCATTTACCTTATTTTTCAGAGCCCTGGCCCTGGGCCTGGTTAGCAGAGCCCAGGGCACAGTCAGAGTCACTTACCACCAGTATCAGTCAAAAAATGGGGGTGAACAGGCAAAAAGGATGACTTTCTCATAGTCACCATTAGTGGACTATATGCTTTGGTCCCTGAGTCCTTAAAAAAACATGGAGAAAAAGAAAAAATGGCATGGGTAGCATCCCCCGATTGCTTAACTCAGGTGGAAGGGTCAAGCAAAGATCACCAAACAACAAAATAAAAAAAGTAGGCTGAGCTACCTGAATAGTGTTGGGGCAGGGCATGTCTGACCCAGGGGCATAACAAAGGCCCCCACAGCCCCCGCATTGTGGGGGGACCCTGCACTCCAGGGGCCCCCTCCGTGGCCACGCAGCCAGCCAGCAAGCATTACACACGTCTGTCTCCGATGTGTGTGGTGCTGTGGTGATTATGTAACACTTGCCTTTGTTTCACCAAGGCTCAGTCATAAATCTAAATAGTGGGCAGATGCCTCAGCCCTGTCTGCTTTGAGGTCATTTTCACCCTTAGGGTGGGGCAGAGGGTGGGGCTGGGCTTAGTTGCTTTGTCATGCGCAATTAAAAGTTCGCATGACGTGAGGCGTCTGAGAGGGACCATGCAGCCATAATTTAATAATTGCTAGCTTGCCTAGCCTTCAATCTGCCACCCGACCGCGACTATCACCGAAGCTGCAGGCCTCAGGTGAGTTGGAGTCTCCCAGTCAGAGGGTGGGGTGGGCTGGTCATACAGGACTTGTAGTTGTCACAGTCACATCATGGGCGTAAAAAATATAACATAGCCCTGCAGCCCCTGTCCTCCAGCCTCCAGGGGCCCCCTCAGCGCACAGTAGCTGTAGCCCACACAACACTACACTCTCGCCAGTGTTGCTGCCTAATAAATTAAATGGTGCTTGTGTGTTGTGTGAGCAGGTGACTTGAGCTCCCAGCAGCAAGGGGGTTGAAGACAACTGCCTCGAGTTGAGGCCAGAGATCTCTCTACTCCTGAAAGAGCTATATGGCAAATATGCACTCCTACTGTGTCACAAAAGTGTCATGTCGGGAATGTTTCAATCCCCCAGCCAACTCGGTACTTTCGGTCTCGCTTCTCTGCATTGTAAGGTGCCCCAAGGTGTGACTTCTGCTGCCGCGTCCATGCTGGATGCCACACACGCCTCATGGTAGGCTGCATGACCACTTCAGATAGAGGTCTCACACACAGCTTGGCCTTCACATCAGAACGTCTGCACGTGCATGAGGTTTTATGCCTTCTGTCACATCTACATCCACTTCTGAGCTGAGAAAACCAGTCCCTGATGTTGGTGAGATAATATACTTTGAAGAGCAGGGCCAATATGACCGGTTTAAGCCAATGTGACTTCTTTAACTCAAAATCTAGCAATATCCTGATTGATATGATATTACGTTTTATCATCTTGATCACCAACGTGGCTAAATCTCCATTGACAATGTGAATGAAAAAAATCTCCTTTCATATAAAGGATGTCTTAAAGGCCTGGGCCATAACATAAATGTCTGTACTAGATCACAACACTGCTGTGCACCTGTTTTTATGTATTTGCACGCTCACAAGGGAAATTATATATTTTTCCTGATACTTATTCGAGTCCTAATACCCGCAAATGGTACTGCCCTGAATATCTGTTTTTAATTGTTCTTGCCGATTTGAAATGCAGAAAAATCTGAAACTCTAAAAATAGGATGCCTATTCAAAGTAAACTCTACCCTCCACCGGCTGCTGAAATATCTGAAGCCATTCTTGCAATCCATGCCAAAGCGATGTCACAGATTTTTGAAGTTTTTGAAGTCACAAGAAAATCATGTGATAAGACGTTATTGCATGGCAGATTAGGACATGGCAGGAATGGACATGGCTGTCGGAGACACAGATCTCCACACACGGGCAACATAACAGCAATGAATGGGACCGATGGAGTCAATTCAATTTCAAAATCTTTATTCGGTTTTTCAAGCAGAAAAAAACCCATAAAAGCACATTGACCAATAATGAATATAACACAGTAAAAACATGGTATACAAGCATAAAATACCCAAATAATGTGATATATGTTAATAGCAACAATCACAAATAAGCAGGTATAAAAATGACAGCGGTACTTAAACAATTAACTTAGGGCAGATTTTAAAAAAACACAAATAAAGTGCTTTCAGGGTTTAACAGTTGCAAGTAGTAAATGGCTGGTCTAACCTGGGTAAAATTCAGTTTTTTTAAGAGGGGCTTTAAATAGAACCTCCGGGGTAGGTCATAAAATGGACAGATAAATAAAAAGTGCCCCAAATCCTGCGGAGACTCATTGTCGCAGCCGCAGGATGGTAGCACTTGACCTCGACGGTGAGAACCCCTTGGAACAGCTAACAGAAGGTGATAATAATTCAGACGAAACCTGCTTAACAAGTGCCACTCAAAACCCGACATGGGCCAAGATAGATAATGCTCCAATGAGGGAGTGGTTTTCAGCATAGCATGGTTTCAGACACTGAGTTTATTTAGTTCCACCTCTTCCCGATTCATTTGTTGTGACAGAGAAAAAGTTTTCCTTACAGACTCTACATCAGCGAGTCTAATCGAGTCAGGGTTTGAAAAGAGTTCAGGGCACCCAACGGCAAAAAAACAACCTTTAAAATATTTTAGCCACGGAATTTTGAGCATGTTGTCTAGAGATAGTGCTTCCCTTAGGAGTAGGTGGTTTAAAATCAGATCTTTATTTAGCCAAAATTTTAGCCAAAAAATTAGAGGCCGTAGTGCTAGAGTATCACTAATGAAAGGTGTTCCAGTTTCATCATGCATTATTAGGTTGGAAGTCCCCTTTGAAACCCCCAACAGTTGCTTCAGAAAGATGTTCTCTGCCACCACAATATCATTAGCTGCCACGTACCCCCAGAGTTCGCTACCTTAACTTCCTATTTCCGCGCTCTTTGCCTGGTAAATCTTTAAAAGTGCAGCAATAGGACGTTTACCCATTTTCCTGGCAAAATTAAATATAGCAGCATTTGCCCGGGTTATCTTGACCCTTTTCCTTTGGATTAACGGTCCCCATTTTAACTGGTCATCGAGCAGAACTCCCAAATAAGAGAATGTTCTGGTTGTGGAGATCCTCTCCTTGTTAACCCTAAATGGATAAGGCTTATTATTGCGCAGCCCCACCTGCATTATATAAGATTTAGTGTTGTTGATAGAGAAGTCGTGGGTGTCCATAAAATTATAAAAAGCATTTAATAGGGTTTGAAGGCCTCTTGGGGTCCTAGCCAGGAGGACTGTGTCGTCCGCATACAATAAAACAGGGAGCCCCTTGCGACCAACATAGGGATAATCAGCACCGGTGTTTAATAAGAACTTCTCCAGATTATTAATATATAAATTGAAAAGAAAGGGGGCTAAAATACAGCCCTGCCTAACACCCCTGTGAACACTAAAATCCCTGGACACCCTTAAATCCAGCGAGTACCTCACATTGGCCTTAGTATCCTGATGCAGGTCCCTAAGGAGGTTGACCAGATTGGGCTCCACTCCCACGGCGCCCATGGCTACCCAAAGTTTCCCCCGGTTGACACAGTCAAACGCGGAGGAAAGGTCCATGAACGCCATGTGGATGGCACCCTGCCTGGCCAAGGTATACTTCCCTAAGACCATGTACAGGTTGAGACACTGCGCCATTGTCGAGTGGCCAGGCCGGAACCCATATTGGATTTTAGAGATGACCCTGTGATCATTGGCCCAGGCTGTCAGTCTGTTCAGGATTACTCCTCCCACTACTTTGACCATGGAGTCAATGAGTGAGATTGGCCTGTAACAGGTAGTACTATTACGGTCCCCTTTCTTAAATACTGGCACTATCGTCGATGTGCCCCAGGACCTAGGGCAGCCATGCTCTGCGGCTGCGTTAAGCACAGCAGTAAGAACCGGCGCCCAGAGAGATTCGTTTGATTTAAATAAATCCGGGGGCATACCATCTGGACCAGGTGCTTTGTTACTAGATAACCCCAGGATGCCTTTCTTAACCTCACTAATTGTAAAAAGTGGGGGAGTTACACTTTGTTCCCCTCTAACCACTTCTGTCTGCAGAGTATTGCTGTTAAAAATAAGACTAAAATGGGATACCCACTCATCTTCGGGGATGTTAGTGCCAATTGAATTGGACCCCACCACATCAAACAGAGGTTTGTTGATAATACCCCAGAATCGTTCACTGTTTCCGAGGGTATTAGGGTCTAGCAAGTCTTGCCAAATTTTGTCCTTTATTTCTGCCTTGCGCTTAACCAGGGCCTTTTTATAGGACAGCTGTAGTGACCTGATTAGTATGGGGTCTCTGGAATAGTCTTCAGAGCCACCTTTAGCTTACGGCCTACTTTTGAACAGGAATGGTGGAACCATTTAGGGTCCCTACAACAAGGGCCCGAAGATGGTACAGTTAACATGTCGCCTACTTTTGAAACAATCCCGTCAAATGCTAAGAGAATATCTGGCGGGAGAGACGCAGGGGATACGCATAATGATAACTCGGAGGCACAAGTTTTAGAAATCTTGTCATAGATTGTCTCCAAGTTCACCTTAGACCATTTTAAACGCCGTCTACCATCTGAGCATTTCAGGACACCGCAATTTTGGACCTTATCACGTAGATTTAAAAGGTTGCCAGCCAATGAGCTACAAACAGGATTATGGTCGCTATATATAGATTCCTGGATTTTAAAGCCAAATATAATAGATTCTAGGCCATTGGAGAGAAGAATGTGGTCAATAAAGAACCCCCCCCGAATACCTCTTAAATGTAGGAACGGGCTGGCAACTACAAGCGTCAACCAAGGACATAGAAGAAGTTAGGTCGAATTAATTTAATAGCTGATTCAGCATATCTCCCCGGCCAGAGTGTTCAAAGTGAAGTCCTCCCATTCTGTGCCAACCCAGTATTCCCATTGCGGTGTTCATAGGGTCCCCACATGGATGCACATTGAAGTCCCCCGTGATAAGGATCCGATGGGAGAAACTTTCACAATGGTGCCTAATGAAATCGCCCAATTCAACAATCCTGCATTCCCCTCTTAGATTTACAGCATTGTAAAAGTTAATCAGGGACACCCTTTCGTTCCCTCTTTTTAAGGTTACTGCTTGGATATCGATGTTGTGTGTAGTTATTGTTTTAACTACACAGAGCAAGGCTAAGTCAATGTACAAAGCCAAGCCCCCTTTGGCTCTACCACTACGTGACAGTTCAGCCGGCACGAAAAAGCTTTTGTATCCTTCTATGAATATGTCACACTCCAAAAGCCAAGTTTCTTGTAAACAGATCACCGAGAAAGACCTTATGAATTCTACCCATTTTGGATCTTTAGCCTTTCCCGCCAGCCCAGCGATGTTCCAGGAAATAACATTATAAACCGATTTCTTACATACAGATGTTTGTGACGATCGGGTTGCAGTCATACTCCCTAGAGAGTCAACATTATTATCTATATTAGCGCCCCTGGTGGGCGATGGGCGGGCACAGGATATTTGGCTAAAAGGTGACTCGGTGGCTCCCTCAGGTTGTACAAGACTGCCACTATCGGATTGCACACGTATTTCATCCCTGGAATGGTGGAGTCAATCAACCAGTTCTAAACCGCTATACATATTTTGTGTTTGTATTTGACTAGGTATATGCGGTTGCACGAACCGGCCCCCAACCAACCTTTCCACACCCCGATGTTTTACCAATGTCCAGTCACTTTCCAAGTCTGAGGGATGGGGTGTGGGGTAAAAGTATGATAATAGGAGGGGTTGGATTGAGGACCCATGGCTGTAATGACTCCAGTTACAGATATGCCCCACGGTGCACGGGTCCCTAAAGTTCACTAACACGCAGTCACCTTGTATGGTTTTTGGCCTGTGCCCCACCCAGGACAACCTGCGCACCATCAGGATTTCACTAGAGATGTTACGGGGGAGTGGTCTATTCCTATTTAGCCAATCGGCAGCTTTGTTTTTTAAAGAGGTGAACGATTCCTTGATTGGGTTAATTATTTTAGGGACCCCAGTTAAGACTACCAGGTATGGACTTGATTCTGGCGGTAGATCAATTTTAAGGTCCCCAACAGTGTCTGCATCGGGTAAATCCGGGGAGGTTTCTTTAGACTTAACAACATTAGCCCCTATTGTGGTGTTAACAGGTAGTGGCACAGGAGTAGGCAAATTTGTAGGGGATTTGTAGGAGGTTAGTAGGGGGTTTAAAATGGATGGTGCTAAAGGTGGGATAGGATTATGTATCACATCTCCCCCTTGTGCGTTATTCTGTTGAGCAACACCCAAGGGCAGTGGTTCCCAAACTTTTTTGACCTGTGGCTCCCTTGACCTAATCGGCAGTTGGCCGTGGCGCCCCACCATTTTTTTAACGGTGGGTGGGTGGGTGGTATGTACCTCCTGTTATCTTCCTTAAAGTAATTGGGATGCAATGAAGGTATTATAATGGTTGGAATGCTGGAATTATTAATCTCATCCACTGGCAATCACTTTGGCTGCATCCCAATCCATCGTTTTTTTCCCCCAACAGAGTGCCTGGTCCCAAACCCTTATTTATGCCAGCTGCTGCTTTCAGTAGCTTTTGGTACTGAGACCCGCTCTGAGAAAATGGAACATTGAGTTTGGTCTGTCGTAATCAGTATCCCCAGCCTTATTTTTACACTAAAAATGTCTGTCCATCCATCTGTGTGCCCATCTATATCCAAACATATTCAACCATTTGAAAACCTATCCACCATATATCCTTCCGTCCATCATTTCACTCATCCATCCCTCCATCTACCCTTTCACTCATCTATCCATTATTCATCTACCCACCCTTTCACCCCATCCATCTGTACATTCATCCCTCCATCCACTCTTCCACCCAGCCATCCATTCACTTACTCATCCATCCACCCATTCACTTACTCATCCATTCACCCAGTCATTTATCCTTCCACCCATTCAGTCATTCATCCTCCCTTTCTCTCTCCATCCCCCTTTCACTTATCCATTCCTCTACCCACCCATTTACTCATCCATTCATGAATCCATCAATTGATCCTATTACTCATCCATTCTTTCACTCATCCAACCATCTGTTCACTCATCCAGCCATCCGTTCTCTCACCCATCCACCCTTTCACTTTACTCTTCTATCCATCCTTTTGTCCATCTACCCCCTTTCACTCACTCATCAATCCTTACATCCACCCTTTCACTTATCCATCCATTCACCATTTCACTTATCAATTCATCCATCCATCACTTGCCCATCATCTACCCTTTCATTCATCCATCCATCCATCCTTTCACACACCCATCCACCAATTCACTCGCCCATCAGCTGCCCTTCCACTCATCCATCCATCCTTTCACACACCCATCCATCTACCCTTCCACCCATACATCCATCTATTTACTTTTTCTCTCATCCATACTTCCACTCATTCACTCATCCATCCATCCTTTCTTTCATTATCTATCCATCCCCCCCTTTCATTCATGCATTCATCCTTTCAGTAATCCATCCGGCTATTCAGACATTCCTTCACTTATTTACTCACCCACCTTTTCACATTATGAGCTGAGCCTTTGTCTGAAGAGTTGCAGGCAGAAGAGGCCTATCAAGAACGAACTACAGCAAGGGGTGGGGTGGTGGAGGGTTCACTATGCCCCTGCACATAGGCAGACTAAAAACGTAGAAGTCATGAGTCATGCATGATGCACAGTGCCAATATGTGAGGTGACTGTGACATGGTATTGTTTCCAGGGTTTTAAGCGGTGTAAAAAAACTGGGGGGTCTCTTCAAAGGGGGTGTTGGATGTAATTAAGAGCGCAGTTTAAAACACCTCAGCTAAAAATCTACGCTTAGCATAGTTTTGTGCCCGACTGGTATTATGTTGTTTCTGTCATTGCATCCAGATATATAATACAGCAAGTATCATTACACCAACAACAAGCCAGGACTATTGGCTTTGTCAATGGTTGCTAGTTCCTTAAAATAAAAAAGCAGCAACCATGGCTCTGTTGAATATAATATTGAAAATACTTCAGTTCTAAATGACGAGACAGTGAAAGAACAATAACCCGTTCTTTTTAACTTATTTACAGGCTTCTTTAAATTAACTGTTCTCTAACGTTGCAGCATGGGCGTTTTACTTTTTATCTAACAGAATGCCCTTCTGTACACAGGCTGGAGGAGGCCGCCACATGCTGTCACACCCCAGACTGCCCCATTGTCATTCAGTTAGTGGCAATCAGCTGCATATAGAATTTCAATGGGTGGGAGGGGCTGCTCTAGTGCTCCAAGAGGAGCGCAAGGCGGCCCAATCAGGGGGAGTGAGGCCTCTCACAGGGGAGCAGCGCTATTCCCTGTGATGGCCAAAATTATAGACAAAAGGCGTACCGTGGAATTTACGGTCGGTTGGTAACCCTAGACTGTGCGCGGCGCCCCTGGCACCCCATTACGGCGCACCGGGGTGCCGCGGCGCACAGTTTGGGAACCACTGCCCAAGGGCAATGTTTTTAAGTTAATATTGTCCACAATCTCCAATGTTGCTTTCTCAATCTTGGTTAACCGCTGCTCGATCTGTGCAAATCTGTCTTCAAAAGATTTGAAGGTTGACTTTAGCAGTGCTCCGAGGTTGGCAAGGTCTAAATCCTCCAATGCCAATGTTGTAGCAACAAGTTTAGGCGCCCCTGTTGTAATTTCAGACGGTACTGATGGTACACAGTCAAAATATCGAGTTTTAAATTTCGACCTACCAAAATATCGTGTTTGAAATTTCGAAGGTACAGAATATCGATGTCAAGAATATTGTAGGACAGAATATTGACCCTAAGGTAAGTAATATCGAATTTATTTATATTGATGTAAGTAATATCGATGTAAGTAATATCGATGTCACTAATATCGATATTTGTATTATTTTAATGTTTTTTATTATGTATGTGTTATATGTTTCTGTTAAATATTTAAATTAATTTATATTATATGTGTATTATTTTTATATATTAATACATTTATTTTTAAGTAAATTATATGTTTTAGTACCGGAGCGGGTTGTGGATTTATAGGGGAATAGGGTGGGAAGTAATTTAATTGTAAATAATTAATGAATGTTTTTATGTATAATTAATTTTTATTTAATTATTAATTGGCAATTAATTATCTTAATTGATAAATTAATTATTTAATTGGTAATTAATGTTAATTTTTATTAAATGTTATGTTTTAGTACTGGAGCGGGTTGTGGGTTTATAGGGGAATAGGGTGGGAAGTAATTTAATTGTAATTAATTATTTTTTTATGTATAATTTATTTTGTAATTACTTATTAATTGGCAATTAATTATTTTAATTGATAAATTAATTATTTAATTGGTAAATAATGTTAATTTAAATTAAATGTTATGTTTTAGTACCGGAGCGTGTTGTGTGTTTATAGGGGTATTGGGTGGGAAGTAATTTAATTGTAAATATTTAATTATTTATACATTTTTTGTTATGGATAATCAATGTATTAATTAATTATTAATTGGCAATTCATTATTTTAATACATAATTAATTTATTTAATTGGCAATTCATATTTCTAATTTGTAATTATTTTTTATTCAGTAGAAAAATTCATTATTTAATTGCTAAACCTTTTTTTTAAAATTTTTCTTAATTTGTATATTGTTTCTTTATTGTTTTTTAATTGTGATTTAAAATTAAAATATATATATTATTTTTATGATAAATAGTTTATTTTTTTATATTTGTTATTTGGTGAGTAATATTTAATAATTATATTAATTGGTGTTTTTTGTTAATTTATTGTCAATTAATTATTCAAATGTTATTGGTTTTATTAATTATTAATAGTTTTTTTATTGATGTTGATGTATTAAAAAAATAAATTATACATCATTTCAAATATAAACATTATTTATAAGTATGTTAAAAAAATTCAACGCTATTAAACGCTTTCCCTACTGTTGCACCCTTTGGAGTTGGAATAATAATTTTTCCCCTACGCTATCCAAAGCTTTCCCTACGGTTGCACCCTCTGGAGTTGGAACAGTTATTTTTCCCCCTATGCTATCCAACACTTTCCCTACTGTTGCACTCTTTGGAGTTGGAATAGTAATTTTACCCCTACGCTATCCAACGATTTCCCTACTGTTGTACCCTCTGGAGTTGGAATAGTAATTTTTACCCGTATGCTATCCAACGCTTTCCCTACTGTTGCACTCACTGGAGTGGGAATAGTAATTTTTACCCGTACGCTATCCAACGCTTTCCCTACTGTTGTACCCTCTGGAGTTGGAATAGTAATTTTTACCCATATGCTATCCAACGCTTTCCCTACTGTTGCACTCACTGGAGTGGGAATAGTAATTTTTACCCGTACGCTATCCAACGCTTTCCCTACAGTTGTACCCTCTGGAGTTGGAATAGTAATTTTCCCCCCTACGCTATCCAACGTTTTCCCTACTGTTGCACCCTCTGGAGTTGGAATAGTAATTTTCCCACCTACGCTATCCAACGCTTTCTCTACTGTTGCACCCTTTGGAGTTTGATTAGTAAATTTTCCCCCTACGCTATCCAACGCTTTCCGTACTGTTGCACCCTCTGGAGTTGGAATAGTAATTTTTCCACCTACGCTATCCAACGCTTTCCCTACTGTTGCACCTTTTGGAGTTGGAATAGTAATTTTTCTTTTTACGCTATCCAACGCTTTTCTTACTGTTGTACCCTCTAGAGTTTGAATAGTAATTTTTACCCTTACGCTATCCAATATTATTTATATTTATTTATGTATTTAATATGTTACATAATGTTGTATTTAAGTAATTTGTAAAATATTGAAAGTATACTTAATTGTTTTTATTTATTAAATATAATTAAATATTATTATTTATGTTATTATTTTATGAGTGTTGATGTATTTGTAATTTATAGTATTTGTTAATATTTTTTCATTAATTAAAAAAATATATATATTATTATTAATTAAGTATATATTATATATTGTATGTTTAATTTTAATTAAATGTCTAATATTACACATGTATTATTTATTCATTTTAAACATTATAACATATTTTTAAATAAGTTTAAATTATATATAAGTATTATTTACTTAATTTAACTTTTTTTATTTTACAAAAAAAAACGATATTTTTAATTACGATATTTTTAACATCGATATTTTAGTTTCGATATTTTTGTACTTACCATGTTGTAGATAGGGTGTCGATATACTTGCCTTCGATATTCCAGCGTCGATATTTTGTCCGTCGATATTCTGACCCTCGATATTCTGTCATAGATTCGGTACTGGTGACCCATCTCTCTCTACGTGAGTCAGGGCCTCTGTGCCCAGGCCAATAAATGCTGTGTTACTGTCGCTGATACGTTTGTCAATTTTCGGTGTCCTGCCTCCAGCAACAGCATTAGCCCCCCGCTTCCTCTTGGGAATCGCCCCCTCTCGCCTCCATCGCAATTGCGTGGTGTTTGGTCTCTCAGGTGAGCTGCTGATAGACACCATGGTGTTCTCTATACCCATAGATGTTTGGAGCTGGTCAATTAATGAGGTGGGGCCCTGATCCAGAAGAGTGGGTGGACTATGGACAGTCACGGGAACATCGATGATGTTTGCACGTAACGTTGAATCTGGAGTACGTGCGTTGGCAAGATGTCCCATAGATGATCTTTTAGCTAGAGCAAGATCTTGGGAAACCCTGCGCTCCATGAGGCTGATCCCCTGATCGATGACTGAGTTCGCCCTGATAATGAAATTGTCCAGTGTCCCTATAAGGAGCCCACCTAGGTTTGCTACTTTACTTCTGTTTTCGTGCACTGACATTTTACAATACGGATGACCAGCCAAGCAGGTACTTACAGTTGAGCTCGGTGACCAAAATTCAGAGACTCCACTTAAAAGAGGGGTAGCCCGGTCCGGTTTCATTCGCGCTCAAACGGGCTAAAACGGGCCCGCCCTTGACCCGGGCTTTGCCCGGCTCGTCCCGCGCGTGTCCCGCGAGGCGGGAGTTGAAAAGTCTTTTTCAAGCGCCTTATGGGCGTGGGCGAGGTAAGGGCTCCTGGGTAGTGTAGTTTTCTGTTTCCCCCTCCCGGCGGCCGCGCCTGATGTCTGATGGCAGCAGCGGCGGGGGGAAACGGCAGCAGGAGCAGCAAGCGGCAAAAACACCCGGTAGACCTGGTGAGGGAGAGTCAGTGTGAACGTTGGTCCGAGCAACCCGCTCCGCCGCAGTTGAAACGTATTTTTCAAGCGCCTCCAGGCGCGTTATGGGCGTGGGCGAGGTAAGGGCTCCTGGGTAGTGTAGTTTTCTGTTTCCCCCCTCTCGAAGGCGTGCCTGATGTCTGATGGCGGCGGCGGCGGGGGGAAACGGCAGCAGGAGCAGCAAGCAGCAAAAACACCCGGTAGACCTGGTGAGGGAGAGTCAGTGTGAATGTTGGTCCGAGCAACCTTTGGAGTCAATCTTAACCACTGGTAGCTCCCCAGGGGCATTCCATTCACGTGTTTAGCTCATATGTACCATTGGAGGCCAGCCATGTGCACCACATGCCCTAAAAGGCACAGCTCAGTTCCAAATGCTAAACTACCTCTATTCAGAATGGGAAGACACACAATCCCAAAGTTGCTTCTTCCTGACTACCAACCTTTTGCGAGCGATAACAACAGTGACTTTGCGTGCAATCAGCTTAATAACAATGACTTCTTTTTTTGTATACTGCTTAGTACAGCAGTTTTAGCTCTATCTAAGAGCTGTAAATGTACTGTTACTATTACCTAACAAACGTATTTAGTTTATCAAACTCAGAAGGAAGAAAGGCTTAGTTGGTCCTGCTGCGATTTCACCAGCGCAAGCAGATCATATAGATGTCAGCAGCGAGTACTTCACTCACTGAACCAACTTTCTTTTGTAAATGTTTTCTAGTATCTTACTACTTCCCTTACCTAGTTGACCCGATCATCAGTTCTCTGACAGAGATATTTTACTCACTGACAATGTGTTTACCACTGTTAAGGACATATCACCTACCCATTATTTGAAGATAGCTTCAATATGTGACAGAGTAAGGCTTCCTCACTGTATACTCATGTTAGTAAATACCTTTTTTTTATCTCAAAACAGAACATGTTTACTTTTACTAAATAAAAGTGCACAATTGTGACATTCCGAACGATTTGTGTTTCAGTATGGTAGGCATGTATTGTAAAAGTGCACATTTTCTGCAGCACTGTAGCCTGACAGGTTGACCTCTAATGCAAGATAGAAGATGGCCCTACCTGCCCAAACATTGTGGGTACTATCAAGCCATAATTGTGGTGTAAAGGGCATCTCACACGCCAGGGTCCAAGAGCCATTTCACTAATAATAGCTACACCGCTTAATGTCTGGATACAAATGAAGCTACCAGAATGTCCATGTCACACAGGCTTTTGTAAGACAACATGACTCCACCTAGCAGGTTAACAAAGAATTGTCCATTGGATTGGGTGATGTCTTTTGAGTAACAGATTGGATTGCTATGCACAAGCAATAGTTTTGCTGGTCTAAGCCATATTGTGCCACAATCTGCTGTATTAAGTTTTGAAAACCCCTGTAAACTGCAGGGGTCCAACCACGGTGTTTCTTCAGAGTCCTGCAGCCCAGCCTTTAAACATTTATCTAGCAGGAAAAATATTGACAAAATAACTTTTGCAGTGGCATAGTGGTCCTTACGGTGACAATATGGGATAAAAATTAAAGCATACTGTTAAAATGTGTCTTCTGGCACCGCCCTATATACTTTGAATTGAAGTGATCTGTATTAGATGCTTAAAACCAACGTTGCCTTCTCCAACTGACCCTTAGGACTCTTACTGTTCAAGGCTTCATCAGCTCTATGGAATACGTGGGGTAACATTAGCCCCTGCATCCCCTGTTGGGCGGGGGAGGGGCACCCTAGCTCCATATGGCACCCTTTGGCACTGTTCTCAGGCGGCGGGCCACTGGCCGGAGAGCTTCAAGGGCCTCAAGTTTTGTTACGCCACTGGTCTGAACCGTGCTGCAGCCAATCCTCTTGGTGAACCTTAATTGCTAAATCCTAAATTGCAACACAACTCAAAGTCCTTCTGATGTAGTTCCTTTGCTGGGCCTTGCTTATTAGTCGTTGTAAAGTCTCCTAGATTTTTGTTATTATTTTTGACATCTTCGGATAGCAGTAGGACAGGAAATTCTCAAAGGTTTTCAGAAGTAACCTCGGATGTGTGTAAAACTTTATACTTATGGTGATGCCATGATGAGTCTGTGTTTTTTTTTATTCGTTATGCGATAATTGTGTATAAGAACCCCTTTGTTTTGGTGATGAACCAGAAGACTTACTCAATCTATTGGAGATGCTGTTCGATTTATCTGGATTTCTAACAGAGAGATTATTCTGAACATCTTTTCTACTAGGGATATTGCCATTTCTTTATGCCTTTTGCTGATCATTTGGGCGTATGAGAATTCTGATTCTTGACTACTCTATAACTCTGCATTTGAGTCTTCATGACATTCAAGCTGCAATGCTTGATTCTGAGATTTTGGTAAAAACCCTTCTTCACTGACCTGAACCTCAGTTATTGAGTGGGCTCGGTTACTTATGATTATCACTAACACGCTAAATTGATGTTAGGTCTAATATTGTGGAGGGTGCCTATTTGCGCAAGATCAACCCAGAGGAAAACCGCTGAGGTAAATGATGAGGTCATCTAAATTTTAGGGCGTTCTACATGTTTGGGTTTGGGTTCTGCTCCCACATCTATAACTAGGGCGACCAACCGTCTGTAAATTTCACGGACCGTCCCTCATTTTGGTGCGATGTCCGTAATCCTTCCTTTTACTGATGCCTTTTGTCTATAATTTTAGACATTAATTACAGAGTTCTCAGGGGCCAGCTCGCATCTCTCTGTTGAACTCCAGAGGCTGCAGCAGCCCCTCCCTGAGCTCTCACAGACGGTGGGCAGGCCCTTTGTCATTATGACTGAGGCCGATTATCCCCTTTCGAATGACAATGCGCATGCTGTATGCCTTTAGCATATCATGTGCCAGTGAGCTCATAGTGATTACAGAGGAGCTTACCCCAAACAGAGTACTGTGGGTAACTTGCCACCTTGTGTAATTTGTCAATATTGTTCACAGAGTCAGCAGGGCAGGAGCAGTGACGGGACAGAAGAGGAGACAGTAAAGGAGATGTGATGGGGCAGGAGAGGTGACCGGGCAGGAGAAGTGACCGGGCCGGAGAAGTGACAGGGCAGGAGAGGTAACGGGCAGGAGCAGTGACGGGATAGGAGAGGCGACAGGAAAGGAGAGGTGATGGGGCAGGAGAGGTAACTGGGCAGGAGAAGTGACAAGACAGAAGAAGTGACAGGGCAGGAGCAGTGACAGGACAGGAGAGTTGACAGGAAAGGAGAGGTGATGGGGCAGGAGAAGTGACCGGGCAGGAGAAGTGACCGGGCAGGAGAAGTGACGGACAGGAGCAGTGATTAGGCATGGGCAGGAGCGGTAACCATGCAGGAGCATTAAATGGACAGGAGCAGTGAACGGATAGGAGTAGTGAACGGGGCAGAAGAAGTGGTGGGACAGGAGGAGGGAAGGGACAGGAGAAGTGATCAGGCACGAGCAGGAGTGCTGACCGGACAGGAGCAGTGAACCGGCAGGAGCAGTGAATGGGCAGGAGCCGTGAACAGGTAAGAGCAGTGAACGGGCAGGAGCCGTGATGGGGCAGGAAAAGTGACGGGGCAGGAAAACTGACAGAGCAAGAAAAGTGACTGGGCAGGGAAAGTGATGGGGCAGGAAAAGTGACAGGGCAGGAGCAGTGACGGGACAGGAGAGGCAAAAAGGAAAGGAGAGGTGACGAGAGAGGAGAAGTGACGGGCAGGAGAAGTGACGGCAGGAGAAGTGACAGGCAGGAAAAGTGACGGGGCAGGAGAAGTGATGGGGCAGGAGAGGTGACAGGGCAGGAGAAGTGATGGGACAGAAGAAGTGATGAAGCGGGAGAAGTGATAAAGCAGGAGAAGTGACGAAGCAGGTGAAATGTCGGGTCAGGAGAAGTGACGGGGGAGGAGCAGTGATTAGGCATGAACAGGAGAGGTAACCGAGCGGGAGCGGTGAAAGGACAGGAGCAATGAACGGGGTAGGAGCAGTGAATGGGGCAGGAGCAGTGAATGGTGCAGAAGCGGTGAATGGACATAAGCGGTGAACGGACAGGAGTAGTGAACGGGGCAGCAGAAGTGACTGGACAGGAGCAGTGAGGGGGCAGGAGAAGTGAACGGGCAGGAGCGGTGATGGGGCAGGAGCAGTGATTAGGCATGAGCAGGAGCGGTGAACAGGCAGGAGGAGTGAACGGGCAGGAGCAGTGATGGGGCAGGGGAAAGGACAAAGGAGCGGTGATGAGGTAGGAGAAGTGACCAGGCAGGAGAAGTGACTTGTACTTATGTTCCTTGCCTATTTGTTTACATACTATTGCATGAATTTTGACCTGTCCTGAATTTTTGTCCTGAATTTTGATCATTTGTCTTGAATTTTTACGCTCACCGTGCTGAATTTGCACCTATGCCAGTTGGCCACCCTATCCCCTAGAGCCTCTTATTTCTCATGTTTATCACAGCCTATCACTGTTGTCTGAGGCCTGAGCATGTACAACAGCTGCAATCTAGCTGTGCTCTGGACTCCAGTAGGATTTCCTACTCCTGGTACTATCTCCGGAATTACATCATTGTAATTTCCCATTTCTCCTTAAAAGTATGTGTCAAATGATCCATTTATTGGGCGTGCACTCAAACGCAGCAGGTTACGGCTGATGCGTTATAAAGAGGGTCGAGGGACGAGTGTTTTCAAACATCCCTTGCTCCAGCTCAGACAAGTTTTTTACATTGCCCTGTCATGAGAAAATGTGATAATCAGCGCCATTTGTGTACTTCATGGAAATGTAAAGACAAACATTATAGTGTTATAAACCCATTCATACCCATTCTGTACACACAGGTTAATTAACCATCGACTTTTAGTCAATGACGTCCATTGTGTTTTACCGACAGGGGGCTAAAATGAAGGGGAGGGGCAGATTGCGAATTTAGTGAGCATACGGCCAGCGTCCCCAATAAGATATGCATATTAATCATACCACAGCTCAATGAATTGTCACTTTTGGAGGGTTGTGTTTATTATAGTTCGTGGAAACTGCTTAGAATGACTCAAGTGCCTCGAGAGAGCTAGCCTCTGGGTGAAGCAGCAATGCATGTGATGGGGCAAGGATTTGCACGTAATGCGACTTGCTTGTAATCAGTCCTCTCGACATAACGTTAATATACTAATCAACATGTTTGTTTTAATAATATCGCATTACAGGACATCTGAGGGAAGCTTGCATATGTGCTTTAACTAATGTTAATCCGCTTGCAATAAAATGGCTGCTGCTACGCGGGATTTCTTACTGCGCATGCGTCTGCCACACTCACTTAACATGACTTATCTATCGCTTGGAGGGAAACTTTTGCTTATGCGCACTAGAACTAAAATGGCTGCTCTGTGTTACAGCATGCATGAAGCTTGCACTACTGCTTTTGCTAAGCTGTTCGTCCTGCTTAACACTAACGCAATAGTTACAAATAAAGTAATGGGAATAGAGTAGAGATAAGTGCTATATAGTGCATTCATTTATTCTGTGTCCTAAAACTGTTTCTTTTCTACTTTTCATGAATCGTAATCTTTTTGCCCGAGAGGTGCTATTACTCCATCTTGAAAACTCACATTGCGCATGTCAGACTCTAAAGAGAACTGAAGTCCTCTAACCTTGAAGCAATGCCAAGCTACCGCGCACTAGAAGTTGCGCATGAGAAAGCAAACTTTTTAACTTAAACGGAAGAGAACTTGTTAATATGTTATAACAATGTATTTGTTAAAAGAACATTCATTGTCGGTGGAATAAAACATACGTGGGAAAATAATTTGATGGGCGGAAACGTTAATTTTAATATCATCAAGAAAAGTTTCATTTTGGTATGGTGTGATGACCTCTCCTCATTCTTTGTCCAATCAAAATTGGGGATCCTTACACTTGCAACATTGGGGGGTGTTACACTGACCTGGAAAATAGTATAACTAGAGTAAGCTAAGCTAGTTAATTTATCCGACTTGTCCGAATAGCTGGCCTGTCACTGACCCAACGCACTCAATAGGTAATCGGGAGCAGAGGTGCTGGCGGAACACTCTGTCAGAAGGTTCGAAACCCATATCGGGGTTTGCAAGCTAAAGTGCTGGCGAAGCACTTTGTTGGAGAAATCAATAACTCTTACTGGGTTCTGGCTGTTAGCTGCAGAGAGGGAGTAACGCAGGCGTTGCAACTTTAACTGCGGGTGCTGGTCTTAGCCTTGGTGTTCCTGTCCTGATCCAATTTGGCTTTACCTGTCCTGGTTCTGATCTGCACCTGCCTGCCTTTATGGTGCCTGCACTTTCGGGGTTCTATCCTTTAAACTGACCCGTGGCCGGGGTTAGTTCTTCACACCACTCTAGGTAAATATACTATGTGAGTATGTCATTGTTCTGATTCCTTCTCTCTTCCCACCCTAATGTTAAATGATAAAAGTTTGCATATTGTCGTATATCATTGTTCTGTTTCCTTCTCTTCCCCCACCCTTTTTGTCAAATGCGTAAGAATTGCTTTATAAGAGTTCTGCATATTTTCATTCTAATCATTATTATCCTAATTGAGATTTTTCTATTATTCAATGCTTGGATTATGACATTTTAAAGAAATTTAGAGTTTGTGGTTATTATATGAGTGCAAATGTTATTTTCCTATTATTCTAACACCCTTGATCCCTTAGGACAATAGGTACCGGTGACAAGCATTGGTAAGTCAATGGTATAGGTCCTAAATTAAATTTATAAATTACTGATTAAAGTAAGCGCACAGGTTACCTGATTATACTCACATACAAGTATAAGTTGTGTTATTTTATGGGTCCAGGTGAGTATGGTAAACTGAGTCGGGTGACCTGCGTGCTCTGTCACATGGTTTGAAGAATCTACAAGTGCGGTTTACAAATCCCACTGAGAATTACAAATGTAATATTTAGCTTCTGGGGACGCTCTCGCCCTACCAGTGCAAATATCGCCTTCTGCCCCTGGGGACTCGAGTAACATAAAATGAACCTGAAATTAATTTGAACATTTTTCACACAACGTTCTGCTTATGTTTATTTTGCTAATGTAAGGGGAGAAGGTCGCCTCGCGCTCTGGAGAAGCAAAGGCATAAAGGCAGGCTGCAGGGGAACGCGGGACACGCCAGAGCAAGGAGTTACATTACATACCCTAGAAGTCAGACTCGACCAAAGCAGCGCCGCCCAGTTCTAGTATCTTCCTCACAAGTGGCCTCTTGACAGCTCGCGCCCTAAGGTAAGAAGTGAACGCATCTATTCTAAATGCTTCACTGCCAGCTATCACGGACAGTGCCACTACGATAGTTACGTACTGGTACCTCACCCCGGAGAACCTACAAAGCGGTAACCCTCAACGAGTGCTGACTGCTGTAGGGGGGCGGGGAGCGGGGGGTGGGCTGGCGCTCCCCGGAACACTGCGGGCGGCTGGGGCTACCCGGAACACTGCTCCATTTGCTATGAGATTGTAGCAAGCTTCAGAGTTACTGGGACATAACCTCTCTGTTACTGATACACGAACTACCACAAGTCCCTGCCTATACAGTTTGGTGGGTTCGAAACGTGCTTACCTTCCCACTAAAATCGCGTAAAGGGTGACAGGTAGGGTTAGCCTTCGGGCAGCTCTCCAGATTATTCTAGCACAGGGGGTACTGGATGCACTCCAACACCTTAGGGTTGGCTTCACTGCCTTTGGGGCACATCTCTGGGATTGGAGAAGATCACTCTCACAGTCGCTGCACAAGGCAACTCGGGGGTAGGAAGTGGAGGTATGGGGGCTTTTGTTCGGTCAGCTTGTGTTTTATATTTATTATGGTAATCTTGAAGAGGGACATGAAGCTCTCTGAAATGCTTGTTCTTTTTAATTTTTATGCTCTGGAAATGCCAATAAAGAGAATCGGATCATAAATACTTCACTGCTGCAAGGGGGCACTTTATAAAGGATGTTTCTTTCACTTGTTGAGTTATGATAAATTCCAGCTTTGCACCAAGAGAAGCCTTTGTGGCTTCGATCATCCAACATGCACAGCATTCGAGTCACTCCGTGATAGGTTTCGCTTACTGAGGTGTTTGTAAATTAACTAAATATATTCATGGGCACTGCATGGCATTTTTAAAGCGGAGAAACAGCCTGTACGCTGTGTATGCATCATGTATACTTTTTTTTAGGTCGAGCCTGAGCCAGCCAAGCAAGCGCTGCTCTGGCGATGATCTGTGGTAGTTCAGTACGGGAGTGAAGCCCCGCCTACTCTCCCACCAATATTTTTCATTGGCTTGTGTCTTTGTCCTTTGTAAATGCTGTCTTCTGATTCCTTAAGAGGCGTGTTAGTCCCTTCTTAGTACCGCTGTGCGGTCATTTGTAACCTCCCATAGCTTATGGCCCCTTTACTTGGTTGTTACACTGGTGCGTGTACTATTTTCTGTAATTAACTTTTCGACTTAATCACAGTTGTAGAATTGCCTTTAGCATTAAAATACTTCCATGGTCAATCCCAGCAATGTTATCACCTTAAGATGTGGCGTGAAGCGGCGGGCAGGTCTCTTTCCGCTCACCGCCTCTCACAGCAGGACCTCGTGGCCTCCGACCCACATTTCTCTAGGACAGCGCGCTCTGCTGCCGCAACTCCGAAGCTACAGCCCACTTAAATGTTCTTTGATGGGCACCCCCATGAGCCGCACAGGCTGGAGAGCTTATTTTCTCTCTCACCCGACCCGAGTTGTTGTGCTGGGTCTTGGGCACTCGGAGGCAGCTCAGGGAAAGGGTGAGGGCTGTGCAGTGCATGTTCTGGTGTGAACCTGGGCTTCTATGGGAATTCACAAGTGCATATTATCAAGCCCATTATCGCCGCTCTAGCGGCAGTTTCCTGCTGCTAAAGCGGAAATAATTTTAACGCTGTTCTTGATAATATGGCCCTACATTCTACATTTTCCTGTACAGCAGTGGAATGTGGTAAAGCTAGCGTTTTGCAAAAAGTCCTTCATTGTGCAGGGTTGTAAAAGAGCTCACTTTTGGATGCAGTATCTGCTTGCAGCATTTACTCCACTTCTGTGTAAAAGTATTGACACTTGATTTTATTCATCTCCTTTGTCTATGTGCTGGTATGCATCTGTATAGCTCTGCATGTTCATTTGTGCATGTTGCACAACATCGTTCTGCATTGCTTAGTATGAGTCTTCGTGTAAATACCTCTTGTCCATTGTAACCATTTCCGTGTTCCTCTATGGTGCATATCGATATTTTTCTCTGAGAATCCTATTTTTCAGTGTTTTGCCCATGGTGCGATTATACTCCCTTCATGTGTTGGTTTGTTTTTGTATCTTTTTTTTGAGTTAGTGTGCTTAGATGCATTACATAAGACTATAAGATTGTGTGCACTGCCTTAGATTGGTGCGGTATCGGTTGCTGGTCCTTTTAATCAAGTAACATCTGACTATCAGCCACCAAAAAGCCTATGACCATCCACAAGCGCAAAGGCGCAGCAGGCACGTTAGATGCCTTCTTAACCAGAGCAGAATTTCTATTGACACATGGAATCCAAATGACTGAGAGACGGTTGTCATTGGATCCTACACAACTCCGCACATATAGGCAACCATTTACTTTCAATTTGAACGAATCACCACAACAACCCCCACTAAGCCCAAAGATAATCTTACAAAATAAACCAATGACATCTGCTTTACCAAGTATATCACCGCCAGCCATAAGCCCAGTCCAAAACGACCACAGTAGACAGGGTATGGAAACGAGATCACAAGCCCCAAAAACATCCGAAGAGCCCAAAGGGAAAGTGCCCCGATCATAGCAGAAGCGAGTTATGAGCTATCAAAAACCCCAAACGAAGAGCCAAGGGGGTTCTAGGCCTATACCGCAAACAACATTGGGGCATATGTATGAAAATCCCCGTTTGCAATTCTCAAATATCGATTTTTTGAGAATCGCTATTTGAGAATTGCATGTAGAAAATCGCAATTTTTTAGCTATTTCTTAGTTTTCCTTAATTGCAATTCGCAAATTGCGAAATCGCACCTAAGGAATATTTTCCCATTCATTCCTATGGTACAAGAGGCCCATAGGAATGAATGTGAAGTCATTCTCAATTTGCGATTCGCAATTTGAGAATCGCAAATTGAGAATAATTTTAAGGGTGCAAGGGTGTCATAAGGACACCCTGATGCACCCCTGAAATGAACATGTGCACGCATATGGTGCACATACATGCCCTAAAGGCATGTATGTGCACCACATGGCACCTTTACAAATGCAAAAAAGTGCATTTGTGAAAGAAATCGCAAAATACCACCAACTTGAAGTTGGTGGTAATTTGCGATTTCTTAATGAGAAATCGCACAACTTGGGTGCTTAATATATAGCATTTAAGGAATCGCAATTTGCCTTAGATTGACAACCAATTTGTGGAGATAACAACAAATACCCTTCTGTTATTACTCAGCCAAGCTGTATTGTGGAGCAGATATGCTCCCCTTCAGGGCAGGACTCAAAGGAGATGCAGGGGGAGATAAATGGTCGTAATACTGCTGAGTCAAATGGACAATTAGGAGTGGAAGAGTTATGGGGGCCATCATCTAGCTCTTCATGACACCCTTTAGAGGAAATAACCAAGCGGCCCAAGTTAAACGCAATAAAGACAGGAACAAAGAAATTGCAAGAAGTATGTCTTACCTCCTGGAATATTGCAGGATCAAATAGGAATCTTAGGGACACTGAGTGGCTAGAATATATAGAAGAAAGCAACATCTGCCTAGTGCAGGAGACCTGGGCATTAGACACCCCTCATAAGGTCGGGTTTAAGACCTTTAGTATAAATGCCATTCCATCAGCTAGAGGTTGGCCCTCAGGGGGTCTTGTGATATGGATAAGAATAACCCTTAGAATTGAGTTAACCCAGTTGGAAATACCATCCCAGGAAGTGATCGGTGTGAAAATTAAAACATGGGATAAAAAAATAATACACCTGATCAACATCTACAATAGGCCAATCCCAGCCACGAAAGAACCTTTGGTCATTAAACAGCTTGATTCCTTTTTAAATTTACCTGAACCGGGGGGAATGGTAATCGTAGGGGGGTGACTTAAATTGTAACTGAGAACAAGTGGTGGGCTTTGAGAACCTCTTCGCAGAGGAGGATGCAGCAAATAGTATTCCTGTTCTTGAAAGTTGCGCGACAGTGCCTTGTACCATAGCTGTCGCACAAATTATGAAATTAATAACTGGGCAGGGAATCAGAGCTTGCAATGGTCACCTACCCTCTGAAAGACCAAAAGCTTTTACATTTAGTAGAGGTAATTGAAAAAGCAACTTAGATTACATACTGGCTTCAATCGAACTTTGGTCAAATGTACTTGATCTGGTAATAGACTCCAGGACTGACAGTGATCACCATCCCCTACATTTGACGTTAGTAACTGACCTCTTTATTGATAGGATTGAGATTAATGAAGATAGTTACATCTCCACTGATGACATTCTTGTCAGTAACAATCGCCGTGCTGTAAAGTGGCCTCATGTCCTAGGAGACACTCAAGCCATGACACAGATTTACGACACCTTTGCAGATGTCGTCTCTCTGCACATGGTTTCATCCGCAGCAGAGTTTCCAACACTGGCCGCACATTATGCCTTGATAGAAGCTTTAGCACCAATTGTTAGTAGAATAAGTAAAGACCGTAGTGGGAGAGTCTCTGAAATAAGAGATAACATGTGGTATATTAAAGAGTGTTGAGAAGCAAAAGCCGATCTTATATTGGCAATTCAAATAAATGACATACTGAGCATAAGGGAGAAATGATCTAATCATAAGTGTACTCTTGCTCATGCAAAAAAAATATGGGAAGATGACATCTGGACAGGCCTAATTTTTGCAGCTAAGTCCAAGGACCAAGTAGGCTTTTGGTGCCTAATCACAAAGGGTAACAAGACTGGCGGGGACCTCTATCTGGACGCTAAAACATGGGAGGATCATTTTTCCATCCTCTATGCGGCAGTACAAAATTAAAACATTTCTGCCAGCGCAGCTCCTGTGGTTAATTATAATACGAATGATCTCCATTTCAGTTTGAAAGAAACACTATTGGCAGTTAGAATTAGAATTAGAAATAGATTTATTGAGCGCGGTTGCTGCCCAAGGGCGTCCAAGCGCTGAAACAAGAATTGGAGAGACATACTGAATAACAGATTAGAGCTCGGAGGCTTTGGCGAATAATAAAGTCTTCAGCTTTTTACGGAATGAGAGCAGGTCCGGGTTGGAACGGAGTGAAAGGGGGAGGGTGTTCCAAAGTTTAGCTGTGTTCAATGAGAACAGCCTACCCCCGGATCTAGTTAGTGCAGTACAGTCAGGAAAAGCGCCCGGCCCAACAAATGTATTTAATTGATTTTAGAGGTTTTCTATAGCGCTAGCCAGATCTGAGGGTATTGGAGCGCTTTACAACATGATGAAGAGGAGACAAAATACAGGACAAAAGCATGGTAGGAAAAAAAAATACGGAAAAAGTTCAAAGGGAAGCTTTACAGTTCTGCTGAGTGTCGGAGGTAAGCCGTTGAGGAAGAAAATATTCAAAAAGAATCTTTACAGTTCTGCTGAGTGCCAAAGGTGTGCCGTTGAGGTAGAGAGGTCGATGAGGCCGAGGTGTGGCAATGAGAAAGAGGGGGCAAAAGGTAGTCTCAAATCCTAGGGAAAGGCAAGACTAATGCTGGAAATGTTCTCTTCGCGGTGCCGACCCAAGGGATGAGAGTTCAGAGAGAGGGTAGGAGGTCGGTAGTGGTTATGCGATGACTGAAGGCTGCCCGTTGGGGGCACGCTGTCAGGTGACCGCCTGTGGAGGTGAGAGCGTCATGTAACTGCGTTCGGGAAGGCGCGGTTGAGGTAGAGGGTTTTTAGGAGGCTTTTGAATTTTGGAAAGGAGGGGGTGGTTCTGATGTTGACTGGGATGGCGTTCCAGATTTTCTGAGCATTTCCTGCAAAAGAGCGGGCAGCAGTCTTTTGTTTACGCGTTTTTAGGAGAATGAGTAGGAGGGAGTTGAAACTCCTGAGGCTTCTTGCTTGCCCAGCTTTCTTGAGTTTGGAGGCTAAGTATTCCGGTTTCCCTGTGTGCAGAGCTTTGTGTGTGAGGCAGGCAGTTCTGAAGCTGGCCCACATTTCGACTAGGAGCCATATTTGTTCTCTGAGTGCAAGAGAAATGTGGTCAAATTTTTTGATTCCGGTGACCATTCTGACTGCAGCATTGAGGGTGGTTTTGAGTGGGGCTAGGTGAGAGCTAGCTGTGCCGGAGAGAACTGCGCTCCCATAGTCCAGCCTGGACAACACCAGGGATTGGGTGGCTTGCTTGAGGTCGGAGTGAGGGATGTGGGGTTTGATTTTGTTGAGGAGCTTCAGATTGAGGAAGGCGCTCTTGGCTGAGTTCTTGATGTGATTGGACATTGATAGTTTGTGGTCAAGGGTGATTTCCAGTGATTTGACTAAGGTTGCCAGGGTGAGATTTCCATTGAGGGCATCAATGGCTTTCAACCAGTCAATGATTTGCGGGTTTTCTTCCTTGTTGGAGACGAGGAGGATCTTGGTTTTTCCCTAATTGAGTTTGAGGTGGTTTGTTGATAGCCATTCTTGGACTTCTTTGAGGGTATTGTTGAGTCTTTGAATGTCGTTAAAGGAAGAGGTTTCCAGTGCATCGTCTGCATATAGATGAAAGGGGATATTCGCTTTTTTCAGAATGGAGGTGAGAGGTTCCATGTATATGTTGAACAGTTGAGGGGAGAGAATGGAGCCTTGAGGGATGCCTCTGTTTACGGGGACGAGTTCTGAGGTAAAGGATTTGATTTTCACTCTTTGGGATCGGTTTTGGAAGAAAGAGGAGAACCACTGGAGAACCACTTCATCTGCACCTACCCATTCTTTGAGAGCTTTGATGAGAAGACTGTGGTCTACAGTGTCAAAAGCAGCTGACAAGTCTAGGAGGATGAGCAGACAGCAGTGGCCTGCGTCGAGGGAGTTGAAGATGCAAACTATCGACCTATAAGTTTAATTGATATTTTACAAAAAATCTATGCTAGGCATATTTCTATGAGATTAAATGGTTGGCTTGAAGAGAACAGTGTGCTATCTAAATTCCAGGCAAGATTTAGATAAAAGATTAGCACAATTGATCAGGTTTTTAGATTCATTTGCTTATGCTGGAAATAAATTAATTTAAAAAAGGTCCACTTGTATATCGCATTTGTAGACTTCAGAGCTGCTTTCAATCTCATTCCAAGGAACCTACTTTGGGAATCATTTAACTCCCAGGGATTGCCTAAGGAATTACTCGCTCAAATAATAAGGTTACATGAAGACAACTTCGCTAAAGTGAGATGGGTTCCGAGGGGCGAACTCACTAGTGCAATGCCGGTCAAAAGGGGTGTGCGCCAGGGGTGCGTACTCGCGCCCACCCTATTTTCTTTACATGTCAACGATATTCCAAGTTACTTGCTTGGGTGCACCCATGACTCGCCAAAGTTTGGGGGGGATTTGATGTCAGCCCTTTTATTTGCTGACGACACAATACTAATATCACAAACCCCCAAAGGACTACAACGCTTATTGGATTATTTTAATATATATTGCACTACTAAGGGCCTTGAAATAAATGCCAGCAAAAAGAAATATATGGTAATAAACCCACAAAAGACTTTTAAAAAGAACCTAGCAATCAACAACCAAACATTAGATTATGTCCAATCCTTTAACTATGTGGGTATAACTCTGGATACCAAGCTGTCCTGGAAGCCACAACTAGAACAAAATAAAATTACCCTGCTCCAAGACACACTGCCTATAATAAAGATGCATGAGACCAGTATCTCGAAGGCGGTGTCTTTCTGCCCTAAAGGTCTTTAAACATAGAGCTCAATCAGCTTCTCTTTACGGGGCAGAAATAAGGGGTCCTAATTGTAAAAAGAGTTTTGAACCAGGAGAGAACACATTTTTTAGTAGACTGTTAAGTATACCAGTGTGAACACCCCTAGTACTGATTATCATGGATTTAAATGTTAAGCGAACTGACTATCACGCAATATTAAGACCCCTATTATATTGCGTGCGGCTCTGGTCAACTCAAGAACTATTAGACTATAAGGAAGGTCTTGAGGAGATTTTAAGTATTGACCAGAGCAAGAACATCCTGTGGTTCAAACACTGTTCCTTCTGGTTTGAGAAATTTGGCCTGTACCATTTGTGGGAACACCCGACACAGCTGACACGAATATCTAGGGAACTGCTAAAATCAACATTCTGGGCTTACATCCAAAATAATGTGTTTCACGGCACAGATAATGGTTCATTAACAACCAAGTTCCTTCTTTTGAAGGAGATAGCCAGTTTTGAGTTTTCCTAGATGCAGTTCATCCACAATTGGCCAAATCGTTATATTTAAAGCCTTCAGGCTAAGTCTTGAAGGAATGTAAACCAGCTTGTTTTACCAGTCTATAATCTCGTGAATGACCAGATGAAAGGAGAACCACACCAGGTGTATATATTATTATTATTATTATTATTTTTTGCACTTATAGTGCGCTGCAGCTACCCAAAAAGTGTTTCCCGGCACAGTTTTATGGAGTTGCGTAAAGAGAGTCAAGCAGAGATGAATGTCTAGGTGTTAAATAGCCACATTTTTAAAGCTTTACGGAATTTTATGTAATCTATCTCGTTTCGTGATGAAAAAGGCAAAGAGTTCCACAATGAGGGCCCTAGGTAAGAAAAAGATCTTCCACCCATCCGAAATAGCTTGATTTTAGGAATGACAAACTTTTTTAGCGTGTAGGAGCGGAGAAGACGAGAGGGGAGATTGGGGCAAACAAGCGATTGAAGATATTTCGGAGCACTAACAACTTTAATTTTATGCATAAAACAGAGTAATTTGAACTTGACTCGGTTTTCAACCCTGAGCCTATGAAGATCCCAGAGATGTTGGGAAGTGGAGGTGGTCCTAGGGATCTTACATAACAATCTAGCTGCTGAATTTTGTATTACCTGCAGTTTACGTGTAGTGGCTTTATTAGAACCCAGGTAAAGCACATTGCCATAGTCAATCCTACAGGTAATCATGGCATTGACTACGGTTTTCTTAGTAGAGTCAGGCAACATCCAGCAAATCTTTTTAGCCATTTGAGAATGGCGAAACACGTGGCAGAAGGTTTTACCGCTTGCAGGTGCATATTGAGGGATTCATCGATGATAATGCCCAAGTTGCGTGCCTGAGAAACTGGGGAGGGAAGAGCGCCCATTTCAAAAGGCCAGTGTCGTGGGCCCCACAGATTTTTTTTTTTCCGAGAATAATTACTTCGTTTTTTTCTCCATTTAATTTAAGAAAATTATCCTGCATTCATGATGCTATTTTAATTAAACCCACTTTAAGTGGAGAGGAAGCATTTGTATCCTTGGAAGAAAGGGAAAAAATAAGCTGGGAATCGTGGGCATAAGAATACATCGACAGCCCGGATTTTTCTACCACTTTAGCTAAAGGACTCATATAAAGATTAAACAATAAAGGACTAAGTATAGAGCCCTGTGGTACACCATGAGCGTATCTGAACGGCTGTTCGAGAAAAAACTTGAAACGTGCGCTCGGTCAGAAAAGAGGTGAGCCAATTAAGTGCTGAATCTCGGATACCCAGGGAGCAAAGAGTGTTTATTAATACAGTGGGCAAAACCGTATCAAAAGCGGCACTTAGATCCACTAGGATAAGTGCCACTGTCTCTCCCCTATCTAATTGGCATTGTATGTTTTCTGTGACACCTAATAAGGTGGTTTCTGTCGAAAAGCCGGCTCTGAAGCCTGATTGACAGGGGGGCAATACATTTTGAGTAGTTACAAATTCAGCTAGATTTTGGTGAACATGTTTTTCAAGGATTTTTGAAAACACAGGTAATAAGGAGATAGGTCTATAGTTCTCTGATAGATATTATCCACTTTTTGTATAAAGAAAGTAGCCAATGTTTCTTATTGCTGCTCATTTAAATCCAGTGGTAGAGCCAGTGAGTTCCTTTACCATGTTAAATAATGTTTTGGAACAATTTAGAGCTTCTGAGATAGTGGAGGATACATGATTGGTTTGAGCCTTTCTGCAAAGAGTGTGGTAATTTTTTAGCATATTTTTATAGGCGACTTTAGCTTCAGATGTGTAGTTTTTTCTCCATCTACGTTCAGATGCTTTACATTCGGATTTTTCTTTTTTCAATAGTTCCGTATATATAAAATATATGTATTTATTCTAAACACACTCCTCTAGTCTCTTTATGAGGCTAGATGCAAAAGTACACCAGTTAAACTTATTTAGCACAAAGTAAATTAGCACAGTGTACGTTTAGCCCTAGGTGCCTCACAAACCATATACTAAGAAAGTGGGATAGGAACCACGACTGTCATAGATACAAGGCCTGGGGCCTGTAGAACCGCTGGGGCCACCAGGAACCACCCAAAGTAGTGACACAGGGGACCCTCGGGGGACGCGTGCAGGGTCTAAACACAGACGCGAATCACCATTTACTTCCATGGGGAAAGTCGCGGTTGGAAAATTACAAAGCAAGGACACTTAGAAGAGGACTTGGAGCAAACCCCTTTAGAACTAGGCAGTTCTAGAGTCAATACCCATGGGAGCACCGACGTACTCGTGTTACCTCACCCAGGGAAGCCGAGTGCATAGGTGTCTTTTCGTGTCGGGTTTTATCATCATTTTGAATGGCAAGCTGCGAGAAAGTGCTGCAGGCGACCAAGTCGAAAGTGTACGGATGGATCCAAGCCTGGATCGGAGTTGAGAAGAACCTGAAAGTAGAGGAGACAGAGTTTGGGTCACTAGCCAATGACCAGGAAGGCGAGGAGATGATGCCAACCAATGTTGGGTGGTTTTAGGTGAAGAAGGTGAAGCTTGACTTTTCAGCAACGAGGAGCAGGAGGTGTCGATGACATCCAGGAGCTGGATTTGAGCTGTCCCATAAAGGATGTCGAGTGCTGCTGTGTCAGATTCCAGATGGGACCCAACAAGCCTTGGCAACAGCAACCCACGCAGAAAGCAGTGATTGGCTTTGGTGCAGACAAGCAAGGTCTGAGGGACTCACCCTTTGGAGGGGAGTCAGGGCACATCCGGAGCAACCGGGATAACTCAAGAAACTGAAGAGTTACCTTCATGGGGACCAACCAGTTGACGGACCAGGGATCGCAAAGGAGCCTCGAGCAGAAATGCTAGAAGCAGGCCCACAGAACACTCGTGGAGTGTAGGCTCACAATCTTCGGTGCAAATGGTGCTCCTGGCTTGGACTACAAGTAGCCCAGTGCACAACTTCGGGAAAGCTCAGAAAGTTGAGGCACTTGCAAATGTGCACGGTGTCCAGGAATTCCGGTCCCACGTCTCTGGTGATGGCTGCAGGTTTCAGCTTTGCTGAGACCTTGTGCCAACCTCGGAGATGTCTGGAAGTCTGTGTCTTGTGTCGCAAATCTGTCGGGATCCGGCAGGAGCCTTGGAAATGCAGAGTGGCAAGATGCTTCTTTGGTGCCTGTTTGAACAGGGGAGTCATTCCTTGACCCCAAGGGAGATTCTTCCGTCTTCTAGTTGAAATAGAATGTCGATGGTCCAGGATATATGTTGCAGAGTTTCATCCAGGGTAATCTAAAGTCCCAAGGACTGGGTTCCCATACTTATACTAAGTTTAGGGGTTGGACTTACTCTAGGGACCCACCTGTGGGTGGATCCAGGGAGGGGGTTATTACACCCCTTTCCCTTTGTCCAGTTTCACCCCAGAGCAGGGGCTGAGCACCCCTGCAACCAGTTTTAACTCGAATATGCACAGGGGCACCAAGTGTGCCCCTAGCACTGTCTGAAAAGCATTCACTGACTGCACCCACCCAGCCCCAATACACTAAAGCCTGTCTGGGGAGGTGGTTACACCTCCCTGTGACAGGAAACCTATTGTCCAGGCCTCCCCTGCTGGAGTTTTGTCCAGCAGCAGGAGGTCAGACTCATGTGTGTGGCTGCAGCATCCATTTTGTGATGCTGGGGCTCTTTTAAACTATTACCGGCCAGGTAAGTATGTACATGTCTTCTCCCTCTAGAAGGGTGGAATTCTGCCTCATCACCATAACTGGTAGGGGGGTAGGATTCCAAAGTTTTTGACACCAAACACGACATGTTTCCATGCAGCCCATCCAAAGTTAGCACTTACCGCGAGGTTATAATGCACTTAAGAGTATATGATCTGGCTGCATCACAGACTAGCTACAGAGAATAGATTCTGAAAGCTAGTGGGAGAGGTGTGGCGCCGCGGCCAGGGCGACTGACGCTGGAATCTGGGGATCAGGGTTCGATCCCCGGCTCCGGTGGCAGGTTAGCCCAGCACCATGTGACTCTGGGCAATAGCTCGCTTAATCTTCCCGACGGCCCCCAGCGCCTAGAGACCCTTACGGGTGATTGTGCGCTTTACAAATGTGGATTATTAAAAGCTGCAGAGGGGTCCTGGTCATGCATGGAACCCTCTCACACAAAACCAAGCACTCTGCCTTCAGGATGGGTAAGGCCTGCCATAGGAGTGGCTTATAGGTTTATATGTGTCAGTGATTAAGGGTAGATATAGGTAGCCTATATCTTAGTAAGGGGTGCATGCACCTCTTTACCCTGGCTGCAGTAGCAGGCCTTGTGGTGCCATTTTGGAAGGCTTCCCAGGGGTGGCATAATACATGCTTCAGCCTCTGGTAGGCCTCTGGGGTACCTATGCCCTTGGTACCTAAGGTACCATATACTAGGGACTCACAAGGGTAACCCAGTAACCAATCTGTAGTGTACCTAATGTACATGCAATCAATTTATAGAGGAAAGCAGAAAGGCTGGGGCCCTGATTAGCGAGATCCCAGCCAAACTAAGTCAAAAACCATCAAAACACCAGAAAAAAAGCGGGGGTAACTGTGTAATCAGATTCCACCTTCCTACACTAAGAACTTGTAACCTGTGTTACCTAAATGGGAACATCATTAAGAGCTATATATATAATGACTATGAGCCTATTTTGGAGTAATGGACACTGACTCCTTTTACTCACTACTCAACGAATTTTAAATGTTTATGTCTAGTTTTAACTATTTATATATTTTATATGCTACTATTGCATTGAGGAAATGAAATTTAGTCTTTTTAACGATAGCCCAAAATCCAAAGATGTGTTATTTATCACAATAGAAGCTGCTACTTTTACACATTAATATTCAAACTAAATTGTATGTTAATTTTATGTTGCATCTTTTATGGTTTTATGTGAACCGAAATAAAGATATACTGAAACTAGCTTTGCATGTTCATTTGTGCGTGTTGCACAACATACTTCTGCATGGCTTAGTATGAGTCTTCGTGTAAATACCTCTTGTCCATTGTACCATTTCCATGTTCCTTTCAGGCTCGGTGCGTCCATTGGGGCGTAAGGGCATAGCCCCCCCGCCCGCAGCTCCTGCGACGTCTCTGAACTTAAGTAAACTGGATCAGTTTACTTAAGTTCAAAGACGCCGAGGGAGAACTCACAATCATGTCAGTCAGCATGATGCAGTACCGCTCTCCCACTTCAGAGACTGAAGGGGGTGGGCGGTCTGGCGTAATGTTGACTGACATGATTGTCAGACAGGGACAACAGGCAGCAGCACAAGTGTGCATGAGTGGGGACGGAGGCTGGGAGAATTTTTAGCCCGTGCCAAGTCATGCGCACTTGTGTTTTTCACTTGTTTGCACATGCCCATTAGGAGCCCCTCGGTCTCCTAAATGGCGTGCGGCAGGCGAAGAGTAGCCATGCCCTAAGCCAATCCTGGTGCTGCTGGCAGCACCAGGATTGGATGAGAGGGGCTGCCAGTCCACTCCAGTGCCGACGTGAAGGCGCCAAGGGGAACAGAGGTGGCGCGGAACGGCTGTGAGGTAAGTTTTCTATTTAATATTTAATTCCCCACTCTCACACGCGCGACCTCCCCCCCGCGATCCCCACCCCCGCGAGCCGCGACTGTGTAGAGAGCATCGATAAATTAAACTAGAAGCTCTCAGTCTAGTTGAAGATAGTTAGCTTTGCAAACCTGTGTCCAAGGATACACTGTGTGTGTGTTTTTAAGCATCAGAGGTCTGTGAAACGCGGCATCCTTCACCACAGCCGCGTGGTCTTTACCAGACCACTGCAATCAGCCTGGCCCCACGCCCACCCTAAATTGGGGTGAAGCGCACAGGAGATGGGTCATAATGGGCAATTTGCTGCGCTCACCACAACATGGGAAGGATCCGTAATAAAGGGGGTTTATAATTATTAAGTAATATATCAATTCCAGTGCCTGAGTGAGCAGCTGCTGGGAGGGAACTCTGTTATAGGGCATGGCATTGGGGTTGTCGCTCAGGGTCAAGCTGAGGTGATAAATGCAAGGTTGGGAGAGGCTCGACTTAAAGGAGGCAAGTCTCTGTCCTTCTTATCTGGTAAAGCTTGGAATTCTATTCCCAACCATCTTAGAACTCTAACTCAGGAAAACCAATTTAGAAAGCAACTCAAAACGTGGATTTATTCTCTTTCTTACGATTATGTAATGTCCCTCATATAGTTTTTCTCTGTTTTTATCTTCTTGCACATCGTTTTAGTTAGCGCCAGGATGCTCCTTTCGGAGCGACTGTTTGCGCTTTAGAAATATACAAAAATATACAGAATATATATATAAACCAGTGATTCTGGGCAAATGAGTATGGAGAGATTGAAGAGATTTGAAATGAATGTGTTTGTAAGCAGCTGGGACTCTTGTAAAGCGCGCGCTGTTGCTTTGGAATGAGTTTGCGCATCATAAAAAAGGATCTGGTTAGTTTATTTCTGTTCTTGGTTTGCTTGTCGGTTGAAAGACTCTTCCTGCGCATTCGGCCAATTGCCACTGCCACAGCATTGCATGTTTGCAGAGAATCAGTCGGGCAGTGAAATGCCCACGGCGTGTAGGAACAGCTGGACGGCAGTGTTCCTGCTGAACGGCCTTGCTGCATGAACCCGGCCTGTCTCAGACCACAGGCAGTGTCAGCGCTGCAGCGCGCACACCGCACACGAGGAGGAAGCAAGTTGGGGTTAGGGAAGTCAGAGGGGGCAGGGCCGGACTGGGAACCGAAACCGGCCCTGGCAAAGTGCTGGGCCGCCCCCCCCTCGGGGGGCGAGCGCTTTGCCAGGGCCGCTTTTCGGCCGTATGCTGCAAAATCGGCCCTGTAACAAAATCGGCTGAAAAGCGGCCCAAAACCGGCCCCCACCCATGCGGCCGACCGGGGGATTGCCCGGTGCCCGCAACGGCCAGTCCGGGCCTGAGAGGGGGTTTGTTTATGAACTCGTAACCTCTCACTCTGGGTCCTAGGATGTCCGGGCCTGGCCTCAGGGCAGAGGCACTCGGGGACAGAATGTTCCAGGCAGGCCACTGTCACGCTAATATGAGGTGTTTAAACTATGTCTGGCCTGCGGGGTTTACTTCAATCCTTAACATGTTGATTGCGGAGCACATGTGGGTCAGGGCAGGCAATCCGTGCCATTAACCTGCTCAATCAATGTCCCATATATGGCAACACGATACCACCCATGGCTAGGAAAGAAACGGAAATAATGTCTAGAAACCACTCTAATGTACCTGATACACTCGAAGTTAAGCCAACCTAAAATATACCATAAGCTGGCATGTCACTAACTGAGTTTCTGCTGCCTCACTTCAGTTATGTGCGTTGGGGGTTGAGCAGAACAATGCATTTGACTTACTCTCTAGTTGCATTTTACACTGTCATATCACGACATGTTAACAATGCTATTAAATGTCCTGAGCCCAGTGTTTATGGGCTGACACGTGTCTAGTGGTTTGGCGAAAGCACCCTTTTCAGCTCCTCCCAAATGCACACAAAACATTCAAGGAATTTGTCAGGGGATGAACTTTGCGTCCAGTCTGGCAAATCACAATAACTTGCCTTTCCTCTGTAGCGTTCATTTTATATCAATAAAGAAATCCGAGGTACCCAGCATTGTTAACTCAGGGTTTGTTACGAAGTTCTGTGGTTATTTTGAATAGGCAGTGACCTATGTATAATATCTCTTTATCGATGTCATAAAACACTTTATTTATTGCTTTATTAACTATTAACTTTCTTTTTTTCTCAAATATGCTTGAGTTGCACAATTTGCCCAATATTTTTTCAACATTTTCTCGGGGGGAGAACCGCCCTTATGACAGTCAGGCTGACGTGCACTGACCGCAAACCTTTACGCCCCACTACATTTTTTTTTTGTGGGGGTTCCTTTATTCGTACATATCGATATTTTCTCTGATAATCCTATTTTTCGGTGTTTTGCTCATGGTGAGATTACACTCCCTTCGTGTGTTGGTTTGATTGTGCACCTGTTTTCTTGAGTTGGTGTGCTTATATGCCTGTACGCATTTCGGCTGCTCAGTGTGTTAACATGTGCTAGCGTGTATTCTTTGTTTACATTTCCTCGAGGGACGCATGGTTCCGCGCCATACCACGTCTGGCATTCCTGGCTTTTCAGCTAGCTGGCCAGTGTATTATGGGATTTGTGGTTTCATTTCCCAGTGCATGCGTACGAATGCAAAAGATGCAACATTTGAGGTTCTCATGGTTGAAATGCCAGGATTTGTGTGGGCCGTCACTAAAGACACGCCGGAGAAGGGATGGCTGTCCACAGACAGAGCTGAATTTGTCTGGGAACGCAACAGTTACGCTCTAGAGAAACGTGTTGTACTGGTGCTTGCACGGGTGTGGCATTCAGGGCAATGAGTTCCACTGCCTTTCGTGAAGGATTTGGGGGATTCGTACGGAGGCTCCTCGAGGTCACTTGTTGCTCCTTGAAAAGCGCTGGTGCACCCCCAGCATGTTCCAAGGACAGTTCATTCCTTGATAAAAACTGAAGATATCTTGAGGATTCTAAAGTTCAGACCTTGTATGCTCCTCCTAAAACTGTAGAATACACGAACTACTGGAAAGGGAAATTGCACCCGCTCCTCGAGTGAGCAACACACAACCCCTGTGTAACTTTGTACATATCCACTGCATGCACAGTGTACGCAAACTTATCAGGGACATGTTTATTCTCTGCCTGAAAAGGAAAGCACGCAGGTCTTGTCGAGGAGCCTTATCACGCAGCTGTCATCCAGCAAGCCATTTGCTTTTGTTTTGGCTGAAACGGGGCAACCCAAGGGCACGACGTATTGTTGCGTTCCATCACAATAAAGAGATTAGAAACTTACCGAGGACTAACGCTTCTTCGGTTTGTTGGGAGATTCCTAAAATTAGCTGCAACCTATACAACAATATACAGTCAGAATAACACACTTCCATGCCAGAGATCCACACTAAACAGCACGCCTCTGCCCCAGAGTAGGCCTAAAGACATCCGTGTTAAGACTCATTTCTTTGCAGCGTGGCAATTACAATACTGCTCTTACTTGTTTGTGTTCTGTAGATATTGCGAAATTTTGATAGCAAAAATAAAATCATGACTTTAGAGTGTGTTGTTAGACAAAATCTGCCACAGCTTGTGTGAGTCCATCCCTTCTTGCCAAAAATACAGATACAATCTTGGCAAGTGAAATTTAGGATTTCAAAATGCACTCTTGTGATATAATTTCCTCATTTTTATGGACAAGTTGAAGGTGAGGTGGCGTGTGTGGGGGAGGGGCATGTTGGGTGCACAAGTGAAATCAAAAGTTCTGGGTTTGACTCCAGCGAACAATGGTTTTACTTTTTCAGTAGTTAGCTGCCCTCGGACTGTTTTCAAGTAGCCCCATGGTTGGTTTAGCACCACCCTTTCACCTGATTTAGTTTATTTGCATGTATTTAAAACGTGCATTTCTTCAGTTATAGTAAATTGCACCCACATATGTTTGGATCATGCATGTGTTTGTGTGTTTCCTTCCAGGCTCTCCAGTCATGTGTATGTGTGGTATTTTTACAGCGCGAGCCTACCCACTTGGCAGCAGGGTGCTGTACACACTCATTCTGGCAGTAAGTGACACCCCACAGAAGTCGATGGTATCAGAGCCGGGTAACAGAGCCGGGCAGCGTGCGAGGCCCCCTTCAAGCTTAATACTTTGATGTCACTCATTTTGGCAGCATATGAAGCACCCAGGGCTGAGAGATATATCAACTAGCAACCATTTAGATTGCTAGCACGTATAGAACTAGCTGCAAGCGGCGTTTGCTGGATCGCAGAGCAGGTTTCTGGGTTTGTAAAGGTGGGTTGTTTTAGGCTGTCGAACCGTGGGTCGTTTTTTTCTTAGCATTATTGTTTGCAACATATATGTGTCTATATTTATGTAGATGTCTGTACGTTTGTGCACATAAATATTATAGCTATGTGTACATGTAGATATATGTATGGTTTGTCCTCACCTCATGTGCAAATCTTGAGGGGTCCGCTCAGCCTCTCATACTTCCAAGGTCGATACAATTATAAGTATTGAGTAACTTAACAGTAAACCATTGAGTAGAGTTAGCAGTTAATGCTAACATGGCCAGAATATCTCACAGTGTGGCGGAAGCTTTACAGATTCATGTGTGATGTTTTGTTAAGTTGTTATGTGATGTTAACTTATGTTACCTTGATGTTATGTTACCTTTCATGGTATGGCTAAATACTGATGAGGTCCCAAAGGTGAGACCAATTGCATTGCAAATACATGTTAATTAAAGCCGCATTACTTTTACGGTTTCATAGAGAGCGTCTTTGCACAACACCCTCTCCCAATTAATATCTCATAACTATCATATACACTTCTAGCTGCAAGCAATCTAAAACACTCGAGTTGGGTCTCTGCGATACACTACAACAAATGAAGTGTAACAAATTGCAAGGGACCCAAACACGTTAAATGGAAACAAAAAGAGAAGTATAAAAAAAAACGAAAACTATATTCCTGGTTGCTTTTTCTCCCACAAAACATGACAGTATGGGAAATTAGAAGTATGATAAAGCTAAAATGTCCGAGGAATTTTTTAAGCCCATGAGACACGTGCATCCCAAGGTTTTTCGCAAAGACACTGATGGTAATTGTTAGCTTATATTTTCTCACATTATTAAATTTAACATTTCAAATTGTGCAATGTTTCCTTATCCCCGTTTAGAGCGAATACAATGGCAGGCTGCGATTGGTTGTCCTAGAAAGCCTTGAGGTGTATGTGGGAATTTCTATCCCCTTATCTGCCACCTAGGACAGCCCTCTGTGCTGCCACCTTGGATGGCCTGTTCCACAGTTTGAAGAGCATTGTTTTAAAGTAAACTGTTAACATTGGGTGGGCGGTGTCTGAGGCGTTTTAAGGTGTGAACAAAGTGAATAATTCCCCAGGGCCCACCTTCCAAGGGCCACTTTGTGTAAGTGACTAGGACCAGTCAGAGGACTTTCTGTACTCTTTCTCCATCTCAACCTCTCTCCCTCTCTCTGACTATTGCTGCACCTGACCCTGTCTCTCTCAACCTATCGCTACCTCACCACTCTACTTTCCAATCTAATCTTTCTCCAGGCCACCTATCTCTCTCAGCCTAGCTTGCCTACCCCTTTTTAACTCTCACTTTTTTTCTACTTCCCTCCAATACACTCTTTCCTCTCTCTAATTTGCCTCTCTTTCTATCTCTGCGGGCTCAAATGGGAGACTAATCCACCCCTTGCATTGTGTCTCTTCAAGGAGACCAGGAAACCCTGCCTGGCGCAGGCAATGCAGGGCTGATTTACTAGTGTATTTCATGTATTTACAGTTTGGTGCTAGGTGATGCAGAGAGGGGCATGTCTGACAGTGTGTGATGCACACTGTATGTAATATCATTGTCACCAAATAATACTTAGGTGAAAGTGAGCTTTTTAGGGACGTGTATAATAAACACATTGTTGGAAAATGGGTTATTGGTAGGGGCAAATGTAGGTCTGCCACTGGCAATAAGGCACACACGCATGTACCTGAAATAAATTTAGGGAGGAGAAGCACACCTCTTTTCACGTTTTCCAAGTGGAATTATTTAAATCTAGCTAATCTACGCGTGCAACAGTGGTAGCACGTTTGTCCTCACGTGCCAACACTAAAACCAACCTATCTCGAGTGAATTACACCCGACCACTGTGCACTGTTGCGACTCTCTTTTAGTTTATTTTTTCAAAACTTCATCATTTTTAAAGAAAAATTCAAATTTCATCAACATAACTTATTAGTTCAATACATTGAAAATAACATTCATCGTTTGTTACAATTCTGTACTCTTTGATTGTAGAATTATACAGTGTACACAACAAAACATATCATCCTTGCATTGTTCATTGAGATGCCCGATGCATTTCGAGCCCAATGAGGCTCTTCCTCCGGGGCCTGGAATCTGAACAAATGTAAAAACAGCGTTACATTTGGGACCATGGGTACATTGGAAATGAATGCTCGTACTTAGTGCACCACCACCGTGTGACTGCGTGAGTGATAAGAAATGGGCTTACCCTATCCTTCTTAACGCTAAACGGAAAACCTGTAAGTGGCAGAAAAATACCATAAACACTCTGTCTCAATGTCAAAGTCGACACTCAAATGAAAATAACCACACCAGCGTGGCGGCTTTACTCACCCTCGTGGAGGCAAATATCGGTGACTGATTCTACAAAGAAAAAGACCATAATCAAAACTCCTGAAACACCTTAAGCTGTCCGTTCAACGAGACCATAGAAAACCGCATGACATAATGCATACCTGGATGATTACACTCTTCAACCGTATCGGTTCTCGTGGCGGTTGCCAAAAGTTTGGGTGCACCAAAATGATTGCCGTACTAATCGTCACGTGAACTTAGTGTAGCCCAATTAAAACGCCGAATGCCTGAGGCGTCACAAAAACAACTAGAACGGCCCGCACACAAAGGACGCGGCTTCACTTCCTGGTAACAATCCTCATCGGTAGTCACGTGCTACTATGTGAACCAATCCTCATCTACCTCTAAAGGTTGCCCTGAATTCAAAGCGCTCTTAGGTGCGCGACGCATAATCAATAAAAAGAAATAAAATGTGATAACGAAAAATGTGTTACATGCAGTGAAAGGATACAGGGGGGAAACATTATTTTCGATCAACCTGAAGTACATTCAAGAACACATGGTGCGCAAATCAAGTAATTTTACAGGAAACACGAAAAATCTATTTTTTCATTTAACCCTTTGGGATCTTGTGTACCCAACCTTTTGATCCAGTAGGTTTCTCTTTGTAGCAGAGATCTAGTTAGATCTGTGCCCTCGAACTTTTCAACTTTTTCTAGGACTGAAAACTGCAGTTGGGCTATGCTGTGTTTAGCCTCCAGCCAGTGTGCTGCTAGGGGACTCTTAATGGATTGATTTCTGATTGTGCTTTTATGTTCCGAAATCCTGACTTTTATTTTACGCTCAGTTTTACCCACATAGAGTTTCCCGCATGGGCACTTTATGTAGTAAATCAGAACGTTGGAATGACAATCAGCGTTAAAAAATAACGATATGGTTTTACCTGTTTGTGGATGGTGTATGGATGTACCTGTAATAACATTATTGCAGTGAACACAATTGCCACATCTTTTCATTCCTTTGAAAGAGGAGATTTGTTTTTGTTTGAATTTGGGTGCCAAAAGTTCTTTAAGATTTTTGGACCTGGTGTAAGCAAACATTGGCTTTTGCTCAAAGATTCCGTTGAATTCTCCTTCATTTTGTAGGAGTGCCCAATGTCTATTTACTATATTCTTTATCTTCTGGGAACTTGTGGAAAATCTTGAAACAAATACATGTCTTTCCATTTTCTGTTTCATTTTTTGATGTAACAAATTGGTTCTGTCGTACGTTTTGACACGTTCTCTTGTTTTATCCAGGATGTCTTTCGGATATCCTCTCTGTTCGTATTTGTTTTGTTGTATATCTAGATGTTTCTCCAAATCTGAATCCTTTGAACAAATTCTTTTAATCCTCATGAATTGTGAGAGGGGTAAATTATTTTTCAAGTTCTGTGGGTGGAAACTTTGATACAACAATGCATTGTTTACGTCAGTTTCTTTACGGAAGACTTCTGTATGTATTTCTGAATTCTCTAAACTGATCGCCACGTCTAGAAAAGAAATTCTCTGATCACTGATGTTAGACGTAAACTGTATGTGTTCATTAAATTGGTTTAGTTGGGTCAATTTCTTTTCCAATAAAGCCTTCTCAGCGTTCCAGATAACAAAAATGTCGTCTATGAATCTACAGTACAGTACTGCGTGTTTTTTCCAATCTTGGTCCGTATATATATGGTCTGCTTCGAATTTAGCCATAAATGTGTTGGCATATGCCGGAGCCCCGGCAAATCCCATAGAGGTTCCTTGTTGTTGTAGAAAGAAACGTTCTTCCCATTGGAAATAGCTGTGATACAGGCAATAGTGAAGAATTTCCAAGATGAACACTTTATCAGCTCTGATTGAAGGTTGGCTCAGCAGGGCCCATTCTACAGCCTCCAATCCTCCCTGATGGGGGATGGATGTATACAGTGATTTTACATCAATGGTACATAGTAGCATTTTCTTGTCTGTCTTTGCTGTTTGTAGTTTTAGAAGAAAGTCCGTAGTATCTTTGACATATGAGGGCCACTGTTGGACAAAAGGTTGTAAAAATTTGTCTATGTAGAATCCGAGGGGTTCAAAGATGGTACCGCACCCTGTTACTATTGGTCTCATGGGAGGATTGTTAAGGCTCTTATGTATTTTAGGAAGCATATACAATCGTGGTCTTCTCGGATGGTCTACTGTTAGAAATTGTTTCGTTGTCGAAGTGATGTGTCCTAATTCCAAAGATTTTTCCAGAATGGTATACAAAGTAGTTTTGAGTTCGTTAATGGGATCTTTATCCAATGGTAAGTACGTTAATCTGTCTGAAACGTGTTCTTCCACCTTGTCGATGTAAAAATTTTTATTCATCACAACAATAGCTCCACCTTTATCTGCTTTTTGGATCATAATAGCTGGATTTTCTTGCAATGATTTCAAAATGTTCCTATCCTGGACGGATAGATTTTTCTTTTTGCCTCTTGATAAGTTTGTTTTCTGAATGTCATTGCGTACTGATCTTTCAAAAGCATCTAGGATTTTGTGAGAAACTGGTGCTTGAAACTTTGACTTGGGACGGAATTCCAAGAGTTCTGTTTCTTCTTTTTGTGGGGTAGCGGGAACAACATTGGTAAAGAAGTGTCTCAATTTTAATACTCTCATGAATTTGAAGAGTGAGACTTCACAGTCCAAGTGATTGGTAGTGTGAGTAGGAACGAACCCTAAACCTTTGTTTAAAATCCTTGTTTGATGAGATGACAAAATGGTATCTGAGATGTTGATTACCAAATTTACTTCTGGCTCCTTGTTGCTGGTTTTTTTAAGGCTTCGCCTTGTTTTCCTGTTAACTTTGATGTTCCTGGTGGTTGACTGGAATCCGCGGCGTCTGATAAAAAAGGCTGCTTAGCACCTGGAGCTTGTGCTCCTCTTTCTTTGGATGGTTTAGAAGTTTCCGGCAAATGAGTTTGGACTGATGGTCTGTTTGCTGTTAGGTCTGAATCTGACACCAAGCTCTCTTCTGATGATACATTCATCTTCCTTTTTGGAAAAACTCTTCGCTGGGCGTATACTTCAGCCCAAGTGTACACTTCTTGCAATTTATAATCTAATGTATCTCTTTTGAATTTTCTTAGCTTGCCTTCTTGAATTTCTTTGGTATGTTTATCCAGCCTTGCATTGATTTCCTCCAAAGATTTGTCCCAATCAACTTTATCCATTCTCTCTTCCAAGTCTGCTTTTATTATTTCAATTTCTTTTGAAAGGTCATTAATCGCTTAGGCCAATTCTTCTACTAGGAGCAAAATCAAATCCAAACTACATTTGTTTAAAATTGAATACCAGCGCTCCATGAAGTCTTTATTTAAATGAAACCTAAATAACATGGGTTTGATAGACAGCCTCAAACCTCTGGGAATGCGTTTAACTCGATGATATTGCACCAGTGTCGATGCGTGTAGTTTTTGGTTGATCTCTCTTCTTGCCAAGAATTCGAAATGTTTTAACTGTTGTATGATCGTGGTCCCTTGTGTATCAGCTGTTTTAATTTCTTGAATCAGTGAATAGATATCTGATGCTTGTTCTGGTGTATAGGCTAGAGTACTTGCTCTATGTTCAGTTGTATTTGAAATTGCTTCAAATTGCATTATGGGTGCTTTCTCACAAAGGACAAAGTTTCTGAAATAAATTTAGGGAGGAGAAGCACACCTCTTTTCACGTTTTCCAAGTGGAATTATTTAAATCTAGCTAATCTACGCGTGCAACAGTGGTAGCACGTTTTTCGTGTTTCCTGTAAAATTACTTGATTTGCGCACCATGTGTTCTTGAATGTACTTCAGGTTGATCGAAAATAATGTTTCCCCCCTGTATCCTTTCACTGCATGTAACACATTTTTCGTTATCACATTTTATTTCTTTTTATTGATTATGCGTCGAGCACCTAAGAGCGCTTTGAATTCAGGGCAACCTTTAGAGGTAGATGAGGATTGGTTCACATAGTAGCACGTGACTACCGATGAGGATTGTTACCAGGAAGTGGAGCCGCGTCCTTTGTGTGCGGGCCGTTCTAGTTGTTTTTGTGACACCTCAGGCGTTCGGCGTTTTAATTGGGCTACACTAAGTTCACGTGACGATTAGTACGGCAATCATTTTGGTGCACCCAAACTTTTGGCAACCGCCACGAGAACCGATACGGTTGAAGAGTGTAATCATCCAGGTATGCATTATGTCATGCGGTTTTCTATGGTCTCGTTGAACGGACAGCTTAAGGTGTTTCAGGAGTTTTGATTATGGTCTTTTTCTTTGTAGAATCAGTCACCGATATTTGCCTCCACGAGGGTGAGTAAAGCCGCCACGCTGGTGTGGTTATTTTCATTTGAGTGTCGACTTTGACATTGAGACAGAGTGTTTATGGTATTTTTCTGCCACTTACAGGTTTTCCGTTTAGCGTTAAGAAGGATAGGGTAAGCCCATTTCTTATCACTCACGCAGTCACACGGTGGTGGTGCACTAAGTACGAGCATTCATTTCCAATGTACCCATGGTCCCAAATGTAACGCTGTTTTTACATTTGTTCAGATTCCAGGCCCCGGAGGAAGAGCCTCATTGGGCTCGAAATGCATCGGGCATCTCAATGAACAATGCAAGGATGATATGTTTTGTTGTGTACACTGTATAATTCTACAATCAAAGAGTACAGAATTGTAACAAACGATGAATGTTATTTTCAATGTATTGAACTAATAAGTTATGTTGATGAAATTTGAATTTTTCTTTGAAAATGATGAAGTTTTGAAAAAATAAACTAAAAGAGATTCGCAACAGTGCACAGTGGTCGGGTGTAATTCACTCGAGATAGGTTGGTTTTAGTGTTGGCACGTGAGGACAAACGTGCTACCACTGTTGCACGCGTAGATTAGCTAGATTTAAATAATTCCACTTGGAAAACGTGAAAAGAGGTGTGCTTCTCCTCCCTAAATTTATTTCAGAAACTTTGTCCTTTGTGAGAAAGCACCCATCATGCAATTTGAAGCAATTTCAAATACAACTGAACATAGAGCAAGTACTCTAGCCTATACACCAGAACAAGCATTAGATATCTATTCACTGATTCAAGAAATTAAAACAGCTGATACACAAGGGACCACGATAATACAACAGTTAAAACATTTCGAATTCTTGGCAAGAAGAGAGATCAACCAAAAACTACACGCATCGACACTGGTGCAATATCATCGAGTTAAACGCATTCCCAGAGGTTTGAGGCTGTCTATCAAACCCATGAAATATTTAGGTTTCATTTAAATAAAGACTTCATGGAGCGCTGGTATTCAATTTTAAACAAATGTAGTTTGGATTTGATTTTGCTCCTAGTAGAAGAATTGGCCAAAGCGATTAATGACCTTTCAAAAGAAATTGAAATAATAAAAGCAGACTTGGAAGAGAGAATGGATAAAGTTGATTGGGACAAATCTTTGGAGGAAATCAATGCAAGGCTGGATAAACATACCAAAGAAATTCCAGAAGGCAAGCTAAGAAAATTCAAAAGAGATACATTAGATTATAAATTGCAAGAAGTGTACACTTGGGCTGAAGTATACGCCAAGCGAAGAGTTTTTCCAAAAAGGAAGATGAATGTATCATCAGAAGAGAGCTTGGTGTCAGATTCAGACCTAACAGCAAACAGACCATCAGTCCAAACTCATTTGCCGGAAACTTCTAAACCATCCGAAGAAAGAGGAGCACAAGCTCCAGGTGCTAAGCAGCCTTTTTTATCCGACGCCGAATATTCCAGTCAACCACCAGGAACATCAGAGTTAACAGGAAAACAAGGCGAAGCCTTAAAAAAACCAGCAACAAGGAGCCAGAAGTAAATTTGGTAATCAACATCTCAGATACCATTTTGTCATCTCATCAAACAAGGATTTTAAACAAAGGTTTAGGGTTCGTTCCTACTCACACTACCAATCACTTGGACTGTGAAGTATCACTCTTCAAATTCATGAGAGTATTAAAATTGAGACACTTCTTTACCAATGTTGTTCCCGCTACCCCACAAAAAGAAGGAACAGAACTCTTGGAATTCCGTCCCAAGTCAAAGTTTCAAGCACCAGTTTCTCACAAAATCCTAGATGCTTTTGAAAGATCAGTACGCAATGACATTCAGAAAACAAACTTATCAAGAGGCAAAAAGAAAAATCTATCCGTCCAGGATAGGAACATTTTGAAATCATTGCAAGAAAATCCAGCTATTATGATCCAAAAAGCAGATAAAGGTGGAGCTATTGTTGTGATGAATAACATTTTTTACATCGACAAGGTGGAAGAACACGTTTCAGACAGATTAACGTACTTACCATTGGATAAAGATCCCATTAACGAACTCAAAACTACTTTGTATACCATTCTGGAAAAATCTTTGGAATTAGGACACATCACTTCGACAACGAAACAATTTCTAACAGTAGACCATCCGAGAAGACCACGATTGTATATGCTTCCTAAAATACATAAGAGCCTTAACAATCCTCCCATGAGACCAATAGTAACAGGGTGCGGTACCATCTTTGAACCCCTCGGATTCTACATAGACAAATTTTTACAACCTTTTGTCCAACAGTGGCCCTCATATGTCAAAGATACTACGGACTTTCTTCTAAAACTACAAACAGCAAAGACAGACAAGAAAATGCTACTATGTACCATTGATGTAAAATCACTGTATACATCCATCCCCCATCAGGGAGGATTAGAGGCTGTAGAATGGGCCCTGCTGAGCCAACCTTCAATCAGAGCTGATAAAGTGTTCATCTTGGAAATTCTTCACTATTGCCTGTATCACAGCTATTTCCAATGGGAAGAACGTTTCTTTCTACAACAACAAGGAACCTCTATGGGATTTGCCGGGGCTCCGGCATATGCCAACACATTTATGGCTAAATTCGAAGCAGACCATATATATACGGACCAAGATTGGAAAAAACACGCAGTACTGTACTGTAGATTCATAGACGACATTTTTGTTATCTGGAACGCTGAGAAGGCTTTATTGGAAAAGAAATTGACCCAACTAAACCAATTTAATGAACACATACAGTTTACGTCTAACATCAGTGATCAGAGAATTTCTTTTCTAGACGTGGCGATCAGTTTAGAGAATTCAGAAATACATACAGAAGTCTTCCGTAAAGAAACTGACGTAAACAATGCATTGTTGTATCAAAGTTTCCACCCACAGAACTTGAAAAATAATTTACCCCTCTCACAATTCATGAGGATTAAAAGAATTTGTTCAAAGGATTCAGATTTGGAGAAACATCTAGATATACAACAAAACAAATACGAACAGAGAGGGTATCCGAAAGACATCCTGAATAAAACAAGAGAACGTGTCAAAACGTACGACAGAACCAATTTGTTACATCAAAAAATGAAACAGAAAATGGAAAGACATGTATTTGTTTCAAGATTTTCCACAAGTTCCCAGAAGATAAAGAATATAGTAAATAGACATTGGGCACTCCTACAAAATGAAGGAGAATTCAACGGAATCTTTGAGCAAAAGCCAATGTTTGCTTACACCAGGTCCAAAAATCTTAAAGAACTTTTGGCACCCAAATTCAAACAAAAACAAATCTCCTCTTTCAAAGGAATGAAAAGATGTGGCAATTGTGTTCACTGCAATAATGTTATTACAGGTACATCCATACACCATCCACAAACAGGTAAAACCATATCGTTATTTTTTAACGCTGATTGTAATTCCAACGTTCTGATTTACTACATAAAGTGCCCATGCGGGAAACTCTATGTGGGTAAAACTGAGCGTAAAATAAAAGTCAGGATTTCGGAACATAAAAGCACAATCAGAAATCAATCCATTAAGAGTCCCCTAGCAGCACACTGGCTGGAGGCTAAACACAGCATAGCCCAACTGCAGTTTTCAGTCCTAGAAAAAGTTGAAAAGTTCGAGGGCACAGATCTAACTAGAACTCTGCTTTAAAGAGAAACCTACTGGATCAAAAGGTTGGGTACACAAGATCCCAAAGGGTTAAATGAAAAAATAGATTTTTCGTGTTTCCTGTAAAATTACTTGATTTGCGCACCATGTGTTCTTGAATGTACTTCAGGTTGATCGAAAATAATGTTTCCCCCCTGTATCCTTTCACTGCATGTAACACATTTTTCGTTATCACATTTTATTTCTTTTTATTGATTATGCGTCGCGCACCTAAGAGCGCTTTGAATTCAGGGCAACCTTTAGAGGTAGATGAGGATTGGTTCACATAGTAGCACGTGACTACCGATGAGGATTGTTACCAGGAAGTGAAGCCGCGTCCTTTGTGTGCGGGCCGTTCTAGTTGTTTTTGTGACGCCTCAGGCGTTCGGCGTTTTAATTGGGCTACACTAAGTTCACGTGATGATTAGTACGGCAATCATTTTGGTGCACCCAAACTTTTGGCAACCGCCACGAGAACCGATACGGTTGAAGAGTGTAATCATCCAGGTATGCATTATGTCATGCGGTTTTCTATGGTCTCGTTGAACGGACAGCTTAAGGTGTTTCAGGAGTTTTGATTATGGTCTTTTTCTTTGTAGAATCAGTCACCGATATTTGCCTCCACGAGGGTGAGTAAAGCCGCCACGGTGGTGTGGTTATTTTCATTTGAGTGTCGACTTTGACATTGAGACAGAGTGTTTATGGTATTTTTCTGCCACTTACAGGTTTTCCGTTTAGCGTTAAGAAGGATAGGGTAAGCCCATTTCTTATCACTCACGCAGTCACACGGTGGTGGTGCACTAAGTACGAGCATTCATTTCCAATGTACCCATGGTCCCAAATGTAACGCTGTTTTTACATTTGTTCAGATTCCAGGCCCCGGAGGAAGAGCCTCATTGGGCTCGAAATGCATCGGGCATCTCAATGAACAATGCAAGGATGATATGTTTTGTTGTGTACACTGTATAATTCTACAATCAAAGAGTACAGAATTGTAACAAACGATGAATGTTATTTTCAATGTATTGAACTAATAAGTTATTTTGATGAAATTTGAATTTTTCTTTGAAAATGATGAAGTTTTGAAAAAATAAACTAAAAGAGATTCGCAAAGTGCACAGTGGTCGGGTGTAATTCACTCGAGATAGGTTGGTACACACGCATGTACACCTTTGCATGTAACCAGCCCGGTGCCCCGCACTCTAGATGCTGCGTATTGGCCTGGTCAAGCCAGGGGGACGCCCTTAAAATCCCCATGCAGTATCTTTCATTATGAGTTTACTGTGGGTGAGTCCGAACTTATGAGGCTCCCCCACAGTAAAAGCTTAACAATTAGGTGCTCAAAAAGCGAAAAATCCGGGCGGCCCATAGTGTCAGAACCACCTTCTAACACACATGCTTTAGCACTTTTATCTACTGTGTGCCTCTGTTTCTACAGTACAAATCAATACTGTTTGGAATCATGAGGGCTTAACTTAGATGAAAATAGGCAATAAATTGAAAGATGATCCAAACTGGGGGCCCCAAAATATGTCTTAGCCTGCGCCCCAAATATACTCAAGATATCCCTGTTTTTACATCTGGTGACATCAGATGGCTGAGTCTTCTCGCACCCATTAGGGGCATATTTAAAAGGCCCTTGTGCCACTAGAGTGCCACTTTATTTGACACACCGGTAGTGCAATGTGCTGGCCCATATTTCCAAGGTCACGCAAAGCCACCCTCCATGGCTTTTCATGGCCTTGTAAATATGGTCCCTTTCACGCATTACTCTGTGTAAAAAGTGTGTTTCATGGGTGTTGCTGTGAGTGTTCCCCCACAAAATCCATGGATTCTGACACATTCCTAGATTTACAAGGTTTTAAAAACCTGGGAATTCGTCAAATTCTAACCCCTTCACAGGGGAGGTATTCAGGTGGCGTAAAAAGGAAAAATAACTTTATTACTCCCTGTTTTTTCCTCTTTCTAAGAATGCAGCGCACATAGAAAGAGGAAAATACGATCAATAATTGTTTTTGTGCAGGGCAAACACAAACATCCCTGCAATGCAGGCACCCTTACACCATGTTGAAAGGGTGCCTGCATTGGCACTAGGCAACCTATTGTGCACCTGTCGTCTACACCCTATAAACCTATATAGGATCTGCGCGTTTAGAAAACCTGGACTGTGGGATAGGTGTCCAGACTGATTCCAGACACCCCACCGGGTATATTCGCCTGTATACCAGCTAGCTCACAGTGCCACTGTAAACTCCTCTTACCAAGGAGAGAATAGTTCATGGCAACTATTGAACATGACAAATCTGTCCCATCAGGGATCGTGGAAACAGTACAGTGCTTTTTGCTCAGCCGCTCATACTCACTTTGCCTCAGAGAGATACACAGAATAAATGGTGGGGATATTTTCAATAAGCAATTATTGAAACAGGGTCATTATAGTGTAAAATAGGAGTGCTGAAACAAACATAAGATAGAAACATATATAAATGATTATAAGCACCAACAGAGTAAAAGGATGGTAGATTCCTACCATAGTGCTAAAACAATGAATACAGGCAGGTATAAAAATACATGACAGTAATACTGTGTACTCCTACAATGCGATCCTAACTAGACGTACCTAAGTGTACCTAGCATGTATGTAGGTGTAGAGCCACGAATCCCTTTGGGATAAAGTCAACCTCATTACCCAAAGTGAGAGACTGTGAGACCCCATCTAGCGATGTTAGACCACTGCAAGCTGGAGTGTCTGCATGCAGGAATCTCTGCATCTTGCATCAGTGTGTCAGCGTGGACGTCCTTTTTCTCCTCTCCCTGCCTCAGCAAAGATATAGTGTTTATATACCCAAAGTAGTACCCTCAGGCGATCTGCCTTGCCGTGTCATGTCGGACTAGGATGATGGAAGGAAGGACCCTTATACATAGTTATTAGGCAGGAGATGGTAGCACTGCTGAGATTCCAAGAATCCTCATGCATAATGAATGAAGATAGTTTTCGGAGAAAACCCCAAGTCATTTAAGTAGTACTGTAACTAAGTAAAAGGTCAACACCAAGAACGGTTCTGTACTGTAATGACAGGGAAAATATAGGTGAAAGGGTTTGTTACTACCTGAGCCTATATTGGGGTACCTGTATGAAACATAACACACCAGTGCAGAGGAAATCACAGGGATGTGTCATATTCTTGTAAATACAACGCATCCCTGCACTTTCCCAATGATGCAGCTCAGCGCAGCAAGATGGCTTGCAGCACTGCCCTGCTTTATTATCTTGCAAATGTACCACTTAGTCCCTTCCTATTTGTTGCTCATTAGCCAGGGGCAAGACCGGAGCCTAGAAGAGACATGTGGGGGCATAGTTACAATATTGTGGTGTACAGCAGTGCTGCAAGCCTCCTAGCTGTGCTGCCCTACGACAAAAGAAAAGGGCAGGAATGTGCCGTATCTACAAGATAAAGCGCATTGCTGGCTGTTCTGTCAGCGCTGGGGCACAAACTGCAGCAAAGCGCCAATGCATGCCCCTTCTGTGTTGTTAGCATGATTGTTTTGGTGCAGGAAGGGACACCTTCCTGCAAAAAAAGCAATCAAAGGATTCATTTTACTCATTCTTTGTTTGCTGCAGAATGCATCTCATGTGGAAAGAGGAAACAAGGAGGAGAAATATAAACATTTCTCTTTGTTATGCCTGCTTTGTTCACGCATTTGTTTTGGTGCTGCACCACATTTATGCTAAGTTGTAGTTTGAGTAGCAAGTGAATTTTTAGGGCTTAGGGTAGGTAGGGTATTTCTACGGTTTAAGGTGGGTAGGGGTATTTGAGTGGCAAGGGAATTTTTAGGATTCAGGGTGGGAAGGGGTTTTTGAGTGGCAAGGGTATTTTTAGGATTTAGACGTAGGGGTATTTCACCAACAAGGGTATTTTTAGGGTTTAGAGTTGGTATGGGTATTTGTGTGTCAAGAACATTTTTAGGGTTTAGGGAGTAGGGCTATTTGAATGGCACATTTATTTTTGGGGTTCATGGTGGGTAGTGGCATTTGGGTGACAAGAACATTTTTATGGTTAAGGGTGGGTAAATGATATTTAGGAGACAAGGGAATGTTTAAGGTTTAGGATGGGTATAGGTATTTGGGTGACAATGGAATTTGCAGGGTTTCGGGTGGGTAGCGTACTTAGGTGGCAAGGGTATGTTTAGGGTTTAGGGTGGGCAAGGATATTTGGGTTGCAAAATTATTTTTAGGGTTTAGGGTGGGTAGGGTATTCGGGCAGCAAGAGTATTTTTAGGATTTAAGTTGGAGAAGGTTATTTGGGTGGCAAGGGGATTTTTTTGGTTTAAGGTGGGTAAGGATATTTGCTTGGCAAAGGAATTTTTAGGGTTTAGGGTGGCATGGGTACTTGAGTAGCAATGGTATTATTAGGATTGGTATGGGTGGCAAGGTTATTTTAAGGTTTGCAGGGTCGGTAGAGGTATTTGGGTGGGCAAGGTATTTTTAGGGTTTAGGGTAGGTAGGGGTATTTGGATGGCAAGGCAATTTTTAGGCTTTAGGGTGGGTAATGGTATGTGGGTGGTAGGGGGATATTCAAGTTTAGGGTGAGTAGCAGTATTCGGGTGGCAATGGTATTTTTAGGGTAGATAAGGGTAGTCGGATAGCAAGGGTAGTTCTAGAGTTTACATAAGGTAAGGGTATTTTAGGTAGCAAGGGTATTTTTAAGTTTTAGGGTAGATAAGGGTATTTGGATGTCGAGGGAATTTTTAAGATTTACGATTTTTAAGGGTACTTGGGTGGCAAGAGCACTTTTAGACTTTGGGTAAGTAGGGGTATATGGATGGCAAGGGTGTTTTTTGGGTTTAGGGTGGGGATGGGTATTTGGGTTGCTGGGGTATTTTTGGGGTTTAAGGTGGGTAAGGGTATTTAGATGGCATGGGAAATTTTAGGATTAAGGGTGGGAAGGGAAAATTGGGTGGCAAGGGAAGGTTTTAGGGTTTAAGGTGGGTATGCTTTTCTGGGGTTTGGGTCGAAAAGGTTGTATGTTTATGTATATATTACCTACTGGCGGTCGCCTGTAGGTAGTTATAGTTAGGACCTATTTCCCATAGAAAATCCGCAACATTCTATTTGGAATAACTTTCGCGCCGGTTGACGAATCTTCTCGAAATTTTCAAAACTTATGGCCCACTCCGGTCCGCTCCTATCCTGAAAGTCTTGGGGTGATTCGCTAAGCGGGGGCCAAGTAAAAAGGGGGGTCCCAAAACGTGTTTTCCCCAGCAATTTTCCATAGGGGCAGTTAATCGTAGCTACAGCCCGAACTGCTGAACGGAATTACACCAAATTCAGCAGAGAGGTGGAACTTGGTTGAGAGTCGTGCCTTTTGCTTAAATGGTGTAAATCCGTTCAGTAGTTTTTTAGATATTAAAGGAAAAAAATACTTATATATATCTGGGCGGAGCCTAACCACACATTTCATCTTGAGATCTGATTGGCTGTCATCACTTAATCCAAGAAGTGTTGGCAGACATCTTGGGACCAATATACATGATAGGACCTCATTAAAAAGCTTTGCAGTTAATAGAAGATTTTAAGACATTAGCTACAATATAAATCATTTGTTGGTGGTACCATACTCATTTTAGGAATTGTGGTGTGTTCTAAGGTGATTTTACCATGTGAAAAAGCCTTCTGCAGGGATATCATGAATTATGTTTGAGAGAAAACTATTTTCTCATGCTTTTCCCACAGAGGTTTGGAAGGTGATCTATAAGCTAAACTGAGAGCATATTTTCAGTAAATTCACATTATCTTTCTCAGTCATGTGAGAATGAATTCTAACATTCTCAGTAAAACATGAACATCCAACAAGGGCAGAGACTGTTAGTTGATTCCGTTCTACTGCAGCTCCCAGAGTGTTCGAAAGAACAACTAGATCGCTAACAGTCCTACTTATGACAAACGCATGGCACACCTGAAGCCATCTTGATTGGAATAAAGTGGTAACTCTTAAAACATTTAATTTAAAAAGGAACAAAATGAGGGGGTTCATTTTGCCATAGAAAGTATGATTAGTGCTGCAGAAAGAAAAATTAGGGCACATTTTGAGTGACTTCTCAAATCCTCTTCTATTTCATAAAAAAATTCTGACATGCAGACTGAAACATGCACTTTCAAAACCAGCAGCAGACTTCCCTGGTGAGCAGTAGCTTTACTACAGTGATCTAATAAGCAACTAGAGTGCTAACAGTCTGAATTTATGGCAAACGTGTGACACATCTGAATGCGTTCTTGATGGAACCAAAGTAAACGAGCACTGGAAATGCAATAGGTCTCACCCTCGTTTAAGTTAAAGCAATTCTGTTTGTAATTAGGTGGCTTTTTAGCTTTGCAGTCAGTCAAATTTCCTTTATTCGAGGTAAAAACTCATAAAAGCACAGTACATTTAAAACCGTTTTCATTCTTGATAAAAGATATAAAATATATTTACAAACTCCAATACATTTCATTATTAACCAAGTTACATACAAGGAGCAGTAGTTACATATTGGGAATTTAAAAAGAATAACGCATTTTGGCTTTACTAATATTAAAAAACCAACAATAAACCATCAATACATGTAATAGTACGACCAATGAGGACCCATCAACATGGTCAAAACATTCCTTGTAACTAGCACAGAGACATAGAAGTGAGGGCTTGATCTCAACCAACCTACTATCATGCTATCAATTTCCTTCTGATGGCCCATGCCCATCCCAAGAATTTTGCAACCGCCACAGATACAACCGGCTGAGTATTAGTACAGATTATTCTTAAAGCCACCTTACTCTCTCTCGTGCCAAGCAGTTTGCACATCGCCCTTAACCAGACACGACGGGGTGTTGAATATACCCCACAAACAAAAAGAAGGTGGGCAATGGACTCAATTCCATTATTACAAGCTGGGCAGATATTACAATTAGCTTCTACCCATCTTCCTGTTAGCGATCTAATTGGGAGCGACCCCACTCTAAGCTTTGCTTTTATTAGTGTTTTTCAAACTTTCATGTATATAACATGTATATGTATGCATTATGTATATGTATGCATGCATTTATATTTGTATTTATATAGATATGCAGATTATATATATGTGTATATATGTATATATATATATATATACATATCTATACACATACATATATAAATGCATATGCATATATATGCATATATATATATATATATATATATATGTGCATATGTGTGCGTGTAGAGAGAGGTAGAGAGAGGTGTAGAGGTAGAGGTGTGAAGATAGAGGTGTAGAGGTAGAGAGGTAGAGATAGAGAGTAGTAGAGAGAGAGCTAGAGAGAGGTAGAGAGGTAGAGAGTAGAGGATGAGTAATAGAGAGTAGAGAGTGAGTAGTAGAGAGTAGAAGAGAGTAGTAGAGAGAGTAGCAGAGAGTGAGTAGTAGAGAGTGAGTAGTAGAGAGTAGTAGAGGGCGAGTAGTAGAGAGTGAATAGTGGAGAGTGAGTAGTAGAGAGTAGTACGGAGCGAGTAGTAGAGAGTGAGTAGTAGAGAGAGAGTAGTAGAGAGTAGTAGAGTGAGTAGTAGAGAATGAATAGTAGAGAGAGAGTAGTAGAGTGCAGTAGAGAGTGAGTAGTAGAGTAGTAGAGAGTGAGTGGTAGAGAGTAGTACAGAGTAGTAGAGTGAGTAGTAGAGAGTAATAGAGAGTGAGTAGTAGAGAGAGTAGTAGAGTAGTAGAGAGTGAGTAGTAGAGAGAGTAGTAGAGAGTAGTAGAGTAGTAGAAAGTGAGTAGTAGAGAGTGAGTGGTAGACAGTAGTAGTGAGCGAGTAGTAGAGAGTGAATAGTGGAAAGTGAGTAGTAGAGAGAGAGTAGTAGAGAGAGAGTTTGTAGTGAGTGAGTAGTAGAGAGTAGTAGAGTAGTAGAGTGAGTAGTAGAGAATAGAAGAGAGTAGTAGAGAGTAGTCAGTCAGTGTCAGTCAGTGTCAGTCAGTCAGTGTCAGTCAATCAGTGTCAGTCAGTATCAGTCAATCATTGTCAGTCAGTGTCAGTCATTCAGTGTCAGTAAATCAGTGTCAGTCAGTGTCAGTCAGACTGTGTCAGTCAATCAGTGTCAGTCAGTGTCAGTGTCAGTCAGTGTCAGTGTCAGTCAATCAGTGTCAGCTAGAGCAGCTCTGCTGACCTGGTTCTCTGGCTCTAAAGCAGTTCTGCTGATCTGGTTCTCTGGCTCTAAAGCAGCTCTGCTGACCTGGTCTCTTGGCTCTAAAGCAGCTCTGCTGACCTGGTTCTCTCCCTCTAAAGCAGCTCTGCTGACCTGGTTCTCTCGCTCTAAAGCAGCTCTACTGACCAGGTTTCACTAGTTCGACAGCAGCTCTCCTGACCTGGTTCTCTGGCTCTAGAGCAGCTCTGCTGACCTGGTTCTTAGGTTCTAGAGCAGCTCTGCTGACATGGTTCTCCAGCTCTAAAGCAACTCTTCTGAGCTGGTTCTATGGCTCTAAAGCAGCTCTGCTGACCTGGTTCTCTGGCTCCAGAGCAGCTCTGCTGACCTGGTTCTCTGGCTCTAAAGTAGCTCTGCTGACCTGGTTCTCTCCCTCTAAAGCAGTGCTGCTGACCTGGTTCTCTGCCTCTTAGGCAGCTCTGCTGACCTAGTTCTCTTGCTCTAAAGCAACTCTGCTGATTTGGTTCTATGGCTCTAAAGCAGCTCTGCTGACCTAGTTCTATAGGTTCTAGAGCAGCTCTGCTGACCTAGTTCTCCGGCTCTAAATCAGCTCTGCTGACCTATTTCTCTCCCTCTAAAGAGCTCTGCTAACCTGGTTCTCTGGCTCTAAAGCAGTTCTGCTGAGCTGGTTCTCTGCCGCTAGAGCAGCTCTGCTGACCTGGTTCTATGGCTCTAAAGCACCTCTGCTGACATGGTTCTCTGGCTCTAGAGCAGCTCTGGTGACTTGGTTCTCGGGCTCTAAAGCAATTCGGCTGACCTGGTTCTCTCCCTCTAAAGCAGCTCTGCTGACCTGGTTTCTCTGGCTCTACAGCAGCTCTGCTGACCTGGTTTTCGGCCTCTAGAGCAGCTCTGCTGACCTGGGCCTCTGGCTCTAGAGCAGCTCTGCTGACCTGGGCCTCTGGTTCTAGAGCAGCTCTACTGACCTGCTTCTTAGGCTCTAGAGCAGCACAGCTGGCTTGGTTCTCTGGCTCTACAACGGCTCTGCTGACGTGGTTTCTGTGGCTCTACAGCAGCTCTGCTGACCTGGTTCTCTGCGCTCACGATGCACGCACCCGACTTTGCAAAAAAATATTTACAAATAATCTAAGTTAATTATAAGTACAAATATATTCTTTTTTTGAATATCTTAGATAATCTCTTGCTCTAATATGTATATCAAAGACACATACATATCATTTTGGAACATAATTTTTTTTTGCAGGAGTCATGCGGGACCTGCCGCTGCGCAAGCATCTCGTACCGTAATGCTCATGTGTCGTGAATGCTCGGGAGCAGGAGTCGCGGACTGGTCGCATACCAATCGCACACATCACGGAATATGAAATGTATATGATGTAACTGAAAAACACGCAGCCTGACACACCGTACGCGGATCCTTCACGACTTTTCTAAAATTGCGGCTAGAATCCACGCACCCACAGTGATTTGTACACTTTGAGTGCGCAACTTTTTGGGAAAACATTTTTTTTAAAGAAAAAAATATGAATATATTAAAATAAAAAATGAAAAGAAAAAAAGTAATCAATATTTCAGTTTGAATTTAGATATTTTTTTTGCAATTTTCTGAAAACTATATAATGTTATTTTATGAATAAAATATTCATAAATAAACAATTAAAAAACAGTACAAAATCAGTACAAAAAGGTATAACTACTATCACACTTAAAAATTAGCATTTAAAAAACCTTTGAAATTCACTGAAAAAACCCATAGGTTTCAGAGACGTTATAGTTTGAGATTAGCATTTAAAAATGCTTTGAAATTCACTGAAAAAACCAATAGGTTTCAGAGACGTTAAAGTTAGAAATTAGCATTTAAAAACCTTAGAAAATCACAGAAAAAAACATAGGTTTCAGGGGTGTTATAATTAGCTGGCCATTTCACTCGTACAAAACTATAGAAATTCCTCCGTTATAGTTAGTTCTGCTAACTATAACTTGCGCGCCCGCAATACACTGCTGATGATTTCACATACTGCATCATTCATGACATTGTCAGTGACATCACTGATGACATCACTGATGACATCTCAAATGACATCAATGGCATGGCCATTGTTTTTTCTTAATTTATTTTAGAAGGGGGCGGCGTGGCCCCCCTCCTCAGGCTTATTATGGCCCCGGGGACCCCATCCCCCAGGGCCTGCCTGCCTATGTATTTTTTTTTCTAAGGGAAGGGGGGCACTAATAGCCCTGGGGACCCCATCCCCCGGGCTGGCCCTCTCCATTGGGGACTGTGGGGGGTCCCCAATCCCCCCACAGTCCCGCCAACTCCCTGCCTCCTGCAGGAGCCAGCATTGCTTTTCCACTTTGGGAGCTGCTAAGATGCAGCTTCTCATGTGGAAAAGCAATTGGCTTTGGTTTTTGGAAGAGAGAGAGCAGGTTTTCTGCTCTCTCTTCCAAAAACCAATGCAGTTTGCTATGGCAGGGTGGGAGTCGCGAGGCTCCCACCTTGCCAAAACAAACAGCAGTGTCCTGGGGGTGGGCACCCTGGGACACTACAGGAGCCGGCCCTGGGGGGGTGTTAAGTTTTAACGGGGTGAACCCATAAAACTACCCGGCCTGGGTCACTAGTGCAGTACGTTCAAGAAATGGTCATGGTGGTTCCTCTAAGTTAAACATATAGAGACAAACAATTCACCACACACAATTCTGGTTCTATTCAACAGAAAAAGAGGAAATTTAATTTCCATGAGTGATACATTCATTAAATGCAATTATGACGCGAAGCATTAATGTTACTGCATGTATCGGCTTGAATACATTCATAGTGCATGTAGTATTTACAGTGCTCACAGTGTGATAGAAGGAAAAAGGGGGCTATATGGGTAATGGGGTGAAATGGGGAGTGAGGGACAGGGTAAAGGTATAGTGACATGGGCACAATCACTGTTATGTACAATAAAACCTTTCCAGCCTGATAAAGGTCTATAGTTCCCATATATACATAACTCATTGGCGCATATTTATTGGCTTGTTTTGTTTCTATTGGTTTGTTGGTATGTAGTAGATGGTCTACGTTTCGACCCCTGTTGGAAAGAGGGTGATTTGTTCCTCACTGTGGGGTCTTCATCAGGACAGGGTTATGTAGAGAGCACCTAGAAGTTATGAAATTGATTCAGTGTGTGAAGTAAATGTGGTGAAAAGTCAGGTAGGTGATCTGAATAGAACCTACTTGTGGTAGGAAAGACAGTCAATGAATGATCCTGGTTGGGCACTCAGTGGCTCCTTAACATCTGCAGTGAAATAAATGGTCTCAGTGTTACAATGAGGTAGAAAAACTCAGAAAACCTCATGCACCATATACGCGGTACAGAGATTCACTCAGCTGAAAAGCTATCATCCGGGGTATTGAATCTCCCGATGTAGGTTGGAATCAATCATGGAGAGGGTCTGTAGGGAAGAGACAGGAGGTCTGGATCAGGGACAATTCTTTCCTCATTGTGGAAAGTGATCAAAATCAACTGCGTAAATATTGGAACATTGCACGGTGCACTTGTCACAAACGGCTTAGTGGAGCAGACCCCCCTGCTGCTATTCACCGTCAGACAACACTTAAAATACTCCATCTCAATGTCAGATCATTGGTCTGTCACCATTTAGATGTTTTCACAATACTTACAGACGATAAACCTGACATTTTCTTTTTGACGGAAACATGGCTTCACGATTCTTCCACAGCAGCTATGAACCTTGCGCTACCTGAGGGGTACGTCATGTACACTCTGAATCGGAACTCAAGAGGTGGCGGGATCGCGGCCGTGATTAAGGCATGTTACCCATGTTCATGGAAGGCCATTGTTATAGCTGGCTGTGAAAGCGCCCATTTTGCAATTTCCATAAACCCTCATTTTACCATCTCCGGACTTCTCATTTATAGACCCCCTGGCCCTGACTCTGCCTTTCGGCTCGCCCTTCATGAGGTAGTTTCCTCTCTGGCCCTCAGATCAGCTAACTTTAGTATAGTAGGTGACCTCAATCTCCACCTGGACACTCCCCTTTCCTCTACTGTCAGTAGTTTCCTCACAGATATTGAGGCCTTACAACTACATCAGCTTATCAACCATCAGACTCATGTGGGCGGCCATACTCTAGATCCCTTTCTGACGAATCTCCATAATGCTGTCACGTCTCCACCTAAACCCATGGCCTGGACAGATCATCACCTGATCGAAGTCCGGCTTATGTCGAACATTTCTCCTTTTAAGAGCTCTACTCGGGCGGTTTTTAGGCGCCCCTGGAGGAAATTGAGACTAGTCGACTTCCATCAGCTTCTGTCACTACATCCACCGGACCCCCCTAAAGATGCTTCTTTGGGATATGACCATTTTTGCGAGTGGTTGACCCAAGCCCTGGACACCTTAATCCCTGCGGGATGGAGTAAAGTCCGGTCTGGCCCCTCTAGCCCATGGTATGATGATTCCCTTAGGCTCCTTAAGACTGCATGTAAAAGGGCTGAAAGAGCCTGGCGTAAGGCATGCGATCCCGACCTCAAGCAGATCTATCTGGCTAGCATTAAGTTATACCATCGAGCCATTTGCAAAACCCGAGCCACATTTTACTCCTTGGAGTTTAAGAACAGCCCTAACCCAATAAAACTCATCTTTAAGGTCTGTAAAGATCTTACTAGCAAGAAAACTGCGGTAATGGAAAAACGCTCCCTGACCCATTGTGAAGAGCTAGCGGCCTTCTTTGTGGAGAAAGTCGAGGCGATCTACCGAACATTCCCCCCTCAAACTGTGCCTGCTAATAACCTAGGATGTACTCCTGTAACCTCTAGGTCTCTTCTGGCATTACCTATGCCATCTCAGGAAGAGTTTAAATCTCTTGCTACGAAAGTCAAATCGGGCTCGCCTGCGGACCCACTAAGACCTATACAATTTAAAGAATCCGCTGAGGTTTGCTTTCCCCTTGTATACGATCTTATTGGGTTATCTTTTGAGTCCGGGACTGTTCCCAGTAAATGGAAGCAGGCGACGGTTATTCCAATTTTAAAGAAGCCTACCCTGGACCCATCAAAACCTGAACACTACTGACCCATCTCTCTCCTCCCATGGGTATCCAAACTTGCGGAGGCACACGCCAACAAAATCTTGTCTTGCCATCTCCAAAACTCAGGCATCCTTGATCCATCTCAGAATGGTTTCCGTGCAGGCCACAGCACGGAGACTGCCCTGATGGCGATGGTGGAGCACTTGCGGAGGATGTTGGACTCAGGACAGACGGCGGCACTGATCCTTTTGGATCTTAGTGCCGCTTTCGACACTGTCTCCCACTCCATCCTTCTTCAACGTCTGAGAGAGGCCGGTGTGGAGAATACAGCATTTGAATGGTTTCGCTCCTTTTTATCAGGGCGTACCTTCAAAGTATCCACCCCTCCATTTGAATCTGCCCCCCGCAACATTTCCCAAGGGGTCCCGCAAGGTTCGGCACTCAGCCCGACCCTTTTTAATTTGTATCTGCAGCCGCTAGCTGCTGTCGCTAAGAGATGGGGTTTAACTATGGTGTCCTACGCTGACGACACCCAGCTAGCGGTTGCACTAAATGGGGACTCTGCGGTCGATGCCCCTAAATTCCAGACTGCCCTAAAGGAGGTGGCAAGTTGGATGACGGACAACTGTCTCCAACTTAATGCAGCGAAGACAGAGGTCTTAGTTCTGGGCAAACAGGTTCATCTCTGGGGAGACCATTGGTGGCCACCGGAACTAGGCCAAGCCCCCATTCCTGTGACAGAGGCAAAGAACCTTGGGGTCTGGCTTGATTCCAATTTGTCTTTTATCCCTCATACTAAAAGAGTTGCCGGTATCTGTTTTGGTGTTCTTCAGAGCCTTAGACCCATTTCAATTTTTTGATGCCCCTACCAGGCAACTCATTGTCCAAGCTATGGTGCTCTCTAGATTGGATTACGCCAGCTCGCTTCTTTTGGGCGTTAACCAAACTGAACTTACACGCCTCCAGCGTGTGCAAAACGTGGCTGCCAGAATGCTGGTTGGCCTACCTAAATTCTGTTCTGCCAGACGTACCATATATGACCTACATTGGCTGCCCGTTTGGCAGAGGATCAAGTTTAAAGCCTTGTGCCTGGTTTTTAAGATCTTAAAGGCTTCATCCCCCCCCATTCTTGCACAGGCGATCTCCTACTACATTCCTTCTAGAGTTTTACGTTCGACGGGTCAATTTCTGGCCTGTGTTCCTCGCTTCAGGAAAGCCAGAGTTGGCGGCCGCTCCTTTGGTGTCCTGGCAGCGAGTCTCTGGAACACTTTACCCGTTGATATCAATGCCATACCGGATCTACTGCCTTTCAGGAGAGCTGTCAAAACTTTTTTGTTCCCACTAATCTAATTTGTTCCTTCAGCTCTGTCTGATATCTCCATCTGGTTGTGTTATTCTGTCCAACATAGCGCCGGGACGCCACTTTGCTGTGGCAGCTGTGCGCTTTACAAATCATATAACATAACATAACATAACTTGGAGTTACGAGAAAGGGCTGTCTAAGTTAATGAGCACATTGTATTACTCAATTACTTATGCAGCACAAATATGAAGGAAAACTATGATTGAGTGCCTGGGCTAAAGGTGGCTTGGGCACGCTTCTGAGCCGGTATATACAAACCATATTGGGTTTCATAATCGGTGAGGTGTGCTGCGCTGCAGTGCGTTTATCTATAAATTGCATAGCATCGGTAACTTTTACATAAATGGTGACTGTGCGTGTATGCCTGCACTACTCATAGGCATAGACATTTACATCGGAGATTGCTGTGTGTTACTGCTTGCACTAATCTTTGGTATAGACATGAATCAGAGTGGGTAGTGTTTGGTGCGCGTTACATGAGAGAAAACGCTGAGTGCCGAGTACATTCTTCTTCTTCTTATTATTATTATTTTAAAAGCCCTGGGGGTGGTGGTCCCCAAGGCTGGGGGGCTGGGACACCCCCCGCACATATATTTTAAAAGCCCCGGGGGGGTGGCGGTCCCCGGGGCTGGGGGGGCTGTGAGTCCCCCCACAAACATTACTTTAAATCCCTGGGGGTGGCAGTCCCTGGTGCTGGGGGGACCCTTTGGTCAACTCATCCCTTTACAAAGATTGCCCTGGGGATTTGGCTCACCCGGGGGCTAATTATTAACAAAGCCCAGGAGGCCACTCTTCGTTATTTTTTTCATGGCTGGATCCGCGCACTTTGCGGGGATTTTGCCGATTTAAAAAAAAAAATTTTGGGGTGCCCTGGGGGTCCTTGTGGGATCCCCTAAGCACCCCCTAAGCAGGCCTAGGGGGTCAGGTTGTTTCTACCCAGCCCCCTTTTCACGTTTTGCACATTTCTTTTACAGATTTCTTGTGCCTCGGTTCTATCAAGGCACAAGATGGCTGCCAACATTTCCTGCTTTGGAGTGTTGACAGCCAATTAGCATACAGCTAGTGATCGGGAGGGTGCGCGGATCCTGCACGGCCATAGATATATATGTGTTTTTACTTTTAATTTTCTCAGCAACTACTGAACGGATTTACACCATTTAACAAAAAGGGTTCTTTCTGAACCAAGAACTACCTCTTTGCCAAATTTGGTGTAATTTCGTTTAGCAGTTTGGGCTGTAGCCGTGTCTAAAGTTTCCTATGGGAAATTGCATAGGGAAAACACTTTTTTGTCATCAGTGATGTCACTGACCATGCCATGAAAGAGGTAATATGTGACATCATCAGCAGTAGATTGCGGGCACGCGAGATATAGTTAGTACAACTAACTATATCGGAGGAATTTCAATGGTTTTGTATGAGTGAAATGTCCAGCTAACTATAACACCCCTAAAACCTATAGTTTTTTCAGTGAATTTCTAAGGTTTTTTAAATGCTAATTCCTAACTATATCAGGCCTGAAACCTATGTTTTTTTCAGTGAATTTCAAAGTTTTTTTAAATGCTAATTCCTAACTATATCAGGCCTGAAACCTATGGTTTTTTCAGTAAATTTCAAACGTTTTTTAAATGCTAATTCCTCACTATATAAGGCCTGAAACCTTTGGTTTTTTCAGTGAATTTCGAAGGTTTTGTAAATGAAAACTTTTAAATGTATTAATTGTTATATTTTTTGTTACAGTTGTTGCAATGGGCAACACAATTTCAAACACAGCAACATTGGCCTCAATGTGTTTTTCTAGTTAAATGCATGGATTACCTTTTGCTAACCACAGGACTGGATCGTAGATTCAGTCCTCGGACGTCTCCTGTAAACGGTTGTGTAAAAGTGTTTTAGTTACAGTAGCGATTTTTAAGGAATATTATTGTATTTTAAAAGTTGACAGAAATTTTTTCACATAGAATCACCAATGTTATCCTATGGGAGGAAATTCACTTAGCAGGTAAGTAGTGTTATCATTACTTTTTCTTACTCAGTCGTGGACCCTGGTTGCAGCACTGGTGCATCTCCTGTAAACAGTTGAAAGAATGTGTTTAAGTCATACATGCGATTTTTTAGAAATATTTTTAGTTTGTGAAAATAGACACAGAAACATTTCTGGTGAAAACCAGACAATGGATTCCTAGGGTAGGAAATTCAAGTTACTGGTAAGTATGGATCAGTACTGGGCTCAAAGATGCAGCACTGAGGTCTCTCCTGATAACAGGTGAGTAAATCGGAATTCGTAGTTCGGCTGATTTTAGAGGAATTTTTTAAAGTTCCAAAACTCCACACTTAGAAAAACTTGCAAGTGAAACCATTCAATGTTCGCACATGGAAGGAAATTCACGTTACTGTAACTACGATTAGAATTACTTTTCAGGATCAGTATTGGGCTGAAAGATGCAGCGCTGAGGTCTCTCCTGATAACAGGTGAGTAAATCGGAATTCAGAGTTCGGCTGATTTTAGAGGAATTTTTGAAAGTCCAAAACTCCACACTTAAAAAAAATTCCAAGTATAACAAGTCAATGTTAGCCGATGGAAGGAAATTCAAGTTACTTTAAGTATTGTTAGAATTACTTTTCAAGATCAGTAGTGGGCTGAAAGATGCAGGACTGAGGTCTCTCCTGATAACAGGTGAGTAAATCGGATTTCGTAGTTCGGCTGATTTTACAGGAATATTTGTACGTTTCAAAAATAGACACTTAGAAACTTTTCTGGTGAAAACCACACAATAGATTCCTATGGAAGGAAATACACGTTACTGGTAAGTACGCTTAGATTTACTTTTCAGGGTCTGTACTGTGCTCAAAGATGCAGCACTGACGTCTCTCGTGATAACAGGTGAGTATATCGTAATTCGTAGTTCCGCTGATTTTAGAGGAATATTGTGCTCAATAGTGAAGGAAGGGGGCGGGGCCTGAGGTGACATGTGTGCAAACACACCCTGTGGCACGTTTTAGGTTGTGGATTTAATTCCTCTTCAATCCTGAGGTACCCTGTGAGCAAACTAGCCCATCAGGTACCTCCAGTATGCGCCAGGGAGCTGCGTTGCAGAGAGGTGTTCAGAGGGCACGCCCCCTTTCTACAACACTCTGCAATGCAGCTCCATGGCGCTTTCTGGAGGTACCTGTTGGACTAGTTGGCCCCAAGGGGACCTATGGATTGAAGAGGAATTAATTCCCCAACTTAAAACGCGCCACAGGGCATGTTTGCACACATATCACCTCAAGCCCCGCCCCCTACCGTCACCACTGTGCAAACGCGCCCCGTAGCACGTTCTAAGTGGGGGGATTAAGTCCCCTTGCATACTGGGGGTCCCTGGGGGCCAACTAGCCCACCAGGAACCTGCAGTATGCGCCAGGGGGCTGCATTGCAGAGAGGTGTAATGAGGCCACACCCCTTTGTACAACACTCTGCAACGCAGCTCTGTGGCACTTACTGGAGGTACCTGGTCGGCTAGTTGGCCCCCAGGGACCCCCAGTATTCAAGGGGAATTACTTCTCCCTCTGCAAATGCGCCAGGGGGCGTGTTTGCAGAGTGGTGCAGGGAGGGGGTGGGGCTTGAGGTGACGGATTGCACCACTCTGCAAACGCGCCCCCTGGCACATTTGCAGAGGGGGAACTAATTCCCCTTGAATACTGGGGGTCCCCGGGGGCCAACTAGCCCACCAGGAACCACCAGTATGCGCCAGGGGGCTGCCTTGCAGAGAGGTGTAAAAAGGGGAGTGCCTCAGTACACGTCTCTGCAAGGCAGCCCCCTGGCGCATTTGCAGAGGGGGAACTAATTCCCCTTGAATACAGGGGGTGCCTGGGGGCCAACTAGTCCACCAGGAACCTCCAGTATGCGACAGGGGGCTGCGTTGCAGAGAGGTGTAAAAAGGGGCATGGCCTCTTTACACGTCTCTGCAAGGCAGCCCCCAGGCACATACTGGAGGTTCCTGGTGGGCTACTTGGCCCCCAGGGACCCCCAGTATTCAAGGGGAATTATTTCCCCCTCTGCAAATGCGCCAGGGGGGGCATTTGCAGAGTGGTGCCTTAATTTGTTTTTGGGGATTGGCAAGGTACGTGTATCCTGCGATTTTTCCCCCCCAAAAAAATTATTTTGGGGGCCTTTGGGGTCCCTGACCAGGCCTAGGGGGTCAGGAGCCTCCAGTATGCACCAGGGGGCTGCCTTGCAGAGAGGTGTAAAAAGGGGCGTGGCCTCTTTACACGTCTCTGCAAGGCAGCCCTCTGGCGCGTTTGCAGAGGGGGAACTAATTCCCCTTGAATACTGGGGGTCCCTGGGGGCCAACTAGTCCACCAGGAACCTCCAGTATGCGACAGGGGGCTGGGTTGCAGAGAGGTGTAAAAGGGGCGTGGCCTCTACACGTCTCTGCAAGGCACACCCCTGGCACATACTGGAGGTTCCTGGTGGGCTACTGGAAATTATTTCCCCCTCTTCAAATGCTCCAAGGGGCGCGTTTGCAGAGTGGTGCCTTAATTTTTTGTGGGGGTTCGGCAAGGTACGCGTATCCCACGATTTTTTCAACAACAACAAAAAATAATTGGGGGGCCTTGGGGGTCCTTGTGGGATCCCCTAAGCAGGCCTAAGGGGTCAGGGTGTTTCTACCCTGCCCCCTTTTCGCGTTTTTCGCGTTTCTTTTTCTGTTTTCTTGTGTCTCGATTCTACCGAGGCACAAGATGGCTGCCAACACTTCCTGGTTTGGAGTGTTGACAGACAGTTGACAGCCAATCAGCATGCAGCTCGTGCTCGGGAAGGTACGCTTACTGTACAGAGTTCTGAAATCTGTCTCTAGATATCGCTACTGAACGGATTTACACCATTTAACAAAAATCACAATCTGCGAACCGAACTCTACCTCTCTGCCAAATTTGGTGTAATTCCGTTCAGCCGTTAGGGCTGTAGCCCTGGCTAAATGTCCCTACGGAAAATTGCATGGGGAAAACACGTTTTGGAACCCCCCTTTTTTCTCGGCCCCCACTTGACGAATCACCCCCAAACTTTCAGGGAAGGAGCGGAGCCGAGCAGGCCATTTTCTTGGAGAAATTCATGAATATTCGTCCACCAGCGCCAAAGTTATTCCAGATAGAATGTTGCGGATTTCCTATGGAAACTAGGTCCTAACTATATCTACCTACTGGCGACCGCCAGTATATATAATATATATATATATTCCAAAATTCTTTGCGCTCAGCAGCCGCTGAGCAGCGCCATGGTCCAGCCTCTTTCGGAAGCGGTTCGTGTAAGGTGGCGAACCTTAAACATCAAGTCAGAAACCTTCGCTTTTCGGCGGCAGTAAGACACGAACACAATTCTTTCCAGGTAGCCTTTTAATTTTGCAGATTAAAGGCACTCTACGAGTTTCGGGTGAAAACCCTTGTTCACGAGTGTTTGTGTTGCTATAGTGACATGTTTAAATAATCATGTGACAGCTTGTGCTCAAAACAATATAGAAAACAGACTTCCGCTGTTATGTGAAACGAAAAACACATAAGTTTCATGAACACATGTTTCAATTGCAGTTCGTTAAAATACATAAGTGCAGCTTCATAATAAATAAGTGAATTTTTACAGCTGGTTGATATGTGGTTTAACAGACATTAGTAATGAAATTATTTGAACGGGCTCCTCAAATCTGAGTTCACCTTTGCTGTATATTATGCCCAAGTGGGCCTTGTAACATAACCATATATCTTTTAAACTCTGACATTCCTTGGCATAGAGTTATCTCACCCCTGTGGGTTCACTCCCACTAGAAATTACAGCGTTTTGCCCCAGTGGGCTATGTGACATGAACTTATGTCCTCGAACTCACATAGGAATCCCTAAAACAACAGTTGTCATGCCCCAGTGGGCTAGTACCTCAACCACAAAGATCTCAGCTATTGGTCATACTTTCTTATACTGTTGCACAGTCTGGTAAGATAGTTTCATTCGGCTATCTCCATAACGAACCACCTCTATGCGCTTACGTGTTCTAAAAAAGAAAATATATAACAAACTGTAACTAATAAATACATATTATAAATATACCTTTAAAATTATTCTCTTCGAGAGATCGATCAACTCATTTCTATTTACAAACATACTGGTATCATGTGAACAACTACGGTTAGCTCAAAAGACAGAAACATTTCTATTTTCAACTTAATAACACTTAGCCTAATCTCGTTCTGAAATAGCAACTGTAACATTTCTTATTACCCTAGATGTACCTCAAGTTCTTCGTCACAATTGTGCCCTAGGGGGTCATTTTTTTGTACTGTATGATCAGTCTTGACTCCAACCTTCGCAGGCTTTGTACTCTATTACCCCCTCTTTAATCTAATTTAATCATGTCTAACACACAGAAGCTCAGTAACGATGTATCCTGTTTGTGGTGGCTTTGAAAATGTCTGGCGATTGGGTAAGCTTTGTCGCAATTCTTTATTGCTCTTAAGTGTTCTAAAATTCTGATTTTTGCCTTGTGGATTGTACTGCCGATGTAGCTCATTTTACATGGGCAGAACAATGCACAAACTGCATATTCTGTGTTGCATGACGTGTGTTCTTTTATTTTAAATGTTTGTGCATCTGGTGATAGGGTCACTTCCTTGTGGTTGCAACTGTTTTTGCATGCCTTACAGTTTCTACAGGTGTAGAAACCTTGTATTCCTGTTATTTTTGTTGTTTTGCTTTCAACTGCTCTACAAAGCCCATCTTTCAAAGATTTAGTTCTCTTAAAGGTTACCTGTGGGGACGACTCGACATATTCTGCAATGTCTGGGTCTGTTTTTAAGATTGGCCAAAATTTGCCTAAGCTCTTTTTAATCATAAAAGCTTGATTGCTATAGGTCGTAATGAAACGAGCTTTATTTACTGTCTCTTCCTCTTCATTTGTTCTCTCAGATAACAGTGATTCTCGACTTCTCTCTGAAACTGCAATCTTTGCTTTATTTATGATCTTTTCAGATATCCCCTGATCCTGAATCTTTCTGACATTCGGCTTTCTTCCTCATCGTAACCTTGCTTTGTACTGCAATAGAGGTACTAGCCCACTGGGGCATGACAACTGTTTATATATATATATATATATATATATATATATATATATATATATATATATATATATATATATATATATATATATATATATATATATATATATATATATATATATATATATATATATATATATATATATATATATATATATATATATATATATATATATGGTCCTCCAAAGTGATCCACACGACTCCGAGCGCTCTGTTGTGGGTGCTCTGCATGGGGGCCGGATCCTGGCCCGACATTCAATTTTGACACAAAGAATGCGGCACAACAAAGTTCCAAGTTGATTTCATGAGGGTTTATTGCTCCAGCTCAGACCAACGTGTTTCAGCCTAGGAACAGGCTTTGTTCACGGTAAGTGAGCACTCAACCACGTTTACTATTTATCCCACTTGGCTGTTATGGTGCATTATGGGATTTGTGGTTCATTTGATAAAAGGGGTTATTTTACATGACTTCGACATTAGCAATTTAAGCACTTAATTATCAACATTAGGTACTTTGACATTGTGTTAGTCATGAATATTCTGTTGTGGCATTTTATAACACATTTATCTAGTTATTGAGAGTCACAGTTTAGAACTAATAATTTCAATTTTGGTATAGTTGTCATGCCCCAGTGGATATATATATATATTGACAAAGGCCTCTTGAAGGCTGAAACGCGTCTCTCCTTGTGCTCGGGATCAAGGGTGACCTTACCATGAAATAAATGCCGAATCCAAAGTCACTTCGTGTCTGTGCCTGCTTTCCATGGAGACTCTGTGGGGAGCTGGATGTTTTGGTTCATATATATATATATATATATATATATATATATATATATATATATATATATATATATACAGTTGTCATGCCCCAGTGGGCTCCAATTAGCTACAGCTGCTGAGAACTACTGACATTGATGGGGTGGTGACTCAGCGTGTACTCGAGCTGGCTTTTGAGGCGGGACAATACCGGTGATGCAGTGACTGTTGCTTCCGGCGCTATGCCTGTCCTATCAGTCCCGAGGCTCTACAGCAATTTTGCTCTCTGGGGCAACCATGTTCCCTGCCAAAAAGAGGTTTCACTTTGCAAGAACTGCCACCAGCCAATGTACAACTGGGCTTCCCATCATCACAATAAGGTTAATTTTGTAACAGCTGGGAGAGTGCGGAGAAGCGGGGACCCATAGAGCATTGAATGTATTGTCCCAGAAGCTTAATGTCTAGTTAACCACTGAGCTCGATCTGTCGCCAAAGAACGAGTATTTTGAGAGAGCATGTGCAGCCCAATTGTAAGTCCAATTGTCAGCAGTATCCAGTCCCCCATCATAGTCTGACTGCATGCTCTGAGCCTGTGAGACCAGTGATGGGTCCCCACCCCATGGGAACCCATGCATAGATGGTTCTAGCTGTTTAAAGAATTGTGGCAGGGGGAACAAGGGGCGGTTCTGCAGCACGTACAGAGCTCCAGCAGGGCGACGGTTTTAAATAAGGCACAATGTCCCATGACATTCAGAGGTAAGCTGGACACGTTATCAAGTTCCCTTCTGGGGTGCCTGGTAGTGGGTCAATGTCTGAACTACCTGTCACCCACATCCCCAAATGTTTGAAGTGGCCATAAGCAATCTTAATCAGGAGTTGTGAGAGTTTGCCTCCGGATGGACGCCCTGTTCTGTTTCAAAGAGTGAGGACAGTAACTCTTTGAACCTGACTCGCACGCATGGGTAACCAGAGAACATTTGCACATAGTTCCTGAAGCAAGGGCCAAAGGGCTTTGTTTGCAGAACCACGTGCAGGTATGGTTAATGAATTGTGTGGAAGGCCTTGTCGAAGTTGACCACCATTAACGATGCATCCTCCATCAGTTCTTGTGCCCTGGCTAATGCAACGACCCTGCAGAGGCAGTGATTAGTGTGTGTTACTTTAAAGAGCCCCTTTGCCAGTACTCTAACCAAATATTTTCACTTCTGTGTTTAACAAGGACATTGGAAGGTAGGAACGGCACGTCTGCATGGGCCTCCCCTCTTTCAAAAGTATCACGATGGTGGCGCTTTTCAGATCTAAGGGGAAGGTGGTCTCCCGCCTCATCAAAAGCACAGAGCAGCTGTGGTGTCAATAGGGATGTGAACGTCTTCAATCTTTCCAGGAGAACCCGTTTAGTCTTGTCTGAGACAAAACCTGTTGGATTTCATTCTGAGATATGGGGAGATTTCGGCCTAGGCATTTCTCCAAAGATAGAGCTGGAAGGGAGAGGCCTTGCAGATTCGGGCGTGGGGTGGAGGAAAACTCCGGTGTGAAGCTGTCAATAATATTGCGAGAAAGATGCTTTAATATGTACTTGGCTTGTAACAAACTCCTCTTGGAGGAAATGTGTGGGCCAGCGGCCAGGGTGGATGAATCTGGAGAGCAAAGCGAACGATTCGAGCGCCCGTAGCAGCTCAGCTCTGCTCAGCACTGTGTGACTCTGGGCTTACTTAATCTCCACGACTGCCCCCGGCGCCTTGAGACCCTTAAGGGTGAGTAGTTCACGCTTTACAAATACGGGGTTTATAATTTATTGTAATGGTGGGAACTAATTGTAATGTAATCTCTCCGTTTGCCAACCAGTGCAGCATTTTCTCTGCTTTGTCCCACATTCATAAGTTCTGTGCTCATCAGGCCCACTCTGGGCTCCTCAATTGATTTGCCTCGGATGGATGACGGAAATCAGACGAGACCATCCGCCATGTTCGGTAGACCAGTCACGCCCCAAGGGCTTGTTGTTTTTCATGAGGTATCTGATTTCTGAAGATGTCATGTCACAGATATTGTAGAACATGACAGTTGAGCACGGACTTATTAAGGTTTAAGTGTGCAATGTCTTACAAGGCAGATAACGTTTTGGATAACATGGGACATTTGCAGACAGATTTTTGGTTTGGGAAAATTTCCTTTTAAGGTATTGTGAAAGCAATAGATCGCTTGCTGTCTGTAGGCATGGAGGAGCTTTGTGTCAGTCGCTTTCAGTGATTAATTTGTATGGCTAAATCTCCTACAACAAATGTTTGGTTGGCCTATACCTTAGTATCAGCAACAGCAGTTTTCAGATGTTTATGATGTCCGTTTTTGGTCATAAGCATGTCTTCCCAAACATTTTGGGCTAATGCCTGCCACGGGTGCTCGGCCCACCCACACGCGTGAGGCCCTATTTTTATCAGGAGGCCTGGGGGAATGCTGGGAGGTAGGGAATTTGTGTCAGACCAGTGATCCTACAACTTTTACACAGAAATTTGAGAAAAATCTGATTTTTGGCAGCTGAATTTGAGGTTTGCAGGGAATTCAGGGTAGGAAAACGTTGAGAGGTACAAGCAATCCATACCTCCCTTAACTCACCCGGGTGTATAGTTCTCAAAAATATCTGGGTTTGGTATGCTTACCTAGATGGCTGCCAAGCGCAGGGCCAAAAACCCAGGTGAGCCCTTTTGCAAAACAAGGTGGTTTGTGGTAGTTAATTTTGATGAGTCCACGTTGCGTTTTCCTGTTGTGGGCACTAGGCTCACCCACTCGAATACCATATTTATCGAGAGACTTTGGGAAATACGGGGTTGGTAGAAGTTTGAGGATCTATACAGATTCCAGAACTTTTCATCATAGAAATGTGAGGAAAATTGATTTTTTTTTACAAAGTTTGAGGTTATCAAGGGATTCTGGCAGGGTACATAACAAAGGCCCCTGCGGCCCCGGCGGTGCAGGGGGCCTGGGGTGCAGTGTCCTCCTCAGCAGGGTACTCAAGCCTGAGAGCTCTGGATAAAATCCGGAGCGGGGGCCACTCCGTGTACCTTACAAGGGGGCCCCCTCAACTTTTGTTACTCCACTGGATTCTGGGTTACAGAACGTGGTGAGAGCTACAAAGGTCACCCCCTCTACGATTCCCCTCGGTCTCGTGTTAAAAAAAATGTATAGGTTTGCTAGGTTTCTCTAGTTGTTGGCAGAGCTACCGTTCAAAATCCTCAGCTAGGCACTTTTAAAAAAAGGGTCAGCATTCACTGTAAAAATGTGGTGTGTCCATGTTGCGTTTTGGCCCATTTCCAGTCACGGGCACTATATCTACCCAAAGGAGTGAGGTACCATTTTTACCTGGAGACTTTGAGGAATGTGGGGTTAGTGGAACTTTGAGGATCCACACAGATTCCAGAACTTTACTTCACAGAAATGTGAGGAAAAGGTTTTTTCTGACAACGTTTGAGGTTTGCAAGGAATTCTGGGTCACAGAACCTGGTGAGAGCCACACAAATCATCCCATCCTTGATTCCATAGGTGTATAGTTTTCACTAATGTATAGGTCTGATAGGTTCCCCTAGGTGCCGGCAGAGCTATGGTTCAAAATCCACAGCTAGACACTTTGCAAAAAAAAGGTCAGTCTCACGTAAAAATGTGGTGTGTCCACATTGCGTTTTCCTGTCACGGGCACTAGGCCTACTCACATGAGTGGGGCACCCTTTGTATCAGGAGATTTTGGGGAATGCAAAGTTGGGGGAATTTTGGGGATCCACACAGGTTCCAGAACTTTCCATCAACTTTCCATCAAGAGGAACATGTGTTTTTCTTTTACAATGTTTGAGGTTTGCAAGGGATTCTTGGTAACAGAACCTTGTGAGACCCACACAAGTCACCCCTCCTCGATTTCCCTGCATTTATAGTTTTCAAACATGTATAGGTTTGCTAGGTTTACCTAGGTGCCGGCAGAGCTAGGGTTCAAAATCCACAGCTAGGCGCTTTGAAAAAAGGGTCAGTTTTCACTGTAAAAATGTGGTGCATACATGTTGCGTTTTGGCCCGTTTCCAGTCATGGGCACTATGGGTACCCACACAAGTGAGGTATTATTTTTATCGAGAGACTTAGGCAAACACAGAACTGTACAGCCACTGTTACTACAGAGTGGCTTTCTATGCATTTCTGCCTTCCAAATGTAGGACAATTTGTAAAATAAAAGTCCCTTTGAAAAATGTCCTATAATTCACATGCTAGTATGGGTACCCACAATTTCGGAGGGAGGCAGGGCTGTTTTTAGGGCTTAGGGGATGGAGGGGTTGTTTTCTAGGGCTTGGGGTGGTTAGGTAGTTTTTAAAAATAGGAGGTCTTGTTTTAGACTTAAGGACAGTGGAAGGGGTATGGGGCAGTTTTAGTAACATCACGGAGGTTGAAGGGGGTCGGATCGTGTAAGCCAAGGGTTAGAGACAGCATGGGGGGGTTAGGGTATTTGGACCTCAGGGCTGGGGGAATGTAGGGAGTTTGTAGTTTTTATGAAAAGACCTAGGGGAACACAGAACTGCAGAGCAACTGTTACTACCTATTGATTTTCTATGCATTTCTGCCTTCCAAATGTAGACCAATTTGTAAAATAAAAGGCCCCGTTGAAAAATGTCCTATAATTCACATGCTAGTATGGGTAACCACAATTTTGGAGATGTGCAAATAGCTACTGATTCTGAACTCTATATTTTGTTCTGATTTCGGAAATACAAAGGAGTCCTTGATATCTATTTTTCACTCTTTATATTTTACCAAATGAAATGGTAAATATCCTGTAGACAATGAAAAATTGCAAGATGCAGCTCAGTTATTGGCTCTGGGTTCCTCAGGTTATTGGTGAACTTACAAGTTTATATATCCCACAACCAGAAGGGTCCAGCGGCTTTAACGCTATATTTCTTTCAAAAGACGATGAAAAACCATTGCAAGATGCAGCTCAGTTATTGGCTCTGGGTTCCTCAGGTTCTTTGTGAACTTACAAGTCCTATATATCCCCACAACCAGAAGGGTCCAGCGGCCTTAACGCTATATTGCTTTCAATTGTTATCTGTTATATTTAAAAGAAGTTACAGGTGAGAACGTTTTCAACTAATTTTCAATTTTTCCTATTTTCAAGGATCTACACAAATGACCCCTTGCTAAATTTAGAATGTTGTCTACTGTATAGCTGTCCAGCATCCATTATTGCTTTCACACCCATTTCTTCCACTAACAGGAAGGAGGTTGAAAGCACAAAAAGTAGCAAAAATAGGTTATGTCCCTGTAAAATGCCAGAATTGTGTAGAAAATTTTGACTTTCTGCTGCAAGTAAAGTCCCTTGTCCCCTACCAGCAGATTTCTGGCCTGTCTCTACTAACAATCCTCCATTGCCTGTTAAGACAGTTCGTAATCTAGGAGCACTGCTGGACAGTAATCTACAATTGGACTCTCAAGTAAATAAAACTGTGAGCACCTGTCTATCTCTGCTCTGAGTCCTTCAAAAAATACTCCCTTTTCTACCTGTCTCAGTTATACCTCAAGTGGTAAGGAGCATTATTATGAGCAGATTAGGCTACTGCAATGCCCTACTCCTAGGAGCTCCAGGTTCTTTGTTAAAAAAAACTGCAAAGGATACAGATCATTGCAGCTAAGCTTGCTTTAAACAGACAACGCAGAGCATCAGCCTCACTTGCCCTAAAAGATCTTCACTGGTTGCCCATTGTGCAGAGAGTCAAGTTTAAGTCACTCTGTATCGTTTATAGGGCAGCTAGGGCAGCACATAAAATGGGGCCTAAGCTTTTACAGAGGAAATTCTTATGGTACTCACCAGTGAGAAGCCTGCGTTCCTCTTCAGCCGGTCTGATATGCAGTCCCCATGTCAATAATTTTCGACTGGGGGGCAGATCATTTAGTTTTGTAGCCTCCCAACTCTGGAACACTTTGCCACCTGAGCTTAGACAAATGGACACTCTGTCACACTTCAGGAAGGAATTGAAAACTAGACTCTTTCCTAGAGAATAATCCTCAACCCTGTTCTTCAAGGTCAGTTACATACAGTGTCTTTTGGTAATCCCAGCACCAGGATACCTGTTGGGTGGCAGCTGTGCTATAAAAGTGTCCCGTACATTACATTACATTACAAAAGTCTGCCTGTCCCTGAAAGCTAGGAAGATGGTGATTTCAGCAACACAAACCCTTTGTTGATACCATTTGCAGGGAAAAAAACATATGCTTTCTTCTGCATCACTTTTTCCCCTTTTTACCAAACCCCCCCAAATTTAGCAGTATTTTGGCTAATTTCCGGGTCCCCTCCAGGGAAATCCATAAGCCCTGGGTACCTTTAAAATCCCCATGATGTTGGAAGAAAATGACTCAAATCTGACGTGGATACCTTATGTGGACAAAACGTTACCGGGGACCTAAGCCCGAACTACCCCAAATGGCCAAAAAAAGGCTTAGCACACGAGGGAAAAATGTCTAGCAGTGAAAGGTTAACCACACACATGCTTTAACCATGCATGCGTGGTGGCATGCGCAGTCTAGCTGCTGCAGCTTCTGGGCAGAACTCAGAAGCAGGAAGATCTTGGACCTAGGTGAAGGACGCAGTGAGGTTAGTGGGGCTGTCACTGTGCTTGGAGGTAGTTTGTATGGTTTTTGGGGGTAGTTACAGAGCTGGGGGGTCAAAGGTTGTTTTCAGGGCTTGGGAGGGAGGCAGTTTTGTTTTTAGGGCTTAGGGGATGGAGAGGTTGTTTTTAGGGTTCGGGGCGTCAGGTAGTTTTTAAAAATAGGGGTTATTGTTTTAGACTTAAGGCCAGTGGAAGGGGTTGAGGTACTTTTAGGAACATCTCGGAAGTGGAAGAGGGTCGGGTAGTGTAAGCTAAGGGTTACGGACAGAATGGGGGGGTTGGAGTATTTGGATCTCAGGGCCGGGGGGTCATGTAGGGAGTTTGTAGTTTAGGGTGGGGGCAGGGGTCGCTACCTTAGCCCCGCATACCCCTTTACCATTCATGTCTTTACCACAAAATTGCGTGGTAAAGGAATGTGTGATTAAGACCCATTTGTGGTTCAGGCAGCATGGTAGAGGGACGCGTGGTTGAGCCATGCCTGCCCCTATCATACAATCTAATAAAACCCCTGGTATAGTCTCACATTTGTAGTCCTAGTTGTATAATGAGTGACCTACTGGGCATGAAGCTAACTTGAGAGCTCTGAAGGACTGCTCATTAGAATGCCGCATTCTTGGGAGGCTAACTTAATTTTAATTCTTTAAAAACATTTTAGAAGCTCAATTCCTTCCTTGGATGATGAGGGATGACCAAAGAGACTTTTCTGGTTCTGACTAGTAATTCATTACGTTTACAACACAGAACACAATCTATGGAGCAAAGATTAACAGAGATTTCCCAAATTGGAACCAGATTCTCTTTCTTGCTTAAGCAGAGGTACTTTACACGTGTTGTGGCACAGGACTTAAAGTAACTCTCACCATACAGCAGTGGTTCCCAAACTTTTTTGCCCTGTGGCTCCCTTGACCTAATCGGCAGTTGGCTGTGGTTCCCACCATTTTTTTACCATGCCCCTTTAAGAGACTCCCCCACCACACCCACAGCCCCCCTCTGGATCCCACTTAAAACACTGGTTAAATCCCTTCATTCGTATGAAAAGGTCTCTGGTGTCAGTGTTAACCCCAGCCGCCATGCTTTATAATGTGCTGCCACTATCACCACGTTGCAGAACAATGTTGAATGTGATCAGTTTGCCTGACCAACACAATGCTGGACCCATAGCTGCCAAGGTTTCAGATTTCTATGTGTGACATGTTAATAATTTCAGTTTAATTATGAGTGACATTTTTGTGACTATGAGTGACACTTTCTCTCGCACAATATCAAGCAATGAAGACTAGGGAAATAGGCATAGGACCTAGTAAATAGCACTTAACCCAAACAAGTACAGCGCATTGTGAACAAAACTGTAATATTTAAAAAGTGAACTCCACTCAAACACTAATAAGCTGCGTGCAAACCGGGGGACCTCTCTGGGTTAACCCCTTCCATGCTCATGACGAGCTCAGCTCGTCATGCAGTACACTGCTTGTGTGCTCATGACGAGCTCAGCTCGTCATGAACAATGGAAATAATGGATCTGCAGCACAGAGGATGAATTGCTGTAGCATCCATAGTGTTTTTTTTTTTTTATTTTTTTTATTGTTTTCAGTGGCAGAGGTATACAAAATACAAGGATGAGAACAACATTTTAAATTTGACATAATAATACTCATTCACGTAGCAGTCGATACATTATTGAAGGAACCAAAGACGAGAAAATAAACCGGTGAGACATTGTTAAATTAAATCCAATTATCAATAGGAGACCATAATTTCCTAGCAAATATCCTCTTTCTGTGTCCTTTCAGTTTGTACACTGCTTTGTCCATTCTATACACATCTAACAGCTTACCCAACCATTGTTCGAAAGATGGTGGATCAACATCTAACCATCTTAAGGTAATACAAAAACGATAGATAGACATTCCGATAAACATAAAATATTCTTGGTCAGCTGATAGGCTCTTAGATGGAAAGTATAAGCCAAAAATAATCACAGATGGACATAGTTTGATATTAATATTAAGCAAATTAGTCAAAAACTTTTCTATCCTATTAATGTATACAATTAATTTAGAACAGCTAAAAAACATATGACAAGAATCTGCTGCTACAGTACCACATCGGCTGCAATTAATGCCTTTCGTAGCTTTCCATTTGGCCAATTTTGCCGGTGTGTAGTAAAGATCTAAACAAGCCATATAATGTTGGCTTTTAAGAGAGCTATTGATTAATATTTTGTTGCTAATCTCAAACGCCCTTGCCAGATCTATCCCTTCTATACACAACTTCCTTTCCCATTTCTGTGTTTGTTGGTCGAGATCATCGTGCAACATATTGACCATTAATTGATAAATTGTGCCAATACGGCTATCCCTCCTACCACTCTCCATAACAGCGTTAGACTCCATTTCATCATTATATAAAAGGTTTTTTTTTCCCAAAAAGCTACGGATTTGTAAATATTTAAAAAATTCCTTTCTAAAGAGGCCAAATATATCTTGGAGTTCAGAAAAAGACATCAGAGCCCCATTATGGTAGAGTTGCCCAATTGAGTGTATCTGACCCAAACGGAATCGATTCGTGGGAATATCTTCAGGGATATCGGATATTGGCATATTGCAGCAGATGGGTGAATAAAAATTATATTTTGGAATTATCCGTAAAGCTTTATTAATTTGTCTCCAAACCAAAAAAGCAGAAAGAAAAACCTTAAATTTTGTTTTTTTGTAGTAGCTCTGTTCCATAAATATCAGTAAACATTGGCGTGCATGAGTACCCATAAGCATTTCGTAAATGGAAGGTGAGGCAAAGGTTTCATTAACATGATCATGAAATAATAAAACCTTAATTGTTTTAAGAGTTATAGCCCAATAATACATTCTAAAATTCGGAAATCCCAGCCCGCCACATCCTTGCGGTAAGGTGCACCATTTTAGCGATCTCCTTGAACGACGATACCCCCATAGAAATCTGGACAGCATCCTATCTATTTTGTTGAAAAGAAGCATAGAAAAAAATAAGGGAATGGTTCGAAACAAATAAAGAAATTTTGGAAAAATCAACATCTTAATAACATTGGTCCGTCCAAATAAAGATAAATGTAAATTATTTATTCTTTCTAAGGTTCTATTAGTAGATGTGAGTAATGGATCCAAATTGAGTCCAACAATGTCTTCTACTTTCGATGCTATAGTTACACCGAGATATGTAGCAGTATCGTTGATAGGAATATCGGTGGGTATACCAGTTTTAGAGTGTATAATTTGGGTTTTTAAGATGTTTAATTTGTATCCGGACAGCTTGCCAAATTCGCTTGCAATTTCTATTATTTTAGGTAATGCAGAAGAGGAGTCAGAGGTTACAATGGCCACGTCGTCCGCGTAAGCTAAGACTTTGTGGTCTATCTCATAAAGACGAACAGGTGGAATACCAGGTTCTGTAATTAGTCTATTCAAGTAAGGTTCTAAATAAAGTGCAAATAAAAGTGGAGAACAAGGGCATCCTTGCCTGGTCCCCCTAGTGATCGAGAATGGGTTAGAAATATCCGTACCTAGTCTTATTACACCCTGTGCGTTAAGCTGCGTGCAAACCGGGGGACCTCTCTGGGTTAACCCCTTCCATGCTCATGACGAGCTCAGCTCGTCATGCAGTACACTGCTTGTGTGCTCATGACGAGCTCAGCTCGTCATGAACAATGGAAATAATGGATCTGCAGCACAGAGGATGAATTGCTGTAGCATCCATAGTGTTAATGGTTTATTAGTCTTATGTCACAAATAGCAGTCTTATTTATGCAGTCAGCGACACAGATCACACCATGACCCGCAGACTATCACAGAGGCTCTGCTGACTTAGATGACGCTGCTGGCACGGAAAGTAATTTGATGGCAGGGGCACCACACACAGTCAGTCACAGTGTGACCCAGTGACCCCACTGTCCCCAAATGAGCTGGTGTGCTATCACAACACATACCCACCAGGCGCGCAACTCCCATTGGACTCAAAGGGCTTCAAGCCCCTCCCCCCCGCCCCTCTCATCTGTGTGTGTGCCCGGGATGAGACAGCTTCCCGGGGACACACAGCCGCACCCGAGCACTTCACAGGTCTTTAAAAGACCATTTCCATGTTAATGAGGCATTGCTGTTGTTTCACCCCTTCAAAGAGCCCCTGCAGCTTCACTCAGCCACAATGTCACACAGTCAGCTATACACAGGCATCTGGTACACGCGCAGGGGCGCGTTAAACAAAACCCACATGGCACAGTAACGGGTGTTCACCTTTTCACGCAACTAAGCTGTGTGGTTGTAAATATTGCGATTCATGTCGTTGGAGTGATGCCGTAAGCAGGTATTGAGTCTCTTCACACGTGCAAGGGTGCACGTATCGTTACTGCAGCAGGTGCAGTGGCACCTGGGCATAATGACCCGTAAACTCCACTGCTCCAACGTCATGAGACTTTTTAATACCCTACTGATGGGGGCGTGTTCGTTCTTTACAGTAGGGCTCGTTGCCCTCAGACTACACCACTGCATGCACGTAAACATGGATGACGTGAACGTAACTTGTGGAGGTGCTGAGAAAACACTCCACGTCATTCTTGCGAAGAAATGCATTTACGCTATGTGTGCGCTGTTCTTAGCGTGTATTGTACGCATACGCAGTTGTTGAAGTAAATACAAGTATTGGAACTGTGATCCTGAGTGCAATAAGGGCGGGGGTCAAAGGTGTGGCTAAAAACGAACAAAACATTCCGTAACTTCATTGTTGCTTTTTCACTTTCCCGTAACTCCATATGAAATAACACAAACATCTAAAATGAAAACTAACTGCAAATGTAACTAATCAGTGCGTAATCTTTTCTTTTATGCAATGACATCGCAGCTAGTTACTGTGACCACTGCAGAAGTCTGTGTGTGTAACCAGGGAGTCCTAGTTTTGAATCCTGGTTGGCACAGTTTGAAAAAGTGGATTTGCATATGTTTACTGCTACACGGTCCTAGTTTGTGACAGAAAGCATTGAGAGTATGCAACTTATTACTTTAAAATTGTTTTACACACAGTAAAAGATAAAGTGCCAAAAATGAGACAGCTTCCCAGGGACACACAGCCGCACCCGAGCACTTCACTGGTCTTTAAAAGACCATTTCCATGTTAATGAGGTATTGCTGTGGTTTCACCCCTTCAAAGAGCCCCTGCAGCTCCACTCTGCCTGCTTAAAGATTCAGTCCCCCCCGCCCCGAAATTTGGCTCTAGTTGAGCCTCTGAAACCCACTCTCTCCCTGCCCATTACTGGCTAGCATGCAATTTCCCTCATCGTGCGTGTGGCGCCCCTGGCACCTCCTACGGCGCACCGGGCTGCCGCGGCGCACAGTTTGGGAACCACTGCCATACAGGATAATATTGCTCTTTGAAGCAAGCTTTACAAACGTTTTTGTGGGGCTTATGATCACATGATCTAATTCTGAATATAAATATGGAATAATTGTGAAGTGATTATATCAATTTTAAGGCTGAATAATACTTTGCTTTTTGCCCCCTCTTCACACACATAGCTCCATCTCCTCTTACACTGCTCTCTTTGATCCCTACCACTTCTGCTCACCAGTGGCGGATGATGACATTTCAAAGTACTGAATGGAGCATAATATTTGACCACCACATATGGCAAAAATAAACTCCTCTGTGCTAGGGCCACCTTTTTTTCATGGATGACTCTTCGAATGACAAGGTTTGCTTTCAAAATGTCAACAATAGCATTTTGTCAAAGGAGCCCTCATATGTGAAATGTTACCTCACCATGTCAGGGCCTGCATTGTGGCATAGGCAGGGCCACTGGAATTATGTGGGAGGAGAAAGATAAATTATGTGGCAGAGCTCAGTAAATTATATAGCATGAAAGGAACATTATGTGGTATAATGTGGCATATTTTGCAATAGTATTACTTGATTTTTTGTCATTTTTAATCTTGGCAACACTGACTGGGCATTGGCTGCACCTCATTAACGCCCAAACATTACAATAACCAACAGAAAGGTGACAAGTTCAGCTGTACAAAGTGCCTTCCACTGCAGGGTTTTTAGTAACTTTTGAACGGTTTGAGCTAGAAACAAAAATTTACTTTTGTTAAATTTTGTGGATTATCAAACAAATAAGGGATTCATGTGGCAAATATTTTATTATGTAAAAGTCCCAGGGCAACATAATTGTTCCATTACTGCGGCCCTGGCCATAGGTAACTCCTCCCACTGATAAACCATTGGTGCCCTCTCACATAAGCCAAGAATGACCACCAGTATGCCAGGGCCAACTTGGCACTTACAAGCACAACATAGCATGACACAAACACAAGCTTCCATGCATGCGCACACACACAAACACACACACTCACACTCACTCACACACTAGCCACTGCCTCAAAGGGTGAAAATATGTGCACTTTAATATTGGATTACAGGACTGTGGTGATTCTAAGAAAAATACATTTGAACTTGGAGTGAGTGTGAAACAGGAAGTGTCATGTGGTTGTGAATTTATTGCAGTATGGTGTAGTCCATGTCTACTTTAAGGTTGTATCCGTTCCTTATTTATGTTTTTATTATTCAGATGGCAGTAGGTAGGAAAGCCACTTTTCTATGACCTCTTTCTATTATAAAACTGCTTTATCACCGGTTCTTTTTACTTTGGTTATAAAATGGAATTATAAAGGGCAACAAGCCTTTAGATGAAATGTAAGTATGCCCGCTGTGTTTTCACGGTTCTGTATATCATCGAATTATGGAGCTTGTCAGTGGGGATTTGTATTTCACAGTGTTGAGTTGTGGTGTGTGTGTAAAACCGTTGAAACATCAACATATCAAGGTAATAATTCCAATATGGTTCGTGCTAAAATATGTCTTACATTCGAAAAGAAAATATTTGTTTTATTTTTGTGGGTTTTATATGTTTTCTAAAAAATGTCAAGGGAATCAGAGCACTTTACTGTATTCTTGCAATTCATTCTTTCCATAAAATTAAGAACAACCATTCATTGTGTACAAATCACTTGAACGGATATGCAAATGGTATCAAAGTCCTGGCAATGGTGTATTCACAGCCATCTGCATAATTAGCAAGACTCTATTGTACACTTGTTACAAGAGATGAAATTATTTCTCTGTGGCAGTTCTAATATTATGAATTTTCAGAGTTACAAGTTTGAACCCACCTCTTTGTGAAAGCAAGTGCCATAGATAAATGAATAGCGAATTTTCAGCCCACAAGCAGTAAAGGGAAACACATGTTAACAATAAAACAGAGCAGGTTCAGAAGCTGTTCAACCTAACATGTAATGAAAAATTGGGCAGCACAGCAAATACATCCTACACAATTGGCATTCAAACTCAACAGAATTTTCACTAGAGAAGAGTCAGTTGAAGCCTAATGCTTAAATGCATGATATTTCAATGTCTATATATGTTTTATCTCAATACAAGTGTGTGGAACCTATTTATGTGACAGAAATTAGTTAATTTCAGCAAAAACATATCTGATGAACAGGTGCCAGGATCTTCTCCAGCAAGGAGTGAAAGACATCCTTGAGGAGAAGATATCATTCATGAATACAATAGCGAGTTCATTATTCTCCTCCCAACTGCCAATTCTGAAAACGAGTCTAAATTTTGCAGAAATTTGCTAATGCACTACTGTAAATAAAAATGGCATTTGGGCATACTGGAGTCATGAAACGTAAGCTTAAAGTATGCTTCAGATCAATAAGAAACAACATCTTTATATGACTATAAAATATACAGGTAAAAACAATGAAATGCAAAAATACCAAAACAATACAATTGAACTACATTGTAATATGTGATTATGTTTTCAAAATATGATTTTAAAAACTCTGAGGCTCATTTACAGGGTACCAAGAGATTTTAGTCCTGATTCACAAAGATGATGCTGTGAAATAATCTTGTAGTACACCTAGTTTGCATTTTAATTATAGGAATAATCCAGGAGTACTATTAGAGTACATCATAACTGCTATATACATTAATTTTGGTAAATCTGTCACTCTGTCAAAAGGCCAGATGTAATACATTGACGTCTCAAATCCATGTCACTTCACAGCCAATTCAAATCTGTATGCCTAAGCAATTTAGTAACTGTGTTACTTTATGGTATTATGTTAATACTTCAAAGAAATTCTATCGTTCATAGACTTCAGGTACCTTTATTTGTCCACACAAAGCCTAAACCTAAAGATATATGGGGGCCTATTCAAAAACTGCATTTGTTGTGCATTAAGTAGTAATAAAACAATACACTCATATGCTTCAAATTGCTATTCACAAACCTACGCACAGTGACCTCCACCTCTCCTATCTTTTATGTGCAAAGATCTCCACCAAGGTGGAATTTAGGAAGAGGCACTCTAATAGAACACACCCTGTTGAACTGTTTGCCTTCCTCTTAGTCTTTTTTCTGACCTGGTGTTAGTGGTTTTAGGACTCTGGGCGCTTTATCACTGCTGTCCAGTGTAAAGTGCATGTGCTCTCTATGAAAAAGGTGGTAAAATTGGTCTACACCTGTTTGGCGTAATTTAATTTACCTACCAGTCCCCAGTAATGTGGTATCTCATATACCCGGGGTCAGTAAATTAAATGCTACTGGTGGGCTTGCAGGGCTGCTTGTGCCACCCACCAAAGCAGCCTTTCAAGCCTCTCTCAGGCCTCTGCCACTTCAGGGCCGCCGCTGTCATGTGGTACATAAAGTGGATGCCAAGTCTGTGACCCCCCCTTTTTTTACATATCAGTCACCCCTAAGGTAGGCCCTAGCTAGCCCTATGGCAGGGTGCATTGTCGGGAAAAGGTAGGACATGTACCTTAATTGTGTGATATGTCCTGGCAGTGACAAACAGCCATTTTGATTTATCAATCTATAAGGCTGCCCTCTCATAGGAATGCATTGGGGGTTCCCTGATATGTGTGTCAGTGGTAATTCCTGATATGAGAGGAGCAGCGTGGTCAAGTTTGGTATGTTTGGAATAGTAATAATAAATGCTGCATAATGGTGTTCGCAGATTTATTTTCACTATTTTAGAAATGCCACTTTTAGAAGTTGGCATTTCTGTGTGCTATGTGTTTTTGTGTCTGCCTGATGTGTAGTTCATGTCTGGCTCTGGAGTGACAGGGGTTGGTGAGGTTGGAGAACCGTACCCTTAAGGCTCGGTGGCGCAGGGTACGCCTAAAATCCCCTGGATTCACCTGCCTTGTCAGAAACAGAGACACAGACTCTTCGTCTGGCGTAGAAGATAGTATTTATTAGCTGCAGCTAGTACAGTGGTCTTAGAAGTCGTTGATAAAAACGAGGTTCAAAAGAGACTGCCACTTAACTCCGTGACGCACAGGTTTATATTGTACAATACAATGCAAAATGCAATTACACAAGAGAATGAGACATGGACAAACGTTATAGACAATACTTTAAGTCTAATACAACTCAAGTTTCCTGGTTATGTTTGTCACTCGACCCCTTGAGTAAATTACAAGTGAATCCACACAATCCACTTTACGAGTAGAGAAAACACAGCTGCATGTTGTGGAAGGACAATCGTGAAACGGGAGAATGCAAGAGACATGTTGCGAAGGATAGCAGATAAGATAACTCGGAGGAAAGAATGGTGTGAACCAACAAATAGTCCGGATGGGGATTAATCAGCTCAGACAGGAATTAGTGTACTCAGCCAGACCCTGACACTAGTTAGTAAATACAGGCAAAGAAGCCACCTGACACGTAAATGCAGAAACGACAAAAACATCGCGTTCGCCGCGCTGCCTGAGTGAGGGCAACAAAATGGCGGCGACTGCAAAATGGAGGCTGAGCACAAACGAATTCGTAATTTACAGAACCTCAGACCCTCCTTTTGCCATTACTCAGGCAAAAAACAAATCAACTCATGTTAATCTGAGTCGGAATCAGCATCGATGTTCATAAAATCCTCAAGCTGCTGCTGTACCATCATCCTAATATTCTCTGTCCTCTGAGTTGCAGCACGTGGAACACATAAAGTAGCCAGAAGGCCACATACTGCTGGACCACACTGAACACACAGACAACAAGAGAATATGACGGCCAAAATCTCTCCAAGTAATTGTAAGATCTTCCTTCCCCAAGTTGACAATAGTCCCCAAAACCATACCATAAAAGATCAATCCCCTTTGTCTTGATGAATCGACTCGGAGATGGCATGCAATTTGGAAATGGCTTGGTATACTGCCGGAGCATTGTCTGGAATATAAATGCAGCAACTAGATCCAATCAATTTACAGATGCCTCCTCAGTCTGCTAGGATCACATCTAGAGGAATTCGATTTTGTAACGTCATAAGACGGTCAGCCTGAAGCTCTGCTGTAATATTACCTATTGCACCTGCAGTAACATTAATAGTGGTCTCAACCACTCGCACCAATTGCCTGATGTTTCTGCTGTTGGCCATTGGGCCCCAAAAGGGAAGGAATCCTTTAAGGAAGTCTCCTCCCTCTTGTTCTGCCGTGTCCTTGACATCAAATATACCTCGGCTATATCTAACTCTATGGTGGTCTGACGGAGGCGTATAGGTAGGGGGCAGAAGGAAGGCTACATAACACGTTCCAGAAAAGTTGGAAGGGAGCCACGTGTAGGCTCTGTCTTTACAGACAAAATAGGTTCCTTGAGACGGAACCAACGAAGGGAAATCAGGGAACGAGAAAATGTAGTTGTGCAAACATTTCTGCTTAACGTCAGTTTTCTTACTGTTAATTTGGAGACAAATATTACCTTGATGGGGTACAGTCCATATAGGAGAAGACTCACCCTTTCTAGTTTTGTCACCAAGAATAGAAACATAGTGGGTAACATTCCATCCTTCATAAGCTTCCTTCTCATCTAACGGAATCTTACTCTTCTCTACAATCTTAGCCATCGTCACTATTCCTTTTATCAGAGAGCTATGGTTGAAATCCAATCCATTTCCAGAAGTTTTTACAGGGCTTCGAAGTCTGTTGTGGTATGCGGCCGAAAACATAGTCAGGTAAGCCCAAGCTGAACCTTCATATGAGAAGGGAAGAACCAAATATGGCATCCCCTTTTGTGCATTGTGTGGCATAAGACCGCACACCCAGCAATCAGTCATATTAATAGCCAACTGGTGTTGGTGTAACAATTGAATAAACATATTATTCATATATTCAGCTCTCCTTATCTGTTCATGAGGGGGTAGAATATGCATTTTATGTGAAAAGACAGAAAGGCGAGAGGGCAAAGAAGTTGTAGAGTTAGACACATTTCTCGGGTGTAAAACATGTACTAACCAACCTATGCAAGCTATTAGAATACACAAAAACATGAAAATACACAAAGTTACGCCAAATCGATTACGCAATAATTTACAATATTTCAATCTCATTTCCTGCTTCCTATTTTCCCTACCTATTGTTGTAGTACCATCCATCTTTATAAAAAGAAATGTCGCTCACAGCAATCTTCCTCAATCACTCAGCTACGTACTTCTGTATATCCTGAGGCACTAGCCACCTACTAAAGAGAACAAAAAAAAACCAGGTTACAGTCTGAGACTCCTACCGTGACCCTGCGACGGAGACAGATGGCACATCTAATACTAAATATCCTACAAAAAATGTCTCTGATCAATAAGAAAAAGGTGTTAAAAAATGTTCAGTTCCTTTGGCCAGCTCTCGAACTCAGGTTGTAGCGAGTTTTTCTTGGCACAGTCTGGTCCTTGAACAGTGTCTTTGGATTTGTAGTGTCTATTCGAAGATGCGCAGGCACAGCGGCTTGAAGAATATCGTCATCTGTTTTCTCAGACTGAGTCCCATAAATTTGAGCATCACTGAAAGGCACAAAACAAGGAACCGCTGCAGTGTCCGATTCCCTTACACCACTGCGAATCCACTGATCGAAGGGTAATGGCAATGGCACTTTCTTGCAGTGCACACCATGTACCCAGTTTTGTTTGCCGACCACCTTCACAGCTGTGCGGGTGACAAGCAGGACTTGCGTAGGTGTGGACCAACGGGGCTCCAGATTCTTGGTATGTTGAAAGTTTTTGACGCAGACCCAGTCACCGGGCAAGATGGTGTGACCCGGGTCTGTGGAGGCCTCTGGCAAAGCACTTTGTACCTGTTGACGAATAATACTTAATTTAGTAGTCAAGTCATGCAAATAATCAATTAACAAAGGATATGGAATGTCAGAGTATTTCTTGGGACGAGGGACACCCCAAATATTGGCTGGGCGTCCGAATACCACTTCATATGGGCTAAGTCTCATACGAGGGTGTACAGTAGTTCTGGTTGACAAGAGAGCTAAGGGCAAGGCGTCTGGCCAAGCAAGACCCGTGCTGGCTTGAATCTTAGCTAATTTAAGTTTGAGTGTACCATTATAACACTCAACCAAACATGCTGACTGTGGATGGTTTGCCGCATGGAACTTCTGTCTAATACCAAGACCAGAACAGACTTTCTGCATGATTTGACCCACAAATTCACTTCCATTATCACTCCAGACAATTCGCAGCAAACCAAACCTGGGGAAGAACTCCTTAAGCAACACTTTAGCAGTTGACATAGCAGTGTTATCTTTCAAGGGGTAGGCCTCTATCCAGCGGGAAAAGGCACATACCACCACCAGAACATACTTAAGATTGTTTCATCGATCCATATGAATGTAATCGATTTGCAACACCTCAAAAGGATATGACGGGGGAGCAAAATGACCTGCCGGAGTTGGGGTACCCTTTCCTGGGTTATGCATTAAACAAACATTACAATGCTTAACCACATTCTCTGCACATTTCGGAATTCCTTCATTTTGCCAGACAGGGGCCAACAGCTTACAAATGCCTTTCGCACTAATGTGAGCTGGGCCATGAGCCATAGTAACAACAGGCAACACATAAGCATCTGGTAATAACCATCGCTGATGTTCCGACAATTCCGTCCAACAACCCGACGAGTCTAACATTCCCGTACTTTCCTTCCACGTTTTCAATTTCTTCTCAGTAGCCTCTCCTTGAATCGTTTTCACACTCTCAATCGTATCTTCACACATTCCAATTTCCCTAACCCAGTTTGCAGGACCTGCCACATACATCCGACTAGCAGTGTCTGTGGCTGTAGTTCTTGCTACCTTATCTGCAAATGCATTTCCATGACCCATCTCGTCAGTGACTTTCTTATGTGCACTGCACTTTATGATCGCTATCTGTACAGGTAAGATAAGTGACTCAAGAAGATCAGTCACTAACTCACTATGCTGAATCTTTGTTCCATGAGAGGTAAAAAATTCTCTCTCCCTCCATAACCTACCAAAACTGTGTGCAACGCCAAAAGCATACCGGCTATCGGTATACACATTCACTCTCTTTCCCTTTGACAACACACACGCTCTAGTCAAGGCTATCAATTCGGCTGCTTGGGCTGAATTATGTCCAATACGTGCTGTCTCAACAATTGTGCATAAGGTGGTAACAGCATAAGCGGAAGTAGTCTCCCCATTTGGAAGCTTGAAACAAGAACCGTCCACCCACAGGGTCCCATCCGGGTCCTTGAGCGGAGTGTCCTTTAAATCAATCCTACCCTTCGTTTCTTCTTCCGTTCGGAGAAAACAATCATGCTTTTCCTGAGCGTCCTTTTCTTCTGGGAGTGGCAAAAATGTGGCTGGATTTAATGTATTACATCTTTTAATATGTACATGACTCGCTAGAGTGTCAGCTCATATCCAGACAAACGAGCACTTGTAAGGTGCTGTGTTCTTGTCCTATTCAACAGGGTATCCACTGCATGAGGAACCATAAAAACGAGCGTGTTATCCAACACTAATCCGGCAGACTGTCTAATAGAGATCGCCGCAGCTGCCGTGGCTCTGAGACACCTGGCCAAAGCTTTAGCTACTGGGTCTAGTGTAGCGGAGAAATAGGCACATGGCCTCTGCTTATCTCCAAATTTCTGTGTCAAAACTGCCAATGCGCAACCCTCTCTTTCGTGAACATACAGTGTAAAGGACTTGCTATAATCTGGGGTACCCAACACTGGAGCAGAACATAGAGCAGTACGTAGGTCATCAAAGCTTTTCTGACATTCATTCGTCCAAGGGAGCGGATGTGGCGTATCTTTCAGCGTTATCACCAACAGTGGTTTAGCTAAAAGTGAAAAATTGGGAATCCACTGTCTGCAGTAGGAAGTGATACCCAAGAAGGCACGCACTTCTCTCTGCGTGGTGGGTACAGACATCTGTGAAATAGCATGAATACGTTCTGGGGTCAATTGCCTTCCCTCCTTTGACAAGAGATTACCTAAATAGGTCACTTCTTGGTGAGCATATTGCAGCTTAAAGGGAGACACCTTATGATGTAAAGCAGACAAATGATGTAACAACGCAACAGTCACATTCTTACACACATCTTCCGTATCAGCAGCCACCAGCAAATCATCCACGTACTGAATGAGCGTAGCACCTGGGGGCAAAGAGAAAGCATCAAGTTGTGACTTAAGAGCCTTGCTATAGATAGAGGGACTTTCGCAATAGCCTTGGGGTACTCTCTTAAATCTAAAACTTCGGCCACCTAAAGAGAAACCAAAGATGTCCCTACTTTCTTCAGCAATAGGAATGCTGAAGAAAGCATTCTTAAGATCTATGACCGAAAACCAAGCTGCCGAAGCAGGAATCATCGTCAACAAAGCTGTAATGTCTGGTACAACAGGAAACTGTGGTACAACTATTTTGTTAACCTCTCTAAGGTCAATAACAAACCGATACACAGGAGGTTGTGAAGGATGCGACCTTTTAAGGATCGGAAGGACAGGGATGTTACACACATTTCCTCTCATTTCTTCAACCACACTCTTCTGAATAAAATCATCAACAATAGCCAAAAGTGCTCTCACCCCATCAGCAGAGATACGATATTGGGGAATGCGCGGCATTCTCACATTCTCTTTAATAGTGACAACATATGGTGGAATTGCAAGACAACCCACGTCATTCGGGCCTGTGGGCCAAAGACTTTCAGGAAGAGAAAGCAACTCAGGTGGGAACTGGTCTCGGGATAGATACATGGAAGACGTCAATTTCTTCCCCAACGTTAGATGTACACCAGATGGGGAACAATACAATGTTGCATGTAGTCTTTTCAATAAATAAACAAAAAATAGAGGGAAAAGGAGGTTAAACCCAACCAGGTCGGCCTCCAGTCAGTATTTGCAATACAGGAACCCTATGTGAAGGGTCCGGAGACCTGGTGGGTGTTGTGTGGTTACTGCTTACTAAGTCAGTGTGTACCAAAAATGTAAGAAAGAAAAATTTCTTTCTAGAGTCCCCTCACTCACCGGGGTTGCCCCACGGTGACATGCTTCATCATTGGGGCCATCCCAGTTCTCTACGAAAAGGGGCGTGCTGCGACAAGGCGACTACGCTGGAGCACTGGTTTTGTGAGATGACTATGTGTGGTGCTAGTGTGGTGATGGTGGAGTGGGTGTGAAATTAAAAATACCGTGCTAGTGGGCCTCAACAATTTATTTTGCTCCTAGTGTGGTATAAAAATTAAAAAGGGGTAACACTGTGTTCTAACTTTTACTGAGCTAGATCAGTGTTAAGGTCGACATGTTTCAAGCTCCCCCAAGCTTTTCCTCAGGACCATACAGGGTCCAGCCCTGTATTGCCACTCCTGTTTTCAAGTGAAAAAGTATAATAATAAATACTAATTATTTATATTAATAATAACCGCTGTTGATAAAAAACATGCGTGTAGTTGTACATACGGTTGGTATTGTACTCGCAATGCTGTAAAAGAGAAGAACAGTTGTTTAATGGTAGACACCCCCTCCCGAAAAAGGGGGGAACAACTCACATGCATCTCACTTCCTCTAGGGCGTGAGTGTGCCCTGGGCACCATACTGGTGCGTGCTGGTTTTCAAACCGGTGTAGAAAAATAAAGCACTGTGAATCAAGTGGTTTAGTGATTTTACACACAAGACAAACAGACTTAATGTGACTATTGACAAGACACACAACACATACACACAAAATAATAGCATGGCTGATGGTTATATTTACATAAACGAGTGTTTTTTAACACCCCATGGTCTTAGGCAAGGGCAGGAACGCCTCGTGGAAACATTGCTGAAAAAGGAGTTTCAAGGTTAGAGTTAGACGGGCTTCCTTACTATGTTGCCTTTTAGAATTGCTGGTATCCCTGCAACCTAGCCTCGTTGTGTACTTACTTCCTATCGGCAGACCCGCTCGGTAATACCTGATGCTTCCTCACCCGACCGCATACTAAAGAAAAACGGGCTCCCGGTGTGTTTTGAAGGCGCGAGCTTCCGGGTTGTACTGAAGTGTCTGTACACTAGAGCGCTTGCTTGTGGCGGCCATCTTGGAAGGATGTCATCGCGCTTAGCGCGAGTGATCAAGAGTTTTCAGTATTACTTTGGTATTATACCGATTTAGAAGGTGTAAAACAATTTACAATGATGCTGGATATGGGGGTATATTTATAAGACAATTTAGAACCCAGGTATTAGGACTCGGAAAACGGTTGTTTGTGCAAAATAAGATTAACATAAATTTAGAAAACGGATTAGGGACATTGGGCTGACAGGCTATATTGCCTAGTGGCAGTAGTTTGTAAATGTAGAAGGTCTTATTTATGGTTCGTGGGACACTATATCGGAGTGTTGGATTGGTTTCAGTTTTACAGTTCATTTCGTATTAGCAGCTGGCCTAAGGGCGAAACGCTATATCGACGATATTCTGTTGATATGGGAAGGCACGGAAGAAGACGCACGGACTTTTCTAACTTGGCTCAACACACAGGACCCATTCCTGAAGTTCACTTGCTCAATGAGCAAGACTGATCTAGTTTTCTTGGATCTAAACATTCATGCTGAGTCAGGCAGACTGATGACAACAACCCACTTCAAAGAGACAGCACGTAATTGCCTCTTAACCTTTGATAGTTTCCATCCTCGTCATCTCAACCGTTTTCCGAGTCCTAATACCTGGGTTCTAAATTGTCTTATAAATATACCCCCATATCCAGCATCATTGTAAATTGTTTTACACCTTCTAAATCGGTATAATACCAAAGTAATACTGAAAACTCTTGATCACTCGCGCTAAGCGCGATGACATCCTTCCAAGATGGCCGCCACAAGCAAGCGCTCTAGTGTACAGACACTTCAGTACAACCCGGAAGCTCGCGCCTTCAAAACACACCGGGAGCCCGTTTTTCTTTAGTATGCGGTCGGGTGAGGAAGCATCAGGTATTACCGAGCGGGTCTGCCGATAGGAAGTAAGTACACAACGAGGCTAGGTTGCAGGGATACCAGCAATTCTAAAAGGCAACATAGTAAGGAAGCCCGTCTAACTCTAACCTTGAAACTCCTTTTTCAGCAATGTTTCCACGAGGCGTTCCTGCCCTTGCCTAAGACCATGGGGTGTTAAAAAACACTCGTTTATGTAAATATAACCATCAGCCATGCTATTATTTTGTGTGTATGTGTTGTGTGTCTTGTCAATAGTCACATTAAGTCTGTTTGTCTTGTGTGTAAAATCACTAAACCACTTGATTCACAGTGCTTTATTTTTCTACACCGGTTTGAAAACCAGCACGCACCAGTATGGTGCCCAGGGCACACTCACGCCCTAGAGGAAGTGAGATGCATGTGAGTTGTTCCCCCCTTTTTCGGGAGGGGGTGTCTACCATTAAACAACTGTTCTTCTCTTTTACAGCATTGCGAGTACAATACCAACCGTATGTACAACTACACGCATGTTTTTTATCAACAGCGGTTATTATTAATATAAATAATTAGTATTTATTATTATACTTTTTCACTTGAAAACAGGAGTGGCAATACAGGGCTGGACCCTGTATGGTCCTGAGGAAAAGCTTGGGGGAGCTTGAAACATGTCGACCTTAACACTGATCTAGCTCAGTAAAAGTTAGAACACAGTGTTACCCCTTTTTAATTTTTATACCACACTAGGAGCAAAATAAATTGTTGAGGCCCACTAGCACGGTATTTTTAATTTCACACCCACTCCACCATCACCACACTAGCACCACACATAGTCATCTCACAAAACCAGTGCTCCAGCGTAGTCGCCTTGTCGCAGCACGCCCCTTTTCGTAGAGAACTGGGATGGCCCCAATGATGAAGCATGTCACCGTGGGGCAACCCCGGTGAGTGAGGGGACTCTAGAAAGAAATTTTTCTTTCTTACATTTTTGGTACACACTGACTTAGTAAGCAGTAACCACACAACACCCACCAGGTCTCCGGACCCTTCACATAGGGTTCCTGTATTGCAAGTCTTTTCAATAAATCCAGACCCAGCAAGTTCTCGCCGCAACCAGTTGTCAGAATAAGTGGGGCATTCAAATCGTATGGGCCAATCGAAACGGGCAAAGGACAAGAAACCGGATTACGAACTGGGGCGCCAGAAAATCCTACTGAAGTATTTATTAAGCCAGACAAAGGTGCCCCAGGGAGTTTAGTATGCAAAATAGAGCTTCTCATCGCACCAGTATCCAAAAGAAACGGTTCTGAAACACCCATCGTATTGATAGTGACATATGGCCCATTTTGATCTACTGAAATCGACACAATTCCCTCACTTCGTCCATGGCTGTCCTATTTGATTTGAAAATCATCAACCCTTTCCTCACAATAATCGTCATTATAATACTGCGTGGACTGAACTCTCTGCTGATCAAAGTAATTCGTAGCAGATGTAGGAAAAGAACTGCTGCTCCTGAGAGGACACACCTCGTCCTCTACCTCTAGATCCAGTCTGGGCAATACCATGATCCCGTGGAGCAGACATCCCATTATTACGCTGTAATAAAACCGGACAACTATTCTTATAATGTCCCTCTTCCCTGCAATACGCACATTGATTAGGACCCAACGAAGGACGTGGTGTGAAATACTCAGGTTTCTGGAGCACTTTCTGAAACTGTGGGGGTTGAGAAAACTGAGGCTGTGCAGAACGCGGAGGATAAGCTTCCTGTAACAGAATCTTCGTTTTCAAATCTTTATTTTTTTTCTCCTGCTTCTCTTTCTCCTCCTTATCCCTATTCTCATAATACTGTGCGGTAGCCAGTATTTTAGCAGGGGAAGAGACAGCCCATGCACTTTCAGATCTCTTCAATTTATTTGACAATTAAGGAAGCAAATTGTACACAAACTTATCTACAAACAATCGCTGACCCCCCTCTACACTCAGATCCTGACCACTATGATCAATAAACGTCTCTTCAAACCGAGTGAAGAAATCCGAGACGCTTTCGTCTTTCTTTTGCTTGCATGCAGCCAGCTTATCCCAATTAACTCGCACCGCGGGCATCATAGTTTTCATCAATTCAATTATTCTGCCTGGTAGGGCCGTAATCAGATCCTCAGGCTTCGCGCCACCCACTTGATTAGCGTCAGCGGCTCTAATAGCAGCCCAATCACCACCTAATTCACCAACATGATTCTCCCTACGAATCCGTGCCCATAATGCTTGCGGAGCAACATTTCCAAATAACATATCAATATCGGCTAAATTCATAATACAAGCTTCAACTGTTTGAGACAACTCCTTGTAATATCCAGCTGGATTTTTATGAGGATCCGGAAGAGTTTGTTTAAGCGCCAATACTTCAGACCTTTTCCAGGGTTCACAAACCCATATACGCTGAAAGTGAGCAGCGACAGCAGGTGGACCAATCACCGCGTCCCTCCATACTGGGGGAACTTCACGCATCGGATAATTCTTAATGCCGTTGCTTTTGGAAGCATCAATCTCGGAAACAGACAAGGACAAAAACATTGTTCGGAACGCAACGAGTTTATTCACCGCCTCCTCAACTTGTGGCCCTACAATAAAACCTTTATCAAAATCAGCTTGTAATTTCAATAAATCCGAAGGAACAGTATCCAACTCCATATCTTCCCAACCACTGATAGGAGTCTGACACATAACATTAAAAACATATCTTTGTGTGGGCTCTGCCCATTGATAAAAGGAACTCATAATGTCTCCTGTACTGTATTCTGGTCCATTTTAATCCATTTACGAGCTAGGGAACCCAAAACTACTTTCTCATCCGTAAGAGGAAGTTGCCAACGAGATTGTCGTCTAGAGAAAGCTGGAGACAAGTTCAAAGACCCAAGAAGAGGAGAAAAGAAATTTGAAACAGCTTCTGCTAGTTTCCTGTGTGTAGTAGGGGAATCCCTTGAGAGAACAGGACAGAGTCCTTACAGACATAGAAGGCAACGGGGACTGGAACGTAGATGACTGAGTAACAAGAGCGGGGAATTGGAGAGGGGGCGGGGGCTGAATTACAGGCGGCAAAGACGGAGCGGAGGAAGGCAGGGAAGCATTAATAGGCTGAGCCGGTTGCTGAACAATTGGTAATGGAGCAACCATTGGTTAAGCAATAGGAGGGGGTAACAGAGGTGCTTTAGGATTTTGAGCATAGGGCGGAGGTGAATTCAATAAACAAGACATTAGGGAATCTTCTTCCAATTCCTTACTTTTACTTGACGATGAAGTAGGCAGCATCGGATATCATTTATCTATTGCCATGCGATGTTGTCTCTCTCGTATCTCATTTGCACCATCTACTTCATCATTTTTAAACTGCTGAGCAGCCTCTATAATCGACATATTTTGCGCTTTCTTATCCTTTTTTGCTTGTTTAATTTCCTTCTGTTTGGCTTCCTTACGCCAAAGGCGAAAAGAGTCAAACAATGCCGGCCGGGCTTTTCTTTTAAACAGAATCGTTTCCAAATTATCTAGTATGGCGGGATCAAAACTACCATTTTGGGGCCATTTCAAAACTCCACTATTTTTAGTGTATCAGACCCATGTCTCGTTAAAGGTAATGGGACCAATACCATGTTTCGAATAGAGCTCATAAGTGGGAGTTCCAACTGGAGGAATCGGACATGATTCCTCCAACTGAGAATCCCTCGTACAACCTAAACAACAAATTCTTTTGAACTTACCCAGTCCAGGCATCGTTACTTCTCTAGACTGTTCACAAATAACAAGGGGTGTAAATCAATAAAACAGTACAAACGTACTTACCCCTTGGCTTCGGGTATTGCAATACCTGAATCAAAACCCAAAACCCAAAACAAAACAAAGGTCGTGGGAGCGACCCACCAAATACTTAACTAAGGATCGTCCTACACCAGCGAAGGTCCGTCTATCGTCTCGCTATACCAAACATCCTCAGAAGGGTCCAAGGCAGGGCGACAGTCAGGGCAGCAGTCGTCAGCAGCCGTCGGAGAGGAGTAGCCGCGCTGTCAAAGACCTTTGGTCCACTTTCAACAGACAGGGGTCGATCACGTGGTGCGCTTCCTCCGGAATTTTCTTGCGGGGCTCCTCACGACCCTTGGGCTCAACTGCTACCGTGGAAGTCGCCCCACGTTGGGCGCCAGTTGGGGAACCGTAGCCTTAAGGCTCGGCGGGGCAGGGTACGCCTGAAATCCCCTGGATTCACCTGCCTTTCTCAGAAACAGAGACACGGACTCTTCGTCTGGCGTAGAAGATAGTATTTATTAGCTGCAGCTAGTACAGTGGTCTTAGAAGTCGTTGATAAAAACGAGGTTCAAAAGAGACTGCCACTTAACTCCGTGGCGCACAGGTTTATATATGGTACAATACAATGCAAAATGCAATTACACAAGAGAATGAGACATGGGCAAACGTTATAGACAATACTTTAGGTCTAATACAACTCAAGTTTCCCGGTTATGTTTGTCACTCAACCCCTTGAGTAAAATACAAGTGAATCCACACAATCCACTTTACGAGTAGAGAAAACACAGCTGTATGTTGTGGAAGGACAATCGTGAAACGGGAGAATGCAAGAGACATGTTGCAAAGGATAGCAGATAAGATAACTCGGAGGAAAGAATGGTGTGAACCAACAAATAGTCCGGACGGGGATTAATCAGCTCAGACAGGAATTAGTGTACTCAGCCAGACCCTGATACTAGTTAGTAAATACAGGCAAAGAAGCCACCTTACACGTAAATGCAGAAATGACAAAAACATCGCGTTCGCCGCGCTGCCTGAGTGAGGGCAACAAAATGGCGGCGACTGCAAAATGGAGGCTGAGCACGAACGAATTCATAACTTACAGAACCTCAAGGTGTGTGGCTCCAGAGGGGCTGGGTGAGTCAGCGCTAGGCTGAATGGGCAGATCTGCATTTGGAGTAGTGGGAGGAGTAGTCCCTTACCCTGAATAGGTCCATGCCATCCTTGTACAAATTCTGGCTCTGCCGCCCTCTGGTGTGTCCGGGGCCAGGACCTACTCTAACAATGAAGGTATTTTAGCTAAGGATGGGCAGAATTTGCAAAGTTGCCTTTCGCAAAATTCTGCGAAACGGCAAAAAATCTCCATGAACACGTGGAATTTCGCGTGCTCGGGGAGATTTTGGGAGCGGGGCTTCTTGCAAGTTCACATGCCTCTTGATAGGGTCAGAGACCGATCAGAGCAGCAGATGAGGGGAAAGCAGCCTCCTGATCACAGGAACTACACAGGGATTGCGCTCGAGAAACTCATGGATGCAAAAACCTCCATCAAGGTTTACAGCTAAATTTTGGCGGCAGGTGTGGGGAGAAAGCATACCTGCCCAGCCTAGACCGTGCTCACAAATTTTTTGGGCCGATTAATATTACTGAATTTGAGCTTCAACCCGGGCACCTGCTTTATTTATGTCTGTGAGTGCTTCCTGTTAAGGTTAAATATTTGTGTCAGGAGCACCATGCCAGAATGAATCCTGCCCTGCATATTTATCCAGGAAGATGCCACCATTCTGTGCAATACCTCTACTCAACTGGAGTACTTTCTACTGCCCTCATGCCCCAGAATTCCATTGCGCAACGGATCGCGGAAGTTTTGACTTTTTCGCGTTCCGTGCTGAATGCAAAAATGCAGAAATTCCGCGAGCGGAACATAATATGCCGCCCACTCCTAGTTTTAGCCCTGTAAAGTAAGGTTGGAGTGCCCCCCAGAACTGGTTTGGACCGGGTCTAGGCCTGTGCCAGGGGGAGAAAACAAAGACATTTGGGGTATAAGTACTGGGGCTATGACCCCTTGGTGCTGACTGTGGCCCGCAGGCTGCTGGACCATCAGGAGGAACAGCCACTGGGGATTGACCTGCTGCCAGCTGGGAGGGAGAACTTCAAGGACTTCCCCTCTGCTGAGGGATCCAGTGTGCTGGTCTACCTGTGCCAGGCGGTGTGCACTGTTTGGTTCCAGCACGTGGTGAGCGCTGGAATCTCACCCGGCTCTTCTCCCTGCTTTTTAATTGGGGAAAAGAGTGTGCAGAGCCTACTGGTGGCTGAACCAAAAGCGCAAGTTGAGCGCTAATCTGATATGTAGCCAAGTGCCCTGAGCAGCGTGGCGCTGTGCAGCGTGTGAAAAGCTGCACCACCGGAGCCATCCGTCGTGGAGACTTCGCTCCATAAATGGTGACCGGGAGCGGCTGTGCCGGGATCCCGTGAATCGGCGCAGGACCGGAAGACAGGTGAGGAGAGCCTGACTTGGGGCGTGGCTCGGAAGAGAAAGCCAAGTGCAGCCTGGTGGTAAGCGGGACTCCTGCGCTCAGAGGGGCTACCCGCGTGCGGCCGAGATGGTAGGGAGTGAGTCTGGTAAAAAAAGGACCCATTGGCTGCACCCTGGTGGCAGGAGGGCCAGTTACACAAAGGGGCAGCTGCCGAAGGCAAGAGGAGAGCCTCCCGAGCCCCAAGGAGACCAGAGAGGCTGAGCAAAGGAGAGCAGAATCGGCAGAGACTATGCTACGGGTCCGTCCGCAGCAACCTCTGTCACCTGCCAGAAGGGGAACCATAGAGGTCGCTGCATCCTCCCTATCTCAGCCAGAGTATATATAATCCCCTGTAAAGTACTACCTAGTAACGGTTGGCAGTGTATATTTGTGATTATGATCTAATGTTTTTATGAGTAATACAAAGGGTATTTTTTGTATGTAACCTTGTGTGGAGTTTCTTTTGTGGTGTGCCTAGTGTGTCGCTGCTGTGTGAGTGAGTTGCACAAACGCTTTACACATTGCCTCTGAGATAAGCCTGACTGCTCTGCCAAGCTTCCAAGGGGGTGAGCAGAGGTTATCTTCGTGTGTAACTCCCTTGCCCTGACTAGAAAGGGTGATTCCTGCATAACTTAGGCGCTTGCCCTAGCCAACCAGAAATCCTATTTCTAACATTGGTGGTGAGCATAGGACTTGTGTTTGCGCAATACCACAGTCACAACTGGTTGCACTACCAGCTCTGCATTTAGATAATCACATGTTTGGTGATTTCTCCTGATTTTATTTTTCTCCTAAAAGTGTCATTTTTGAATTGTGTACTCTTGCTTCAGCTCAGACATCTAGGTCCCCCGTTTTGCACGTGTGTCCTAGTGCAGTGCAAGGATAGAATCTTCCTTTATTATAACAGTCCTGTTAAAATAAGGTATGTTGGAGTTGTGGGGGTTCTGTGAGGAATGCATAGAAGTAAGTGGGTCAGAGACCTAACTAGACCTTCAGGAAACTCTAATCCAGTGGCAAGATAAAGAATGGGCATGGGAGGACCATGAGAGGAGGTGTTCCCAGTCCACACGCCAAGAGGGTAGTGGGTCCGAGGGTAACCCTGAAGAGTCTGAAAAGGAGGAAGAAAATTACAAGGCAGAGAAGCCAGTAGATAGTGGGGACCCCGTACAAAGGGAGTCCTTTGCTAGGTCTAGTGCCAGGGGTAGTGCCCAATCCCTTTCATAGTCCCCAGAGGAGTTGGTGAACAGGCAGAAGGAGAGGGAGCATCAGCTGGCTTTACAGAATCTCAAATTGGATCATGCCATGGGTCTAGTGTAGCTGGATGCAGGGCACAGAGAGGCCCAGATAGCCTTAGAGGAGAGAAAAACATTGTTGGATTAGGAGTTGAGTCTCAAGGAGTTGGTCCTTGAAGAAAAAAAGATAGAGACTGAGTCGGTCTTAGCACAGGAGAGGATGGTGGAGTCAGAGAGGGCATTCACCAGGGAAAAGCTAGCTCTTGAGGATAAGTCCCCGGAGTGCAGTTTTAGTGGTCTGGATTCACCAGTGAGGGTGGGGTCCAGTGGTGGCAGCAATATGGAGTCCAGTGTAGGAAGTCCCACTCCCAGAGCCCAGAGTATGGTACCTCGTTCCCAGGAAGAGGGTGTCACACTTGTAGGGTACAGGTTGAGGTTTAAGGGCAGTAAAAAACTGTCTCACCAGTCTTGGGGGGAGTTTGTGGACGAATGATGTGATGCACAGGAAGGTTAGGTGATGGGTAGCATACAAAAGAATTTTGAACGACTGTTCAATCAGATTGTCAGATAGCACGTGTTCAGTTATTGTTTTCCAGGGTTACGCCAACATCTGTTGGAGTGTGAGTTCTCTGATCCCAATCAATCAATCAATCAATCAATCAATCAATCAATCAATCAATCAGGGGTTTGTTAAGCGCAACAACTCACCTGTAAGGGTCTCAAGGTGCTGGAGGTAGGTGGGGGACAGGATCCATTCCATCCAGGAGGGGGTCAGTCGAAGAGCCAGGTTTCGAGGTTTCTTGCAAAGATGGGGGGCGATGTTGTCTGTCTGAGGTGGAGTGGCAGGGCATTCCAGGCTTTGGCCGCGAGGAAGGAGGAGGGGACTCCCGATCTGGTCTTTCTGGTGTGGGGGACAACAGCGTAGGAGAGCTGGGCTAATCATAGGGTCCCTTTGGGTGCGTGGAATTTGAGTCGGCTGTTCAGGTATGCTGGTCCGGTGCCATGGAGGGAAATGTGTGCGTGGGTTAGTATCTTGAAGATGATTCTCGCCTCGACGGAGAACCAGTGGAGTATGCGCAGGTGCTGGGAGATGTGGCAGTATTTTGCGCAGGTTGAGGACCAGTCTTGTGGCAGCGTTCTGGATGTTCTGCAGTTTGCGGGTGAGGTTTTTGTTTATTCCGGCGTAGAATGCCTTGCCGTAGTCGAGTCTGCTGGTGACCAGGGCGTGAGTGACAGTCTTTCTGTGTTGGAGGGGGATCCATTTGAAGGTCTTACATAGGAGGCAGAGAGTGTGGAAGCAGGAGGACTAGACAGAGTTGATCTGGCAGTCCATTTTGAGCTCGAAGTCCAGGGTGATTCCGAGGTTGCATGCATGATATGTGGGGGTTGGTGGGTTTCTGAGGGCGGGGGACGACCAGTTGTCACTCTAGGCATCGGGGTTGGGGCCCATGATGAGTCTCACGGGAGCTTGCACGAGGGGCAGACCTCTGGGTGAGTGCCAGAGGGTCTAAGGAGGCATTGGGGAGTGACCATAAGAAGATTGGCTCAGGATTTTCCCAGCCCAGGGTGGTGGGAAAAGTTCTTAGTACCCCAGATAGGTCCAGGTGTAGTGGGAGGAGTGTAGGGACTCACATCCTGTCTCTGCAGAAAAGGAGTAAGAATGGGATGCGTCCCAAGGTGCCTGAAACTCAGTCTCAGGGCCTGGAGGTTTCTTTAGGGGAACACCAGGTGGGGAGCCTAGGCTGTACTGCTAGGCCATGCGTTGAGGGGGATCTCCTAGTGTCAGGAGAACTTGGAGGGTCTGTAAACAGACCTCCATCAGTTCTGGTGTCTGGCAGTGCCACTCTTAAGTAGAGGGTGCAGAAGTCCAGATGGAGGGATGAGAGGGGGAGAGAGTACCCAGTGGAAGAACCAATGGGTCAGGGGCCAGCCATAAGGGTTGAGCCTCCTAGGAATGACCATGGTTACACCACTTTTGTTTTGGGGGATCTTTGTGCATTGTCAGATGGACAAGGGTCAGGAGATCAGTGCCAGGCAGACCGTCACACGACAAATGAGGTATGTGTTACCTTCAGGGGCATGTATGCTCACCAGGAGGTCCTGGTGTGCCTGGCGGGTGCTCAGCACAGGGTATAGTCCCTGGGTTGGGAGGCCAGGTTCAGGTTCTGCCTGACCTGAAGGTAAGAGCAACTGTAAGCAGTGTCTTGACCGGTTTGTCTCCTTGGGGTACCACTCTAAGTGGGAGGGTGCTGAACTCTGGAAAGAGATTCAGAGGGAGGGAGTTCTCGCTTCTGATGCCGGTGCAACCTGAGGGTTTAGACCCTAGGTTGGGAGACCAGTTGCAGGGTCAAGTGCCTGAACTGGTGGGAGAATTGTTTGGGAGGACTGATTCCAGCGTCCTGAGAGTTTTTGGTTCGGAGGGTGTCTCTCCTAGGAGGAGAGTGCGGGACCCCGTAAGTCCATAAGTATATCTTGATGCAGGAAAGTGGTCCACAGCACCAGCCAAAGTTTCAGATGCTCTGGTTTACATGTTAGGTTCTGGGACTACAATTCCCACAATGCACCTGGCCAAATCCTTAAATTCCCCTGGATGCACTCGAGTAGGAGGACTCTTGTTGGAAACGATGTAGGTGGGCTCTGTTAATGTGTAGCTTGCAGGGAGTCTACTCCTTCATCCTTCTTGAAGCAAGGCAAAGTCGTTAGGGCTGTAGAACCTGATTGTGCATTCGCTCAGAGTGCACTCCTTTGGGTGCAGATCCAGAGTCCAGCAAGGCAGTCCTTCTTCTCCTTGTAGTTTCAGGCAGCAGATCTGAGGAGCTAGACAGCTCTGCCATATTTATTCTGTGTTTCAAGCAGGGGGGTACAGAGTGCTGGGTGGAATGCAGGGTGAAACCCAGGTGTATGACCACTTCCCCCAAAGTGTGGCATATTCTTGCCCCAGAAAGCAGTATTCTCTGAAAATCTACCATGGAAAATGTCTCCCCAGAAGAGTTAGATGGGGCTAAGCCAACCCACTGGCATGGCTAAGTTTTACTAGCACTCCCGTTCCATCCTTCTCCTTAACCTAATTACTGAGGCTCCTGTGTGGCTGTGTGGCTGGGGGTACAGACTGTGTTGTCCTAAGCGTCATTCTTCCTTTGAAGACCAGCCTGGCTCCCCCTCCCACTTCCTGCCTTTTGGCTTCAGCAGCCCAAGTTCCCAACCCACAGGAAATCCATTGTCTATTCTGACAGGACACTTCACACAGCATCAAGCAGCTTTGGCTCCTCCTGAGAAAGGCTGGCCAGTCACTAGTAGAATTCAAAAAGAGTGTCCTCTGAGAATTCTAAACTTTTATTATAGTTTTGTATTTCATACACAACTACCATTCGACCAAACGGTTATTCTTCCACATTCAAATTGAGGGATTACAATCGCATTCACATACCATGAATCTAAGTGTTGGCACAGCAACTTACAATCTTTTGTATCAATGTAATTGATTTTATTAAAATCATCTAAAACAGTTAAAAACAATTCATCAAGGCACAAGAAACGCCTAACACAAAAAATACTTTAAAAAACAGTCTGAGAGATAAAACAAGACAACAGTTTTTGTCATCTATTTCCACAACCACTGTGAGAGGCTATACACAAACCCCCAACCTGTCTGGATTCAATAGTATTTGGGCTTGTTTGAGAGCATTGGGTTTGCGGTAAAAGGGCGTTGATGCGTTTCAAAGGTAATATATTATTAGGATCTTCTTTTTCAAGACTACAAATTGGTTATGCTCTCGGTCATAAGAACATCTATCGGTCTCAAATCCTTATAGTTTAGGCGTTGACCACTATCTTGTTGGTTCAACTATTTCTTTGGGGCGGTGATTCTATCATCTATCTTACTAGAAATTGCTCCAATGGTTCAAAGCTATGTGAAATATTGTGGCGGTATAACCTCCTGCCAATTTGTAGATTTATTTACCCAATATTTCATACCCAATGGCCTGCTGATTAAGTCTGACCTTTCTCCAATCTCCTTTTTATATGTACGATGTTCTCCTTTCTTAGGTCATGTAATTGAATTGCGTGCAGGGAGTCAGAGTATTGAGAGTTCCTCCGTATTATGGTGTCTCGAAAAAAAACCAGTTAGGAGTAGACCTGGGTGGATTTTGTGGAGTTCTGCTACTTAAAACTCACCAAAGTGACCAAAAACATCTGCCACGAGACGCGGGTCCTGCTAGCGGGAGAGTGTGTTAGGTTGCGCATTATGCATTGATTTTTAGCGCCGGGTGTTTGTCCCATGCTGAAAAATCTGCGGGAATGGCACCATGCGCAACACAAGAGGGCACTGCTTCTTTCTACCACTCAACTAGATGTTCTACTCAAGCAGCAGCTTCCTCAACATGAACCGAAGGTTTCTCAATGTGATTGGTATCAGCCAACCACATTGAGAAATCTCAATAAGATTTTCCTCTCTCAGCAACTTAACAATGGCCAGCACGAGTGAGGAAAAAACTCTGCTCCACATAGCGAAGTGGAGATTTTCCGAACTTAGAGAACTTCGCAGAGTGAGAAAAACTCCACTAACTCCGCGAGCAGAGCCAAACTTCATGCCCAGGTCTAATAAGGAGAGGGCACTGGAAAGCTGTTCTTTGGCTCCCAGAAAAGAAAGTTTAATAACGTATTTTCTGTAACAGTTATTATAAATCTAAGAGTGGCTAGTTTTTGTGTTTATCTCAACTATTAGTTTGATACCTTAAAGTATATTTTTTAGGCAGCTCCTAACAGTATTTATATTTAAAAAAATATTACAATGTTAGCCCATGGAGCCGTTCACTATAACGAACAAAAACGGCATTGGAACTTTTTCTCTCACAAGGGCTTATAAAACATCTTTAATGATGTCCCTGTTTATAGTTACAAGGCATTCTACCCTTGGGGCATCCAGGGATACCTTAGGGGTGGCAAATGTAAAAACAAGCATTTTTAAATGCCTTAGGTTTTGCCTATGTTATTAATAGTAACCTGTTTTTTGTTGTAAGTCATTCTTGTTCCTCTTAGGGGAGCAGACAGAGGAGTCACCAGGGAGGTAGTCGATACTGAGCTGTTTTATACTTATTCTAAGGAGGTAATGGGAGCATTAAGGCTGATTTAACAATAATAGAGGACACTAAAGTAAGAGGCAGGAGCAGATGCATTGATTTGTCCTCCCGGGTACATGTCTGAGGCCCGGTGCTGCCAGAAGCAGATTTATTCATATGTCTCCCTGGATGCATGTTTGAGTTCCGAGGCCATTTCTAAGCCAACAGTGCACGTCTGAGCCTGGGGTGCATGTCCGATCCCCCGGTTAACGTATGAGGCCCCTAGTGTATGGCTGAGCCCCTAGTGCACGTGTGTGCCCCCAGGTGCATGTCTGAGACCGAGGTGGCATGTCTGAGCCCATGGTGCATGTCTGGCAGATCTTGTTGAGAGATGCTGGATGAGTGCTCCAAGGCAAACGGAGAACTGTATGAGACAGGTTAAGTAGCATGAGAGAGTGGATGAGGGTCATTGGACTTATTGTGCAAGGGGCAGTGCAGATAAGAGCTGTGAGACAGGGTGTGATATTCATGAAACAAGTAAGTGCATGTGACAAACAACAATACCACGAAATAAAGAGCATGGGTCGTGTGATGCCAGGAGACAAGAGATTGTGTACGAGTCCTGTGAGGTAGGGGATGCGAGTTTTTGGATCAGTGCAATGAAAATTACACGGATAGAGGAATAATCCTGGGAGACAGAATGAACGATGTGAGATAGTGGGCATGTGTTATGAGATGAGAGTTAAGTATTAGGAGATTGTGAGCTAAGAGGTAATAAACATGAGTGCATGTTCAGCAGAAGGAGAAATATATCATGAGACAGAACAAACAGTGGGAAAAAGCACTAAGTGGTGAGATAAGGTAAGTCTCATTAGACATGGTGAGACTGGAAGGACACAATGAGTGAATGCCTTGAACCAAGAGGTGATTCTTATGGGAGAAAGGTAAACCTCTCTTATACCTCACTCTGCACATATGAGAGAAAAATACTCTTCTAAGACAGTGTGAAAATCCATCCCACGCTACCAAACGGAGGGTATTGGAAAAGCAAAGCCTACGCTAATAGATGTCCTTCTGGCCCCTAAACCTCTGCAGTGTGGTTTGTAATAGGGCTGCTCACTCATCCCGCAGCTGGACCTGAAGCCGCAGTAAGCAGGAGGACAGAACGAAAGACAGCGAAGCACTTTCAGGTGATTACAGGCAGCACAGAACTTGCTCGGACAAGCTGGGATCGGTACTTGATTTCAGCAAGTTTTGTGCCGCTGGAGTAGTGATCACTTACAGCTGACTTGGTTAGCCTGGGCCCACAGCATATCCGCTGAAGATTGGCATGCATTTAATGATTGCATTAACCTGGGCACGTATGAGCAGTGGGTAGCACGTATATTTAGTTAATCCATTACATCGATGTCTGACTGAGTTCATGGCCTTGCTTGTAAGGGTCGAGCATAACTAACAAGACTGCTGAGACAGTAAGCACAATGACAGTATGTCAGTGAAGGAGAAAGTAATAAGTAAGCAGTAATAAGTAGCTTTGGTTTTGTTGTTTCTTGATATCTTGAGTCAGGTATACAGTGTGCTAGCAAGACAATTACATTCAGCTGGCATCGTCTTTGCAGCAGTTTGCAATCTTATCACACTCCCTCTCTTGACACTCTCCCTGGGAGTTAGAAGATGCCCGTGAAAAACTCCCTTCCCATGCTGAATGTTCCAGGAGGGAATAGAAATCAGGCGGCCTGCAGTTCTTCCGATGAAGTCTCTGTATGGAGGTGAGAGTGAGCAGTAAAACAAGCCACATCTGGCACACCAATAAAGCTCACACTCAGAACAGGAGGCACCACTTGCAGCGGCAAGCGACTTGCTGTCTGGCATCGGAGTTTCTAAAACTCCAACCCTCTGAGTAGAAGTCATCCATTGCTCCACTAACTCGGCCTTCCGGTCCAAAGTTATAAATGACAGGTAGGAGTGTTCTGGAATATGAAGCAGATGGCTAATACTAAAGCTACTTCTGTAGTGCCTTGCATTGTTTAGAAACAGTCTATTCAGTCAGCTAAGACATACAGTGGGGTGGACATACAGGATGAAATGCATGTGCTGTCTGGGTGGCTAACAGCCATGAAAAGCTGTTTGGTGCCATTTAAGTGCAGAGAAGGCTCCAGCCAGAGGCCGTTAAATTACAGAACATGCTGCATGTGAGTAGAAAGCCTTGCGGGTACCAGGCTCCTCGCCCACCTGACTCTGCTCTCATACAAATGTGCAGACACACTTGGCACGCACTTGAAGTGAGAAGCAACCTGCCGTTCATACATTATAGTGTGTCTCCACTTGTGTAAACAAGAACGGAGTAAGGTAAGAGTGCACTCTTGTATAGGGATATTCCTCCGATGATCACATCACCCTTCTTCCCAGCGAGGCACTCAGTGGACACCCTCGTCACCACGTGCTATTCTGGGGGCTGAACCAAAGAAAGCGTGTCATACTGCCCACAAGCCAATAGCGGAATAGGGCGCACTCATTGCCCTATTGTATGTATGCTGCTCTGTGGGCTGAGCCACGATGAGAGATGACACTCTCATAAAGCAATACATGATGTGAGCTATCACATAGCCCATTTTGTGTAAATGCTAGTATTATTACATTTTTTGTGAAAACAGAAGATCAGCAAGAAAGTAAAGCTATCTCTAGGCCGGACCTAAAACGATAAGCCATTAAGGAGGGGCATTAACTCACACAAATACAAAAAGATGGAAACAAAAAGCACAAATAATTAACACTCACCCTCTGAAGCCACTCCAGGCCAGCAGGGCCCTAGGGAATGTCTCATTCTCTCCAATATTACTCCAATAATGTTCGCTTCTTATCGATACATAGGAATATTTGGGGGCAGATTTATGATGACTGGCCAGTCATCCTGCGCCGCTGCTCCGCCACCCATGGTGCGCCGCATTTACAATGCGTCGCACCATGGGGCAAAAACGGCACAGATGCGTGACGCATCTGTGCCGTAAGGTGGCGCACTGCTGGAGCTGCGTCGCAAGCGTGACGCAGCTCCAGCAAGGCTCGGGGGTGCCCCATCTCCACAATGCTGCGTCAAGACCTACGCCTGCTTCAAGCGGGCGCAGGGTTTTGGCGCAGCATTGTCCTGAAAGTGACTGAGTGAAATCTTATAGATTTCACTCAGCCACTTTTAGGAGGCGTTCCTGCACAGGAACGCCCCCCCTGCGCAGGAACGCCTCCTATGGCGCAGGGCTTTACAACGTGACGCATCTCCTAGATGCGTCACGTTGTAAATAGGGTGCATTGTTTGCGCCGCCGTTGCGTCAAATAAAGTGACGCACCGGCGGCGCAAGGCCTTCATAAATCTGCCCCGTAGTACATAGGAAGGCGTTCATGCATTCTTTTACATAACACAACATGCACATATTCTGATTCTCTTGTGCCTTTCCGCCTCTCTGCCACGTGTTTTGCGATGAATCCACCTATAAGAAATGAAATGAAATACCAGCATTTGTAAAGCACACAGCTATCTCCAGAGAGGTGTCCCGGCGCTGGGGGCCGTCTGGAAAATTAAGCGAGCTATTTCCCAGAGTCACATGGTGCTGGGCTAACCTGCTGCAGGTGCCAGAGATCGAACCGTGAACCCTGTGGCCCGGACTCAGGAACCCTTGCCGCTGCGCCAGACCTCTTCCACAAGTGCACGAACTCTAACCTGCGTGTGCACAAGGCACGCATGGAAAGCTTGCAATATGAAGCCAGATCCGGCTTTAGCGCTGATGGCGCCCGTTGCGACAACCACTTTTAGCATCCCCAGCCCCATGACCCCCTCTTCGGATTCTCTCACTACTACCGGGCAAAAGTGCCTCTCATCTATCCAACCATAAGATATTGCTGAACACACCGCCCCCCCCCCCCCCCCCGCTGAGGTCAGCAGCCCCTCCACAGATCAGAGCCCAGTGCTGCTGCAATGCCCCAAATCTGGCCATGTATGAAGCAATATGAAGATTCAAGACTCCAAGAAGTTGACATTTGTGTAAAGACTTAAGGTGTGGCCAAGCGTTATAAGTAATAAAAAAAAATACCCCCTACGATACATTAAAAGGATACTACCAGTGACCATGGCGTGAGCCACGTATCCCATGACTGTGTGGATGGAATCATGCAAGACAAAATCCATCCATGTTGGCATTAGTACATCAGAGCTTAAAATAAAAATTATAAGCTGTCACCTCTGTGGAACATTTGAGGATTTACTAAACATTAGCACTTGATGTTTCAAAATAAAGATTTATTTTTTTAATGAAATAGACAAGCCTTTATTTGGGTGATAAGTATATGAATGGAAACAAAATAAAGAGCGTGTGCCTCATAACAAAACTTATCACTTTTCAGAGCATGACAAGCAGGTGATATTTATGCTGTGGCCCCTTCCTGTGGATGTTGTTTCCTTGGTGCCAGACAATACGGCGCTCCATTGCTTCCGTAGCTGACTTGTGTAGAGACATTCTGGGCCTCATTTATGAGGCCTTGCGTCAGTTTTGCGCTTCCGATGCGTCACTTTTTTTGGCGCATTGGCGGCGTAAAACATGCCTTCTGTTTCGCACTACTTACAAAGTGACACATCTAAGCAGATGCATCACTTTGTAAATCCCTGCGCTACATTATACCTGTGTCAGGTATATTGTATGCAGGGGTGGCGTTCCCCTGCAAAAAGCCTCGCAGAAGTGACGCAGTGAAATCTATGAGATGTCAATGCGTCACTTCTAGACGCCATTGCGTCAAAATCTTGCGCCTGCCTCACAGCAGGCGTAACACTGATGCAGGCCCTTTCACATGGGGCTTGCCCCATGTGAAAGGACGCATTGCTGGAGTTGCTTCACTTTTGTGACACACTCCAGCAATTCGTCACTTTTGCGCTTACAGATACGTCAGAAATACTGACGTAACTGTAACTCATTGTGACATGATTCGTCATACATTAAATATGATGCATCAGGTAAGTCGCAAGGAGAGCGCACTGAGAAGTGACGCATCGCTGCTTTCGCGCAGCGATGCGTCAATTCTCATAAATTAGGCCCTCTGTGATTAGCTGACGAGCCTCATATTGATCAGCCCATAGTCACCAGCCTGGAGCTACTGCACATCACATGTCCAATTCCGCTGTTTCCTGTGGTGCTGCAGGTTAAACGTCTGCTGTGCGTGAGGATGCGCCTCTGTACCATGCTTTCAAGACTGTTGTGTGCTGCCTGTTCTAGCTGAGCATGTGAGCACTACAGAAGCACTGCGAGAAATAGCAGAACACCTCTGTCTATTGGATAACATGCTAGATGATCATGACTGAACTGGAGCTACACTTGCCAGAGCAAAACAAATAAATTGTATCTAATGGGGCTGCTCCTCCAGCTAGTGTGAGGTCCATGCAGCCAGGGCTTGCATTCCTTCATTTTTTCCTTCTTTTTTGTAATTTTATATAGCGCAAACTCGACCTGAAGGTATCTGAGCCATTTACATGAGCACCAGTTGAATTACAGACGGACACATTCATTTTAGACAAGGGGAGATTAAGTGACTTGTCCAGAATCACAGGATGGTGGAGCGTCCCTGCTGACACTCGAACCTGGTTCCCTAGATTCAAGGCCTGCCACCCTAACCGGTAAGCCACACCCTCTACCTCGTTCACTTGCACTGGAATAACCAAGGTCTTAGGTGTGTGGAAAGGTAAAATATTGTTTTAGTTTCAATTGGAGAGAAAATATTGTTGTGAGACAGGCTCTTTGGGAAGGTTTCACACCGCATTTAAGCCAGTGGCGTAGCAAGGAGGGTGGGTGCAGTTCTCCCCGGGCAGCACAAGTTTTGGGGGTGGTGGCCTCCCCCAGTTCTTACCTGTGCAATTTTGGGGTGGCAATCTCTCCCCTGCTCATTAGTGCAGCCATCAAGGGGGCTGCGAGAAGCCAAGGAAACTGGCAGCACCCCACTCCTCAATGTGGCTGCCGCGGGGCGGCAAACAAAGGGGACCATCCCAGGCAGTCTAAGAGGGGAACAGCGTTTACAACGCAACTTTTACAAGGCTGTGTCTTTCGACGCAACTTTTACAACGCAAGTCGTTACAACGACTTGCGCTGGGGGGCACTCCAGGATAGGGAATAGTTTAATTTACTATCCAACTCCTTCCCTACTATCCACGGGGACTGGAGTTGGAATAGTAAATTAAACTATTCACTATCCAGCGCCCCCCAACGCAAGTCGTTGTAACGACTTGCGTTGTAAAAGTTGCGTCGTAAAGGCATGCATTGTAAATGCATGCGTAGTAACGACATACATCCGTCTAAGGGCTAGCTATGCCACTGATGTAAGCCCCAGATCATTTACAGCCACTGAAATCAGAAAAAGAGAGGCCAGCTCCACAGATGTGGAACGTGGGAGCACGGCAGGGTACACCATGACAGAGTCAGGAAGTGTCAGTTAGATCAGGCCGCAGAACAGGAGCAGCTGCCGGGCTTCAGTCAGCTCTTTGTGATACATGAAGCAAAAAAAACAGCACAGTGGCAATATTACTAGCATATTGTTACTTAACTATGGGGTGTGATGTTGGCATACTTTTGTATGTAATAAACCTGCCGCTTATTGTTTTCCAACAAACCTGCTTTTGTTTAATTATTTATGCTAAGCATGTTATATTCATCATGAATGAGGAAGGTTGTCTATATCGGCAATATGTTATATCACACTGCAGAAAACCATAAATGGAGAGAAAAAGAGAGAGAAATGCAGCAGAGATTAGCAATGGTAAAGTTAGCCAAGAGAGGAAAAATAGCACCGGAAAGGATGCGGAAACTTGAGCGACACCAGAGAGAGTGCGAGTTTCCTAAGAATGTGAGCAAGGTGCTGCAGAGGTTAGTGACCATGGTAGGGTGAGAGAAGACTAGCAGCTAGCAGCAGGGAGCAGTGAACTAAGAGAGAGGGCAATGGACAGAGACAAGAGAGGGAAAATATAAGAAGTGTCACAGGAGTGGAGAGGATGTGGGCAGTGGCCAGAGCTGCTGACTCTAGAGCTGGGGGTTCTGGTTCAACTCTCGGCAGTGCAAAATATTGTGATCTGGGCAAATCACTTAATCTCTCCTGATGAAGTATCTAAATCTGCTGCAAGATGAAAAAGCAAACAGATACAAAATGTTATGAAAAAATTGTTCCGCCAAAGCAGATGTTAACAGTATTTCAGGAACGGGAAACTGATAAGAGGACCAGAGTGTAACAAGCATTGGTGAATATAGGAAAATATGCTACAGCCAATAGAAATGGAGCAAAATTAAGTGGCAAGTACAGAAACCAGTGAAATGCCAGTAAAGAGAGGGGGTGAGATGTAAGTCCCTTCCAAGTTTATATTAAAATCAATAGTTTTCACAAGCACAGCGCAAACAATGTGCAGGCGAAACCTAACTAGGTGGATTAATACTTTGAAAGTACCTTTAAATCCAAAATTGTATATAATTTCAACTTAAAAGCAGCCAGCAAGGCAGGGTTGGCTTTTAAAATGACAGCAGGCACCACAGTAGTGCACACTCTGTGATGTATTCCTATAGGTACTGTATCGATTCCCCTATTCCTGACCCTGGTTTGGTTAATAATTAACTAGCAGCCATCCAACGGTGCAAAAACCGTTATCTGATTAAGCCACACCACGGCACAGAAGCGCGTTATCTGATTAGGTCATAACGCATGCCATCTAATTCGACAAGCGATGTTCCTCCAGCCCCTGATAAGGCATACGGAGTTCTCAAAACAAATCAAACCTACAGCGACCTGGGAAATTCCCATAGCTATTGTTTTGATTTCACCGAGAACTTCAGCAAAAAAATGTGCGAACGAGCCCGTTCATATGACATCCTTATTGACGTATATATGTCCATCCTTACGTCAATCTCGGCACCTTTCAGGTATAAATATTACCGACATTGCCTTAAGCAAACACATGCGGTGGTGACGAGATCGGAGCAGCGAGACGTGCTGAGGAGCCCAGCAGAGAGCGAAGCCCACAGACGCTGCCCCGCCTTCCTGACGTGCTGAGAACGAGACGCTGCCTTTCTCCTGCCGAGAAATCCAGCTCCGGCGCTTCCAAGCAGCCCTCGCAGGCAGCTGGAATATCAAGACCTGGGATAAGAGATACCAGCCCTCCATCATTCTAGATCTCAGGTACAGAACTGAATAACCCCTTGCAGAGAATTCTCGAATCAGTCCCTTGGCAAAACAAACTTAACTTAAACTGCTACTTATCTACTCCCGCCCACGTATTAGGCTTAGGTCAGGTACACTGGGGTAGGCGTGGTTAGAAGCACCAGTTTAGTATGATTAGTCAAATGTATATATGTATGTATCTATTTTATCCATTTTAAAGTATCATATGGCTCAGAAACCATATCAATGCTTTTACAGTATTATTTTATAATTCTGTCTCTACTGTATGCACTTTACTTAACTACAAGTATTGCAATAATAGCGATTCATTTCTCTTGTATGAGAAAAGAGACTGATCAATAAATAACATCTTTTATTGAACCACGCCCATCTCTTATTTCTCTACAAACTGGTGAAACTAAGAATGCACGTACTGACTGAGTAAAATAAGTTGTCTATTGTTTTCACACGACTCTAGAGATACACTCTTGATTAGGGGAGAGCAAAGTTGTCATGTTCTATGGTTGTCAGAAACTAAATCCCTTCTTGTCTATCCAGGGAGGTTAAAATCCTCCTTGCCTATTCGAGAAAGTTTCTAGTGAACTCTGAGCTAGCTGGCAAACACAAAACTTTAAGTCTAATATCGTCGGTAGAAGACCTAGTTAACCTCTGCCCTAGGTCTATACTATTGAAGATATTATTCCAATGCACAGAGCCTATTGAGATAATAGGAACTACACTACATGGCGCCCAACGTTTGGATAGGCGATAAAACTAACGCAAGACATTAGAGTAACTCAGTCGTGCTTTTTCACACAGAACCCCTTTTTTCCCATAATACTCCAAAGACGTCTGGAGTGGGTGAAAGGTCATATCCGCCAAACCTCGCAGGAGGAGACTCCTATGTATCGTTCTTGGTTTATTCAACGTTGAAGGATACACTGTTCCAAAATATTGTGCATCTAATCTGTATATTCCGTGGAAACTTGATCTGCAAACAAACAGAATAACCTTCCTGTCAGTAAAATGACAGAAAGTGAAGAAGAAAGGGAGACAGTTAGACTAGCAGCTGAACTCCTAGTAGCAGACAATACTCTGCTGGAAAATGACCCAGATGCAATACTCATCCCGGTCAACATAAGGAAATCTATAACCCTAAAACTTATAGAAAATGGACTGACACCAAGAGGTGGTACAGTCATATTCGTAATTGAGGCACACGAATATCGGCAGACAGAGGTATTCTATTCATGGATAAACTTTCCAGCAGCAAACGCTGTAACAAAGGACTTCCACTATTACAAAATAGAGGAACCTCCTAGTGAGTACACTCCTTTCGAGGAGGTGGAAATACGACTCAAATTCCAAGAGCATCTGCTCTTGTTCAATGGCGCCCTAAAACATAATAATCACATCACCAGGCTCGGTCCACTAGGTAGACCAGGAGCAACGTGGCCGGTCCTAGCCGGATACACACCACATCCAGACATTGAAGAAATGCCTGCACCAGAACTTTTAGCACAGCTAAAACAATTAATAAAAATACATAGACAATTAGTCCAATATGTAATGCGGACTTCAACAATCCAACCAGCAATTAAAATTCCACAGCTGACCAGTCATCAGGGGAACACAAATAAAATTACACCACAGAACATACAGTCCTGTCTAGGTAAGGTACCCGCAAAACGGGAACAAATTCCTTTCTGGCTAGCACAAAAAATAACTCAAATAGAGGCGGTGTTTCCAGATACCACCCCTGTTGAGAAACATAGGATTCTGACTATCTGTCTTCCAATGGGAATCGCACCACATGTGGAGGATTGTGACACTTGGGGAACAGTCTTTGCTTCCATTTACACAAAAACACATGGTGTACCATCCATGTCAGTAATACCAGACGTGCTAAAACAGATTCAAGATGAATACGGTCCAGAACCCGCTTTAACTCTCGGTATGAAACTACTGAAAGACTTCAAGCAGGTCTCTGCAATATTATTAGCCAACATAAAGGGAGAAGCAGCTAATGTGGCGATTCGCCAGAGGTTAAAAGAGACAAATATAGCAGACCAACCATCGGAAATTGCCAGAATCATAGAAAAATCCTATGAAGAACTAGGAAGAGATAGTTTGGGTGGAATACCAGTGAAACCCCAACTAGTTGAAAGTCCTGAAAAGGTATTTATAAAAAATAATTTAAACACTCAAAAAAAGAGCTGGGATGGAAATAAGCAATCCAATCCTAAAGAAAAAAGATTCCAGTCCAGAGGAAGGTCTCCTTGGCGGAGAGAAAGATCTCCCGACCAAGGACGCAAGTCTCCCCAACGGGAGCCCTCTGTGAAAAAATACAACCTTAGAAATAGGGATAATATAAAGAAACCTGATAGATATCAAGATATTGATACACGTCCCTCTCAATCTTTTCAGACTTCCTCGCAGAAATCGGAAAGAAGAGGACGATCAGAACAAAGGGAAGAGCACGTCAAGTCCAAAGACAAAGAACCTGCTCATCTGAATAAAAAATTACAATTTCCAAAAAAGAAGGTAGCCAGTATTAAAGTAATCAACAATGCCGAGAATACTGAGGACACAGCTGAAAAACGGAGAATGGGCTCAGACAATGCTAGACAGCGCAGCAGAAGTGAGCATAGCTCGCAAAGTCCTTATGAATCATCTGGAGACAGTGGACACGAATGAATACATTCAGGTGGAAACTGCAGATACCAGAGTTAGCAAACCTCATAAAATATATGAAATAACATTGCGTATAGAGGGGGATAAGACTAGAAAAATAAGGGGACTATTTTGGGATAATCTGTCCAAGGGCTATGACATCCTTCTAGCTGAACAAGACTGGCCTCCAGAGTTTGTCAGGGAGTGCCCACATGGCGAAGAAATAATTATGCCTGCCTTCTCAAACCATATTCCAATTCATAAAAAATATACACTTGCAAGAAAGTGGGCAGTAGCTAAAGCCCCTGCCTTATATAAAAATCATGTGGGATGGGATGAGGACTCTCCTCCTCACAAAATCCAGTTAAAATCACAACCTACTGCACAGAGGCAGTACCCGATTAAGCAAGAAGCTAAAAAACAGGTAAAAGAAATCCTAGATCAACTTGAATACCAGGGGGTGATTGAAACCTGCACCTCACAAATGAACAACCCTTTGTTTCCTGTCTCCAAGCCAGACAATTCATATCGTCTTGTTTTGGACTACAGACACCTTAACTCATGTTGCAAAACATTTGCAGTACAAAACTCGCACAGTGCTGCACTAATGAATAACATAGTGCGCAAAAAATACAAAACAACCTTAGACATTTCTAATGGTTTCTTTTGTCAAAATATAGCACCAGAGAGCAGATATTTGACGGCGTTCTCAATAAATGGCACGCAAAAGAATTTCTGTCGTTTGCCCCAGGGGTTCAAGAACAGCCCAGGGTTATTCTCAGCGAGGGTAACAGAGTTACTACAAACCTATGATGACGAGGCATTATCTTATGTCGACGACATCTATCTAACAGACGATGACTTGGATACTCACTTGAAGAGAGTGAACACCATAATACTTGGGTTCGCAGCAGAGGGTTACAAATTTAACTTTAAAAAGTCAAGAATTGCCCATCTAACAGTCCTGTTTTTAGGATATGAACTATCAAGTGAAGGCAAAAGCCTGGCTGACAATTTCCTAGAAAAATGTGCTGTAATCCAAGCACCCAGAACACTAAAAAACCTACAATCAATTCTAGGCTTCCTGAATTTCGGAAGAACTTATATTATAAATTATGCAGAAAGGGTCAAACCCCTTTATGATCTAATAAAACCAGATTTTAAAAGAATCAATTGGACTCAAAAACACACAGAAATTTTGAGATCTTTACAAACAGACATGTTAATTAAAACAAAATTATAAACACGTGACAACACACGCAACCTTGTGATTCGAGTCATCCCAGGAAGATGCGGATTCACATACCTGACCTCTAATGAGGGAGAGAAGGTACCAAGAGCATACAAATCACATTTGTACACAGAAGCTGAAAAAAGGTTCAGCATTAAGGAAAACATTGTTCATGCGGTTCAAACAGCTGTAGAAAAAGAAAAATACCAAGCAGACGGTAGACAGGTTACAGTCAGAACAGCAGAATCAGCTTTTGAGGCATTAACAACACCATGTAAATTACCGACAACTGCACTAAATCCAGAATGGATACAATGGGTAAATTCTGTTGCTACAGACAAAGTAAAATACTATTTTGACCCGGAAATGAAAGAATTAAAATATCTAGAATATGAGAAAGAATACCCTCTGCCAATCGACATTCTGCCTTTACGACAGTACGCCTGTGTAATACATACAGACGGGCATGCTCAACCCTCAGTTTGGGGAGAGCTGGCTTACAAGGCCACATGCAAAATTGTAAAAGAAGTGTGGCGCGGAGGTAAATTAGGACCTCTACTTACAAAAACACACTCAGTGGAAAATAATTCAGAACAACAAACTGAAATAATAGCGTTAAAAATGGTGCTAGATAATGCCGATCGCGAATTCCCGACACTTATTGTGTGCGATTCGTATTACTGCGTCAAATCATACAATAACGATTTACAGAAATGGATTCAAAACGGTTATAAAGATGACACAGGTGCAACAATAAAGCAAAAAGTGCTTTGGGAACAAGTAGTTCTTTTACAGAAAGAACTACCAAAAACTCACGTGATACATTCACAGAGTCATCAGCGTGATGGCGTTCACGTTGCAGGGAAAATCATTGGCTTAGACAGCCACAGCGGTAGCAACTATACCGGCTTCCGTAGCTACAAAAAAGCGTACAGTAAAACACATTGACGGTGAAACTGTGCTGGCGGTGAAAACGTCATCAAAAGGCGACTGCTCGGCGCTACCGATCAATTATCCACTCAATTATACATACATAATCGATGCAAACTCAGTCCCTTTTGCTCGAATCCCTGGAGTGGGGGATAGAGTGATTCCAAACACGGACAGGAGAGGGTTGTTAATAGCAGACGCACATATGGGTGAGGGTCTCAGACACCTTAAGCTAAAAGATTCTCTGGTAGAATTGCAATCAGTGTACTGGTGGCCAGGCATGAACCTGCATCATCACAATTTTGTAAAAAACTGCCCAGACTGCAATAGAGATCGCAGTGGCGAGCGGGGAGGACTATTGCCATGGCATTTCACTCCAGATGAACAATAACAATAAGAAAGCCCCCATCATGAAAAAAAAAAAAAAAAGCGTTATATTAACATAAAAAGACTAATTCTCACTTATAATGTAGACCCCAGCGCTCGGCTGACGTCTGGACTGTTATAAAAGGATTTGCGAGTCTATAATGGCATATACGCTAGGAGCATGCTACGTTTTGACTAATGTATTCCTTTTAGCCTTCAAGCTTATGGGGAAGCATGGCCAAATGAGCATAGCATAGCGGGACTCTTCTCACTTCCTTCCTGAGGGATACGGGATGGTGTAAAGAAAAAACCAAGACATAAAGCAATCTATAACGGAAAAGGTATTAGGTTCGGGTGCTGGGTGGGTCAAACATCTAATAAGTGTCCAACGTAGTCTAAATAACCTGCCAAGGAATTCTCTGAAAGGATTCAGTCCGTACGAACTATAGTTCGGGACTAGAATGATGATCCAAGATCTTGATAGTCAGACTTCAGTGGTTAAAGACAAAAGCTTTGATATCAAAGATCGTTTGGCTATTTTACAGGACTTAAATGAAACAAGAAAAGACCTGAGCAACATAAAACTGAAAAAACAGCCAACAACCACTGAAGAGAAACCACCTGTCCCAGCAAGGCCTGTCTGGATTCCAAAAGTCGGGGATCTAGTCAGAGAGAAGATCGCGGTAAAGAAGGAATTTGGGCCTTCTTACAGAAAAGCAGTTCCTGTCTTGTCTGTCAACGGGACAAGATCAGTAGTACTACCGCCCCTTGCTGGTAAAAAGGAGAACCGAGTTGTATCCATCGACCTGGTTAAACCACAATCATGTGGCCGATAACAAACAGTAGGCCAAGTGGACTCCCAAGAAGTAGCAGAACACCAATGTTTGCTACGAATACCGAGGCTCAAACTGGAAGACTGATCACATTTGGAAAATCTACAGTGAATCAACAAGGACTATGCAACAAAGCAATGGAACTTGAACCTCTTAAAATCCAAATTAAAACTTTTCATCAAGAAACAACAACCTATGATGATGTAACTGCAGACTTTGCTAATGAAACAAAGCAAAATCCAAAAACAATTGGAACAATTGACAGAACAGCATCCGGCTACTTCATCAACTTCGATGATTCATCTGAAGACCTGAGTGAAGCAAAAAAACAGCCATCAACAAAAACTTTTAAAGACAAAGCTAAGGAACTTTTTCAACAGCTGAAAGAAACCTATCTGATCTCTCCATGGATTGAATTTTGGGTGGCCTTCGGTGCATTTATCCTCATTCTTTGGCTCATCTTAGTACTATGTTTGGGACATTTCATTGAAGGGAAATATGCTAAAATGGACACAGCAAGCCAGAAAATCAACTTGGTCCTTAAACCACACACATCTTCACACATCAAGAAAAGAGAACTTTCTTCAGTAAACTTCACAGCCAATCCTATACCAGGCAGTGTAGCATGGGACAAAACTGATTATGAAATCTATGGTCCGGTTGAAATCCTGAAGTATCCACACCAATTCAAGATCTCATTGAGTGACTTTGTAAAACAAGCTCATTTGCGGATGATTGGGACTTTGAAAGTATTAATGATATGATGTCTGATCTTGTGATGTCTGCTAAATTTACAGAACATGATTATTTGCAGGGTTCGTCTAATTATGATCAGATGTTCTGCTACAACCATTATGGTAACCATTATCTACATAAATCTGCTCAACCTAGAAATGTTTTAAATTATAACCAATGGGAACATTGTGCTACTCCTCCAAAAGATAGCTCGAAAACATTTTATGATAAATATTCATACTTTTCAGGGTTTAACACAAGTAATGCAGAAACATTTTATTTCAAATTGTCAAATAAGACAGGTATGAATACCATGCTTACAAACACAAAATTTATACATTCCGATTCATTCTTTGAACAAATGAATACATTTGGGTTTGATTTCTGGAACAATAATATTGAAACAAAAACTGTTTGAGGTACAAGAGATTGGCAAGTACAAGGTATAGAATCATTGTTTAGAGCCTGCATGATCCCAGAACAAATTATATTTTTGAACGACACTATTCAACAAACTACCTGTCTTGGCTTAGCCAAAATCAAAGATTTGAACAAACCGTCTATTCCAAAGCCAACAGTGAACAGTAATAGCTCTATAGATGTTGAGATAGACGTAAGCCATATATTAAACCAAAACAGAACACATCCTGAATGGAAAAAATGGTTGATCTGGCCCACAGATACAAATAACTGTCAAGACAGAATCCTGAACAAAGAACAGGGGTTCACATTGACTAGGCCAGACCCTAGATATTCCCAAAGACAACATCCAGGGATAGTAACCACCAACAGCGTGGGCAAGCTCTGCCTTCAATGGCTACAAACGTCCACACTGGCTGAAATTAAGCAACACCTAACTTTACTTACAGAAGGTGCTGACTTGCGTGATTTCATATTGGGACCACGCAAACAGCGTCAAAAACGTTTCATAGCGGCCTCTATATATGCAGCTTATAACGAAGTCTGGAAAGTAACTCAAATTGAGACAGCAGAAAAAATACGGGAAATTGACCGTATTAATTTGGAAAAATCACTTTCTGTGGTGGACAATGGGTTAATGACTCTGTCCTCCAGAATATATTCTCTGGACAGCATTGTGTCTTCAGCAATCGATATAATATCGCAAGACTTACTGATGTTACAACACGGTCAGTCCCAATTGCGTTCTATTGTACAGCTTGGCTGGACGTTACAAAATTTGCGTTCTGGCTATGTGCCTTGGTGTTTAATCAACACAACGTCATTATTTAATATCTTTAACCTCACTGATAAACAAATCAGTTTGGCACAGAAGGGTGCTGACTATACAATTCTGAGCATTGAAAAACTTGAGAGATTACCATTGACAATGTCAGAACGACCTGTCATTGAATGGATAATACATGGAATAATAAATATTCCGATAACTACTTTCCAGTTTCAATTCTGCCAAAAATATATACAGGCAGGCCAGTATGAAAGGTTGGGTAAAGGATACATTAAGTCAATATGGAACTTGCCCTATACACACGAATGTGTCAGCAATAAAGGCCAGAAAGTGTTTCTCAGTGGCGATAATTGTGCAAGATCACTGAGCGGTACACTTCTGTGTCAGGGTATTAGTTTGCACGGAGCCTGTGAAGGGACTTCAAATAACCTTTCATGTTACCAGCTAGGCACACCTGCAACACAAATAGAACCATTCTTTAGGAGACTCTCGAACGGGAGTTACATTCTAATAGTAGATCGCAGATGTTGTAGTTTGCTGCCCGGAAAACCTTATCTCATAACTGTGACTAGGAAGGTCATGTGCTGTGAACATGTATTGTTCCCCAGCGAGTCTGCAGACAGGGAGGCAAGGTTATGGCCCGATTTGAAAATTGCTTCTATTCGAATAGATACTTTAAGCAGAATGAAGACTGTGCTCCTACAGACGCCGACCAGGCTCACGTGATCAAAAGAAACGTATGATCTCCAAGTTGCAAGGACAACAGAAGAGATTCATTCATTATTATCAACTAATTCCCCCATACATTTCGCAGAAATACTGAACGAAATCTTAAATATTTCTGATACCACTGGTATCTCCAGTGTATTTAAAGCAGTGTTTTCAGGTGCTTTAACTCCATTCAAAGCCATCCTGGGTATTTTTCCAGACTTTGTCCATTCCATTTTTGGCGGACTTCCTCTCCTTTTAGGACTAGTAGCGGGTATTCTATTTTTGATCCTGTTATTTCGCTATGGCAAACCATGTCACAGACAAAACACCTGCGACAAGGGAAGAAATGATCCTAGCCATTGGCTACCGGGACCGGGTAACTAAAATCCTTGGACTATCCCGGCTCAGAGACCTGAACATGACTTGGTTTCTTTCATTTAGACCAATGTGGCAAAGTTGTGTTATGCCTGTATTAAGGTGCTTGCTATGCGGCGAAGAATGCGTGTTGGACACCTGTCTGGCACTACAATCGGATGTGCCAATGGACGCAGATACCTTGTTGGGTCAGGTAACGGCTCATGCATTGTGCTGTCCCCAGCGGCTACCAATCCTGATGACGGCATTCGTGGAGTCTTCACCACTACGATTGAGGGGTAGTGAAGTACAAGATGAAAGCAGCATCGATCAGGTACGACCTTCAGTCAGCTATGCTCATCCAAACATCAATGGAGGCAATCATGCTCAGGCTCATGAATGCATGGTAACAACCTTTTCGGAATTAGTGGAACTTACGCAAGAAGCTGTTGACAGTTTTTTCAACAGTCTAAATGATATGATGTTTTCACCAGAGCAGCAGGAATAACTTTGAGCAAACTAGCACTTGGAGTTCCCTACATGCTGAATTTGGCCTTCAACTTTTTGAAGAAAAGCGATATGAAAAAAATGTTCTCATAATTTTTTTTCAGACTGCAAGAACTTTTTCCCCAATTCCACAATATTTACGGTTTTTGGGACACTTATCTTCTGCTTAAAGTAGACGTTATTCTTAGAGAACTAAATTTCTATTTTTAGGTAGTCACAAGACATTCGCTATGCTAGCACTGTTATACATAAATTTATGATTGTGATGAGATGGTCTTGCACTTTTTTTTTTCTGTATTAAGAGCCATTTCATGTGTGGTTTTCGCATTTAGATTATGCTGAATTTTTAACATATGAGTAGCATTATTAGACTGCTTGTGCTTATAGTATACGTGACAGTACATGTGATTGTGTTTCGTATATTTTATAAAATCCAATTTTCGGAATGCATATAAATGTATTTTGGGGTGGTACGGTATACACAAACGCTACTGATATTCACTATGCCTAGATTTGTAAATATGGACATGGTCTACGTGGAGTGGGTGTGATGTATTCCTATAGGTACTGTATCGATTCCCCTATTCCTGACCCTGGTTTGGTTAATAATTAACTAGCAGCCATCCAACGGTGCAAAAACCGTTATCTGATTAAGCCACACCACGGCACAGAAGCGCGTTATCTGATTAGGTCATAACGCATGCCATCTAATTAGACAAGCGATATTCCTCTAGCCCCTGATAAGGCATACGGAGTTCTCAAAACAAATCAAACCTACAGCGACCTGGGAAATTCCCATAGCCATTGTTTTGATTTCACCGAGAACTTCAGCAAAAGAATGTTGCGAACGAGCCCGTTCATATGACATCCTTATTGACGTATATATGTCCATCCTTACGTCAATCTCGGCACCTTTCAGGTATAAATATTACCGACATTGCCTTAAGCAAACACATGCGGTGGTGACGAGATCGGAGCAGCGAGACGTGCTGAGGAGCCCAGCAGAGAGCGAAGCCCACAGACGCTGCCCCACCTTCCTGACGCGCTGAGAACGAGACGCTGCCTTTCTCCTGCCGAGAAATCCAGCTCCGGCGCTTCCAAGCAGCCCTCGCAGGCAGCTGGAATATCAAGACCTGGGATAAGAGATACCAGCCCTCCATCATTATAGATCTCTGGTACAGAACTGAATAACCCCTTGCAGAGAATTCTCGAATCAGTCCCTTGGCAAAACAAACTTAACTTAAACTGCTACTTATCTACTCCCGCCCACGTAATAGGCTTAGGTCAGGTACACTGGGGTAGGCGTGGTTAGAAGCACCAGTTGAGTATGATTAGTCAAATGTATATATGTATGTATCTATTTTATCCATTTTAAAGTATCATATGGCTCAGAAACCATATCAATGCTTTTACAGTATTATTTTATAATTCTGTCTCTACTGTATGCACTTTACTTAACTACAAGTATTGCAATAATAGCGATTCATTTCTCTTGTATGAGAAAAGAGACTGATCAATAAATAACATCTTTTATTGAACCACGCCCATCTCTTATTTCTCTACAAACGGGTGAAACTAAGAATGCACGTACTGACTGAGTAAAATAAGTTGTCTATTGTTTTCACACGACTCTAGAGATACACTCTTGATTAGGGGAGAGCAAAGTTGTCATGTTCTATGGTTGTCAGAAACTAAATCCCTTCTTGTCTATCCAGGGAGGTTAAAATCCTCCTTGCCTATTCGAGAAAGTTTCTAGTGAACTCTGAGCTAGCTGGCAAACACAAAACTTTAAGTCTAATATCGTCGGTAGAAGACCTAGTTAACCTCTGCCCTAGGTCTATACTATTGAAGATATTATTCCAATGCGCAGAGCCTATTGGGATAATAGGAACTACACTACAACTCCAGTGCAGGAAATCTACTGGACCTCTAAACATAACAGCCCTTTTATATACCAGGGACCTATAGGCAGTTTGTATCCCCCTTCCCTTATTATCTACTAGAGTTCTACAGGCATCTGTCATTGCCTATTGTAATTAGACTATATACCTTTACAGCAGGACACTGGCCCTGAGACTGGTAAGTAGAGCCCAGGGCACCAGGGCACCAGAGAATCAGTTACCCTCAGTAACAAGCAGAAAATGGGTGTGAGCTGGTCAAAAAGAATGACTTTCTCACACCAATCATATTCTGATGGGGTGCATTTAACTAGAGGCACCTGGTATGCCACCCGCACCCCACGGCTTCCCATGCAAAAGTGATTCTAGCTGTTTAAAAAATTGCTGCAGGAGGGACAACAGAAAGTTCTGCAGTACATAGACAACCATTTTAAATAGGGCACCACGTCCCATGACATTCAGTGGTAATCTGGACTAACCTTGGCATAATACTACGCTACGCTCACGGAGCACACGTCATTTGTACTACTTCGTACTCAGCAAATTGCACATAGCACAGTACAAAAACTGTGCTTAATCACTTAGCATAGCAGATAAATTAACAACATCCTCAGCTGCTTTGATAAAGCAAATTTACATGCTAAATAGCACATAACCAATTCACAAAAGTGAACTTTTTCAATGAAAACATTAGGCAATGAGAGAGGTGATGACTTTGGGGTCCCCCCTAACCTAGGGTGAGGACCAAGCAGATGCCTTTAACACAAAGAGCATAAACAAAAAGCACATCTTGTGGAACTTCGGTGGTGGTCCCATCCTCTTAGAACCACCCCAAGCACAGTTATTGGCAAAAAAATAATTCTTACCAAAGGCCCTGCAAAGCATTATGGGACGAGATTAGCAGTGGGCAGTGAATAATATAGTATCCAATATCAAAATATTTCGACAAAGAGCTGCAGTTCACGTAGTTGTTCCTAGATGTCCCTCACAAGTCAAATGCAAAGCATTGAAATTATTCTTACATCAAGCTGCAGTTCCAGTAGTCGTTACTAGATGTCCCTCATGAGTCAAATGCAAAATCATTGAAACACTTTCATCAAGCAATCTGGCAGTATCTCCATATATTTCCAGGATCTTCATTATTCTACAAAGGGAGGTGCTTCGTTGTGGCATGATTACCAGCATGCCATCTGCACTTAGAGCAAACTTTTCCTCGCAATCATTGGCTCAGTGGAAACTGCTCAACTGTGCATCTCATTCAGGCCAATGTGTCAGAGGCTCCATCTTCATAGCAGATAAAAGTGGAGAGAATAGGCCCCACAATAGATGTCCTGTTCTATGTTTCAAAGGGGGGAAAAATAACTCATTGAGGAAACCGAAAACATAGTACAGCACCTCAAAAAGTACCAACTGACCAACAAAAGTCAGTAATGTATTTTAATTGCCCAAGTACATCGTAACTCAAATCAGTCCAAATTGCAAAAACATAAACAAATATATTTTTATAAACAAGTTGACACGTAGTTGTAGTACATCCACAGCAGACACATGTTTTGTCGATGAACGACTTTCTCAAGGCTGTTGATAAAACAAATACATCTGATTGTTTGATTTTTCCAAAAACATAATGATGCAAGAGGGAAAACTTGCTGAGTTCTGCCAATATCAACATTAGGATATCACCTAACTTAATCAGTGCAACGCCGAAAAAATTATCACAGAAATTGCCAATAGAAAGAGAACCATGAGCTAGAGAAGCCCATTGAAAAAAGATAAAAAGTGAATTAAAATGCTCATTTAAATAGTGGGAAACATCTGTATCTCCACCTCTCTTACTGTGTAGAAACATGGAAGGGGTTTTGGGTCAGTCTTTTTCAGCGATTAACTTGTGTGGCTGAATCTTTTACCGCAAATTTTTTTTTTCGGATGTTCATTGTTTGTCATAAGCATGGGGTGTGGCTGCCCGCACACCACATTCCCTGGCATGCTCTCAGCACTGCAGGTAGGTGCAGTCACTCTCAGCACCCACATGCAAATGAATTTCTGTTACCCTTTGAAAAATGTCTGGATTCTTTCTGCACAGTGGAAGGCAGACCGTCTGTTTCAAACAGCAAGTCAGCCTTTCACTAATGGCTGCCCCCAGAGCTGTGCATTATTTGTAATAGGGCTCCTTGTGCCTTTTTGCATCCAAAACATCTAGTTAAAGTGGTGGTGCCACGAGGCAAACAAATACATTGAGTCCCATGAAAAATAAAGCCCCAGGTATCTTTACATTCTCACACTTGTATTCCTGGTTGTATACCGGGACTGAATATACTCTCGGCATGAAGCTAACATGAGAGCTCTGGAAGTCCTGCTCATTAGAATGCTGTATTCTTGGGAGGCAAACTTGATTTTAACAACACTTTAGAGGCTCCATTTTTTCCCTGTGAAACAGGATTGAAAATGACCGAAGATGACCAAAGAGACTTTTCTGGTTCTCACTAGTAATTCATAAAGTTTACAACACAGAAGACAATCTATGGAGCAAAGAATTAACAGAGAATGTCCAAATTGGAACCAGATTCTCTTTCTTGCCTAATCAGAGGTACATTACACGTGTTGGGGCACAGGACTTGAACTCTCACCTTACAGGGTACTAGTGTTCATTGGAGCAAGCTTTACAACATAATTTGTGGGGCCTATGATCTCAGGACCCAATCCTGAATATACATTTGGAATAATTGTAAAAGTATGTTATAATTTCTAATACTGAATATTACTTTGCTCAGCCCCCTCTGCACACACACTGCGCCATCTCGCCGTAGGGTGCTCTCTCTGATCCATGCCGCTTCTGCTCACCAGTGGAGGCGGAAAATATTTCAAAGTAATGAATGGAGCATAATGCTTGCCCACATATTCAAAGATGACCTCCAGAGTGCCAGGGCCTGCATTTTGCCATAGGTAACATCTCCCATCCTATGTCATCGGTGCCCTCCCTCATAAGCCAAGCATTACCCCCAGTATGCCAGGGCCAGGTTGGCACTAGCAAGCCCAACACAAACACCCTCTTACACACACATACACATACTCACTCACGGTCTCTCAGACACTCTCTCATTCATACTTCCATTTTTCCAATCCACTTGTGCTAGAAAACGTTACACTGATGCTGTTTCTGTCTTGACTTTTAGTGAAGCTTGGTAAAAATGCTTTCTCAATGCACTATTTAAAATTAAACACAAATAGCATTGTCAATGTGAAATACCGGGCACGATGAGAATAAAACCGGCCAACAGAGTCGATCTATATGTAGTTTCACAAGAAGATCAAGCAGCAACTGTATTGGAAATGGACTATTCTGCTTTGTCACATACCGTCCCATTGATTTATACCATCTAGTCTCCTCCAGAGAACCTGTTCTTTTGCCCAGTAACAATTGAAAGTACAGGCATAAAACACACACACACTCTATGAGCCCCAGAATGTGGCGCTGGGTACCTGAAATGCCAGGATTGACTGAAAGTGTCACACAAAACATTGCGCCACTGGCATCTATACAAAATATAAAAATAAAAATAAATGTATTCAAGTTGGGTGACCAGGGTGCAAACCTACAAGGATGTATCTCTGCTAAGCTCCGTGCGCTGAGTCACCACCAAGCCCACTATGGTAATCTCCTAGCATCACAAATGTGTCCAAAATTGCAGAAGGGGGCTTAGAAGTTGTAGTGGACCGAATGTTCTATTCCACCTGCGGAATTGGTGGAATTTTGGCAACTCTGCATGACTTTTTAACGCAGAGTCCTGGCTAAATTCCTCCAATCGCGTGGCGCAATCTTTCTCCCATGAGGCTTCAGAATATGTGAGCTAGCAAGTGCAAGCAAGAGTTGATGTTCCCTAGTACGATTTTCTGATGCAGGCAGTCATCGCTGTTTGCGATCAGTACCAGTCAAAGGGCTGACATTCGTGCAGATTTGTTGTCTCTCTACTCAAGCCACAGCAAAATCAACTCGAATGGCTGCATGCTCTTGCGCAACACATAGTGCCGTTTGTGCTGGTTTTCAGCGCTGCTCGTGCTACAGGCACTAAATTGCCAAGTGAGCTGCATCTATTTTGCCGATTGGTGGAATTCTGTGGACTCTCTCAGAGTTTTCTGTAACTCCACAGAACTTTGAGGAGTGAAGCTCCAAGAGTTCCACTCACACATACTTAGAAGGCACACTGACGGTGGATGAAGTAGTGAAAGAGAGCTAGGACACAGGCTCTGGGGCTGCACTGGGGCTGCTGCAGAGAAACCGATCTGTGTTTGCAGGAGATAACTACAATAGAGTCCTGAGCTAGGGCTCGAAGAGAAAACTGTGACGATGAGGAGCCTTGTGAGGACTTAAATAACCCCAGCAATAGGGTGACCAACTGGCATTGGTGCAAATTCAGGACGATGAGTGTAAAAATTCAGGACAAAGGGTCAAAATTCAGGACACAATTCAGGACAGGAGGTCAAAATTCAGGACAAAACTTCAGGACAATAGATACATTTTACAGACACCTCCGAGGTCGCGCAATAGTATATAAGTAAGCCCAGCCATTTCCAAACATATTCAACCATTTGCAAACCTATCCATCATGTATCCTTCCATCTATCATTTCACTGATCCATCCCTTCATCCATCCTTTCACTCATCCATCCATTATCCATCCATCCACCCTTTCACCCTATCCATCTGTACACTTATCCATCCACTCTTCATCCCATCCATCCATTCACTCATCCATCCAGCCATTTACCCTTTCAACAATCCAGCCATCCTTTCATTTACTAATCCTTCCACTCATCCACTCTTTTAGTCATCCATCCATCCTCCCTTTCTCTCTCCATCGACCTTTTCACGTAGCCAACCTTTCTTCCATCCATCCATCCACCCATCTACTCATCCACTCATGAATCCATCCATTGACCCTATCACTCATCCATCTATCATTTCACTCCTTCACACATCTATTCATCCTTTTGTCCATTTACCCTCCCTTGCACTTATCAATCCTTCAATTCATCCATCATTTCTCATCCACCCACCCATCATCCACCCAACCATCCACCCACCCACCATCCACCCACCCACCATCCACCCACCCATCCACTCATCCATCCTTTCACCCACCCACCCACCATCCACCCACCCATCAATTCACCCACCCACCATCCACCCACCCATCCACTCATCCATCCATCCATCCTTTCACCCACCCACTCATCATCCATCCATTCTTTCACCCACCCACTCCTCATCCATCCATCCTTTCACCCACCCACTCTCCATCCATCCATCCTTTCACCCACCCACTCTCCATCCATCCATCCTTTCACCCACCCACTCATCATCCATCCATCCTTCCCCTCATCATCCATCCATCCTCCCCCTCATCATCCATCCATCCTTCCACCCACTCATCATCCATCCATCCATCCTTCCTTCCCCTCATCATCCATCCTTCCCCTCATCATCCATCCATCCTTCCCTTCATCATCCATCCATCCATCCTTCCACCCACTCATCATCCATCCATCCTTCCTTCCCCTCATCCATCCATCCTTCCCCTCATCCATCCATCCATCCTTTCACCCACCCACTCATCATCCATCCATCCTTCCCCTCATCATCCATCCATCCATCCATCCACCCACCCACTCATCATCCATCCATCCATCCATCCTTCCACCCACCCACTCATCATCCATCCTTTCACCCACCCACTCATCATCCATCCATCCTTCCCCTCATCATCCATCCATCCTTCCACCCACCCACTCATCATCCATCCATCCATCCTTCCTTCCCCTCATCCATCCATCCATCCCCTCATCCATCCATCCATCCTTCCCCTCATCCATCCATCCATCCTTCCCCTCATCCATCCATCCATCCTTCCCCTCATCCATCCATCCTTCCCCTCATCATCCATCCTTCCCCTCATCATCCATCCATCCTTTCGTCCACTCATCCATCCATCCATCCATCCTTCCCCTCCATCCATCCTTCCCCTCCATCCATCCTTCCCCTCCATCCATCCTTCCCTTCCATTCATCCATCCATCTTTCCCCTCATCCATCTTTCCCCTCATCCATCATCCAGCTACCCTTCCACCCAATCATCCAGCTATTTACATTTTCTCATCATCCTTCCCCTCACTCATCAATCCATCCATCCTCTCTCATTATCCATTTATTCAATGTTTCATTCATCCATTCACCCTTTTACTAATTCATCCAGCCATTCACCCATCCCTTCACTTACTTACTCGCCCACCTTTCCATATTAATTTTGAGCTGAGCCCTTTTGAGAAGAGGCCCATCAAGAACTTCACCCTCGCTGCAGGGGCCGTTCCAGGACTGGGACAGAATCCACCCAGGGCGGAGACAGCATCCACCACAGGGGACAAGAGCCATCACAGGTGGGGGTGGACTGGAGCCACAACATGGGGGGACAGGGGCCATCACAGGCGGGGGGGGGGGGTGGACTGGAGCCACCACATGGGGGGACAGGAGCAATCACTGAGGGGAGGGCAGGAGCCATCACAGGAGAGGGAACAGGATCCACCAGGGTGGGCATGCAGTATTCTAGTATCATCTTGGGCTCCTCGCCCCTCCTGCACAAGAGGCTCTCTGTCCAAAATGCCATCCCCCACTGTGATGTACAGTACTTCCAGGAGATACTCTAAGAGAACTGATTGAACTGATTGTCCTCCATACTCTGTTAATCAGTGTGGGTGTGATTGTGCCTTTTCTTTATTGTATTACATTATAGACTGCAAGTTCAAAGAACCAAGGTTTGCTCACAATTTAGTGACAGTAATTAAGCTCTGTGAAGAGAACCACGTGCTGCCTCCGTGTAATCTGGCTGGACGGAGTCTCGGATGTTTAGGGCCCTGGGTAGAAATGGAATGTGTGAGGCCCCTCTAAATTGCAGAGACATGAGTCATTCAGGGCTGTTTGCATCTGAATAGATGCCACTGCGCCTGAACCTGCGGCCCCTCCTCTCAGTCACCTTCAAGCACCTCCTAACAGCTCATCAAGGGCTGGAGGTGTCAGGGCTGCCACCCCGCTGCGCCTCTCCAATGCTGCTGGGTATCTGAGGAGCTTTGGTGCAGCATCGGTGTGAAGAAGGGAGGTGGGTGCAAGCTGTGCCGGCTTTAGGGTGAGCCAACCGGTGCCCTGTTAAAATGACGGACAAATGGCGTCCGTTAAAGAATCCTTCACGGACAACGGACAGACGGCCAAAATTACAAACTGTCCGTGAAATTTACGGACGGTTGGTCACCCTACCCAGCAATCCTGTATAGAGTGACACCAGGTAGGAGAAAGTGTCACACCTGGCAATTACGAAGAAGTTTGACAAAGCAAAAAGTCAGGGATGAACACTTCAAAATCAACAAAAATTTCAAATGGGCCCATATGCATATTCAAGTTTCCTGGCTTTTTCGCTGGGGGTCATGCTTTGTAATTCACTTTGATCTTGATTAGTTAACTCGCCGCAGACTCAAAATTATTTTTGAGAAATGTATTCAGTGTCTAACTAATCTTCACAGATCAACACTCTTCCTTTGGTCGATGGTCCTTTAGTTGAGTAGTTGATGGTGATATTAACAATTAACTAACTAACTTACAGATCTTAGGGCTAGATGTAGGTAAAGCATATTTACCGACTCTTAAATACCGAATTTTACCGATTCGGTATTTAAGAGTCGGTAAATATGAAGGGGGGAGATGTAGGGAAATCCAGATGTTTATTTACCGAATCGGTAAAAATCGGTATTTACCGATTCGGTAAATACCGACCGGTAATGCCCATTCATTCCTATGGGCTTTGAAGCCCATAGGAATGAATGGGCATTACCAATTCGGTATTTACCGAATCGGTAAATACCGAATTTCACAAGGGTGCAGGGGGTGTCACTTTGACACCCTCTAGCACCCCCAAAACAGGGTCGGGTGCCATGTGGCAGGCATACATGCCCTAAGGGCAGGTCTGCCTGTCATATGGCACAGGTGTGCATGCACACATGTGCATGCACACCGGAATCGGTATTTTAACATCAAATTGAATTTGATGGTAAAATACCGATTCAGTAAGGCTTGTGGGACTCAGAAGAGTCCCACCTACATATCAAATTTACCGAGTCGGTAAAAATACCGATTCGGTATTTTACAGAATCGGTAAATTTACCGATCGGTAAATTTACCGATTCTGTAAAATGCCTGGCCCTACATCTCAAAATCCAATTACCGGTCGGTAACGGCCGAATTCGGACGTTACCAACCGGTAATTGGCCACCTACATCTGGCCCTTAGTGAAATAACCACAGACTCTGGGTAAGATTCAATGAATTTTATCTAAATCTCAGTCATAAATGAACACTCGTTTGTACGAATTCACAGTGCAAACTCCATCAACTTTAATGGGAGAGAAAATTAATTTAGCAATACATTCAATTCACAGAACCACTCAACAAATAAAATGCATTAAGAGTGGATAGATGAAGAGACAAAAGGCATAATAAATCATTCATTTGCAAAAGATATGCAAATTTAAGTCAGAATACTAGTTACCCAATGATGATAAAGGGAAACCCAGCCCTCTGCCCAAAGGACTGATGGAGGTGCCATGATTAAGAATCAGACGACAAAAACTATAGGACAGGATCAGGACAGGGCAATACTTACTAAACTTCTCTACAGACTCGACGCACAAGGGCACATCCCTCTCTTACACTCTCTCCCTTCTCTATATTCTTCTGGAATCTTCAATCTAATCAGGTTGTCATTCAGGTATGAATCTCCCCAGTCTATTCTCTCCTTTCCTCATCAGCAGCAGCTCTCACCCCTCTCTCTCTCTCTCTCTCTCTCTCTTTCTCTCTCTCTCTCTCTCAGCATTGATGACATAAATCCTCTGCTTCTCGCTCGCTCTGCATGTCGAACCCCATAATAATTTTAAGTCACTCTAGTTATATTCTTTATTTCTGCATGCCCCACCCTCAAAAGTTACAAATCTTGTTGAAATACGAACTCTCATTCTCTTTTTTTTTTTTTTGTAAACAAATAAGAAGAAAATAGAAAAAATAAGAGAAAAAACAAGAAAAAGAAAGTATACATGTAAGCTGTTAGTGGAGAAGTGTGGTTCACTGGTTAGAAGCGGCAGACCCTGAAGCAGAGGTCGGCCCGGGACCAGGGTTCAATTCCCGACGCGGCAGGGTATTGGGTCAATGTCCACGGACTCGATAATTCTCGCCTAGGTGCCTACGCTAACCATGGGTCCCACTCTGCAACTCTGGGCAATAGCTTGCTTAATCTCCACAACGGCCCTAGCAGCGCCGGGGATGCCTGGCTTCACCTTGGGGGTGCCCTCTCACAGGGAAAGCCAGGACGGGTTCCCCAGCGGTATACAGCGCCAGGACGCCACGTAACGAGGTAACAGTGCGCTTTACAAGTATACATACATTACATACATAAGCGGACAACATAGTCGTAAGCAATTCTAATAAATATATGGTTAAACCCCTTTTTTTCACCTTATTAGAGGCAGCCATATCGCCTCTCCACGCTTAGCGGCTTTGGGTCCTCGAGTGGCATAAATAGCATTCTCAAGATTAAAGATCGCAAGTAGACGTGCGAGCCACATTTGAAAACTTGGAGGCTCGTTGTCTTTCCACCTGGCTGCCAATATAATTCTAAAGACAGCGGTTCCAATAAATAACAGTGTTTCCTCATTTGATTTTAAATTAAGTGAATTGTCGTATCCAAGCACATATAATGTGGGAGATTCAGGAACTTTGTAACCAAACACCTCTTCCCAGAAATCGGATATCATTCTTTTAACAATAGTTAATTCTCTGCATTCGCTAAACATGTGAATTAGTGTTGCTGGACCAAGGAGGCATCTAGGACAGTGATCGTTCTCTCTCTTACCCCAGGCAAATAGCTTTGCCGGAGTGTAATAGAGACTAAAGATAGTTTTGTACATCTGAGCTTTAAGGCTAGATGACAAAAGAAGACAACCTGTTAATTCTAGGGTTCTATCGATATCAATATCGGGATTTGCAAATTTGTCTGCCCAGGTTACTTCTGTTTTTTCTAGATCGTCTTGAAGTTTTGCCATAAAACAGCCACAGATTGAGCCAATTCTAGTTGGTTTTCTAGCAATAGCCTCAACGATATCAATTGTTCCCGTACAGAGACGGGGTGCTTTTGCTTTAAGTATAGTATATACTTGGACAAATTTAATGTAGTCGGCGTTAGACAGTTGATATTTTGTCTGTAGATCTCTAAAGGTAGTTTCATAATTTTGCAACAAAAAGTCCCCAATAGTATTAATTCCTAATGATTCCCATGTTTTTGAAATGACATCAAACCCAAGACCCAAAAATAGATTAGAGTGCCAGAGAGGGGTATATCTATTTATTGTGGATATCTGCATATATTTTGTCATTTTAGTCCATATTAGCCAAGCATTGGAGATAGTTTTAAATTTAGTCTTTTTATAGTAGTTTGTTACCACTTGCCTCAAAAAAAGACCCTTAACTCTCTGCCCTAGTGCTAACTCGTAGATTGACGGAGTCAGTATAGCTTCGGTGTCATCTGAAGGGGGGATAGAGTATAGAAGTGGACTCATTTGTTGGAGAAATGAGGCCCAAAAATAAAATAGCATGTTTGGGATCGCTAGTCCTCCCCTATTTTGGGGGAGTGAGAGAAGTTTGAGGGACCTCCTAATCTTACCCTGCTGCCACATGAACTTTGACATAAGAGATTCAGGAGTTTTTAAAATTTTCTCTTCAAGGATCAGTGGGATAGCTCGAAAGAGGTACAAAGCTCTTGGGAGGACATTCATTTTTAGGAAGTTACCCCTACCGATGATTGAAAATTGTAAGTTGTTTACACGGTCCAGATCTTTCCTGATATGATTATGAATAATGGCACGTAGTTAATTTTAGGAATAAGTTTGACATCGGGACAAATGCTAACGCCCAGGTATATAGCTTTATTAGCTCTCCTATAATCTGTACAGATCGTGTTATCTGTACAGAGCAAAATTGTCTTCCCTTTATTTAAGGAATATCCCGAGTAGTATGAATACGTATTTGTTAGATTTTCTATTTCTGTCATTGATTTACTGGGATCAGGTGTAAATATAGCAATGTCGTCGGCATAAGCCAAAACCTTGGTTTCAAATTGACCAGTTATAACAGGTGTTATTATTTGATCTTCCAGGAATTTTAGGATAAGGGGATTTATGTATAGAGCAAATAGAATTGGCGAGCACGGGCATCCTTGCCTTGTACCTCTTGATATGTTGATAATACCTGATTCAGAGCCCATAATCTGTAGTTTTGCCGTTGGGCCTCTATACATAGCTTTGATGGATTTAGTAAATTTAGGGCCGAAATTATTTAGTTCTAGGACTGCCCAGAGGAAGTTCCAAGAAACACGATCGAAGGCTTTTTCCGCATCAAGTAGGATCATCGACATCTGGCCCCCCGTTGCAGCCATGATATCAAAAAGGGCAATAGCCCTACGGGTATGGTCGGTGGTTCCTTTTCCTGGAATAAATCCATGCTACAACGGGGAGACCAGACGTTCGATGACCCTACTGAGTCGAATGGCCATAACTTTGGCATATAATTTGGAGTCCGAATTAATTAATGAGATTGGACGATAGGATGTCAATTCATCTGGGGGTTTCCCTTTTTTAGGAAAAACAATAATATTTGTCTCCTTCCATGAAGCTGGAGGGTTACCGCTCCATTGGATCCCGAGAAACAAATCAAGGATCAGAGGTCCAATATACTGGCTCAAAATCTTATACAGTTCTAGGGGAATTTTGTCCGGGCCTGCCGCTTTTCCGGAGGCAAGTGAGGACAGAGCAAGGTGTACTTCCGCGTGGGTAATTTCCTTTTCAAGATCCTCGCGGGTAGTGCTATCTAAAATACTAAATGCCTCAGGGTTATTAAGAAGGTTGATCAAATAACTATTTTGTTCGTCCCTGTTTACTGTTATATCGTCCTGATATAGATTGTGATAATATTGCTGAAATGCATTATTTATATTGGAGGTCTGAGTAAATATCTGCCCTCTTACTCGTATAGCGGCTATGGTATTGGATACGTTTTTCTGGCGGGTATACAGTGCTAAGTGTTTGCCGGCCCTTTCACCGTTTTCGTATAACTCCTTCTGGTGTACTTTAAATGTTTCAGCAGCTTTTTGGCTAAGCCCTGAGTTAAGTTCAGATTTTAAGACTAAAAGTTTATACATAGCATTTTTCCCGTCAGTTCCTTGTGATATTTGTATAATGTGATCTTCCTCTGCCCTTGCCAGCTCCTGAACTTTCTGGCTATAATCATTATTCCTTTGTTTGCGTGCCCTAGCTTGAAAGCTCATTGTCTCACCTCTTAGTGCGGCTTCAAAACAATCCCACACAACATTCCTTGAAGCACTATACTGGTTAATATCAAAAAATTCTTGGGCCATCTAACAATGTGATTAATGTAGGCTTTGTTGACGAGGAGTTTGCGGTCAAACGTCCAGGCCTGGTGCGTTCTAGTTGTAGTTGAAATACTAATTGTGAGAATTAATGCATTATGGTCGGATATGATTTTTGGAAGTTTGATAATCGTGGCTTGCAAGGCTAGGCTAGGTCAGATGATAGAAACATGTAATCTATCCAAAAGTGTTTACGATGAGGGCAGGAAAAATATGTATATCCAGGATCTGGGTGATTCTTGGTATTCCATATATCAACCAGGCCCAGGCTGCCCATAAGCCTGCCAATCGCCCTAAAACCCGTGGCTTACGTCCAGTATATTTTAAGTGTGGGTGTTTATTACTTGTTAGATCAAGCGAGATGTTAAGATCCCCACACATAATAAGCGGCCCCTGCCAATCTGCAAGTACTAGCTCGAGTTTCTCGAAAATAGTGGGGTCATCCTGATTAGACCCATATACTGAACATACAGTAACACCAAGAGCAAGCTTGACGATAGCCCATCTGCCTTGTGGATCTGCTAATTTCCTTGTTACTTGACCAAGAGAGGCTTTGGCTAGTATGGCAACTCCCTGGGTGTTAAAGGTTTGTGATGTACAAACTATTAAGTTATATCCCCTTATGGTGAGCAGTGTCCTCTTATCCCAAGGCAGGTGGGTCTCTTGGAGACATAAAATGTCTACCGGGTTTAGTTCAATTATCTCACCCAAGCGTTGGTGTTTATCACTGGATAACAAACCGGCAACATTCCAGGTATGAATAGTCAATTTCCCCATAAGAATATAATGAATAAGTTCGATGTTGATCTTTGACACTGAAGTTTAAGTTCCTGCTGCATGTTATACCGTGTTTGATCCAACTTGATTAACAAGGTGCCTTGGATTATTGTTAGTTTAGAAAAGACGATGACTCTTATCTTACCACTGGCTCTGATTTCTTTTTTTTTAGCTTCGCCCCCCCCCACCCCTCCCACCCCACAGCGTCCACCCACCCACCCTCTACTCCCCCCAAAAAAAGGCTTTCAGCTTCCATAAGAGTCTGGGTGATGGTGACCTGGTTCACAGGGAACCAGGTTGGTGGCATAATGTGATCGGTTGGTAAGCGGCCCCACCGCATCCCAGCCCCAGTATTTATTAGGAGTGGAGAATACATTTTAGACAATAACTTTTCTTCTGTTAGTTACACAGAAGCGTATTACCGGGCTGTGCTCTCTGTGTCACCCCCCACCCTATTCTTCATTTCTAAAGATTTTAGTCCTTACGTGATACTAGTGTATAAACATTTAGGATAGAATATTTAGTGTGTGTTTTTTTTCTTATCCCCCACCCTGCTTGTCCCAAACTGATCTGTGTCCCTCCTATTTTCAGAAATCTCCTCTAGGTAGGCTTGTGCTTGGATTTCGCTGGTGAAGCTTCTGGTGGCACCATTCAAGATAATTTTAAGTCTCGCAGGGTTCTGTAAATTGACCGTGGCTCCCAACCGTTCAAACGGGATAAAGAGTTGCCGCATGCGCCACCTTCTCTCTACCGTTGCGTGGGCAAAGTCGGGTCTGCTAAAAAACGTGAACCCTTTGTATTCCCTTTTATGGTTCGGTCGAGCAAGATCAAAAATTGCTTCCCGTAGGAGAAAGCTGCCAAAATAGACCAACATTGCCCTAGGATATTTCTCTGATGATTGTGACCGTTTGTTAAGAAAAAGAGCAAACCGATGGGCCCGCTGGAGCTCTTTGTCCCAGTCCCAAGTGGTTAGTTCAGGAAATGAATCTTTGAAGAGGGATATCATATAGCCTCTAGGGTTGTTCCCTTCAACGCCCTCGGGGATTCCGAGAAGCCACAAGTTGTTTCGCCGGGCCCTATTTTCTTGGTCCTCGACTTTCGACATCAGGTCATGCACAATTCCTTCATGTTCTTTGCCTTGTTTCTGGAGAACAGAGACATCTTTTTCGAGGTTCTCTGTCCGTATCTCCACCGAGGCCATTCTGTCAGATATTTCTAGGCATGTTTGGCCCACCTTGTAAATTGCTCCTTGAAGATTTGTATTGTCGCGTTTCATATCTTTTTGAAATTTCGTGATAGAATTGAGGACTTCCCCCAGAGAAGGTTGACTTACTCCTTTGCCGGATAGCTGAGAGTCAGTGATGTTTGCATCTCTGGGTAATTTGTAATTAGGATCGATCAATGAAGTAGCTTCTGAGAATAGGTTCCCTTGGTGCAGATCCAGCCGATCTGTATTACTACCTTGGTCGGTGGTGTCTTCCTCTATAAGTTTATGTTGTCTCCTATGTTTTTTTTCTTTTTTTCTTGTTTTCTCTTTGCACTGTTGTCTTTTGGAGAGTCACTCGCCTTTTTGGGTTTAGGATTAGTATTGGAATCAGAATCGGATAATCCTGGGCTTTCAGAGTTTGTCAGCTTTTGTCTCAATCTATGTCGTTCGCTTGAAGTAGACATCCCAGTTACATATATCTCAGATTCAAGCTCAGATTCTGAATTCGGATCTGATCCTGGTCTGTCTGGATCTATGGCAACACTGCCTGGATTTAGATCAATTTCTCGATATAGATTGTTTTTTCCCCCCGGCACTGCGTCGGTCAAACTTGAAGATGGGGAAGTGGAGGTAAAGGCATGTGGGCTGTTATTCTGTAGGTTCTATCGGTTCTCCAGATTGTTTTGTAGAATTGTTAGTTGCAGTCGGTGGACCGTTCATGACTTTCCCGTTTAGCGTTTGCTGATGCTTTCTCCGACTACGGGGAATTGTAGACAGGTTACTAGAGCTTTTGTCAATTTCAGCAAGCCCGCCCTGATCGGGTTGCCCTTTTGTTATTAGGATGAAGATAGTTGAAATCCGGGGTTGGTCATCGTTTGGCTGGCCACTTGTTTTGGCAGCGCTCTTTGAGTTTTTAATGGCTTGTAGCCGCTTAGCTTTTTTTGCAAGTAGGTCCATTTTGGCTGATGTCTGCAAGCTTTCCCGATCTTCTTCCATATCATGTTCAGATTCCTGACTGTTGTCAATTCGTTTGCCTTTGTTTTTTCCTTTATCTTTCTCCTTCTCTTTCTCTTTATCCCTCCGCTCCCTTTGTCTCTCTTTCTCCTTATCTTTGTCAGCATTCTTTGCTTTTTCATCTTTATTTTTTGACCCACGTGTCTCAGGCCGACTTGCCGCATTCCCCGGGCCCTGCATAGTTACCTCTTCAGGATGAGTTCCTGCCCCCTGCGTCGCAAGTGCGGCTGTCGCAGTTTTCGCAATTTTCTCATTTAACACGTTCGTTATTGACAATTCGCATGGCACAGACATGGAATTTGAGCTCTCCGCATCTTCCATGTTAACTGACTTCTTTTTAGTTGAAAGTTGCCTCTGCTGTATCTTTATGTGTTCCACAATACTCTTCCCGAGGCGTGAGTGGAAGCGGGAATAGGCACTAACGATTCTCACAGTGACTTTTGATATGAGCCTTAGCTGCGTGGAATTTGACAGAATCCTACGCAAGGACCATGCAGGACCAGAGAGGAAATCGCTTGCAGATGCCAAAAATGTTCCACTAGAGACAAGGGGCTCATGTATGGAATCTCCAAACTACCCGAACCACCAAAGGAGCCATCAAAGTAACCAGCCGGGATGGAATATGCTGTGGTTGTATTAGTCTGAATACCCCGGGTATTCACAGTTAGCCTGATCTGCATCGGGCTGTGTCCAGTGGCACCTAGCTGAGTTATATTGTGCCTTACACGGCAGCCTTAAAACGGCAGCCTTAACAGTGGGAGCTAGGGAGCGTCAATTAAGGCGATCTTGTATCTTGTATTTAATGACGGCCGAGAATGGGCTGAGAATGAGAACGAACGCCAGGCACTGTGGCTCATTGATCCAATTGTGGCAAATTGCGGTGGTGGCGAGCCGAGAGCGAGTTACCCCCCGCCCCCGCGCTGAGGGATGTTGTGAGAGAGCCTTGAGCCGTGAGGGAGACGTGGAGCCGTGGAGAAGCCGAGGAGGAACAGTGCTCGTGGACGAAAAATAACTCCAGAATGTGAATACAGATACAAAGATACAAAGACGATGGATGCAGGTACAATACAGCCTTATTCTGTCATTATGATTTATGATTAAAAGTTTTTCTTGGCGACTCAAGTCTGTCCAAAATGAAAGTCTAAGTTTAAATCGACCCGACCCGATTTAAACGAACTCTCATTCTCAGGGACAGGGGAGTTGTCATCACCTCATGCTGACATGTTTAATTTCTTAATAAACTCTTTTGTTTAGCAAACCCTTACCCTTTAGCACATTCATTATTCTGTCTTATTTCCTTTCTCAGTATCTAATGTTGCAAATCAAATAACATTTTGAATGTAGTTCCACAGTACAGAAGAGGTTTCACATTACTATCGTCCTTGACTCTTGGCAGTCTGTCAGCGGCACAGTCAGCAGGTCACATCATGACTTCACTGTGCATGTTTAGCTTGCCCCCATTTTCGCCTCCATCTTTTTCTCTTGCATGTAACCACAGGCCCAAACATACACTATTAATAAAGGAATCATAAACAGATGTTAATTTCTCAAATATGTGATTATCACTGTTCACCACACACTTCTACTCTATCCGTGTTATTATCTTTTTCTTTAATTAAAAGCATTAGCAGCAACAGCTCTCTTTAAATTCAGGCAAGCATATTCCAGGCATGCGGTGTCTCAAGACCTAATGTTAGTAATTCTTGCGCATGCATGAGAGTTTTCCTTGTCAAACGGGTTAGTCACGTGGTCATCTACACAATTCTGGTTTGCACATGCGTAAAAGCGTTTTTCAATTTAAAGTGGGTTTTAGTCGCATTGTATTTTATTGTTTGTTACTTAAGCGTGCATTAAGCTCACTTCCCATATGTAGATGTTTTGCGTATATTAATTTCGTCTTCTTTACTATTTTTAACAATTAGTACTGTTAATGAGGGATTTCTCTGCACAAGTTTTGTTTTCTTGAATCCTTGCTCCATCACACGCACAGTGCACAAATATACTCTGGCCCTGGATTAAGGCATTTCTAAACAAGATCTTTTTGCCCAGTAGCTCCAATGACAAGAAGACCTACCTATTCACTTGGATTGTACCCACAGAGGCCTTCCAACAACACAAGAATCTGACAAGATAAACAGAACATCCTCAATGAAGCCTGTAAACAGAAACTGGTTATTTTCAAAGGAAAAAAACATGGGGCCAGATGTATGAAGGTAAATTCCAGTCGGTAACGGCCGAAATCTGCCATTACCGACCGGTAATTGACTTTTCCTATGTAGGGGGCACATTTACTGATTCAGGAAATAACGAATCGGTATTAACCAATTCGGTATTTACCGAATCATCATTTAAAGAATCGGTAAATGAAATGTAGGACTAGGAAGCACTTCAAACAGTGCTACTGGGCTCAAAGGATTCGTTATTTACCGCCAACTATTAGTTGGTGGTAAATAACAAATTCCTATGTAAATGCAAATATGTGCATTTACACCTGTGCCATGTGACAGACATACATGCCCTTAGGTCATGTTTGTATGCCACATGTGCACACCAGCACAATTCAGGGGTTCAACAGGGTGTCAAAGTGACACCCTGCCACCCTTGACAATTTCCCTATTTTACCGAATCATTATTTACCGATTCGGTAATTGACATTCATTCCTATGGGCCTCCAGGCCTCCAGGCCCATAGGAATGAATGTCAATTACCGAATCGATAAATACCGATTCTGTAAATACCGAATCCTAACGATTCGGTATTTTTTACAGATTTTTTATCTACATTGCATTTACCGATTCGAAAATACCGAATCGGTAAAATTTGGTATTTTCGAATCGGTAAAATACAATTACCTACATCTAGCCCATGATCTTTTAAAATATCTCTGCTCACTCTCTGTTTCAAGTAGGAGAATTCAAGAAGATTACTGTCTATCTTCCAATGTGAAACAATTGCCTGCAGATCTAACTACCCCTTTTGTCTACATTTCTCACTTAAAGGCAAGCACAATACTGTAAGACATCTACTGTATGCACATGAGTTACCGGATCTTGGCACCGTCGGAAACCAGCTTTAGGAAACAACTGAAGACGTGGCTTTTCTCTCAGAAGAGTTAAGCCAGTGGCCCTTACTTCCCTGATCTGGTCTCTTTCTGCCCATCTAGCGCCGGGACACCTCCTAGTGAGATAGCTGTTCGCGCTTAATAAAATTCTGTATTATTATTATTATTATTATTATCTAACTGAAACTCGAACACCCAGGAACAGAAACGGACTCACTCTTTCAGAAAGGCAGTAAATGAATGGCACCAACTCAGGCCTGCCACAGTATGGAAAAGAGAACTTTGCCACCAATGAAAAAAGTGACTCATTTAAGATCCTCAGATGAGCACTGCATCTTGTCCACAATCCCCAAATGTATGAACCACTCTTATTCTGCTACACTAGAAAGCACATATGGCCTAATAACTCAAAACCTCAAATGGGACAACAATCTTATTGGCTGATGGGGACCCTCTACCATTTGGCTTTCCCCAACACTACCTTTCTGACTCAATCAATTCACCAAAGTTAACATGCCTTTGAAGGCCTGAAGTGATTCACCACCATGGGGGAATTCACTTGTGCTGTTATATTTTTTAATTTACTTCTCTCATATCAGGGTTTCCTTAATGCATGCAACATATATACCTCGAACTATGTAAGGTGGGTGGGAAAGCATGGAGCTTTGGCAGCTGGATCATACAAGGACCATCTGAGTATGAAAGCATGGACATCCATCAAGACGCTACAGCTAATATGCGGGCAGGGCAGCTCCCTAAAGTTGACTTGAAGACCCTTGTGTCATTGGTATCTCTGAATGTTTAGGCCCTCAACTCCCTCATAATGTGATGAGCAATCCTTCAGTGACTCTGACGTAGAGAGGTAAATGTGGCTCTCGATGAAGGAGGTCACCAAGAGACTATGACCTTTCAGCTTCCCCACACAATTCCACTCCACTTTCCAAAATAAATCCCAGCGGGTATTTATTCTTTGCAGGGGACTGGACTTTGTCCTAGAACACAAGTATATGGACAAAGAGGGTTAGAGAGATGGGGATAAGGTGAAGTCTAGGCCAGATGGAATCATTATAATATCCATCTACTGGCTGAACGAAAACAAGGACAAATTCTACTCTGAATTCTTCCTGAAGGTTTCACACTTCACAAGAGGTAAATTAATAATAGGGGGAGCAGTCAATACAGCACTTCAACCACAATTAGACAGATCTCAAGCTGGTCCCATGTCCGTGCCCACTCCTGCGATAATCACTGAGGCCTTGCCAGACCTCAATTTAACAGATTTGTGGAAATTTCATATTTAATTTAACACCTATAGGAAACACTCTTTTTTTAGACTCTAGAGTCTTCATCCCAACATTCTCGACTCCAAACAGATGTCCACAGGGCATGTTCCCTGCAAAACGGCGCTAACCTTGCTGATACGACCCTGTGGTCGTATCAGCATAATCCACCCCAATGTTAGGGATAGGTAAGTCTGCATTTTAGCAGACGTTAGTTTTAGGCAAAAACAGCAGTTTTCTCCAAAAACTAACATCTGCTTAAATGCTGGGGCAGACTTGTAAATATTGCGATGTGCACATCAGCAATATTTGCAAGGTTGTACTGCCCACTTTGCATCTCATTAGAGATGCAAAGGGAGGCATTAGGTAAAAGGGTGCTAACATGCGTTAATGGATGTTAGTACCCACTTGTAAATAGGGCGAAAAGATTATCTCTGCGTTTTTGGCTTTGAAAGCCAAAAAAGCAGAGGTAATGCCCTTGCAAATTCTTTTGGACCATGCCCCAATATGGCTGCACATATGCAGTCTATATACCTAAAACAAGCATTGACATAGCCAATTGGTCTGGTCTTTGGGACCTTTTAAGTAAAACATGTTTTAACATAAGTTATAAGACTTCACAAATACCACTGGCATGATAGGGTTAGGATGCAACTGGTATAGAAAAGGGAGATTCACCAGTCAATGTGGAAAGGAACGTCTAAAGAGGTTCAGACAGTGTGCAGTGTAACTGAAGGGATTTCTAACATTTGATTAAAGCCTGGGCTGCAAGTGAGGTGAGACGGTATTGTTACTTTTTGTCCTGACACTGAACAAAGAATGTTTATTAGGTCAAGCATTCAAGACCTGTTGTAATGTCTTATATTGGCTTAAAGCCACCCCTCTGCTTTTGATTTGTTTGTTTCAGTGTCCTTCAAAAATCTTTGCTTTACAGTGGTCAGTCCTGCCTCTTTGTCCCTCCTTTTTCTCTTCCATTCCTCCCATGCAGCAGGGACTGTGTACTGTCTCATCACACCACAGTTCTTTGTCTGTTCTGAGGGGGACTACTTTTTCCTTGGTTTCCTGCTCTGTTTCTGTATGCCTGTGTGTAGTATTGGCACTATAGCTGATTACATTTAAATATAGTTTTCCTCCTTCCCACCTCCTCCTAATTCCACAGTTGTGTTGGGGGTACATCTTTCACTATGCCTCCCTCTTCGTTGGTCATATTTTTTAGTTGTTTAGCAATTTTTGCTGTCGACCGTCATTAGGGCTTATTTTAGTAGGATACCAGTTGGTTTTGGGCTTTGTTTAAGGAGGATTGGGCTTCTTCCTCTTGTTCTTTGTAGGCAATGTCCCAGTCCTTGCTTTCACCATAGGCAGGTGAGGTGCCTCTTGTGCACTGCTGCCGTCAAAGGCGAGGTCGCATAGGCACTACCATCCATTGATAGTGTCTTGCGGCAGGTGCCGGGGTGTCTAATTGTTATTTGAAAATGTTTTTCACTCGTCAAGGCTGCCTCATTCGTATGTTATTGTTGATGCAGGGTGCGGTACTGACAAGGGCCGCTAGGTGGCACGGCAGCCACCATTCATATTAGGCCGGCTGCCGTTCAGCAACGTGACTGCCATGTGCTTCTGTTGAGGTCACAGCAGCTCTCCCTTATTATTGCATGCCTTGAGGACACCGGTGCAATGTTCCCTAACGGTGGGTGCATCCACTTACTGCATCTCTTTTGGGGCCAACGAGATGGCAGGCAGCAGCTATGCGCCACTCCTACTCCGACCTGCAGGAGTTGCCGAAACACGGGTTGAAGTCCGACTCGTCAGGGGCACTTCAGGCAGGCCTCTTTTTCTCGGTGCAGGTGAGTGAAAGTAGAGTCGCGGGTATGACATGCTTTGTGTTGCTGGACGGCAGTGCTGCTTGCTCTCTCTCAGTGCAGTGTGAAGGTTGCAGCGCAGTGTGAGAGTTGCGGTGGCCACCTGGGCCTCAGCGCCACCGCAGTCTCGTGTGGGTGACAGCCTCATTTACGGAGTAGCGATGCTGCTTTACAAACTTAATTTGTGCCATATGGTGCAGTTTCACATGGGCTGGCAGTGTTGAGGGGGGAAGGGGACTCATACATTGGTGGCTGTTGCGATCAGCCACCTTCAAAGAATGCTCCCGTCAGCTCTGGCATACTTATTCGCAGCTGTACCAGCTTTTCAGGTGGAACCCTGTCTCACCGTTCGGAGCTAGTGCTCCATTCACTTCTTCGCGCTGCCCACCACTTCATGCTATCTCTGCACAGGTGGGTGGCAGCATGTGTGGCGAGAGGTGGTGGAGGCGAATGGTCTCCTTCACCTCCCCCTTTTCAGCACACCAGGGGCCTGATGTAGGTGGCGAAATATTGGTCGGTAATGGTGAAATTCGGTAAATTTCACTGTAACCGACCGGTATTTAGCCAATTGCAATTTACGTAATACCGAATGGATTCGGTAATAAGGAATCAGTAAAATAAGGAAAACCAGTTACAGATTCCTTATTACCGAATCGGAGATACCAAACACCCCAAATACCGATTCGGTAAATAAGAATCGGTAAAAGAGATGTACCAAAAATCAGTAATACCGAATTTCATGAAATTTGGTATTTAAGAGTCAGTGATTACCACTGACTCAAAGCAGGTGATAATCATGTGCACAGCATTTAAACAGCCCCAAAATGCAACAGTCTCAACACAATTGCGGCCCTCTACGTTATTGCAAAGTGGCTATGACTACAGGCAGCAAGAATGAGGATCTGGAGAAGGGAGGAGCTCATATATAGACAGCGCATCACACTATTTCAACTCACTGAGGCAGAAATTCATAAAAGGTACAGGCTACATCCCCAAGCTATCCTGGACCTGATACGGGACCTGCCCCCACTCCTGGAGCATTCTACACCAAGGGCGCACGCTATACCACCACATGTCCAGGTGCTCTGTAGCCTCCACCTATTAGCATCAGGAAGTTACCAGGGGGTGATAGCTGCAGTAGGTGGTGTTTCGCAGAGCTGCCTGTCTCGGTTCTTCAACAATTTCCCGATGCCATGATGCAAAGGATGCATCACTACATAAGCTTACGCACCACACAAGCCGAAATGCTGATAACAAAAACAGACTTCTACCAAAAGGCACAGTTCCCGCATGTTATAGGGTGCATTATTGGGACCTATCTGCCCACCTGCAGCCAACGAGTACATCTACCGTAACAGAAAATCCACCCACTCTATCAACGTGCCGGTCATCTGCGATGTGGCCAACATCATCACCGACATTGTGGCAAAACTTCCTGGGACCACCCATGACTCCTACATATTCCACAACAGTGGGATATATTATACACACGTCTGGCTGTGGTAGAATTTGGAGAAGGATACCTGCTAGGTAAATCACTGTGACACACCCTGATGTATACTGCTGATGAATGTGTTGGTGGAAAGCCGGAATCCAGGAAAAGGCCATGGACTGGACCCCGTCCTTCCTCTCCGGCAGAACACAGAGAGTCCGCCTCCCACCCTTCCGACCCGAAGCCACTGACATCATCTGCGGCGTACCCCAGGACACGTCCCTCAGCCCGACCCTGTTCAATGTCTACATGGCCCCCCTCGCACAAGTGGCCCGCCAGCACGACCTGAACATTATCTCCTACGCCGACGACACCCAGTTCATCCTCTCCCTCACCAAGGACCCGCACACCGCCAAAACCAACCTCCACAAGGGAATTAAGGCCGTCACCGAGTGGATGAGGTGCAGCCACCTAAAACTGAATTCGGACAAGATGGAAGTCCTCATCCTCGGCCACACGCCCCCCGCCTGGGACAACTCCTGTTGGCCGACCACACTGGGAACAGCACTGTCACCCACGGACCACGCACGCAACCTAGGATTCATCCTCGACTCCTTCCTCTCCATGTCAAAGCAGGTCAACTCTGTCTCCTCCTCCTGCTACAACACCCTCCGCATGCTCCGCAGGATCTACAAGTGGATCCCGAGCGAAACCAGAAGAACGGTGACCCAGGCCCTCGTCAGTGGCAGACTGGACTACGCCAACGCACTCTATGCAAGAGACCCAACCAAACACCTACAACGGCTGCAGCGCATCCAGATCGCCTCCGCCCGCCTGATCCTCAACATCCCTTGATGCTGCCGCATCACCTCCCACCTAAGAGTCCTACACTGGCTCCCAGTCAACAAGAGGATCACCTTCAAGCTCCTCACCCACGCACACAAAGCACTTCACAACACCGGACCAGCCTACCTGAACAACAGACACAACTTCTACACCCCCGCCCGCCAACTCCGCTCAGCCAGCCTCGCCCTCACCGCAGTCCCGCGCATCCAACAAACAACCTCTGGTGGCAGATCCTTCTCCTTCTTAGCCGCCAAGACCAGGAACACCCTCCCCACCCAACTGCGGCAGACCCAGGACCTGCTCACCTTCAGGAAGCTCCTCACGACCTGGCTCTTCGAACATGGCAGCACCCCCTCCCGAGCGCCTTGAGACCCTCACGGGTAAGTAGTGCGCTTTACAAATTCACTGATTGATTGATTGATTGTTTGTCATTAATGACACTTTCTTTCTCACCAAGGTGATAGCGCATATGCCGAGCGGGCATTCATCCTCACTCCTTACCTGAACCCATCAACCCCAAGTGAGAGACGATATAATGCTGCGCACAAATCAACACGCAACGTGGTGGAGTGGACGTTTGGACTGTGGAAGAGCAGGTTCCGCTGCCTCCACAAAAGCGGAGGCGCCCGTCAGTACAGACCCATCATCTGCTGCAAGATCATCGCTACATGTGCTATGCTGCATAACCTGGCAACTAAGAAAGGGACAGCAGTCGATTTGACCGACTCTGAGGATGATGACGATGACTGTCCACAGCCAGAGCCCAGTGCAGCAGGAGCGGCACCAGCTTCAGATGGGAGACAAAGACGGGCTGAGATTACACATAACTATTTCTAGGTTAGTAAGGAGACACAGCCAGTAATTGTGTGTTAGTGACGTAGTTTAAAAGCATGTCACTACACCACATCATGAAGGGCTTTACATAGCAGTCCCAATTCCAAACAGCCTACAAAGCCATCACGGGTTAATTCACCCATGTGTCAAAAACAAGTGTGCCTGGGATTACCTCCTGCACCCACGCACAACATGGCTGCTTCCTCTGTGTACACTGTCCTCACTGGCAATCTGTCCTGTGCCACCACTTTGCCATCCACTGCGCCTTCTGGACTCTGTAACACGGGGCATTTCACTACTGTGGCTATTTGTCTCCTCACTGTCCACCACATCACCAGCACCAGTATTGGCAGTCTGATTATTCTGTAGCACTTCAAGTGCAGTGGTCACGGTCACCAGCCCCCTTGCCACATCCCGCCTGCAGTGTGCCATCTCTTCCTGCATGGCCACCGAGCGCCTACAGAGCAGAGAAGTGGCAGTGGAGAGGCGGTTCACCGCCTTGGTGTAGTTCTCCATTTTGTGCCTCTTCCTGCGCCTTGCCATTCTGTCATCATCCATCTTGCTGCACAGCAGCCTCACTGAGTTGGATATGTCCCTTATTCCCTCAGCCAGTGTTGTGTTCATTGTGCTGATTCTCTTATCTATGCACTGCAAGTGTGCTGTCATGTGCCCTATCTGCTGCTGAGCTGATCGGATTGCCTTTCCTTGCAGGCGCTGTACCTTTAACAAGTTGACCTCCAGACCTACATAGACACTCTGATCCTCGCCCTGCAAAGGTGGACTGTGTGCCCTAGCCCTGCGGCGTCTGGCACCTGTGTGTGGTCGCTCTGTGGGGGACTGTGTACCGGCATTATTACCATCGTCTGGCACCGTTGACTGTCCTTCCCCCCTGCAGACCTCGTCGGACAACTCCATCTGTTGGATGCTGGCAACTGCATGCCTCATGGGTCTTGGAGATGATGGCATTGGTGACGCTGCTGGTGATGCCGGTGTTGATGCCGGTGGTGGTGGTGTTGATGGTGGTGTTGATGGTGGTGGTATTGATGGTGGTGGTGTTGACGGTGGTGGTGTTGTGGTGTGGCCGGCGCAGCTTGGTGTGCATGCATCTTACTATGTTTGGTTGCAGCTCTGGCAGAGCTGTCTGCATCCCTGATGGCGCTGACACTCTCAGGCTCAATGGTGGACTCCACAAGCAGTTTCAGGGCAGTCGGTGCAGGTGCTCTATTTTTTCCTCCACTTGTCAGGTTTGCTTGCTTTTTCCTTTCTGACATCCTCTTCTTCGCCATAATCCTGAGGTCATACCACCTCTTTTTTAGGTCGTCCACGTCACGGTGGGTCACACCTATGGCATTAATGAGGTCCTGGATTCCAATCCATATTTTTATTTTTTGTGACTCTGGCACTTGTAGTGATTTTTTTCCAAATAGCTTGGTGTGTTCCTTTGCCACCTCCTCAATTAAGATCTCCAGCTCCCTCTCACTAAATTTCATTTTTCTTTTCCTGTGTGCACCATCAGTTTCCCTGTCCTGGCTGTCCATTGTGGTGTTTGATGTCAGGTAGTAAAGTTGCTCCTGATTGTCTTTCTCTGCTGCCTGCCTCTCCAACACCTTCTGGTTCAGTGCAGCTGCTTGGGTGTGGCCACCTCCTTGTTGGGAGTAAATAGGATGCACAGGATTTGCTTATTCCTCAATTGCAGGAATTTTGGATTACCAATTCGGTATTTACCGAGTCCGTAATTCAGAATCGGTAATACCGATCGGTATTGAGGATTTGGTATTTTTTTTCAGAATATTACCGATTCGGTATAAATTACCAATTTTTTACCTACATCGGAAAAAACTATTTCTTAATACATAATCGGTAAAATTCGGTATTAGGAAATCTGTATTTCACATTTACCTACATCTGCCCCTTAAACTTGGGCCCGGGCTGATCACAGCCACAGCGTAGATCCTGTGTGCTTCTCTTTTCCCCTATGTATTACTTTCTTTTCCATGTGTCTCTCCCTGCCTGCCAAATTGCTTCAACCCCTCCCCCGACGAACCATTTTCTCAAGTTAAAACTTTGTAATAAAAAAATTACAAATTGTATCTGGGACCGTAACTCACTCAGGGGTTTCTTTGCACTATAAAACAGATTTTTCTTTTCACCAAAGTAATGCTGCATATTTTATGGACCTCTGGAGGAGGACGAGCTGAGCACGTAATTTCCAGCTGTAAATTGCTTGTAGTGTTTTGCTGTGGGGACCCTAGTGCTCCCTTCCTCTGTAGTGGCCTTCCCTGCCTCAGAAACAGTTGAGTTGCGGATCTTGTCCATCTTTGTCGCTAACACACCTCTATATATTCCTCAAACCAGTGCAGTAGAAGTATAACACTATTGCTCTGTGCTTTGAGAGAGATGGATTTGCTCATTCCTCTGTCAATAATACTAAACCTCCTTTTATATTGAGTGGCCTCAGATACCCTACAGGGAAAGCACCACATTTTTCTTGGAGAGGTTTGGTATATGAATTAGACACCCTGTATTCAGTTTTGATTGATTTTTACAGATAAATACAGATGGTAAACTATTTATTTTCTGTATTTATTTTAACATGTCGATAAAAACTGAAATTATGTAGCTTTTTGAGTGATTCGATATACTGTCTGCCATGACTGCCAGGCCAATAGCTGTGTGGATTGATATGTAGAGGGGTAAAAAGAAAGGAATTTTAGCCCCAAGAGGCTTAAACAGCAGTAGATATGCACAAGATTGACACTGAAATGTGCAATGCAATAGGTCTCGCATTTGTGAGAGTTTGAACTATTGGCATTGTAAATGACACTGCCTTTTATTTATGTGTTTATAAAAGCTGCAAGTGGTGAGCAAACACACACTTTGTACTTATAGTACTCGTTTACGAGAGGCAAGGATGGCAGTAAAAGAGGCATGGTTACTGACAGCTTTGCATCTCGTAAGCAATGACTGTAAGTACAAAGTGTGTGTTTATGCACCGCTTGCGGGTTATTAAAATACATAAATAAAAGGCATTTGGTATTTACAATGCCAATAGCCCAAACGCTCACCAATGAGAGACCTATTGCATTGCAAATGCTTGTTTTTGTTGGCTGCTGTTTACCGCTTCCCTGACAGTGCTCGGTGGATGACTCATGCTTCCGGCACTCAACAGAAAATTACTGTGCAAGTTCTGGGCTCTGCTGGAGGCACAGTGGTTAGAGCTGCCTTAAAACTTTCCATAGGAGTCAGAGGCAGGCCGGCTGGCTGAGACACTCTTGGTTACTTAGCAAGATTGTTTCCTTTTGCAATATTTCCTTTGTCAGTCTGTTAATTCGTAAATGCATGAAGACAAAGCAGCACATAAGATTCTTCCTGTTTCTCTTGCTATGTCAGTGAAAAATAAGCCAGAGGAGTGCCCAGGCTCTACCCCTCTGCCCTACTCCAATGTCCAGCCCATGGCTTAGCCCATTAAAAGCAGTGGGCATGTTGTGGGTGTGTTTCATCTCTACATTCAGATTACAAAATTACTCACAGAGCAGCGCATGCATGCTGCCTCTATGCTCATCCTAACCATCCTCTCACCCATCAGTTCTCAACGAGTTAGCTTTCTGAGGCTTAGCATTATCTGACAATATTATGGAAACAACCAAGTAATATTTATAAATTAATAATGATGGAGAAGTCTGGGAATCCACTTTATGGGCCGACACCAAGGCGGATATCCGTGGTGAATTAATATCCTACTCATCAATCTTTAAGCGTTTCACCTAGCTTTAAAAAGAAAAAAAACATGAGTCCCAAATCTGACATCCAGAATAACGGCACGAACTAACATGCTTGCTGAGGGAGATGCAGGAGGTGTGCAGACTGAGGGGAGGAACTATAGCAACTAGCCAGAAGAGAGGCAGCCGGTAAACGACACTATATTAAAAAAAAATACTAAGAAGGTTGATAAAGCCAAAAGGAAGTTGGCATGCATGCATGGCATGTCGATAGGCAGCAAGAAAGATCTGATCAACGACCTGACAAATGATACACAGTCTGATCTGGCCATCTTTTCTGAAGGGATGCAGGGCACAAGGTCAACACACGAGACTGGCGAAAAACTTTGCTCTATGTCGGACCCATCCTCTGATGAAAGCGCAAATGTTAGTCGAGATTGGGTGGAGGATAGTGATGATAGTACCTCAACGGAGAATTTAAGATTAAGGGGTCGATTAGGATGGCGGACGGAAACGTGTACCGTCCGCCGCGGAAGGTGGCTAGATACTCCGGACCTGTCCGCGGAAAATCCGCAACAGCAATTAGGATAAAACATGCAAAAAACGCCGACCGCGGCGTACGGAGCACACCAATCCCCGTCCGCGGCGGTCGGAGTACACCTGAGTCCGCGGCAGGCGGACGGAACAGTAAAAACACCGACCGCCGCGTACGCACATGACCGCGAATACATCCACCACCCCCGCGATACCTGCGCAATGTCCGTGTCCGCTATTAGGATAACTCCGCAAGTACCCCGGTAGTCACCGCCATCCACGTCCGCAGCGGTACAAATGCACCGAGAATCCGTGCACCACAGCGGAACGACAACACAAACAACATCCCTACTGTCAAACCAATGCCATACATTGGCACGGAAGTTAATCACCAAACACACGAAAAAAAACGCCCACCCACCGCAAACATCCAAACCAATCACAACACACAATGATCCACCGCCAAGCACCACACAATCCACACCTGGCAACACTCCCACCTAGCACCTGACTGCCAATACCCATTCAGACACGGTCTAGACACACACCATAAAAGAACTCCCACCCACTCCACAACTCCTCTGCATCACAGCATAGCTGCTAGCAGGACACACCACTGAACTGAGACCAAAGAGAAATAGCATTCACACAACCCACACCCAAACACACCCACCACACAAACTTCCACCACACCATTCTTACACACCACACACCTGCACCTCCCCATCCACGCAAACCCACACCCCGAGCACCACACACCATGGCACCAAAAAAAAACCCCAAATTCACTGACACCGAGTTGAAGGTTATGGTAGATGAGATCATCCGTGTGGAACCCCACTTATTCGGGGCCCTAGTGCAGCAGACCAGCATAGCCAGGAGAAACAGCATGTGGGACCGGATAGTCACCAGGGTGAATGCCTCCGGGAGCGTCCCGAGGACGAAGCAGGACATCCAGAGGCGGTGGCACGATCTAAAGACCCGAGTCAAAGCCATACGAGCCAAGAACCATCTCCGGGCTAATCACACCGGCGGTGGAACCCCTCCGGAGCCCTTACCCTACACCGAGTGGGAGGACAAGGTGATGACCATCATCCACCCTGAGAGCCTTGATGGACTTCCTGAGGGAGAAGAGGCTGGTAAGTACAAACCAAGCACCACGAGCACTACTACATGGTGTGCCTCACACAACTGTGAAGACACATCTCCCAGACCCCAACCCATGCATGCAGTCCACATACTCACCAACGTCGAAATCACTCCAACAGGCCCCCATGTCCATAGGGATGGCGGTGGTGGTGGGTGTGAGGGGATGGAACTACAACTCCCAACAGGCCCCCATGTCCATAGGGATGGCGGTGGTGGTGGGTGTGAGGGGATGGAACTACAACTCCCAACAGGCCCCCATGTCCATAGGGATGGCGGTGGTGGTGGGTGTGAGGGGACGGAACTACAACTCCCAACAGGCCCCCATGTCCATAGGGATGGCGGTGGTGGTGGTGGTGGTGGGTGTGAGGGGATGGAACTACAACTCCCAACAGGCCCCCATGTCCATAGGGATGGCGGTGGTGGTGGGTGTGAGGGGATGGAACTACAACTCCCAACAGGCCCCCATGTCCATAGGGATGGCGGTGGTGGTGGTGGGTGGGGTGAGTACCAGTGCAGACAGAATCGGCAAAAAAAGTGAAAACAACCTGTCAAGTCCACATTACTCATCCTCACATTTTTGTTTTGCAGGTCATCCTAATCTGACAGCTGGAAGCAACACCCGCCCTCCAGACTCGCCAATCACAGACGTCTCAGGGGACGATTGGCCAGCCACCTCCGGGGCAGAGGATGATCCCGGCACAAGCAGCCAGCCAGGGCCATCTGGCTCCCAGGTCACCCCTGCACCAACAACTACGGCCTCTGCCATTGTGACAACACCGGCCACTGTGACCTGCACAGCCACCACCAGCACCACCTCCACCACCACCACTACTACTACCACCACTCCTGCCCCTGCCACCCTGCCCAACCCAACGGCCAACGCCGTGCCAGCGCCATGCCAGCCACGCAGGGAGAGTGTGAGGCAAGGCAGAGATGCAAGTCCAGATCCGGCAGGCAGGAGCATACGCCAAAGAAGACGGGAGGATACCAACACACCCAATCCAGTGCAACAGTCATTGGAGGCACTGGGCAGGGTGGAGGTGAGCTACCAACGTGGTCAGGCACAGGCAGACCGGGCCCACCAGGACTTTGTAGATAACACTGCAATGTTGGGGGCCATTGAGAGGCGGCTTGGCCAACTAGTGGACATCTTCACCAGGACAATCAGGCCACAAACAACGCCACCGCCACCGCCACCTGCGGCGGATGTGGTACCCGATGCCCCAGCGCAACCAGCTGACTCCGTACCGGCACAAAGACGGAGGGGCCGTCCGAGGCAGGAAGTGGGCGACAGCAGTGTGGAAGCAGCTGCCACACGCTCCAAGAGGAACAGAAAATGACTGTACCAGTACCTGCGCATGCCATTCACCCTGGCAACTATCCGGTCCCACCTGCCACAGGCCTGCTGTACTAGGCAGACACCACCCTATGTGGTGTCCGCACGGAATTTTCATCTGCCATAACCTTCTACTCTCACTCCCCCACCCCTTCACTCATTTGTAAATATGCACCTACACCCATGCACAATTTGTAAATAAAAGCCACTTACTCACTCAATCATGTGTTGCCTCCATGTTTATTCACATGAATGCATCAGAAACAGATGTTACTAGGTACAGGTATCCAACTGGTACAGAATCATGGCGCTGCGGGAGTGACCTAGGGAAAATAGAAACCGCAAAGACACGTCAGGAAACATGATCACACTCATCAGAACACACTGCAGTGCAACATATAACAACCCACACGCATCACAACAGTAATGGATGAGACGACACACATCATGGAGACGTGCATTGGCCACAATTTAGCACACACACACACATGCATGCATCACATAGCAGAACACAGAGATGAAGCACACCACTATGCCACAACACCAGCACACATTCACAGGGCATACCCAAGCAGCACAAGAGGAGCACACTCACAATCAAGGGAAGTAGCGATCAATGATCTGGCGCCTCTGGTCCACACCTTCCTCCTCACCACTATCCTCATCAGTTGACATGGCTGGGTCGGGAGGGCGAGGAACTTGCAGTTCATCAGGGTCCAAGAGCAGTTCAATGTTATAGCGCACAGCCAGGTTGTGAAGCATGCAGCACGCTATCACGATCTTGCATACTTTGCCTGGTGAGTAAGGCAGGGCCCCTCCAGTCTTATCCAGGCACCGAAACCTAGACTTCAGCAGGCCAAATGTCCGTTCTACCACTCGACGTGTCCTACCATGGGCATCATTGTATCTCATTTCTCCAGCTGTAGTGGGATTGCGTAAGGGACTGAGCAGCCAAGGCCTGTTTGGGTACGCCGAGTCGCCTGTGTTGGTGGAAGAGAGAGAGAGAGAAACATCACAACCTGCATTGTGGGTCACACCATGCCACACAGATATCACTCCTGTCACCACAGCATACTCACCAACAAGCCACGCTTGTGCCGGACGCAGATTAGCCATCAGTTGGGGGACCATGCTGCTCCGCATGATGTGGGCGTCATGTGCAGAGCCAGGGAATCTTGCACACACATGTGAGATGATGTTGTCGGCCTGGCACACCACCTGCACGTTCAGGGAATGGAAGTGTTTCCGATTCCTATACACCTGCTCACGTGCCCGTGGTGCAATGAGAGCGATATGCGTGCCATCAATGGAACCCACAACGTGTGGTATACGACCCAGGGCATAGAAGTCAGCTTTGACCGCTGCCAAGTCCGCCGCCTGAGGGAAATGTATATAGTCATGCTTGTACAGCATCATGGCTGTCAGTACATCCCGGAGTACCGTGCTGAACATGGCCTGTGACATTCCCCCGGCATCTCCAACTGTGTACTGGAATGTGCCTGTTGCAAAGAAATGGAGTGCCGCCATCACCTTTTGCGTGGGTGTCATGGAACCTGGATAGTTTCTTCGCGGCTGCAGGTGAGGAGACAATAGGGTCACAAGTTCCAACAATCGACGGCGATCCAGCCTGAATTTCCGGATCACCTCCTCGTCCACCATATCCTCCAGCACAGTGTATGGGCGATGGACATTTGGAGCCCTCCTGTGTGGGAGTAGATGGAATGGAAGTCAAATCACATACAACGCATGTGTGTGCACCTCAATCACATGTCAACGCCCTCTACCAACATGTAGTATCCAGTGTATGCTTGTCATATGTGTGACTCCTCTGATTGTCAGGACAACATGGATCGACGTGGCAACAATGTGCATCCACTAGCAACATGATGTTTAGCAACATGTGCAATGCACACTGTCTCACCTCAACATCACTGCCAACCAGACATGTGACATGACCCACATGTGTAGGCCCAACATCACATGCACACATGTAAGTACATGCACACATACTAAATTAAACACCCCCCCACCCCCCCATATCATGATGCACCAATGGCAACACCAGGAATGGTGGGCATACAGACATCACATGCATGGGGACACAATAGGCAACACACATGTACAGTACACAACAGAACCCCCACCATAGTCATCATCTGACACATACCACTCACTGACAACTGATTCACAGGTGCCCATACATACGGGATCTACTGTGTACATGTGAGGTACGACAAAATTGTGTAGGGTACTACCCGATGTGGACATGCACACGTGATGGACACTTGTGGCTCACCGATGCCCATGGTATGGACACACATGGGATGGAGCATGACATGTGTAGCCACGCAATCACGCACACAACCGTGAGCAGGCAGCTGCAGACAATGGTACAAGGTGCATCATCGGCTAAGATGCTAACATTGACCACGCCATGGCGGTGCACTGCATCCGCTGTTTACGTCTGGGCATACGCGGGCCGCCTTCGACATTCACATTTTCTGCACGTGCACAGACCGTCACGCCCACACACCGGCAAGTGCATGTGCAAGGATCCGGGACGGATGGTCGATTTGCAACAATGTTGTATCACTGGCGCCTCCATGGCGGTGCACGTACACAGCGGGGGAGGTGCAGGCCTATACACCCTGTAGATGTACTCAATGGACATGCCAGTTCATGACCCCCCTTACAGTCACCTTGCATCATCCACCGTACACCGGCCGGAGCGGCCGGCCCTTCCACTACCGCCGTGCCAGGCCCTGCCCAGGACCGCCGTGCCGGCCATGGCAACAACCGCCATTGCACGGCCCTTCCACTACCGCCGTGCCAGGCCCTGCCCAGGACCGCCGTGCCGGCCATGGCAACAACCGCCATTGCACGGACCGCCAGGGAACGCCGGTAGTGGAAGGGCCGTGCTATGGCGGTTGTTGCCATGGCCGGCACGGCGGTCCTGGGCAGGGCCTGGCACGGCGGTAGTGGAAGGGCCGTGCAATGGCGGTTGTTGCCATGGCCGGCACGGCGGTCCTGGGCAGGGCCTGGCACGGCGGTAGTGGAAGGGCCGTGCAATGGCGGTGGTTGGCATGGCCGGCACGGCGGTCCTGGGCAGGGCCTGGCACGGCGGTAGTGGAAGGGCCGTGCAATGGCGGTGGTTGGCATGGCCGGCACGGCGGTCCTGGGCAGGGCCTGGCACGGCGGTAGTGGAAGGGCCGTGCAATGGCGGTGGTTGGCATGGCCGGCACGGCGGTCCTGGGCAGGGCCTGGCACGGCGGTAGTGGAAGGGCCGTGCAATGGCGGTGGTTGGCATGGCCGGCACGGCGGTCCTGGGCAGGGCCTGGCACGGCGGTAGTGGAAGGGCCGGCCGCTCCGGCCGGTGTACGGTGGATGATGCAAGGTGACTGTAAGGGGGGTCATGAACTGGCATGTCCATTGAGTACATCTACAGGGTGTATAGGCCTGCACCTCCCCCGCTGTGTACGTGCACCGCCATGGAGGCGCCAGTGATAGTACATTGTTGCAACTGAAGCATCCGTGCCTGAGGCTTGCACGTGCGGTTGCCGATGTGGGCCCGTGACGGTCCCTGCACATGCAGCCAATGGGAAGAGGGACGCTGGCCGCATACGGCCAATCGCAAGTAGCGGAAGCTGTGCACCGCAACAACAGGGCCAGTCATTGGCCCATTTCACGATCACGCTTCCAGGGCTGACCAATTGCTGGCGACGTATGCCACTGACACGTGCTGAGGGCCCTATATATGTGTCTTGGCCAAAATGAAACTTCCTACCCTGGGGACCATTGCTGCCTGTGACCATCACCTCGACCTGCTGCTGCTGCTGAGCTGACCACCGACTGCTGCTCTAGTGCCATCACCTCGACCTGCTGCTGCTGCTGAGCTGACCACCGACTGCTGCTCTAGTGCCATCACCTCGACCTGCTGCTGCTGCTGAGCTGACCACCGACTGCTGCTCTAGTGCCATACTCCGTGATCTTGCCATGTCGAGAGGCAAAGAGATCCGGTCTCGACCCTTCACCGCCGCGGAGCTTGATGTCCTCGTGGACGGTGTACTCCGCAACTATGGACGCCTCTACGGCGCACCGGGACGGGTGGTAAGTGCAGTGTGGGACATGTTGGTGTGCATGAGGGGGCCAAATGATCAGGCCTATTTCTATCTTAGCTGTGTAGTGTGGGCTAGACATATGTTCCTGATTGTGCATGGCTGCTGACAGTAACGTCTTGCCCCTATGTGTGTGACAGGCCACCTGTCCACTGACTTACACCCTTTTGTCTCCCATCATGGTAGGTCAAGCTGCACCTTCGCAAGGACCTGTGGAGGAGCATAGCACGGGAAGTACGGGCATTGGGGGTGTGCAACAGACGACATACACACTGCCACAAACGCTGGGACGACATTTCCAGGCTGAGCAAGAATGTAGCGGAAGTAACACTGGGCCTGATTCCAAGGACGCCCCGTCTGTCCCGACGCTCCATGACCCCTCTCATGCACCGTATCATTGCAGTGACGCATCCTGAACTGGCCGAACGTCTGAGTGCCGATCAACAGCAAACTAGCGGTGAGCATACTGTCTGTGTAGGAAACTTGTGAGTGCTATGCATGTATTGGTGCACAGACACACTATTGAGTTCCGTGTTGCGTATGTATGCCTGTGAAGCCATTTTGGTCCCATTGGGTGGTACTCATTTGACATCCAGGTCCGCCATGTTGACACGCCACTTGCTTAGTAGTTGAGTGTAAAAGCACATCCCCTAGTGGTCCATGGCCCCATGGCAGAAAATGTGAGGATGACTGGTAGGGGTGGGCCATGTGCAGGATGAGGGCTCCTAAACCTTTGTCTGCTATGTGATTTGGCTATCCTGTTCCTTCTGTACGTGAGTGTGCCCATGACTCACACATCTTTTCTGTGCATTTCAGCTTTGACAGAGGACACTCAGCCACAGACGGTGGAGAGTAGCCGAGGAAATGAGTCCGGCTCAGACTTCGCACACACGCAGACTGACACGGAGGAGGCCAGCGCCGGAGAGGGGGACAGGACCGTCCCTGAGGACTCGCATGTGGAGACACCATCGTCCTCCTCGTCGGACACTCGTGGTGAGCCTGCACTGTTGACACAGACTGGGAGTGGGCACTCATCACCTTCTGTCGTAAGACAGCACACAGGGCCCACACTTCCGCCAACTGCACCATGTACTGTTCGTGGCCGGAGGAGTAGGGGGAGCAGAGTGGCGTTCGGTGCAGGCACCGCTGCCCCTGCCACGGTGAGCCAAAATGCACTGTGTGCTGAGGCCGTTGATCTGCTGCGACAGCTGTGTGTGGGGCAGACCAATATGACAAATGCTTTCCAGGACCATGATAGGAAGTTGGGGCAGGTGGTGGCATTCATGGAAGGGATGCATGGCGATCTTGCAGGTCTACACAGGACAGTGCAGTCATTGGCAAGCAGTGTGTCGTCTGCAATAGTACAGTCGAACGAACAGGGTGCTACTTCTGTTTCACCATCTACACCGCTGGATGTCTCAGGGGGTAGTGATTATTCTGAGCAGGACTCAAATACAGGTTATTGCACTAGAAGCAGCGTCAGACAGCACGTCAGGGCACGCAGGGCACAGACCCCATCCCCTAGATCAGCTAACTCTGTTCACGTAGACGACGTCAGATGCACTGGAGTACACACACAGGATCCACAAGTGTTGTTGGGGGACATGCCTTCCGGAGCTACACAGGCATTCAACACGAAAGGTACTCCCAAGGCAAGGGATACTCACATGTCCATGGACTGTTCCTTGGACAAGGCCAGTCAGAAGACTAAAGCACCTACTAAGAGCAGGGAGACTCCCAAGAGCAGGCCCACAGCAGAGGTAAGGGACACTCCCAAGGACAGTGAGAAGACTAAGGCACCTACTAAGAGCAGGGAGACTCCCAAGAGCAGGCCCACAGCAGAGGTAAGGGACACTCCCAAGGACAGTGAGAAGACTAAGGCACCTACTAAGAGCAGGGAGACTCCCAAGAGCAGGCCCACAGCAGAGGTAAGGGACACTCCCAAGGACAGTGAGAAGACTAAGGCACCTACTAAGAGCAGGGAGACTCCCAAGAGCAGGCCCACAGCAGAGGTAAGGGACACTCCCAAGGACAGTGAGAAGACTAAGGCACCTACTAAGAGCAGGGAGACTCCCAAGAGCAGGCCCACAGCAGAGGTAAGGGACACTCCCAAGGACAGTGAGAAGACTAAGGCACCTACTAAGAGCAGGGAGACTCCCAAGAGCAGGCCCACAGCAGTGGATAGGACCACTCCCAAGGGCAGGGACACACACAGAGAGCAGGTGTCTGCTGGAGACAGGTGCACCACAGACGACAAGTCTGCTGGCAGGAACAGGGCGGCGAGCAGGGCACAGGCTACATCCAGAGACAACACTCCACCTAAGGATAAGGCACATCCTACGGACAAGGCATCTCGCATGGACAATGGCGCTATCAAGGACAGGCATACATCACTGAGGCTGATGTTTTCTACTAAACGCCAAACTGATGTCTCCGCGGCGGAGTCCCCCCATACCTCCACTCCCATCCAGGCCAGTCAGAAGCAGAGGAGGGTGTCCCCTGTTGTTGCATCCCCCATTACACATCATTCCGAGTCCAGGCGGCAGGCACAGAGCAAACGGCAGGCAGGCTCCAGCACGTCCCCCGAAACAAGATCCCCGGCAGCAGTTGCTCCACCTATGCTGGGTGGTGATTCTTTGGAGTCCCCACCACTTGGCAGTCCTGTCCTGTCCAGGGTGCACTCACACCTCCCTAAGAAACGCAGACACACACCATTGACACCTGCCAACCCCGATTTGGCTCTAGGTGAGCTATCCCCAGCTCCCAGGCCCACCCTGCCTCCTGGCCCATACAGCCCTGTGGCTCATCATTTCAGTAGTCCCAGTGGCGCTGGTGCAGTTGACTCTCATGTATCAGATGGTGGCACAGTGTCAGTTGTGCCCTCTCCTGTTGCAGATCCTGGCAGGGTATGTGGGTCTATGGCTCACGTGTCAGTTAGGAGATCTGTGTCTGTGTTGCACACTCCTGTTTCTGGTGCTGGCAGTCTGTCTGGGTCAGTGGCTCACGTGTCAGTGACTACATCTGTGGCTGTGTCTCACACTCCTGTTGCTGGTGCTGCCAGTGTGTCTGGGTCCGTGGCCCATGTGTGTGTCACTCGGGCTGTGGCTGTGTCTCACACTCCTGTTGCTGGTGCTGCCAGTGTGTCTGGGTCCGTGGCCCATGTGTGTGTCACTCGGGCTGTGGCTGTGTCTCACACTCCTGTTGCTGGTGCTGCCAGTGTGTCTGGGTCCGTGGCCCATGTGTGTGTCACTCGGGCTGTGGCTGTGTCTCACACTCCTGTTGCTGGTGCTGCCAGTGTGTCTGGGTCCGTGGCCCATGTGTGTGTCACTCGGGCTGTGGCTGTGTCTCACACTCCTGTTGCTGGTGCTGCCAGTGTGTCCGAGGCAGGTAGTTCACGCAGTCCCCCTGATTCTGTGATGTGAGGTGCTGTACACTTCACTCAAATGTTAGTTCACATGGTGTGTCCATTGAGAACTGTGTGGCACTCTTGTGGTCCCTGTGACGGTTTGGTAGGGACACGTAGTTGTGCTGCCTCTGATGTACCTGCTCTGTACTGCACAATGCCCTGTTGATGCTCTGATACTGCATGCTGCCCTCTCGTTACCTGCCTATGATGTACCTGCTCTGTACTCTACAATGCCCTGTTGATGCTCTGATACTGCATTCTGCCCTCTCATGTGCTGCCAATGATGTACCTGCTCTGTACTGCACAATGCCCTGTTGATGCTCTGATACTGCATACTGCCCTCTCGTTACCTGCCTATGATGTACCTGCTCTGTACTCTACTATGCCCTGTTGATGCTCTGATACTGCATACTGCCCCTCTCACGTGCTGCCTCTGATGGGCCTGCTCTGTGCAATGGACTGTTGATGCACTTAGCCCCTCTCACGTGCTGCCTCTGATGGGCCTGCTCTGTGCAATGGACTGTTGATGCACTTAGCCCCTCTCACGTGCTGCCTCTGATGGGCCTGCTCTGTGCAATGGACTGTTGATGCACTTAGCCCCTCTCACGTGCTGCCTCTGATGGGCCTGCTCTGTGCAATGGACTGTTGATGCACTTAGCCCCTCTCACGTGCTGCCTCTGATGGGCCTGTTCTGTGCAATGGACTGTTGATGCACTTAGCCCCTCTCACGTGCTGCCTCTGATGGGCCTGCTCTGTGCAATGGACTGTTGATGCACTTAGCCCCTCTCACGTGCTGCCTCTGATGGGCCTGTTCTGTGCAATGGACTGTTGATGCACTTAGCCCCTCTCACGTGCTGCCTCTGATGGGCCTGCTCTGTGCAATGGACTGTTGATGCACTTAGCCCCTCTCACGTGCTGCCTCTGATGGGCCTGCTCTGTGCAATGGACTGTTGATGCACTTAGCCCCTCTCACGTGCTGCCTCTGATGTACCTGCTCTGTACTCTACAATGCCCTGTTGATGCTCTGATACTGCATTCTGCCCTCTCGTTACCTGCCTATGATGTACCTGCTCTGTACTGCACAATGCCCTGTTGATGCTCTGATACTGCATACTGCCCTCTCGTTACCTGCCTATGATGTACCTGCTCTGTACTGCACAATGCCCTGTTGATGCTCTGATACTGCATACTGCCCTCTCGTTACCTGCCTATGATGTACCTGCTCTGTACTGCACAATGCCCTGTTGATGCTCTGATACTGCATACTGCCCTCTCGTTGACTGCCAATGATGTAGCTGCTGTGGTGCCCACTTTGCCCATGCTCACGCATACACTGTGATTTAACCCCTATTTTGTACAATAAAGGTAGTCTATCAGGTCTCGTGGTCTGTCGTTGTCATTCCTGCTTGCGTACTACTAATGTGTATTTGTATTTGCTTCTCATCAGTGGTTTCGGTAACATGACACTCCCCCTCCCTACGTCACGTCCCTTACTGGTATTCCCCTGCAGACGGCCAATGGTTTGTGCCTTACCTGCGTCGTCGTCCATGGTGGGCCATGACTAGGACGTGGTGGATCGCGAAGAGCATCGGGAAAGCGTGTAGCGCTGGGTCCATGGTGTTGGTCAGCTTGCGGTGGGTATCTCTGCTATGTCACCTGTCTTCGCAGTGGGGATTCCGCCGTGTTCAGACAGGTTGTTTTTCCGCTGCGGTTTTATGTGTATTTTCCGCCATCTTGATTTGGGGGACGGTCTTCGACGTCAGTACGTACGGCGGGGCATCCGGATGTGTTCCGTCCGCCACGGTCTCGTGTGTAGTTCGGCGGCGGAGCGTGCTATTCCGTCGCGGACGGAAATTTGACACGTTTTCCTATCCTGATATGGCGGACGGAGTATCCGCGGCAGGCGGACACGGAAAAGGCTTTTTCCGCCTACTCCAGGGCCGCGGTGGCTCTTCCGTCCGCCATCCTAATGAGCCCCTAAGTGTTGCTTCACCAAGTCCTAGTATTGTAACGGTCAAGAAAAGTAAGAAGAGAGCGCTACAGCTACAGGGTAATAGAGTAGATGGAGTAACTGAAGTGGATAAGGATCGGGTTATACTTGGTACGGGTATAAAGGCTTTGGACAAGGAAAAATCTACCCCTCAGGAGATCACTTTGGCCACTATTTATGACACAATGATGAGTCACAGAGCAGAGAGCAAAGCTGAGAATTTACGTACTCAAGCCACTTGCTGTAAAGTTAAGAATTCTTTCAGACGTGCAATTAAAACAGGTGCGGAAACAGCTGATAGAGTTACGGAAACTGAGGCCAGAATCTCAGTATTGGAGGATGAGGCTGTTACTCAAAAGACAGAGTTAGAGCCCATCGGGATGATCTTAGTCATAAATTATCGGAGTTGGAAAACCATACCCGAAGAAATAACTTACGCATTTTAGGGGTGCCTGAACACAAGGAGGGTTCTGATATACGGAAGTTTGTAGCTGAACATTTGCAAGAAGCTTTTCCTGAGCTAACAACATGGGATTGGTCAAGGGAAATACAAAGGGCGCATCGTTTCCCTTTTAAAAAGAAACAACCACGTTCAGGAGAAGAGGACCTTCCAAGGGCAATTCTAGTGTGCTTTAATAACTTTCTAGCTCGGGAAGACATCTTTTTACGAGCACGACCTGATAAGAAAGCACTCGCTAAGGATTGTAGTTTTTTTTTAAGACCTGACTTTTGTCAGGGTACTGTGTCTAAACGATGGCATCTGCGCCAACTGATACCCGAATTTCAACAAAAATGGGCAGTGGTTTATCTGCAGAATCCGGCTAAACTCAAAGTCTTGTTTAAGGGGCAAACAACATTTTTTTTGTCTGAAGTCAAGGCCAAAGAAAATCTTGAGGGTATAAAGTAGAGTAAGGGGTGGGGAAAGTCTTGAAATAGTCTAGTGCTGGTTTTTTTTGTGGTTCTTTTTCTGCCCTCTATGGTGTTTAAACTTATCTTTATATTTCTCTTTTTGGAGAGATCCAGAGGGGGGGCACGGCATTCCATATTCAGCAGGGACTGATGGTCCCTGGGCTTCACGTGTTAGATAGGGAGCTAGGGAGGGAGGGTCGTTGCGAAGGGTGGGAGTGGGGGGGGAGGGGTTGGATCTGGTGGGTTGGTGGTGGGTGGGTGAAAAGTCAGCAGCAGGTCAAAACCATGTGGTTCTAAATGATGTTTGGAGGAATAATGTATGTCCTGAGAGAGCAGCAATTCTATCGGCAGTGGTAGCCGTATGTGAGTTGGTTAAGTTGTTTTTTGATGATAATGGATAGGAAAATTAAAATTTGTACGCTGAATATATGTGGCCTTAACGATTTTAAAAAACGGCAGGTATTGGCAAAAATTGTGCAAATATTACATATTGACATATTATGTTTACAAGAGACCCATGTCGCCTGGGCTAATAGGGGATATCTGAAGAATTTGGGAATGGAGCTAGTAGTATGCTCTAAACAAACAGGGGTGAAAAGAGGGGTAGCTATATTGATAAAACGAGGAGTAGGTAGCTGTATCAAGGCAGCAGCAGACAGATGGGGTCGCTGTAATATCTATGGTCCTAATTTGGATGATGCCGAATTATTGGATTTTATCAATGTTGAAATAGCCCAATGGCCACAACCTGTGGTAATGTGCGGTGACTTCAATATAAATATTGCTGCTGGTTTTAATGTTCGATCAACCCGTGTCTATACGGGTAGAAAGAAGTTAATGTATGCTGCATTATGGGGTTTAATGATAGAACATGGTTTGCATGATGTCTGGAACGTATTACTCCCTGAGAACCCTGGTTTTACCTTTTTTTCTGCCCCACATTCCAAATTTGTTCGCCTGGACTATTTTTTTATTGCTTCAGCCCTATTATCCAAAGTTAATATTTCGATTCAGCCCAAACTGGTCTCTGATCATAATCCGGTGGTTCTAGAGCTGGCTTTGCACTTAGGGTTTCAATTAGGCCCGCGACCCTGGACTTTTGACAGGCTAATATTAGCTGACAATGAGTATTATCAATTTATGTGTAAGATTATTCAGGAATTTTTTATTGTTAATAAAGGTACGGCCTCACAGGAGATTGTTTGGGACACGTTTAAATCAGTTGTTAGAGGAGAAACCTTTAGCTTCTCCAAATTCAAACGTAGAAAGGTCTTGAGTAAGCATCAACAAGATTTTGTACGGGTCACCGTAAATGAATGTAATTTAGCTGACTCAATACACCTCGGTTTGGAGTCAGCTCTAGTTCAAAAGGCTCAACAGGATCTTACTATCGCTAGATCGTTTGCATATACTAATATTGCTGATCAGATCGCCGAAAAGTTCACAAAGCATAAAGAAGAGGCGCACAAATTCAGTGAAAATACCGGCAGATTATGGGCAAAGAGACTAAGGGAGAGGGCAGTTTATAATGACATCCCGAAAATTATGGATTTACAAGGGACTTTGCAGGAAACCAAGGCAGGTGTTCTAGAGGCGTTTCAAGGATTCTATCAAACATTATAAAGTAAGCCGCGGTCTAGCACGGGGTTTGGAATGGGCGCTGGGGCAGAGAAGGAGTATTTTTGTGAGTTGACTTCTGAGACCTTGCCAGATCACTGCAAAACAACATTATCTACCCCTCTGGATTGCACTGAGGTGGAATTAGCACGTTTAGGTCTGGCACAGGGTAAGGCTATGGGCCCCGATAGCATCCCTTTAGAATTTTATCGCACATTTTGGAAAATATTAAAGATTGAGTTGGTGGAAGTATGTCAACAGGCTTTTCTAGGTAAGGCACCAGATTCATGGTCCAAAGCAACGATTGTAGTTTTTAAACAGAAAGGGAAAAAAGAAACAGAATTGGGCTCATACTGGCCAATTTCACTACTGAATACAGATAGTAAGATTTATTCCAAAATTTTGGTGAATAGGATGTGTGACTTGATTCCTGGACTAGTCTCAGTAAGGCAGCATGGGTTCATTCAACGCAGAGACACCACTGATCATATTAAAAGGATTGTCTCTATACTGGACTGGTCACAGACAATAAAATCTCCCATCGGCGTGGCCCTGTTGGATGCCGAAAAGGCATTTGACAGGGTCTCCTGGCGGTTTCTGTGGGCAGTCTTGGTCTGGAAGGGATTTCCGTCAGAGTTTATTACAGCTATACAAACTCTGTATTCTCATCCATCAGCTGTAATTCGTGTAAGTGGGGATGTTTCTGGTGAGGTTGCGATTGCAAGGGGGACGAGACAAGGTTGTCCCTGCTCCCCCTTGCTGTTCGCTTTATATATTGACCCCTTTATAGCTACTCTAGAGAGAGATAGAATAATAAAACCTGTGCAGATAAACACTGGATCCTTCAAAGTATTTGCGTATGCAGATGATATCGCTGTGATGACGTCAAATATTGCAGAGGCTTTACCCCGTATAATCGAGGATGCGGGAGTCTTCGGGAAGTTTTCTGGTTACAAACTAAGGGGTAGATTAGGATCGCGGACGGACTTGAGTCCGTCCGCGACCCCAGAGGAGGAGGGAACGTCCGCATGGGCTCCATCGTTCCCTCCGTTCAGATTAGGCTGTAACCGCCAGGGTGGCGGTCACAACCTCTATATTTAACATTGCGGCGGGTGCAGCTTCAAGTTGCACCGCCGCAATGTTAAAAATCCATGCATCACATTTGCGTGCACAAAGCGGCAGGCACCGCGCGTGCCTGCTGCTTTGTGCACGTAAATGCAGGGGGGTACCATAGGTACCCCCCATGTGCACCCCCCACGCCCCTTTCACCCAGGGTGCCCGCAACGGGCCCCCGAAGTGAAGGTCCGTATGCTTTTAAATGGCGGAAAAGCCGCCGTGTAAAAGCATACATTTTACGCCATCCTAATATGGCTGGCGGTGTCTGATAGACACCGCCAGCCATGTTAAAGCTTTTCCGCCGTGGTCGGAAGGCGACCGCGCGGAAAAGCTGCAGACAGATTTCAAGACCCACCGCCATCCTAATATGGCGGTGGGTCTTTTGAGGCTCCGCGGCGGTTTTCCCGCATCCTTCGGGCCGGCGGTGGCTTCCGCCGGCCCGGAGGATGCAGGAAAACCGCGATCCTAATCTACCCCTTAATGTTACTAAAACTCAAATGATTCACTCACATACAGGCTGCCCTGAAAATATGACCTTCGAGACCGAGGCAACCTATCTCGGTATTAAGATCACATCGAAGGTCGAGGATATTATCGCTATAAATCTTGATCCTATGATTGCCTCATCTAACAAAACATTAGAAAGGATTAATAAACTACATCTTTCACGGTTTGGTCGTAGTAACGTCTTAAAAATGCTTATCCTCCCTAAATTTCTGTATGTATTTCGTGCCATTCCATTTTTAATTCCTGCCATTTTTTTTACTCGAATTGAGAGAATGTACTCAAGATTTCTCTGGGGCTATCACCGTGCCAGACGAGCTTTGAAAAGGTATATTTTACCTAGAGAGAGAGAGGAGGCTGGGCGGTCCCCGAATTTAAACTATACCATTGGATTGCCATATTGCAACATATGGGGGTGCTAATCCTGCCGAAAGATCCAACACCAGATTTTGCTGCTCCCTCAATTTATGAGATGCTTCTGGGATCAGAAGCAAAGCAGTGCTTAAATCGTATAATTGAGCCAAGCTATTTAAAAAAAACTAAATTTAAGGCTGTTATTGCAGCATATGCAATATGGAGAAAAACAAAAAAGAAATTAGGTATAGGCCCGAATTTGAGTGTCTATACCCCTCTCCAAAATTCTTCTTTATTACATGAGATTTTTGTGATTTTGTAATGGCAAGATGGCATAATTTGGGTATTTGCCACCTTGGGGATTTATTTCAGGGGACTCATTTTGTTTCATTTGAATTTCTACAGAAGAATCATAATTTAGACCGCAGGGATTTTGTTAAATACCGTATCTTCAGGTCCGCAGTTTTTACCAACAGAAATTAAATAAGAATGCGATTATATTAAATAAAATTGAGATTTTGGAAGCACTTAGAATAAGGGCTAAACTGGGTTTCTTTTACCAAGTATTCATGGCTAAAATGGAGGATGATTTAGAAGCATGTGAGCGAAAATGGATTAATAAAGGGATGGAGGGGGTTAACCTCATAAGAAGTATCGAGCTTGCAACTAATGTCCTTTTTAACGGACCCTTAAAATCTCAGCATTTTATGTCAATTTTTGGATTATATTATACACCTGGGAAATTGGCCAAATGGAATTCTGGTAGGGGGACTAGCTGCAATCGGTGTGGTCTCTTTGCGGCTGACACCCCCACATGTTTTTTTCCTGTTTAAAGCTCTCTAAATGTATTAAAGACGTAGAGGTCTTTATTACGGTTAACCTGGGCATACTAATTCAATTATCACCAAGGTTGGTGATATTCGGTTGTCAAGAAAATGTATTGAATGATAGCTCACCCACTGAACAGGGATTTGTATTCATCTGTATGGCCATTTTCTGTTTATGTATTACCTCTCAATGGCTGGATGAGATAGCGCCAACTTTCATTAACTGGCAAACTAGACTGCTTTCAATATATCATCTTGAGATGGCGCTCTATAGAATGAAGGGTATTAGAAGGAAAGAACAGGGGAGTAAATTGTGGCATTCCATTACAATGTGGATAGGCTCGTAATTTGAAGGAAATCATGGAAATAAATCAATGTACTCTATGAACCTATCACTTATAGGAACAAAATGCTATGTAGTAATGTAATAGCGATGAATGATTGTAACCTGCACTTAATTTATACAACTGTCTTGTAATCTAATTATATTTTGAAGATCTTTTTTGTTTTGATGATTGAGCCATCATGTAACTGTCTTCTGACATAAAACTTCAATAAAAAAAACAACAAAAAAACGAAGTTGGCATGCAAACTGAAACAATTCCAAACTCGAAAGCATATCAATCATAAGAGATAGTGGATGCAGATGGCAATAAATACTTTACCACAGAAGAAACAATAGAAGTGTTAACAACATACTATTCAGTGCTCTTCATACGTTTGCAACTAGTTTCCAAAAATTAAGATGAGTATACTTCTCTACACATGCACTATGTATTTGCAGATTAGAAGAGGAAATCTTTCTTATTGGAAATAAAAAGTATGCCCAGCCATAAGGCCCTAGGCCATATGGTTTTCCAGCCTCCTTCTACAAAGCATACGCTAATATATTGGCAGAATCCCTGGGAAGGGTATTCAGCTCCTTCCTAACATCAAAAGTAGTTACAGATACTGCCTTCATATCTCACATTGCTGCATACCCCATGGAAAGCCCCTGTGGATGGCGGATATACATACGATGTAAAACTGTTCAACTCCAGGAGTGGCCCATGCAGGTAAGAGTGGTGGGGCCAGGTTGAGGGGGGATTCGAAAGATGACCATGAGGGAAAAAAAAAAAAATAATTGATTTCCCTCATCGTCTGTCAAAATCCCCCACCTGGCCGCACCACTCTTACCTACACGGGCTGCGTATGTTCACCTCCATCGTTGTTAGAAGGCCCTATTATCTCCAGCCCAAAATATTCTCTATCCAACAATCATGATTCCTCAAGGGACAACAAGCGGAGAATAACACAAGATTAGCTTATAATATTATCAAAGTGGCCAAATTAAATGAATTGCAAATATCAGAGGCATCAAGTTAGGTAGGATAGAACATAAGCTGTTCCAATTTGCAGACAACATCTTGTTTTTGTCAGAGAGCCAGAGATTTGCCTGCAAGTTCTCCAAACTGAACTGAACAGGTATGCTGGTGTTTCAGGGTTACCAATCCCCTACCCCAAATCTAAGTGCACAGGAGTGGCTGACCATCAACATTGAACCAAAAACTGAATAACTGCAGTAGACTTTGTCTGATCTAACACTCCTATAAAATATTTGGGCATGTATCTTTCACATAGCACTAAGACATTATTTACCTTTAATAGACCCCCCGAGGTCCAGACGCTCTATAAGGATTTATATCAATGGGTGGAACAGCAAGGATTAAGATCAATCTACTTCCCAGCTTTTCATATCTTGCACAGTCCCTGCCTTTGCGGCTTCTGGCTTCAACCTTGGGTGAAATTCAAGATAATGTGTAAACTTCATTTAGAAAGGGAAGAAACCTAGGTTCACCAAAACAACCTTTATCCTCTCCACAGGGGAGGGAGATTTGGGCTATACATTCATATGTCCAGGCAGCTCTTATCCACCGAGCCTTAGACTGGAACTCTAATACAGACCGGAAAACCTGAATTTAGGTACATAAAGAATATTCTAGCATTCCACTCCAGCTCTTGCTATGACTCCCTCAGGATGTCAGTTGGGGGCACGTATTCACCCTCCAATCCACAGTAACCCTTCTGGAATATAGGCAGTGGGTGACTCAATATAAAAGGGTCTATAACAGACCCATCCTCACTGACACCTATCACATACAACACTAACTTTTCAACTGGCATATTAGACCTAACTTTTTGCACACAGATCTCTGGATCTCCGTGAAATCTAGATTACATTTTTGGTAACAGTGAACTGTTATCAAATGAGGTCACGGTGATATGTCACTGTATTTACCTAGAACAGAAACCATCCGATTAACGTGGTCATGACACGGAGTATTGAGCAGGAGCTCAAAGAAAAACATTTAGAGGGATATTCACAAGGACTCACACTCTGATTTATCCCCACCCTAATGCTACAAATGTGGAGATAGATTTGACACCGCATTCACAAGCTGTTGCAAATTGTAGACAGCACCTGTATTCCCACGATAACTGCCCCAAAATGTATCTCCAGGGTTGACACCACCAACTATACCTAATGAGATGCAGAGTAGGCGTACCCGTGCAAAAACACACGAAAAACCACAACACCACATTCACAACGAAATGAGAAATCTGCGATGCGAACCACAACCACGCGATATGCTGCGGTAGCAGCAGGTATTTAACACCAACCTCCTGCAGGTGTAAAGCCGGTCGACTAACTGCCAGCCATACCCGAAGAACAAACGACGCCATGGAGCTACTCATCAGGCACCTCAGAGCCCCAACAAGGCCACAACACCCACCGCCACCACCCCCAGGACCAAAACCTCCCCCAGGACCCGGACTCACTCCCCCTGGACCACCACAGAGGCAATGCAGAGTAAGACAGTGGACCTACCGAAAACGCACCAGTCTCAGAGACCTAACACCTGAGGAAGTCATTGCCCACTACAAGTTCAAAAGGACAACCATCATCCGCATCATGACCCACATCGCCCACAGGGTGACGATCCCAACACAGCGGAGAAACAACATCCCTCCGCAGACAAAGCTGCTGGCTGTGCTGCACCTGTTGGCCTCTGGCACCTTCCAACCAACAACTGCCAGAGTCAGAGGGGTCTCACAGCCAGCCCTATCAAAGTTGATCACACCTGTCCTGGATGCCATCCTCAGCTACATACCCCAGTACCTTCACTTCCCCCACACTGCGCTGGAACAGCAGGAGGCAAAGCAAGGCTTTTACGCCATATGTAACTAGACTGCTTGTTGGTAAGTGCCGAATCAACACACCCCACACCTCAAAGCCACCATCACACAACGCACAATTGTGGGAATGCACATGTGACCAAACCACATACAACATGCCAAACAACATGCCCACCTACCAGACACAAAAACACAACTCCATGGTGATCCTGGCATACCCCTGCATACAAAATACAGCCAAATCATGGCACCACATCCACACAACAGCTGAATGTGTGTAGATGCAGAATGCTGCCATGTGCGAAGGATGCAAGTGACCCGTGAATGGCAATGTACACAAGGGCAAGTGAGGCGTGGATGTGCAGGACAGACATGGGCAGGCAAACCACAGTTGTGTCCATGCAGACCACAACTACTGTTGACTGGAGAGTAGCGAACAGTGGACCCAACCATGTCACACCAGGCCGTGGCTCAGATAGCAGAAATGTCATTCGCTCCCCCCTATATGCGTGAGCGTAGCGGGAGGTGTAGAGGAGTAGGGTCTGCTTCCTATGGTCACCCCCACTTTTTTTTTGCAGTGATTTTCTGGTTTTCCGACTTTAGTGTGGCTGTGGGCCTGCTAATCAGACCCACAGCCCAGCTGTTCTCTCTCTAAATTGATACCATGTACCTTAGGTACATAGCTGATTGGGTATTGGGTCACCCTTGTGAGCCTCTGTATAGTGTACCATAGGTACCCAGGGCATAGGTGCATCCAAGGCCTACCAGGGGCTGCAGCATGTATTATGCCACCCTTGGCTGGCCATCCAAACTGACACCACAGGCTGATCACTCAGCTTGGGTAAGGCGGTGTAATCACCCCTTACTTAGATATAGTATACCTATATCTACCCATATATATAGACAAATATGCACCTATAAGTCACTCCTATGGTAGGCCTCGACAATCCTGGAGGCAGAGTGCTTGGTTTTATGTAAGAGGGTGACCTAGCATGAGCTGAGCCCCTCTGCAGCTTTCGGAACCATCTCCTTATAGCTGTTCTAATATATACCCATACCATATACTCTTAAGTGCATTATAATCCTCACGGTTAATGCTAACTTTGGTTTGGCTTTATCAAAACATGTCGTGTAAGGTGTCAAACACTTTGGAATACTACCCCCCCCCCCCCCACACCAGTTCTGGTAAGGCGGGGGTAGCATTCCACCCTTCTAGAGGGAAAAGACATGTATGTTACTGCTTTACCCGGTTAAAGTTAAACAGAGCCCCAGCATCACAAAATGGATGCTGCTGCCACACACACAAGTCTGACCTCCTGCTGCTGGATGACACTCAGCAGGGGAGGCCTGGACAATAGGTTTCCTGTCCAGGGTGGTGCCAGCACCTCCTCTTACAGGCAATTGTGTATTGGGACAAGGAGGGCTGCATCAGCAGAATCTTTTTGAGACACTGCCTTGGGCACACAAGGTGCTCCATGCATAGCCCGCTTCAAACCAGTTGCCGGGGCACTCCAGCCCCACTCTGGCGCGAAACTGGACGAAGGGGGGTGTAACCACCCCCTCCCAGGTCCACCTATAGAAGAGACCTTGCAGGTAATCCAGCCCCTTTTCTTAGAATAAGTATAGGAGCTGTGTCCCCAGGACTTTAGATTATCCTGGAACAAAACTTTGATACAGAACTCTTGGACCTTCGACGTTCTATTTCGACTACAAGACCGAAGACATCTCCCTTGTGGTCAAGGAGTGACCACCCTGTGCAAACAGGCACCATCAGTAACTTGCCGGTCTGCTTTGTTGACGATCCCGCAGAACCCGAAGACTCAGCGACACAGGAACTGGACTTCCAGACTTCTCCGACCCACATCCACAGCAAAGTTGAGACCCGTGGCCGACACGAGAGACGTGGGGCCGGACACCCTGGACATCCTGATTTTTTCTAACAACTGAACTACTGAGGTACCCTCGCAGTTGTGCATTGGGGTAAGAGAAGCCCCAGACCCGTGCACCATTTGCACTGAAGCTCAGCCCTAAACACTCCACGAGTGCCGCGTGGGCCCGCTCTTGCATTTCAGCTCGACGCGTCTTCCCAGTTGCTAGCCCGTTGGCGAGTGAGCCCCCTGAAGACAAACCTTTGAAACCAAACTGTTTTCCTGGTTGCTCAAGGCTTGCTCCAGCTTCCCGGCAAAGGAGAAGCTCCTCAGACCTTGCTGGTCTGACCCGAAGCCCATCTTCACTTCCTGCGTGGATTGCGTTCGCCAAGGTTTGTTGGGTCCAGTCCAGATACCGACACCGCAGTCAACTAGATCCTTTGTGGGACATCTCAAATCCAGCTCCTGGTTGTCGTCGACACCTCCTGGTCCTCGTGGCTGCAGAGACAAGCTTCACCTTTTACCTGAGATCATCGCGACATCGCCTGGTTCCTTGCTGGTTCCTTCCTGGTCACTGGCTAGTGACCCAGACTCTGTCCCCTCTGCTTTCAGGTTCTTCACATCTTCGATCCACCCTTGGATCCACCCGGACACTTTTCCTCTGGTCGCCTGCAGCACTTCTTTGCAGATCTCCATAGAAAACGACGATGAAACCCGACACCAAAAGGCACCTATGCACCCGGCTTCCCTGGGTGAGGTAACATGAGTACTCCAGTGCTCCCGTGGGTCTTGACTCTCGAAGTGTCCTAGTCTAAAGGGGTTTTGTCGTAGTCCATCCAGAAGTGCCCTTAAACAGTAACTTTTAACTCTTGCGTTCTCCATTAGAAGTCAATGGTAACTCGCGACTGTGTTTAGACACTGCACGCGTCTCCCGTGGGCCTCCTACTTCCTAACCTTTGGTTGTTTAATGTAGCCCCAGCGATTCCCTAGGCCCTAGGCCTACTCACTGTTTCTGTCGTGGTTCTTATACCACTTACTTAGTGTATGTTTTGTGAGGCCCCTAGGGCAAAACTGTATTTGTGCAACTTATCGTATGCTAATTGAGTAACTTGTGATGTACTTTTACCTCTGACCTCATTAACAGTGCAGAGGGCTTGTGTTAGAAATAAATACATATATATTTGATATATACCTTGTGTGGTGTCCTTTCATTTGGTATTCAAGTGATTATAATTGGTAAAACAGCTTGCTTCACATGCTCTCTGAAGTCTTAGCCTATGACTGCTGGTCCATGCTTTCACTAGGATAGCTTGTCTATAAGGTTGACTTTACAACCACCATCAATAAGGGTCGTTTAAACTGGTGCAAGGTGCCCACTTGAATAGTGAACATCATATGCCAGGCTAACTTCTCACATTAGTGTGCAGCGGATGGGATAAGATCTTGCTGTTGTTTTACCATATAATTTTAAGATATCATTTGAAAGATCACATTAAGGTACCTGTAGGTACATATAAATCAACTTCTTATAATACTTTAAGTCCTACTGAACTTAGCAGTTGTAGGTGACAAGGGCTTAGCACATCCTGACTACAGCTCCTAGAGAGGTTCTAGTAGATAACATTTAGTGTACGTAGGTGCACACACCACACCTCACTAGAAAATGTCCTTGGATGCAGGGCTTAGTGAGCCTCTGCAAGAAGTTGACCCTCCCAGGGCACTTTCTAAATATGATATGACACATTCACTTTTCATGAACTGCGAAGCCTGTGTACAGCTAGAAAGCTGAGACAAGGGCAGAGTCCAACCGTTAACCACCTAGTAGACATTTTAGTGGAGTATGATGTAGAAAAGGCATCTAACCCCAGTCAGCTAGACAGTACAGAGGGGGGCCATCCCTCAACAGAAGATCCCACTGGTGAGAACCAAGAGGAGTCTGATACTGATGCTAACCAGGCAGAAGTCAGTGAACTGAAACAGGTTAACCTAGGACTATCCAAACCAGACCCCAAAGTAGGCCTAACCCTGAGCACAGAAGAGGAAGGTCACTCTCCAGTGAGTCCAACCACTCTGATGACTCAGTAGGGTCCCATGCCTCAGCTCTGGCAAGAATGTCTTCACCCCAGAGAAGAGAGCATAAGACTAGGATGAGGGAATCCAAGCTTAGAATCAAGAGGCAAGAAGTTGCCCTTGCAAAAGATACCCTGGCTCTTGAGAGAGAGAGAAAATGGTGTGGGCTAGAGCCCACTGGCGGCAGCACAGTACCTAGAGATAGGGAAAGGTCTTATGACCATAAAAACCTAAGTAAGATTGTGCCTCCCTACAAGAGTGGTGATGACATCCACAAGTGGATAACTGCTTTGGAGAGGGCCTGCAGAGTACAGCCGGTACCCCAGAGTCAGTGGGCAGAAATCTTATGGCTCTCCTATACAGATAAAGGAAGAGACAAGCTCCTGACAGTTAATGAACAGGATTCTGACAACTACTATGTCCTGAAGAGTGCTCTGATAGAAGGGTTTGGCTTAACCACTGAGCAGTATAGGTTGCTGTTCAGAGATACTCAAAAGACTCAGACTCAGGACTGGACTGAATTTGTAGATTGTGCTACTAGGCTCTGGAAGGCTGGTTACTGGGCAGTAAGGTTAATGACTATACAGGATTGTATAATTCGATCATGAGAGAACAAATTCTTAACAACTGTCAGACCAGTTATTGCATCAGCACCTGGTTGACTCTGATCTGACCTCTCCCCAAGAATTTGGAAAGAAGGCACACAAATGGGTCAGAACCAGGGTGAACGTGAAGGTACAGAACCAAGGTGGTGATCAGAAGAAGCAAGACGAAAAGGGTGGGGAGAAAGCAAAAGACCAGAAGTCTTCGCCAGGTCCCCAAAAAGCTTCTAATGAGGGGGGTTCTATGAAATCCAAAAAGAAGGAAGGTCCAAAGAAACCATGGTGCAATTTGTGTAAGGTTAATAGTTACTGGTCCAGTGACTGCACCATAAAGGAGGCAGCTCCAGCCACCATTGCCCCTAAGGCAACTGTTCCCCCTAGTACAGCTAATAGTGGTGGTTCTCAACAGAAAGGTGTAGTAGGGTTAACCCTGGGAACTGAGGTGGATTCTGGCCTAGCGAGAATACCAGCTCAAGCCTTTCTTGTCTGTAATGTGGACATGGCTATGTCCTCTACTGTAAGCCCCAGTAACTTGGGCAAGTACAGACAGACTCCTTTAATTAATAACAAAGTGTCTCAGGCCTACAGAGACACATGTGCTAGTGTCACAATGGAGACACCCAGCTATGTAGACCCTGGACAGATAATACTAGGCGACAATAACCTAAATGTAAAAAATATGTAAATTGATACTTGTATAGCGCACTACTCACCCGCAAGGGTCTCAAGGCGCTTGTACGAATACCGCTGTGGAACCCATCCTGGCTTTCCCTGTGAGGTGTCCACTCCTGGGCACCCCCAAGGTGGAGGCCAGGCATCCTTAGCGTTGTGGGGGCCGTTGTGGAGATTAAGCAAGCTATTGCCCAGAGTTGCAGAGTGGGACTCCATGATTGGAATAGGCACCAAGGCGAGAATTATCAGGTCCGTGGAATTTTTGATCTCAAAACCCGCCGAGGCGGGGAATTGAACCCTGGTCCCGGGCTAGACCTCTGCATCAGGGTTTCCCGCTCTAACTATTGAGCCACACTTCTCCTAGTGACCAATGCAAGCAATGTCACTACCACCCATAGTATGGCAATTGTTAATTTCTCCTGAGGAGGGGTAACTGGCCTCAGAAGAGTTGTTGTTAGTTCAGACCTCCCTGTAGAATGTTTGCTTGGCAATGACCTAGAATCTTCAGTCTGGTCTGAAGTGGAGTATAGGACTCATGCAGAGATGTTAGGTATATCAGCACATGTCCTTGCTGTGACCAGGTCAAAGGTCAAAAATTGCAACACTGAACAGGCCCTGGATCCTGAAATGATGGACCAGTTGCCTACCAGGAGGAGAAGCAGTAGGGTTAAGGCAGTGCCTTCCCCCTTGCCTCAGAGTGAGGATCAGCCTTTCAAGGTAGCTGATTGTGAGACCCAAGAAGGAACTGTCCTGGAAGAGCTTGAGCCTGATCAGATTGAGTTTCTTGGGACAGGGGGACCTTCAAGGGCAGATCTGAGGCAGGTGCAGTTGGACTGCCCTTCTCTTGAACCCCTCAGACAGTAAGCTGCTGCTGTGGCTGCTGGGAATGCTATTGGAACCCATAGAGTGTATTGGGGCGAAGGGCTCCTGTATTCAGAGGCTAGAGACCCCAAGCCTGGTGCTTCCAGGAGGTTGGTCATACCTTTGGCATTCAGGGGCTTCCTTCTTACATTAGCCCATGGTATTCCCCTTGCAGGACATCTTGGCCAGAACAAGACTTGGGACAGGCTTGTTCCTCACTTTCACTGGCCCCACATGTCAGAAGACACCAAGGAGTTTTGTCGCACCTGTGTCACCTGCCAAGCCAGTGGCAAATCCGGTGGCACCACAAAGGCTCCCCTAATACCACTACCTGTGGTGGGGGTTCCCTTTGAAAGAGTAGGGATTGACATTGTTGGACCAATGGATCCCCAAACAGCCTCTGGGCACAGGTTTATTCTGGTGGTAGTGGATCATGCGACCAGATACCCAGAAACTTTCCCCCTAAGGACCACAAGAGCACCTGTTGAGGCAAGAGCCCTCCAGAGAGTTTTCTCAAGAGTGTGTTTTTCAACGGAGGTTGTCTCAGACAGATGTGCAAACTTTATGTCTGGATATTTGACTGCTATGTGGAAAGAGTGTGGAGTGAACTACAAGTTCACCACACCCTACCATCCACAGTGCATTGGTCTAGTTGAGAGATTCAACAAGACCTTAAAGGGCATGATTAATGGTTTACCTGAAAAGCTTAGGCGAAGATGGGACATCCATTCTGCCCCGCCTTTTGTTTGCTTACAGAGAGGTCCCACAGAAGGGGGTTGGCTACAACCCTTTTGAACGTCTGTTTGGGCACCCTGTAAGAGGACCCCTTTGTCTGGTGAAGGAAGGATGGGAGTTACCTCTCAAAGCTCCAAAGCAAGACATTGTGGATTATATACTTGGTCTCTGCTCCAGGATGGCTGAGTATATGAAAAAGGCATCCAAAAACCTTGAGGCTAGCCAGGAACTCCAAAAAGCCTGGCATGACCAAAAGGCTGTGCTGGCTGTTTACCATCCAGGGCAGAAAGTGTCGGTGTTGGAGCCAGTGGCCCCAGCAGCACTCCAAGACAAATGGTCTGGACCCCACACTATTGTTGAGCAGACGGGAGAGGTAACCTAATTGGTTGATCTTGGAACTCTCAGGAGCCCCCACAGGGTGCTTCATGTCAACAGACTAAAGCCATATGTTGACAGGGCTGACATGGGCTTGCTCATGGCTACTGATGAAGGACAGGAGGAAGAGAGTGACCCTCTCCCAGACCTGCTCTCTCAGAACCCTGATGATGGGTCAGTTGATGGTGTAGCCTTGTTAGGCAGCCTCACTGATCAGCAGCAAAAGGACTTCAGACAAGTTCTGCAGGCCTATACACATATGTTTTCACTGACTCTAAGTCAGACTACCTGGTGCACTCATGAAGTGGACCCTGGGGGCAGTCTGCCTTTTAAAAGTAAGATTTACAGGCAACCTGATCATGTCAGGGACTGTATCAGGACAGAGGTCCAAAAGATGTTGGAGTTGGGAGTCATTGAGCCCTCAGAGAGCCCTTGGGCCAGTCCTGTAGTCCTAGTGCCTAAACCTCACACCCAAGATGGTAAGAGAGTGATGAGGTTTTGCGTGGATACAGAGGCCTCAATGCTGTCACTAGGACAGATGCTCACCCAATTCCAAGAGCAGATGAGCTCATTGACAGATTGGCTTCTGCCAAGTTTTTGAGTACATTTGACTTGACAGCTGGCTACTGGCAGATCAGACTAGCTGATGATGCAAAAGCCAAAACAGCATTTTGAACCCCAGGAGGTCATTATCAATTTGTGGTAATGCCCTTTGGTCTGAAGAATGTACCTGCCACATTCCAAAGGTTGGTGAACCAAGTCCTCTCAGGTCTGGAGGACTACTGTGCAGCTTATCTTGATGATATTACTGTCTTTAGCTCCACTTGGGAAGATCACCTGATCCACCGAAAGAATGTTTTGGATGCCCTGCAAAGGGCAGGCCTAACTATCAAGGCTAACAAGTGCCAGTTTGAGCAGAGCAAGGTTGTGTACCTGGGCCACCTGGTAGGTGGAGGTCAGGTTCAACCATTGGAGAGCAAGATCCAGACCATAAAGGACTGGACTGCTCCCACCACCCAGACACAGGTCAGAGCTTTCTTGGGCATGACTGGGTACTACAGGAAGTTTGTCAAAAGTTATGGGTCCATTGTGACACCTCTCAATGACTTGACTTCAAAGAAAATGCCAAAGAAAGTTCAGTGGACAGTAAGCTGTCAAAAGGCATTTAATGACCTTAAGCAGGCCATGTGCACTGCACCTATTCTGCAAAGTCCAGACTACTCCAAAGTATTCATTGTTCAAACAGATGCTTCTGAATTGGGTGTGGGTGGTGTTCTTTCACAACTGAATAAAGATGGTCAAGACCAGCCAACAGCTTTCATTAGCAGAAGGCTGACCCCTAGAGAGAAACTTTGGTCAGCTATTGAGAGGGAGGCTGTAACGGCGGGGACAGGAAGAGGCAATAAGCGGGTCTTTGTAGTAGCAAGGTTTATTTTAGCAAGTAGTGAGTCAGTACAGGTTTTCCTTGTGGCTCCTCTCTGTGGGGATCTGCTTCTCTCTCGGTGGGTCTTCCGCCGAACTTCTTCTTCTCCTCTACGGAGGGGACTCCGCCTTCTGCTGGGCGCCGGAGGCTCCGTTCTGACCGCTCTCGCCGTTCGCCAGGGTACATGCAGAAAAGAGAAGACACGTCAGTAATTCAAATAGCGATTCCGTTTGCGTACCTAGCCAGGGAGCGGGGAAGTGAGGGATGCACCCGGTGCTCTGAAGATACTTATGTAGGGCTTGGGACGGTACAAGTGAGGGGACCGGTACCACAACGGAACAGTACTCTTATCGGCTAAGGAGTCCCCCTTCCCTTTCTCCTCCACCACCCCAGGAAGCGCTCACGTACCTCGAGGAGCCGTACCCCTCCTGGCGTACGGCTGGGCGGCTCGTAGTGTTGGCCTCCGGGCTCAGCTGGTCGTGCAGATCGGCTTCCTGCTTTTCCGATGCTCCTTTCGGTCTCCGCGGAGTCGGTGGATTCCTCCTCGGATCCCCGTCCTCGGCTCTCGTTCCTCTCGCTGTACTCTCGTCTTCTCTACGCCTCGCTCCTCTCCTCCAGTTCTCCTCGCTGCTTCCCGCCTCTCCGCTCTCTGCCACACTGTCCGCTCCTCCGGTGTAGAAACACCCCGCTTGATCGTCCGCTCCTCCCTTATACAGGTGAGACGACTCCTTCTCCATCAAGCTGCTTGTCCATTTAAAGGGCCCCCAGTCGCCATCGTCTTCCTCGTCTCAGGAGTATATCTCGGGTCCAGGACCTCCGAGGGGTTGTCCAGGCTGCGGAGATAAAAGGGGGGGGTCGGACATCGTTATTGATGACCCCTCGTCGGGGCATGACAGCTGACCCCTGTTACACACCATCCCCACTGGACGCTTCCGCTCGGGAAGCGGATTACGGGACAAGTAATCGGCCCCCGTGTTGTCCACCCCTTTCATGTGACGGATGAGAAAGGAATAAGGTTGCAGGGACAGGAACCAGCGCATGACCCTAGCATTGGTGGATTTGTGTCGCGCCATCCAGAGAAGGGGAGCATGGTCAGTATACAGCGTGAATGTTCGCCCCTCCAAGTAATACGCCAACTTGTCCACAGCCCATTTAATGGCCAGACATTCTTTCTCCACAGTTGGATATTTGAGCTCTCGGGGAAACAGCTTCCGACTAATGAACAGAATGGGGTGATCGACACCTTCCCCGGGAGAGCACCGCCCCTATGCCATAGTCCGAGGCGTCCGTGTGTAGCGCGAAGGGCCTCCAAAAGTCTGGTGAGGCGAGGATTGGTGTCGAGGTTATGGCTCGTTTCAATGACGAGAAGGCGTCAGACATTACCGGAGAGGGTGTACGGAGGGTCGACTGTTTCACTGAGGCTTGAAGAGCATCGGTGAGGGGGGCTGCTAGCTGCGCAAAACCCGGTATGAACCTCCGATAATAACCTATGAGGCCCAAAAACGCTCTGAGTTCTTTCTTTGTCTCCGGGAACGGAGTTTCAGCAATGGCCCTCACCTTCTCAGTTTGTGGCTCTATAAGGCAGTGTCCTAGTACATAGCCAAGATATTTTACTTTCTGGAACACGATCCTGGTCTTCTTGGCGTTAATTCTCAGGCCTGCCTGGGTTAGTGTGTCTAACACCTGGTCTAGGTGTTGCAGATGGGTTGTCCAGTCTGGACTAAACACAACAATATCATCCAGGTAGGCTGACGTAAAGTTCGAAATCCCCTTCAGAACGTTGTTCATCAATCTTTGGAAGGTGGCCGGGGCACCGTGTAGGCCAAAGGGGAGAACCGTGAATTCGAATCTTCCTTCTTCTGTTGTGAAGGCTGTTTTCTGTCTGTCTTCCTCTCGCTAGGGGACTTGCCAATATCCCTTGGTAAGGTCTATGGTACTTATGTATTGTGCTTCCCCCAATCGTTCGATGAGTTCATCTATCCTGGGGATAGGATAAGCGTCGAAGGTGGAAATGTCGTTCAGGGCACGGAAGTCCATACAGAAGCGGCGTGATCCGTCTGGTTTAGGGATTAGAACGATCGGGCTCGACCATTCGCTGTGGGAAGGTCTGATCACCCCGAGTTTTAAAATGTCCGCTACTTCTTGACTGATCCCCTTTCTTCGGGCTTCCGGTATCCTATATGGTTTAATTTTTACGCTTTTCCCGGGCTTTGTATTGGTGCAGTGCTCAGCCAGGATGGTTTTTCCGGGGGTGTCGGAGAAGACCCGGGAGTGTTTCTCCAGGGTTTTCTGTAACTCTTGTCGCTCTGTGTCCATGAGGTCTTCGTTGATAACCAGACGATCGAGGGTAGACAACGGGTCATGCCTTGGAGGGGTGACCATATGGACCTCGGCAGGAGGGGCACCAAGCCATTTTTTTAACATGTTTATGTGGTACACCTGGGATTTGTGGGGTCGAATCTGAAGGCGGTAACTTGTGTTTCCGATCGTTTCTATGACCTTGTACGGCCCTCCCCACTCCGCTTTGAATTTCTGGCTCGACGAGGGGAGTAACACCAAGGCCCACTCGCCTCTATTCAGCCTTCGCCACTTCTTTCCTTTGTCATACGCCTTCTTCTGTTTCGTCTGGCTCTTTTCCAAATTAGCGAATGCCAGGTCTCTGAGCTTGCCCAATTTTGACCGCAGGTTCCTAGCGTACTCCAGGGTTTTAGTTATTTCTTCCGGGGTCTCCTGCTCCCAGGCTTCCTTGGTCATGTCTAACAGGGACTTGGGTTGTCTACCGTACAGCAGTTCGAACGAGGAGAACCCCAGGCTACTTTATTTTTGCCCTCTGATTACATACAGGGCAAGGGGGAGCACCTGGTCCCATTCCGTGCTATTTACCTCCAGCATTTTCCATAGGGTGGTCTTCAGGGTTCGATTGTATCGTTCGACCAGGCCATCTGTTTGAGGATGGTAGACTGCAGTGTGGATTTGGTGGATATGTAAGAGAGTGCACACCTCTTTCATGAGGCGAGACACGAATGGGGTCCCCTGATCTGTTAAGATCTCTTTTGGGAAACCCACTCGGGAGAAGAGTTCCAGCATTTTATCGGCTACGTTCTTTGTGGTTGCCGAGGTGAGTGGGAAGGCCTCTGGGAATCGGGTGGAGTAGTCGACGACGACCAACACGTATTGATGTCCTTTCTTGGTTTTAGGTAGTGGCCCTATAAGGTCCATCCCCACTCGTTCAAAGGGGACACCGATGATCGGCAGAGGCTGTAGCGGAACGGCCGGTGGTCTGGTCATATTCCGTTTTTGGCACACGTCACATTCCTGGCAATAAACCATGGCATCCTTGTAGAACCCCGGCCAGTAGAAGCACTTCAGCAGGTTCTGCGTTGTCTTTTCGGCTCCGGTATGACCGGCTACTAAGTGTGAGTGAGAGTAGAACAGCACTTGTTCACGGAAAGGCACGGGCACTAGTAACTGTTCGGGGTCGGTTTCGCTCCCTTGTCTGTACAACAAATCGTTTTTGATGAACAGTCTAGGGTATTCGGGTGTAACATAATCCTGGTCTCTGTGGGCTTTTTCCCAGGTGTTGAACAAGGTGGCATCGTTCGCCTGAGCGAACTGGAAGCTTCGGTCCAGAATCCAGGGTTCCGGCGAGACCAATGAGTCCAGGGTCTTCGGTTTCTCGGGGTGTTTCTCTACCCTGCCCTGGGGCTCTAGGCATTGTTTAAACATGTCCAGGAAGGCCGGGTTGTCTGTTCCTATAATCAGGTCTTCGGGTAGGGAAGACAACACTCCTACTCTTACGCGGTAAGGTACGCCTTTACTGGGTACAAATGGAAGAATGGCCACGGGGTACGGCTTTACGTCCCCATGGACGCATCTGATGTACACTCTTTCTTTGGGCAGTACTTGGTGAGCCCTCACGTGGTGGGATTGTACTACTGATTGTCTACAACCCGAATCCAGAAGGGCTTTCACTGGGGTGCCATTAACGTTTATACTCTCTCGATAGGCTCGTCCCATCTCGGCCGAATACAACACGGTACGGGGTAAGTACCCGACCTCCATTGGTTCCTCCTCTTGCTTTCGTCGGGGACAGTGTCTAGCGATATGTCCCCACGTACCGCACTCGAAACACTGCGGTCCGCTGTGGGGTAGAGGTTCTGATCGCCAGGGACGGTTCTTGGGTGGATCAGGAGGCTTCAAGGGTCGTTTCTCCAGTCTGACGGGGGTTTTCTGTCTTTCTGTTTCTGGGGCTCCGGTTGGTCTTTGTTGTACTCTAGAGAAAGTGTTGGCCATCTCTACTGCCTGGCTGGTGGTGAGGTCGTGGTGTTGCCTCAACCACCTCTGGGTCGAGAACGGTAGTGACTCAAGAAACTGCTCGAGATAAATGCGATCCATTATCTCTTCCTTTGTGCTCTCGTGTGGTTTCAGCCACTTATCCGCGGCCATCTTAAGGCGGACAAACAGAGTCTTGGGCGTTTCCCCCGGTACTCCCCTTTCCCTTCGGAACCTCAGTCGGTATGCCTCTTTATCCAGGCCGAGATGATCCAAAATAATTTTCTTGATTTCTCCATAGGGGGTGTCTCCCCGGGGGTTAGCCACCTGATAGGCGGCTTGCGCCTCCCCAACCAACAACGGCACCAGAAAGAACGGCCATTTGGCCCCTGGCCACCCACAAGCGCGAGCGGCCCGCTCGAAATTAAGGAGGAAGGCATCGGGGTCCTCTCCTGGTTGGTATTTCTGCAGGGACACCCCTCCGAAGCTATGTGGCGTGCTTCCAATCGCCACGGGGCTGGAGGAGGTAGGAGGGTCCATCGCCCGGGCTACTACGGCGGCTTTAATGATCTCTCTATCAGCCTCGGCCGCGCGGAGCTGCTGCTCAGCGATCCTTTCCAGTCTTTCTTGTCCATGTACCAGGGCCTGTATGACTTCATCCATCTTCGGGGTACAGACGGAGGTTATGCCCGCATTCTCCACCACTGTAACGGCGGGGACAGGAAGAGGCAATAAGCGGGTCTTTGTAGTAGCAAGGTTTATTTTAGCAAGTAGTGAGTCAGTACAGGTTTTCCTTGTGGCTCCTCTCTGTGGGGATCTGCTTCTCTCTCGGTGGGTCTTCCGCCGAACTTCTTCTTCTCCTCTACGGAGGGGACTCCGCCTTCTGCTGGGCGCCGGAGGCTCCGTTCTGACCGCTCTCGCCGTTCGCCGGGGTACATGCAGAAAAGAGAAGACACGTCAGTAATTCAAATAGCGATTCCGTTTGCGTACCTAGCCAGGGAGCGGGGAAGTGAGGGATGCACCCGGTGCTCTGAAGATACTTATGTAGGGCTTGGGACGGTACAAGTGAGGGGACGGGTACCACAACGGAACAGTACTCTTATCGGCTAAGGAGTCCCCCTTCCCTTTCTCCTCCACCACCCCAGGAAGCGCTCACGTACCTCGAGGAGCCGTACCCCTCCTGGCGTACGGCTGGGCGGCTCGTAGTGTTGGCCTCCGGGCTCAGCTGGTCGTGCAGATCGGCTTCCTGCTTTTCCGATGCTCCTTTCGGTCTCCGCGGAGTCAGTGGATTCCTCCTCGGGTCCCCGTCCTCGGCTCTCGTTCCTCTCGCCGTCCGCTGTACTCTCGTCTTCTCTACGCCTCGCGCCTCTCCTCCAGTTCTCCTCGCTGCTTCCCGCCTCTCCGCTCTCTGCCACACTGTCCGCTCCTCCGGTGTAGAAACACCCCGCTTGATCGTCCGCTCCTCCCTTATACAGGTGAGACGACTCCTCCTCCATCAAGCTGCTTGTCCATTTAAAGGGCCCCCAGTCGCCATCGTCTTCCTCGTCACAGGAGTATATCTCGGGTCCAGGACCTCCGAGGGGTTGTCCAGGCTGCGGAGATAAAAGGGGGGGGGTCGGACATCGTTATTGAGGACCCCTCGTCTGGGCATGACAGCTGACCCCTGTTACAGAGGCCTTTGCTGTGGTTTGGACCCTGAAGAAGCTGAGGCCATACTTGTTTGGTACTCACTTCAAGATTCAGACAGACCATAAGCCCCTCTTGTGGCTAAATCAGATGAAGGGTGAAAATCCCATACTGCTTAGGTGGTCCATTTCCCTACAGGGGATGGACTTTACAGTGGAACATAGACCTGGGACTTACCATACCAATGCAGATGGACTCTCCAGATATTTCCACTTAGAACATGAAGACTCAACTGGTCAAGGCTAGTTTAATGTCCCTACGTTTGGCGTGGGTTGTGTAGGAGAGTAGGGTCTGCTTCCTATGGTCACCCCCACTTTGTTTGCTGTGATTTTCTGGTTTTTCGACTTTAGTGTGGCTGTGGGCCTGCAAATCAGGCCCACAGCCCAGCTGTTCTCTCTCTAAATTGATACCATGTACTTTAGGTACATACCTGATTGGGTATTGGGTCTCCTCTGTGAGCCCCTGTATAGTGTACCATAGGTACCCAGGGCATAGTTACATCCGAGGCCTACCACTCCAAGGCTGACCTGGTCTGTATGTTTTGCGTGAAATCTGATGACATTTGTTGTCTGGAGGTGCATGTTGCATCATCTCTATGTGATTATCACCATATTGTGCCTGTGTATTATGCCACCCCTGGCTGGCCATCCAAACTGACACCACCGGCTGATCACTCAGCTTGGGTAAGGTGGTGTAATCACCCCTTACTTAGATATAGTATACCTATATGTACCCATATATAGACACATATGCACCTATAAGTCACGCCTATGGTAGGCCTTGACAATCCTGGAGGCAGAGTGCTTGGTTTTATGTGAGAGGGTGCCCTAGCATGAGCTGAGCCCCTCTGCAGATTTCGGAACTATCTCTGTATAGCTGTTTGATGATATAGCCATACCATATACTCTTAAGTGCATTATAATCCTCGCGGTTAATGCTAACTTTAGTTTGGCTTTATCAAAACATATTGTGTAAGGTGTCAAACCCTTTGGAATACTACCCCCCCCCCCCCGCCACTTCTGGCGGTGGGGTAGCATTCCACCCTTCTAGGGAAAAGACAGGTATGTTTACTACTTTACCCGGTTAAAGTTAAACAGAGCCCCAGCATCACAAAATGGATGCTGCTGCCACAGACACAAGTCTGACCTCCTGCTGCTGAATGACACTCCGGCAGGGGAGGCCTGGACAATAGGTTTCCTGTCCAGGGTGGTGCCAGCACCTCCCCTGACAGGCAGATGTGTATTGGGACAGGGAGTGCTGCATCAGCAGATGCTTTTTGAGACACTGCCTGGGGCACACAAGGTGCTCCATGCATAGGCCGGTTCAAACCAGTTGCCGGGGCACTCCAGCCCCGCTCTGGCGCGAAACTGGACAAAGGGAAAGGGGTGTAACCACCCCCTTCCCAGGTCCACCCATAGAAGAGACCTTGCAGGTAATCCAGCCCCTTTTCTTAGTATAAGTAGAGGAGCTGTGTCCCCAGGACTTTAGATTATCCTGGAACGAAACTTTGATACAGAACTCTTGGACCTTCGACGTTCTATTTTGACTAGAAGACCAAAGACATCTCCCTTATGGTCAAGGAGTGACCACCCTGTGCAAACAGGCACCATCAGTAACTTGCCGGTCTGCTTTGTTGACGATCCCGCAGAACCCGAAGACTCAGCGACACAGGAACTGGACTTCCAGACTTCTCCGACCCACATCCACAGCAAAGTTGAGACCCATGGCGGACACGAGAGACGTGGGTCCAGACACCCTGGACATCCTGCTTTTTGCTAACAGCTCAACTACTGAGGTACCCTTGCAGTTGTGCATTGGGGTAAGAGAAGCCCCATACCCGTGCACCATTTTCACTGAAGCTCAGCCCTCCAAACTCCACAAGTGCCACGTGGGGCCCGCTCTTGCATTTCAGCTCGACGCGTCTTCCCAGTTGCTAGCCCATTGGCTAGTGAGCCCACTGAAGACAAACCTTTGAAACCAAACTGTTTTCCTGGTTGCTCCAGGCTTGCTCCAGCTTCCCTGCAAAGGAGAAGCTCCTCAGGCCTTGCGGGTCTGACCCGAAGCCCATCATCACTTCCTGCGTGGATTGCGTTTGCCAAGGTTTGTTGGGTCCAGTCCGGATACCGACACCGTAGTCAACTAGATCCTTTGTGGGACAGCTCGAATCCAGCTCCTGGTCCTCGTGGCTGCAGAGACAAGCTTCACCTCTTTACCTGAGATCATCGCGACATCGCCTGGTTCCTTCCTGGTCACTGGCTAGTGACCCAGACTCTGTCCCCTCTGCTTTCAGGTTCTTCACATCTTCAATCCACCCTTGGATCCACCCGGACACTTTTCCTCTGGTCGCCTGTAGCACTTCTTTGCAGATCTCCATAGAAAACGACGATGAAACCTGACACCAAAAGGCACCTATGCACCCGGCTTCCCTGGGTGAGGTAACGCGAGAACTCTGGTGCTCCGCTGGGTCTTGACTCTCGAAGTGTCCTAGTCTAAAGGGGTTTTGTCGTAGTCCATCCGGAAGTGCCCTTAAACAGTAACTTTGTAACTCTTAAGTTCTCCATTATAAGTCAATGGTAACTCGCAACTGTGTTTAGACACTGCACGCGTCTCCCGTGGTCCTCCTACTTCCTAACCTTTGGCTGTTTAGTGTAGACCCAGCGATTCCCTAGGTCTTAGGCCTACTCACTGTTTCTGTCGTGGTTCTTATACCACTTACTTAGTATATGGTTTGTGGGGCCCCTAGGGCAAAACTGTATTTGTGCAACTTATCGTATGCTAATTGAGTAACTTGTGATGTACTTTTACCTCTGACCTCAGAAACAGTGCAGAGGGCTTGTGTTAGAAATAAATACATATATATTTGATATATACCTTGTGTGGTGTCCTTTCATTTGGTATTCAAGGAATTATAATTGGTAAAAAAGCTTGCTTTACATGCTCTCTGAAGTCTTAGCCTATGACTGCTGGTCCATGCTACCACTAGGATAGCTTGTCTATAAGGTTGACTTTACAACCACCATCAATAAGGGTCATTTAGGCTGGTGCAAGGTGCCCACTAGAATAGTGGACATCATATGCCAGGCTAACTTCTCACTGGAGGGTCTTTAGTGCGCCAGGGCTGCGCAGTGGTGTGGACAAAAATCCCATGGCGCAGAGTGTGGTTCTCTCCCAGAAAGGCCAACGTCACTGACAGGGCAGCTCCTCGCATCCGCCACAAGGCCTACGCCTTGAGCAGCTGGGCCTGTGACCCTGTGCACCTGCTGCACCCCAGGACGCTGATACCCAGACCAGGCTTGCCCACACCTGCACCCCAAGGCCGCACCGCTCACCTGCTGACACCGTCGAAAGAGGGCCCAGCACGAGCCTGGGCAAGTTCCATGCCCCAGTCCCGCAAGCTCTGCAGCCTCCGCAGACCATCGCTGGCCCCACAACGCTGGCCCACATTACTCCTTTCTCAATCAATCAATCAATCAATGCATTTGTATAGCGCGCTACTCACCCGGAAGGGTCTCAAGGCGCTGGGGGAGATAGGTACGTCACTGCTCGAACAGCCAGGTCTTGAGCTGCTTCCTGAAGGAGAGGTGGTCTTGGGTCAGCCGAATGTGGATGGGGAGGGAGTTCCACGTCTTGGCTGCCAGGTAGGAGAAGGATCTTCCACCGGCAGTGGCTCTGCGGATGCGTGGTACGGCGGCGAGGGCGTGGCTGGTCGATCGTAGTTGGCGGGTGGGCGTGTAGAAGGTCAGGCGGTCTTTGAGGTACTTGGGGCCCAGGTCGTGGAGAGCCTTGTGTGCGTGGGTGAGGAGCCTGAACGTGATTCTCTTGCTGACGGGGAGCCAGTGCAGGTCTCTCAGGTGGCCGGAGATGTGGCTGTGTCGGGGGATGTCCAGGATGAGTCATGCGGAGGCGTTCTGGATGCGTTGGAGTCTTTTTTGAAGTTTGGCTGTGGTTCCGGCGTAGAGGGTGTTCCCGTAGTCCAGCCGGCTGGTGACGAGTGCCTGGGTGACGGTCTTCCTGGTTTCGGTGGGGATCCATCGGAAGATCTTGCGGAGCATGCGCAGGGTGTTGAAGTACGATGAAGAGACGGCGTTGACTTGTCTGGTCATCGAGAGGGAGGAGTCCAGGATGAAGCCCAGGTTGCGTGCGTGGTCCGTTGGCTTGGGAGTGGTGCCCAGGGCAGGGGGCCACCGGGAGTCGTCCCAGGCGGAGGGCGATGATCCCAGGATCAGGACTTCCGTCTTGTCTGAGTTCAGTTTCAGGCGGCTGTTCTCCATCCACTCGGCGACGTCTTTCATCCCTTGGTGTAGGCTGGCTCTGGCGGTGGCGGGGTCGCTGGTGAGGGAGAGGATCAGCTGGGTATCGTCGGCGTAGGAGATGATGTTGAGGTTGTGCTGGCGTGCGATGGCTGTGAGGGGGCTCATGTAGACGTTGAAGAGGGTCGGGCTGAGAGATGATCCTTGTGGTACGCCGCAGATGACTTCGGTGGCCTCGGATCTGAACGGGGGGAGGCGGAATCTCTGGGTTCTTCCGACGAGGAACGAGATGATCCACTCCAGTGCCTTCTCTCGGATTCCGATGTTGCTGAGGCGCTGCACTAGGGTGCGGTGGCAGACAGTGTCGAACGCTGCAGAGAGGTCCAGGAGGATGAGGGCAGCTGTTTCCCCGTTGTCGAGCAGGGATCTGATGTCATCGGTGGCTGCGATCAGGGCGGTCTCGGTGCTGTGGTTGGCTCGAAAACCGGACTGCGAGGGGTCGAGTGATCTGTTCATCTCGAGGAAGGCGGCGAGCTGTCTGTTGACGGTCCTCTTGATGACTTTGGCCGGAAAAGGGAGGAGCGAGATGAGGCGGAAGTTCTTGAGGTCGGTGGGGTCCGCTGTTGGTTTTTTCAGGAGGGCACTGAGCTCGGCGTGCTTCCAGCTCTCCGGGAAGGTGGCAGTGTGGAAGGAGGTGTTGATGATGTCCCAGAGATGGGGTGCGATGATGGCGTCGGCCTTGTTGAAGACGTGGTGGGGGCAGGGGTCGGTTGGGGATCCGGAGTGGATGGTGTTCATCGTGCGGGTGGTGTCTTCGGTGCTGACCGGGGTCCAGTTGCGGAGGGTGGTGGTGGCGGGCGTTGGTTCGGTGGTTGGGTGCGTGGTCTGTGCACCAAAGCTGTTGTGTATGTCGGTGATCTTGCGGTGGAAGAACGAGGCAAGTGAGTCACAGAGGTCTTGCAAGGGAGTGATGTAGTTGTTTCCGGCGCTGGGGTTGGAGAACTCTTTGACGATGCAGAAGAGTTCCTTGCTGTAGTGGGCGTTGTTGTCCAGGCGTTCTTTGAGTGCTGTCTTCTTGGTGTCGCGGATCAGCTGGTGGTGCTTGCAGGTGGCGTGCTTAGGGCGGTCTTGTTGTCTGTGGTCTGGTCGTGGTGCCAGGCTTTCTCAAGGGTGTGGCAGTTCTTCTTGGAGTCCTTGAGTTCGTCGGTGAACCAGGGGGTTTTCTTGCTGCCGGGTCTGCTGGGAGGGTTCTTTAGTGGTGCGAGGTCATCGGTGCAGGCGGTCAGCCACTGTGTGAGGTTGCTGGGAACTTTGTTGGGGTCCGTTGTGCTGGTGGGAGGGTTCTGGCTGAGGGAGGCGGAGAGCTGCTCGGCGGTGATCTTGCTCCAGTTCCGGCGAGGAACCTGTTGCGGGTGGTGGTGGGTTGTGGTTCTTCTGAAGCTGAAGTGGATGCAGCTATGGTCAGTCCAATGAAGTCCGGTGGAGTGGCTGAAGGAGATGTGCTTGCTGGATGAGAAGACGAGGTCAAGCGTGTGGCCAGCGTAGTGGGTGAGGGTGTTCACCAGTTGCTTGAGTCCGAGGTTGGCGAGGTTGTCCAACAGGGCGGTGGTGTTGCTGTCCTTGTTGTTCTCCAGGTGGAAGTTGAGGTCCCCTAGAAGGATGTAGTCAGCGGAGGGGAGGGCGTGCGGGCTGATGAAGTCTGCAATGTCTTCGCTGAATTGTGTGCGTGGTCCCGGGGGTCTGTAGATGAGGGTGCCTCTGAGGGTCGTCTTGGGGTCGGTGTGTATTTGGAAGTGGAGGTGTTCGGCGGCGGTACAGCTGTCGTCGGAGTTGGTCGAGATGCGGATGGTGTTCTTGTGTACGATGGCGATGCCTCCTCCAGTCTGGTTGACGCGGTCCCTCCTGGTGATCTTTTATCCGTCCGGGATGGCTTTGGCGATGTCAGGCGCTGAGGAGGCGTTCATCCAGGTTTCCGTGAGGAAGGCGACGTCTGGTGCTGTTGTGTCGAGCAGGTTCCAGAGTTCGACGACGTGCCTGTGGACGGAGCGGGTGTTGAGCAGGATGCACTTGAGGTGGTTGCTGCTGGTGCCTGGACTTTTGGGTGCGGTGCAGGTCCGGAGGCAGGTGAACTTGCAGGCTTGGCAGGTGAAGCGTCCGTGGGTGCATCTTGGAGTGGCTCGGTAGCAGGTGGGGTTCCGGCCGGCATTGAGTGCGTGGAGGGTGGTGGTGTCGTAAGTCCGTTGTGAGGGCTGGCATCTTCGGGGGCCAGGGGTCCTGACGCTGGGCGCGGTCCAGGCGCGGACGGGCGCAAACGGGCTTGCCTTTGGCGCGCCTTTGGCGCACAATCGGCGCGCCCGCTGTGCGTGCTCGCTGCGCGTACACGTGCACTCCACCATAAATGACAAAGTGGGAGGGAGGAGCAGCTGGGAGGCGGGAGCGGGGCGGCGAATGGGAAGGGAGACCGAAACAAAAGGGGCGGGGCCACAGGGGAGCAGCGGCGGGGAGCGGGGAGGAGGGCGGGAAACGCGGCAGGGGCAGGACACAGTGAAAACGAAAATCAGTGGCAGAACAGGCAATACAGTGGCAGAACAGACAATACAGAGGCAAAATGCAGAAGAAAAATACAGAGGCAGAATACAAACACTTGCAAGGACCAGGAACTCAGCTGCAGGGCAGATTGCGAACTCGGCAGAGGCGGGGGGCAGCCTGGGCTCACTCACTGGGAGTGTGCGCGGTGCGTGGAGCAAGCGGCCCAGTACAGGGTCATTAACATACTCCACTGGCGTCCCCTTTGTCACAGTGGGCACCACATGTGGAACTGCATCCGGAGTCCTGAATGGCAGTGACCCCAAATCCGTGGCAGCGGCCACAGGGCCAGACTCCCTTCGATCAGTGAGGCATAGTTCCATATAGCAGGCAGTTGACACGTGGTGCCACTAACCCTATGCAACGCAAGCCATCAACACGAGGTGCCACTAACCCTGTTTGCCACAAGCCGGCGACTCATGGTGTCACTAACCCTGTGCAACGCAAGCCATCGACATGAGGTGCCACTAACCCTGTTCAATGCAAGCCGGTGACACGTGGTGCCACTAACTCTGCGCTGTGAGTGACCATCAGCCTCTGGCAGAACATCGTTGGTGTCTGAGCCTGTGGCTTGGGGGTTGTCATCAGCAAAGGGCAGGTACGGACTTGGTGTTTGGCATGAGTCTTGCATTTATATCCTACATGTATCAGAACACAGCTGGCATGTGCCCTCTGCTTCATGCCCTCGGGGTACTCCTTCCACTGTCCACCGAGTCACTCCGCAACACGGTCCTTCAACTTCGACGAGAACCTGCTCCATACTTGTGACCCTACCCGAGTCTCCTGCAGCTCAGCGTCCCGTGGGGGTGGGCATGTGTCAGCCGATGTGCATCCGGGTCCACTAACCCTGTGCAACTCGAGTCATCCCCCCTTGTTGTCCTGCCATTGCTTGTCTGAGTGCCTGATGACTGTTGGAGTTGTTGCCAGCACCTGCTACTCCCTGAGGGCTGGCTTACACTCACCCCACACACAGCCAGCCCAGGCATCACTGGATTTGTGGGCCTGCCAGCACATACTGCCGAACCAAGTATTGACTGTTTTCTCCCTGCACTGTCACCGGTGATCAAGGATATGCACTCTGCCCTTGGATGATGACACCCCAGTACAAAGTGGCCCACATATGCACCAGGGGCATCATTGAACGTACATTTGGCATGTTGAAGTCACGCCTGGATGGCACGGGTGGAAAGCTACTGTACAGCCCGGAGATCGTGTACAAGATGATTGTTGCATGTTGTGTCTTGCACAACATCTGTGTATGCAATAATGTCCCATGGATCCCAGTTCCAGAAGTCCCGGACGATGATGGGGACGATGGGGAAGGTGGCCCACATCCCACTGCAGCTGCAGCAGGAATGGCCCTTAGGAACACCATCATTGACAATTACTTCCCATGAGCACGTGACATTGTGGCCATCCCTGGCAATCATGGGACAGGACAAATTGTCAAGAAATACAGCATGTGTGAATAAAACATATTTGCAGTTTTCAGGCTGTACTAGTACATTGTGCTGTCACTGTTCCCTGCTGGGCTAGATGTGATTTGCCATTTGGCGCACGTTTGCAGCACCAGTCGTGGCCTGTGTTCTGTTGTGGAGGTGTTGCTGTTTGTACCAGGATGTTGTCAATATTGAGGTGCACTCATACTTATGTTCGTATGCTGCACTGTTGGTGATTCGCACCTGCGGCTCTGATTTGTCTGCCACTGGTCCCTTTCATGCGGTATACCTGTCAGTTCAGTGCTTCCATGGTGCTGAGATGTTGCAGACCTGGGTAACTTGTGCTCTCTGTCGAGTTGTGACACTTGGCATGGTTTGTCTACAGATGTGTCGTTGAAGTCAAGGGTTGTTTGTGCAGGTGATTGTTTCCAAGTGTGACCTGCTTAATTCCGGTTGTGGTCCGAACTCAGCCACCTCAAAGTCTTGCCGTGTACATTGTCTTGGTGATTGGACAGCAGCCATGCTACTCGTCATGTGGTGTCTCTTGCATTGTCAGTGTGGCTGACGTTTATGCCTGTTTGCTGTGTTTCGCACGTGTGCATGTGTTGGTTGTGTGCTTGTTGTTGTGTTGTGTGGGTGCCCCTTTGGGCACATGGTGTACATGGGACTACTTGGTGTTTGTGTGTGTGCTGAGGTGTTCCCGTGAGATCAGGGACATGATCCTGAGTCGTTGTGGATGTGTAATGTGCACTGCTTAGTTGTGCATATGTGCCAATGGGCTCGTCTCCTCCGTCCACCCACTCCCTGGTCGGTATGCACCCTGTTGATGTGGTGTCAGGTCATGTTGGACAGTGTCCGGATCCCCGAGTCTTGTCTCCATCTCCCGCCTGGTGACTGTGGCCACCATCTTCTCCATGTCATTCAGCTCCTGGTGTTCTGCTGGCCCCCCTCCTCCTGGATGCGTTGCTGCTTCCATGTTGGCAGCGAGTTTCTACTTGGTTTTGCCATTCACATCAGTCCAGGGCATCTTGTGCTCTTTGATTGGCATCCACTGCCATGCGACGCCATTCAGATGGTCCGAGGTGGTGTGCCTTCTTTGCCTCTTTGTTGCCAATGACACATTGGAGGTGACATACAGTTGGTGGTGGTGTTCTGACTCATCCGTGGTGGTACTCGAATTTTCCTGTTCTCATTGGCCTTCCACTGGCCCTGTATTCATGGGTGCTGCTCCGTGTGGATTGTGGGGTTCATGTTGTCCTCTACAGTGGTCAGGGTGCATCTGTGGTACTCTGCAGTTGGTGTTTTTTTTTCAGTAGCATTTCAGTCTGCTGTCCTTGTGCTTTTCCACGCATTACGCGTGGGTATTACTGGCCTCGCGCTGGTTGTCACTGTTTTCCTATCGCGTTTGAGCACATCACGTGTTTTTCCGGGTTGTGGTTTGTGTTTTTATCTCCGTTGCGGTGGTTGTCTTGTGTACATTGGCTGCGGTTTCGGCAGACTATCGCATGCTACCACCTTGTTGTGAATTCCACGTTAACGTGGGGTTATTTTTCCTCAATCGGCTACGATGTGTAAAGGTGTGTCAGCATTTTTGGGTGATGTTTAGCACACGTTCTTGTGAATATACCCCTTAAAATCCTGTTTTTCAATGGATTCAGTGAGAAAGAGAATAGACTAGCCTTTAAAAACTCAAAACACAATCTTAACATAAATACATTCTGTAGTGGGAAGGAAAATTGGAGATAGACATCTCAGAGGGCTTATACTCTGCAATATTTCGAATGGCGATTATGTTGTTGGTCTGTGCTCAACGTGGGTAAAATACTTACAATATCGTGACATGATGGAACCTTTCATCTGTCTGACTATAAACGGTGTTCGGAGGCTCTGAAGCCTGTTGGAAGGGCTGTGAGGTGAGTGGGACACTCATCTGTACATATTAAAGCATTTTAAAGCGAGGTTCTATCCCACATAAAATCCATTACCGGGGCAGTGCTGCCCATCTAGCCACTGGTCCTATCCACATGTGGTAGGGCAAGGTATGGGAAGTCTTCACAATGGAGAAGCGATCCCCCATAAATGACAGAATATAAAAATTCAACAGGATATGGCTCCCGTTCATCACATACATGAAGAAGACCAATGTAGTGGGCGCGAACCCACAAGTTAAGTTAGATTCACTTAGACATTCCAAGCTATGTAACCTCACAGAGAAGATAATGAATCATCATGCAAATCCCAAGGGGGCTCTCTTTTGGGGAAAATTCTAAGACCCCCCCTTTAAAACACTTTAAAAATGAATTTTGTTAAGACCACACTTTCTGCCCGAATGCGTTGGGGTATTGCCTGGGACCTTTCAGGCAATAATGATGAACAAGACGAGATATATTGTCGAGATATATTTTACTGGATGCTTAAACACCTGTATCTACACTACAAAATGAAAATGAAGTTGTTAAACAAAACGAGTTTCGGTTTTGCAATATATCCCCTTTATTATTGGAAACAAAGGCTTGCCATTTCAAGTGCAGATTTTAGAATCACAGTACTAATCGAAAAGCATTAACACTTGTTTTAAACAAATCACAATCAGAGCTTCCATGGTGTCTGGGCCCAATATAATAGCACCACCTGAAACCCCATTCCAACTGTGGTCACGCTTTGTACCAGCAGAAGAACCAACTACATTCTGAAATGAGAATATGGAAGTGAAACATTGCTGCTGGTGCCTTTGTTCCTATGCAGGGCCCAGGGCTTTAGCACGTGTAGTTGAAATATTCCTGGAGTTCCAGCTCCAGACCCTCTCAGAAATGTATGCCGGTGCTATTGTTGTTAGTCTAATCTATTGGTCACCATCAGCACTGAACACTTAAAACCATTCAATTCAGTGAGCTACATCATTAACCTGATTTTATTTGGAACTTCCCTTTCTAACTTCTTAGCATTGTAATTAACAGATATGATTGTAACCCAGTTTAAATTGAAATTACCAACCAATGAAGGATAAAAGGCCGAGTCAGCTCTGCTGAATTAAAACCCATATCCTGTGGATCACCACAGAACTGAATTTCATGCATTCTGCTCATGTGCCACCACCCCCTTAACAGAGGTATACATACATAGGAACACATTAAAGCAGGAGTATTTGTGCTTCATTTATATACATTTAGGCCCACATGCATCAAGGGTTTTTGCATTCGCAAACAGTGCGAATCGCAAAATTCGGCCGTTTGCGAATGCAAATTCCGTTTTTGGGATGCATGAAGCTTTTTGCCATTTTCACAATTTAAGAAATCACAATTTTTTTGCGATTTCTCAAATTGCGATTGCATTTAAGAAATCGCAATTTTGCGATTTCTTAAATGCAATGCATGATTTAAAAAAAATTGCGAATTCGCAAATTAGAAGCGGTAAATTACCATGAAGTTAACCTTCATGGTAATTTTAGAAAACTTTCATTCACTTTCAGTTTCATTTTAAACACACACATGCCCTTTGGGCATGTGTGTGTGAAAAAAGCACTTTCAGGTACATTTCAGGGGTGCAGGGGGGGGTCCTTTGGACCCCCCCCTGCACCCTTGAAATTGCATTCTCATTTTGCGATTCCTTAATTGCGAATCGCAAAATGAAAATGCCTTCCAATTGATTCCTAGGCCCATTGGAATCAATGTAAAGGGATTCCTTATTTGCGATTCGCAAAATTGGGAATCGCAAATAAGGAAAAATAAGGAATCGCAAAAAGAAATGCGAATTTTTAATGCATAGGTATTTGCGATTTCTAAATTGCGATTCCTTAATTTTCGCAATTAAGGAATCGCAAATACCAACAATTATGCATGTGGCCGTTAATGTGTTGCTCTACGCTACACTGTGCGCCATACTGTAGGCATCTGATACCAATGTATCATCTGATTAAAGAAGAGATGACCATTTCAAGTCAGTTAAATCTGCTAGATATTTTAGTCTAAAATAACATGAACCTGGGGACAAGGCAGCAGATTATACGGTGTTCTGTAGTAAAGGATGATGAAAGAGGAAGCCCTTGGATTTCCCTCTAGGATGGACAAAGTGGATCCGGGTTATTCCTTTGGTCCACATACTTTTTCACTTGCTCCTATTGGTAACCAGAAAGAACAATTCTTTTTGACCGCTTCATAGACACACTGTAGAATAATTTACATCAGTGGAAGGGCTGTATGCCATAAATCAGGGGCCAGATGCGAGAGGGCTACATGACCTGTTACAAAGTCATAGTTTGTAAAGTTAGATACAGCTGAAGTCAGGAGGCAGCACTTCCCACAACAGTATGCAATGGAACTACCTTAAACTAACAAAAAGGCATGGTAAGAAACAGAAACTAAAAAGGGTGCTTTTGTTACTTTCAGGATACAACCTCATCCCCACACAAGCGGGTAGGTTGTGTTCAAGGCTATACTGTTTTCCTCACCGAATGACTCTCATCACTCTATCACTTTTACTTATGAAAGGGCGAGATTTTGATCGATACCTTATCTCTATTGATCCAAACCTCGATCTGGTCGACTGAACCTTTGTTGCCTGTCTGTAAGGAAAGAAAGTGCACCTATTTCCAAGTCAGTTCACCCAAGAAAGGACTCTACTCCCAAAGATCACGGACAACTTCTAGTTTTCAAAAGTTTATTGTAAAGATATAATGAGCTGCAAATACAGGCATCTCAGAATGAGATTCACGAGATACACAGGTCCAATTACATACATGTGCTCTCGAAAAGCCCTCAGACGAGCAACAGAAATCACTAACACAAGTTCTAGGAACAATAAAGCTATCAACATAGACGCATATCTCTCCTTCATTTAGGTTGGAGGAAAACAAACACAGGTTAGGCGTCCCTACCCTGTTCTAGATGGTATCCCTACTTAACCAAATCCCAACCTAACAAAGGTGTCAGCAGTGAATGACCCCAAGGGAAGTCACTCACTCTAAGTCTCTTGGTGAAAACTTAAAGTTCTCCAGTCATGACCCCTCACTGCCTACCCATCCGCTCTCTAAAGGGTCCTCAGGTATCTGCTCTAACTCCACCCAGGGGTGCTGTCCCTAATACAAAACAGTCAACAACATTTGAGACGCCCCTTGCGAAACGCCTCTCACGTGGTGCAACTTCAGGCTTTTTCCATGATGCTTTGTATTGGGCCTCAGACGTTAGAGTTGACCTTGCTTCTCAGACTCTTCTCCGGCCCGCTGATACCCCTTAAACATTCCAAAACCCTCCTCCATGTCTGGGCCGTCCACTGAACAGACCTCTATTCATTCATTTATAATTGCATCCCCCCTTTCCTGTTGCAGACAGATATCTGCCGCCAAGAACCCAACTCTCATATACTTCTAAAAGAAATAGGCTTGCAACATTTCTCAGCCCAGACATGTACGTGTAAATCAACGTTAAAACATTTCAGGCCTACAATATTTCTCATTATGATTATAGCATTCAACTTCTTCATTTAATTAAAGCATGTTAATACTCTTATTCTATTATTCAGTAAACATTTCTATAATCATGGCCCATTAATGCAATGACCAAAAACCTTAATATAATCTGTGTCGTGAAAAGAACCATCTTCCCTTTCCCTCTAGCTCTGGCCCTGAGGCCTACCACGTTCTGCTTTTAACCACATACCATCTTATGTTTTAGCAGCTTCACGACATAGATTCAAAAAAAATAATCACATCTAATAAAGTCATATAATGTCACACATTTCTGTATTAGTTCCACTTCTACTTAAATCTCTACATTAGCTATACATTTTTGATATATTTGCAGATACTATTAGCACTCATGGCATTTCTCTTCACGATTTGTGCTTACTACAGGTAAGTGTGATGTACTCATACATTTAAATCAGTTTGCGCTCTCTCAGTTCCCCCCTTTGATGACCTCTCGGGGTCATCACTAACATTAAACTGCAGTTATTGCTGGCATTCTCTGTGCTTCCAGAGCCCTCAGGCTCCTGTACTGATTATCTTGTATGGCAGCCAATCTCTGCAGCTGCTCTCTTTGGGCCCTTTCTGACCTTCTTGCTCTGTACCATTTGAATACCCCCACCAATCCCCACAATATTATCCCACAGATCAATATTATGAGGATAGGCTTTAGGATATACCATACAAAGCTTTTGCCTAAGGCGGAAAACCACCCTCCAACTGTACTCATTCCGTGGCCCACCTTTTCCCAAACATTTTCTCTACTCAAGTCTTCGATCTCCTTGTGAATACTAGTTATGTTCTTAATAACTTTCTCAAGGGGCTTCGAATTGTCTGGAATGTAAGTGCAACATTCCTGGACCTTCAAAGCCTTACAGACTCCGCCCTCTTTTGCTAGTAGGACATCTAATGCAAGACGATTTTGAAGAACCATAGCCCTTATCGATTGCATCTCTCCTTCCACCAGCATTAAGGACTGAGCAGTGCTGGCAGACAACCTGTCGACAACTGTTGCCAGTCGTCTAATTTTAACATCATTAAGGATTATTCCCAAAAGAGGGAACATAGCTCCAAAGACATCTCCAACCATTTCGGCATCACCTACATCTCTCCTTCCCCTCGATGATGTCTGACCCTCAATGATCACTAAGTCTTGTGCATGATATATTTTGGGGAAGACAATTGCCAAGTAACATGATCCATACCAGTTGTCAGGTAGTCTCACGTAAGCATTTCTTCCACAGACAAAATACACATTTGGAATCACTTGCATTCCCTTCAGGAAATCCTTAGTGTAGTACTCTAAATTAAAAGCATGCTCACAGTCAACTTCACCCACGTATACATTTTCATAATACGTTTTGGCTCGGTGAAGACATAACTTTCCTCTCTGCGCTCTATCTAAAGCTATTGGACCACTACTACCCTTTCTCTTATGTGACTTCTCTTCCTCGGTCCAATCTATTTTCCCTTGTCCTGATTTTTTCAAAATCTTTTGCCTCCTGTAACGATCATCCACCTGCCCTATGAACTTCTTCTCGACTTCTGACACCTTGCATGTCAGGTTATTTCTACGGGCATGTGAAGTATCTAAGGTAATCCAAGGAATGAAGAATTTGGCCAATCTGTCTTCACTCTTCCAGTAGTCCCATTTGTTCATCTGCTTATAATTTGGGACTTCTGGCAACACTGAATCATAATTTGAGAAATAGTATTCAAAGCTATCTCTCTCATAAAATATACTAAGCAATAAGCTACATGTAATGCCATATGTCAGAGGGAGGTGATGATAGCGAATTCCTTCATCTACAGACGCAGGCAACTGCATGCAGACGTAGCAATCCTTAACCTCCATGGCATCCACGTATTCATACAAAAGTTTAGCATAAGCATTTGACCTAAAGTCTCCTTGGGACTCGTCTACATGTAACCTGCGGGCTTCTGCAGCCAATAACGCTTTCTCTTGAGTGTTTTCCCTTTTCTCACCAGCAACTGTGGGTGTAAGCGTTTCTGCAGAACTCACATCAGTTACCTTTACCTCTTCCTCATGTCCCTTTACATAAGAGATTGTTACCACTAAAGCTATTAATATTATCACTCCTACTATTAGTGTACCTATTATACATTTAGCTCTGCGGTTCGGGGTGCCGGCCTCCATTTCGTCAGACAATCTAGCTCTCTCTTTATCTTTGCAAAAAGTTCTTTTCCTCTCGTTCCTTTACAGTCTCTTTTCAATCCTTTTGTCTTTAGAATCCACTCAACTGGAGGCTGACAGCCTTCTTCGCAAAAGTCCTTTAACAGTTCAAAAAGACAACCCTAGCCCTTCTCCATCCACTCAAGGGGAATTCCCTAAAATTCTCTGCTTCCTGGGCGCTAGGTAATCTTCTTTTTCTGCTTGCTTTATTTACAAAGTCCTTTAACAGTCTACTATCAGATTTGTGGTTGCAGCTTCAATAGCATAGTTCAGTATTTCCAAACGAAGATTGTGCTCTTCATGTGCTGTTATCGTTGTACCAAAGTCGGGGAATTGCAATTCTGTAAGAAACATATGTTTTAACTTGCTGAGGCGGGGAGGTCTGGGGAGCACGAATGTCAGCGACCCTTCTTGTTCGACACCGGGTACCAACAGTCGTATTTCCACGGTGATAATGGGCTCAGAACTGGACACCACCACCGCTCGGATCCTCCCTGTCTCCGGTTTCACAGACATTTGTCGCCAGATATGTCCACTCAGGTGTGGAGTATCTTCTGTTAGGCACTCGCACTCTTCTTGACCTTCTTCGGTCTGGTGCTTCAGCGCCCTGAGCACCTTCTTCTGGATCTGAGTCTTCTGATATCGGAGGAAGGGTTGCTTCTGGAGTTGACCTCAGGCTAGAGCTCCTTCTTTGCGGCCAATTAGCTTCTCCACGTGCCCTTCTACTCCTTCTTCTTCTGGTCTGTTCTCGCTCTCTTTCAGACCTGTCAGGGTCAGACTCGTACTCCCAGCTACTTTCTCCTTCTGTAGCGTCTTCTGTTTCGCTGTTGTACTGACCGTCCTCAGCTTGGTCAGACTCGTTCCCTGCTTCCGCTGGCACCTCTACAGCTTGGCTAGCCCCCTCTATGGCTTCTCGGTCCTCTGCTGGACGTCTATCCGAGAGAGGAGCTGTTTCCAGAGGTGCTGGAACCCTTTTCGTATGTGACGCGTGGATCCAATTGGGCAGGCCTCCCACCTTTACAGCTGTGTTGGTGATCAGGATGACCTGGAAGGGTCCACGCCAACGAATATCCAAACAGCTTCTTCTCACGTGTTTTCTTACCAGGACCCAGTCCCCAGGGTTCAGGTCATGGCACGGGCCCTGGCACGCTGGAACCTCTGCAGCCTGCACCTGAAGGGACACAGAACGCATGGCGTCAGACAGCCCCTTACAATAGTCCAGGATCATATCATCTGTGATATTTAACAGTGCAGTAGCTGGAATAGATGGCAGCCTCATTGCTCTCCCCATTAACACCTCATGTGGTGACAACCCTGTTCTTCTGTCTGGGGTACTACGAAGGCTCATGAGAACTAATGGCAGGGCATCAGGCCAACTCAGGGTCGTTGAGGAGCACACTTTCGCTATTCTGGCCTTGATTGTGCCATTGATTTGTTCCACAATTCCTGAGGCTTCTGGTCGGTAACTGCAATGTAGCTTTTGGTCAATATTTAGTGCTACACAGATCATCTTCACAAGCTCGCTGTTAAAATGTGTTCCCCTATCTGATTCCAAAAAGGCCGGCACCCCGAAGCGAGGAATGAGTTCTCGAAGCAGTAACTTGGCCACTGTGAGGGTGTCGCACCTACGTGTAGGGTATGCCTCAACCCATCTGGAGAACACACAAACAACCACCAAGACATAGCGGAGGCGGTTGCACCTTGGCATTTCAATGAAATCTATCTGCATTCTATTGAATGGACCTCCAGATCTTCCTATGTGACTTAGTGCAACTGGTGTTCTTTTCCCTACGTTCAGCTGCTGGCAGGTCACACAACGCTGGCACACTGCTTCTGCTGCTATTCTAAACTTAGGATTGTACCAAGTCTGTCTAAACACTCTCAGCATAGCATCTCTCCCTAAGTGTACGGGACCATGTATGAGTCTAGCCATTGGACTCACCATCTCATTGGGCAACACTGCTCTGCCGTCTGCTGAGACCCAAAAATGGGTCTCACCCATTACACATCCTGCCTTTTCCCATGTTTCTTTTTCAGAATCAGGAGCATTTTCTTGCATGGTTGACAGTTCATCCCAAGTATCAACAGTTTCCAATATCATGGCTAATTCAGTTCTTACATTTATTCCACCCACATCCACCTCTGTGAAAGAGTAACCTTGTTCCGCGCAATACCGCGCAACTTCATCAGCATATCTATTGCCTTTCGAAACAAAGTCCTCATTTCTGGTATGTGCGATGCACTTTACAACTGCGATACTTGCTGGGCATTGCAATGCTTCTAACAACAGGCGCACAAACTCTCCATTGCGAATGGGAGAGCCTGAAGAAGTCATGAACCCTCTTTGAGACCATAACTGCCCGTAATCATGAACTACCCCATACCCATACTGGCTGTCGGTGTAGATGGTGACTCGAATTTGGTTGCCTGCTAAGCAAGCACGTGTCAGGGCAATAATCTCGGCTACCTGAGCGGAGTTTACTCCTTCCAGGCACCCAGCTTCCACAACTCCTTCAATTGTACAAACAGCATAAGCTGCTCTCAACTGCCCAACTTCGTCTCTTACACATGAGCCATCGACAAAGAAAACTTCGTCTGGGTCGGTCAGTGGCTCATCTACGATGTCGGGTCTGGGTTTGGTGCATAGTTCAGTCACATCGAGACAGTCATGGTCTGTATATTCATCATCATCATCAATATCATTTGGAAGTGGCATTAAGGTAGCAGGGTTCAAAACAGAGCATCTCTTTAGGGTCACGTTCTCTGCAGCAAGAATAACTTGCTCATAGCGCGTGAGCCTGCTGTTGGTCAGATGCTGTGTTTTGGTCCTGGTCATCAACAGTTCAACAGAATGTGGCACGCACACCTCTAACGGGTGCCCCATGACAATATTTTCACATCTTTCAATGCTGACACCCGTTGCAGCAACGGATTTGAGACATCCGGGCAACGCTGCGGCTACTGGGTCTAAAGTAGCCGAGAAATAAGCAACTGGTCTACGGGCATTCCCATGGATTTGGACCAACACAGACAACGCACAACCTTCTCTCTCACAACAGTAAAGAAAAAATTGTTTATTGTAATCAGGCATTCCCAATGCCGGAGCACGACACAGGTCCTCTCGCAGCTGTAAGAATGCCATCAAACAGTCTTTGTCCCATGGTACCGGATCACTCACCTCTTTGTGCGTCAGTTTTTGCAAGGGCTTTGCTTTCAGTGAAAAGTTCACGATCCACTGTCGGCAATAACCCACCATCCCTAGGAACATCCTGACCTCTCTCTGTGTCTTAGGCGCATTCATTTTCATGATCGCCTCTATCCTGTCTGGTGACACCTTTCGTTTGCCTTTCTCAATTCTGTGTCCCAAGTACTGCACCTCTGTCAGGCAGTACTGCAATTTTCCCGGGGACACCTTGTGCCCATTGGCAGCTAGGTGATTTAACAAAGCAATGGAGTCTTCTCTGCAAGCTTCTTCTGTTTCTGACGCCACAAGGAGGTCGTCTATGTACTGGACCAGAACTGACTTCTGGGGCAGCACTAGACTTTCAAGATTTTTCTTCAGAAGCTGGTTAAAGATCGATGGACTCTCTGTATACCCTTGAGGGATACGACACCATGTTAGGACGCGATTTTCCAGCTTAAATGCGAAAAGAAAATGGCTATCTTCGTCCAAAGGGATCGAAAAGAAAGCCTGGCAAAGATCGATCACAGTGAACCACTCAGCTTGGAATGGAATTTGAAACAGTATCACTGATGGATTCGGTACCACTGGACAACACGAAACGACTATGTTATTAATCTTTCGAAGGTCCTGCACTATCCGAAATTTCCCATTTGGTTTCTGCAGACCCATAATCGGGGAGTTGCATGGACTACCCACGATTTCTTTCAGTATTCCCTGTTTAATCATGGACTCGATCACGGGTTTTATGCCTGCAATCGTTTCTGGAGTCAATTTATATTGGGGTGTTCTTGGGAACTCAGCATGCGGTTTCACTACAATTTTCACTGGGTCCACCCCTTTGACCAATCCAATCTCTTCCCCAGTGAAATCCCATACTTCTGATGCCACTGTCTCTCTCAAATCCCAGGGAAGCTCGTCTACTGTCAAAGTAGGGTACAGCTCCACACATATTCTTGAGTTTGCAACTTTGAAATCTGCATCATCATCATTAGTCAATACCTCCACTCCCTGAGGTGTACAGTATATAGTACAATTCAATTTACACAACAGGTCTCTTCCTAACAGACACACAGGGCTTGAATCGCAAACCACAAACTGGTGCTCATCGCTGTACTTCCCTATTTTCACCTGCACCGGTTCTGTCAATTGGCTGGTTATTCTCCTGTTTGCGACCCCTACCACCTGTATGGTCTCTCCAGACATGGGCAGGTCTGGAACTGCAGCTGATCTGATCGTGGATCTAGTGGCTCCTGTGTCCACCAGAAATGTCGTAGGGCACCCTGCTACTTCTGCTTCAACATAGGGTCCCCTCTGATCTACCTCTAAGGCTGCCCCAAGGGTGCAGTCTTCTCTTTCCACTCTCTGTCCGGTTAATGGGTCCACATAATAGCACTCTTCCCCTTCCACAAACAGGGGCATTTGTCTATAGGTCTTACCCATGCTCCCTGCTCGAGGAGGTTGCGGGAACTGGGCTCGGGGAGGAGCCCCCCCCCCTTTGAGCACCTTTCCTTGGTATGGCGTTACCCCTCTTGTAGGCGCGCTCTGAACCTCTTCCTCCTCTATCTCTTGCTCTCCTATCTCTACATTGTAAGGGCACTCGCGTTTCCAATGCCCCAGCTCGTTACACTGGTGGCACCTAGTCGTTTTCTTCAAGGTAGCTATGTCTATTCTGGGTCTAAAGGTGGAACTCTCCTCATTACCCTTGTTCTGACTGTACTGCTTCTTTCCTCCTGTACCTGTTCCTTGCTGCTGTTGCTGCGGCCCCCCCTTCCCTGCTGCTTGCATCTGTACCACCATCAACTTTTCTTTTAGTTTCTTAGCCTTGGAATCAATCTCATCACAGCAGTACCTGGCATATCTCAGTATTTCATCTAGGGGTTTAGATTGCCAACAAATCGAGTGTTGCTGAATCATTAAACTAATATCCGGTCTCAGTCCCAGGACGAACTTGGACACAAATTGTCCTATGTCTTTTGGGTCCATTACATCCAAGCCGCTATACTGTTTAAACGCCTTCAGCAATCTCTCGTAATATTCGTGGACTGTCTCTTTGGGTTCCTGTCTCGTTCGGTCTATTCTGACCCAATCTATGTCTTGCATTGGCACCTTTTCTTTCAGCCAAGTCATCACTCTCTCGAATTTTGCCATCACAATCTCGGACGGCCCATTAGTCTTGGCATCTCTCTCTGGCTCCGTTGTGGGCCACTCAGCGCTAACCTTACATGCTGTCCACAGATCGCCTGGTACTACAATGTCAAACAGCGTGTTCAGATCTATCCAAAGGACCTTAGAGATTTTTACAAACCTCTCGACTTGCTTGTACCACTCCACAGGGTTCTCTCGTAATTTGGGGAAAGAGGTGGTAAAAGCAGCTAAATCTCCCCTACTCCAAGGGACATGTACATAGTTCCCATTTGCAACTTCCCGCAAAGGGTAAGCTTCTATTCCCTGCTGTCCTGGTGTCATACCAATCATGCTTCTCCTGCCGGTCCCTTTCTTGGACCACCTCTCTTCCCACTTATCTAGTGCCCTCCATGTCCTTATTCCAGTAATCAGTTCCCTTATGTGTGTTTTCAGCCCAATCGTTCTCCTCTCCTCTAGGTCTCGATCTGAGTAATGTAGCCTGTGGTTACCCTGTAATGCTTTGGTTCTTGACAAGTCCACCATATATTTGCCTGCTAGTTCGACTAACTTCTCATGGACTGCTCTCGCCTTTCGAGTGATGTCCTTTGCCATATACAGTATTTCATCCTGTTCATACATTTCCATTCTTTCTAAAGGCAGGGTACCATCTACCATGTCATCCAGATCTGACCTTAAGCTGGAGACATCAAGTCTCTTGGCTTTTATCTCAGCTCGCAATATGTCTTTCGAAGGGGGCTCACTGGTCTCCCTACCATCCCAACTTCGAGCTCTGCGTTTGGGCTCAGGAGAGTTAATGGGTGGCCTCCCTTGCTCCCATCTCTCCAGGTCCCAGGCTCGGCCATCCGATCTTGGAAGGTGATGGAACACGGGCCTGTTACCCCTACTCTCTCTCTGCCCACTCTCATCTTCTTCTCTCCTCTCACCGCACATCTCTCTGTTATTTTCCCTCTGGTCGCTACACTCCCTTTGCCTCGTATCGCTCAGTATCCGATACGATCCTTCCTGGTTCCCCATATTCCCTGGGCTGCGCTCATTTCCATCATCACAGGGCCTATGGTGCGACCTCTCACAACTCCCATTCGGTTCTCTGGTGCCAGGCACACAGTGTGGACACTTAAAGCTGTTTCTGTACTCTTGCGCTCTCCTCTTCCCTTCACTGAGTATTGGGCACGCCACCCCTTCACTCCCGGGGCCCCCGTTTTCCAGGTCTGTTCTACCTCCACTCCGGGCCCAATGGGTGACTCCCCTACTCCCTCTACAGTCCCACTCCGGGCTACTCTCCCCAGCCCCGCAGTGAGTCCGTGCTCTGCTGTCCTGACTTTCCCTTTCTGCTTCTGCAGCATTTATGCACTTTTGAGCCTTCACTGCCTCATCCCACTGCTTCATGTACTCATTTAGCTCCTGAAAGGATTTTCGTCCCGATCCCCTCAGATCCATTGGCCATCTAGGGCCCCCAGGATCTCCTCCTGGGTCCCCTGCTGTGTGCATCGGGGTGCTCCACTCTCTGGGTATCGGCATCTGGCTTGGGGAATTAGTGGTATCGTTCCTCCTTGCCTCCTCTGCTCTTTCTCTGTCTTTCCGTTTCCGTTCTTCCCCTCTTGCTCTTTCTTGGTCATATATCGATATTATAGGACCTATGGTAACAGGTACCTGTAGTGCATCTGGTAATGGGTAGGATGTGGCGCTTTCCGTTTCCGGCGCTCTTTGTACCACAAACCTACCGACTACCTGTTGCACATGACTAGGCTGGGACAGCTCTTTCTTTGGCTCAGGATCCCACTCTGAACTGGGAAGCGGTCTATGCTCTCCTGCATTGCCCCCCTTTTCTCCTTCACTCTTCTCGACCTCCCCCCCTGCTCTATTATACGGGGGTGGCCTGTCTGTCAATAATCTGTTTATCAAGCTATCCTCTGTTTCGCTCTCATCATCTTCTTCTAGGGGACTTTTATTTACTGGCGCCTCTAACACTGGGTACAGTTTATTTATTTCCAAATTATGCACTCTCCATCTTTTAGCATCCGCATCCCACCTGGCATCCTGCACTGCCCTTACCGAGCGTTTCACCCTTTCTTGTCGTCTGTTCATATTCTTTTCATGCGCTGCCCTAATCCATGCTTCAAGAGCTTCAAACTGGGTTGGTCTAGGCAAGGGTCTCTTTGAGGTCATGACTGATTTCAATCGATGTAACACCTCTAATCTGAACGTCCCGTACTTCGGGAACGTCAGTTCCTCATTTCCTTCAGTAATCTTACTCCACTCTGATATCCAAAGGATCGTATGCAACCCAACATTTACTGCCATATAACGAGCTGGCGTACCCTCCGGCGGGGCTTCTTCCCCTTCATACGATCCTCGCTTCTCTTTCTTAAACAGCGCTTTCAACCATTTAAAACACTTCATAATTATGCGCACAAAATCCAGCCTCGCTACTCTGTTTACTTCCTGATGACAATCCACCAATCCTGTCGCGGCTTTGCTAGCTTGGCCTATCACAGCGCGGTCTTTCTCCTGTCGGCCAATCACGTCGCGACCCCACCTGACGTCACTTTTCTCCGCTTCGCAGCAGCACCCCTCCTTTCTCAACTCGTCTCCCGGTTATGCATGCGTCCCATTCATACACCGAAAAATGACTACTTCCGACCAAGCGGTCACTTCTCTCTCGACTGTACGTCCACAGTCTATCTGTAATTGTCAACACAACTGACGAGATGTCTATCGTCTCTCTGATAGGTTGCTTACACACACAGTAACTTCCGACCAGCGTCCGTTACTCACGCACTCACTCTTACGTTCCCCCTATCTCGGTCTCTCGGGTGATCAATGGTACCTCATGACCCCCTTCACACTAGTTGACAATTACTCTGGGTGTCCGATACACCCGAACCACTTAAGCTCTCCTTGAACTTAAGATTTCCACCGGTTGCGCGCGCTCACAACCTGTTCCACAGTCACTCTACAGACATTCAACTCCGCCAGACATTACAACATAGATACAATACAAAAACACCGCAATCTAACACGCATAACCCTTTATACTCACTCTCGACCGATACTGCTGCTTTTTCTGTCTCACGTCATCCGGATCTTCATCTGCGGGCTGTTCTTCCGATCATCGATTTCTAGGGGCCTTGGGGTAAGCTAACCTGGCCTAGGTCACCGTCCTCAAGAAGGCAACCATCCTCTATAGCTACCAACTGAAAGGGCGAGATTTTGATCGATACCTTATCTCTATTGATCCAAACCTCGATCTGGTCGACTGAACCTTTGTTGCCTGTCTGTAAGGAAAGAAAGTGCACCTATTTCCAAGTCAGTTCACCCAAGAAAGGACTCTACTCCCAAAGATCACGGACAACTTCTAGTTTTCAAAAGTTTATTGTAAAGATATAATGAGCTGCAAATACAGGCATCTCAGAATGAGATTCACGAGATACACAGGTCCAATTACATACATGTGCTCTCGAAAAGCCCTCAGACGAGCAACAGAAATCACTAACACAAGTTCTAGGAACAATAAAGCTATCAACATAGACGCATATCTCTCCTTCATTTAGGTTGGAGGAAAACAAACACAGGTTAGGCGTCCCTACCCTGTTCTAGATGGTATCCCTACTTAACCAAATCCCAACCTAACAAAGGTGTCAGCAGTGAATGACCCCAAGGGAAGTCACTCACTCTAAGTCTCTTGGTGAAAACTTAAAGTTCTCCAGTCATGACCCCTCACTGCCTACCCATCCGCTCTCTAAAGGGTCCTCAGGTATCTGCTCTAACTCCACCCAGGGGTGCTGTCCCTAATACAAAACAGTCAACAACATTTGAGACGCCCCTTGCGAAACGCCTCTCACGTGGTGCAACTTCAGGCTTTTTCCATGATGCTTTGTATTGGGCCTCAGACGTTAGAGTTGACCTTGCTTCTCAGACTCTTCTCCGGCCCGCTGATACCCCTTAAACATTCCAAAACCCTCCTCCATGTCTGGGCCGTCCACTGAACAGACCTCTATTCATTCATTTATAATTGCATCCCCCCTTTCCTGTTGCAGACAGATATCTGCCGCCAAGAACCCAACTCTCATATACTTCTAAAAGAAATAGGCTTGCAACATTTCTCAGCCCAGACATGTACGTGTAAATCAACGTTAAAACATTTCAGGCCTACAATATTTCTCATTATGATTATAGCATTCAACTTCTTCATTTAATTAAAGCATGTTAATACTCTTATTCTATTATTCAGTAAACATTTCTATAATCATGGCCCATTAATGCAATGACCAAAAACCTTAATATAATCTGTGTCGTGAAAAGAACCATCTTCCCTTTCCCTCTAGCTCTGGCCCTGAGGCCTACCACGTTCTGCTTTTAACCACATACCATCTTATGTTTTAGCAGCTTCACGACATAGATTCAAAAAAAATAATCACATCTAATAAAGTCATATAATGTCACACATTTCTGTATTAGTTCCACTTCTACTTAAATCTCTACATTAGCTATACATTTTTGATATATTTGCAGATACTATTAGCACTCATGGCATTTCTCTTCACGATTTGTGCTTACTACAGGTAAGTGTGATGTACTCATACATTTAAATCAGTTTGCGCTCTCTCACTTATTCAATCACTTACTCACCCATCTCACACTGACTGACTCATTATCAGTAGCTGAGGTGATTGATGGGAGGGTTCTAGATTAGAACATGCAGACACCCCCAGAATGCGCCCTGTAGCAAGGGTTTACGGCGCTATGGGGCCTATTTACAAAGGTATTTCGGAGTCTGTAAAATAGTATTGTTAAATGCCTTTGGGAATTGGTACCAGAATATTAAAAAATGAAGTGAAACTGGGAATACTCTAGGAATATTCATGTACAATCAGTGCAAATAGAAAGGATGGTGTACTTTTGCTAAGGGATAGTTGGATGCTTCATGCCCAAGTATAATACGATTTCCAGGACCCACATAGGTTTCTGGGAGTTGACCCCTATTTTGGTAATTTGAAGTGGATAACCATTTGGATACTTTCCAATATAGCTCTGAGTTAGGTACAATTTCACGTTTAGTCCTCCAGTTGGTTCTGAAATAACAAAAAGGTTGATCAAAAACCCTCACTCAATTACTCACTTGCTAGCTTAATTCAGAAGAAGCCAACCCTCAATGCAGCTGGAAAGGGGCTTCATTTGCTTCATCTTAAAATATGATTCACTTGAAATGCTAATGATTTCATATCAAACATAATTCTGGCATGGCTGAAACGGCGATACTAGACATGCAGCTTCTAAATTTCTGTTGGGTTGACATAATATCTTCCCCAATGGGAACAATTAGCTGCGTGTCATCCGCATAAGAAATAGTTTCAAAACCGTAGCCTCTGATGATATCGGCTAGGCGTGTCACATATGCATTGAACAGGGTCGGACTCAGTACAGAACCCTGCGGGACACCCCAATTTGAGCTGGTAAGGCCCATCAGCACTTATTTTGGGACTGCCATTTATATTTCCTCATCCAACATTTCCCAAGAGCAAAAGAGGAAACACACGCAACAGACAAAAAATGAGAATAATAAGATGGAAAAAATGTCACAAAGGGAAAAAGGAACGTGCAACAGAGAGATAAAGGGGCAAGGAGTGTCTGGAAGTTAGTTAAAGAGGCTGTACGTTGATTTCAGACTGTGAGTCATTGATTGTGAGGATTTGGGTGTATTTTAGGATAAGACTCTGGGGCCTTATTATACAATACACTTGCAAAAACTGTTGTGGGTCCAGTCAGGCTTGTTTGAAACCCTTAAGCGCAACCCTGTGTAACTATGGCTCTGAGGAGCAAAGCTTAGCAAAGGAACAATGTGTAAAGCATTTAACAGCACCAAACAAGGGAATAAGAAAGTCACACAACAGGAGGGGCGCGGCTGACCTCCAAGGAAGATGGATGCTTCTTAGAACCGCTCTATGATCATGCCACCTCATCTCCCAACAACTGCTGCAAAAGCAGGCCCTTAGCCATGGTCCAAACCACTGTAGGGTATGATGGTTTATGGGGATGCCATGGACCGGTCTGACATCGTTTCCCAACACCAGAATGTGCTTCGGTGGCATTGAGGCCTGTGCAGTGGGATGGAGCCCCAACTTTTATTATAGCTCGACAGAGCTGGTAAGCTTGCCGCTCGTTCCCGAGGGCGGGTGGCGCTGGGTGCTGCTGCCCGCGACATCAACTATCGTGCCTGCTGTGCCTGCAGAGCTCCCTTTCCCTTGAGGAGGGACAGAGAATCATCAGCCATTCTTTCACTCCACCAGTGACTGATTCAGAGTACTGAGTGGCACCTGTGAGGCGGAGTCTCTATGCATCAATCTGGCCCAGGGAGGAGGTGAGGACCAGGGCAGTGTGCGGCGTGGCCACCCTTGTGATGATCAGTTGCTTGATCTCTGCAGCGGCATTGAGGAGAGGGGCTCGGCGGTGGACCGGCACCATGTTTAAGCAACGTAGAGGCTGTCTTTGTGGACGGATATTGCAGCCGGCCTGCACCATATTGACAAGAGGTCTCAATCACCATTCTGCTACACAAGGGGAGTGTATATAAGGACTTGCCACAAGCTACTTGAGTGGCCACTGCATTTGGAACCATGGTGGGATGAGGGAGAGACTGTACAAATCTCCCTGATTGGGATCTTGGGCCCTGGGACTCTGGCGACACCCCTTTGATTATGTGGATACTGGGGGGGTCTGTACCTAGGAACTGGCTTCCCCTCCCTCCTATTCTTCCATCAGGCCTAGTGTGGCATGGATCCTAAGTCCTGAAAGACTTAGTGGCAACTGATAATTGTTGTCCTGTGGACCCTGGTGGGGTAGTAGACACAAGATGAAAAACCCAACAGGCTGAGGGGGTGCCAGAGTGTACCCGCAGGCAGGTGTCGGCAAGTATTCAGGTGTCCTATTGGCCACGTACCAGTTCCACTTCACTTGCAGCAACAGAATGAAAGGTGGAAAGAACATGCGGGCATCCCACCAGACCAAACTTGACAAATTTGCGCTCCCCAATGGTCCGGAGACTCCAGAGGGCTCCCAAGAACACCTGTCCTCCATGACCCTCAGGCACCTGGAGGTGCCACTCTCTCTGCATGATATTATGGCGGCTACACAAGGAGTCGGCACTGTGCTGGAATGGTGCATAGACTTGGTTACAACAAAAGTGTCACTGATGCGAGCAGATCTTTGCAACATGGGGGCAAGAATTAAGAAGGTGGAGTACTCAGCAGGGACTTTGCTTCAGGACACCACGGTCCTTAAGGTCTATGTCGGCGAACTAGAGGCCACTAACAAAATCCTAGAAGGCAAGACTTGAGGACTATGAGGACAGATCCAGGCACCAAATGTCTGCATTCTGAGGGTCCCTGAATTAGGAGAAAAACCAGCCAAAGCTCTATTTATGGAGGACCTCATCCTCAAGGACCTCCAACCCTGAGGTCTCTCCAAGCTCTTTTCTGTAGAAAGGGTCCATCGAGTGGCAGACAGAAGACCGCAAACGGGTGCTCCATCAAGACCCATCCTCGCCTGTATCTTCAATTTCCGTGATTGGGCAGTTGTGCTCAAGACAGGCCGCACCTCCCCACCAGTGGTCTATGATAATGCAACCATAATCTTTTTCTCTGACTTCACGTTGAAGGTGCAGAGACGTAGCTTTCTCGAAGTTAAAAAGGCTCTGAGGGAGAAAGGAGTGAAATACTCAGTGCTTTTGCTGGCTAGGTTGCGAATTGAGTCTGAGGGTAAGGCATGGTTCTTCTCAACATAGGAGGAACCCTGGGAGTGACTCAAGGGATGACAGACAGTAGGTGGCCCCAGCCCTTGGGGAGCTGTGGGAGATGGAGGAGGCGGTAAGTGGCATCTGGCCGCCACTCCACAGGAAGTACCTCACAAGCGGAGGATGTGCCAGTGTGACAACAGGAGACTTGACTGCCAGTGAATGTAGTCAGATACATGAGGGAGATACTCCTCTTTGATGGAGGTGACAAGTAGCAGTGACACACTATTGTGGTCTGGGGATGAGAGGCTTTCAATGCCCAGGTGGCAGGGTGTGCTCTGACTGTCATTGACTCCTTCTGCAGTGGATACGGCCTTGGGAGCATGAAGCTTGTTCAATTATCAAGACTGCATTATTATCCTACCTGATCTAATGGTAACAATGTTCTATCCCCATGGGGGGAGGTGGGGGTTAGTAGGAAAGTTCACGGTCACCTGAGTTTATACGTTGGGTTGGGGCAACAAGCACTCTGCAGAGTTGGGGGGAATTTTGGGTCCATCATGCAGCAATGCGGGGAGGGAGGGTCTTTTTCAAGGAGGTGGGCAAGAGAGGGAAGAGGGTTGTTTAATGTGTTTAAATTGTTCTTTATTGGGGCGTGGCCAAGATGGCGGCGAGGTAGGACGTGTTTCTCTGTGCTCCTGCTCGCCGTTCGCCATACACAGCTTTGTTTAGCATTTTCTGGAGCCGAGTGGCGTCCAATAACCGGCTGGGCACGTCGTGACACCCCCGGGGTCAGCAAACAGAGCTGGCTGCCCCAAAGAGCTGCAAATAGCGTCGGATGAAGGGAGCAGCCTGACGCCTGGTCGACACATCGCAGCCGCGGCCACAATTTAGGGGCGGTCCTGGCTGAGGATCGCCGAGGCCAGCTTCGCCTGCGGAGGCTAGCGGGGAGCGGTCTGGTTGGCCTGGAGGCCACACGCCACGGCTGCTGGGGGACGCATCGACCGCCCAGAGCCTCGTCCTGCGGCTGTTTGGAGGACGAGTCGGCGCAGTCACGGAGAAGGAGAGGCAGCGCAGGGCCGCGTAGAAGCAGAGCGAGATTGCAGCTTCCACCGGAGCACCTGGAACACCCGGCCCGGACCGTGAGCTCTGCCCGTGGCTGGCCCACTGACTATTAGAAGCCCTCTGTGCCAAGAGGTAAGAGGGGGAAGGCTCGATCAGCAGAGGGCCACCAGGGCCCAGGAAGTGACACATCGGAGGTGGAGGGCCACAGGGCTTGCGTGGCGACACAGCCTTGAAGCTGGCTGCCGAGGGGGTGCAAAACTACAGCCACATTTAGCACCGCGGACTGCACTGGAAAGAACCGCTACAGCTTGTGGGAGTGTCCCCGCCGCCTATCCTGTTGCGTCCCTGCCTTGTTAACACGACGGACCCTGAGCCACCATCTTTTATTGCAGAGAGATGCATTGGCACAGGACGTGGGGGCTGCAGTCGGGACGGCAGTTGTTTGATGCGGCGGAGCTGCTTGGGAGTGGCGGTGAATCGCGCGGCTGGGGCCCCCTCCGCTGAGGCAGCCTGAGAGAGACCAGAGTTCAGGGTGGGCGACACTGACCCTTGCTGATTGGAGGCGACCAGGCAGCTGTCGAGTGGCTGGTGCACCCTTGCAGGCACCCCTGGGCCGTGGCAGTTCTCCGCAGGCCACGGGACGAGACTCGCTAGAGGGGATCCCACTGTTAAGCAGCCAGACCCCACATCCGTGGACAGGCGGTTCGACTGCGTTGCCGGGTATGGAGCCCCGGCCAACGGTTTCCATGCATAACTGCATCCCTGAGTATGTCAACATGCAGGACACAGAAGACAAAAGCCCAAACAGACATCTTTGGCAGAGCGCTCCCCAGCCTCGGTGGGTCTTTCTCCTGCCAGCACCGGTTCAGCCTCAGCGACACTGGCGCCTGCGGGACACGTTACTCCAGCGCACCTCAGTGGTGGAACAAATCCGGACAGCTATCATTGATTTCTTTGACCACAATGCTAACATAGAAACTTCATTGGCTACACAGTGGGGAGCATTGAAGGCAGTTTTACGGGGAGTGTTTATTGCTATATCCGCGGCTGATAACGCGGAGAGGGAATGCAAGAGAGCTGAGCTCAGGCAGAGTTTCCGAACTGGAGCAGACGCACCACCGTACTGGCGCCTCTTGGACTTGGCGGCAACTATGCACCGAACGTAAACACTTAGCTGCCATTGACCAAGACAAAGCAGAGTACGCTGCTCTCCGGCTCTGTCATTCCTACTATGTGGGAGGGGATAGATGTGGCCGCTTGTTAGCAAATAAGCTAGGGGAAACTAGGCAGCGACATGGAGTCCACGAGATCCGAACATTGGGAGGGGAGTTGGCCACAGAAGATGAGATCAAAGCAGAGACTTTCGGGGTTTTTATGCAGATCTCTATACTGGGGATTCTTTAGATAACCAAGCCAGTACCGAATACATAGCTAACGCCCATATGCCCTCACTGACGCAGGCCCAGGCTGAACATCTCGATAGAGCCATTCAGAAGGAAAAGGTCATCTCTGCTATCTCCCGCCTTAAATTAGGCAAGTCGCCGGGCCCAGACGACTATTCAGCCGCCTTTTATAAAACGTTTTGTAATCAGATAGCGCCGAGGTTAGCAACCCTATTTAATACTTTTGATTGGGAAGGGGCCATTCCTAGAGACATGCTGGAGGCAGGGGTAGTGGTTATCCCTAAGCCAGGGAAAGATGCGATGGTCTGCGGGTCCTACCGGCCTATTTCCCTTCTAAATATAGACATCAAACTATACACTAGCATTATATCCGCTCGCCTTGCCCGGTACATGGCCCAACTCATCGAGTCTGACCAAGCAGGCTTTATCCCACAACGGCAGACTAGTAACAACACTAAACGCATTCTCCACCTGATTGAAAAGGCATCCCGCACCCAGGGTGAATATATGCTCCTGACTATCGATGCGGTGAAGGCCTTCGATAGAGTGCACTGGCCTTATCTTGAGATGGTCTTAGTGGTGGCTTGGTTCGGTGAGAAGCTAGGGACCAGGATCCTGAATTGCTACTGGTCCCCCTGGGCAACAGTCCGGGTCAATGGTCACACATCCTCTCAGTTCCCTATTGGGAGAGGCACGAGACAGGGGTGCCCATTATAGCCTCTCCTCTTTGCGCTATATATGGAACCGTTAGCACTCAGAATACGGCAACATCCCCTGATAACAGGAATTAAGTTTGGGGGGGATATCCACACCATTAGACTTTACGCGGACGATATTCTCCTTTCTCTCTCTGACCCAATCCCCGCAATGCGCGCCCTGTTTGTTGAACTACATAGCTTTGCTCTGGGATCAGGCTTTAAGATCAACACGGACAAGTCCATATTTTAGACATTTCTCTGTTGTCACATACTCTTGCCCATCTACAAGAGGAGCACCAGCTGCTCAGGGTATCGACGGCGTGCCCCCTACTTAGGGATCCAGCTGGCATCCACCATGCCCGTCACGACTGAGATTAACTACTCTAACCTTCAGAAACATATCTGGGCCGGATCGCAGCAGTGAAGATGACTGTCCTCCCCCAGATCCTATACCTCTTCCAAACTCTTCCCGTTTGACCCCTACAGGGCTGGCTCCAGCAAACACAGGCAGGCTTATCACGCTTTATTTGGCATGGCCGCAAGCCGCGATTCCCCCATCAGGTAGCGGCTCTGCCGCCGGAGAAAGGAGGGGTGGGAGTTCCCGACATCCAACTCTGCTACTACGCAACCCAGCTTAGGTACTTAGTGGAGTGGCAACGCCTGGAGTCTAGTAAACATGGGCTATTCCAAGATCAGGTAGTAGCAGGCCGGCCACTACAGGGAGTGCCCTTCCTCAGCAGACAACATAGACCCCCAACCCTCTATGCTTCATACATCACAAGCACAGTCCTGGACACTTGGGACCATACGAACATATCTAAACAGCTCACCACTTTTCCATCGCCCCTCACTCCGTTATTCGATAATCCGGAGTTCCACCCCGGCACGGAGGCTTCCGCCTTTAAATCGTGGCGTTCCTCCTCCTGCAGATCACTGGGACACCTCTTTGATTTGGATGGCGTTCTTCCTTTTCAGTGCTTTAGGGACATTTATGGCTTCTCAGAGCAAGAGCGATTGCCATACTTACAAGTCCGGCACTGGGCATTGCACCCCACAGTCAGGCCACAAGCGCAGCATCTCCTGACGGCATATGAGAAGTGGCTAGTAACGCGCACCTCTGACAAGAAGTTGCTATCTGATCTCTATAATATACTGCTGACCGCCAATACACACACATACAATGCTGGCCGCACCAGGTGGGAACGAGAGCTGGGAAGAACCCTGAGCTACAAAGAGTGGGAGGGAATTTACTACCGAGCCAGCCACTCAGTGTACCACATGGGCCATACAGAGGCACTGAATAAAGTAGCCACATATTGGTACTACACCCCTGAGCGCATTCACCAATTTGACAATAGCAGGAGAGACCAGTGCTGGAGGGAATGCGGAGAGGTAGGCACGCTAGTACACGTCCTCTGGAGCTGCCAGGTTATACAACCCTACTGGAACCAAGTCCTTGACGAAGTAGACATGCACCTTGACACGCAAATCCCACGTTTCCCCTCATATGTTCTTCTGGGTCTGCCCAACCCAATCACATATCCCCTCAAATCACGCAGAGGCCGCCTAATTGCTATTGCCCTGGGAGCGGCGACTCGAAACATCCTATCTCACTGGCGCTTAGCTCAACCACCAACACACACGGGCTGGCTCCAGAGGCTATGGGCGGTGTTAGGTATGGAGAAACTTACATTGACATTGGCAGGTAGAGGGTCTGAGTTTCCTGAGCTATGGCTACCCTTTCTCACACTATTAGGGTCAGAGTTTCGGGAACTAACTTGTCCCCGGTATTTGCGACTCCTTCGCCTCCCAGATACGCAAATCCCAGAAGCTAAAGGCCCAAAAACACGCCAAACTCGACGTTGAGGGGCGTTCTTTGTTCTTTGCAGTATTTCTTCTTTTTTGTTGCAGGTAGACGAGGGGAGGGGGGTGAGGGCATGGTGGGAGGGGGGTGAGATTCTCCTATCTTGGGGTGTTCCATAATTTGTTTGTTTGAGGGCCCGCACCATGCTTTTTACCTTGGTAATACTACCTATCGCGACCTGAGGGTCACTTATGTGTACTATTAACGGAGCTGAGTGTCTACCTTCTTTCCCTTGTTTGTTAAATATCAACAAAGAGATTTAAACCATAAATTTTTCTTTATCTTTATTTCAATATTCTATCTGTATATGTCCTACCGTCTCTGCATGGCGTAACCTTCTATGACTTGGGTGCCTTTATGCTTGATTTTCCTGTTAGGGGCTCATGCTTGGAGGCATTTTAATCCTGCACTATGTGATACTAGAAACTGTCTGCCCCCGAGATGACAGATGCCCTCACTAACCCGGCTGACAGAATTTCTTTAAGCGCTGGGACTGGTTGACATTTGGAGAGCCCTTAACCCTAACACACAACAGTGTACATTTCACTCTGGGGCACACAGGAGCCTTTCACAAATTGACTTTATTATATTTTTGGTTTCTCACCTTCCAAATTTTTCGAGATGTGCAACACTTGGCATGGGGAATCTCTAATCACTCCCCAATAACGGCGCAATATAGCGTGAGCATTCTGTGTCCAATAGGACAATCACCATAAATCCTTGGTATATTTAAATCCCGGGTGTAAGGAAGGGACTTGTAAAAGACACAAACCAGTACTTTAAAGAAAATAAACACTCAGTTATTTCCTCCGGGACACTTTTGGAGGCCTATAAAACACTGGTCAGAGGGCAAGAACTTTCTTTGATAGTGGGACAAAACGTGAAATGAGAGATGTAGGGGTGGTGCTTGAACAAGAACTTTTAGACCTGGAGACTCAACTGCTGGGGTACAAGAATGATGAAACACAACACATCCTGAACTTTAAACAGCAGGAATACAAAGATCAGGTGATGGAGGCGGCAATGGCCACATACAGAGGAACGCAGCACTGGGTGTACGAAATGGGGGACAAGACACAAAAACTACTTGCATGACTAGATAAGCAAAAGGATTCAGAAAAGGGGGTGGCGATGAACAGAGTGCCTGAATTAAGCAGACCACTCTTACCCAGTCCAAAGATCAGGGCTTGATCCATCACCGTTTTTTAGCTCACTGCACCATCCCAGCTCAGAACTTGGCTATATGCAAATTAGTCTGTTCCTGTCCCAGTGCATGATGGGAACAGGGCAAACCAAACTACCAAGCCAATTCTTATACTGGGGAGGAAACAAGCTACCGGGGACCGGTTTCTTGCATTTCAGCCTCGTCGGCCCGGCTTGCTTGAATCCTGATGGTGCAATGAGCAAGGGACTCACATCTGAGTATACCCTTCCACGCTTATGGTGGACAAAATGATTCAGAAAAGGGGGTGGTGATGAACAGAGTGCCTGAATTAAGCAGACCACTCTTACCCAGTCCAAAGATCAGGGCTTGATCCATCACCGTTTTTTAGCTCACTGCACCATCCCAGCTCAGAACTTGGCTATATGCAAATTAGTCTGTTCCTGTCCCAGTGCATGATGGGAACAGGGCAAACCAAACTACCAAGCCAATTCTTATACTGGGAAGGAAACAAGCTACCGGGGACCGGTTTCTGGTATTTCAGCCTCGTCGGCCCGGCTTGCTTGGATCCTGATGGTGCAATGAGCAAGGGACCTTCCCAGTGAAGAATTTGCTTGGTAGTTTGGTCTGCCCTGTTCCCATGATGGACTGGGCCAGGGACAGACTAATTTGCATATAGCCAGGTTCTGAACTGGGATGGTGCAGTGAGCTAAAAAATGGTGATGGATCAAGCACTGATCTGTTGACTGGGTAGGAGTGTTCTGATTACCTCAGATACTCTGTCCATCACCACCCTCTTTTTGTAATTATTTTGGCCACCATCAGTGTGGAAGGGTATGCTCAGACATAAGTCCCTTGCTCATTGCACCATCAGGATTCAAGCAAGCCGGGCCGAAGACGGCTGTAATGCCAGAAACCGGCCCCCTGGCAGCTTGTTTCCTTTCCAGTGAAGAATTGGCTTGGTAGTTTGGTCTGCCCTGTTCCCATGATGGACTGGGCCAGGGACAGACTAATTTGCATATAGCCAGGTTCTGAACTGGGATGGTGCAGTGAGCTAAAAATGGTGATGGATCAAGCACTGATCTGTTGACTGGGTAGGAGTGTTCTGATTAACTCAGATACTCTGTCCATCACCACCCCCTTTTTGTAATTATTTTGGCCACCATGAGTGTGGAAGGGTATGCTCAGACATGAGTCCCTTGCTCATTGCACCATCAGGATTCAAGCAAGCCGGGCCGAAGACGGCTGTAATGCCAGAAACCGGTCCCCGGTAGCTTGTTTCCTTTCCAGTGAAGAATTGGCTTGGCAGTTTGGTCTGCCCTGTTCCCATGATGGACTGGGCCAGGGACAGACTAATTTGCATATAGCCAAGTTCTGAACTGGGATGGTGCAGTGAGCTAAAAAATGGTGATGGATAAAGCACTGATCTGTTGACTGGGTAGGAGTGTTCTGATTAACTCAGATACTCTGTCCATCACCACCCCCTTTTTGTAATTAGATAAGCAAAAGAGCAAGCCGATGGGTGGAGACAAAATGCTCTGATGATGGGGAGAGTTTGCGTGGTCTGCAGGCGATAGCTGATCCATTACCAACCTACTATTCATGCCTGTATTCCTCTGGGAGAACAGCCACAGAGCATGAATCCTCCAATCTCTTGGTGGATCGGCTGCTCCGGACTCTTTCACCTGAGCATGTGGCACTCTTGGAAAGCCATCTCACAGAAGATGTAGTGAAGCAAGCAATTAGGGATATAAACTCAGGCAAGGCATTGGGGCCTAATGATCTACCAATAGAATTATTTAAACTCACGGCATCCTCCATAGGGCCACACTTATTGAAGATGTTCACAGAGAGCCAATGAAATGGCACACTCCCTAAGAAAGAAAGGCTTGCTTCTGTAATGATCTTACACAAATTAGGGAGACCAGGGGAGCAGTGTGCCCCCTACTGGCCTATTTTGTTATTGCATGCTGAGGCAAAGATTCTCACCAAACTCTTGGTGCTTTGAATCATTCCACTCATTTCTAAACTGATCCATCCAGACGAATCTGGGTTTATACAGGGTCGCAATATGGCTCTTAACTTGCAACATCTCAACAATGTCTTGGGATGCATACATAGAATCCAGGCGGATGCAGAGGTTTAATCTTCCGATGCACACATGGTCTTTAATACAGTGGAGTGGCTTATCGCTTTGTTGTGCTCAAGCATATGGGCTTTGACTGAGGTTTTTGTCCTGGCTGCGACTTCTATTTACCGAACCTTTGGCGCAGGTTGAAGAGTGTTCTGAGTTTTCCCCGTCCAGTGAGAGACCTGGCAGGGCCGCCCCCTATCCCTATCTATTTTCGCTTTAATTCTCAAACCCTTTGCGGCCTGGCTACCAAGAGACCCATTGATCCACAGCCTACGCTGAACAGAGGACTGGGAGGACAGAACATTGGTATATGCTGACAGTGGCGGATCCGCAGTCCTGCATTCGGAGAACACTGAGCATCTTTACTAATTTTGGTGGGTACTTTGGAAATATAATCAATTGGTCGAAATCGGTGGTGTTTGTCCTCCATGGGCCAACACCATGTCTGCTGACTGACTTTGAGGCACAGATAGTAAAGGACATGTTCCAATACCTGTTCATCGTCATTACCCTACATCTCTGACCTATTTGCTGCCAGAAATTTACAGAGCCCACTGACCCGACTTAAAAGCGATGTCCAGCATTGGAGGTTGCTTCCACTCTCCTTGCTGGGGAGAGTGGTGTTATTCAAAATGATTGCATTACTGTGCTTACTGTACGTGTTGCAGAACATGTCATTACCTGTGTCTGATACTTATTTTACAGCCATAGTGGGTGGGATTAGGACCCTGCTGTGGGAAATAGGCTCCCAGCAAATTGCCCTGGGAAAGTTGACATGAGGCTGGTATGATGAGGGGATGGCTTTGCCCGACATCAAGTCATATTACAGAGCAGCGCAATTGGCGACTGTCAACCAGTGGGTCATTAGCCCATGACCGAACCAGCCTACCATATGGACCGTCTGGTTCTCCAACCGGGAGGGGGGGGTACTTGCGAGCACTCTACACTAATCCACGGAGGCGTAGCCTGGAGGGAACAACTGCATTGACAGTTCGCCTTTGGCACACAACACGTAGCAAACGGAGGTGGGGGAATAGGATCACTTAAACAACACCCTTGAGATACTCTGAAATTTTGGGTACGATGGGTACTAGACAGGGCTTTGATAAATGGGACCTTATTGGGCTCTCTAGGAGGGGTGATCTTTGTTCCGGAGCAGAGGTCGTGTCCTTTGTTGATTTGCAGAAGACCTACAATCTAGCTCCGACTGAGACCTTCAGATTTCTGCAAATTCAGCATGCTCTGCAGGCAGCATTATCCAGAGGGGAGGCGTTCCCGGAGTTGTCACCGCTACAAAATCGATTGTTAGAGGAACATATTAACCACAGGGTGATTTCCCTCAAGTACCAAAAACTCATTAACAATTCCCTGATGCACTTCTATGCCTTCGGTAGTGCTGGGAAGCAGACCCAGATGATATGCAAGAGGAGGACTAGCTGGAGGCCTCAGCATTAACCAGGAAGGTGACCATTAAGAGACGTTTCCGACTGGAACAGCTCAAAATACTTCACAGGGCTAACCTGTCTTATAACATAATGGTAAAAATGGGAAGAGATCAGACTCAATGTGTTACAGACACTGTGGTCAGGAGGGCACTGTTATGTTTAGGAATATACTCCAATATAGGCCTGGGTAGTCCCCTAACCTTTCACCTACATTGACTTGCCATTGTATTACATAACAGCTTTGGGGCTGACCTTTTGTCTAGATAGGTGCTGAATAAATGTTGTGTGGTTTTCTCCGAAATACTGGGCTACATTTTTATGCATGAGGTGTCTCAGAAACAAAGCAGGGTTATCATCTTCTGCATAATAACTATGTATAAGATTCATCACAATTGTCATCCTCTGCCGACATGAAGGTAGAACCCCTGAGGGTACCTCTTGGGTATATAAACACCATGGGGCATATTATCAAGAACCGGTGATAAAATTATCGCCGTTTTATCGGCAGGAAACTGCCGATAAAACGGCGATAATGGGCTTGATAATACGCCCTTGTTAATTCCCATAGAAACCCATTTTTTATGTTAACATGGGCTTCTATGGGAATTAACAAGGGCGCAATATCAAGCCCATTATCGCCGTTTTATTTTCAGTTTCCTGCCAATAAAACGGCGATAATTTTAACACCGTTCCTTGATAATATGCCCCCTGATCTTTACTAAGGTGGAAGAGGAGAAAAAGACTTCGATGCTGATACACTGACGCAAGACACTGAGGTTCCTGCATGTAGACACTTCAGCCCCAAGTGGTCTGACATCCCTCGCGGGACACCAAGATGGCTTCCTTCATTCTCTCACACCAGGTAATGGGGTAGTTTTATCCTAGGGGGACCGTCTTCCTTGTTTCGGTGGGGATCCATCGGAAGATCTTTCGGAGCATGCCTAGGATGTTAAAACAAGATGATGAGACAGCGTTGACTTGTCTAGTCATCGAGAGGGAGGAGTCTAGGCTGAATCCCAAGTTGCGAGCATGGTCCGTTGGTTTGGGAGCGCTGCCTAGAGCCGGGGGCCACCATGAGTCATCCCAGGCAGAGGGAGATGATCCTAGGATGAGGACTTCTGTTTTGTCTGAGTTCAGTTTTAGACTGCTGTTCTTCATCCACTCGGCTACGTCTTTCATTCCTTTGTGTAGGTTGGTTCTGGCAGTGTCTGGGTCGTTGGTGAGGGAGAGGATCAGCTGGGTGTCGTCTGCATAGGAGATGATGTTGAGGTTGTGTTGGCGAGCGATGGATGCGAGGGGACTCATGTAGACGTTGAATAGGGTGGGGCTGAGCGATGATCCTTGTGGTACGCCGCATATGACTTCGGTGGGTTCGGATCTGAAAGGGGGGGAGGCGGACTCTCTGCGTTCTTCCGGCGAGGAACGAGATGATCCAATCCAAAGCCTTATCTTCTATCCCGGCGTTCCTGAGGCATTGTACAAGGGTGTGGTGGCAGTCCGTGTCGAATGCTGCGGAGAGGTCCAGGAGGATGAGAGCCACTGTTTCTCCGTCGTCGAGCAGTGCTCGGATGTCGTCTGTGGCTGCAATGAGAGCAGTCTCGGTGCTGTGGTTGGCTCAGAAACCAGATTGTGAGGGGTCGAGGGAATTGTTAGACTCAAGGAAGGCGGCGAGCTGACTGTTGACGGTCTTTTCTATGACTTTGTCGGGGAATGGGAGGAGCGAGATGGGGCGGTAGTTCTTAAGTTCGGTGGGGTCTGCTGTAGGTTTCTTCAGGAGGGCGCTGAGTTCGGCATGTTTCCAATTTTCCGGGAAGGTAGCGGTGTTGAAGGAGCAGTTGATGATGTTCCGGAGTTGGGGTGCGATGATGGAGTTTGCCTTGTTGAAGATGTGATGGGGGCATGGGTCGGTTGGCGATCCGGAGTGGATGGAGTTCATTATGCGGATGGTGTCCTCGGTGTTGATCGGGGTCCAGGCGCGAAGGGTGGCTGTGGGGGGCTTAGGTTCTGTGGTTGGGGGAGCGGACAGGTCTCCGAAGCTGTTATGTATGTCAGCGATCTTGCTGTGGAAGAATGAGGCTAGAGAGTCGCAAAGGTCTTGAGAGGGGGTGATGTCGTTGTTGCCGGCGCTGGGATTGGTGAGCTCTTTGACAATGTTGAAGAGTTCCTTGCTGTTATGGGCGTTGTTGTCTAGTCGATCCTTGAATGCTGATTACTTGGTGGTGCGGTTCAGCTGGTGGTGTTTGCGGGTGGCGTGCTTGAGGGCAGTCATGTTGTCTGTGGTTGGGTTTCTTCGCCAGGCTTTCTCGAGGGTGCGGCAGTTCTTTTTGGAGATCTTGAGGTCGTCGTTGAACCAAGAGGCTTTTTTTGCTTCCTGGCCTCTTGGGAGGGGTTTTCAGGGGTGCTAGTTCATCAGCGCAGTGGGTGATCCATTGTGCGAGATTGATGGCTGCTTGATTTGGGTCCGTTGGTCTGGCGGGGAGGTTTTGGTTCAGAGATGTGGTGAGTTGGTCGGTGGTGATTTTGTTCCAACTTCTGCAGGAACTTGTTGCGGGTGGTGGTGGGTCGTGGTCTTTCTGAAGGTGAAGTGGACGCAGCTGTGGTCTGTCCTGTGGAGTCCCGTGGTGTGATTGAAGGAGATGTGCTTGCTGGAGGAGAAAATTGGGTCGAGAGTGTGTTCGGCGTAGTGGGTGGGGGTGGTCACCAGTTGTTTGAGTCCGAGATTGGCGAGGTTGTCCAGCAGGGTGGTGGTGTTGTTGTCGTTGTTATTCTCTAGGTGGAAGTTGAGGTCCCCTAGGAGGATATAGTCATCGGAGGGGAGGGCGTGTGGGCTGACAAAGTCAGCGATGTCTTCGCTGAATTGTGTGCGGGGTCCTGGGGGTCTGTAAATGAGGGTGCCTCTGAGTGTGGTCTTGGAGTCGGTGTGTATCTGGAAGTGGAGGTGTTCGGTGGTTATGAGGGTGTCGTCGGAGCTGGTCGTGATGCGTATGGTGTTCTTGTGAATGATGGCGATGCCTCCTCCTGTTTTGTTGATGCGTTCTTTTCGGATGATCTTGTATCCGTCTGGGATGGCTATGGCGATGTCGGGCGCTGATGAGTCGTTCATCCAGGTTTCCGTGAGAAAGGCGACGTCCGGAGTTGTGGTGTCTAGTAGGTTCCATAGTTCAGTGGTGTGTCTGTGGACGGAGCGGGTGTTGAGCAGGATCCACTTCAGGTGGTTGTTGTTGGTGCATGGCTTGGCTTGTGCGGATGTAGTGAAGGTCCTAATGCTGCAGAACTTGTAGGATTGGCAGGTGAAAGGACCGTGGGTGCGTCCTGGGGCGGCTCGGTGGCAGTCCTGGAGGTGGTCGGTGTTGAGTGCAGTGAGGGTTGCGGCGGCGTATGTTAGGCGGTAGGGTTGGCCTTTGCAGGGTCCAGGGGGTCTGGCACTGGGCGAGGTCCAGGCACGGTTGGGCGTAGACGGGCTTACCTTTGGTGCGCCTTCGGAGCGCATAGGGCGCGTCCGCTGCGCGTATGTGTCTCTGTCATAAGTGGAGAGTGGAGGGGGCGGAGCGAGGGAGGAGCAGCTGGGAGGCGGGAGCGGGGTGGCGAGTGGGAAGGGTATCGGACTGGATGCTGGAGGGAACGGGGGTGGGGCCGCGGGGGAGCAGCGGCAGACGGGCTGAGAGGCACAACAAAATGGCAGCAACAACAAGGCAGACGGGATCAGGGCACAATCAGGAGGTCACTTGGCACAAATACAGTTCAGAGGGCAAATTAAACCGAATCAACAGTTATGAGGGCAAATACAAATTCAATATCCAGTAGGGTACGATACCAGGCACACCAGTGATGCTTCCGGGCAAACCAAGTACAGTTCAGAGGGCAAATTAAATCTAATCAACAGTTAAGGGGGCAGATATAAATTCAATATCCAGGATGGTACGATACCAAGCACACCAGCGACGTTTCCGGGCAAACCAAGTACAGTTCAGAGCAGCACACCAGTGACGCTTCCGGGCAAACCAAGGAGCGGGAGGAGCGACCGATTCTGACCAGGTCAGGTCGGTCACCTGGTTGTCATGTTTGATAGTTGCTAGAAACTATTCGCTCCTTGGTAAGGGGTTCATAGTGGCACTGTGAGTTAGCTGGTATCCAGGCAAACATATCCGGTGGAAGTGTTTGGAATCAGTCTGGACACCAATCCCACAGTTCATGTTGTCTAAACACGCAGATCCTATATCGATTTATAGGAACTACATGACAGTACTTTTTATCATATTATCTGGGACTGCCTGAGGATTCAGTCCTATTGGGACTAGTTGTGTAATGCATGAGCAGGGTCTGTAGTGAGAGCCTCCCACTCTTGTCTCCTCAATGTGTGGGAGGCCACTTACCTGGCGCATGCGGACCAGAACTGGGTAACTTTAGGCATGATGATTGCAAAGCATAACATAGCTCGTCTATGGGGCATGGAGTTCACACCAACTCTCAGGGGCTGGAAGAGAGACATAGACTGGTGCAGTGTTGGGAGAGAAGGCAGTCTATCAGAGTAGAGGTTGTCCTTGGAAGTGGGAAAAGGTCTGGGGCAAATAGAATGTTCAAGGGAAAGCCCATGTGCTGACCCAACAGTTTTGCCGATGCTGTCCCCAATTTACGAGGGCATAGTACAGAAGGGGCCCTGGGAGGGAGTAATACTAAATAGCTCTTTACTGGCATTGGTCATAAAGGACGTAAATGTCATTGAAATGCCTAGATTTTTTGGTCATATATATAAGAAAGTGGTCCTGTACTCTGTGATGAACTGCATCAATCTAGTAAAGAAATAAATAAATAAAAGAAAATATTTAATAAACAATTATTTAATAAACAATAGAGCGTATTTTTATGAATTTTTAGAGACCTTGATGAACAAAATCCATTAGTGGATTCCAGAGACACAGATTTTAGGACATTTACAATATTTTTTATTGTGACTGCAAACAAGCATTGATCAACAAAAAGGTTTTAAAGAGCTAGTTTGACTACTCCGGCCCAGGTTGGGCAACCTATTCTGACAGGAAGAGGGTCTAGGGGCCAGAGAGGGTACTTTGGACAGTTACCTGTCATCATAGACATCAAAGGAATGTTCCTGAGGCTGAGGGATGTTATGTTATGTTATGTTATGTTATTAATATTTGTACAGCGCAACAGCTGCCCCAGCAAAGGGGCGTCCTGGCGCTATGAGAAGGCAAACACAACACAACATCAGTCTGGCGCAGAGAAGAACCTAAATTTAGACAAACAATAAGGTTTTGATAGCGCGTCTAAACTGAAGAAGGTCATCAATTGCCCGAGTCTCAGAAGGGAGAAGGTTCCACCACTTCGCTGCCAGTACTCGAAAGGAGCGGCCGCCAGTTCTACTCAGCCTGAAGCGTGGAACCACTGCCAAGTTCTGGCCCAAAGATCTCAGAGTCCGCAAAGGGACATAAGGAATTAAAAGATTCACCAGAATTTGGGGAGACATACCTTTGAGGATTTTAAATGCCAGGCAGAGAACCTTCTTAGAGACCGAGCACCGTCTAGGCAAACCTACCACTATTCTGGCTGCAGCGTTTTGAACTCGCTGCAGCCGAATAAGTTCAGCCTGATTTATCCCGGCCAAGAGCGAGATGCAGGCTTAAAGATGCTCAAGGATGATACTGATGCTGTGCGGTCCACCGGGGTGAAGTCCAGTTAAGTCCTCGGTTCACAGGTGAGTGGGGCAACTCTGTCCCCATCTCACAGGGGTCCCACGAAGACCTCTGTGCAGGGTTCCAGGGGCTGCAGATGTAGACCTTACACTTTCGAAATAAAGCAGTAAGGTTGAGAATCTACGGGAGTGGCTGGTGACCGCTTGTGGTGATGAATCCCACATAACCAACACTCATGGTTCCACTCATGGCTATTACTGAATTATACTTTGGGGTGCCCCGCATACGGTAGCAACAAAACATCTGCAGTGGCTACAAGAGATGAGACCCGGGCAGAGTTTGTGGAGTTTCGCTACATGGAACTCCGCAAAGTGACCAAAAAATTCTGCCATGCTAACCAGAGTTCCACAAGCGGCAGAGTGCAGTAGATCACGCTGTTCGCACTGTTGTTTGTCAGCGCGAACGGCACCATGCGCAGTGCAAGAGGGCGCAATTACTTTCTTATGCTCAAGTAGATTTTCTGCTCGAGCAGCAGCTTTAGCAATGAGACTGATGGTTTATCAATGCAAGCAGACACGACCATCCGTGACCCCACGAGTTGAGAAAGATCGCAGGGAGGTGGACTAGCTTTGGATTTTCCTAGATCACCAACTTAACGTTTTTCAGAACTCATTGTGCTCCGTAGAGTGCGGAATACATTGCAAACTCTGCGAATGGAGTGGAATTCACTGCCCAGGCCTAAGAGAGATACGACTTGTCTCTTTCAGCTCTTGTGTCCCTGGAGCTGGTTCCAGAGGATCAGCGCACTGATCCCTGAGGTCACTGTTATTGTTGAAGGGAGGAACCCAACTTTTACCCGGGTAAGGAGCCTCAAGCACAGTCCCAATTTTATCAGCCCAAAAGTGCAGCAGGTGCAATCCTCTCAATGGTGCATCCTTTCTTTGTTCAGGTTGAGGCCAGCAGGGCAGTACTTTGTTGGCCCTTTCTTTAAGTCAGGTTTGTACTACTGAGCAGGTTGCCAGGAGTGTTCTATTTTCCCCAGGGAAGGGGCTCTAAGGGACCACGTGGTCCCTAGCCAATGGGCTATTGGGTCCCCCTCCTACCTAGTGATGAAGTTCCTGTAATGTGTGGCACCTAGCTATCCCAGAGTGCCACATTCTTGCTCCTTGGATGATGGCAAGACCCTTCTTTGGTCCTGAGGAGCTTGGTAGCCCACCTTAGGGGTGTGGCTACCAAAGAGCTACAGGCCCAAAGCCGAACAGGTTTTGGGGCTCATTTTCGCTCCTCATCCCTGTCTCCACTTAGTCTTCAGGAACAAAAGACATCCTGTTCAGGAGTGTCAGCACATCTTCCTTACCAAAGACAACTTCACCTTTGAAGCTTTCTTTTTTATTATCCCCATGAGTTGCCATCCTATGGGAGGAAGTGAGACATCTCTCCACAGAAACAGCCTTTGCTCCTGAGCCAGGGAGTCATTCACATGTCTACCCAGGTGGGAAGATCTGTGAGGATATTGGACAAGATGGACACAGAAATGGCAACTTGATCATTAAGTTGCATTTACTGTCACAATTAATCTGATACTTTACATAACCCAGTTAGGTAGAACCATTCAGGAGTCCACCGGGTTGGGTTGCCAGTTGGGAAAAACTGTACTAGCCAATGGTGCTACTAACTTTATCCATAGCACAATGGCAGTTTTGATGTGTGGCTGTCTAGACATATGCAAATATATGTCTAACTTAAAACACAGCTCCCTGCCATAGGACTCTATAAGCCTTCCTTATGGAGACTTACATATATTGATAAGGCATGTGGTGGCCTTGCCATTGGTTTCAATGCCCTCCCAGTGTGCAGTGGGAGATTGGGAGCCTTTGTGTCCATTGTCACACTTAGAGTGGTACAATTAGTGCTGCAGTCTAATGTGGACACTCTGCCTTATTCGCCCTGGGTTCCAAACACCAGGGACTTATAAGTAAGCCAGTCCTTACCAATTGGGCATAGCCAATTCAACATGTCTTTTGCAATGTGTCAGAATGCTGGCACTGAAGTCTGGACAGCAGGCCTCAGTGCACTCTCAAAGTCGAAAAACCAGCAGCTAGCAGTCCAAATGGGGGCAAAAAGTTCGGGGGAAACCTGCCAAAACCTGTTTCCTTTTACATTGATATTCTGTGCGCCGGTGCCGGCCACTAGTTTCTGAGCAAAGCTTTGGGCACCTGCACTTATTCGTCTACAGATTAGGCACTGCCTACTAACCTTCCTTAACGGGAGGCAAATACTTCTGCCGAGATCTGGAATGAGCTGCAGAAGACTAAATCCAACCTTAAGACCTACCTTTCACTTACACACTGACTCACTCTGACATAGTCATTCACTTAACTACTCAGTAATTCACTTGCCTGCTCATTCACTCATCCAGCCATTTACTGACAATTATTAGACAGAACGAAGGGGTTCCCAATCACTCACTTGGCCTTCACCGCTAGGTGTAAAGAAAAGATATTGTACTTTATAAATATTAAGCTGACAGGAATCACTGTAGGCAATAACTTCTAAGAGACTTCCCAAACTTGTAACTTTGGAAAAGCTCAGGAGAGGTGTGAGATGATAAATAATGTTCCCTGAGTATCTCTTCCTATGCACATGCCCTGTGCTCAATGTAAAATGCACTTCTGTTTGTGTTTTAGGGGTAATGGCTTTGAAGAATGCTGAGAGATTTACCAATGGAAATACCATACCTGCACATGCCCTCATGGAAAAGGAGTACTTTGAAAAGTGCAAGCCAGAGATAATGGAGCGAGGGCACTGGAATAAAAAGAGGGAGTTTCTGCTGTCGGTTGCAGGAGAAATCATTGGATTGGGCAATGTCTGGAGATTTCCTTTTCTCTGTTACAAAAATGGAGGAGGTAAGTCCAGGGCACTGCTCTAAATTAGACACTAAAAGAATATTCAGAGTGATAAATTATAATCCACCCACAATTGATGAATTCTAGCTCCTGTAACTGGAGTACTGGAAAAGAGTGATAAAGTGTGGACATTTGGGGGCATATCATCAAGCGGTAGCAATAATTATCGCTGGCCACACTCAGCGTGAAAATTGTTATCACTGGTAATTATTCCAGCGTTAGCGATGTTTTCCATGGAACATCGCTGGTTTTTCAGCAATGTTCCATGGAAAACGGCGATAACTTTGCTGATACAACCCTGTGGTCGTATCAGCATAATCCACCCCCACTGGTAAGTATACCTCAGTCAGCATTTTTGCAGACTTTAATTTTTTGCGAAAAACGCTGTTTTCACCAAAAACTAACGTCTGCAAAAATGTGTGGGCCTTCTTGTAAATATCGCAATGTGCACATCAGCGATAATTTACAATGAGCACTGCCCAGTGACGCCCACTTTGCATCTCATTAGAGATGCAAAGCGAGGCGTCGGGAAAACAGGTGCTAACATCAATCAATCAATCAGGAATTTGTAAAGCGCTCTACTTACCCGTGAGGGTCTCAAGGACCTGAGGAGGGTTTGCGGGGGGTGCTACTGCTCAAAGAGCCAGGTCTTGAGGAGCCTTCTGAAGGTGAGCAGGTCTTGTGTCTGCCATAGATGGGTGGGGAGGGTGTTCCAGGTCTTGGCGGTGAGGTAGGAGAAGGATCTGCAGTCAGAGGTGGTTCGTTGGATGCGCGGGACGGCGGCGAGGGTGAGGCTGGCGGAGCGGAGCTGGCGGGCGGGGGTGTAGATGTTGAGTCCGTTGTTCGGGTCGGTTGGCCCGGTGTTGTGAATTGCTTTGTGTGCGTGGGTGAGGAGTTTGAAGGTGATCCTCTTGTTGACGGGGAGCCAGTGGAGTTCTCTCAGGTGGGAGGAGATATGGATGTGGCGGGGGCGTTGAGGATCAGTCGGGCTGAGGCGTTCTGGATGCGTTGTAGTCGTTGCAGGTGTTTGGCTGGGATTCCTGCATAGAGTGCGTGCGGTAGTCCAGCCTGCTGCTGAAGAGGGCCTGGGTAACTGTTCTTCTTGTTTCGGTTGGGATCCACTTGTAGATCCTGCGTAGCATGCGGAGGGTGTTGTAGCAGGAGGAGGAGATGGCGTTGACCTGCTTTGACATGGAGAGAGAGGGGTTGAGGATGAATCCTCGGTTGAGTGCATAGTCCGTGGGTGCTGGGGCTGCTCCCAGTGCGTTCGGCCACCAGGAGTCATCCCAGGCTGAGGGAGTTGGTCCGAGGATGAGGACCTCCGTCTTGTCCGAGTTCAGCTTCAGACGGCTGCCCCTCATGCATTCAGCGATGGCCTTCATTCCCTCGTGGAGGTTGGTTTTGGCTGTGTGCAGGTCCTTGGTGAGGGAGAGGATGAGCTGGGTGTCGTCAGCGTGGGAGATGATGTTCAGGTTGTGCTGGCCGGCCACTTGTGGGAGGGGGGCCATGTAGACATTGAACAAGGTCGGGCTGAGGGATGAGCCTTGGGGTACGCCGTAGATGATGTAGGTGGCTGTGGAGCGGTAGGGCGGGAGCCGAACTCTCTGGGTTCTGTTGGAGAGGAAGGACGTGGTCCAGTCGAGGGCCTTTTTCTGGATTCTGGCTTCTTGGAGGCATGTCCTGAGTGTGCAGTGGCAGACCGTGTCGAAGGCAGCTGATAGGTCCAGGAGGATGAGGGCTGTGGTTTCGCCGCTGTCCAGCTGGCATCTGATTTCATCTGTGGCGGCTATAAGGGCAGTCTCGGAGCTTTGGTTGCGTCTGAATCCGGACTGGGATGGTTCTAGGATGCTGTTGTCTTCGAGGTGCTGGGTCAGCTGCATGTTTTCAATTTTCCCGATGGCCTTTGCCGGGAAGGGGAGCAGGGAGATGGGCCGGAAGTTCTTCAGGTCTTTGGGGTCCGCTTTGGGTTTTTTGAGGGGTGTGTTGAGTTCGCCGTGCTTCCAGATTTCCGGGAATGTCGCGGTATCGAAGGAGATGTTGATGGTTTTTCGCAGTTGGGGTGCGATGGTTGCGTCAGCTTTGTTGAAGACGTGGTGTGGGCAAGGGTCTGATGGAGAACCCGAGTGGATTGAGTTCATGATCTTTTGAGTCTCTTCGTCATTGTTAAGGGTCCAGGAGGTCAGCTTGTTGGTGCAGCTAGCGTTCGGGGGTGGTGTGTTGCGGTGTGGAAGGGTGAGGATTTGAAGCTATTGTGGATGTCGGCGTTCTTGCGGTGGAAAAAGGTGGCCAGAGAGTTGCATAGTTCCTGGGAGGGCGAGATGTCGTTGGTGTTGGCGCTGGGGTTGGAGAGTTCCTTCACTATGTTAAAAAGTTTTTTGCTGTCGTGTGCGTTGTTCTCCAGTCGGGATTTGAAGGACGATCTTTTGGCTGTTCTGATGAGGTGGTGGTGTCTGCGGATGGCATCCTTGTGGGCTGCGCTGCTGTCTGGTGTGTGGTCGTGAAGCCATATCTTCTCCAGCTTCCGGCATGTCCGTTTGGAGGTCTGGAGTTCTTCAGTGAACCAGGTGGCTTTATTGCTGGGGTGGTTGATGGAGGGTTTCTTGAGTGGGGTGAGAGTGTTGGCGCAGTCGTTGATCCACTGTCTGAGGTTATGGGCGGCGGCGTCAGGGTCGGTGGGTGGGTTCCAGGTGAGGGTGGAGGTCAGCTGGTCCTCGGTGACTTTGCTCCAGAGCGGCGGGGCAGCTGTTGGGTGCGGTGGTGCGCTGTTCGTTTCATGAAGGTGAAGTGGATGCAGCGGTGGTCGGTCCAGTGGAGTTCGGTGGTGTTGTTGAAGGCGACGTGGTTGCTTGTGGAGAAGACAGGGTTGAGCGTGTGGCCGAAGGCGTGGGTGGGTTCGGTGACGAGCTGTCTGAGGCCGAGGTTGGCGAGGTTGTCGATCAGGGTGGCGGAGTTGGCGTTGCTGTTGTTCTCAAGGTGGATGTTCAGGTCCCCGAGGAGGATGTAGTTTGTGGAGGCGAGTGCGTGGGTGCTGGCCAGGTCGGCGATAGAGTCGCTGAACAGGGCCCGTGAACTGGGGGGTCTGTAGACAAGTGTTCCTCTGAGGGTGGAGTTGGGGTCGGTGAGGATCCGGAAGTGGAGGTGTTCGGCGGTGTTGAGGGAGTTGCCTGCGAGGGGGTGGACCTGGAGGGTGGATTTGTTGACGATGGCTATTCCTCCTCCGATTCCGTTGGTGCGGTCTCTGCGGGAGATCTTGTAGCCGTCTGGGATGGCTATGGCGATGTCCGGTGCCGAGGAATCGTTCCACCAGGTCTCGGTCAGGGAGGTAACGTCTGGGGCAGAGGTGTCGAGCAGGTCCCAGAGCTCGACGGCGTGTTTGCGCGCAGAGCGGGTGTTGAGGAGTATGCATCAAAGGTGGTTGGGTCTGGTCCTAGGAGGCTTGTTGGTCCTGTCGTATGTGAAGATGCAGGTATGGCAGGAGAAGGGTCCGTGGGTGTGTTTTGGGGCAGCCTGGAAGCAGCGGTGGTCTCGGGCGGTGTTGAGTGCGAGGAGAGTGTTGGCGTCGTATCGGAGTCTGTCGTTGTGGAGTGCGAGGGGTCCAGGGGTCCTGGCGCTGGGCGCGGTCCAGGCGCGGACGGGCGCTGACGGACTTACCTTTGGCGCGCCATCTGCACGCAATCGGAGCGACCGCTGCGCGTCCGGGCGGCGGTTGCCATATAAGGCGGAGAGGGAGGGAGGGGCAGCTGGGAGGCGGGAGCAGGGCGGCAAGGGGGTGTGGCCTCAGGAGGAGGCAGGGGAAACTAAGGGAAGCAGAAGGAAAAAGGGGGGGCTTGGGGGGTGTGGAGCTTGCGAAAAGAGCGTTAATGAACAGTAGAAAAATTACAAATTGAGAGAATACAGAACAGTGAACAACCGAAATTAAAAAAAATGTAAGATACAGCACAGTCAGACAGCCAAAGTTTCAAGGCGGCAAGGAGCAGTGGCAGCGTATCCTGCGGGCACGAACTCGCGCTGGGAGGCAGCTGCGAGGCGTCAGCAGGTGGAGCTGAGTGGAGGTCAGGGAGGCGGCTCGGCCTGCGAGCAGGTCAGAAGTCATCCACTAATGTATGTTAGCATCCCCTTGTAGATAGGCCGATGTCATTTTCGCTGCTTTTTTGGCTATTAAAGCCAAGAAATCGTCGAAATAGCCCTTGATAATATGCCCCTTGGTTTTGGGATGATGTATGGCAATTTCCAAAGTAAAACTAGAATTTTGGGTAGACATGGGTTGAAATCAAATTTAGACCCGTTGCTGACGTAAATGTTCCATCATGTAACAGTGATACCTTTCCTGTAACCCGTGTTTGTGCCCATACCTGCAACGCTGGTGACCTGCCACGACTCTGCCCCCTGTAGCGGGTAGATCCCCGGACAACAACCCTTCTGCTGCAGTCCCCCCGCCGCTGCTCCTGTCATCAGCGGCCGCAGAGCGGGGGACTACAATTCCCTTGGGGCTTTGCGGCAGGAGCCGCCACTGCCATCTCCTGCCCCCAGGAGGCGCTACAAAGGCCCGCGCTGCCCGTGTCGCGGGATGCCGGGCGAAGCCCGGGCAAAGGGCGGGCCCTCAGAGGCCGGAAGAGACTGGGCTGGGCCGCGTCCCTTGGCTCTACAAACAAAAACAACGTTTAAGGTAACTACTTTTGTAGGAGTGCGAACGATCTCACTGCAGAACTGATTGAGGCAACAAGTAGAACCATGGTTAAAAAGACTCCAATGTCCACACGAGCGACTACTAGGAAATTAACGCTGGCCCAAACCCCGCTTCCAACCCTAACTGCCATTGACAAAATGCTGCAACAAACTATCGGGGTTGTAGTTACTGCTATAGAAAACACCGAAAGACGCCTCTCAATACCACCGAGCATGTGCCTGATAACCCCAACCACACAAGGAGCCAATTTACCTGTAAATACTTCTATTATAACAGCTATATCACAGGATTCAATTTTACTAGATTCTTATGCAGATCTGCCAGGGAATGAGCAGAATCTAGACGAGGCACCACAACAGTCACCATCTACTGCGTTTGCTTCCCGGGAGAGTAGGCTGTCACTAACTCCTAATATAAAATCTAGTGAGATTCCTCATCCATCTACAGTGACCGATGTGCCCAGTGTTAGAGTGGAGTCAGGTGGCTGTGGTATTAATGATATTAACTTAATAGTTGAGTCAGCTAACACCAGTCTATTAAGTTGCATGAGTGCTCATGGAACCGGTTGGTTCAAACATAAATCTGCCCACAGTAAGAAACTGGTAGTCGTAAATAGACAAGGGAAGAGATGCAGGAGTAAAAATAAGAGACTAATCCAAACCACATTGAAACAAGGGAGGGAGGGAGAGACATCGCAGCAGAGCGCAAATCTACAGTTGAACGAAAATCATGCTATTGCCCAGCAAAATTCACCACCCATTAATATGGAAGGTCTCATACATCAATTAGAGCTAATGGTAAAATCCACATTACACCGATGGCTGAAAGACTGAAGGTACTAAAGGACAAAGTGGAGATTCTTGAGAAGCTGGGTATAGCTAACTTAGAGTTGTTAGAACATCTTAACACACAAACCAAGCCACCCACAACTAATGTGCCAAAGGGTAATCCCGATAATAACCTGACTAGCAGTGAAACAAGAGCACCTAGCCACCCGCCTCCGGTTATAGCAGCTAATGCCCCAAACAAATTACCTACCAATACTTCTATTACTATAACGGGACAGAAACCTGACGTGGGGCAAAGGGAGAAAGGGGGTTCTACACTTAACAACATGGATAGGATAGCGCCAGCGCGGCATATTAACAACATAATCCCGGCAATGATTAACCTCCCACCAGAATGTAGTCCGTACGTAGCTATTCTCGCTAACGTACCAAAGCTCAAGCCCACCCAATTCGAAAACCAGCAAACCCTTAAGAACAAAACCTTGTATTGGCTTGCTCAAAATTGTGGGTTCCCAATGCGTGGGGAAAACCAAATTATCTCAACACAGAGAGTAGGCTGGTTGGGACCCAGCAAAAAGGAGATAAATGGGGACTGCATAGTCATAAATTTTAGGATTCCTGAATGGGCCAGAGATTCCATCTTAAATGCACCCATACCCTCTAAACACGAATATAATACAACCCTGCTCCCCCTAGACTATTTCTACAGGAGTCAGTCAGGGAAACAAGCCATAACACGGACTGTTGATTGTCATAGAGCTGCCCATCCTAACCTCTTCAATGTAGCTTATGAACCAGCACCTTTGTACAATCCATAGGATAACATTACAATTCCGACTTACAACAGATTCCAGGTGTTTGATTCATTAGAAGAGAATGACTGACTGAGGGAACAAACTATAGTATCACAACCTGAAGCAACCGCATCTGGGGGAATGGCCGCAACTGACCAAGGGCTGCTGTGCACAAATAGGGCAGAAGGGGACACTGTTGTGGGCTTAGTAAGTAGTGACCAGTATAAAATTGACGAAATAGCCCAGTCTGATGTTACTCCTAGTATGGATATAACTATGAATGTGAGTTTTGTGAGACCTGAAGTGACCGCACATTATGATTTATTAGCCGATAACTCTGCTGAATGCTTAAAGGTTATTACCTGGAACATAGCGGGAATCACTGCCAAAATAACTACTCCGTTCTGGGATAACTTTATCAAGCAAGGCCACGATATAATTTGTCTTCAGGAGACGTGGCTTAGAGCCCAAATACAAGTTGAAGGGTGTACATCATATAGTGTGGATGCAATAGCTCCTTCAGCAGGAAGAACAGGAAGAGCAAAAGGTGGACTATTAACCCTGGTATCCACTACCCTAACAGAGTTTAGCCCTGGTGGTTATGTGGAGGTGGCTCAGTATGCATCAATCTTGCGTCTAGTGCATGGTAAAGGTAGGGATTTAGTTATAGTACATTTTAAAAATAATATTGCCGGACCCAACCAGGGCACGATTGTACTGGACATAGAGCGGGCAATAGAGGAAGTACTTATGCTATCAAGTGATCCCCCAGTAATAATCTGGGTGGGTGATTTTAACATTCAAGCATGTAGTCATGCACAGAAGGGGATCTGTGGCCACCGTGAGGAGTATTTCAATGGAGGTAGTACTGTTTTTAACCATTTCCCGCCCACTAATTATGGGAGTGCGCTGAATAATTTGGTAGCCAAATTAGACCTGGAATTATTAGACTGCACAAAGAATAAAGATAATGAAGAGTGTCCATCATTTAGAGGGAGAGATGCCCATTCTAATATCGATCACATTTTGGTATCCAATGGATCTATCTATTCTAATGTTTGGGTAATAGAGCAGCCAGTGAGCGATCATAACAGCATATCGCTGTAAATAACAGGTTGGGGGCAAAAAACCCATGTATATGGAAGACCTGTCCAAGGGATTACAGCTGAAAGATCTAACGGTATGAGAATTAAGTGGACCAGAATTAACCCTACCCAATTTATGGAGGACTTATTTCTAAAATGCGGCAGGGAAATAGGCTACTGTCTAGAATCAAAAGTGATCCCTGGCATTTTACTTGCCAACTTTTTAAAAATAACCAAAGTAATAGATAACTCACTTACAGCAAGGAGTCGTAAGTTGAGGAGAATCCATGTGGTGTGGTTCGATAAGCACTGTGCCCAGTCATTAAATAAACTTAAAATAGCACTTGATACCAAGCCCAGGGACACAGATAAAATTAGAGAGGAGCGTCTTAACTATAAGACTGCCCTAGCAGCCAGAAAAAAAGATCTGCAAAACGAGGCTTGGTTGAATCTGGGTATGGCTGCGGAAACAAAAAACCACAAATTATTCTGGGAAATTGTAAATAGCCCATTCTTAAAGAATTATAATATTCCTGAAATTACCTCCCATGTCAGTTGCAGCGCTTGGATAGCCCATTTTACTGGGATGTTTAACTCTGATTCTAACTTAGATGGGTCAATTTTAATTATAGATACAGCGTCTAGTTTTAAATGGGAAAAAATGCAGTTATCTGTGACCCTAACCGAGGTTACTGAAGCAATAAAAAAATAGTAAAGGCGGTAAAGCCCCGGGGCCTGACGGGGTGCCTATGGATTTTTATAAATCTGAAATGACCTTATGGGCCCCAATATTGACACGATATTTTAACGCAGCTATAGAAGACAGGATTCCACCAACATGGGGTCAGTCTATCATCGTGCCTCTTTACAAGAAAGGCTCTAGGTCGGAGGCGCGAAACTACCGTCCCATCTCACTTCTGGACTCGTCAATTCAAATCCTTAGTCGAGTTCTTTTAGAAAGACTGGAAGCCTGGGTAGAGGAAAATAACATCTTATCCCCAGTACAGTACGGGTTCAGAAAGGGGATGGGAACAATGGAGCAGTGTGTGAACCTGGAACTTATAGTCAGCAAGTACACAAAAGCCAAAGAGGTCAATTTATTTTTGTGCTTTGCTGACTTGAGTTCAGCATTCGATCTGGTGGAACACTCGCTCCTTTGGCCAGTTTTGTTGGAAATGGGTGCCCCGATTGAAATCATACACTTCCTGGCCAGATTGTATGAAAACCTGTCCAGTAAAGTTAGATTCGTATCTGATGGAGAATGCACACCCTTTTTTAGAATTAATAGAGGTATCCGACAAGGATGTGTGCTTGCTCCACTCCTATTTTTGCTTTTTATAAATCAGATAGATTAAATTTTAAGAAGAATTCAAGCAGATGCCCCTACTATTAATAGTAACTCAATCCCAATTCTTTTATACGCAGACGACGCGGTACTTCTCTCCTGGACTCAAAATGGCCTGCAATGTTTGATCAATAAATTTCATACTTTCACTGAGAGCAGAAAGTTGATAATTAACAAAGGAAAGACCTTTACAATGTCTTGTGGTAGGAAGGCAAGAAAAAGCAGGCCCTTTCATCTAGATGGGGAGAAATTAGAATCTGTAAGGAATTTTTGTTACCTGGGCATCACATTCTCAGGAGATGGGAGGTGGGCTAATGAACAAGACAGTGTCCGTTTCAAAATGGCAAGAAGCACAAGTTGCGTTTTTAGATTTGCAGCGAAATTAGGGGACCGTAGAATGCAAGAGATGGTGTCAATATATAATTCTAGGTGCATATCATCAGCCCTGTATGGGGCTGGGATATGGGGATACCATTCCCAGAGTGCTAACCTAATTCAGCATGAGGAGAATGCCTTCCTGAAACGCTTGCTTTGTGCTCCGGCTTCGGCTTCAAACGAGCTAATACATAGGGAAGTCGGTTTAAATCATGTCAACGACCTAATTGCCCTACGCCCTCTGTCCCTATGGCGATCAATGTGGTCAAAAGAAGAGACAAAATTTACTCAGGATGTGATTAACGACTGTCTAAAGCTCGACCACTGTTCAAACATTCCTTGGTTATGTCACATCCAATCTTGGTATAAGACACTTTATGGTTGCGACATTTTTGAAGAACCAACATTGGGGACAGGGTTGTCAAAGAAGGAGCTTAAAGTCACTTTCCTGAAACATACAGGTAGTATCAGGATGAATAAATATACAAAACAAAGCATGTTTAATTCTTATTTAGAATACAATATTAATGAAGGTTTACAATCATACCTCACTGTTGTTAGCAAAAGCTCCCACCGCTTTGTACTATCTCGCCTACGTTTGGCATTCCCAACAATTAAGAAACCCGGTTCATGTTTATGCCCCTGTGATGGTGTATCTAAGCAGAGTGGCTGTCATTTTATGTTGTTTTGTAAATTTTATATTTCTTATAGAAAATTTTACTTGAAACCCACCTTTTTAAAATATAACATTCGTAGTACAAAGAAAGCGATGCAACTGATGTTTAATTTAGAGAGCCCAGATTTATGTTTTTATGTGGCTACTTATATTTTAAAATGCATTTTTGCACGTAAATCAATCACTGTATGAATTCAATACATGACCCCGACTTTTATGCACTTTATTACTGCCAGTTTGTGTACGAATATTGGTCGTATGTACCTATATGCACTTTAATCTTGCTAATTTGCACACGTGCCAGAAAATGAGTACTTCTAGCATTTATTGCACCTTATTGCTAGTTTGCACATGTATTATCAGGCGAATGTATTAACATGCACTTTAAGATTGCTCATTTGCACATGTGTTGCTAAATGGATATTGTTCATAGTATTGATGGCGCTTGGTAAATCAGAGTCGATGTAAATTAATGATGTATTCTAATTTATTTTGATTGTTGCTACATGGTTGTATTCATACATACCGAATAAAGCATTTTTGAAACTGAAACTGATACATATAGCTTACATTCTACCATTGATATTATATATTCTTGTAATGGTATCTAAGTTGGGGGACTTTTATGTTGTGTAAATTTGATTTCTTGTTGCTTGAGATGAGTCATCAGTAGCGTAGATGAGGGTCATATGCTGTGCTTATGTGTCTCTTTTGGTCAAATGTTTCTTTCAGTGGTTACTGGTGTATATCATGCATAGGTTATCAAATGCAAAAACTAAATTTTCGCAGAGTTTTTAGGCAAAAAAAGAATTTTCGCAAAAAATGGACACTTGTAACAAATCTAAACCATTGGATAGAAAATTTTGTGGTATTCTCAAAAACGCAATGTGTAAGATAGTTTTTGCGGTGTATATTTTCGTCCGCCCCTACATTGCAGTTGTGGCAGTTATCATCGAATACCACAAAGTGTAAGGTGCCTGCCTCATCCAGAGGCTCCTCTGGTCTAGGTTTGCAGTATCCAGAGATCCGTAAGTGAGGTAAAACAAAAAAAGTGGAAACCTCAGCAAAAAAATATAAATTCTATTAAAAATAGATCCACTCCAAAAAGACTTTAATAGTGTTGAGGATCTACAGTATTAAAAAAAGGTAGGTACTTTTACTAGATCGAGTAACTAGATCTAGAAGTGTAATATTGTAATCTTTAAAAGAGGTGTCGACATGTTTCAGCCCCCTATGGCTCAACGGAGTCTGTAGGGCTTTCGTCAGGACTAAACAAAACAAACAAAACACAGGTAGTTACTTACACCATTTGTGTAGTTACTGCGATGGCTTACTGGTTCAATTTAATCAGTTGCCAAACATTCTCTTATGACCTGCAAAAGAGAGACACAAAATAGAGATATACAGTACATATACTAATGTATGAATTTGCGGAGGCACCAGAGCAAACTTTTGTCTCTAGAAATTATTATGATTTTGTGTAAAACTTTTACTGTGGTGGATTTAGAAGGCAGGGAGGCGGAGGACTGAGTAGCTGATAGAACGATTAGTCTTGAAAGTGTGGTCGTAGTGACATAGTATAGTACTCTGCTCAGCAGTTGTGTTATATGAATACTGCTCGCAAGTTGTTTTGTGGCGCGCGAGTATCGAAGGAAATCCTATCTCAATAGTTACAATGGACAGAGCGCATCTCTTTACATATATAGCGTAGAACCTTAATCACTTTGGCCAAGTATAGTATAGACAGTACAGTGACTACCTAGTATCACTCGGAGGAATTGTTAGTCTAATGCCCCATGCGGGGCTACACCTTAATAGCTGTATAGTCTGTTAAAAACATGTAGATACCGGCGGGTATTAGTGACGGGTAGCGTTCTTACCTCATGTAAGATTACGAGAGGCTCCGTCAGGGGATACCGGTATTATGTTACCACAGAGCTATAAAGGGAAAAGAAATACAGTGGGATCACTCGCCTTACCTCAATTAAGTGGAGGGAGAGAATGAACAAACACACGTATTGCTGCCGCCATTACCCGCGAGGAACGAGACTGCCGCCGCTTGTGCTGACTCTGCCCCTGGACGCTGGGTGGACGTCGCAGTGCATCTTTTAAAGGGGAAATAACAATATCGTGCTTGCAAACCCGTGGAATCAGGGTACACGTCACAGAGTGTTGTGTTAAAGGGGAACGAGTGTTTTAAAATAGCAATATGCTCTTTACTAGGCGAAGTAACGCTATACTATAAAAGGAACTCTGTATGTGTATATTTGGCTCATATGTCGATAGAGTATCTCAATGTAATGTACTCGAGAAGAAATATGAACATATGAACTTATATGTGTCTAACTGGCTAATATGTCTCAGTGAAGTCTCCCCAAGTTATGCAAACTGGTGCCATGGTGGATTGTCATTAAGCCCCCCGATATGGGTTCTCAAACGATTTACCCATCTCTGCTCCTTTTCGTACAGCTTTTTTTCAGAAATGTGGGTTTTTTCGGTGAGCATCTCGATGACAGTCCAGTGTATTTCGTCACATGTATGTCCTGACTCAAGGTAATGAGCACAGAGTTTGGTGGTTATTTTCTTGAGTCTGATGTTGCTCCTGTGTTCGCCAAAGCGAATTTTCACTTTACGGCAAGTCATCCCGATATAGATTTTGTTGCACGGGCACCTGACCATATAAATTACATAGGTGGAGTTGCAATTTGTATGCTGTTTTTGGGTCCAAGTGAAATTTTCTGACAGTTGTAATTGTTTAGAGGGAGTTGTGTACCTGCATGAAACACAGTTGCCACATGGGTAATGGCCTGTCACTGGAGCCAATGAGATGTCTCTTGGTATATCGGTTGGCTGTTTTCTCTTAGGTCTTGTGTGTACCAAGGTGTCTCGAAGATTCTTTGTTCTTCTGTTGGCAAACCGTGGTTTTGGCCATTCAAACTTGCCAGTTGTCAAAATGCTCCAATTTTTATTGACCATTTTTTGCATATCATAAGTCACAGGACTGAAAGTGGTAACACATGTGACTAGATCTGCCGGAGGATCTTTAGGGTGGACCTGAAGGAGGCACGATCTTGGTTGATTGTTTGCGCGTTTCATACACTTGCGAATTGTAGTTCTGGTATAATCGCATGCCCTCAATTTGTTACTTAATATCAGCGCCTGCTCTTTGTAATCTTCATTTTTCGTACAATTCCTTTTGATTCTCAGAAACTGAGAATCAAAAGGAATTGTACGAAAAATGAAGACTTATGATATGCAAAAAATGGTCAATAAAAATTGGAGCATTTTGACAACTGGCAAGTTTGAATGGCCAAAACCACGGTTTGCCAACAGAAGAACAAAGAATCTACGAGACACCTTGGTACACACAAGACCTAAGAGAAAACAGCCAACCGATATACCAAGAGACATCTCATTGGCTCCAGTGACAGGCCATTACCCATGTGGCAACTGTGTTTCATGCAGGTACACAACTCCCTCTAAACAATTACAACTGTCAGAAAATTTCACTTGGACCCAAAAACAGCATACAAATTTCGACTCCACCTATGTAATTTATATGGTCAGGTGCCCGTGCAACAAAATCTATATCGGGATGACTTGCCGTAAAGTGAAAATTCGCATTGACGAACACAGGAGCAACATCAGACTCAAGAAAATAACCACCAAACTCTGTGCTCATTACCTTGAGTCAGGACATACATGTGACGAAATACACTGGACTGTCATCGAGATGCTCACCGAAAAAACCCACATTTCTGAAAAAAAGCTGTACGAAAAGGAGCAGAGATGGGTAAATCATTTGAGAACCCATATCGGGGGGCTTAATGACAATCCACCATGGCACCAGTTTGCATAACTTGGGGAGACTTCACTGAGACATATTAGCCAGTTAGACACATATAAGTTCATATGTTCATATTTCTTCTCGAGTACATTACATTGAGATACTCTATTGACATATGAGCCAAATATACACATACAGAGTTCCTTTTATAGTATAGCGTTACTTCGCCTAGTAAAGAGCATATTGCTATTTTAAAACACTCGTTCCCCTTTAACACAACACTCTGTGACGTGTACCCTGATTCCACGGGTTTGCAAGCACGATATTGTTATTTCCCCTTTAAAAGACGCACTGCGACGTCCACCCAGCGTCCAGGGGCAGAGTCAGCACAAGCGGCGGCAGTCTCGTTCCTCGCGGGTAATGGCGGCAGCAATACGTGTGTTTGTTCATTCTCTCCCTCCACTTAATTGAGGTAAGGCGAGTGATCCCACTGTATTTCTTTTCCCTTTATAGCTCTGTGGTAACATAATACCGGTATCCCCTGACGGAGCCTCTCGTAATCTTACATGAGGTAAGAACGCTACCCGTAACTAATACCCGCCGGTATCTACATGTTTTTAACAGACTATACAGCTATTAAGGTGTAGCCCCGCATGGGGCATTAGACTAACAATTCCTCCGAGTGATACTAGGTAGTCACTGTACTGTCTATACTATACTTGGCCAAAGTGATTAAGGTTCTACGCTATATATGTAAAGAGATGCGCTCTGTCCATTGTAACTATTGAGATAGGATTTCCTTCGATACTCGCGCGCCACAAAACAACTTGCGGGCAGTATTCATATAACACAACTGCTGAGCAGAGTACTATACTATGTCACTACGACCACACTTTCAAGACTAATCGTTCTATCAGCTACTCAGTCCTCCGCCTCCCTGCCTTCTAAATCCACCACAGTAAAAGTTTTACACAAAATCATAATAATTTCTAGAGACAAAAGTTTGCTCTGGTGCCTCCGCAAATTCATACATTAGTATATGTACTGTATATCTCTATTTTGTGTCTCTCTTTTGCAGGTCATAAGAGAATGTTTGGCAACTGATTAAATTGAACCAGTAAGCCATTGCAGTAACTACACAAATGGTGTAAGTAACTACCTGTGTTTTGTTTGTTTTGTTTAGTCCTGACGAAAGCCCTACAGACTCCGTTGAGCCATAGCGGGCTGAAACATGTCGACACCTCTTTTAAAGATTACAATATTACACTTCTAGATCTAGTTACTTGATCTAGTAAAAGTACCTACCTTTTTTAATACTGTAGATCCTCAACACTATTAAAGTCTTTTTGGAGTGGATCTATTTTTAATAGAATTTATATTTTTTTGCTGGGGTTTCCACTTTTTTTGTTTTACCTCACTTACGGATCTCTGGATACTGCAAACCTAGACCAGAGGAGCCTCTGGATGAGGCAGGCACCTTACACTTTGTGGTATTCGATGATAACTGCCACAACTGCAATGTAGGGGCGGACGAAAATATACACCGCAAAAACTATCTTACACATTGCGTTTTTGAGAATACCACAAAATTTTCTACCCAATGGTTTAGATTTGTTACAAGTGTCCATTTTTTGCGAAAATTCTTTTTTTGCCTAAAAACTCTGCGAAAATTTAGTTTTTGCATTTGATAACCTTAATACGTACCCAGGGGAAGCAAATGGACACTCATTCCTCCTCCCTATTTTTTGATTGAGTGAGTATATCATGCATAGACAGAGTTTCTTATTCGGGTGCCTGACAATGTGAGTATTGCTAAATGCATTAGCCGTCTCTAAGTATGGAGTGATTGATGTCTTTTCAGGGATCCATATTATCCCATATACTGGACTTGCTATGGGATGTTGGCTAGATGCTGTATGTACGGTGTTCTAAGTTGATGTGAAATGGTATATTTTTTTGTGAAGAGTGGGGTCCTGTTTTGAGGTTGAAGAGATACAACTAAATGGTATCCAGTTATGATGTGTAATATCTTATTATTAGTGCTAGTTACGATAGTAGTGGGTGACAGGGGAGATTGGAATGATGTGGAGTGAGATCTAGGGGTGTCAGAGGGAATACGATGTAGCAAGCTGTTATTGGAATAGGCTGATGTTGGCCTGAATAGCAGATGTTTAAATACACTGTGAAGTTGTTCCTTCTATGCTGGTGCATTCAAGTCTCATTTTAAGAAGCTTTGAAACTGGGATTTGTTCACAAGTGCTGCTGCATCACTATCAGACAAGTTCTCAGAACTTGGTGATGAGTAATTAAAGTGGATTTCAAAAAAGCCAGTCAAGATAAGCAGTGAGGACTGGTGTTACCACCTGTGCATTGCAAATCAGCTCAAATAAAGAAAAAGTGCAAGTGGAAGTGTAGGGAAGGGCTGAGAATGAGTGATTGCGCCTCACTGCGATCACATCCAAACTAAGGTGGCCTAATGAGGCAGCACACAATTTAAAGCCATATAACAGTCAAACAGCATTTCCAAGAACTGTAGCAATTTCCTACAATTTGCCATTTTGAACCCAGACACAGAAACAATGCAAGAAGACAAGGATCTAGGAGGGCAATTTGCGATCCTAGTGGCCATTATGATGTCAATCAAATGCCACTGTAGTGCAGACAGGCTCTATAGAAAGGTCAGGCATACCAAATCAGCAAAACATGTTGGAAAATGTAAATTTTCAAAGAAGACATTCTATATACACAATTACACGTATACAATATATATATATATATATATTAAATTTTTAGGTCGAGCCTAGACAGCACATGCGGTGTCGCAAGACCGGTAGTAAACACAAAATGGAGGGTTATTTGTCCTGCCGCTTGCCATTGGTCAACTCTGGCTTTGCACTTCTCACCTGGCTTATTGTTAGCTGTTGACCCGATAGGTCACTTCCATTTATTCCAGAAGCAGCACTGCCTAACTACAGTTTTCGTCTGATTTCATGTTTTCTGTGTTTCGAAGGGGAACTTTTTTTTTTGTATTTTTGCAGCCCATCATGCTGCGTTGCAGCATGACACACACTTAAATACATTATATTTATAAATACCCCGTTTTTCTGCGCCTCCTCTCGTCACTTGCTTCCGTTCAAAAGCATTTTCACTTTTAGCTTGGTGCAGGCGCGTGTCACCGCGCTGAATTATTCAGAGCAATAGATACGGGCATTGGCGGAGCACGCAGGCATTAATGCACTTTAGAACTTTGGGGGTGGGAGCCAAGGAGGGGCACTGGGACGGCGGCTATTTTTTTATTGCTGATTATGCAGGCCAGCAGAGCCTCTCGCCGGGATTTAAGGCGGCGCGCACAAGTGGGGCCAGCCGTGGACTGTCAAAAATCCAGCCTCGCTCCAGGCAAACCACAACGAACCCATAGACTGATATGGGGTTAAGGTGTTAAATGCCATCTTTTAATGTAATAATTTGCTTTAGGCACGAGCCTTTATTCAATTATAAACAGCGCCGCTTTCAGTTTAAATTTAAGAACCCGAGGTGAGCGCTGCCCTTCAACATGCGCCTTTATTTCTGCGTGACACCGCTCCTTTCCCCTGCTGTTGATTGCTTTCCCTTATTCCCAACGTGCCATTACAAGTGTTTCCGGGCCATAAATGATCGGGTTTCAAACTCCGGACAGGTTGATTCCTTGCCCGGAGCCTGTGGCTATTGTGGCAAGACAGGGGCACAAACATTCTCTGTCACCCCCCGTCCCATGCAGCAGTCCGGGTGGAGCAGAAAGACAGGGCTCCTGCTGGACAAGTATAAGTGCGCCCTGGAACCCGGCTCTACCTCCCTACAACCACCCACTCCAAACCACACTCCCGCTGACAATTTCTGCCTGCTCAGAACAGACTGAAAGGTTCAGTCGTGTGTTTTTTCGGCAAAATGGTGACAAATTGCGTGGTAAAGCACCAAGTAACACAGGTCCAAGCAGTTATTCCCAATTTCAGGGGGAAAAAAAATCAAGTGATTGGACTTTCCTGTAGAGATACCAGCTACTCATTTTAATAACAGAATCCCGGTGTCTTCACACCAACGTTTAGCCATTCGTAATAAAGGCCAAAGACTGTGTGTTTCCATTATACACAGAAAAGTTGTAAGTCCGCAGCAGTGTAGTTAGGTACATTTTGGCCAAATTTCTCTAGGCTTGTTTACAGAAACACCGATCTTCACTCGCACAACTGAATTTGAGCAGCTTAAGTGCATGCTTCTCATTCAGAAACAAGCACTTTCCAGCGACCTTAGCAAGCTCCCCTCACACAAAAAATAAGACATAGTCATTAGAGCTGCAAGCTTCACCTATAGGCAGGGCCACTGGAATTTTATGCAGCAGTGGAAAGCCAAATTATGTGGCAAGGTTGACTAGATTATTTAGGAAGAAAAGGCAAATTATGCGCACATTTTGTGATAGTATTACTTCATTCATTGTTAATTTTAAACTTGTTAACACTGTCTGGGCATTACTTGCACCTCTATGGTACCAGTTTAACACACAAATATAGCAATAAGCAACAGAAAGGTGACCAGTACAACTTAGCACAGGGCTTTCCACTGTACGGCTACACCGGCGACTGCGTTTTTAGTAACTTTTGAACTGTTAGAGCTAAAAACTACATTTTTGGGGGGTAAAATTTGCAGATTATGCAACAGATGCTGTACTATGTGGCAAATGAGCCAAATCTATAATTATGCGAAAATCGCCACTGCATCACAATCCCATAATTCCATTGGCCCTGCCTATAGGCATAAGCGATACGGCAAATGCAGCAGCGACGAACCTCCTTCACACAAAAACTGTGACAGCACTTGTTTAATTTTACGTATTCATTCAGAGCCTTTGCCGTATAGGAGAAGATCTTTACCAGAGCGTGCTTTCCTTCTTGGCAAATAAATGTAAACCTTGGTCATAAACGTCCAATAAAATGTACCAGGGCACCAATTTAATACAATGCAAGCTTTACAACCCATTCCATATGTTTGAGAGTGTATATTATAATCTTTGAGTTAGATCTCATTTCCTTTCGTTTCTAAACATGTTCATCCCTAGCTAACAGTTTTAATGGCTTATACACATTTCACTCCAAAAGGTTTCATGTGGCATTACTTGTTACATCCAGACTTCTATTTTTAAATGTCACCACTGCGCATAAATTATGTGATTATTTTGTGTGACTTCAATGTTAAGGTGTGTATTCAACAAGAGGGAGAATGGGGAGGGGCGGTTACCACTCAATAAGAGTGGGAGGTCCAGCACCAGAATGTGCCCCCAGAATAAAAACAAAAAAGGTGCTGAGCTGTTCCTATGAAGGAGAAATGTACAGGTCGAACTAATGTAGTGGCGCCACTGTCTCAGTAAAGTCACAGTAGGGCATCCATTTTGTTGGATGTAATGCCCTCACACACATTTGCAGGTGTCATGCTTCATCATCTGGGCGGCTTCTCGTTGGGTCGGCGCTGCAATACCCAATGGGCTCACCTCAAAGAGGGGCACTTTATCGGAGATCTTTTATCCAACAGCTTTTAGTGAAGTGCGGGTGTGGGGCCAATATTGTGTAGACAAAATAGTGTGGTTTAAAAATAAGGCTGGGAGTACCTATGAGAACCTTTTATTCTAGGGGTCTCCTGTCTTAGTTAAAAAGTATAATGACAAGCACTGGGTGGAGTGTAATGTTCCTTATTCAGTGCCGGTCAGTGTGTGCTTGTATTGGTCGACATGTTTCTCGTGTTTGCGTTGATTAAACACGCGATTCTTCAGGACCTTAAGAAAAAATGTGTCTACACTAGAGGACCTAGTCAGTATCCAATAGGCTAGTCTAAATGTCACAAGAACGAGGTGCTTCTTGTGTCCATGTAATTGTGAAGCTCTGGATCTACCTGTATTAATAAGAGAGAAAAAAGGGGGGGGGTATCAAAAGCAGGTGTTGGTTTCCAGGCTGTTCATCGTGGTGACGTAATACATTTCTCCCGAACATGCTACATGTGTGCAGCTAGCGCATTCAGTGATAAAAAGGTGGTTAAAATCATTTAAGACAACATATCAACATTGAGCAAGTCGTGTGCAGCATGCCCCTGTGGATAAAGAAGCAGAGCAAGAGGTGGTACATGTAGGACTCACCTAATCTGTGAAGAAACTAGGCATCATCAGTACCCGGCGGTCTGCCCAATGGTTTGTATGGTATCCATGTAGTTATGGCTGTTTGTAGAGGGAGAGAGTGCAATTTATTCTAACTTATCCAGTCAGTGTTCATTTATTTGTGGCATTTTTCAAAGTCGTCTACGCTTCGGTTAATAGTGGTACTAACTGGGTCTGGACTCCCGTGGTGTCCACTTTCTATAGTTGACAGGATGGCTACGCTCTTCAAGGAACCCAGTCTCTAGTTACTTACTATTGTTTGGTGGCAGCTCGGCATCAACTATGATTGAAATGCGAATGTTGTGCTGGCTAGGTAATCAGAGTAGGTGCTTAGTTCTGTCCTTATTAAAAAAAGGCTTCCATTATTATTCATTATGTGGAGCATATTAAAACTTATATTCCCTGTTCATGAAGAAATGTGTAGCGCTGTTTGTGAACAAAAATGCTTCGTGGCTGATTTAAATTTTCTCTTTTGTTAAGGGTGTATGGGAGAGGTAGCTGGTGTCATTGCTATCCCACACACATATAGTGTATGTTTAAACTGGCTCACATTCCTAAGTACTTCCCCGGTGCGGTTCCCCTCACTCCTGATGGGTGCTACTCCGTTAATTTAACAATGCGGGTGAGCCATGTTCCCATGGTTGGTGCGGCGTGTCAAAAAAGGTGGTCCCTTCCTTTTAGGGACATGATCACCACTAATGCGTGTGTCTAGCGATCGTTGTAGAGGGCGGGGGGCCCTTGCTCAACTCACTTATGAAATAAAATTACACAAATCGCGGGGACTATCGTGATCTTAAATATAGGTGCCTGTATATGTTTGCAGCAGTGAAAATACACCGGGGACTCTCTCGCTCCGTCTTAGTGTTAATGCAATTGTTATATCGGCCCGCAATGCACCGGGGCCAAATTATTAACATTGTCTCGGTTTCTCGCTATCTATTATGCATGTGTATTGCTGTGGTAGTGCGCGTGTCTATTGTAGTGGTGGTACACTGATTGGGTTACCTCAGTTCTCTTACGTTTACTTCCTCTATTATGTCAAACAATAATAAAGCCGAGCTAGAGTAAGATTACCCTTTCTAGAGTGTCCCGCTGCTTACTAGGCCCACCCTGCTTAATACTCACAGTTTGCTGCCTTGTGCGATGCCGTTCCGACCTACCCACGCCACCAGGTCCGGGAGGTGACTGCTTGTGGGCGGCCATGCTTTTTCTCTCGGGCTCGGGGTCACGTGACCCTGGGTGAGTTTGCCAAAAAAAGGTCATATACTTTCCGCGGTGAGGCTAGCGGCTATGACAGAGTGGTGTAACCTTTGGTCAATCAATCAATCAATCAATCAATCAATCAATCATGCCATTTGTATAGTGCACTACTCACCCGGGAGGGTCTCAAGGCGCTTGGGGGGAGGGGTATGCTACTGCTCGAACAGCCAGGTCTTGAGTTGTTTCCTGAAGGCGAGATGGTCCTGGGTCAGCCGAAGGTGGATGGGGAGGGAGTTCCAAGTCTTGGTAGCCAGGTAAGAGAAGGATCTTCCTCCGGCGGTGGCTCTTCGGATGCGTGGTACGGCTGCGAGGGCGAGGCTGGTGGACCGTAGCTGGCGGGTGGGCGTGTAGAAGGTCAGGCGGTCGTTGAGATTCTTGGGGCCCAGGTCATGGAGCGACTTGTGTGCGTGGGTGAGGAGCCGGAACGTGATCCTCTTGTCGACGGGGAGCCAGTGCAGGTTCCTCAGGTGGCTGGAAATGTGGCTGCGTCGGGGGACATGCAGGATGAGTCGGGCGGAGGCGTTCTGGATGCGCTGGAGTCTTTTCTGTAGCTTGGCTGTGGTTCCGGCGTAGAGGGCGTTTCCGTAGTCCAGTCGGCTGGTGACGAGTGCCTGGGTGACAGTCTTCCTGGTCTCGGTCGGGATCCAGCGGAAGATCTTGCGAAGCATACGCAGGGTGTTGAAGCACGATGAGGAGACGGCATTGACTTGTCTGGTCATCGAGAGGGAGGGGTCCAGGATGAAGCCCAGGTTGCGTGCGTGGTCGGTTGGCTTGGGTGCGGTGCCCAGGGCTGGGGGCCACCAGGAGTCATCCCAGGCGGAGGGCGAAGATCCCAGGATGAGGACTTCCGTCTTGTCCGAGTTCAGTTTCAGGCGGCTGTCCTTCATCCACTCGGAGACGTCTTTCATCCCTTCGTGTAGGCAGGTTCTGGCAGTGTCGGGGTCTCTGGTGAGGGAGAGGATCAGCTGGGTGTCGTCGGCGTAAGAGATGATGTTGAGGTTGTGCTGGCGTGCGATGGCTGCGAGAGGTTTCATGTAGATGTTGAAGAGGGTGGGGCTGAGTGAAGATCCTTGCGGGACGCCGCAGATGACTTCGGTGGCCTCGGAGCGACACACAGGATCGAGTGTTGCTCGTTAATTCAGACTTGTTTATCGTAGATGTCATGTGGATTTCTAGACTTCGCTCAATAAAGTCATGCTCCTTCGAAAATGATCTCGCTGTTACTTTGTGGTGAGAAAGAATATAGGTGTTGTATCACGGTAAGTGTTATAGCATCGTTTATCTTTTTTTGTTTTTCTTCCTCATTTTATACCCCATACCAGGGTGTTAAACAGTGGCGAATCGTCCATGAGGGCGTTTGGGCGCCGCCCCCCCTGCTTTCTCGCCGTGCGAGAAGGCAAACAAAGGTAGTTATTACCATAATAACTAACTACCATTTGTTTCTGCCTTCTCGCACAGCGAGAAAGCAGAAGTTCCTGTGAGCGGTGTTACTCGAAGGCAGGGGGGAGCGGCTTGCCCACTGTTGTTAATACTGTCTGTTTGGGCAGCCTGAGAGGCTGCCCAAACAGACAGTATTAACACAGTTGGCAAACCGCTCCTCCCTGTCCTTGAGTAACACCTCCCACTCTCCCTGTCTCTCTGTATGCTGCAGCATACAGAGAGAAATGACGTGGGTACGGCCAGGGACGTAACAAACGCCCCCGCAGCCCACGCGGTGCGAGGGGGCCTCACTCTCTACAGTTAATGAAGGGGGCCCCAGGGGGCCCGGCCCCCTCAGCTCTTCTGGGAGCAGTGAGAGAGGCTTGCGCTGAAGCAAGCCTCTCTCCCTCTGTGTCTGAAGCAGGTGCAGGCTGCAGCCTGCTCGGAGCCCCTCACCCCCTCCCTCTGACTCAAGAGAAACAAAGTATCAATATACATTGTTTCTCTTCAGTCAGAGCCGGAGGCAGGCCCAGAATGAGGGCGGGGTGGGGGCCCACCCCACAAGAGAAAAGAAGAGACAGGGACAAGGATGGGGTGGGGGCCCCACCCCACAAGAGAAGAGAAGAGACAGGGACAAGGATGGGGTGGGGGCCCCACCCCACAAGAGAAGAGAAGAGACAGGGACAAGGATGGGGTGGGGGCCTCAGAGAGCAAGAGCAGGAGACAGCACATAGCAGTCGGGACCAACAAGGGTGGGAGTGGGGGCCCCCAGAGAGAGCATTCTCCAGGGCAAAGCTCACATGAGAAGGGAGGAGGCAGCAAAATGGTGCCCTCAGGTAAGCACTCTTAGAACACACCATGGGCGTCCACAGGGAAAGGGGAAGGCGGGCCGAGAAGGGTGCAAGGCAGAGGGGGAGAAGGGTGCAAGGCAGAGGGGAGAAGGGTGCAAGGTGGAGGGGAGAAGTGGGCAAGGGAGAGGGGAGAAGGGTGCAAGGCAGAGGGGGAGAAGGGTGCAAGGCAGAGGGGGAGAAGGGTGCAAGGCAGAGGGGTGAAGGGTGCAAGGCAGAGGGGAGAAGTGTGCAAGGCAGAGAAGAGAATGGTGCAAGGCAAAGAGGAGAAGGGTGCAAGGAAGAGAGGAGAAGGGTGAAAGGTAGAGAAGGGTGCAAGGCGGAGGGGGAGAAGGGTGCAACGCAGAGGGGGGAAGTGTGCAAGGCAGAGAAGAGAAGGGTGCAAGGCAGAGAAGAGAAGGGTGCAAGGCGGAGGGGAGAAGGGTGCAAGGTGGTGGGGAGAAGGTTGCAAGGTGGAGGGGAGAAGGGTGCAAGGCAGAGGGGAGAAGGGTGCAAGGCAGAGGGCAGAAGGGTGCAAGGCAGAGGGGACAAGGGTGCAAGGCATAGAGGAGAAGGGTGCATGGCAGAGGGAGAAGGGTGCAAGGCAGAGAGGAGAAGGGTGCAAGGCAGAGGGGAGAAGGGTGCAAGGCGGAGGGGAGAAGGGATCAAGGTGGTGGGGAGAAGGGTGCAGGGTGGAGGGGAGAAGGGTGCAAGGCAGAGGGGAGAAGGGTGCAAGGCAGAGGGGAGAAGGGTGCAAGGCAGAGAGGAGAAGGGTGCAAGAAAGAGAGGAGAAGGGTGCAAGGTAGAGAAGGGTGCAAGGCAGAGGGGGAGAAGGGTGCAAGGCAGAGGGGAGAAGAGTGCAAGGCAGAGAAGAGAAGGGTGCAAGCAAGAGAAGAGAAGGGTGCAAGGCAGAGGGGGAGAAGGGTGCAAGGCAGAGGGGAGAAGAGTGCAAGGTGGAGGGGAGAAGGGTGCAAGGCAGAGGGGAGAAAGGTGCAAGGCAGAGGGGAGAAGGGTGCAAGGCAGAGGGGAGAATGGTGCAAGGTAGAAAAGGGTGCAAGGCGGAGGTGGACTAGGGTACAGGGGGAAGGAGAGAAGGGTGTAAGGGGGAGGAGGAGAAAGGTACAAGAGGGAGGGTAAGAAGGGTTCAAGGCAGAGGGGAGAAGGATGCAAGGGGGATGGTGATGAAGTTAAAAATGTCCCCCCCTGGAAACATTTCTATGGATGCCCATGGAACGCACACTACTCTGTGAGGGAGAGTGGGAGAGAGTGGAGAGAGAGAGAGTGGAGAGAGAGAGTGGAGAGAAACAGTGGAGAGAGAGAGAGTGGGGAGAGAGTGGAGATAGACAGTGGAGAGAGAGAGACAGTGGAGAGAGAGTGGAGAGAGCATGGAGAGACACTGGAGGAGAGAGAGTGGAGGGAGAGACAGTGGAGAGAGAGACAGTGGAGAGAGAGCGGAGAGAGAGACAGTGGAGAGAGTGTGGGGGGAGAGAGAGTGGAGAGAGAGAGTGAGTAGAGAGATTGGAGAGAGAGGGTGGCGAGAGAGTAGAGAGAATAGAGAGAGGGTGGAGGGAGACAGTGGAGAGAGAGTGGAGAGAGAGTGAGTGGAGAGAGAGAGAGTGGAGAGAGAGTAAAGAGAGGGTGGAGAGAGAGTAGAGAGAGGGTGGAGAGAGAGTGGAGAGAGAGTGGAGAGAGAGTGAGTGGAGAGAGAGTGAGTGGAGAGAGAGAGAGTGGAGAGAGAGTAAAGAGAGGGTGGAGAGAGAGTAGAGAGAGGGTGGAGGGAGAGTAAAGAGAGGGTGGAGAGAGAGTAGAGAGAGGGTGGAGAGAGGGTGGAGAGGGAGTGGAGAGAGAGAGTAGAGAGGGAGTGGAGAGAGAGTAGAGAGAGAGAAGGGAGAGAAGGTGGAGAGAGAGAGATAGTGAGAGAGTGGAGAGAGAAGAGATGGGGGAGAAGGGTGCAAGGCAGAGGGGAGAAATGTGCAAGGCAGAGGGGAGAAGGGTGCAAGGCAGAGGGGAGAAGTGTGCAAGGCAGAGAAGAGAAGGGTGCAAGGCAGAGAAGAGAAGGGTGCAAGGCAGAGGGGAGAAGGGTGCAAGGCGGAGGGGAGAAGGGTGCAAGGTGGTGGGGAGAAGGGTGCAAGGCAGAGGGGAGAAGGGTACAAGGCAGAGGGGAGAAGGGTGCAAGACAGAGGGGAGAATGGTGCAAGGTAGAAAAGGGTGCAAGGCGGAGGAGGACTAGGGTACAAGGGGAAGGAGAGAAGGGTGCAAGGGGGAGGGGGAGAAAGGTGCAAGAGGGAGGGCAAGAAACATGCAAGGCAGAGGGGAGAAGGGTGCAAGGGGGATGGTGATGAAGTTAAAAATGTCCCCCCTGGAAACATTTCTGCGGATGCCCATGGAACACACACTACTCTGTGAGGGAGAGTGGGAGAGAGTGGAGAGAGAGAGAGTGGAGAGAGAGAGTGGAGAGAGAGAGTGGAGAGAGAGAGTGGAGAGAAACAGTGGAGAGAAACAGTGGAGAGAGAGAGAGTGGAGAGAGACAGTGGAGAGAGAGTAGACATTGGAGAGAGAGTGGAGATAGACAGTGGAGAGAGAGACAGTGGAGAGAAAGTGGAGAGAGCATGGAGAGACACTGGAGAGAGAGAGGGTGGAGAGAGGGACAGTGGAGAGAGAGACAGTGGAGAGAGAGCAGAGAGAGAGACAGTGGAGAGAGCGTGGGGAGAGAGTGGAGAGAGAGAGTGGAGAGATTGGAGAGAGAGAGTGGCGAGAGAGTAGAGAGAATAGAGAGAGGGTGGAGGGAGACAGTGGAGAGAGAGTGAGTGGAGAGAGAGAGAGAGTGGAGAGAGAGTAAAGAGAGGGTGGAGAGAGAGTAGAGAGCGGGTGGAGAGAGAGTGGAGAGAGAGTGGAGAGAGAGAGTAGAGAGGGAGTGGAGAGATAGTAGAGAGAGAGAAGGGAGAGAGGGTGGAGAGAGAGATAGTGAGAGAGTGGAGAGAGAAGAGATGGGGGAGAAGGGTGCAAGGCAGAGAAGAGAAGGGTGCAAGGCAGAGGGGAGAAGGGTGAAAGGCGGAGGGGAGAAGGGAGCAAGGTGGTGGGGAGAAGGGTGCAAGGCGGAGGGGAGAAGGGTGCAAGGCAGAGGGGAGAAGGGTGCAAGGCAGAGGGGAGAAGGGTGCAAGGTAGAAAAGGGTGCAAGGTGGAGGTGGACAAGGGTACAAGGGGAAGGAGAGAAGGGTGCAAGGGGGAGGGGGAGAAAGGTGCAAGAGGGAGGGCAAGAAACATGCAAGGCAGAGGGGAGAAGGGTGCAAGGGAGATGGTGATGAAGTTAAAAATGTCCCCCCCTGGAAACATTTCTGCGGATTTATTTATTTATTTATTTATGCATTTTTATATAGCGCGGACTTTACCCGAAGGTGTCAGAGCGCTTCACAATAGGAACAGAACTGATACATGAGAACATTACATGTGAGCAAAATACAAAAGCAAACGTTACATTAAAGGAAGCAAAATGACAATTGTGCGCCAACAAAATATAAGAGGCAGTAAACGGTCATAACAAACGTGACAATCGTGAGTCAACAAAATACAAGAGGTAGCAAACGGTGCATTGCAGGAGGAAAAAGTGACGTGTGCAGGTTACAAAAAGCGTACAAAATAAATATAGAGGTATAATACTGCAATATATGGAGGACACTCCAGCACAAGAACAAACGTTACGTAGGCACTGGTGGCCCTTGTGCAGGTGTCGAAACAAACAAATGTAGGAGGTAGAAAACAGTGTGTTACAGGAGAAAGTGACGGGTGCAAGTCACCCACGAGTCCCAGACACAGGAAGAAGGACAATACTGCAATAAGAGGCAGACTCTCAAACAACAAGAACACACTTGGAAGACACTTCCATAGTCAAATAAAGTAGATTTTTCAGTAGTTGAAGGGCTTCCTTCAGATAGCAGAGAGGGCATGAATTACATTTGGAAATGTCTTTGAAGAAGGAGAACTTTGAGGTCAGATTTGAAGGCTTGGGATGCCCATGGAACACACACTACTCTGTGAGGGAGAGTGGGAGGGAGTGGAGAGAGAGAGAGAGAGTGGAGAGAGAGAGTGGAGAGAGAGAGTGGAGAGAGAGAGTGGAGAGAAACAGTGGAGAGAAACAGTGGAGAGAGAGACAGTGGAGAGAGACAGTGGAGAGAGAGTAGACACTGGAGAGAGAGTGGAGATAGACAGTGGAGAGAGAGACAGTGGAGAGAGAGTGGAGAGAGCATGGAGAGACACTGGAGAGAGAGACAGTGGAGAGAGAGACAGTGGAGAGAGAGCGGAGAGAGAGACAGGGGAGAGAGCGTGGAGAGAGAGACAGTAGAGATAGAGTGGACAGAGTTGAGAGAGAGAATGGAGAGAGCGAATGGAGAGAGTGGAGAGAGAGTAGAGACTGACTGACTGACTCAGAGACTGAATACTGACTGACCGAGAGACTGACTGACTGAGAAACTGACTGAGAGAGACTGGCTGACTGAGAGAGTGACTGACTGACTGACAGAGGTAGTGAGAAACTGACTGAGAGAGAGACTGAGAGAGAGAGGCAGAGACTGACTGACCAAGAGATAGACTGATTGACTGTGAGAGAGACTGACTGACTGAGAGAGACTGACAGAGAGAGAGACTGACTGAGTGAGAGAGTCTGACTGACAGAGACTGACTGACAGAGAGAGAGAGACTGACTGACTGAGGTAGAGAGAGTATGACTGACTGAGAGAGACTGACTGACTGGGAGAGAGAGAATGACTGGGAGAGAGAGAGACTGACTGACAGAGAGAGAGACTGACTGAGAGAGAGACTGACTGACAGAGAGAGAGACTGACTGCCAGAGACTGAGAGAGAGAAAGAGACTGACAGACTGACAGAAAAAGAGAGACTGACCAACAGAGAGAGAGAGAGACTGACTGACTGACAGAAAAAGAGAGACTAACCAACAGAGAGAGAGAGAGACTGACTGACAGAGAGAGACTGACAGAGATAGACTCACAGAGAGAGACTGACTGAGAGAGAGACTGACTGACAGAGAGAGAGACTGACTGCCAGAGACTGAGAGAGAGAAAGAGACTGACAGACTGACAGAAAACGAGAGACTGACCAACAGAGAGAGAGAGAGTGACTGACAGAGATAGACTGACAGAGAGAGAAACTCACAGAGAGAGACTGACAGAGAGAGAGACTGACTGACAGAGAGAGAGAGACTGACTGACAGAGAGAGTCCCTGACTGACAGAGAGAAGAGAGACTGACTGAGAGAGACTGGCTGACTGCGAGAGAGAAAATGACTGACTGAGAGAGACTGACAGAGGGAGAGAAAGACTGTCTGGAAGACTGACTGACAGAGAGAGAGACTGAGAGAGAGAGACTGAGAGAGAGAGCCTGGCAGAGAGACTGACAGAGAGAGGGACTGACAGGGAGAGGGACTGACTGAGAGAGAGACTGGCTGACTAAGAGAGAGACTAACTGACTAAGAGAGAGACTGAGTGACTAAGAGAGAGAGGCTGATTGAGAGAGAGAGACTGACTGAGTGAGAGAGACTGACTGACAGAGAGAGAGACTCTGACAGAGAGAGAGAGACTGACTGACAGAGAGAGAGAGAGCGATAGACTGACTGACTGAGAGAGACTGACTGACTGAGAGAGACTGAATGACAGAGTGATAGACTGACTGACAGAGAGAGACTGACTGACTGACAGACTGACACCGATAGAGAGAGAGAGAGAGAGAGAGAGAGAGAGAGACTGACTGACTGACTGAGCGAGAGTGACTGACTAAGAGAGACTGAATGACAGAGAGAGATAGACTGACTGACTGAAAGAGAGATACTGACTGACAGAGAGAGAGAGAGAGACTGTGATGGAATTGGGGTCAAAGTATGAAGCTATGCAATGCCTCTTTAGATTGCTAATAAAAATGTATTATCAAACTGTGCTCTTTGTAGTTACATCTGCTTTTGAAATACTGCATTGAAGCATTGTCCAATGTTTTAAAACGGAAACGAGAAGGAGCAGTGGATGCACTTTTGTCAAAACTGAACGATAAGTGGGCCCGATGTTGTATATCATGACAGGAGTCTGCATCAGGAAACCCACCTAAAATTGGACAAACTTCCCCGGCCTACTGATGGCAGGAACCCTGTAATGAATGGACCACCACCTATGATAGCCTGCTGGCAGTCTAAGCCCAACCTTTGACTCCACCATCCAGTGTTACTTATAATGGCTGGATTGGTACCAGTGGCATAACAATCGCCCCACATCCCCTGCAGTACGGTGGGTCGCTGGCCTGAGAGCTCTAGACTGGCTCGGAGAAAGGGAGGGGGGCCCCCTCCATGTAGTTTGCAGGGGGGCCCCCTCATGTTTCGTTACGCCACTGGGTACGGCAGCCGGCTGAGCCAATCACAGCGCTGGCTGCAGTGGAGGGGAGGGAGGCTGCCTGCCGCCTTCTGATTACGAGCTCAGCCCAGAGGTCGGAATTCTAATACAGCAAAGGCGGGAGTCGGAAGTCTGGAGCCTCAGTCAGGACTTAAGAAAAGCGGGAAGCCAATAACAAATCCAAGGTAAGCTTGTTAATATTCATTGGCCATTCTTTTCCGGGATAATCTAAGCTCGACACCAATTAGGCAAGTGCTGTTTGGATTCTTAAGGATATAGGTGGTGTTTGCATTTGTTTGCCTAAGCAGCATAGGTTTGTGTCTGTGCTGTGCTTTGAGTGTTATTCATGAAATGGTGTTTTTTTTAACTGCTTCATAAGCTCTGGTTTTCACGCTTCACCTTCTGGCCTGAATATTATTAAGGAGTTGAAACCTAGCGATTTCTACCATCTGAAGTGCCCTGGATGTAAATAATGTCTGGCAGTCTGTGATCTGCTAACATTCTTTCTTTCTGCCACGCTCTCAGGTGCAATACATAGGCCTGGTATATCTCTGCTCTCTCCACCCACGTTGTTTTCTATCCCTGGAAATATGTAGAGCTCTTATTAACTCCCCCTGGCGCAGTGGCACATGATCCGTGCTCTTCAAGCATCTCAATTCAAATAATAAACCGTATGAAAGTAGCACACGCGCTCACCAATGGTCTCAACCAAGGCGAATTAACTGCCGCGGGGAAACACAATAAAGCAACAAAGATGTTCAAAGGTGCCAGTATAACGAAAGGTGATTTCTCCTCGTGTAGATACTCTGCTGGTTTTCTCTCGGTTCCACAAACGGACGGTTGCACTGCACCCTTATTCCGAGGACAGGCGGCAAGGGCAGAGTGTTGTGGATTTTTTAGTCGGGAGGCTGCTAATCCTTCCCAAAGGCTTGCCAACTGGAAGCAGTAATTTGTTAAAAACTCCTTCAGTGTCGAATGGGCTTACTGATTGCAGGCCTGGTGGAAACACAACATGGGAATTTACAAGCTGGCTTTGTTTACACATCAAATCCAGTAAACCCTATCTGCACACCACTGGTGCCAACTTGTATTAGTTGTTTCAAGGTGCAGAGCAGGAAATATTTCAGCAGTTAGGATGGGACGCTAATACACAGTTTGCTCAATTGTAAAGTCTCTAGCCATGTGTGAAAAATGTTGTAATGTCACCAGCCGCCACTGGTGTTAAAGGTGTCTCACGCGTCTTGTTAGTTATGGACGAAATGCTCCGGTGGTGGTTGCAATACCCAATAACCTTTGTGATCCTGTTAAGGAGCAATAGTTACGGCAGCCATGCCTCAGTGGTGTTAATGGATTCATGGCTGTGTTCTCTCTGTACAGGGGTGTGTTTGTAGGGTTGCACCTTGCTGGGGTGATTGTGGTGTCTCGTACATTTTGTTATATGTTGTCAGGCCAGCCCATATGACCGTATATTGTAGTCTTGTAATAGGTGCGGTGGTTTTGGCGGCCATGACTCAGTGGTATAGATGGATTCATGTTTATAGTCTCCTATGTGTTGCAGCTAGCATGTGGGGATGCTGGTGCTGATTAGTCATCTTACTTCTCAATCAACGCATTATACCCGTGTTGCAGTAATCTTCCCTGGATATATCTTGTGTAATTTTCCCTCAACTTATGTACCCATCAAGGGTGCGGGACATGGTCAGTGTCTAGCCTGTGTAACTAGGAATTATATCGCAATCCATGGTATTTCCTCGTTCAGGCCCGTGTTATCAGATGATAGACCGTGTATCCATCTTTGTTCTTTCCTAAACAGGTTATGTTTGCTCGCCCCTGGGCTTGCCTCTAGTATTAACCATCGCATAGCATCTGCTGAGTGCCTGTGTTCTAGGTAATGCATACACATTTTGGTATTGGTCTTTCTGCAGCGGAAGTTGTTGAGATGTTCCGAAATTCGTATCTTTATGGGGCGTATGGTCATCCCCACATAGTAGAGACCACAAGGGCAGATCAACAGATAGATGCAATTGGAGGTATTGCAATTTGTATGCCTCCTCATTTCCCAGGTGAAGGATTCATTCAGTTTGATGGTTTTGTGTGTGAGAAGTTGGCCTGATATGCAGTGCTCACTATTCTAGTGATCACTATGTATCAGTCCAAACAACCCTTATTGATGATTGGTTGTAAGTCAACCTTATAGACCAGCTATCCTAGTAGCATGGATACGAGCAGTCTAAGGCTAAGACTCTAGAGGGCGTGTTAAGCCAGCTGTTTTACCATCACATTACCCCTTGAACACCAAGTGAAAGGACACCACACAAGTTGTTATGAAAATAAACAGATATTTATTTATAACAAGTCTACCCTGAACTCTTTATGAGTCAGGGAGCTAAGCACACAACAAAACTCTTACGAAAATACTTTAAGTTGCACAATTTACACAAATGCCCTAGGGGCACGAAAAACCATATACTCAGTAAGTGGAATGCGAACTTGCTAGCAGGTAAGTAATACTTTTCTAGACTCAGGAATCGCTAGGCCTACAATTCTAAACACTGGGATTAGATGCAGGAGGCCTGTGGACGTCGTGTGCAGAGTGGGAACTCTCACGCGTAAGGCGGGAAAAAGTCTATGGAGGCTAGCAGTTGCAAAGTTACTGTTCTCGGGCGAACCCGACTAGGTGGGTCGAAAACAAGAGTGGATCCGAACACTTAGGGTGTTGGACTATGCTGGAGCACCGGAGTACTCAGGTTACCTAGCCCAGGGGCTGCGGCTGCATAGGGTTGAAGTTGCGTCGGAAACCCTCGTTGAAGATCCAGGAGCCTGAAGAAAGAAGTTGCTGGCAGGCGGCCAGTGAAGAAAGTTCGGAGTGATCCAAGCCTGGATCAGGGAAGAAGAAACCTGTAAGCAGAGGGGACCAAGTTCTGAATCACTAGCCAGTGATTTGAGTGGGCACCAGGATGGCACCGGACGAAGTCACCTCAGCCAGGTGAGTGGGCGCTGCTGGGCTCTGCAGTCTCTCGGACCAGGAGGCGTTGTCGGCGACCAGGATGGAGGTGCGAGCTGTCCCACGAAGGTTCTTGCTGTCGACGTCGCTGGACCCAGGATTTGGGCAACAAGTCTTGGCAAATGCAAGGCCCACGCGGTGGACCTAAAATGGCGTCTCGAGTGGACCAGGAGGGTCCAGGGTGCTCCTCTTTTGGAGGGGAGCAAGGGCTAGTCTGGAGCAACCAGACCAGCAGTAGTTGTCGTCGTGGAGCGTCGTGAGAGGGCCACTAGCCAACGGGCAAGCGACCTGGACAACGCGGTGAGCAGCAAAAAGCAGAAGGGCCCCACGCAGATCTCGTGGATGCAGGGGGGCTGAACTTCGGTGCTGGAGCTGCTCAGGGTCGGGGCTTCTCTTACCCCAAAGCACTCGGTCGAGGGTCACTCGGTGGTCGTGCTGGACAAGCGTCGTGCAGTTCTGAAGATGGCCGGTCCCTCGAGGTCTCGTCACACCCACGGATCACAGCTGGGCTGATGATGTAGGTTGAGGTCAGAGGTGCCAGGGAAGCTGGTTCTCGTCGTGCTGGAGCAGTCTTGATCCGAAGGAGAGACTGGCAACAAACCGCGATGCTTGGTTGGTGCCTGCTACTGCAGGGTGACTACTCCTTAGTCACAAGGGAGAATCTTGGGAAGAAGTCTTGAGTTCCTTTCGTGGAAAGTAGTTTCAGGATTCAAAGATGATCTGATTTGGAAGGGGGCCAGGTCCTACCTTTATCCTGCAAAAAGGGGCTGGCACGCGACTAAGTCCTGCCCTATGGGTGGGACTAGGAGGGGGGTGGTTACACCCCTCTCCTTTGGCGGGCTTTCCCCAGGTCAGGGGCTGGAGTGCCCCTGGAACTGGTTCCAGCCGGCCTATGCACAGTGAGCACCGGGGTGCCACTTGCAGTCACCTTCCTCTAAAGCCCTGCCTACCTAGGATACACAAAATCCTGCCTGGGACGGTGCTGGCACCGCCCCTGGCAGGAAACCCTTTGTCCTTGCCTCCTGGGCTGGGAGGACTCCCAGCAGCAGGAGGGCAGACTTGTGTCTCGGTGGCAGCATCCATTTTGTGGAGGTAAGGCTCTGTCTGACTTTAACTGGGGTTACAGGTTACATACATGTCGTGTCCATCTAGAAGGGTGGAATGCTAACCCCGTCGCCAGAATTGGCGAGGGGTTAGTATTCCAATTCATATGACACCTTACTCAACATGTTTTGATAAAGCGATACCAGAGTTGGCACATAACCGCGAGGATTATAATGCACGTAAGAGTATATGGTATGCGATATCATGGAAACGGCTAAGGGATGGATCCCGAAAGCCGCAGACAGGCTCAGCTCATGCCAGAGCACCATCTCACACGATTCCAAGCACTCTGCCTTCAGGATTGTTAAGGCCTGCCATAGGAGTGACTGATAGGAGATCTGTGTGTCCATATAGGTTTAGATATAGGAATACTATATCTACAGCAGAGGGTGAGTACACCACTCTGCCCCAGCTGTCAAGCAGCCAGTTGTGTCTGTTTTAGTTAGTCAGCCCAGGGGTGGCATAATACATGCTGCAGCCCCTGGGAGACTTCTGGGTGCACCTCAGCCCTGGGTACAGGGACTTGAGAGGGCCCAGTGCCAATTCAGTACCTGGGTACAATTTGGAGTAGAGAGAACAGCTAGGCTGTGGGTCTGATTAGCAGGCCCACAGCCAGGGAAAGTCGTAAACCAGTGAAGCAAAAAGCAAAAAATCTGGGTGATCATAGGATTGCAGACCCTACTCTCCTACATGACCCCCCCCCCCCAAACTTTGGGACAATAAACTAACCTTGACCAGGTGAGTCTTCTTGCTCTAAGTGGAAATACCTGGAGAGCCCATCAGCATTGCCATGATCAGTACCAGGTCTGTGCTCCACTGTAAAATCCATCCCCTGTAGGGAAATGGACCACCTAAGTAGTTTGGGATTTTCACCCTTCATCTGACTTAGCCATAAGAGGGGCTTGTGGTCGGTCTGAACTGTGAAGTGAGTACCAAACAAGTAGGACCTCAGCTTCTTCAGGGCCCAAACCACAGCAAAGGCCTCCCTCTCAATAGCTGACCAATTTTTCTCTCTGGGGGTCAGCCTTCTGCTAATGAAAGCAATTGGCTGGTCGTTGCCATCAAAATTCAGCTGAGATAGAACAGCTCCCACACCCAACTCAGAAGCATCTGTTTGGACAATGAATGGTTTGGAGAAGTCTGGACTCTTTAGGATAGGTGCTGTGCACATGGCCTGCTTTAGGTCATCGAATGCTTTCTGACAGCTTGCTGTCCACTGAACTTTCTTTGGCATCTTTTTACTTGTCAGGTCATTAAGGGGGGTCACTATGGACCCATAATTTCTGACAAATTTCCTATAGTACCCAGTCAGGCCCAAGAAAGCTCGAACCTGAGTCTGGGTGATTGGAGGAGCCCAGTCCTTGATGGCCTGTATCTTACTCTCCAATGGCTGAACCTGGCCTCCACCTACAAGGTGGCCCAGGTATACAACCTGTGTCTGCCCTATCTGGTACTTAGTGGCCTTGATAGTGAGGCCTGCCTTTTGCAGGGCCTCTAACACTTTCCTCAGGTGGACCAGGTGATCCTCCCAGGTGGAGCTAAAGACAGCAATATCATCCAGATATGCTGCACAGAAGTCATCCATCCCAGTGAGAACTTGATTCACCAGCCTTTGGAAGGTGGCAGGTGCATTTTTCAACCCAAAGGGCATTACCACAAACTGATAATGTCCACCAGGGGTAGAAAATGCTGTCTTGGGCCTGGCTTCCTCAGCTAACCTGATTTGCCAATACCCAGCTATCAGGTCAAATGTGCTTAAGTAGTTGGCAGAAGCCAATCTATCTATAAGTTCATCTGCCCTTGGTATTGGGTGGGCATCAGTCTTAGTGACTGCATTGAGGCCTCTGTAGTCTACGCAAAACCTCATCTCTCTCTTACCACCCTGAGTGTTAGGCTTTGGCACTAGAACTACTGGGCTAGCCCAAGGGCTATCTGAGGGCTCAATGACTCCCAGCTCCAACATTTTCTGCACTTCTGTCTTAATGCAGTCTCTGACATGATCAGGCTGTCTGTAGATTTTACTCTTGACAGGCAGACTGTCTCCAGTGTCCACTTCATGGGTACACCAATCAGTTTGACTGGGTGTCAGAGAGAACATATGTCTGAAGGATTGCAGAACTTGTCTGCAATCCTGTTGCTGATGTTCAGAGAGGCTGCCACAAAAGACAACACCATCTACTGATCCATCATCAGGATTCTGAGTGAGCAGGTCTGGGAGAGGGTCACTCTCTTCCTCCTGTCCCTCATCTGTGGCCATGAGCAAGCTCATGTCCTTCCTGTCGACATATGCCTTGAGCCTGTTCACATGGAGCCCCCTGAGGGGGCTCCTGGGGGTTCCAAGGTCCACCAGGTAGGTGACCTCTCCCTTTTGCTCAATGATGGTGTGGGGCCCAGACCATTTGTCTTTGAGGGCTGCTGGGGCCACTGGCTCCAGTACCCACACCTTCTGTCCAGGCTGGTACACAGTTAGGACAGCCTTCTGGTCATGCCAAGCTTTTTGGAGTTCTTGGCTGGCCTCTAGGTTTTTAGTTGCCTTCTCCATGTATTCAACCATCCTGGAGCGGAGACCAAGTACATAGTCCACTATGCTGGTTGCAGGCTTTTTGAGAGGTCTCTCCCATCCTTCCTTCACCAAACACAGGGGTCCTCTTACAGGATGCCCATACAGAAGTTCAAAAGGGCTGTAGCCAACCCCCTTCTGTGGGACCTCTCTGTAAGCAAACAAGAGGCAGGGTATCAGGACATCCCATCTACGCCTGAGCTTTTCAGGTAGTCCATGAATCATCCCTTTGAGGGTCCTGTTGAATCTCTCAACAAGCCCATTGCACTGTGGATGATAGGGTGTGGTGAACTTGTAGTTAACACCACATTCCTTCCACATTGCAGTCAGATATCCTGACATGAAGTTTGCACCTCTGTCAGAAACAACCTCCTTAGGGAAGCCCACTCTGGAGAACACTCCAACTAGGGCCCTTGCCACTACAGGTGCTGCAGTGGTCCTAAGTGGAATAGCTTCAGGGTACCTGGTGGCATGGTCCACCACCACCAGTATAAACTTGTGCCTTGATGCTGTCTGGGGTTCCATTGGACCAACAATGTCAATCCCCACTCTTTCAAAGGGAACCCCCACCACAGGTAGTGGTATGAGGGGGGCCTTTGTTGTGCCACCTGACTTACCACTGGCTTGGCAAGTGACACAGGAGCGACAAAACTCCTTGGTATTCTCACTCATGTGAGGCCAGTGAAAGTGTGAGACAAGCCTGTCCCAAGTCTTTGTCTGGCCTAAGTGACCTGCAAGGGGAATCTCATGGGCCAAGGTGAGAAGGAAAGCTCTCAGAGACAAGGGGATGACCAGCTTCCTGGTTGCACCAGGCTTGGGGTCTCTTGACTCAGAGTACAGGAGTCCATCTTCCCAGTATAGCCTATGGGCACCTGTGGCATTCCCTGCAGCCTCAGCAGCAGCCTGCTGTCTGAGGGGTTCAAGGGAAGGGCAGTCTAACTGTGCCTTCCCCAGGTCTTCTCTGGAGGGTCCCCCTGAGCCCAGAAACTCAACTTGATCAAGTTCAAGCTCTTTAGGCTCAGTTTCCCTCAGCTCTCTCACATCAGCCTCCTCAGAGACTTGATCCTCAACCTGGGGCAAGGGGGAAGGCAAAGCCTTAACCCTACTGCTCTTCTTCTTGGAAGGTGTCTGGTCCATTCTTCCAGGATCCAGCACCTGTTCAGTGGGGCATCTTCTGGCCTGTGACCTAGTCACAGCAAGCACATGTGCTGGCAAGCCTAACATTTCCATGTGAGTCCTCTGCTCCACTTCTGACCATAGTGATGACTCCAAATCATTGCCCAACAAACAATCCACTGGGAGGTCTGAACTAACCACAACTTTCTTTTGGCCACTTACCCCTCCCCAGGAGAAAGCAACAATCGCCATACTATGACTGTGTGAAAACTAGGTCAAGGACAATCAATATTTGCCCGGCGGTATCGCCTCTTTAACCCACAAAATATTAATCAATGAAGAGGCAGGCGCTGGAGACGGGAAGGCAGGAAACAAGGTTTATTCTCTCCGGGGGAGAACACATCAGTTCAGACAGCCAGTATCGTCACGAGGTGCTCTAACCGCATCTCTGAGGCCTGGCCTCTTATACACATTTTCATCATCTTTATTGCAGGTAACACATCTTTGTAATGCTTTGAAGTATGAAAGGACATCCTCTGAATCTCCCCTTCAGGCCCGTTCCCACACACATTTACAGTTGAAGTCCCCACCCCGGTCACAACAGGTGATGATTATCGCGCAGCTGGACATTCCGCCGATTCACGGAATGTGGGGGTTTGATCGGATCTCATAGGGTGGGGGCTTTGATCAACTCGGGGGTCCTTTGATGAGGGAAGCTTCCTACTGTACGGGGGGGGGGCAATAAACAGTATCGGCAGAGCTAGGTGTCGGCCTGGGAACGAGGAAGACAAACGGGCACACAGGAAAGGGGGTTTGTATCAAAGGGCCTGGGACCATGAAAGGAATGAGGGGAAGTGTCGCGCTGGGAACAGGATGGGGTTCTGAGGCAGAGCTGCGCTGAAGAGGGGTTTATGACCCGAGGCATGTGCGGGCGGGGGGTTTGCCAGCGTGCGGGCTTTGTGAGGACGAAGGGCTATGCTGGGGGGCCAGTGGTGTGCAGAGGGTGGTTCTGATCGAGGCACCTAAAATGGCCGGTGCGCACGACAAAAAGTGTGGCATCAGGGGAAAAGGCAAGATGGCGCAGATAATGTTTACCAAACCGCACTAATTTTTCACAGTCCTCCCTTTAACATATCCAAGACATCTTGCTGGCCTATTTCCTATCCATGTCTACTGTGGCGATCATAAGTAAAGAAGTAGGAACCCAGGTGAAGGAGCTATAAACATTACATTTAAAATCTTTCGTCTTAGGAGGCGGGTCTATTGATAAACTCGTTTGCAGGAAAGTCATAGTAATGCAATATCGGGTATTCTGTAGTGAGAGTATTGAGTACATTTCATAGATACTTATATTCATTTGGAATGTGAACTGATAGGTTATTACGCATGTAAATTCTGTTCATATTTGGTTGGAGCATAATCAATACAATGGTGGCTGGGAGAGAAATGAGATGTAGTAAAAACAATAATCAGGGGTGTCATTGTTCGAAGGGGAGGTCCTATTGTCATGGACCATTATTAGTGAGTTCTCAGCATTCTTTGTCGTCTTCTGTTGGCACGGTGGAGCACCGGCGGTGGAGCGATGAGTCCAGCTCTCTTCTAAGCTCCGCGTTGCAGGGCATGACCTTTTCCTCGCTTTCCTGGTCAAAAAGGTCCTTTTCGCCCTGTGTCCTTTTGAGTCGATTGTCAAAAAGTTCAGGTGGAAGAAGTGTGTGTGTAAGTAGTCCATAGGGTAGGTCGGAGAAAAAGGGGGATGGAGCAGGGCCAGATCGGGAACAGACCAGGGGGACGGAAAATTTTAGGTAGGCGGGCTCATGACCGAATTCAGAGAGCGGGGACTTTTCGGCACACGTTGAACATCGAGCAGGGGCATCAGATCAGCCCTTTCCTCTCATTTTGTCGGAAACAGTGCCTCGTCCTGCAACTCCTTTCTGTCGCGGTCTCGCCTCGGCCAATGTCGCAGATGTTCCACGATCTGTAGTCAGGCCGCGTGCTCCCACATCCGGTCTCTCTCTCCTCCGACAGTGGTACCCTTAAATGAGTTTGAAAAGACAGTCTTTAGAGAATTGGCAGAGGAAGGTAATCACATAAGTCTATTTCTCTCCCAGCTCCAAGCAAATGAGAAACATCCGTTATATTGGGGTATCACAACCAACATATAAATAATTGATGATGGGCTTGTTGGATTTCCTATAACTTTCCTGCGTAACTATTTCTTTGGTGCTTGTTGGTGTTACATTCATTTTCGTGGTACGAGATCTGGTACCTATTCATTGCATTTTGTGTATTACAGTTACGTCAGTTCTTCTGACAGAGACCCACCTTCCTAGTACGAGCCTTACAAAGCTATACCGTTCTCCAGGGCTTTATATTTTTCGAAAAAGTGCAACGTGCTATCACCATGGTCTGATGGGTATCTTTCTGAGGGACGAACATAGGCTAAACAATTTTCCATTCTATCAATGCATCCTACCCTTCAGCTAAACATTTTACTTTCAACAGGGTTCATTGCAACGATTTCTTCATTTCGGTCTAATTTTAACTTCGCAAACATCATTCTAGTTCCTACATAGCCTCTTACAACCTGACTACTTCATTAAAATTAAAAAAACGGGGTCTTATGGAAAACAACCAGGGACATAGCAAACTGTGGTGAGGGACTATCGTCTTGCTTTGTGTCATATGGGCGTTATTTAGCAGAAGGTCACAGTTCGGTTGGTAAGCGTTCAGTGACATTTCTCGAATTCTAAACTCTGTAGCTTGCTTATCAACAAATCATTTCTAGGAACAACGGCTGGCCTGTGTTAGTTGTAAGTCGACTTGTTTCTTACAACCGGGGGTGAGGGACATTTTTAAAACTCTCGTCCGGGGCAGCTGATACAAAACTGAGGGGGTTCTGGGACGATGGGGATGTTTCGATCACTTTTACTGTTTGGGTATTGAGACAATTCGGGATGGGGAAGGTCGCGTTATCTGAGGCATTTTTATCATAGAAGCCACTGACATGTAGTTCCTTTATTACGGGTCAGATTAGGGAACCTTAGTCGTCTTACCTGTCCTTTCCCGTTTGGCCAATTCTAGGTTTCATCAATATTTAGCAGAAAGGAGAGGTAGTGACACGGCATCAGGGTGATTATATTTAAGACAAATTTTGTGCAAATACTTGCGGTATTTGGAGCCAATTGGGGGGGTGCACTAGGGGTGGCGGTTTGCCAATTTAGGTGCTAGTCGTTCGGAAGAGTGAGAGTGTGGAGGAGAGAGAGAGAGAGAGAGAGAGAGAGAGAGAGATGTGCAACAATAGGCTAAATAGTACACGTGCGACATGGGGAGTGGCCGTGTATTAAGATAGGCTATTCAGCGCATTACACAACATAAGACATTACGGGTCCGTGTTAGAATTTCGAAAGCATGCAGTTTGGGACGGACGAGCATTAGGCAGGGTAGAGGGGACATGCATTGAGTAAAAGACACCATTGTATCGCACTTCTCGCACTCTCGGTCCTCCGATCAGTCAAGTCAGCGCCTCAGTCGCACAAAAACATTTTCTCATAGATTCAGACATACGTGACACGTGCCCATTCACGCAACATGGCATAGTTTCAGACATACGTGACACGTGCCCATTCACGCAACACGGATTAGGGGTGACCATGTTTTATCAAATGATACAACTTATTGGCTCTTTCGTTACAAGAGCAGTTTGTGGGTGTGCTTAGGTGCCATCTGGCAACGTTAGTCCGCTTCGTGTATCAGACATGGCGAGGCTTCAGATCTTCACCATACCTCGGTCGTGATCTCCAATATAACCTGTAGAGGGAGGAAAAGAGGGGAAGGGAGGGGACAACATTCGCGCATATCAAATGCATGGGCACGAAAGTCCTTCACTTACCTCATACTCGTCTTATCTCCTCGGGGTAGAATCCCTGGGGTCTTAGGTTTCTGAAGCCAGGGGGGGGGGCAGTGTGTCCTTATAGGCCGTGTGTAGGGAAACGTTAAAAAATTAGAAGCACTTAGTGCGAGGTATCTAGTTGGTAGGTGTATCTAGTTATCGGGGTCCTTGAATTTCTTTCAACGTTTGTGATGTTCTAAGGCATATCAGTTCTTCGGCCAACTTGTTCCCTAGTACCTTTTAGTGCCGTACCTTTATAACATTCTATCATATACACCGCTTCACTTTACCCATCCTCAGAAGTCGAGGTCCTTCTCCATGCGTTAGTTCCTAAGCCAGTCGCATACTTGGAGGCAGAGTATCGTGTCTTAGATTCGATCCTTCATCCGGGGTTGGGCAACCATCTTCTAATAACCTTAAAGAGAGAGCAAAGCAGGGTGCACAGAAAAACTCTCCCGCTGATCCCACATTTAAAAAAAGGGCATGCAATACCTGTTCATAGTTTGGAAAACCTTTATTTGCACAATCGTTCAGCATGTGGATATGAGAGTGTAATCGTATTTGGCCGGACATGGCGACGGCTGAAGCACATATAGTAAGGGGGGTATTTTGCAGCATTAAAAACATTAAAAAGGGTTTATTTAGTCATTTGCAGGGAACTAAAAAGGTCTATCAATAGGTGAGGGATCAAGGGGCATTCATTTCATAATTGGAAGCACAGTCAGGCTAGTTGTAATCAAATTTCCTATATGCATACCGTGGGCGTGTGTCACAAGCGAGGTTACGTATTAGCTACAATAATATCATAATAAATCGTACATTGAAAACAACATTTTTAACGTGATCCTTTTACATGTTCGTCGAGTGAACCCTCCCTCTTTTTCGTCAAGTGTACAAAGGATCATATACATATCTCAGAACATCGAGTCTTTTTAGCTAAAAACACCACGAGGTGTTCGTAAGTTCTCATTGATTCCGGCGCCATTTTGGGCGGGGCCGGGTTAGTCCGGAAGTAGCATCAGAAAAAATGTTTCCTACAACCGGCGGTTGGACCAGAGTCCTTTTCGGCAGTTCAAAAATTCATGCTAACAGAAGGGATGGCTATGTCGTGGTTATTTCGTTAGCGACCAAGGCAGTTGTTCCTCACTGGAAGCCGGCAGGGGCCGAAGGCTCCCAGGACTTTTGTAGAATCTTCAAGGCCGTGGAGATGCTGTCGGAGGTGGGGGCTCGTGCCCCGGTGGGCAAGCGTCCGAGTTGCATTGCTGGTCAAAGTTACTCTAGCGGCCTAGACCCGCCTTCCAGGGGGCCCAGACGCCATTTTGAGGCCCTGCAGCAGCCGCCCTTCGTCAAGTCTGCAAGAGTGGAAGAGACCTTTGGGGTGAAAAAAACATCGTGCCGTAGGAGCAGGACATTCGGCTAGGGTGCAGCTGTGGCGCCCCCACCTGGGGGGGCGAGGGAGACTCGTTCGCGCCGTCTCCCTCTCCCGGTGCACCCCACGCTGCTCTCTTTCATGGGCATGCATGATGGCCACTCCACATCCCGTGCTCCTCAAGTCCCATGTCCAGTGCTGCGGAAGTATGGCCACCTGCGGCGCATGTTCGGTGCTGCGCAAGTATGGGCGCAGCCGTTGCATGTTCGGTGCTGCGCAAGTATTGGCGCAGCCGTTGCATGTTCGGTGCTGCGCAAATATGGGCGCCGCTGTTGTATGTTCGGTGCTGCGCAAGTATGGGCACCGCCTGGCTGGAGGATTTCGGTGCCGGGCCGGGGGCTGGGAAGCCTCCTATCCGAGGAGGTGGGAGAGGCTCGTCCGCGTCGCCTCTCCCTCCCAGCCCGACCAGGAGCAATTTCAGTGGAGGTATTTGTGATGGCCGGACTGGGGCTGGGAAGCCTCCTATCCGTGGAGCTGGGAGAGGCTCGTCCGCGTCGCCTCTCCCTCCCAGCCCAACCTGGACTAATTTCAGCGGAGGTATTTGTGATGGCCGGACTGGGGCTGGGAAGCCTCCTATCCGTGGAGGTGGGAGAGGCTCGTCCGCGTCGCCTCTCCCTCCCAGCCCACTCCGCGAAGAAGAGGATGGGACAGCCATTTTCATGCCGGGCCCGTGGTGCCTCCTGGACATCCCACTGGCGATTCGATCGACGGTTGTCAGCAGGCCCCGCCCCACACGTGCTGTGTGTTTCACCTTCCGGATGGGCGTGACCGGTGACCTGTGGCATTTCGGGAACTTCCGGAGTGGGGGTAGGTATTTTGTTTGGACAGGCATGTCTGGGTAATGGGGGGGTTGTCTATGCATGCCTGTAATTGCTCCTTTCTTTTTACAGAGTGGGGGGGGGGCAGCAGAGAGTAATCAGTCCCATTGCACTCGAAGTTTTGAGTTCATTAATGGAATGTATACTAATCTGTCCGAGACTACTCTGTGTATTGTTTCTATAGGTTCTCCGAAAAGGGTGGCTTTTTGTGTTAGGGAACAGTAGCGGTAGTACGGGGTTCGTCACCGGGTAATTTAGAGCTAGACTGGGTTTCTTGTCTTAGCGTTGCTCGATCTATGAGGACTCGAACATGTCGCTGAAATCGGCCTGGCGAAATCTGTGCCATCGGGCATAATCAAACGTGGTGGTTCTATCTGGCCTGTCCATGTCAGTCTGATTCATCTTTGTCTCGCGCCTTTTCCCTTTCTGCCGGCCTGTTATTCCTGTCGGCCCTCTGTTCCTACTCTCGTTCAGTAGAGTCGGGCATTGGGCTTTCCAGTGCCCGGCATATTTACAAAAAGCACATTGGTTTTGCCCTAAGTCTGGTCGCCCTGTGCGCAGTGTCGGGGGATTACTTTCGGGTCGTTGTGTCCTGGGGTTGTCCTGTCGATATATTCCTTTACCTACTCTGTCCTCGTCTCTTTTCTTTCGTTGCATTGCTTCTTTGCGCCACATACCGAGACTGTCGAGCATAATAGGCGTTGTCTTATTATTACGAAGGGCTATTTCTAACGTTTCTATTTTATCAAGATCGAAGGATCCTATCAGTGGCCACTGTTTCTCTTGATTTTCTTTGGTATACCTGTGCCACAGCTTACTATAGGCTATGGTAACTAATCCATAGTTTACGAACATGTCTTTATTAGGGGTGCCTTCCAGCGGAGCTAGATGATCCACCTCTAATAAACGGTCCGGGCTGAACCAACTACCAACCAGTGGGGAGAAGACAGACATGACGGCTCGCAACGAGGACAAAAAGTCAGCACTGCCTATCTTATCACTGCGTGCAAAGACTAGACAGAATATTTCTATTCTACGTTGTTTGCAGGCAGTGAATACCTCATGAACCAATATCAAAACAATTAATAAACAACCAGTGGGGAGAATAAGTAGGCCCGCAAAAGGTCTGCGTCCTCTACCCTTTCACTATCTGCAAAGGGGAACCTGTTCTTTCCTGTTTGCAGACAGAGAATCTCCAGAAAACAATCCGCGAACAGTAGCTCGGGGTCAAAAAACAGTTAATCAGTGTGGGAGAGGGAATCTCCCGAAAACAATTCGTGAATAAATAATCAATCAGTGGGGGAGAAAGATAGGCATGCTGGCTGCGTTACCTATCTTTCACTGTTTGCAAAGAGAAAGAGCCTGTTGTTTCTCCGTGTGCAGACAGTGAATCTCCAAATAAGTCAACAAAGAGTAATACTAGTATTTTCCGAACCATTAAACAATTATTTCGCAATTCGTCGTGTTTACACGACCTTACCCGGACCGTATGGACAGTTTCTTGTCTTCCGAATCCAGCGCCCGATCGTCCTCTTTTCCTCGTATTCCTCGCAGCACTCCTGATGGTTCCCAGTCAGGACCGTAGATCACTCGAGAGAGGTCTGTTCGGAACTAGTGAAGTTCGGATGATCGGCTGCCAGACGAGGGTCTATTGGGCAAGAGCTCTCCCGATCGTTGCAGTCGTTCACTCTGTCGTCAGGACCTCTCCCACTGGATCCACGTGTCGCTGATGGGCCCCACGCTTGGGACGCCAATTGTGAAAACTAGGTCAAGGACAATCAATATTTGCCCGGCGGTATCGCCTCTGTAACCCACAAAATATTAATCAATGAAGAGGCAGGCGCTGGAGACGGGAAGGCAGGAAACAAGGTTTATTCTCTCCGGAGGAGAACACATCAGTTCAGACAGCCAGTATCGTCACGAGGTGCTCTAACCGCATCTCTGAGGCCTGGCCTCTTATACACATTTTCATCATCTTTATTGCAGGTAACACATCTTTGTAATGCTTTGAAGTATGAAAGGACATCCTCTGAATCTCCCCTTCAGGCCCGTTCCCACACACATTTACAGTTGAAGTCCCCACCCCGGTCACAACAGGTGATGATTATCGCGCAGCTGGACATTCCGCCGATTCACGGAATGTGGGGGTTTGATCGGATCTCATAGGGTGGTGGCTTTGATCAACTCGGGGGTCCTTTGATGAGGGAAGCTACCTACTGTACGGGGGGGGCAATAAACAGTATCGGCAGAGCTAGGTGTCGGCCTGGGAACGAGGAAGACAAACGGGCACACAGGAAAGAGGGTTTGTATCAAAGGGCCTGGGACCATGAAAGGAATGAGGGGAAGTGTCGCGCTGGGAACAGGATGGGGTTCTGAGGCAGAGCTGCGCTGAAGAGGGGTTTATGACCCGAGGCATGTGCGGGCGGGGGGTTTGCCAGCGTGCGGGCTTTGTGAGGACGAAGGGCTATGCTGGGGGGCCAGTGGAGTGCAGAGGGTGGTTCTGATCGAGGCACCTAAAATGGCGGGTGCGCACGACAAAAAGTGTGGCATCAGGGGAAAAGGCAAGATGGCGCAGATAATGTTTACCAAACCGCACTAATTTTCCACAACTGGTAGTTACGTTGCTGGCATTGGTCACCAGGAAATCTGTACCTGGCATGATCTGTCCAGGGTCCACAAAGTTAGGTGTCATCATGGTGACACTGGCACAAGTGTCCCTATAGGCCTGAGCCATTTTGCCATTTATTAAAGGTGTCTGCCTGTATTTGCCCAGAGTATTGGGACTTACATCAGGGGACATATCCATACCCCCTGTACAGACAAGGACAGCCTGAGTGAGTGTGCCAACTAAGTTGTCAAACTCCTCAGTTCCCAAGGTTAACCCAACTAATCACTTGGGAGGTGCACTACCACTGCTGACTGTACTAGGGGGTGCAGTTGCCTTAGGGGCTGTAGTGGTAGAGGTTTGCCCTCCTCTTTTGGTGCACTCACTAAACCAGTGAGACTTACTTTTACAGTACTGGCACCACCTTTTTGACTGGCCTTCTTGAGTCTTCTTTTTCTGCTGTGAAGCCTGACCCCCACCCTCTTTGGTTTGTTGGGGACCTGTTGAAGACTTCTGGTCATTTTGTTCACTCTTAGTATTACCCTTCTGGTCTGCTTTCTTCTGACCACCCTGGTTCTGGTTCTGGTTCTGCTTGATCCTTGTTCTGACCCATTTGTCTGCCTTTTTTCCCAATTCTTGGGGAGAGGTCAGATCTGAATCAACAAGGTGCTGGTGCAACAACTGGTTCTGACAGTTATTTAAAATTTGTTCTCTCATCATCAGATTATACAATCCTGTGTAATCAGTAACCTTGCTACCCAGCAACCAGCCCTCCAAAGCCTTAGTGGCACTATCCACAAAGTCAGACCAGTCCTGAGACTGAGTTTTCTGGGTGTCTCTGAACAGCAACCTGTACTGCTCAGTGGTTAAACCAAACCCATCAACCAGTGTATTCTTCAGGACCTGGTAATTGTTAGCATCCTCCACTCTTGTAGTGAGGAGCTTATCTCTACCTTTGCCATCAAAGGAGAGCCACAGTATAGCTGCCCACTGACTCTGGGGAATGCCCTGCACAGTGCAGGCCCTCTCCAGAGCAGCCATCCATTTCTGGATGTCATCCCCTTGTTTAAAGGGGGGCACTATCTTTGTCAGGTGTTTAGTATCTAAACCCTTCTCTCTATCTCTTGGGAGATTGCTGCCACCAGTGGGAACTATCCCACTCATCTGCTGCTCTCTAGCAAAGGCAAGCTTTTCTTTGGCCAGGGCAAGTTCTTCCCTTTCAATCCTCAGAGTAGCCTGTCTCATTCTGGCTTCATGCTCTATTCTCTGAGGGGAAGTCAATCTCCTCTGGGGAGAGTTCCTTCTCCTCTGAGAAGAGGCATTAGAGTGCAGAGATCTGTTGGAGTCCCTAGAAAGAGATCTATCTCTCCTAACTCCAAGGTTAGGCCTACTTAGGGTCAGTACTGGGGGTCCCCCAGATCCTAGCCCAAGCAAGTCTATGTTGGCCCTAGTTAGCCTTCTGACTACCTCAAGACCTTTGTCTGCCTCATCCCCAGAGAGTTCCTCAGGCTCCTCCTCCTCAACTGCATTTACAGTGTTGTGGAGGTCCGGATCCCCAGTGGTACCCTCTAGGGCTGGCATATTCCCATCTAGCTGAGAAATCTTTCTCGCATCATATGTCTCTAAGAGACCTATCAGAAAGGGAATGGTGGGGTTAGACCCCTGTTTCAGTTTCCTGGAGGTACACACTTGTCTCATCTCCTGGAAACTGAGAGCTGCATATCTTGAAGTGACCTGTGGAGGGTCAACTGCCACAAGGGGAGTCTCAGTAGACTCTCCCTGGGTAGACATGCTTTTCTAGTGAGGTGTAAGTGGTGCACTTACCTACAATATATGTTTGCCTACTGATCCCTTGCTAGAGTTGTAGTTTAGGGTGTGCTAGGCCCTAGGAGCTACAACAGCTGGTTCAGTAGAACTCAGAGTATTCTAAGCTAAGTTATATGTACCTTAGTACTTATGTGATCTTTCACAAGATATTCTTAGGATATGCGTGGTAAAACAATAGCAAGCTCAAATCCCAACCGCTGCTCACCAATGTGAGAAGTTGGCCTGATATGCAGTGCTCACTATTCTAGTGATCACTATGTATCAGTCCAAACAACCCTTATTGATGATTGGTTGTAAGTCAACCTTATAGACCAGCTATCCTAGTAGCATGGATACGAGCAGTCTAAGGCTAAGACTCTAGAGGGCATGTTGAGCCAGCTGTTTTACCATCACATTACCCCTTGAACACCAAGTGAAAGGACACCACACAAGTTGTTATGAAAATAAACAGATATTTATTTATAACAAGTCTACCCTGAACTCTTTATGAGTCAGGGAGCTAAGCACACAACAAAACTCTTACGAAAATACTTTAAGTTGCACAATTTACACAAATGCCCTAGGGGCACGAAAAACCATATACTCAGTAAGTGGAATGCGAACTTGCTAGTAGGTAAGTAATACTTTTCTAGACTCAGGAATCGCTAGGCCTACAATTCTAAACACTGGGATTAGATGCAGGAGGCCTGTGGACGTCGTGTGCAGAGTGGGAACTCTCACGCGTAAGGCGGGAAAAAGTCTGGAGGCTAGCAGTTGCAAAGTTACTGTTCTCGGGCGAACCCGACTAGGTGGGTCGAAAACAAGAGTGGATCCGAACACTTAGGGTGTTGGACTATGCTGGAGCACCGGAGTACTCAGGTTACCTAGCCCAGGGGCTGCGGCTGCATAGGGTTGAAGTTGCGTCGGAAACCCTCGTTGAAGATCCAGGAGCCTGAAGAAAGAAGTTGCTGGCAGGAGGCCAGTGAAGAAAGTTCGGAGTGATCCAAGCCTGGATCAGGGAAGAAGAAACCTGTAAGCAGAGGGGACCAAGTTCTGAATCACAGGCCAGTGATTTGAGTGGGCACCAGGATGGCACCGGACAAAGTCACCTCAGCCAGGTGAGTGGGCGCTGCTGGGCTCTGCAGTCTCTCGGACCAGGAGGCGTTGTCGGCGACCAGGATGGAGGTGCGAGCTGACGCACGAAGGTTCTTGCTGTTGACGTCGCTGGACCCAGGATTTGGGCAACAAGTCTTGGCAAATGCAAGGCCCACGCGGTGGACCTAAAATGGCGCCTTGAGTGGACCAGGAGGGTCCAGGGTACTCCTCTTTTGGAGGGGAGCAAGGGCTAGTCTGGAGCAACCAGACCAGCAGTAGTTGTCATCGTGGAGCGTCGTGAGAGGGCCACTAGCCAACGGGCAAGCGACCTGGACAACGCGGTGAGCAGCAAAAAGCAGAAGGGCCCCACGCAGATCTCGTGGATGCAGGGGGGCTGAACTTCGGTGCTGGAGCTGCTCAGGGTCGGGGCTTCTCTTACCCCAAAGCACTCGGTCGAGGGTCACTCGGTGGTCGTGCTGGACAAGCGTCGTGCAGTTCTGAAGATGGCCGGTCCCTCGAGGTCTCGTCACACCCACGGATCACAGCTGGGCTGATTATGTAGGTTGAGGTCAGAGGTGCCAGGGAAGCCGGTTCTCGTCGTGCTGGAGCAGTCTTGATCCGAAGGAGAGACTGGCAACAAACCGCGATGCTTGGTTGGTGCCTGCTACTGCAGGGTGACTACTCCTTAGTCACAAGGGAGAATCTTGGGAAGAAGTCTTGAGTTCCTTTCGTGGAAAGTAGTTTCAGGATTCAAAGATGATCTGATTTGGAAGGGGGCCAGGTCCTACCTTTATCCTGCAAAAAGGGGCTGGCACGCGACTAAGTCCTGCCCTATGGGTGGGACTAGGAGGGGGGTGGTTACACCCCTCTCCTTTGGCGGGCTTTCCCCAGGTCAGGGGCTGGAGTGCCCCTGGAACTGGTTCCAGCCGGCCTATGCACAGTGAGCACCGGGGTGCCACTTGCAGTCACCTTCCTCTAAAGCCCTGCCTACCTAGGATACACAAAATCCTGTCTGGGACGGTGCTGGCACCTCCCCTGGCAGGAAACCCTTTGTCCTTGCCTCCTGGGCTGGGAGGACTCCCAGCAGCAGGAGGGCAGACTTGTGTCTCGGTGGCAGCATCCATTTTGTGGAGGTAAGGCTCTGTCTGACTTTAACCGGGGTTACAGGTTACATACATGTCGTGTCCCTCTAGAAGGGTGGAATGCTAACCCCGTCGCCAGAATTGGCGAGGGGTTAGTATTCCAATTCGTATGACACCTTACTCGACATGTTTTGATAAAGCGATACCAGAGTTGGCACATAACCGCGAGGATTATAATGCACTTAAGAGTATATGGTATGCGATATCATGGAAACGGCTAAGGGATGGATCCCGAAAGCCGCAGACAGGCTCAGCTCATGCCAGAGCACCATCTCACACGATTCCAAGCACTCTGCCTTCAGGATTGTTAAGGCCTGCCATAGGAGTGACTGATAGGAGATCTGTGTGTCCATATAGGTTTAGATATAGGAATACTATATCTACAGCAGAGGGTGAGTACACCACTCTGCCCCAGCTGTCAAGCAGCCAGTTGTGTCTGTTTTAGTTAGTCAGCCCAGGGGTGGCATAATACATGCTGCAGCCCCTGGGAGACTTCTGGGTGCACCTCAGCCCTGGGTACAGGGACTTGAGAGGGCCCAGTGCCAATTCAGTACCTGGGTACAATTTGGAGTAGAGAGAACAGCTAGGCTGTGGGTCTGATTAGCAGGCCCACAGCCAGGGAAAGTCGTAAACCAGTGAAGCAAAAAGCAAAAAATCTGGGTGATCATAGGATTGCAGACTGAGAGAGAGACTGACTGACAGAGAGAGAGACTGACTGCCAGAGACTGAGAGAGAGAAAGAGACTGACAGACTGACAGAAAAAGAGAGACTGACCAACAGAGAGAGAGAGAGACTGACTGACTGACAGAAAAAGAGAGACTAACCAACAGAGAGAGAGAGAGACTGACTGACAGAGAGAGACTGACAGAGAGAGACTCACAGAGAGAGACTGACTGAGAGAGAGACTGACTGACAGAGAGAGAGACTGACTGCCAGAGACTGAGAGAGAGAAAGAGACTGACAGACTGACAGAAAACGAGAGACTGACCAACAGAGAGAGAGAGAGTGACTGACAGAGATAGACTGACAGAGAGAGAGACTCACAGAGAGAGACTGACAGAGAGAGAGACTGACTGACAGAGAGAGAGAGACTGACTGACAGAGAGAGTCCCTGACTGACAGAGAGAAGAGAGACTGACTGAGAGAGACTGGCTGACTGCGAGAGAGAGAATGACTGACTGAGAGAGACTGACAGAGGGAGAGAAAGACTGTCTGGAAGACTGACTGACAGAGAGAGAGACTGAGAGAGAGAGACTGAGAGAGAGAGCCTGGCAGAGAGACTGACAGAGAGAGGGACTGACAGGGAGAGGGACTGACTGAGAGAGAGACTGACTGAGAGAGAGACTGACTGACTAAGAGAGAGACTAACTGACTAAGAGAGAGATTGAGTGACTAAGAGAGAGAGGCTGATTGAGAGAGAGAGACTGACTGAGTGAGAGAGACTGACTGACAGAGAGAGAGACTCTGACAGAGAGAGAGAGACTGACTGACAGAGAGAGAGAGAGCGATAGACTGACTGACTGAGAGAGACTGACTGACTGAGAGAGACTGATTGACAGAGTGATAGACTGACTGACAGAGAGAGACTGACTGACTGACAGACTGACACCGATAGAGAGAGAGAGAGAGAGAGACTGACTGACTGACTGACTGAGAGAGAGTGACTGACTAAGAGAGACTGAATGACAGAGAGAGATAGACTGACTGACTGAAAGAGAGATACTGACTGACAGAGAGAGAGAGAGAGACTGTGATGGAATTGGGGTCAAAGTATGAAGCTATGCAATGCCTCTTTAGATTGCTAATAAAAATGTATTATCAAACTGTGCTCTTTGTAGTTACATCTGCTTTTGAAATACTGCATTGAAGCATTGTCCAATGTTTTAAAACGGAAACGAGAAGGAGCAGTGGATGCACTTTTGTCAAAACTGAACGATAAGTGGGCCCGATGTTGTATATCATGACAGGAGTCTGCATCAGGAAACCCACCTAAAATTGGACAAACTTCCCCGGCCTACTGATGGCAGGAACCCTGTAATGAATGGACCACCACCTATGATAGCCTGCTGGCAGTCTAAGCCCAACCTTTGACTCCACCATCCAGTGTTACTTATAATGGCTGGATTGGTACCAGTGGCATAACAATCGCCCCACATCCCCTGCAGTACGGCGGGTCGCTGGCCTGAGAGCTCTAGACTGGCTCGGAGAATGGGAGGGGGGCCCCCTCCATGTAGTTTGCAGGGGGGCCCCCTCATGTTTCGTTACGCCACTGGGTACGGCAGCCGGCTGAGCCAATCACAGCGCTGGCTGCGGTGGAGGGGAGGGAGGCTGCCTGCCGCCTTCTGATTACGAGCTCAGCCCAGAGGTCGGAATTCTAATACAGCGAAGGCGGGAGTCGGAAGTCTGGAGCCTCAGTCAGGACTTAAGAAAAGCGGGAAGCCAATAACAAATCCAAGGTAAGCTTGTTAATATTCATTGGCCATTCTTTTCCGGGATAATCTAAGCTCGACACCAATTAGGCAAGTGCTGTTTGGATTCTTAAGGATATAAGTGGTGTTTGCATTCGTTTGCCTAAGCAGCATAGGTTTGTGTCTGTGCTGTGCTTTGAGTGTTATTCATGAAATGGTGTTTTTTTTAACTGCTTCATAAGCTCTGGTTTTCACGCTTCACCTTCTGGCCTGAATATTATTAAGGAGTTGAAACCTAGCGATTTCTACCATCTGAAGTGCCCTGGATGTAAATAATGTCTGGCAGTCTGTGATCTGCTAACATTCTTTCTTTCTGCCACGCTCTCAGGTGCAATACATAGGCCTGGTATATCTCTGCTCTCTCCACCCACGTTGTTTTCTATCCCTGGAAATATGTAGAGCTCTTATTAACTCCCCCTGGCGCAGTGGCACATGATCCGTGCTCTTCAAGCATCTCAATTCAAATAATAAACCGTATGAAAGTAGCACACGCGCTCACCAATGGTCTCAACCAAGGCGAATTAACTGCCGCGGGGAAACACAATAAAGCAACAAAGATGTTCAAAGGTGCCAGTATAACGAAAGGTGATTTCTCCTCGTGTAGATACTCTGCTGGTTTTCTCTCGGTTCCACAAACGGACGGTTGCACTGCACCCTTATTCCGAGGACAGGCGGCAAGGGCAGAGTGTTGTGGATTTTTTAGTCGGGAGGCTGCTAATCCTTCCCAAAGGCTTGCCAACTGGAAGCAGTAATTTGTTTAAAACTCCTTCAGTGTCGAATGGGCTTACTGATTGCAGGCCTGGTGGAAACACAACATGGGAATTTACAAGCTGGCTTTGTTTACACATCAAATCCAGTAAACCCTATCTGCACACCACTGGTGCCAACTTGTATTAGTTGTTTCAAGGTGCAGAGCAGGAAATATTTCAGCAGTTAGGATGGGACGCTAATACGCAGTTTGCTCAATTGTAAAGTCTCTAGCCATGTGTGGAAAATGTTGTAATGTCACCAGCCGCCACTGGTGTTAAAGGTGTCTCACGCGTCTTGTTAGTTATGGACGAAATGCTCCGGTGGTGGTTGCAATACCCAATAACCTGTGTGATTCTGTTAAGGAGCAATAGTTACGGCAGCCATGCCTCAGTGGTGTTAATGGATTCATGGCTGTGTTCTCTCTGTACAGGGGTGTGTTTGTAGGGTTGCACCTTGCTGGGGTGATTGTGGTGTCTCGTACATTTTGTTATATGTTGTCAGGCCAGCCCATATGACCGTATATTGTAGTCTTGTAATAGGTGCGGTGGTTTTGGCGGCCATGACTCAGTGGTATAGATGGATTCATGTTTATAGTCTCCTATGTGTTGCAGCTAGCATGTGGGGATGCTGGTGCTGATTAGTCATCTTACTTCTCAATCAACGCATTATACCCGTGTTGCAGTAATCTTCCCTGGATATATCTTGTGTAATTTTCCCTCAACTTATGTACCCATCAAGGGTGCGGGACATGGTCAGTGTCTAGCCTGTGTAACTAGGAATTATATCGCAATCCATGGTATTTCCTCGTTCAGGCCCGTGTTATCAGATGATAGACCGTGTATCCATCTTTGTTCTTTCCTAAACAGGTTATGTTTGCTCGCCCCTGGGCTTGCCTCTAGTATTAACCATCGCATAGCATCTGCTGAGTGCCTGTGTTCTAGGTAATGCATACACATTTTGGTATTGGTCTTTCTGCAGCGGAAGTTGTTGAGATGTTCCGAAATTCGTATCTTTATGGGGCGTATGGTCATCCCCACATAGTAGAGACCACAAGGGCAGATCAACAGATAGATGCAATTGGAGGTATTGCAATTTGTATGCCTCCTCATTTCCCAGGTGAAGGATTCATTCAGTTTGATGGTTTTGTGTATGGCTGTAAATGCACACGCACTACACCCTCCGCATGGGTAGTGACCTTTCACTGACGGTAATTGCCACAGTGTTGACTGTTGGTCAAGTGACTTCTTTTTGGGCCTGGTTTGTATGAGGATGTCCTTAATGTTCCTTGATCGCTTGAATGCGAATCTGGGGTGTTCAAGACTGAGACACCCTGTATTTAAAATGTGCCAGTGGCGCATTAATATTCTCTTCAATTTGTCTGAGGCTGGTGTGAAAGTAGTCACAAACGTCATAGGTTCATTTGTTTCGGGTACCACAGGTCTGCGTTGAAGTAGGCCTTCCCTATGATTGTTTTGCGCCCATTTCCTTGCTAGAGCCACGTGCCTGCGTGGATAACCCCTCGCAGTGAGGTTACTGGTGAGGGTTTTAGATTCAGATTTGTACCTCGCGATAGTGCTACAATTCCGCCTTACCCTTAAAAATTTCCCAAAGGGCAAGTTCTCTTTTAGGGCTTTTGGGTGGTGGCTGGTGAAGTGTAGGAAGCTGTTGCGGTCGGTATTCTTTATGTACATTGTGGTCGTGATGTGCCCATCTTCAATCATGATGGTTAGGTCCAGGAAGGCTATTTGAGATGGGGAAGCCGTAATTGTGAAGGTTAGGTATGGATTTAGATTGTTAACCCACTGAAAGAATTTGTTGCATGAATCCGTGTCCCCTGTCCAGAAGATCAGGATATCGTCTATAAAACGTTTCCATAATCTGATATCAGCCTGGTAGGGGTTGGAGGCATAAAAAATGTTCTTCCCTTCGAATTTGGCCATATAGAGGCCGGCCACACCTGGGGCGAAGGTGCTCCCCATAGAGGTGCCCTGTGTCTGGTGGTAGAATAGCACCTTGAATTCGAAGAAATTTTCGGTTAGGGCGAGTGTAGCGCATTCCATCACGAATGCAGGTGGGGTAGGTGATTCCCACTGCGAAGCATTCAGCACCTCCTCAATCACCCCTAGTGTGGCCCTCTGTGGGATGTTGGTATAGAGGGCCTCCACGTCGAGGGTGATGAGGACGTCTATTTGGTCAGTGTCCTGGAACTGTTCTAACAGGCGTAAAACGTCTTTTGTGTCCTGGATGTATGAGGGTATGTGCTGCACCAGGGGTTGCAGGAAGTGATCACAGAACTGTGATAAGGGTTCCAGTACCGAGTCTATTCCTGAGACTATAGGTCGGCCTGGTACAGGTGTGACACCCTTATGAATCTTTGGGAGTACGTAGAAGTACGGGGTCCTTAGATCTTTTTTGACCAGGAAAGCTGCTTCCTTTTTCCTTATCAAGCCCTCACATTCCACCGAGTCTACCATTCCCGTGATGGTTCTTTTAAGGCATTCTGTTAGATTCACTGGAATAGGGGTGTAGTAGCGCCTATCTCTCAGTTGTCTGAGACATTCTGTCTCGTAGTCTGTGGTGGCCATTATGACTGTCGCTCCACCCTTATCTGCCTGTTTGATGGTAATTGTTGTGTCCTTGGCTAAGGATTCCAGTACATTCATTTCCCTTTGGGAAATGTTTTTGTAGTGTTTGGTTCCAGCAAGTGCTTGTGCATCTTTTAGTACGGCCTGTTCATAGGTCAGTACTTCGTTGGGGACCACCCCACTATGTGGTGTGAATGTCGAAGGATTGTGTAGTCCTGAATCCTCAATTTGTTCAAAGGTCTTGCCTTCAAAGAAAGCTTTGAGCCTAATCGTGCGGAAGAATTTGTGCAGTTCACAGGTTTGTAAGAAATTGTCAGTGCTTGTCATTATACTTTTTAACTAAGACAGGAGACCCCTAGAATAAAAGGTTCTCGTAGGTACACCAAGCCTTATTTTAAAACCACACTATTTTGTCTACACAATCCTGGCCCCACACCCGCACATAACTAAACGGCTGTTCAATGTTAAGGTGTCATAACTACAAGCCGTTATTTCTGACTTCCGAGATGAGTACGTGTAATCGAAACCGCGATAACTCATTTCCTCTTTGGCAGTCTTGACACTGCTTTTCTGTGTTGCGCCACCTACGTTAAGGTCTGTGTCGAAAAAATATCATAATTTACACTTTCCTCTGATACTTTCCTCTCATTAACAGCAAGCACAAGGCTATACACTTTTGTTGACTCGCCTGGTGACATCCTCTTAGTGGGCTTAGCATGTTTAGCAGTGCTGTTGACAACTTCACATTATAATGACTCACACGGTATATAAGCAGGATTAAATTGTTTGCCCCCGCTTTGTGTGTTTTGTGTCCCATGAGCAACTTAATATGAGAAAAATTAGACTATTTCCTTTGTACCTATTTTACACGTGTGTCAGTACCTCACTTTTTATATTCTTGTGTGCAGGAAATTACCACCAGTTGAAACCTGATGGTAACTTCTGGTCAAAACAGTAGTGAATGTAAATTGTGCTCTATTCAAGATAGGCGCTAGAGCAAAATCTGTCACAGACTAAGTTGCAAATTTATTTCCCTTTTTTTTTAACTATTGGAGATTTGGAGCGTAAGAACGGCCCTGTAGTTTATAAAAGTAAGAGCCAGCGTCAAACCCACTCTGATTCAACAGGAAATGGTTCCCAATGCTCAGAGGGGCTCTAAAGTCTGTTCGTTTCCAGCTCAGACCATGGACGGGCACAAGGCATTAGTAGGGACTTTCAAAATCTGCCATGATTGACAAAATCTGATTATCTTTCCTTGGTGCCTGCGTCCTCTGTTCGTATCTAAGGCTGGTAAATTTACTCAGGCACTGCTTAATTTGAGCCGGTGGTTGCCGGTGTGAGGAACTGCCACTAATTTTTGGGGACTGGCACTTATTTTCACACATACACAAATCCGAAAGCAGAGGAAGAGCAAGGCAAAAGAAAGTCATTAAAGGAGAAAGCAGGAACATGCAACGGTGGAATGAAGGGGCAGGGAGTGTCTGGTAGTGTACTAAAGGGTGATGAGGTGGATTTAAGAGCACGCAGCCTTGATATTCACTGCCTCAGTGCTTAATTGCACTGGTCGCAGGCTTCTGGGAAGAGCTTTTGGCACAAGGACTCATTCTTTCACAAGTTAAGCGCCACTCTCAGGCATTTAGCGGTTGAGGGTGTGTTCTAGGGGAATACTTGTCTGTGCAAGTGTGAGAGCACAACTCTGCATTTTTCTAGGGAAATGATGTCATCTTTTTCTATTTTTGCAGTTGTGGTTGTGCTTGGCTGTAAAAGACACCAGCTTTTGGGAATGTACAAAGAAAACATGCAGCATAGTACAGGCACGTTATTATTCTGTCATCCATTCATTCTTTCCTTCATCATTCAATCTTTCACCATTTCATCCATCCACCACTTCAAGCATTCATTATCTATGCATGCATCCATCCTTTCACTTACCCATCCATCGGAAAACAAAAAACGCAACTGCGTATTTTGAGTCTGAAATTCAATTTAATGTAAACAATGTCATATTTGAAAAAATTTCTAGGTATTCATCATGAGCACAAACAGCGGTAGAATGTCCATTCATTTGGCGCGGTGGCTCGCCGAACTCTTTCCATTAACTTTTCTAGCCCGTGACATTTGAGTCCTAGCTGTCATTAAACAGAGCATACTTGTCTTATCCTCCTCCGCTGCAGGTGCGTGAACTATATACATCATGAGCAATGACTGCCTGCATCCAGTGCTTGCTTGCGGTTCATCTCTTTTATCCAAAAGTGAGCTCTAAGTAGCATTTACCATGGCTTCATGTACTTTTACCAGCTACCTTATGTTAACATTGGCATAACCTTTCTGTACAGTTGCTATAAACGTTATATTTTGGTATAACATGCACTTTTTTCTGTTTAAATAATCACTCCACTGAAAACAAAAAACATAAATAAAAAACATTGCCATTTACAATGCCAAGTACTCCAACGCCAGCAAATACGAGACCTATTACAGTGCAAATGCTTGTTTTTGCAGATATATATACATATAAACATACATGCATATGTATATATGTATGTATAGCATACTTATATAGCGCATACTGTCACCCAGAGGGTATCCTGGCGCTTGTATATATAAATGAATATATATCTATATATATATATATTCACTGAAAAAACCATAGGTTTCACACTCGTTATAGTTAGGAATTAGCATTTAAAAAACCTTTCAAATTCACTGAAAAAACCATAGGTTTCACACCAGTTATAGTTAGCTGAACATTTTACTCATACATAACCATTGAAATTCCCACGTTATAGTTAGTTGGACTCACTATAACTCGTGCGCCCGCAATCCACTGCTGATGATGTCACATGTTACATCATTCATGACATGGTCAGTGACATCACTGATGACATTACTGATGACATCTCAAATGACATCACTGATGACATCACTGATGACATCTCAAATGACATCACTGATGACATCACTGATGACATCATTCAGTAAATGTGTGTTCCTGAATGTTAAAAATTAAAAATGTGCTTAACATATTGTAGAATGAGTGTATGTATGAGTGTTTGGATAATGGATTTAGTAGGTGTATGACTGACTGTATGAGTGGGAGATTAAATGTGTCTTACTGAATGCATGGGTTAGTGACTAAACTGTCTGAATGTGTGCATCATTATGTCTGTTGTTGTGTAAGCTGCTGCATGTGTTGATCAGTAGCTATATGAGTGGCTATATGGGTTATTGATTGGTTGTCCAAGTATTTGTATGTGAGGGTGAGTGTGTGTGTGGGTGGCTGGGAGGTGTATGACTCTGTGCATATATGTGTGAGCAGTTGATTCACTTGGTATATGTGTTCAACAGTGCATGTGGAAAGAGCTGTATGGGTGGTTGACTGTCTGCATGGGTGTGTTGGTGAGTGAATAGCTAAATCAGTGCTCCACGTCCAAGTAAGTGCATATGTAAAACACAGTGCATGTGAGAGTTGGCATATATAAATGACTAAACATGAGAGCCTGTGATTGCGTAAGTGACTGTATGGATCAATGTGTACTTGTATCAGTGATTGCAAAAGAGACTAAGTATGTGTTAGTATATGTTTGAATAAGTAAGGTTTAGTGTGTATAACTGTGTAGTTGAGGAAATGGGAGTGTGATTGATTCTTTGCATAACTGACTAGGTGTGTGAGTAACTTTGTGGATGAGTGTCAGCGTGTGAGTGTCTGTATAGGTGTATGAGTGGATATGATAGTGTTCTATTGATGAGTGATTGTATGTATGAGTGATTGTATGGGTGAATGAGTGGATGTGTGTGTAGACCTAGAAATCAGTGAGTGCGTATGTAGTTACGGGTATTGGTGTGTCAATAATTTCAGGAATGGTAGTTTGTATTAAACACTGGGTGTATCAAATGTTAGATTAGAGTGTGAGGAGGTGCATCGTATTATCACATGGATGATGTCATCAGGGATGTCATCAGTGATGTCATTTGAGATGTCATCAGTGATGTCATCAGTGATGTCATTTGAGATGTCATCAGTGATGTCACTGACCATGTCATGAATGATGTAATATGTGACATCATCAGCAGTGGATTGCGGGCGCGCGAGTTATAGTGAGTCCAACTAACTATAACGAGGGAATTTCAATGGTTTTGTATGAGTAAAATGTTCAGCTAACTATAACTGGTGTGAAACCTATGGTTTTTTCAGTGAATTTGAAAGTTTTTTTAAATGCTAATTCCTAACTATAACGAGTGTGAAACCTATGGTTTTTTCAGTGAATTTCAAAGGTTTTTTAAATGCTAATTCCTAACTATAACGTTTCTGAAACCTATGGTTTTTTCAGTGAATTTCATAGTTTTTTTAAAAGCTAATTCCTTTGTATATCGACTTTGTAACCTACGATTTTTTTTATTAGCTGTTTTTTACAACAATTAATGATATATTTTTTTTAAAAAAATTATTTGTTCAATGTTTATATATTTTTTTTACATTTTTTCCTGGTGCGCGCACCGGTAAGCTTACCGGTACCATTTTGTCTTGGAGCGCTCAGGGTGCGCGCACTGGTAAGCTCTCCCGAGAGCGCACAGAGAGCGCTATTTCTACTTTCGAAAAAAAAATATGTATGAAAAGTAAATAATAATGCAAGACATTTAGCACCATACTTATAAAAGCAGTATTTTTGATTTACGAAATGAAAATGATTTTGCATTTCCGTAAAGCTATCAAAACGTCACTCAGGCCCGCCGGGTAAGCGCCCCCGGAAGCGCCTACGTTCGCGCCGCGTAAGCGCCACCAGAAGCTCTCCGGTGCGCGCAGCGTAAGCGGGTCAAGTCATGTGACCTTAAAATAACTCTTTTCATTGGTTGCTAACAGTTTTTTTTACAAAGAATGAAATCCCCACCCATTTCCTTCACTTCTTCTTTCACTTTTGTGACTGCATGACCTGTCTTTTTGCTCTTGAATCTTTGTTGGATTATCATGACTGCCAGATCATCCAGCAGCGGTGATGACACAGAGGGATTTATGGATGAAGAGGTTCCTCAGCCTAGAGTTAAGGAGCATTTTATCTGGAAATTTTTTGATGTACCTGAGGGACGTAAGAAAGTAAATGCTCCAAAGGTGGAGTGTAAGATCTGCCACACCGTGCTTTCCAGAGGAGACCCCACAAGGAAGTACAGGTTTGGTAATTCTACCATGATTTGCCACGTGCAGAGAAGGCATCCCCAGAACTATGCCCGGGAGAGTGTCAGGGCTCTGGCACGAGAGGCTCCCAGGGATGGTGCCTCTACTTCAACCGGAGGACCAACTACATCGGTGAGGGGGCGACCATAAGAGCTGATCCCTAATATTCAGCCTGCTTTTAATGAAGCCGTAATTAAATGCAGAAAATGTGATCAGCTACTTTGTTATGGGGAACAAAGTGTTGTGCTCATGGTTCGAGCATTTAGGAACCACCGCTGCCGTCCCCAGTCCTAATTTTGATTTTTTTTGTGTGCTCCTGTTGAGCAGTTTCCCATTCCCTGTTTTTGTTTTTGTTCAAAAAAAGGAAAAAAGAAGAAAAAAAAGAAAAAGTTCTTTTCAGAACTACCTCCAATTCTCATCAAAGAGCTGTATTCTTAAAAAAATGAAAAAGAGTAACTGAAGTGGAGTGCAGTGAGAGAGGAGACGAAAATGAGTGAGAAAGCAAAGAAAGGGACGAGAGGGGAAGGGAAGTGAAGTAGGGGGACTGAAAGAAGGTGAGTGTGGGGAAGGAGACTGAGGAGAAGGAGAGTGAACATGGGGAATGAGGATAAGTGAAGAAAATGTAGTAAAAGAACGGTGGTGTGGAAGGGTAAGAAAAGAGCAGTGATGTTTAGGAAAGAGTGGAGATACAGACTGGATAAAGACAATAGAGTGTGAGACAAGGTGAGTAAGGCAGTGAAGAAACAGAGAAAGTGAAAGAAAAATAAGTGTAGAAGACTGAAGGCCTCATTTATGAGACCATGCGTCACTTTTGCGCCATCGGTGCGTCACTTTTTGTGACGCACCAGTGGTGTAAAAAATCCACCTTGTTGAGTCATATTTACAAAGTGACGCATCTAGGTAGATGCGTCACTTTGTAAACCCCTGCGCCACATTATACCTGCACCAGGTGTAATGTATGCAAAGGGGGCGTATTGACGCAAGAAAGGGTCGTAGAAGTGACGCAGTGAAATCTATGAGATTTCACTGCGTCACTTTTAGGACACCGTTGCGTCAAATTCTTGCGTCTGCCTCACAGCAAGCGTAAGAGTGACGCAGGCCCTTTCACATGGGGCTGGCCCTATGTGAAAGGATGCATTGCTGGAGTTGCTTCACTTTTATGACACACTCCAGCAATGCATCACTTTTGCGCTTACAGATACGTCAGAAATACTGACGTATCTGTAACTCCTTGCGACATAATGCGTCATACATTAAATATGACGCATGAGTAGAAGACTGAAGGCCTCATTTATGAGGCCATGCGTCACTTTTACGCCACCGGTGCGTCACTTTTTGTGACGCACCAGTGGTGTAAAAAATCCACCTTGTTGAGTCATATTTACAAAGTGACGCATCTAGGTAGATGCGTCACTTTGTAATCCCCTGCGCCACATTATACCTGCGCCAGGTGTAATGTATGCAAAGGGGGCGTATTGACGCAAGAAAGGGTCGTAGAAGTGACGCAGTGAAATCTATGCGATTTCACTGCGTCACTTTTAGGATACCGTTGCGTCTAAATCTTGCGCCTGCCTCACAGCAGGCGTAAGACTGACGCAGGCCCTTTCACATGGGACTGGCCCCATGTGAAAGGATGCATTGCTGGAGTTGCATCATTTTTGTGACACACTCCAGCAATGCATCACTTTCCTCTAAACACTCTACTTTATTTTTTTACTCAATTATTTTACACTGTTTTTCCCCGTGGTGCGCTCAGGGTGCACATACCGGAGCGCACACCTGGGAACGCACCCAGCGCTTACCCCGTGAAAATTTCACAAAACAAAACAACGTTTTTTTCCTTTCAGGGTCCTTCTAGACCCCCCTCAGAAAACCTAGGTGGTCAGGGGATGTCTACTCTGCCCCCTTCTAATTATTTCCCCCTTTCTTTTTCACCTCTTGTGTCTCGATTCTACCGAGACACAAGATGGCGGACTCTCCGGATTGTTTAGAATGTTGACAGACACCCGACAGCCAATCAGCTTTCCGCTCGCGCACTCCCGTAGCGGGCCGGGTGCGCTCCCCGGTACGCGCACCTGTGAGCGCTCGGAGAGCGCTTATAGATATATATGTGTTTTTGAAGTTAATTTTCAAAAAAAACACTGGATCAATTTTCAGCAAATATAGCAAAGGCACATCTGCGTACCAGTCCCTACAATTTTGCCAGGTTTGGCGTAATTCCGTTCAGCGGGTCGGGCTGTAGACTTGTCAGACCGTCCTATGGAAATTAACATGGGGAAAAACGTTTTGGGACCCCCTTTTTTCTCAGCCCCCACTTCACGAATCCCCCCGAAACTTTCAGGGAAGGAGCGGAGCGGAGCTGGCCAAAATCTTGGAAAATTACACACAAATTCCTCATGCGGCACAAGAGTTATTCCCAATAGAATGTTGCGGATTTCCTATGGTAGCCAATCCTAACTATGACTACCTACTGGCGACCGCCAGTAGGTAATAGATAAATATATATATATATTCACTGAAAAAACCATAGGTTTCACACCAGTTATAGTTAGGAATTAGCATTTAAAAAACCTATTAAATTCACTGAAAAAACCATAGGTTTTACACCAGTTATAGTTAGCTGGAAATTTTACTGGCATAAAACCATTGAAATTCCCACGTTATAGTTAGTTGGACTCACTATAACTTGCGCGTGCAATGCAATGCTGATGACGTCACATATTACATCACTCATGACATGGTCAGTGACATCACTCACGGGGCGCGTAGCGTAAGTGCGTCGGGTCATGTGACCTGAAAATAACACTTTTGATTGGTTCAGAACACTTTTGGTTTCCAAATGATGAGAAAGCCCAGGTCATGAGACCTGAAAATAACCCTTTTGATTGGTTCACAACAGTTTTGTTTTCCAAATGATGAAAGACCCCATCTTTTTTCCTCATTCTCACTTTGTTGTTTGAGTGTAGAAGACCTGCATTCATTCTGTGAGAAATGGCTTCACTAGTAGCAGCTGCAGGTGCATCTGCACCACCACCACCTCCACCACCACTACAAGGACCACCAAAAGACCACATTGGTGGTCAAGAAGAAGAGGAGGACGAAGAGGAGGAGGAGGAGAGGCACTTTCTGCCTGAGGACAATCCCCCATACAGACCCAAGGAACATTTTATTTGGAACTTTTACAAGATGCCAAGGAGTGCAAAAAAAGTGAATGCAGCTAAGGTGACTTGCCTCATCTGTGGCGAACAACTGTCAAGAGGGAACCCAAAGAAGAAGTACTCTTTTGGGAACCATACTATGATTCGACATATGCAGAGAAAGCACCCGGACAATTATTCGGCAGCAGAGGTCAGGGAACTGACCAGGAACCCTCCTCATCCTTCTTCTTCAAGCGCCTCCAATCAACCCACTCCATCGGGTGCAGAGGCTAGGGAGATGGTCCCTAATGTACAAACCAGGTCTGCAAAATTTACATTTGTTTGCATATATTGCAACAAAACAATTTCATATGGTGAGCAAACCATCACTTTACTCAATCGAGCTGCAGACAACCATCACTGCAGCAAGCAACTTTAATTTTGTTCTATTTTATTTTGCTCCAGTTGAGCTGTTTGCATTTCCCTGTGTTTTGTTTGACCCCAGAAAAACTACAAAAAAAATATAAAATTGTTCAGAAAAGCCAAAAAAGTAAGAAATGTTCAAAAAAACAATAAAAAAATATAAAATAACAAAAAGAATAAAAAAAACAGTTCTTTTCAGAACTACCTCCAATTTATATAAAAATGCTACATTTTTAAAAAACTCTGTCTTTCTTTTTTTCTCCACGGTACGCGTACCGGTACGTGTACGGGGCGCGCACCCCCCCAAAAAATAAAAAAATAATGTGTGTGTGTGTGTGGTGCGTGTGTGTGGGGGGTGGGTGTGGGGTGTGTGTGTGGGGGGGGGGGTATGTGTGTGGGGTGTGTGTGTAGGATGTGTGGGTGTGTGTGTGGGGTGTGTGTGTGTATGTGTGTGTGTGGGGGTGTGTGTGGGTGTGTGGGGGTGTGGGGTGTGTGTGTGGGTGTGTGTGTGTGTGTGTGTGAGAGGTGTGTGTGTGGTGTGTGTGTGTGTGGGGTGGTGTCAGAGGTGTGTGTGTGGGGGTGTGTGGTATGTGTGGGGGATGTGTGGGGTGTGTCTGTGAGGTGTGTGTGTGTGGGGGGGTGAGGTGTGTGTGGGTGGGGGTGTGTGGGGTGTGTGGGTATGGGTGGGGGTGTGGGGGTGTAAGGTGTGTGTGTGGATGTGGGTGTGTGGGGTGTTTGGGTGTGGGTGGAAGTGTGGGTGTGTGAAGTGTGTGTGGGGTGTGTGTGTGTGGGGCGTATGTGTGTGTGTGTGGGATGTGTGGGTGTGTGTGTAAGGAGTGTGTGTCTGGGTGTGTGTGTGTGTGTGTGTGTGTGTGAGGTGTGTTTGTGGTGTGTGTGTGTGTGTGTGTGTGGGGTGTGTGTCAGAGGTGTGTGTGTGTGGGGGGGTGAGGTGTGTGTGGGGGATGTGTGGGGTGTGTCTGTGAGGTGTGTGTGTGTGGGGGGGCGTGAGGTGTGTGTGTGTGTGAGGTGTGTTTGTGGTGTGTGTGTGTGTGTGGGGTGTGTGTCAGAGGTGTGTGTGTGTGGGGGGGTGAGGTGTGTGTGGGGGATGTGTGGGGTGTGTCTGTGAGGTGTGTGTGTGGGGGGGGCGTGAGTTGTGTGTGGGTGGGGGTGTGTGGGGTGTGTGGGGTGTGTGGGGGTGGGAGGGGGTATGGGTGTGTAAGGTGTGGGTGTGGGTGTGTGGGGTGTTTGGGTGTGGGTGGAGGTGTGGGTGTGTGAGGTATGTGTGGGGGGTGTGTGGGTGTGGGGGGTATGTGTGTGGGGGTGTGTGTGTGGGATGTGTGGGTGTGTGTGTGAAGAGTGTGTGTGTGGGTGTGTGTGTGTGTGTGAGGTGTGTATGTGGTGTGTGTGTGGGGTGTGTGTCAGAGGTGTGTGTGTGTGGGGGGGTGAGGTGTGTGTGTAGGAGTAAAGTAAATGATTATGGGAAAGAGAATGAGTGAGGGAGCAAAGGAAGGGAACAGAGGGTAAGGGAAGTAAAGAAGGGGGACTGAAAGAAGTTGAATGTGGGAGGGGAGTTAGGGAAAGGGGAGTAAACATGGAGGATAAGAATAAGTGAGGGAAGCAGAGTAAAGAAATAAGAGTGAGGTAGGGTGAGAAAATAGTAGTGAGGTTAAAGCAAAGGGTGATGACAGACTACATTTTTTTAGTCACACTTACCATATAATTAATGTAACTTTAATTACTTTTTTTTACTACACTTTGTATCTGTGAAAGAGAGAAGAAAAAATAATTTATAATTAGTAAAATATATATTTTAAAATAAAAGATACAAATGAAGAGGTTAAAAATCATAACAGTGTATTTAGAAATAAAGTAAGAGTGAAGGACACAGAAAGGGAAATAAAGTAAGGTAGAAGGACAAAAAGAGGGAAAAAGAAATAGAAGGAGAGCAAATTACTAAGAGTAAGGCATATAGATTCACTGACAGAGAGGAAGAGAAGAAGAGAGAAATGAACTGAAGGTAAGAAAGATACTAAAAGAATGTGAGTTAGCAAAACTAAATCAGGAAACAGGAGTAAGTAAAAAGCTAATGACTGAGAGGGAAAGGAGTCTAATTAAGGATGCATTTAGAAGAATGAGGAACGGAAGATAACTGAGAGTAAGTGAAGGAGAGTCATAGAGTGAAGGGATGAAGGGTGAGAGGATAATATAGAAGGATTGGGGGGAAAAGGAGTGAGGAAGTTAGTAGACAGAGAGACTAATAGAAGGACTGAGTGAAGTGGAGTACAATGAGTGAGGAAAGGAAATGAGTAAGGGAGCAAAAAAATGAAAGAGAGGAGAAGAGGACTAAAACAGTGGTACTGAGAGAAAGTGATTCGGTGATGAAAGTAAAGACACTGAAAGATAGGAAATGAGGAGTCGTAATGGAACCAGAGTAAAAGAAATGGGACGAAGAACGATGAGAGAGGAGCAGTGAAGTTGTTGTAAGAGAAATGATAGAAGGTAGATAAACACAAGTGAACATAACACAAGGAGAGTGAGGGACTGAGGACATAAAGGTAGTGAACGGAAAATAGAGAGAAGAGGTAAAAAAAAAGGAGCAAACAAAGATAAGCGAAGGAGAGTGGGTGAGTTATAGTGATAAAGTGCAACAATACTGGTGAGTGAGTAAAGAGGAATTACTAAAAGAGCAAAGGAGGAAAAGATGGAAAAGGGAAGTAAAAGAGAGAGACTGAAAACTGAAAAGTGGTGCAAGGGAGAGAGGGGATGCAGACAGTTGAAATGAAAATGAGGGGTTGTGAAAGAAGTGCAGTAAACGAATGGGTGTGAAACAGAGTGAGAGAAAGGCAGTGTGAGTGAGTAAAGAGACCTGAAAGAGAAAGGAAAAAGGAAAGTGAGTGTGAAACAATGGGAATACAATATAAATTACACAATACAAACTGTAGAATAATTTATACAACATGTTAGATAGTTTATTTTTGCTATTCTCAGAACATATTGAATTTCACTAAAAACAGTGAGTTCAAACTATTCATCATATGACAGTGGGAAAAAAAAACAGAATCAAAAAGATTGTGTTTAAAAAAAAACATATAAACTTACAAATCACATATGTACACTAATCTTTCATTCACTTACTTTTCCTTTAGGCCAAATAGTACATTATGAAGGTCCTTTACGTTGGAAGGTACTCTGCTGTTCTCTAAAAAATCAATTTCATCGACTCTCTAGAAAAAAATCTCGAAGAACATCTGAAATATGTTTTAATGTTTTTATATACTCCTTCTGTTCAGTCATGACTCTTTGCTCATTCCTTCACCTTTCCTTAAGGCCAAATAGTGTCAGATGTATCAGTATATTTTCAAATTACTTAAAACAAACTCTAAAATTACCGTTTTCCAGACAATCTGAAAGAAAGGCTCAAACAACATTTTCACAATATTTAAATATTCATAATTCCATCTCTGGCTCTCTCATGTTCTCATGTTGAACATTTCCTATAATACTGATATCACTTACTAAATTATCCACTTACCATACCTTTATGAGAACTATAATTTTTATTTTGTCTTCATCACTTTTACGCACAATATAATTTTAAACAGCAAACTAATTTTTATTAACTGCTCCCATCTTCATAGGGCAATTACCTTTACTTAAATTTTGGTTCTAAAAACACTAGGTATGAATTTTTTAAGTCAAAAGGCAAACGTTGTTGGAAGGTAAAAAAGAGAGCAATACAATTTCTTTTGAAATTATGGATAAGGACATTCTTAACGAAGACTTGGATTTCATGGATGAGTCTGAGGATCAACAACTAATTGACTGTCTTGAATCATGTGAATCATGTAATGAAAATTTGGAGCACATTCCGGATGATGTAATGTTAGAAGTGTTATTAAATTATGAACAATCTCAACAATAAATTTATATTTAATAATTAAAAATTGTTCGAGACATTATTCATTTTTATATGTAATTCATGAAATACTACCAAATGATTATAATATAAACTGAGACTTACAGTATACTGTGCAACTTTTTTGTGTTACATAGTAAGTTTGCTCATAGTTACTTCCTTTCTCCCACTATATTATCTCCAATGTGTTTTTTCACATCTCTTTTTCATCTCCTGCCTCCTTTCTCTCACTCTCTGTCTTTAATGCACCATATCACCCCCAATTGTGTGTAGATTCAGAAGAGAGTAAAATGTAATACTTGAAAACATCATAAGGGAGCAGGGTAGACTACCCATGATCCCCTAGGCCTTCTCAGGGAGTGCTTAAAGTATCTATTTCTGTTTTCCTTCAACAACATCAAGATATCTACAGAGAAAACGGTGTACATTAAATTTAAGACTCTGCATTGGTACCTACATGTTGGTACTTAAAACACCCAAACAACACAACAACTCTATTCAGAGCTACCCTACCTCTAACCACTTTAAATTATTATTTTATTATTTCACTGGGTTTTCACCATGGTACGCTTCCCAGTACGTGTGTGTGTGGGGGGGTGAGGTGTGTGGGGGGATGTGTGGGGTGTGTCTGTGAGGTTGTGTGTGTGTGGGCGGGTGAGGTGTGTGTGTGTGGGTGTGTGGGGTGTGTGGGTGTGGGTGGGGGTGTGGGGGTGTAAGGTGTAGGTGTGGGTGTGTGGGGTGTTTGGGTGTGGGTGGAGGTGTGGGTGTGTGAGGTGTGTGTGGGGGGGGTGGGTGTGAGGGGTATGTGTGTGGGATGTGTGTGTGTGTGTGGGATGTGTGGGTGTGTGTATGTGAGGAGTGTGTGTGTGGGTGTGTGGGATGTGTGGGTGTGTGTGTGTGTGGGGGGTGTGTCTGTGGGGGGTGTTTGTGTGTGTAGGATATGTGGGTGAGTGTGGGGTGTGTATATGGGGTGTGGGGTGTGTGTGGGAGTGTGTTTGGCGGTGTGGGTGTGTGTGTATGGTGTGTATGTGGGGTGTGTGGCTGTGGGTGGGATGTGTGGCTGTGAGGGGGTGTGTGGGTGTGTGTGTGTAGGGGTGTGTGTGGGTGTGTGGGGGTGTGGGGGGTGTGGGTGTGTGGGGGTGTGAGAGAGGTGTGTGTGGGGTGTGTGTGTGTGTGTGTGGGGTGTGTGTCAGAGGTGTGTGTGTGGGGGGGTGTGGGTGTGTCTGTGAGGTGTGTGGGGGGGGTGGGGGGGTGAGGTGTGTGTGTGGGTGTATTGGGTGTCTGGTTGTGGGTGGGGGTGTGGGTGTGTAAGGTGTGTGTGTGGGTGTGGGTGTGTGGGGTGTTTGGGTGTGGGTGGAGGTGTAGGTGTGTGAGGTGTGTGGGGGGGTGTGGGTGTGGGGGTGTGGGGGCTATGTGTGTGGGGTGTGTGTATGTGTGTGTGGGATGTGTGGGTGTGTGTGTGAGGAGTGTGTGTGTGGGTGTGTGTGGGTGTGTGTGTGGGGTGTGTGCATGTGGGTGTGTGTGGGATGTACTTGTAGGTACCTAAATCAGCCACAGAACCAAAAAGCTCTTTTCAGAGCTACCCTACCTCTGATCACTCAAAATGATTATTTTACACTAACTTTTTTCACTATTTTTTCACCAAAGTACGCTCCCCGGTACACTCCCCGTGGGGCCCTTTTATGGCACCCACATCAAACCTAGGGGATCAGGGGGGCTCTAGCCTGCCCCCTTTTGGTCATTTCCCCCTTTGTTTTTGCCACATCTTGTGTCTCGATCCTACCGAGACACAAGATGGCGGCCGCTCCGGACTGTTTGCAATGTTGACAGTCACCCGAAAGCCAATCAGCTTTCTGCTCGCGAACTCGCGGTGCACGCTGGAACGCTTCCCGGTACGCGTACCAGGGCGCGCTTATAGATATATATATTTTTTTGAACCTAAATTACTCAAAATCCACTGGAGCACATATCTTGAGACATAGCAAAGGCACATCGGGCTACCAGTCCCAACAATTTTGCCAAGTTAGGTGGAAATCCATTCAGCCGTTCGGGCTAAAAGTGAGTCCAACCGCCCTATGGAAATTAACATGGGGAAAACACGTTTTGGGAAACCCCTTGTATCTCGGCCCCCACTTGACAAATCCCCCCCAAACTTTCAGGGAAGGAGCGAAGATTCGTCCACCGGCGCCAAAGTTATTCCCAATAGAATGTTGCGGATTTCCTATGGAAAACAATCCTAACTATAACTACCTACTGGCGATCGCCAGTGTGTATTTACACACTGACGAAGGGAATCTACCGAAACGCGTCTGTGTAATAAACCGCTACTACTGCAACTAACCCCGTGAGTGCTGTGTATTTCTTTCCTGGATTTGGGAGAAACTGAGCGAGAGTATATATATATATACATATATATATATATATATATATATATATATATATATATATATATATATATATATATATATATACACAATAAGGAAGAAGAAAATGAAATTGAATTGACAGTCAGTCAATGATATCAAGCGCCTTAAAGACACCATACATAAAGAACTTAATCAGTGGAGGCGTGAAGGGTTGTTAAGTAAAGAGGAACATGCATTTTTCAAAAATGACTATCCAGTCACACCCTTCTTTTATTTGATCCCAAAAATCCATAAGTAAATTTCACCAGTACCTGGGCGACCGATCATCTCAGCCCTGGGCAGCTTATTGGAATCCATTTCTAGATATGTGGATAGTTTTTACATGATCATGTGGAAGCCCTACCTTCTTTCATCAAAGACACTGGACATTTCCTCTCTAAGGTTAATGGTATAGAGTGGAAAAGTGATTATGTGCTTATAGCTTTGGACATTTGTTCTCTCTATACTAGCATTTCACATGTGGATGGATTAAATGCCGTAAAATATTTTTTGGGGAAGCGTAGCATCTTGCATAGCCAGAATAGTACTATGTTGCTTAGGATGATAGAGCTGTGTTTAAACAATAATAATTTTTTGTTTAACAAAGAGATATACCAGCAGCTTAGGGGAGTGGCTATGGGGGCATGCTTCTCCCCCACCTATGCATGTTTACATGTAGGGTGGTGGGAGGAGCATGGCCTCAGGGGCTCACTCGCCAGCCTATTCTCCAATAATATAGTTTATTTTTGGCGGTTCATTGATGATATCTGTATGGTTTGGAGGGGTACAGTTGAATCTGCCATGGAGTTTGTCGAGAAGATCAATGTCAATCAGCTCAATTTGCGGTTTACCTCCCAAATCAGCACAGATCTGATCCAATTTTTAGATGTAGAATTATACATCTGTGAGGGCAAATTGCAAACCCGGCTACATAGAAAAACTACGGCGGGCAATGCGATTCTGCACGCCAGTAGCTCGCATCCGGGTCATCTTATCAGAAGTATCCCCTACGGGGAATTTCTGAGGATGCAGAGGATTTGTAGCTTGGAGTCAGATTTGGAGAGGTGCCAGAATGAAGCATTTAAGAGATTCCCTACACGAGGATATAGTGCCTCGCTGCTAGAGGAGGCTAAAGAGAAGGCCAATAAGTTCAGTGGAGAGGATTGTTTCACTGCTGATAGCACTAATTCCACCCACAAAACGGTAAACAGAATAGAGGAAACCCATGATAAGATTAGCCTCAACACTACCTTTAGTGGGGGGGAAAGAAAGGTGAGGGGGATACTCAAAAAACACTGGCCGTTACTTAAAACCGATGTCAGTTTGGCTCCACTATTACCAGATGAACCCTCTATTATTTTTAGAAGAGCACCCTCGATGAGGGATGCTCTAGTTAAATCTAGCCCTGAGGTGGTAATAAAAAAGAACTGGATGTCAGATAAATTTGGATTCTTTAAGTGTATCTCCTGCAGAGCATGCAAGTTTGGAATGATTACCAAGGAATACCACTCTGCATTTGATCCTAAACCTATCCAGATTAAGGGGCATTTCACCTGCCGTACTGACTTTGCAGTTTATGTGCTCCAGTGTACTTGTGGGCTCAAGTACATTGGAAGTACTAAACTGCAGGCCTTCAACCGTATCCTCCAACACCTTAGAGCGATAGTCAATTCTGATGAGAGTTATCCAGTAGCGCACCACTTTGGATTGGTCCACAAAAAGAATTTGAATGATCTCAAGTATTTTATCATTGATGCAGTGCCTAAAAACATCAGGGGTGGCAACAGAGAGAGAACTTTAAGACAATTGGAGAGTAAATATATACTACTCGTAGATACTAGGATCCCTAATGGGATCCCCCTAACAGGGGAGGACTTGCATTGTTTTTTATAAGGAAAGAGCACCAGCTGAATAGGCTTTATGCTGTCTGATTTCCTTTACATAAATGGTCCGGGTGAGAGTTCACCTATATTGACAGTACCCCGATAAATCAATATGAATGTACCCCTAGGATCTTTATTGATTGCTCCATCTTAATTACGTCTCTCTTATCTCTGTTAAGTAACTACCTTTTTCATGATTTCCCATCCCTTAGTTTCGGACCTCAGCGATATCATTAGAAATGTGGACAAATAGTGATAATAATGATGGATATTTGCCTCTATTGGCAGCATTCTGTATTTGGAAAAGGGCACTGTGCCAGAATGTTCCTTATCAATCTTGCTGTCAGGTGATGGTTTAATCGCATTTGACCGCATTATTGTGTAAATATTTCCTATTAATTATAACATGTGGATCATCATTGTAATGGTTCTGAACGTGTGATTTCTGCTTATGTTTCCCAATTGTATTGACACTAATTTTAACTTGGTAGTATGAAATGAAGAATTCAACTATATTGCAAAGGTATTAGATACTTTGCACTTTGCACAAATTTGCACTTTATTACAATTTTTATACACTAGCACTTTTTTTAAATATTTATGGGTTCTTTACGCATCTAAGGTTAACGCTTTGTATATAGAATTTCCCTTTTTAAAAGTATACATTTGGCAATCAATATACCTCCCCTGTTTGGTAGAAGTGGCAGGACTTATTTTTAAAAATATGATATGTCCTTATTTCATGCAAGTAACGTGATCTTGTTTTTTTGATGTACCACATCTTACCGACATTAATTTGCATCGGAGTGTAATGTCATTAATGTGTAATTTGAGAATATGTTTTTTATGTCTATTAAGCTGTTAACGCCCATTCACTGATTTTGCACAGTATTTAAACATCACCATTGGTTCCCATTGTCATGTGATCAAGGCTACAGCGTTAGCCGAAACGCGTCATGCTGGAGACAGGGGGTCAATAAACCACCTTTTCATTCATCTAAAGCGCTGTTGTGTGGTATATACCTGGTTTGAAGTCGGAATCCAGATCCGATCGACAGGAGTTTGGATCATATATATATATATATATATATATATATATATATATATATATATATATTAAGGAAGGAGAAAATGAAATTGAATTGACAGTCAGATTCCAAAGACCTTAATAGATATGGAACAGGTGCATCTCCATTAGGAGGAAGCAATTATTTTTGGCATGATAGTTCGAAGATCTCTACCATTTTATGTCTGATCAGCAAACTATGGCCCTGGTCTGGAAGAAACTGAGGAGGCAGAGGTTTGTGATCAATTACTTAACATTGTTGAAGATGAGGTGTAATATTTGATAATGACATTTCCAGAATCTGATACAGAAACATGTGGTGGGCTCATGAATTCTCTTATTAATATGTTTGACCCACAAAGAAAGTGATATTTTGTAAGGTATACATTTACCATGGCTTGTCAACAAGAAGAGGAAACAAAGGATTAATATGCAATGAGACTGACTGATGAAGATAGAAACATTTTGTAAGTTTGCAAAGTTAAATAATGAAGAAGCAATATTGCTGTTGATTACAGAAGACTGTAATGATACTTCTTCCTATGCTTGTGAAGATTTCAGAAAATTCTGAATTCAGAAAAAAACATAGTGAGAGAAATTGTATGACCTGCAAACTCTATTAGAAATGGCTCATAAAGAGTGGAGAGTGAATACACATCTTGTTAATAGAGAGCAAGGTAAATGACAAATGGAGTCAGAACGAAAATTAGAAATATGAAAATCAATAAAAAGATGAAAAATTGCTGGAAATGTGTGGAAGTAAATCATTTTGCCAATGTGCATAAAGCAAAACTTCAAAATACTGACAAAGAAGGCTTTGGAAATTTGAGAAAAGAGGATGAGCTAATAAAATATATATTAGACAAATGGAAGATCATGATTGGAAACATATAAAAGAAACAGAAAAGGAACTGAACATTGCTGAACGTTTATACAAGAGTCAAAAGAAAATAAGCATAAAAAAGAACAAATATGTTTAATCAAATATAAAAACACTTTCTGTAGTCATTTTAATTGGACAACAAGAAATGCCATTTTTTGCAGACAGTGAAGCAACATGTAACATCATGTGCATTACAGAATATGAGAAGCTACAAGAGAAGTCTATTCTGGGTCTTTCAAACACATGTATTTTTCAGTGGTGCACTCATCACCCTGTGTCTTGTTAAGGGAAATTTGTGGTAATGCTCAAGTAGGGAGACATATCAAGCAGAGAAGAAATTGATCTTTCAAAAGGAAAGGTTCCTAAAAAATGTCTCTTGAGCCATGTCACGGGTGAAGCATAATTGCAATGACCTTCATTGTGACAAAACAACATCCTATATTAAAAAGATTTCCACGTTTGTTTAGAAAACTTTGTTGTGGTCAGGCAATGAAGACTCGAGATTAAAGCCAGTTTGTAGCTTTATTGAAGAAAAGTTGGACCATCGGAGCAGGGCGACTGTAGCTACAGAGTAAGGCTGGCAACTGACAAATATGGAACATTCAATAAAGAATACAGTAACAAGGACATTCTGAATGAATGAGATTCTAAAACAAACCCAAGCTACTACATGGGTCTTCCTTTATAATAAATACGATTCTAAAACAAACCCAAGCTACTACATGGGTCTTCCTTTACATAAAAACAAATTGGAAACTTGACATAAGCAATATTCTAAAAAGATAAAAAAAACAATAAAAATAACAAAGATTACATGACGTCTAAATGGAAAGATTTATACACTAATAATGAGATAAAAATGTATGAAAAGTATTCATCACTTCCTGTATCTAAGAGGAATACGTATAACACGCATGCTACGCCTCAAATTGTCACTATCTATACAAGACTTTGAACTTCCAGGATGAGCACCATTATTCATTGGAAATGAGTGAGTTGATGTTTTTAACACCCGAGATTTATTCCACCATTGACCATTGCTGAGTTTCACAGCAGTACCTTTCACATCCAAGACTTTTGATGGAGAACCAATATTAGGAAAACCTTTTTGAACATGAACTGGTTTCTTGACACACCCAACATCACCTGGCTTTACACAAATGTCTTTAACACGCATTCTGTCATCAAAGTACAATTTTTGTTTGCTCTGAACAGATTCAACCTGACTGCTCATCAGTCAAAACGTACCCTTTCACCCACTTAGACATCCACGCAGGACATGATAAAGTTGCAGCTTTGCGTCCGCAAAGCAATTCAAAAGGTGACACACCTGTAGTTGAATGAGGCGTAGTACGGTAAAACCACAGCATACTCCTCACTGAATTAGCAACTATGCACTTATTGGACAACGCCCATTGAATACATTCGCCTAACACCCTATTCATACGCTCAACCAAACCGTTGGTTTGAGGGTGGTAAACTGAGCTCTTTAAGTGTTTTATACTACAACCTTGAAGAAAACTCTCAAACTCCAAGCTAATAAATTGTATCCCATTGTCTGTAATCAAAAACTCAGGATACCCCTCTTTGAAAAAAACATCATTAAGGAAATAAATAACCGTCCTGGAAGTCACAAATTTGATTTCTGGCCACTTCGAATAATAGTCCATGAGGACCAATCCAAATCTTGATGAAGAATCAAGCGCATGAAAAGGACAATGTCCAACCCTAACTTAACCCTTGGAGCTGAAGGCAACACAATGGGAGTCAGCGGAGAAGTGCGTAACTTAGTAGCCTTATCACAACTGGAACAAATAACACATGATTTTACATATTCATCAACAAAACTATCCATAGAAGGCCACCAAAAAGAAGAACGCACTCTTTTTTAAGTTAAAGTTGCTACTCAATGTCCTTCATGAGAATTCTTAACTAAATCTGCCCTTAATGTAATCGGAGGGACTAACTTGTCGCCCCTAAGCAACAACCCATCTTCAATGGTTAACTCATCTGCGACCTGCAAAACAGTTTTGAAGTCAAAAGATAAGTTCCTTTCTTTAGGCCAACCACTTTCTACAAACTTTATCACCTTAGCTAAAGAGCAATCATCTGCAAGAGCTTTGCGCCACATCTCTTCTGACATTGCACACAAATGAGGAACATCTACAGCTGCGACAATAAAATCTTCTTTATCTTCCTCCTTAGGATCTGGGTTCAACTTCAATTATGTCAGAAGAACGGGATAAAAAATCTGCACACCCATTCTTCGAACCAGGGATGTATTCAGCTGAAAAATCAAACTGAAGTAATTTTGAGGAAAGTCTTGAAATTCTAGGTGTGGAAGCCCTCACATTCCTCCCACTAAGAATTAAAATTAGAGGTTTATGATCTGTTTGGAGACAGAACCTCCAACCCCAAATTAAATTTCTAAATTTCATAACGGCCCAACAGCATGCCAATAATTCTTTTTCAATGATCGAATATTTAATTTCTGATGCAGACAATACCCTGGATGCATAACCTATTGTTCTAACTTCTCCATTTGTCTTTTGAGTCAAAACTGCACCCAACCCTACATTGCTGGCATCTACCATAAGAGTACACAAAAGAGAAGGATCATAATGTTTGAGAACTTTAGGAGATGTCAACTGTTGTTTAACCCACTCAAACACAACTTGGCACTCTCTATTCCATTCAAAAACAACACCTCTCTTTAACATACATGAGAGAGGTCTCAATCTGCTCGCAAAATCCGGCACAAAACGAGAGTAAAACTCACATATACCAAGAAAAGACTTAAGAGTTGTTTTATCCGAAGGAGCTTTAGATTTAACAATTGAGTCTACTAAACTCACCTTTGGAAAAATACCATTCTCATTCACCAAGTGTCCCAGGTACTCAACCTCTTAAACTCTGAAAACACACTTGTCTCTACGTAGCACCACACCATTCGGTATGCAGCCTTTACCACGAAACTTTTACAACGATCTACCATTACAACGCAACTTTTACAACGCAAACCATTACAACGCATAGCGCTGGGGGGCGCTCTAGGATAGGGAATAGGTTAATTTACTATCCAATAACCTTCCCTACTAACCACGGGGACTGGAGTTGGAATAGTAAATTAAACTATTCACTATCCAGCGCCCAAAAGCACTATGCGATGCAACTTGCGATGTAAAGGTAGGCGTTGTAAAAGTATGCGTTGTAACGTCATACATCCCACCATTCTCTTAAAATCTGGACAATAGTGCATTTAAAATCTTGTCATGTGTTGCATTATCAGGAGCAAAGATGAGAACATAATCCTGAAACACAGAAAGACCTTTGATCCCCTTCAGCATCTCTGACATTAGTCGTTGGAATACTGACGCTGCCGAAGAGAGGCCCAAGGGCATACGTACATACTGAACTGTTCCAAACGGTGAAACAAATGCCGTGAGATTTCTTGAATGAGGAGTAAGTTCAACCTGATGGTAGGCCGAAGCTAACTCTAATTTTGTAAAGACCTTAGCATCCCTAAGTGGGGCCAACATTTCATTAATATTTGGGAGAGGATGAGAATCTATCCATATCTCCTTATACAGGCAACGAAGGTCAACACAGACTCTCAATTCACTATTTTGTTTACGAGTCACTACCAAAGGGGACAACCATAAAGAGGACTCCACCAGTTCAATTATTCCTTTAGTACACAAAGAATCTAATTATATTGTCTAAATCTTGTCTTATACTAAAAGGGACATTCCTTAGTTTATGTTTAACCGTGGAGGCGCCTTCTTTCACAATAATTTCATGTTGGAACCCTTTTATCTTGCCCAATTCCCCAGAGAAAACATGTGGATACTGGCTTACAAGGTCTTCCACATCAGGATGGTCTCTTATAGCCAAAACTTGTTCTTTTCATCCTGATCTAAGTACCATTCCAAATAAGCCTTGGTGGAACCAGCCCAAAATATTCAAACCTTTATGAGCTACATAAATCTTTCCAGCTATCCTCCACCCTTTAAACTCAAGGATATCTTCAATGTACCCTGATAGGTTGATTTCACAACCTTCATAGTTTATTGCCTTTCTATCCGGGGGTAACAAGGATCTTTTAGGCCATGTTGTTTTAAATAATTCTAAAGTAATCATTGTAATACGAGCACCAGAGTCAACAAGCAAATATAAAGATCGATCCCCAACCAAAATGTCAGCATAGGGATCAACACATAACTCTGGATTGCCCACGATGACACCATCATCTCTGACAACAATCACCATGTTGCTTAAATCTTTCGCAACACAGTCTTCTTCTTCACTTTGGATATTCTGCTCAGTGACTCATTTTACCTGAACAGGTTTAGAACGTGTATTGTACTGAAATGTTTGGCAAACTTTAGCAAAGTGGCCTAACTTATTACAATTTTTACACACGACTGACTTTGCCGGACACCTTGCACCACCAAAATGTGGTTTAAAACCACACCTAAAGCAAATATTGGTTCTGGAAAAAAATGTGTTAGTATTGTTCCAAGAATTCTGTCTATCAAAACTTCTGTTTTCCGGAGTTTTAGTGTCCTGAGTCTTACTGTCTTTTGTTTTAACTATAGAGACTGGTTCTTTCCTCTCTTCCTCCAACTCCTTCGTTGATACTCTTAGCCACTTTAATAGATTCTTCCAAAGTAGGATTTCCAAGTGACAAAAGTTTCTGTTTGATGTTTTTATCAACACAATGACAAATAAATTGGTCCCTAACTAATTGATCTGTAAAATTTTCGAATTGACATTCAGAAATCAACCTCCTAAGCGCTGTAATACAAGTGTCTACATTTACTCCAGTTTGTTGTTTGCGTTTAAAAAATTTGTGTCGGAGCATAACTATACTGGGTTGTACATCAAACCTTGTTTCTAGTTTTTTTAATGTCTCTTGGTATTCATCCAAAGGATTATTTTCGTCAACAGTAATAGCAGGAAGATGTTTAAGGATTTCTCTTCCTTCATACCCTAACGAGTACAATAGCAAATATTTCCTTCTTTCAGGTCTGAACCTTGACGCACCGATTGCACCCAAATAAGTTTCAAACCCGTCATACCACTGTTTCCACTTTATAGGTGGATCACCCGGTGTTTCCAAAAATGGTGAAGGAGGAGCTACACTCTGCATTTTTATATGTATAAAAACAACTTGGTAACAACTATTATATTAAAAATTGTAGAAGTACCACCAAAAAGATCCACTAGATGTCAGTGTAGATCCTGTAATTCCAAACTATAAATAAAATGTGCTGTGAGTATCAGCATTGTTGTAGCAAAGATCTTTTAAATCGATACACGAAAGAATTTAAAATGAAACAGTATGTGTGTAAAAGCACTGTAGAAATAACGTTCCTATAACCCAATACAGTGGAGGATTTCACTTAGTGAGTGTATATTATGGCTGTGCACATCAGCGTAATAAAAACTTTACTTATTTTGGCAAAAATGTGCAATGCTGTGCACATCAGCGTGTTGTTAATAGATGGCATTCAATGTTGTGCACATCAGCGTAATATTGTCGGAGGATATGTGCAGTGCTGTGCACATCAGCGCTTTTATAGGATCCACTTGACAATCGTGCCCAAATTATGACTTAAATTAAATCAAGTCCATGGAAGTACTATACAAGTACTATTTGCCTCTCCCTTTGTGACACATGTAGAATTTTGGTGCAATACTGCTCCCTTTGTGACACAAGTAGAATTTTCGTGCATGAATCTTCTAAACTTCAGAAGCACTGTCATTTGTGACATCACTAAAATGGACATGCGTTTCACTTGTGGAATGCAAAAGTACGCCTGTGTCGAGATGACCTCATTGCGCTCCCAACCTCAAGCGCAAAGTTCGTTACAGTGAAACGCATACACTATGAGTCATTTGTACTTGCGTTCCAGCTCCCGTTTTTCCGTTCTTTTACTATTAATTATGCTTCCGCCCTGCTCCCATTTTATGTAAATACTCCCGCAAGTATAAAAAATGTCTCTCTTACTTTATCCATCGTCAGTTGTGCTCCGTGTTTCTATGTTTTACCTCTTGGGATCTTTAATTTAATTTCACCGCTTGTGGGTTGAATTAGATGGCCCAGCACCCGTCGCCAAAAAATATGTTGTAGTCAGGCAATGAGTACTTGAGATTAAAGCCAGTTTGTAGCTTTATTGAAGAAAAGCTGGACCATCAGAGCAGGGCGACTGTAGCTACAGAGAAGGCTGGCAACTGACAAATATGGAACATTCAATAAAGAATACAGTAACAAGGACATTCTGAATGAATGAGATTCTAAAACAAACCCAAGCTACTACAAACTTGGCAAACTAAAGGATAAATTGGCTATACTAAATATCGATGACTCCATCAAGCCTGTGGTGCAAATTCATAGAAAGGTGGGGGTGGCTAACTACCACCCATGATGCCCACTTAATTGTCGGCCTCTGCTCCACAGCGCTGAAATCCCTAATGCCCTGAAAAATATGCGTGCATCTGTGATCACGCTTAAGGAGTATTAGATACCAGAAGAGTTGTTCAGTAGATCCATGCAGGAAAAGATGTGTCAGAGCTCTTCATTTCCTTATTGGCACCCAGGGCATTCTAAGTCCTGCAGCCACATCTCTTGGGGCAAATGGAGAAGCAGTGCCTACTGAATTGCTGGGCCATGCCTGGCGGCACCTTTTAAGGGTTGCCTAGAGATAACTTGACAGGTTCTAGAACCCATATGACCCAGCTCTTGTCCTCTCTTCACAGGCTTCCAGTACGGAAAATAATTCTGTTTAAAGCCTTGGTCTGGTTTTTAAGACTTTCCATAAGATCGGAGCCCCGTATCTTAGAGACAGATTCCAGCCTTATCTCCCTCAGCTCACTTTGAGATCTTTCTTCCAGCTGTTGATCATCACTCCTAGAGTGTTACGTGCCCGGATAGGGGGCAGATCTTTTCATGCAACTGCCTCTCGGATGTGGAATAGCCTTCCGTTTGCGATCAGACAGAGTCCGGATCTTCTTTCCTTTAGGAAAAGTCTTAAGACATGGGCCTTTCAGCTGTGAGTCTTTAGCAGTGTTCGGTTGTGCTTTATGTGACGTGGCATCTGGATGTTTTAGCGCCGGGACACTCCTGGGAGTAGCCGCGCGCTCTATAAATAAACGTTAACAGAACATAACATAACACCACACAGAGCAGCTAAGATCTGGAGACAGAAGGGGCCTGCAAATGTTGCTGCCCTGCTTCCCCTCTATTATCCCAACTGGGATCTCTACACACTGACCGGTGGGTCATCAATACCATCTCGCATTGGGGAATACAAGATATCCTGAAAACAGATTATTGTTCACATTTTTGTGGACATGAGTTTCAGAATTATGAATTATGTGAGACATGTTCACAGGAAAGTAACTCAAATATTGCCACAAGCAAATAAAAACAATAAAAAACGCTCAAGTAATTACACCAAGGGGCAAATTACGATGTCATTCGGGAAGGCTTAAAATAAAATTTGGTATCTTAGAATCTGATTCAGGAGCCTTGTTTCTGACCGAATTGTGCACACTACCAAATGACCGATTATGATGGGTGGAAACCATTCGAGCTATCTAATTTAATTCCAGAAGGCATTCGGACAGCCAAGTCTTTCGGAACTGAATCATACAGCTCTATGGACACGGTTTCCGAGCAAGAGATTATGATTACTGATTCGGACCGCCAGTCTGATTCAGTCTGCCCAACATGAAACCGCTGTCAGAATCTGTCTTTAGGGACCCATTGCAGGCCACCCTTCACCTGGAGGCGTCCGGTTGGGGCCCATGAGGGCACCAAAGGGACCCCTCTTTCCAACCATTCACAATGTGGAAGTCACCATGGGGTGCATACCACATGGTGCAAGGTTTTCCCCAACCACCCCTTTTCTTTCAATGGGAGCCTGTGTTCTCGTTCAGAACAAAGACTCCCAATGAAGTCAATGCGAGTCCGACCGAACGATGTTGGAAAGCATCGTAATCAGTCGATCAGACTCGCAGAACCCGATTCAGTCAGAAACGATTCCGTGACCGATTCAGTCAGAACAGTTTCCGAGCTACATCATAATTGGCCACCAAGTTGTGTGTAAGTATTATATGATTATAGGAACCCTCTGCACAGTTTAACGGTAAAGTGTCTTTCCATTTTCATGTTTTGACAAAGTAAACAGATCTGGTCACCACAAGTGACTGCAAAAATATCGGAGGGTCATGAAGAGGTTTCAGAATTGAAGAATTGGTGAAACAAAATATAAATTATGAGTAAACAGATAAACACATGCATAGATGCATATATACCAAGTTGGAGACATGGTGTTAGCCAAGCACAATCAAACAAATTATGATAGCATGTTTGAACTGGTTTCAATTCAGAATAATGACCACAAAAGGATAGACCAAAAAAATCGAAGTTAAAATGGTGTACTTATTTAGTTGTTATCAATTAATCTACAAAAATGCAAAACAATTTGTTAGATAAATCACATTTACAATGAATTAACAGATGTGTTTTATGGTGATCAGATTTAATATTGTTATACCAGTCCAACTAAAATGTAGATTTTTCACAGCCTGATGGGCAGAAAATCTGGATTTTATTTAGGACACGGAGGCTAATATTATGTAAATCTCCTTTATTACCACTGCTCAGTGTAGGAGAGTAGGGCCTGCTATCATATGGTCACCCCAAACTTTTGCTTTTTGCTTCACTGGTTTATGACTTAATGTGGCTGTGGGCCTGCTAATCAGACCCACAGCCTGCTGTTCTCTCTCTAAATGAATGCCAATGCACACTAGGTGCATTACAAATTAGAACTGGTTCACCTTATTGGCCCCTGTAACAGTGTACCCCAGGTACCCAGGGCATAGGTGTTTCCAAGGCCTACCAGGGGCTGCAGCATGTATTATGCCACCCCTGGCCTGGCCTCCATATTTGACACAACTGGCTGATCACTCAGCTGGGGTAAGTCGGTGTAATCACCCCTTACTTAGGTATAGTATGTCTATATCTAACTTAAAATGGACACATATGTTCCTATCAGCCACTCCTATGGAAGGCCTCATCAATCCTGGAGGCAGAGTGCTTGGAAATATGTGAGATGGTGCTGCATGAGCTGAGCCTATCTGCAGCTTTTGGAACCACGTCCTTTAGCTGTTCCATGATACTGCCATACCATATACTCTTAAGTGCATTATGAACCTCGCGGTTAAATGCTATCTTTGGTTTGGCTTTATCAAAACATGTCGAGTAAGGTGTCATACGAATTTGAATACTACCCCCTCGCCAGTTCTGGCAACGGGGGTAGCATTCCACCGTTCTAGAGGGACATGACATGTACCTAACCTGAAACCCGGGTAAAGTTAAACATGAGCCTCAGCATCACAAAATGGATGCTGCCACCACAGACACAAGTCTGACCTCCTGCTGCTGGGAGTCCTTCCAGCGAGGGAGGCTTGGACAAAGGGTTTCCTGCCTTGGGAGGTGCTAGCAGCACCCCAGACTGGATTTTGTGTATTGGGTAGGACAGGGCTGAATAGAATGAGACATGCCTGGGGCACACAAGGTGTCCCTGTGCATAAGCCAGTCCAAACCGGTGCTGGGGCTTCCCAGCCCCAGTCTTGGCGCGGAGATGGACAAAGGAAAGGGGATGTAGCCACCTCCCTTCCTGGTCCCACCCAGAGGAGGGACCTAGCAGGTAATCCGGCCCCTAGATTTGGAATAAGAGTAGGAGCTGTGTCCCAAGACTTAAGATCATCCTGAACTCGACTTGAAACTAAGAAGAAAACTGGACTTCGACATTCTGCTGCACAGAAGACTGAAGAGACTCTCCCTTGTGGCCAAGATGTGACCACCCTGTGAATACAGGCACCAACCAGCAACTCGACGTCTGCTTTGCCAACGCCTCCCGCCGGAGCCCGAGGCCGAGCCCGAGACTAGAGCCCAACAAGACCTGGATTCCCAGACATCTCACAGCCCGATCCACAGTCCCTGAAAAGAAGAGACCCGTGGAGGCACCGAGAGACGTGGGACCGGCCATCTTGAAAGACCCTCGAGAAGCTGACTGCGCAGCACCCGAGGCTCCCTCAATGCTGTGCTTTGGGGTTTGAGAAGCCCTATTACCGAGCAGCATCTGCACCAAAGATCAGCCCCCCAGCAAATCCACGATCTGCGTGAGGCCCTTTTGCACTTTGCCACTCGACGCGTCATCCCGGTCGCTAGCCCGTTGGCTGGTGGCCATCTTGGCAAAGAAATCTACAAACAACACCGCTGGTCTGGTTGCTCCAGACTGGCCCTCGCTCCCCTGAAAAGGAGCACCTGCTCTGACCTTGCTGGTCTGAGTAACAAGCTTTCTTTACTTCCTGCATGGCTTGCATTAGCCAAGGCCTGTTTGCTCCAATCAAGTTGCAGACACAGCCATCAGCTAGAGCCTTCGTGGGACAGCTCGTGATCGACTCCTGGACGTCCTCGACCTCTTCGTGTCCACGTGGCTGCGGAGACAAGCTGCACCTCATCACCTGTTTGCACCCAACATCGCCTTGTTCCATCCTGGTTCCACGGTAGTCACTGGCTAGTGACTTTGAACATTGTCCCCTCTGCTTTCAAGTCTTCACATCTTCAGATCCATCCTTGGATCCACCGGAACTCTCCTCGACGACCCGCCTGCAGCATGTTCATCTCCAGGCACCATCGACCTGCGTGACAAAACCCGACACTAATTGGCACCTGTGCACCCGCTCCCTGTGGGTGAGGTAACTCAGCAACGCCGGTGTTCCTACACTGGTACACACCTCTAGTGCCTAGATCTAAAGTTTTGTCCTTCTAGGTCAGTCGGAAGGTTCCTTAAACAGTAACTTTATAACTTTTACGCACCATTGACATTGCATTGGTGCATGCGTGTGCTTTAAGCGCTGCACCCGAGTCCCGCGGGCCTTTCCCGACTTCTTCACTGTTAGTCCCGAACAGCTCCAGCGATTCTCCAGGCCCTAGGCCTATTTCCTTTCAGGTTGGTGGTTCTTATACCACTATTTTAGTATATGGTTTAGGTGGCCCCTAGGGCTCATCCATATTGTGCAACTTTTGTATATTTAAACTGTGTTTTGTTTTAACGTATTTGCTTCTGTGCTCATAAAGAGTATAGGGGATATTTGTAGTAAATAAATATATATATATTTTCAATATATATCTGTGTGGTGTCCTTTCATTTGGTATTCAAGGGGATTGTGTATGGTAAAACAGCTTGCTTCACATGCCATTACAGAGTTTAGCCTAAGACTGCTTTGTCCATGCTACCACTAGGATAGCTGGTCTATAAGGTTGACTTACAACCAATCATCATAAGGGCCGTTTGGCACGGTACAAGGTGATCACTAGAACTAGTGAGCATTATATACCAGGCCAACTTCTCACATTGGTGAGCAGCGGTTGGGATTTGAGATTGCTGTTGTTTTACCATTACAATCTTTGAGAGTATCATTTGAAAGATCATACAGGTACCTGTTAGGTACATATAAAACAAGACTAGTATATTTAAGTTCTACTGAACTTAGTTGTTGTAGAGGATAGGGAGTAGCACACCCTGACTACAACTACTAGATAGGTTTAGTAGGTAAACACCAGTGTAGGTAGATTGCAACATATCCACCCACACTAGAGCAATGTCTGGAGCAGAGGGGTCCACTGGACCTGTCCCTGTTGAGAGTGACCCTCCAAAGGCACCATCCAAATTTGCTATGTTAAACTTTAAAGAAATGAGGCAGCTGTGTACCTTAAGAGGTCTCAAGACGGGTCCAACCCCTACTACAGCACACCTCAGAGAGCTTTTAGACCAGTCTGAAGCTCCAAAGACCTCCCATCCTAACCCCAAAGGGTCTGGAGAAGGAGGCTCTCCCTCTGAAGATGATAACACTGATGCCCATGTCCCTGTCATCCAGATAGATGACGAAAACCAGACCACTGGAGATACTCAGCCTGAGGATGAGGAGGAGGAAGAGGAGGAGGAAGAAGAAAGTGATTCTGATGATGAGAGACTTAGTCAGGTGCCAGTCAGGAGACTTAGCCAGGCTAACTTAAGCCAATTTGGGACTGAGTCAGGGTCCAACCCACTCAGACCCCCAAGTGGACTTAACCAGGAGTCTAGGAGGAGAAGGAATCACTCAGGTGAATCTGACACTTCCCATGCTTCTAGAGGTTCTCATGGTCACTCCAGAAGGAGACTGACATCCCCTGAGAGGAGGGAACATGAGGCCAAAATGAGAGAGGCTGAGCTTAGGATCCAGAAGCAAGAATTAGAAGTTGCCCTGGCCCAAGAGAAACTTGCTAGAGCAAGACAGCATAGAGAGAGTGGATTAGGATCCACTGGTGGCAGCACTATCCCTAAGGATAAAGACAGGTCCTCTGACAATAGAAACCTGAGTAAGATTGTGCCCCCCTACAAAGCTGGGGATGATATCCACAAATGGATGACTGCACTTGAGAGAGCCTGCAGAGTACAGCAGATCCCTCAGGAGCAGTGGGCAGCAATCTTGTGGCTCTCATTTGAAGGTAGAGGCCGAGACAGACTCCTCACAGTTAGTGATGGGGATTCTAGAAACTACCTGGTCCTGAAGAGTGCTCTGATAGATGGGTTAGGCTTAACCACTGAACAATACAGGTTAATGTTCAGAGAAACCCAGAAGACACAGACTCCGGACTGGTCTGAATTTGTTGAATGTGCCACTAAGGCTCTGGAGGGCTGGTTGCTGGGAAGTAAGGTTACAGACTATGAAGGATTGTACAATTTACTTATGAGAGAACACATTTTAAATAATTGTCAGAACCAGCAGTTGCATCAACATTTGGTTGACTCAGATCTGACCTCTCCCCAAGAATTGGGAAAGAAGGCAGACAAATGGGTTAGAACCAGAGTTAAGCAAAAGAACCAGAACCAGAACCAGGGTGGTGACCAACAGAAAACAGACCAGAAGGGTGGGGAGCAGAAAGCTAAATACCAGAAGTCTTAAACAGGGCCCCAAACTAATACTGAGGGTGGGTCCCAAACTTCCAAGAAGAAGAAGAAAGAAGGTCAAAGGAAACCCTGGTGTTGTAATTATAAAAACACCTCTCACTGGACCAGTGAGTGTAAAAAAGGTGGAGCCCCCAACACTGCAGCCCCTAAGGCACCTGCACCCAATAGTACAGTCAGCATTGTTGTCCACAAACTAAGGGGGTAGTAGGTATCACCTTGGGAACTGAGGGAGAGTCTGGCCTAGTCAGAACCCCTACACAGGCTGTTCTGATTTGTGATGTGGAAATAGATTTGTCCACTACGGTCAGCCCCAGTAATCTGGGCAAGTACAGGCAGACGCCTTTGATTAATGAAAAAGTGGCTCAAGCATACAGGAACACATGTGCCAGTGTCACTATGGTGACCCCTAACTTTGTGGACCCTGGACAATACCTACCAGGTGATAATTACCTGGGGACCAATGCCAGCAATGTCACTACTACACATAGTGTGGCAATTGTTAATTTCTCCTGGGGAGGGATAACTGGCCTAAAAAGAGTTGTGGTTAGTGCTGATCTCCCAGTTGAATGTTTGTTGGGCAATGACCTGGAGACCTCTCTATGGTCAGAAGTTGAGTACAGGACTCATGCAGAGATGTTAGTGATATCATCACATGTCCTTGCTGTGACCAGGTCACAGGCCAAAAAGTGCCTCTCTGAACCTCAGGTCTTGGATCCTGGAACAATGGACCAAGCACCTTCCAAGAAGAAGAACAGGAGGGTAAAAGCTGTGCCTTCCCAACTGCCTACAAGTGAGGATCAGCCTTCACAGGAGGATGATCTTGAGACCCCTGAAGGGACTGTCCCTGAAGAACTTGAACCTGATCAGGTTGAGTTTCTGGGGACAGGGGGACCTTCTAGGGCAGACTTGGGGCAGACTCAGTTAACCTGTCCTTCTCTTGAACCCCCAGACAGCAGGCTGCTGCTGAGGCTGCTGGGAATGCTCAAGGTACCCATAAAGTGTATTGGGATGATGTGCTCCTTTATTCAGAGGGTAGAGACCCCAAGCCTGGTACAACCAGGAGGTTGGTTATACCTCTGCAATTTAGGGGCTTCCTTCTAACCTTGGCCCATGATATTCCCTTAGCAGGACACCTAGGCCAGAACAAGACTTGGGACAGGCTTGTCCCTCACTTTCACTGGCCTCACATGTCTGAAGATACAAAGGAGTTTTGTCGTTCCTGTGTAACCTGCCAAGCCAGTGGCAAAGCAGGTTGAACAACAAAGGCCCCCCTGATACCACTACCTGTGGTGGGGGTCCCCTTTGAAAGAGTGGGGATTGATATTGTAGGTCCAATGGATCCCCCTACAGCATCTGGGCACAGATTCATACTGGTGGTGGTGGACCATGCCACCAGGTACCCAGAGGCAATTCCCCTTAGGACCACTACAGCTCCTGTTGTGGCCAGGGCCTTACTTGGAGTTTTCTCCAGAGTGGGGTTTCCTAAGGAGGTAGTATCTGATAGAGGTGCTAACTTCATGTCAGGATACTTAACAGCTATGTGGAAGGAATGTGGTGTCAACTACAAGTTCACCACTCCTTATCATCCACAATGTAATGGGCTTGTTGAAAGGTTCAACAAGACCCTAAAGGGTATGATCAAAGGATTACCAGAAAAGCTCAGGCGAAGATTGGACATCCTTCTACCCTGCCTTCTGTTTGCTTACAGAGAGGTCCCACAAAAGGGGGTTGGCTTCAGCCCCTTTGAATTGTTGTTTGGGCACCCTGTAAGAGGACCCCTGTGTTTAGTGAGGGAAGGATGGGAGTTACCTCTCAGAAAACCCAAGCAAGACATAGTGGACTATGTACTTGGTCTCCGCTCCAGGATGGCTGAGTATATGGAGAAGGCATCCAAAAACCTTGAGGCCAGCCAAGAATTACAGAAAGCTTGGCATGACCAAAAGGCTGTCTTGACTGAGTACCAGCCTGGACAGAGAGTATGGGTGTTGAGGCCAGTGGCCCCAGCAGCACTCCAAGACAAATGGTCTGGGCCCCATACTATCATTGAAAAGAAGGGAGAGGTTACCTACTTGGTGGACCTAGGAACTCCCAGGAGCCCCCACAGGGTGCTCCGTGTTAACAGATTGAAGGCATATGTTGACAGGGCAGACATGGGCTTGCTCATGGCTACAGATGAGAGGCAGGAGGAAGAGAGTGACCCTCTCCCAGACCTGCTGACTCAGAACCCTGAAGATTGCTCAGTTGATGGTGTGGCCTTAGATGGCAGCCTCACTGAACATCAGCAAAATGAGTGTAGACAAGTTTTGCAGTCATATAGACATATGTTCTCATTGACACCCAGTCAGACTAACTGGTGTACCCATGTGGTGGACACTGGTGACAGTCTTCCTGTGAAAAACAAGATTTACAGGCAACCTGACCATGTCAGGGACTGTATAAAGACTGAGGTGCAAAAGATGCTGGAATTAGGTGTTATTGAGCCTTCAGAGAGCCCCTGGGCTAGCCCAGTGGTTCTGGTCCCCAAACCTCACACCTAAGATGGCAAGAGAGAGATGAGGTTCTGTGTAGATTACAGAGGACTCAATGCTGTCACCAGGACAGATGCACACCCTATTCCAAGGGCAGATGAGCTCATAGACAAGTTGGCTTCTGCCAAATATTTGGGCACATTTGATCTGACAGCTGGCTATTGGCAAATCAGGTTAGCTGAGGAATCCAAAGCCAAAACAGCATTTTCTACCCCAGGAGGTCATTACCAATTTGTGGTGATGCCCTTTCGGTTTGAAAAATGCACCTACCACCTTCCAAAGGTTGGTGAATCAAGTCCTTACTGGGTTGGGTGACTTTTGCGCAGCATATCTGGATGATATTGCTGTCTTCAGCTCCACCTGGGAGGATCACCTGGTCCACCTGAAGGAAGTGCTAGAGGCTCTGCGAAAGGCAGGCCTCGCTATCAAGGCAACAAAGTGCCAGATAGGGCAGAGTAAAGTTGTATACTTGGGCCACCTTGTAGGTGTAGGCCAAGTTCAACCCCTGGAGAGTAAGATCCAGACCATAAAGGACTGGTCCCCTCCAACTACCCAGACTCAGGTCAGAGCTTTCTTGGGCCTGACTGGGTACTACAGGATGTTTGTTAAGAACTATGGGTCCATTGTGACTCCTCTTAATGATCTGACATCCAAGAAGATGCCCAAAAAGGTTCAGTGGACAGTAAACTGTCAAAAGGCATTTGATGACCTGAAGAAGGCCATGTGCTCTGCACCTATCCTGAAGAGTCCTGACTACTCGAGAGAGTTCATTGTCCAAACAGATGCTTCTGAGTTGGGAGTGGGAGCTGTGCTTTCACAACTTAATGTAGATGGTCAAGACCAGCCCATTGCTTTTATTAGCAGAAGGCTGACCCCCAGAGAGAAACGTTGGTCAGCTATTGAGAGGGATGCCTTTGCTGTGGTGTGGGCCCTGAAGAAGTTGAGACCATACTTGTTTGGCACTCACTTCAAGATTCAGACCGACCATAAGCCCCTCTTATGGCTTAATCAGATGAAGGGTGAAAACCCCAAACTACTCAGGTGGTCCATTTCCCTACAGGGGATGGACTTTACAGTGGAGCACCGCCCAGGGACTAACCATGGTAATGCAGATGGTCTCTCCAGGTACTTCCACTTAGAACATGAAGACACAACTGGTCAAGGTTAGTCTAATGTCCCTGCGTTTGGGGGGGGTTGTGTAGGAGAGTAGGATCTGCTATCCTATGGTCACCCCAAATTTTTGCTTTTTGCTTCACTGGTTTATGATTTAATGTGGCTGTGGGCCAGCTAATCAGACCCACAGCCTGCTGTTCTCTCTCTAAATTAATGCCAATCCACACTAGGTGCATTACGAATTGGAACTGGTTCACCTTATTGGCCCCTGTAACAGTGTACCCCAGGTACCCAGGGCATAGGTGTTTCCAAGGCCTACCAGGGGCTGCAGCATGTATTATGCCACCCCTGGCCTCCATATTTGACACAACTGGCTGATCACTCAGCTGGGGTAAGTCGGTGTAATCACCCCTTACTTAGGTATAGTATGTCTATATCTAACATAAAATGGACACATATGTTCCTATCAGCCACTCCTATGGAAGGCCTCATCAATCCTGGAGGCAGAGTGCTTGGAAATATGTGAGATGGTGCTCTAGCATGAACTGAGCCTGTCTGCAGCTTTCGGAACCACGTCCTTTAGCTGTTCCATGATACTGCCATACCATATACTCTTAAGTGCATTATGAACCTCGCGGTTAAATGCTATCTTTGGTTTGGCTTTATCAAAACATGTCGAGTAAGGTGTCATACGAATTGGAATACTACCCCCTCGCCAGTTCTGGCGACGGGGGTAGCATTCGACCCTTCTAGAGGGACACTACATGTACCTAACCTGAAACCCGGGTAAAGTTAAACATGAGCCTCAGCATCACAAAATGGATGCTGCCACCACAGACACAAGTCTGACCTCCTGCTGCTGGGAGTCCTTCCAGCGAAGGAGGCTTGGACAAAGGGTCTACTGCCTTGGGAGGTGCTAGCACCACCCCAGACAGGATTTTGTGTATTGGGTAGGACAGGGCTGAATAGTATGAGACATGCCTGGGGCACACAAGGTGTCCCTGTGCATAAGCAGGTCCAAACCGGTGCTGTGGATTCCCAGCCCCAGTCTTGGCGCAGAGATGGACAAAGGAAAGGGGGTGTAGCCACCCCCCTTCCTGGTCCCACCCAGAGGAGGGACCTAGCAGGTAATCCGGCCCCTAGATTTGGAATAAGAGTAGGAGCTGTGTCCCAAGACTTCAGATCATCCTGAACTCGACTTGAAACTAAGAAGAAAACTGGACTTCGACATTCTGCTGCACAGAAGACTGAAGAGACTCTCCCTTGTGGCCAAGGAGTGACCACCCTGTGAATACAGGCACCAACCAGCAACTCGACGTCTGCTTTGCCGCCGCCTCCCGCCGGAGCCTGAGCCCGAGCCTAGAGCCCGACAAGACCTGGATTCCCAGACATCTCACAGCTCGATCCACAGTCCCTGAAAAGAAGAGACCCGTGGAGGCACCGAGGGACGTGGGACCGGCCATCTTGAAAGACCCCCGAGAAGCTGACTGCGCAGCACCCGAGGCTCCCTCAATGCTGTGCTTTGGGGTTTGAGAAGCCCTACTACCGAGCAGCATCTGCACCAAAGATCATCCCCCCAGCATCTCCACGATCTGCGTGGGGCCCTTTTGCACTTTGCCACTCGATGCGTCATCCCGGTCGCTAGCCCGTTGGCTGGTGGCCATCTTGGCACAGAAATCTACAAACAACACTGCCGGTCTGGTTGCTCCAGACTGGCCCTCGCTCCCCTGAAAAGGAGCACCCGCTCTGACCTTGCTGGTCCGAGTAACAAGCTTTCTTCACTTCCTGTTTGGCTTGCATTAGCCAAGGCCTGTTTGCTCCAATCAAGTTGCCGACACTGCCATCAGCTAGAGCCTTTGTTGGACAGCTTGTGATCGACTCCTGGACGTCCTCAACCTCTTCATGTCCACGTGGCTGCAGAGACAAGCTGCACCTCATCACCTGTTTGCACCCAACATCGCCTGGTTCCATCCTGGTTCCACGGTAGTCACTGGCTAGTGACTTTGAACATTGTCCCCTCTGCTTTCAGGTCTTCACATCTTCAGATCCATCCTTGGATCCACCGGAACTCTCCTCGACGACCCGCCTGCAGCATCTTCATCTCCAGGCACCATCGACCTGCGTGACGAAACCCGACACTACTTGGCACCTGTGCACCCTCTTCCTGTGGGTGAGGTAACTCAGCAACGCCGGTGTTCCTACACTGGTACACACCTCTAGTGCCTAGATCTAAAGTTTTGTCCTTCTAGGTCAGTCGGAAGGTTCCTTAAACAGTAACTTTATAACTTTTACGCACCATTGACATTGCATTGGTGCATGCGTGTGCTTTAAGCGCTGCACCCGAGTCCCGCGGGCCTTTCCCGACTTCTTCACTGTTAGTCCCGAACAGCTCCAGCGATTCCCCAGGCCCTTGGCCTATTTCCTTTCAGGTTGCTTGTTCTTATACCACTATTTTAGTATATGGTTTAGGTGCAACTTTTGTATATTTAAACTGTGTTTTGTTTTAACGCATTTGCTTCTGTGCTCATAAAGAGTATAGGGGATATTTGTAGTAAATAAATATATATATATTTTCAATATATATCTGTGTGGTGTCCTTTCATTTGGTATTCAAGGGGATTGTGTATGGTAAAACAGCTTGCTTCACATGCCATTACAGAGTTTAGCCTAAGACTGCTTTGTCCATACTACCACTAGGATAGCTGGTCTATAAGGTTGACTTACAACCAATCATCATAAGGGTTGCTTGGCATGGTACAAGGTGATCACTAGAACTAGTGAGCATCATATACCAGGCCAACTTCTCACACTCAGTAGCAACAATTGAAGAACATGGAGCTTCAATCAACATTCTAAATAGCTATAAAGTCCCTTGGAGACCATCCATCATCCTTCTTGTTGAGCTGCGAAGAAAGATCCTCGTGAAGAAGACAGGTAAGAGAAAAAACGGAAGATAAACTTCTCCAAAGTACTCCGAATGAGAAACACAATTTTATTCTGAAAAAGAGGAATACAATGTCATAAAATCAATCCTTATAAAGGGGGGGTTAAGAGGAGTGATAATATTAGCCTCCGTGTCCTTAATAAAATCTAGATTTTCTGCCCATCAGGCTGTGAAAAATCTAAATTTTATGGCAGACACGGAGGCCAGATTATGCAAGTTTAAAGTGCATTAAGAACATTATCAATCACATTAGGGATTGGTCGGAAATAACAAGATTTTTTTTTTAAACATCTTTTTATTAAACAAAAGGACATTACATAACTCAAAACTGACCAGAGCGCATTGAGTACTTTCACATGTACATATAGAGAACATAGACTTCCGGAGATAGACAAATAAAGCAAAATGTAAAGAATATGTTTAGGTGTCTTCCAAATCCACACTGACAGGGTCAATCTCAGGTGGTGTACAAATGTCCCCACGATAAGCGTTCCAAACACCCCAGATCTTATCCCACTTCCGAGGCCGCCCCCTAGATACATACACAGACCTCTCCCGGAACATACACCAGTCAAGGTCCTCCATCTACTTCCCAACCCGAGGTGCCTGAGCCGCACCCCAGAGTTGAGCAATAATTCACTTGGCAATTGCGCAAGTAAGGGTGACCCAGATCTTGCCATGGCTCGAAAGGTCGGAGGGCTCCCAGACATTCAGCAAACAGCGACGCGCTTCCAACTCGATCCGCACACCCCACACTTCACTCATCTTCAAATGTATCCTCGTCCAAAAGTCACGGACCTTCTCACATTCCCACAGAATATGTAGGAATGTACCCGGCCCTCCACACCCTCTCCGGCAATCCGCAGACACAGCCAACCCCATCCTCAACAATCCAGGACCCGTGGCGTACGAGCGGTGCAGAATCCTAAGTTGGACCAATCGGAGTCGCATTGAGACCGCCACTGTTCTAGGGGATAACACCGCAAAATAACAAGATTGACACATACTATCATTAGACCAATCTGCAGCTTTAAGAATATCTTGTAATCCCCCTCCCATGCAGAATGCTTTCGATGCTGCAGCACCTCTGACGGAATGAGCACCAAAAACAGAAACATCGACACCACTTTCATGCATGACATTCTTTACCCATCTAGCTAAAGTTGGAGAAGAGACTCCTTTGTGAGGGTATCTATATGGGATTAGAAGTTGGGACTCATTTGATCTTAAGTACTGGGTTCTTTTTTCATATTCTTTCAAACACTTGACCACACAAAGTCTTTCATTTCCCGGAAAGAAAGGGTAGCAGATAGAGGAGGATAATGTCTTCGTTCTTTTTTTGAGGTAAAAGCAAACTCCTTCGGGTTGGAAAGCCCTACTCGAGATATCTAAAGCTGTGACGTCTGAAGTTCTCCTTAAGGATATTAGACACAATAACACTGTAAGTTTAAAAGAAATGCATTCTAGAGAAAGAGAAGAATTATCTCCCCAAGATGATAAAGTCCGAAGAACGAGAGTAACATCCCACAAGGAGGTATATTTGGGACAAGGGGGATTTAAAACCCTTATGCTTCTCATAATGTTTTTAGTTGAAATATTCTGGCCAACTGAGATTCCGTTGATCAGAGAATGACCAGCTGAGAACGCAGATCTGTAAACGTTAACAGTTCTGTAAGATAAACCTGATGTAAAAAGATCTGGAAGGTAATTGATGACATTGACTAGATCAGTTGAAATGGGATCGTAACATCGTTGAATGCACCAGCAAACCCATTTGTTCCATGCCAGTCTATAAGCCTTCCTTATTCCAGATGCCCATGACTCAGACATGAGTCTAAAAGCATTTGACGAAAGTCCAGGGATTTTCCACTGTCTCCTGAAATCTTCCGTGCCGTCAGCGTTAGAAGACCCTGCTTTACAAGGGTATGTATGAGACCCTCTGGATCTAGAAGGATTTCTTTGAAAGAGGGAATTAAAATTGGAAAGTCCACGCTCATCTCTAGTAAGATTGGGAACCAAGCTTGGGATCTCCAAAGAGGAGATATCACTACCATGCTCTGCTTGTAGTGTCGAGCATGAAGGAGAAGACGAGGTAGCATTGCAAAAGGAGGGAATGCGTAAGGTGCTAGTCCTCTCCAATCTTGAAGAAAGGCATCTACCTTCATAGCTTGAGGGTCTGGCCTCCAACTGAAGAAGTTCTTCAGATGAGTGTTCAAGCGATCTGCGAACAGGTCTGTTTTGAAGGGTCCCCATTTGGACTGGATGGCCAGGAATACATCTCTGTTTAGTCTCCAATTGCTGGAGTCTCTGAAATTCCTCGAATACCAGTCTGCTACTTCGTTCTTCAACCCAGGAATGTGTTCCGCAACTACTGAAATACCTTTATTAAAAAATTAACCCCACAGGCCCTTCGCTAAGTCTGTTAGATCTTTGGAATGTGGACCACCCAGTTTGCTGACGTAACGAAATGCGGAGACGTTGACCATCCGTAGAGTCACTCCGCATTTCATTGAATCCTGGGTGAAACAACGAATCGCAAACTAACCTGCTAGTAATTACAAGCAGTTGATATGCAATTCTTCTCTTGATGAGTTCAACGTCCTCCTGTTGAGGAGTCCCCACATCTCGCTCCCCATCCTTCTAAACTCGCATCTGATTCTATTATCAGATCCGGTTCCTCCCCAAAAATGGCTCTCCCATTCCATGCCCCTACATTCTTTAGCCACCAAAGAATTTCGACTCTCGACTCTTGGTCCAGTGAGATCCACTGGCAGTAGGAGAGGTTGGATCTCAAGGATTTTGCTTTCAGTCTTTGAAGTGCCCGGTAATGTAACAGGCCCGGAAAGATAGCTTGAATCGTGGATGAAAGGAGGCCCAAAAATTTGGCTAGTGATCTCAGGGGAAAAACTTTCAGAGTCAACAGTTTCCTGAGTTCTTTCCTCACTTTCCTTACTTTGTCGGAGGGGAGACGTATTTCCGTTTGTACAATGTCTACTAGGAAGCCTAAAAACTGTGTTTGTTGGGATAGAACTATGCATGATTTTTTTATATTTATAGTGAAGCCCAAGTGTTGTATCGTGTATCGTGAGATCCGTATGAAGTAAAACAGTCTCCCTCGACTGAGCCATTAAAAGGATATCGTCGAGGTAAATGATCAACCTCACTCCCCTCTCTCTTAGCCACGCGACGACAGGTTGGAGTACCTTGGTGAAACACCAGGGGGCGGAGGACAGACAAAAAGGAAGGCTGCAAAATTGATACTGATGGTATTTCCATGTGAATTGAAGGAATTTTTGATGGGTTTCCCAGATTGGTATAGTTAGATAAGCGTCCTTTAGATATAGTCTCGTCAACCAGTCCCCTTTCCTTAAAACGTCTCTTAGGAGGTGTATCCCTTCAATTTTGAAATGTTGGTAGACCACCCATTGGTTTAATCCTTTTAGGTTTATGACTGGTCTTTGTTCCTTGTTTTTCTTTTCTACAAGGAAAATATTGCTTAAGAAGCCTACATGAGTACTCTCTATAATTGCACCTTTCTTTAGAAGTTCTTGAACCTCTACAGATACCAATGCCCTGTCTTGGGTGGAGAAGGTGATCTCCCGAGGGGATGTATGACGGTACGACGCGTACCGTCACAACGCGTGCTTTAACAACGCGTCCCTTACAATGCAAGTCATTACCACGACTTTCGTTGGGGGCGCGGATTGAGAAAAGTATAATTTACTATTCTAACACCAGTCCCCGTGGACACTAGGGAAGGTGTTGGAATAGTAAATATACTATTCTTAATCCTCTAGCGCCCTCCAGCACAAGTTGTTAAAGCCTTGCGGAGTAAAATCGGCGTGGTAAAGGATGTTTCCCCTCCCGAGGGGATGCCGTTTGGAAAGGTGTGTCGGTAAAGTCTATTCGGTAGCCCCTCACTGTGGTGAGAACCCAGGGTCTTTGGTTACCAGATTCCAGTTCCCAGCGAATTGTAGCAATCTCCCCCCCACCTTTGGAGGGGTATCTGAAAGGTCTAGTGAGGTTCTTACCTGTAGAGAAGGAGCGCTGCCTCCGCTCGCCACGGAAGGGAAGACCGCGGGTCCTTTGCCTCGGGGGTAGAATTGAGCGAAGGCAGTCGAGTTGCTGTTGAATCTCCCGCCTCCACGGGACATAAAGTGTCTCGTATTTGAGTTTCCACGGCCGGGGAAACGACCCCGCATTCTCCGTCCACGGCTGGGGAAACGACCCCGCATTCTCCGGGCCCGTGTAAAAAAACGCTCCTGAAACACTTTTTTAATATTCTTCTGGGATTTTTGTATGGAGCTAAATGCGCCGACATATCTGGCCATATCTTTAATAAATTCCTCACCGAAGAGGAAGACTTGAGTGTTCTGACCACCATCATTTTTTGCCAGTTCAATCAATTTTGGGTCGATTTTAAATAGGACTCCCTTTCTCCTTTCTATGGACAAGGCTGTGTTAGCCTTTCCAATAAGGCATATGGCCCTTTGGATCCATTCCCTGAGTTCTTTTGGGTCGACCTGACGGTCCTCCAGATAGGCTGACTCTGCCATCTCAAACATTTTTGTTATAGGGCCCACGACGTCAAGGAGGCGATCTTGACAGGACCTCAAGCCCGTGTCTATGCCCTTTCTTGGGTCTCGTGAAATTTTGGATATGAAGGCTACTACTTTGGGGTCGAGTTCAGGAGTTGCCGCTATCTTGTTAGGGAATGAGGGTCTTGGACATTCAGAGCGAAGTCTAGTTCTGACCTCTTGGGGTATCTCCCTTTGCAACCAGAAGGAGAGGTAATCTCCCACATGTTGGGAGGGTGTCCATTCTGGGGATAAAGGGTGTTTAATCATCGTGGGGTCAAACATAGGGTTTCCAAAGGGGTCCAATAGACCTGTGTCTCTATCTGGGGCCTTGGATGCCCCTTCCGAGCTCCCCGTTCCCCTTTCTTGCGCCTCTTCATCGGTATTAAAGTCAGAGGAGTATGACAGATCTATTTCTGGCTTTGAGCTAGTATCACTAGGAACGTCAATCGGGGGCTCTGGGCCTTTTCCTTGCCCATATGGGGTGCCCGAGGCACCATTTCTGTCACCACCACGAGGGCGTGAAGGGGCGGAGGAAGGTTTATTTTTCTTAGCATCTTGTTGTTCCTTACCTCCATGTGCCCTTTTCTTTGGAGCCTTATTTGCTCCTGGTTGATATCCGCTTGTAGAAGGGTGCGGGGATACTAATAGTTCAAGTTTTTTATTGATAGTGTCATCGATTAATCCCATGACTTTCTGGAAGGCCTTGCTGACTAGATCTTCTAGATGTCCCTCAATGTTAGACTGGGGTTCCGACATTTTGGGTTTAATTTAAGGTATTAAAGGGGTAGAAGGAGGCTGCCTTGTGGATAGCACTCCACTCAATTATAATCCTTGGCAATAATTTCAGGGGGCAGATTTACTACTGTAACTTTAGTCCAACTATCATTGGGTAAAATGCCTTTATCTGAGGGTTCAGATTTACCATTCTCACACCAAAATAAGCAACATCGGGAAAGTGCTGGACTCTTGAGAGGTCAAATTTATGATTCCCTCTCCAAACAAAGCAACACTAGGAAAAGGTGTTTGATTTGGTGGTGTTTGATGTACCATTTCCACTCTAAATATGTAAAATTGTGAAAAAAAAATAGGAACTTGGGTGTGTCAGATTTACTATTCTCACTCCAATATAAGCAACATTATCAAATGTCTTGGACTCTGAGGTTAGATGTACTGTTCTCACTTTTAAGTAATACCAAAGGGGATGATGGATGGAGTGCTTGAGCAAATCAAACATTCACACCCAGTCAACTGATCTGGGTTTAATCCATCATCATTCTTTAGCTCAATCCACCACCGCAGTTCAGACATGGACATATGCAATTCAGTCTGACCCTGTGTCTCATGGGAACAGTCGAGCCCAAACTGCCAAGCCATGTCTTCCCTGAACCGGAAACAAGCATCCTGGGACCGGTTTCGGATTCATAATCCTCATCAACCAGGCTATCTTGAATCCAGTGATAGAGTGAGCAAGCGACCAACGTCTGGGCATACCCTGCCAACTCAGGGTGAACAAAGCGATACCAAAGGGTATGATGGACGGAGTGCTTGAGAAAATTAAACACTCACCCCCAGTCAACTGATCTGGGTTTAATCCATCATCATTCTTATTTCACTCCACCACCACAGTTCAGACAAGGCCATATGCAAATCAGTCTGACCCTGTGCCTCATGGGAACAGTCCAGCACGAACTGCCAAGCCATGTCTTCCCTGGACCGGAAACAAGCATCCTGGGACTGGTTGCGGATTCATAATCCTCATTAGCCAGGCTATCTTGCATCCAGTGGTAGAGTGAGCAAGGGACCCACGTCTGGGCATACCCTGCCAACTCAGGGCGAACAAAGCGATACGAAAGGGGATGATGGCCGGAGTGTTCGAGCAAATCAAACGCTCACCCCGAGGCAACTGATCTGGGCTTAATCCTTCATCATTCTTTAAGTCACTCCACCACCCCAGTTCAGACATGGCCATATGCAATTCAGTCTGACCCTGTGCCTCATGGGAACAGTCCAGCCCGAACTGCCAAGCCATGTCTTTCCTGGACTGAAAACAAGCATCCTAGGACTGGTTTCAGATTCATAATCCTCATCAGCCAGACTATCTTGAATCCAGTGGTAGAGTGAGCAAGGGATCCACGTCTGGGCATACCCTGCCAACTCAGGGCGAACAAAGCGATACCAAAGGGGATGATGGACGGAGTGCTTGAGCAAATCAAACATTCACTGCCAGTCAACTGATCTGGTTTTAATCCATCATCATTCTTTAGCTCACTCCCCCACCCCAGTTCAGACATGGCCATATGCAAATTAGTCTGACCCTGTGCCTCATGGGAACAGTCCAGCACGAACTGCCAAGCCATGTCTTCCCTGGACCAGAAACAAGCATCCTGGGACCGGTTTCGGATTCATAATCCTCCTCAGCCAGGCTATCTTGAATCCAGTGATAGAGTGAGCATGGGACCCACAACTTGGCACACCCTGCCAACACAGGGCGAACAAAGCGATACCAAAGGGGATGATGGACAGAGTGCTTGAGCAAATCAAACACTCACCCCCAGTCAACTGATCTGGGTTTAATCCAGCATCATTCTTTAGCTCACTCCACCACCCCAGTTCAGACATGGCCATATGCAAATCAGACTGACCCAGTGCCTCATGGGAACAGTCCAGCCCAAACTGCCAAGCCATGCCTTCCCTGGACTGGAAAAAAGCATCCTGGGACCGGTTTCGGATTCATAACCCTCATTAGCCAGGCTATCTTGAATCCAGTGGTAGAGTGAGCAAGGGATCCACGTCTGGGCATACCCTGCTAACTCAGGGCGAACAAAGCGATGCCAAAGGGGATGATGTAAGCAACATTATAGAAAGTATTGGCTCTTTTGGAGGTGGGAGTGCATTTACCATCCCCGCTCCAAAATAAGCAACTGTCAGGAATCAGATAAATGCCATGTCCCTTATCCAGGGCAAATTGAGGAAGGGTCAGAAAAGAAGCAGTAAGGTCATAATTAAGCCTTCAATGAAGAATCAATGGAAGAAGCTGCAGAATTAGATTAGATCCAAACATTACAATATAGCAGCAGCATTTTCTGCGTTTGTGCAGTTCATTGATTTTCCGAGCATTCTTGTGAGAACTTGTGTTTCAAAATGCGAGCATGTGTGCTGCTCTGCCCACTTAAATTAGATATTCCTGACAAGAGAGATTGCTTCATAGCCATTCTTCCTCAGTTACCACAGAGTGAGGGGAACTCCTATCCTGGTTTCTGTGTGTAGACCCTCTACAGAAACTATCTCCGTAGAGTCCTGAAGATAGTAGGAGAATCTTAACTTTCCCGACTCTGCTGTGTAGAAAACATTACGTCAGGAACACAGCGAGTGGTTTTGGAAGGAGTCCGCTAGCTGTCAACTATCCTCAGAAGTCAGTAAGATCCTGCTAGCATTCATCTAGCCCGAGAAGTCAGTAAAATCCTTTGATCATTTCCCCAATAACAATAACTCCCAATTTGCAACTCGTCTTGGCTCCCTGAGGCGTTCTTCCCTTTTCCTTTCCTCCCTGTTTATTCTTCCCCTATTCCTTTTTGCACACCTCCTTTGAATGTATTGGCTTCATTTGAAACAATATATCTGCTTATTCAAGAGCTTGGAGGAAGTCTTGTTTAAGTAAAGAAAGGACATTGACGCTCATTGTAAATAAGCAAATAGAGTTTCTTGTGCAACAGTCATCTATCTGAACTGTGCATATATCCTCATTATGGAGGTCATAAATATATGGAAGAGAAGCTAAAACTCCAAAAGTCATTGGTAGGAATTCTGAACATAGTAATAGATAAGAAGTTAAGGAATGCTTAGACTAGTTTTGGTTTAAGTGTTGTCTTCTTTTCCTGTGCATTAGGTTCTCTCCTCTTCCAGGGATCGGTAAGGGTATCTGCAAAGAAGAATTACCTGAGCAAGGGTCTAGGCTAGAGAGAGTGCCACTACCAAATCAGAGTTGTCTCTCCGTAATCCCAATTCCCTTCCCCCTTACTGGTGAACCTTTTCAGAAACTATTGGTGGGTATACCGGTAGGAGGGAATTGGGAAATAGCATCCATTCTGCTTACGCGGAGGGCCAAGAACTCTGACAGATTGAAGTGCCCATGAATTTACTCCACCTATGTCATTTAGTTCCTATAAAGCTATATAGGATCTGTGCATTTAGATAACTTACACTTTAGGATTGGTTCTAGTCACCCCTACCAAGGATGTTAGCCTGTATACCAGCTAGCTCACAGTGCCACTAGAAACCCCTCTTACCAAGCAGATAATAGTTCTTGGCAATCATCAAACATGACAACCCTAATCCCTCAGAGATCATGGAAACAGTGCTATACATTTTTCGCTGAGTTTCTTTGTCTCAGAGAGTAGAATAAGCATTTATTGAGCCAGCGTCACTCCAGTGTAAAATAGGTGCGCTAGAAACAACCACTAGACAGTATCAGATATAAATGAATATAAGCACTAACAGAGTAAAAGTATGGTAGATTCCTAGCATTGTGCTAAAACAATGAATTCAGGCAAGTATATAAAATATATGACAGTAGTAAATGAGTACTCCTACGATGCGGCCCTATATAGATGTACCTAAGTGTACCTAGCATGTATGTGGGTGTACAGCTAAGAATCCCTCTTGGATAAAGTCAACCCAATTACCTAAAGTGAGAAACTGTGGGTCCCATTCTTGGTCTTAAGATGGACACCCCGCAAGGGATGTCATACCACTGCGAGTTGGAGTGTCTGCGTGCAGGAGCCCCAGTGTGCCGGCATGAAAGTCCTTTTATGCTCTGACTACCTCAGCAAGATATGGTGCATATATACCCAGAGTGGTACCCCCTGGGGATATACCTTGCTGTGTCATGTCGGACTAGGATGATGGAAGGAATGACCCTTGTATACAGTTAATATGCAGGAGATGGTAGGCCTGCTGTCCTGCTGTGATTCCGAGAATCCTCATGCATAATAAATGAGGCTTAAGCTTTTTGGAGAAAACCCCATGTCATCTTTAGGCATGACCATAACTAGGTAAAAGGTCAGTACTAAGAACTGTTATGCAGTGTAATGTTAGGGGAGGATATAGGTAAAAGGTTAGGTGAGTACCTGAGCCTATATTGGGGTACCTATATGGATCATAACACCCACTCCTCAACCGACTGGACGACAGACTAACAATTTTAACGTACAGCAAAATGTGGGACGCAAACTATTAATATGTCTAAAAAATAATACTTAAAAATGTAACATTTTCTAAAAAATGCTAAAAGAAGAAAAAAAATAGTGCATGTGATAGAAGTCTGTACTAAATATCTTTGTATATAGAGCCCGAACAATAACTGACTGAAAGCCATGCAGTTTAGAAAAAGTGTCTATTGTTTAAAATTGCAAATTTGGTTATTTTTGTAAAAGGCCGATTTTTCCCAGCACATGATGAGCCAAATGTGCATGTGTCCTGGGTGGAAGACGCAACATCACTGGTGCCTGCAATCGCAGAAGACGGTCCCTACAACACCTCGCAGATCAGGTCAATCAAGCACAGATTTTCCTCTGTATTCATCACAGCCATTGTATTTGTTGAAGAGCTGGTACCCTTTCCGACAGTAGCTGAAGCATCCTGTGGTGCCTCTAAGAATGCAGACATCACCATTGGGATATGCTGAGTACACTGCAGGACATGGCCCGTTATCGGGTCCAGTAAAGCATCAACGTTTGGTGGCTCAATTATTGGAAGTCTTAGACAGAGATCTAACACACATTCTTGTCCGCAGAACAGGCATCGGAGGACAGGCCGATTACAGTCGATCCAGACTGGTCTAAATGACAAAAACCAAGATTTGCTCAGTTCTTGAAGACTAGGTGTGCCCAGATGGATTACTATGCAATCACGGTATCGGCGCTCCAAGAGCATTCTTTCCGTTTCCTTGCTGATGGGGATGTCCATTGCATGGCAAACAAATGACAATTAGGATACCTGAAATTAGTAACAGGAGCAGCGGAAGCCCTCCACAAATGCTTCTGAATACTGAGTGTATAAAGTTGGGAATAACTCTGAGAATTGTCTGAAAGGTGCTTAACAGTCTAGAACCTATGGTCCTACATAGGTGGACAATACCTGTCGTATCAGACATGTTAAAGATACATTGTACCATTTCTGTGAAATGGAAAGGGCAGTTTGTACGTACTAGTGCCTGTATTTTAGCCGAGGACTTTGCAACCTGGAGATCATAAGTTTCCCGGGCTGAGGTTATGGGGAAGGTTTTCTGTAAAAGCATGGCTTTCATTCGGCTCAGAGTATCAAACCACATAAAGGAAACATTCAATGAAGCCCATAATGGCGCCTCCCTGACTGTATGGGTCATTGGAAGCAATACTTGTATACAGCAAGTAACCCTGGAGCTTACAGTGACAAGATATGAGAAGCCCGGGAGCATCCCACAAAAACCTTGATCATTCAGCATGAAGTAACTCCCATTTGAAAGCAACTTAAACACCGGATTAAACACGGCAACTGGAGAACCCTTCAAGTGGCAGGATAAGTTAGCAACCGAACCATTACAGGCCCCATGAAACATGATATCCTGGCATATGGGAGAGCCACTTAAGGAAAACCCGCAGTTGGTACCGCTAAGACACACTTTCTTGTCCTCATCCTGCATTAAAGTCTGTACAGCAATTCCCAAGATTCCTTGATGAATTCCTTACCCAGCCCTTCATATCTGTCCTCCTGTTGTTTTTCTAGGCAATATTTATTTATTTATTTATTTATTTAATGTTTTCTATAGCGCGAACATGACCCAGTGTAGGGTATCAGAGCGCTTTACAGTAGCGTATCATCAAAAGAGTACATTAGTGGAAAAACCAGAACATACGAGGACAAAACCAGTCATTACAGAATCACACTTCAGTATAGCATATCAACATATATACAGTCAATATTTGAGTGACCAAGGCATATCTAAATAACAGGATCATCTTTGTACCAACATTGGATAGCGGAGCACTGAATGCAAGTGAGCAATTTATATATAAGTGATCAAATTATAGACAAGCTGTCGTCCAATCAGTCCTATGGGAGAAATTTGCTCATATAGAATGATTTTGCTTCCTTTTATAATTAATTAATTATTTATTATTAAATTATTAAATTAATATTGAAACTGGAAAGTTGTGACCGGTAGTGTTATATGACCATGAATTAGCCACTCTCTGGACAGTGACTCTACCACAGTAAAAGGTAATTTGTCAAGTTTTTCAATACGCAGCATTGTATATTTTGCACCTCATTGTGCCATTGTAATCTGTTTTTCAATTGAGATTGTATGCAGAAAATAAGGATGTACTGTTGATAAATAGTCAAGGCACATAACCAGCATGCAATGATTGCAGCGTCCAGCTTAATAATATAATAGAAGGCAGTTGAGAATGTCCGTGTTGTAGTATGGACAAGTCCTGTTCAAGTATATCAATAGCAGAAAAAAAAATGCCCAGTGAATAAATACTGGATGTTAATGTAGTCATATCATTGTCAACTACACCTAACGCCTTTTCTAGGTTAATTCTATCTATTTCACAAAGACTCCTTGTTGAGAGATTTTCCAGATTTCACTATAGACAGCATAATAGAAACGTTTCTAATGTGACTATCGGAGATACAAAATCCCTTAGATCCACCTCATTTGAGAGTAAGGATAGTTGCAGTTTCACCTGGGACAGTGTCAAGGTTTTAAGCCAATCGAGGCACAAATTTCCAACACTGTATGATGTCACTACCCCTGGTTGTTCACTTTGTACATATTGTGGGTTGGGCCTATGAATACTAAACCCTTCTGTTGTACCCCTGAACCTTGATTGACATTTTTTTGTGTCAGTGGGCCAAACTAACCATCCCTTCCAATTGGGATCTGATGTATTATACTGCATGATGTCACCTATTGTATCCCCTCCATGTGATGTAAAATTGAAGTGTGAAGGTGTGGGAATCTGAGGTGTGTTAAAATCCTTGTACTTGGCAAGTCTAAGACAGGAAGTCTGTTGCACAGTTTCATTCAGAAATATTATTTGTTGCGGAATGAGGCACGCTCTAAATAGTGCTTCTGTTCCCTGAACTTGCCATTCCTTTGAACTCCAGACCGATTGGGTGTCTATTGTGTCCTTCCATAAGTCGAAACCTGTTCAGACAGTTGGGCAATAAAGGATGCAGAATAAATCTGTTTGGTTTTAGTCAGCATATTTTTCTGTGCAATTGTAGGTGCAACCTTATAGTAATATCAGGATGGGTCAGAGGTGTTAAACCTCAAAAATATCAAAATTTCTGTGCAAAAGTTTTTATTTTTTTATTTTTAGACTTTTATTGTTTTTTGCAAGGAAAAACATTAGTGAACAGTCAAATTCTACAAATAAATAAACGACATACTCCAATTCACCCGGTCACTAAAGTCACTAAGGTCACTAAGTAAAAAATGCATTTAGATCCAATCAGTAATCAGTGCCCAGATCTTTGTTCGCATGTCCCTTCTTTTCAGCCCCTTAGTTTTATAAATAGCTAATTCTATATTGTACATTGATAGTAATCTCTCCCGCCAATTAAGAAAAGATGGGGGATTGGAATTAATCCAGCTTCTTGTAATGCAAGCTCAGGTTACTGACATACAAGTGGAGTGGTGTGGCTCACTGGTTAGAGGCGGCAGACCCGGGAGCAGAGGACGGCCCGGGACCAGGGTTCAATTCCCGACGCGGCAGGGTCTTGGACCAGGGTCAATGGACTTGATAATTCTCACCTCGGTGCCTACTCTAACTAGGGATCACCCTCGGCAACTCTGGGCATTAGCTTGCCTCATCTCCACAACGGCCTCCCACATATGCCTGGTTTCACCTTGGAGGTACCCAGAAGGAACCATCTCACAGGGAAAGCCAGGACGGGTTCCCCAGCGGTCTACAGTGCAGCGATACTCCTTCGGGAGTCGATTCTAGCGCTTTAGAAACCCACAATCAATCAATCAAAAGAAAGCGAGTTATAACTTTTGATCTTGGGATGCCTGAGCTTAAACCAGTCAGTACCATCTCTGCGGTTATATTAATATTTCTCTTTAAAATAACAGCCAAAAAAAGTTTGATTTGTTGAAAAAATTCGGCAAGCTTAGGGCATTGGAAAAACATGTGTATTGCATCAGCCGCATAAAAACCGCAGCGATTGCACTTAGTTCCCGTTGCCGTACTCCATTTGACAACTTTACTGGGGGTATAATAGAGGTCATGTATGCTCATAAAATGTTGCAATTTCATCATCCCAGTTATAAGAAATCTATTGGCAAGCATGACTGACGCCCGTATATCAATTTCTGGTATGCCCAGCTTACTTATCCATCTAACTTGACAATTTTCTAGATCATCAGGGAACTCCTGGATCAGGCATAAATACAAAATAACTATTGATGTTTTTTTCCCCAGATGATTCAGAAGGGGAATTTTATTCATTCTAATATCTGCCATATGTCATGGACTTTGCACAAAACTTCCAATCTGGAGAAACTTAAAAAAATCATTTTTAGTTAAGGAAAACTTTGTCTGTAACTCATGAAAAGAAGCCACCTGACCGTCCAAAAAAAAGTCCCCTAGATAACGTACTCCTTTCGACCCCCATCTAACAGCTACTAAATTTAAATTAAATGTGGTATTTTCAAAAGTTCAAATACCTTATAATTAACCTTGAATTGGAACAACTGTAATGTTCACTGAAAACAAGTCTCTTTGTTCCCAATGAGATGATGTATGAGGTTTCAGGTCAAGTTCAATTTGATACTGCAGAGCGTTCTGGGAGATATTTTTAGTCCTGGTGGTAAACTCTGCTCCGTTTGCAGAGTTTGCAGAGTTTTCTACACTCCGTACTCCACAGAGCTCGCGAAGTGCATAAAACTCCACTCCGCGTAGTGCAGCAGAGTTTTTTCCCTGTTCATGCTCGTGAACGGTAAGTTCACAAGCGTGACCTGATGCTCAGGTAGAATTTCTACCCGAGCTGCAGGAAAACCAGTGCAACCGGCAGTTTGTACTCTTCTTCACCCATTGCGGAACTTCACAGTGTTTTTTGTCACTTCGCGGAGTTCCGTGTAGCAAAACTCTACGAACTACGCCCAGGACTGAATACTTTCCATTTAGGAGTAAGCAAAAAACAGTCACTAGGCCAATCTAGAACAGAAAAAAACAATATTCCAGTTATGATCCAAGTCTCCAGAAAAGTGTAGACATCACAAATTTGTTGCTCACGGGAAACTGGAGCTGGCATTATCTCAGATCCGCTTGGATCAAGAGAGAAGGTCTCAATATCGAAGAAGTAGCCAGATGCAGTTTGATCAATCTTTGGTAGATCAGCAGGTTTTGTTGAACTGGTAGGTGTCTCTTATTGAAGCATATTGATGTAGACTTTGGTGGTAGACCAAATTGATATTTGTCTTTCACTTGTATTTTGAAGTTCTGTTTCCAGAGGAATGAGTTCCATTTCACTGTTGGAAATTCCCTCATTTATGGGAAACAAACTTTACAATGCGGTTGTTACACCACAATACATTTTTATCACGGTCATTACAACGCAATTCATTACAATGACTTGCGCTGGATGGTGCTATACACTAGGAAATAGTATGATTTACTATTCCAACACCTTCCCTACTGTTACATAGCCTGAGATGTAACCTACCGCGATATAAATCATCACAATGTAATGTCACATATTCCTCATTTATTATTGGTGACTCTGTCTGAACCTTCCTGTATGGTAGCGAGAGGAGAGTGTCAGCCACCTAGGAGCCCACGGGGCCTGCTATTCAGTATAGGCCACAAAGTGTGGTTTGATCAGATCAATGGAGACAAATCTCTTTTCTTTTTTGCCGGCAAGAGGCGGAAGAAGTAGTGTTCTTGTTCCTTCGACAGCCATGACAGGTACAGGCCTTCTGTATTACGGCCTAAATTATTTCTTGTCCTCAATCTTTTCTCTGACAAGATCCCCGACTTTTGGGATCCAGACAGGTCTTGCCGTGACTGATCTGACTTCCCCAGTGGCGATGCATTGTACTTGCACATTACTTGCACATTGCTTAGTAGTGCTCTGGATTTGTTCAGATCCTGTAAAACAGCGCACAACCGGAGACAAACGCTGATACCCACTCAGGCTGTCGACTATTGAGACCTCAATCGGAGACAGACGCTGAGATTCACTGGGATTGTCCATTACGGAGACCGCGATTGTGGCTCCCTCTACTTCTGCCATTTTATACTTAAGGATTAACCAGCATTGAGATCATGCGATCTCCCTCATCCTCGGCTTGAATCAGGCCTGGTATCAAAGCGCCATATGCAGCTTTCAATTTTCCACTATCCCCACTGGACCTTCCCATTCTAACGTCTGGCTCAAGCAAACCATTGTTTGCTTGAATCGGGTTGGTATCCTTCTACCCACAAGGACCCATTCTGCGTTTATGACTGAACCAACCAGGTTGTACACAGTGCCTCGCTAGCACTCCCCATACGGGCTCTGTCTATTACATACAGGCATGTCACTCTAATGTCCTGAAGATGATCCCACTATTTACTTAAGGGATCAAAACGCTGTCGACACAATGTACAGCATATACGTTTACTAAACTGCGATGTTTAATGTGTCTCTACGATATTCTGTCTGTTTCATTTGTATTGTGATTCTATACAGACATGCTTTATTTGCCTGAACCTTTTACTTAATGTTGTTTGTCCGTTTGTGTTAGTAGGACGCAGACTGTATCCCACTTAGATTGTTTCCCCTACTTTGTGTTATATTTTTATTGCATATTAAATACCTGTCCGGCTGGAAAGAAATATAGTACTGATCGAGTCTATATTAATTTGGACTGTATTAGATTACTGTCTAGGAACCAATGTCTTTAGAAATAGACGTTTACAGTGCTTTCATAATTGAGATCAGGTACCCACATTCTCGTCCCAAAAAGAACCTCGTAAGGAGTGACACCCGCCAGAGAAATTCTTGGTATATTGTTGGGTTGTTGTACCCCATATAAGTGATTGACCCAATTACCACTGAACTTAGTACTCTTTCTGTTAAAAATTGATTTAAGTCACTGTTTATCCTCTCCACATTGAATTTCCCTTGTGATGGTAGGGAGAGGAGTACCACAATGCTACACCCAAACTTTCCATGTCTTCCTTGTAAGCCCTGGGGCGAAATGCGGGGCCACGGTCAGAATGTAATGTGCCAACTGCGAATGTCACTATAAAAACTCACAAATCTTTTATAACAGTTCAAGAGTCAGCCGAGCGCGGAGGCCATATCCATAGGAAACTAGAGAATGAATACACTGCAACCAAGATGTACTTGTAAGCCTTTCTGAGTGTAAGGGGCCGCAGTGTTCTAAATAGACACAAGCGAGTGGTCTGTTTGATATTAGTAGATGTGGCTGCACTGGACAAATATAGCATGCTACTACGCATGGTTTTGCATCACGTTCCATTAGTAGGTGGTTGTTACAACAACAGCGTTGTTAGATCAAGATACCTTTACAACGCAAGTCATTAGATCGACTTGCACTAGATGGTGCTCCAACATTAGGAATAGTATCATTTACTATTCCAACTACACCCAGTGCAACAGTAGGGAAGGTGTTGGAATAGTATATCATACTATACCTTAGGTTGGAGCGCCATCTAGAGCAATTGGATCTAATAACTTGTGATGTAATGCCATCGCATTGCAACAACACGCTCGTTGTAATGACCGCAGTGTAATGCTAATGTGGTGTAACAACCGCGTTATAAAGGTTGTTTCTCCACTGGACGCGCTACAGTGTAACCCTTCATTTGCTGGCAGATGTCACAGTTTAAGACAAAATTCTTTGTTTGTTTAGTTAAACCTGGCCACCAATATTGCTGTTTCAATAATCAAACCATTACAGTGATCCCTGCGTGTGCAGAACCTAGACCCATGTGTGCAGCTAGTATTAAACCTAATCTGTGATCCAGGTTTGGTATTAATCTATCCCCCACTCCTAGGAATCTGGCATACAGAATGTTGTTTGCATCTAACTTGTAGGAGTATTTGATTGGAAAACCTTTTGGTAAGGATGGGCTGTTTTTACGAGAAGCAATGACAGCTACCATTAGCTGTCTGTGTATTCTAATTTTTGAACAAGTGATTACTGCTCCAGCAGCAGTACATACTGACCCCTTTGCAGCTTCATCAGCTAATGAATTCCCTTCAACGTGAATGTCATAACATTGATGTCTCAGCGTGTGTATCACGTGAGCTCTTGGTAGTTAGTTTTTCAACTCGCCTACCTGTTCCCATACCAATTTATGTTTAATTGTGCCACCTTTTGAGTCTTTAAACCCTTTCTGACCCCAGTAGTTTAGATATTAATTGTATGACTGGACAAAATAAAAAGAAGCACACACAATCAGTGTGGGAAACTCTCGATCCATATTTATTAGTGCCAGTAATAGGGCTTTTAGTCCTGCCAGCTGAGCCGTGCAGTCTCCTAGAAACTGTGTCTTCGTACTGCTGGGATGGAACTTGCCATCCTCCATATGAGCCTCAACAATCGCACAAGCAGGGCTGTATTGCTGTGTAAATCTTATGGCTGGCTGAGCAGATCTGTCAGTGTAAATAATATATTCATACTGATTTAAAGGCATTTTCTCATTTGGCAGAGGATATTCTTGTTCATATTTCAAAAATGCTTATGTTTTTAGACTAGGGACATATCTGTATTGTACATCCGTTGCAGTGAGAGAATTAGCCCATTACATCCATCTTGGATGTAAGGCTTCAGCATTAGGAACTCTTGCCTTTGATGCATCCTCTAAGGGTGGGAATGGAGTTACGACAATTATTTGTTTCCCTTGAGCCAGTCCTCTTTCTCTCACTACAGCAGTCTGTACTGCTGTCAGGATTTTCTCTGTGGAAGCAAAGCACATTTCAGCGTTTGTGTACAAATCTGATTTGTATGCAATGGGTACTGTTTCGCCTTCATAGAAGGTTAGGTAAGTATACCCAGATCGACCCGCTATAATATGGATCATTAGATTGCATACGTGTACGCGTGTCTGCAAGTATTTTGATGCTATCATGTCAGCTTGTAGGGAACGAAGGATATTTGTGTGTTCATGTGTCCAATGCCTAACTGAAAAATCAGGTCTTATTAAATGGTAGAAAGGTTTTACTCTTTCTACCTAATCCAAAATGTATGTTCTTCAAAGATTTAGGAGTTTGGAGCAGCACACACTTTCTAGCTGCCAGGCTTTTACCCTCACTTGATAACTCATGGAAGGAGAACCCCAAAATTATGTTGCTCACCCTGGCCAAGTGATCCTTTAATTTATCATCCATCAGATAAATATCATCTCAATAGGACAATGTCTCTCCATCCAAATTCTGAAGTAATTCTGTTACCCTAGCGGAAAGGAACCCTGGGCTATTCTTATCCCTTGGGGGGGTCGACAAAATTGACGTTGCGGACCTAGCGCTGAAAATGCAGTTAAAACCCTGCTTTCAGGCGCTATATTTTGGCAGAAAAATTCATTTGAGTTATCTAGTGTTGTTTTGAATATTTTCCACACAATGGTATTCATCATTGTGGCACTATGTGCATTCTGCACTGCAAATGTTTTGGGGCATGTGTTCAGATGTTTGTACTCTTAGACTAGACAATATGAGTTATCGGGTTTCATTACAGGAAACAACGGATTGTTCATTGCAGAGGTGCAAGGTTTTATTACATCCTGGTATTCAAGTTGATCTAACATCTCCCTGACCTGTTTTTTCGCTTCTTGTTTTATTGGGTACAGTCTCTGTGGAGGTGGAGTAGTTTTTACTGGGATTACATGGTGTGGTGACTCTGCATCCCACCCAACATGGTTGCGATAAAGTGCTGGAGCAAGGGCTACCGCCCACTCCTGTGCATATGTGTGTTTTAAGTATATTGGAGCGAGGTCGGAAAAGCTGGTAAAATTATCGTTTCTCCCTTTGAGCAATCCATAATATTTTCAGGCTCCCAATCTTTTTCAGCTAAAAGGATGTCATAGCCAAAAGTCTGGTTCTCCCAAAAGAGACCTGTAACTTTTCTGGGTTTGTACCCCTCCATTTAGAGTGATATTTCATTTAACCTATGTGGGACACTTACCCTTGTGTCAGGTGTTTCCACTGTGATATGCTCATTCAACTCCGCTGTCACCAGATATTCCATCAGGTTCTGGCGAGCTATTGTTACTTCTGCTGCGCTGTCTAGCATTGTCATAGCCAACCCAGTTCATAAATTGAGTCCTCAGAATTCTTTGAAACCAGCTACTTTCTTCTTTTTAAATTGAGGTTTTGATTTTGGCTTGTCTTCTTTTTTAGAAGTGTAGTCTGAAGCAGTTGCATGTCTCTGGACTTTGTACTCTCTTCTTGTCTGTGTTCTGACCGTCCTTCTCTCTCTGAGTTTCTTGGTGAACACTGAATGGAACGAGAGGGAGGTGTATTAGTATCCTGATTCCTGTCAGTTTTTTTATGTTATCTCTATTCCTAAGGTTGTATTTCCTCTTGGAGGGCTCCTGTTGAAGAGACCCACTCCTGGATTGTTATTATCCCATTTTGTCTTGGAAGAATCAGGTGCCTGCTTGGAGTTATCCTTTTCAGGGCCACCCATGTGTTGAGGTTTAGTTGCTCTAGCTCCCAAACTATCTCTACCTTGTTCAGCATACGTGTTTGTGATAATTTTGGGTGATTTCCATTCCTTTTGTAAAGTAGTAAAATACCTCAGGTGTTGGTGTACTGCCACTGCTGCTGCCTCTCCTTTTATATTTGCTAATATTTTAGCTGATACCTGTGCAAAATTGCAAAATTACCTAATAATTTCACCTTTCAGTTCAGAGCAGATTCTGTTCGATACTCAGTCTGTATTTGTCTTAATACAACTGGTATTACTGCTAATGACGGGTTACCATGAGTTCTGGTATGTATGACAGCAAAAACTGTACCCCAAGTAGTACAATCCTCTAACTGGGAAGCTATCCCCATGGGCAAGCAGATTGTAAATATTCTGACTTTTTCTTGAGGGGTTGGGTGTGGAAATACTGCCTCTAAGCTGTGTTATATTTTAAGCTATCCACAATGACATTTTCTCACATTTAGTAGGCATTTTACCCTTAACTGCATATAGCGTTTGTGGTGTAATTTTAGTTGTAGAACCCTAAACTTGACTTGTTTGTGTAGCTCTTGTTGGCTGAATAGTGAGTGTTCTCATCACAAACTATGTCAGGTTTCTGTAAAGTTTTATAATTTCTTTATAAAATGGATGTAAGTCTGCTACTAGCATTGTGTCAATCTCTGGATGCGATGTGTAAGCCACTAATACTGGCCAAGTGGCTCAATCTATTCCGAGTGGACTTAGCCCTACTTTGTCTTTTGTGTGGGGGAGGGAGCCTTTAAACCAGTTTATGTGCTCCTGGTAGGTGAGCAGAACTTCAATGTTCTCATACAGACAGTATTCCTCTGGAATTTCATCTTCAGTGTAAGAATGAAATGTATTTGATTGAGCATCCGCTTTTGGGAATTTAACCCATGAATAGAATACCTCTGATCTTTATGATTCGTGTGCCTCAATTATGAAAGATACAGTCCCACCCCTAGCTGTGACTGCGTAGACTGTTAGCTTTTGAGGAATGAGAAATATTGATTTCCCTTTGTAGTTCTTCCCAAACTACCGCACGTTGTGCTCACACAGCTGCGTTCTTTTTAGTCATTGTAGAAAAAGTTTCAAGGAAACTGAGCTAAGGTTTTATGCACAAATAGGAACTGTTTGTCCTCAAAGCTTGATAAATCTACTGTCAATAAATAGGAATTTTGCCTACTCAGCTGTGGCGGATTGTTCACTTCCCACTCCAGACGTCTCTGGGGAAATGTTAGTAGGGGTCTCTGATTATAGCGCAACTAAACTACTCAGATTTGACTGTTAAATAAGTAACAAACCAACTTTAGCGGGGCCATGTTGAGTAGATCCTATAAACTTATATAGGATCAGCACGTTTAGACAACATAAACTGTAGTATTGGTGTCCAGACTGATTCTAGACACCCCAACCTGGTATGTTAGCCTGTATACCAGCTATCTCACGGTGCCACTAGAAACCCCTCTTACCAAGGAGAGAATAGTTCTTGGCAACTATTGAGCTTGACAACCCTGATCCCTCTGGGATCGTGGAAACAGTGCGATATTTTACTCTCAGTCACTCATGTTCACTTAATCTCAGAGAGTTACACAGAACCAACGGTGGGGATGTTTCTTAATGAGCATTTATTGAACCAGTGTCATTCTAGTGTAAAATAGATGTGATGAAACAACCACTCAACAGCAACAGATATAAATGATTATAAGCACTAACAGAGTAAAAGAATGGTGTATTTCTAGCACAGTGCTAAAACAAGAATACAGGCAAGTATATAAAATACATGAGAGTAGTAAATGCATACTTCTATGATGTGACCCTAACTAGATGTACCTAAGTGCACCTAGCATGTATGTGGGTGTACAGCCAAGAATCCCTCTAGGATAAAGTCAACCCCATTACCTGAAGTGAGAGACTATGGGACCCCGTCTTGGTCTCGAGATGGACACCCCACAAGGGATTTCAGACCACTGCAATCTGGAGTGTCTGTGTGCAGGAGCCTCAGCATCTCAGTGTGTCGTCATGGAAGTAATTTTCTCCTCTGACTACCTCAGCAAGATATGGTGCATATATACCCAAAGTGGTACCCTCTGGGGATATACCTTACTGTATCACGTCGGACTAGGATGATTGAAGGAATGACCCTTGTTCATAGGTATTATGCAGGAGATAGTAGGCCTGCTGTCCTACTGTGATTCTGAGAATCCTCATGCATAATGAATGAAGCTTAAGCTTTCCGGAGAAAACCCCATGTCATCTTTAGGCATTACCATAACTAGGTAAGTAAATGGGTTCATTTCTGGAACCACTCCTGTATCTCCATCCACTTCTCAAAGCTCCACACCAGAGTCTAACCCAAGGACTGTAGCCCAGGTTGTTCATTCAGTTTCCATGCTGGTTCCGTTAGCTTCTCCAGAAAGGTTTAATGGGGATCCACAAAAGGCCCAACTTTTTCTGACACAGTGTTCATTGCATTTCATGTGTATTCAAACCCTATTCCCAGATGCGCAGTCCAGAGTAGCTTTTATTTTATCCTACTTAAGTGGAGATACAGAAAATTGGGCGATGCCTTTAGTGTCTAGAGATGATCCATTCCTATATGATGTAGAGTGATTTAAGACTGAATTCCAAAGAAGAAAGATATCCCAGGTGACAGTGCTGCTAGAAGTAAATGAACACTCTTCAAATGTATGATCCCATCTGTAACTTAGTCCAAATAAGTTTTCAAACGTTATTCCTAATATTCCAAGCATAAGCATTAGAAATTCTTGTGCATCTTGTTGTAGATTGAAAGCAAATGTCAGAACCAGTACATATATCCAAAAGATGCTGAATTCATTTTTCTTCCTTCAGTTACCAACTGTTGAAATACATGATGTAGTAAATAACAACATCTTTTTTCACGATTTCCCATGATTTCATAATGAAGATCTGGTATATAAAACGCAACATGCAGAATCACATTAGCATAACAGTTGATATCTGAACTGTTTTCCAACTGGTGTCCTACAATGTCTTCAACACTTTCCACTTTTTTTACTTTATGCCTTCAAGTATCTCTTCATTTTTTTTTGTTATTTTGAATTTCAATTGCATCTTTGACATATTTCCATTTTGGACACACTATATGTTTCTCATACATGGGATTCTGTTAGAAGGTGGTTATGGCACCTAAGTGTTGAGCTTTTACTGTGGGGGAGCCTCATAAGTTGGGACTCACCCACAGTAAACTCATAATGAAAGAGACTGCATGGGGATTTTACTGGTGTCCCCCTGGCTTGACCAGGCCACTGCGCAGAAGCTGGTGTAAGGGACACCGGGCTGGTTACATGCAGACACAGGTGTACATGCGTGTGCACACGTATAAGGGCTGCACAGGGGAGATTCCTAGCAGGCGCAGTCCAGGAGCAGTTACAAAGTGAATGGTGTGGCAGGACTTATGTAGAATGGGGTGGTGGCATCGAATAGGCTTTTGGCACTGGGATGGAACATGCCAGGGAAAGTCAGTGTGTTTTACTGTATTTCACTTCCTTATTCCCCTACGGGGGTGTGGACTCGGAGCCCATGGGCTAGAGTAACTTTCATAAGGCCTACAGATTCCAGACACACACTAAAGTCCACTATAACGGATGTGACAAGGAGTATTCAGCAGAGTTCAAAGTCATATTTGTATTGCTTTTGGGTCATCCAGAAATGTCACATTTCTCTGAGTCAGCCATAACCAGGGCCTAGCTGAGGGCTGACCTCAGCAGGATGCAGGGCCGGACTGGCCATAGCGGGCACCGGGCAATCCCCCGGTGCGCCGCATAGGTGGGGGCCGGTTTTGGGCCCCTGGGAGCCGTTTTTGTTACAGGGCCGTTTTTCGGCCCTGTACCAAAATCGGCCGAAAACCGGCCCCGGCAAAGAGCTCGGCGGCACCTCCAACCCCCAAGTGGGGAAGGGGGGGCGGCTGAGCACTTTGCCAGGGCCGGTTGTGGTTCCCAGTCCGGCCCAGGCAGGATGGATTGATAACCTTTCTTCCACAAGGTAAGGCCTCCCATCCACCAAGAGAAGATGTGTGGGGCTACAGGCTCAGCAGCTATCACTGGGTACCAGGCACCAGGCTACACCAAGAAGGGAAGGCAGTGAGACGGGAAGGGGCTTTTTCAGAGACCATGTGTTAAGAGACCCTGGATGATGCCATTTTGAACAAACCCAGAGGCTGGGCAGGAAGGTGGAAGCAGGGGCAGTGAAGTGATGTATCGCTGTTTGATAGGACAAACAGAGACTTCCTGCCAGCTCCCTAATCAACTTTTAAAAAGTGCTTGCACAGGAAGAGAAGCTCTCTCTGGGGTGTGGTCTGCTGAGGGTGCTGGAGCCTGGCGCAATGGACAGTTGGAATGAGGAACCCCCTGACTGCTCCAGAATCCTGAACCGAGCAAGGAGAGGAGTCCAGGACCAGTGTGCAGCAGCCTGTGCCTCTGCACAAGCGGGAGAGAGGCGCAGCAGGAGAGCCAGGTGAAGGCTGGTGCAGGTACCCAGTGAAGACAGCTCCCTGCTGAATCCCCCCTCTGTAAGACCCAAAGGGCAAAAAGAGAGTGCTCCCAGTGGCTGGTGAGCGCCACCAGGAGCAAGAAGAGGCCAAGATCATCAAAATCGGACTCCTGCGGGAGAGATGTGCTCCCCAGAAGGTAGGCGACCTTTGACTTCTGGAGGGACTGACGATGAAGCGCATTGGGTTCCGTCGCCTGTCCATGATGTGCCCCCGGGATGGGTCAGATCCCAGGGGCTGCACCCAACGAGAAGTAAAAGGAGGCAGCATAGTCGCGCCCTCGGGGACAGGTCTCTGGGGGACCGGGATGCTAACTCCGGGACCCGAAGTGAAGTCGGGGTGAACTGCTGTGTACCCCCATGAGGGTACTCCCACGGGGTGCCAGGAGCCCAGCCTGGCGCCCGCCAAATGTGAAGACTGGGATGTGCGATGCGCCCGGGATCACATCTCCTGGCCCTGCCAATGTCGGCCACCGAAGACTCAGGAGACAGAGGAGCGCCGGCGCCCCCTCGAAGATATGCTCAGGCCTGGGACCCCATCTCCAGGGCCCATGGGGAAGGAGGATGCCAGGATAATTCCGCCGCACTCCCCCAAGGACCGGAGCAGTCCGCCGGAGCGGGCAGGCTAGAACTACGCTGCCGGCTCCCGCAGCTACACAGGAGGGTGCTGGCCAAGCCGGGAGCCATAGGGGCAGCCGGGGCTCCCCAGGATGCCCTCCAATGTGTGAGCCTGCAGGGGTGGGACCGGGACACCCACCAGGAAGAAACAAGGTGGCAGTGCGGGGGCCCAGGTGGGACCAGGCCCTGTGAAGGGAAGAGCAGCCAGGGGTGGGCTCCCCGAGCCGCAGGGAACACTCACCCATGGGTCCGGATGAGACCGGGCCCCCCACCGAGGCCTAACGTGGTACAGGACTACCAGCACCACAAGTGTGGCTCTCAACTGCACAGTGGGAGAGCCGCTCATCCAATATTCAAGAAAATGGCAGACGTGCCCCATAATGCCTTGCTGGACCTCCCTGACCTGCAAGGGAAAACAGCGTTTTCTGTTTGTGGTGGCCCCAGGAGAACGGGGTCACCACCAAGTGAGTGCAAAGGTGCTGGGGGAGCTGCTGGAGAAGCGCAGTCTCCCCCAGCACGAAGAGAAGTCACATGGGGACTTAAAAAGAAGAACTCCTCAAGGGCTCAGCCAGCATTTAATACCTTCTGGGCTGGAACTTTTGTTCAACAGCCGAGGCTGTATTGAGATGAGCATCAAGGAGTAACACATGGAGGTGAAGAGGTGTAAATGCACCGGTAGTGCATTTACTAATGTTATTTCTTTTAGAGGGACTGACAGTCACATGTGTAATGTGAAGTGACTGTTTACGGTGATGTCATAAGCAAAATGGGGTTATGTTGTCAGACATTCCTGCTTGGGTTTCTGGCTGTATATGCGTAATCCTGTGATTTCATCTGTGATGCCTTTAGGGGCTGTAATTGCAATGCATTCTAATGATACCCAATTGTGATGAGTACTGTCATTCTAAAGTGATGTTTAAACATGTATTCTTGCTGCTACAGGTGAAGAACCCAGACTGCTACCCCATAAGATGTAGAGGTGTATACTTTGCGGTCAGTAGGAAATGCTCAGTCAGGGTTGTGTGTCACCAAGGCAGGGTGACGTATTTTAATTGCTTGTTGCGCTAATGGGGTAATGGGGGGGTCGCCACTGGGATGGGGACAGTGCGCCATCTCAGTGCCAGTGCGCCAGTGCGCAGGGCCCTCGCTCCAGGTTATGTTCAACTAACTGCATTGGGGGTAAGATGATGTGCATACATGGGAATGGTACTAGACCTCACCCCCCATCGGGAGGGCTGGAGATGTTATGCAATGTGACAAAAGTAATTCCAACAGCTTATGTATATTTGTAAATTGGTTCATAGTATTGAGTAGTGTGTGTGTTTATTAAATGTACTCTTACTTTTATAAAGCAAAGTACAGACTGGACAATCAATTATTGAGTGTTATTTCTGCGCACCTGCAACTGGCGATTACTAACCCACACCACCTCCCTTGAGTAAGCCTCAGACTGCACTGCAACGCTACCCTCTGAGAGTCAAGCACTACAATTGGGTGTTTGGTTCCCAGTGAGGAACAAATGTAGTCATGTTATTTGTGCAGGCCTCACAGATGCTGCCTCGATTTTCAACAGATATTCACTGAAATCAGGAGTATAAAGTCTTCTTAAACAATAATACTCTCTTACACAATTTTCATCAGCACTGTTAGAGCTGGGATTTTCTGGTTGGCTAAGGCTTACGCCAAAGCAAGGCAGAAACCACTATTCTTGTCAGGGCAAGGGAGTCACACGCCAAGATAAACCCTGCTCACCCCCTTGGTAGCTTGGCACGAGCAGACAGGCTTATCCCGGAAGGCAATGTGTAAAGCATTTGCGCACGCACACAACAGCAACAACATCCTAGGCACACCACAAAAGGAACTCCACACAAGGTTATATAAAAATTACTTTTGTATTGTCAAAACACATCAGATAGTAATCACACAATATACATTGTGCGAACTGGCATGGGCAATATTCACACGGGATTATTTACATCAGGACAGGGCCACGTGGGCCACTGTCAGCATCAGCACTTAGTAGAACTAGCACTTAGAATAACTGTAACACAAAAACTGACAATTGTAGAACACCACCAGTAACTACTGGTAAAGGTAGGTACACACTACGCAATACTAATAACCATAGGCCTAGATCATGCATGGACACATAACCTCTCTAGAATAACATACTAGGCAAAGCAAACTTCTAAGCATGAGCACCTTTAGAAGTATAACACAAGCATAAAGGCAAAGCACATTACGCAGCAATCACATTTAGGCCTAAACAGTATAACTACAGTAGGCAATCTCCTCACTAGTCTAAACACAGTAGACTCTGCCTCCCAAGAATAAATCACATTTAGGGGCGTACCTCACAGTGAAGTAAACTCTCACTGACATAAACCTACATAGGTAAAATAACCTCATAATCATAGTAACTTCACATTGCGCAAAAATCACATTAGACAATTACCATTCTAAACATAGTAAAATCACATTGCGCAGAAATCACATTAGGGCCTTGTGCCCTACCTACATACCAGCCCCCTGGCCAACTGGCCATCCCAAGAAGGGGCTCAAATGCCCTGTCTCCAGAATGTCAGGGCGCGCTGCCAATGCAGCGCCAGTCAGGGGTAAACGTTGCAGCTGCCCACTACTTCCTAGGCAGCTAGGAACAGTAACAGGGCCTAAACGTTGCAGCTGGCACTAAGTGCTGCGCAGCTGTAGAAGGCCTGGCACCTCTGTGCCATCTCCATCCCTCACATTTAGTGGCGTACCTCACAGTGAAGTAAACTCTCACTGACATAAACCAACATAGGTAAAATAACCTTATAATCATACTAAGTTCACATTGCGCAAAAATCACATTAGGCAATTACCATTCTAAACATAGTAAAATCACATTGCGCAGAAATCACATTAGGGCCATGTGCCCTACCCACATACCAGACCCCTGGCCAACAGGCCATCCCAAGAAGGGGCTCAAATGCCCTGTGTCCAGAATGTCAGGGCGCGCTGCCTATGCAGCGCCCGTCAGGGGTGCGCCACCGGCGCAAACCTAAACGTTGCAGCTGCCCACTACTTGCTGGGCAGCTGGGAACAGTAGCAGGGCCTAAACGTTGCAGCTGGCACTAAGTGCTGCGCAGCTGTAGAAGGCCTGGCACCTCTGTGCCATCTCCATCCCTCACAGGGACTCTTTGTCCCTTGGCGCTTAAACGGTGCAGCTGCCCACTAATTGCTGGGCAGCTGGGAATCAGCAAAACTGCGACAGGGCCCTCACTGGCCCTGGAAATAAAACTGCTCCGTAGGGGTTGGAGCCACACAGGTTCTGAAAATAAACAGGTCCCCTCAAACACTGGGGACAACATCACACCTGCGCCAGAATGTGGGAGCGGCCCGCTGCCATCTGGGGCCGCTCAGGACAAAGAGTGGTGCCCTCTCTGGCACCTCTCAGGGAAACAATGGGGCCCCAGGAGCACACTGTCTCCTTAAAGAATCACAGATGCCCCCAAGCCCCTCACGGGACTTTTAAAACAAACATGGGCCATCGTGGGAGCCATCCAGGCTTTGAAAATACTCATGTCCCCTGATTTTTGGAGCCATCTGGCTCTTGTCAAAATGGTGGGGCTTCCCACTGCCATCTGGGGCCGCCCTAAGGCACAATTACACAATGCGCGGAGATCATGGGGGCCATTGGTTGAGCGGCCCGCTGCCATCTGGGGCCGCTCTGACGAAGGGCACCACTCGGGTGCCTGGGGAGCACAGGCGGCCTTCCCCCCCCACCGCCCTAGCCGTTTCTACTTACCGGCTCTAAGCGCGGGGGAAGGCCCTCCTCATTCGGGCGGCGGGGCAGGCACCGGCAATGTGCCTCGAGCCCCTCCGCTTCGCTGGAACCATTGGTGGTGCCTGCGGGGCTCTCTCTCGCTTCTGGGAGCCCCGCCTCCGCCTAGGCGCCATGCCTCACTCGGTCCTCTTGTCTCCTCGGCCGGTACTGGGAATGGGAGCCTGCGAGGCTCCGGACGTGCTTCAAGCACTGGCCCCGCCCACTAGGTTTACTTTCGGGTCGCGCTAGGCAGCGGCCCGGCAACATGTCGCATACAGCCCGGGCTGTATGCGACATGCATGCTGAACTCTCGGGGGCTGAAAACGAGGGGTGGGCACCCTCGAAATGAAAACTAAGAGTACACAAAGGGTGGGCACCCGTTAGATAATTAAATAAACGGGGTGGCACCCGTCAATAAAAATATAAAAATAGCGGCCATAAAGCAGCGAGGTGGGCTCTCGCAATGACGGCATCACGGGGGAATCCCTCGCAGGGGATTCCCTTCTCCTCATCAGGCCTCGTCGTGCTGCCACAATCCACGCATTCCTCCTGGGGCATTTAAAAATAAAGTGCTCACATCGCGCTGGGGGCACTGACAGCCCCACAAGTCCCCAGAGATGACCCCTGCAGAAGGAAAAGGGGTCCAAAGAAGTCCTGGAGCATTAAGAGGGAGCACAGGGAGGCAAGCCTTCCCCTGGGCCCAAGCAGCAGCACGCTCCTGGTAGTTTCAAGTTTGGCAAACAAGAACATCTTCAGAGTGTCACAGCACCCTTTTTATACAGCACAATACTTTGTCTAAAGGTGCAGGGTGGGGCCAAACCAGGCGCGGCTGGTTTGGGAGCACTCTTGATGTGCTCAGCCACCCCTCTCACATCAGCATGTTAGGCTAGGGTCATCAGTCGCACCATAGGGGGCGGAGCCAGCATTGTGTGGGGAAAGCCCAGCCCTATTCAGGTCCCAGGTGCACCCCTCCCTCACATCAGCATGTTAATCTCTCCACTCACCACTGGGGCAGACCCATCCAGACTCCTGGAGCCAGGCTCACCAGCGAGCTCCAGCCAATCACGTGCCAGCACACTCACTACACACGCACACCCATGTCTAAAAGTGGCACTTCCACACTAGACACAAACACGCTGCACACATCATTGCGCAGCATTCAATCACATGAGTGCGCACATACCAGACTCGAGCCTGCACACCCCACGCATCAGAAACTACCAAGCACACATACATTACCCATGCATTCCTATGGGAGGGCAGGCCTATCTCACCACATGCACTCAGAGTGCGCACGCACTTTCCACTGGGACACAGTGAAATTGCGCAGAAACCAAGAATCACCCTCCCCAGGTCACATGTAAAAAGCAAAAAGTTCAGGGGTGAATCTGCCAGAAGGCCAAGTCCAACAAGCACTAACCCTTTTCTCATCAAAATCAAGCAAATACAAACCAGACAATGTTCTTACTTGAGACAATGCAATGCAATGTATGCTATTCCCTCTTTGAACACTGTACTTCCAATATTTACAAAAGCAGTGTCTATATATTGAGATTTATGAATAGTTACTGCATATGCTAAAGACAAAGGAAACCGTTGTCTGTGAACGTACAAATCATTTACAAGCAAAAAACGTACAACACAATGCACAATCAAAAATTCTATTCCATGTCTATTCTGATTTTTTTTAAATCAGCTAATTTTCCAATTGCTCCATTTACTAAACCTTCTTCTCATTCACATTACGCCGTAAAATTACCCAACAGTTTATACATTCATGTAAACTCTTTTCTAAGACTGCAGTTTTAGATACAGACTTTTCCAAAGAATACAATTTAGCCTGAAGTGTGTCTGTAAGAATAGTCACTCCCTGGTGTTCGATTTTATCAATAGCTTCAATTTCCACTATTTGTTGTTTTTCCAGTTTCAGAAGTTGTTGATTAAATGTAGAACACTCTTGCAGTGTAGGCATTAGGCAAACTATAGACTGATTTTCTCCAAGCATATTGTACATTACTTCATTTGCTGTGTTTCCAGCTGTAAACAAGTTCCTTAGTAGCCGAGTTTCTAAAGCTTGCTTACCATGTTTTGTCAAGAAACCAATTCTTATGTCTTGAAGAATATTTCCATAATCTTCATCACTTGCTTTTCACATATTCTTAACAAGTTCTTTATAGCCAACATGTAACCAAATGTTCACATTTCCTAAACTTTCCAAAAATTTCCTTGTGTTTTCATGGGCAAGTGTTTTAAAAACAGGTTGTCCTTTTACAGGAGTAAGTTGTAGTAGATCTCCGAATAAAATTAAATGTTTTTCTCCAAATTGAACATCGTCATCTGTTTTTAAAATCTGTTGCATTCTTATATGTACAAAGACAAGCATAACGTTTGAGACCATGCTCACCTCATCAATTATTAAAAGTTTCATTTTCCTCAGTACTCTTGAGACTTCATAACAAGCTTCTCCAGATAGATTCTGATAAGCCAACCTATTATCATGTTCAACTAGTAGCATAAGTAATCAATGTAAAGTAATCCCTTTAATGTTGTGTGCTGCTAAACAAGTTGGAGCTGTTACAAGATACATTTGATTCTGTAGTTTTGTGTAGATAACTAAACAAAACTTTAATTACGAAACGTTTTCCTGTTCCAACTTGACCACTGATGTACTTTAGAATAGGTTTAAATGATGAACATTGGCATTCTTTTTTTTCGTGCAGCAAACAATGTTTGACTTGTAGATATATTTCTTTCTGTTCAATATTTAGTTGTTCTTTCTAACTTTTTGAACTGAATAATATCCTGTTGTGCTTGTTGCATTGCAGTTTCTACCTCATTCATGGCTATTGCTGCTTCATTTTTGACACTTGGTTTTCCCAGTGGATTGTGACTCAGTGGACCAGAACTTTTACTATATTAAGAACTTTCTCTAGCTATTACAGCTGCAATAGTACTTTATTGTTCAATCTCATCATTTCACATTTATAGCTATGTAGGGAAAATTGTGCTCTGAATGCTGTCTTTACTTTTATTAAATGAATCTTCATAGCAGACAAAATCTCCAAGTAGTTCCGTTTTACTATGCTAAGGCTTAAACCGTTACAGAACTGCTAAACAGAAAAATTCCCCTTTATCTGGACTTTCGCAACTGAGTTTTCTGTGGTTAATAAGATTTCCTTTGGCATGTTTTACCAAACATCCATCACATCCAATTACTGCATTATTGTGTCTGTTGTATTTTCTGTAACATTTCTTTTAAAGCTTTTGATGTTGAAATATTTCATACAGACATAGGTTTTCAAGATGTCCACTCCTTTCGGAATAGTATGTATCCAGCATATTAGTTTTAACAATACCTGTACATTCTGGTTCATTCTGTACTTAGTATTCAATTTCTTGTAAAGATTTTAATACTATTTTGTGTGGGGGCAAGATCTAGACTTACCCAATTGATTCCTCTTGACTTGGAATATAATCTGGCTGAGCTCAAGCAATCTGAACATTCATAGGATCCAATCCCTTGATGGGAAAGCATTTTCAAGCTGAAGCTGTACAATTTCTTGCTAAGACTCTTCTCTTGTGAAATTTCTCCCTACATTTCTTTCATCTCTGACTTTTCAGATTTGGTTATATATGATGTTACATAGCGAGCTAAAGCAATTGAATTATCTGCAACATACTGGATATCAATGTTTGCATTCCACATTTTCAAAATAACTGATTTGTAATCATTAATGTTCTTTGAAGCTTCTGTTCTTTTTAAGTTGTATGTATTCTTGGAAGATTTCAGAGTTATTGTATGCCTTACTACTGGCAAAAAACGATGTATTCTTCCATTAGAAATTATAGGACGTGTGAATTCAAAATGACATTTTGTATAAAATTTCCGTTTACACTAGTATTTTTGTCGGCAGTATTTCCCACATTGATGACTTTGAAACCGTAAAACTTGTTGTCTCAAGCTCTTTTCTCCTCCATCTCTTGGAATGGCACATGTAACATAATGTTCAATGAAAGACAAAACAGTTCCATCAGTATCAGTTCCAGATTTTGGTGCATTCTTTATCTATAATAGCATGTGTATATGAGGAGCACCCCAGGCTTGTTACTCCTTTCTCCAAAAGAAATCTGTTACCTCTCCAAGATTTGGATTATTTTTATTGCAGATAAATTACTTCATAACATGAAACCAAAGAAGATCTGCACACTTTTACAGGATCCAAAGAACACAGTTCTCCAGCTGTCTTCAATTCAAGGTTTTTAACATTTGAATTTGCTTCTGGCAGAAATACAAGTAAATCTTCCCATGAATATTCAGCACAGCTAAGTATTGCAAATCATGTAGGTGCACCTGAGTTTCAAAACATGTATTTAAGTTCTGCACAACGACGATACCAATACTCATTGGTACCACATTGGCACACCATCAAATTAATTAGCTGAGATTGTAAACTTTCATCTGTTAGTTCAACTTTGTCCATGAACTCTTTTGCAGAAACATGTTGAAAATGAAGTCCTGTTTTGAATATGTAGTTCACTGCATACAAAATTGCAGACAATGTGCTTTCAAACAGAAGATAAAATATATATTAAGGGTGGGCGTACTACGCGCCACCTGCCCCACTCCCCTACATACCTAATTTGGTTACATAGTCTTAGAAAAGTAAATAAAGCACTTACCTTGTCCGCCGCGTCCCGGGTCTCCCTCTTCTAATCGCGCCGCCGTCTTGGATACCAATGCACATGCGCACGTGCCCGCGCATGTGCATTTCTCGCGAGAATTCCTTCTTTCGAAATAAATATACATTAATATTCATAACAATAAATAAACACATACTTTTAATAACATTGTAAATATCTCCATAACTCCTAAATATTTAGAATATTGAACTTTACACATTAGCAAACCTGTCACAAGAACTCATCTTTAAACAATAACATTGTTCAAATTGCTATTTTAAATTTGGCTAGTCCTAACGTTCTGAGCAGTTGGTAAAAACTGAAGCTACAACAGAAAAGTGAGGTTTAAGTCATGTTGGCAAAAGGATTACTGATTAGGCTACTTGCTATGAGTCTGTAGAGATGTACACTTGAAGTAGGCCGTATATGTGTAGGTGTCTGTTTCAAATGAGAAATGCAGTCTGTCAAGTGTAAAGGTCTACTTGCTCTTGTGAGTGAGGTATGTGTCTACTTCTACATCTATTGTCTGATGTGTTATGCATCTGAAGACGGTAGCTTGAAAACCTGGTCGGCTTTCCTACTGGTACACAAATCTCTCAGTTCTAGGTTGCAAAGTCTATGATGTCTTCTGAAGAAAGGTATTGTTGAGCCTCTCACACAGCCTGTTCAATACCCAGGTGCCCTGTTTTATGAGCAGAAAGGAATACATATACTTTCTTTTACAGAAATTGAGAGAGCATGAGCTGTGAAACACAGGTATTCAACTATATGTATATCTTTTTTTATGTATCATGAGACTAGAAAAAGGCACAGATTGATGCATGTATGCTTTGAGAAACACGGTGAGACTTATAACAGTGACATGAGAAGAGCTGCTGATTTAAATTTGACTAGGCCCAACATTCTGAGTTCTGGAGCTCCAAGAGAAAAGTGAGGATTAAAACATGTTAGCAAAAGGATTAGTGATTAGGCTTCTTGCTGTGAGTCTGTTGAACGGTACACTTGAAGTTGGCCGTATATGTTTAGGTGTCTGCTTGAAATGAGAAATGCAGTCTGTCAAGTTTAAAGGTCTTTGTGCTCTTGTGAGTGAGGCATGTGTCTGCTTCTACATGTATTGTCTGATGTTTTATGCACCTGAAGATGGTAGCTTCAAAACCTGATCGGTTTGGCTACGGGTGTTCAAATCTCTCAGTCTGCTCTGTCATTCAGTTTCAGAGCCTGTGATGTCTTCTGAATGAATGTAATGTGGTGCCTCCCACATAGCTTGTTAAATACCTAGGTGCCATGTTTTATGAGCAGAAAGGATTGCATACTCTTTCTTTTACAGAAATTGAGAGTGCATGTGCTGTGAAACACAGGTATTCAACCTTATGTATGGTTTTATTATGTATCATACCACTAGCAAAATGCACAGACTGATGCATGCATGCTTAGAGAAACATGGTAAGAGTTATAACAGTGACACAAGAAGGGTTGCTGTTTTAAATTTGACTGGGTTTAACATTCTGAGCAGTTGGTGAAAACGGAACCTGCAAGACAAAAGTGAGGGTTGAGACATGTTGGCAAAAGGATCAGTGATTAGGCTACTTCCTATAAGTTTGAGGAAATGTAGTCTGTCAAGTTTAAATTTTTAAAAGTTTTAATGCTCTTGTGAGTGAGGTATGTGTCTACTTCTACATATATTGTCTCATGTGTTATGCATCTGAACATGGTAGCTTGAAAACCGGATCTGTTTGACTACTGATAGACAAATCTCTCAGTTCTGCTCTGTCATTCAGATGCAGAGCCAGTGATGAATTCTGAATGAAGGTACTGTGGTGCATTTCACATAGCCTGTTCAATACCTGTGCCATGTTTTATGAGCAGAAAGAAATACATGCACTTTCTTTTACACAAATTGAGAGAGCATGTGCTGTGAAACTAAGGTATTCAACTATATGTATTTTCTTTATGCATAATGCCACTAGGAAAAGGCACAGACTGATGCATGTATGCTTTGAGAACCATGGAGCGACTTATAACAGCGACATGAGAAGGGTTGCTGTTTTAAATTTTACAAGGCCCAAGATTCTGAGCAGTTGGTGAAAACTGGAGGTGCAAGAGAAAGGTGAGATTTAAGACATGTTAGCAAAAGGATTACTGATTAGGCTATATGCTGTGAGTCTGTGGAAAGGTACACTTGAATTAGGCTGTATAGGTGTCTGCTTCAAATGAGAAAAGCAATCTGCCAGGTTTAAAGATGTGCGTGTTCTTGTGGTGTGAGGTGTGTATCCATCTGAAGATGGTAGTTTGAAAACCTGGTCAAGTCAAGTCAAGTCAAAAATACTTTATTCGGCTTTATGAGTAAAGCCATAAAAGATGCACAACACCATAAAATTATTTTTTAAAATACAATTCATATCATTAAAAAGTGATAATTGATCAGATAGAATACAATAGCGTTGAAATATCTACAGCTCACACATAGTTATGGAGGATAAACAGGGCGCAAGCACACGATATACAAAATACAGGAGCAGGAATACAAAATATCAAGCCCCACAATGACTGTCAGTTATCCATACAGATTCTAGAACGCAAGTCAAATTCTAAAAAGCCTACAACAAATGATATCCAATCCGGTTTCAGAAAACCTGGTATGTTTGGCTACTGGTGGACAAATCTCACAGTTTTGGTCTATCATTCAGTCGCAGAGCCTCTGATGTCTTCTGTATGAAAGTTTTGTGGAGCCTCTCACATAGCCTGTTCAATACCCAGGTGCTGTGTTTTGTGACCAGAAAGGAATACCTAAACTTTATTTTACATAAATTTAATGAGCATGTGCTGTGAAGCACACATATGAACTAAATGACAGAGCAGAACTGAGAAGGTTTGTTCACCTGTAGGAGAAGCTACTAGGTTTTTAAGCTAGCATCTTCAGATACATAACTTATCTCAGAATATACATGTACAAGTAGACATATACCTCAGTCATGAGAGCAGACAGACCTTTAAAGTTGACAGTCTACTCTTCTCATTTCAAGCAGACACCTAAATTTATACAGCCTACTTCGAGCGTACCTTTCCACAGACTCATACGAAGTAGCTTAATCAGTAATACCTCTGCCAACATGTTTAAAACCTCACTTTTCTCCTGCAGTCCCTAGCTTTAGAAACATAAGAATAGATGTATACCTGTGTTTTATACGTCTCACATTTTCAGATGCATAACACATGTGAAAATACATTTACAAGTAGAGACATACCTCAGTCACAAGACCATGAAGTTCTTTAAACGTGACAGACTGAATTTCCCATTTCAATCAGACACCTACATTTATGCGGTGTACTTCAAGGGTACCTTTCTACAGACTCATACGAAGTAGCATAATCACTCATCCCTATGCCAACGTCTTAAACTTACTTTCGTGCTGTACCTTCACTATTCAGCGACTACTCAGAATGTTGGACCTAGCCAAATGCAAAGCAGCAACTCTTTACATGTGTCTGTTGTAACTCTCACCATATTCCTGGACGTATGCATGCATGTGTCTGTTCCTTTTGCTAGTGGCATCATATAAAGAACCATACAAATAGATGTATACCTGTATTATTAATACATCTACCATCTTCAGATGCATAACACATGAAAATACATGTACAAGTGGAGACGTACCTCAGTCACAAGACCATGAAGTCCTTTAAGCTTGCCTGACTGCACTTCCCATTTCAAGTAGACACCTACATGTATGCTGCATACTTCAAGTGTACCTTTCCACAGACTCATACAAAGTAGCATAATCACTAATCCATCTACCAAAGCACACATATTAGTATGCACAACCCATTTCAATTGTCATTTCAGTACAATAAAAAAAACTACAATACACATTTATACATTTCGTAACATACTTCAAACATCACACTTCTCTAATAATTTAGAAACTTTGAAAATAATGGTTTTTAAAGCTAAAAATATCACTACAAAGAGCGAAACCCTACTGCATAATACATAACACACCTTACAAATTTGAAACTCACCTTTCAAATAGTATTGCAGAATATGAAATATCAGAAACTCATAAAATATGTTCTTTTTCACACAATAAATGTAATGCACCACTCTTAACAAGGTAAAACCAGTAATGGACAACTTTCCCTCTCTTTCTGTACAAAAATAAATGTAAGTAACAAATCAAATTGCTTCAAATATTTCAAATTGTGAAACACATTTCTATTGGTTATGTGGTATATAAATAAATAATACCGGATCTATTTTTGACTGGATATAGTAATAACAGATAGCTCAATAAATAAGAGTCAAGATTCGAGGTAGTAGGAGTTTTGCAGGTTTAATACAGCATAAGGACAGGAACAGGACAACCTGCAAGATCTGGGATGGCTAGCTAGCACACCTTTAATAACAGTGCACAAGCATATATACTAAAACAGTTTCATTGCAGTACATACAATAGGCGGAGCAGTGGGTGTGGTGCATAGCAGTCGCGAAAGATAAGGGTGAAAGTGGGTGTAACAGGAGGCGTATACAAAGACATGTGATGTAAACGTAACAGAATATGTCATAAATGGGGCGGAAACATGGAGGGGGCTACCTGAGGAGCCGGGACCTCTAACCTAGTGGTGCGCGTAAACTGACAATGACGTATTACTAGGAGAAGCTGGGGGCTATGACTTCTGCGCTAGGAGCAGAGACTGAAGTCTGGAGAGTCAGGGCGACATGTACCCAAACACTATCTAGTATCTGATGTTTGGAGAACATGTTGATAGAATCCAAAAGTTATCGGGGTAAAGGCTAACAGATTCTAAGACTGGTGCATGCATTATTCTACATGTCGTGCGTGTTGAAGAATATTAAATGACCATTAAATGCAGTATTTCTCTTAAATGGAGACGTATAGGCTAGACCATGACGGAAACTATTGATGCGATTCAGTAGCTTAGGAATGCAGAGAAGGAGGGCTGGACTGATAACTAGAATCATAACATACTCTTGGCAGACTCAGAGGCAGAGCCAGGCCGAGCCGGGCACTGTGAGGCAGGAAGTAAGTGAAGGGTCAGACTGCACTGCAACGCTACCCTCTGAGAGTCAAGCACTACAATTGGGTGTTTGGTTCCCAGTGAGGAACAAATGTAGTCATGTTATTTGTGCAGGCCTCACAGATGCTGCCTCGATTTTCAACAGATATTCACTGAAATCAGGAGTATAAAGTCTTCTTAAACAATAATACTCTCTTACACAATTTTCATCAGCACTGTTAGAGCTGGGATTTTCTGGTTGGCTAAGGCTTACGCCAAAGCAAGGCAGAAACCACTATTCTTGTCAGGGCAAGGGAGTCACACGCCAAGATAAACCCTGCTCACCCCCTTGGTAGCTTGGCACGAGCAGACAGGCTTATCCCGGAAGGCAATGTGTAAAGCATTTGCGCACGCACACAACAGCAACAACATCCTAGGCACACCACAAAAGGAACTCCACACAAGGTTATATAAAAATTACTTTTGTATTGTCAAAACACATCAGATAGTAATCACACAATATACATTGTGCGAACTGGCATGGGCAATATTCACACGGGATTATTTACATCAGGACAGGGCCACGTGGGCCACTGTCAGAATCAGCACTTAGTAGAACTAGCACTTAGAATAACTGTAACACAAAAACTGACAATTGTAGAACACCACCAGTAACTACTGGTAAAGGTAGGTACACACTACGCAATACTAATAACCATAGGCCTAGATCATGCATGGACACATAACCTCTCTAGAATAACATACTAGGCAAAGCAAACTTCTAAGCATGAGCACCTTTAGAAGTATAACACAAGCATAAAGGCAAAGCACATTACGCAGCAATCACATTTAGGCCTAAACAGTATAACTACAGTAGGCAATCTCCTCACTAGTCTAAACACAGTAGACTCTGCCTCCCAAGAATAAATCACATTTAGGGGCGTACCTCACAGTGAAGTAAACTCTCACTGACATAAACCTACATAGGTAAAATAACCTCATAATCATAGTAACTTCACATTGCGCAAAAATCACATTAGACAATTACCATTCTAAACATAGTAAAATCACATTGCGCAGAAATCACATTAGGGCCTTGTGCCCTACCTACATACCAGCCCCCTGGCCAACTGGCCATCCCAAGAAGGGGCTCAAATGCCCTGTCTCCAGAATGTCAGGGCGCGCTGCCAATGCAGCGCCAGTCAGGGGTAAACGTTGCAGCTGCCCACTACTTCCTAGGCAGCTAGGAACAGTAACAGGGCCTAAACGTTGCAGCTGGCACTAAGTGCTGCGCAGCTGTAGAAGGCCTGGCACCTCTGTGCCATCTCCATCCCTCACATTTAGTGGCGTACCTCACAGTGAAGTAAACTCTCACTGACATAAACCAACATAGGTAAAATAACCTTATAATCATACTAAGTTCACATTGCGCAAAAATCACATTAGGCAATTACCATTCTAAACATAGTAAAATCACATTGCGCAGAAATCACATTAGGGCCATGTGCCCTACCCACATACCAGACCCCTGGCCAACAGGCCATCCCAAGAAGGGGCTCAAATGCCCTGTGTCCAGAATGTCAGGGCGCGCTGCCTATGCAGCGCCCGTCAGGGGTGCGCCACCGGCGCAAACCTAAACGTTGCAGCTGCCCACTACTTGCTGGGCAGCTGGGAACAGTAGCAGGGCCTAAACGTTGCAGCTGGCACTAAGTGCTGCGCAGCTGTAGAAGGCCTGGCACCTCTGTGCCATCTCCATCCCTCACAGGGACTCTTTGTCCCTTGGCGCTTAAACGGTGCAGCTGCCCACTAATTGCTGGGCAGCTGGGAATCAGCAAAACTGCGACAGGGCCCTCACTGGCCCTGGAAATAAAACTGCTCCGTAGGGGTTGGAGCCACACAGGTTGTGAAAATAAACAGGTCCCCTCAAACACTGGGGACAACATCACACCTGCGCCAGAATGTGGGAGCGGCCCGCTGCCATCTGGGGCCGCTCAGGACAAAGAGTGGTGCCCTCTCTGGCACCTCTCAGGGAAACAATGGGGCCCCAGGAGCACATTGTCTCCTTAAAGAATCACAGATGCCCCCAAGCCCCTCACGGGACTTTTAAAACAAACATGGGCCATCGTGGGAGCCATCCAGGCTTTGAAAATACTCATGTCCCCTGATTTTTGGAGCCATCTGGCTCTTGTCAAAATGGTGGGGCTTCCCACTGCCATCTGGGGCCGCTCTAAGGCACAATTACACAATGCGCGGAGATCATGGGGGCCATTGGTTGAGCGGCCCGCTGCCATCTGGGGCCGCTCTGACGAAGGGCACCACTCGGGTGCCTGGGGAGCACAGGCGGCCTTCCCCCCCCACCGCCCTAGCCGTTTCTACTTACCGGCTCTAAGCGCGGGGGAAGGCCCTCCTCATTCGGGCGGCGGGGCAGGCACCGGCAATGTGCCTCGAGCCCCTCCGCTTCGCTGGAACCATTGGTGGTGCCTGCGGGGCTCTCTCTCGCTTCTGGGAGCCCCGCCTCCGCCTAGGCGCCATGCCTCACTCGGTCCTCTTGTCTCCTCGGCCGGTACTGGGAATGGGAGCCTGCGAGGCTCCGGACGTGCTTCAAGCACTGGCCCCGCCCACTAGGTTTACTTTCGGGTCGCGCTAGGCAGCGGCCCGGCAACATGTCGCATACAGCCCGGGCTGTATGCGACATGCATGCTGAACTCTCGGGGGCTGAAAACGAGGGGTGGGCACCCTCGAAATGAAAACTAAGAGTACACAAAGGGTGGGCACCCGTTAGATAATTAAATAAACGGGGTGGCACCCGTCAATAAAAATATAAAAATAGCGGCCATAAAGCAGCGAGGTGGGCTCTCGCAATGACGGCATCACGGGGGAATCCCTCGCAGGGGATTCCCTTCTCCTCATCAGGCCTCGTCGTGCTGCCACAATCCACGCATTCCTCCTGGGGCATTTAAAAATAAAGTGCTCACATCGCGCTGGGGGCACTGACAGCCCCACAAGTCCCCAGAGATGACCCCTGCAGAAGGAAAAGGGGTCCAAAGAAGTCCTGGAGCATTAAGAGGGAGCACAGGGAGGCAAGCCTTCCCCTGGGCCCAAGCAGCAGCACGCTCCTGGTAGTTTCAAGTTTGGCAAACAAGAACATCTTCAGAGTGTCACAGCACCCTTTTTATACAGCACAATACTTTGTCTAAAGGTGCAGGGTGGGGCCAAACCAGGCGCGGCTGGTTTGGGAGCACTCTTGATGTGCTCAGCCACCCCTCTCACATCAGCATGTTAGGCTAGGGTCATCAGTCGCACCATAGGGGGCGGAGCCAGCATTGTGTGGGGAAAGCCCAGCCCTATTCAGGTCCCAGGTGCACCCCTCCCTCACATCAGCATGTTAATCTCTCCACTCACCACTGGGGCAGACCCATCCAGACTCCTGGAGCCAGGCTCACCAGCGAGCTCCAGCCAATCACGTGCCAGCACACTCACTACACACGCACACCCATGTCTAGAAGTGGCACTTCCACACTAGACACAAACACGCTGCACACATCATTGCGCAGCATTCAATCACATGAGTGCGCACATACCAGACTCGAGCCTGCACACCCCACGCATCAGAAACTACCAAGCACACATACATTACCCATGCATTCCTATGGGAGGGCAGGCCTATCTCACCACATGCACTCAGAGTGCGCACGCACTTTCCACTGGGACACAGTGAAATTGCGCAGAAACCAAGAATCACCCTCCCCAGGTCACATGTAAAAAGCAAAAAGTTCAGGGGTGAATCTGCCAGAAGGCCAAGTCCAACAAGCACTAACCCTTTTCTCATCAAAATCAAGCAAATACAAACCAGACAATGTTCTTACTTGAGACAATGCAATGCAATGTATGCTATTCCCTCTTTGAACACTGTACTTCCAATATTTACAAAAGCAGTGTCTATATATTGAGATTTATGAATAGTTACTGCATATGCTAAAGACAAAGGAAACCGTTGTCTGTGAACGTACAAATCATTTACAAGCAAAAAACGTACAACACAATGCACAATCAAAAATTCTATTCCATGTCTATTCTGATTTTTTTTAAATCAGCTAATTTTCCAATTGCTCCATTTACTAAACCTTCTTCTCATTCACATTACGCCGTAAAATTACCCAACAGTTTATACATTCATGTAAACTCTTTTCTAAGACTGCAGTTTTAGACACAGACTTTTCCAAAGAATACAATTTAGCCTGAAGTGTGTCTGTAAGAATAGTCACTCCCTGGTGTTCGATTTTATCAATAGCTTCAATTTCCACTATTTGTTGTTTTTCCAGTTTCAGAAGTTGTTGATTAAATGTAGAACACTCTTGCAGTGTAGGCATTAGGCAAACTATAGACTGATTTTCTCCAAGCATATTGTACATTACTTCAGTTGCTGTGTTTCCAGCTGTAAACAAGTTCCTTAGTAGCCGAGTTTCTAAAGCTTGCTTACCATGTTTTGTCAAGAAACCAATTCTTATGTCTTGAAGAATATTTCCATAATCTTCATCACTTGCTTTTCACATATTCTTAACAAGTTCTTTATAGCCAACATGTAACCAAATGTTCACATTTCCTAAACTTTCCAAAAATTTCCTTGTGTTTTCATGGGCAAGTGTTTTAAAAACAGGTTGTCCTTTTACAGGAGTAAGTTGTAGTAGATCTCCGAATAAAATTAAATGTTTTTCTCCAAATTGAACATCGTCATCTGTTTTTAAAATCTGTTGCATTCTTATATGTACAAAGACAAGCATAACGTTTGAGACCATGCTCACCTCATCAATTATTAAAAGTTTCATTTTCCTCAGTACTCTTGAGACTTCATAACAAGCTTCTCCAGATAGATTCTGATAAGCCAACCTATTATCATGTTCAACTAGTAGCATAAGTAATCAATGTAAAGTAATCCCTTTAATGTTGTGTGCTGCTAAACAAGTTGGAGCTGTTACAAGATACATTTGATTCTGTAGTTTTGTGTAGATAACTAAACAAAACTTTAATTACGAAACGTTTTCCTGTTCCAACTTGACCACTGATGTACTTTAGAATAGGTTTAAATGATGAACATTGGCATTCTTTTTTTTCGTGCAGCAAACAATGTTTGACTTGTAGATATATTTCTTTCTGTTCAATATTTAGTTGTTCTTTCTAACTTTTTGAACTGAATAATATCCTGTTGTGCTTGTTGCATTGCAGTTTCTACCTCATTCATGGCTATTGCTGCTTCATTTTTGACACTTGGTTTTCCCAGTGGATTGTGACTCAGTGGACCAGAACTTTTACTATATTAAGAACTTTCTCTAGCTATTACAGCTGCAATAGTACTTTATTGTTCAATCTCATCATTTCACATTTATAGATATGTAGGGAAAATTGTGCTCTGAATGCTGTCTTTACTTTTATTAAATGAATCTTCATAGCAGACAAAATCTCCAAGTAGTTCCGTTTTACTATGCTAAGGCTTAAACCGTTACAGAACTGCTAAACAGAAAAATTCCCCTTTATCTGGACTTTCGCAACTGAGTTTTCTGTGGTTAATAAGATTTCCTTTGGCATGTTTTACCAAACATCCATCACATCCAATTACTGCATTATTGTGTCTGTTGTATTTTCTGTAACATTTCTTTTAAAGCTTTTGATGTTGAAATATTTCATACAGACATAGGTTTTCAAGATGTCCACTCCTTTCGGAATAGTATGTATCCAGCATATTAGTTTTAACAATACCTGTACATTCTGGTTCATTCTGTACTTAGTATTCAATTTCTTGTAAAGATTTTAATACTATTTCGTGTGGGGGCAAGATCTAGACTTACCCAATTGATTCCTCTTGACTTGGAATATAATCTGGCTGAGCTCAAGCAATCTGAACATTCATAGGATCCAATCCCTTGATGGGAAAGCATTTTCAAGCTGAAGCTGTACAATTTCTTGCTAAGACTCTTCTCTTGTGAAATTTCTCCCTACATTTCTTTCATCTCTGACTTTTCAGATTTGGTTATATATGATGTTACATAGCGAGCTAAAGCAATTGAATTATCTGCAACATACTGGATATCAATGTTTGCATTCCACATTTTCAAAATAACTGATTTGTAATCATTAATGTTCTTTGAAGCTTCTGTTCTTTTTAAGTTGTATGTATTCTTGGGAGATTTCAGAGTTATTGTATGCCTTACTACTGGCAAAAAACGATTTATTCTTCCATTAGAAATTATAGGACGTGTGAATTCAAAATGACATTTTGTATAAAATTTCCGTTTACACTAGTATTTTTGTCGGCAGTATTTCCCACATTGATGACTTTGAAACCGTAAAACTTGTTGTCTCAAGCTCTTTTCTCCTCCATCTCTTGGAATGGCACATGTAACATAATGTTCAATGAAAGACAAAACAGTTCCATCAGTATCAGTTCCAGATTTTGGTGCATTCTTTATCTATAATAGCATGTGTATATGAGGAGCACCCCAGGCTTGTTACTCCTTTCTCCAAAAGAAATCTGTTACCTCTCCAAGATTTGGATTATTTTTATTGCAGATAAATTACTTCATAACATGAAACCAAAGAAGATCTGCACACTTTTACAGGATCCAAAGAACACAGTTCTCCAGCTGTCTTCAATTCAAGGTTTTTAACATTTGAATTTGCTTCTGGCAGAAATACAAGTAAATCTTCCCATGAATATTCAGCACAGCTAAGTATTGCAAATCATGTAGGTGCACCTGAGTTTCAAAACATGTATTTAAGTTCTGCACAACGACGATACCAATACTCATTGGTACCACATTGGCACACCATCAAATTAATTAGCTGAGATTGTAAACTTTCATCTGTTAGTTCAACTTTGTCCATGAACTCTTTTGCAGAAACATGTTGAAAATGAAGTCCTGTTTTGAATATGTAGTTCACTGCATACAAAATTGCAGACAATGTGCTTTCAAACAGAAGATAAAATATATATTAAGGGTGGGCGTACTACGCGCCACCTGCCCCACTCCCCTACATACCTAATTTGGTTACATAGTCTTAGAAAAGTAAATAAAGCACTTACCTTGTCCGCCGCGTCCCGGGTCTCCCTCTTCTAATCGCGCCGCCGTCTTGGATACCAATGCACATGCGCACGTGCCCGCGCATGTGCATTTCTCGCGAGAATTCCTTCTTTCGAAATAAATATACATTAATATTCATAACAATAAATAAACACATACTTTTAATAACATTGTAAATATCTCCATAACTCCTAAATATTTAGAATATTGAACTTTACACATTAGCAAACCTGTCACAAGAACTCATCTTTAAACAATAACATTGTTCAAATTGCTATTTTAAATTTGGCTAGTCCTAACGTTCTGAGCAGTTGGTAAAAACTGAAGCTACAACAGAAAAGTGAGGTTTAAGTCATGTTGGCAAAAGGATTACTGATTAGGCTACTTGCTATGAGTCTGTAGAGATGTACACTTGAAGTAGGCCGTATATGTGTAGGTGTCTGTTTCAAATGAGAAATGCAGTCTGTCAAGTGTAAAGGTCTACTTGCTCTTGTGAGTGAGGTATGTGTCTACTTCTACATCTATTGTCTGATGTGTTATGCATCTGAAGACGGTAGCTTGAAAACCTGGTCGGCTTTCCTACTGGTACACAAATCTCTCAGTTCTAGGTTGCAAAGTCTATGATGTCTTCTGAAGAAAGGTATTGTTGAGCCTCTCACACAGCCTGTTCAATACCCAGGTGCCCTGTTTTATGAGCAGAAAGGAATACATATACTTTCTTTTACAGAAATTGAGAGAGCATGAGCTGTGAAACACAGGTATTCAACTATATGTATATCTTTTTTTATGTATCATGAGACTAGAAAAAGGCACAGATTGATGCATGTATGCTTTGAGAAACACGGTGAGACTTATAACAGTGACATGAGAAGAGCTGCTGATTTAAATTTGACTAGGCCCAACATTCTGAGTTCTGGAGCTCCAAGAGAAAAGTGAGGATTAAAACATGTTAGCAAAAGGATTAGTGATTAGGCTTCTTGCTGTGAGTCTGTTGAACGGTACACTTGAAGTTGGCCGTATATGTTTAGGTGTCTGCTTGAAATGAGAAATGCAGTCTGTCAAGTTTAAAGGTCTTTGTGCTCTTGTGAGTGAGGCATGTGTCTGCTTCTACATGTATTGTCTGATGTTTTATGCACCTGAAGATGGTAGCTTCAAAACCTGATCGGTTTGGCTACGGGTGTTCAAATCTCTCAGTCTGCTCTGTCATTCAGTTTCAGAGCCTGTGATGTCTTCTGAATGAATGTAATGTGGTGCCTCCCACATAGCTTGTTAAATACCTAGGTGCCATGTTTTATGAGCAGAAAGGATTGCATACTCTTTCTTTTACAGAAATTGAGAGTGCATGTGCTGTGAAACACAGGTATTCAACCTTATGTATGGTTTTATTATGTATCATACCACTAGCAAAATGCACAGACTGATGCATGCATGCTTAGAGAAACATGGTAAGAGTTATAACAGTGACACAAGAAGGGTTGCTGTTTTAAATTTGACTGGGTTTAACATTCTGAGCAGTTGGTGAAAACGGAACCTGCAAGACAAAAGTGAGGTTTGAGACATGTTGGCAAAAGGATCAGTGATTAGGCTACTTCCTATAAGTTTGAGGAAATGTAGTCTGTCAAGTTTAAATTTTTAAAAGTTTTAATGCTCTTGTGAGTGAGGTATGTGTCTACTTCTACATATATTGTCTCATGTGTTATGCATCTGAACATGGTAGCTTGAAAACCGGATCTGTTTGACTACTGATAGACAAATCTCTCAGTTCTGCTCTGTCATTCAGATGCAGAGCCAGTGATGAATTCTGAATGAAGGTACTGTGGTGCATTTCACATAGCCTGTTCAATACCTGTGCCATGTTTTATGAGCAGAAAGAAATACATGCACTTTCTTTTACACAAATTGAGAGAGCATGTGCTGTGAAACTAAGGTATTCAACTATATGTATTTTCTTTATGCATAATGCCACTAGGAAAAGGCACAGACTGATGCATGTATGCTTTGAGAACCATGGAGCGACTTATAACAGCGACATGAGAAGGGTTGCTGTTTTAAATTTTACAAGGCCCAAGATTCTGAGCAGTTGGTGAAAACTGGAGGTGCAAGAGAAAGGTGAGATTTAAGACATGTTAGCAAAAGGATTACTGATTAGGCTATATGCTGTGAGTCTGTGGAAAGGTACACTTGAATTAGGCTGTATAGGTGTCTGCTTCAAATGAGAAAAGCAATCTGCCAGGTTTAAAGATGTGCGTGTTCTTGTGGTGTGAGGTGTGTATCCATCTGAAGATGGTAGTTTGAAAACCTGGTCAAGTCAAGTCAAGTCAAAAATACTTTATTCGGCTTTATGAGTAAAGCCATAAAAGATGCACAACACCATAAAATTATTTTTTAAAATACAATTCATATCATTAAAAAGTGATAATTGATCAGATAGAATACAATAGCGTTGAAATATCTACAGCTCACACATAGTTATGGAGGATAAACAGGGCGCAAGCACACGATATACAAAATACAGGAGCAGGAATACAAAATATCAAGCCCCACAATGACTGTCAGTTATCCATACAGATTCTAGAACGCAAGTCAAATTCTAAAAAGCCTACAACAAATGATATCCAATCCGGTTTCAGAAAACCTGGTATGTTTGGCTACTGGTGGACAAATCTCACAGTTTTGGTCTATCATTCAGTCGCAGAGCCTCTGATGTCTTCTGTATGAAAGTTTTGTGGAGCCTCTCACATAGCCTGTTCAATACCCAGGTGCTGTGTTTTGTGACCAGAAAGGAATACCTAAACTTTCTTTTACATAAATTTAATGAGCATGTGCTGTGAAGCACACATATGAACTAAATGACAGAGCAGAACTGAGAAGGTTTGTTCACCTGTAGGAGAAGCTACTAGGTTTTTAAGCTAGCATCTTCAGATACATAACTTATCTCAGAATATACATGTACAAGTAGACATATACCTCAGTCATGAGAGCAGACAGACCTTTAAAGTTGACAGTCTGCTCTTCTCATTTCAAGCAGACACCTAAATTTATACAGCCTACTTCGAGCGTACCTTTCCACAGACTCATACGAAGTAGCTTAATCAGTAATACCTCTGCCAACATGTTTAAAACCTCACTTTTCTCCTGCAGTCCCTAGCTTTAGAAACATAAGAATAGATGTATACCTGTATTTTATACGTCTCACATTTTCAGATGCATAACACATGTGAAAATACATTTACAAGTAGAGACATACCTCAGTCACAAGACCATGAAGTTCTTTAAACGTGACAGACTGAATTTCCCATTTCAATCAGACACCTACATTTATGCGGTGTACTTCAAGGGTACCTTTCTACAGACTCATACGAAGTAGCATAATCACTCATCCCTATGCCAACGTCTTAAACTTACTTTCGTGCTGTACCTTCACTATTCAGCGACTACTCAGAATGTTGGACCTAGCCAAATGCAAAGCAGCAACTCTTTACATGTGTCTGTTGTAACTCTCACCATATTCCTGGACGTATGCATGCATGTGTCTGTTCCTTTTGCTAGTGGCATCATATAAAGAACCATACAAATAGATGTATACCTGTATTATTAATACATCTAGCATCTTCAGATGCATAACACATGAAAATACATGTACAAGTGGAGACGTACCTCAGTCACAAGACCATGAAGTCCTTTAAGCTTGCCTGACTGCACTTCCCATTTCAAGTAGACACCTACATGTATGCTGCATACTTCAAGTGTACCTTTCCACAGACTCATACAAAGTAGCATAATCACTAATCCATCTACCAAAGCACACATATTAGTATGCACAACCCATTTCAATTGTCATTTCAGTACAATAAAAAAAACTACAATACACATTTATACATTTCGTAACATACTTCAAACATCACACTTCTCTAATAATTTAGAAACTTTGAAAATAATGGTTTTTAAAGCTAAAAATATCACTACAAAGAGCGAAACACTACTGCATAATACATAACACACCTTACAAATTTGAAACTCACCTTTCAAATAGTATTGCAGAATATGAAATATCAGAAACTCATAAAATATGTTCTTTTTCACACAATAAATGTAATGCACCACTCTTAACAAGGTAAAACCAGTAATGGACAACTTTCCCTCTCTTTCTGTACAAAAATAAATGTAAGTAACAAATCAAATTGCTTCAAATATTTCAAATTGTGAAACACATTTCTATTGGTTATGTGGTATATAAATAAATAATACCGGATCTATTTTTGACTGGATATAGTAATAACAGATAGCTCAATAAATAAGAGTCAAGATTCGAGGTAGTAGGAGTTTTGCAGGTTTAATACAGCATAAGGACAGGAACAGGACAACCTGCAAGATCTGGGATGGCTAGCTAGCACACCTTTAATAACAGTGCACAAGCATATATACTAAAACAGTTTCATTGCAGTACATACATTAGGCGGAGCAGTGGGTGTGGTGCATAGCAGTCGCGAAAGATAAGGGTGAAAGTGGGTGTAACAGGAGGCGTATACATAGACATGTGATGTAAACGTAACAGAATATGTCATAAATGGGGCGGAAACATGGAGGGGGCTACCTGAGGAGCCGGGACCTCTAACCTAGTGGTGCGCGTAAACTGACAATGATGTATTACTAGGAGAAGCTGGGGGCTATGACTTCTGCGCTAGGAGCAGAGACTGAAGTCTGGAGAGTCAGGGCGACATGTACCCAAACACTATCTAGTATCTGATGTTTGGAGAACATGTTGATAGAATCCAAAAGTTATCGGGGAAAAGGCTAACAGATTCTAAGACTGGTGCATGCATTATTCTACATGTCGTGCGTGTTGAAGAATATTAAATGACCATTAAATGCAGTATTTCTCTTAAATGGAGACGTATAGGCTAGACCATGACGGAAACTATTGATGCGATTCAGTAGCTTAGGAATGCAGAGAAGGAGGGCTGGACTGATAACTAGAATCATAACATACTCTTGGCAGACTCAGAGGCAGAGCCAGGCCGAGCCGGGCACTGTGAGGCAGGAAGTAAGTGAAGGGTCAGGAACACAGGTGGGGGCTGTATCGCTCCTCAGCGAGGGCTCAGGAGACAGGAGCTGAATCTGGTGTCCGGGCCCTTTTGAGGCCTAGAAACGGGGACTTTTCAATGAAATAACGTGCACACTGAGAAACGTGGCAACGTAACTTTACATAGGCCTAATACTCGTAGCTTTCACGAGAACTGGAAACTGGCATACTAGAGATGGACACAACTGTAATTGCGTCTTTAATCAAACATGGGGAATACATATGCATATTAATCATGCACACATAACATAAGATGGGGGACACGTAGGGACACAAAACATGGCAAAATTTACTTTTCCACATTCCCTCCTTGTCACTACGTTTCCATCAGGAAACATCAATATTCATGATACCATCTATCATTTCATACAGTATCATTTGCTCGTCTCGAATTTTCTTGGAACGGGATTTAGAACGGGACTTGGGACTAGGAATACAAGAGGCAGCACAAATGCCGCAAATCGCAGGGCCACATTGTATACAGAGGCAGCAACTGAATATGAGCGCTACTGCAATACCTAGAAAGGACAACACTTTCCATCCCCAGGCGGAAATTATATTCCAGAACCAACCGGACCATGTCCAGGTGCCTGGATTTTGGTGTAACAGATGGGCAATTTTATGGAGTCTGGTTATAGCTGAATAAACAGACGGCGCGTTATTTGGAATGAAAATGTAGCAACTAGATCCGATGACTCTACATGCCCCGCCCCTATCGGCCAGTATGACGTCAAGGACGAGACGATTCTGGAGCACGACAATTCTCATAAAAGATTGCTCTTCGGTTAAGTTACCTAGAGCAGAGGTAGTCTCAATCACTACTGCTTCAAGGGTTCTGGTTAATCTACGTATCAGTTTACTATTCACGACAGTACCTAAGTAGGGGAAGACACCTTTATTGATATCTATGTATTGTTCTAGAGCAGTTTCAGTATAATCGACAATCGGGAGGTCTCTCTTGTGTCTAGTATGTACTAGATGGGAATTCCTATGATAGTCAGGTGGGGCTAGAAAAACTGGTGGCAGAAGGAATGCAATGTAACAGGTTCCCTCCCAATCGAGGGGCAGACGAACATATGCGGTCTGACCACAAACAAAATAAGAATGACGTGAAGCTTTGAAAATAGATTTCCTGCTGTCACTATACTTGACAATAGTAGTACAATCACTATGTCCTACATGTACGGAACCATTCTTTCGGACACATAATTCACCTTTAACGGGTAGTACTGACATAGCAGGTAAGTCTGGAGTAGTATCAGACTGAACATTCAGGACCATGAAATTCGAAGAATAATTACCTAAATTATAAACTTCATTTTCTAGATCTAACCCTGTTCTGTGGGGAAGACCTTGCTTGTCTGGAAAACATGTACTGTTAAGAAAGGACATATCTGTTGAGGATGACGTTAACGTGGACCATGCTCCACACGAACCGTTATGTGAAAATGGATAAGGAAAGAGTGGCAGAACTCCCTTCGGTGTCTGGAAAGGGGGGAGTCGACCACACACCCAACAATTAGTGGCATTGCTGGTCTGGTGTGAATAATGTAACATGCGGATAAATGAGTTATTACGCATAGCAAGACGATAAGAAAGTTCATGAGGAGGCAGATCACTAAACGTGTGCTCTACAGTAACATTAGAAGACTTATTTACATGAGAAATAGGAAAATACAAATAAAATGCATAACTTGTGCAGGTAGTCATAAGGCTGAAAAACAATATGAAACTTAGAAAAACGATACATCGGATTGAGTTTTGACTAACTCTCTCACTATGGGGGTCTATTTTATACATGTCAGAAACCGGTCTAACCGTTTCACCTAGGGGAGGACTTAGACAATCAAACTGGCTGACTTATTTTACTAGACCTTAATTTTTTCTTATACTCCTGTTGCGGAGTTTTCTCTAACAGGGAGGGATTTATATCATTGTCTTTTGCGGGACAGTCCTTAAGAATAGTACTTTGGCAGTCTTTCAAATCCTGGGAAATGTTCTTGGAAACAGTCTTTAGTCCATAAAACTTTTTCACGTGAGACAGATGCACCCAGCCCTTCCTGCCTTCCAGCTTGACGGCAGTACGGGTGGCCAGGAGGACCTGTTTTGGCTCCTTTCAGCGAGGCTCCAGCGGACTTGAACGATCAAAGTTCCTTACAAGAACCAGACTTCCGGGAACGATTTCATGCGGTGCCACCTCGGTATTGTCTGGAAATGCGGCGGCAACCTGTGAACGACAAGAGTGTAGGGCAGACATCAAGGAAGCTAGGTAATCTGTCAGCATATTACTTGAAACATCGGTAATACTTCGGGGTCTAGGTGTACCCCACATGTTAGGGGGGCGGCCGAATACGACCTCGTACGGGGACAGACCTGATCTGGAATGTGCGACCATGCGCATATAAAACAGGGCGACTGGCAGAGCTACTAGCCAGTCTACACCTTTTTCTTGACAGACTTTGGCAATGCGGATTTTCAGGGTCTGGTTATGTCTCTCTACGAGACCGGCTGCTTCAGGATGGCGTACACAATGGAACTTCCACTGGTACCCTAACAACAGGGAAACGTGTTTCATCAATTCAGATGAAAATGGCTGGCCGTTATCAGAATATACGACCCTAGGGAGTCCATTACGGGGGAAGAATTCACGAACCAACTGTTTGGCAGTGGTCGCGGCTGTGTAATCTGAGACTGGATATGCCTCTGTCCACCTGGACAAAGCGCATACAACTACAAGGACATACTTGAAACCTCGACATCGCTCCATCTGAATATAATCCATCTGGAGGACTTCAAAAGGGTGGTCAGGGGGCTGGAATCCACCTTGTTCCACCGGGACACTTTTACCTGGATTAAATTGGCAACATATCATACAGGTACGGACTTTCTGCTTGGCTGCAGCTCGTAAATGCTTGTTAAACCAAATGTTCTGGATGCTGTCTAACATAGCTTTTTCTCCTAAATGTGCTGGACTATGTGCGGTATTGATAATGACTTGAACCATAGAGTCGGGGAGAAACCATGTGGCTCTACCCTTCGTTACCCATCCCTGATCTGTCTGGACCCCTCCTTGTTCGGACCATTTCTTGATTTCATCGGGAGTAGCATGTAACTGGATATCTATGACATCTTGAGTAGGGTCCTTAACTGCCATACAGGTAGTCGGATCTGGAGTATGTGTCTGTGTCTTGTTAACTGAAATGTCTGGAGTCTGTGCTGTAAGCTTGGCTGTGCGATCTGCTAGATCATTACCTTGGGAAATAATGTCAGTAACTTTCGTATGTGCTTTGCATTTCATGATAGCAATAGATGTCGGTAAATGTATGGCATCTAACAGAGCTTGAATAAGGAGACCATGCTGAATCTTGGTTCCATGAGAAGTCATGAAACCTCTCTCCTGCCAGAGCACTCCGAAGTCGTGTACGACTCCAAATGCGTAGCGTGAATCTGTATAAACATTGACTTTCAGGTTCTTGGCGTGTATGCAGGCTTGTGTCAGAGCAACTAGCTCTGCTGCTTGAGCAGACAGGGTGTCAATACGGTGTGTTTCTATAACTTCAGTGTCAGTAGTCACTGCATACGCGGCTACTAGTTCTCCTGTACTTGTTCTCATACATGAACCATCCACATAAAGTGTCAGGTCAGGATCTGGTAATGGAATATCTGTCAGATCTTGTCTTGGCTTAGTCATTGTGTTAACTACTTCCACACAGTCGTGTGTGGCAGGATTTGAATTAACTGACGGTAACAGTGTAGCGGGATTTAGAACGTTGCAGCGTCTGATTTCTATGTGTGGCTGGAACAGTGTCAGTTCATAACCTGTCAAACGTGCAATTGTCAAGTGCTGAGTCTGTGTTCGGTTTAAAAGAACTTCCACGGAGTGTGGAACTTGTACTGTCAGAGAGTGTCCTAATACTATGGAATCACTTTGTCTGATAGCTAGTGCTGTGGCTGCAACTGACTTGAGGCACGCAGGCAGAGCCTGGGCTACAGGATCTAATGTGCTCGAAAAATAAGCACAGGGCTTGTATTGTCCTGCTTGATCTTGTGTGAGAACAGATAATGCTGTACCATCACGTTCTGTAACAAAAAGTGTAAAAGGCTTACTGTAGTTCGGTGTAGCTAGAACAGGAGCTTGGCATAGAGCTTTCTTTAGCTCATTGAAACTAAGTGTATGTTCAGATGTCCAAGGGAGGACAGTCGATACGGCTGCCTCCTGTGTCGTTAACTGTATTAGTGGCTTAGCTAGAAATGCATACTGAGGAATCCATTGTCTGCAATAAGAAGTGAGGCCGATAAAAGCACGTACCTCCTTCTGTGTCTTGGGCTGAGGAAGACTCGCTATTAACTGGATACGGTCTGGTGTCAACTGCCTACCCCACTTGGACAGTAAGTGGCCTAAGTAGATCACTTGCTGGACACAGAATTGAAGCTTCGAAGGGGACACCTTGTGCCCCATCTCGGCTAGGAAATACAAGACTGTAAGTGATGCTCGCTCGCAAGCACGTTCAGAACGGGCTGTAATCAGTAGATCATCGACATACTGGAGCAGGGCAGTGTCAGCTGGCATGTGAATGTTGTCTAGTTGTCTCTTAAGTGCTTGACTGTAAATACTAGGGCTTTCTGTGAAACCTTGAGGAGCTCGTGTTAATTTATAGCTCCTTCCATTTAAACAAAAACCGAAAAGAAACTGGCTATCTGGATGAATGGGGACACTGAAAAACGCGTTCTTGAGGTCTATGACTGTGAAAAATGAGGCTTCGGAATCAATGGCTGTCAATAGGGAAGAAATATCTGGAACAACTGGATACTGGGGAATAATACATTTATTGAGTTCTCGAAGGTCAATCACTAATCGATATACTGGAGGTGCATTTGGATCAGTACGTTTCATGACTGGAATGATCGGAGAATTACAACATTGGAGTCAGTTTCTAAAACTACTCCTTGAGCCATGAGCTCGTCAATAATTTTGGATAAGGCTGCTACAGCCTCAGGTGGTAATCTGTACTGTCTGATTCGTGGTAACACTACACCTGGTTTGAGAGTCACACGATGGGGTGTGATTTGCATGAAGCCAACATCAGTTGGACCTTGCGCCCATAGATGCAGCGGAACATTAGACAATCTTGGATCAAAATCTCGTAATACATAGTGACCCTTGAAGTCACGTAAAAACAGACGTATTCCCTCTGGGGAACAGCAAATAACTGCACCTAATTCTTTCAGTGTCTTAATGCCTAACAGATTTTCTGGACATGACTTCGTAAGTAATAGATCAGTAGTACGGGACAATGGACCTACGTCTAGAGTAACTGGCTTAGATATCTCGTTTACAATAGGCTTTCCTGAAAATCCAAGGGAAACATTTCTAGAGCCTGAGAGCGGAGCCCCTGGAACCTCGGCGTGACTAATGGTAGTCCTACTTGCCCCTGTATCAATCAGAAACTTTCTGTCTTTCCCTAATACTTGACTATGAATATAGGGACCTTCTTGATCTACAGGAATCTCGATGAGAGGCAAGCCTACCTCCCTCTCTAGGCTGTTTCATGAGTACTGCTGGTACTCTGGATACTCTGTCTGTGCATACTGATACATCTGCTGTGTAACATGCTGTGTTGCAGCAATAGGCTGCGGTGCTGGAACTGTCTGTTGTGCATTCTGTGGCTGAGAAGTCTGTGAAACTTGTTCTTGTCTAGGCGGACGTGGTCTTTCTTTAGTTTTACCGGTAGCTATATTATGTTTCAGAACTGCACACTCGTTTATGAAATGACCTGGCTGTTTACAATAATTACATGTCCCTTTAACGGGAGCTGCAGGATGACTGGCTTGATTCGGACCCCTCTTCTGACTGTCTTGTGGAACAGATTGTGCAACTAGTACTTTCATTTTCGTGTCTTTCATACGTTTTCTCTCGTGTTCTTGCTCTTCTCTGATTCTATTCTGGTGGTACTGGAGCATCTGTAACATCTGGGACGGGGTACTAGCTTGCCATGTACTTTCGACTTTCAAAACTCGATTCTTAACTTGTGGACTTGAATTCTCGACTAATTTAGTAACAAAAAGATGAGGGTATGACTCGCTACTCGTCTTCAAGCCACTGTTTATAATGAAACATTTCTCGAACCTAGAATAAAAATCACTAGTATCTTCGTCTTGTTTCTGTTTACAGGCTGAGATTGCATCCCAGTCTTCCTTTTTGGTGGCTAATAATCTGGGCAAAACTTGTATTAACAGTTCTGGTAATTCTTTACATTTCTCTCCAAGACCGGTACCTGGTACTCGTATCTTATCTTCAGCTTCTAGAACCGCCCAATCGATCTTTTTCTCTCCCACCTCCCATTCTTTTTCCTTGAGTTTTTCGTATACCCCTGCGGGCAACAGGACTTTTAACATTTTAATAATATCTGGATACGTGTATTCTCCCATACGGAGCATGTCCTTTAATTCTCGGTGGAACCCTGCTGGATCTTTGTCATGACAAGGAATTAATTTCTTCATCTCTAAGAGTTCCATCTTTGTAATCGGGGTGTAAACAAATACTCGTTGCATTTCACCATCTGCTGTCCTGACCGGGTGTACTTCTCGTAACGGATTCTGTCGATCTATGTAAAATGGTTTACTTTCTGGAGGTGAGACATGAACGAAATGCGGGTTCAAAAACATACTATATTTATGACGCTGTTCTAGAATGACACTAATTAAATCGGTACCTAAACCTTTCCATCTATACTGGAGTAACTTGTTCAGGACATCATGTAACGGACCTGGATCAGAATGTTGACCCTCATACAATGTGATGAGGTGCTGAATCATATACATACCCACCAGTCGCTGTTCGGCTGGGGGCAGTTTCAGAAACATTTGTGCCACTATTTCGTCTGGAAAAGTGGTAGAATCAGTAGTCCATCGGACTGCTGATCGGGCTAGTTCTTGTTCATGCATAGTACTTAACTCACTATAACCAATTCGTGATTTCAAAATGTGATCGGTAGCTTGAAATACTTGTTCTAGAGAACCTTGTTCTGGTGCTGGGAGATGAAAGATTTTCTTGTGTTCTAGGCGTAAATGGCGGTCTGGAAATCTAGATTTTCCTACATACGCTATTCTGGCGGTATTCTCGTCGTCTACCTCTTCAGTAGAAGAGTCATTTTCTTTCTCGCTTACTTGTGCTTCTTTGCGTTGTTCGTGTAACCTTATTATTTCTTTACGTATTTTCTTGTACATACTCTCTATACTATTGAGTGTCTTGTGCTTACCCTCGGCTATATTATCACTCCACCTTGTCAGGGTTCTCATTTCTGTCGGATCTTTGGACGGGTAATCTTGTTCCCTTATTAAACAATTAATCAGAAACTTTAATAACATCAACTGGATCTCAGCTTTTCTGAGAGACATGACTTCACCAATACTTTCTGGATCATCCCCTGTACGGATGAAACGATACATTCTGTCTAAATCTTCTTTCATGTTCGGTAGGGTGACCAAATACTCGGACACCTGTCTTATACGTATGGAATATAGAACCATACTATCCTCGCCTGGAACTGGATCATAACCGCATTCAGTAAGAGCTCGCCTGATTTCTGCAACGGACTTATATTTGGGCGTACGCTGTAACGCACGTTCATGTAACTCGATTGTTCCTAGACGTCTACTTGGCGGCGGGGTACCAGGAGGACCTCCTCCTGCGGCCCCTATACTGGAATCATCGACTGATACTCTTCGTGCTGGTAGAGTGACTGATGTGGCGGGGATTTGTACTACTGGCTGGACCGGGGGTACCGTAGCAGGTACTGCAAGAGGTGCCCCGGTGACTGAAGGAGCAGGATTTACATTATTTACAGGAGCTGGTGGAACAGGATTTGCATATTCTGGGACTGTGTCGTCCAAATAGGACGAGAGAAAAATATCAGCTGCGGTCGGTTTGTGACGTAGCTTGGTCGGAACTAATGGTGGCGGAAAATTACTGGATGTCTCCGGGGTCGCTTTTGGCAAGCCCTCGGCAAGAAGAGGATACATACCCTTAATAAGGGCATGCCTCTGTCTGTCTGACTGTTCGGTTTTAACTCTTTCACCTATCTCGATTAATTCCCTTTCTTGGGCTCGTTCTAAGGATTCTCTACTTAATTCTGACTTTCTGATTTCTTTTTCGGTTCTTTTATGAGATTCTTTGCGCCATAACTCGATGGCATCTTTCTGTGACTGTCTGGCTTTCTTTTTCCATAATGCTTCTTCTACTCGCATGATGCACTCGGCATCCCACGTACCTGATACGGGCCATCTATACTTTTCCTCTAACTCTTTGGTGTACTCCACCCATAAATCTAGATACAATATGGCACTTATGCCATGCTTTTGATACATAAAATGACCTGGACTGTCCCTAGGCGGGACAGGAACTGCTTCTTCTAACAGACCTTTTCTAGTTTTTAACTGACGTAGTTTGGAAAACCACGGCATGACTGGACTGTAATCTAGACACAATACAATACACAATGAACACGATAATTACACCACTTTCATACCACGACATTAAAATACATGAATGACATTTTAAAATAACAGTCTTGACAAAATACTACCTGGAATACTGAAAATAGGATACATGAATTTTCTCGAGAACAGAACTGACTAGAACAGAAACTAGATGCACTGCTGAAACAGTACGAAACTTACCGGTCTCATAAAGAGACACGTCAGGACCCGCATCCACCGGAGTGGACACTTCGTTTTGGGATCTGTGTACCACCAAACCCCACGGACCAGAGACAATTAGATTGACCCTGTCTAGATACTCCCCAGCAACGGTACTCACCGGGCAGCAAGAACGGAAGGCCTCGGACTGGACTGGACTGCTTCGACGCCGGACGGACGAACTTCGGACTTCTGTTACGGGTGGGCCTCCGGATACCTCGGACCTTGGACTCTCGGCTTGGGCTCTGGTCGGGACTCGCCGCGTTCCTCCACCGCCTCGTCTGGATGCTGGACCGCAACCTCCGTCTCCTCCGTGGGCCTGAGGGATACTTGAAGCAGAAATATCTGCACGTGCACGGTATGGTTCCGTCACGGCTGCAGAGGATCAGGGGGCATACGTGGCTTCACCGGCGCGTGGGGAAAGGGCAAGTCCCTGTTCGGGCACCATTATGTGGTATATAAATAAATAATACCGGATCTATTTTTGACTGGATATAGTAATAACAGATAGCTCAATAAATAAGAGTCAAGATTCGAGGTAGTAGGAGTTTTGCAGGTTTAATACAGCATAAGGACAGGAACAGGACAACCTGCAAGATCTGGGATGGCTAGCTAGCACACCTTTAATAACAGTGCACAAGCATATATACTAAAACAGTTTCATTGCAGTACATACAATAGGCGGAGCAGTGGGTGTGGTGCATAGCAGTCGCGAAAGATAAGGGTGAAAGTGGGTGTAACAGGAGGCGTATACATAGACATGTGATGTAAACGTAACAGAATATGTCATAAATGGGGCGGAAACATGGAGGGGGCTACCTGAGGAGCCGGGACCTCTAACCTAGTGGTGCGCGTAAACTGACAATGACGTATTACTAGGAGAAGCTGGGGGCTATGACTTCTGCGCTAGGAGCAGAGACTGAAGTCTGGAGAGTCAGGGCGACATGTACCCAAACACTATCTAGTATCTGATGTTTGGAGAACATGTTGATAGAATCCAAAAGTTATCGGGGTAAAGGCTAACAGATTCTAAGACTGGTGCATGCATTATTCTACATGTCGTGCGTGTTGAAGAATATTAAATGACCATTAAATGCAGTATTTCTCTTAAATGGAGACGTATAGGCTAGACCATGACGGAAACTATTGATGCGATTCAGTAGCTTAGGAATGCAGAGAAGGAGGGCTGGACTGATAACTAGAATCATAACATACTCTTGGCAGACTCAGAGGCAGAGCCAGGCCGAGCCGGGCACTGTGAGGCAGGAAGTAAGTGAAGGGTCAGGAACACAGGTGGGGGCTGTATCGCTCCTCAGCGAGGGCTCAGGAGACAGGAGCTGAATCTGGTGTCCGGGCCCTTTTGAGGCCTAGAAACGGGGACTTTTCAATGAAATAACGTGCACACTGAGAAACGTGGCAACGTAACTTTACATAGGCCTAATACTCGTAGCTTTCACGAGAACTGGAAACTGGCATACTAGAGATGGACACAACTGTAATTGCGTCTTTAATCAAACATGGGGAATACATATGCATATTAATCATGCACACATAACATAAGATGGGGGACACGTAGGGACACAAAACATGGCAAAATTTACTTTTCCACAGTTAGACATATTACCCATTTCTAAGTGTCTTCTAAAAAAGTACCCAAACTGCTTCTGTAATTTACTGGAGTTGTGACTCCACTGCAGTGTCACAGTGTATCGTCGCGATGGAGCCGCAAACCCTTATGGGGGTTCAAAAACCTATTTTCAATAATACTAATATTATTTTTTAACATTCCACTTCTTTTAAACATAATAATGATTTGGGAAAACTCAATTTAGTAGCATATCACTTATATATAAGTTACCATTTCACATTTTAAAACCACAGTTAAGTTTCAACTCGTCCCCATTCTGTTTCTGCAACATTCAACTGTACCAGAAGGTCACAAGTTCACCACATTTTTAAATTCAGCACACACGTATACAAATGCAAATAGCAGGTGTGGTTGACTTTTGCAAAATATAACCTTGTCCTATCTACTGTACCTTTCTACCATGTTTTAATAACCTAGCAGAAACATGCTTTTCCAGGAAAGTAACATGAATCCTATTTTTGAGTTCACAATGTTGATGAACAGCCAATCAGTTATAGGTTTTCTCAAGCACAGCATGTTCTTCACCATTTTAGATACCTCTCATTCTACCAACGACAACCTCAGCTTTGGACATCATTTCATTCCTTCCAGACATCCATTCAAGATGCTTACAGTATTGATTGATATGGCACAACTATGTTTTCTGGTGAAAAAGGTATGCTGAACACAGTGGTATTGACAAAGACCTACGTTTGCAAAATGTGGTTATTAAATTGATTGCACAGAGAGGATTAAAGTGGCACTAATTGATGCCTTTGGTTAAAACCTTTTTGCATATCCAACCCCCTGACCTTACAATTGTGTACTGTGGTGGCAATGAATGCCACAGTCCAAATTGTTATCGGCCCATATCCCTTCTAGACTCCCTAGGGAAGGTCGCTGGACGCATACTCTTAGACCGACTCCAGGATTGGGTAACTGACCATAACTTATCTCTGATTTACAATATGGGTTTCGTGAGGGGCTGGGCACAGTGGACCAGGCCCTGAACTTCTCACTTTTAATTGGGAAATATGTTCAAGCAAAGGGAGGCTATTTGCACATGGTCTATGTTGATTTGACCACAGCATTTGACTGTGTCAATCATACTAGACTGTGTGCAATTATTTTAGCCATGGGGGTAGACCCAGTGTTGGTGAACTTCTTGCGAGAACTCTATTCAGGAGCATCGGCTAGAGTTAGACATGGAATAGAGGGGGAACTTACCGAGCCCTTTAGGATAGAGAGGGGGGTCAGACAAGGCTGTGTCCTGGCCCCCTTCCTATTTACACTGTATACTAATGGGCTCGAAGTAGCGATGGTAGTAGGGAGTCAGGATCTCCCAGCAATCTGTCGCCGGCCTATGCCGGCGTTAGTATATGCCGACAACGCTGTAATTTTAGCAAGAAACCCCCTTCAGCTCCAGTGGTCACTAAATAAGTATTGTGCCTTCATGGACTCTTTGAATCTCAAAGTAAATATAAAAAAGACCTATGATATGCACACTGGCCCTGGACCAAAGAAAGTTAAATCTATCACTGTTAATAATGTCGTACTAGAGTGCACGACATCATATCCCTAATTAGGGATTATGATAGACAACAAACCCAAATGGACAGTAGCCATAAATGCGAGGAAACTTTTGTTCTTGAGGGCTACTACTGCATTTATAAGATTTGCACAGAAATTAGGGAAGAGATCTCCCGAAGAATTGCTCAAGATCTTCCAGGCCAAATGTATCAGTACCGCCAGTTACGGCTCTGGCTTATGGGGTTATGCAAATATTGATGCTCTGCAAATGGTTGAAAACTTTTTTGCGATACCTATTAGCAGCAGCTCAGAGCACCTCGAAATGATGTTGCCTCTGCTTCAAACTGTCTTTGTATATTCTAATATATGCTACAGACAGAAATGGAAATGGTCAAAACAATTCTGTCCACAGATTGAGGAAGCTAGGAAGAATGTCAATAAAGCTGTTTCTGTTTACCTCAGAGACCATAGGATGGGCTCCATCTATAACAACAATCTACATTTTAATATGCATGGCATCTACAGAACTGATGGAGTTCATTTTACAGATAAAGGAAACATAGTGTTTCCTTCATCTTCCTTGAGCTGTCTATCCGCACTTATATGTAGCACCAACAAAGTCATAATAAAAGCTACAGCTGTTTTTAGAGCCACCCTATAACAGTGAATATTATTTGTTTTTTAACATACATACTCTTTTGAAATATTTTACAGATTCGCAAACCCGTCGCAAATCTGCAAAATAAAAGCACAAATTCAATGTACTACAACACAATACCCTTTTCAAATGTAACTTTTAATTTAACTTTTTTTATATTCTTTATTAACTTCAATCTCACCAGCTCTATAAAAAAGTTCACAAATGTAACACTACCTTCTAAATTATATATTATTACATTTTTTATTTAATATGGATCTGCAAATCCACTAAAAGGTAACACTGCGTATCTGTGCTGAGAGATGCGATAGGGTCACAACTCCTATCACAAGACAAAAAAAGAGAATACAAATAATAATTAATGCCCAAAAGTTCCTTTGCCCGATGTCGGCCTCGGGGACCCCATCTCCCGGGGCCCAGCCATTTAGAAAAGTAAATAAAAAAAGTGAGAGGGGCCGCTTAGCCTCCCTCCCGTGCCATTTTTGGCCCTGGGGACCCCATCCCCTGGGGTTTGCCCAATTCTTTTTTTGAAACAAAAAATTAAATAGGGGCCTATGTCCTCCCCCTACCTAGGTCACTTTGGGCCGCCGGGGCCTCATCACATGGGGCTTGGCCTCACGTTGGGGAGCCTCAATGCCCCCGCAGTTCCAGCCGGCTCCCCACCTCCTGCAAGAGCCTGCATTGCTTTTGGACAGAGGGATCTGCTAATATGCATCTCCCTTTGCATTCCTGTGTAGCAAAGCGTTCTCTACAAGATAGCCTCTCCTTTGGTGAATCCCGTATCACTTTATCAAAGCAGCCTGGCTAGTCCAGTACACTCTGAGTAAACAGGGGGAGACCACAAATGAACGCAGAATTTTGGCTTACAGACAAGAAAGTCTTATAACTTATTTTCTGTATACTTTAGGATAAATTCAACCATAGCATATTGTTGGATTTATCAATAACATTCTCCCAAGTCCTTGAATGAATTTTTTTGTTAATTCCAAGCAAGAATTATGTGTTTATAAACTATGGCAATGTTATCTTATGTAGCTTGGAATCTACAATAGGGAAAATGAAATGTACAGTTTCTCCAACACCAGGACAAAACATATTTTAGAAGGACCCTGCTAATAGCTATAGGACCTTCCACCCCTGGGGCCAACTAGGGGAGAATTTAGGGGTCCTGAATATGCAAACATATTGTAGATAATCACTCCACAGTGCTCCTAGCACAAAAGTCAATTTTGGAAAGCACTTTGTTACAATGGGTGATGTGAAATGTGCAATCTCTCTTTCCCAGTGCATATACAACCTCTTTTATAAGGGTGCTCCTCAAAATTACATGACTCACCACCCCTGGGACACCTAGGCGAGGCCCTGGGGATAACTAATGAGCCAAAACATTGTGGTCTATCACTTTTTAAGTACCCCTACCACCAAAGTTGGGTTTGGGAACACTTTTTTTGTTTGAAAGCAGTGCAGCAACACAGGACTGCTTTTAAAATGACCCCCGGCTCTCAGCAGTGCACACATGCAATTGCAGAAAGGACTGCTGGCCTCTAAACTGCCGTGCCCTATTATATATGAGAACCTAAAAGGAGGTTTAATCCCCCTACCCTATTATGTACTGGGGACTTATAGGGTAGGTTATGTCAATTATAAGTTTGATCTAATATATAGTGTACCCTCATTTACGTGTGTGTTCTCACTGTGTATTTTAACCTAGCAGCGGGATGTCATCAGTGATGTCACTGACTATATGTAAAGTCATAAGCAGTGCACTGCGGGAGTGTACATTATATTTAGCTCAGGTAACTATAGCTGCTGAATTCCTATGGTTTTATACTAGTGCAATCTTAGCCTAAATATAAAGTCCTTGTTATCTTGGTTTTTTTTCAGTAAAATTCTAATGTTTTAAAAAATATATTATTTCCTAACTATAACATCCCTGTAACCTTTGTTTTTTTCTGTGAATTTCTATGCTTTTTTAATGTTTTGTCCTAACTCTAACCTATAACCTTTGAGAGTGAGTGTGTAAGTGAGCTTGTTGGTGTCTCAATAGGTGTGTGAGTGAGTGCATGAGTCTCTCGCAGGATATGTGAGTGAGTGCGTCAGTGTCTGAGTGGCTCTGTGAGTGGGTACATGAGCAATTGAGTGGATGTGTGAGTGCCTAAGTGAAATGAAAGAAGCATTTGTAAATCGTGTAGCTACCCAGGGGCATCCCAGCAGTGACAATGGCAAAATGATAGACACCACAACCATAGTAAGGAAAGAGCCAAGTTTTTAACAATTTACGAAAGGCCAGATAGTTGGGTGGCCCCTTCCCTGCGAGCGTTTTCGGAACAATCCACATAGCCTTAAAATGAACTCTCTCCTTGATGGGGAGCCGATGGAGAGATTTCAAGGCTGGTTTTGCAGACTGTCTGTAGTTTTGAAATGGTCGCACCTGGGGCTCCCAGGTAAAGGGCATTCCCATAGTCCAGCCACAATAGAATAGGCACCTGCACCATGAGCTTTTTTGCCCGGAAGGGAAGATGAGGGAGGACTTTGCAAAGCATCTTTAGGATGCCATAATAGGAGGCCGCAACATTATGCACCTGAACTTTAAAGCTCAGGTCTTGAACAAGCCTAATGCCTAGGCTTTTCATCTGGGTCTTGGGGGCTGGAACAGGATCCAGGCAGGCTGGCCACATTACTTCAGGTTCAAAGAGGGCAGAATTTCCTAAAATCATCATCTCTCTCTTTTCTACATTCAACTACAAGTAGGAGTTATTCATCCATTTGGCTACCTCCTACAAGCAAGGACGGAGGCTAGAAGAGGAGTTATCAGAGTGGTTAAATGCCACTGCAAGTTGCGTGTCATTATGCGTAGGTCGCTATATGCACCCCAATAGGCAGCACAATCTCCGCTAATGGGTTCATATAAATATTAAATAGGTAGAGACAGAGGGATGAACCCTGAGAAACTTCACAACAGAGGGTCACTTGTTTTGAGGCAACATCAACTTCAAAGACCTGGAAGGATCTGTCATCCAAAAAGGATTGCAGCCATGCCAAAGCAACCCTCGTCACCCCCAAATGTATGAGTCTATGGACCAAAAGTTGGTGGTTAACCTTGTCAAAGGCTACACTGAAGTCCAAGAAGATGACCACAGTAGTACCTCCAGCGTCCAGGATCTTTTTAGACTCTTCAACTACTGCTAACAGAGCAGTTTCTGTTCCTTGGAGTGGTCAAAAGCCAGTCTGTGATGAATGGAGAAGGTTATGGGTCTCCAGGAATGCAGATAGCACTGAGTTGACATGTTTTTGCTCCATTTTACTGATCCCTGGAGGAAGTGAGATGGGGCGATAGTTTCCCAGGAGATCAAGGTCAAGGCTTTTTTAATAATGCCTTTACCATCGCTCTTTTCCATGGAGGTGGAACCACTCCAGTAGAAAGTGAGGCGCTGATCAACTCCAATATAATGGGGGAGACTGTTCTGGATGCTTGATTCAAAATATTAAGTAGCGCTGGGTCTCCGGGCGACCCACTTTTCATAAGTGTTGAGATGGTTTTAAACCCCTAAGAGTCCATCAAGGGAATTACCTCCAGATATTGTTCCTTGCTTTGAGGACTAATATCCAATGTTTGGCCATCTGCAAGAGGGAATGACGTATAAATGGCTTGAATTTTATCATAGAAATAATCTGCAAGATTATTACAGCGTAAGCATCAGGAATATCTTGGGGTGGAGGGGCTCTGAGCAGTGTTTTCGCAATGCGAAAGATTTTACGTGCAGAGTTAACTGGCAAGGACCTTTTTACTTCTTAGTATGTGGCCTGGACCAGTTTAGTTTCTGATTTTTACAATTTAATATCCTCCCTATATTCCAGTTTCTTATTTAAGGAGAAATCCTTTCTCCAAATTATTTCGAGTTTCTTGCAGGTTTTTTTTTAGCACCAGAAGCTTTTGGGAATATCATGCCATTCTATTGATTCCAACTTTCATCTGGGTCAGTTTCTAAACAGCTTTCTATCCACTTATTAAAATTTTCTTTAGCAATAATGGGATCTGGGTCAAGGGCTGGCTTGGTTTTTTTCTAATTCTGGAATCCATTGTTCTTCCGGGAGTTTAGGCCAATGGAATGACATATTTCTAATCTGCCTAGAATGGGATAAGGAAGTGATCAGACCAAGGTACTGGAATGGGTTCCCCTCCTTCTAATTCTTCCAAATTGGAGAAAATAGGATCTAATAGGTGGTCTTTCACATGGGTTGTATTGATAACCTTTTGGTGCAACTGATAAAGTGCAAGGTCATTAATTATCTCTGTTGCGGCCACCTGTGAGGGGTCGTCAAAATGAAGATTAAAATCTCCCAATAGAGTAAAATTAGCAGGGGTGCTGGCTAAATTGGCAGCCATATCAGGCAAAGATTTATATAATTGACCCAATCACCCAGGGGGACGATAGATTAGAATGCCTGACAGATTAAGGGTGGGTGCAAAACCTATTGAGAATGAGAGGTTCTCCCAATCTGACAGTGAACTTCCAGATATACGACAGGTACGTTGACTTTTGTAAATGATGGCGATCTCGCCACCTTCACCTGAAGTCCGCTCAGGCTAAGGTAGCCTCAAGGGAGGCTTTTGACGAGATTGGGATAAGATCCTGAATTGAGCCAGGTTTCTGTCAAAAACAGGACTTCTGGACCTTCTTCCTCTAAAAAAATAGAAATTTCCGCCACATGTTTAGGCAGTGACCTACAATTAAGCAGAAACTTTTTATATAATTTTTGGTAGATTGGGGTAATATGCGAGAGCATCGACAGGTTGAAGGAACAGTGCAAGCACTCAGTATCCGTGCTGCCAGGATTAATGGAGTGCAGGCAATCGTCCATAATATTTCTGCTTAGCTGTTAAAGCTGTTCTACATTATAATAGTATGGATTTGGGGAAAAAGATGGAGGGGTTGCTACCAGTAAATCCCCCACAGCTGGATTGTCAGGATATCGTCAGAGGTCCTGCCCTCTTTCTTAAGCTCTCTCCAAATGCACTCATTTCTAACATCTATTTTACCTCTTTCTGCTCATTTTTTACCTTTATTTTGCATCATTCTGCTCATTTAAGAGCTCTATTTTGCCTCTTTCTGCTCATTGCTGACCTTGGGAATTAAGATGGAAAAAGCACATTTTTTGACCCCATATTTCCTTGGCTTCTGCTTAATGGATCACCCTGAAACTTTTCATGCACAACAAGAATCACTGGGGCACTTTTTTGGGTACATTTCGTGAAGATTCATCAACCAGCGCCAAAGATATAGGCAAATCATAAAATGCTTTTGCTATGGAAACATGGTTCAGAAAGAGCCCTTTTTGTTAAATGGTGTAAATCCATTCAGTAGTTTTTTTCAATATTAATGGAAAAAGAAATATGTATATATCTGGGCAGAGCCTAACAACACATCTCATCGTGAGATCTGCTTAGCTGTCAGCACTTCATCAAAGAAGTGTTGGCAGCCATCTTGGGACCAATATACATTATAGCACCTCGTTAAAAAGCATTTAAGACTTTAGTTACTTTATAAATCATTTGTTTATGGTACCATACTCATTTTATTAATTGTGTGTGTTCTAAGGTGATTTGCCTTGTTAAAAAGCCTTCTGGTGGGATATCATGAATCATGTTTGAGAGAAAACAATTTTCTCATGCTTTTCCCACTGAGGTTTGGAAGGTGATCTATAAGCTAAACTGCAAGCATATTTTCTGTAAATTCACATTATCTTTCTCAGTCTTGTGAGAATGAAGTCTAACATTCTCAGTAAAACATGTACATCTAACAAGGGCAGAGACTGTCAGTTGATTTCTTTGTGTTCTACTGCAGCTTCCCAGAGTGTTCTAAAGAACAACTAGAGCGCTAACAGTCCTACTTATGACAAACGTAGTGCACACCTGAAGCCATCTTGAGTGGAAGAAATAAAAAATAAGGCACATTTTGAGTGACATCTCAAATCCTCTTCTATTTCATTAAACGATTCTGACATGCAGACTTAAACATGCACTTTCAATACCAGCAGCAGACTTCCCTGGTGAGCAGTGGCGTTACTACAGTGATCTAATGAGCAACTAGAGTGCCCAATGACAGAATGTCCCAGAGGGATTTTTAAAGAACAACTAGGGCGCCAACAGTCTTACTTATGACAAAAGTATGGCACACCTGAAGCCATCTTGATTTGAATAAAGTGGCAACACTTAAAATTTAATTTGCAAAGGAACAAATGAGGGTGTTCATTTTGCCAATAAAATTATGATTAGTGCTGCAGACAGAAAAATTAGGGCACATTTTGACTTCTCAAATTCTCTTCCATTTCATTAACAAATTCTGACATGCAGACTGAAACATGCACTTTTAATATCAGCAGCAGACGTCCGTGGTGAGCAGTAGCTTTACTATGGTGATCTAATGAGCAACTAGAGTGCTAACATTCAGAATTGATGGCAATTGTGTGACATATCTGAATACCTTCTTGATGGAATCAAAATAAAAAACTGAAAGCATTTCCTACTGAAGAGACTGCAGTAAATGAGGAAATTAGGAAACTATATAACAAATAAATCTCCCAAGATGGCCACCAGAGACAAAAGAGCCCAAATGTAGCACACATATCACCCACATGTAGCCCAATGACAGAAGGGTGCAAAACACTTTTTATTCTTGTACTTTACATGAGCATTGGTTACATCACACCAGAACAAATTCATTTTGGTTTTAGACATGGGGAGATTAAGTGATTTGACCAGAATCACAGAATGTCGCGCTGAAACAGAAACTCCAACCAGGTTCCCCAGTTGCAAAGTCTGCAGCTCTAGAAGTAACACCACATCCTCTCCCCTAAGTGCAACATTTAATCAAGTGGTCAACGGGATAAAAACACATAAAGATAACAAATAACTTAAAAGTGCTTAGTCGCTATTTGAAAACTCAGCAAATATGTCCTCATTTTAGTTTTTTAGAGCACTAACCATACTTTTATTGCAAATAAGACCCCTGTAATTTCTAAAGAAAATGCTCTTGAGTACATCAAGATGACGTCAGGCGCTCCACACTTTTGTAATGAATATAGAATGTTAGCAATCTAGTTGTTCATTAGGATACTGTTGAGAGGCAGAGGCCAGGGGTGCAGACTCTGAAAATTGAAGGCAGGTAGAAGGGTGCAGAGGCAACACTTTGACCACACTGGGAAGGCAGGAAGGGCAGTGGCAGCAAAACAGATCATGGAGGGCAGTAGAAAGGGGGGTAGGGGCAACAAACCAACAATACAGGACTGGCAAGAGAGGCTGTGGCAATACAATAGACCATTGTGGGCAGAAGGAAGAGGCAGTGGTAGTACAACCATACATGCCAACAGACCCGATTCAGACCCGATTCAGACAGGAAACGTCCAATGTTTTTAAGCCCAAATGGGCTTTATTTTATCTGTCTCCTGTCTACAATCTCCTCTTTTTCAATGTAAGTCAAAGGGGAAAATCAATACCCCAGTTATTTTTCAAAGTCTCCCTCTTACCAAGTTCAAAATGTTAGCAAGTATGGTACATTGAATCATGGGAGGCTGGAGAAATTGGGGTAGGGACATGGACTTGGATAACAGAGGACAGGAGGGACATGGAGAGGTCACGGTGCACCAAACTGGCTCTACAGGGCAGGCATCAGGGTTTACAGCAGCACAATACACCACAGGTCATGCGGGACGGGAGTGCAGCACAACAATCCATAGAAAGCAATAGGGAGGGGACAGGACCATGCACATGGACAACAGAGAACAAAGGGAAAAGAGGCAATGGTAGCTAGCTGACCATAATGGACTGACAGGAGATAAAGCTGACCATAAAGGGCAGGAGGGACGGATCAGGGGCATTAGAATGGTACAGACAAGTCAGGAGAGAGGGAATAGGGGTCTGCACAAGGAAACAGAGGGCTGAGGGCAAGGGGGCAGGGCAGGAGCAGCAAGATAACCATGGAGGTCATGGAGGATGGGTACTAGAAGCAATGCACACCATGGAGAGCAACAGTGAGACTATAATGGCATACACACAGACCATGGAGGGAAGGTGGGAGGGATTCAGGGGCAGCTAGCTGACCACACAGGGAAGCTGGCAAGCAGGAGGGTTAGTGGCAGCACAATGGCTATGATATGGCAATAATGAGCAAGAAGGAGAGTGCAGAGGCATGTACAAAGGACCATGGAGGATAGAAAGAAGGGTCAGGACCTGCACACAGACAAGAGAGTTCAGGGGAAGGGGCCTCACAACAGACCATGCAGGGCAGGCAGGAGGAGCAGTTGCAGCACAACAGACCAGGGAGGGCATAAGGGTGTGGCAGTAAAATGGACCATGGGGAAAAGGAGGAAGGAGATAGGGGCATGGAATGTGGGCAGGCAGGGTTGAGGTGGCAGGGACAGGTTACAGTCATCTGATAATGCTAGACAGATGGGACGGGAGTGGCAGCTCAACAGAACACTCAGAGTAGATAGGAGTGGCAGGTCCACGTAACATGGTGCGCAAAAAGGATGGAGCAGGGGCATGCACACCGACATCGGAGGGCAGGGGGAAGGAGAATAGGGGCAGCAAGCTAAGCACAGAGGCTACGCAGGAGGTGAATGATGGGGCATAGAATTGGGCAATGGAGGGCAGGAGGAGTGGGCTGGTACAACATGCTAAATGGAGGGCAGTGGCAGCACATCAGACCATGCATGGCAGGAGGGAGGAGGCTAGCCCATGGATTGAGGGGATAGGGAGGAGGTGGATAGGCCAGCAAGCTAACTGTTCAGAGAAGGCAGGAAGGCCAGTGGCAGAACAAAGGCCACAAAGGGCTGTAATAAGGGAGCAGGGACATGGACCTGGGCAATGGATGGCTAGGAGGAGGGAAGGCAGGAGCAGCAAGCTTGGGTGGGGCAGCACAATGCCAGGCCCTGCTTCCAACCCCCCACCATCCATTGTGATATGCATCTTACTTAACGTTAAAAAAAACTAGACGTTTGCTGAAAAAACAAAGATTATAGGGACGGTATAGTTAGACTCAGATTTCATTCATACACAACTGGTGAAATTCTATACCTTACACCCCCAAAATATACTGCTAATGACCTCAGACATACATCATTCATGACATGGTCAGTTATATCACTCATGACATCACTCATGACATCTCAAATGAGCTGTGAATGGAATGGAACTATAATCGCTAGAACTTTATTTAGGGATAGTGTGTGTATATTAACACCCCTTTATTTCTTTTCTTTTGTGTAAGAACTATTATAATATGCAACATGCCCAGATTAATATGGCCGATAGCCTTTCACTTTAGAGTAATGTGTAGTCCATTGTTTATGTTGATGTTTGCAATCCTAAGTATGTTTATTATGAAGATATGCTGAAATGACATTGTGTGCATATTAACACTTGTTTTCTTTTCTTTATTGTATCAATTTCTGAATATTCACATCGTGACCAGGCCAATGTGGTCGGCAGCTTTTTGAATTAAAGTAATATGTAGTCCTTTGTTAATGTTGGCAACTTTAGGCATTTGTACATTTAAATAAGGATGCTAAAATGACGTCTTGTATCGTTATCAAGGTTCGGACGAGCCGAAACGTGATGATCACATCCTTTGCAGATTAAATACTTCAAACTACAACCTGAGTGCTGATTCCTTCCTTGTAAAAGTGAGAGGAGATTAAATACATATATATAAAATTCACTGAAAAAACACAAGTTTCAGGGACATTATAGTTAGAAATTTGCATTTAAAAAAACCTCAGAAATTCACTGAAAAAACCACAAGTTTCATAGACGTCATAGTTAGTTGGCCATTTCACTCGTGCAAAACAAGAGAAATTCGACCGTTATAGTTAGTTGTGCTAACTATAACTCGCGCCCCCGCAAAGCACTGCTGATGACGTCACATATTACATCACTCATGACATGGTCAGTGACATCACTGATGACATCTCAAGTGACATCACTGATGACATCATCCACGTGATCATCTGGTGCACCTCCTTACACCCTAAAATACAGACTACCATTCTCGAAACCATATGAGTGGTGTGACTCACTGGTTAGAGGCAGCAGACCCAGAGGCAGAGGACGGCCCGGGACCAGGGTTCTATCCCCGACGCGGCAGGGTCGTGGACCAGGGTCAGCGGACTCGATAATTCTCGCCTCGGTGCCTACTCTAACCAGGGATCACACTCGGCAACTCTGGGCATTAGCTTGCCTCATCTCCACAACAGCCCCCCACATACGCCAGGGATGCCTGGTTTCACCTTGGAGATACCCAGTAGGAACCATCTCACAGGGAAAGCCAGGACGGGTTCCCCAGCGGTCTACAGCGCAGAGATACTCCTTCGGGAGTCGATGCTAGCGCTTTAGAAACTCACAATTAATTAATTAATTAATAGACACACCAATACTAGTACAGCTACAATAGTCTGTGCACTATGCATGCAGACCTCTAACCAGCTACATACTATTGATACTCTCTTCTAAATACCCAGTTAGTACCTATGCAGTCTAGGAATCCCTCTGTCTGTCCCATGAACTTCTCCATTCACCCATCCAGCACTATCAACGTATCCTATCACTCAACCAATACCTAAGCACCTATAAATTCAGCACGCACTTTCTTTGCAACACTGAAACTCCAGTTATTAGTCGTATACCTAAGGAATAGCGTAGTCACTAACACAAGTGCAGGTACAATATTTTTGTACACTATGAATGCACACCTCTAACCAACTACAAACTATTAATATGCTCTTCTCAATACCCAGTTAGTACCTATACAGTATAGGAATCCTCCTGTCTGTCCCATGCATTTCTCCAATCACCCATCCAGCACTATCTACTTATCCTATTACTCCACCAATACCTAAGCACTTATAAATTCACTATAAACTCTGTTTGTAATACTGTAATTATTCTAGTTACTAGTCATGAACTTATGGAATGGCCTAGCTACTAAGGCAAGTACAGCTTTAATAGTTTGTGCACTATCCAAGCAGACCTCTAACTAGCTACATACTATTGATACACTCTTCTAAATACCCAGTTAGTACTCATACAGTGTAGGAATCGTCCAGTTTGTCCCATGCATTTCTTTAATCACTTATCTACCACTATCTACTTATCCTATCACTCCACCAATACGTAAGCACTTATAAATTAAGTGTTCACTCTGTTTGCAGCACTGTCATCATTCCAGTTACTAGTGGTATTCTTATAAAAATGACCTAGGCACCAACTCAAGTACACATAAAATATTCTGTACATAATCCCTGCAAATCTCTAAGCAGATACATACTATTGGTCCACTCCATCCAATACTGAAGTAGCACCCATGCAGCGTAGGATACCTCCTGTCAGTCTCATGCAATTCTTCAATCACCAATCCAGCACTATGTTCCTATTGTATCAGCCTGCCAATAACCAAGCACTTATGGGGCAGATATTCAAGCACCCTGCACCACCAGTACGTCACTTTTTGTAACGTAGTGATGGCGCCAGGCACTCCTTCATATTTACAAGGAGAGGAAAAGCAACCTTGCATGGTTTTTCCTCTACTTGTAAATACGACCCTTCATACACAGAACTTTGCGTTGTAGGGGCGTTCCATAGGTATTGCTGTGAGTGTTCCCACCCAATACCCATAGAACAAGACACATCTCCAGATTTATGAGAAATCGTAAATCTGGAGATGTGTGTGAATGCGTCGCCATCCTAGAGTTGGTGTAGCAAGGTTATTTTTTATAAAATATAAAATTATAAGAATTGTTTTCATTTCTCCCCATTTTTTCCTCTTTCAATGCATGCTGCATTCCACAGCATACATTGAAAGACAAAAATGCCTTTACTGATTGTTTTTGTGCAGGAAGGTGTTCCTTCCTCCACAAAAACAATCTCCACACGACACAGACATCCTTGCACCATGTTGCAAGGGTGCCCGTGTCACCGAATGGCTGCAGTTTGTGTAGCAGTGCAGAGAGAAGCACAGAGTTGCAACATATTCATGCACATATGTCACATCCCTGTGCTTCGGAAGTGCCACAGTGCAGTGCAGCTAAAGAGCTTGCAGTGTCACGCTGCAGTACTTCCTCATAAACCTTCACCTATAAATTCACCAGACACTACTAATGCATTCTTTCAGTCAATCATGCTGTATACATATATTCAACCCAACTTTCACACATTACCTTGCAATTATAGTTCTTTCTTTAACTAGACAAGGTAGTTTTTTTCTTCTTTTTAATTTTGTATTTTTTTTAATTTTTTTGAACAATTTTGTATTTTTTGTGTGTTTCTTCAAACAAATTAACAAAAAAAACTGAATAAAACAGGAAACTTTTGGAATTAGTTATCATTCCAAAAACAACAACAAAATATTAACAACGATGGTTGCGTTGTGCAGCACAAACTGTATCCACCACTGCTCACCGAAGCTTCACTTCACGCAGTGTTGCTTGAGAAAGGCGAATACTGGCCAAATGTCCATTGCAAGTGTTGATGAGGATGCTCCAGACATAATTGCCACAGCAGGTGAGGGGTTCAAAGCAGCTCGCCTCATTTCCTCCCGAGCAAGTTTGAGAGGATGTGTGGTCCGGAGATGCTTGTACATAGAAGCAGTGCCACAAGACTATTTTTTTTCACTGCCTCTTGACAGGACTCGGTCACAAATTTTGCACGTCACCTTTCTCCCATTTACTTTCTTCTCACCAGGTGAAAAATGAAGAATTTCCACACAACAGATTCCGGCCTCTGTGGACGTGATGCCTCCTGCAAAAATTCTTCTTCAGAGGATACTTCCTCCTGCTGCTATCCAGATACCATTTTGTTTGATATTTTTTGAAAAACTCTAAATACCAAAGAATACACCTACAGTCTCATTCATGTGTATGTGAGCAATATATGCAAAGTGGCCCTGACTCTCTCGAAACTAACGTAAAATTGATCTTCACGGGGAAGACATCCCTTAAGGATAAGAACCTTCACTCACCCGGAGGTGACATGCTTCATCATATGGGTCCTGCTTACCAGTGTGAAAAACCTAGTCAACACTGGGAGCTACTACTTCAAGATTTAAGGAAGGAGCTCAGAGATGTTTTGGGAAGGAGCAGGATAGTTATCCCATATGTGAGATGATGAGTGTAGTGAGGTTTGCAGCGCTGTGTGAAAGAATAGAATGTGAGTTAAAACTGCCTAGATAGAGTCACTGACAATTACTTTATTAATGTGTTCTACCTGACAGGATTAAAATGAGACAGCACAGTGGTATGGATATAGAACCACTGTCACTTTGTGGTCAACATGTTTCAGCCTGTTGATCAAACCTATGTATCAGCGGCGTTCTTCAGGACCAGATATAAAAGTGCTAATGCTGCTGCAACTATGTGATAGGAAATAAAGTTTTATACAACACCGGTATTCCTGCTTTTCTTTCTTTTGTCAGGTTATACCCAAGGTATCTATGGATAAAACACAAGAAACAGGAAATGGGGATGGTTTCAAGAGAAAAAGAGCAACAAAACAATAAATCACATGAGAACTTAAGCATTGTGCATTGTCACTATGTCAAAAGTATTTTATGCTTGTTATTAGTCATAAGCTAAAAGGACTTACCCTCAACTGTAGGATAGCCCTGCCTCACCTCTACCTGACAAGCTGCTATGGAGGGAGGCCCCGCGCTGCGGGAAAGAACAGAAAGGTGCCGAAATTATCAGAGATTTCTACACCATCTATACTTTTGAATCCTAATTACTTTGTAAAACAGGAGGCCAATAGGCACAACTAGGTGAGGCAGAAGCAGAAACCTCAAGTTTATTTCCTCTTAGTTTATCTTTAATTTGAAAAGGGGAGGATATTAAGAATTAGCCACAGCTTCTTAGCCCTAAAATTCTATAGGGAGGTACAGATGATAGAGAGGATAGTATTTTACTTCAAAGTACTTAATGCCTCTCATCTATGCCTAACAGCAGTCAAAAAACAGAGTCTGCCATTAAAAACAAAGGTTTTTTCCGCCGAATAGCTTACCTTTCCGTCGGTACCTCAACTGGAACAAGAGCTCGCCCCGGGAGGTACTGAACGGAAGGCAAGCTCACATTTATATGCTAGCGGCGTGATTGTCTACCGCTGTGCGAGGAAAAAGGTCCTTCCATTCTAGCGGTCTTTACCATTGCCTGTAATTATATTGCGCATGCGTCTGTACTTGTAACACTATACTCTGCGCATGCGCTTGCTAACCGCATTTGTTTTCTGAGAAAAGTTGATTTGTGATGATTTCTCTTAACTGACGATACTAAAACTCAAGTGTCACTGCCATCTTATCTAATTATGCATTGTGTTTAACGCCTCGCTCTCTCATGGAGGCTTGGACTATCCGGTAGGCGTTCAGTGTATGTTGGCGACACTGCTTCACGCGCATGCGCGCTTGTTCAGTGTCAATTTCTCACTGTTCTATATTGGAAAAAAGCGCGAACACTCTTCCAATGTGTTCAATATGGGCATGTGTTTGCATGAATGAATGTTATACACGCTTATTTCACCCATAAGCCCCATAGAGATTCAACACGTGGCACTTGTGGTCCCAGTAAATATCTCATTTCTTTAATTCATGCACATATTAAAGTGGTTGCTAATGTTACAGGGACTAAATCAATGTCATTCTCCTAGGATATCCAGTCCAAAGTAGACAATGATAACTCATGGACCACATAGGTACTAGGATAGAAAATACGTGACACATGAAATAATTGTGTCTTTCGTTCGTGTCTCTCAGAATAATGTAGGTAGGTGATTTTAACAAGTCACTGGACCTATTGAAAAGGTAATCGCACTATCTCTTTTCGGTGCACGATGAGCTTGAGGGTTAACACATTCTTCTCATTCTGCTACCCATCAGCGATATGTTATGTTCATACATTTTCATTGATCAGCCTTTCTAATTATGTGAAGGGCATTTGTGAGTAAAGTTTTAGATAGAGGTCCAAGGTATTTCATCATTAATACCCATTGAATCTGTTCTCAGTCTATAGACCCACTGTTGTTCTTTACGGAATAAAAACCTTGAAGGATCAGTCAGATGTAGTGGGATCCAAGGTTTTTCTAGTACCACCCAATGTAGATCGGTATCAGGGTGGCCTTTATCAAAGAAGTAGTTGGTCAGATTAGTTGAACGTTTTTCACATCTAATCATACTTTTATGTTCTTGAATGTGGGTTTTAATTTTTCTAGTGGTCTTCCCACGTAGCGAAGCTGGCAGGGGCACCATATCAAATAGATCAATCGCTCACTATTGCAATTGGTGTATTTCTTAATCTTCCATGGGCAAGAGGTACCTATATCATTTTCTAAATTTTTTTCTGTTTGGGGGCAGACTGTACAGGTCCGCAAGGGAAATGACCTACAACAGGAGGCATATTCCATAGTGTAGTCTGGGACCCAATGTTCTTTATTCCTTGTGGTCGAGTATGGACTAATTTGTCCCGCAAATTGGCACTCCGTTTGTATGCGAACAGAGGTCGGGGAAGCACATTGTCCGTTAGATTTAAAACTTGCCAATGCTTGTTAATGTTTTTTTTTAACAGGGTTAGAGAAACTGGAGAAAGTGTTCACAAAAGTTATTCTTTGATTTACTTCTTTAGTTTTTGTCTTTTCCAGTAGCGATTCTCTATTATTGTTAGCCGCTCTTTTCTTAGAGTTGCAAATTATTTGGCTAGGGTATTTCTTCTCCCTTCGATCTCGTGATAATGACTTTGCATGTTCCTCGTATTGTTCCAATTCTGTACAGTTACGTCTTATACGTAAAAACTACCCAAACAGTAAGTTTTCACAAAGAGCTCGTGGGTGGTAACTCTGGAATGATAGTAGGGAGTTACACGCAGTGGGCTTTCTATACAGTTCTGTTATCAATTCTCAGTTTCTCGGTTTCATCCGCAAATCCAGAAACGGGAGACTACTTCAGGAACGGGAGACTACATTAAAGAAATGAGATATTTACTGGGACCACAAGTGCCACGTGTTGAATCTCTATGGGGCTTATGGGTGAAATAAGCGTGTATAACATTCATTCATGCAAACACATGCCCATATTGAACACATTGGAAGAGTGTTCACGCTTTTTTCCAATATAGAACAGTGAGAAATTGACACTGAACAAGCGCGCATGTGCGTGAAGCAGTGTCGCTAACATACACTGAACGCCTATCGGATAGTCTAATCCTCCATGAGAGAGCGAGGCGTTAAACACAATGCATAATTAGATAAGATGGCAGTGACACTTGAGTTTTAGTATCGACAGTTAAGAGAAATCGTCACAAATCAACTTTTCTCAGAAAACAAATGCGGTTAGCAAGCGCATGCGCAGAGTATAGTGTTACAAGTACAGACGCATGCGCAATATAATTACAGGCAATGGTAAAGACCGCTAGAATGGAAGGACCTTTTTTCTCGCACAGCGGTAGACAATCAAGCCGCTAGCATATAAATGTGAGCTTGCCTTCCGTTCGGTACCTCCCGGGGCGAGCTCTTGTTCGAGTTGAGGTACCGACGGAAAGGTAAGCTATTCGGCGGGAAAAACCTTTGTTTTTAATAGCAGACTCTGTTTTTTGACTGCTGTGAGGCATAGATGAGAGGCATTAAGTACTTTGAAGTAAAATACTATCCTCTCTATCATCTGTAACTCCCTATAGAATTTTAGGGCTAAGAAGCTGTGGCTAATTCTTAATATCCTCCCCTTTTCAAATTAAAGATAAACTAAGAGGAAATAAACTTGAGGTTTCTGCTTCTGCCTCACCTAGTTGTGCCTATTGGCCTCCTGTTTTACAAAGTAATTAGGATTCAAAAGTATAGATGGTGTTGAAATCTCTGATAATTTCGGCACCTTTCTTTTCTTTCCCGCAGCGCGGGGCCTCCCTCCAGAGCAGCCTGTCAGGTAGAGGTGAGGCAGGGCTATCCTACAGTTGAGGGTAAGTCCTTTTAGCTTATGACTAATAACAAGCATAAAATTCTTTTGACATAGTGACAATGCACAATGCTTAAGTTCTCATGTGATTTATTGTTTTGCTGTTCATTTTCTCTCGAAACTATCCCCATTTCCCTTTTCTTGTGTTTTATCCATAGATACCTTCGGTATAACCTGACAAAAGAAAGAAAAGCAGGAATACCGGTGTTGTATAAAACTTAATTTCTTATCACATAGTTGCAGCAGCATTAGCACGTTTATATCTGGTCCTGAAGAAAGCCGCTGATACAAAGTTTGATCAACAGGCTGAAACATGTTGACCACAAAGTGACAGTGCATCTATATCCATACCACTGTGCTGTCTCATTTTAATCCTGTCAGGTAGAACACATTAATAAAGTAATTGTCAGTGACTCTATCTAGGCAGTTTTAACTCACATTCTATTCTTTCACACAGCGCTACAAACCTCACTACACTCATCATCTCACATATGGGATTACTATCCTGCTCCTTCCCAAAACATCTCTGAGCTCCTTCCTTAAATCTTGAAGTAGTAGCTCCCAGTGTTGACTAGGTTTCCCACACTGGTAAGGAGGACCCATATGATGAAGCATGTCACCTCCGGGTGAGTGAGGGTTCTTATCCTTAAGAGATGTCTTCCCCGTGAAGATCACTTTTACGTTAGTTTCGAGAGAGTCAGGGCCACTTTGCATATATTGCTCACATACACATGAATGAGACTGTAGGTGTATTCTTTGGTATTTAGAGTCTTAATGAGGGAACATACACCCTCTGGTCTATAAACTTTCCCTTTTACCCCCAATCTACGGTAGTGTTATAATTTTTTGAAAAACACCAAAAAAAAACCAAGCAAAAACAGTTCTTGTAGGAAAAGAGATGTCTCTCTAAAGACCCTCTAACAAGAATGATTAAAATGGGTGGGGTCCATCAATAGTTACAGTGGGAAATGTTATGAAACAATGAAATCTTTTTTTTTAGGTCACATGGGATCCGCGCATTCTGCGCTCACGGAGCACGCCCCCGACGCGACTTCGCAAACATATGTTTACAAATAATATAAGTTTATTATAAGTACAATTATATGTTTATGAATATCTTAGATAATCTCTAAACCCTAATATGTATATTAAAGACACATACATATCATTTTAGAACATACATTTTTATTGCGGGAGTCGAGCACCCAGCCCACCCCAGCACATATATGACATCACGCGGGACCCGGCACCACGCAAGCGTCGTTTTCCGTAATGTGTGTGTGTCGCGAATGAGCGGGAACAGGAGTCGCGGACTGGTCGCATGCCAATCGCGCACATCACGTAATATTAAATGTATATGATGTAATTGAAAAACACGCAGCCGTCACACACTCTACGCGGATCTTTCACGACTTTTCAAAAATGGCAGCTAGAATCCGCGCACCCACCGTGATGTGTACGCTTTGGGTGCGCGACTCCGAAATTTTTTGGGAAAAAAAGAAAATAATATAAATGTATTTTTTTTCCAATTTTCAGAAAAATATATAATGTTATTTAATGATTATATATATATATATATATATATATATATATATATATATATATCCCAAAACTAGCAGCTCCCAAATGCGGAAAGAACCAGTGGAGACCCAATGTTGAGGCAGCAGATTTATTTTCAAACGGCAACATGCCCGCAGGTACTCCTTTGGCAAGAAAATGAATACACCATGTGTCACAGCCAAACGCGTTTCGAGAATGAAACCTCTTCATCAGTGGCTTTGTGATGAGGCAGGGTGAAAGCGTCTACCGGCACTTCTTAGTTTTAACTTCTACCCGCCCATGTGGGCGTTGCCCTCGGGCCTCCTGGGAGATGTAGTCCGTGCCCAATCTCACCCCAGTGGGTGCGCTTCACCAAACTCAAATGTCACAAAAATTCTGGGTGTCTTGACTCCAGGTCCCTGCTCCGCTTTGTTGGTGCCGTTCCCGCTGTGAGCAAAGCACCTTGCTGCTTAGGTGCGTGCTCTGTCTCCCACCGCTCACGAGCAGCTTCAGTGAGCTGCAGCGGCCCCGCTCCAAACAGCAGTCGGCTCCTTCCACGACCCTAGGCAGGCCGTTATCAATCCCAAAACTAGCAGCTCCCAAATGCGGAAAGAACCAGTGGAGACCCAATGTTGAGGCAGCAGATTTATTTTCAAACGGCAATATGCCCGCAGGTACTCCTTTGGCAAGAAAATGAATACACCATGTGTCACAGCCAAACGCGTTTCGAGAATGAAACCTCTTCATCAGTGGCTTTGTGATGAGGCAGGGTGAAAGCGTCTACCGGCACTTCTTAGTTTTAACTTCTACCCGCCCATGTGGGCGTTGCCCTCGGGCCTCCTGGGAGATGTAGTCCGTGCCCAATCTCACCCCAGTGGGTGCGCTTCACCAAACTCAAATGTCACAAAAATTCTGGGTGTCTTGACTCCAGGTCCCTGCTCCGCTTTGTTGGTGCCGTTCCCGCTGTGAGCAAAGCACCTTGCTGCTTAGGTGCGTGCTCTGTCTCCCACCGCTCACGAGCAGCTTCAGTGAGCTGCAGCGGCCCCGCTCCAAACAGCAGTCGGCTCCTTCCACGACCCTAGGCAGGCCGTTATCAATCCCAAAACTAGCAGCTCCCAAATGCGGAAAGAACCAGTGGAGACCCAATGTTGAAGCAGCAGATTTATTTTCAAACGGCAACATGCCCGCAGGTACTCCTTTGGCAAGAAAATGAATACACCATGTGTCACAGCCAAACGCGTTTCGAGAATGAAACCTCTTCATCAGTGGCTTTGTGATGAGGCAGGGTGAAAGCGTCTACCGGCACTTCTTAGTTTTAACTTCTACCCGCCCATGTGGGCGTTGCCCTCGGGCCTCCTGGGAGATGTAGTCCGTGCCCAATCTCACCCCAGTGGGTGCGCTTCACCAAACTCAAATGTCACAAAAATTCTGGGTGTCTTGACTCCAGGTCCCTGCTCCGCTTTGTTGGTGCCGTTCCCGCTGTGAGCAAAGCACCTTGCTGCTTAGGTGCGTGCTCTGTCTCCCACCGCTCACGAGCAGCTTCAGTGAGCTGCAGCGGCCCCGCTCCAAACAGCAGTCGGCTCCTTCCACGACCCTAGGCAGGCCGTTATCAATCCCAAAACTAGCAGCTCCCAAATGCGGAAAGAACCAGTGGAGACCCAATGTTGAGGCAGCAGATTTATTTTCAAACGGCAACATGCCCGCAGGTACTCCTTTGGCAAGAAAATGAATACACCATGTGTCACAGCCAAACGCGTTTCGAGAATGAAACCTCTTCATCAGTGGCTTTGTGATGAGGCAGGGTGAAAGCGTCTACCGGCACTTAGAAGTTAAAAAATGTGACACATGGTGTATTCATTTTCTTGCCAAAGGAGTACCTGCGGGCATGTTGCCGTTTGAAAATAAATCTGCTGCCTCAACATTGGGTCTCCACTGGTTCTTTCCGCATTTGGGAGCTGCTAGTTTTGGGATTGATAACGGCCTGCCTAGGGTCGTGGAAGGAGCCGACTGCTGTTTGGAGCGGGGCCGCTGCAGCTCACTGAAGCTGCTCGTGAGCGGTGGGAGACAGAGCACGCACCTAAGCAGCAAGGTGCTTTGCTCACAGCGGGAACGGCACCAACAAAGCGGAGCAGGGACCTGGAGTCAAGACACCCACAATTTTTGTGACATTTGAGTTTGGTGAAGCGCACCCACTGGGGTGAGATTGGGCACGGACTACATCTCCCAGGAGGCCCGAGGGCAACGCCCACATGGGCGGGTAGAAGTTAAAACTAAGAAGTGCCGGTAGACGCTTTCACCCTGCCTCATCACAAAGCCACTGATGAAGAGGTTTCATTCTCGAAACGCGTTTGGCTGTGACACATGGTGTATTCATTTTCTTGCCAAAGGAGTACCTGCGGGCATGTTGCCGTTTGAAAATAAATCTGCTGCCTCAACATTGGGTCTCCACTGGTTCTTTCCGCATTTGGGAGCTGCTAGTTTTGGGATTGATAACGGCCTGCCTAGGGTCGTGGAAGGAGCCGACTGCTGTTTGGAGCGGGGCCGCTGCAGCTCACTGAAGCTGCTCGTGAGCGGTGGGAGACAGAGCACGCACCTAAGCAGCAAGGTGCTTTGCTCACAGCGGGAACGGCACCAACAAAGCGGAGCAGGGACCTGGAGTCAAGACACCCAGAATTTTTGTGACATTTGAGTTTGGTGAAGCACACCCACTGGGGTGAGATTGGGCACGGACTACATCTCCCAGGAGGCCCGAGGGCAACGCCCACATGGGCGGGTAGAAGTTAAAACTAAGAAGTGCCGGTAGACGCTTTCACCCTGCCTCATCACAAAGCCACTGATGAAGAGGTTTCATTCTCGAAACGCGTTTGGCTGTGACACATGGTGTATTCATTTTCTTGCCAAAGGAGTACCTGCGGGCATGTTGCCGTTTGAAAATAAATCTGCTGCCTCAACATTGGGTCTCCACTGGTTCTTTCCGCATTTGGGAGCTGCTAGTTTTGGGATATATATATATATATATATATAAACAGTTAAAAAACTGTAAAAAATCAGTACAAAATAAAGGTATAACTACTATTACACTTAAAAATTAGCATTTAAAAAACCTTTAAAATTCACTGAAAAAATCATAGGTTTCAGAGAGATTATAGTTGGAAATTATATATATATATTCACTGAAAAAAACATAGGTTTCACACTAGTTATAGTTAGCTGGACATTTTACTCACACAAAACCATTGAAATTCCCCCGTTATAGTTAGTTGTACTCACTTTAACTCGCGCACCCGCAATCCACTGCTGATGATGTCACATATTACATCATTCATGACATGTCTTTTTTGTGTTATTATACAAATGTTCTATATTTTTAACAATACTTAAATTTTTATTTTGATTTATATATTATTATGTACTCATTTTTGATTTTTTTAATAATTCTGGACTTTTTTTGTGTGTTTTTTAAGGTGTGCGCCCGGTGTTCGCACGCATGCGTGCACGGAGTTCACACGCATGCGCGCACAGTGTTGGCACCCTGCGAAAAAAATTTACTTCCAAAAAGTCATTTCTGTAAATGTATTGTACATAATAACCCAAGACATTCTGTGACATAACTGTAAAAATAGTATTTTTGACTTTTTATAACCATTTATTAGCTTTAAAAGCATTTACGAAAATCGGGTAAAACGTCATTCATATGCGACTCGTGCCAACACCATGCGCGCATGCGTGCGCGCACCTTGCGCGCACATAAAGTCGTGTGACTTCAAAACAACACTTTTGATTGGTTTATAGTAGTTTCTTTTCCAAATCTTCAAAAACCCACCCACTTCCCTCACTATCTGTTTCTTTTTCCTGGGAGAACCATCTTCAGTATTTTCTTCTTGCTTGGAAAATGGCAGAACAGCAATCTTCTTCAGACTCTGATGTGGAGTTTTTGCCTGAACAGCCAAAACAGAAGAAAACCAAAGAGTCTTTTATATGGAAGTTTTTTACTTATCCCAGAAGGGCAAAAAAAGGTAAAGGCTTCCAAGGTCACTTGCAAAATCTGTGGCACCATCCTTTCAAGAGGTGATGCCTCCAAACATTATTCTTTCAGCATTGCAACTATGATTCGGCATGTGAAAAATCTTCATCCCAACAACTATGCTCGGGCATCTACTCAAGACCTCAGGGACAATCCTCCAGCTGCTGTCCCCGGGACCTCTTCTTCGGGATCTCCATCTGCAACTGCTCCAGATATCCGGCTGGATTTTGCAGACGTACATATACGTTGCAAGCAACTATTGCAACGAAATTTTGTGCTACGGAGAGCAAAGCATTGATTTAATCGTGGCAAAGAAGAGGCAGCATAGATGCTCCCGCCGTTAATTTTTTTTCTTTTATTATTTTTGTTCCTGTTACTGTTGAGCAGTTTTTGGTTACCTGTTTTCTTTTTTGTTACAGAAAATCCCACAAAAAAAATTGTTAAAAAAACACCCAAAAAATGTTAAACAAAAAAAACAGTTCTTCTAAGAACTAACTTCACTTCTCCAAGAAGAGCTATATTTCTTATATACTGTCATACTTTTTTTGAATGAATGTGTAGTGTATAAATGAATGACTGAAATGACTGAGTGAAGGGGAGGAAGGGACTGAGGGAATGAGTGAGGAAAGGAGAGTATGGTGAGTGAGGAAAGGGGAGAGAAAGAGTGACTGAAAAAAGGGGACTAAGGGTAGGGGAGCGAGATAAGGAGAGTGAAAAAGTAAGGGAATGGCAGTAAGGAAAGGAGAGTGAGGGAGGGGGTGTGAGAGAAGGGGAGCGGGAGATGGAGACAGGGAAGGTGAGCAAGGGACAGAGAGGGGGAAGTAGAGCAGGGTAAGGGGAGTGAAGGTAAGGGAAGTGGAGTAACGGCGGGGGAAGAGGTTTGAGGATGAGAAAAGGGGGGTAAGAGAAAGTGAGAGAATGGGAGTGAAGGAGACAGAAGATGAGTGAGGGGATGGAGGGAGTTAGGGAAGGGGAGTGAGGGAAGGGGCGTAAGGAATGGAGTGAGGGAAGGAGAGCGAGGGGGAGTGAGGGAAAGGGAGCGGGAAAGGGAAGGGGTGTGAGATGCAGATAGGAGGAAGTGGAGTGGGGGAAGGGGAGTGACAGTGAGTGAAGGGCAGTGACAGTTAGGAAAGGGGTATGAGGGTGAGGGAAGGTAAATTAGGGAGAAGAAAGAAAATTAAAAGAGAGGGAAAGTGAGTGAGGGAGAAAGGAGGAGTGATAGAAAGAGAAAGGAAAGGAGATTATCAGTAAGGGAGAGAGAGGGAGAGAGTGAGAGCGAGGGAGAGCAAGGAACTGAGAAGGAGTGATGCAGTTGGAGTGAGTGAGACAGAGGGAGACAGGGAGAGAATCATGGATGAAAAAAGTGAGGGAGGGAGTGAACGAAGGGGAGTAAGTGAGGGAGTGAGGAAAGAGGAGTAAAGGAAGGGAAGTGAGGGAAGGGGAGTGAGGGAAAAGTACTGAGGGTGAGTGAAAGGCAGTAACTGTGAGAGAAGGAGTATGAGGGTTACGAAAGGAGAATGAGATAGAAGGAAGGAGATTAAGAGAGAGGAAAGGGGACTGAGGGATAAAGTAGGAGTGAAGGAAACAGAAGGGGAAAGAGAGGAAGGGTGAGGGAGAGAGATAGATGGAGATAGTGAAAGAGAAAGAGAGTGAGGGACTAAATGAATGAGAGTTAGCAAAAGGGAATGAGGAAAGGGGAGTGAGGAAGGGGACTGACGGATGGAGTGAGGGAAAGAGAGTGAGGGGGAGTGAGGGAATGGGAGCACGAGAAAGGGAATGGGAGTGATGCACAGAAAGGAGAACATGAAGTAGGGGAAAAGGAGTGACATTGAGTGAAGGGCAGTGACAGTGAGGGAAGGGATATGAGGGTGAGGGAAGGGGAGTGAGGGAAAAAGAAGCATATTAAGAGAGAGGAAAAAGTAGTGAGTGAGAGGGAAGGATTTATGGAAAGAGAGAGGAAAGAAAAGGAAGAGTGGTGGAGAGAGAGGGAAACAGTGAGAGGGAGAAAGAGAGGGAGAGTGAGGGACTGTGAGGCAGTGAGGCAGTTATAGTGACTGAGACAGATGAAGAGACTTAGAGACGGATGGAGGAAAGGGGAGTGAGGGAGGGAATAAAGGAAGGGGAGTGAGCAAAAGGAAGTGAGGGAGTGAGAGAAGGGGAGTGACTGAAAGTGAGTGAGGGATGGTGTGTAGGAAAGAGAGTGAGGGGGGAGAGAGAAAAGAGTGAGGGATAGAGCAAGAGAAGGGTAGTGATGGAGTAAGAAAGGAAAGAGAAATGAGGGACAGAGAGGGGAAAGAGGGAGCAGGAGAAGGTGAGTGAGGGTGAGGGAAGGGTACTGATGGTGAGAGAAGGAGTGTAAAGGTGAATGAAGGGGAGTAAGGAGAGTGAGGGAAGCGGAGTAAGATGAGTAAAGGAAGGGGAGTAAGGGACAGAGTGAAGAAAGGGAAAAAGGGAAAGAGAAGTAAGAGAGTGATGAGAAAGTATTTTTGTTTGTCATACTTACCTTATAAGTAATGAAAAGTTAATAATACATTTTTTATAAATATAGTATCTGTGGAAGAGAAAAAGAAATTGAGTTATAATATATATTTCACAATACAAAATAATTTGTACAATGTTATGTATTTTATTTAGCTGTTCTCAGAATATATTGAATTTCACTGAAAACAGTGAGTTCAATAGTACTCATCATATAACAGCGGGCAAGAAAAAAGACAATCAATAAGATTGTCTCTAAAAACCCATTCAACATTTTCATTAATAATGTAAAAATGTGAAAAAAAACATATCTTAAATGTTTTTTTCGAACAGCAATTTTTTACGTAAATATGGGACATCTCCAACAATCACAAAGTAACAAAACATTATTACTTCTTTTTTATACACTCTAAATAAAGTTATGTACAACATTTACCCGAAATAGTCATTTTTTGTTTCAGATACCATTCTTCATGGCCAAATAGTATGTGTGAAATCCTTAGTTTGGAAGATACTTAATAGTACTCTGAAGTGTCCGTTTCCCAACCTTCTGAATCAAAAGCACCAACATCTTTTGTACCATCTAACAATGGTTATACCTCCACCCAATGCTATTTATCATGTACATAAACCTTAAACAACTAGCATGCTATCAGAATCTCAACATCATCTGGTATGCCGGTGACACTCTACTCATCCTTTATCTTACCAAGGAGCTGTATACCATTAAAAGAAAGAAAAGGGAATAAAAAATGTCACCAACATCTACAATAACTACAACAAATCTAAAACACCTCTGCCTCACTGATTATCAAGATCTCCTGAGATAGCCACATCACCCACTATCTGATACACTTACACTACCTGTACGTCAACTACAATAATTCTTTGAACCTGATCACCCTCACTCACAAAGTACTTTTGAACACCGGACTACCCTTTCTTAACAGCAGTAATTTTCCCAGGCCAATTATTTTCCCTACAATTTGGGTTGTAAAAACACTAGGTAAGAATAAGGCAAACATTGTTGAAAAATCAATTGAGTATCATTACAATGTGTCCAGCCTTTTGTACATTTTAAATAAGCTGTGTAATGTCCTGATGTTGTAGAAGGACCATCATGGAAAATAATTGCTACAGTTACAAAAGTTCTTCCTGATATTGATAGATGAGAAGCCACAACATTTTTTTATTAAAGTTCTCAGTTTTCTTCCATCAGGTCTGCATCGTTGCAGCATTAAAATTACATACTGTCCATATCTTTGTATAAATAATGTTGATAACATTTGTGAGTTACATTGGGTACAGACCATGTTTTGATTTGCTTCTCTAACTAGATTATTAAAAGACACTGATTTGCAGTTTGGTAAAGTCAAATATATAAATCTTTCAGTGACTCTTTTAGTACTACTTGAAAACGAACAATTGTCACAGTCATGTTGCCATTCATAAGAAAAGCCAAAAAGATTTTCAATATCTATACCTTCATCTTGCAATACAACAAGCATATACATTAGAAATTCCTGACAATCTTGCTGAATATTCTGTGAAAATTGATTTAAACCAGAACATATGTCTAAAACATTTCGAATATCAGAAACACTTTCTATTTTAGTTTTATCACTACTACATTTCTCAAACACAGAATTCAACAAAAATCTTTTGTCCCGATTTTCAACAATTTGTTGTTGTAAAGTTTCAAGAAAAAAAACAACATTAACCACCCCATTAGCATAGCAGTTGACGCCAGAACTGTTTTCAAACTGAAAACCAACAACCTCTTCAATAGAAACCTTTTTCTTTTTGCTTACTATCCCTGGTTCATCTAGTTTTTTTCTTTTCTCTGCAACCTCGCTACAATATTTCTCATATCTTCTTTTTCGACCTACCACACGCTTTTCAAATAAAGGATATTGAGGTAAATTGGGAGCATGTTCTCTTCTTAACCTATTATACTCTTTTACACAATCTACATCTGCACTAATCTTTGTCTCATCAAAATCAATCAAGTATAATCCAGATAAAGTTCTGACTCGAGATAAAGCAACTTAAGCCATACCCTCTTTAAACACAGTACTTCCAATATTCACCAAAGCACTATCTACACTTAAACCTTGAGATTTACCGCATATGCCAAACAAACAGGAAACTGTTTTCGGCGGACATATAAATCTTTTACAAGCAAAAACCGAGCTGAACAACGACTCAATTGTTGTACTTCTTCAATTTCATCACATTTGATTTTCAAAAATTCAATGTCATCTCTATTTGGGTAATTCACAAAATCAACAACATTACCCACTGCTCCATTTACTAAACCTCTTTCCACATGTAAATTACGTAGTAAAAGTATCCGACAATTTATACATGCATATAGATTCTTTTCTAAACCAGAAGTTTTAGATATTAATTTCTCTAAAGAATCCAATTTTGTCTTCAACTTTTCTGACAACATAATAGTAGCTCCTTCATGCTGTATTCTATCAATAGCTTCCAGTTTTATAATTTCTTGATTTTCTAACTGTAAAATTTTTTCATTGAATATTGAACATTCTTGCAGAGTTGGCATCAAGCATATCACTAATTTCTTTTCTGCAATTTTTCTATATATATTCTCTGGAAGAATATTTTCGTTTGGAAACAAATTTGTAAGTAATCATGCCTGTAAAGCTTCTTTGCCATGTTCACTCACTTTTCCAATTCTTATATCTTCAAGAATACTTTTATAATCAGTGTCCTTTGCCTGTTGCATATTTGTAATGATTTCTGAATATTTGAAATATGACCAAATATTAACATTTCCAATGCTTCCCAGGCACTTTCTGGTGTCTTCATGTGTAACGGTTTTAAATACTGGTTGTCCTTTCACAGGAGTTAGTTGTAGTAGATCTCCAAAAACTATGACGTGTTTGCCTCAAAATAACACATCATACTCGGTTTTAAGGATTTGTTGCATTCTTAAATGCACAAAGGCAAGCATTAAATTTGATACCATGCTTACTTCATCAATAATGAGAAGTTACATTTTTTTCAAGACTCTAGAAACTTCACAACAAGCTTCTCCAGATAGCTTGTAGTATTCTAATTTATTTTCATGCTCTACTGGCAGCATCAATAAACGATGTAAAGTAATCGGTTTAATGTTATGTGCTGTCAACCCAGTTGGGGCAGTAACAACACAAGAGAGTGACAACTCTGTTCTTTTTTGTAGATACGTTGCAATTCCTTTAATTAGAAAACTTTTTCCAGTTCCTGCTTCTCCACTCACGTACAGTCGGACAGGTTTAAAGGACGTACATGAGCACTCTTTTCCGCATTGCTGTTTCCACCTCATCCATGGCAGTTGCTGCTTCTTTTTGGATAATTGGTTCTCCTAGTGGATCCTGACTCAACGAAGCAGAACTTTGACTGTCTTGAGAACTGTCTCTAGAAATCTCTGCTGCAATTGTAGCTTCTTGCTGTATTTCGTCGTTCAACATTTTCAGATAATTAGTAAAAACAGGACATTCTATAGTATTTTTAGTTGCGTTGAATGAATCTTCATAACCGTCAAAATCTCCAAGTAGTTCCAGTTCTGTTCGCCATGGCTTAAAGAGTTGCAAAAGAGCTAAATAGTAAAATTCCCTTTTGTCAGGAGTTTCGCAACTCAGTTTTCGGTGATTGATAACATTTCATTTTCTTTGTTTCACTAAACATCCTTCAGATCCAATCACAGCATATACTCCTTTATTGATATCTTCTGTAATATTCCTCTTAAATGTATAGCTTTGCAGTACTTCATAGAGACAAACGTTCTCAAGATGATTACTTCTATTTGGATAGTATGTATCCAACATATTTGTCTTCAAAATATCTGTACTGTCTGGTTCTCTCTCAGCTAAATACTCAATTTCTTGTACAGATTTCAAAACTCAGTTTCGTGTTCTTGCAAGACCTAAACTCACCCAAATGATTGTTCTAGATTTGGAGTATAGACTTGCAGATGATAAGCGATCTCAACATTCATATGCTCCGATTTCTCGATGAGACAACATCTTCAAACTATAGCTGTACAATTTCTTACTTAGGCTCTTTTCATGAGGAATTTCTTCCCACATTTCCTTTAGTTCCATCTTTTCAGATTTAGTAATGTAAGACGTTACATATCGATCCACAGCAATGGAGTTGTCTGCAACATATTGAATATCCATGTTAGCATTCCACATGGACAAAATGACTGGGTTATAGTCATTTATGTATTTTGACTCTTCATTTCTTCTTAAGTTGTAGGTATTTTTAGGTGATTTTCTTGTGACAGTATGTCGCAAAGATGACATAAAATTGTTCACTCTTCCTTTTGATATTACTGGACGTGGAAACCCAAAACAACATTTTGTGCAAAACTTATCCTTAGATTTGTACTTTCGACGACAGTATTTTCCACAACGATGGGTTTTAAACCGTAAGACTTGATGTCTTACATTCTTTTGTTCTGTACTTTTTGTTACAGCACATGTAGAATATTGTTCAATAAAACTCATCACTGTGTCATCTGAATCTGTTCCAAATTTGGGGGCATCTTTGATCCATAGCAGCATAGGTATGTGAGGAGCACCTCTTGCTTGATACTCCTTTCTCCAAAAGAAATCCAGAATCCAAGAGGAGGATTTTTTTTGTTTATGATAAAAGACATCATAGCTACACATCTATAAGTGAAATACCTGCATACATTAACTGGATCCAAAAAGCACAGTTCTCCAGGTGTCTTGTATTCTTATTTTCTATGTTTGCATTTGCATCTCGAAGCAATTGAAGTAAATCTTCCCAAGCATACTCTGCACAGCTTATAGTAAGGAACCATGTAGGACTTCTTACGTTTCTTAGCATACATTTCAATTCCCCATGACGACGGTACCAATACTCATTAGTACCACGCTGACATGCCATGAGATTAATTAGCTGTGATTCCAAAACAGTATCTTTCTGTTGGACTTTATCCATAAAGTCCTTTGCCGAAACATTTTGCAGATGTACTCCACTTTTTTGTATATGGTTCACTGCATAAGAAAGTCCAGACAAGTCACTCTCAAACAGAAGATGAAACAAATATGGAATACATTGACGAAACCTTGGATCTTCTGCATATAATCTTGATGTCCGGTATTCAGATGCAAGAATCTGCACAGGTCGTTCATCATATCGTCCACCTTTGCCTGTTGGAAATAACTGAGGGAAACAACGAGCTTCCAAGCTTTCTTCCCATACACTAATGGGACTTCCTTTCGCTTCTTTCATTTGGAATAACTCAATAGTATTCCCCATCACTTCTTTAGAGTGAAGAGGATGCACACTATAAGGGTCATAAATTTCTTCAGTTCTGGACACATCTACTTTTTCAATTTGTGCAGTTGACAAATCACTGTCCTCTTCTACAGTTGTTTCCTCTTCTCCTACGTATACATTTTTATAGTATTGATTATTTTTTACCAAATACAACGTAGCCATTGTCACTTTCCTAAGATCCACTAATTCTTGCCAGATTTTCTTACTCTTCGTAGGAACGCCATTAACTAGAATAACTAGAGGTTCCTCTTCCACATTTTCTACACCAATTGTTTCAATATTTTTCTTTAAATCTAGAGGCAAATATACAACTTTTCCCTTTAATCCTCTCTGTAAATCTGAAGGAGGCAATTTCCCAGTCTTAGGCTCCATACGAACAATAGCCTGAAATGGATGCACACATTGACTAAGAATAGACTCATAAGTATTTAAATCCATCAGTTCAGAAGGAATATTTACTAACTCAAGATTATTATGAACTGCTCAAGCAGGCATTTTGTTTTCATTTAATCTGTTATAACAATATTTACAAATACGTTGATCAGAACCCAAATCAAAACAATTCTCTACCAACAAATAAGTTGCAAATTCCATCCACTCATTATTATTCTCCTTTTCACTTTTTAAATATGGATCAACTAACATGGTCTGATTTTCATAATGAATTTGTCTACAACAAATACAAGAAAAGTTTGGCCTTTCACCCGAAATGACCTTAAACCTTGTAATTTCTTGCTCAAAATTTTCTGTACTAAAATTCTGTAAATTTTCTTCCACATTTCCTTCTATTAATGTATCTGTTTCTGCACTGTATTCTTCAGGACCAAAGTAACTAACCTCGATTTCTTCACAAATGTTGATTACATCTAATACAGATTCATGCAAAAGAGCACTGTTTAACTGTTTTAGCTTAAGTGCTGGACTTTTTGCATAATACAACCTTCTCACTAATTTCCTCACTTGAGTATGATGCACTGCTTACATCCTGAAATGGTGAAAAATACTCTGACGTACTTTTTTAGAAAGACAAGCCAGAGAATGACCTTGCAAACCCATTTTTTTCTCTCACTCTGCAAGGGTCTAATTCTTGCAACATCTTAATCTTTTATTTAACACTTTTCTTACTATACTTAGGTAAGAAATTGCAAAAAAAATCAATTGAATCCTGTCGTACACTACAAATACTACTACAATTCCAAGTGTACACTGGAGCCTTAGGACGTCTCCCTAAAACTTCATCAGATTACACCTCTTCTGCATTTCTACGGACAATTTTCTCTTTTTCAATCGGACAACCATTCTTAACCTCATAAGCTCGACCACTGGTGTCAACTGCATGCAACAAATCATTACTCTGAAGGTAACTCTCTTCATTAAAAAACGGCTCACAACTTGAACTATGTTTCCATTCTCCAGAAAAAACATTACAAAAATTAGTTCTATTAATTAGTCTTTTCCACTTACTTTTGGCCTTCATAACATTGATTGGCTTATCTAGTGTTCGAGTCCTATTGATTACTAAAATGAACAACTTTTTTTTAAATTCAAAAGCCTTCTCAACAATTGTTTCAATATGTTTCTTTTTCTTATAAAAAGATGTTTTTCTTTTACAAATCTTTATATTTTTTAATAAATTTAAAACAACTGTGTTATAAAACATTCGCTTGCGAATTTAAACAAACTGATTTTTTCGTCTATTACTATACACAATATCTTTACCACATAGTTTTCCATCATTTTTCTTTCTTATCTGGTTTTTCTTTGTAGTTTCAGATAAAAAAAATCCTGATTCTCCACACTTTTTTTTTTAGTTTGTGTTATTTTCCTTATAAAATCTTTTGTTGTCTTACCAGGACCTTTCTTCTTTTTTTCCACACATTGCTGTTTAGATTAATCTTGTACTTGGTTTTTCTTGGAAAAGTAAGCCTGTTTATATCTTTTTCTTTTCCCACTCTTTGAAGGCATGTTGTTTTTTCTTTCTGTAGATAATTAAAATCTGTTGTGAAGAAAAAAAAACATGTTAACATTTCTTTTTTTACAATTATAGACCACTACTAGCATACTACATAGCAATTAGAAGCACTATATGTTGTAAAGTCTAGTTCACTCCATAAGTAATTTTAAGGCACAGCAGCAGTGTTTGGGCAGTGTAAGAGATCATACAGGGAGTGCTGTTTCAGGGTTTAGGGCAGTGCAGTGGTGTTTCGACATGATAGGGGCATTCGCTGAGAATGGTGTTTCAGGGTCTACAGCAGTGCAGTAGTGTTGAAAGAGTTTAGCAGGTTTTGCCAGGGATGGTGATTCATGGTTTAGGACAGTGCAGTGGTGTTCAGGCAGTGTAGGGGGTCAAGGTGGGACTGATATTTCTGAGTTTAGAGCAATGCAGTTGTGCTTGGGCAGTGTATGGTATCATGCAAGGGCTAGGAATATAAAGCACTGCATGTCCTAAATCCTAACTCACTCCATCAGTACATGTATTCCCATGTCTGCAAACACATGCACCGAGCAAGTGATTCTGTCACAATATTCCCAAAAACACACTGACTCACATTCTGATGCTAGACAAATATCCCTTGCAATTCACTGACATGATTATTACATGCTACAGAGAGAGTTGCTATGGCATTTCTACAGCACACCCAGGATCTTTATTACACAGCATGGAGACTATTTGGGAATTAAGAGGCCTGACACACATGCTGCATAGGACTTTCTAGCACTACATGTCCTAAAGCCTGACTCACTTCATAAGTACATGTATTCCCATATTTTTAAACACATCAACTAAGCAAATTATTCTGCCACAATTTTCTGAAATGAATACTGGCTCACAGTGTGATCTTAGACAAATGACAGTATCCCTTGAAATTCAGGAAAATTATTACTACAGTGAAAGAGGGTCTTGCTGGGAGTGCTGTTTCAGGGTTTAGAGCAGTGCAGTAGTGTTGAAAGAGTTTAGCATGTTTTGCTAGGGATGGTGTTTCAGGGTTTAGGAAAGTGCAGTGGTGTTCAGGCAGTGTAGGAGGTCACGGTGAGACTGAGAATGTAGAAATGAAAATTCACTGAAATGATTACTACATGCTACAGAGAGAGTTGCTATGGCATTTCTACAACACACCCAGGATCTTTATTACACAGCATGAAGACTATTTGGGAATTAAGAGGCTTATCACACATGCTGCATAGGACTTTCTAGCACTACATGTCCTAAAGCCTGACTCACTTCATGAGTACATGTATTCCCATATTTGTAAACACATCAACTAAGCAAATTATTCTGCCACATTTTTCTGAAATGAATACTGACTCACACTGTGATCTTAGACACATGACAGTATCCCTTGCAATTCAGTAAAATGATTACTACAGTGAAAGGGGGTCTTGCTGGGAGTGCTGTTTCAGGGTTTAGAAAACTACACTAGTATTCACCCAGTGTAGGGGGGTATAGCAGGAGGTGTTCTTTCAGAGTTTAAGGCACAGCAGCAGTGTTCGGGCAGTGTAGGAGATCATGCAGGGAGTGCTGTTTCAGGGTTTAGGGCAGTGCAGTGGTGTTTCAACATTATAGGGGCATTCACTGAGGATGTTGTTTCTGGGTTTAGAGCAGTGCAGTAGTGTTGAAAGAGTTTATCAGGTTTTGCTAGGGATTGTGTTTCAGGCTTTAGGACAGTGCAGTGGTGTTCAGGCAGTGTAGGGGGTCAAGGTGGGACTGATATTTCTTAGTTTAGAGCAATGCAGTTGTGATTGAGCAGTGTATGGTATCCTGCAAGGGCTAGGACTATAAAGCACTGCATGTACTAAAGCCTGACGCACTCCATGAGTACATGTATTCCCATGTCTGCAAACACATGCACCAAGGAAGTGATTCTGTCACAATATTCCCAAAAATACACTGACTCACATTCTGTTTCTAGACGAAACAAAATATCCCTTGCAATTCACTGAAATGATAACTACGTGCTACTGAAAGATTTTCTATGGCATTTGTGCAGCACACCCAGCATCTCTATTACACAGCATGGAGACTATTTGGGAATTAAGAGGCCTGACACACATGCGGCATAGGACTTTCTAGCACTACATGTCCTAAAGCCAGACTCACTTCATGAGTACATGTATTCCCATATTTTTAAACACATCAACTAAGCAAATTATTCTGCCACATTTTTCTGAAATGAATACTGACTCACACTGGGATCTTAGACACATGGCAGTATCCCTTGCAATTCAGTAAAAAGATTACTACAGTGAAAGGGGGTCTTGCTGGGAGTGCTGTTTCAGGGTTTAGAAAACTACACTAGTATTCACCCAGTATAGGGGGTATAGCAGGAGGTGTTCTTTCAGAGTTTAAGGCACAGCAGCAGTGTTCAGGCAGTGTAGGAGATCATGCAGGAAGTGCTGTTTCAGGGTTTAGGGCAGTGCAGTGGTGTTTCAACATTATAGGGGCATTCGCTGAGGATGGTGATTCTGAATTTAAATTAGTGCAGTAGTGTTGAAAGAGTTTAGCAGGTTTTGCTAGGGATGGTGTTTCAGGCTTTAGGACAGTGCAGTGGTGTTCAGGTAGTGTAGGGGGTCAAGGTGGGACTGATATTTCTGAGTTTAGAGCAATGCAGTTGTGTTTAGGCAGTGGATAGTATCATGCAAGGGCTAGGACTATAAAGCACTGCATGTCCTAATGCCTGACTCACTCCATGAGTACATGTATTCCCATATGATTAAACACATCAACTAAGCAAATTATTCTGCCACATGCTACTAAAAGATTTTCTATTGCATTTGTGCAGCACACCCAGAATGTTTACTAGACTGCAAGGAGACTATCTGATAATTCTAACCCTGATGTGTAAGTGGTTGGACCACTTCATGTACACTACATTTTTAACAACAGCACTGTACTGCAAAAAAATATCTCCTCAAACACATTAAAATACCAAATGCTCCTATCACAATGTTTTTCCCAAAGCAGAAAAATTCAGAATCAGACTCTATACAAATAAACTCCTGCTTCTACATTAGAAAACATTTTTCTTATTAACTTGAAGTGCACAACATAGATCCCCTTACAAATTAACAACTCACCTTTAATAATCCTTTTGTAGATTTAGAACAGTGTCAATCACACACCAGATTTTCATAAGCAGAATCTCTGAATTGTGCACCAGTCACTTGAACCGTAGAATAGCATTGCCTCCCTCTCATTTTCCACACATATTCATGTAGATAACCAATGAAATTTCTTCCCACACGAATTCAAAACCAAACTAACATTTTAACTGGTTCTACATTGCAACACTTTCAATCTCACATAATATTGAACCTTCCCCCACTGCTCTATCTGCCTGTTACCATGGTAACACTCCATAGAACACCTAACTGAACAAACAGGTAAAAAGTTCATCTGCAAACCAAACCAGCAAGGGTGTTTGACTTCTCAATACACCAGCTTATCCTGTGCAATGTTCCTTTCAATGACTTTTTCTCAACCATTAGTATTTCTCCCTTTAAAAAACAGTAGCATGCACCCTAGTTTTCAATGTTGAATTTTCAGAAACCACCAATCATTTCTTTTTTTTTCCAGTGCACTGAATCTCATCCACATTTTTTTCTAAACTCCTACTTTTCAAACTGCCATTTCATTTCCAGATCCCATCTGAGTACAACCATATCTCCCTTCTAAACACTCAAACTTGTTATTTAACTGTATTTATTTTGTTTTGTGTGCGCGTACGGGTGCGTGCATCGTGAGCGCACATCGCGATTTTTAATTTTTAAATAATTTTTTGCCCTTCGGGCTCCTTCAGGGACCCCCTGGGAAGGACTAGGGGGTCAAGGAGTCTCAACCCTGCCCCCTTTTCATGTTCTCCACTTTTGTTTTTGACTCTCTTCTGCCTCGAGAGGTGCGTGCACCGTGCAATTTTTTTTTTTAATGGATTTTTTGCCCTTCGAGGTCCTTCAGGGACCGCCTGAGAAGGCCTAGGGGTCAGGGAGTCTCTACCCTGCCCCCTTTTCACATTCTCCACTTTTGTTTTTGACTGTCTTCTGCCTCGAGGGTGCGTACACCGTGTGCGCACCTCGTGATTTTTAAAAAAAAATAATGTTTTTTTGCCCTTCGGGGTCTTTCAGGGACCCCCTGAGAAGGCCTAGGGGGTCAGGGAGTCTCAACCTGCCCCCTTTTCACGTTCTCCACTTTGTTTTTGACTCTCTACTGCCTCGAGGGTGCGTGCACTGTGCGCCCACCTCGCAATTTTTTAGATGTTTTAAAAATGTGTTTTTTTTGCCCTTTGGGGTCCTTCAGGGACCCTCTGAGAAGGCCTAGGGGTTCAGGGAGTCTCTACCCTGTCCCCTTTTCACGTTCTAAAAAATCAATTGGGAAGTGTAGAGGAGATGATAGAATCACCCTCCTGAACTAGACTAGTAAACAATGGGATTCTATCAATGTGAGTGGTGACTAATTTTATGTGATATTCTCTAAACTTGTGAAAAACTACAATGTGAAAATTAGGCCTCTCTGCGGGTGGCAGAATGAGGGCACTGTGTGTTTTTATAATACCCCTCACACACTATAAATCCCATAGTGTCATTCTCCCATCATTGGGGTCTTCCCGTCCCTCTACGGGGCGGGGCGTGCTTCAACCTACGAGTGACGCGGGAGCACTTCTATTTTTGACAATAGGCTATGTGATGTGATAAGGATAGTGATATGTGTTAAGGAGTGTAGGGACCTGTTTACGTGAATGGTGGTGTAAAAAAAGGGGTAAAAATTCCCTGGCTAGTCGAACAAATTCATTTTAATGGCTTCGCAAGCTGGGAACATTAAAAAGGGGTTAGTAAGTAGAATCACAAGTGTAGTCTACCCCAATGATGGGAGAATGACACTATGGGATTCATAGTGTGTGAGGGGTATTTAAAAACACACAGTGCCCTCATTCTGCCACCCGCAGAGAGGCCTAATTTTCACATTGTAGTTTTTCACAAGTTTAGAGAATATCACATAAAATTAGTCACCACTCACATTGATAGAATCCCTTTTCACGTTCTCCACTTTTGTTTTTGACTCTCTACTGCCTCGAGGGTGCGTGCACCGTGCGATTTTATTTTTTTTTAAAATTTTCTTTTGCCCTTAGGGGTCCTTCACGGACCCCCTGAGAAGGCCTAGGGGGCCAGGGAGTCTCTACCCTGCCCCCTTTTCACGTTTTCCACTTTTGTTTTTAGCTCTCTTCTGCCTCGGAGTGACAAAATGGCTGCCGACACTTCCTGGTTTCCACCGATTGGAATGCTGACAGACGTCTAACAGCAAATCAGAATTCCACTCGCATACACCCGATACGCACACGGTGCGCGCTTCTAGATATATATATATATATTTTTTCTTTTGATTTTCTCAAGAACTACTTGAGGGATTTACACCATTTAAGCAAAAATGTGATCTGCGAATCAGACTCTACCATTTTGCCAAATTTCTTGTAATTCCGTTCAGCAGTTCAGTTCAGTCTAATCGTCCTATGGAAAATAACATGGGGAAAACACGTTTTGGGACCCCCCTTTTTTCTCAGCCCCCACTTGACGAATCCCCCCAAAACGTTAAGGGAAGGAGCGGAGTGGAGCGGGCCATCTTCTTTGAGAAATTTGCGATGATTCATCAACCGGCGCCAAAGTTATTCCCAATAGACTGTTGCAGATTTCCTATGGAAACTAGGTCCTAACTATAACTACTTACTGGCGACCGCCAGTAGGTAATATATGTATATATATATATATATATATACATATATATATATACTACTACTGTTGGAGTATTCAGAATATACCACCAGGTCGGCAAAGGGGATGGTGGAGATTTTAATCAAGTACGCCATCAGTGATAGAGCTAAGCTGCTGGAGGAAATAATAAGATTGCAAGACCTGATTGCCGAGGATTCAGCTGAGGAAGCAGCTGAAACGACGTCTGATTAAGTATGAAGAGGTGATTACAAAATGCAAACATGAGAAGTTTGCAAGGGACCAACGGGACTACGAGTCGGGCCGGGTCCTGACTTTTGCGAAAAAAATGGATTTACCAAGAAAATCTGTTCAGGAAGCCAAGAAAACTAAAAATGTGACAACACGAGATACTTCTGAGTCAGAATTTGAAACAGAGCAATCAGAGACAGAGGCAGATTCAGATGTGATAGAAATGAGCGGAGGAAGGGGAAATATACCCCAGGAGTACGAAATCTTCCAGCAATCATGGCGCCAACTGCCTCAAAGAACGAGATCCCCAGAACAAGAAAAAGGAAAACAAGAAAGGGCAAAAAGGGCAAATGTGCAATACACCCCAAGACTAACGCGGAGCAAGAGGGGTGCCAAGAAGCAGTAAACCAAAAGGATTTAACCGTAGTTATTTGTCTAAATGCGAATTATCAAAAGCGGAATATCAAGTGCTACGGAAGGGACTATCATTTTGCCCAACACACAAATGGGACTATGTCCAAACACGTATAGACCTTTACCTTTTTATACGCAAGCTGAAGTTGAAGAAGATGTTTGAGGGCAAGGCACCGAAATCCTCTGGAGATCAAGAACAGACAATTGACCCGAAGACTCTGTGACAGGAAGTGAACTACCAGCACTAAGGGCACTGCATGGTTTAAGATCGGAACTGGAGAAGGGAGAATTTGACACAAGGGACTAGTGACACGGAATTCCTTGAACAAAGGAACATAGCACAAACAGGCATTGTGAGTCATTTGAAGCAGAAATCACGGTTCATACCAAGAACTGCATTTGATATGATTGACAGCTTCCATGAAATGGTGATTTAGGACCTGGACCACTTAAGATCAAATCCAAAGAGCATTAAGGGACAACATCAGAATATCTCCCTAGAAGAACGTAAGGCGATTAAAGTCCTGCAGGAAGATTTGTCAATCGTAGTAAAGCCTTCAGATAAAGGTGGGAATATTGTTATCCAGGACAGAATTGTATATGAAAGGGAAGCTTTGTGTCAACTCAATGATAATGTGTGTTATGAAAGGATTTCCACTAAAGATCACAATCAAAGCACTATTGAATTTCATGGAATTATTGATTTCTGGAAAAACAAGGGTATTCTGAGTCAAAATGAATATAACTTTATTAAAACTGATCACCCAGTAACCCCCAACCTTTTATCAAATTGCACAAAAATAGCAAAAGACCGCCGGGGAGACCTATAGTCTCATCGATGGGTGGCCTTTTAGAAAATATGTCAATTTTGGTTAAAGAAGCACTTTGTCCTTTTGTTTTTGATTTAGTATCCTATATCAAGGATAGCACTGATTTTATCAAGCAAATAGCGAACACAGGATGGGATAATACATATTTGTTGGTGACTCTAGATATTACCAGCCTATACACAAGTTTCAATCATGGACAGGGTGAGGCGGCTGTCAAATCCTTTTACAAACCAGATCACTTTGATACACAGAACATAATCAGATGATCTTACAATTTCTGTCATTCTCTTTGAACAATAATATATTTTCCTTTGGAGGACAGCTGTATATCCAGAGGCAGGGTATCGTGATGGGCACGTGCTTCGCCCCCAGCTACGCAAATTTATTCGTGGGCTGGTGGGAGAAGCGCGTGGCCTGGGCGGGGAGTAATGAGGCGTGGTCTCAGAAAATAGGAATCTGGACCCGCTTTATAGATGACAATTTTCTTCACCTGGACAGGTGAAAGAAAAGAATTAGAAGAATACATTGAAAATTTAAACAGAAATGACATGAATCTTCCCTTTACTAGCACTATTAGTGAGCAAGAAGTTCCATATCTGGACTTATTGGTATATGCAGATGGTGGGACTTTAAAAACTAGACTGTTCCGTAAATCAACAGCGGGAAATGCGACTTTGCATTTTTCTAGTCAGCACCCGCGTTGCTTAGTGAATAGCATTCCCTATGGGGAATGCCTTTGCTTGAAGAGGAACAGTACCACGGACAAAGATTATCAAAAAGCCAGAATGGAATCAATGTCCCGGTTTAAACAAAGAGGGTACCCAGAACAGATCTTGAAAACAGCAGTGACAAGGGCAGAAGGACGAAGGAGGGAGGATCTATTAAACAACCATCATAAGGGAGATACTGAGGATACAACCAGGCTGATCCTAACTTTCTCCTCAGATTCAGGGGCTATACATGATATTTAAAACAACCATTGGAAATTACTCCAAACGGATGTGACTGTAGGTAAAAAAATAAGCAAGTTTCCAAGTATTACCTATAGGAAAAATGTATCACTTAAAGACTTACTGGTACATAGTCATTTTACGAAACGGGAAGTCACCAAGCAGGAAGTAAAAGGTTCCTACCCGTGTTTAAAATGCAAAGCATGCTAAAACAGTGCCACAGTAAAAACCTATAAGACCCCTGGACAGGAACAAGCAAAAACAATCACAAACTTATTAAATTGCAATTCAGATTATACGGTCTATTGTCTTGTGTGCCCATGTAAACTACAGTATGTGGGAAGCACAATACATCAGACCAAGAAAAGAATCCTGGAGCACATGCGTGCTATAACTAAGAAAGATAATAGTTACCCTGTAGCCAGGCATTTTGCGGACATGCACAAGAGCAACTGCAATCTACTGAGATTCTTCTGCCTGGATCGAGTCCCACCACTGAGAAGGGGGGGAGATAGGATAAGAACTCTAAGGCAGTTAGAATCCAGATATATAATAGAGGTCCGCACGTTGGCACCAAATGGTCTGAACTGCGAAGAAGAGATGTCGGCTGACATGTCGGCTGAAAGGAAACCCATTCCCCCACTTCGTAGATAGAGGGGAGGGGGAAATAGGGTAATAGAGTGTTGATAAGAAATAAGATCATGTGTGTCTAATTAAGAACTTTTTGGATTCAAAAGTAAATGGGCGTTCCCCCTTAAGAACAGATTATATGAAAAGAAATACATTTAGATGTGGAGATAAATGGGGAGGAGGAACATCTTTGCTTGTGTAAATAACTGAATAACTTGAATCCAAAACTGGAGATAGACCTATCCGTTGCATCTGGGACCAGTACAGGGTAGATATAATGTAATTCTCATGAACAGTTAGTTTTTAAATCTTTTTTAGAAAATGAAGGTACATTTTTGTATAACATCATGTGAAACCTCTGGATTTGTGATTAGAAAAAAATGGAAAAAATTTGAAAAAATGTAAATTGGAGATGTGGTGATGCTGCCCATTCAGGGCTGTATACAGGAAAATATTGAAGTTTATGGATTTATTTGTTGAAAGCCTGGAAGATTTAACATTGCCAATATATGGCTAGATTGGTAACAAATATCAAATACAACTGTTTAATAAATGTATATATATATATATATATATAGGTAAATTATGGAAGGCCTTCGATATGAATTTCAAGATGGCCACCAAAAAGAGTTTTGAAACATATAAAGAGAAATTCACAGTAGTCCTCTTTCTATCACAAAGGTAGTAGGACACAGAGGAAGTGATGTGTATAAATACGTAAAAAGAATTGATAGCATTGACATTGACGAAGGCCGGCATGGCCGAAACGCGTTTGCCTGCCAAGGGAGCAGAATAAAACTGAAAAGTGCTTTTAAAAAAAATAAATATATATATATATATATATATATATATCACACAAAACCTCTTCCCTTCAGAGTAGATCAGAGGACACAGCGGGGTTTGCTTCAGTCTTTTATTGAAAAGCTGGACGGCATGACCCGTTTCGGCTGTGCGCCTTTTTCAAATGCCTTAGTTCAGTGCCAAGACTCCTGTTAGGTGTCTTACATAGGCCCCTCCTTGTCATGTGACGAAGGGCGGAAGTGCAAGTCCCAGAATGCAGCATGATGGTAAATTCCATGGTGCAGGGAGCAGGCTTGGCCAAATACAAGAAATAAAAGACCTCAGGTCCCCTACTTCCAGCCTACCCTTCCGCAGGGACTGAAGCTGGAGACTGAAGGACCGTGCCTATGTCTCTCCAAGAAGTCTTGGACCGCCAGCTGACAGCAGTGTCTCAGTCACAGGAATGTGGGTGGCGGGTCTCGAAAATCCAATTCCTCAGAAAAACTACAGTTCCACTTTGGCCATGTAGTCGCGACCACACAGTGGAAGGGTCCTCTGACTCATTGGACGCAAGACCACTGACTCATTGTCAGTGAAATTGCTCTCCCACCCTCGCAGCTCCACCATTAAGTGAGGTGCCCCTGCCCCTGCACTCTTGAGTGTTGGTGATCGAGGCCCTCCTCCACCCACAGGTTTCCCTGCGCCTCATCCCTGGTGGTCCAGTGGACCTCTGTCTCCTTTCTTTCTTTCTGCTCCTTCACTCGTTTTTCTCCCCTTTCTATCTTTCACCTTTCTGCACCTCTGTTCTTTTGCGCCTTATTTCTGCCCATTTCCCTTTCTCTCCCTCTGCTCCTTCACTCGTTTTCACTCGTTTTTTTCCCATTTCTATCTTTCACCTTTCTGCACCTCTGCTCTTTTGTGCCTTATTTTTGCCCATTTTCCCTTTCTCTCCCTCTGCTCCTTCTCTCGTTTTCACTCGTTTTTTTTACACTTTCTATCTTTCACCTTTCTGCTCTTTTCTGCATCTCTGCTCTTTTGTGCCTTATTTCTGCCTATTTTCCCTTTTTTCTTTATCCCTTCTTTCCTCCCTTTACCTTTCCCCGCCGCTGCTGCCCCCGCGGCCCCTCCCCCCCAGCACGACCGGCCCAATCCAGCTCCCCTCCCCGCTCCCGCCTCCCAGCTGTCCAGCCCTCGCTGACCCCTACTTAATGGCGGCCACTACGCGGCCGCGCCGCTGGTGCACCGAAGGCGCATCAAAGGCAAGCACGTCTGCGCCCGTCTGCGACCCGTCCGTGACCAGCACCAGGAAACCTGGACCTCCGCCCCGCCAACGCTATGACCCAGCAGCACTCCACGCACTCAACCCAGGCTGCAACAACAACTGCAAGCTAGCATCACCAGCCGACACCCATGGACCCTTCAGCTGTCACCGCTGCCGGCACACCTGCAGCACCGCCAAGAACACGGATCCAGCACAACCCGCCCACAAGAACACAACCGAACTGAAGACCCTGCAATGCATCCTCCTCAACGTCCGATCCCTCCACAAACACGCCACAGAAATCTGGGACCTCCTCGACAGCACAACCCCAGACGTAGCATTCTTCACCGAAACCTGGACCAACACCACCTCGGGACCGGACATCGCCATCGCCATCCACCAAGGATACAAGATCTCCAGGAAGGACCGCCCCATCCACCCAGGAGGAGGAATCGCCATCGTCCACAAATCCAGCCTCCGTCTGAGCACACTCCCTGACGAGTCCACAGAACTGATGGAACACCTTCACTTCAAGATACTGGCCAGTCCCACCGCCGCCCTTCAAAGAACCCTCATCTACCGACCCCCTGGACCCCGCGGACCCTTTGCCAACTCCATCACGGACATTATCTCCCCGCAGGCCATTGCATCCACCAACGACACCCTGCTGGGAGACCTCAACTTCCACCTCGACAATCAACTGGACCCCAACACCACATCCCTCCTGGACAACCTCCACAACATTGGACTCCGCCAGATCGTGACCGAGCCCACGCACTCAGCAGGACACACCCTTGACCCCCTCTTCACTACAGGAAACTCCATCACCTTCAGCCACACCACCGAACTCCCATGGACCGACCATCGTTGCGTCCACTTCACCTTCAGAACACCCACCATCCACAGACACCAGCACCTGCTTCCACAAAGAAACTGGACCAAAATCACCGATGACCAGCTCACCTCCTCACTCAACAACTCCACCCCAACCATCGCGGAAAACGACGACCCCAACACCGCAGCCCGAACCCTGCATAGATGGATCTCGGACAGCACCAACACCATAGCCCCCCTCAAGAAAAACAACAATACCCGTGCCAAGAAAGCCAGATGGTTTACCACCGAACTTCGAGAGTCCAGGCGCACATGCCGCCGCCTCGAAAAGGCCTGGAGAAACACCAAATCCACAGAAGCCCACAACAACTTCAGAGCCGCCACCAACGCCCACCATCAACTCATCAGAGAAACGAGGAAAAAAGCGATTGAAGACAGAATCTCCACCCACGCACACAACAACAAGGAACTCTTCAGCATCATCAAGGAGTTCGCCCTACCCACCAGCGAGTCTACCGACATCCCTCCCTCACAAGACCTCTGCGACAAACTCAGCATCTTTTTCCACCACAAAATCAAGAGCATCTACGACAACTTCGACGAAGACAACCAACACACTGAACCCTCACCAACCACCCCGACACCCGGAAACCAGCGATTGATGACTGGACAGCCCTCACCACCGAAGACACACTGAAGACAATGAAGTCAATCCACTCAAGGGCCCCCACGGACCCCTGCCCCCACCACATCTTCAACAGAGCCGCCAACACCATCGCACCCATGCTCCGCCAAACCATCAACCGCTCCCTGGCGACCGCCTCATTCCCCGACGACTGGAAACACGCCGAGGTCAACCCCCTCCTAAAGAAACCCTCAGCGGACCCCACCGACCTCAAAAACTACAGACCCATCTCCCTGCTCCCGTTCCCAGCGAAAGCATCGAGAAAGCCATCAACAGCCCACTCGCCACATTCATTGAAGAACACAACATCCTCGACTCCTCCCAATCCGGCTTCAGAAAAAAACACAGTACGGAAACCGCCCTCCTCGCCGCAACAGACGACATCCGCACCTTACTGGACAAAGGAGAAACAGTAGCCCTCATCCTCCTCGACCTATCAGCGGCGTTCGACACAGTCTCCCATCGCACCCTAATACGCAGACTCTATGATGCAGGAATCCAGGACAAGGCCCTCGACTGGATCTGCTCCTTCCTCTCCAGCAGGACGCAGCGGGTCAGACTCCCCCCTTTCCTCTCGGACCCCACACCTATCACCTGCGGAGTCCCCCAGGGCTCCTCCCTCAGCCCGACGCTCTTCAACGTCTACATGGCTCCACTTGCCCCCATCGTCAGAACCTACGGACTCAACATCGTGTCATATGCAGACGACACCCAGCTCATCCTCTCCCTATCCAACGAGCCCAACACCGCCAGACGCAACTTTCGAGAAAGCATGGACGCCGTCGCCAAATGGATGAAAAACAGCTGCCTACAACTAAACACCAACAAAACAGAAGTACTCATCATGGGCCCAAACCCCGACGCCTGGAGTGACACCTGGTGGCCCACCGCCCTCGGAAACCCGCCAGCCCCCACAGACCACGCACGCAACCTGGGAATCATCCTGGACTCCGAGCTCAAAATGGACCGCCAGATCAACTCTGTCTCATCTTCCTGCTTCCACACCCTCCGCCTCCTTCGTAAGACCTTCAAATGGATCCCCCTCGAACACCGAAAGACAGTCACTCATGCCCTGGTCACCAGCAGACTCAACTACGGCAACGCACTCTACGCCGGAATAAACAAAAACCTCATCCGCAAGCTACAGAACATCCAGAACGCCGCCGCAAGACTGGTCTTCAACCTGCCAAAACACTGCCACATCTCCCAGCACCTGCGCACACTCCACTGGCTCCCCGTCGAGGCGAGAATCACCTTTAAGATGCTCACCCACGCACACAAGGCCCTCCACGGCACCGGACCAGCATACCTGAAGAGCCGACTCAAATTCCACGCACCCCAAAGGACCCTAAGATCAGCCCAGCTTTCCTACGCTGTGGTCCCCCGCACCAGAAAGAACAGATCGGGAGGCCGCTCCTTCTCCTTCCTCGCGGCCAAAGCATGGAACGCCCTTCCGCTCCACCTCAGACAGACAACATCGCTCCCCATCTTCGCAAGAAACCTCAAAACCTGGCTCTTCGACAGACCCCCCTCCTTGATGGAATGGAACCTGCCCCCCCCCACCCCTAGCGCCTTGAGACCCTTACGGGTGAGTAGTCGTGCTTTAACAAACTCCTGATTGATTGATTGATTGTTGCGCACCATGGGCAGCACGCTAGACATCACACAAAAGTTCCTCCCTTCAGAGTAGATCAGGAGACACATCGGGGTTTGCTTCGTTCTTTTATTGAAAAGCTGGACAACATGACTGGTTTCGGATGTGCGCCTTTTTCAAATGCCTTAGTTCAGTGCCAAGACTCCTGTTAGATGTCTTACATAGGCCCCTCCTTGTCATGTGACAAAGGGCACACTTGTATCACATCTTCCTTGCAAAAAGTTCCTGCAGCCCAAGTGTCAGAACTGCGAATCCCAGAAAGCAGCATGATGGTAAATTCCGTGGTGCAGGGAGCAGGCTCGGCCAAATACAAGAAATAAAAGACCTCGGGTCCCCTACTTCCAGTCTACCCTTCCACAGGGACTGAGGCTGGAGACTGAAGGACAGTGCCTATGTCTCTACAACAATTCTTGGACCGCCAGCTGACAGCAGTGTCTCAGTGACAGGAATGTGGGTGGCGGGTCGCGAACATCCGATCCCTCAGAAACACTACAGTTCCACTTTGCCCATGTAGTCATGACCACACAATGGAAGAGTCCTCTGTTGTGCCCCACGGGCAGAAAGCTAGACAACAACACATAAAACTTCCTCCCTTCAGAGTAGATCAGAGGACATAACGGGGTTTGCTTCATTCTTTTCTTGAAAAGCTGGACGGTGTGACCGTTTCGGCTGTGCGCCTTTTTCAGATGCCTTAGTTCAGTGCCGAGACTCGTTAGGTGTCTTACATAGGCCCCTCCTTGTCATGTGACAAAGGAAACCTGCTCTTTCTTTCAAAAATCAAAGCGGATTGCTTTTCTACATGAAGAGCAGCATGTTAGCTGCTCCCCATGCAGAAAAGCAATGCCGGCTCCCCAACGAGGAGGGCCAGGCCCCGGGGGATGGGGTCCCCAGGGCCAGAAGAATCCCGGGAGGGGGGCCAGACGGCCCACCTCCCAAAAAAAAAAAAAAAAAAAGTCAGGCCCCGGGGGATGGGGTCCCTGGGGCCTTAAGGGGGCATAGGAGGGCGGCAACCCCCTCCATGAAAAAAACAAAAAAGTTGGCCATGCCCCAGGGGATGGGGATCCCGGGGCCGGAATTGGCCACGGGAGGAGGGCCACGCAGCCCCCTTCCCATTAAAAAAAAAGGAATTGGGGGCAGGACCTGGGGAATGGGGATCCCCAGGGCCAAATAAAATAGAAAAAGAAGGCCCCCATTCTTAAAAGTATTTTTTTTTAAAGTGGGATCGGGAGGAGGCCACGCCCCCTCCCTGCACCTCTCTGCAAACGTGCCCCCTGGCGCGTTTGCAGAGGTGCAACTACTTCCACTTGCATAAAGAGGTGTAAAAAGGGGCGTGGCCTCATTACACCTCTCTGCAACGCAGTCCCCTGGCACATACTGGAGGTTCCTGGTGGGCTAGTTGGCCCCCAAGGACCCCCAGTATGCAAGGGTAATTAGTTCCCCCTCTGAAAAAGCACCAGGGGGCTGCGTTGCAGAGAGGTGTAAAAAGGGGCGTGGCCTCATTACACCTCTCTGCAATGCAGCCCCCTGGCGCAAACCGGAGGTTCCTGGTGGGCTAGTTGGCCCCCAGGGACCCTCAGTATGCAAGGGGACTTAATCCCCCAACTTAGAACACACTACAGGGCGCGTTTGCACAGTGGTGAAGGTAGGGGGCGGGGTTTGAGGTGATGTGAGTGCAAACATGCCCTGTGGCGCGTTTTAAGTTGGGGAATTAACTCCCCAACCTAAAACGTGCCACAGGGCGTGATTGCACACATGTTACCTCAGGCCCTGCCCCCTTCCTTCACTATTGTGGAAAATATTCCTGTAAAATCAGCCGAACTACGAATTCCGATTTGCTCACCTGGTATCACAAGAGACGTCAGTGCTGCATCTTTGAGCGCACTACTGATTCTGAAAAGTAATTCTAACCATACTTACAGTAACCTGAAATTCCTTCCATAGGCTAACATTGACTGGTTTCACTTGGAAATTTTCCAAGTGTGGAGTTTAGGAACTTTAAAAAATTCCTCTAAAATCAGCCAAACTATGAATTCCGATTTACTCACCTGTTATCAGGATAGACCTCAGTGCTGCATTTTTCAGCCCACTACTGATCCTGAAAAGTAATTCTAATCGTAGTTACAGTAACTTGAATTTCCTTCCATAGGCTAACATTGACTAGTTTCCCTTGGAAATTTTTCTAAGTGTGGAGTTTTGGAACTTTGACACATTCCTCTAAAATCAGCCAAACTACGAATTCCGATTTACTCACCTGTTATCAGGAGAGACCACAGTGCTGCATCTTTCAGCTTTCTACTTTTCCTGATAAGTAAATTTAACTCTACTTACCAGTAACTTGAATTTCATTCCATAGGATATCATTGCCTGCTATATAAAATATATATAAATAAAAAAAATGTATATATATATATATATTTCAATTTCAATATAAAAAAAATGTTTTTAATTTATATTAAAAATATGTAATGTAATTTAAAAGATAAAATATCTAAAAATAAATGCTTTAAAACTATGTAGTAAATTAGTACAAAAAAAATAACAATTAATACATTTAAAAATTATCATTTACAAATCCTTTGAAATTCACTGAAAAAACCATAGGTTTCAGCCACATTATAGTTAGGAATTAGCATTTAAAAAACCTTAGAAATTCACTGAAAAAACCATAGGTTTCACACATGTTATAGTTAGCTGGACATTTCACTCATACAAAACCATTGAAATTCCCCGTTATAGTTAGTTCAGCTAACTATAACTCGCGCGGCCGCAATGCACTGCTGATGACGTCACATATTACATCACTCATGACATGGTCAGTGACATCACTCATTACATCACTGATGACATCTCAAATATATATATATATATTATCTACTGGCGGTCGCCAGTAGATAGTTATAGTTAGGACCTATTTTACATGGGAAATCCGCAACATTCTATTTGGAATAACTTTGGTGCCGGTTGAAGAATCTTCGCAAAACTTTAAAAACTAATGGCCAGCTCCGGTCCGCTCCTATCCTGAAAGTCTTTGTATGATTCGTCAAGCGTGGACTGAGAAAAAACAGGGGGTCCCAAAACATGTTTTCCCCATGCAATTTTCCATATGAACCGTTCATCGTGGCTACAGCCGAACTGCTGAATGGAATTACGCCAAACTTGGCAAAAATGTAGTCCTTGGTTCAGACTCATGCCTTTTGCTTAAATGGTGTTAATCCGTTCAGTAGTTCCTGAGAAAATTACATTTAAAAGTACAGGTATATCTATGGCAGCTCAGGATCCGTGCACCCTAAGCGCACCCTGCCGTGCACGAGCTGTATTGGCTGTTAACACTCCAAATCAGGAAGTGTTGGCAGCCATCTGGTGCCTCTGTAGAACCGAGGCACAAGAAACCTAATAAAAAAAATGTGCAAAATGCGAAAAGGGGCAGGGTAGAAAAACCCTGACCACCTAGGCCTGCTCAGGGGGTCCCACAAGGACTAAAACAATTGGCAAAATCCGTGCAGGGTGCGCGGATCTTGCAGATGAAAAAACTGACAAATGTGCTATATTAGTTATTAGCTCCCGGGCGGGCCAAATCCTTGGGGCAATTAAATAGTTTAGGTGAGGGGCAAGCCACCCCAGGGCTTTATTATAAACTGTGTGTGGGGGCTCATAGCCGCCCAGCCCCAGGGACCGCCACCCCTGGGGCTTTCAAGATATGAGGGTGAGGGGCTCAAAGGCCCCCCCAAGGCCCGGGACAGCCACCCCCCAGGCTTTTTGCTAATATATGCGGGGGGCTCATGGCCCCCCGCAGCCCGGAAACCGCCTCCCCCAGGGCTTTTGTTTAAAATAAAAAAACCTGTGTGGGGGTGGCTTGAGCCCCGGGGACCCCCACCTCCCTGGGGCACTAAGTTTTTAATTTGGGGGTCCATTATGGACCCCCAAAGCCTGGGGCCCACCACCCCCCGGGTTTTTCAAATGGTGGGAGGGGAGCTACGCGCCCCCCCCCTGGAGCCCTTGATGGCCCTGGGAACTGCCACCCGCCAGGGCCGGCTCCTGCAGTGTCCCGGAGTGCCCACCCCCGGGACACTTCCGTTTGCAATGACAGGGCGGGAACTTCGTGGCTTCCACCCTGTCATTGCAAACTGCTTTGATATTTGGAAGAGGGAGCAGGAAACCTGCACTCTCTTCCAAATAGCAAAGCAGATTGCTTTTCCACAGGGGGAGCAGAATGTTAGCTGCTCCCCATGTGGAAAAGTAATGCTAGCTCCCGCAGGATGTGTGGAGCCGGCTGAGATCGTGGGGGGATTAAGGACCCCCCATGGTCCCCAACGAAGAGGGCCAGCCTCGGGGATGGGATCCCCAGGACTACAAGTGGCCTGGGAATGGGGCTATGCGCCCCCCTCCCCAAAATGAAAAATTAAAAAATTAAAAAATAAATTAAAAAAAGGCCGGTCCCGGGGGGTGGGGTCCCCTGGGCCATAAATGGCCTAGAAAGGGGGGCAAGATAGTCCCCTTCCTTTATGGAAAATATGTTAAAAAAAGGTCCATGCCCTAGGGGATGGGGTCCCCGGGGTCAATTATGGCCCTGGGAGGGGGGCCACATGCTCCCCTTCCTGAATTTGTTGTTAAAAAAAATGATTAGGGGGCAGGCCCTGGGGGATGGGGTCCCCAGGGCCAAAATATTAGGAAAAGTAGGGGGGCCACACAGCCCGCCTTCTTAAACCAAAAAATAAGAAAAAGATTGACATTGAGCCGGAGGCCATGCCCCCTTCTTGTAGCACTCTGCAAACGCGCCCTCTGGCACGTTTGCAGAGGGTGGTACGGATTCCCCTTGAATACTGGGGGTCCCTGGGGGCCAACTAGCCCACCAGGAACCACCAGTGCGCCAGGGTGCTGTAGCAGTGAGATTTAAAAAGGGGCAGGGCCTGCACCACCTCTCTCCAACGCAGCGCAGTGGCGCTTCCTGGAAGCACCTGGTGGGCTACCTGGCCCCCATGGTCCCTCAGGTTTGAAGTGGAATTTTTTCCCCAACTTAAAACGCGCCACAGGGTGTGTTTGCAAACATCACGCCAGGCCCCGTCCCCTCCCTTTCCCACTGTGTAAACGCGCCCTGTCACCGTTTTAAGTTGAGAGATTAAGTCCCCTTCAATCCTAAGGGTCCCTAGGGTCAAACTAGCCCACTAGGTACCTCCAGTAAGCACCACAGAGCTGCGTTGCAGAGAGGTGTAAAAAGGGGTAAGGCCTCTGAATACCTCTCTGCAACACAGCTCCCTGGCGCATACTGGAGGTTCCTGGTGGGCTAGTGGGGTATTCATGGGGAATTTGTTCCCCCTCTGCAAACGCGCCAGGGGGCGTGTTTGCAGAGTGGTGCAATGAGGGGCGTGGCCTCCAGCCACGATCCCGTTATTAAAAAAATAAAAAAAATCATAAGAAGGGGGGCTGCGTAGCCCCCCTTCTTTTTCTTATTTTTTGGGCCACGGGTATCCCAGCCCCCGGGGTTAGCCCACTCAGTTGGGGACCGTGGGTGGTCCCCAATCCCCCACGGTCCCAGCTGGCTCCCTGCATCCTGTGGTGGCCGGCATTGCTTTTCCACATGGGGAGCAGCTAACATGCTGCTCCCCATGTGGAAAAGCAATCTGCTTTGCTATTTGGAAGAGAGAGCAGGTTTCCCGCTCTCTTATCCAAATAGCAAAGCAGTTTGCAATGGCAGGGTGGGAGCCGTGAGGCTCCCGCCCTGTCATTGCAAACGGCAGTGTCCCGGGGGAGGGGAGCCCGGGACACTGCAGGAGCCGGCTTTGGGGGGGTGCGTTCCCAGGGCCATCAAGGGCTCCAGGAGGGGGGCCGCGCGCCCCCCCTCCCACCATTTGAAAAGTCCCGGGGGTGGTTGTCCCCGGGGCTTGGTGCTCCATAACAGACCCCCAAGTTAAAAACTTAGTGCCCCGGGAAGGTGGTGGTCCCTGGGGCGTGTTGGGGAGGGCCCAAGCCCTCCACACAGGTTTTTTTATAAAAAAAAAAGCCCCGGGGGTGGCAGTCCCCAGGGCTGCATGGTGCCGTGAGCACCCACGTATATTACCAAAAAGCCCCAGGGGGTGGCGGTCCCCGGTGTTTGGGGAGCCTTTAAGCCCCTCCACCTATTTATGATTAAAGCCCCGGGAGGTGGCAGTCCCCGGGGTTGGAGGGTGCTATGAGCCTCCCAACACAATTTATAATAAAGCCCCGGGGGTGGTGGTCCCTGCGGCTGGGGGGCCCTTTGGGCCCCCCTCCTTATCTAACTCATTGCCCCCTGGATTTGGCCCCCCTGGGGGCTAATAAGTAATATAGAGCAGGAGCCTGCATTTCTTTTTTTTCCATCGGCAAGATCCACGCACCCTGCGTGGATTTTGTCGATTTAAAAAAAAAATGTTGGCCCTGGGGGTCCTTGTGGGACCCCTTGAGCAGGCCTAGGTGTTTCTACCCTGCCCCCTTTTCGCGTTTTGCACGTTTTCTTATAGGTTTCTAGATGGCTGCCAACACTTCCTGATTTGGAGTGTTGAGAGCCAATTAGAATATAGTTTGTGTATGGCAGGGTGCGCTTAGGGTGCGCGGATCCACCGCGGCCATAGATATATATATACTTTTAAATGTCATTTTCTCAGGAAGTACTGAATGGATTTACACCATTTAAGCAAAAGGCACGAGTATGAACTAAGGATTACCTCTTTGCCAGATTTGGTATAATTCCGTTCAGCAGTTCGGGCTGTAGTTGCGGCTAAAGTTCCCTATGGAAAATTGTATTGGGAAAACACGTTTTGGGACCCCCTTTTTTCTCGGCCCCTGCTTGACGAATCACCCCTAGACTTTCGGGATAGGAGCGGACCGGAGCTGGCCACTAGTTTTGACAATTTCGCAAAGATTCGTCAACCGGCGCCAAAGTTATTCCAAATAGAATGTTGAGGATTTGCTATTAAAAATAGGTCCTACCTACTGGAGACCGCCAGTAGGTAATATATATTATATATATATATATATGAAAATATATATATATATATATATATATATATATATATATATATATATATATATATATATATATATATATATATATATATATATATATATATATATATATAACCTACTGGCGGTCGCCAGTAGGTATATATAGTTAGGATTTTTTCTCTATGGGATTTTTGAAAATTCTATGTCTAATAACTTTGGCGTTTGTGGACGGAATTGGCAGAAATTTTCAGGAAAATGGCACATTTTGTTTCTGAGCAGCCCTTGAAAATTTGGGGGGGTTTCGTCAAGGGGGGGCCGAGAAAAAGGGGGGTCCCAAAACGTGTTTTTAACATTGAGTTTCCCATAGGGCGGTTGGCCTCACTTTTAGCCCGAACGGCTGAATGGATTTGCACGAAACTTGGCAAAATTGTAGGGACTGGTAGCCCGATGTGCCTTTGCTAGGTCTCAATATATGTGCTTCAGTGGATTTTGAGAAATTAACGTTCAAAAAAAGATATATATCTGTAACAGCGGACCGGGCAGCGCTCCGGTTCGCGGACTTTTCGCGGTACGGAGCTTTGTGAAGCGAAGCTGATTGGTTCTCCGTCGTCTGTGAACATTCCAAACAGTCCGTAGCGGCCGCCATCTTGTCTCTCGGTAGGATCGAGAGACAAGAGGAGGTCAAAGCGAAGGGGCAAATGACCATAAGGGGGCATAGTAGATCCTCGCTGACCCCCTAGGTTTGATGTGGAGGTTTTAAAAGGGCCCCGCGGGGCAAAAAAAAAAAATAATAATAATAATCGAACGGCTGAATGGATTTGCACGAAACTTGGTAAAATATTAGGGACTGGTAGCCCGATGTGCCTTTGCTAGGTCTCAATATATGTGCTCCAGTGGATTTTGAGAAATTAACGTTCAAAAAAAGATATATATCTGTAACAGCGCTCCGCTTCGCGTAACGGAGGTTTGCGAAGCTGATTGGTTCTCCGGCGTCTGTAAACATTGCAAACAGTCCGTAGCGGCCGCCATCTTGTCTCTCGGTAGGATCGAGAGACAAGAGGAGGCCAAAGCGAAGGGGCAAATGACCATAAGGGGGCATAGTAGATCCTCCTTGACCTCTTAGGTTTGATGTGGAGGTTTTAACAGGGCCCCGCGGGGCAAAAAAAAAATAATAATAATAATCGAACGGCTGAATGGATTTGCACGAAACTTGGCAAAATTGTAGGGACTGGTAGCTCGATGTGCCTTTGCTAGGTCTCAATATATGTGCTTCAGTGGATTTTGAGAAATTAACGTTCAAAAACAAGATATATATCTGTAACAGCGCTCCGCTTCGCGGAGATAAAATTATATCTGTATTACCTAGCTGTTGCTAACACCAGTTAGCGACGGCTAGTAGGAGATAGCGACCATCTTGGGCCCCACTTTGCATGTGAGTGATATTTATCACTAATGACATGCAAAGTGGGCATGCCAAGATGTTAGCGACTGGAAACAGTCGCTAACATCGCTATCTCCTATTATCAACTTTTGGAAATATTCGCGATAAGCGCGAATATCTCCAAAAGCTAGCACCTGCCCTGAGCAGTTCTTAGCCATGTTATCCAATGGGAGGTGGATAACATGGCTAAGAGCATTAGCTCGGTAATGCATGAATATCGCTGAGTTTTCAGCGATATTAATGCATTGCGGTCGTTTTTTATCGTATTTGCGATAAACCTTGATAATAGCAAGGTTTATCTGCGATAATTTCTGACGATGCTTAGCGGTAAAAAAATCGTTGCTAAGCATCGTTAGGGATAAATATCGCTTAACTTTGGTAATATGCCCCAACGTCTGTTAACGTTCGATTCGAAGGAAATCAGGAAGTGTTGAAAAACATTGTCTGCGCCATCTTGCCTTTTTTCAAATGCCACACTTTAGTCGTGCACGGCAGTCATTTTAGATGCCTTGACCAGACCCACTCTGTGCACGCTGTCGATCCTTAGCATGGCTCCCCACCCTCGCAAGCATCTCCCCCAGGCAGTGGTCACCCCCGCTCTCTGTCTTATGCATGGGTAATAAACCACCCCCCATCTGCGCTGCTCTTCCCTGAGAATCACACCCTGTGCCCGCCCGACACCTCCCTTTCGCCCTATTCACTACCGCACCCTCTGACACTCCTTTTCCTCTGTGTCCGATTGTCCAGGCCGGTCCTAGGGTATCAGCTAGCCCTGCAGATGTAGTTTATGGCCCCAGCTGTAAAGAATCACCCCTCTTCAAAGGAGTTATAGTAGATCAAGGCCCACACTCGATGAGATCCGTCACAGCAGACGCGTTCCTATTATCTGAAAACCATCCTGTATTGTGATTGGGGAGGGGACCGAGCCTGAAGCGGAAGATTCCAGGGATGACTCTTTGTACATCAAAGTTTTTACAATTATGTGTCACATTAAAAATATATAGCACTCCAACAAAGTAGTAAGATTATAAAACTTTAATAACTTATAAATATATACAAGAAAACAAAAACAGTAATAACATATAAACCTTTTTAGGGAAAAACAACGAAGTAGCGGTCGGCTGTGCGAATAGTCCCAACGCAGCACAACGTCCAGATTTCTGGCGTGGGGCGTCGCGGGGGGTGGGTCATCAGTAGCAAACTGTTGTGCGAATAGTTCCAAGGCAGCAGAACGATGGCACCAAGGTGATGTCCAGTAAGTTGCCGCACTGGTTTTGGTATCCTACAATGCTGCTCCGAATAACGGCGTGGGGCGCCCCGGGGGAGGCAGCGTGAACGGGCCACTCCAGGTGGAGTCTCATCTGTTGTAGTGGGGCGCCCCTTTACCGTTTCAGTTGCCATTCCGTCCGCTTTTGGTCCACTGTGTCAAAAGCCGCAATTCAGCTGAGTTGCGCCCACTCTTGCGGTGCAGCGATAGGCGGCTGTCACAGGACTCTCAAAATGGCGGCAGGCTGTTTCCTTTTTGGGCCTGGTCCACTGAAATGGCCCTGGGACACCTTGGAAATCGGACGCTTGTCTGCTAGGTCTTGGACCCCATTCTCGAAAGCGTCCCCTCCGCCTTGAGGATTCATCAAAAGTTTTGGGGGCCCCCGACTCCTGTAGGCTTCTGGTGGGGAGCGGCTGCCATGATTGCTCGCGGAATGACCACGACGGAGCTACGAGATGGTGATGCTCTCATGCTGACGCCAGCTTCAGTCTGAAACATCCAGAAACAAGGTGGGTCTTTCATCGTTTGGGGAAAAAAAAAAAGTTTTCATCCAATGAAAGGTGTTGTTTTTAGGTCATATGATCAAGCCTTCCATCATTAGGAAACCAAAAGTAAAATGAACCAATGAAAAGTTTTATAAACAAGTCACATGACCTGTTATGCGGCATAGGGTATAAAATGCGGAGAAAATACGTTGGCACGTGAGGCGGCATCAGTAGCGGACCGATGTGCGAATAGGCCGAAGGCAACACAACGCGCCAAGATCCGGATGGCACCGAGGTGGTGTCCAGCAAGTTGCAGCACTGGTGTGGCCATCTTACCATGCTGAAAGTCGGCGTGGGGCGCCCCGTTGGCCTGTGAGTTTGCGTCAGTAGCGGACCGATGTGTGAATAGGCCGAAGGCAGCACAACGCGCCAAGATCCGGATGGCACCGAGGTGGTGTCTAGTAAGTTGCCGCACTGGTGTGGCCATCCTACAATGTTGAAAGTCGGCGTGGGGCACCCCGTTGGCCTGTGAGATGGCGTCAGTAGCGGACCGATGTGCGAATGGGGCCAAAGGCAGCGCAACAATATTTTCTGACTAGAAGACACCACAAGGCGCTGAGATGCCAAGATTCGGATGGCACCGAGGTGGTGTCTAGCAAGTTGTGGTACTGGTGTGGCCATCCTACTATGGTAAAAGTCGGCGTGGGGCGCCCTGTTGGCCTGTGAGATGGTGTCAGTTGCGGACCGATGTGCGAATGGGGCCAAAGGCAGCGCAACAATATTTTCTGTATGGAAGATACCACTAGGCGTTGAGATGCCAAGATCCGGATGGCACCGAGGTGATGTCTAGCAAGTTGCTGTACTGGTGTGGTCATCCTACAATGCTGAAACTCGGCGTGGGGCGCCCCATTAGCCTGTGAGATGGCGTCAGTAGCGGACCGATGTGTGAATAGGCCGGAACCAGCACAAGGCGCCAAGATCCGGATGTCACCGTGGTGGTTTCATAGTTGAGAGGCACTTCATCTGCAGTGGGGCGCCGAGATCCGGATGGCATCGAGGTGATGTCTAGCAAGTTGCTGTACTGGTGTGGTCATCCTACAATGCTGAAACTCGGCGTGGGGTGCCCCATTAGCCTGTGAGATGGCGTCAGTAGCGGACCGATGTGCGAATAGGCCGAAGGCAGCACAACGCGCCAAGATCCGGATGGCACCGAGGTGGTGTCTAGTAAGGTGCACTGGTGTGGCCATCCTACAATGTTGAAAGTCGGCGTGGGGCGCCCCGTTGGCCTGTGAGATGGCGTCAGTAGCGGACCGATGTGCGAATGGGGCCAAAGGCAGCGCAACAATGTTTTCTGAATAAAAGACACCACAAGGCGCTGAGATGCCAAGATCCGGATGGCACCGAGGTGGTGTCTAGCAAGTTGTGGCACTGGTGTGGCCATCCTACAATGGTAAAAGTCGGCGTGGGGCGCCCTGTTGGCCTGTGAGATGGTGTCAGTAGCGGACCGATGTGCGAATGGGGCCAAAGGCAGCGCAACCATATTTTCCGAATAGAAGACACCACTAGGCGTTGAGATGCCAAAATCCGGATGGCACCGAGGTGGTGTCTAGCAAGTTGCTGTACTGGTGTGGTCATCCTACAATGCTGAAACTCGGCGTGGGGCGCCCCATTAGCCTGTGAGATGGCGTCAGTAGCGGACCGATGTGCGAATGGGGCCAAAGGCAGCGCAACAATATTTTCTGAAGAGAAGACACCAAAAGGCGCTGAGATTCGGTTACCACCGAGGTGATGTCTAGCAAGTTGCCGCACTGGTGTGGCCATCCTACAATACTGCTCCGAATAACGGCGTGGGGTGCCCGAAGGGGGGGGGGGAGGTGGCGTGAACGGGCCTTCCTAGGTGGAGGCTCGTCTGCTGTAGTGGGGCACCCCTTTACCGTTTCAGTTGCCATTCAGCTGAGTTTCGGCTGCTCTTGATGCTACAGCGACAGGCGGCTGCAACAGGACTCTCAAAATGGCGGCCTGTTCTTTGGATTTGGGCCTGGTCCACTAAAATGGCCCTGGGACACCTTAGAACTCGGACGCTCGATTTTTTTTTCCTTTCCTGTACATGCAAAAAAAGGTAAATGCCCGGTACGTTACACGCTTCATCTGCCACGATGAACTCTCCAGAGGAACCGAAAAAAAATATAGTTATGGTAACTATACCATGCATCGTCATATGGAGAGGTGGCACCAATTAATTATAGTGCTGCATAAAAGAGAGATTTGGAGGAGAACCCCTGACCTGCTAGTACATTCATCAAAGAAGTGGCACTGACAGCATCAGAGGCAAGGGAAACGGTCCCAAATATTTATAAGAACTTTGGAAAGATTAAAATGACATGTTTAGATTGTGGCAAATTAATTTCATGTGGACAGATGAGTGTTACTCTAATAAATACAGCATATGAACATCATCATAGTCGATGGTTGGTAGAGACATTTTGACTATATCCTGGACCTGCCCGTCCTCGCCCAAAATGGCGCCGGAATAAATGGGACTCGTAACTCCTTGTTGTGTACTGGTTGCAGAACCTTGAAATCACGAGATACGAATGCAGTTTTGAAGCACATGGCGGGCGGGGACGAGAATTGATTGAATATTTCGACATCCCTATTGATATTAAGTTCTGATGTGTTATTGATTACTGTACTATTGAAAGTTCGAATTAACGTCACCCATGGTACTTGCCCGCAAATGTATATCTAGATAATTTTATTGTAACTGGCCCTGTCGTATTTTAATTATAAAATGTACGTCCACCGATTCCGTAACTGTTAGACACCTTAGTTCTTGCAACCTAATGGCCCGCCCGTTACGTTCCTCTACAGTGTAAATGTCTACTCATCATATACGATTACAGTTTGCTCCGTGGCCGGCCCACATGGTTATAGGCTCGTATTTGTATAATGAAATTTTCACAATAAAGGTTTTTAAAAGAAAACATGGTAGTAGTATATACATTGGTAAAGTTTTTAATAATAGTCACTGTTTTAGAATCATTAAAAGGCAAGTGAAATAAAGCAGCCCAATTACATGAAGGGTAAAAGGTATAATACGAAGGAACGCAGTAAAGATAAATGGTCAAGGGCTGTTGTGTTTTCTATTCCTGCAACATAAAGTGATCGATAAGAATCTCATATTCAGGCGTATCGGCGACTAAGACAGCAGGTGGACCCTCTTTTGCTCAACGGCTCCGTCATGGGACGAAGAAACGCTCTTTTTCTCGAAAAAAGAATATATTTTACTTGCAGGACAGTTGTAAATTTTCCGGGAAAGTACATTAGCATGGAACATTATAACATATATTTAAGAAAAAATAATGTTCGGAAGTAATAAAAAGCGTAATTTTTAGGTCATATGACCAAGCCTTTCATCATTAGAATAAGAAAAGTAAAATGAACCAATGAAAAGTTTTATTAACAAGTCACATGACCTGTTATGCTTACGTTACGCGCTGCGCGTCGCGCCCCGGATGACTTCCGGATGCGCTAACGCGGCGCATCATATGACGCATTACGCGACAACGCAGGTCCAGAATATAGTCAAAATGTCTCCACCAACCAGCGGTCGGAACACAACCCCTTTCAGCAGGCTAAATAGTTCTGTTAAATGACAACAGAAGGGACAGGCAACAAGATCCATTAGTCAAAGAGGGGAGGGCTAGTTCTTCTCTACCGGGTTACATTGGGGCGCTACCGGAACTGATCGAATTGGTAGTCTACAGTGTTTCTGGATGTTTCAGACTGAAGCTGGGGTTAGCATGAGAGCAGCACCATTTCGTAGCTCCGTCGTGGCCATTCCGCAACCAATCATGGCAGCCGCTCTTTATCGTTATTTTGGGCGGGGTGGGTGGCGGAGCCGAGCTGTTTTGCAGCCATCATTGTGTGGAGTTCAGTTCATTTCACTAGTTTTGTATTTGTCATGAGGGGTTGTTCCTAATGTTTCTATTTTAGCGAGGTCAAAAAGAGATCCCATTAGTAGCCTACTGATTTTGCTCGATTCCTTTTCTTTTTTTTTTTACACGATTTTTCGTTATCTGCAAAGACTAAACAGAGTATTGCGACTCTGTGTTTGTTTGTAAATAGAGAATGAACCAAAGAGAACCAATTCTAAAACAGTAAATACTTGGATAACAATCAATCAAATGGAGAGAGAAGCAGGCACGACGTATTACAACGGGGGCAAAGGCCTGCGTTAACTACCCTTCACTATGTGCAAAGAGAGAGTACTCCTAATAGAAATGAGGGGGGGGGCACCATTCAAAGCAGATCAGTGTGCATAAACACGAAAATGTTTTCACTTACCACGTACTTGACATTCGACAGCTTATGATATTTGCTATTAAAAAACCATTGAAATTCACTGAAAAAACCATAGGTTATAGACCATATATAGTTAGGAATTAGCATTTACAAAACCTTGAAAATTCACTGAAAAAACCATAGGTTATAGACCATATATAGTTAGGAATTAGCATTTAAAAAACCTTATTTTACTCACACAAAACCATTGAAATTCCATATATAGTTAGTTGCACTAACTATATATCGCGCACCCGCAATCCACTGCTGATGATGTCACATATTACATCATTCATGACATGGTCAGTGACATCACTGATGACATCACTGATGACATCTCAAATGACATCACTGATGACATCACTGATATCTCATTTGACATCAATGACCACATCACTGATGATATCATTCATGTGACAATACAATGCATCTCCTCACATTTTAATATAACCTCTGTTTCACCCAGTGTTAAATACAGAGTATAATTTTTGAAACCATTGACACACCAATACTAGTTACTACATACGTACTCACTGATTCCTACGTCTACACACACATTCACTCATTCACCCATACAATCATTCATACATACAATCACTCATCTTTACAACACTATCATATGCACTCATACACCTATACAGACACTCACACTCTGCCACTCATCCATGGAGTTACTCACACACCTAGTCAGTCCTGTAAAGAATCAATCACACTTCCATTTTCTTGTCTATACAGTTAAACATAGAGCACCTTACATTTTCAAACATATACTAACACATACTTACTTTCTTATACAATCATTGATACAAGTACACATTGATCTGCACAGAGTCACACACCTCCCAGCCAGCCACACACACACTCAGTCTCCCATACAAATACTTGGACAATCAATCAATAACCCATATAGTTAATCATATAGCTACTGATCAACACATGCAGCAGTTTACAGAACAACAGACATAATGATGCACAAATTAAGACAGTTTAGTCACTAACCCATGCACTCAGTGAGACACATTTAATCACTCACTCATACATTCAGTCATGCACCTACTAAATCCTTCGTCCAAACAGTTATACATCTACTCATTCTTCAATATGTAAAACATATTTAAACTTTACAGAAACACACAGTCACTGTATGATGTCATCAGTGATGTCATCAGTGATGTCATTTGAGATGTCATCAGTGATTTCATCAGTGATGTCACTGACCATGTCATGAATGATGTAATATGTGACATCATCAGCAGTGGATTGCGGGTGCGCGATATATAGTTAGTGCAACTAACTATATATGGAATTTCAATGGTTTTGTGTGAGTAAAATAAGGTTTTTTAAATGCTAATTCCTAACTATATATGGTCTATAACCTATGGTTTTTTCAGTGAATTTTCAAGGTTTTGTAAATGCTAATTCCTAACTATATATGGTCTATAACCTATGGTTTTTTCAGTGAATATATATATATATATATGTGGCTGTGTATAAGTATTTCAAGTGAAGTACTCATAAATATTGATTGCATCAACCCCTATCGATGCCTGTGCTATTGGCAGTCTATCAGAGCTGCCATGTATGTATATCATAGCACAATTACTAAGGCACTGCATGGCAACCTCACACAACGGATTTATTATGTGTTTGTCGCTAATAAATCCACAGTGTGAGATTTATTAGGCATGGATTCATGAGGTTTAACAACCACATTTGCTACACCTAATTAATCCACAATGTTATCTATCTATCTATCTATCTATCTTTCTATCTATCTATCTATCTATCTATCTATCTATCTATCTATCTATCTATCTATCTATCTATCTATCTATCTATCTATATATCAAAATTGATCCTTCCAAGCTCAGTGCACTCCTTTATTGCTGGTGCCCATGCAAGGGAATTGACCAAATCCACATGTATGAAACGCATTGTCATTTTTTTCGCTTGTTCCTTTGATTTAATAGAATAAGCAGAATTTCAACACCCTCTTTGGTACAGAAGTAGCCATATATCCAACTTTTGACTTTTTTTCATTTTCAAAAACAAAATCACAAAGCAGAACTATATTTCTTGAAAATAAAAAAGTCCCTCTTGCCATGGGATTTTTCTCCTTGCTACCTGGAGGGGGGTCATTTAAAGCAAAAACTGACCATGTGTTTACCCACATTAAATATGGGGCAACTGGGAACATGGCCAAACCTCCCATGGCAGGGACAAAGTAGTCTCTGTCTACATCATGAAGTTCTACCTGACTCTAAATGAGGTGGGTCAGACTTCATTTTGATGGAGCTGATACTACATTTCTCTTGCGATGAGTACCCTCTCTGCCAGTCTAAAACAGGTCCTTACTCTATTGAGTGTTTGTTTGTACTAGCATGTCTCTCCCAAATCCCTGCTAAAAATGTTCCCTAACCCAACACATTTTTGAATAAATGCTCCCCATTTTTCTACCACTTCCCTTGGTGCTCCCACATTTATTGCAAAGTAGTATACTTGTGTGTGCAGACAGCTCCACCACTCTGATAGAGTTCTCTGCACAGAAATGTTCGTGGAAGTGGTAGTCTCCAGCTGTAGGTTTGTGAGTTGCATATTGTGGCATGCCAGTTGAACTACTGCTGTCATGAGTTACCTGGTACAAAATGCAGTTTGTGAATTGGGCCCTATATTTTTCAATTACTTTAAAATTCTTATTGTAAATATGCTTCATATGCTTCAACAGACCTCCATCATTGTTGAGAAGTTACTTTAACATTATTATTTCCAGTTATATGGAAACTTTCATCATTACATTGTTCAGTGTTTACAACTTTTTGTTGGGAAGATTAAAGGTTAACTTTCAACTGTCAGCCGGCACGTATTTCACTGTTTTGAATTCCCAATAGATCTAAACAAGCTTTTAAAAGTTTCTATAGCACACAGAATTTATAGGAACTTACCCTTACCCACAAACGTACTTGGCATATGGGTCAAAAGGGAACTTCAAGGAAGAGTGAAGAGTTCAATGGTGTATATTTTAAATTTTCCAGATGTAAATCCTGCGATTCGCAAACTCACAGGCTTTGTGACTGGAAAATTGCTTTTTGGTATGGTACACATTCTGCCAATCAAAAAACACACATTTCCAACTACAAAATGGGGTTAGTAATCCTAGTGAAATCGCAATTAGAAAGGAGCATAAAAGCTGCATAACATTCTAATTGCAATTTGGTATGGGATTTATCAATTGTTCAGTGACAGGTGGTAACTGATTAGTAAAGATAATTGTGTCAGCAGGCCTCAGCAATAGATGCTTTCCCAGAAGAGAAACTTTTTCTATTGTTTTAAAGCAGCACTGGTTCCTTAAAGGGACACGGGCTGCTATGAAAAAAAAGTTTTCGTATTTGAGAATGCAAATGCAGGTATAGTGATCTGTTGTTGCTTGCAAGCCATCTGCCCTGTGGTAGTCCCCAATCACAGGGGGTTGTCTATACTGCCCTACCAATTTATTTTGATTGCTCTGGTCATACTGTGACGCCCTGCAACTAGAAAATTGGCCATATGACACAGTGCATAGGTTGTATCATAAAATTAAAGACTAGTCTTTTAGTACATCTTGCTCTATAATGTCCTTTAGGCTAGTCTATTACAAACAATTGTCCGATCCTCATGACAATAAGGATTCTAAACAGGTGACATTTTACCTAGTAGCTTGCTCCTCTCTCTTCAACACGAGGCTATTTGTATTCCATTAGAATCCCTGTACCTGACGTGCATAAACATGTCTTCAAGCACGGTATAATTATTCAGTATAAATTGTCACCACTTTTTCATCCTTGGCCAACAGCCAGTCATACACCCACTCATTCTTCAATACACCTTGGCCTATATATAAAACATTTAAACTTTACAGAAACACACAGTCACTGGATGATGTCATCAGTGATGTAATTTGAGATGTCATGAGTGATGTCATTGAAAATGTCATGAGTGATGTAATATGTGATGCCATCAGCAGTGCATTGCGGGGGCGCGAGTTATAGTTAGCTGAACTAACTATAACGGCTGCTTTTCACTGGTTTTGTACAAGTGAAATGTCCAACTAACTATAACATCCCTGAAACCTATGGTCTTTTCCGTAAATGTCATTGGTTTTTTAAATGCTAATTTCTAACTCTAACGTCCCTGAAACCTACGGTTTTTTAGGTGAATTCCAAAAGTTTTTTAAATGCTAATTTCTAACTATAACATCCCTGAAACCTATTTTTTTTCCAGTAAATTTGAAAGGGTTTTTAAATGCTAATTTCTAACTATGCCTACATAGGTAGGACATGTGCAGAAAGAGGAAGAAATGTGCAGAAAGAAACATGAGACATGCATAAAGAACCAACAGAGGAGCAGAAAGAGACCTTGTTGCTAAATCATCCTGTGCCCCCAACAGTTTGCTGACGGGTACTGGGGTAACTGACTCTGACTAACCAGGACTAGAGCCAGTACTATGGTAAAATACACTTAGAATACAGTGAAAACAACTACATACACTAGGGAAAACTATGTGTTGGGGTACCCCTGTGATTGGCTTGACCTCCTCTGTAAGGCCCTAGTACATAATAGGGCAGGGGGTTAAAGCTACCTCTAAGTCAGAGATGCAGAAAGATGCTCTGTAAATAATAGTCACATTTGCAGAGTGGTGGAGAAAGGGTACTGGGCAGCCGACCAGCGCTCATGAATTCTGCTATGTAGGACTTACAGAAAGTACCAGGAGGGCTTTTTGACCCCAAAGTCCCTCAGGAGGAAATTGGACCTAATCCTCGATCCCAGTAAGGCCCCCCACCCATAATAAAGAATGCCCCGGGGAGGTTGCAGTCCCTGGGGCAGCAAAGGGGGGGCAGGAGCCCCTGTGCATTTTATTGGAAGCCCCAGGTAGGTGCCTGTCACCAGGGCTCTGTGGGGGCTGCGTGCCCCCCACATACAATGAATGAAGCCCCAGGGAGGTGGTGATCCCTGGGGCTGTGAAATATATTTTGGCATTGCCCCCGGGACCTAGCCCACACGGGGACTTACAAATAAGGAAGCGCAAAGCCGGAGCTTTAATATTTTTTTTTTTCCTTGGCAGGATTTGTGACCCCAGCGCGAATTCTGACAGTTTTTTTGGGAGTACTTAACATATGGATATGACATATTGCTAGCAGAAAAAGATTGTCTGTTACAGTTTGTGATGGATTGCCAAGAGGGGAAAGCATCATTTTGCCTGCTTTCTACAACCTCATTACAGAATCTTTAAAACAATCATATGCACAAGAGTGGGAGCTTGCTCAAAGTCTGGCATTATACCACAACCATGTAGGGTGGGATGTGGAGTCTACTCACCACCAAATCCCATTAAAATCTACTCCAAATCCTCAGAGGCAGTACCCTGTTAAAAACAATACAAAAAGACTGGTCAAAGAAATCTTAGGCTAACTTGAATACCAAAGTATGATTGAGAATTGCACCTCCCTATCCTTTGTTTCCAGTAATGAAACCTGACAATACATTTTGTCTAGTTTTAGATTACCGATATTTAAACACATGCACACGAACATTTGCAGCTCAAAATGCACACAGTGCCACATTAATGAATAACACTGTGTGGAAGAAATACAAAACGAGATTAGATATCTCAAATGGATTCTTCTGCCAAAATATAGCTCCAGAAATCAGATATTTGACAGCATTTTATGCCCTCGGCACTCATCGTCACTTACTTACGTTGTTTGCCCCAAGGGTATAGGAACAGCCCGGGCTATTCTCGGCAAAAGTGTCAGAAATTTTACAATCATGCGATGAGGATCTTCCTGTCCTATGTAAATCACATTTATCTGATGGATGATGAATTACTTGAACACTTGTGCAGGGTGAACAATTGTGGGATTCACCAATCTGAGCTAAAAAAAATCAAGAACTCCAAAATGACCAATCTCAATATCCTGTTTTTGGGATATGTAAATCCAGTATTTGTAAAGCGCACAGCTACCCGTAGGCATCCCGGCGCTGGGGGCCATCGGGAAGATTAAGCGAGCTGCGCCACACCCCACTTGATATGAGCTATCAAGTGAAAGCAAGAGCCTGGCTGCCAACTTTTTAGAAAAGACTCTCAAAGTTTTGCAATCCATAATGGGATTTCTAAATTTGGGCAGAACATACATTCTAGATTATGCAGAAAGAGTAAAAGTAAAAACCCCACTGGAGTACTCGAGTAACCTCACCCAGGGAAGCTGGGTGCATAGGTGTCTTTTCGTGTAGGGTTTCTTCGTCGATTTCAATGGCGAGCTGCTGAGAAATGCTGCAGACGACCAAGTGGAAAGTGTCCAGGTGGATCCAAGGGTGGATCGGGGATCTGAAGAACCTGAAAACAGACGGAACAGAGTCTGGGTCACTTGCCAGTGACCAGGAAGGCGATGAGAAGATGCCAACCGATGTCAGGTGAAGAAGGAGAAACTTGACTCTTCAGCCACAAGAACCAGGAGATGTCGACAATAACCAGGAGCTGGATTTAAGCTGTGCCACAAAGGATGTCAAGTGCTGCAGTGTCGGATTCCGGATTGGACCCAACAAGCCTTGGCAACAGCAACCCACACAGACAGCAAAGATTGTCTTTGGTGCAGACCAGCAAGGTCTGAGGGACTCACCCTTTAGAGGGGAGTTAGGGCACGTCTTGAGCAACCAGGGAAGCCCAAAAAACAGAAGCGTTACCTTTGTGGGGACCCACCAGTCGACGTATCAGGGATCCCGAAGGGGCCTCAAGTAGAAATGCTAGAAGCAGGCTGACAGAACACTCCTGGAGTGTAGGCCCACAATCTTCTGCACAGATTGTGCTCGGGGCTTGGACTACAAGTAGCCCAATGAAGAACTTCGGGAAAGCTCGGGAAGTTGCTGCGCTAGCAAATGGGCACGGTGTCCAGGAGTTCCGGTCCCACTTCAATCTGGAAAGCAGCGGGTCTCAGCTTTGGTAGGATCTCGTGTTGGCCTCTGAGAAGTCTGGAAGTCTGTGTCCTGTGTCGCAAATCCATTGGGATCCAGCGGGAGCCTTGGAAATGCAGACCTGCAAGATGCTTCTTTGGTGCCTGTTTAAACAGGGGAGTCACTCCTTGACCCCAAGGGAGATTGTTCTGTCTTCTAGTCGATGTGGAATGTCAAAGTTCCAGGATATATGTTTCAGAGGTTTTTCCAGGTGTAATCTGAAGTCCGAAGGACTGGGTTCCCATACTTATACTAAGTTTGGGGGTTGGACATACTCTGGGGACCCACCAATGGAAGGATCTAGGGAGGGGGGTGGCTACACCACTTTCCCTTTGTCCAGGTTTGCACCAGAGCAGGAGCTGAGTGCCCCTGCAACCGGTTTGAACTGGGATACACAGGGACACCTAGTGTGCCACCAGCACTGTCTGAAAAACATTCTATTAATGCACCCACCCAGCCCCAATACACTACAGCCTTGTCTGGGAGGTGGTTACACCTCCCTGTGACAGGAAAACTATTGTCCAGGCCTCCCCGGCCAGAGTTTCGTCCAGCAGCAGGAGGCCGGACCCGTGTCTGCAGCATCCATTTTGTGATGTTGGGGCTCTTTTAAACTGTTAGCGGTTAGGTCAGTGTGTACATGTCTCTACCTCTAGAAGGGTAGAATTCTACCCTGCCACCAGGACTGGCGGGGGCGGGGGGGTGGTAGGATTCCAAAATGTTTGACACCAAACACGACATGTTTCCATGCAGTCACTCCAAAGTTAGCATTTACTGAGAGGTTATAATGCACTTTAAGAGTATATGGTCTGCTACATGACAGAACAGCTTCAGAGAATAGATTCCGAAAGCTGCAGAGGGGTCCTGCTCATGCATGGGTACCCTCTCACACAAAACCAAGCCCTCTGCCTTAAGGATTGATAAGGCCTGCCATAGGAGTGACTTATAGGTTTATATGTGTCAGTGATTAAAGGTAGATATAGGTAACCTATATCTCAGTAGGGGGTCCATGCACCACCTTACTCAGGCTGCAGTAGCAGACTTGTGGTGCCAGTTTGAAAGGCTTCCCAGGGGTGCATAATACATGCTCAAGCCTTGGTGGGTTCCTGGGGTACCTAAGGTACCATATACTAGGGACTCACAAGGGTAAACCAGTAACCAATCTGGAGTGTACCTAATGTACATGCAATCATTTTAGAGAGGAAGCAGCTAGGCTAGGGGCCTGGTTAGCAGGACCCAGCCAGACTAAAGTCGAAAAACAGTGAAACACCAGCAAAAAGTGGGGGTAACCATAGTAAGCAGATCCTACTCTCCTACAGCCACAAATCTCCTCTCGCTACTATACTGGGAGTTCAGATGGAAAGACTAATGACGGTTCAAGACTCCTCTGCTCAAGATGCTGGAGTAGTCAATAATTGAGTATGAATTACACCTGTTGAAACAGAACAATATCCAAATGTTACTGAAAAGGAAATTGTAGTTTGGTCCAATAATGACGTTTATATCAATATGCCTTCATAAGAAGCAACTGCCTGTTCTACAAACACTGCTGAGCTCCCAATGATAGATTGAACTGTGTCTGGCTACTTCATCAAGTTTGATGACTTTTCTTCAGATCCAAGTTAAACTAAGCAAACGTCACCCGTTTCTAAAAAAGAACAATTTAGACAATTCTTTCTGTGGCTGAAAAGGAGTTACTCTGTGTCCCCCTGATTGCATATTTGGTTTGCATTAGTGATCCTGTTAATTTGGATTGGTATAGTAACTGTCTTTTTCCTACAACTGAATGCGCATTACCTCCCACAAAGCTCTACAGTACAACCTGTAAAATTGGCCCTGAGACCACAAACGTCATCACACCAAGAACAAAGAGACTTTTCCCTAGTGAACAATACAGCAGTTCCAGTATTGAATATAATAGTTTGGAATAGGGTTTCATATGATGTATTTGGACCTACTGAATATTCGACAAAATTCCACACATATTTAAAATTTCATTGAATAATCTCATTACCCCGAGTACACTCTCTGATGATTTGGACATTGAGACTGTAAATATTATGCTCTCAGATTAAGAACAATCTACTGCATTTTCTTACAGGGAAATGTATGAAGATACACCTGACTTCAACAATATGATTTGTTTCCAGCATCATGGTCATCACTTTTTGCACAGAGCCAGTGTTCCACGCACTGTCAACACTTACCATCAATGGGGCCATTACCTGATACCACCAAAAGGTAGTTCTGCCATATTCGCATAGAAATGTGCATACTTTTCAGGGGTCAATACCTCAGACCCAATGTCATAGTACTATAAGCAACTACAAATGAATGCAACTGTGAAGAAAATGATGCTGACAAATGCCAAACTTATATATTCAGCACTCTTTATATCCCAGCTATCTATACAAGGGTTTGACTATTGGATGGACATGATAGACACAAAATCTATCTGGGGGATGAAAGATTGGCAGGTTCAGGGATCTGAGGCCTTATTTAGAGCTTGACTCACTCCATTACAAATAATATTCCTAAACAGAACAGTGCAACAGGCTACCTGCTATGAGTTTGCAAAACTTAAAGACCTGAAAACACCATGCATCCCCTCACCCATACCTATTGAAGGTATATCAAATGATACACTGATTAGTGAGAAGGTACTAAGTACAATGATACAGAATGGTACATACATTTCATCACCTCCCAATTAGAAGGGTTGGTTGGTTTGGCCTATCGACTTGCATAGGTGTCAAACAAGATTCAAGGATACCATCGGAGGGTTTAGAATCCATAGGCCTGATCCACGCTATGTACACACAAACGACCCAGGGGTAGTGACTTCTCATAGTGTTGGGAAGTTGTGCCTAGAATAATTTCAAACCTCAACACTACAACAGGTGAAACAACACGTGTCCCTTCTAGCTTACACAGGGATCTTAGGGCTTTCTTGCTAGGTCCAAAGAAACCACGTAAAAAAAATCCTTATATGCTATCAACAATGAACAGGTGGAAAGTCTCCAAACAGGATGCTGTTGACAGATTACGTGGGATTGATAGGATTAACCTAGAAAAGGTTTTGGCTGTGGTAGACAATGGTATGACTACACTTTATTCACGCATTTATTCACTGGGAAGCATTGTGTCCTTGTCAATTGACATAATGGAACAAGATTTGTCTATTTGCAACATGGGCAATCTAAATTGCGCACCATTTTGCTTTTGATCTGGATGCTACAATCTCTGCCTTCTGGCATAGTGCCTTGGCAGTACATAAACGGCTCAAATGTGTTTTCAGCTTATAATCTGACTGACAGACATTTGACCATGGCACGCAGAGATGCAAAGTACATCATGCTGCTCATTGAAAAATTAGATAAGTTACCTTTTACAGTAGTAGAGTCCCCGTTCATGGAATGGCTAATTCATGACTATATCACAGAGCCAATCATGACATTCCAGGTACAATACTGCCTTAGATACATCCAAGAAGGCAGGTATGAAGCATTGGGTGAAGGGTACATACAGGAAACCTGGGAGTTACCGCACAGATATAGGTATAGGAATAATTACACTGAAGATTTTTTTATGTGGAACAGACTGTGAGAGGGCTTTATGTGGATCTTTAGTGTGTAAGGAGGTTTAGCTTCATGGAGCATGTAATGCTTTGAAGGCATACTTATCTTGCAAACTTGAAAGGCTCCCCAGCTACAGTGATTCATCCAGTCTTCGAGTGACTTTCGAATGGGAGTTATTTAATGCTGAATGATCAAGGCTGTTGTGGGGTGGCGCCAGACATCTCATATCTAGTCACAGTAAACCTCAGGGTTGTTTGTTGCAAGCAAGTATTGTTTTCCCCGGCTCACACAGTTAGGGAGGCACCACTGTGGCTTCGCTGAATGTTTCCAGTATAAGGTTTGATTCGCTGGGCAGACTGAAAGCCATGTTGTTTCAACAAAATGTGGCCTTAACATCAGCCTGATAGACTTTTGATCTCCAGGTTGCAAGGTCTTCAGCAGAGATACAGGCCCTAGTCTGTATGAGCTTCCCAATCCATTTCGGAGAAATGATTCATTGTATCTTTAACATGTCTGATATGAGTGGGGTCGTACACTTATTTAAGCACCTTGGATCAGGTCGCTTTACGTCTTTTCAGACCATCTTCAGAGTAATTCCAGCTTTCATATACTCCATACTTGGAAGCATTTTTGGAGGACTTCCTATGGTCCGGCTGTCAGTAGCAGGCATCCTGATTTTAATCCTATTGCTTTGCAATGGATGTCTCAGTCCCTCACGAAATGGAGTGAACACTGCTGAAACGAAGTTGTCGTGAGCGTATGGTGTTCTACCTGACTGTGCCTTGGCTTCGAGAGCTGAGTGAGCATTCGTTCCTGTCTTTCAGACCGGTCTGGTTAGACTGTGTCCTGCCTGTGTTCCGCTGCCTCTTCTGAAGATTCAGATGCGTGTTGGACCTGTGCCTGTCACTTCCATCGGTTTCTCCACCAGACAAAGACAGGCTACTGGAACACTTGCAGGCCCATGTGTATAGTTGTCCACTACCTTTTTCCAATATTTGATGATGGCATTTCTAGATCCTCCAAGGGACTTGTTCGAAGGGGAATCGCCCTGCTCCAGAGGTACAGGCATCGGCTCTGGGCGTACAGGCAGATAATTCTTCCCCGGCGGCTGAAGTGGGAACGAGAGATGACAATCTTTGCTCACTCAACATGATACTGGAAGATCTGGAGGGATTGTGACCTGCGGATATGATGTTCAGTGAAGTTGAGTCTTTGGCACAGAATTCATAAACAATCTGACCTTTCCTGTGCTGGGAACTATTGAGCATTTTTTAAACATTTTCCAAATTGAAGGTCGAGACTGACTTTGTTTTATTTCTCCTTCTCTGCTTCAACTGAGCTTGCTTGCTTTCAAGTTGCTCAGTGTAATAATAACCACATATACAAGCTTACAGGACCTTTTTGAACACTTTTTAGGAAAAAAATACTTTTTTTATGAACATATGTTACAGGCTTTTAAAGTGCTTTTAGTATTTTTATGATAAATGATTTTATGCTTTTACTTGCCTTAGCTTTATCATTATGTAGCTGAACCTGATGACCTTTTGATGAGGAGTGGGAGTCGTGTCCTTTAGGCTAGTCACGTCATGTATACCCCCTATTACAAACATGTGTTCGCATCCACACGACAGTAATGATTCTAAACAGGTGACATATTACCTAGTAGCTTGCTCCAATCTCTTCGTCACCAGGCTCTCTGTATGCTATCATAATCTCTGTACCTGAGGGATATAAACATGTCCTCAGGCCCGGTATAATTATTCTGTATAAGTGTCACTACTTTTTCATCCTTGGCCAACAGCCAGCTGTGCAACATGTTTAGTAATGTCACATTATGACTGACTTTCATCATTTCGCAAATACACATATTTTGTTTGAACACATTAAACAAAAAATTCATATTTATGCACTAAAGCAAAAAACTGTAATATTCAATCAGGAATTCTGAATGTATAACTTTTGCAGCAAAATTATTTACTTGTGTTATAGTTCAGGATCTGATTATACATTTATGCATTTCCACATTATATGGCTATCTTTCTCATTTTAATTTATGTCATTTAAATCTTTCTTTAAATGGCGAACACATTACACATTTAAAGTGCTAGTGCTTAATTTAGACATTCACTTCATATTTGATCAACAAATAAAAAGTGCTGGTGCTTTGTAAACACAGTACTCTCTCAAAAGTGCTAGTGCTTAAGCATCCATGAGGTAACTTAATTTCAGTTGATCTCTGAATACCTCTCTACAATACTAGATAATTCTAAAGCGCAAGTGCTTAATAGTATATTGTTTGTATAAAAAAGAACAAATAACATCATATACTTAGCAATATATTCCTAAACAACATTTTCTTCAAAGAAAATTCAATTTCATTTTTTTTCCTATTTCATTTCATTCTACTACATAATAACTTGAAAAGTGTATTCCACTGTACTACAGTAAATATAAAGTGCTATGTCTAAAGTATTTTAATCTAAGGTGCCATTGTCCTTCGCTCTGAATCACAAAAAATAAACTAAAACTAAAAAACAAATGGTACTTGAATGTGCTGGCTCATTTCCTTATTTTCCACGCAATTTCAATCATCATCCTAATACAGGCAAGTATGTAAGTCCTCATCTACATTTAGCCGATGAGGCTCCTTGCTGTTAAACTCCAATATGAAATATGTTTCTAACCTACGGAGTTCGTTCTCCCTGTTCCCCCCTCTGTTCTTTCTGGGTACTTCGGCTATGCAGCTATACTGTAAGCCAATGGGATTACTCTGATGATGAGTTTGGAAATGTCTGGCATATCAGATGTGTCCTATCCTGATTGATGATTGCTCGCCAAAGTTGCAAAATTCTTTTGAATACAGGCAAGTTGGTACTCCCTATGTAAATCTTCTCGCAGGAACATTGCAACATGTAGACCACAAAACTTGATCTACAATTTAAAAAGCCTTTAATCGTGATGGTTTTATTAAAAGATGTCTTAAAATGCGTACAATTCATTCCATGATTGCATGCCTTACATTTAAAACACGTCCTGAAACCTATTTTCTGTTGAAGCCATGAGGGGGCTCCCCCTCTTTTCTTGGTATTTACTTTTCACAATCCAATCTTTCAATGTTTTCGTTTTTCTATATACCACATCAGGATGTTTACTCAATCTGAGGCCCAATATTGTACCATCTCTCCCGAGATGCCAATGTTTATTTAAAATGGACCTTACCTCCTTATGTTTAATATTAAAAGTTGTTATAAAACGATGATTGATTGGCCCCTGTTGTGATTTTTTACTCCGTCTCTGTTGGGTCCTAGATGGTTCAAAAAACACTCTCTGTCTTTCCAGGTTCCTAGCTTTTGTAGCGGCCGCACATATTATCTTAGGTGAATAACCTCCCTGTAGGAACCTCCTGGTCATTTCCTGCTCAACTCTGCAATGCTCTTCTTTACTACTACACGCTCTTCTTACCCTTTAAAACTCCCCAAAGGGTATGCTTCTGATAAGTGGTACAGGGTGGGCGCTTTCCGCATGCAGAATGGTGTTACCAGCTGTTGATTTCCTGAAGGTGGTTGTTTCTAGTTTCCCCTCCACTGGTCTAATCCTAATATCCAAAAAGTCTACGGAGGTTCCACTATAGTGTGCTAAAAACTTTAAATTAACAGAATTTGAGTTAAGGTCCCTGATAAACATTTCTATGTCCGTCTCCGTGCCCTGCCACAGCACGAATATGTCATCTATGAACCTTACCCATAATAGGACATGTTCCGACCATTGTCCCAGTTGTGACCCACCAAGTACTTGCTCCTCCCACCAGCCTAGATGTAAATTAGCATAACTGGGGGCGAACAAAGTGCCCATGGTCCTTCCTTGTTCTTGCTGGAACAATTCTTCACCAAATGAAAAAATATTCCTAGACAGACATCCTTTCATCATGTCTAAAATCATTTGATTGTGCTTAAAAAATCAATGGTCTTCTATGTAGAAAATATTCAGTGGCCTTCAAACCATCAATGTGCCTTATGCTAGTGTATAAAGTAGCACTATCAGGAGTAACTAAAACCATAGTAGTCTCATTCCAGCTTATGTCATAAATACATTTTAAAAATACATCGATTTCAAATAAGCTGTCACATGAAGATATAATTGGTCTCCCTGGTGGAGTGGTGGTACTTTTATGCACTGTCGGGAGCATGTAAAAGACCGGTAACACTGGATTGTCTTGTTTTATGAATTTGTACTCATCCCAGGTTAACAGTTCTTGGTGTTTCCACAGCTCCAGTCTAGAAAAGAATTGTTCTTTCACCACTTATTATTATTTTATTCTTAATATTCTTAGAGCTTTTCTAGGATTGATCTGTTTCTTTTGTTGTGCTATTTTATAACACAAACATTTAAGATCTTTTGTTACATTCTTGCCGAAGGTGTCAAGATTATCTTGTGTTGTCTGTGGTATAAATCTTGAGGGTGGATGAAATAGGGCATGATCATCTCTTTCCAAATTGAATGTCAGGAGTCCTGTAGGTACATTATTTGCTAGTGGCTCATTAACATTTTCAAATCCATCATTATTTTCATTATATAATGATAATAGATCTTCCAGGATGGGTGCATCCTTTACATTCAAAGTGCTGGGTTCATCAAGGGGGACTACCTGTACTATCGAGATCGAGGTGCTTTGGAGGTTTCTATTTGCAAATATTTTGATAATTTAAATTTTCTCACAAATTGATATAAATCCATTCTGCTATTAGGATGGATAAAATCATTTTCATTGCTGTAAGAAAGTCCCAGTTCTAATACAGACTTTTCTTCATCTGATAGCATGATGGTACTTAGATTTATAATTATTTGATTGGTATTAACTTTTTCACTGGTTTCTTCGTGTTGGAGCACAGGGACCTTTTTGTTTGCCATTCTTGTGCTCCTCCTGTATCCCTCTCCTCTGTTTTCTCTTCCTCTGCCTCTGCCTCTTCCTCTCCCACAACCACTTGTGATTCGATGATCTGTCTGTTGTTCTAGTTGTAAAAAATGGAATTCGTCCGTCACAACAAGTCTTACATCTCTTGCTCCTCTTCCTCTTTGATCAACTTGTTCTTGCTACGAACCAGTATCTGGGCTTGCTATGCTTTGCGAGATTTCCCGTTGTTCAACTGTACCACTCTGGATCGTCAAATTTGTTTGCGAACATATAAATACGCCCTGATTCGTAGTCCAGATGATTGCGTAGGAATTTACTTGCTTTTCTATCTTTTATGTGTTTTGCATATTTTTCCAGCCTAATTTTAGTTTCTCCTCTGAATTTTCCCACCTTGGCTTGATCAATCAATCAATCAATCATGCCATTTGTATAGCGCACTACTCACCCGGGAGGGTCTCAAGGCGCTTGGGGGGAGGGGTATGCTACTGCTCGAACAGCCAGGTCTTGAGTTGTTTCCTGAAGGCGAGATGGTCCTGGGTCAGCCGAAGGTGGATGGGGAGGGGGTTCCAAGTCTTGGCAGCCAGGTAAGAGAAGGATCTTCCTCCGGCGGTGGCTCTTCGGATGCGTGGTACGGCTGCGAGGGCGAGGCTGGTGGACCGTAGCTGGCGGGTGGGCGTGTAGAAGGTCAGGCGGTCGTTGAGGTACTTGGGGCCCAGGTCGGGGAGAGACTTGTGTGCGTGGGTGAGGAGCCGGAACGTGATCCTCTTGTCGACGGGGAGCCAGTGCAGGTTCCTCAGGTGGCTGGAGATGTGGCTGCGTCGGGGGACATCCAGGATGAGTCGGGCGGAGGCGTTCTGGATGCGCTGGAGTCTTTTCTGTAGCTTGGCTGTGGTTCCGGCGTAGAGGGCGTTTCCGTAGTCCAGTCAGCTGGTGACGAGTGCCTGGGTGACAGTCTTCCTGGTCTCGGTCGGGATCCAGCGGAAGATCTTGCGAAGCATACGCAGGGTGTTGAAGCACGATGAGGAGACGGCGATGACTTGTCTGGTCATTGAGAGGGAGGGGTCCAGGATGAAGCCCAGGTTGCGTGCGTGGTCGGTTGGCTTGGGTGCGGTGCCCAAGGCTGGGGGCCACCAGGAGTCGTCCCAGACGGAGGGCGAAGATCCCAGGATGAAGACTTCCGTCTTGTCCGAGTTCAGTTTCAGGCGGCTGTCCTTCATCCACTCGGCGACGTCTTTCATCCCTTCGTGTAGGCAGGTTCTGGCGGTGTCGGGGTCTCTGGTGAGGGAGAGGATCAGCTGGGTGTCGTCGGCGTAAGAGATGATGTTGAGGTTGTGCTGGCGTGCGATGGGTGCGAGAGGTTTCATGTAGATGTTGAAGAGGGTGGGGCTGAGTGAAGATCCTTGCGGGACGCCGCAGATGACTTCGGTGGCCTCGGAGCGAAACGGGGGGAGGCGGACTCTTTGTGTTCTTCCGGCGAGGAACGAGATGATCCACTCCAGTGCCTTCTCTTGGATACCGATGTTGCTGAGGCGCTGGACTAGGGTGCGGTGGCAGACCGTGTCGAACGCAGCGGAGAGGTCCAAGAGGATGAGGGCCACTGTTGATCTACACCTTTCTAAAGGATAGTGTTTAGTTCCTTTATTTTAATTACCACTTCCTGTCTCTCTTTTTCAGCATATTTTACTAAAATGGGAATCATATTGTTTGAACTATTTGCATTATTTTCTGCCCACTCACACAGCATCTAAGACTGCGGATTCCCGTAAGTAGGTGTAATCATTATCCACAGTCCACGTGGGACTCGTCCTACTTGCAGATACTGGCACAAATATGCTACCTCCCACCATCTGGAGATTTCTCTCTTTTTCAATTTTCCAAATTCTTAGAATTGTTTTCCCGATTCATTAATGCCTGTTGGGACCAGTGCTTAATTTTTGCAGGTGCTTTAAGGTGTTGAGCACCGGCACCTATTTCTCAGGGCTAGATCTATTGAATTTTTCTCCCATGCACAGCCAGCCCTGTGCACAGGCCATTAAAAAGCCCCAGCCTTGAGCGAGGCTTGTGCAGCTGTACGTTCGGATTTGGTTCATGCTGATAGTGTGCTTGCTTTGGCGTTAACCAGTGCCTGGTCGTCAGGGTGGGGGAAGGGCCGGTGTGTTGTGTCATGCGCACTATAAACTGAACGAATGATGACCCTGGTGCATAATTTCAGCTGCGCTGCCCAGCTGTCTGCGCTTTCCAGTGTACCCAAAGCTGAAAGCTTAGGTGAGTTGGTGTGTGTTATTTTACACACAACTGTTATCCTACAGATGACAGAATAGTGCTTGGCCGTGGGACACCATCAATAAATTCCTGCACAGTGGCACCCGCAGGAAACTGCCCAGTAGCTGCCTGCCTCAGGAGCCCAGACAAGGCCTTACAGCGTGATACCAAAATACGGGAAGCAGCTGAGGGTGGTCCGAAAGTGAAAACATTGCTTCCTGCCAGTCAGTGTATTAGTACCACGTTACTACCTGTCCCAGTAACATCTCGTCTCTATCAGACCTGTCCTCTCCCTTCTGCAATGGGCACCGTTGCAGCCACAAGCACCTTGAAGGGCACCTCCCATCCCTGCCACTGTGACTATGCCCCACCGGTACCTCCGACTGTGCCCCTCTCTCCAGAGTGGCCTTCTCCCACTATCCCAGTGCCCGTCTCTCCACAGTGCCTTTCTCACCTATATCTCAGTGCCCCTCTGCTTACAGTCCCCTTCCCCTCTGTATCACAATGCCCCTCCCTGCAACAACACTCACTCACTCCTGTTACAGTACCCCTTGACTCCCTCCCTCACTCTCAGAGCACCCCTCCCCACCATCGCTTTGTATTAAAGTATGCACTGGGCCCTGAGTATCCATACTTTGAGTTTACACGTGAGACCGCGTAGCCCTTCTCAGTCTTGGCCACTTGAACCAGGAGGCTTTCCCAATTCCCCCTAACCAGAAAGAGGATACAGAGGGAATTTCTCAGCTTTGACATGGAGAAAAATAGCATTGATTCAAAATGTTCTATCAGAGGGACTAGGCTGTGTTGGGTGCTCTGTACCTCCCTCCACCCCCACAAGCCTGCTGAGCTCTATCGCCCCACACCTTCTCTTCACCTCCAAAGACCTATGTCTTGTAAACCCCTGCTGCATACTTACAGCCTTATGTCCCTGTTTGAGAGAGATCAGAGTTTTGTCTAGTTGAAGTTTTGACTGTAGCACAGAGGGGTAATGTAGAACATGTACCATGCAGATGATAGAACTATATTATGTGGATAGCTCAGTGGGTTTCTGTTTTTTGTCACAGAGTCCTTTCGTTACTCGCTGATCATAAATTACAATCCTAATATAGCACAGGCGGCAGACTCAGTTGAATTTTGTGCTTTATTAGTTTAAAAGTATGTGTAGAAGCCTGTCTGAATGGAGTTGAATGTCTGACTTCATTTGAAAAAAGGTGGCAGTGGGATTTTGCGACTTATAGTGTGATCATGTAATAGAACTATTTGTTTGAAGCATAAGAGTGTGGTTCTCCCTCAAGGCATAATCCCAATGGTATAACTGGCACTGTATTATGTTTTATCAGGCATACCTATTGTGACATAACAAAACATCTTTTTATGGCATACATTTTACCACAGTTAAAGAATCGCTATTGTGTGTCTTGGACAACACTGCTGTGCATTGATGAGACACTCCTGTCACCTCTCAACTATACATAATGAATGACTGTATATTTAATAAACCAGAGGTGTACTCTTTGCTTGCTCTATCTCAGTATCTGCTTTTCTTCCTCCCCTTCACACCTCACTCCTTCACTTCTCTCCAATCTTACTTCACTTACTGCCCTACATCTGCGTTTTCTCTCAATTGCCATCACCCCTCATTAAATGCTTTCCATTGTTCACCTTTCCATCTTTCCCTTCCACTCTACTCTCACACGCTCCCCACTGTTTGCTTTTCTTCCCTTGCCTTTCTCCTCTTTTCACTTTTCCTCCTCATCACGTTCCACTCCAATCTTGCAATCCCAATCTCTGCTTTCCACATTTCTCTTCACATTGTCCACTGCATCTATCTTTGCCTTTAGACCTCTCCTCCTCCCTCACACTCCCTTTTAATTTTTTCCTTTTTGCACATATGTTTATATCTACTCCAGGAATCTGTGTTCTATCTCAGGGTCATAAATTGAGTGTTACATTTCCATAAAATACAAATGGAGGAATCATGTTACAATGATAGTGCAAACAAGTGATAAAAAGTACCTATTTAAAGCACCCTCCCTATCTAGGAACTGAGGGGCATATTACCAACCAATAGAGATAATTTTTGTCTCTAACTTGTTTAGAGACAAAAATTATCGCCGCACATCGGCGATTTTTATCGCAGATAAACCTTGCTATTAGCAAGGTTTATCGCAAATGCGATAAAAAACGGCCGCAATGCATGAATATCGCTGAAAAGTCAGCGATATTCATGCATTATCGAGCAAATGCTCTTAGCCATGTTATCCACCTCCCATTGGTTAACATGGCTAAGAACTGCTCAGGGCAGGTGTTAGCTTTTGGAGATATTCGCGCTTAGCGCGAATATCTCCAAAAGTTGGTAATAGGAGATAGCGATGTTAGCGACTGTTTCCAGTCGCTAACATCTTGGCACGCCCACTTTGCATGTCATTAGTGATAAATATCACTGACATGCAAAGCGGGGCCCAAGATGGTCACTATCTCCTATTAGCTGTCGCTAACTGGTGTTAGCGACAGCTTGGTAATAGGGAGATATTTTTATCTCCGCTTTCTTGGCTTTTAAAGCCAAAAATGCGGAGATAAACCTCCTTGATAATATGCCCCTATGTATTATAAAACTATAGAAGATCTCTTGAGCTTTCTTAGGGGGACCCCATTTACCAGTCAGGTCAGTAAGTGTAAAATACATAAGGATCAGATGGTCTCTCTGCATGCCTGGAATCTTCCAAGTGTCTGCAATTCTCGCAAGTGTGCTATGATAAAGGCGCCAGAATCCTACTCGGATTGCAGCTGCCAAACTGTAGTGTCTAGAATGTTTTACACAGACAAGCCAATAAACAGGTTGGCGTTATGATAACCTTGGCAGCTTAGCACTCACTGTACAGACTGGGGATACGATGTATGTCTAGAGATGTCGAAAAACAACCCTTTTCCCATGTATAGACCTTCATCCAAGCTAAGTCAGCAAAAACTGCTAAGCAGTGTCGTGCGCAAAAGTAGCAAAAGGGAAAAATGGCGTTTAAACTTCGAATAAGCCATGCTAACTTGGAGCTCGACACAGCCACATCCGTTTTGGAATGTTCCGCACAGCTGGGAAATTATCCCCGCGTGTGAATGTTCCAACGGTCATGACGAGCTCAGCTCGTCATGAGTGCAGCTAAAACGTGCCTCATGACGAGCTGAGCTCGACATGAGCATGGAAAAGGTTAAAATAAACATTTTAACTTTACTGTGTCTCTATTTTACTCCTGTTTTGGACTGGTAAGTCTGGTAGGGGATTTTGGGGACTAAGGTGAGTTTTGGCACACCCTAATTCACTGAGGTCCCAAGTCTCTATGCACAGTTCTGTGTTTGCGCAGAATCCCTGTCACATGGCGTCGCCAATGAGTGTGGTCTTATTGTGAGACACTTGAGTACAGCTTTTATCAGTCTACAACCCCCCCACTATCGTTTCTGGTTGACGGTAGTGATGGATAAAAAACCTTCCTATATTTACATAGGTTGTTTCAAGCTTGTTAATTCTCAAAGGTTTCTTCTTTGGATTACAAACCAGTTGTGCGTTCTAGTATTGTCTTGTACTTCTCTATTACTGTTTCGATATGGCTGCGGTTTCGGTTGTGGCCACTCAGTCTTTCATCTTTAGATAAAATGAGTGCAATTGAGCTGGATAACAACATTTTTAATTTGGTGTCAAGGACCCCTCTAGTGAGGATGTATGACATTACAACACATGCTTTTACATCGCATGTCTTTACAATGCGGTTTTTACAACGCAAACCTTTACAACGCATAGCGCTTTGGGGTGCTGGATAGTGAATAGTTTAATTTACTATTCCAACTCCAGTCCCCGTGGACACTAGTGAAGGTGTTGGATAGTAAATTAAACTTATTCCCTATCCTAGAGCGCCCCCCAGCGCAATGCGTTGTAATGGTTTGAGTTATAAAAGTTGCGTCGTAAAGGCACTGCGTGGTAAAAGTTGCGTTGTAAAGGATGTTTCCCCTCTAGTGATCATCAGCCAGATTCATCAAGCGAAATGCGCTCGCAAAAGGGCCAGATTCTTAGAATCTGGCCCTTTGCGAGTGCAATTTTTGCATTTGGGATTCATCCTCCCAAATGCAAAAATCGCTAATAAAGAATTCGCAAATTTGCGAGGATTAGCATTTAAGGAATCTCTATTAGAGATTCCTTAAATGCCATTCATGAAACATTAAAAAATTGCGAATTCGCAATATTTGGCCGCTATTTACCACGAAGTCAGACTTCGTGGTAAATAGCGGAAAAAAATAGAAAAAAGAACTTTAGTACATTATTCTCAGTTGCTTGTTACACACACACATGTCCTTTGAACATGTGTGTGCGCAACACCTGTGTAATGTTGCATTTCAGGGGTGTTACAGGGTGTCCTTTGGACACCCCTGGCACCCTTGAAATCGCATCCTTATTTGCGATTAGCAAATTGCTAATCGCAAATAAGGAATAACTCCCCATGCATTCCTATGGGCCTGTATGCATAGGTCGCGCCCAGAAAGTCTGGATTATAGAAATACCTCTTAGCTGTTTTTGCTCTACGCGAGGTACACAACACCGACAAACCCCGTCAGTTGCCGAAAATTATTACGGAGGCTTATAAAACCGTGGGCGGTAATAGTTTAGGTGTTAAGCCTTTTGCAAAGAAGGAGAAGCAACAGCAAGCTCAGCAAGGGTCATCTGATAAGGATGACTGCCGGAAAGTTCAGAAACAAAATTGGAGTAAGAACAAAAAGCAGGGGAAGCATCAGAAACAGGGTTCCCGTCCCGCTTCGCCTACACCTGCAACGCGTAAATATGATTTGCGTGACCGCAGTACTAATAAGTCGCCTGATAGGTTTCAGGTTCCTGAACAATGTTCTCCTCGCTCTTTGCAGGAAACATCGGTAACAGCCACCGGTGGAGGAGGCAGCGGCAGAGGTCAAGGTCCCAATAGAGCTGTGAGCAGCCTCGTTAGGCTGACGGAAAAGGCAAGCAGGACGAGTCACCGCGTCAAAGACCCCAGTTTCAGAAGAAAAAAGTTGCAGCTGTAACAGCGAGATATGCCACAGATAGTGAGAACGCAGCTTGGGAATCCGACATGGGCTCTGACCCTGCTGGACAGCGCGGCAGAGATTACCATCATTCGAGAGGCGCTGCGTCCACTACTAAAGGTGACAGTGACTGACACCTTTGTTATTGTTGAGACAGCAGACACCAGAGTGGTTCCCCCTGTCAGGCTTTATGAAATAGTCCTTGTGATTGAAGGTGACATAAAACGTACCATAAAATGGGTATTTTGGGAAAATCTAACGACTACTCATGACATTTTGTTGATGGAGGTCGACTGGCCCCCACCATTTGTCTTGGCCGCTCCGCAAGGGGAGGAGGTGATCCTCCCCGCTTTCGCGCACACTGTGCCAAAGGAGAAGGCACTGCAGTTTGCAGAAGATTGGGCTAAGGCGCTTGCGCAGCATTGTACCGTACTCATTGAGGATGGGACAAATGATCCCCTTGACATGAGATCCCTTTGCGGTCCATGCCACAGCCACAACCCCAATACCCCATGCGGCGTGAGGCGAAAGCCTCTGTAGCCGAGATTCTTGAAAAATTGGAATATCAAGGTGTAATTGAAATGTCTGTGTCTCCGATGAATAACCCACTTTTTACTATGACCAAGCCTGATGGCTTGTACCATTTGGTATTGGATTACCGCCACTTAAACTCACATTGTCATAGGTGTGCGGTGCAGAATACTCACAGCTCTGCTCTAGTGAATAGTCTTGTGCGTAAAAGGTTCAAAACCACACTTGACATTTCCAATGGCTTCTTTGCCCATAACTTGTACCCTTTTAGTAGAGAGTGGACGAGTTTTACCTGTGGCGGCAAACAACGCCAGTTTCTTCATTTGCCCATGGGCTACAATAACAGTCATGGGGTTTTTGCTGCCTGTGCAGTCTCTCTGCTTGAGAGACTCGACGCAGATGCATGTTCGTATGTGGACGACATTTATCTCACAGACGACGAGTTATGGCCGCATCTGTGCCGTGTTGACAGCATAATTTGCCGTTTTGCGGACTTTGGCTATAAATTCAATTTTGCAAAATCACACATTGCAGAATGAACAGTGTTGTTCCTATGCTACAACCTCAACAATTAGGGTAGAGGCTTGGCTCCTCACTTCTTGGAGAAATGCGCACTTTTTGGAGCTCCCATAACGCTGAAGAAACTACCATCCTTTCTGGGCTTTTTGAATTTCAGCCGTACATACATTCCAGAATATGCCCAGCGTATCAAGCCACTTTATGCGTTGATACAACCTACTTTTTCCAAATCGTGCTAGCTGCCAGAACATTCAGCCGTCTTGCAATCTTTGCAGGCTGACCTACTTGAATCTAAGTTCTTGTCGACTCGTGATAACCACATGAACCTGGCGATAAGAATCGTGCCAGGAGCGGTGGGTTTCACGTACCTCACTTTTAATGCGGAGACACAGTTCCTATTGCTTACAAGTCCCACCTGTACACTTCGGCCGAGTTGCGCTATTCCATTGTGGAAAAAGTTTTGACAGCAGTGCAAATGGTGATTCTTAAGGAACGTGCACTGTCGCAGGGAAATCGCATTGTGGTTGTTACTCCGTATCCTGCCTTGGAGGCAAAGGCAAATGTACCAAATTTCCAAGGCTTTGCACCCTTGTGGATACAATGGGCTACATCCTTGACATCCCCGGATGTAATGTTTGTTTTCCATTCCTCTTTGCAGACTCAGGAGTTTTTGCAGTATGAGTTTGTTCATCCTGACCCTCTGACTATGCGCCCACTGGAGGATTTTCGCTGTATCATTTACACTGATGGAAGTGCTCAAGCGGCTATGGGTTCTAGACAAGCATATTCCTCGGCCTGTGCAATTGGGTTGGTACAATGGTGGATGGTGAATTCAAGTCCAATGTCGTGTATACACAGACATTAGGGGTCTGTACCGCCCAATTAGCAGAACTACGTGCTTTGATGCTTGCATTGGAGTACACGGACCCCAGTGTGACTACTTTTATTGTGAGTGATTCCTACTACTGTGTACAGTCTTTCAATGACAATCTACCCTTTTGGAGTCAAAATGATTATCGTGACTCCAAATGTCGCAAAATAAAACATAAAATGATCAGGGTTCAAGTGGCGGAACTTAAAGATGGTCTCCCACTCGTTTTTCTAATTCATACTCTGGGTCATCAGCGCATAGGAGTTCACATTGTTGGCAATTGTCTCGCAGACGAAGCTGCAAAGACAGCAGTAGCAACATTTGCATTGGCAGCGATAACACGTTCCAAAAGTAAGATTGATGATGACATCTTGTCAGCTATTGCCGCGACTGAGAAGGGAGGTAATTATCCTAAGGGTTTCCCTTCAAAGTACACTTATCACTTAAGTCCCGAAAAAGTTCCTAATGTGAGAATTAACGACGTTGGTGACAGACTGATTTCCAACGCGGACCGCAGACAGGCTTTGATTACAGCAGCCCATGCGGGGATGGCTTCGGCGCATGCCGACGTGTCAGCTACTGTATGTCTCCTCCAGCAACGGTATTGGTGGCAGGGTTTGTACAAACAGACGTGTAATTTTGTCATTCAATGTGGCATTTGTCAGCAAATGAAGCCTTCTTCTGCTGCACGCCAGCCCCAAACTCAGTTGTACATATCTAATAAGCCACTTGCGTGTGTTTATTTGGATCACTACGGTCCTTTCTCCTCTGATACCGCATATAAATGCTTCTTAGTAGCAGTTGACTCTTGCACGCACTTTGTGTGGCTGTGGCCTCAAAAAAGCACTGATGCCAGAACTGTCATAAGAGATTTGCGTGTCTTTGTGGGAATTTTTTCATGTGGCACCTTCCATTCGGACCAGGGTCTAGCGTTTGCCTTCAAGGCGAACAAGGATGCCATAGGTTCATCGGGGGTCCTAGTCATATTTTTGATACAGGCCTGAGGGCAATAGTGTTGTGGAGCAGATGAACCGTGACTTGAAGCAATCATTGATAGCGAAGGTGTTAGGTGCTGGCAGAGAATGGCTCACTCACTTGCATAGCGTACAACATGCACTTAATAATCTCCCTAGAAGGTCTCTGGGTGGGTGCACCCCATTCGAAATGCTCTTTGGCATCAAGATGTTTGTTCCAGACCTTGATGGTCTAGACATGGCAGCGGGAGCCGCATCCTTTGACGTAGACAAACATTCTAATGTTTTACAGAATCTACAAAAGACCAGAGACAGTCTTGCAAAGGAACACTTGCCCTCCACGTCTGTAGCTGCGTGGAAGATTCTGGTAGTCGGCTGGCTACCCCAGGTTGGAAAACTGGTCCGAGAGAAGATCGACAACAAGAAAGAATTTGGTCCTTCCTATCGAGCTCCAGTTGCCGTGCTTGGTGTGCAGGGTACAAGGACAGTCATTGTACCTCCTCTTCCTGGGCGAAAGGGGAACAGGTACATTTCAATTGACCATGTCAAACCACACAGGGTGGCCGATACTTGTAATGCACGCACCTTTGTCTCGGAGGTGTCCGGGATCCTTGCCGCTAAACACCCTGATTCCCCCTGTCAACCCTCGGAACACAGGAGTATACACTGAATCCCAAGTTGTAACTAAGGGGAACACAGGAGAACAAAACAAAGGTAGTAAGGGAAAAGAAACACGCTTCCTCTGTCTTCTGTGGTCTGTGTAGAATAGTATTTGTCTGCAGCCCCTGGATCTATATAAGAAGACAAAAAATGGGAAACGTGAAAACCAACCCCCCCCCTTTTGTGTATTATGCGTAGGTCTATGTTGATATGGAAATATAAACTAAGGGTACCTTTATTATTGTGTAAAACCACTCGAACCAAATAGTCAAAAGTATCCAGGCAAACCGCATGTGATTGTCTCGAGTGTTTCAGCACACCAAGCTTCTAAATACAAAATAGTCGAATGAGGCACTGCTCCATGAGTCATACATAAAGAAAACAAAATACGATACTGTTCTATCACTCACCACATATCTCTAAGAACAGCTGCTCTATTTAGAACCACGAGTCACAAGTAAAACACCGGACTCATCAATAATCAATTACACCTCTCAAAAGGGAAAATCATAAATCTCCACAGCATAGAACTCTACTGAGGCAGACATTTCTCAAATGGACAATAAATCAGGAAGCATTACAAACTCTGGAATACATACACGATACCGAAACAAGCCGTTTCGAATCGCTGGGAAAAGAAACAAGTACTAACCGCCCGCATTCGGGAATTACCGAGACCACTAGCCGGAACTCTACCTCCTCGGACGCCAACCTCCAATACCGTGACCCGGAACGAAAACTGGAACAGCCTAGCTAACGCGAAGCACTTCCTACTGCTACGGGGCGGGTTATATTTTGTTTTTCGGCCTTATGCGCATGCGTGCACACTGCGCATGTGCACCAACCTATGTAGCTTCAATTGCCACCACCGTTACCACTGTAATATGGACATTGCTCACCAAGTGCGCGTAGCCTTATTCCCCTCGCATACGGCAGGCATGACAATACTGTATAGAATGACGCCTGCGGTTTCATGCCCAGCAATGGTGCGACACTTTGTTTTGGCCCCAGATCCTGCCATCCGACCTGATGTTGCCATTGAAATGAGTCCACTTACCACTCCTTTAGTGAATCTACCTGCTGGTGATCCTCTTAATGACACTGATTATACTTACCCGACTGATTTGTCTATGCCTGATTTGGAGACCCGTGTGGCTAATCAATTCCGTTTTTCATTTGGCACTGGCTCATCCACATCGAAGACCCCTTCAAAAATTTCGATTTTTGCTGCCTGATTTAAAAAACATTTTTTGATTCCCCCTTGGATTCACATTTGGCTGTGTGCTGATTGCAATTTTTTTGTTCATGTCCATGGGATTTGTGGTATATTTTTTTCGTTTTATCAATGGACACGGTTGAAGAAAGAACGTCAATTTGAGTGATTGATGGAACTTTGGCTCCCCACTCCTCTTTGCACATCATGAAGAGAGACCAGACGTATGTTAATATAACTGCTTGGCCCGTTTTAAATCGGATTGTATGGGATGCTCTGAAGTTCCAGATTCATGGTCCCACAGAGGTTATTAATATTCCCAAAGTACTCTGTGCTTCTATGGGTAATGTGGTTCAACAAAATATTCGCTCTGATGATTGGGATATTAAAGCTGTGGAAGCTTTATTAACTGATTTGAAATATTATGCTGCCTTCGATGCTGAAGATTTATATTTAGAGTCTGCGAATTATGGTGCTTTGTACTACTACCAACATTTTGGCAATCACTTTCTGCATAAGACTAGCTCATTTAGGAGTATGGTTAATTTCACACAGTGGGAACATTGTCCCGCGCCAGTGGTAGGCAGCTCGAAAACATTTTTGAAAAAGTTTTCCTATTTTACTGATTTTGATCAATCCAACCCTAACTCATTTTATTTTAAGTTGACTGGAGAGTCAGTTTTCAAGGTTAGACTTACCCACACCAAATGACTTTATTCAAAGTCCCTTATTGACCAGTTGGCTGTTAGGGGCTATGAACTGTGGAGAGATACTATTGATCTTAAATCTGTTTGGGGTTCTAAAAGTTGGCAAGTGCAAGGCACTGAGGCTTTGCATCGTGCTTGTCTCACCCCGAACCATTTGTTGTTTCTGAATGACACTATTTCACAAACCAAGTGAAACGCTGATATACAAGCTCCAGAAAAGAATTAACTAAGATGAACTTGTTAAAATTAAGGTGTTGCGAGTCACAACTTTTTTTCTTTTTTTCACTATTTCACAAACGACATGCTTTGGATTGGCTACTTCTAAAAAATCTAATACTCCTTCCTTTCCTGATTTGGGTGCATACCCCCATTGGGATCATTTTACCGGTGCACCTCTAAGTGAGATACAGGCACTGCTTAGTAATTCCTCTTTTAATGTTTCCAGCATTAATCCAGAAGGTTGGTTGCTATGGCACAAAAAGTGCAGATTCCTGCAAAACACCGCTTTCAGGGTCTGGCCCCTGGCTATACGGCGGTTAGAGTTGATCCCCGTTTTCCAACTTACCATTCAGTCACCACCTATTCTGTTGGCAAGTTGTGCTGAAGCTGGCTCAGACGGATGTATGACGTTACAACGCATACTTTTACAATGCCTACCTTTACATCGCAAGTTTTACAACGCATACCTTTACAACGCATAGTGCTTTTAGGCGCTGGATAGTGAATAGTTTAATTTACTATTCCAACTCCAGTCCCCGTGGATAGTAGGGAAGGTGTTGGATAGTACATTAAACCTATTCCCTATCCTAGAGCGCCCCCCAGCGCAATGCGTTGTAAAAGTTGCGTCGTAAAGGCACTGCGTGGTAAAAGTTGCGTTGTAAAGGATGTATACCGGCTCGGACATTTATCCTTACCGTCTGTAAAATCACATTTGTCCAAACTCACTGAATCTGTTGATTTAAATGATTTTGTTAAGGGCCCTGCGGGTGGCAGATCGAAAAGATGAATGTATGCTGCTTACAATGAAGTTTGGAAACTTTCTCAAATTGAAGCTGCCTCTAGGTTTAGAGCTATAGATCAAGCTAATGTAGAAAAAGTGCTAGCTGTAGTGGACAATAGCCTTAACACCCTTTCTTCCCGAATTTACACTTTAGATAATATTGTGTCATCTGTGGTTGATATTGTACAAGAAGATTGTTATATCATGGGCAAAATCAATTGCGTTCTGTTATGCAGTTTGCTTGGACTTTGCAAACACATAAAAATGGTCGCGTTCCATGGTATTACATGAAAACGTACATGAACACGAGCTTGTTATTTCTGACTTTTAATTTAACTTTAAAACAACAATTCATGTCAATGAAAGATGCCACGTTTTCCCTGTTGCATATTGAGAAATTAGAACCATTACCTTTTTCAGTAATAGAGGCAAATTTGGCTGCTTAGCTTATCCATGGGTTAATAACCTTACTTTTCCCTCTTTTCAAATTCGAGAATTGCATGAAACACTATGCTATAGGCAGATTTGAGCCACTGGGTGGTGGATTCCTTCACAAGGTTTGGAACCTCCCCTTCACTTACCGATGTTTGAGAGATGGTAAAGAAGTATTTTTGAATGGCGAAGATTGTGTCTCTACACCAGATCATTCCTTAACATGCAGAAATCTTCAATTGCACAGCTCTTGTAATGTGCTTGCACCAAATTTAGCGTGTGTTTTAAAGGGCACCCCAGTCCCGGCCATTACACCTATATTCACATTGCTTGCTAATGGTAGTTATTTGTTACTAAATAATGAAGAGTGTTGTGGGTTAGCCGCCGGTATTGCTTACATTGTTACCGTTTCCCAGCGTGTTACTTGTTGCAAGAATGTGCTGTTCCCTCCCCCGCATGGCGGGCTTGATGCTTCCATCTGGCCCTCGATTCCGACCTGGAAAGCAGAGTTCAACAAGATGAGCAGAATAAGAGCTCTATTGTCCCAAAAGGAAGTTCCCCTTACATCTGCGCGTGAGACATTCGTCCTTCACATTGCAAATACACGGACAGGAGTAAATGCTTTATTAAACACAGACCTGCCCTTGTACTTCGGTGCTTTGATCCACACAATCTTGAATGCCTCTTCGACTACTGGCTTGGCTCATGTTTTTTAAAGTAGTATGCTCTGGCCTTGTTATCTCATTTCAGACTGTATTCGGTGTGATCCCTGCATTTTTTCGTTCAATTTTTTTGAGCGTCTTTGGAAGTTTCCCCTTGCTCCTGGCTTTGGGCGCCGGCATTCTGCTTTTGTTTTGTGTATTGCAAAATGGATGCACTGTTTATGCCCTTAGACATTCAGTCCCAGCTGCTCCACCTGCGTGACCGGATACTAGAATACTATGGAGTGCTGCCTTTGGCGACTCTGAGTGTAGCGTATGGTTTATCCTCCCGGTTCTCATTCTTCACTTGCGTGCAGCCTGTTTTTCATTGCCTGGATTGTAAATTTGAATGGGCCCTGGATTTGTGTCTCTGCAACACGGTGTCTCCTGATCTGGATTTTGATCTACTAATGAGTCCCTTAGTTGCTCATGAAATAGATTGTTCCGGTACCGGGATTATGGCCTGCGCAGCGGCACATGGGGTTTTAGGTAATTGGAACATTTGGCCTGCGGCCAATGACTTTTCTGGATCGCAGCTATCTTGAGGTAAGCCTGAGTTGTCCTCTGATGATGCTAGAGGCTCCAGCAATCGAGGAACATGTATGTTCTTTCCCTTTGCTCAATTGGACGGCTGAAATGTTCATGGATGAGAACAACGACTTCTTGAAGGAATCAGTTGCAACATTTGGTGCTTACACGTTGTTGGACTGGAGTATTGATTTTTTACTTCATAGACACGTGCTAGACTTGTGAATATTTTAAATTTTTGTCTTGCTATTTCCTTACAAGGCTGAGGTGTTTTCCCACTGATTTGGATATATTTTGGATTTACAGTGCTAAATTTCAAAATTGGTAAATTTTCTGAACTTGGTTCTGTCCTCCTCGAACTTGAACTCTGCGTTCTAGCATATTTGCCCTGAGTGCTGTGTGTTTCCCGAACATGGGGGTGTCCTATGGTTTATGGGCCTCTTTTGCATGTATGTTAAGTTAGCATGGCTTATTCGAAGTTTAAACGCCATTTTTCCCTTTTGCTACTTTTGTGCACGACACTGCTTAGCTGTTTTTGCTGACTTAGCTTGGATGAAGGTCTATACATGGGAAAAGGGTTGTTTTTTGACATCTCTAGACATAAATCATATCCCCAGTCTGTACAGTAAGTGCTAAGCCACCAAGGTTATCATAACGTGAGCCTGTTTATTGGCTTTTCCTTGTAACACATTCTAGACACAACAATTTGGCAGCTGCAAGCTGAGTAGGATCTTGGCACCTTTATCATAGCACACTTGCCAGAATTGCACACACTTGGAAGATTCCACGCATGCAAAGAGACCAACCGATCCTGATGTAATTTACACTTACTGAGTGGACAGGTAAATTGGGTCCCCCTAAGAAAGCTCAAGAGACCTTCTATAGTTTTATAATACATAGTTCCTAGATAGGGAGGGTGCTTTAAATAGGCGCTTTTTATCACCTATTTGCACTATCATCGTAACATGATTCCTCCTTTTGTATTTTATGGAATTGTAACCATGCTGTCCGTAATAATATTATCCATATGTATGCTGATGTTGATTAAAATACTGCGCTTGAGATCACGTTGTTAAAATAAACATTTTAACTTTACTGTGTCTCTATTTTACTCCTGTTGTGGACTGGTATGAACGTATAACAAAAAGAGTGTTCTCACTTCCCATCATTCCTGAGATGGTCCTAAGTCACATGTTCTAGGTTGTCTAATCATTGGTTTCTTTGCTATAGGACGAAGAGCTAATGTGACACTGATTGCTAGTCTAGTAGGTGATGTTGGGTACTAAGGTGAGTTTTGGCACACCCTAATTCACTGAGGTCCCAAGTCTCAGTTCTGTGTTTGCGCATAATCCCTGTTACAGTATCCAGGGATTTGGGCAGGTGTGTAGGTGCCTGAGTTGCTTTTTTGAATAGCCAGCCCTTCATCTTCTTGCGGAACTCAATAAGGGAGGAGGTGACTCCGATGTGTTGAGGCTTGTGGATTTTATTTATTTATTTATTTCATTTGTAAAGCGCTCTGTCACCTTACGGCATCCAGGCGCTGAGAGAACTCAAAGTACACGGTAGGAAGGCAGGCAACAAAAAGGTATTGGCAACTAGTGGAGAGCAGTACATCAACTAAACGTTGGGGAATAACAACGTTTTTAGCCTTTTCCTAAAGAGTAAGAGCTCACTAATATGTCTTACTTCCAGGGGCAATCCATTCCACAGTTTGGCCGCCACAACCACAAAGGTTCTGCCGCCAGTTCTAGCTTTCCTAAATCTAGCTACCTTGACTAATCTAGCTGAAGCAGAGCGAAGGTTTCTAACTGGGGCATACCACTCAAACTTTTTCTGTAGCACAATAGGGCCAGTCCCGTCCAAAGCTTTGAATACAAGACAGAGAGATTTAAACTTAATTCTCTGTCCTACCGGCAGCCAATGGAGTTCTTCAAGGGCCCTGGAGGACGAGGAACGTCTCGGCCATCCCAGAGCAAGTTTAGCTGCGGCTGATTGGATTCTCAACAGTCTGTCCAACAGGGACTTAGGAAAATCAAGCAAGAGGGCGTTACAGTAGTCCAGTCTACTCAAGACTGTACTCTGTACAACAAGGGCCCGAACTTGAGATGGTTAAAGAGGAAGAATTTTGGGTAACGATCTAATGGTTGCCAAGCAATTTCCCAACGTTTTAGTGACTTGGGCTTCCATGTTCAGCTTGTTGTTAAACACAATACCCAGAGTGCGAACCCTCTCCACAGGTCTCACTACCATTGACATTTCACTGGGCCAGAAGTTACTAGGCAGCACTGATGGAATTCTATCAACAGGACAGAAAAGAATCTCCGTCTTACCGGCATTGAATTGCAAAGAATTGACTTTCAGCCAATGGGCCGTGTTGCGCAAACAGCAATGAAACTCTTCAATAGAGATAGATTGCTCCCCCTCCAATGAGAGGATGAGCTGCGTGTCGTCAGCATAGTTTGTGATGCTAATCCTATGCTCTTTACCGACCGCAATCAAAGGTTTCATATAAATATTGAAGAGTATCGGGCTGATGGCCGAGCCCTGGGGTACCCCATGAGTGATATTAATCTGTTCAGACCGGTAAGGAGGGAGGGACACGGCCTGCGTCCGACCCATAAGAAAGGAGTGGAGCCATTGCAAAGCACGACCTTTCACCCCCACCTCCTCTGGCCTGTTCAGGAGAATTCCATGGTTACCCGCGTCGACCGCAGCAGACAGGTCAAGCAGGATAAGAACCGCTGCCTGATTCCTGTCTGCCCGCGAACAAAGTTCATCCATCACGGTCACCAGTGCCGACTCCGTGCCATGGGCAGGTCGGAAGTCAAACTGAACCTCATCCAGCAGTCCATGCCGTTCCAGATAATCGGAGAAAGTCCTACTAACCACCTTTTCCGTGATCTTAGCCGAGAAGGGAGAGAGATAGGCCTATAGTTTTTTGGACATGTTGGATCCAAGGAGGTCTTTTTCAGCAGGGGAGTTACCAAAGCCTGTTTCCACTGCAACGGCACTACACCGCTATCAAGTGATTGATTACAGATTTGTCTAAGCGTAGGAAACAATTCGGTCTCAAAGATCTTCCAGATTTTAGCAGGAACAGGATCTAAAGGTGAGCCGAAAAAATGCCCTTTGCTACTTTGCAAAATTCCTACATGGTCAGAGGCCCAAATCCGGTTAAGGCATTGTCAGCATTGATATCACAGAGGTCATTGCAAATGTCCTTTGTTACTTTGTCCGAGTTATCGTTATCCACACAATCCGGGGTATCAAACCTCAGGTGCTCCTTATCCTCTCCTAGCTCATTAATAATAGCTTTGATCTTAAGATGAAAGAAGTTGGCTAGGTTGTTACATAGATCCTGGGATGGAGCTATCTGCTTTTTAGTACAATCCGGGGTTGTAAGGTTCTTTAAAATATTAAAAATGCACTTGGAAGCATTAGGGGCATTAAGGATCATGTTAGAGAAATATTCTGCCTTAACCCTAGATATCTCCTTTTTATAACATGTGGTCTTGGACTTCCATATTTGTTTGTCCAAGTCAGTGTAGTCCCTTCTCCATTTTTTCTCTGCCTGCTTGCAGTCCGCTTTCATAGCTTTTAAAAGGTCATTGAACCAAGGCTCCGAAGGCCTGCCTCTGGTTCTATGCTTTTTCAGCGGAGCCACCACATCCAAATCTGCCAGGATCTTTTTGCAGAAAGCAGAATAGTTCTTGCCTACTGGTTTGGTGGCTAAAAAACAATTGTCAACCGCAAACAAAGAAGCTGAGCCTCGCTTGCGTAGGAGGCCCTTCCAGTCACGGCCAACATAGTTCTTACTAACCCCACTCAAACCATGGTTCTTTTTGGCCACGTCCACTGTAAACTTAATTAAAAAATGGTCCGACCAAACCAAAGGAAGGAGTTCCGTGATAGTAAGAAGATGCTCTTCTGAAAAAATCAAGTCAAGTATGTGGCCTCCCTTGTGGGTTGCTTCAGTCACCTGCTGAAGAAGGCCAAGACCCTCACACGACTGAAGAATATTAAGATAGCCTGAATTAAGGGGGCCATTCATTCAGAGGTTAAAATCCCCTAATATAACCACTCTCCGATGAACAGCAACCATATTCGTAATGGTCTCTAAGAGTGACTGTTGTAGCTGACCTGTGAAGACTCCAGGGGGCCTGTTGCATATAATCCCTGTTAATACATGCGCGTGTGCATCTTTAATGGCAAATCCTAACAGTTCCATTCCTTCACAGTCATCGATATCAATGGTGACCAGATCCCAGGAGTCCTTGTAAATAACCCCAATGCCCCCTCCTCTCCCACTCTGCCTGGGCTTGTGACAGAATTTAAAACCAGGAGGACAAGCCATACCTGAATCGACATCGCAGTCCGGACTAGTCCAGGTTTCTGCCAAAAACAGAATCTCTATGCCATGATGTTCCAGCAGTAGCTGAGTTTCCACACCATGTTTAGGCAGAGATCTTACATTGAGGAGCCCACATGACAGCAGATCTCTAGGTACAAAATCTGAAGTCGGGGTAGCAGTTGCAAGAAATCTAATAGTCCCCATACCTTTGCCCTGCACTCCTAAATCGCGTAGCTCAGCTCCACTAATACCTTATATTGGACCCTCCAGCTGCATCTCCAAGTGTTCCAATAGGAGCAACAGCATACCTAGCACTAGGCGCGTCCTTCGCGCGGACGGGCGCAGACGGGCTTGCCTTTGGCGTGCCGTCGGCGCGCCCGCTGCGCACGTCTGCTGCGCGTACATGCCATCATCGATTCTTATGCCCAGCCAGATTGAAAAGCTAGAACGCTGACTCCCGAGAAAGCGGGTCCGCTCGCCCGGACGGGCCCGCACTCAGGAGAACAGCGGGGGCTGATCGACATGTGGAATATGAGCGTGCAGGAGGAGAAAGGTCACCCCCCAAAAACCACCCAAGATGCGTGAGTTGCAAATTAAAATAAAGTTAAAAATTTAAAGTTAAAAGTTCAGCCTCTTGCAGCAAAAAAACAGCAAAGCCTAAAGGAATTACCACACGACCAGAAAACCTCTAGGTTGCTCTCGCTCGCATCCATGCACTTGTGAGCATCACTAATGGAGAGCGCTCGTGCCGTCATCGATTCTTATGCCCAGCCAGATTGAAAAGCTAGAACGCTGACTCCCGAGACAGCGGGTTCGCTCGCACGGACGGGCCCGCACTCAGGAGAATAGCGGGGGCTTATCGACGTGTGGAATATGAGCGTGTGGGAGGAGAAAGGTCACCCCCCAAAAACCGCCCAAAATGCGTGAGTTGCAAATTAAAATAAAGTTAAACATTTTAAGTTAAAAGTTCAGCCTCTTGCAGCAAAAAAACAGCAAAACCTAAAGGAATTACTAGACGACCAGAAAACCTCTAGGTTGCTCTCGCTCGTAACCATGCACTTGTAAGCATCAATAATCAATAATAATTGTGGATGTGTGTGGAGCCAATAAAGGGAAGTTGGTGGGGCCACTGGAGGGAGTGGGCAGAGCTCGGGAAGTGGGTGTGGCCTCGTTAAAGACTGTGAGCACCTGCACTTCATATTTTACAAATTAAGCACTGGTTGGGACTGAAGCACTTCTGTTCCTGTTTACCGGTAAAGCAGTTTCCTCAAATAGTTTTAGAGCCTCCTGCTCTCAAGCCGCACATTCATCGTCGCTCATGTCTTTAAACCGGTGTATTCCCTCTTGCTCTCGTGGCGATTCTTATAATCCCAAGCAATGTATCCTGAGATATTATTGCTTTCGTGCCTGACTCCTGTTACTCCCACTCGCTTGCCCTGCTTACTGGTGTTCGCCGCGAGTTCTCTACTACATTTCCGAGATCCTTCGATCACCAGCTCTGGGTTCCTTCTCGTGGGCCACACTTTTTCACACTCCAGGCAGCGTTGTGGATATGGTTCAATGGGGGCCACGCCTGTCTCTTTAGTCACTAATTCCAGTCTGCAATTATACTGGTGTGCTTCCAGAAAGTCAGGGGTGCTGGTCACAAAACGTCCGCCACGTTTCCTGATATACCAAATGAGATGACTGCATTCAGCAAAGACCATCCAGCACTCCAAGGGGTACTAATCACTCTGAATTATTTTTCTTGCAACAACAATACCTATGCATTTCAGCGGCTTCATGCTGCCTTATTCACAATGTAGAACCCCCATTTATTTTCACATTAAAATTGTCACATAAATAACAACACTAGCGAAGGACTCAACCTTTTCTTAAACCAAAGAAATCATTGCATTCCCATTGCGGGCGCCATCTTAAAACATGTTCAGTAAAGTCACATTATGACTGACTTTCAACGTTTCTCAAGTGCACATATTTTGTTTGAACACATTAAACAAACAATTTATATTAATGTACTAAACAAAAAACTGTAATATTCAATCATGAATTCTGAATTTATATCTTTTGCAGCAAAATTATTACTTGCGTTATAGTTCAGGATCTGATTATACATTTATGCATTTCTACGTTATATGGCTATCTTGCTCATTTTAATGTATGCCATCTAAATCTTTCTTTAAATGGTGACAACGTATATATATATATATATATATATATATATATATATATATATATATATATGAAGAAGGACACCGCCTGTGTCCAAAACGCGTCTGGAGACTGTACCTTCGTTGATTAAAATAAAGCACTCAGCCTTGGCTACAGCAACAATTGTGTCCGTGGTCCTGCTCTTGCGTGCTCTCACTTGGGCATTGCTAGTTTTTTTTAACTGTTTTTGACAATGAAATCACACATTAATTTCGTAAAATGTGAATTGTCTAACTAAGGTGAAATTTCACAATGGACTACATGTCCCAGAATTCATGGGCGTGTTTGAAACAGGAAATAGTATTTATTTGTGTAAAAAAGTAGTGCCACCTACCGTGAGCAAGGCCGTCAGGCTGAAACGCGTTGGTGTGTCAGACTAGGCACCAATTAAATCTTTAAAAAACTTCAAGTTGCTGAGTGCGGCGTCTTTTGTGCTACAATTAACCTTGGGCTCTGGTCTGGCCCAACGCCGGCACCCGCTGATGTGCGATCCTGCTCCTTTTTGACCACTTTGCGATAAAAAAAAATATATATATATATATATATATATATATATATATATATAGTACCAGTAACTGAATAAACAAACAACAGACAGCCGGAGAGGGAATGTGCCACGTCGTGACTGATTAATCTGGACGTAAAGCACAGCTGAAGAATCACGGCACCCAAGGGTGTAACATTAGCAGCAGGAAGATGGCAACGGGAAGGAGAGAGAAAAGGGTACAAGACACAAATGAAATATTTGATCAATGCCAAAGTAATATGGTGTCCTCGGTTTCCACCAATGAAGCACCAATAACTGGCAAGTCAGAAAAAAGACTATTATGGGACAAGTTGTTGCGAGCATTAAAAAATGAACAGAACAAGTGGTGGGAAGCTACCACCTTGCAGAAGTACATAGATGTTTCACGCATTCCAAGAGGTTTAAGAATTTTCGTCATGCCGACATTCCACAACCCAGATCCTGAGCTGATAAATAAATGGGCTGAGAATAATCACCAGTGTTCAACAAACATGCTGAAAATGTTTGTATGTTTTGCAACGAAGGATGTGGAAAGACTCTGTGATGAGATTGACGATCTGACGAAAGAATTAAAAAACCTATGCAGTGATGAGGAATTTAAGAAGGAGATGGAACGAATGTAAATCAGCCTGAATAAAATTGAAAAGGATATAAAAATGAGAAAACAATGTAAATTCCAAAGGGATTTAGTAGACTACCAAAAGGGTCAGATAATAACATTTGCCAAAAAATATGACAAAATGAGAGGCACACTACAAACAACAAGCCTAAATTCCAGCAACCTGACGACGGTGGTACAATCAGAAGGAAGTGAATTAAATGCAAGCAATGAGACATCAACAGAGGGAAGTCTAATGAGTGGAAGTGAATCATCCGGTCTACAAGGTTTTTCAGGAGTAAAAACCAATGTTTTAATGGAATTCAATATGGTAATGAAAGGAAGAGAAGCCAACAACAGGCAACCCTTTCGAGGTCGAGGAAGAGGAAACAGAGGAGGCAGAGGCAGGAATACCTCAACTATGGGAGATTTAGGAAGCCCCGTGGGACATCGAACAAGGGGCCAACTCAAGGCAAAATAATGGAGAGACGGACGGTCATCAACCTGTCGCAGAGAATACTCACCACATACGAGGTAGAACTTTTATCCTTGGGTTTAAGTTTCTGTCCCTCCAGCTCTTTTAACTTTACACAAAGTCGTATAGATCTATTTTTCTTTACTAGGAAGTTGAGAATAAGAAAGTGGTTTGCAAGTAAGGTAACAGATAAACCTACAACACCTAGTGAGAAACCATGTAACATGAGTATGGCCGAAGCAGAACTAGCACACTCACTAAGAATCCTAGCAGAAGAGGCAGAGGACACTAGCTGTCCTTACGAGGGATTTAGAACTGAGAATATATCCTTAGACATGAGTTCGAAGAGCGGCTACAGGCCAAAATCCACCTTCCTCCCCCAGCTAAAAAATGATGTGATAGACGTATTTGAAAGGGGTATGAAGAAAGAGCTGCAACTCATTTCCAAGCAAAAACGTAAGTGTTGGAGTAACATCGATAATCACCAACGCAAAGCTTTGCTAAACTTAAACAACGACCACAGCATAGTAATAAAGAAATCAGATAAGGGGGGAAATGTGGTGGTGCAGTCTAAGACAGACTATGTGAAGGAAGGTTTAAGACAATTGGCAGACCAAACAAAATACTGTAGAAGCAACCGCATGGAATACGAGGCATCGATCAGGCTATTCCATACGTTACTCCATGAGTGGAAAGGGAAGGGACTCATTGAAACAGAGGAATTCAGGTTTCTAGAATGTAAGTCCCCCAGGATGCCAGCCCTGTATCTTCTTCCGAAGATTCACAAAGCTCGAAACCACCCACCAGGGAGACCGATAGTCTCGTCAATTGGGAGCTGCCTTGAGAATGCTTCACAGTATGTAGACTTTTTTCTACAGTGTTGGATACAAATTCTGCCATCCTATATAAGAGATTCAGGAGCCTTTTTGAAGTTCATTGAGTCACTACAATGGGAAAATAGTTACTCACTACTATCGTTGGATGTAGTTGGGTTGTATACATGCATCCCCCATACACTGGGATTGGCAGCTTGCAAACATTTCCTTTCTAGGAGATCGGTCTCCTATCTCCACCACACTCAAATGCTCCTCAAGATAATGGAATTGTGTCTGACACATAACTACTTCCTCTTCGACTCTAAGATCTACAGGCAAGTCCTTGGTACCTCTATGGGGACTTGCTTTGCGCCTAGCTTTGCTGGTCTTTTCATGGGGCATTGGGAAGAGGAAGTGGTGTACAGGTCATCATTGTACAAAGAGAGAGTCATCAAATGGGTCAGATACATTGATGACATCTTTGTAGTGTGGTCAGGTTCAGAAATGGAAGCTAACAACTTTGTAGAGGAGCTCAACTGCAATGATTTCGATCTTAAATTTACGAGCCAATGGGCAAAGAAGAGTCTGGACTTCCTTGATCTGAGGCTGAATGTGGAGAATAACAGATTGGAAAGTATTCTCTACAGAAAAGAGACAGCAGGCAATAGCCTGCTACATGCTCGCAGTTGTCACCAGAGCTCACTTATACAAAGCATACCAATAGGGGAACTCTTAAGAGCAAAACGAAATTGCAGTACTGCCACAAGTTTCATGAAAGAAGAAACTGTGATGGTTGAAAGATTGAAAGCTAGAGGATACACAGAGAAAATAATTAACAGAGCAAGAAGGATTGTGGCGGAAAGGAGCAGAGATTCGCTGTTAATGGAAAAATGTAAAAAAGATGAGGACAGTGAAAACAAGAAAACACGCTTCATCACCACATATAGCAGTCAAAGCGTTTATGATTAAACGCAGCTTAAGAAAACTCTGGCCAGTTCTGCAAACAGATCCTGAAATTGCAGAATATGTGGAGACCTATCCTCAGATAACATTCAAAAAAACTAAATCATTGAATGATGAGCTGGGCAGTGCTATAATAACAGAGAAAGACAAACTGAAAGGAATACAAGGATTTTTTCCATGTAGAAGCTGTAAAGCTTGTAAGCACAGTAAGAACTGCAAAGAAGCAAGGCTCTCACCTAACATGGAACCCTTTGTAATACAGGAGCACACATCCTGTAATACTGAGTTCGCCGTATATGCTTTGTTCTGCCCGTGTGATAAGGCCTACATAGGCAGTACAATACACAAAGCCAAAATCAGAATTCTGGAACATTTAAGAGCCATAAAAAACTGTGATAAGGCTTACCCAATGGCGAGGCACTTTCAGATTGAACACAATCAGAACCCCAATTTACTGAGATTTTGTGTCCTGGACATGGTGAAACATGATGAAAGAGGGGGCAACAAACTCCAAAGACTCCGCAGATTAGAGTCTAGGCTGATCATCAAATATCAGACAACAGCACCTATTGGGCATAACTGCGATGAGGAATTAGAAACACATCTAGGTTAAGAGGTTGAAGATTATATTTACCTAAACAGTGTTGCCCAGAAAAGAGAGGAATTGGGATTGTTCTGGTAATGTTAGTAATCTGAGTGGGTGATGGACAATTTAAGAAAGGAATGAGAATGAAACGTGACTCGGGTGGTATACCTTTTTGAGGACTGACTTGAAGAGTTAGAATGTAATGCATAATGTATCCACAGCTTGTGAACCATTCTGGTTTTGAGGACTTGAAGGCTAGTGCTTATGAAGATTGTACCCTTATTACCACTGAAAAGTTGTTAATTCACAGGGTGTTGGTTTATTATTTTGTGAAGGGCTAATTTATTGTTTATTTAATATAGATACTTATGAAGAGTGGACGAGGCAGAAATGATGGATTTATATCAGCCAGACCATAAGATGATGAAGAAAGAGATAGAATTTGCCATTGACATCCTAAGCCCACTGGGGCAAAAGTACGATCTGAACTGAACCCACATGAGGGAGGCTATGCCGATATGGAAATAAACTGGCTTGTTGCAAGCTCTAAGAAACATGCTATCTGAAAAAATAGGATAACATCTGTGGGTATGCAGGTGATTGGTCACACGTAACCCAACATACGTTGTGCGCGGCAATATGAGATCCCAATAATTTGTTTGATATAATGAATTATGAAGACTGGCCCACTGGGGCGCAACAACTCGTGGTCAAGGGACATAAGAAATTGTATGCAAACTGGCGACTGACCAGGGTAATGAAAGAAATTCATTGTTATGGTTTATTTTATAATTTCCTATGACTGACCATTTAATCGTGACACAAAAAGTGTGTGCTTATAATTGTCTATAAGGATTTCTAAAACAATACATATGAAACGAAGTGGCTGAATTAATGAAACTAAGTTAAAATTCCCCTTCAGTATCAATTCACTTTTAAGTTGCAGCGTTAGTCTGCTCTCTATGATTATTTTTCATAAAGTCACATGTTTGTTTAAATACCTATCAGGATCACTAACACTGTTACTCGTGAGCAAGGGAGGTGAACTCCTGAAACGCGTAGAGTTGTTTTGCTTTGGAACGTGCATTAAATCGTGTCTTCAGCAAGAAGTTGTTCGTGTGCTTTCTGACCGAAAGTTAGTCGGAAATTTTGAATTTATATATATATATATATATATATATATATTACCTACTGGCGGTCGCCAGTAGGTAGTTATAGTTAGGACCTAGTTTCCATAGAAAATCCGCAACATTCTATTTGGAATAACTTTGGCGCCGGTTGATGAATCTTTGCGAAATTCTCATAGAAGATGGGGCGCTCCGCTCCTTCCCTGAAAGTTTGGGGGTGATTCGTGAAGCGGGGGCCGAGAACAAAAGAGAGGTCCCAAAGTTGTTTTTCCCATGCAATTTTCCATGGGGACCTTTAGACACGGCTACAGCCCGAACTGCTGAACGGAATGACACCAAATTTGGCAAAAAGGTAGAGTTTGGTTCGTAGATTGTGCTTTTTGATAAATGGTGTAAATCCTTTCAGTAGTTCCTGAGAAAAGCAAAAAAATTGCAAAGTTGACCCGTTCGCGTACTGTCCGAGGACTATACGCGTACCATTACGAGCAAGAGCTGCATGCTAATTGGCTGAAAACTGTCTGTCAACATTCCAAAACAGGAAGTGTTGGCAGCCATCTTGTAGTAAATTGAAAAACAAGTGCGCAAAAGGCACAAAGGGGGCAGGGTAGAAGCACCCTGACCCCCTAGGCCTGCTCAGGGGGTCCCACAAGGACCCCCAAGTCCCCCAAAAATTATTATGATTTTTTTTTAAATCGCAGGATACGCGTAGGGTGTGTGTACCGCGTGAAAAAAAAACCGAACTCCGCTTTATTGTTAATTAGCCCAAGGGGGGCCAAATCCCGGGGGCAATTTATAATGGGGGGCCTAGAGGGGCCCCCCAGCCCCAGGGACCGCCACCCCGGGGCTTAAACAATAGATATGCGGGGGGCTCATGGCCCCCCCGCAGCCCTGGGGACTGCCACCCCCGAGGCTTGTTTTTTAAAAAAAAAATTAAAAACCTGCGTGGGGGACCCAAATCCCCCACACACCCCAGTGACCGCCTCCTCTCCGGGGCTCTAATATTGAAAATAGGGGGGTCCATGAAGGACCCCCCCAGCCTCGGGGACCACCACCCCAGGGGCTTTTAAATGTTGGGAGGGGGCCCTCCTGGAGCCTTGTGGTGGCACGCTAACCCCCAGGGCGGCTCCTGCAGTGTACTGGGGTGGGCCGGTAGCCTTGCGGTTCCCGCCCTACCATAGCAAACTGCTTTCCTATTTGGAAGAGAGAGCAGTTTAACCTGCTCTCTCTTGCAAATAGGAAAGCAGATTGATTTTTGTCAGGGGGAGCAGCATGTAAGCTGCTCTCGCTGACGAAAAGCAATGCCGGCTCCCGAATGACGGGGGGAGCCGGCTGGGACCGTGGGGGCATTGAGGCTCCCCCCACAGTCCCTAACATTTTATTTGAGCCCCGGGGGATGGGGTCCCTGGGGATAATAAAAATTAGTGTTAGGGGCTATTTTTTTTTTTCCGTAAAATTGTAGTACGCGTACCAAGCGTGGCCGTACGACATAAGGTGTGAGGTTTCTAAGTCGTCCCATACGCATACCTAAGCAAGAAAAATAAAAATATTTTTCAGATATTTATTAAGTTTATGTGTTTAGATGTTGTGAGGCTCTAAAAAGAGCCCTTGTGTTTATTGGGAGATTTTAGTACCTACAAGTAAGTACCGATGCAGAGTCTAAAGTTCAAGAGGAAGACTGTGTTCCCCTCATCTGTAAAATGTACACCATATCTCCTATAGATGCCATGTATATTGAAACGCAGATTGTTGTTGTAAATGGATCCCATTCTATAGTCTCGGAGAAAAGCAGAAACAGATTTATTCACATGTTTCCTAGCTTTCTGAATCTGTGGACAAAATTGATTGGACCAGTTCCATTTCTGCCTTTGGCATATATTAGAATAGACAAAGGTAGTTTGATTGAAAAGTGACATCAGTTCTGTAAAGGTGTCCTTCATAAACATTTCCAGACCTACCCCAATCAAAGTGCCTAGGTCATTGCCACACAGTGCCCAATTATGAGGTCAGGGTGTTTGAGATGTAAAAAGGATTTCACCAATGGCATCAATTGGTGCCACTTTAACCCTCTCTGTCCAATCCATTTAATGTCTACTTTTGGTAAACCTAGGTCTTTGTGATTTACTTTCTGTTCTGCGTACGTTTGGCTCCAGAAAATATAGCTGTGTCCCACAATCCACACTCTAAGCATCTTGAAGGGAGGTCTGGATGCACTCAGATGGTGTCTGTAAATGAAGTGGCAGTTTGAAAAGTAAGATTTTTCTAAAATGGTGGATAACATGCAGTTTTGAAAAAAGAAAAGAAATGATTGGTTGTTTGAGAACATTTTACACTGAAAACTAGGGTGCATGTTTCTGTTTTTTGGAATGCCTGATTTTTATTGGTTAACAAAAAATGATAGAAAAGAATGTTACATAAGATTTTTGCGTTCTCTGGGGCGTTCTCTGGGGCAGCACAACGAATTTGGAATGCACTCCCTCCTGACATTAGAAGAATTCCATCCATCGCAGCATTAAAAAAAGAAGCGAAATTGTTCTATATGAGACAACTTCTACAATAGGACATTGCATCAGTACATATGGATACATTCTTTCCATGTTTGCTTCCAGTCAACCGCCAGCCTCTCACTTATATATGTAACACATGTGGTGGTGTGACTTCATACGCATTGATACTAACTCAATTGCTGACCGTTATATTTGTTATACGCTTGAAGTGTACTGTTGTAAAGTGTTTGTAATTTGCAATTTATGGTTCTAAATGGTTCTAATATTGAAATACTTCTGTAAAGCGCTCTGATACCCCTCGTTGGGTCATGTTCGCGCTATGAAAAACACTAAATAAATAAATAAATAGATTAGCTGGTATATTGACAAGTCAAGCACACTTGCTGTTTTGATTTGCAACAATGTATGATGAACTTTTGACCTGTGTTCTTAGTTAGGTGTTTCATGAAGTGTTTCTATGGTAACAGGCAGAAGGCAGAATGGGGGCAGGGTAGAAAGTTATGTCAGTTGGAAAGGGTTAAATTGTTCAAGAAATAGAAATGTGTGTTTGCTTTTGAATTAAGGTGGGTAGAAATGTGATTTGTTATTTATTTGTATATGTGCGTAGATTGAGTGTGTAGATTGACAGGAAAAGTTTGCTATTTGCCTTAGGACTTCCTGACCCAGTAGGGCTGCTCTGGGGGTTCCACAATGACCCCCAAGGACAAAAAATATTTGTTCGTTTTTTAAAAATTGCGGGATACGCATAGCGTACACATACACCGTGAAAAAGAAAAAAGAAAACCCGAAGCCCGCTTTATTGTTAATTAGCCCCCGGGGCCACATTCCGGGGGCAATGTTTTTATATATAATGGGGGGCCCAGAGAGGCCCCCGAGCCCCGGCGACTGCCACCCCGGGGCTTTAACAATATGCATGCGGGGGGCTAACGCCCCCCCTGCAGCCCTGGTGACCGCCACCCCTTGGGGATTCTTGTATTATTATTTTTCTTTTAAAAACCTGTGTGGGGGGCTCAAGCCCCCCACACGCCCCGGGGACCACCACCTCCCCGGGGCTCTAATATTCAAAATAGGGTGGTCCGTGACCGACCCCCTAGCCCAGGGGACCACCACCCCCCGGGGCTTTTAACTGTTGAGAAGGGGGCTACGCAGCCCCCCTCCTGGAGCCATGTGGTGGCCTTGGAGACCGCCACCCCCCAGGTACGGCTCCTGCAGTGTCCTGGGGTGCCTACCCCCGGGACACTGTAGTTTGCTATGGTAGGGCGGGAGCCTCGCGATTCCCACCCTACCATAGCAAACTGCTTTCCTATTTGGAAACGCATGCGCAAAGCGTGGGGGGTACACAGCTAGATAGGGTTCACAGCTCAATAGAACACCTGGAACCTCGTCGATCTGTGTACCCCCGTACGTCATGGGGGAGGAGATATAGATAGGTTCTGTCTGTCTGCTGCTGCCCCCATATCTTTGTGTGCTCCCCATACACGAGCCTGCGCTGTCTCACTGCATCTCACTTTGAAATGATGTTGCATGTGTATCGAGTCAAAAATTGTATATCCAGCAATTATATAACAATATGCAACCACTAATGGCTACTGAAGTGTTGTGAAAGAACTTGAGACAATTGTGTATTGGTGAACATGGATAAGAAGCGATTATTTGCAATAAATTAAATTAATTTTGGTCACATGGCATATGCATGTGCTAAAGGAAATAATTTTTTTACATATTTACAAAAACTCCTTGTGTTTTAAGTATTTAAATGTTGTCTAAAAATGTTTTTAATCTATATATATATAAAAACGAAAGTATGTCTGTCTGTCTGTTTGTCCTTCATGCATTACTGCACCATTCACCGATCACCATGAAACTTTGGGAAGTTGTTGAGTACATTCCCGCGAAGGTTTCTGGCATAAACATTTTTAAAAATCGGCCCTCCAGGACCCTTATAATCTTTCGAATACTGATGTACGCACAAGACGGAAAAACAAAAAATCGTGTATTCACAAGCACTCGAATAAATAAATAGAATTAAAACAGCATTCATCCCATCTCCATGAAAGTTTGGGAAGTTGTTGATTACACTCCCGCAAAGGTTTCTGGCATAATTTTTTTTTTTTAAATCGGCCCCCCCAGGGCCCTCATAATCTTCCGAATACTGATGTACGCACCAGAAGGACCCCCAAGGGCAAAAAAAACAACAACCAAAAAATTGTGGGATACGCGTACCGTGCGCGTACCCCGCGTTTTCCACTCTTGTTTTGTGCTCTCTTGTGCCTCACTTCTCCTGAGAAATAAGATGGCTGCTCAGGTGGTCCCGGAAGGATAATAACATATAAAAATGTTATCCGCTAATAGAATTAACATTTACAAAACCTTTGAAATTTATTAAAAAAAAATATAGGTTTCACGCCTGATATAGTTAGGAATTAGCATTTTAAAGTGGTAGTGTTGGGGAGCAGATATTATTTCTGCAGATAGTATTTCTGTTCCCCGTCGTGTTGTGTACCCCTTAAGTCTAAAGGGAGCTTATACAGGCCTCTTAGGTTGGCTAGCGGTGATGGGGAGTAGATACTAGTTCTGTTCCCCGTGGTTTTATGTACACCCTAAGTCTGAAGGGTGCTTATACAGGCCTATTCTAGGTTGGCAGTGTTTGTCGACCAGGGTTCGGCTGGCGGTGATGGGAACCAGATAGTATTTCTATTCCCGAGGTTTTGTGTACCCCCTACGTCTAAAGTGAGCTAATACAGGCCTATTCTAGGTTGGCAGTGTGTGTTGACTAGGGTTCGGCTGGCGGTGATGGGGAGCAGATAGTATTTCTGTTCCCTGTGGTTTTGTGTACCCCCTAAGTCTAAAGAGAGCTTATACAGGCCTATTCTACATTGGCAGGCTGTGTTGACTAGGGTTCGGCTGGCGGTGTTGGTGAGCAGATAGTATTTCTGCAGCTAGTATTTCTGTTCCCTGTGGTGTTGTGTACCCCCTAAGTCTAAAGGGAGGTTATACAGGCGTATTTTAGGTTGCAAGTCTGTGTTGACTAGGGTTTGGCTGGCGGTGATGGGGAGTAGATAGTATTTCTGTTCCCCGTGATTTTGTGTACCGCCTAAGTCTAAAGGGAATTTATACAGGCCTATTCTAGGTTGTTAGTGTGCGTTGACTAGGTTTCGGCTGGCGGTGACGGAGACCAGATAGTATTTCTGTTCCCCGTGGTTTTGTGTACCCCTAAGTCTAAAGGGAGCTAATACAGGGCTATTCTAGGTTGGCAGTGTGCGTTGACTAGGGTTTGGCTGGCGGTGATGGGGAGTAGATACTCTTTCTCTTACCCATGGTTTTGTGTACCCCCTAAGTCGAAAGGGAGCTCATACAGGCCTATTCTAGGTTGGCAGTCTGTGTTGACTCGGGTTCGTCTTGCGGTGTTGGGGAGCAGATAGTATTTTTGCAGATAGTATTTCTGCTCCCTGTGGTTTTGTGTACCCCTTAAGTCTAAAGGGTCCTTATACAGGCCTATTCTATATTGGCAGTGTGTGTTGACTAGGGTTTGGCTGGCGATGATGGGGACCAGATAGTATTTCTGTTCCCCGTGGTTTGTTGTACCCCCTAAGTCTAAAGTGAGCTTATACAGGCCTATTCTAGGTTGGCAGTGTGCGTTGAGTAGGGTTCGGCTGGCGGTGATGGGGACCAGATAGTATTTCTGTTCCCCGTGGTTTTGTGTACCCCCTAAGTCTAAAGGAAGCTTATACAGGCCTATTCTAGGTTGGCAGTCTTTGTTGACTGGGGTTCGGCTGGCGTCGATGGATAGCAGATAGTTAAGTCGGAAGAAAGCTTATACAGGTCTATTCTAGGTTGGCAGTGTGCGTGGACTTGGGAGATGGTGTTTGTGTAATCCCTTTGCAGCTCCTTAAACATTCTAACATATAATTTCTGTACAATCTTTTTTGTGTTTGACAACAAAGTGTTACCCCCAGTGTCTTTGTCATCATGTATATCTTTTTCACCTTTGTTTTATTTGAACTCTGTTTTGTTTTAAAGTATCTTTTGACCTCTCATCGCTATCAGTTCCACAGTGTAGTGTCCGTTCGTTCCAGTGTTCTTAGCCTTGTTGTTCTTTTGCTGACTTACCAGTTTGTGTACAAGATCCGCCGTTCGAATTGTGCAGCCTTCTTTTGTGTATCTTCTTTTGTGCAGCTTTCGTTTGTGTTTCTTGTTTTATATCTGACCTTGGTTCTTCAGTGCTTGATCCAGTGCCCTGAACAAAGCAGTACATCTGTACGCATGTAGTATACTTCTCAACCACTCATGGACCCTGCTGCCCTTTTTGCCACCGCCTTTGGTAGGCCTTATCTATTAAATCTCTTCACTTGACAGTTTTCCTCCTCCAGTGTATTCTCATCATAGTCCAAGCACATACAATGCATCACTTCATCTGCCCTTGCCCACTCTGTGTGGTGGTATTGCACATTATACGCCTCCATTTGGCCATTGTACACGCAGACCTTGGACCACCCTTTTCATCCATTCTTGCATCCTGAGCTGTAACCTCCAACCTCTGTTCTTCTTCTCCTACTTTCCCCTTTTAAATATTCAAAACCTTTTGGAAAGACCTTACCAACCCTTTCCAGGGTAAAAGTAAGAAGCTGTAATGCGCTTGAGTTGCACTGTTTATTGTTGTCTCGCTTTGTGTGTCATGACAATCATAGGGACCATATTCCTGTATATCTTAAATAAAGCACTTGACACAATGCATATTGACACTGTATTTATTTATTGCATATTTTCAAAATAATTTGTTCCTTCATTTCCAAAATAAATATTAAATACATTCCATAGAAAGTACCACATACGCCGATATTACAGTAACAAAGTTGTAAAAATATTTTTAATGTAACAATTATTTTCTGTCAGCACCTAAAACACTGATCTTACAGTAAAGACGTTTTTAAAATAGTTAGAATGTATCAAAAAATATTTTAAGTGAGCACCTCAAACACTGATATTACAGTAAAGATTGATAGGTTTATATGTGTCAGTGAGTAAATAAAACCATTACCAGTTTGCTTGTTTTAAATGTTGTTTCACTTATGGATCTACAGAACTGAACGATTATGCATTGTAACCCATGAAAAAACTTATGGCTGTATGGAAGCAACCAGAGTAAGGACGTTTTGAAGCAACAGTGTCGAGCATAAAATTGTATGATTCTTCTTTTTGTTAACTCATAATGCAGCAATGGACAGTTGATCAGGTTGCTTTCTATATCATGTAAACTCATGAGCTTTACTCGATGAACCAACATGTATATCCTACGCTAATAGTAAAATGTTCAGTAATGTTATGTGCTAAGCACTCCTCTTTTTACTCCTTGATCAAAATTTAAACAAAATTATTATAAATGGTGCTAACCCATGTCTTGACTAGCCCCTAGTCAAGTTGGTACAAATTGCAATAATTCACAGAAACCTGTGATATGGGGTGCACTATTCACATACACACAATTACGTGTTGAGTTTTCAAACCTTTGTTTTAACTACTCGTTTTTCAACAATATTGCCACAAAAAACAATTAGTAAAAATGACCTAATTCAAAAAATTGCATCAACATTTATCCACGTTATGCTGAAAACATAAATAACATAACACCAAAAATATCTTCTTCAAACAATGTTTTCTTTCTTCAAACAAGATTTATTCTTCTTTGTCCATCAAAGACAAATATGAATTCCTCAGACAACTCATGAAGCCATGTCCCAATGCATTTCGGTACTACGCACCAAGAACTTGAAATCATGTTTGGCAACACATTGGAATGAGAGGGGCCACACCATACCACAATTGAAATTTACTGTGCTAGAGAGATTGGTGGTTAAACCACATGTTGACACAATGAAACTGTTGGCTCAGAGAGAGACGTACTGGATTAAGTCCCTTAGGACGCTGACACCCTATGGGCTAAATGATAAGATCGAAATGATACATTATCTGTAAATTGGCATTATAACTAATCTGCTGTTTTTACTAATTCAACTGTTTTGTGTAACTTAGTGATTTTTCATGTAATGGCAGGTACCTGTTTACATTTCATATTTTGTTGTATATATTCTGCTGTGCACATGCTCAATTAATCTCACCAACTACACGTGATCACATATATAATAGGTATTTTTATCGATATTTTCTTACTTAGACAGAGTAACGATAATGTTAGTGTATTATAAGCGCCATCTTGGGACAGGACGGGGCGTTGAGGAGTCCGTTTTCTATGTTGCACCTATTATGATGTCAGACGCTGAAAATCGGCGTCTCGAATTCGGCTCAGTTCGAACATGGAGAGTTAGACGGATGAACCTGAGAGGCACGCATAATCTGTGAAAAGTGAGGTGAGATGCTAGGGAGGCTGCTTCTAAGCATAAGGGGTTTAAAAGTTAATGCGATACTTAGGAGGTTTCCTGTGTTTACATTTCAGCGTTAAAGCATTGGAAAAGAAGGGAAAGAGTTGTAAAGATTTTGACGCGTGTAAAAAAAGACCGAGTAAGTATCGGATGCTCGGGTTCAAGAAAAGATACCTTAAAAGATTAGAGGAAACACAGTGAGGATAACGGTTTTCTTTGGTATTGTTACTTTGTAGAAGAAGAGGAGTTGTGCACTTCATTTTCGTGTGGTTACAAGTGAAGGTAAGAGTGCACGTTTGTGGCTCTTTGCAAACTTAAGGTTATTGGTTAGCATACAAGGTTTTATTTGGGATTTTGCACGTGCATGTAGTGATGAAAATGTGGTGACAGTAATGGGATCAACAGGTGGCAGGTGAACTTGGTTGAGCATGGATTTTAATTATAAAAACATACGTAGTCTCATTATTTAAGATCTTCTGGTTTCTATTTACAACAAATTGTTGAATGAATATTGTACATGTTTTCTTTTACACAATTGTGATAGATGTTTATGTTATTTATAGCATATTCCCCTGACGAAGGTGCATACCGAAATGCATTGGGACATGGCTTCATGAGTTGTCTGAGGAATTCATATTTGTCTTTGATGGACAAAGAAGAATAAATCTTGTTTGAAGAAAGAAAACATTGTTTGAAGAAGATATTTTTGGTGTTATGTTATTTATGTTTTCAGCATAACGTGGATAAATGTTGATGCAATTTTTTGAATTAGGTCATTTTTACTAATTGTTTTTTGTGGCAATATTGTTGAAAAACGAGTAGTTAAAACAAAGGTTTGAAAACTCAACACGTAATTGTGTGTATGTGAATAGTGCACCCCATATCACAGGTTTCTGTGAATTATTGCTATCCTACGCTAATATACATACTATACTGTGTTTTGAGATGTTATACGTAATCCATGTGTACCTTTGAAAAATATGTATGTCAAGACCAAATGTATGTATATTTTCATAAATAACACATACAAACCTAGCCATAAATAATAATTCCTCATCAATATGTGTAATGAAACCCTTTTAGTGTAACCTTTGTGTTTCTGCAGTTTCTGCAACAGTGTCAACCTGTATATTCCTGGGGAAATGTCGCCCTTCTGCTACACTGGGAAAGAAAAGAATACAAAAGTTGTCATTGGTGCTGAAGCGCCCCGTAATGTTTTCTTCTGAATTCCATTTGTCTCTTATTGGTGGGCATTCTGGTATCAACAAAACGTAAAAAATAATTACCTCCCGATTTTATTGGCCAAATATGTCAATTTAAATTGACACAGAGAGGCTGTGTGATTAGTAGGGTGGATGTTTTCTGTTACCAAAATTTGTAGATCGCATATATACCATAACGGCTTCTTGGTGCAATGGTATCAGAAGTAGTGCGTGTTTGGTATTGGCAGTATATTAATTGGACTGCACCAACAGTTGACCGTCAGAACACATCAGACAAGCTATCAGATGCAATAAGACAAAATCAAATGCGAATAGTAATATGCTTCTGAGGGACACTAGGGACGCCTTCGGTAGGCGTTCATAAGTGTCATCCTAAAAGTCCTCTTTCCTATTTACAACTATTCTAAAGACAACTATTCTAAAGAACTAAGCTATTAACATAAAGTAATGTATCTTCCACAAATTAAGGTTTGTAAAAACCATATTGGAAGTATCATTACCAGCATGCAAAAACAACTGTCTTGTTGCTTTTCGTTACATTCTACAACTATGTGCTATTGGTCAGTTGGGACGCTTCAATTGCTGTAGGAAAACCCTTTAGAGACATACGAATGGTTCACAAACCATTCACAAACTTCCAGCTTTGATATGAAAGAACTCTTTTTTTACTTTGATGGTGTATGTACATTGCAACAGTCTGGAAGCAACATCAGCAGAAGTTTTTGAATTTAGAGGAAATGCCTCAACACATTTAGAAAAATAATCTGTTTCAGAGTAGAGCAAGAAATGGGTATTATGTGAGTAGCCCGCGACAAAAAGCTAGAGGTGGTTTTACAAACTATTTTAAAGTATGAAAAAGCCAGTGACGTGTTGCCAACATAGTGATTTGCTTTCTGGTAGGAAGATTGCCAATAGGCATGCAACCAAAACCATAGTAAACAATATAGAGAAAAAGGGTATTAGCCAGTGAAGGCAGGGTTGGGACTCCCAGTCCCCTTGATAAATAGTTAAACAACAATAAGGGAGTTAAATCCAGCCTCAGTAGAGGGAGGAAAAGGTGCGTAAAACACAACCCAAATAGGGACATCCTTTGTCCTTAAGAAGACCCCTCACTCGCCCTTCTCTTCCTCCATAAGTAAGAATGTTGCGATGGGGCTCTAGTCGCCCCTGATCCGATATCGATGACGAATTCTACCTCACCCTGCTTTTCCTCCTCACAGATCATAGCGAGGAACAAGCCAGTCCGGGGGTGCTCATGGAGCCTTAACTTTTAATGCTCTGAGTAAGATTTGTCGAGTTTCACGTTGTTCTCTGTGCATGCACATTAGACGCTATAGGTACGCTTATTGTTGTCACGAATGAATCGCGCCTTATTTTATTCACAGCGCCGTATTTTATCTCTATCACACAAAAATCACCACCAACGGCACGGTGACCTTGTTTTAACCTCAATGACAAGGTCCGATACCCACAGTCCCTACCACCGCAAGGTACAGCCCCTCCCTAAATTGAGGACCTACCACCAGTTGTAGGCGGTCACGGTATCTCTGATATAGCGGGTTTTACCGCACAAATATGCTACAATTCTACACCCTCAAGTACGCAGATTTTGTGTTTTAAGGACCTGCACCCCTGGGTCATCGCCATATGAGTGCGGCCCCTTTGAATATTCACTGGGACAGCACCAGCTACCACAAGGTGCATTTATCACGGAGTGACATATAATTGTTATATGTTGTACGTATATGTTTGTTTACCCACAACCCTTTTCCCTATTTTTCTTTCACAGGTTTTTTTCCGGGAAACACAGCAGAAAAACACTTTTTACTCGTGAGACTCATTTTTGAGACTCCACTTCTACAACCAATGTGGATAGGGTGCGCCTTAGCGTGCGCATACCGTCCCGCTGGTCTCACATTGGTCCTGACGAAAACCTGTAAATAAACACATAGGTTGAAACATGTAGACCTTTTTTTAAACCCACAATACTACTTCATCTTACACCGACAGCCCACTTAACAGGGCAGCAGGTGTCCCACATTTTAATAGTATCCGAGACACTCCAGAATAAACTCTTCGAGTGGGTAGGATGGGATACTTTTTAAACACACTATTACTTGTCTTGCACATATAAAAGAAAAACTAGCTCCACTGTAATCAGGTGTCGCAGCACACCTGGATGGCACTCGGCTATCCAGGTGGGACCCCGATGATGAAGCATGTCACCAACTAGGTTGGTGAGTGAGGGGTCTTCTTAAGGACAAAGGATGTCCCTATTTGAGTTGTGTTTTATGCACCTTTATCTCCCTCTACTGAGGCTGGAACCTACTCATAGGGTTTAATGCACCAAAACCAACAATAACTTCGTAATTTTTAATTTTCCTAAAAGGTTTAATTCATTCTTAGAAGCCCATTCCTAAAACAACAAACCAGTGAAAGTCTTCTTGTTTTAAATTTTGTTTCACTTATGGATCTACAAACTGGAAAGATTATGCATTGAAACTCATTAAAAAAACTTGTGGCTGTTTGGAAGCAACCAGTGAAAGGACGTTTGTAAGCAATAGTGTCGAGCATACATTATATGATTCTTCTTTTTGATCACGTTAAATGCACCAATGGATAGTTGATCAGGTTGGTTTCTATATCATTTAAACTCATGAGCTTTACTCGATGAACCAACATGTATATCCTACGCCATTAGACATACTATACTGTGTTTTGAGATTTTATAGGTAATCGATGCGTACCTTTCAATAATATGTATGTCAAGGCCAAATGTATGTATATTTTCATAAATAACACATACAAACCTAGCCGAGACTTAAGTGAGATGGTCGACAGAAGCAAATTCAACTTACATCCGAAGCAGATCCTGTCTTTCCTGTGAGCACGTCTAGACACGATACTATGCCAGGTAATCTTATCTTAATAAAGACAACTTCGCCAACAAAAATTAGCACTACAGATTTCAAAAAGAAGTGTACTGTCTGTTCACCTGTTCGATTCACTCCTGGGAATGTGTTCACAACATAACTCTCAAGGCGGAACATGTCAGAGGCCTCCATAATACACTAGCGGACAAGCTCAGCAGGTCTCCATCAGACTGCTACGAGTGGAAATTAGACGTTCAAGTGTTCCTTGCTTTGGGCAAACCGACATTGGGTTTGTTTGCAACAAAGCAAAACAAAAAATGCTGGTATTACACAAGTAGATACCCTCAACCAGGATCACGAGGGAATGCCTTGTCCATGCAATGGTCAAGGATTTGTGCTTACGCTTTAACCCCGATCCCGTTGATTTCCAGGGTGTTGTGCAAGACGAAATCAGAGGGCTGCCGCCTCATCCTGATTGCCCCCCGGTAACACCGCCAGTACTGCATCCAAGAACTCATGTTGTATTCCCAGGACCAATCAATCTGTCTTCTTCCAATGCCAACAATGCTGTCGCGGAATGGAGGGACACATACTTCTCTCAGACCCTCAATCTCTAAAATTGCATGCATGGCTCCTGACTTCTTAGAATATCAAGACCTTCATATTTCTCAGGATTTCCGTGACATCTTAGAAACATCACAAGCAAAAAGCACATTGAAGACTTATCACCTTAAATGGAAGAGATTTAGCAGTTGGTGTGACTCTAACAGTATACACCCTGATAGAAGCTCTGGCAGAGAAAATTCTTCCTTATCTGCTACATCTGGCTTGCTATGCTCTCTCTTTTTCATCAAAAAAGGTCCTCCAGCGGCTCTTTCCAGCTTCAGGAAAGTAGCTAACATTCCCTCATTATGTTCGTCCTCTTTAATCAAACAGTTCATGAGAGATATTTTCTGAACTAATTCTCCGGTTAGGCATCCTCCACCGGAATGGGAACTCAATACTGTTCTCACAGAACTGATGAAGCATCCATTTCAACCCATTTACAAAGCCTCAAGTATGTCACATTGAAGGTTGCCCTAGTTCTAGTTTTAACGTATGCCAGAAGAGTAAGTCAAATTCAGGCATTCACTGTTAAAGGACATTTACTGCATTTCTATAAGGATTATGTCATTGTCCGAACTAATCCAACGTTTAAACCAAAAGTACCATCCCAGTACCATTTAAATCAACCAGTAAAGTTGAAAGCTTTATTTCCAAATTCTACTACAATGGCGGAAAGAACACTACATTCTTTGGATATCAAATGATGTTTAACATTCTACCTACAAAGGACAAAAACCTTCATGAAATCTGTTCAATTATATGTGGCTTACAGTCAAACCATGCTGGGTTCACCAGTCACAAAAGCCACAATCTCTAGGGGGATAGCTTCTGCAATCCATTTCTGCAATATCAGAATAAGAAACAACAGCCAAGAAAGGCAGCAAGTGCGCAAACTACCCACTGCCTTCAGCCGGGGTACTAGTTACCAATAAGGCTCTATAAAGGGACTGCACTTTGAATTAGAATATGAAATAGAAGAATTGATAACCCCAGCGAAGAAAGGATGCAATTGCGGAAATTACCCACTGCCTTCATCATGGGTAGAAGTTACAAAAAAAGGCTCTATAAGGGGCCTGCACTAAGAATTAGAATATGAAATAGAAGAATAATTGATAACCACAGTAAAGAAAGGCAGCAGGTAGGTGTGTGGATGATGTGTGCATTGTGTGGAAGATGAATAAGGTGAAAAATAAGAAAGGCAGCAAGTGCGCAAATTACCCACTGCCTTCAGCCAGGGTAGTAGTTACAAAAAAAGGCTCTATAAAGGGCCTGCACTTTGAATTAGAATATGAAATAGAAGAAGAATTGATAACCACAGCCAAGAAAGGCAGCAGGTAGGTGTGTATCTGTGGATTATTATTATTATTATTATTCAGACATTTATTAAGCGCACAGCTACCCCCAACGGGGGTGTCCCGGCGCTGAGGAATGCAGATCAAGGGGGAAGAAATTTATTGACCCGAAAATAGAAAGGTTTTTAATTTGCCCCTGAATTGAGACTCGATGTCAATGAGCCGAAGGCTGATGGGTAGTGAATTCCAGAGTTTTGACACTACCACTGCAAATGCTCTGCCACCCTTTCTTACTAGACGGAATCTAGGGGTGAGCAGAAGGTGAAGATGGTTAGACCTGAGATTAAGGGAAGAATGGACTGGTTTTAATCTATGTTTCAGGTATTTTGGGCCTTTTCCGTTGAGAGCCCTGAAAGCAAGGACCAGGGCCTTAAATTTGACACGGGCCGTGATCGGGAGCCAATGTAATTTCCTTAAATGGGGGGAGATAGAGTGTCGATAAGGGACTTTGCAGATCAACCTAGCAGCGGCGTTCTGCACAATCTGCAGCCTATGGAGGAGGTACGCCGGTAGTTCCACAAACAGGCAGTTCGCATAGTCCAAATGCGAGGTGATCAGGGCATGTATCACAGTCTTCAGTGCTTCCGTCGGGAGGAAGGGGGAAATTTTCTTTATCATGTGAAGTTTCCCAAAACATGCTGAGGTGACTTTCTGGATGTGTGTTTTAAAAGATAAATCATTGTCAAATTGGACTCCAAGATTGCGAGCCACTTTTACCGGAATAGGTGGAGGGTTGAGTTCCTTTGGCCACCAGGTGGAGGGCGACGAAGGGACAGTTTGATTAAAAAACAGCACCTCCGTCTTATCCGTATTAAGTTTTAGCGTATTGGCGGTCATCCAGGCCACAATATTGGAGAGACAGATTTTAAAATTTTCAGAGCCAGAAAGTGAGTTATCTCGGAGGGAGACAATAAGCTGCGTATCGTCAGCGTAAGATATTACTCTAACCCCCAGAGACTCAATCAGCTTTGCCAAAGGTGCCACGTAAATATTTAAAAAAAGGGGACTGAGGGCAGATCCTTGGGGCACCCCGCAGCCTAGCGGTTTCCTGTCCTTAGACCAGAAAGGATGGCACCAGACTTGTTGTGTGCGATCAGTAAGAAAGGAGGAAATCCAGGCAAGCGGGGAGCCACCGATTCCCAGCTCTCGTAGTCTGCTCAGGAGAATGGCATGGGAGACCGTGTCAAAGGCTGCGGACAGGTCGAGGAGCACAAGCATGGCTACTCTCCCCTGTCCACAGTCTCACGCACAGTCTCCGCCACCTCCAGAAGGGCCGTCTCCGTGCTATAACCGGTCCTAAAGCCGGATTGTGAGTCGTGTAGCAGACCATTGCTTTCAACAAAGTCCGACAGTTGTTCTTGCACAATTTTTTCCAACACTTTGGCCGGTTTAGGTAGGAGAGATATCGGCCGGTAGTTACTGAGCACAGCAGGGTCTGCATCAGATTTTTTCAGCAAAGGAATAAGAGTTGCCTGCTTCCAGGTCTCCGGGAACTGGCCAGAAGCCAGAGAAGAGTTCCATATTGACAGGAGGGGCTGAACAATCGCAGGGGCGACTGTAGAGAAGACTTGAGCGGGCATAAGGTCTAAGGGTGAGCCTGATTTGCATAGTTGAAGTTTCTTCATTGCCGTATCTAAGGTGATGGGTTTAAACGCCCCAAGCCCATTGACCTTGGGCGTGAGATCACTGGAGGTAGGCACGCTATGTCTAAGTTATTTTCTACCTTAAATGAGGCATAAATGAGGGCAATGTTTTGCGCAGAAGGGCTGCGGGATTGGTGAAGTCTTTCACCACTTGAAAAAGTACCTTGGCCGAGTTGTCTGCCGATTTGATTTTGTTGGAAAAATACTCCCTCATAGTTGTTAGTTTGAGTTTGTGAAACTTTTTCAGTGCCACCCTATACGATAATTTGGCGGCTGGGTCATAAGAACGACGCCAAAGGCGTTCCAGTCTTTTACATTGACTTTTTTCTTCCCTCAACAGCTGGGAGAACCAGGGGGCAGAAGGTTTAGATCTGGCTGAGGAGAGAACAGTGAGGGGGGCGATGTTTTCAATGGCCACAGTCAAGCATTGATTCAAATTGGCAACATCCTCATTAATATTAGTGGAGGGTTCCCAGTTAAGTTTGGCTAAGGCAGGTTCGAACTCCTCCAGCGTAACTTTAAACCACTTTCTTCCCGTCCTCTCCATCCTACAGACCGAGGGTGCCATAGGTGGGAAACTAAGATTAAAAGGAATAATGAAGTGGTCCGACCAGGTCACGGGGGGAGGGGTCAATGTGGAGAGACAGGGAAGATTAGAAAAGATAAGGTCCAGCGTGTGACCGGCCATGTGTGTAGGGCCCACGACTTTCTGACAGAGATTAATGCCCTCCATTGTATCTAACAAGGAGCACGCCTTTGCGCAATTACTGTCATCAGCATGTACATTAAAATCCCCCAGAACAGTGAAGTGAGGGTGATGTGTGGATTTTGTGGAAGATGAATAAGGTGAAAAAAAAAAAAGGCAGCAAGTGCGCAAATTACCCACTGCGTTCAGCCGGGGTAGTAGTGACAAAAAAGGCTCTATAAAGGGCCTGCAATTTGAATTAGAATATGAAATAAAAGAATAATTGATAACTCCAGCCAAGAAAGGCTGCAAGTGCGGAAATTACCCACTGCCTTCTGCCGGGATAGTAGTTACAAAAAAAGGCCTTGTCAGGAGAGTGGGTGTTTGGGTTTCCAGTCCATTACACAGACTGGGAGTCGGATTCCGCAGTGGGAGCCTGAGAAACGGCTGCCACATCTAAGGAACCAACCAACTGCACAAAGTACACACTCCCGACACTGGGTGGTAGGGTTGAAAAATAACAACACTGCCCTTTTCCTGCGGCATGTCATTAGAATGTGAAAATTACTCAGCAACAGCAGCCAACAAAGGCAGCAGGTAGGTGTGTGTATGTGTGGATGATGTGTGGATTGTGTGGATGATAAATAAGGTGAAAAATAACAAAGGCAGCAGATGCGTTATCTACCTAGTACCTTGTCAGGGAATTGAATCTTTGGATTTCCAGTCCATTACACAGACTGGGTGTCGGATTCCGCAGTGGGAGCCTGAGAAATGGCTTTCACATCTAAGGAAACAAGCAAGTGCACAAACTTCACACTCCTGACACTGGGTGGTAGGGTTGAAATATAACAATACCGACCCCTTTCCGGGGCCTGTCATTAGAATTTGAAAATTACTCGGCAACTGTAGCCAACAAAGGCAGCAGGTAGGTGTGTGTATGTGTGGATGATGTGTGGATTGTGTGGATGATGAATAAGGTGAAAAATAACAAAGGCAGCAGATGCGCAAACTACCCACTACCTTGTCAGGGAAGTGGATCTTTGGATTTCCAGTCCATTACACAGACTGGGAGTCGGATTCCGCAGTGGGAGCCTGAGAAACGGCTACCACATCTAAGGAAGCAAGCAACTACACACTCCCGACACTGTGTGGTAGGGTTGAAAAATAACAATACCGGCCCCTTTCCGGGGCCTGCCATTAGAATTTGAAAATTACTCTGCAACCGCAGCCAACAAAGGCAGCAGGTAGGTGTGTGTATATGTGGATGATGTGTGGATTGTGTGGATGAAGAATAAGTTGAAAAATAACAAAGGCAGCAGACGCGCAAACTACCCACTGCTTTGTCAGGGTTAAGGAAGCAAGCAAGTGCACAAAGTACACACTCCCGACAATGGGTGGTAGGGTTGAAAAATAACAATACCGGCCCCTTTCCGGGGCCTGTCATTAGAATTTCAAAATTACTCGGCAACCGCATCCAACAAAGGCTGCAGGTAGGTGTGTTTCAGTAAGTGGATGCTGAAAAAGGTGAAAAATAATAAAGGCATCAGACGCACAAACTACCCACTGCCTTGTCAGGGAAGTGGATGTTTGGTTTTTCAGTCCAATAGACAGACTGGGAGTCAGATTCCGCAGTCGGAGCCTGAGAAACGGCTACCACATCTAAGGAAGCAAGCAAGTGCACAAAGTACACACTCCCGACACTGGGTGGTAGGGTTGAAAAATAACAATACCGGCCCCTTTCCCGGTCCTGTCAATAGAATTTCACAATTACTCGGCAACCGCAGCCAACAAAGGCAGCAGGTAGGCGTATGTATGTGTGGATGATGTGTGGATTGTGTTGATGATGAATAAGGTGAAAAAAACTACCCACTGCCTTGTCAGGGAAGTGGATGTTTGGATTTCCAGTCCATTACACAGACTGGGAGTCAGATTCCACAGTAGGAGCCTGAGAAACGGCTACCACATCTAAGGAAGCAAGCAAGTGCACAAAGTACACACTCCTGACACCAGGTGGTAGGGTTGAAAAATAACAATACCGGCCCCTTTCCCGGGCCTGTCAATGGAATTTCAAAGTTACTCGGCAACCGCAGCCAACAAAGGCAGCAGGTAGGTGTGTTTCAGTGAGTGGATGCTGAATAAGATGAAAAATAACAAAGGCAGCAGACGCAGAAACTGCCCACTGCCTTGTCAGGGAAGTGGGTGTTTGGTTTTCCAGTCCATTACACAGACTGGGAGTCGGATTCCGCCGTGGGACCCTGAGCAACAGCTACCACATCTAAGGAAGCAAGCAAGTGCACAAAGTACACACTCCCAACACTGGGTGGTAGGGTTGAAAAATAACAATACCTTCCCCTTACTGGGGCCTTTCATTAGAATTTCAAAATTACTCGGCAACCACAGCCAAGAAAGGCAGCAGGTAGGCGTGTGTATGTGTGGATGATGTGCGGATTGTGTGGATGATGAATAAGGTGAAAAAAACTACCCACTGCCTTGTCAGGGAAGTGGATGTTTGGATTTCCAGTCCATTATACAGACTGGGAGTCGGATTCCGCAGTGGGAGCCTGAGAAACAGCTACCACATCTAAGGAAGCAAGCAAGTACACAAAGTACACACTCCCAACACTGGGTGGAGGGGTTGAAAAATAACAATACCGGCCCCTTTTCGGGGCCTGTCATTAGAAATTGAAAATTACTCGGCAACTGCAGCCAACAAAGGCAGCAGGTAGATGTGTTTCAGTGCGTATGCGTCTGGACTTTGCTGAAATCTTCAAGGGACACACTAGGGCTTACATAATACAGAAACACTTTGTACTTAGTGGCATCCAATTCGATTTTCTGTGGAACGGTTGAATTCAAGCTCCGCCTCTAGGGTTGGTGAGAGTGTAGCATTCCAAAGTGTTTGACAGCTTAGACTACATGCATGGGCACCCTGTCACACAAACCCAGCACTTCAGGATTGTAAAGGCTTGCCATAGGAGTGACTGATGAGTTTATATATGTCAGTGGTAAAAGAAAACAAGTGAAAGTACACTTGTTTTACATTACAGATATACAAACCTGAAAGACTATGCATCTAAATCCATGAACACTTTTTTGAATTTATGGAAAAAAGCAAGGAAAGGGCGTTTAGAAGCAATACTGTCCAGAATAAAATGTGTATAATTGTTCTTTTTGTTCACTCTAAGCACACCTTTTGGATTATGACCATGCAATAGTGGTGTAACTATATTATAGATTCTACTGTCAGACGTCTACCTTAGTCATAATGGAATTACCACTACTTCTTAGGCTACCATTGAACAATAACTTGTGGATGAGAGGTATTGGTTGTTGACCTTTAAAGAGGAGGAATAATTACATTTATGTTTCAACACCTTAGCCAAATAGTTGCTCGATTTCAAACAGAAAATTAAGTAGGAATGTTAGAGGAAGTCTGGCCCACCTGTGAAACGTTTGTGCAAGTCGTGACAGCTGTAGGGAGTGTATCTCAACATTACTTCGTATGATAATCCGGACACAACACTGGATGGCAGGAGTATGCAAAACATCTAATTCAACATCTTGCATGCAATCACATCTTTACTTTCTTAATACATACATTTGGTACATTTGTAACCAGTAAAAGGTAACCAGGATGTTACATTAGTTTCAATACATTCAAGGTGGACCCATCAGCGGCATTCAAAACATTGGGCCTGTTGGAAAGATAGTGAAAAATAACTTGTTATTAACATTGCATTGTTTAAAGGTCAATAGCTTTTTGTTATGCTAACTTAAATGTATTTACATACTAAACATAGTGACCTGTCCACACTCAGTGGGAAAGTGGTAATGAGTCCATTACTAGGAAGGGTGCATAGCCAGCTAACCAACATGGCAGACGCAACTCTAAAAAGGCCCTTGGAAATCCCTCAGTTATGTGAGTCATGCAAACATACACCCTGCATCAGACAAGTGTGAACTGGAGACTTAATGCCAACAAAACACCCCAAGTACTTATATCAGTTACTTTTGATCATCAGCGTCTAGAGTCATTGAGGGTACTTACCATTAAGTTTTGCATATAAATTGATGAAGCATCTTGGTTGCAGACACCACAATACTTTTCAACAGACTCTAAATGTAAAAAAGATGTACATTAGCGCATCATAACAGCAATGCTAAGAAATCAAAAGTTATTTTGCAATATATCCTGCATGATTCTAGGTGTTTTCAGATCCAGGAATGGAGACAGTCACAACTGTTCCAAACAAATTCAAATGGCTACACAACGAACATATTTGAAAATTCACAAACATAATGACAATATCTTACTATACTATGTTAAAATTTAAAGATATGCCTTTATCTATAAATAACCTTCCATGACAAAACAAAATACAGAATAATCCAATCTTCATGACAACACTAGAGTGTGACACCTTATTTATCATTGAAATGTTAAAGTCAAACCTGATGACTCCATTAGGTCCACTGCAATTTTCAGTCGATAATTCCCCAGAAATGTTTCATTAGTAAAAATCTGGGCAACTGGCTGCTGAGTTATGTAACATTCTGCAAACTGAAAACATAATAACAAATGTATATGTTAAGCAAAAGTCCAACCTGAATTTTAATGTACATAAAAAAATTAATCACAAAAGGTTTGTGGTTGAAAAACAATCATAGGTTTCAGAGCAACTGCGTTAGGACCATACGAGTGGTCAGACAAAATCATATGTGAATAGCAATATGCTTCCGACGGGCACTATGGACGCGGTCGGTAGGCGTTGACAAATGTCATTACTAAAAGCCCTTTTTTCTATTTAAAACTTTTTAAAGTAAGTAAGCTATTAACATACAGTAATGTATCTTCAACAAATTAAGGTTTAAAAAAACCATAATGGAAGTATCATTACCAGCATGCAAAATACACCACAATTGTAGCTGTCCTGTTGCTTTTGGTTACATTCTACGACTAACTGCCATTGGTCATAGTCGGGACGCTTCAATTGCTGTAGGAAAAAACTTTAGAGATATACGAATGGTTACGTTAAATATTTCACTATGTTTAATTTCATAAAGAGAAATCGTATTGACAATTTTATAATTATGCACTATAAGAAATAAAACAATAGATAAATTAGTTTTTTTAGGGAAAGGTTACCTCCAATTTTGTAAAAAGTCTCGATAGGTCGCAATGTTGCTACTCAGTGAATCATGAACTATTATTATCTTGCTTAAAGGTTTCAAAATCTGGAAAAAAAAAACAAAATAGAAATTAGATTTTTAGTATGTAGAGTTTACATTTAATGGTAAAGAGGAGTGCTCTAGATACATTACAAAATCATTTAGAAATATTAGCATTAAAATATTTGTAAAATATTTCTTGGGCAATTTAAACTATTTCAACCAATCATATTTTCCAACAAGAACTTTCAAAATAGATTGATTAATGTAGAAAAAGTTGCACTTACCAAAAGTATCCAATGACAGCCAGTATTTGTCGGGCAAAGAACAGTGTCCTTTTTGTCAAAAGGTACCTGAAGAGTTAAAAATGGCAATCATGAAAATCTGTATTACATTACATACCAAATACATACGTTTAGACTTACAACAATTTGAAAACGTGAATGTCAACGCAATATATATTCAAAATCGACAAACTTCCGTTGAAAAACATCTTACATTTGTCACTCTTCAAAACGTTACTCAATTCTACTATCAAACATTAATTCAAAGAATCACTAACTTTCAACATTGCTTTGCACCAGTAACACTGAAAAGTCACATAACAGATATGAATATTTACCCGAAAAGTAGAAGAGCAATATTTGCTGAGGAAGATACAGGACGACACTATTGCTGATATTGCTAAACACTAAGGTTAAAATTAAAGGATTTCAGTACACGCATTGATGGAAAATTATTATGTAAGGATAGGTAACTGTATTAGGAATGTAAATATACGTACATTTGGTCTTGAAAAACATATTTTCAGAGGTAGGCATCGATTACCTGTAAAAATATATGAAAACACATGAGCTTCTAAAGAGGAACCAACATGTACATCCTATGCCATAAGCCATACTATACACAATTTACATGTAGCAGAAACTAACCTCATCAACTATCCATTGGTCCATTTTAAGTGACCAAAAAGAACTATCATATAATTTAAAGCTTGACACTATTGCTTCTAAACGATCTTTTACTGGTTTCTTCCACACATCCAAAACTTTTTTCAGGGATATAGATGGATGAGAGGCTGGAGATGGAGAATGTGCTCTAGATGGTTGAGGTGCTGACGATAATACAGGTGCTGAAGATGGTACAGGTGCTGAAGATGGAACAGGTGCTGAAGATGGTACAGATGCTGAAGATGGAACAGGTGCTGGAGAATTATCACTCGTCATGCTTCGTGCAAAATAATTTTGAAAAGTTTAGAAAAAGTAATATTTCTTAAAAAACAACAAATTACTCAAACAGCCTACCCTAAACCTTTCTCAAATAAAAATAGCTAATCAGAAATACCTTTCCTAAATTAATGTACTTTGCTAAATATGTCGTGAAGAAAGACAAAATTATGTACTCTTCCTTAACTTACTAACTTCTCACCTATAAAGGAGACAATTACACCAGCCAATAGAACATCATTACTCTAGCCATCCAAATTATGTGCCATTACATCGATTTATATGGCTTCAACATGTCGATATTATAAGTTCTACATGTTGCTCCATTGACTAACTTTGCACGCTTTCCTTGCATTTTGGAAATATGGTAGGATCCAGTAAAGTTGTGCTCCAAAATCCCTCCTTTCCTCGTTGTTCACCTGCAATTTTTTAAAAGCACTAAATCTCCTTTGCTGAAGGTGCACGGCTTATATTTCTTCAAAACTCTCTTTATATATTTTTCTTTCTGCATTTCCTGGGGAACCTCAATATTCTGCTTTGTCTGCTTCTGCAACTCTGCTTTTCTAATGTTCTTTTCTGCGATAATCCCTGCATATTCACTTTCTGTTGGTAGTACAAAGTCAAGCTAATAAAGAAAACATAAAACTCAATCACTGATATTTACAATTCAAAATAATTACTTACAAACTATGCTCATATAAACCATTTGTCTGTGGGTGATAGGCTGCACTTACAGAACGTTCTATTTGTAAAAGCTTAGTCAACTCTGAATTAACATGTTAAAAAAAAGGTATCCAAGCAAAATAGGAAATATCATTGCATTAGACGAATGTTCGGATAAGATTGGTCACTCTCTTCATTCACAAACTCCCGACCCTTATCTGATAGAACCCTTTTTGGACTTCCATGGCGTAGATACATTTGCAAGAGTCTTGAAGCAACCTCGGCTGCAGTCTTTGATTTTAGAGGAAATCCACTCCTACAAGTTCCCAAACTTCATCCACCTGTTAATATACATAATAATGATGTAAAAAACTAAAATACTAAAGGAAGTTCCCAAATTTCCTCCACCTGTTAATATACATAACTATCATGTTATATAAAAAATAAAAAAGTAATGTTGCATTAAGTATGGGTCATTTGAAACAAGTGTCACACATGTTTAATGATTGTATTACAATCCTACCAAAAGACCTGCAAGAAAATAAAGCTAGACATTACAGACCAAAAACATACTTTGATTGGTTTTAATTCTGGGCAAATCTGGAGGGCTGGCTGTTCCTTTTGACAAACATCATTCTCTTTGATCTACAAACATAAAAAAAGCAAGTTTTCTCAAGGACAATTTAAAGACATGTCTCCAAAAAAACTAATTCGAATAAACATTTTCACTTTGTAACTCAACTGCATAGTACATGTAAAAAGCATTCCCTATGAAGTAACATCTCTTTGATAACAGTGTATGTTTACACACACAATGGCTGCTGCAAAGAAACACTCAAGAATCGCTATAAATGTAAACAATTTCAAAACTTATGAATTATTCAACACTAATAAGATCATAGGATAGGACAACAAACACATGATCAAAAGAATTTTAAGACATTTATAGTATGAGACAATTAAAGGACGTTAGTTAAAAAAAATTGTCTACAACACTATCGCAATGGAAATTCTAATTTATTACTAATATTATTTGTAAAATCTAGAAATTGTGTAACTCACCCATTGTTCAATTTCAATTGACATATTTGGCCAATAAAATGCTTTTCTTAGTTTTGTTGATCCCGGTATGACCACCAATAAGAGACAAATGAAATTCAGTAAAAATAATTCGGGCAGATTCAGCACCAAAGACAACTTTAGTGTTCGTATCTTTACCAGCGTAGAACAAACACCCATCTATCAAAAAGGAAACAAAAACAGAAAGATTATAAAACGAAGGTATTTTTGGAAAATTTGCATGTCAAAATGGATTACATGATCTGAGAACATGCCTTTTCGCAACGAGCCTTAACACATTGCAATGATAAATCAATACTCAGAAAATTATACTACCGTCAACGGTGAATTATTTAGACAGTCTACGCAAACCATCAGGATACACATTACGGCTTACATAATCCAGAAGCTCTTGGTACTTAGTGGCATCCATTTCTACTGAAAATGAAGATAAACGGGAAAAAAAGTTAAAGGGATAGCATTATAGATGTAAAGAACAACATTAACATGCTCACATTCAATTACAAAGATATAAATAACTATAAAGGTGTGTGAATACACAATTAGTAAAACAACTGTCAGCCCATCTTCACAGCTCAATACTTCAACAAAGTTTAAGTGAGGGACAGAGAGTACAGTCCATATAAAGAGAAGGGTAAGGCCTGCCAAATGGATGCAGTTTGAAAACATGGCAGTTAAAAAAGGGCACCCAGGCACTGCAGTGCCAGGCCTGACAAAATTACTGCTGCAGGCCCACTAGTAGCATTTACATGAGCAGCCTGGTATACATAGTACACTTTACTATCAAGACTAACATATCAATCATGGACAAACAATTACCATTACACTTTCAAAAGAGAGCAATTGCACTTAAACACTGATCATGAGGTGGCGAAGTGTCCAAAACATCTTTTTTGGCAAAAGCATGTCATAAAAAGTTGTAGGACAGAAGGAAAAATGGTTAGGGAACCAAAGCCAAAGAACGGCCAAGTACAACACCATCGTACCAAGGTTACAATTCCAGCAACTGTGCAGCCAACAGACAGGATAAAAAAGCACTGGCATTAAATAGGCAACACTGAGGGACAAACAGAAAAGAGTAAGGAAATTAGGAAGACCCACAAGGCATAAGCATGTAGGCGTCAAGGTGAGGCACTACAAACAGTTTTCACAGATTGACGTACCAACTTTGAGCACAGGACTGGGGTCCCACAAATGCACAAATGGCTATTAGTTATTATAAATTATTCTCAATTAAGACTATGCTACTCTGAGCAGGCAAAACCTTCGTCGGACAACAAGACCACATAAAAAAAAAAATATATATATATAGGCCACGTGAGGCAGCAATAAATATTAAAAGTCACGGAAGGATTAGGAGGGAACACATACGATGAAGCACAAAGCACATGGCGCACAAAAATAAAGCAATACAGAGCATGGAGGCCCACGTGACGCAGAAAAAGATATTAGCATCATGCACCCACAATTTATAAGAATAGAGGCCAAAGCACGTGACGCACCATAAAAAAGCAACACAGAAATTCTTGCAGGCACAATTTATAAGAAAAGAGGCCTGGGAGGGCCCCATGACGCAGAAAGAAATATTACAATCATGCACGCACGATCTATAAGAATAGATGCCTGGGAATCCATGTGAGGCGTCAATAAATAATAAAAGTCACAGGAGGATTAGGAGGGAGCACATACGATGAAGCACAAAGCATGTGGCACACAAAAATGAAGCAAAACGGCCACGTGACACAGAAAAAATATAACCATCATGCACGCACAATTTATAAGAATAGAGGCCAAAGCATGTGGCGCACCACAAAAATATGACACAAAAATTTATGTACGCACAATTTATAAGAAAAGAGGCCTGGGAAGGCCCCATGACGCAGAAAGAAATATTACGTTCATGCACGCACAATTTATAAGAAGAGAGGCCAAAGCACGTGGCGCACAACAAAAATACGACACAGAAGTTCATGCACACACAATTTATAAGAACAGAGGCCTGGGAGGGCCCCGTGACGCAGCAAGAAATATTACAATCATGCACGCACGATTTATAAGAATAGAGGCCAGAGCAAGTGGCGCACCACAAAAATACGACACAGAAGTTCATGCATGCACAATTTATAAGAAAAGAGGCCTGGGAGGGCCCCCTGAGGCAGAAAGAAATATTACCATCATGCACGCACAATTTATAAGAATAGAGGCCAAAGCACATGGCGTACCACAAAAATACGACACATTAGCTCATGCACGCACAATTTAAAACAATTGAGGGCTGGGAGGGTCACGTAACTCAGAAAAAAATATTACCATCATGCACGCACAATTTACAAGAATAGAGGCAAAAGCATGTTATGCACCACAAAAATGCGACACAGAAAGTCATGCACGCACAATTTATAAGAAAAGAATGCCTGGGAGGACCCCATGACGCAGAAGAAAATATTACGATCATGCACGCACGATCTATAAGAATAGAGGTTTGGGAAGGCCATGTGAGGCAGCAATAAATACTAAAAGTCACGGGAGGATTAGGAGGGAGCACATTGGATGTAGCACAAAGCACGTGGCGCACAAAAATAAAGCAACACAGAGGTGGGAGGGCCACATTACGCAGTAAAAAATAATACTATCATGCACGCACAATTTATATCACGTGGTGCACAACAAAAATACCACACAGAAATTAATGCACGCACAATTTATAAGAAAAGAGGCCTGGGAGGGCCCAGTGATGCTGAAGGAAATATTACGATAATGCACGCACGATCTATAAGAATAGAGGCCTGGGAAGGCCACGTGAGGCAGCAAAAATATTAAAAGTTACGGGAGGATTAGGAGGCAGACAAAAAAATTACCATCATGCTCGCACAATTTATAAGAATAGAGGCCAGAGCACGTGGCGCACCACAAAAATATGACACAGAAATTAATGCACGCATAATTTATAAGAAAAGAGGACTGGGAGGGCCCCGTGACGCAGAAGGAAATATTACCATCATGCACACACAACTTAAAACAATTAAGGGCTGGGAGGGCCACGTGACTCAGAAGAAAATATTACCATCATGCATGCACAATTTATAAGAATAGAGGCCAAAGCACGTGGCGCACCACAAAAATGCAACACAGAAAGTGATGCACGCACAATTTATAGGAAAAGAGGCCTGGGAGGGCCCGTGATGCCGAAGGAAATATTACGATCATGCATGCACGATCTATAAGAATAGAGGCCTGGGAAGGCCACGTGAGGCAGCAAAAAATATTAAAAGTTAAGGGAGGATTAGGAGGGAGCACATACGATGAAGCACAAAGCACGTGGCACACAAAAATAAAGCAAAACAGAGCTTCATGCACGTACAATTTATAGGAAAAAAGGCCTGGGAGGGCCCCGTGACGCAGGACAAAAACATAGTTACAGTAAAGTCAATAACAAAAACTATACAAATTTCTCACCTTGCAAGGACAGGAAGAAGATGAACTTGACGAATGAGGTATGCACAGGATGAATAGGATGAATGAGGTATACACTCAATGAACTCAAAGAATAAGGTATGCGCTCGATGAAGACAACGTTTTAAAATCAGCACTATCCGCAGGACTGTCACTGCATGAATAGAAGAAGTTCTAGAAGGATGCGAGGTTACTCATAGCTTTACTTGTACAAGGATAGGCGGTTACTTATAACTTTGGATGACAGTCATTGGTTAAGCAATACGTACAATGGTTTCAGAGCTGTGATTGGTCAAGCAGGATGTCAGATTGATGGACGGCTTTTTCTAAAAAAACACGCATGCCCACAGTGCCGTTTCTAAAAAATACACGCATGCACACAGTGAGTGCAAACCGTTGGGGTACACACCCAGACGGGGAGCGGATATGACGCCTGCGCCCACAACATCCACGAAACATGCAGGCGCAATGCATGTGCAAAGCATTGGGGGTACACAGCTAGATAGGGTACACAGCTCGATAGAACACCGGCTCCCCAAGGACACTTGGAGCCGCCTGGGACCATGGGGGCATTGGGGCTCCCCCCACGGTCCCCAACGTTTTATTTGAGCCCGGGGGATGGGGTCCCTGGGGATAATAAAAATTAGGAATAGGGGCTATTTTTTTATTACGATAAATTTACAGTACGCGTACCATGCGTGGTCAGACGACGTATGGTGCGAGGTTCCTAAGTCGTTCCGTACGTGTACCTAAGCAAGGAAAAAAAAATGGACAGAATGTAGAACAATGTCATACATTCATCCCAGTACAAGGATCGGGGCCTAAATCCATCGTTTTTTTGCACTCCACACCACCCTGGGTTAGACACTGGCGATATGATATATATCAGATCTGATTTGCATATAGCCAGATTCTAACCCAGGGTGGTGTGGAGTGCAAACAAACTATGGATTTAGGCCCAGATCCTTGTACTGGGATGAATATATGACATTGTTCTACATTCTGTCCATCAACTGTGTTTTTTGCAATTTTCACCCCGAGTGGGCTGGGTATGCTCAGACGTGAGTCCCATGCTCTCCACACCACTGGAGTCAAGCTATCCAGGCTGATGAAGGCTGATAGCCAGAAAACGGTCCTTGGATGCTTGATTCCGGTGTGGGAAAGACATGGCTTGGTAGTTCGGACTGGACTGTTCCCATGAGGCACAGGGTCAGAGCTTATTTGCATATAGCCAGTGTCTAACCCAGGGTGGTGTGGAGTGCAAAAAAATGATGGATTTAGGCCCAGATCCTTGTACTGGGATGCATGTATGACATTGTTCTACATTCTGTCCATCAACTGTGTCTTTTGCAATTTTCACCCCGAGTGGGCTGGGTATGCTCAGATGTGAGTCCCATGCTCTCCTCACCACTGGAGTCAAGCTATCCAGGCTGATGAAGGCTGATGGCATTGGCCAGAAACCGGTCCTTGGATGCTTGATTCCGGTCTGGGAAAAACATGGCTTGGTAGTTCAGATTGGACTGTTCCCATGAGGCACAGGGTCAGAGCTGATTTGCACATAGCCAGTGTCTAACCCAGGGTGGTGTGAAGTGCAAAAAAACTATGCATTTAGGCCCAGTTCCTTGTACTGGGATGAATGTATGACATTGTTCTACATTCTGTCCATCAACTGTGTTTTTTGCAATTTCCACCCCGAGTGGGCTGGATATGCTCAGACGTGAGTCCCATGCTCTCCACACCACTGGAGTCAAGCTATCCAGGCTGATGAAGGCTGATAGCCAGAAACCGGGCCTTGGATGCTTGATTCCGGTCTGGGAAGACCATGGCTTGGTAGTTCAGACTGAACTGTTCCCATGAGGCACAGGGTCAGAGCTGATTTGCATATAGCCAGTGTCTAACCCAGGGTGGTGTGGAGTGCAAAACAAAGATGGATTTAGGCCCAGATCCTTGTACTGGGATGAATGTATGACATTGTTCTACATTCTGTCCATCAACTGTGGTTTTTGGCACAAATAATGCAGCAAATTGCTTATATATTTGCAAAAAGAGTCAGGGTTGTCCAGTGAAATGTAGTAGTTGTATACATGGAATGTGTGCAGTCACTTAACTGTTTCTAGACTAGTAAATGTGTTTTGGTAAAATGCAAGGTCTTATATTTTTTGTCTAAATTCACACTGTGCGTCTGCGTGCATTTAGAAATTATTTTTGCCCCTCTTTCCACATTTTCCCCCTCTCTCCTGATACTCCCCCGTCTCTCCTTATACTCCCCCTCTCTCCTCACACTCCCCCTCTTTTTCCTCATACTCCCCCTCCTCTCCTCATACTCCCACCTCTCTCCTCATATTCCCCCCTCTCTCCTCATACTCCCCCCTCTCTTCACACTCCCCCTTTCCCCTCATAATCACCCCTCTCCTCATACTCCCCGTCTCCTCATATTCCCCGGCTCCTCATACTCCCCCCTCTCTCCTCATACCCCCTCACACCTCATACTCCCTCATCTCCTCATATTCCTCCCTCTTTCTCCTCATACTCCCCCCTCTCCTGATATTCCCCCTCTCTCCTCATTCTCCCCCTCTCTCCTCATACTCCCTCCTCTCCTCATACTCCCCCTCTCTCCTCTAACTCCTCCCTCTCTCCTCATACTCCCCCCTCTCCTCATACTACCCCCTCTCCTCATACTCCCCCTCTTTCCTCATACCCCATCTCTCCTTATACTACCCCCTCTCTCTCCTCATGCTCCCCACTCTCTCCTCATTCCCCCCTCTCTCTCCTCATACTCCCCATCTCCTCATACTCCTCCCTCTCTCTTCATACTACCCCCTCTCTCCTCATACACCCCCTCTCTCCTTATACTCCCCCTCTCTCCACATTCTCCCCCCTCTCCTCATACTCACTCTCTCTCCACATATCCCCACTTCTCTCCTCATACTCCCATTTCTCTTCTCATACTGCCCCCTCTGTCCTCGTAGTCCCCCCTCTCCTTATACTCTCCCTTTCCTTCATACTCCCCCTCTCCTCATACTCCCCCTTCTCCTCATATTCCCCCCTCTCCTCATACTCTCCCCTCTCTCCTCATACCCCCCTCACTCCTCATACTCCCCATCTCCTCATACTCCTCCCTCTCTCCTCATACTCCCCCCTCTCTCCTCATATATCCCCTGGCTCCTTATATTCCCCCCTCTCTCCACATTCTCCCCCTTTCTCCTCATACTCGCCCCTCTCTCCACATACTCCCCTTTCTCTCCTCATAGTCCAACCTCTCTCCTCATACTCCCCCCTCTCTCCTCATACTGCCCCCTATCCCCTCATACTCCCACCTCTCCTCATACTCCCCCTTGTCCTCATATGCCCCCTCTCCTCATTCTCCCCCTCTCTCCTCATACCCCTCACTCCTCATACTCCCCCATCTCTTCATAGTCCTCCCTCTCTCCTCATAATCCCCCCTCTCTCCTCATACTCCCTCCTCTCCTCATACTCCCCCTCACCCCTCATACTCCCCCTCTCTCCTCATACCCCCCTCACTCCTCATACTCCCCCATCTCCTCATACTCCTTCCTGTCTCCTCATACTACCCCCTCTCCTCATATGCCCCCTCTCTCCTTATACACCCCTTTTCTCCACATTCTCCCCCTCCCTCCTCATACTCCCCATCTCTCCTCATACACACCCCTCTCTCCTTATACTCCCCCTCTGTCCTCACACTCACCCCTCTTTCTACATACTCCCCCCTTTCTCTTCATACTCCCCTCTCTCTCCTCATACTCCCCCTCTCTTCTCACACTCCCCCTCTCTTTCCTCATACTCCCTCCTCTTTCCTCATGTTCCCCCTCTCTCCTCATGTAACCCCTCTCTCCTCATACTCCCCTCTCTCCTCATACTCCCCTCTCTCTCCTCTTACTATTCCCTCTCTCCTCATACCTCCCCCTCTCCTCATACTCTCCCCTCTCTCCTCTTACTCCCCCCTCTATCCTCATACCCCCATCTCCGCATACTTCCCCCTCTCTCCTCATACTCCCCCCTCTCTCCTCATTCTCCCCCTCTCTCTCCTCATACTCCCAAACTATCTCCTCATATGCCCCATCTCTCATACCCCCTCTCTCATCATACTCCCCTCTCTCTTCTCAAAATCCCCCCTCTCTCCTCATACTCCCCCCTCTCCTCATACTCCCCCGTCTCCTCATACTCTTCCCTCTCCCCTCCTACTGTTCCCTTTCTTCTCATATACCCCCTCTCTCCTTATACCCCCCCACTCCACATTCTCCCCCTCTCTCCTCATACTGCCCCCTCTTTCTTCATACACACCCCTCTCTCCTTATACTCCACCTCTCTCCTCACACATACCCCTCTCTCGTTATACTCCCCTCTCTCTCCTCATACTCCTCCCCTCTCTCATCATATTCCCCCCTCTCTCCTTATACTCCTCCTCTCTCCACATACACTCAAGCACTTATAAATTCAGTCAGGCACTCTCCTTACAGAACTGTAATCATTTAGTCAGTACCCAAGTACTGATGCAGTGAAGTAGGCCTTAGCACATGAACTGTTCAAACCCCTATCCACTATATATGCATTCTTCTATCCACCTGCACACTTGTGTTTCACATCTTCAATTCTCCATTCGGTATCCTTATACTTCCACCAAACACTCTGTGATGGTTCTTGCACTACTGTAGTGACCATTTTAGCAGTCTGTGATAATCCTTTCACTGCACTAACACTCAAGCACTTATAAATTCAGTCAGGCACTCTCCATACAGAACTGTAATTATTAGGTCAGTACCCAAGTACTGATGCAGCGAAGTAGGCCTTAGGACATTAACTGCTTCAAACCCCTATCCAATATATATGCATTCCTCTATCCACCTGCACACTTGTGTTTCACATCTTCAATTCTCCATTCTGTGTCCTTATACTTCCACTAAACACTCTGCGACTGGTTTTGCACTACTGTAGTGACCCATTTAGCAGTCTGTGATAATCCATTCACTGTACTAACACTCAGGCCTTAGGACATGAACTGCTTCAAACACCTATCTAGTAAATATGCATTTTTCTATCCACCGGCATACTTGTGTTTCACATCTTCAATTCTCCACTCTGTATCCTTATACTTCCACCAACCACTCTGTGACTGTTCTTGCAGTACTGTAGTAAACCATTTAACAGTCTGTGATAATCCTTTCACTGTACTAACACTCAAGCACTTATACATTCATTCACACACTCTCCTTACAGAACTGTAATCATTTAGTCAGTACCCAAGTACTGATGCAGTGAAGTAGGCCTTAGCACATGAACTGCTTCAAACCCCTATCCAGTATATATGCATTCTTCTATCCACCTGCACACTTGTGATTCACATCTTCAATTCTCCACTCCGTATCTTTTTACTTCCACTAAATACTCTGTGACTGTTCTTGCACTACTGTAGTGACGCATTTAGCAGTCTGTGACAATCCTTTCACTGCACTAACACTCAAGCACTTATAAATTCAGTCAGGCACTCTCCTTACAGAACTGTAATCATTTAGTCAGTAACCAAGTACTGATGCCGTGAAGTAGGCCTTAGCACATGAACTGCTTCAAACCCCTATCCAGTATATATGCATTCTTCTATCCACCTGCACACTTGTGTTTCACATCTTCCATTCTCCACTCTGTATCCTTATACTTCCATCAAACACTCTGTGACTATTCTTGCACTACTGTAGTGACCCATTTAGCAGCGTGTGCTAATCCTTTCACTGCACTAACACTCAAGCACTTATCAATTCAGTCAGGCCCTCTCCTTACTGAACTGTAATTATTCAGTCAGTACCCAAGTACTTATGTAGCAAAGTAGGCCTTGGGGCATTTGTAAGTCCTTTAGTTTTAGCACAGTGAATGGATAAGTACATTATGCTGAATGCGTCACTACAAAAATGGAACAGCATGGATAGAGTGGTTGGTGAAAGTGTAAGGATAGAAATTGGGAAATTAAAGGAGTGAAAAATAAGTGTGCAGATAGATACAAGACTGCCTGCATACTGAGTAGGGGTTTGAAGCAGTCGATACCCTAAGGCCTACTTTGCTGCATGAGTATTTCGGTACTGACTGAATGATTACAGTTTTACAAGGAGAGTGCCTGACTGAATTTATAAATGCACACTTGTCTTTCACAACTTCAGTTCCCCAGTTAGTATCCATGATGTTGCTGCAAATAGTCTGTGTCTCCCCTTATACTACTCTTGTGATGTAATCAACACCATGTAGTATTGCATTCACTCTTTTGGAGTATGCATGCATTTTTGTTATTAATTGCATACTTGTTTTTTATACTTAGTGATTGTATTCGTTTAGTAATATAATGTTATATTTTATAGATTTATTTTCATATTATATATATATTTTTTAAACAAATTCTATTTATCAACAGTAAAAGAAATTCATCATGCCATCAAAAAGTCAAAAGAGGAAACAATATAAAAAAGATTTAACATTTTTTTTTTAAGTAATCCACAAGATTTACCTGAATAACAATGTGTGAACAAAAATAAAAAAAATCCTGGTAAGACAACGAAGGATTTTTTAAAGAAGTTATCAAACACTAGGAATAGTGTGGACAATGTGAAAAGTAAAAACACTGTATCTGCAACAAAAAAGAAATTCAAGAGAAAAAACAAATATGATGGGAAATCATGTTGTAAAAAAACACTGTATAGTAAAAGGAGTAAGAATCAATTTCAGGAAATTAGAAAAAGAATGTTTTACAATAGAGTTGTTTTAAAATTAATGAAGGATATGAAGAAATGTAAAAGAACATCAACATTTTATAAGAAGAAGAATTGTATTAAAAATATTGTTGAGAAGGCTTTTCTATTGAAAAAGAAGTTGTTTATTTTAGTAATCAATAGAATTCGATCACTACATAAACCAATCCATTTTATGGAGGCCAAAAGAAAGTGGAGAAGACTAATTAATTTTTGTGATTTTTTGGGGGTGAATGGAAACATAGTTCAAGTTCTGAGCCTTTTTTTAATGAAGCGAGTTATTTTCAGAATAACTATTTGTTGCATGCAGTTGACACCAGTGGTCGAGCTTATGAGGTTAAAAATGGTTGTCCTATTGAGAAAGAGAAAATTGTTCCTAGAAAAGCAGAAGAGGTGTTAGCTGATGAAGTTTTAGGGAGACGTCCTAAAGCTCCAGTGTATACTTGGAATTGCAGTAGTATTTGTAGTGTACGGCAGGAATCTATCGATTTTTTGAGCAATTTCTTACATGAGTATACTAAGAAAAGTGTTAAACAAAAGATTAAGATTTTGCAAGATTTAGACCCTTGCAGAGTAAGAGAAAATACTGGTTTGCAAGGTCATTCTCTAGCTTGTCTTTCTAAAAAAGTATGTTGAAGTGTTTTTCAGCATTTCAGGATGTTAGCAGGACATCATACTCAAATGAGGATATTAGTCAGAACATTGTATTATGCAAAAAGTCCAGCACTAATGTTAAAAAAGTTGAACAATGCTCTTTTGGGTGGATCTGTTTCAGATGTAAAGAACATTTGTGAAGAAATTGAGGTTAGTTACTTTGGTCCTGAAGAAGACAGTGCAGAAACTGATACATTAATAGAAGGAAATGTGGAAGAGAATATACAACATTCTAGCACAGAAAAGTTAGAGCAAGAAATTACGAAGTTTAAGGTGATTTCAGGTGAAAGGCCAAATTATTCTTGTATTTGTTTTCGACGAACTCATTATAAAAATCAGACCAGGACTGTTGATCTGTATTTAAAAAGTGAAAAGGAAAATAATAACGAGTGGAAGGAATTTGCAACTTATTTGCCGGTAGAAAATTGTTTTGATTTGGGTTCTGATCAACATATTTGTAAATATTGTTATAACAAATTAGACGAGAACAAAATGCCTGCTAGAGCTGTGCATAATAATCTTGAGTTGATAAATATTCCTTCTGAATTGATGGATTTAAATACCTATGAGTCTATTGATTCAATGTGTGCATCCATTTGAGGCTATTGTTCGTATGGAGCCTAAGACAGGGAAATTGCCTCCTTCAGATTTACAGAGAGGATGAAAGGGAAGAGTTATATATTTGCCTCTAGATTTAAAGAAAAATATTGAAACAATTTGTGTAGAAAAGTGTAGAAGATGAACCTCTAGTTATTTTAGTAATGGCGTTCCTACTAAGAGTAAGAAAATCTGGCAAGAATTAGTGGATGTTAGGAAAGTGAAAAGGCAACGTTGTATCTGGTAAAAAATAATCAGTACTATAAAAATGTGTATGTGGGAGAAGAAGAAATAACTGTAGAAGAAGATAGTGACTCATCAACTGGACAAATTGAAAAAGTGGATGTGTCCAGAACTGAAGAAATCTACGAACTTTACAGTGTTCATCCACTTCATTCCAAAGAAGTGATGGGGAATACTATTGAGTTATTCCAAATAAAAGAAGCAAAGGGAAGTCCCATTAGTACATGGGAAGAAAGCTTGGAAGCTCATTATTTCCCTCAGTTGTTTCCAACAGGAAAAGGAGGACGATATGATGACGGACCTGTGCAGATTCCTGCATCTGAATACCGGATGTTAGACTTGGGCCTTAGGGCAGGTTCACCCCTAATCTTTTTGCCTTTATTTGTGACCCTGTGTAGTGATTTTTGGGTCTTGGCGCACTTTTTCCCTGTGTCCCAGAGTGAAAGTGCGTGCGTGTAGTATGGCTGGCCTGCCCTCCCATAGGAATGCATGGGGAATGTGTGTGCCCTGGTAGTTCCTGATGTGTGGGGAGTGCAGGCTCGAGTTTAGTATGTATGAACTCGGGAGAGTGAATGCTGCGCAATGGTATGTGCGGCTTGTATGTGTCTAGAAGGGAAGTGCTACTTCTGGACATTGATGTATGTGTGCAGTGAGGATACTGGAGCGTGATTGGCTGGAGCTGGCTGGCATGCCAGGCTCCAGGAAGTCTGGATGGGTCTGCCCGGTGGTGAGTGTGAGATCAGCATGAGTGATGTGTGGGAGGAGTAGATCTGTGTCCTGGATGGGCTGGGTTTTTCCCCACACAATGCTGGCTCCGCCCCCCTGTGGTTTGTCTAATGACCCTAGCCTCCCCAGTGAATGAAAGGGGTGGTTGGGCCATCAAGGGTACTCCCAAGCCAGCTGCAACTGGTTTCCCCCCACCCTGCACCTCCTAACAAAGGATTTCTCTGTATAAATATGGGGCTGTGTCCCCACAGAAGTTGTTCTACTTGTGGATCCTTGCCAGAGGGGGCTGTTGCTGCTGCTGGGGCCAAGAGGACCGCCACTTGGCTGTCTCCCTGCCTGGAGACCCAGTGTGCTGGCTCTGGCCCTGCCCTGCCCCTCTGCCTGCCTCCAGTCCCTGCTGGAGCTTTTGCTTTTGACTTAGAGTGCCTGGAGGCGCTCTTATTTGATTTATAGCGCTAGGAGCGCTTTCCTGGTGCCACAGCGCTCAATAGCGCTTTTGCTGATATCAATAGCGCTAGGAGCGCTTTCCTTTAGCCCCCAAGCGCTGGGTGCGCTTTATTTCTATTATAGCGCTGTGGAGCGCTTTTTGCCGCTTTTTGGCATAGCGAGTGCCTACCTCGCTTTACCTTTATTTTGAGCGCCGGTGCCCACCCGGCATTGCCCCGTTATTGGATATTGTAAATACCTCGAGGGAGCCCACTCCTCGGGTACTGGGAGCCCGCCTGCCTACCTGGAACGGGCCGCCGCGCTGCCCGCGACGACCCGGAAGTGCTGGAACCGTCAGCCAATCGCTGCGCGGCCCGGGAGAGGCGATCCGGAGGTCCCGCCCCCCGGAGCCGAGCAGCGAGGAAGGAAGCAGCCGGCTCTGTCCTCGAGGCTCCCAGAGTGAAAGGGAGCCCCGCGCCGAAGAAGAAGGAGACGCATCCAGCCCCAGAGACCCGGTGAGTGCGGGGGCGTTTACCTTTGTGTCCCGAGCGGCCCCAGTTGGCAGAGGGCCGCTCCCACGACGCCGCATTCTTGTTGTGTGGAGCCCCGAGGCTCCTGGGAGGCATTTCTTCGAGCCCGAGAGGCTCTTTGGGCATTGTTAATTCCCGGGTCCCCCGTGAGGGACTCCAACGACCGCCCTGAGTATATTTACAAGCCTGCAAGGCTTGAGGGGGCATTGCTTTGTTCGTTGAGCCTGAGAGGAAGGCTCCCAGCGCCCACCTTTGTTTTAGAGCCCCCGAGAGGCTCTGGCGCGCTGTTCATTGTCTACAGAGCCTGAGAAGGCTCACAACGCCCACATTTGGTTTTAGAGCCCCAGAGAGGCTCTTGGGTGCCATTCCTGTGTTCTTGAGCCCACGTGGCTCCAACGGTTGCCTACTTCATATTTACAACTGTCCAGCACTTAGTGGACAGTTGCTACGTTTAGGCTTTTGTGTTCTGTGCTGCCTGCGCAGACCCCCTGACACTGAGACTCAGGGCATTCCGCCCCTTTCGAGGCCAGTTGGCCTGAGGGACATTTTGAGTGTTGTGCTACATGCACCCTGCGCATTGTGATTTCTTTGCTATATGATTCTTGCGCAAAAGTTCTAACCTGCACCTCTGAATGTGTTTTAATGTTAAATGTGCAATTCTTGTTTATTATTACCTTTGCTAAAAGTGACCTGCTTAGGTAATTCTTTATGTGTTTATCCCCTTTGCTAAAAGTGACCTGCTTAGAGGATTGGTTGGTGTCATTACCTTTGCTAAAAGTGACCTGCTTAGGTAATGCCTTGTTCTTTTATTCCCCTTTGCTAAAAGTAACCTGCTTAGAGGAATGTTGATGTTTGATTGCCTTTGCTAAATGTTACTTGCCTAGGTGATTATTTTAGGTTTCCTTCCCCCTGCGTGATTTCCCTACAGAGACTAGGGTGGCGTAGGAGGTGATAGGTTTTCCTTCCATAGGTCCTGATGATAAGGTCCTAGCTCCCTGCGTGATTTCCCTACAGAGACTAGGGTGGCGTAGTAGGTGATAGGTTTTCCTTCCATAGGTCCTAGCTCCCTGCGTGATTTCCCTACAGAGACTAGGGTGGCGTAGGAGGTATTTTCCCTTTACCAGTAGTAACTGGTTGTATGCTACATTTTCTATTTCTGTGTTACAGTCATTATATGTTGATGTGCTAAAGTGTTATACCTACAAGTATTATTTCTAAAAGTGCATACCCCTGACAGTGGTCCAGGTGGCCCTGTCCTGTACATAATCCCTTGTAAATCTTGCCCGTGCCTGTTGGCACATTGTAAAGTGTGTGTGTTATCTAATGTGTTTTTATTATTATAATACAAAGGCTATTTTTGATATAACCTTGTGTGGAGTTTCCTTTGTGGTGGGCCTTTGGTTGTTGTCGCTGGGGTGCGCGCGCAAACGCTTTACACATCGCCTCTGAGATTAGCCTTGCTGCTCGCGCCACGTTACCTAGAGGGTGAGCGGGGGTTATCTTGGTGTGTGACTCCCTAGCCCTGACCTTGGAAATGGTGATCCCTGACTGACCTCGACGCGAGTCTTGGCCGGCCAGGGTCCCGTTTCTAACATTGGTGGCTAGCGGTGCGGATTGGACTTGCGTTTGCGTTGTACCACAGTGGCGACAGGCCACACTTCAAAACTCTGCAATTTTAGATAACCACATTTTTGGGGATTATTGTTTTTTAGGGAAGTTCAGTTTTGCTTCTCCTGAAAGGTGTCATTTGTATTTTGTCCAGTACCTTGTTTCCCCGCCCTGCTCCCAGAGTTTGGTACCTGTGTCGCTAGTGGTCAGGTTGAGATAATCAGGGGTGGTAGAAACTGCCTTACCAGTCCGAGGGGAGGGTTGTGTGTGAATGAGTGTGTGTTACGCTGGACAGTGGAGTGCAAGTTCTGAGATAGGAATCTTGCTGAATTGTGTAATTGTATACTCCTGTTTAGCTCAGACCCCCAGGTTCCCTGTGTCAAACTCTTCTTGAGAACGTCCGCCAAAATGGAGCCTGTTTTTGATCTCTGTTGTCTTTTTAGGTACAGTAGGTCAGAGCTGGTCAGATTCTGTGAAGAGGGAGGCATGGAGGTGAGTGTGTTGGATACTCAGTCCCAGCTTAGGGACAGCCTGATCCAATGGCAAAAGGGTCAGTGGGATCTTGAGTACAGTGAGAGAGAGAGGGCCCGGGCCGCACGTCATGAGGATGGTGAGTCTGTGGAGAGCCCTGAAGAATGTGAGTGGTATGATGATGACAGTGGATGGATGTCAGCAGATAGTGAGGACCCCATAGATAGGGAGTCCCTTGCTGGGTCCAGTGTCAGCGCCCCATCCCTTGCCCTGTCCCCAGAGGAGTGGTTGGATAGGAAGGAAGAGAGGGCCTTGTTCAGGGAGAGTAGGTTATCCCCTGAGTGTAATTGTGATTGTCTGGATTCCCCATGGAGGGTGGAGTCCAGTGGTGGCAGCTTTTTAAATATTTGTGTAGACAGTCCCACTCTCAGTTCCCCGAGTATGGTTCCTGTTTCCCCAGAGGAGGAGAATAGGTTGAGGTTTAGGAACCTTAGGAAACCGTCTCATCAGTCTTGGGAAGATTTTGTGGATGACTGTTGTGGAGCCCTGTGTGATTGGGTACGGGAGCATACGAAATGTGATTGGGACATATTGTTCGATATGTTTATCAGAGAGCAGTTGCTCAGTTGTTTTGTGCCAGAGTTGCGCCAGCACCTGTTGAAGTTTGGATCGTTTATTGCATGTGAGCTTGCAGCGGAAGCAGACCGTTGGGACAGTGCGAAAGGTTCTTTTGAGTCACTAGTGAGTGATTCCAACAATAGTGGGTCAGGTGTCTTCCAGCCCAGTGTGGTGGAGGAGGGTGAGCGTAGCCCAGCTAGGTCCTTGGTTAGTGAGAAGGGTGTAGGGGCTGACTGCCTGTCTCAGTGGAGCGGTAGTGAGTGTGTGACCGAGAGTCCCCAGATGCCCGAAGCCCTGTCACAGAGCCCGGATGGTTTCTTTAGGGAACACCAGGAAAGGAACCTAGACTTGCCTGTTAGTTCACTTGAGGGAGATCTCCTAGTGTGTAGAGAACCTGGAGCATCTGTAAGCGGAGCTTCCATGCTTCCAGAGTCTGGCGGTACCGCTCCAGGAGGGAGAGTACAGAAGTCCAGTGAAAGGAGTGATTGGGGGATAGGATGTGAGTCCCCAGAAGTCCTGGAGTGCCAGGCATTGGTTCCACCAAAGGTTGTAGACCGGAGGTTGGAAGGCCAGGTTCAGGATCAGCCTGACCTGAAGGGTGGGACTACTGTAATCAGTGTCCTAACCAGTTCTTTCTCCAGAGGTACCGCCCCGGTTGGGAGGGAGCAGGACTCTGGAAGGGGGTGCAGAGGGTGGGAGAGCCCACCTCTGACCCCGTTACCACCTGAGGGGTTAAACCCTAGGTTGGGAGAATGTTGTTTAGAGGGGACCCCTCGCAGGAGGAGGAGGAACCCTAGGAGAAGAGGTAAGGGGGGGAGAGCCTTCCCTGAGACTCCTGGTCCACCTGAGGTTGTAGACCCTAGGCTGGAGAACCAGTGGAAGTCTAGCCCTGTCTTGCAGACAGGAAGAGTGGAGCATGGCTATTATGTGCCAGGGGTTACTACCCCCCACTTTGTGAGTAGGCAGGATCCAGTGGTACCTGGGTGGCCTAGGGCCTGGTCCTGGTCTAGGGCAGCTGGAGAGTATCAGTGGGGTACCCCAGTTAGTCCCTACAGTAGTTTTAGAAGGAACCCTAGGGGTTCACCGTGGCGTAAAACAGGAGGGTGTCCCTGCAGTTGTGGGCCCGCGTCCTTGTTTTATCGCCCCAAGCAGGGAAGCCCATCACGGTGGTGATCGGTCTGCCCTGCGTTTTGGCTGGAAGGGGGTCGTGTTAGACTTGGGCCTTAGGGCAGGTTCACCCCTAATCTTTTTGCCTTTATTTGTGACCCTGTGTAGTGATTTTTGGGTCTTGGCGCACTTTTTCCCTGTGTCCCAGAGTGAAAGTGCGTGCGTGTAGTATGGCTGGCCTGCCCTCCCATAGGAATGCATGGGGAATGTGTGTGCCCTGGTAGTTCCTGATGTGTGGGGAGTGCAGGCTCGAGTTTAGTATGTATGAACTCGGGAGAGTGAATGCTGCGCAATGGTATGTGCGGCTTGTATGTGTCTAGAAGGGAAGTGCTACTTCTGGACATTGATGTATGTGTGCAGTGAGGATACTGGAGCGTGATTGGCTGGAGCTGGCTGGCATGCCAGGCTCCAGGAAGTCTGGATGGGTCTGCCCGGTGGTGAGTGTGAGATCAGCATGAGTGATGTGTGGGAGGAGTAGATCTGTGTCCTGGATGGGCTGGGTTTTTCCCCACACAATGCTGGCTCCGCCCCCCTGTGGTTTGTCTAATGACCCTAGCCTCCCCAGTGAATGAAAGGGGTGGTTGGGCCATCAAGGGTACTCCCAAGCCAGCTGCAACTGGTTTCCCCCCACCCTGCACCTCCTAACAAAGGATTTCTCTGTATAAATATGGGGCTGTGTCCCCACAGAAGTTGTTCTACTTGTGGATCCTTGCCAGAGGGGGCTGTTGCTGCTGCTGGGGCCAAGAGGACCGCCACTTGGCTGTCTCCCTGCCTGGAGACCCAGTGTGCTGGCTCTGGCCCTGCCCTGCCCCTCTGCCTGCCTCCAGTCCCTGCTGGAGCTTTTGCTTTTGACTTAGAGTGCCTGGAGGCGCTCTTATTTGATTTATAGCGCTAGGAGCGCTTTCCTGGTGCCACAGCGCTCAATAGCGCTTTTGCTGATATCAATAGCGCTAGGAGCGCTTTCCTTTAGCCCCCAAGCGCTGGGTGCGCTTTATTTCTATTATAGCGCTGTGGAGCGCTTTTTGCCGCTTTTTGGCATAGCGAGTGCCTACCTCGCTTTACCTTTATTTTGAGCGCCGGTGCCCACCCGGCATTGCCCCGTTATTGGATATTGTAAATACCTCGAGGGAGCCCACTCCTCGGGTACTGGGAGCCCGCCTGCCTACCTGGAACGGGCCGCCGCGCTGCCCGCGACGACCCGGAAGTGCTGGAACCGTCAGCCAATCGCTGCGCGGCCCGGGAGAGGCGATCCGGAAGTCCCGCCCCCCGGAGCCGAGCAGCGAGGAAGGAAGCAGCCGGCTCTGTCCTCGAGGCTCCCAGAGTGAAAGGGAGCCCCGCGCCGAAGAAGAAGGAGACGCATCCAGCCCCAGAGACCCGGTGAGTGCGGGGGCGTTTACCTTTGTGTCCCGAGCGGCCCCAGTTGGCAGAGGGCCGCTCCCACGACGCCGCATTCTTGTTGTGTGGAGCCCCGAGGCTCCTGGGAGGCATTTCTTCGAGCCCGAGAGGCTCTTTGGGCATTGTTAATTCCCGGGTCCCCCGTGAGGGACTCCAACGACCGCCCTGAGTATATTTACAAGCCTGCAAGGCTTGAGGGGGCATTGCTTTGTTCGTTGAGCCTGAGAGGAAGGCTCCCAGCGCCCACCTTTGTTTTAGAGCCCCCGAGAGGCTCTGACGCGCTGTTCATTGTCTACAGAGCCTGAGAAGGCTCACAACGCCCACATTTGGTTTTAGAGCCCCAGAGAGGCTCTTGGGTGCCATTCCTGTGTTCTTGAGCCCACGTGGCTCCAACGGTTGCCTACTTCATATTTACAACTGTCCAGCACTTAGTGGACAGTTGCTACGTTTAGGCTTTTGTGTTCTGTGCTGCCTGCGCAGACCCCCTGACACTGAGACTCAGGGCATTCCGCCCCTTTCGAGGCCAGTTGGCCTGAGGGACATTTTGAGTGTTGTGCTACATGCACCCTGCGCATTGTGATTTCTTTGCTATATGATTCTTGCGCAAAAGTTCTAACCTGCACCTCTGAATGTGTTTTAATGTTACATGTGCAATTCTTGTTTATTATTACCTTTGCTAAAAGTGACCTGCTTAGGTAATTCTTTATGTGTTTATCCCCTTTGCTAAAAGTGACCTGCTTAGAGGATTGGTTGGTGTCATTACCTTTGCTAAAAGTGACCTGCTTAGGTAATGCCTTGTTCTTTTATTCCCCTTTGCTAAAAGTAACCTGCTTAGAGGAATGTTGATGTTTGATTGCCTTTGCTAAATGTTACTTGCCTAGGTGATTATTTTAGGTTTCCTTCCCCCTGCGTGATTTCCCTACAGAGACTAGGGTGGCGTAGGAGGTGATAGGTTTTCCTTCCATAGGTCCTGATGATAAGGTCCTAGCTCCCTGCGTGATTTCCCTACAGAGACTAGGGTGGCGTAGTAGGTGATAGGTTTTCCTTCCATAGGTCCTAGCTCCCTGCGTGATTTCCCTACAGAGACTAGGGTGGCGTAGGAGGTATTTTCCCTTTACCAGTAGTAACTGGTTGTATGCTACATTTTCTATTTCTGTGTTACAGTCATTATATGTTGATGTGCTAAAGTGTTATACCTACAAGTATTATTTCTAAAAGTGCATACCCCTGACAGTGGTCCAGGTGGCCCTGTCCTGTACATAATCCCTTGTAAATCTTGCCCGTGCCTGTTGGCACATTGTAAAGTGTGTGTGTTATCTAATGTGTTTTTATTATTATAATACAAAGGCTATTTTTGATATAACCTTGTGTGGAGTTTCCTTTGTGGTGGGCCTTTGGTTGTTGTCGCTGGGGTGCGCGCGCAAACGCTTTACACATCGCCTCTGAGATTAGCCTTGCTGCTCGCGCCACGTTACCTAGAGGGTGAGCGGGGGTTATCTTGGTGTGTGACTCCCTAGCCCTGACCTTGGAAATGGTGATCCCTGACTGACCTCGACGCGAGTCTTGGCCGGCCAGGGTCCCGTTTCTAACACCGGACATCAATATTGTATGTAGAAGATCCAAGATTTCGACAATGTATTCCATATTTGTTTCATCTTTTGTTTGAGATAGACTTATCTGGACTTTCTTATGCAGTCAACCATATATTGAAAACAGGTGTACATCTGCAAAATGTTTCAGCAAAGGAATTTATGGATAAAGTAGAGCAGAAAGATAATGTTCTGGCATCTCAGCTGATTAATCTCATGGCATGTCAGCGTGGTACTAATAGATACTGGTACCGTTGTGATGGAGAACTCCTACTTGGTTCCTTACTCTAAGCTGTGCTGAGTAAGCTTGGGATGATTTACTGGAATTTATTCGAGAGGCAAATCCAAATATAGTAAATATTGAATACAACAAGACACCTGGAGAATTGTGCTCTTTGGATCCAGTTAATGTATGCAGATATTTCAATCATAGAGTTGAAGCTATGATGTCTTTTATCACCAACTAGCCTACCGATCGCGCGTTACTGCGATCTCCAAAGAAAGGAAATTCAAGGAAACTCGTTATGATAACATTCAATTTACATTTTGTCATTTTTATTGAAACTTATTAATTTTAATATGGAAAACATTTCAAAGTGTCGTTTTAATTCTATTTATTTATTCGAGTGGTTGTGGATACACGATTTTTTGTTTTATCCGTTTCTTGCGTACATCAATATCCGACAGATTATGAGGGCCCTGGGGGGGCCGATATTTAAAAAACATGTATGCCAGAAATCTTTGCGGGAGTGTACTCAACAACTTCCCAAAGTTTCCTGGCGATCGGATGAATGGTGTTTTATTTCAATTTATTTATTCGAGTGCTTGTGGATACACGATTTTTTGTTTTTCCGTCTGATGCGTACATCAGTATTCGAAAGATTATGAGGGCCCTGGGGGGCCGATATTTAAAAAACATGTATGGCAGAAACCTTCGCGGGAGTGTACTCAACAACTTCCCAAAGTTTCATGGCGATCGGATGAATGGTGTAGTAATGCATAAAGGACAAACAGACAGACAGACAGACAGACATATTTTCGTTTTTAAATATATATAGAGATTAAAAAAATCCTCCTCTTGGAGAGGTTCCGGATTTCTTTTGGAGAAAGGAGAATCAAGCAAGAGGTGCTCCTCACATACATATGCCAATATGGATCAAAGCTGCCCCCAAATTTGGAACAGATTCGGATGATACTGTGTTGTCTTTAATTGAAGAATATGCTACATGTGCTATACCCAAAAGCACAGAAGAAAAGGACTTAAGACAACAAGTATTGCGAATCCAAAGCCATCGTTGTGGGAAATACTGTCATCGAAATTACAAATATAAGGACAAATTCTACACCAAATGTCGTTTTGGATTTCCACGTCCTGTAATATTGAAAGGAAGAGTGAACAGTTTTATGTCATCTTTGCGACATACTATCACAAGAAAGTCTCCAAAAAAATACCTACAACTTAAGAAGAAATGAAGAGTCAAAATACATAAATGACTACAACCCAGTCATTTTGTACAATGGTAACATGGATATTCAATACGTTGCAGACAATTCCATTGCTGTCGCTCATTATGTAACATCGTACATAACAAAATCCGAAAAGACGGAATTGAAGGAAATGTGGGAAGAGATTTCCCATGAGAAGAGTGTAAGTAGGAAATTATATACTTACAGTTTGAAGATGTAATCTCATCGAGAAATTAGAGCGTATGAATGCTCTGATCACTTATCATCTGCAAGTCTATACTCCAAATCTAGAAGAATCATTTGGGTGAGTCTAGGTCTTGCTGCAACACAAAATCGAGTACTTAAATCTGTACAAGAAATTGAATACTTAGCTGAAAAAGAGCCAGAAAGTACAGATATTGTGAAAACAAATATGTTGGATACATATTATCCAAATAGAAATCATCATCTTGAAAAAATTTGTCTTTATGAAGTACTGCAAAACTATATTTAAACGGAATATTACAGAAAACGTCAATAATGGTATATATGCCGTGATTGGTTCTGAAGGATGTTTGGTGAAACAAAGAAAAGGACATTTGATTATTCACCGTAAACTGAGTTGCAAAACTCCTGACAAAAGGGAATTTTACGATTTAGCTCTTTTGCAACTCTTCAAGCCGTGGCGTTCAGAATTGGAATTACTTGGAGATTTTCAGAGCTACGAAGATTTGTTCAACACAACTAAAGATGCTATACAATGTCCTGTTTTTGCTAATTATGTGAAAATGTTGAACAACAAAATTGAGCAAGAAGCTACAATTGCATCTGAGATTGCTATAGACAGTTCTCAAGACAGTCAAACTTAAGCTCCGTTGAGTCAGGATCCACTAGGAGAACCAATTGTTCAAAATGAAGCAGCAACTGCCATGAATTAGGTGGAAACAGCAATGTATCAAGCTCAAGAAGTTAGGGAACTTGAAAGAACAACTAAATGTTGAGCAAAAACAAATATATGACCAAGTGAGAGAAAAGATTGACCATGGATTACTTCATGAAAAGAAAGAATGCTCTCGCTCATCATTTCAACCTATCCGAATGTAAGTGAGTGGACAAGCTGGAACTGGAAAAAGATTTTTAATTAAAGTAAATACAACTTATCTACAGAAAACAACTGAGTAGCATTTGTCTTGTGTTGTCACTGCTCCAAGTGGGTTGGCAGCACACAATATTAAAGAAATTACTTTACATCCTTTATTAATGCTACCAGTAGAGCATGACAACAAATTGGAATACCAGAAGCTATCTGGAGAAGCTTGTTGTGAAGTTTAAAGAGTCTTGAAAAAAATGAAACTTCTCATTAATGATGAGGTAAGCATGGTATCAAACTTAATGCTTGCCTTTGTGCATTTAAGAATGCAGCAAATTCTTAAAACAGAGTATGACGTATTATTTGGAGGAAAACATGTCATAGTTTTTGGAGATCTACTATAACTTACTCCTGTAAAAGGACAACCAGTGTTTAAAACACTGGTGCATGAAGATACCAGAAAGTCTTTGGGTAGCAATGGAAATGTTAACATTTGGTCATATTTTGAGTATAGGGAACTTATTACAAATATGCGACAAGCAAATTATGCTGATTATGGAACTATTCTTCAAGATATAAGAATTGGAAAAGTGACTGCACAAGGCAAACAAGCTTTACAGAGACAATTACTTTCCAATTTGTTTCCAAATGAAAATATTGTTCCTGAGAAAATATATATGAGGATTGGAGAAAACAAATCTATAATCTGCTTAATGCCAACACTGCGCGAATGTTCTATATTCAATGAAGACATTTTAAAGTTGGAAAATTAAGAAATTATAAAATTGAAAGCTATTGATAAAATAGAGCATGAAGGAATCACTATTGGTTTGACAGCAAATTTGAAGAGGAAATTGGATTCTTTAGAGAAATCGATAAGTAAAACTTCTGGTTTAGAAAAGAATGTATATGCATGTGTAAACTGTAGGGTAATTTACGACGTAATTTGAATGTGGAAAAAGGTTTAGTAAATGGAGCACTGGGTAAAGTTGTTGATTTCGTTAATTATGTAAATAGAGATGGTATTGAATTTTTGAAAATCAAATTTGATAAGATTGAAGAAGTACAACAGTTTAGTCGTTGTTCAGCTCGGTTTTTGCTTGTAAAAGATTTGCATGTCCGGAGAAAAGAGTTTCCTGTTTCTTTGGCGTATGCGGTAACAATTCATAAATCTCAAGGTTAAGTGTAGATAGTGCTATGGTGAATATTGGAAGTACCATGTTTAAAGAGGGTATGGCATATGTTGCTTTGTCTCGAGTCAAAACTTTATCTGGATTGTACTTGATTGATTTTGATGAGAGAAAGATTAATGCAGATGCAAATTGTGTGGAAGAGTATAATAGGTTAAGAAGACAATATGCTCCCAATTTAGGTCAATATCCTGTATTTGAAAAACGTGTGGTAGGTCGAAAAAGAAGATATGAGAACATCTGTAGTGAAGTTGTAGAGAAAGAAAAAAAACAAGATGAAGCTGTGATTGCAAGGAAAAAGAAAAAGGACACTGTTGAAGAGGTTGTTGGTTATCAGTTTGAAAATAGTTTTGGTGTCAACTGCTATGCTAATGTAGTTGTTAATGTTGGTTTTTTTTCTTGAAAGTTTGCAACAGCAAATCGTTGAAAATCGGGAAAAAAGATTTTGTTTGTTGTTGTATTCTGTTTATGAGAAATGTAGTAGTGATAAAAGTAAAATACAAAGTGTTTCTGATAGTCGAAATGTATTGGACATATGTTCTGGTTGTACTCAATTTAGGCAGAATAGTCAGCAAGATTGTCAGGAATGTCTAATGTATATGCTTTTTGTATTGGAAGATGAAGGTATAGATATTGCAAATCTTTTTGGCTTTTCTTATAAATGGCAACATGAGTGTAAAAATTGTTTGTTTACATGTAGCACTAACATAGACACTGAAAGATTTATATATTTGACTTTAACAGACTGTGAATCAGTGTCTTTTAACAACCCAGTTAGAGGAGCAAGTCAAAACATGGAGTGTAGGCAATGCAAATCACAAATGTCATCAAGATTATGTATAGAAAGATATGGACACTATGTAATTTTAATGATGCAACGTTGTACAGCTGATGGAAGAAAATTGGAAACTTTAATTTAAAATGTTGTTGCTACTCAAGTATCAATATCAGGAAGAACTTTTGTAGCTGTGGCAATTATTTTTCATGGTGGTCCTTCTACAACATCTGGACATTACACTGCTTATTTAAAATGTGCTAAAGGTTGGATACATTGCAATGATAGTCAATTGGTTTTTAAACAACGTTTGCCTAAAGAATTACCAAATTCTTACCTAATATTCTTGAAGCCAAAGATTTTATAAAATAAATTTGGCCTTTCCGGATTACTGCTGTTAAGATGGGCTAGTCCGGTGTTGTGGAGTGCTTTGTGAGCGTGGGTGAGGAGCTTGAAGGTGATCCTCTTGTTGACGTGGAGCCAATGTAGGTCTCTCAGGTGGGGAGTGATGTGACTGCGGTAGGGAACATTGACGACCAGTCGGGCGGAGGCGTTTTGGATTTGTTGTAGTCGTTGTAAGTGTTTGGCTGGGAGTTTTATGCGTAGAGTACGTTGCAATAGTTCAGTCTGCTGCTGAACTGGGCCGGTGTCACTGTTCTTCTTGTTTCGGTTGGTATCCACTTGTTGATCCTGCGGAGCATGCGGAGTGTGTTGTAGCAGGAGGAGGAGACTGCGTTGACTTGCTTAGACATGGAGAGAGAGGAGTTGAAGGTGAATCCTAGGTTGTGTGCATGGTCGGTAGGTGTTGGTACTGTTCCCAGTGTAGTCGGCCCCTAGGAGTCGTCCCTGGGGGGGTGGTTCCGAGGATGAGTATCTCCGTCTTGTCTTAGTTCAGGTTTAGAGAGCTGCTCCTTATGCAGTCGGCAACGGCCTTCATTCCCTTGTGTAGGTTGCTTTTGGTGGTATGTGGCTCCTTGGTGAGGGAGAGGATGAGCTGGGTATCGTCGCCGTAGGAGATGATGTTGAGGTTGTGATGGCGGGCCACTTGTGTGAGGGTGGCAATGTAGATGTTGAATAGTGTCGGGCTGAGGGATGAGCCCTAGGGGACGCTGCAAATGATGTCGGTGGTTTCGGGTCAGAAGGCTGGGAGGCGGACGCTCAGGATTACAATTGAACAACTTCCAAACTAAGGATTTGACACATACTATTTGGCCATGAGGAAAAGTATCTACAATCATTAAGGACTTTTTGTTGTATATTTTGTCAGCATATATTTGTAAGTAACATTATTTACATTGTATGAAAGTTAATCATAATGTTTTGATATTTTATGATTGAGATATCTCATGTTTACCTAAGAAATTGCTCTTAGAAAAAAACATTTAACATATGTTTTATTTCTGTTTTTTAGATTGCTATTGAGAAAGTTGAAAGTTTTTTTTTAAGATAATCTTATTGATTGTCTTTTTATTTGCCCGCTGTTATGTGGTGAGTACTATTGAACTCACTGTTTCTAGTGAAATTCAATATATTCCGAGACCAGCAAAAAAGGCAAATGAAATGCTTTACAAATTAATTTGCGTTGTAAAATATATATTGTAACTGTATTTTTTCTTGTCTTCCACAGATGCTAAATTTATAATATATACTTTTTTATTATTATTAAGATAAGTATAAGTAACTATAAAAAATGGTCAATGGGATGTACTTCTACAGAGCTGAAGGAACAAGAGATGGATGGAGTACATATATGTGCAAAGATGGTTTGCATCTTTTAAAGATATTTGAGAAAGTTAACATATATACTGAGTGTACCTGAGGACCTACTATCTTTGAACATATATTTAAAAAGTGCCAGAGAGTTTTATTACAGAGATGTGTCAAATGGAACATGGCTTCAGAACAGCTTTCTGCAACGCACCAGTATGGTATTGAATAGAAAGACATGCTTGGCTAGTTTCAGGATTAAAAGAGACCAAATTGTTCTACATAAAATATGTCACAGAGAGTGTTTTCAAATACTATTTTATGTTTAGAAGGACAGGATAAGTTACTGTGTGTAGTTTTTCTTTTTTACGTAAATATGTCCTCATCATACAGAATACTTTGTGTTGAAGTGGCGTTCTATACCTGTTGCTGTGAGTATTTTCGACTTATATGAGGAATCACTACTTTCTCATTTTGTTAAATGGTGAGTACTGGATAGGTCTTTAGGGATTGATATGTGTGAAAACACATAAATTATTCAAAAACTAGTGTGATAATGGTACCTAAATACACACAGATACACAGTATTATCCTGGAGAACCAACAATATCCCTTGCATTTTACTAAAACACATTTACTAGTTTGGAACGGGTAAGGTGAATAGACATATTCTACATTTTTAGTACTGCATTTTACTATAACAGCCTGAGTCTTTTTCTATAGTCATAAGGAGTGACTGGTTTCAAAATTTAAGAAAACTTAAGAACAGGATATCCTTAGGAGTAGTTATAATTATATAACCTTATAAAGTACTAAAACTCTACTGTTGGAATGTTATTAGACAATGGTATATATATATAATATTTTTTTGAGGCCAAAATAGTTGATAAAGCTAGTTTTGTATTATGTATTGTGAAAACTGATAAAATGAAGTGTTTATGTTTTTGTACAAGGACCAACAACATAACAGATTAGTTATGGAAAGAGAACAGAACAATACCGAGGACACATTGGAAATTACCAACAGTCTGATTGAAGAACTAAATGTACCTCTCACAAGCAGCGAGAGTGAAGTACAAGAAATTAGTGCTGCAGATATGAGCTTTGATTTCCAAGACGAAAGCTTTGATGCTGATTTTGTGGAAGCATTGGATGATATCGAATTTTTCCAAGATATAAATTCTGAAATTGCTAACCAGCAAAATGATGTCAATGAAATAGCTGATGAACTTCTTTTAGAAGCTCTGTGAAATTATAAGATGTTAGAAGAATGCATTTATTGTTTAATATTAATAAAGGTTTGAGCACTATCTACTATTGCATTCACTGTACTAAAAGTGAAGCATTTATCACTCTGTCACAGCTGTTTCAGTATTGTAGTGAGGCATTCAGCAGTATGTGCTTATCTATGCACTGTGCTAAAAGTGAAGCATTTATACATTCAGCTAGACACTCTCCTTGCAGAACTGTAATCATTCAGTCAGTACCCAAGTACTCATGCAGTAAAGTAGGCCTTAGGGCATGGACTTCCTCAAATCCCTATACAGCATGCATGCACTCTTCTATGCAGCTGTAAACTTGTCTTTTATACCTTCAATTGCCTAGTCTGTATCCTTACACTTCCACCAAACACTCTGCCCTTGCTCTTTCAGTATTATAGTGAGCCATTCAGCTGTATGTGCTTATCTATGTACTGTAACTTTATCAAGAACAAAGGTCCTAAGCTTAGCAAATAAATACATAAATGGCAAACATAGTCTGTAATCAGAACTATGGCTCTTTTTTCAATGTCCAGCCAGACAAGGAAATATTTATTTTCAAAATTTAAGGATGCGTGAGACACAACACGAATCAAGAAACTGGGCACAAGCCTGAACCAAGTGGGAGAGAGCGAACAATACAGGGAAAAATAAGAAAGGTTTTAACAGGCAAAAGAAATGGAACAAAAGGCGGCTTACAATACAATGCAATCTTGTGCAAGCACGAACCAACAAATACTGCAATGAATATATACAATTTGAGAAATGCAGTACTGTTAAAACAGTCGACGTGACGTTTTGATTCCTAGCTCCAATTGTTAACTGGGATCATCTTCAGGACTAGTTATTGTGCCATTGCCTGAATCATTAAAAGCCAGATCGCGATTCGAGTTGGTGAAACTGGCAACTGGAATGATGCCTCGGGGAATTGAAGTGCGTCACCTTGAGTCATGAACGCGGAGCCGGGTGAGGCTTCTTGGAGAAATCAGGTCGGCGTTCTTAATTCTGATAATGGTAGCCTGTAAGGTATGGGGTGGGGGCCAGCTACAGATGTAAGCTTGGAGTGAATAGCGAGAGCGGTGGCTGCAGCGGTGCGCAGTCCGTTTCACATCGATCCTCGATAAGATCACAGTGTGTCTAACTCCGTCCGCGGTGCACAGTGGCTGCTGACTGGGAGGCTCATCCGTCTATGTACTGTGGTATAACTGAAGCAAGTATAAATTCAGCCAGGCACTCCCCTTGCAGAACTGTCATCATCCAGTCAGTACCCAAGTACTCATGCAGCAAAGTAGACCTTAGTTCATGGACTACTTCAAACCTGTATACACTATGCATGCAGTGTTCTATACACCTGCAAACTTGTCTTTTATACTTTCAATTGCCCACTCTGTATCCTTCCACTTCCACCAAACACTCTGTCACTGCTGTTTCAATATTGTAGTAAGACATTCAGTAGTATGTGCTTATCTATACACTCTGCTAAAACTGAAGAACTTATTAATTCAATCAGGTACTCAACTTGTAGAACTGTAATCATTCAGTCAGTACCGAAGTACTCATTCTGCAATATGTGACATCATCAGCAGAGAATTGCGGGTGCGCAAGTTATAGTTAGTACAACTAACTATAACGGGGTAATTTCAATGGTTTTGTATGAGTGAAATGTCCAGCTAACTATAACATGTGTGAAACCTATTTTTTTTCAGTGAATTTCTAAGGTTTTTTAAATGCTTATTCCTAACTGCAACGTGTGTGAAACCTATGTTTTTTTCAGGGAATTTCTAAGGTTTTTTAAAAGCTAATTCCTAACTATAACGTGCCTAAAACCTATGGTTTTTTCAGTGAATTTCAAAGGTTTTGTAAAGTATAATTTTTAAATGTATTAATTATTACATTTATTTATTTTTATACTAATTTCCTACATTTTTATAATAATTATTTTTAGTTATTTTATTTTTTAAGTTACATTACATATTTTTAATGTAAAATAATAAAAAACAAAATTCAAAAATAATGTTTTTATAAAAAAATTCTTCAATAAATTAAAATTAAATTCTATATATTTTCTTTTTGGATAATCGTACAGTACACACATGGTGATCGCACCATCCTTTGTACGGGTAATCGTACTGTGCGCGTACCCGCGCATACGTTACAAATACGTCATGACGTTCCACGTCGCATTGGCGCTTAAGCGTGACTTCATGTACGTTTGTACGGCGCCCCGTACGCGTACTGCGCAAAAGTTTCTAATTGTTTAAAAAGATATATTTATGTATTCAATGTAAATAATAAGGGAAGACATTATCTGGGATAATCATGGAAATAGTATTTATTGAGTTTTAATAAGCTTATATTACTTTTAAAAGCAATTACCCACATCGCGGTGTACGTCGTCTGTACGCGCACTCTAATTGCACCATAGGCGCACACCAGGTGACTTCAAATAACCTATTTGATTGGTTCATAGCACTTCCTATTCCAACTGTTGAAAGACCCCACCCATTTTAATCATTCTTCTTTGACTTTTCTCAGGAGAACCATCTCTTGTCTGGAGCTCCTGTCATTTGGCAAAACAACTTTAATATGGCTGCACTTCCGGAATCCTCTTCAAAACTTTCTTCAGAGGAGGAATTTGTAGCTGAGGAGCCACAGGAAAAAAGAAAAGAGGCAGTAATCTGGAAATTTTTCAGCTTTCCAGAAGGACAGAAAAAGGTGAATGCTCCAAAGGTCACCTGCAAGATCTGTGACACCACACTGTCAAGAGGCGATCCGAGCAAGTATACGTTTGTGACAGCAAGCATGGTTTGACATGTTAAAAACCTCCATCTTCGCAATTATGAGCGAGCTTGCTCTTATAGGCTGCTGGACAATCCACCACCTGCTGTTCCCAGCACTTCAAGAGCACCAGCCACAGAGCCATCCAGTCCGCATCCAGATATCCAACCGGATTTTGCTGACTTAGTTATCCATTGCAAAATTTGCAATGAGATTCTCTGCTACGGGGAGCAGTCAATAGATTTAACTATCCGTCGTAAACAGGAGCACCGTTGCTCAAAACGCTAATTTTTCTTTGTTTATTTGTTCCTGTTGGACACTTTTTTGTTTGCAGTTTCTTTTTTTCCGTTAAGAAAAAAAATTCAAAACAAAAAAAACAGTTTTTTTCAGAACTAACTTCAGTGGTCAAAAAAAGAGCTATATTTTTATGATAGTGTGTAAAACTTTATTTGAATTAATGTGTAGTGCATACCTGAATGAAAGAATACATTAGTAGTGTATGGTGAATGTGAAAGTGCAGAACTATAAGGAAGTGCTACAGCATAAATCTATAAGGTGTTTACTTACTGTAGTACTTCCAAAGCACTTGAATGTAACATATGTACATACATTGGTTACACGACTATGCTTCCTTTCGCACTGCTGGTGAAACTGTCTGGGTGAATTTGTAAGTGTTAGGGGCAGATTTACAACCCCCTTATGCCTCTTTTACACCGCCGTTGCGTCACTTTTGTGATGCAAGGGAGGTGCAAAAGATGCCCAATGGTGTGTTGTATTTACAATGTGACGCATCTGAGAGGTGCATCACATTGTAAATCCCTGTTCCAGAAGGAGGCATTCCTGCGGAGGGGGGTGTTCCGGTGCAGGAACACCTCCTAAAAGTGGCTGAGTGAAATCTACAAGATTCCACTTTGTCACTTTTTTGCTCATGCTGCATCAAAACCCTGCACCTGCTTGAAGCATGCGTAAAAATTGACACAGCATTCTGAACATAGAGCCCCCAGAGCATTGCTGGAGATGCGTTGCACTTGCAACTTCACTGAAAAAACCATAGGTTTCAAGCAGGTTATAGTTAGGAATTATCATTTAAAAAACCTTAGAAATTCATTGAAAAAACCATAGGTTTCAGGGGTGTTATAGTTAGCTGGACATTTCACTCATACAAAACCATTGAAATTCTTCCATTATAGTTAGTTGTACTAACTGTAACTCTCGCGCCCGCAATCCACTGGTGATTATGTCACATATTACATAATTCATGACATGGTCAGTGACATCACTGATGACATCACTGATGACATCTCAAGTAACATCACTGATGACATCACTGATGACATCATCCACGTGACAATCAGATACACCTCATCATACACTACTATAACCTTTCATCACCCACTGAAAAATACAGAATACCATATTTGAATCAATTGACACGGCAATACAAGTATCTAAAAACCCACTCAGTTATACCTAGATTACACACACATCAAAGGTTTTGTATGAGTGAAATGTCCAGCTAACTATAACACCCCTGAAACCTATGTTTTTTTCAAATTATTTCTAAGGTTGTTAAATGATAATTCCTAACTATAACCTGCTTGAAACCAATGTTTTTTTAGTGAATAATTATGTATATATATATATATCTATATATATCTATATCTATATATATCTATATATATATATATATATATATATATAGATATAGATATATTACCTACTGGCGGTCGCCAGTAGGTATATATAGTTAGGATTTTTTCTCTATGGGTTTTTTGAAAATTCTATGTCTAATAACTTTGGCGTTTGTGGACGGAATTGGCTGAAATTTTCAGGAAAATGGCACATTTTGTTTCTGAGCAGCCCTTGAAAATTTGGGGGGGGTTCGTCCAGTGGGGGCCGAGAAAAAAGGGGGGTCCCAAAACGTGTTTTTAACATTGAGTTTTCCATAGGGCGGTTGGCCTCACTTTTAGCCCGAACGGCTGAATGGATTTGCACGAAACTTGGCAAAATTGTAGGGACTGGTAGCCCGATGTGCCTTTTGTAGGTCTCAATATATGTGCTCCAGTGGATTTTGAGAAATTAACGTTTAAAAAAAGATATATATCTGTAACAGCGGACCGGGCAGCGCTCTGGTTCGCGGACTTTTCGCGCAACGGAGCTTTGTGAAGCGAAGCTGATTGGTTCTCCGGCGTCTGTCAACATTCCAAACAGTCCGTAGCGGCCGCCATCTTGTCTTGTAGTTTTCAGCGATATTAATGCATTGCGGTCGTTTTTTATCGTATTTCCGATAAACCTTGATAATAGCAAGGTTTATCTGCGATAATTTCTGACGGTAAAAAAATCGTTGCTAAGCATCGTTAGGGATAAATATCGCTTAACTTTGGTAATATGCCCCAACGTCTGTTAACGTTCGATTCGAAGGAAATCAGGAAGTGTTGAAAAACATTGTCTGCGCCATCTTGTCTTTTTTCAAATGCCACACTTTTGTCGTGCACGGCAGCCATTTTAGATGCCTTGACCAGACCCACTCTGTGCACGCTGTCGATCCTTAGCATGGCTCCCCACCCTCGCAAACATCTACCCCAGGCAGTGGTCACCCCCGCTCTCTGTCTTATGCATGGGTAATAAACCTCCCCCATCTGCGCTGCTGTTCCCTGAGAATCACACCCTGTGCCCGCCCGACACCTCCCTTTCGCCCTATTCACTACCGCACCCTCTGACACTCCTTTTCCTCTGTGTCCGATTGTCCAGGCTGGTCCTAGGGTATCAGCTAGCCCTGCAGATGTAGTTTATGGCCACAGCTGTAAAGAATCACCCCTCTTCAAAGGAGTTATAGTAGATCAAGGCCCACACTCGATGAGATTCGTCACAGCAGAAGCGTTGCTATTATCTGAAAACCATCCTGTATTGTGATTGGGGAGGGGACCGAGCCTGAAGCGGAAGATTCCAGGGATGACTGTTTGTACATCAAAGTTTTTACAATTATGTGTCACATTAAAAATATATAGCACTCCGACAAAGTAGTAAGATTATAAAACTTTAATAATTTATAAATATATACAAGAAAACAAAAATAGTAATAACATATAAACATTTTTAGGGAAAAACAACGAAGTAGCGGTCGGCTGTGCGAATAGTCCCAACGCAGCACAACGTCCAGATTTCCGGCGTGGGGCGTCGCGGGGGGTGGGTCATCAGTAGCAAACTGTTGTGCGAATAGTTCCAAGGCAGCAGAACGCGTTGAAATCTAGATGACACGAAAGTGATGTCTAGTAAGTTGCCACCCAGCAAATAACGGCATGGGGCGTCGCGGGGGGTGGGTCATCAGTAGCAAACTGTTGCGCGAATAGTTCCAAGGCAGCAGAACAATGGCACCAAGGTGATGTCCAGTAAGTTGCCGCACTGGTTTTGGTATCCTACAATGCTGCTCCGAATAACGGCGTGGAGCGCCCCGGGGGAGGCGGCGTGAACGGGCCTCTCCAGGTGGAGTGTCATCTGTTGTAGTGGGGCGCCCCTTTACCGTTTCAGTTGCCATTCCGTCCGTTTTTGGTCCACTGTGTCAAAAGCCGCAATTCAGCTGAGTTGCGCCCACTCTTGCGGTGCAGCGATAGGCGGCTGTCACAGGACTCTCAAAATGGCGGCAGGCTGTTTCCTTTTTGGGCCTGGTCCACTGAAATGGCCCTGGGACGCCTTGGAAATCGGACGCTTGTCTGCTAGGTCTTGGACCTCATTCTCGAAAGCGTCCCCTCCGCCTTGAGAATTCATCAAAAGTTTTGGGGGCTCCGACTCCTGCAGGCTTCTGGTGGGGAGCGGCTGCCATGATTGCTCGCGGAATGACCACGACTGAGCTACGAGATGGTGGTGCTTTCATGCTGACGCCAGCTTCAGTCTGAAACATCCAGAAACAAGGTGGGGCTTTCATCGTTTGGGGAAAAAATAAAGTTTTCATCCTATGAAAAGTGTTGTTTTTAGGTCACATGATCAAGCCTTCCATCATTAGGAAACCAAAAGTAAAATGAACCAATGAAAAGTTTTATAAACAAGTCACATGACCTGTTATGCGGCATAGGGTGTAAAATTAGGAGAAAATACGTTGGCACGTGAGGCGGCGTCAGTAGCGGACCGATGTGCGAATAGGCCGAAGGCAACACAACGCGCCAAGATCTGGATGGCACCGAGGTGGTGTCCAGCAAGTTGCAGCACTGGTGTGGCCATCCTACAATGCTGAAAGTCGGCGTGGGGCGCCCCGTTGGCCTGTGAGTTTGCGTCAGTAGCGGACCGATGTGCGAATAGGCCGAAGGCAGCACAACGCGCCAAGATCCGGATGGCACCGAGGTGGTGTCTAGTAAGTTGTCGCACTGGTGTGGCCATCCAACAATGCTGAAAGTCGGCGTGGGGCGCCCCGTTGGCCTGTGAGTTTGCGTCAGTAGCGGACCGATGTGCGAATAGGCCGAAGGCAGCACAACGCGCCAAGATCCGGATGGCACCGAGGTGGTGTGTAGTAAGTTGCCGCACTGGTGTGGCCATCCTACAATGCTGAAAGTCGGCGTGGGGCGCCCCGTTGGCCTGTGAGTTTGCGTCAGTAGCGGACCGATGTGCGAATAGGTCGAAGGCAGCACAACGCGCCAAGATCCGGATGGCACCGAGGTGGTGTCTAGTAAGTTGTCGCACTTCTGTGGCCATCCTACAATGTTGAAAGTCGGCGTGGGGCGCCCCGTTGGCCTGTGAGATGGCGTCAGTAGCGGACCGATGTGCGAATGGGGCCAAAGGCAGCGCAACAATATTTTCTGATTTGAAGACACCACAAGGCGCTGAGATGCCAATATCCGGATGGCACCGAGGTGGTGTCTAGCAAGTTGTGGCACTGGTGTGGCCATCGTACAATGGTAAAAGTCGGCGTGGGGCGCCCTGTTGGCCTGTGAGATGGTGTCAGTAGCGGACTGATGTGTGAATGGGGCCAAAGGCAGCGCAACAATATTTTCTACTATATTTTCGGAGTAGAAGACACCACAAGGCGCTGAGATGCCAAGATCCGGATGGCACCGAGGTGATGTGTAAGTTGCGGACGGATGTGCGAATGGGGCCAAAGGCAGCTCAACAATATTTTCTGAAGAGAATACACCACAAGGCGCTGAGATGCCAAGATCCGGATGGCACCGAGGTGATGTCTAAGTTGCGGACCGATGTGCGAATGGGGCCAAAGGTAGCGTAACAAGATTTTCTGTATGGAAGATACCACTAGGCGTTGAGATGCCAAGATTCGGATGGCACCGAGGTGATGTCTAGGAAGTTGTGCCACTGGTGTGGCCATCGTACAATGGTAAAAGTCGGCGTGGGGCGCCCTATTGGCCTGTGAGATGGTGTCAGTAGCGGACTGATGTGCGAATGGGGCCAAAGGCAGCGCAACAATATTTTCTGACTGACACCCCAAGGCGCTGAGATGCCAAGATCTGGATGGCATCGAGGTGATGTCTAAGTTGCGGACTGATGTGCGAATGGGGCCAAAGGCAGCGTAACAATATTTTCTGTATGGAAGATACCACTAGGCGTTGAGATGCCAAGATTCGGATGGCACCGAGGTGATGTCTAGCAAGTTGGTGTGGTCATCCTACAATGCTGAAACTCGGCGTGGGTCACCCCATTAGCCTGTGAGATGGCGTCAGTAGCGGACCGATGTGCGAATAGGCCGAAGGCAGCACAACGCGCCAAGATCCGGATGTCACCGTGGTGGTTTCATAGTTGAGAGGCACTTCATCTGCAGTGGGGCGCCGAGATCCGGATGGCACCGAGGTGATGTCTAGCAAGTTGCTGTACTTGTGTGGTCATCCTACAATGCTGAAACTCGGCGTGGGTCGCCCCATTAGCCTGTGAGATAGCTGTTCTTTGGATTTGGGCCTGGTCCACTAAAATGGCCCTGGGACACCTAAGAACTCGAACGCTCGATTTTTTTTTCCTTTCCTGTACATGCAAAAAAAGGTAAATGCCCGGTATGTTACACGCTTCATCTGCCACGATGAACTCTCCAGAGGAACCGAAAAAATATATAGTTGTGGTAACTATACCATGCATCGTCATATGGAGAGGTGGCACCAATTAATTATAGTGCTGCATAAAAGAGAGATTTGGAGGAGAACCCCTGACCTGCTAGTACATTCATCAAAGAAGTGGCACTGAGAGCTTCAGAGGCAAGGGAAACGGTCCCAAATATTTAGAAGAACTTTGGAAAGATTAAAATGACATGTTTAGATTGTGGTAAATTAATTTCATGTGGGCAGATGAGTGTTACTCTAATAAATACAGCATATGAACATCATCATAGTCGATGGTTGGTAGAGACATTTTGACTATATCCTGGACCTGCCCGTCCTCGCCCAAAATGGCGCCGTAATAAATGGGACTCGTAACTCCTTGTTGTGTACTGGTTGCAGAACCTTGAAATCACGAGATACGTATGCAGTTTTGAAGCACATGGCGGGCGGGGACGAGAATTGATTGAATATTTCGACATCCCTATTGATATTAAGTTCTGATGTGTTATTGATTACTGTACTGTTGAAAATTCGAATTAACGTCACCCATGGTACTTGCCCGCAAATGTATATCTAGATAATTTTATTGTAACTGGCCCTGTCGTATTTTAATTATAAAATGTACGTCCACCGATTCCGTAACTGTTAGACACCTTAGTTTTTGCAACCTAATGGCCCGCCCGTTACGTTCCTCTACAGTGTAAATGTCTATTCATCATATACGATTACAGTTTGCTCCGTGGCAGGCCCACGTGGTTATAGGCTCGTATTTGTATAATGAAATTTTCACAATAAAGGTTTTTAAAAGAAAACATGGTAGTAGTGTATACATTGGTAAAGTTTTTAATAATAGTCACTGTTTTAGAATCATTAAAAGGCAAGTGAAATAAAGCAGACCAATTACATGAAGGGTAAAAGGTATAATACGAAGGAACGCAGTAAAGATAAATGGTCAAGGGCTGTTGTGTTTTCTATTCCTGCAACATAAAGTGATCGATAAGAATCTCATATTCAGGCGTATCGGCGACTAAGACAGCAGGTCGACCCTCTTTTGCTCAACGGCTCCGTCATGGGACGAAGAAACGCTCTTTTTCTCGAAAAAAGAATATATTTTACTTGCAGGACAGTTGTAAATTTTCCGGGAAAGTACATTAGCCTGGAACATTATAACATATATTTAAGAAAAAATAATGTTCGGAAGTAATTAAAAGCGTAATTTTTAGGTGATATGACCAAGGCTTTCATCATTAGAATAAGAAAAGTAAAATGAACCAATGAAAAGTTTTATTAACAAGTCACATGACTTGTTATGCTTACGTTACGCGCTGCGCGCCCCGGATGACTTCCGGATGCGCTAACGCGGCGCGTCATATGACGCATTACGCGACAACGCAGGTCCAGAATATAGTCAAAATGTCTCCACCAACCAGCGGTCGAAACACAACCCCTTTCAGCAGGCTAAATAGTTCTGTTAAATGACAACAGAAAGGACAGGCAACAAGAACCATCAGTCAAAGAGGGGAGGGCTAGTTCTTCTCTACCGGGTTACATTGGGGCGCTACCGGAACTGATCGAATTGGTAGTCTACAGTGTTTCTGGATGTTTCAGACCGAAGCTGGGGTTAGCATGAGAGCAGCACCATTTCGTAGCTCCGTTGTGGCCATTCCGCAACCAATCATGGCAGCCGCTCTTTATCGTTATTTTGGGCGGGCCGAGCTGTTTTGCAGCCATCATTGTGTGGAGTTCAGTTCATCTCACTAGTTTTGTATTTGTCATGAGGGGTTGTTCCTAATGTTTCTATTTTAGCGAGGTCAAAAAGAGATCCCATTAGTGGCCTACTGATTTTGCTCGATTCCTTTTCTTTTTTTTTACACGATTTTTCGTTATCTGCAAAGACTAAACAGAGTATTGCGACTCTGTGTTTGTTTGTAAATAGAGAATGAACCAAAGAGAACTAATTCTAAAACAGTAAATACTTGGATAACAATCAATCAAATGGAGAGAGAAGCAGGCACGACGGATTACAACGGGGGCAAAGGCCTGCGTTAACTACCTTTCACTATCTGCAAAGAGAGAGTACTCCTAATAGAAATGAGGGGGGGGGCACCATTCAAAGCAGATCAGTGTGCATAAACACGAAAATGTTTTCACTTACCACGTACTTGACATTCGACAGCTTATGATATTTGCTATTAAAAAACCATTGAAATTCACTGAAAAAACCATAGGTTATAGACCATATATAGTTAGGAATTAGCATTTACAAAACCTTGAAAATTCACTGAAAAAACCATAGGTTATACACCATATATAGTTAGGAATTAGCATTTAAAAAACCTTATTTTACTCACACAAAACCATTGAAATTCCATATATAGTTAGTTGCACTAACTATATATCGCGCACCCGCAATCCACTGCTGATCATGTCACATATTACATCATTCATGACATGGTCAGTGACATCACTGATGACATCACTGATGACATCTCAAATGACATCACTGATGACATCACTGATGACATCTCATTTGACATTATTCTTGTGCTAATACGATAAACCTCTTCAGACTCTAATATAACCTTAGATACACTCAGTGTATACAGACACTCACACACTGCCACTCATCCATGGAGTTACTCACACACCCAGTCAGTCATGCAAAGAAACAATCTCACCTCCATTTCTTCAACTATACAGTTAAACACACCTTACTTATTGAAACATATACTAACACATATTTACTCTCTTATACAATCCCTGATACAAGTTCACAATGATCGATACAACCACTCACTCATTCAGTGGCTCTCATGCACAGTTATTTATATATGCCAACTCTCACATGTACTGTGTTTTACATATGTACTTACTATGACATGTAGCATTGAGATATCCATTCACTCATCAATACACTCATGCACACAGTCAACTGCCCATGTAGCTGTTTCCACATGCACTCTTGAACTCATACACCTAGTGAATAAACTGCTCACATATCTATGCATAGAGTCACACACCTTCCAGCCACCCCCACACAAACTCAATCTGCCATAGAAATACTTGGGCAACCAATTAATAACACATATAGCCTCTCGCATAGCTAATGATCAACACATGCAGCAGTTTACAGAACAACAGACATAATGATGCACAAATTAAGACAGTTTAGTCACTAACCCATGTACTCAGTGAGACACATTTAATCACTCACTCATACATTCAGTCATGCACCTACTAAATCCTTCGTCCAGACACTTATACATCTACTCATTCTTCAATATGTAAAACATATTTAAACTTTACAGAAACACACAGTCACTGGATGACGTCATCAGTGATCTCATCAGTGATGTCATTTGAGATGTCATCAGTGATGTCATCAGTGATGTCACTGACCATGTCATGAATGATGTAATATGTGACATGATCAGCAGTGGATTGCGGGTGCGCGATATATAGTTAGTGCAACTGACTATATATGGAATTTCAATGGTTTTGTGTGAGTAAAATAAGGTTTTTTAAATGCTAATTCCTAACTATATATGGTGTATAACCTATGGTTTTTTCAGTGAATATAGATATAGATATATATAGATATATATAGCTACACGCATATACATGCTACACATATTGATCTAGGCTATGTACATATTAGGTAAACTACTAAGGGCGCGCATTTTAAGAATATGCATGTGCTACTGATTTTATTTGATTTTTCTATGCACATCTTATTAGCACTATGGTAGAAATGCATCTACTATTTACTATATTGGTACTAGCAATCCGTTTCGTATGCTTCTTTCTCCTTATTGTCACTGAAAATATGTTTTTCACAAGACTGACGCTGGACCAATAAGTACTTATTGAAATATCCTAATTGCATTCTGTGTAATTTCTGAGAATAAGTGAGCACGAGTGACTGAGAGAAAAGTACTGTACTGTTTTCCAAGATCGCTGAGTAATCAGATTTTGTGGTTGCCAGAAACTACTTACACCTCTATAAGATACAGGGGTGTAGTGGCACTGTAGAGCTAGCTGGTCTAACAGCTGACATATTCTGTGGGAGTGTTTGAAAGTGGTTGGGAAACAAAGCTCTCAGTTTAGGTGAGCCAAAACAGGAAGGTCCTGGGGATTCCTAGGAACTACACTACAGCTCTTATTCTAGAATCACTTGACCAAAAGAAAAGAAAACAGTGTGAGCCATGAAGGACAAATAAGCAAGCAACTCTGAGTAAAGATAATGAGTGGGTTTGAATTCTGTAAGAATGCCCAAGGCATACTGACTATGTCAGTGAAACAGTTGGAGTGGCCCATGGTTCTTTCTAGTCTTTAAATTAGGTTTACATGTGTCACAAGGGTCTAAACAAGATGTATGAGACAATTACATGTTTCATTTTGCAGGTGCCTTCCTCATCATCTATCTAGTCTTTAAATTAGATGTACATGTGTCTTGAAAGTTTTACAAGACTTACAAGACCTTTACATATTTCATTTTCCAGGTGCCTTCCTTATCCCATACCTCATCTTCCTCTTTACCTGTGGGATCCCGTTGTTTATCCTTGAGGTCTCCATGGGACAGTACACAAGCCAAGGAGGCATAACTTGCTGGAGACGACTCTGCCCAATTTTTGAAGGTGAGCTATTTTTTACTTCTTAATATGTACTTAGAACTGTAAAAAAACTAAATTCTGATTCAGATTAAATGCCCACTTATTTAATAAAGTTGCAGCACCCTCAGAAATATAGTGCTAAGTGTTATATGTTGCAATATTTGATTGTTACTTTGTCGACTGGATTCGAGTCTGAGTTTAATGGAAAGTTATATAACACTTAGCGAGGTTATCTGTTCCTCTAATAAAAAATCATGAATGTATCTGTAATCCTCACTATCATTATAGCAGATAGTTTTCTGAGGGTTACAGGGTAAGGTGAGGATTCTCATCACATTATTCAATGATTTACAGTGATATGAACTAACAGAGAGGATACCTATACAGCGTGGGGTTCGACAAGGGTGAGTTTTAGCCCCCACGCTGTTTTCCCTGTTCATCAATGATGTGGTGAGTCGCTTAATGGTTGGCGAGAACGATGCACCCTGCCTGAACAGGGAAAAAGTCCCTATCCTGCTCTTTGCAGACAACTCCTTATTAATATCTAAGACTTCAATGGGTTTGCAAATATTATTGGATAGATTTTTTGAATTTTGTAGAGATCGGAGATTGGAACTCAACACCTCCAAGACACAATATATGGTGTTTGGAAAAGTTTGGGGTGGCCTTCTGGTGATCAAGATTACACACAAGCTCCTTGAGCGGGTAAAAAATATTGATTACCTACGCATAGGTTTGAGTAAGTCACGCAATTGGGAGTCCCAGCTAAATAAGAGTTACCTAATCCTATGCCAAACGTATAAATCTATATTAAGATTTAGTAAACAATCTTATACTCAACCCCTATCCCCAGCACTGTAAATCTATCATGCAAAAGCCCAAAGTGGAGCCCTGTATGGGGCAGAGATCTGGGGCTATACCAACGCCAATAAGCTGATGACATGTGAAAACATCTTTGTTAGATCCCTTATCTCATTACTGATTATAATTCTTCTCATTCCCCTCTTCTGTGATCGTGGGCTGGAGAGAATTGGGAATCTGGCTGCTCTGGAACAATTAAACTACTGGATGTGCCTATGGATAACTCCCCAACTTATCGATTATCGAAATTCTCTTCGGGACGTTATGATGATCAATGGTGCAAAAAGGTTACCATGGTTTAAACACATTACAGAACGATGTAATGTATTGAGTCTGAAGGACCTGTGGGAACATCCGGATAGGGCTACAAGAGATGATTTACTGGGATTAAAACCAGATATTGGGAGATGGTGGCCATCAACTATGATAATAATTTGACCAATGGTCAGTTAACATCTATATTTTTAGCTGTAAAGTCATGCCCACAATTGGAACCCTTTCTGGATCGAATCTCTACCCCTCTTGCAAGAAGTCTATATGTGAGATTCAGATATGGCAATCTGCTCCTTAAGTTTCCTAGTAAGGAGGCGTCTGGCCTAATATTGGATTTATGTCCTTCCTACACTACTGTCAGAGAAACTGAAGAACATATCTTTTTTTTTGCTCTAGATACCAGCAGATGCACAGGAGGTGGATAAGACCTATCTGCCGTAATCTAGCAGCTAGGCAGTATCAGATTTTGTACAGAATTTTAAAATCAGAAATATCTGAACCAATAGTTTTTTCTGTCAGTCCCTTTTTATTTGCCTTCTGGATAATCGGACAGAAATTATTATTATAGACTGCACCATTTTAATAATTGTTCTGCAAAATATGTACCTATGCATTGTGCATTTTAAGAACGTTCCCCTAATTTCTTCGGAGAGCATGTCCTTTAGCTGTTTCTTAATGTATTCTGATGTTAGTTTGGCTTGCCATCTTTTTGGTGTTCTTTTTAATAAGCTACTTTATAATGTATCAGTTTTTATATTTTTAAACTGTAATTTGACAATGTTTTATACTTTGTGTACTTTGATGGTTTTGTACAAACAAACCAAATAAAGTTTGATAATGATGATGATGATGATGATGATGAATTGTAGGTCTGTGAGGAAATTGCTTATTTCTAAACCTACAAATTCTAAGTGCAGGAGCTTGGTGATTACAGATTAAACTGCCTTTACTGAAATGGGGGCAGTGTAGAAAGATACTAACATAGTTTATGCTATCAGTGCTGTAGCATGTGATAACATTGTTTTCCAACACATCTTTTGCAAAAGTTACGGTCTAAAACTTTCTTTTACAATAAAGTTGTTTTCTTGTACACACACACACACATGCACACACACACATATATGGCCAAATGAATCATTGAATTCTATGAAAAAACCCAAATTTGCCTAAAATGTAATTCATTGAGATTGAAGGATTTATAGATAAAATAAAAGGGATAAGAATAAATATATAAATAGGAACAAGTGCATGGAGAGAGATGTAAGTAAAAGGCACATAAAATATGTCTGAAGGTAATTTGGGGGCCTTGAGGTCTTCCCCCCAAACAATATGTAATAAGTGAGCATCAAAATACTGTTTTCACATATTAACTCCTAAAGGAAATTTTAGGAGTGATATAGAGAAAACAGGAGAACAGAACTGTACCACATTTGGCAGAAAGTGTGAACTTTACTCAGAAAATGTGCTTTTTATTATTTGATGTGAATCCCTTCAGTCATTTTTGAGAGATGTGAATTTAAAGAGGATATTTGGGTAGTCATGAGGGGTTAAAAAACAGGAATATTTGGATGATTGCAATTCCACAATACCATAACTTAAAATATAATCAAGAGATAGTTTTTTCCATTTTTCATTTCGGTCCTGTGGGACCAAGCAATAGAATTTACCGGCTGCACCCAGAAGGAAAGTTCTTCTTTCACCATTAAAGGACTTGGGACTTGGGGCCAATATGTTGAGTTTATTAAAAGAAAAAGATATAAAGTAACCCTGGGCGTAGTTTGCGCAGCAGCACTACACGTAGCTTCACGTAGTATAATTTGAACTACACGTAGTACACGTAGTACTGCGTAGTATAGCTGATGGCACTGTGTACTTTTCTGCACTGTGAAATAATTGCAAATAGCATACCGCACAGTGCCAGCTATGATAAAATAAGTATCTCTATCTTTATATGCTAAAGAACATATAGTACTTTCACAAAAGTGAAACTGAAAAATTAGCCTAGAGCGGTGATGATTTTGGGATCCTCCCTAACCTAGGGAGAGTACAAAGCAGATGCCTTGAAACCAAAAAGCACATCTTATTGAACGATTTTGTGGTGGTCCCATCCTCTTAGGACCACCCCAAGCACAGTTATTGGCAAAGAAACATTCCCAACCAAAGGCCCAGCAAAGCATTATGGGATGAGATTAGCAGTGGGCAGTGAATATTATACAGTATCCAATATCAAACTAATTCTACAAAGAGCTGCAGTTCAATTGGTGGTTACTAGATGTCCCTCATGAGTCAAATGCAAACGCTTGATGAAAGGGTTTCAATGGTTTTGCATTTGACTCTTGAGGAACATCTAGTAATGACTAGTGGAACTGCAGCTTGATGTAAGAATAATTTCAATGCTTTACATTTGAGACTCGTGAGGGACATCTAGTAATGACTAGTTGAACTGCAGCTCTTTGTAGAATTATTTTGATATTGGATACTATAATATTCACTGCCCACTGCTAATCTAACGCTACATAACCCAGGGTAGGCACATGCCCCCCAAGATGTCTGCTAAGGCAGCTCAGTGGGCGTGCATTCTCTGGCGGGTGCCCATGAGGCAACTGAAAGTTCTGGAATGAAAAGTGCCTCTCTCAAGAGCGCACATATGGGCAACAATGTGGAAGAGCAATAAGAGGGTTGTGCAACAAGGACAATGACTCATGAGCACCACACTAAAGAAGCGGTAGGGTGGTTCTTCCCTGTAAGGGGTCAGGAGCAGGTAGGGGAGATAGAGAAGATGCAATGAAATACAGTCACTGCAGCTGACCACACACCCACAGTGTACCATGAGCTAGAAAGAATAATAAATAGTCCCCCAAACAAGAGATAAACAACCACAGTGTAATGATACAGTAGGGGGTCGCTGTTCTGTTGGAGGACCAAAAGAGAAAACGGAGACACAAACAGGCAGGACTGACCACTAGCAAGCAGGGATTTTTAAAGGACACTGAAAAAAACAAATGAAAATCAATGGGTGGAGTTTAAGACCACAAAGAAGTATATACTAAATTATATGCAAGAGGTTGAAAGCTTGATTTAATAAACTAGCAAGATGACAATTAGACCTAAATGTTGTTTTCAGGTATGATCTCAGCAACAGTTTGTACAAAAGCTCCTCCCATATTTTTACACTGCAGCCAAACAAGTACTTCCACTTGTGATATACATTTCAAAATGAAGACATGTGAAACACCAGGTTGCTCATCGGGAGACAGTGTTTACAATGCAGTCATCACATTGCGGTACCTTTACAACGACTGCGTTGTTAGAACGCAATGCCTTTACAGCGCGAGTCATTAGATCGACTTGTTGTAGGGGCGCTGTAACATAAGGAATAGTATAATTTACTATTCCAACACCTTCCCACTATTGCGCAGGCTGGAGTTGGAATAGTAAATTATACTATTCCTAAGTCCAGCGTGACCCCTACAGCAAGTTAATTTAATGACTTGCGTTGTAAAGGTATCGCATTCTAACAATGCGGTCGTTGTAACAACCACGTTGTAAAGAAACGCGATATGATAACATGCATAGTAACATGCTATATTCAGCTCATCTGCTACAGGGGAGCCTAAAAGGTCCAAAAATGCAAGAAAAGCCTAAAAACAATGGAGAATTACAAAAAAAATTAAAATTCGCTATCCAGGATCTTATATTGTTAAGGACAGGGATACAAATAAAGCTGTAGTTTCTGACCCATGTACACACTCTTTTGCAGTCTCATCTAAAGGAAGGAAAAAAGCAAAGAAAGAATGCAAAAAACACAGAGTAGAACTATAGAGATAGGTGTGTGTCAGCTCAATCAACTGGATGGGATCTTTTATTGGAAGAGAATATAATCCATTCAACTAAAGCTGCAGCCTCTAAACCACGGACAGTTACAGAGTACCAGATTAATATGGTGTCATCAGAAGAAGGTATAACAAAAATTTGTTATCACTACCATTTATCAAAAATAGTAAATCTAACTCCTCACAGGTCTTGATCCAATGACCCTTTCCTTTGTTTTAAACAGGGGAGTAGTTACCATTGGTGTAGCATGTGCAACAACTCCAGGTCCCAGATTGCTGAGGGACCCATTGAACACTGGCAATTGCTGTATTTTAATACTCAAACAGCAATCAGAGGGGCAATTTTCCTTACTTGCCATCCTTGCTACACCACTGGTTTTAAGGGGACAAGAAGATGGATTTAACTGGCCTCTAGGTGATACTTGATTTCCATTCTCCAGATGTATTCATGGATACCACACATTACTGTGCTCTAAATAAGTTGCAGTTGTTTAACATTTTCTATGCCATTCCTTGCTAAGAAAGTAAAACCGGTAGAAAACTGCTTTGATGTGGATGATGAAATCATCAGAGGTCAAGTTACTATTCTATAGAACCGGGAAATTTATCAGTGAGAATATTGATTAAGTTGGAAATGTGTTAACCTACACCATCCATGTGTTTGTGTTCATGGTCCAATGAATTCAAACTCTTCAGTCCCCATAATTGTAACACAAGCTCTCAGATGGCCAACAGTATGAAATGAGGCATCAAATCTTGTGATAATGCATGAAAATAAAAGGCAGGTCAACAATTGAAAGGTAATAATTGATGAATCAACAAGCAGTTTCACTAAGAATGCAAAAACGGTGTGGTCATAGCTCACATCAGCTCATAGCTTGAAAAGTAAATCATCTCTTTTGTCATATGCCTGGATGATAGTAAGATAGTGCATGCTAATATTCCCAAAACTGGAGTGGAAAACTGCAGTTTTTCATTATCATAGAACAGTAGTTTTTAACCTTGGGTATGTTGTCCTACGGGTTTGCATCCGTACTCATGGTTCCTCAGCTACGTAGAAAATTAAATAATACTGACTGATTAATAAAGTACAGAGAGAGAAAGCAAAACTAAACATTTTGGAATGTTCTGTAAATGGAAGGGAATTTAAAATAGCAAATAACATTTAAATTGATAGGCTTAGCAATTCTAGAAAGAAAGTCAAAATCAGGAGGGTCAGGGGTAGATTATTTTAATTCGGATCACAAGTACAACAGTCTCTAATCAACAGTTGGTGGGTGCTGTGCCTAATAACATTCAACATGTAAGATTGGCTATGGCAAAGTGAAAAAATTAAACCCCGTAGTATTAAATATTTACAATTTGTATGTTCCCTTAGAGTAAAGACAAGGAGAAAATATTTATCATGAATGTGCTGGAAAAGATGTTGGCCCAATCCAGAAATTTAGGGAAAATGTAAGCTATGTGGCAACAAAGGATTGCTACCCCTAAAGACATTAAAAACAATATTACTGGAGCAGAGGGAAGTGTTTGACGTTTTTCAACCCTAATTGTAAAGTGGGGTAGAAGCAGCTAAATATCTGGGTAGGAATGTGGAGTTGAACTGTGAAATAAATTGGAATCACTGTTTGTATTTCTGATTCATTAGGTTACTCCTGACGTCCGAGAGAACTCTCAAGGTCTACCTCATAATTACATAACATGTATTTGAAAGCACACGTTCACCCACAAGGGTATCTTGGCACTCGATAACAAATGAATATTACCCAACAGTACTCATTTTATCGACCTCGAAAGAATAAATGAACTTGCCCAGATTAGAACCTGTGACCAGAAGGTCAAACACAGGCCTCTACAAGGGACACATTAGTCCACTAAGTCACCAGACCCAGCATAGTCACCGGACTTCGCATCCTGACAATCTAAGAGTTTCTGATAAGCCTGGCATCGGTAGCTCTGTGGGTTGTAGTTACCAGGCAGCTTTATCTCATTATGTAATGCTGCCCATAGAGCTGACAAACACAAAGCTGTTCCTTAGGTTAGCAAAGCTGTTCCTTAGGTTGCTTCTGCTCTACTTTGACATGATGTGTCCTTTCTTTCAGGACTTGGATATGCCTCTCAGATGATTGTCTCACTGCAGAATTTGTACTACATAACTGTTCTTGCCTGGGCCTTTTTTTACTTCTTCAGTTCATTCACCACAGACCTCCCCTGGGCCAGCTGTGGTCATGAGTGGAACACAGGTAAATCATTTTCTCTGAAAGATTCTCCATTTAACTTAGGGTAGAGGATATCATACTAGGGAGGGGGAAGGCTGATACAGATCTGACAGGACGACATCTGGGAATTAATGTCCATGGGGGCATATGGGACCTGAAAGGGAAGATTATCTCAGGGAGTCCAATCAGTTGAAGACAGGAGATGTGGTCAGCTAGCCTATAATGTCTTAAGATTTGATGGATGGGGACATTGTGAAACATTGGCATGGGACGGAAAAGCACTCAGTGGGGAGGGCAACTTCAGATGAAAAAGGGGCAGCGAGTTCCTGATGATGGTGAAGACTTTATGTGTTGAACTCAGGATCTGGTTGAAAGATTTGTTTTGGAAGTGGGCATGTGAATCTTGATGGGCAAGTAGATCTAAAAGGACCCGATGAGAAGAGTGAATAGGAAGGTGCCGATGCGCCCTATCTTCTTTGGAAAGTAAGGATTAAGTAATTGGTGATGACATATATATTGTCAGTAATTCTGTAATTTTGCAATGCGTCTGTTATTCTTGGTGATATTGTGTGAACTGCACGGATGAGTAATCAAAACATAGCCAACTATACTAGATGAATGTCAGTGTTTTAGATGCCAAAATTGTAGCCAAAACATGTTTTCATGAAACCTGCAACGTAGGTTAGTATGTGATTGCATTTTATAATCATATACTATACTAACAGTACCAAAAAGGCAGAGTGTGGCATGTAATACTGGGAATTTGCCCAGTACCTATGCTTGAAGTACTGCCATATCATAGCGTGTGTCTCTTTCTGTTGGATAAGTGAGATCTTTAGCACCCACATGCTTCCATAGTAAATTTCCAAATCAGTGTCCCCACACTTTTGGCTGGATTTGAGGTCCATCCATATTTATCTTGTAGTATCTGACATAAAGTCCCTAAGGCCTAACTCCATCTTCAGCAGACCGAGACTCGTTTTTCTCTATTTTTGACTAATCATTGACATGTCTGCCTCTGATGAAGATGTTGCCTGTCCTTATCTTTCCACAAAGCTGTGAAAGTGTCAAATCATTCAGACAATGAACTCAATAGGACACCAGATACGCAGACAAGGACCCCAATAAGACACCTGATGCGGCATCAGTCTAGGACAAGTGCTTTGTAAGCAGTTTTTTCTGGTCAGATAATAGTAGCATAAAAAATGAAGTCTGAATTGAAGTGTTTTACCTTAGTTGTTTATGACACACGTTATGTCAGACATTACTAAATGTCTATGTGCATTTACCATCTGAGATAAGCCACAGTATAAAAGACCCATCAAGTTACCACTTGGAAGGAGAGGTCCTTTGCTCCAGATTATTCAGCAAGATACTTCCAGAAGATCCAGACAGAAGCTGCCATAATGTAGATTATTGGCCAGTCCTGGATGCTTAGCTGTAATCCAGGTCATAAAATGTCCATAGTAGGGGTAACAGTTCGGCAAGTCACAATGTCATCATACACTGGAGCATGTGTTAGGCAATTGCACTCAAGAAGCTGCCACCTTCTCAGGAAGAAGAAACCAACGGCATACAGACCTCCATGCTGGGAAAAGACTTCAATGGGTTGAAGAAAACGAAGAATCAAGAGTCCAAGAGTGTAATACTTAGGAGTAAAGATTCAGGATCACTATTTGGAGGAATCAAAGAAACAAGAGGAGAAAAACACAGCTTTGTTGCAATGCAACCTCCAACCAGACTGAAGCCCTTATAGTAAAAGAGTTGGAAAAGGAAAAGACATCAATACACCACATGTTCGATTTAGAATGTCGGGAAGAACCAAGGAAGAAGCAATCATGATAGAAAAGGAAAAGAGAATGGATATCTGAACTGGGTTAGTTATGGAGCAGCTTTAAAAGGCAACTGGAGACCCTCAGACAGGTGATTGCCATTTTGGAGCTGAAGAGCATGGAGCAGCAGCTAGGAGCTTGGGTGCTGGAGAAAAGGCATCCCGAGGTGAGTGTTACAGATGCACGCTTCCAGTAATGCCTTTTGAGCCCTATGAAACATGGACTCCCAAAAGGTCTTTTGATACTCAGGTGTCCAGGCTATCAAAATACTGCAGATGCAACACTTTTTAGACAAGGAGTCAGTTATGATTATAATAATATTATAATAACTGCTATACTCACCTAGCACACAATTTGCCTTACTCCTAGGTAAATGTAAATTGTAAATGTAATGTAATGTAAATGTAAACTGATACTTGTATAGCGCACTACTCACCCGCAAGGGTCTCAAGGCGCTTGTACAAACACCACTGTGGAACCCATCCTGGCTTTCCCTGTGAGGTGTCCACTCCTGGGCACCCCCAAGGTGGAGGCCAGGCATCCTTAGCGTTGTGGGGCTGTAGCAAGCTATTGCCCAGAGTTGCAGCGTGGGACTCCATGATTGGAATAGGCACTGAGGCGAGAGTTATCAGGTCCGTGGAATTTTTTAGCTCAAGACCCGCCAAGGCGGGGAATTGAACCCTGGTCCCGGGCTAGACCTCTGCACCAGGGTCTGCCGCTCTAACCATTGAGCCACACTTCTCCACTAGACAAGGTACTGATCACACATGCCAATTATTACCCAACTTAAAGTTACTCATTATGGGACTCCAGTCTGTGCCCTTTATGATACACACAGAGCCGTATTTTGCATACATGAGACCACTGGCAGAACTTGCTGGTCAAACAACACTTGTTAGCCCAAGGACATTTTCGTTGAACTAATAGCTAAAGGACTGAGTAATAAACTACTATATTGGTTTGTTTTCATTAATCATTTATATAGCAAAGCTTCAGAGAACTCTCAGACCATCCAGACAGCTAGAAAAAGGCTTTTTAATCTAAATATATGTGGCCATTTATTGATATAGCTCATTAATATGAGGCTTTCCAGGCACTCATTTTTTTGACAGATATGAGACACATATGCAGACACAGACTATGTTATTTGATCATGCAGGAAAGGACCTACTTTTGAGCATGGGGCAGTGGGGCTGAATTGCAGCTTTCATAGCCGTGGTCAGATCACAAACCATGCCTTAACATCTCTGGATTGACTCTAAAATAGATATTCTAACAATGAATGCCAGCTCAATCATCATTGGAAATCCAGTACAGTGTAGGTATCGATTGCAACCGGTCTTGTTTCTTGTAAGAATAGCGGGTGGATTGCTTCTCTTGTGTACTAGTTGTTCCTCATTACTTCTGATCCTCGAGTTCTTTAATGTGTTTGGGACTACAGCATGTATTTCTTTTACCTCAATTATGAGCATTCCACTTCCTCCCCTATTCATTTTCTGAGCTGAACAATCACTTTTTGTGAGCCAGGAAGTGAGAGAACTACTTGCTGCAGTGACTACTAATGATGTTATTTTTCTCTGTAATTTTTATTTGCTCACACAAAAGCCAATACCAGTTAGAAGTCTCTTTTTTTAACGTTTGGATAGTTTACAACCACTTCAAGATGGGGGACTCTTAATCTCCTTAAGGACTTTCTGCTGAAAGCCGAATAACTTACATGCTTAGACCTCAAAAATGCCTTTTTGACAATACCCATTACACAAAATCAAGTTAACCCTTTGGCTTGCTTTCAAATGTTTTCATTTATCTAGGAATTAAAATATGCCATTGCTATGTGTGGATGAGCCACTCTCAGCAAAACCAATTTTCACTTCACTCAAATGTCAAAGTGGTAAACCAAGGAAATCCAGCCAGCCCAGGAAGGTCAACTTTGACGCACCAAAGCAAATTATTCAACCTGCTTAAATAAATCATCATCAAAATGATCATCTTATATTTTACATTGGCACACCTTGTGGGCATGGTTGATCCCGACCAATGGACTGGATAAGGCAGTTATTATGGTGGGTGAATATCTGGCAGACAGCACAGGAGGAGCTTTTGGGGTCTCAATGATAGCAGGCTAGGGCGAAAACAAAAAAGCATCCTCTAACTTGCTTCCCAAAACCTTTGCTACTGTTATTTTTCCTTCACTCTTTTCCAGTGGATTATGAGTTGGCTGTAGCAGTATACCTGAGGGATATCACCCTGTCGATCTCAAGATGTCCACTGTTTGAACTACCCAAGTTATTAGGTGTGGAAATTCCAGACAATTTGTAAATATTCAAGATTTTATTTCATGCTTTGTAACTCCTAGGAGATCCACACAGAACAAAAACATACAAATATACAAATTCATAGACATAATAGACATTAAAACTTGTTATAAAGTACATTTTTTGAAAATGATCAGACTAACAGATCAGGTCAAAAGATACATATGAAAAGTATCACTATATATTTTAGAAACATGTTAAAAAGTTAAAAGCTTTAAATCAGAAACTTTAATTTGCTAATTATATTACGAATGGAGTGCCTCAGCTGCTGTTGGCCCACCAAACTTCTAAAAAAGGGGTCATAGTTGCTCACGTTGACATAACAGTAAAGCAGGATAAACAAACAATTTTCAAGTCCTGGATACCATTTTGACACAGATTACAAGTACACAGGGTACCATACCATTTAGCGGATAACATATTTAAAATAAGAATATCTAATCTCAATAGAGTGCAAAAATGCCTGACCCCATATGACATGTTCCATGTCAAATATGGTTGCGGACATTTCAGGATAACAGTTTTCACTAAGACCTCAAATCTCTTTTTTTATTGCAGAAATCAATATCCCAGTGCCGACTGAAATTTACTGAAGCATGTTTTAAACATACCTTTAATTGGGTTGGTGTTAAATAAACCAATGATTTTTTGATCTATCCCTAATTGGTTGAGAGCATACCTAAAAAAAATTAAACTGTGAATTTTTTGTCTTTAAATCGTAGATTTCTTTACTTAATAAGTGCCTTAATTATAAACTTCAACTCAACATACCACTCCTTCCAGGCATTGTGCAAATGCACTTTTAATCCCTACTTGGAACCTTAGGGCAGCAGTCACTTCTAGAGTATTACACAAGGATAATTGTCTCATAATTTGGCCTTCGGACTTATCCAAAAAGCCCCATCTTGCCGCACCAATTAGCTCCACCTCACACAGTAGGGTAGGTGGATTCTTGGCCCAATACACCACAAAAAGGTTGGCGAAGGGTCTCTTTACCGACAGCGTTGAAGAAAGCACCTAGTCCCTTGGTCTGAGATTGTGCCGTGGTTACATTGTTGGTGATATGCTCTGTATCGCTGAGGGAGCTAGTTGCAATTTTACCTAAAAGGTGATACGATCAGACAAGCTCCAGTTTTTCAGCACCTAAAGTTAATTGCTTGCAACTCTTCTTCCCCATGAAGCATACGATTTTACTTTTTGATGTATTTATCTTTAAATAGTGCAAATCCTCAAGATGTTAGCGGGTCACCAATTTGCAGTTCAAGCCATTTGTAGTAAGATTGAATATTACAATATTGTCTACATAAGTAGGAAAGTTAAAGAGCGACCTCCAATGCTAGAAGGGAAGCTATGACCTTTAGATATAAAACTGGGAGGATCGTGTATGTGCAATGAAAACAGCAAGGGAGGTCCTAGTGGCAGATGGATCGACTCCTTCTGTAGGACCCAGTGTGGATCAACGAATTCAGAGACTGGATAAAAGAATACTTCTCTATTAATGAAGGGACCGCCGATATGTTTTCAGTCTGGGGTGGCAGCTCGTGGGAGGATGATTGCTACCTCCACCAAGAAAATAAGGGAACGCCTTGATAAGATATCACAACTTCAGCGAACATTAACTAATGCTGCTAATCCGGTGGGATCCATAAATCAAACTATGCTGGAACAGGCTAGGAAGGCTTTACGAGATTTCTTTGTTTTGGAGGAAATTAATAGTTCCCAGACTTACTTACAGAAGGTGTATGAAGAGAGCCAAATGCTGGGTAAGATGCTCGCTTGGTCAACTTGGGCTCGACAAGAATCTGCTTGCATCGTTGAAATATTAGATCATCAATCGAACACTGTGGTTACTGATAGAGCAGACATTTCTCAATTATTTTTTAATCATTTTTAACAGATCTATACCACTGATTATTCAGATGATAAAGAGTTGATCGAGGGCTATTTTGACTCACTTCAAGTCCCCAAATTATCACATAATCTAGCGACAATGCTGCAAATAAAAATAACTGCAGTTGAGATAGAGGCAGTAATAAAATCTTAGGCAGGTGCTACAGCTTGTGGTGAGGATGGATTTCCAAGTGAATTATATAAGTGTTTTATGAAGGAGCTAATCCCTTTTCTGCTTAAACTATTTGATTACATTAAAATGGGCGGAGTAGTACCTCCGGAATTTAAAAAAGCGATAGTTGTCAGTTTTGTGAAAAAAGGCAAACCATCCAGTAATTTGAATTGTTACCAGTCCTATCAGTTTACTGAATACTGATTATAAAATCTTTATGAAGATTTGGGCTCTGCGTCTGACTCCTACAGCTAAGGAAGTAATTCATGAGGATCAAACTGGGTTTATTGCGGGCCGAATGATGTCAACTAATACTCGCTTTTTTACACAAGCTCTGGATTTTTTTAATGTAAATAATACCCCTGCTTGTATCATGATAGTAGACGCAGAAGAAGCCTTTGATTTAGTTAATTGGGATTCATCATTTTACACGCTTTTTAGGTTTGGGTTTCCATCAACTTTAATAACTATGATTAAAAACATTTATGGGGGGCACAGGCGCAGATTATAATTAATGGGGGTCATGCAGACCTGATAAAGATAAATCGGGGAACTAGGCAAGGCTGCCCGATATCACCTCTTTTGTTTACCTTTTTTATTGAACCCCTTGCGATTAGAATACGCACGAATAGCAATCTTAGAGCCCCTATTTAAGGGATGGCAAAACTAAAATGTATTGCAGATGATGCCATTTTATATTTAGATCCTGAAAATATAAATATCCAGTCTACTATGGTGGAATTTCGGAAATTTGAGCAAATAGGGGGTTGTAAAATAAATCCTTCTAAAACAGAAATTTTAATGTTAAATTCCGGGTTGGGTTGTCTTCCAGATGAATTAAAACACCAGGCAATGAAAACTGAGCCCATCAGATATTTGGGGATATATGTCACAGCTTATCATAGGGACTTATTTAAGAATAATTATGATATCACAAGCATCAAGATCCAAAAGCTCCTGAATAAATGGTCCAATCTTCCCCTGACATTGATAGGACGAGTAGCACTAATCAAGATGTCTATTTTACCGCTTTTGAATTTCTTGTTTACAAATTTCCCAGTTAAAGTTAATGTTAGTTTTTTAAACAAATGGATGCTATGATTAGAACTTTTTTGTGGAATAAAAAGATTGCTAGAGTGAGGATCCCGATTTTGCAATTACATATTAAGCTGGGTGGACTCGCACTTCCGAATATTCGATTATATTATAAAGCAGCATTATTTGACTATATAGCATGTCTGTTGTCTAAACCTTATCAGACGGATAATATTTTTATCATCAAAATGATCCAGGAAGCCGGATCTCAACTCCCGGCCTTTTTAAAGACTGCAAAATTTCCCCAAAAAACTCGATATAAAACATTGGTAGAATGTTCATATCGTTTACGTATGGTTTTTAAGCAAAAAGATTTCTCTGTTTTTTTTGCGTTAAAATTAACCGAGTGTCGCGATTTAGGATTATATATCCACTCTGCTCAATTGAAAAAATGGAATGACTCCAGTTTAGGGGTTCTGAGTCAACTAGGCATCCATGGCAGGGTGATTACTTGGCAGGAAGCTCAAGCTAGATGCACGGGCCGAATAAAATTTCCTTTTTTGAATTTCTTCAAATTATTAACTTTTTAAAAATGTATAATTTTACTTCTTGCATCCCTCTTGGTAAATTGCTTCCACGTTATACGTTGCAAGATTAACTGGAGTGGGTAATTGGTACCGTTTACTAAACCAGCAGGATGAATCTCCTTTGGTACGAAAGATGTTGGAAAAAGTTGAGGTGCATACACAATGTGTCAAGATTGGCAAAAGATCTTGTCTTTAGGTAACAAGGTTCTGAGATCAGCTAATTATAAAAGGATGGCATTTTTTGCTAATTTGATGGTTTATTACACTCCAGAAGCACTAAATAAAATGTATCCAGAAGTGCGCAATAGCTATTTTCGGTGCAGAATTTTGGCAGCAGGAGGATGGCGAAATATTTTTTCTCTTGTCCTAAGCTTCAAGTTTTTGAGGAAAAAATATTTGTGTATTTTAGTACCGTGATAAGGAAAACTTATAAACCTTCTCCAGAAGCAGTTATGTTTGTTATAGGTAGCAAGGTGTTGATACTTTCTGAATCTCAGGGGCCCTTTCTTGCCATTGTGATGTTAGTTGCTCGTTCATTGATCTTACAAAACTGGAGATCAATGAAAATACCTTTGTTTGGGAAATGGATGAATAAAATGCAATGTACAAAGTGTTCTGAAGAGGCTTATGCTAAGCGGGTGGGGGCAACAAAGACATTTGCAAGGGTCTGGGATCATTTTTAGTGACTGATTAATTTTTGTTTACCTTATGTGTTTAATTAAGATGGGATGTGCTTTCAATGTAAAATATTTTGTTTCGCTTTGTTTTTTCTTATAATGTGCAAATACTAGATTTTTCCTGATGGTACTGCTCAATAAAAAAAATAAAAAATAAAAGAGAACAGCAAGGTAGCAAGTAAGCATCCCTGCTTCAGGCCGTTTTTTGTTGGGAAATGCATAGATAGACCCTGATCTCCACCCAACAAAACTTTACACCAAGTTGAGGAGTATAGGCCTATAATAAATCTCAACAGTGTTCCAGGATTTCCAAGATTATATAACTTCCCCCACAGTGTAGGTTGATTAACTTTATTGAAAGGTGTGTAGAAGATAGCAAATGCGGCATAAACAGAAGAGCTCCGGATGGTAACATACTTTTCATTTATAAGCTGCAAGGCAGCAATATTGTCTAATGTGCCAATGTGTTTCAAAAAGTTCAAGTAGAATAGAAATACAAATTTCAACCTGAGTTGTAAGATGATGCAGTAGGCATTTGGTAAAAACCTTGCGCACTGCGTCTAACAGGGCGATTTGGCTATAGTTAGAAGGTGATTTGCTATCCCCTTTTTATGCAGCGTAATGAAAATACTTCCAACCCATGATGAAGGCACTTTTCCATTCTGGAAGCAGTGTTCGAAGACCGTAAACAGAATCATTGCCCAAAGACTGACCTCTTTTTTGCTACTGATATTGGAACTTCGTCCAGACACATTGCTTCGTGGGGTCAGACAGCCCTGATCAAGGATACCATCTCACCCACCAAGGTGGTCCATAATTGTCAATTACCAGTAGTGGGCTAGCAAGGATGTCTTGAGTTTGCTTTTTGGCTCCTGAATTCTCTGCATAGAGTGATAGGATGAAATCCCTCCATGCATCCTAATGAATTGAGGAGGGGAAAGACCTCCCTCTAGCCTCACAAGTGTCAGCAATAATCTCCCACAATTTTATGACATTTTTCTTATGGGCCACTTCTCTTAAATTGACTCACCTACAATCGATGACCTGCTTTTTAAAATCAGCCTTCACTTGTCTCCTTCTCCTGTTTAGCAGGGAGATAAATAGGTGTCTTTCCTTAGAGATGGACACAAACTGCATACAAATTAGTCTGTTAATTCCCCAGTTCAAGGAAAGTAGTGAACGACATAATGATTTACTGGAAGGCTAGGGCGCAATGGGCAGTCATCCTTTACAACCTGTTTCATGAAATGGGAGAAACAGTTAAACATATCTGTGCTCTAAATATCTAAATCCAAGACAGCCCTATCTGGAAGACCTTCCACAAATAAAATTTTAGATTGTAACCACCTACCCATATTCCTATTGAATTTAGAGCTGTCGCTATTAAATTTCCATAATCCCACTGTGTGCAGGTTAAACTCTAAAGAAAGATCCAACAGTCTGTCGTTCCTAAGTGGGGAATCTTCAACTTTCAAGTCATTGAAAGATGAAAAGTAGTATAGGAGGTGATAATATAGTCGATCATGCAGAGTCCCTGTGGAGATTTATGAGTAAAATTAGAAGGGATGTTTTCATTAAATCTGCCATTTAGTATTGCAGAACCATTCTTTCTTTGGGTGCCCAGGGAGAAACTGCCCACTTTTGTCAGTTCTCCAATTTGGAGGGAAAAGTAGTGGTGGAATCTGGAGTGCTGCTTCTTTCTCTTGGTTCTTAAATAGGTTAATGGAGTGGTTAGAGACTTTACAATTTAGGTTTCCAATCAGCTAATCCTGATATTTCTCATCATCATTTACGACTTTCATTAGGAAGGACAAGATATCAGGGAGATACGATGTTGATAGCGTTGGAAGTATATTGTACTATCGCTCCTGAAAATGTACATGTATGTCCTTGCTCTGGCTACATTGGAAGCAGTGATTAAATAAAAACAAGTTAAAAAATATATATATCAATGTCTGATTATGGCTTTTATCAAATGGGGATTTATGTATTTATCGATATCAGTGGGTGTTTCGCACTTTCATCTGCTGATGGAACAATCTTTATCGCTTAACAATTGTATATCCACTGCATGACATTGCTCAACAAATTGGCCTACTCCCCGCCCCTTTGCATGCCCTTTTTTAGATGAAAAGGCATTGCAGCTTAGGACAAAGTAACTATCACACACAAACCAGTCTGCCAGTCTGGCAGTGGGACCGCCACCGTCAAGTCATTGGTTCCAGTCCCACTGTCATTTGCCCCTGCAGGTCCGCCCACCACATTACGATAAAACACACAAGATGATGGACGGAATGTTGCACAATGGCAAAACATTCACCCCCAGTCACAGATATGGGTTTAATCCATTGTTATTTTGCTCACCAAGCCTCCCCAGTTCAGGCATGGTCATATGCAAATCAGTCTTGACCCTGTGCCTCATGGGAACAGTGCAGCCCGAACTGCCAAGCCATGTCTTTCCTGGACAGGAATCAAGCATCCTAGGACCAGTTTCTGGCTATTAGCCATCTTCGGCCAGGATAGCTTGACTCCAGTGGCTTAGTGAGCAAGGGACCCACGTCTGGGCATACCCTTCTCACATAGGGTGAACAGCAAAACACACAAGATGATGGACGGAATGTTGCACAATGGCAAAACATTCACCCCCAGTCACAGATCTGGGTTTAATCCATCGTTATTTTGCTCACCCAGCCACCCCAGTTCAGACATGGCCATATGCAAATCAGTCTTGACTCTGTGCCACATGGGAACAGTACAGCGCAAACTGCTAAGTCATGTCTTTCCTGGACCGGAATCAAGCATCCTAGGACCGGTTTCTGGCTATTAGCCATCTTCAGCCAGGATAGTTTGACTCCAGTGGCTTAGTGAGCAAGAGACTCACGTCTGGGCTTACCCTTCCCACATAGGGTGAACAGCAAAACACACAAGATGATGGACGGAATGTTGCACAATGGCTAAACATTCACCCCAGTCACAGATCCATGGGGTGGTGTGGAGTGCAAAAAAATGATGGATTTAGGCCCAGATCTCTGTACTGGGGTGAATGTATGACATTGTTCTGCATTCTGTCCATCACCTGTTGTTTTTGCATTTTTCACTACATTACGATGGCAGACAGATGTTGGGATGGTGGAGAGACCATCCGCCACTAATCTGATGGGCTCAAAGAGCCTGTCAGACCGTCAGAGGGACTGCAATCCCTACAATAGGGATGGTGCCTGCTCAGGCATCGCCGTACAGATTACAATGTCCCTTTCCACCTGCCAATTTTAATGGTGGTCCCCCACCATGAAAAGGCAGGGGGAAAGTGACTTTGGAGTCCTCTAGCAATCCCTCCTTTCCCCTTGGTCCTCTGCTATAGATGCTGGGGGCACCTATGCTGCCCCCTAAACATCTGTGCACCATTTGGCAGGCACTGTAAAAAGTCTATATTTTGCATTGTGGCATGTTCTGCAGACCACAACACATACCGCAATACAAAATATACAGATTTCAACTGGATTGAAGGTGGATGCATCCTAATATGTGTAGCAGGACCACTGACAGCTAGTCTGGCGGTCCTGCGACCGCTAAGGCGCTGGTCAGCCGAAAGTCCGACTGGCATCATATTCAGACCCAGTGTCTTCTTGCATTTTTCTTAGAGATTCTCTGTTTGTTCTTGTTTTCTTGCCTTGGATTTTCCCTTCATTTGGCCAGAAACCTTAGGAGTTATCAAGCCCTGGGTGATCTAGTCATGAGGTCTAAGAATAGGGAAGGTCTCAAGGCCTGTGCAGGTGTTCTTCACTGTAGTGCCAGGAACATCAGGACTAATAAAGTCAGTGTCAAAAAGCTTTTTTGGCGAGTAGTAGGACTTTCTTCATTGTGTTTCTCCTTTCTAGAATCCATCACCGACTTAATTTGCTGTGCACCGGCTTGCATCCTCCTATCAAAAGCTAGAAGTGCTGGGGAAACACAGACACTCTTCTGGAGCTTAGAATCCACTGTTTGCAGGCCCCGATCCAAAAGTACCGGCTTACTGCATGCCTCCTTTGTTGCTATTTGGAGTGCTTGATTTGGAAATACCGCCTCCTCTTTTGAACTCAACAGCACTTTCAATATTACCAATAAAGCATCTTGGCTACGGCCCCAGTTAGCCACTGATTTTTCCAGAAGAGTAAGCTGCTAAATATATTTAAGTCTGTAGCCTGTGCTGAACCAGAGTAGGTCTTTGAGGAACCAGCCGTCATAGGGGAATGTTTTCTCAACTTTGGGGCAGATTTATGATAACTGGCGCATCCCCAGGAATGCACCAGTTATTTTGCGCCGCAGCTCCGCCATCCATGGTGCGCCGCATTTACAATGCGGCGCACCATGTGGCGCATTGCTGGAGTTGCGTCGCAAGCGCGACGCAGCTCCAGCAAGGCTCGGGGGTGCCCTTTCTGTCCAATGCTGCGTCAAGCCTTACGCCTGCTTCAAGCAGGCGCAGGGATTTGACGCAGCATTGGCCTGAAAGTGACTGAGTGAAATCTTATTGATTTCACTCAGCCGCTTTTGCGAGGCGCACCTGCCCCGGAACGCCCACCCTGCGCCGGAACGCCCACATGTGGCGCAGGGCTTTACAACGTGACGCATCTGCCTAGATGCGTCACGTTGTAAATGGGTCGTAGGGATGCGCCACGTTTACGCCACAGTTGCGTGACGCATGACCAACATAAATCTGCCCCTTTATGTCTAAGTCCGGTAATGTGAAGGCCTCATTAATGAAATTATCATGCATTCCAGGCACCAGGGTAACAATATTTGAGGCAGACGGTTGCTGAACAGGGGACTGAGGGAGATTGAAATTTGATTCAGCTATTGTCAAGATAGTGTAGGTCTCTGAAGTAGAGGTGAGAGCATCATGCTTAGTGAATAACAGAGTATTCTCATTTTGGAAGAAGGAAAAGATTGAGTTCAAACTATTCAACAGATTACATGTGCCAACTTATTTATGAGGGGATTAGATTTTATGTTTTTGCAGTCTCTCATAGGAATCAGTCTGCATGAGCGTAGCTTCTGAGCTGTCATCTTGATGTGAAGGAAATACATGGGTGAAAAGTGTTTAAGCACAAGGCTTATTGGTGGATGAAGGCCAAGGGTGAATGAAGGCAAGGAGTGGGGGAGCACGTGGCGCAGAGCAACCTACACCACAGACTTACTCGGCCACTTCCATGCTCTGCCAGATCTACACTCAAGACACAGCACTAACAGCTCTTCTAACGCCCCAATGGGCCATGGTAAATCAGTTACTAATATATACCAATTCTCATTAGCCAAGAGGTGGCAACCAGCCTAAAGTTAAACACATACTCCTCCTTTCTTCTCTCTTTTTATGCACCATTTCTCACCTTTCTTCAGGGTTCTCTTTTGAAATTCACTTTTGGGAGCAACTCAATTGGAGATGAGAGATACTGATACCCCGATCCTTAGGTCATTCAAAAATAAGTGGCCCCCAGAAAGCTACACAAGGGGAGTCGGCATCAATGATGGACAACAGACTCCGTTTAGGAGGAGTAAGCAGTGCAGCCATCTAAGAAACTAGATATATAAATGGCAGCCGCGGCAGCCACGAGGAGCTTGCCAGCTGTGTCATGACTCCTTGTGCTACTCCGGTGCAGGTCCAGCAGCAGGAGCCAGCAGCGGGAGTCAGAACCGTCTGAGCACAAGCAGAGCAACAGAGAAGCAGCTCAAGCCAGGAAAGTGCCTTGTGGAGTGGCAAGGAAACGTCACTAGGTGGCAGTAATGCTCTGGCAGGGTCCTTATACAGGGTGCCACAAGGAACATTTCCAGGCTTGGTGCGGTTCCAGACCCGCGGTTGCTTCAAGCCAGCAGCTCCGTGTCCGCAGAAGCCTCCAGATAGCAGCTCCTCCTCCTACTTTAGTGCTTAATTTGTGCTGGTGGTTTGCGGTGCTCAGCACAAGCACTTAATTGTCAGCACTGGCTCTAGTGACAGTCCACCACATAGTGATGCTGTCTTTTTCATATTGAGATGAGCACAACAAGCGTGTTTATTAAGTTAATATACATTGAAAAGGAATAATACCGGCCTCTCATGCCATTATTATAGCTCTGTATGGCCTAAAATAGACAGAATAGTCTGAATTGAAACACTTGTAGGATGCGATGGCTAGGTGTTATGTTGGTTCTGTCGCTGGCATTGTATGGGTGAGGCAGGTTCCAGTGGCTTTCCGAGAAGGGCCCTGGCACCTATTTTTTACAAATTAAGCACTGTCCTACTCAAATGTTCTCAATCAGCACTGTCAACAGACCTTTTATCATATTGGATGGGTTTCTGCACCTAGCAAAAACCCTTTGGACTCAAGGCAAGAGCTAAGGACACAGGCACAACCCATCCACTCTCCTTTTGTTTATGTTCCGACCGTTCAAGTACCCCTAGGAGACAGAAACAGATGGCAAAATATATCTTTGTTAGTCAAAAGAAACTTGTATGGAATTCAGTATTATTCAAGCAAGATAATGCTTTCAAGGTACTCAGAGGACAGAGTCACCAGGATTTGAAGAAATTCTTATATTGTGAATTTTAGAAATGGGGGTCTCTTGTTAGCAGAGGTAGGTACCTTTGTCCAAATAGGGACCCTTGCGTCTAGTAGGGGTATCGGGGATACACTCTAGATAATCCCTGCTCACCCCCTTGGTACCTTGGCATGAGCAGACAGGCTTATCCCAAAGGCAATGTGTAAGTATTTGTAGCAACACTCACGGAGACACAATGAAAACACCACAAAAGGACACCATATAAGTTTAGAAAAATAAAGTATCTTTAGCTAAACTAAGACCAAAACAACAAAAATCCAACATACACAGTTACAAAAATGACTTTCAAAAAGTTTCAAGAACTTTTACCATAAAAAACTATGGATACGTAACTTTTCACCAAAGTACCTGCAGGAGTGTAAAAGTTCCAAAAGCCAAACAGCTGTAGGGACGGAAAACAAAGAGATGCAACACTCCTGAGACGTTGGGGAGGCAGTGCGACAGTCCCGCTGCACGCAGAGGAAGGGTTGTGTCGAATCCAGTCTGTATGGGGAGTGATGCGTTGATTCTTCGTGCCGGTACCGGTCCGCAGGTAATGTGTTGGACGAACTTACTGCACAGGTACAATGCGTGGAAATCCGGGGGTGCGTCAGCGATAGATTTGGCGGCATTGAGCAGCGCTGCATCAGTCATCTTCAGTCATAACCCCTTGATACATCAATTCTTGCAGTGGCGAAATGCACTGCGGCGGTTTCCGCAGCGGCGCAGTGATGCGTGGAAATTCTTTTTGAGCCATGGAGATGCGTTGAGAAAACAGCCGCAAGAAGAACGATGAATCGATTTCTGTAGTTCTTTGAGTCTCTTCTTTCTTCCAGCTCAACAGCCTCCAGAGGTTCAAAACTGGCACAGGCAGTTCTTGGCAGGCTAGAACCCACAGCAGCAGAGTTCATGGGAGCTGGTGGTGAAATCTTTGTATCCCTGGGACTTCAGAACCGGAGGCCAGTACATTTCAGGCCTTTGGAGATCTCCTTCAAGCAGGGACACAGCACACAGCAAAGTCCTTCTCCTTTTCTTGGCAGAAAGAACTCCAGACACACTGCAAGGTCAGTACTTCTCCTCAGTCTCTCCAGCTCTTCTCCTTCGCAAAGGTTCCTCTTGAATTCCAGGAATGATCTAAAGTCTGGGTGCTGTCATGAGAGGGCTCTGTCATGTAACGCAAGCTGAGTGAGCTGAGTGAGCTGAGCCAAGCAGGAGTGCTGCAGAGGGGTGCAGAAGGGCGAGAGGAGCCGGAGCAAGGGAGCTCGTTTGCGGGATCCCATTCCCGCAACCGAGTCTCACCCCGAGCCCCTGAGCAGACTACTGGACCACAGTACCCGGCACAGCGCCTGGCCCTGGTTCCATCATCAGGGGAGCCAGCGGGATGGGAGCGGCGGGAGCCGTGGCGAAAGGCGGCGAGCGAGTGTTTAACGAGGTTAGCGCAGGCGTTGAGCTTGTTCGTGGTCCCTTGCCAGCGGGCGCGGCCCCGCACTGCCTCTTTCGCCGAAAATTTTCCACGGCGCCTGACCCCCGCAGCACCTCCAGCTCCAGCTGTGCCTCAGGGGGAGCTTAGGGGTGAGGAGAGGCGGCACAGCAGAGAGCAGAGAGTGGAGGGCAGTGAACGGTGCACTGCCCCCACCCCGCCCGCCCCGCCTGTGCTCGCGCACCCTTGACCCCCACAAAGTCCTAGCCCTGTTGCTGTTAGCTCCGACCGGGCCGGGCCGGGCCGGTGAACTGAGTGGTTGGGCAGAGCACCGTCCAGAGAGAGGGCTTGAGAGTTGGGCAGGAGTGAGGGGGTCAGTGTGCAGGAGGAAAAAGGTTAGGGTGGCTGAGCAGTGGATGAATAGAGGGTAAACAGCAGCCAACAGCAACTAACAGTCAACAGCAGCATCGAAACAAACAAACAAAAAACAAACAGACCACCATAAAACCACCTAAAACTTCAGCAACCAAAACAGTCACAGAACAGGAACAAAGAGTAACAAAGCCAGCGGTCATTAACAAAACAAAACAAACAAAACAAAAAAAAAGCTTCAACAATCACCACCAACCAGGAAGACAAGTGATTACCTAAACAATATAAAAAAAAAACTTTACAATTGAAGCATAACCAAGGAGCAATCGAGGAAACTTCAGCAAAAAACCATCACTATTACTTCATCTACAACCCCAAAAAAAAAAAAACAGCGCAAGGACCTACCAGCAACAAAAAGCAATCTGTAGGTTAGAAAGTGTTCCAATAGCAACATAATTAAACAAAGCCAAGACAAAGGATTTCTGACAAGACACAGCAAAATCAAATAAGAAAACAATTCTTCTCCACTTAACTTCACTTCAGTTCTCCACCTCTAATCCACCACAACAAAGGAATAAAGGAATCGGAATCAGAATCAGAATCCTGCTGGTTGTAACACAGAATCTCCAAAAACATCTAAGAATTACGCTGAACTAAGCACGTCATGAGGTCAAAATCAGGAAATCAACAGACGACGTCCCCGCCAAACGACGCAGGGCCAATAAGCCGAAACTTAACATCGACACAGACACCGTGCTGATAGAACAAGGAGAGACCCTATTACTAGACCCGACGCCAGAAACGACGGAAATAACTGCTTTAAACACCAGCAAAATGGAAAGAAAGAGCGCTCAACCCAAAATGTACTCCTTTTTTTCATTTCTGAAAGAGCCTGGCTCTTACCTAAGCTCCACAAACAGTAATCTTAAGGGACTACCCTCGCCAATGGAACCTCAAGGGTATTCGCAAAGTAATCACTCTGAAAGCGTCGAAGACAAGAAAGGTATTAATACGTGGGATTTTCATACACCCAAGGAACGCAGCGCACAACCAGAAAATTCAAATAGCTGCAACAGCAGGGTGGATAACATCACGATCACAGATGCTACCATCAAAAGGGGTCACCCCCTGGAGCCAAACATTGTAATCCATGTAACCTCGCAGGTCCAAGCCACAGTAACAGGGGAAGAGAACAGCTGTGACGAACTTAACATCGTGAGCAAAATAGATCCACCAGGAACCACTGAGCTGAAAACCCCAACACAGACAGACCCGGAGCCCCTAAGGAGCCCTCTAAGGAGACGGAAAAAAAAAAGAAAAAAAACAGAACCCAACTTAGGGATCAGCATTAGCACCATGAGGACTGCACGGGCCTTACATCGGGATCAGGACGTCAACATGGGGAGTCAGCTAGGCCAAGAATATACCCACTAGGGGTGGGACAGAGAGACAGAATCAAAGCCGGAAGGTGAGGAAACTGAAGCAACCAAAGATATGGTTATGTTATGTTATGTTAAAATTCTTGTAAAGCGCACTTACACCCAACGATTTCATGGCGCTATGGTGCTCTGGTTAAAACTGCAATTCCTGCCTCAATCCACACGGGGTGGGCAAGCAAGTCAGAAAACACACAGGAAAGGGAACTAACAGAAGCAATCGATCTTACAGAAAAAAACAGAATAATCAACACAACCCAGGCTCTTACCCAAACTGCATCCTCTAACATCAAAGAGTACTCCCAGCTACCAGCAGAAGAGTGGGAGACGCTGGTAGCATCGTACTCACCGGCTGCCACACAGCCCGAAGGCAGCACACCACAGAGCAAGCAAGTCTCCGAAAAGAATTAATCAACAGACGATCTCCCAAAAAGTGCTGATGTACTATGGTCATCTTTGCTAAACACGCTTCAATTATACATAAAGGCCATGCAGTACCACTCGGAAAAAATGGACATTCAACTATCCCTTTTAAATTTCTTGGCCACACATGTAGCCAAAATCGACAACAAGCTGTCAGACATGAGCGGCATGATCGAGAGGGTGCAAGCGGAAACAAAAATAGAGCAGCCAAGCTGTGCATTCTACACTATAGTGGACAAACTCATCACCATCCCTCAACTCCTGGGAGGTATCCTGGCGGACCTAAAGCAGAAAATGGAAAAAACAACACCAAGTAACCCAGGAACTGGGAAAGAGGGTCAAAATCAACACCTCACATACCCCAGAGAACACCTAGTTACTGCAAATGTCCAGAACCCATTAACTTCTCCAAATAGCCAAAGAGGAAAACCCAAGCCAAACAGCCCGCCTGGCCCAGAAGTCAATAAATCGATTAATGACACCTAAGCAGAGGCCCTAGGGAAATCCTTAAGGCAGCCTCTCGCCCGGCAAAAAAGTGAAGCCACAGCACATAGAAACATACAACCCGGACATACGCAAGGGATAGAACCTGACACAGCAACAACTCCCCTTAATGACTCTATCGGAAAGGCAAGCAAGGAAGAATTCAAGGCAGTAAACAAAAGACTACGAAAATAAAAAAGGAAAGGAAGAAAAAAGACGGCCAACATAAAAACATTCTTCCACAAGGCAATCATGGCCCCAGTAGCAGTAGCAGCAGAAGCACCAGAAGAAGCAGCAGCAGAAGAAACAGAAAGTCTGCCCACGACCATAAAAACATCACCGGCCAGGAAGATGGAAAAGCCAACACAAAGTGAAAAGCCCACCCATTAAACTTCAAGGGGAGGACCATCGGCAGACAGAAGCAAAGGCCCCCCCTCGAAACAAGATTCCCGAGCTACGGCCAACATGACAAACTGGGAAGGGCAGGGGGAGGACCCTAAAGCTGTCAAAAGATACGAAATCCCACAAAGGGAAATGGGCACAAAAGACAACGAAATATGGGAGACCGGTCAGGCGGAAGCTGACAGCAGCATAATACTGTTCATTCCAGATTATAACTCAAGAGGGAGAGGAGATATCCTCAATCGAGGTAATATCTTACTCCTACTATCAACTATCAGCAGTCTGACTGATATCAGCACCAGAGACCTAGTGGCAGTGGAATTTATCCACAGTAACCACGTTATGTTAAAAATGTTAAAAATGTTATACCGCGCACGTACACTGAGACGGTTTCTTGGCGCTCATAACAGACATAGCAAACCAGGGCAAAGGGTATTATACTGAGGCCGCTTTAAAGAGAAAAGTTTTCAGAGTTTTCCTAAACGACTCATAGGAGGGACAGTGTCGAAAAGAAGAGGGGAGGGAATTCCAGAAGGAGGGGCCTAAAAAAGAAAAACGCAATCCGCCGTGTTTTTTGCGGCGGTTAGATGGGATCCAGAGAAGATTATCAGCAGAGGATCTGAGATTACGAGTAGGGAGGTATCTCTTTAGTTTGGAGGAGATGAATTCAGGGGCGCGGTTATGGAGAGATTTGAATATGGTGCATCCAAGTTTGAAGGAGCACCGTTGGGCCACTGGGAGCCAATGGAGGCTCCTCAGAAGGGGAGAAACATGCTGGTGTTTAGGTTGATGAAACACCAAGCGGGCCGCCTGATTCTGAATTAGCTGGAGTTTTTGAAGCTGATAGGCAGGAATCCCCACATACAGGATGTTAGCAAAGTCAACCCTGGAGATGACCAAAGCCAGTATGACTAGTATGAGTGCCTCTCTGGTAAGAAAACGGCAGATCTTACGAATCCTACGCAGTTGAAAAAAGCAGGATGATGTCACAGCCGAGATCTGGGATTTCATAGATAAATCCTCAGAGATGACCACTCCAAGGCTTTTCACAGAGCTGACCGGGCGAGGGGGAGTGCCAAGGGATAAGGGCCAATATTTGTCATCCCATGGATTGGTAGGACCACCCACCAGAACAAGTTCCGTCTTAGACGGATTCAACTTAAGCTGGCTGTGAGCCATCCAGTCAGAGATGAACAACATTGTCGTTTGAAAATCAGAACGAGAAGAAGGTGAAGAGTCCAAAGGAAAGACCAATTGCAGGTCATCTGCATAATTATATATAGTGGCAGGAGAGTGACGAAGAGAAACCATAAGTGGTTGCATATATAAATTAAAAAGAAGGGGGGAAAGAGCTGAACCCTGGGGGACACCACAGGTGAGGGGGGAGAAGGGAGCAGAGAAAGTAGAAAGGTGGACTGCCTGTGAGCGGCCTTGCAAGAAGGATCGAACCCAATCCAGGGCAATGCCCTGGACGCCGGCGTTTCTGACACGGTCGATCAGAATAGTATGATCGACCGTGTCAAATGCCGCCGAGAGATCCAACAATACAAGGGCTTGGGAGAAGTTATTATCGGCGCCGGCTCTAAGAGTGTCCATGACAGCCGCAATCACCATCTCTGTGGAATGGAGGGGGCGAAAACCAGCCTGTTGGGGATCCAAGAAAAGGGAGGTCTCCACAAACGTGCTCAGACACCTAGTAACATGGGTTTCTAGGATCTTTCCCAAAAAAGGGAGAAGGGAGATGGGCCTGTAATTGCTCAGCACAAGTGGATCTGCGCTGTTTTTTTTTAAAATAGGTAATACCACCGCCTGCTTGAAGGCCTCTGGAACAACTCCACATGTTAAAGAGGAGTTGAGGAGGGCCAAGGCAGGACCAGGACAGGCCATGAAGATTTCTTTGAGGATATGTGGAGGGCAACAGTCCTTGGGAGATCCGGAGCAGACTTTTTGAAGAAGACTGTGGAAGTCAGTGATGGAAATAAGAGGGAAGGCGAAAAATTCCTGAGGATTTGCAGGAGGGAGGGGAAAGGGTTTAGAGGGGGAAGGTGGAGAGATATTGGTTTTAATAATGGAAATTTTATCTTGGAAGAAGGCATTAAGCTCATCACACAGAGCCTGGGTGGGCACCGGAGGAAGAGTGATGCGATCTGGAAGGGAGAGCTCATTGACAATTGAAAAGATGTCTTTAGTTTTTGAAGCCGACTCCAAGATTTTACTGGAAAAATAGGAAGTTTTAGCCTCAAGTATCGAGGATTTATATTTGTTAAGTAGAGTGGTAAACTCTATCTTGAGTAAAGGGTCATACTTATGGCGCCAGCGACGTTCCGCTTGACGAAGGGCAAGTTTGTCAAGTTTAAGCTGGTCATTGAACCAACGCTGGGCGTCATGGGGGCGCTGAACTTTTATCGTCTTTAGGGGAGCTACAATGTCGGCTGCCTTCTTCAGCCAGTGCTCAAGAGAAGAGGCTTGGTGAGAGACTGAATCAGAAACTGGGGGGGCTGAGGCTGCCAAAAGAGAGTGAAGTTTTGGCAAATTGGCATTTTCCAATTACGGGCCGTGATGTTAACCGGGCGCGAAGGGCGGTGGAAGCTAGGAAGGTCAACGGAGAAGGAAATAAGGTAGTGATCTGACCAGGTGCAAGGGGTAATCAGTGGAGGGTCGATGTCGAGGTTAGCCGTCCAGACCTGATCAAGTATGTGGCCCATACAGTGGGTGGGGGTGGAAATCAATTGCTTGCAGTTCAAGCTGGTGAGGGTTTCTGAGAACAGCTCAGACAGTCGGCTTTCTTGAGGATCATAAGGCCAGTAATTAAAATCACCCAGGATAAGGATCCTGGAGTGGTTAATAAGAAGCTGGGAAACCAGCTCCCCGACTGACTGAGAGAAAGAAGGCATATAGGAAGGGGGTCTGTACATAAGAGCGCAGATAAGGGAGGTAGTGATAGAGCGGAGCTGTATAACCAGGGTTTGAGTATTGGGGATGGGGGTGCAGTCTAAGATGGAAACCACCTGTCAAATCTTGAGGTCACAAAAACAACATGGGCAAGGAATGAAACAGTGAAGAGAATTATGGAATCTGAGTCACATTTTCTATCCTGGGGGATATGCTTAAAAAGAATGGAAAAAAACGGGTACCCGGAACCACTACGCCAGGCACACAAACAGAGACAAGCCCAAGATCCAACAAGTAAGCTTCCTCTGGCAAAAACGGAAAGTGTCTTAAAGGGGGCCAGAAGCTTCTCAGTGTCCAGGATGACCCCACAGTCCAACAGGCAAGAGCAAGGCCTAATGGAACATACCGACTGGAATTGGATAGCACGGACAATTAACACAAGGGCCCCAAAGTACTGACAAAATACCCAAGAAAATACAGCAACACAGCAACATCTAAGAGCATGTTCTTGGAATATAAACGGCTTAGAAAACAAAAGAGACGACGTTCAGCTATTTTCCTACCTCCAAACATTTGACATAATAGCCCTACAGGAGACCTGGCTAGAACAAGAACATCACATTCAAGGCTACAAAACATACCATCTCCCAGCAATAAGAAACGCTAAATACGGCCATCCAAAGGGTGGTCCAACAATATACACTGCTATAAAGATCTTCAACGAATCGAAGTACATAAATGTGAAACAGACAGGCAACAATTGCACCCTAACAATAGAATTAGAAGTGAGGGGAAAAGATCCAAAACAAAAACTAAGGCTGATGAATGTATATCTACATCCCTGGGAGAAAAAAACAGGAACGAAGCTCCTGGTGGAAGAGATCTCAAAAACATTAATAGAGACAGAAAGTCCCAGCCTCATAGTAACAGGGGACTTCAACATGTTCCTGGGAGGGCCTCAAACAAGGGACACACCGCTAGAAGAACTGTTCCTCGCATGGGACATTCCACAACAAGCAATAAGCAAATGGGGCAAACAAAACCGGTTGGCAATGGCAAGCACTAAGGATCTAGAACACCTTAATCTGGCAGCATTAAACGGCCGCTTCACAAACGACAGCCCACCGTCTGCTACTTTTCACAATTCAACAGTCAGCTCCACCTTAGACTTTACATTTGTATCCCTACAACTTTTCGTGAAAGTCACGGACTTCCGAATAGGCATAATGTCAGCCAGCGACCACCAGCCCCAAGAATTCGGCCTCAATTTCCAGGGGGTTGTGCAATCTAGGCCGGCGACAAATTTGGGATGGGAACAATTCACGAGGAGACTGGGACAGGCTCATACAAGGATACCTAAGACCCATCGAGAAGAGAACTGATTCAACTGGCAACTGCGATTTGGAATCAAATCAAAACACCAAGATAAAGCCCCTTAAAAGTAAAATCAACAAACTACTGCGGACACTACACCGTGACGGACCGTACACTGCAACCCAATTGGAACTGCAAAACTTAAAACAGAGCAAAAAGAGAACAATCTGGCAGGAAAAAAGGAAAGCAGAGGACGAGCTATGGGCGAGACTTTTACACGACGCCAAAGGATCCAACACAAGCGGAAGATTCTGGAAAACAGTCAACTCACTCGAGAACTCCAGGACTCCCACCATCGACTCCTATGTAACCGAGGAAGCCAGGGCCAAACACCTTCAGGCACACTTCAATAAAGTGCAACAACCTGCAACAACCAGTCGACCAGATAAGGATAAAAAAAGTCAAGCATGGAGAACACAATTGGTCAGTAATTCATTTGACCCAACTAAAAAACAAATAATAAGCAGGATTGCGAAGGGGAAAGCGGAGGGAGCGCCAGGCCCTAACGTGATTCCCCCAATACTGTACAAACAAAACCCGGATTACTGGGCAGCGGCCCTAGTGCCACTCTTCAAACAGATAACAGACACAGCAACAATCCCAGCGTCATGGAAAGGCTCCATAATAGCACCAATACACAAGAAGGGCAATGTTAAGGACCCAAATAACTACAGACTAATAGCCCTAATCGACAATGAAGCTAAATACGACGCCGGTCTCCTATTAGAGGAGCTCTTGGATTGGACGAAAGAAAATGCAGTAATTCCTATTACCCAGACAGGATTCCACAAACAAATGGGTACAACATCAAACATGTTAGCTCTCTCGCTCCTCATTGACGCCACAAAAGCAGCCAATCTGCCCCTGTACGTATGCTTCATCGATTTCACCTCAGAAACTTATTATGGTCAAAGCTGGAAAAAAGGAACATCCCATCAGGCCTTCTCACACAGCTGATCTTACTACACACGGACACATGGGTCCAAGTCAAGCTAGGGCCAGGGGAAGTCCTCTCAAGAAAAATAATGACCACGAAAGGCCTAAAACAAGGCTGCGTCCTAGCGCCAACATTATTTAACATCTTTATGTCTGACCTTGCACAGCAACTGGACGAAACTAACTCTCATGCTCCAAGCATAGGCGGTCTCACTCTTTCCAACTTAATGTATGTCGATGATATTGTCCTAATCAATAGAACACCGATAGGGCTACAACATCTGATCACCACCACGTATAAGTATTCATCAGACAACAGCTTAAGCATCAACCTCTTAAAAACCAAAACAATGAGGATCAACGCAAAAACATAGTCAGCAGGATTTTACTGGCACATGGGAGGGACCACCCTGGAAACAGTGGAGGAGTACAGGTACCTGGGGGTAATCCTTGACAGAAAGGGCTCATTTCACAAGCAAAAGGAAGCAATAAAACGGAGGGGTATTAGCGTAGGGATTGCGCTAAGGAGCCTCAAAACAAAAGCAGTTGGCCGAAGCTTGACCCCCCTGCTTCAAGTGGTTCAGGCAAAACTAACACCGGCCCTAACCTACGGAAGCGAATGCCTCGGTAGGCAGACAAAATATCGAAATTAAAATATCGATATAGAATAATATCGATGTTTTAATATCGATGGTATAGTATATCGATGTGCCATAATATCGACAGACAGAATATCGAGATTAAGGTATGTATGTTAGTAATATCGAAATTTTGATGTTTAGTGTTATGTATTTTATTATGTTGTTTATATGTTTGCTAAATATGTTTAGAAATGTATGTTTGAAAATTAGTAATTATGTTAACATTTTGCGTTTTAGTATTAGTGCGGGTTGTGGGTTTATAGGGGAATAGGGTGGGAAGTAATTTAATAATAATTAAATAATTAATATATATTTTTAAATATTTTTTAATTAATAATTAATGTGTAATTAATTGAAACTAATTAGTTAATTACATTAATTAGATTTAATGTGGTAATATATTTAATTTAGTGTTATTGTTAATTAATAATTAATTGGTAATTAATTAATATTAATTAGTTAATTAAATTAATTAGATTTAATGTGCTAAGATATATAATTTATTGTTATTGTTAATTAATAATTAATTGGTAATTAATTAATGTTAATTAGTTAATTACATTAATTAGATTTATTGTGCTAATATATTTAATTTAGTGTTATTGTTAATTAAAAATTAATTTGTAATGAAATAATATTAAGTAGTAAATTAAATAATTAGAGTTAATGTGTTAATATTTTTAATTTATTAATTTTTGATATTGTTAATTAATAATTAATTGGTAATTAATAATTATTAAGTGATTAAATGATTTCATTTATTTATGTGTAGTGGGTTGTGTGTTTATAGGGAAACAACCATTACAATGTAACTTTTACAACGCACTACCATTACAACGAAAGTTTTACAACGCAAAAACTATTACAACGCATGTTTTTACAACGCAGATACCTTTACAACGCATACCATTACAACGTAAGTATTGGTAAGTATATAATTATATTTAAAATGTTATAGTTTTGGGTTTTTGGGTCAAGGGATATTATTTTTAGGGTTCAGGGTCAGTTTTTAGTTTTTGGGTAAAGGGGTATTTTTAGGGTTCAGGGTCAGTTTTTAGTTTTTGGGTAGAGGGGTATTTTTAGGGTTCAGGGTCAGTTTTTAGTTTTTGGGTAAAGGGGTATTTTTAGGGCACAGGGTCAGTTTTTAGTTTTTGGGTAAAGGGGTATTTTTAGGGTTCAGGGTCAGTTTTTGGTTTTTGGGTAAAGGGGTATTTTTAGGGTTCAGGGTCAGTTTTTAGTTTTTGGGTAAAGGGGTATTTTTAGGGTTCAGGGTCAGTTTTTAGTTTTTGGGTAAAGGGGTATTTTTAGGGTTCAGGGTCAGTTTCGGGTTTTGGGGTACAGGGGTACAGTGTAAAAATTAAAGTAAAATTAAATTTAAATTAAATTAATTAAATTAAATTAAATTAAATTAAATTATATTAATTTTAATTAATTTACATAAAAAAATTATTATATACTTACCAATACTTACGTTGTAATGGTATGCGTTGTAAAAGTATCTGCGTTGTAAAAACATGCGTTAATATTTGTAAAATTATATGTATTTTTAAATTAATTTTAAATTATTATTAATACATTTAAAAAAACGATATTTTTAATTTCGATATTTTTGTACAACGATATTATTTTTTAGATATTTTTGTACTTACCATTATGTAGATATAATTTCGATATTTTTGATTTCGATATTTTTGTGTCGATATTTTTGTATGTAGATATTCTGTCTGTCGATATTATGTCATACATTCGAATGCCTCTGAGGAAGGGACGCCCAGCAACTGAACAGCACAATAACGAAGGCCATGAGAATAATTTTCAGCCTGCCCAACTACACCTCTCAGGCACAAATTAGGCTGGAATTTGGCCTGAGAAACCAAACATTGGAGTGAATGGGTGCCTACGCCAAAAGATGGCACAAGATCCAGAGAGGAGAAGCCAGAAGCCTAAATCACCATCTATGGAAAGAGTTGGAAAGTAAGAGCATGGAAAAGGCCCCAAGAAACAATCAATTGCCGAGTATGTGGGAACGCAAAAGAAGCATCCTGCACCTACTATGTACCTGCAAAGGACTGGACACAGAGTGCAGATACCATCTAAAACAGCACTTCAACAGGCTGGGCTTAAGAACACGCCGGCAGGCAGTAAAGGCCTGCTTTGACGGGACAAACATTCAGCTAGCAAGCCATGTTGTCAAATTCTTGGAGAAAGCAGAAAAGAAACAAAAATGACAGAGGGCAGAAACAGGCTCACGCTAATTTATGAAGCGAAACCCAAACTGACATTGACAAGGGATCAATCATTTGATATGTGTATCGGACTGTCTCCCGAAGGCTAAATAGCACACAATAAAGCAGCAGGGGATTGTTATGAACCAACAGACTCTGTAAAAAAATCAAGCTCTTCTACGTTTGTAACATACACCACAGTTCGGTCTAATACCAAGGCGTGATATAAGTGTTTCACTTATTTTTATTCTACGCTCAGCCCGAAATAAGCACAAATTTCTGTATTAATTACTACTTTTTATACAAAGTCGTTCTTATTTTATATTTTTTTAAACTAATTGTATTTAACTAATGGTTTTATTTGCTAACAATTGCAATGGTTTTAATTAACTGAGCAATAAAGATTAATATTATTATTATTACTAAAGTCTGGGATTTTGGGTCTGATACTTATACCCCAAAATGTATTTGTTCTCTTTGTGCAGAGGGCTCTGAGCCCTGTTCAAACCAGTTCTGCCTTAATTGGTGCAGCATGACCACAAGAGGTGAAGACAGCATTGTGCGAGAGAGACAGGCTCTATTTAGGTGCAAGGTAAATCTCCTCCCACTACTCTATATGCAGCCAGGGTCTATTCAGCTCAGGGCTGAGTCATCCAGGAAGGGCCAGGTACACCTCAACCCCCCTGGAGGCTGTCTGCAGGGAATGCACATCCTCTGTCTCTGTCACACTGAAACCAGACAGTCAAACCACAAACAGGCAGAGGCACACAGGATGGTTGAACAAGAAAATAGCCACTTTCTAAAAGTGCTATTTTCAAACACACAATTTAAAAACGATCTTTACTAAAAGATGTGTTATTAAATCCTGAGTTCATGGATACTAAACTCTATTTTTCTTGTTTATCCCTATGGGAAGATATGTTTGTAAAATGTTACAAAGTATTCCCAATTCTGTCCTATGGGGCAAGAAAGTCTTTCAATAGTGAAAAACGAAATTGGCAGTACTTCACTTTCAGGACATGTTACACACACAAGTACATGTTACACACACCAGTACATGTCCTACCTTTCACATACACTGCACCCTGCCCGAGGGGACCTACCATATGGTATCCTATGTGTAAGAAAAGGGTAGGGCTTGGCAAGTGGTTGCACTTGCCAAGTCGACATGGCATTTAAACAGTGCACAGGCACTGCGGTGGCAGGTCTGAGACATCTTTTCAGGGCTACCCATGTGGGCGGCACAGTCAGTGCTGCAGGCCCACTATTAGCATTTGATTTACCCACCCTGGCACACCTAGTGCACCCTACTAGGGACCTATTCGTAAAAAAACAAATATGCTAATCAGTGAGAACCAATCACAATACCAATTTACACAGGGAGCACTTGCACTTTGACACTGATCAGAAGTAGCAAAGTGCTCAAAGCATCTAAGCCAGCAAAAACAAAATCCAGCACAGCATCCAAAGCACAGGAGGTAGAGGCAAAAAATCAGGGAAAACCACGCCAAAGATGCCAGGTCTCACAGTGAACGAAATGATTTATTCAATATTTCTGTCACAAATTCTGTTCATGCCTGGGGCTTTTTCAGGCTGACAAAAAGTATGTTCAATACATTTCAATAGAGAGTTATGTTTTGAAGAATGTAGTGCACTGTGGTCATTCAACTGTTCCATAACAAGCATGAAAACACTGGGCCAATTTTTTTTTTCATATCTGGACAACAGAACAGACAGTATGCACAAAGCATGTGGTTGTGATGTAAAACAGATTACACGTTCATGTGACGAGATTTGGTCTGGTACTCATATTTCAGCTGGGTACATAAAAAGGTCTATATATAGATATTCCCTGTCTGTCATTCCAGATATACTGTTATTAAAAAGGAGTTTGGTGAGCAATGGTATTTAGTGACTGGAATCATGGAGTAAACTTGTTAGATGGCAGGGCCGGCTCTAGGACGGTGCGACCGACGCCACAGCACCAGGTGCTGACTTTGGGTGGAGGTGTCCTCTTTGCAAGTATATTATAGTGTTAAAAGCACCTGCTAACACTTCCTTGCCTTCAGAAATTTTCAAGCACTAATACAAATGTTGAGATAACTCAGGTGAATAATGTTCCTGCTGGAGAAAGATCACAGTTTTGTCTAGTTCAGGTTTTGACTCATCATAAGTTAGTGCAGAGGGTTAATATGCCTGCTGCAACGAATGTGTACCATGCAGATCACAAAGTGCTCAAAATATAAATAGGCCAGCGGGTTATTTCTTTGGTCAGAGAGATACTTTGGTTACTTGCAGTTTACAAGTTAAGAGTTAGCCATTAACTGTCATCAAAGATCCTCATGCAGACTGCAAGGCATAAGTTAGGACGTTATGATGTTTTCCCATCTTTCATTATCTTAATTTTGCAAAAAGGGAGGAACCATCAACCATGGTGTTATGTTTTAAAATCATATTTTGTGCGTCTCCAGACCAAGCACTCTTAAACAATCCCGCCTACCAGTACGGATGACATGTGACCCCTATACCTTGCAGTCGTCTGTCTTATTTAGCATTTCCAGTACACTGATTTACACATGTATGACTGATTGTCTGTCTGTAATGTGTGTGTGATGTTAAGTGCTCTGACACCCTACACTGGTATGAGTGGCGCTGCAAAACTAATTAGATTCATCGGAGAGAGAGTGGTTATAAAGACCTGAGGGCCACTGCTAAAGGGTGGCAGTGAGAGAATCCATGGTGGAGGTGGTAATTGTGGGGCGCCAACAAACATTGTTGCACTAGGCACCACCAGCTCTAAAGTCGGCCCTGTTAGATGGCCACGCCTGGAACTGGATTGCACCAGCAGGAAGGCGCCTTCTTTTCGATAAAATCAAGGGTATTCGAGGATGGACTTTCCCCCTAAGAAGGACTTTATTTGAAGGTGTTACCGGTGGCATCACTGGGCGGAGGTCGTTTATAGTTAGCCTGGATACATAGGGATAAGACAGTAGTGAAAAAGACTGGATTTGTGTGAGCAAGCCACAATTAAAATCTGTCCTTACTCAAAATGGGTGCTTATCGAAGTTATCAAGATGCATGGATACCTTTAGACGAGCGATGGATCAGTCAAAAAAGACAAAGGTTTCTGCAGGGTAGAAAAATAATGTTGCAAACTGGGAGATGCAGTTCAAGCGTGAGGCCATGCCACTATGGGCGGTGCTTCATAGCAGAAAAATAGCTCTCAGTGACATGGTCACAGCGTCAGGGTGACCATGTCACAGGTGGCACTCCCAGCATCGAACACCCATTACTACGATGAGAGAACATCGCGGGTGCATTACAACGCACCTTTTACATCGTGGGAACCTTTACAAGCTTTTACATCGCTATACGCACAACGTATTTGAACAGTGGATGGACATTTATGAACGGATATACGCACATACAAACAATGTTATTGTGAACATGTAACGGAGTGAACATTTGTTAATAAATGTTCACAATAACACTGTTTGTATGTGCGTATATCCGTTAATAAATGTCCATCCAGTGTTCAAATGCGTTATGCGTATATCCGTTAAATGTTCGTAATAGGTGTTCGCCAATACCACATAACCATTCTGCAGTTACATTTTGATGGAGAATCAATGCACGCACGAAACACCTCTTTGGTATAAACTATTTTAGTCAAAGCAAACTAGATTCAAGGAACATGAACTAAAATGCAAACCAGGGAAGAGCCTTCCGAGGGATGTGTAGCACCGTAGGCGAACGGGAGAGGAGGGGCTACGGTCGCCTACTCGGGAGAAAGGAAGAATGTGGGCAGCCCGAGTCTGGATGCTTCTGTGTATACCTGAGCTAGTCCCTTTTCTTTCTTAGAAACATGAATGTGTGTCAACCACGAAGAGCCGAGTAGGAATAGACGATGAAAATTAGTTTCTGACTTGGAATTGCATCCACCATATTAGAGTGGTCTGCATCAGGTAACCACTGAATTCTCACTGCTCCATGCACCCAGGGTTAAGTTTATGTTACACTACGACGTTTCATATTAAAACTGGAAAAGTAAGAAGCCAGCGGCCAGCAGCCCTATTAATATGGTCACTTTATTGATGTGTGGAGCTCTGGTCTAGTCATCTAGTTCATATGATCAAAATTTCTTCCTATGACATATGTGGATAATTTTCATGAGCCTTGCAGTCAAGACAAAAGGCAAAAAACAGCTTACACTATTTAAAGTTCAGAACGAAGATATTTCAGTTGTCAAATGTTTTCTCTGATAGCCTTCTGGGACATAGTCCATACAATGGTGAAACATCGCCAGAATCCACTGAAGAAGAAAGACATAGGAATTGATATTAGGAATTGATACTGCATATACATGTACCACTAATTCCAAACCCATTCTACTTTCACCCCACATGCTCCTCCAAGAAAATCAATAGAAAATCAATAGATCTGTTTGATACAGCAATAATCTCTAAACTAGAAAAAAACTGAATTATTTACCATTCAATACCATATCAAAACTAACAAAGACAATACAGGTTCTCAAGAACAACCCTAGTATCACGATTAAAGAGTTAGACAAGGTAGTTAACATAGTACCACTTCTTTTGATGACTATGTCACAGAGGCTTGCTAGCTCATGAACACTGATTGGTATGAACAGCTTAAAGACAACCCAACTAGTCTTATATACAATATAAACTACATAGTAACTTGGAGCTATTGCATACCAAAGGAGTATTGTCACAGAAAGAACAATACTTTTATATTGAAAACCTTTAATGCCAACTTTGTACCTATTACTCATGATCCATAACAAATAATTCTCACCCCCAGGAAGACACAGGCATTAATTCACTTTGCTCATGACTGGGTGAATACATTGATAGAAACCACAATCACTAATGAAAAGCCTACCATTCTATATAAGGGACACAAACGATGTACTACTTAAATTTGACCATTGATGGTCTAAATTATTTATTATACATCCACAGACAACTTCTGGGAAATCAACAATATGAGCTTGCCAATGTTCCAAGGCTGTCTTATAGACAATGTGTTCTGCTGCAACACTGAGCTCTATCTCAGAAACATGGGACTGTGATGGGCGCAAAATCGTCACCATCATATGCCTGTGTTGTAATGGATCAAGTGTCTTTGGAATGAAAAATACAACATCTCACTAAAGGTGATATTTTGGTGTTGTTACATTGATATTATGTCCTACTAATCTGGCAAGCATGAATACAAACCCTGAAATAATATATTAACAGTCTGAACTCTAATATATGAATCATCTTGATCTAATAATCTGTATTCCGAATTCAAGTAACAACATTAACAACAAAATAGACTGACAAATCCCAAACCAATAATGTAAACGGTAACTAATAAGGACCAACAAAAAACTGCAGGCAGCAATCAGGAAACCTTTTTCTAGAAAACACTGTGAATCAACCAATGTCCGATGGCATGCAGCTACACTAGGGGTGAGTGTTTGAAAAGTTTGGGCGCCCTATTCATCATCTTGTGTTTGCTATCTTTGTCCTAAGTGGCAAAGGGTATGCCCTGAAGTGGGTCCTTTAGTGGCTTAGCCACTGGATTCAAGCTAACCTGGCTGATGAGGGGGAGATACCCCAGAACCGGTCCCAGAATGCTTTTGTTACGGTCCAGGGAGGACCTGGCCTGGCAGTTCTGGCTGGACTGTTAGCATGGGGAGCAGGGTCAAGACTGAATTGCATATGGCTGGGTTTAAACTGGGGTGGCATGATGAGCAAAAGAAAGATGGATTTCACCCAGACCTCTTGACTAGGGGTGAGTGTTTGAAAAGTTTCAGCACTCCCTCCATCACCTTGTTGTGTTTGCTATATTCACCCTCTTTGGGCAAGGTTATGCCCAGACTTGTTGTGCTTACTATGTTCACCCTAAGTTGACATGAGTATGCCCAGACCTGGGTCCCTTGCTCGCTGAGCCATTGGATTCAAGCTACCCTGGCTGATGAGGGGTGATACCCAAAAACTGGTCCTGTGATGCTTGATTCTGGGCTAGGGATGAGCTAGCCTGGCAGTTCTGGCTGGACTGTTCCCATGAGGAGCAGGGTCAAGTCTGATTTTCATATGGCTTGGTCTAAACTGGGGTGGCATGGTAATCAAACAAATGATTGATTTAACCCAGATCTCTTGACTGGAAGTAAGTGTTTGAAAAGTTTCAGCAAACCGGTCATTATTTTGTTGTGCTTGCTATGTTTGTAAAGGGTATGAACAGATATGGGTCCCTCGGTGGCTGGGCCACTGGATTCAAGCTAGCGTGGCTTATGAGAGGTGATGAGGCTACAATAGCACAGGCCTAGAAAGCTGAAGAAATAAAGAAATGTGAACAACTCACATCCTCTCAGTGCCTTATGGGGACAGCTAAGATGGTTTGAACTGCTTGGGTGGGAGTATGGCCCAATTCCAAGGCGAAACACCTGCAACCCTTTGCTTTGGCCACATTTAGAATCCCTTGTGCCTACTGGGCTTTGTACCTTTATACCCATTGCAGCAAAAAGACCAATTATACAATTAGAATGCCTCAAAAATGCTTGAGAATAGGAAGTGCAAAAAGGAAGGAACAATTCCAAGTACAATCTCTAACAGAGAAACAGACCCAATCACTTTAATAAAGTGTGTAACTCTATGTGTGTTTGAAGCACTCCGTCTATCATCTTGTAATGTTGCTTTGTTCGCACTAGGTGGCCAAGGGTATAGCCAGACGTTGGTCCCTTGCTTGCTGTGCCACTGGATTTGGGATATCTTGGCTGATGAGGAGTGATTCCCAAAAACTGGTCCCGGGGTGCTTTTTTCCGGTCCAGGGAGGACCTAACATGGCAGTTCGGGATGGATGTTTCCCATGAGTAGCAGGATCAAGAATGCTTAGCATATGGCTGGATTCAAACTGGGTTTGCATGGTGAGCAAAAGATCAATGGATTCAATTCAGATCTCTTGTCTGGGGGTGTTTGAAAAGTTTCAGCACTCCTTCTATCACCTTATTGTGTTTGTTATGTTCACCCTCAGTGGGCAAGGTTATGCCCAGACATGGCTTGTTGTGCTTGCTATGTTCACCCTAAGTTGACATGAGTATGCCCAGATGTGGATCCCTTGCTTGCTGAGCCATTGGATTCAAGCTACCCTGGCTGATGAGGGGCGATACCCCAAAACTGGTCCTGTGATGCTTGTTTCTGGTCTAGGGATAAGCTAGCCTGGCAGTTCAGGCTGGACTGTCCCCATGAGGATCAGGGTCAAGACTGATTTTCATATGGCTTGGTCTAAACTGGGGTGGCATGGTAAGCAAGCAAATTATTGATTTAACCCAGATCTCTTGACTGGAAGTAAGTTTTTGAAAAGATTCAGCAAACCGTTCATTAGTTGGTTGTGCTTGCTATGTTTGCTAAGGGTATGAACAAATATGGGTCCATCGGTGGCTGGGCTACTGGATTCAAGCTAGCCTGGATGATTAGGGGTGATGGTGCTACAATAGCACAGGCCTAGAAAGTTGTTGAAATAAAGAAATGTGACCAACTCACATCCTGTCAGTGCCCTATGGGGACAGCAAAGCTGGTTTGAACTGCTTGGGTGGGAGTGTGGCCCAATGCGAAGGTGAAACACCTGCAACCCTTTGCTTTGGCCAAATTTAGAATCCCTGGTGCCTACTGGGCTTTGTACCCTTATAACCATTGCAGCAAAAAGACCAATTATACAATTAGAATGCCTAAAAATGCTTGAGAATAGGAAGTGCAAAAGGGAAGGAACAATTCCAAGTACAATCTGAAACTGAGAAACAGACCCAATCACTTTTAAAAAGTGTGTAACTCTAGGTGTGTTTGAAGCATTAAAAATACGATGTTCAAGCTCACCAAAAGCTCACCAAAAGGCTGTGGCTATTGAGTTAAAAAAGAGACTACACCTCTGACGAGGAATGTGATACTTAGAATCAAAGTTTCTTGGGCAGATGCACATCATTTTGAAACAAGGCTTTCAGGCGGCTTAATCATTCAAAGTGTACTTTATATACAGGGAATTTGGGCTACAAAGCTACTTCTCTGGTAATATGTGTGGCAGGATATGCAATATGCATTCAGCAAGCCACCACACCAGCCTGGAAACATTAATCACATAAGGGACACCTGGTTTCATCACACAACAACGTTGATCATTTAAAAATAAATAGCATCTATTAGAAAGAAACAACAATTCAGTTTTGAGCAATTAAATGGGAATACCTTAAAAAAATGCCAAATTTACCATGGAGGCATTACAAACTCCATCAACTGTCATTTGTTCTGGAGACTAAAGAGTGACCTAAAGAAACCCCTAAGACTAACAAAGGCCCAGTTGTATGCAACTTTACTGAAAAGATAGGAACCAAGTTTTATATATAAAATGTGTACCCATCTCCTCATATCTGCCCACTTGAAAACGCCTAAGACAAGATGTGAAACGAAACGTGCACATTGGAAGAGAAATTATTTATGAATGAGTCCAACCACAAAGGGGTTTCAGCAACCAAAACAGGCACATATTCTAAAGTTTCAGCTTTAAGCATGTGTGTGTGGCTTCTTGTTTAGCCATTTCTGTTTGTATTTGTGTATAATTATATGGCATAAGCAACTCAGCTGCATCCAAATGATTCCATGGTACTCTAGTCGAGTACAAAACCTGCAAAGTCCAACTTTTTGTAAGGTGGTTTATTAGTAGTTATAGGTAGGTATCTACAGATAGCAATAACATCACAATCACAAATGAGGTCCAGTCAAGTCTCAATAAATTAATTCTTGCTCAACCATTGGTAACTGGGCTGATGAGCAGTCAGGTTTAACTTAGGAGAAAGGTGTGCAGGGCATTTATTATCACCAAAAAAGTAATTAACAAAATGGCACAACAAAATAAAAAAACAACACCAGTTTATACAAATAGAGACTATGTCTATCTTTAAAATTACACTAAAATAAGAAAAACACATTATAGGGAACTGAAACTATGAATTATTTTAAGATTAAATGCAAAAATTTGCTTTTTAGCGCCTAAAAGTGAGAAGCATCAACTGGGGGAATCTGTTTGTGCTGCACCTGTACCAAGTCAAACTTTCAGGCTGACCTTGATTGAGCATGCATCGAATACATCGATTTGTTGGAGCCAGTCAAGTTCTTAACTTTGAACATAGCCACTTTTTTGGAGCTTTTTTTTTTTAAGATATTGAGCGATCAGCTTTGGCAATCTGGATTTCAGTACGAGGATGGCAGCTTGCTGCAGCACAATGCCTCAGTGAATCCTGGAGGTCTTTGTCTTCATCGTCCAACAGCTCCGGAACTTTCACCGGGGTAAACATGCATGGTGAGGGGTCAGGGTGAGTTGCGGGGAGACATCGCCACTTTTCGTTGCCAGGTTGACGTGACTGGTTTGACTTTCGTCGTTGAGGTGGGTCTTAATATGGATCTTTTTCCAAAATGTTATCCACTAGTTAACAAACTGTTAGGACATATTCTGAAAGGTCATTTGAGGATTTTGAAGGGTGAACAACACCAGCCAAGGGTCCACAAGCTTTGAGCTGCCTCTTGGGGTTTAGGGACTATGATTCCCACAGTGTACCTGATCAATCCAAGTACAGCCCAGGTGAAGCTGGTGAGCTGGGCTTGTTCTGTGGTGGTTGATGCAGATAGTTTCTTCAAGCACTTTTCTTCCTGTTGCTGATCAGGGAGTCCAGTCCTTGATCTTTTAAGCCAAGCAGAGTCCTTTCTTTGTGAAGCTCCGAGATTGCAGCAGGTGCAGTCCATCTGAGTGCATTCTTCTCTTTGTGCAGTCCAAGGGTTCTGCAGGACAGTCCTTCTCTGATGTTTCTATGCAGTGATCTGAGGAGCATAGCAGCTCTCTCATATTTCTTCTATATTCAGGGCTGGTGAAAATAGGGGCACCTCCAACGAACTGGGTTTGAGTTGCCACCCTCTGTTATGACCACTTTCTGGGAAGTGTGGCATATGTTTGTCCTAGAATGCCCATCTAAAAAAAATACCAACATTGATAAAATCTCTCCTTGGAGTTCAGGTCTGCTAACCCATCATACAGGTGTGGCTAATATTTTACTACACTCCCCTTCCAGTTCATCTCCTGATCTAATTAGAGAGGCTCCTATCTGACAGGGGGGCAGATAGTGAGGGTGGGTCTGGTTCCCATGCTTTATCTGCTTCTTCCTTTGAAGACCAGAATGGCTCTCCAGCTCCCTTCCTGTCCTAGCACGTGCAGGCAGCTGATCTCCTCCCACCAGGTGACTGCATTGTTTAAGCTCCAGGCCTCTTCACATCTAATCAGGAAGCAGCTTGACTAGGTCTGTCAAAGGCTGTCCAAACAAAAGAGGCTGCTACAGGGATGTTTTAGGTAACTTCAGGAAAGCTAGTTCTAAAACTACTTTCCTGCAGTAGTTATAATACATTTGACCATGGCAAGTTGTTGGAGTTATTTTAACTATTATTTTGATACTTTAAATAATGTTGCTAGCTATTTCCAATCAAAAGTTAGATTTTATTAAATTTTAATAAAGCCTTCACTAACAGCGCAGCCCTGCAATAGGTAAAAACGGCTCTGTCTATTTTTCCCTCAACAGGACATATAAATCATCCTTTAAAATCTCTGCTTTGTTATAACCCTAACCTTTGAATACTTATCGCAGACATTAGGGGTGAATATGTAGTATTTGGCAAGAGCAGCCTGGACAGGTAGGAGCGTTTTTTATATTTTTTATTTTATGTTCCCTATTCCATCATCTGTTGACTTCCCCCTCCCCCCCCCCACCATTCTCACCCCTAGTATCTATACTGCCCATGCATCAATTTAGAGTTTGGAAGGACTTTTAATTCCAAAGTTGAATTTGGACGCAGTTTTATTTTAAAACCAGCCTGCAAGGCGAGGCTGGCTTTAAAATGACACCACCTCTACATAAAGGGGTGTTATCTAGTAAGGCCGCCTCTATGGTTAGGGATCAATATCATAAATCAACAACTATGTGAGCCCCATGTGGCAATTATACAAATCCATTTAACTAACACAGCATATACTTGAATCTAGTGTGTTTGAGTATTTATCTTCTTTCTTATTTTATATACTTATTTTTATCCAGATATTTTATTTTATGTCAATCTCTTCGTCCTCTGTACACAGTACCGGTCCTAGGCCTTCTGAGGCCCCGTGCGAAAGGGAAGATGTGAGGCCCCTCCAAGTGACATCACAGAAAGTGACTTCGCAGGACTTTTGATCTTAGTTATTTGGCATCATTGCGCAATAGGTGATCGAATGGCATAAGCACCATAAAGTCACAGGATCATGATCAGACACCACCACCACCACACTTCAACTCATACTAATGCAGACAAAGTGAGAGAAGACCTCACTGGCGGAGAAGGTGAGCAAGGAGGTGAAGAAAAAAGTAACACTACAGGACGTATCTGACTAGGAACACGTCCCTTGGTGACTCATCTTGTTCATAATTAAGGCTTCCTGTTTTCCGTTTTTACTGATTTTGACAGATAAATACAGACAGAAAACATTTCTTTTCTTGTCTGTATTTATTTTTAAATGTGGATAAAAACAGAAATTGGGTTGCTTTTAGAGTAACTCCAAATACTGTCTGCCATGGCTGCCAGGCCAGTGGATTGATAGGTTATGGGGCTAAAAAAGAAAGGAATTTTAGTAAAGAGCCTTTAACAGAAGTAGATATGCACAAGGTTCATTTTTAAAAGAGCATATTTCCTTTTAAGTGCATTGATTTATCTTTTGCAGCCAGTGTTTACAGCATTGAAACATGAAAAGGCATTCAATTATGAAAGCATATTTACTGGTTAAATAAATGTCGAAATATAGTAATTTCAGCTTCATTTTTTCACAAAACCATACATAAATATGGATAAAATTGGCCACAAATAAATGTGGATAAATACAGATGGAAATGCCCAAAAAAATAAAAACCATAAAACCAGAAGCCCTATTCATAATGTACCACATCTTACTGTAGAAAAACACACCTCACACCATACAAATTGTATTTGTACCCTTCACTGTAGTTATCAGAATTAAAATACACATCATACCCTGTCAAATAACCATCCATTGCAATATACTTCCTTTGGTGGAAACATCAGAAAATGGTTACGAGAAAATGAAAGGGGTTCGGATCACACTTCTGTCACATAAAAGGCTTTTTTGAGAGATTTTGAAAATGTAGTGCCTGGCGAAAGGAAAAAGAAGGGGGAAACTTCACTGATCTTTACAATACCTAAATGGGCTTTATTTCTGGTGCTCCTCCCTAGTACAGAAACAGTGGAATGTTCAGCTCTGCTGGGATTTGCATGAATGTGTACCATTTGTATGATTTTGATTTAGGAACTAGCTAGCATCATCAGAGGAGGAAAGGCCCGGTGCCCCATAAATCCTCGGCCCGTCATAGCTGCTCGATTTACACATTGTCTTCTCAGCATCGATCTTTAGACATTTTAACTTAAGTCAGACTCACGTCGCGTGGCAGAGTTCTTCCTAAACCAGACATCGGGGAGACAGACAGAAGCAACTACTGGTAAATTTACAAAAGAAGCGGTGTAATTATGTGGTAATATAATCCTAGGGTATGGGTTTGGATTCTTCTGTACAATAAGTGCATAAGTGGGTCATTAGATGTACTCCAGTGACTCAGTCCTTTTTCCCTCGCCTCTATTCCCAAGTTTATTTTGTTTCCAAGTCTCCTGGGTGCAGAAATACTCCAGTACAGAAGGCATTCCGGCCTGTGCACCTTAAGCCTTCTAATCAAGCACAAAACCAGCATTGAGATATTTATGCATGCAGATGTATCACAAGCATGGGTGTTATTTATTTGTATTTATTTGGTTCTTGTACAGTGAGATCCTGACCTAGGCCAAGAGTGCTTTACGCAGCGGTTACATGACGTTTGTGGACACCAGAGGACATTATACAAGCAGCAAAGGCAACAACATTTTTTCAAGATCTAGTCATTTTATGGAGGCTCATACCAGTGCCACGGGATCAACGATCACACAGTGTGTCATTGTGAAGGAGGGAGCCATGCGGATTTTGCCTGAGAGGGAGCTGCAGGTTTTGGGGGCAGTTCCAGAGGAAGTGCGTTCCATGGTGCTGCTTTTCTTTCATTTTGGGAGGTTAAGTCTTATTAAGTGTATATAATAATATAAATATAATACGATGGATTGAATTAACTGAAGCAGGTCTCTTACCTTAACCACACGGACTCAACGAGGAGGAGGACGGCCCGGGGCCCGCGACGACGTCGTCCGACTTCTGCCTGCAGCCCTGCCTGGCACCTGCCCACGCGGCCCGCTGCCTGATCCGAGTTAGTCAGCCAGTGTGCCAGGTCACGTATGGCGTGTCGTATGCTGAGTGCGTCACACTGAGCGGGGGCTGGCCATAAAATGATATCCAGGGCCGTCATTGGTAGCGCTTTCGCGCGCTACCAGATTGACGGCCCTGGGACCCACTGTCACCCATGAGGAAGATTCAAGGCCGGCGACGCCGGCGTCACGTCACCACCAGGGCACGCACACCACCACCAACCAAGCTAGGTGGTGGGGGGTGCGTGCAGGCGTCTTCTTTGCGTGCGTGCGCTGTTGTTCCCAGTTTCCTGTATTGTGCAGCCTGCGACCCGGCCCCTGCGCGACTGCTGTGCTCACTTACTGCACTGGCAGCGCTTTCCCCATCATCATTTATTTTATTTATTCCCGCAACTGCGGGGCCGGTGGCAGGGCCCTCCTGAGCGCGAGGCCCTGGGCGCCTGCCCATACTGCCCATGGCTAGGACCGGCCCTGTCTGCACGAATAATGATACAGATATATACAGATATACAGATATATACAACAAACAATACAAATGACAAAAAATCATCATAAATACCAATAATACATGAAAAAGAAAGTGTTTAGTTATTAAACCATTCTTTTGTAGAAACAATTCAGAGCTTCTTTTTGTTAAGTTTATAAAAAACTCCAGAAATTAACTCACTACATTCAATGTATTTATCCGCATTCTCACATGGGGATGAAGGTATATTCCTATAGTCACTTCTCTCCCTTGGCCAAGCAAATTACTTTTGTTAAGATCCTGTATAAGGTTCTCAAGTATCATCACGTGATACAACTTGATTGTATGTAGCAAAGGTTTTCCATCTTCTTCCCCAAGATAAATGCCAACGCGTTTTGACCTCTATACTTGCAGGGGTATACAGAAACGTTTTATGGAGTCATTATCAGAGCACTACATTACTCATTCAGTCTGGACAAAGAAAAAAGTGGCTAAGAATCCTATTTACTATTTCTATATCTGTATCTGTGTCAGGCATGCTATTTTCTCTCTACAAATAGTGTAGTGCATATCTAGTTAATGTTCATTAAAACCGATTGGGTTTAGTATTCCAGTGCTACCTATGTAAAAACACTTATTGTGTTTTACATGCACATTTCAAATCAAGTGACTTTGTTTGATTGTGAAGTTAAAGAATGCAAGCACATGCCATTCTCTGGGTGTGCCCTCTATATAGTTAGTCAGAATCCATGACTTTAAAATGAAAAGAAAGTAGAATCCAGCAATTTATAGTATGTGCACAAAATTATTTGAAAGTGCTCACCTGAGTTTAATGGTGATTAACACTTTCATGTATTTGGAATTACTTTCTGCACCTCAACATGTAAGGCAGGCTCATTGAAAATAGATGAGACAATATAGAGCACAGCATGACTTTTCCTGCAGTGATTACATAGGAGAAAGGCTCTCTCATTAAAAGTCAAAAGCTCCTTGTTATAACAAAAAAGTTAGAAAATCCCTCCTGTTTTTGAGACGAAGTCCTGGGTTAGTTATGTGTATGGTCCTGCTATTGAATCGCTGAACCTATCCTCATTTTCCAAGCCAACGTTCTCAGGTCGGTGTTGGTGTTAAACAAAGACTTCCTGATTCTTATTTCTGATCGTAAGCACAGGTTGATGTATAATGTAGTCTGTTGGTTAGATCGCTCCTGGCTTCATAGTTAACAACAAAACTTTATGTTGTTATTCAAATATATATTGTTCCAAAAAGTAAAAGTAAAAATAAATGTAAAAGTAAAAGGGTTTAAAAATGATCTCAGCAGTGTGTAGTTAGACATGCTCTCCCTAGTGAGGGGGTTGATGCGAAAAGTAATTTAAAGTCTCACTGGTATTATTTCTGTGACAGTTATTATAAAAGGGGGTGAGACTTCCTGGCTCCCATTGAAAAGGAAGATGGTATCTAACTGCCATAACCTCATGCCAGACATACCGCTTAGTTTTATTTCTATATGGGCTAATACAATTCTAAATGAATATTTGTGGAAAAGAAGGAAAAGAGAAATGCTATAGCACTGCATGAATATAAATAAAATGCCGTAAAAACGTGTACTGGGAAATATGGTCTAAAGTCACCACATTACTGGTCAGGTGACAGATGTTAGGTATTACTAAAGTGCCTGGCAGGCATGAATGTAAATGTAAATGTTGGATACTTGTAAAGCGGACTGTTACTCTACCCGAGTGTCCTGGCGCTGTAGACTGCTGTGGAACCCGTCCTGGTTTTCCCTGTGAGATGGTCCCTTTCTGGGTATCTCCAGGGTGAAACCAGGCATCCCCGGCGTCTGTGGGGGGCCGTTGTAGAGATGAGGCAAGCTTAATGCCCAGAGATACCGAGTGTGTTCCCTGGTTAAAGTAGGCACTGAGGCGAGAATTATCGAGTCCGTTGACCCTGGTCCAAGACCCTGCCGCGTCAGGAATTGAACCCTGGTCCCGGGCCGATCTCTGATTACAGGTCTGCTGCCTCTAACCAGTGAGCCACACCTCTCCACAATGAATAGATCCTAAAGCACAGACTACGCAGATCAACAATGTATGTTGTTAAAAGTAAAGCTCACAAACTAAAAAGGGATCAGGTAGACTATAATAATGGCAGAATCTTCAGCTTTTCCAAAAAGTACAACCACATTATTGCGACAAACCTGTTGTCTAGTGTGCTGACTATATAGGATGTGTGTTATACAGAATTGTTACTTTCAATAACTTATTTAGAGTACGATCCCATCAACATGGCACAACTATTGGATCATTTAAATATTAACACAGATCAAATTATCTCCTGTGGCTTTAAAAAGAAATTGAGATGGACCCCAGCCTTACCGAATGGAAACACAATTGTTCCACAAACTGATCATTAGTGAGTAGTATTAGTTTAGTCACAAACATCCCATACACAATCCTAGATTCAAAGACAACCTTAGTAAAGGGAAATGGGCAGTACTAACACAATTAAAAGGAGATAGCAAAATCATGATCAGAGAGGCAGACAAGGGGGGAAACATTGTGATCATGAACAAAATTGACTATGAACAAGAAATCATGACACAGTTGAATAACCCAACCTGTGACAACAGACTAAAGTCCAATCCAATATGACAACTCACAAACAAAATCAATGGATTTCTTTAACATTGGTATGACAGCAGACTCATTGATTAGGATGAATATATTTATTTAAGAGTAGTCCGACCAAGATTTCCATGCCTTTACTCTCTTCCCAGAGTAGAAAAAAACATGGCACAACTATTGGATCATTTAAATATTAACAAGATCAAATTATCTCCTGTGGCTTTAAAAAGAAATTGAGATGGACCCCAGCCTTACCGAATGGAAACACAATTGTTCCACAAACTGATCATTAGTGAGTAGTATTAGTTTAGTCACAAACATCCCATACACAATCCTAGATTCAAAGACAACCTTAGTAAAGGGAAATGGGCAGTACTAACACAATTAAAAGGAGATAGCAAAATCATGATCAGAGAGGCAGACAAGGGGGGAAACATTGTGATCATGAACAAAATTGACTATGAACAAGAAATCATGACACAGTTGAATAACCCAACCTGTGACAACAGACTAAAGTCCAATCCAATATGACAACTCACAAACAAAATCAATGGATTTCTTTAACATTGGTATGACAGCAGACTCATTGATTAGGATGAATATATTTATTTAAGAGTAGTCCGACCAAGATTTCCATGCCTTTACTCTCTTCCCAGAGTAGAAAAAAACATGCCATTTCCACCAGATACACCCATTGTGTCCAGTATTGGGGGACTCACAGAGAAACTATCTGAATTTATCGATATATACCTTCAACCATTGGTGTACAATCTCCCATCATACATCAAAGACACTAAACAAATCCTCAGCCTCTTAGCAGATGTAGTGTGGGAACAGGGCATTATGCTAGCCACATTAGACATGAAATCTCTATATACCAGCATTTCAACAAACTTAGGAATGCAAGCAATTGACTGGTGTATAAATACAAGAAGAGCCAATTAGTGGCAACACACAGGAATGCTTATCACAAAGATTGATTTGTTTTGAATTTTAATGTGTTCATCTTTGGTACAGACTGGTATTGTCAAATTCAAGGAGGTGCCATGAGCGCCAGATTTTCTCCATCCTATGACAACTTCTGAATGAGGAGGTTGGAGGAGGAGTGGTTCTGGGGTGCGAGGGTTGTGGAATGGTGTGACTCTATTATATACTTTTTATAGATGACTGCATAATGATCTGGCCTGGCCCAATGGAGAAGTTGGATCAATTCTGCAGATATTTGAACACTAATGACATGGATATTAAGTTTACACATACATTTATGATGGCCCACTAGAGGTGGTAGACCTAGAAGGGTTTGCAGATTTTATTGTAGACCTTTTACCTCTGAATTTGAATGACCAGTTTGTCCCTATGGATTTTATTTCTTTTCAGAGCAAACAGTGGCATTTAACTAGGAGGATTCAAAAAGGAAACTGATTACTAATGTTTCTGAATTATCTTGTTGACCTCCGTTGTTGCTGAATTAAATGTAGTTACACACACCAACCGGACTTGTGTCGCATGCGCATCTACTGTAGAAGGTTCCAGTTTTACATACAATAATTTTTCGATACAACACAACTAATTCACTAATTGTAAATCAAAGAATTTAATCTATAGTGCAATGTGCCCATGTGGGAAGGCATATGTTGACAAAACGAACCAAGAAGTCTGACAACTCATTTTCAAATACTCTGTATGATTCTAACTCAGATGGCATATTTGTAACAGTCATATCATGCCATTTATCAGAAATAGAACCTGGGGTCATAATGCCATCCATAGCAATTTTAAATACATACAGAACTTGCAATGTTTCTGTAGGACCAAAAATAACATAAGAAGATTTATCCTATACAATACAATCATGGATACGGATTGCAATGAGGGTTCCCAAGGGACAAGTCTTTTTGAACGTTATGTGATGAAGAATAGGGAGTAGGTACCTCTCAACTACTATTTCTAGAGATGTACAATCAGGCAGATAGTGTCCAGTTAACATAAGAAAGAAGACTGTAACAAATCCAGTCCAAAGAATGAGAAAGAATAATGAAAGCAAAATCCAATAATAGAACCAAGGAGGAACAGGTAGGTCTGTTTCAGCCAAAGGAATAGTCTATGCAAACCATGCGAATGCAGTCTGAGTAAAAACAGGGACATCCGTAGCAAAGGAGAGCAGTTAGGCCCCTCCAAAGGCAGTTGATAATACACAACTTCATTGCAAGGAGCATCAGTAGAAAATGGAAAACTCACGTCAGAAACATACCCTGTGTGACCATCATCAATCTGCATGATCGAAAATTCAGCATCTGAAGAACCCATCCAGGGAGTAGAAAGATTAGGACTACTTATTGCATGGAGAGGGATTTCCTGCCTGCAGGGTAGGGAGAGGTGACAAGGAACTACCCAGATACCCTTGTGGCCTACCATGGAGAACTGGCCACATAGTGTGACTTGATCAAATCGAATAGAAACATGATGTTTATGTCTGCAAGCGGTGACAAAATCACAGTTTGGGTACCTTGGATGACAAGAACAAGTACCGGTGTATGATAGGATGGACCAAACTCTTTTTTATCTGCAATCTTCTCTCAAACTATATCCCCAACTTTAGGAGTCCAGCAGAAACTTCTGGTTGCTCCTTTGCTTTGTCAGTGGCAGGTGGTTTAGAACTTCAGTTTGAGTGTTCATCTGAGAAGTCTTGTAATTCCTGTAATACTGTGAAACCTTCTTTAATGCCAAAGGATGCATTTCTACCATGTTTCCAGAGCTATCAAGATCTGGTAGAAACATTGGAACCCTAAATAAAATGTCATTAAGTATACAACCACCCAGCATTTATCTAGAATATTTAAAGCGCTCTGTACACCATACAGGTGATGGATCCAACTATGACTTGAACTGAATACTCTAGCTGTTAAGAACTGCTTTAAGTAATAGTTCTTCCATTCCAATATTGAATTTTCCTTCAGGATGATGGAGGGCAAAATAACACCCAGGGTGCTAATAGCATCACTATATGCCTTAGAGGAGAAAGCTGGCCCCTGGTTGGAGTGAAATGCTGTCACCGGATATGTACCTAAAGACTAGCAAATATTTAATAACAGTTCAATTGACAGCTGATCACTGTGGCCACACCCATAGAAATCAAGAACAAGAATTACCAGTCACTAAGATATAAGCATCATCCGTGTGGAGTGGTCCACAATGATCTAAACAGACATATTTTAATGTCTGATTTGAAACTAAAAGCAGTGTCTGCTGTAAAACAACAACAGTGGAACTTTTAATTTGTTGACAAATGTTCCAGCAAAGCACACATTTTTTGATTTGCTGATAAATACCCTACCACTAGTATCATTTCTATAATAAAGAAGCGGCAGCCTCCACACCTGCATGGGCAGACGCCAAACCCTCTGAAGCTGCTATTATTAACTCTAGCTTTGAGTCCCAGTTGGGTATCACTCCATCAACCACCACAAAAAGGTTAGCAAAGGGGCCATTTTGAGGAATCAATAGATAGGAGTTCTTAGCTGTATAGCCTTTACGTACGGACTCGCCACTAGCCAAGGCAACATCTGCAGCCATTATGTACTCATCTATTCTCATATGCAAAAGAGTAATTTCAGCCTCAAATACAGTCTGAACAGCCGCTATGGCAATTTAATCAGTCAATGAATCCCCTGCAACATGTACACCAACATGCTGATGAATCAATGTTTGACTCATATGAGCCTGTGGCAAAGCCTCATTTGTAGCTGCAATTTTCCCCAAAGAAACTTATGCTAAATAGTATTTACTTGAGAATCTCTGAATCAATTCAAGTACTAATAAGATAAATTATCATTAAAGGCCAGGCAGCAGTAATATAGGTGTGGAGAATTCGGAATCCGTACTCTGCAAAGTCAGATCCAAAGCATTCAATTCAGCCAGCTGAGTGGTACAGTTGTTGTAATTCTATCTAGGACCCTAATTCGATATTCCTGATTTATGCCCTCATGTGGTTATAATAAATAATATCCTTATAAAGGCATAAGAATCATATCCATATTTAGTCGTAGCCCATGCAGTCCAAATTAAGCAAGGCTACTTCCCCAGGCTCCTAGAGAGTACAACGAGTTCTCTAAACAAACCAAACCTCCAGCAACCTGGGAATTCCCAATGCTTTTGTTTTGATTTGTCCTAGAAATCCTGTGAGCACTGTAAGAACGGCCAGTTCTTAGTGACATCTTTATTGACGTCTTATGTCCGACCTTACGTCAAACCCGGCACCTCTCAGGTATAAATATACCAACGTTGCCTTAAGCAAACACACGGTGGTTTGGAGCAGAGCGGCTATCTACTTGCCCGAGAGCCCAGCTGATGCGAGAGCCCACGGAAGCCGCCCCTCCCTTTTGACGCACTGAGAGAGACGCTGTCTTTTCTCCTGCCGAGAAATCCAGCTCCGGTGTTTCCAGCCGCCCTCGCGGGTTGCTGGGATATCGAGTCCTGAGAGAGAGATACCAGACCTCCTGCTTTCTATTACCCAGGTACGGAGCTGACTAAACCCTTAAGAGAATTCTTGATTCAGATTCTTGGCAAAAACCAACTTAACTTCAACTGCCACTTACTTACTCCTTCCCACGTATTAGGCTTAGGTCAGGTACACCGGGGTAGGTGTAGATTAGAAGCACCAGTTGAGTACGTTAGTCAATGTATTTATGTATGTATATATTTTATCTATTTTAAAGTGGCTAGGAAACCATATAAATGCTTTTACAGTAATATTCCATAATACTCCTTTTACTGTACGCACTTTACTTCATGTTAAGTATTGCAATTGTGGCAATTCATTTCTCTTGCATGAGAAAGAAGACTGCTCAATAAATAACACCTTTTATGGAAAACGCCCGTCTCTCTATTCTCTGCACTCTGGTGAAACTAAGTATGCACGACTGACTGAGTAAAATAGCTGTCTATTGTTTTCACACGACTCTAGAGATACACTCTTATTCTGAGGGAGCAAAGTTGTCATGTTTTATGGTTGTCAGAAACTAATCCCTTCTTGTCTAATCAGGAAAGTTAACTCCTTCTTGAACATTCGAGAAAGTTTCTAGTGACCTCTGAGCTAGCTGGCAAAACTAATTAAGTCTAATATAGTCAGTAGAGACCTAGTCGACCTCAGTCCTACGTCTACACTGCTGTTTATATTATTCCAATGCGCAGAGCCTATTGGGAATATAGGAACTACACTACATGGCGCCCAACGTTTGGTAAGGCGATAATCTAACGCAAGACACTAGAGTAACTCAGTAGTGCATTTTCACACAGAACCCTTTTTCCCGTAAATATTCCAAAAGACGTCTGGAGTGGGTAAAAGGGTAAAATCCGCCGGAACTTAGTAGGAAGAGATTCCTATGTATAGTTTTTGGTTTAGTCAACGTTGAAGGATACAGTGTTCCAAAATATTGTGCAACTAATCTTTGTTTCCTTGAAACTTGATCTGCAACAAAAAACTTTCTGTCAGTAAAATGCCTGACGGAGACGAAGAAAGAGATGCTACAGCGTCTCAACAGTTGTTGGATAACACAAATATCCAACAGAATGACCCGAATGCTATTTACATTCCGGCAAACATAAGAAGAACTATAACTAAAAAACTTATAGAAAATGGACTACCATCACGAGGTGGTACAGTCATATTCGTGGTAGAGGCCCATGAATATCGGCAGACAGAGGTATTCTATTCATGGATACACTTTCCAGCAGCAAATGCTGTGACACACGACTTCCACTACTACAAAATAGAGGAACCTCCGGATGAATACACTCCTTTCGAGGAGGTTGAAATCCCATTAAATTACCAAGAGCACCTGCTCTGGTTTAAAGGCGCCCTAAAACATAAAAATCACATCACCAGGCTCGGTCCACTAGGTAGACCAGGAGCAACGTGGCCGGTTCTAGCCAGCTACACACCACACCCAGACATTGATAAAATGTCAGGCCAGGAACTTTTAGCACAGCTAAAAATACTAATTAAAATACATAGACAATTGGTCCAATATGTAATGCGGACTTCAACAGTCCAACCAGCAATTAACATTCCACAGCTAACCCCTCATTAGGGGAACACAAACAAAATTACACCACAGAACATACAATCATGTCTTGGTAAAACACCCGCAAAACGGGAACAAATTCCATTCTGGTTAGCACAAAAAATCACTCAAATAGAGGCAGTATTTCCTTATACTACACCTACTGAGAAACACAGAATTCTGACTATCTGTATTCCAATGGGGATCGCACCACATGTGGAGGACTGTGACACTTGGGGCGCAGTCTTTGCTTCCATTTACACAAAAACACATGGTGTTTCGTCTATGGCGGTAATACCAGATGTGCTAAGACAGATTGAAAATGAATACGGTCCAGAACCTGCTTTAACTCTGGGTATGAAATTACTGAAAGACTTTAAGCAGGTCTCGGCTATATTATTAGCCAACATAACAGGAGAAGCAGCATCTGTGGCGATCCGCCAGAAATTGAAAGAAACAGATATAGCAGAACCACCTTTTGAACTTGCCAGAATCATAGAAAAATCCTATGAAGAACTAGGAAGAGATAGTTTGGGTGGGAAACCAGTAAAACCCCAACTAACTGAAAATCCTGAAAAAACATTTATTAAAAATAATCTAAACACTCCGAAAAAGAGTTGGGATGGAAATAAACAATCCACTCCCAAAGAGAAACGATTCCAGTCCAGAGGAAAGTCTCCTCAACGGAGAGAAAAATCTCCGGACCAAGGACACAAGTCTCCCCAGAGGGAGCCCTCTGAGAAAAGATACAACCTTAGAGATAGGGATAAATTAAGAAAACCTGATAGATATCAAGATATTGATACACGTCCCTCTCGATCTTTTCAGACTTCCTCTCAGAAATCGGAAAGAAGAGGACGGTCAGAACACAAGGAAGAGCACGTCAAGTCCAAAGACAAGGAACCTGCTCATCAAAGTAAAAAATTACAATTTCCTAGAAAGAAGGTAGCCAGTATTAAAATAATTCAAACAAGCCGAGGATAGTGAGGACACAACTGAAAAACGGAGAGTGGGCCCAGACAATGCTAGACAGCGCAGCAGAAGTGACCATAGCTCGCAAGATCCTGATGAATCTTCTGGAGACAGTGGACACGAATGAATACATTCAAGTGGAAATTGCAGATACCAGAGTTAGCAAACCTCATAAAATATACGAAATAACACTGCGTATAGAGGGGGACAAGACTAGGAAAGTAAGGGGTCTCTTTTGGGATAACCTTTCGAAAGGCTATGACATCCTTTTAGCTGAAAAAGTCTGCCCACCAGAGTTTGTCAGGGAGTGCCCTCATGGCGAAGAAATGATTATGCCTGCCTTCTCAAATCATATTCCAATTCATAAAAAATATACATTAGCAAGAAAATGGGCCATAGCCCAAGCTCCTGCATTATATAAAAATCATGTAGGATGGGATGAGGACTCTCCTCCTCACAAAATCCAGTTAAAATGTCAACCCACTGCACAAAGGCAGTACCCAATTAAACAAAAAGCCAAAAAGCAAGTCAGGGAGATCTTAGATCAACTTGAATACCAGGGGGTGATTGAAACATGCACCTCACAAATGAACAATCCTTTGTTTCCTGTCTCTAAGCCAGACGATTCATATCGTCTAGTTTTGGACTACAGACACCTTAACTCATGTTGCAAAACATTTGCAGTACAAAACTCACACAGTGCAGCACTAATGAATAACATCGTTCGTAAAAAATACAAAACGACATTAGACATCTCTAATGGATTCTTTTGTCAAAACATTGCACCTGAGAGCAGGTATTTGACCGCGTTCTCAATAATGGGGTCACAAAAAAACTTCTGTTGACTCCCACAGGGATTCAAGAATAGCCCAGGATTATTCTCAGCAAGAGTAACAGAGTTACTACAAATATATGATGATGAAGCATTATCTTATGTCGATGAAATCTATCTCACAGGTGATGACCTGGACACTCACTTGAAAAGAGTGAACACCATAATACTGGGGTTTGCAGCAGAGGGTTACAAATTCAACTTAAAACAGTCACGAATTGCCCATCTAACTGTCCTATTTTTAGGATATGAATTATCAAGTGAAGGCAAAAGCCTAGCAGACAACTTCTTAGAGAAGTGTGCTGTACTCCAAGCACCTAAAACGCTGAAGAACTTACAATCAATACTAGGTTTCCTGAATTTCGGAAGAACATACATTCTAAATTATGCAGAGAGGGTTAAACCTCTCTATGAATTAACAAAACATGATTTCAAACCAATCAATTGGACTCAGAAACACACAGAAATGTTAAGATCATTGCAAACAGACATGTTAGCTAAAACAAAATTGCAAACTCGTGAAAACATACGCAACCTTGTAATCTGAGTCATCCCAGGAAGATGCGGATTCACGTACCTGACCTCTAATGAGGGAGAAACTGTACCAATAGCGTACAAATCACACTTGTACACACAAGCTGAAATGAAATTCAGTTCTACTGAAAAAATTCTAACTGCGGTTCAGACTGCTGTAGCAAAAGAAAGAGCCCTAGCACAAGGTAAACGAATAATAATCGTTACACCAATACCTGCCCTAGAAGCAGTGACAAAGGCAAGCATTCCAAATGCTAAAGCACTACATCCTAGATGGATACAATGGGTTAATTCTCTTGCTGCAACAGACGTAGTATACGAATTTGATCCTAATTTAAAAACACAAGAATTTCTCCAATATGAATATGAATGTCCTCTGCCGACCGAAATCCTGCCTCTGGAACATTACGGCTGTATAATATATACAGACGGATCAGCACAACCCGCATTTGGGGGTAAGCAAGCTTACAGTGCTGCGTGCGCGATTGTTAAAGGTCGTTGGCACAAAGGAAAATTTAGACCACTGGTCACTAAAACACAATCTCTAGGAGATTGTACAGCTCAGCGAGCTGAACTGCTAGCATTAAAGATAGCACTTGAAAATACCGATCGCGAATTCCCCACACTAATAGTGTGCGATTCATATTACTGCGTTCAGTCTTATAATGAATACTTGCAGAACTGGGTTCAAAACGGCTTCAAAAATGCCACAATGTGGTGGCACAATCAAGCATAAAATGCTTTGGCAACAAGTAGTTCTTTTACAGAAAGAACTACAAAAGACTCACGTGATACATACACTGAGTCATCAATGTGATGGCGTTCACGTTGGGGGGAATTCATTGGCTGATGAAGCCGCGAAGGCAGCTGTGCAAACGGCTTCCGTAGCTGCTATCACCCGATCAAAAACAAAAATAGACAGCGATGTAATGCAAGCTGTCAATGCTTCAGTAAAAGATGATAGAAAATCACTCCCAAAAGGCTTTCCAGTAAAATACTCATACATAACTGATGTGAATAATGTTCCTTTTGCTCGTATCCCTGGAGTGGGGGATAGGGCAATTTCAAACATGGAACACAGGTTAGGACTAATTATAGCGGCACATGAAGGGTTAGCTTCTGCACATGCTGGTGTTTCCGCCACAATATCGTTATTAAAACAGAGATATTGGTGGCAGCGCATGAGAAAACAAACTAGGAACTATGTTCTAGAATGTGAAATATGCCAAAGAATGAAAGTATCAACAGTGAAACGACCAGCGCAGACACCCCTTCTAATCTCAGATAAACCATTAGCTTGTGTTTACCTGGACCACTGTGGTCCCTTACAAGGGGATGGCAACTATAAATATATCATGGTCGCAGTGGATTCCTGCACGAGATTCATTTGGATGTGGCCCCAGCACTCGGCTGACGCCAGAACTGTTATAAAAGATTTGCGAGTCTTTATCGGCACATACGCAATTGGCATGCTACATTCTGACCAGGGTCCTGCGTTTAGCTCTAGGGCTTACAAGGAGCAGCATGGGCATTGCATTGCGGTACTCTTGTCCCTTCCATCCTGAGGGAAATGCGGTAGCGGAAAGAAAAAACCGGGACATAAAGCAATCTATAACGGCGAGGGTATTAGGTTCGGGTGCTGGGCGGGTCCAACTTTTAACAAGTGTCCAACATAGTCTTAATAATCTGCCAAGAAATTCTCTAAAAGGTCGCAGTCCGTACGAACTATTGTTCGGTACTAGAATGCATATTCAGGACCTTGATAGTCACACTTCAGTGGTAGAAGAAAAATGCTTTGATATCAAAGACCGTTTGGCTGTTTTACAGGAATTAAATGAAACAAGACGAAACCTGAGCAACATAAAGTTAAAGCAACAGCCAACAGCCACTGAAGAAAAACCACCTGTCCCAGCAAGACCTGTCTGGATTCCAAAGATTGGGGATCTGGTCAGAGAGAAGATCGCGGTGAAGAAGGAATTTGGGCCTTCTCACAGAAAAGCAGTACCTGTCTTAGCTGTCAACGGAACAAGATCAGTTGTACTACCGCCCCTTGCTGGTAAAAAGGAGAACCGAGTTGCATCCATCAACCTGGTAAAACCACAATCATGTGGCCAATAATAAGTAGGAGGCCCAGTGGACTCCCAAGAAATAGCAGAGTACCAAAATTTGCTACAATCCAAGAGGTTCAAACTGAGAGACTAATCACATTTGATAAACCTGCAGTGAATAAAAAAGGACTATGCAACAATGACATGGAACTTGTGCCTCTTGAAACTCAAATTGCAACAGTTCGTCAAGAAACATCAGTCTACAGCGACGTAGCCTCAGACTATGCTAATGAAACAAAGAAAAATCCAAAAGCAAATGAAAATTCTGAAGCAATTCCAACAATTGACAGAACTGCATCTGGCTACTTCATCAATTTCGATGACTTTTCTGAAGATCCAAGCGAGCCTGAAGAAACGCCAGCAACAAAAACTTTCAAAGATAAAGTAACAGAACTCTTTCATCAACTCAAAGAAACCTATCTGATTTCTCCATGGATTGAATTTTGGATTGTGTTAGGTGTACTTTTCCTCCTGCTTTGGCTCATCATGATTCTTTGTGTGGGAAAATTAATTGAAGAAAAATACAGTACAATGAACACAGCAAGTCAGAACATCAACTTGGTCCTAAAACCTCACAAGTCATCTCACACCGAGAAAAGAGAACTATCATCAGTGAACGTCACAGCCAATCCAATACCCGGCGGGGTAGCATGGGACAGAACTGATTTTGACATTTTTGGCCCGATTGAGCTCTTGAAATATCCACACCAGTTTAAGGTTTCATTAAGTGACTTTGTAAAACCAAGTACTTTTTCTGATGATTGGGACTTTGAAAATATAAATAATATGATGTCAGATTTAGTAATGTCACCAAAATTTACAGAACATGATTACTTACAGGGTTCATCAAGTTGTAAAGAATTGTACTGTTATAATCCCTTTGGCCATCACTATTTGCATAAATCTGCACAGCCTAGAAATGTTTTTAATTACAACCAATGGGAACATTGTACAACTCCGCCTAAAAGCAGCTCAAAAACATTCTATGAGAAATTCCCATATTTCTCAGGGTTTAACACAAGTGATGCAGAAACGTTTTATTTTAAAATGTTAAATAAGACAGGAATGAAAACAATGCTGACAAATACTAAATTGATCTATTCTGAAACATTTTATGAAAAAATTATTACATTTGGTTTTGAATTTTGGAAAAACAACATTGAAACAAAAACCATCTGGGGTACAAAAGAATGGCAGGTCCAAGGTCTAGAAGCATTATTTAGAGCCTGCATGATCCCAGAACAATTAATATTCTTGCATGATACCATTCAACAGACTACCTGTCTTGGCCTAGCCAAAATTAAAGACTTAAACAAACCGTCTATTCCAAAGCCCATACCGGATAGTAATAGCACTACTGATATGAAGATAGACGTATCCCATATTTTATACCAAAACAGAACAAATCCTGATTGGAAAAAATGGTTGATCTGGCCCACAGACACAAATAACTGTCAAGATAGATTCCTGAACAAAATACAGGGGTTCAAAATGACCAGGCCAGACCCAAGATACTCCCAGAGACAACATCCAGGGATAGTTACAACATACAGTGTAGGGAAACTATGCCTCAAATGGCTACCGAAATCCACACTGGCTGAAATTAAGCAACACTTGACTTTACTTAAAGACGGTGCTGACTTGTGTGATTTCATTCTGGGACCACGCAAACAGCGTCAAAAATGTTTCATAGCGGCCGGTATATACGCTGCGTACAACGAAGCTTGGAAAGTAATGCAAATTGAAACAGCAGAAAAAATACGAGAAATTGATCGTATTCATTTTAAAAAATCACTTTCTGTTGTGGACAATGGGTTAAATACTCTGTCCTCCAGAATATATTCACTGGACAGTATTGTATCATCTGCCTTTGATATAATAGAGCAAGACTTACTAATGTTACAACATGGTCAGTCCCAATTACGTTCTATCGTACAGCTTGGCTGGACGTTGCAAAATCTGCATTCAGGCTACGTGCCATGGCGTTTAATCAACGTAACGTCATTATTTTCTATCTTTAACCTTACTGAGAAACAAATCAGTTTAGCACAAAAAGGAGCAGACTATACGATTCTGAGCATTGAAAAACTTGAGAGATTACCATTGACAATGTCAGAAAGACCTGTCATTGAATGGATAATACACGGAATAATCACAATTCCGATAACAACTTTCCAATTTAAATACTGCCAAGAATATATACCAGCGGGCCAGTATGAAAGGTTAGGTAAAGGGTACATCAAGTCAACATGGAATTTACCTTATACACACACATGTTACAGTTAAAAGAAAAAGAATGTATTTCTTAGTGGTAAAAATTGTAAAAGATCACTTCTGTGTCAAGGTATTAACTTGCATGGAGCCTGCGAAGGGTCTTCGAATAACCTTTCATGTCACCTGCACGGCACTCCTGCAACACAGATAGAGCCATTCTTTAGACAGCTTTCTAACGGGAGGTATATTCTAATAAATGACCACAGCTGTTGTGGCATGGTGCCAGGGAAAGCCTATCTCGTCAGCGTTAGTTCCATGGTCACTTGCTGTATGCAAGTATTGTATCCAAACAGCACACCAGATATGGAGGCGGCAATATGGCCTCGTTTGAATATCTGTTCTATTCGAATTGATACTTTAAGCAGAAAGAAGTCTATTCTTTTACAGTCAACCGTGCCTTTGACCTCGTCCAGAGAAACGTATGATCTGCAAGTCGCAAGGACAACGGCAGAGATACATACCCTTTTATCAACAAATTGCCCCATACATTTGGTAGAAATGCTGAGCCAAATCCTAAACATGTCAGATACCAGTGGCATCGCACATGTATTTAAGACAATTTTTTCGGGACTGTTAACACCCTTTGAAACAGTTCTGGGCATCTTCCCCAATTTTGTCCATTCTGTCTTTGGCGGCCTACCTCTACTTTTGGGACTCGTAGCAGGAATTTTATTTTTGATTCTTCTGCTCCGATATGGCAAGCCACGCCACAGACAAGACTCCGGCAACGATGGAAGAAACGATTCTTGCAATACGCTACCGGAACCGCATAACTAAAGTCCTTGGATTAGCCCGACTAAGAGATCTGAATATGACCTGGTTTCTTTCATTCAGACCTATCTGGCAAAATTGCATCTTACCTGTGCTTCGATGTATGCTATGCGGAGAAGAATGCGTGTTGGACATCTGTCTTACACTACCATCAGCAGTACCAATGGAAACAGATACCTTGCTAAGTCCTGTAACGGCTCATGCATCATGTTGTCCCCAGCGGCTACCCATTCTGATCACGGCATTCGTTGAGACTTCACCACTACGAGTTTGTGGCAGTGGAGTACGAGATGAGAGCAGCATCACACAGGTACAACCTTCAGTGAGCATTGCTGATGCTGACATTGATGATAGCAATCATTCTCACGACTGAACTGTTGCAGCATTTTCAAACTTGGTTGAACTTTCACCTGATGCTGTAGACCAATTTTTAGCGAGTCTGTCTGAAATGATGTTCTTCCCTGAACAGAAAGAATAACTTTTTAAAACAATGAACACACAGCGTTCCCTGAACTCTGAATTCGGCCTTCAGCTTTGATAAACAAAAGCTACGGAAAACATTTGGAACTATTTTTTCCCTTGAAAGCGAAAAAAAATTTTTTTCCACTTCCAAAATATTTACCTTTTTCAGGCACATGTACTCTGCTTAAAGTAGAACTATTCTTAGAGAACAGAGCTTCTATTTTAGGGACTCTAGAGACAATATTTTACCTCAGCCTCTAGCACATGTACAACATTTGTATTATTATGTGATGGAATGGTCTCGACCTTCTCTTCTGTATTAAGAGCCATTTCATGTGTAATTTTCGCAATTCATTCAGCCGATATATATATGCATTTTTAACTGAATGATACCACTGCTTGAAAAGCGTACAGTACCAATAGTCATTTTTTGTGTATTTACCATATACCATTTCAAATGTGAATTATGTATTTTGGGGTGGGTTGGAAAACACATGCGCCATTATATGTTTGTTATTGCTTAGTTTTAAGTATTGAGGGACATTAGATCGTGGAGTGGGTGTTGTAATTCTATCTAGGACCCTAATTCGATATTCCTGATTTATGCCCTTATGTGGTTATAATAAATAATATCCTTATAAAGGCATAAGAATCATATCCATATTTAGTCGTAGCCCATGCAGTCCAAATTAAGCAAGGCTACTTCCCCAGGCTCCTAGAGAGTACAACGAGTTCTCTAAACAAACCAAACCTCCAGCAACCTGGGAATTCCCCATGATTTTGTTTTGATTTGTCCTAGAACTCCTGTGAGCACTGTAAGAACGGCCAGCTCTTAGTGACATCTTTATTGACGTCTTATGTCCAACCTTACGTCAAACCCGGCACCTTTCAGGTATAAATATACCAACGTTGCCTTAAGCAAACACACGGTGGTTTGGAGCAGAGCGGCTATCTACTTGCCCGAGAGCCCAGCTGATGCGAGAGCCCACGGAGGCCGCCCCTCCCTTTTGACGCTGTCTTTTCTCCTGCCGAGAAATCCAGCTCCGGTGTTTCCAGCCGCCCTCGCGGGTTGCTGGGATATCGAGTCCTGAGAGAGAGATACCAGACCCCCTGCTTTCTATTACCCAGGTACGGAGCTGACTAAACCCTTAAGAGAATTCTTGCTTCAGATTCTTGGCAAAAACCAACTTAACTTAAACTGCTACTTACTTACTCCTTCCCACGTATTAGGCTTAGGTCAGGTATACCGGGGTAGGTGTAGATTAGAAGCACCAGTTGAGAACATTAGTTAATGTATTTATGTATGTATATATTTTATCTATTTTAAAGTATCATATGGCATATCAATGCTTTTACAGTAGTATTTTATAATACTCATTTTACTGTACGCACTTTACTTCATGTTAAGTATTGCAATTGTGGCAATTCATTTCTCTTGCATGGAAGAAGACTGCTCAATAAATAACACCTTTTATTGAAAACGCCCGTCTCTCTATTCTCTGCACTCTGGTGAAACTAAGTATGCACGATTGACTGAGTAAAATAGCTGTCTATTGTTTTCACACGACTCTAGAGATACACTCTTATTCTGAGGAAGCAAAGTTGTTATGTTTTATGGTTGTCAGAAACTAATCCCTTCTTGTCTAATCAGGAAAGTTAACTCCTTCTTGAACATTCTAGAAAGTTTCTAGTGACCTCTGAGCTAGCTGGCAAAACTAATTAAGTCTAATATAGTCAGTAGAGACCTAGTCGACCTCAGTCCTACGTCTACACTGCTTTTTATATTATTCCAATGCGCAGAGCCTATTGGGAATATAGGAACTACACTACACAGTCACCTAGAATATCTGCATGTTTTTTGTACCTTTTTGATTGGCAAGTTGCAGCGAATACAGAACATGGCTGCTAAGCTGGCACTCTCTCGGCCGCGTTTTTGATTCCTCCTCTCTGGTGCTTGCGGACCTTCACTGGCTGCCAATCCATCAGCGCATTTGTTTTAAGGCAGTATGCCTAGTTTTTAGGGCCCTTCATGGTCAGGGGACTGTTCCGCTGCAGGAGCTGTTTTCGTGGTATACGCCAGCCAGACCCCTGCGATCTTCATCAGCATGCCTGGTGGTAGTTCCCAAGATTTTGAGGACCCGGATGGGTGGATGCTCCTTCGGATTTTCGGCAGCCAAACTATGGAATTCTCTTCCTCTGTCCCTAAGAAGCGTCGGGAAATTCTCCTCTTTTAAGAAAGGGTTAAAAACTTTCCTTTTTCCCAGGATAGTGTAGACATTGTGGCAGTGTTCCATCGCGTATGATTTTCAATGAGTTAAAGCGCCAGGATACCCTTTGGGTGACAGTTTAGCGCTATATAAATACGCGATACAATACAATACATACCTTGAAAATACCATCTTTTCGACAACCTTAACTACAGCACACGCAGCGGAGTATTTGTACTTTGTACCCACCACTAGCTGGGCTGAACCATCAGCATAAATTATGGAAGCTTATTAAAGTAGAAGCAAAATGTAACTAGATATGTGGTATTTCTGTTTATACTGGAGACATTTATGTGTACTCAAAGAAGGGTCAAAAATATATTCTACATCAGTAGCTGTCAAGTAAGAGGCCCACTCGATCCATGTTGGATAGAAAGCTTTTATATTTGGAACGCTGGCCTAGGTGATGGCCTCTAGGGCAGGAATAAGAGACACCATGAAAATATGTCCTCCTTGTGTCAATGGACGGTCCTTCAGGACAGTTACCTGAACTATAGTGCAACTTTTCTGTTGATGCAGAGCACTTTTATCACTTAAATAGGTACCAAACTTAGAACGTTGATGTTGCCATGTTATACAGTTCCTACAAATTTAGTAGGAATGTGTATTCGATAAACAAACTTCCTAATATAGCAATTGAGTCTTCATAGGTCATCAATAAACTAGCTCACAGTAGAACACCTAAACTCCTAAACGTTCAGGGTCATAGATGCTGTTGGTAACCTTAACATCACCAATCTCATTCCTAAGGAATCTGTGAAAGCAAATTTAACCCCTTCATTTTTCACTTTTGCATGCCCCAGGTTTCACACAGAAAAGAAACAATAATACATTTTCAAATGTTTATTGAAAAGACCTAATTTTTTAAATAAAACATAAACTGCGAATATTAGACAGATGAGATGCATCATTGGTGTACACAATACCAAAATGGTGAAAACACGAATAATTTAACCATGTTAATTGTTCCTAATGTTGCTCCTATCTATACCCCTATACTAGATAGAGCATGGTTGGAGCACCCTTCTGTCAGACCCTGTTGGAATGATCTTACTGCATACCTTGGTGTAATGTGGCAGGAAGCCAGATCAGTGCATCAACAAATGCACTCCATCTCAGTGCCTGCACACATCTGCCTGTGCAGCTACATTCCTTCTTAGCATGAATGTTGGAGTCTGCTGAGCTGCATCTCAGTCACAGCTCTCAGCAGCTTCCATACCTCAGTTGTGAAGTGCTTTTCACCAAATTTAAAACGGACGCTGTTTAAATAATAGAACTTCAGCCTTATCTAATTCTGCACAAGATGCAGAAAAACAACTTTACTTAGTCTGGAGAAAAGAGTTGCATTCTAGTATCAGTGTCCCTAGAACTAACAGTGCAGACTACAGAACAACATTGTCTACCAAAAATAAATGAGCGACTGGCATTGTTTTTTTTATGCCAGTGAAAAACATGCTCAAACTACCATCCTAAAAAGATGCTACATTAATAAGGAAAACTAAAATGGAGACAAAATGTAATCCCTGTAACAAGGGGAAAACATAACCCCATTATTGGGGGTGCGCCTCCCTCCAAAACAACTCCCTAAAGTGTAACAAGGTTTCTGCCCTATGGCATAGTAAGCCTTTTTGGTACGGGGAAAAAGGGAGCAGTAGCCCATTTCCATGAGGGGTGCTCCATCCTCTAATAACTCCCTGGGGTTTAGTGGGCTTTCAGCCACTCCCTGGGGAAAGATACGATGTAATTAACACTTACCTGCCCCAGGGGCGTTAGAAATACTTTTTACCCCGAGGAGCACTAGGATATTGCCAGATGGCAGTTCCCTCCTCGAATGGCAAGCCCTGCTGTCTAGTGAATAAATCCCTGCTTGAAGATCATTGCAGGAAGAAATCCACTAGTGAGAGGGATCATTTGAAATGGAAGAGCCTATCCTTACTAATGAAATCTCTGAGCTGCAAATCAGTGCTTGGGATATGCCTGAGTATCACGTGAAAGTAAAATGAGCAGATCGGCACATTTCACTTTCTCTTTCAATGTAATGACATCAATGTGCCATGCACTCTGGGCATCTTTACAAGGCTCATTTGACTTTCTCTTTGAATGTAATGACATCAGCACACCATGCACGCTGATCGTCATTTCAAATAAAAAAAACAGCCCCGGTCTGCTGGGGATGTTCTATGCCAGAAGCCTGATCTAAAATAAAAGTAGGACATTCCTCAGAGCTTTTCTTGCCTCTAGTGCTAGGACATGCTGAACACATCCATAGCACTTTTGAAACAGTGTTAAAGACCTGTTGAGGACGTCCATAGCATTCAAGAGGTTAATTAAAAACAAACAGAAAAATCAACAAATTATCTTTAATGGTCCAAAATGATTCTTCACATGCCACAATTGCTCAGTTTACAGACTTTAACACAACATATTCACCTCTAATATTCCCAAATAGAAACAAACATATGATTATGGAATGGATCCATTGTAATAGCACTTATATGATATAAACGACACCATGGGCCTCATTACAAAGTCAGTTGCGGTCCAACCTAAATCTGGGGCTGCGGTCCGACTGCCACAATATGATGCGGCTGGTTGGACCACATCAGTTGAGGGACCGACCGCCACGTTTGACAGGCTCAGCCCTCAGTCTGATCATCTTCCCTATAATAGTGGCAGTGCCTGCAGAGGCCCAGCCAGGACCGCCATTTAAAGGCAGCCAAAATGGGACTTTTGGGGACCCCTAGCAGGACCAACTCCGCCATGGGATCCCACTATGGGCCCAGGGGGGCACCTGTGGTGCCTCCCCAAAACATCCATGCCCCGTTTGCCAGGCACCATACCATCTTTCCAAGCTTGCAAAGCATGGATCCCTCCCAAAGGAAACTAGCAATTCCCGGTTTCACTATTATCAATCAGATAACAAAATATACTGGGTGCCTCACTTGCCAAAATTCTGCCATCTTTCTAATCACTTTTTTCCTTTGCTAAATTACCCATACCTGAATATGGAAGATGTATTTTCTGACACACCTGTCAAATTTCTGTTTCCTTTATCTCCATGCAATCAATGGTTTGTTTGTCAGAAATGTTTTAAAATAGTACCTCCATGGTTTTGCAAGTGTTTTTATAATTTGTTAAATAACTTCAGTGGATTAATGTTTTGTACAAGCTTATGTTGAAAAATCAGTGCCATGACTTTATTACTCAAAAATTGAGAATCAAAAATTGTTATTAGATGCTCCTTCTACTTTACATCTACTTTTATTTTACTTTACCAACCTTCCAAGAGACCTGGCTATTGACAAACTATCTTGATAAACAAAGGCTTGTTTTTATTCCATTATTCTTAAACTATTCATTTTTTGTAACGATATGCATGTCTGGTATGTAATACATGCATGTCAAATTTGTAATATTGTTTACACTATGAATGGAAGGGAGCTTTTTTAGCTCCCCACCAGACTTAGGGCCTTATTACTATGGGGGTCGGACTCATGTCTGACCAGCATCGTAGCGGAAACGGGACCGACCGACAAGGAGTCGGTGATACCGCTACCATGATTTGGATGTGACCGCCTGCACAGCGGTCGCAAAGTGTATTTCTGCTGTTACGGCTTGTGCTGCGGGCAGCAGCATAAGCTGCAATAGGAAAAATAAATTTTGGAATCATCCATGTACCGTATGGTAGGCACCATGTAGTGCGTGCCACTCAATGCATGGATGTTTAGGGGGGCACCACAGGTGCACAAAAGGGCCCATAGAGGAGAGCCACAGGGGGCTCTGCTAGGGGTCCAAAAATACACATTCCGACAGCCTTTTCAAGGTGGTGTAATTTTGGTTTAATAATGTTTCTTTGCCACTATATGGTTACAAATATTATGTTGGACGTTGAAGGAAATTATTATCCAGTAAATCCTAATGAGTTGAAATCTGGGTTGACATGTTTCTAGCCCTATCTCCCCAATGGGTCTGTGGCATTCCTGAGGACTAATCACAGAAACCCTGATCGAAATGTTCAGCCCTCTATCTACCCTTTCCTTTTACTAGTAGGGCCAATAATACTACTGTTCTTTACTAAATACTTATAGTTATCGCAAGAGGTCACATTGAACCACTCTTGATTTTGTGATTGCCTATTAACAAAATGGCATTATGAAACTGAAATAAGTTTCATAACCATTCAACCAATTAAATGTATTAATAATGAGACTCTTTAAAGAAGTCACGTTCACTGCAAAATGAGTAACCGCCAGTAAGCACAGCATGCAACACTCACAGAACAAGATATAATAAAACAAATCATCTTGGAAATCACCAGAACTCCTATTGACTTCAGTTCCCTTGGCCAGACTAGCCCCCCACCCTTTCCTAGCAGTCAGTTGTCTAAATGTCCTTGTCTTGATTTAGCTACTCTGGTAGCATTAGTAAAGCATTTTAAATCAGGCTCCTGAGCGGACCCTTGTCCTCCAAGGGTTTTTCAAATGGCTCTGCCAGGGTTGGAAAAGCAGGTTTTGGGATTACTCAATGATTCTTTAGATTCGGGTTATTTACCAACCAATCTGAGAGAAGTTTGGGTCGCCCCCCTGTTGAAAAAGCCTGGTGCAGATACCCTGACCGTAAAAAACTATAGGCCTACCTCGCAGCTCCCCTTTCTAGCAAAAATCTTGGAGCAGCATGTATTGAAAATACTTGCAAGGTATCTAGAAGATCATCAACTGCTCCATACTAGACAGGCGGGCTTCAGAGCTCCTCATAGCACTGAGCTAGTGATGATGTCTGTCCTGGATGAGCTCAGAGTTAGGGCCGATAGTAAACAGCTGAGTGCCCTGATTTTATTAGACCTGTCAGCAGCATTTGATACGGTCAGCCATAACATACTACTGAACCATCTTACGAACCTGGGTATAAATGGGCAAGTACATCAATGGCTAAGGTCTTTTCTGTCAGACCACACTCAGAGAGTTCAGTTGGGTGAGCAGCTGTCGGATCTAGGCTCCCTGTCCTGCGGAGTACCCCAGGGCTCTGCATTATCTTCGCTTCTTTTCAACATCTATCTGAAACCCTTGGTGGAGGCCTTGACCCATATGGATTGTCAGGTCTTTAATTATGCCGATGACACTCAACTTCTTGTCCGGTTTAATAACTCCTGTCAGGCTCAGGAGTCAGTAAAAAATCTGCTCAGGTTCACGGTAAATTGGATGGCAGACAATTCTTTGAAAATAAATCCGGATAAAACCGAGGTGCTCATTATTCCAACAAATAATAGCCCATGATGTTATCTTTTTTGGCCTTCAGAATTGGGAGTGGTCCCAGTACCAGTCCCGGCGGTAAAAAGCTTGGGGCTGAAAATTGATTCGGAATTGTCTATGTCTTGTCAGGTCTTCTCTGTTGTGGGAATCTGTATGGGTGTACTTAGGCAGTTATGGAAACTTGTTCATCTCCTATCCACATCAACACTGCAGTCAATTGTCTCCACCACTGTCATCTCTTGGCTAGACTATGGGAATGCCCTTTACCTCGGCCTTCCCCAGAAGCTCCCTAGGAGACTGCAAATTGTCCAAAATGATGCAGCTAGGCTCATTTTTGGGCTTCCTAGGAGGAAACAAGCCACCCCTCTGTTACATAAATTGCACTGGTTGCCCATCAAACAGCGAGTGCAGTTTAAGGGTCTCTGTATCGCCCATAAGGCAATTTAAGGCGAGGAATCTAAATATATCAAATATTGCTTGATGAAGTATGTTCCCGGTCAGGTTCTATGATCATCTGAGGCTTGTAGGCTAGTTCCACCTAGGTATAGATCTAAATCCGAAGGGGGTAGAGCTTTTTCTGTCTTCCTCCCACAGGACTGGAATGATCTACCGGAGTACTTGCGAAAGGAACCGGTTTTGCTAATCTTTAGGAAGCTCTTAAAGATCTTCCTTTTCAGAGAGGCACTAACACCTGCGTAATCTCTGCATCCGCTGCTGCCAGTTATTTCTGCTCTAGTGACTTGCTCACTTTGACTAGAAGCGCTTAGAGACCGGTTGGTGATTTGCGCTATATAAAAATCATATACAATACAATAAAAACCAGTGGACCGATATTGTGTAGCACCTATCTCATATGCAAAGATAGGTCATGGAGGAAGCTATCTTATTTGATTCCATACAAAAATCAGATAATTATAGCAATAAATGAGCATGGAGGGCTGGCTGCTTATGGCTGTGGTTCATTTAGAAAAGCAGTACCGAAATAGATTGAAGAAACAGGACCTATTATTCCTCTCAAGAATATTTCTTGTGAGGAACAAAGTACGATCACAACTTGATCATATGACAATGGCATAAGCATCAAGAGGTTTGTGGGGACCCAGCCAGAACACCCTGCCAGGGACGACCTGGCAACGACGCCTGGATGAATGTGGATATGTCTGCTGGTGAGTCCGATACAGCAGGAAACTTTGGGTGGGCTGAGCACAGATGCAATTGGCTTGGGTGCCTGACAGTAGGAGGTGCAGCCCAGATAGGTGTCTGGATCTGGAGACACCTATGGAGGTGGGTGAGCAAAGCATCTCATGGAGCTGGACTTGCCATGACCCTTGGAACCTGACCTGTATATCCCGCTGGGGACGTCTGGGCTGCGATGACTAGAGAGAAGTGGGTGTACCCACTGAAGACAGCCCTGAGCAGATCAGGCTTGGGTGCAGCAGGCTCATGGGCCAGACAGAAGGTATCAAAGTTTAGAAAGGCACTTCTCTTCATTTTTATTTTTAAATTTTTTTTTATTAAATATATCCTTTATTGAGTTCACAGGAGCATAGAACATTTGAACAGTACAACATGCATATTCGTTAATTTTTGTTTTTTTTGTTTTTTGTTTTTGTCACATCACGAGGATGCCAGTCATGGTCGCGGGACACAACTCATTCAACAGTGGTACAGCGTTGCATACAGGTGAACAGAATTACAGTACAAATGTTCCAGCCGTGTCGGCTCTGAGAAGTGTCAGAATCTGTCAACCACGAAATAAAGAAAAGAAAATGACAAGGATATGTGAAACGGGGGCTATGGTCGCCCAACTTGGGGATGTGGTGTGTGTTACGGAGCTAGGGTGTATCATTGCATTGGGAGCTCTTGGGTGCCTCGGGTATGAACTACAGGAGTTCTGTAGGAGTCGGGGAGCAGCATGGGTCGGTGGCGGGGGGGGTGTCATGCGTGAGGAGTGCTAGGTGGGGTGCCCACTTGACGGTCAAGGTGGGGCATCATCAGCTGGTGTCTCAGCGTCTCTATGTAGGGAGCCCAACATCCCGTCCCATAGTGTCGCGATCGGGAACTTTCGCAGTCCCGCCGTTTCTTCGTTGTGAAGTGTTATGCTTTCTGCCCGTGCCCAATTGTCTAGGGATGAGTGCCAGTGGTCCGCTAAGGGTGGGGTGGTACGTTTCCAATGCTTTGTTATCAGCCGTTTGGCCGTGAGGAGGCCAAGGTCCCAGAAACGGGAGTGGACCTTATTATGTTTGGTCCGCTTGAATAGGCCCAGTATGCAAGCTTCCCATGTATTTGGCACCAGCATGGCGGTGCATCGCTCTAAGGTTGGCAGCACTGTCTGCCAGTATGTTTGAAGCTGGGGGCAATGCCATAGCATATGTAGCAAGTCCGCATCTTCCAGGGCACATCTCGGGCAACTGGCTGCGGCGCCTGGGAAATAACGATTTATTTTGTCCGGTGAAAGGTACGCGCAATGCAGTATGTAGAATTGTATCAGCTTAAAGCGCGCATTTCGGGGGACGTTCTTGGGGCCAGTTCGTATCACTGCCCATTCTCCATCTGTCCAGTCCCTCCCCCTGTCTGTTGCCCATTTGTCGCGCAGTGGCTGTAATGTATGCTGCGTGTGGGACAGCAGCGCTTGTGTTAACCAGTGTACCACGTGTGTTCCATTGCCCATGACATGTAGGTGTTGTATTAGTTGCTGAGTGGGTGGTTCCTCAGTGATGCTCCCCCATCTTTGCGTGTATGCCCTGATGATGGAGGCGTGTTGTAGGAATTGCCCTGCTGGGAGACCCGTGTCGCCGGTAAGCGTCAGAAAAGGTATCAGGGTGCCATCCTCGTATAGGTCTGCCATGGTGTCCACCCCTGTACGCATCCAGTGTTCCAGCGCCACTTCCGTGACAACAGATGTGGATTTGGGGGTGCCCAAGAGTGGGAGTGCCGGGGCATAAGGTTTGACATGACTGGTGAGTTTCAAGCACCTGGCGTAACATTTGACGGCTGCAGTCGCATGCAATTGCGAGGTTTTCCTCGTGGGCGCCAAAGGGTGGAAGAGGGAGTGTATCTGTGTGTGGGTTAGCATATTTGTTGTTGAGGCCGTGTCTTCTAGGTTTCTCCCCGCGAGCCAGGCAGTCACCCATTGCATTTGTGCAGCCAGATAGTAAAGCTCTAAATTTGGTACCGCGAGGCCACCGTCCCTGACCGGCACGTGTAGCTTTTTCAGGGCCACTCTGGGTCTCCCGGTGTTCCATATCAAGTCTCTTACCATGGAGTCCAGCTCCCTGAAAGTGCGAACCTGGACGTATATCGGTACGTTGGCGAAATAATATAGGAGTCTGGGTAGGACTATCATTTTCACCAGCGTCACCCTGCTCGGCACATTTAGAGGGAGTGACTTCCAGAAGGAAATCTGGGATCTTATGGACGTTATGGCGCGGGTCAGGTTGCCATCTAGGATATCTTGGGGTGTTCTATACACGTGAATGCCCAGATATTTGAACGTGGTGTGGTGCCATGGCAGTCGCTCGCCGTTTATCGTGATTTCTGGGTCAGGAGTGTCCGGAGCAAACGCATACGCTCCCGACTTGGTCCAGTTAACTTTGAGGCCAGACATGGACTCGAAGGTCCGGAAGATGTCCGACAGCTCTGGCGGCAGTTGAGTGAGGTCCCTGACATAAAGGAGCAGGTCGTCTGCATATAGCGACCCTATGTGCATGCCGTCCGCCATCGGGATGCCCCAGTCCGCGCCCTTGGCGCGCAATATCTCGGCCAGGGGTTCTATGGCCAGTGAAAAGAGCAGCGGGGACAGCGGGCAGCCTTGCCTGGTACCGCGTCGGACTCTGATGGGGTCGGACAGTAGCTTGCCCGTGCGGACTCGCACTTCTGGGTGCCTGTACAGCAGTCCGACTAGCTCAATATAGTCATCTCCTAGCTCGAATTTGCGCATCACTGACAGTAGGTAAGGCCATTCCACCGAGTCGAATGCTTTTTCGAGGTCCAAAACCAGACAGCCCGATCTTGGCCATTCCTGCACCGCATAGGTCTGCATCCGGAACAACCTGCGTATGTTTTGGGAGGTACATCTGTCGGCACAAAGCCGTTCTGGTCAGCGTGTATCAGGGCGGGCACCAGGGTTGCTAGGCGTCTGGCCAGAGTCGACGCCAGGATCTTATAGTCTGTGTTCAGCAGCGCTAGTGGCCTGTACGACCCCAGTGACAGACCATCTCCGCCCGGTTTGAGAAGGGACACCAGCGTCGCCTCATTCATTGACCGGGGCAAAGCCAAGTCTTCCAGCGCTGTCGAGTACACCTTGAGTAGCTCTGGGATCATGATGTCGGAGCAGGCCTTATAATACTCCGCTGGTAGCCCATCTGGGGCGGGGGCTCTGCCATTCGAGAGGGCAAAGATGGCCTCCCGTAGTTCATCAGCCACCAGCGGGGCTCCCAGGTCGTCACGTTGGTCGTCCGTCGGGACTGGTAGCGTGATTTCGTCTAGGTACGCCGTAATGGTCGGTTGTGTGGTCAGTAGCCGAGACTCGTATAGCGCACGGTAGTGCGCTACTAACGCCTCATGAATTTTTGCCTGGGTGTATGCCACAGGGCCGGTGGTCGGGCGTATCGCTGTTACGGGTGTAGTGCGCTCCTCACGCTGTATCAGCCAGACCAATAGTCTACCTGGTTTGTCTCCTGTATGGTGCGTGCGGGCTGAGTGGGCTGTGTAATTGATGTGTTTCAGCCTATCGAGTAGTCTATCGTGTTCTGTCCGTGCCTCTAGTAAGTCAGTGTTGGCACCAGTGGCAGCCGTCTGCTCCGCCTGTAGCAAAGTCGACTCCAAGTGTCTGAGGTCCATGTCTAGCCGTCTCCGTGAATTGGCCTGTGTACCTAGGCAGTGTCCCCTGAGAACCACCTTAAACGCATCCCACTCAATCAGCGGCGACGATGTCGTGCCAGCATTGTCGTCAAAGTATTGCGCCGTTTGTGCGCTGATAGAGCTGCGGAGCGGGCCGTCGAGTAGTAAATCAGGCTGTAGGCGCCATGTGGGAATCGGGGGTCGTGGTTGTTCCCATGTTAGGTCCAGTAGGTGTGGGTTATGATCAGAGTGCGTGCGGCCCATATAGCAAGTGTCAGTGACGAGTGGTAGGATCTCACTGGACACCATGTACCTGTCGAGGCGCACATGGAGGGCGTAGGCTCCCGAGTAATACGAGTAGTGCCTGGTATGTGGGTTACGGATGCGCCATGCGTCATGCAGATCCCATTGCGTGGACCACGCTTGTAGCGCACTTGCAGTGTTGTGCGCCACTGAGGCGGGTGGCGGACGGTGTGAGCGATCTAGAGCAATATTAAGTGTGCTGTTGTAGTCCCCGCCAAGCACCCACGGGACTCCATGCCAGGGGGCCAGTGTGTTAGACAATCGATCAAGGAAGTCCGCTAGTCCAGTGTTGGGTGCGTACACCGACACCAGTACCAGCGGAGTCCCGTCAAGTGTGCCGTGGATCGCGGCATATCTCCCCTCGGGATCTATGTGTGCGTCTCGTGTCAACCATGGAATGCCCGGCCTTACCCACACCAGCGTTCCCTTAGCATAGGAGGAGTGGCCTGTGGCATACAGCTGCCCCGCCATCTGCGTCTCAGTGTGGGTATTTCCGTGGCGCTTAGGTGTGTCTCTTGGAGGAGTGCGATTTGGACATGGTGGCGTTTGAGGTACGAGTAAATTTGGTAGCGGCGCGCCGGTGTGTGCATACCTCTCACATTCCACGTACATATCTTAATGGTAGACATTACAGTGTTTTAACAGGTCCCTCCCTCCAGGCCCTCCCACCCCTCCCCGAGCGTCCCACGGTCACCATCGGATAGACAACCCCAGCAAGCATACAGGCACTGCTAATTACACACCACTTTAAGATCCAGGGAGGGGATGAGAACCAGGCTATCAGAACATTAAGCCATTGAACAGTATGAACAGTCAAAATACCAAAAGGTCGGATGCGGAACGTGCGCCCGTCCATACTCTCTAGGAGAGCAACAAAGTTTAAATCTAAGGGGGGTGTTAGTGCTTTGTGCACAGTGGTAGAAGGTTCGAGTTTGCAAAGTTATGGTGTGAGGGCATGCCTTCCTCCCGGGAAGGACATGCTAGCCTGAGCCGCCTTTGCATGTAGGGGGCCCCAATAGCACAAGTAGGAAGTGTCATACGTTACGTATCGCAGTCGATCCGCTGCCGGGCGATGTGTTCCTGGAACCGGGCGTCCGCCCAACATGGGCATCCAGTGTTCTCATTTGGGTCGTCGTCTGTTGGGGGGGGTGTGCAGCGTAGGTTGGTCACGTTGTCGATCGCCAGGGGCATAGGTGTTGTCTTTAGTGGTGCGTGACCTCCGCCAACGCTGCTTTGAGTGTCTGGCTGTGCGCATCTGCGGATCCATTGCAGCAGTCCTTGGCGACGTGTCTGAGGGGAGCTGGTTCCCCGGTGCTGTTAGCCGATGTAGTCCGCCGTTTGCGGAGTGACGTCCGGTTGGCCTCCTGATGTTTGTGAGTCCGGCATGCCATAAATTGCCTCATCGTCACTGGGGACATCCTGCGCACTGCCGCTCGCTGCGTCGCTTATCGCAGGGGATCTGCTGTGCTCCATTACTAGGCGGAGGGCGTCCTGTTTCTCTTGCCGTGCGGTGTCTGCAGGGGGGGGATTCCTCTTTGTGCTCTGTGCGTCCGTCCGCGCCCGCGGGCGGGTCCTGCGTTTCCGTCTGTTTCCCCCGAATTGTTTCCTTGGTGTGGGACCCGTGGTTGTTCTGGGGGTCGTGTCCACACCGCTGTCCAGCCAGTCCTCCACATCTTTTGGTTCAGTGAAGAAATGTGTGCGTTCTCCAGCTACCACCCTCAGTTTCGCGGGGAACAGCAGCGAGTATTGCAAACCCAGTTGCCTCAGCCTTTTCTTCGCCTCCAGGAAGGAGTGTCTTTGCCGCTGTACCTGGACAGTATAGTCCGGGAAGAACATTATAATCGCATTGTCTATTCGGATCTCGTGGAGCTTGCACGTTTCACGCAGGATGGAGTATCTGTCTCGATAGTTCATTATGCGGAGCAGCATGGGCCTCGGGTTGGAGCCCGTTGCAAGAGGTTTGGTGGGGACCCTGTGTGCCCGTTCTATCACGAAGTGTGGGGAGAGCGACCCTTCCGGCAGTACGTCCTTCAGCCATCGTTCCATATGTTCCTCAGGGGTCCGCCCTTCCCATTTCTCCGGGACCCCAACTAGTCGCACGTTGTTCCTTCGTGCCCTGCCTTCCGCATCCTCAGCCCTGTCCTCGAGGAACTCCACCCTATTCAGTAAGTCCTGGATTTGTTTATGCGACTGGTCGGCTTGGGGCTTAAGTACCTGCACTTCGTTCTCCACAGTCGTGGTGCGGTCCGCCAATTTTTTGTGGTCCGCTCTCAAATGCGTCAAATCGATGGCCACGCTATCAATTTTTGTGGCCAGGGACGTGCGAGTGAGCTGTATCGACTCTTCCAGCCTCTCCATGGCTGAGAGCATGGTGTCCAGCTTCGTCGCGGTTTGGTCCTGGTCGGAGCCCTTTCCAGATTTGTCCATTTTGCCCTTCGAGTTGTTGCCCCCGGTCCCGGTGCGGGCCCTGAGCCCAGTAGACATCTGTCACTGCGTGCCGTCTCCGCTTCTGTAGCGTGGCCTTGGGGGGTTTGCTAGTAAATACGGCTGGCGGAGGCCTGTGGTCGAGCCGATGCGTCGATAGTCTGTGGCGTTTTGCGTCCGCTAGGCCGCTGGTGTCTCGGGGAGACACAGTGTCGGGCCTGCGTGTGCGTCCCAGTGGGTGCTGTTAGTGGGGCCGCAGGGCATGCAGACCGTTATGCCGCCCCCGTACTGCAGAGAGGTGTGTGGTCTCTGTGTCCCCCAGGTCAGCGCTGGTAGCTCGTGTTTCACCGGCGGGTGGGCGTTGCGGGCTCCAGTGCACTCCTCCGGGCCTTCTCAGCAATGGCGTCGGTCTCTCCAGCCGATCTCGGTGTCAATTCCCCTCCTCACCTGGCCCACCGCAAGCAGTGTCCACGTCTCTGAACACTCGTTGCCGGGGCAAGTGTGTATGCAGCAGATTCCGGGTATGGCTGTTCAGCTCCGCCGTCTCGGCCCCAGGTCCTCTGCCACCCAGTCAGCGTTGGTGTGCAGCTCGCCTCTCCCCATCGGGCCGGGCTCTCCGGCGGACAGTGTGTGGATAGCGGGCCCCCCGCTGGGTCGGGCCCGGTCTCCGGTGCCGAGTTCGCGCCTCAGGTTGGCGCGCAAGGTCACACTGACAGGCCGCAATGTCAGGCCTACCTCGCCTGGTGGAGCCGCGGTCTGTCCTAAGCTGCCGGCGGGATTGGGGGTGAGGCGGCCGGCTTGGGTGCCTCAGATTTCCCGGTGCAGCACGGACGTGCCGATTTCCCCCAGATTTGGTGTGGTGCTGCAGGGCAACGTCCGTCAGCAGCGCCGTCGGTTTTCGGCAGGCTAGGAACGGTAGTTGCCGGATAAATGCGCCGGGAAGGGGAGCTCGGAGCGGAGCTCTACCCCAAGGCGGCCATTCACGTTGCGTGCTTAAGGCACTTCTCTTCATGACACAGAATGGCTGCGGGACCCAGGAATTCTCAAGTAGGCAGTTGAGGACCCCAATCTGCTCATTTCTTCCTCAATCTACACCGCTGTGGGGAGAATGTGGGATTGCTCTGGGAATGGAGGCTTCATCCTATACATAACTCTCAGTGACCCCACATGCCTCTTTATTGACCCCTGGGAGACACCACGAAATTCAGTGCCCAATTCACGCTGCACTGGATCTTCCTGGAGACCCCTGTGACTCCTGAATCAGCTAATAACAGCCTAATCGAGGAATATATTGAAAAACCATTGCCAGAGACATTCTGCCAAGAAGCTTTCTCTGAGAAGCCTTCTCTGAGCTGCTGGTGGTGGCAAGAGCTCATAAATCCTTAGCTGCCAGACCGCCCCAGGGGTACATGCTTGTCATAGCATAACACGTCTGCTAAACTTCCATGACTGGGATACTGCGCTAAGTCTGCCGAAGAGAAGAAAAAACTAACCTTGATGGCTACACAATTTCCCTGTATCCAGACTTTACTGCTGACATGCAGGAAGCCTGAAGGAATTTCATAGAAATTAAACAGCAATTTCATAAAGCCAACATTCAATATGCCATGCTATACCTAGCATGTCTGCAGGTTACATTCAATGGCAAACAACGTGTTTTCCTGACGCCTAAACAGGCATCGGACTTCATCAAAATAAATCTCTGATGTATTGGGTAGAGACTTAATCAGAGAGATACACCAAACTAGCAAACAGATTCAGGATAATGCTAAATTATGATAACAAATGTTAGAAGCATGCCACCATGCCTCTCTCCCAGAATACCATCATACCTCATCACAAATTAGTGATACACTGTTTGAAATGGCCCATTCTGCAGGGTCACCCACAAACCTTTTGCCTTCCTCCTCCCCTTGTTCTGACCTAGTTTGTGTTGCCTTTAGGACACTTTATCACTGATAATCAGTGCCAAAGTGGATATGCTCTCTCCCTAAAACATGGTAACATTGGCTTAACTACAATTGGCTTATTCAATGTACTAATAAGTCCCTAGTAAAGTGCACTATATGTTCCCATGGCCTGTAAATCTAATGCTCCTAGTGGGCCTTCAGCTCTGATTTTGCCACCCACTTATGTAGCCCTTTAAACATGTCTCTAGTAGGCCCTTCTTAGCCCATAGGGCAGGGTGCTGTGTAAGGTAAAAGCAGGACATATACATTTTAGTTTTAAATGTGTTTATTTTATTTATTTTCTGGATTTGTAAAGCGCATAGCTGCCTCAGCAACAGCGCTACCAGAAACCCCAAGAGACCCGGGCCGATCGATAAACGACAACAGAATAGACTACTTACAGAGAAAGAGCCAGGTCTTTAAGGCTTTACGAATGCCAAATGATTCGGCATTACTCTAAAGGTGAGAGGGAGTGTATTCCAAAGTTTTGTGGCCAAATAACCAAAGGAACGACCACCGGCCCTCGGTCTCCAGGCGCGTGGGACACGGACCAATGCAAGGTCAGCAGATCGAAGCAGGCAGCCCGGCTCATAGTACTTCAACAAGTGGAATAGCCCTGGAGGGGCCTGTCATGACAAAATCTTGTGGGAGTAACAAAGTGCCTTAAACTCAATACGCCGGTCAACTGGGAGCCAATGGAGCCTCGGAAGCACATGGACAACCGAGTGAGATCTAGGCAGTGCAACCAAAAGCCGAGCCACCGCATTCTGAGCCATCTGAAGGCGTTTAATGCTCGATTTATTGGCGCCCAGATAAAGACAGTTGGCGTGGTCCAATCTGGACACGATGGACGCCTGGATGATAGTCTGTCGCACCTTAGGGGGAGAGAAACCGAGCAGTGGCCTGAGACCGCGCAATAGCCCAAAACAGGTCCCCGCGACGGCTTTCGACTGGTTCAACAGTAACCTGTCAAATGTCAGGTTACTGTCGAACCACACGCCAAGGTTTTTCACCGCCTCTTTAGGGCGGGGGGCGGGCTTGAGGCGATCCGGCCAGCACTGCTCACCCCACATCTCACGGTCCTTGCCAAAGAGGAGAAACTCAGACTTGCTGGCGTTCAACTGTAAGCAGTTAGCCGCCATCCAGTCCGAGATCGCCAAGAGGTCGTCCTTAAACCTACCCAAATTGGAGCCGCACTTCTTCGAGAAAACAAACACCAATTGGGTATCGTCGGCGTTAGACACCAGGGACAGCCCCCTGCTCTTAGCCACCTCTGCCAAGGGTCTGACATACAGATTGAACCAAAGAGGAATCAGAACGTAGCCCTGAGGGACTCCCCACTGCAGAGCAGCCTCCCGAGAGTGGTATGGAGGAACAAAGACCTCAAAGGACCTGTCTTCAAGAAAGGACCGGAACCAGGCCAATGTCACATCTCTCAGCCCCACTTCGTTGAGGCGTTTCAGAAGGATATCATGGGAAACAGTGTTGAAGGCGGCACTTAGGTCCAGAAGGACCAGTGCTGCAGAGTCCCCCACATCCAAACTGCCCCGGATATTCTCTAACACAGTGAGTAGAGCAGACTCGGTACTGTGCCGTGGCCGAATACCATGCTGAGTTGTGTCAAGAATAGAAATCTGCTCAAGGAACTTGGCCAGGATGGAGTTCACATGAGATTCCACCAACTTGGCCAGAAAAGGGAGCTGGGAAATTGGTTGATAATTCCCTGGGTCACTCGGGTCCAATGAGGCCTTTTTAGTAATGGAACCACTTTAGCATGCTTTCATGCCCGAGGGTCGGAAGCTGAGCTCAAGGACAAATCTGTCCTTGAGCTCAGCTTCCGTCCCTCAGCTTCCATCATCTCGAGACATACCGGGGAAATTGGGGGGTGTAGCTGACGAAGGAGGGCAAGTGGCAAAGGGTCCGCCGGGGAGCCAGATCTGATTTTAGTGCACAATGCCTCATATCCTGACAGGGTCAGAGGAGGGAAAGAGGACAGGCTAACTACCCCTGGGTTGCCTGGTGTGTCTAACACCCCACATTCCAAAAGGGAGGACGTCATTGGTAGACCCCTGTAGATCTGCTCCACTTTGTTCAAAAAGTACTGTGCAAGCTTGTCGCAATGTTGGTTGGAGCTGATAGAAGAAGCCCTCTTGAGCCCCGCACTCTTCATACCATTAAGCAGAGAGAAAATACTCTTAGCAGGGTTTGAACTGGTTAAGATTTTATTTGCCACATAATCAGCGCGAGCTCTGCGGATGCACTTATGGTACTGTTTGATTGCTGCCCGATAATCTATCTTTGCAGACGTCTCAAATGAGCGTCGTCACGCTCGCTCTAGCTGCTTACAGCGCTTTGTCGCCAGCGTGAGTGACTCAGTGAACCAAGGATTAGCAGGCCCTCGCCCCTTGCCCCCTCGTTTGGCTGGAATACAACTGTCCAGGCCAGCTATCAGCCATTCCTGAAAGCACTATTTGGCAGTCTCCGCATCAAATGGAAGCTGAAGCCGATGCACGGTTAACCAACTTGAAAAAAGGTCCGGATCCAATTTGTGCCAAGGACGTTTCAGCACTCGGACTGGGCAGGGCTCCTCTAATTTGCCCTGCAGTTGCAGAGCAAATGGAACCAGGAAGTGGTCTGTCCAGACCTGCGGAACCGGTGAAAAAACAGTTAAGGAGCTTAAGTTGGAAAAGATTTTGTCCAACAGGTGGCCAGCCACATCAGTGCCCTCAGTAACGTGCTGCATTAGCTGCAAGGCTTCTAAGTCAGCCAGAAAACAAGCAGCCTCGGCATTTCCCCCATTCTCTAAATGGAGAATGAGGTCCCCCAGGATGATAAAAATTGCCGACTTACTAGCCAGTGGCCCAACCACACTTAGTAAGTTGTCCCTGAATAAACTGGACAGTCCGGAGGGCCTATAGATTAACAGGCCGGATATAGTGAGATTGTGATTCGGATGGATTTTAAATACGGCACTTTCACATCCCACAATGGTTTCCTTACACAGGCTGAGAGAGTAGGCTTCCTTGGTGATCACTGCAATACCTCCCCCTCTACCCCCCTCTCTGTTGATTGTCGCTAGCGCATACCCCTGCGGCAGCGCTAACCAGGACTCCGCTACCGAGTCTTGTGTAAGTCACGTCTCCGTGAGAAAGAAAGAAATGTCTTGGTAGTGAAAAACTGTTACATTATTTTTTTACTACTGCTAGGCCTGTCTCTCCCATAGGTTTACATTGGGACTATCTCATCACATTTTATAAGTGTAAATTCCAGTTGGCAAAAGATCGACATTTCAAGTTTGTTATCTGTGGACTCACAATTTAAATATTTTAAATGGTAACCTGAACATTGCATTTTAAGTTGCTAGTTTGTAAATGCTACTTTTAGAAAGATCTGTTTAGAGAAACAAGTGGCCCCATATGTAATGGTCAGGGACCTTGGGTAGTAGTATGTTACAAATACAGTAGTAGACTACTGTATTAGTAACATACTTTTAGAATGATTCCAATTTCTTACTTTAACCATTCTATGCCTTCTGTCTGTCTCTGAATACACATCGGGGTGGGTGACAGCAGGGCTTTGTGTATTCCTCCGGACAGTCACACACAAAGAGATATGACTAATGGGCCATCAACATCGTGATGTGCCATCCTGGACAAGATGGGAAGGATGATCTGACAAGCCTGTCCCCACACACAGAGCTGCATACCCTCCTGCAGTGAGTATGGATCCAGGGCAGGAATGGCAGTGACTCTGTGCACTTCAGAGACCTCTCTTTGAAGTCTGTACATTTTACGACCTGTGGATACAGGAAGAAAGACAGCTATGCTGCTGAAAAGACTGTCACTATTTGCTGGTCTCCTGCTTTGCTGTGCCAGCCCTGCTGCCTTCCTTGACTGTGATTGAGGACTGGACCTGCATCAGTACACCCCAGAACGAAAGTGACTCCATGGGCTTGCTGGCTTGCCTCCTGTTCTGAAGGCTCACAGACATCAAAGACTACCCACAACCCTGCTACAGCACCTGGACTCTGCCAACTGTAAGTCTTTCCCTGCCAAGTGTCGCTAGTCCAGTCCTGGGCCCCTAGAAGTGGATTTTGTGTGCTGTTTCCATCAAAATCCACGCATTGTCATCGTTGCTCCGGTCAGAACCAACGTATCCTCCCTCAATGCTGACACATCACGGCGGCCCCAAAGACAAAGACATTGCATCACTGGCTGCGCGGCTCCATGACAGCACATTGCCTTCATCTGAAGAAGCTCACAATGACTCATCTTGATTTGTGCAGCTTGGAACCTACATCCAGAGGGCTCAACTATGATGCATCACCTCCTCTGCTCCACACATTGGGCCCTGTCAATGTTGGAAGAAGGTACTTTTTTCAACGGGCAAGGTTGCTCTCTGTATCCAACCCTTACTCCACGGTGGGTCTGAACTTTTGAATTTGACCCAGTCTAGCATGACCAGATAAACCTGGTTGGCCCTAAATGCCTTTAGGCACTATATTTTAGTTTATACAATAAAAATTCTGGTTAAACTCTGCTTCTACATATTGGATTATTGTCGTTTTATTAAATTAAGTTCTATATTTCTAACGTGGTTTGGATTATTTTTGTGTGGTGCTTTCAATGTTTCATTGTATTAAGTGTTCCACAAATACTCTACATCTCAAGTTAAGCCTGCCAGCTCTGTGCCAAGCTACCAGAAGGTGAGCACAGGTTAATATAGGGTGTGTATCTGACTTTCCCTGACTACGATTGTGATCCCTACTTGGACAAGGTGCATTCCTCTGCTCTGACAATTAGAGACCTAATTTCTAACATACACAATTCCTGGACTGGTGAAAGACCCTGTAACCCCTTGACGCAAGCAATTGACCATTTTGGGGGAAGTCATTTGCCTCATTGTTGAACCCACAGGGAATTAAATGAATCTGCCTTGTTGGCAATTTTCTGTAGCTTCTTCTATTGAGTTGTACAAAGAAAATAGCGCGCTTTGTTTTTCTAGGGCGAGGCATGGGAAATGTCTTGGTGGGATTGGGCAATCAGAGTTAGTGGGTTAGGATAGGAAGGAAAGACATTAGTTTTTTCTGCACATGATTGACACTCCAAGACAACAGCAGCAGTCAAAGAATCTCACATAACATCATGGCCTCATTAAATTATGCTAGCTGAATTGTTACCGCTATTCAATTATACCCCACCCCTACCAATTATATTCACCACAATGCTGAATGATGGGCACAATGCAAATGTCTCATGTCTGACCTCCAATGTAAGAGGTCTAAGCAAAGCCCGAAAGAAAAGACTGGTACTGGCATTCTAGATAAACACCACATAGCTGTGGCATTACTACTGGAGACCCATTTTGATCCACGGGTGAACCCCTCTATTGCAAAAGATGGCCAGCCTACTGCTGCCATCTTCCGACTCTTTCTATGCCCAGGCATTTGCCATACTGATTGAAAAGGCACTCCTTTCATGTAATAATGTGGGGAAGGTGGGGATCCACACATATAACCATGGTCAACTGCTATGCCCTGAATATCGGTGAACCAAAGTTTTTCAAAATTCTATGGGGCAAGATGATACCACCAGCCCAAGCTCATTGTTGTGAGGATGCAATTTCAGTTGCACTCTAACAGAGAACGTCGATAGGTCCTGAGCAATCCAGTCCACGAGGGAGCCATGTGTCATCAGTGATGTGATTGATGATGTAATTTGAGATGCCATCAGTGATGTTTTAAATGATGTCATAAAACATGTCATGAGTGATGTAATATGTGAGGTCATAAGCAGCGCATGGCGGGGTGCAAGTTATACTTAGCTCAGCTAACTATGAATGATGAATTACAGTTTTTTTTGTTCAAAACATTAATGTTGTCACTGACATATTCACCTAACTATAACAATAATGTAACCTTTGTTTTTTTCTGTGAATGTCTTTGGTTTTTCTTAATGTAAAGCAAACATTTGCTTATGGCCAGGCCTGTGGAAAACTCCCAACAGGCAGCCAACCCCACAATACAGACTATGTTTTGCCTTTGGCATGTGGCCAGGCCCTGTATCCAGCCCACCTGGAGCAATCACCATTGCTCACTATTAACGTGGAAGGAGCAGGGCCTAACAGACAGAGCTTGTAGGTGATTTGGTGCCTTAGCATGCTCAGATCCAATTAAAAGGGAGAATTATGAACTCTGCTGTCAGACCAGGAGATGACAAGAAAGAAACCACTTGTCTTGGATTATGCTATAGAAGAGATGATGCTCCAATATATCAAGGAAGCATTCACCTCCATAAAGGACTTCAGATACATTTTCTGGCACTTTATTCCTTTTTTTCACTTAAATTCACGCACTGCTTAACAGTTGTCACCACACGCCCATATACTTTCCAATTCACTGGGACACACACATTGTTCAATTCAAAGAAAATTCTCTTTTGAAATGGTTGTAACATCTACCATTCTTGCTGTGAAGGATCCCAGATGATGACAAGGGCAGTTCCGGTCGAGAACTGATGGGTATTTTTTCACATATAGAAAGTACCCTTTTGACCTTTTGTCACATTTTTTTCACGTATATTTTCTAAATATGTGTTTATATCCAACATTCTCTTTATATCAGGCACATAGTTAATCAACAGTTTGTCTCTTCGTGACCCACATGATGGGGCTGATCAAGTGTTAGGTAACTTCTGTAGGGAGATAGGGGGGGTGGGGACCTCACTGTGCAAACTAAAAGAGAGGAAGAAAATCAAACAGTTGAGATGAAAGGGCATATTATCAAGGGGGTTTATCTCCGCTTTTTTGGCTTTAAAGCCAAGAAAGCGGAGATAAAATGATCTCCCTATTACCTAGCTGTCGCTAACACCAGTTAGCGACAACTAGTAGGAGATAGCGACCATCTTGGGCCCCACTTTGCATGTCAGTGATATTTATCACTAATGACATGCAAAGTGGGCGTGCCAAGATGTTAGCGACTGGAAACAGTCGCTAACATCGCTATCTCCTATTACCAACTTTTGGAGATATTCGCGCTAAGCGCGAATATCTCCAAAAGCTAACACCTGCCCCTGAGCAGTTCTTAGCCATGTTATCCAATGGGAGGTGGATAACATGGCTAAGAGCATTAGCTCGGTAATGCATGAATATCGCGGACTTTTCAGCGATATTCATGCATTGCGGCCGTTTTTTATCGCATTTGCGATAAACCTTGGTAATACCAAGGTTTATCTGCGATAAAAATCGCCGCAGCTTAGCGCTAAATTTTGTCTCTAACCAAGCAATAGCGATAATTATCGCTATTGCTTGGTAATGTACCCCGAAGTTTCAGCTTAAAATGGGTCCTGTAACTGTAGAGATGGGTCAGCATCCCAGAGAAAATGACCTTGGCAGGAGTCTGTAAGGCAGAGTAGGCCTTACAATTGTACAGCCTGGTTTCTTCACTTTCTTCCTCGCATTACAGACCAGGAAACACTCCCAGGGTTGGGCTGAGTATCCTGGGATGTTGGCTGGAGGTGAGGGGGGGTGTATGAGAAACAAGGGCCTGTTTGCTGTGTTCCCAACATTTGGCCCCCATTTTGACTACAATATGCTGGTTTTATGGGTCTGATTGGGCCTTGGGCTCTGCTAACCAGACCTAGGGCCTATACTCTGATTAAAAGCATGGCTAATGGCCAAACATGGTGGACACAGTTAGGAGAGCTCCAAAGACCGAGCTGCTCTGCCCCAAAATCCTGGCAAAATTCAATATAGTTTAGGGGGAAGGAAAGCACTCCTGGCTTCCCCTCCCTTGATGGCTCCTGCTGTCCCTGTTTGGATACAACCGAGATGGTGGTGGTGCGCCGCAATTGAGGGGCCTCTGGCACTGAGTGCACAACAGGTCTGATGCCGCTGAAATACTGAGAGCGGTCTGAGGAGTGTGGAGACCGGAGTTGAACGTTCGAATCGCAGGGTGTCCCGGCTAAAGAGGGTGTGTCATCGGTGAGGAGGGCAAGCAAGGACCAGCGATCGGTCTCGGAGATCAGGGAAGATCATGGCATCACTCTGGCACCCCAACTGAAAGCCACAAGGACACATGTGAGCGGAGTGCTGAGATGGTGATGTGGTGAGGCCTTGGTGCGCCCACTGAGAAACCTTGCCAAAAATGAGACATGGGAGGGGTGGGAACCCAGGGACCAACAGTGATCTTAACCACAGGTCTCCCCCGCTGGGACATACACCTGAGACACTGAGGCATGAACACGGCACCAAAACACCGAGGCTGTAGGTGCATGGGGCCATGTATGCATGTTCCGGAGGTTGGCCGACTGGCTACAGTGGGTGGCGGAAGAGGTCCCGGGAACAGCCATAGTCTTGAGGCAGCCTGCCCAGCATAGAGTCGAGTTCAGGAATCAGACAAGCCCCACGGAGGGCCAATTGAGGCGGTGGGGGGGGGATTCCCCCCTCCCGCAAATAACAGCTGTTGGGCCCTCTTGGATGGGGAGTGGAATTGAAACCTACCTATTGGCGCAATTACAATTGCACCGAAGACTTGGGGCCTAAAACTACCATCCTGACGATGCACACAGTCTAGGGCCAACTTGCGAGACCTCCGCGCTGACAGGCCACGCGATTGAGACCCACAGTTGGAGACGCGGGGTCCTGTACCTATCCTCCTTGCTCCTGGGATCCCCGTTGCGGCAGGCAGCGATGCTAGAGGTGGTGGAGTGATTTAGAACACAGCCAACAGCCAAAGTGACCCTTGAGCCTCATTCTGTTAATATGGCGGGAGGCAAGGAAGGTGGGAAAAAGCCCCAACAGAGCAAAATTAAGGCGCTATGTCCTCCCATCGCACACGACAAGCTGAGAATGGGGTAAAGTTGATCGCACACCAGTTGGGTGAGGAGGCACAGGAGCCATCACTGAGAGACTTTATGACAGCCATTCAAGGGCACTCTGGAGCCTAAACTTGACTCAGTAGTTGCTGAAATGTCATTGATGAGAGCGGAGCTTAAAAAAGAGAAAGAGAGGATGCGTGAGCCGCAACAATCACTCGCTGGCATTAGCAAGACCACCACCCAACTACAGAAACAAGTGGCCTCCCTACTGAAATACAATGTCACAATGCAGGCTCGCCTGGAGGACATGGAAGGTAGATTGAGGCGCAATAACCTGCACCTGGTAGGAATATCCGAAAAAGCGGACGAGCCCTGCACTAATCTCTTTGTGGAACACTTCATTAATATAGTGCTTGAGCCAAAGTTCTTCGCAATCGAGAGGGCGCATAGGGTACCCCCACTCCGCCTCGACCGGGTATGACCCCCGCACCATTGTGGCTTGCATCTTTAACCACAGAGATGTAATCCTGCAGGCGGAAAGACGTACCCCGGATCTGAAATTTGAAGGAACTTTTTTGCGCTCTTTCTGGACTACGCCATCAAGTTCCAACACCTACAGAGAAGCTTCACGGTTCTTTGACTCCCCTCATCTAGCAATGGACTGGCTAGAGGGCTGGTGTGTGGCTGGAGATGGAAGGCAACACAGGATATCATGCCCGAAGCACACAGAAAGGGAGCATGGACAGGCCGGGATCGTCTGCCACGAGACGACACAGACAATGCTGCAAATAAGAAGAGAAGTTCTGATGAGACTCAAGACCAGCCGGATCCCTGAAGTGCGTTGAAAGTCACCATCCACCCTCACTGCTTGTACAAGTTGTGATACAGTCATGATGTTCACCAGCCACGTTTCACGAGCCACAAGGGGGGGTTCTCATTGCTTATGCCGAAGGGGAAACACAGAATGCTATACAAAGGAGCAGAAAAGCTGACAATGCAACAATAGCAAATATTCTAAGTCAGCTCCACATTTTGGGAGACAACAATCTCCTCTTGAAATCTAGTCCTCCGTTAGGGAGGAGCGGAGAGGAATAGCTTAGACGCAGCCTTTCCTTTCTACCCCCAGTTGCTAATTACTAACATGTTTTTTTCCTTTCAGGGGTGATAGGCACCTTGCCAGTTGGGGATGGGTGGGCTATTTAGTTACCAAAAGGCAGGGTAGCAGGGTGGGGGGAGTGCTTGTTTATAGAGGGCTAGTTGAAAGAGCAGCTACAAGCATTTGGAGATCGAGGTTAGTGATATCACATTGGGGCACCATCTATATTGGGGCGGTCCTCACCCTCTTGCCTTCCTTACGATTTACCACCCCCCCTTAAACTAGGCTCCTCCTGTCAGTTTTATCATGGAATGTTAATGGACTTGAAAACAAGATCAAAGGAGTATGGTCCATCAGTTTATACATAAGCATACCCCTGATATTGTATTATTGCAAGAAACCCAATTATCCTATGCTCTGTGTAGCAGCGCATCTGAGGGGAGCAAGGTTACGCTAGAACACTGCCAGAATCTACATTCAGCAATGTGTTTCTGTACTCTTTCATAAACTACAACTCCCATGATTCCAGGGGAATTCTGCCGTATTCCGGCATGGTCCAGTCAGAAGAAGCACGAGAACAAAGGTGCTTCCGGGGCCTGAGTCCGGGCCATTTATTCTGACTGTGGAACTTCGTCGCCGACGGAGGGAGGTCCAGTAAAGGTGCTCCTATCACCATTATTCCCATGGTATTCTCTTACCTGCTTGAGGATTCCCCGCTCTTCTCCCCTGTTGGAGAGTCGAGGTTTTGACTCGGGCATGGAGAACGAGCAGGGCTCAGAGTAGCCTGTATATTCGTGGCTCTTTTCTTGGTAAATAAAGCAGACAGCTCTTATTGCGTGGCTGCATCTTGCGCTGGTGAAGGACTTCCCACTGTTCTCCAATGTTGGCGAGTCGGGACTCCGACTCATGCAAGGAGAACAAGCAGAATGTTTCTTGTCAACTGGCAGATACAATAATACTGGCATTACTAGTACTTAATATTTCTCCAGGGAGTTATTGGGGAAAACAGTGCTTATAGTGATACTATTGTTAGAACCTATGGTTTATCGCTCACGCTGCATGTTAATAGGCTGTGTTTTACAGATGGTAATACCAGTCTTAGGAGACCTTTTCTTCAGTTTATTATGGACACATAAGGATTCCATAAAGTTACAACCGTTGTAACATAATCCATTTGAATTAAATTGGGGCAGTTGATTCTTGGTAGTTATACCCAGGAGACAAAGGATATTACTCACTAAAGTGTGACCTTTTGTTGTTGACCAGTGTTGATTTACTGGGACTGTCTGAGTTTATGTTTCTCACAGCATGGGGTAGTTACAGAGCCCCTGTTGCTCTTCACATATGTATAATGTCGGTAGTTGTGTTTCTTAGAAAGTTTCATCTTGTTACGGTGATGAGAATCATGTATTAGAGCATTCAAAAGAAATTGTGTTATACTATATATTTTTCTTATTAGATTGCAAGGTGGATATCATGCTTCAATATTTCCCATATAGGAATAAGGCAACCCCTTTTGTTTATTTTGGGTATATCTAGCATTCAATTAATTGTGGTTTAATAGTCAGTGAATACCCTCCTGAACTGTGTCATCATTCTGGCTTTTTTATTTCAGATCTCCTTCCCTGCTGTTACCTTCCTTCCCTTCCCCCACTTGAAAACTCTGTGTACTCAAATCAAACCTTGGGGCTATCAGGATGTGGACCATACATAGCAACATACAAGCCCGATGATTCAAGGCCCTGACAGAATAAACGGCCCAAGAATTATAATCCTTCCGGTCGTAAGTTGCAGTATGGCTCCCTTAGATGATGTCCTGGCCACTTTGGCCTTGGTAATAACAGAGCTAACGGCATCAAGGGCAGAAACAGATGCATTACAGGCCAGAGCATAGAGACTACAGTGAAATCCATTTTATGGAGGACTAGCCCAAACACATCAAGCCGTTCCTGTTATGGTAGAAATACCTACCCCTATCCCATTAGCTACTCCAGAGAGATTCCATGGGGAAAGTAGCAAGGTGCAGGTATTCCTCATACAAGTGCTGCTACACGTCTCATGTAAGGTTAAGGCATTCAGCACCAATCATGCACGAGTGTCAGTTTTAATGTCATATCTGGCAGGAGATGCGGCAAGTGGGTATTACCACTAGTAAAAAGGGACAACCCATTATTATACGACTGTGATTCTTTCATCAGAGAATTCGAGAAAACTTTCAATCAACGATCAGCCACACTTTCAGTGGATCGAGACTTACTAGAGTAGAGGCAAGGAAACCGTGATCTGATATCTTATTTGAATGACTTTCGTAGATTGGTTACCGAAACAGAATGGACAGAGGCTAAACAAGCGGCTATTTTTCATCAAGGATTAAAGAGGAAATGAAGGATATACTGGGCCAAATTGATCCCCAACCCACTTGTGAGGATTTAATAAGCCTTGGATCACCCCATCAGCAATATAAAGGGAGAAAACAAGAAGAAGCAATGATCCAGTCACCGATTCGATCGTCCATGGATCTTTAAAAACCTTCATGTTAAAAAACATCATCCCATGGAGATAGGAACCGTGCGCTCCTCACTAACCCATGAGGAAAGAGATTACCAAAGAAAGAAAGGTCTGTGTACTTACTGTGGGAAAAAAGGGGTATTTCATGTACCTTTAGGCCGAAATATCTTGGTACTGATTATAAAAAGGTATCAATTGTCTCCGCCGAACAAAGGGCGGAAAACAAATAAGCTTGAAGAAGGAAGAAGGGACCACTTTGAGCCTGATCTTCATCCCTTCACTGGAAGGTGACATAACCAGTAGTAAGGAACATTTCTTTTTAGAGATAACTCTTCTGATCAAAGAGTGGCATAAGGTACTGGCCATGGTTGATTCTGGGGTAACCATCTGTTTTAAAGATCAGGATCAAGCTCAAACCTTGAGAGTTACTTTACAGGAAAAAGAAACACCAGAAGCTGTCTTTGCTGTGGATGGAAGACGTCTGGACTTGGATTCTATCCGTTTTAACACTAGTGTCCTAGAAGTCTTGTACAGATCTAAACATTTGTAAAGCTTGGTTTTTAGCATCATACAAGCCCCTCAATATGGAGTGATCCTAGGTTTAAGAATTCATAGCCAACATTTATGTTCCGTATTGCAAACCTTACAAGATAACAATTTGTTTTGCAAGATCAGCAAATGCGAGTTTAGAGTAACCTCAGTTGAATTCTTAGGAGTTATGTTGACTCTGTGGGAGCGAGAAATGGCTGAACGGAAGATATCAGCAGTCAAGGATTGGCCTACCCCACAGAACATGAGAGACATCCAGTGTTTCTTGGGGTTCGCTAATTTTTACAGAAGGTTTATTAGCCATTTTTCGAATGTAGCAGCACACCTCATGCACTTATTACAGAAGACCTTCTTCCAATGGAATGAGGAGGCTCGGAAAGGATTTGAGGTTTTAAAACTAGCCTTTGTTTCCGCCCCAGTATTGATGCACGCAGACCCCGACCAAACTTACATAATAGAAGCGGATGTTTCCGATACTGCAATAGGAGGGGTGTTATCCCAGGGTCATCAGACTACAGGCACGCTACACCCAGTGGCTTACATGTCAACGAAACTTAACCCAGCCGAACGCAATTATACGATAGCAGAGAAAGAACTGCTGGCCATCAGAGATGCCTTCCTGGATTGGAGACACTTCCTAATGGGAGCCAAGCATGTCATCACAGTATTTACCGACCACTGTAACCTTCAATTCATGATGGCCGCAAGGCATTTAATACCTCGACAGTTGAGATGGATGCTATTCTTTGCGGAGTTCCACTTTGTGGTGATGTATCTACAAGGAAGTGAGAACAAAAAATCTGATGCTTTAACACGCCAGGAAACTCACGATTTACCCGAAGAAGGCCCCGCGCATGATATTGTGGATTCTCAAAACTTAGATTGTGTGACATATACAGACACTTTTCTAAAAAGTGTGGAACACAACTTCCAGTCTAATGAATGGAAGTGATACCTCACTTGTTTTGGGTGTACAATGCAGAATTGGCTAAAAACATTTTTTTTTAAATGTAGCGCTTAGAATTTGCAGTGCTATACCCTTAATCCCTATATTTTTGGCTCTTCCTAGTCACAGACCCTTGCCCCATTCACACAAGTGAGGTATCATTTTAATCAGGAGACTTATGGGAATGCTGTGGGGTAGGACATGTGTGCCGGCACGGTGATTCCACACAAAAATATGTGGAAAATGTGTTTTTTCCTGGGTAGGAAAATGTTGGAGGATCCACAGGGGAATGTTGGGTGGAAGGAAATTTTTGTCAGTCCGATGATCCCACAACTTGCCCATACAGACATTTGAGAAAATGTGATTTGTTTCAGCTAAATTTGAGGTCTGCAGGGAATCTGGGTAGGAGAACGTTGGGGAGTCCATGCAAGCCATACCTCTCTGGACTCCCCAGGTGTCTAGTTTTAAAAAATGTGTGGGTTTGGTAGGTTTCCGTAGATGACCACCGAGCCTGGGGCCAAAGACCCAGGGTACCCCTTTTGCAAAACCAAGTTGTTTTGTGATAGGTCATTTTGATGTTTCCTCAATACATTTTGGGCCCTTGCCTATGGCATGTACTTGTGCTACCCGCACAAGTGAGGTACCTTTTTTATCAGGAGATGTGGGGGAAAGTTGGGTGGTAGGAAATTTTTGTCAGCCCGGTGATCCCACAACTTGCCCACACAGAAACTTGAGAAAAAAGTGATTTCTTTAGCTAAATTTGAAGTTTGCGGGGGATTCTGGGTAGGAAAACGTTAGAGGGTCCATGCAAGCCTTACCTCCATGGACTCCCCTGGGTGTCTAGTTTTCAGAAATGTATAGGTTTGGTAGGTTCTCTTAGATGGCCGCCGAGAGCAGGGCCAAACACCCAGGTGACCACACTTGCAAAACCAGGTCGTTTTGTGGTAGGCAATTTTGATGTCTCCTCGATATGTTTTGAGCCCTTGCCTGTTGCGGGTACTTCGGCCACCCACAGGAGTGAGGTACCATTTTTATCTGGAGAACTGGGGGAACGTTGGGTGGTAGGAAATATGTGTCAGCCCGGTGATCCCACAAATTTTCTACACAGAAATTTAAGTGATTTTTCAGCTAAATTTGAGGTTTGCAGGGGATTCTGGAAATGGAAAACGTTGAGGAGTCCACGCAAGCCATACCTCCCTGGACTCCCCAGGGTGTCTAGTTTTCAGAAATGTGTGGGTTTGTTAGATTTACAGAGATGGCCACCGAGCCCGGGGCCAAAAAACCAGGAGACCCCGTTTCAAAAACCAAGTTTTGATAGGTAATTTTGATGTCTCTTCAATAAGTTTTGGGCCCTTGCCTGTCGCGGGTACTTGACCCACCCAGGCCAGTGAGGTACCATTTTTATCGGGAGACCTGGGGGAACGTTGGATGGTAGGAAATTTGTGTCAGACTGTTGATCCCAAATCTATCCCAAATAGAAATTTTAGAAAAATTTGATTTTGTTCAACTAAATTTGAGGTTTGCAGGGGATTCTGGGTAGGAACATTTTGGTGGGTCCACACAGGCCATATCTCCCTGGTCTCCCGCGGGTGGCTAGTTTTCAGAAATTTGGGGTTTGGTAGGTTTCATCAAATGGCCGCTGAGCCCAGGACCAAAAATGAAGGTGACCACTTGAAACACCAGGTGGGTTTGTGATAGATGGGTGAGCACCTGAGTTTTTTGACCCGGGTTTGCAGACATCTATGGGAACCTAAAAAACTCAGACATTTCTGAAAACTAGACACCCAAGGGTGTCCAGGGTGGTGTGTCTTGCATTGATTCCCCAACATTTTCCTTCCAAATCTTTGCTGCAAACCTCACATTTAGCTAAAAAGTCAAATCTTCCTCTAATATCTGTGTGGGAAAGTTGTGGGATCGCCGCACAGCAAAAATGTCCTCCTACCCAGCGTTCCCCTTTGTCTCCCGATAAAAATGATACCTTACTTGTGTGGATGAGCCAAGTGCCTATGACATGGAAGGGCCAAAAACGTGTAGAAATTGAGGGGGGCCCAAAGCAGGTCTAAAAGGGCAGTTAGTTTATACTTTTTTCGGCTGACGCAACTTTGGGTAGAAACACAAGTGATGTATCCATTTTCCTTGGAGATCAAGGAGAAAGCTGGGTAGTAGGAAATTTGTGCCTGCACAGTGATCCTACAACTTACCCACACAGAAATGTGAGGAAATGTGAATTTGTAAGTAAACTTGAGGTTTGCAGGGGATTCTAGGTAAGATACTGCTGGGGGATCGTTGCAGTCCATACCACCAGCCAAGAGTCAGTACATACACACAACCATGCACACACACCACCAGCCAAACACCATCCATGCACAGTGCCAGCCAAGTGCCATCCTCACACACCACCAGCCAAGCGCCCCTACGTATAAATAAAACAACAAATTCCCTGGCTCCTAGTGGGCATTTTGCCCCCCCCCGGAGGAATATTAGGCACGTTTGCCCCCATCTGCCTCCCGGGAGAAGCAGAAAGGCTGTTATTTTTGGGGTGGGTGGGGGTGGAGGCACTGGAATGCCGATTTAGGGCAGCACCCAGCTCTAAGTATAAAACAAATCCCTGGGGCCTAGTGGGCTTTCTACACCCTCGGGGGCAGATCAGGGGCTATTGCCCCATCGGACTCAGGGAGGGGGCAGAAAGACTGTGGGATTTTGGGGGGGGGGAATTGACATGCCCATTTTGGGCAGCCCCCACTCCTAACTTCAATGGAAAAAAATCCCTGGCTTTCTACCCCTCAGGGAGGCAGATTGGGGGCTACTGCCCCCATCTGCCCCAACTGCAATTTTGCAGGGGTGGGTGGTGGCATTGGCATGCCCATCTTGGGGAGCCTCCACCCCTAATTCAAATTTTCAAAATAATTCCTGGTCTCTAGTGGGCTTTCTGTCCCTCATAGGGGGAGGAAGATTGGAATTTTTTCAGGAGTGGGGTGTGGGCATTGGCGTGCCCGTTTTGGGCAGCCTCTACCCCTAATTGAAATTGGCAAAAAAAAAACTGGTTTTGAGTGGGCTTTATGCCCTTCGGGGGGGTCAGATTGGGGGCTACTGCCCCCATCTGCCCCACTGGCAGAAAGAATGTAATTTGTGTGGGGGTGGGGGTGGGGGCATTGGCATGCCCGTTTTCAGCAGCCCACACTCCTAATTAAAATTGCCCAAAACAATCACTGGTTTCTAGTGGGCTTTCTGACCCCCAGGAGGGCAGATTGTGAGCTACTGCCCCATCTGCCCCCCAGGGGGGGACAGAAAGACTCAATGTGCGCTGATCGCCATGTCAGAGAAACCAAAGCTGCAGCCTTGGGAGCTGGGAAAGCTCTTCCCCAGCTCCCAGTGCTGTTGGGGGTGAAAGGTAAAGGGAATACCTCTAGTGCGGGTACCAGAGGGATTCCCTGTGACTTGTGCTGGGGGCTGTCCGACGCATATGAGCACCTTAACTTAATAGGGATTTCCACATTCAGGGATGTATGGAGAGATGGTAATATGCTCACTTGGGAGGAGTTACAGACCCAGTATACACCAACCGCCACTGAAGAATTGAGATACATCCAACTTCGACATGCCCTTAAGTCACATATCTCCGGTGAGACCCCCTCTCAGAATCCTCCCCCCTAGAGGACAGAGCCCTATCTGAATCATTGCCTAAAAAGACATTCTCCCTGAATTATAAAATACTATGGAACAACTCTCCCAACATCCTCACCGTGCTTAGAACCAACTGGGAGGCAGAAATTGGAGACTGTGACGATGGAGAATGAGGACCTTACAAGAGGTTGCTATACACAAGGGATTCAGATTGGCATTTCTGTGCATACTACACCGATTTTGCCATTCATGCACAACTCTTGGGCACATGGTGGGCACCTCAATGGACCTTTGTCCTAGGGACTGCGGGAGTGAGGGAACCTTCTTCCACATGATCTCAGCGCAGAGATACCCCATGTGGGGTGATTGATGTGCTTTATAAATGCTATAAATAAAAAATAAATAAATTATATGGGCGAGCCCGGTGATCCAAATTTTCTGGATCGACCTGCAGCAAATAATGGAAGAAGTGACTATGGAACCCCCCCGACAACAGCAAAGAAGTGCATTCTGCATATTTGGGGAGAGGAGCCACTGCCAAAATATGCCAGGATCTGACTCTCACTGGGACATATAGCAGCCAAGCGAAATATTGCATGCCTGAGGGGAGCGGCTGTGGCTCCACTGGTGGGAGATTGGAAGTGAGACTTAGACTGGTGCATGATCAATTAGAAGCCAATATATCAGGGAAGGATCAGCCCACGAAAGTGGGAGATAATTTGGGCAGTATAGCGCTCCTTTAGAGGCTTTGATGAATGGACGTACCCCAGGGTTATAAGATGGCGAAAATGACACACTCTATGTCTAGACATAAGAAGGCAGCAAAATGTGTTGGCTGCTTCCTTCTAGTTTATTTCCCCACATGTGTCCCTGGATATGTTTCTATTTACCTGCTGTACCAAATGTCGCTACCTAGAGATCTCTGTATGCTGCTTTTTGTTTGTATACTTAGATGGTTTTTTTTGTGAAAAATAATAAAAATATTTTTATTTTAAAGTACACAATTATTAGGTATTATTACAATTGGTACTGACAACCTACCTGTAAGTCCCTAGTATTTGTTAGGGCAAGTATGTCTAGATGCCCAGTAGATATAATGCACTTTCATGTGCACTACTGGGGTGCTGTTGTCATTGTAAATCCAGCCCTGCCTTGCAGGCAGCTTTACAATTAAAACGATATGCACATTTGATTTAAATTTAAATTAAAGGTGCTTCTAAAGTCTTAAACTACCTTACCCTTATGTATAATTTACCCATAGAGTCTCCCCAAGGTACCTCAGGGATAGGGTGCCTTGCAACTAACTATTAGCAGTGACATTATAAACAGTGTTTTATATGCCCTGGTGAGGGAAAACTTGCCAAATTTCAGTTTTTCCCTATTGTAGCACAATGGCTCCCTCGGCTATCATGGAAATACTTGATTAAAGCGTAGCTATTGAAAGAAAGGAGCTCAAATATACTGCAAAGTATCAAAATGATAGAATAAATCCCCAAACTTGTCACTGTTAAATGTATTCTAAGTATCACCGAAAATATGTTTTATAACTTTCTCTTCTGTAAGCAAAATCCAGCCTTCCAGAAGCCCTGCTCTGATTGGTCAGACTCTGCCAGGCTGAGCCAAGCTGTCTTAATGAGGTGCAAAGTGGCCTGACTAGAGACAAAGTATTTCCAGTTGGAAGAGAACTGCAAGCTGTCGAGCAAAAGGCTGGGTCTTAAAGAAGCAATGACAATGTAGGGCAGCACAGTCTCACCCCCAAAATCCTGCACCCCCAGACAGACAGGAGCCCCAGTAATTAGTTTAATGAAGGGACTGGAAGAAATGGGCCAAAGCGGAGGGTTTTGCAATTAAAAGAGAGGAAACTCTGGGGCTCCGTAAGATTCCTATCGCCACATACTGGGATGCCAAATACACAGAGCTGCAGCAGCCATATACACAGAGCTGCAGCATGCCGCAGACACGTCATCTGTCAACCTATCCGAGGCTCCAGCTACAGATTGTTAGGGCATGTATCTTTAGTCGCAGCATATGCACCACATCCTGTTCACCAAGGCAAGCACACACTGGTTCACATAGTACATCTATGCACAGCCTGGGAGTGGGGGGGTAGCTCGGAGCTGTACATTGTCTAGACTACCTGATTCACGGTACGCGCATCAGTGGGGGGATTACGGAGGGTTTTATACATGTTTGATATGTTCTGTTATTCACGTTTGCTACCTGATTATTTGTGAATCTTTTCTCGACAACCAATGGTACATGCGCACCGATGCAACCAAGGACTCTATAGGGCAACGCCTGCACACGAACGCCTGGACTAGCAACTACCAAGATTCACATTCCATGGATGCTTAAGACTGCGATATACATATGGACTATTATGCCCATGCAACCCCTTTCTCTTCTCCCCTCTGTCTCACCCCCCCTCTCTTCTGCATTGAGCATGCTTTGGAACAGCACATTTTGTCATCTGTCTTGTTATGTTGCTTAAACCGATCTACGACATGTTTTGTCATTATGTAAGAAACTACATTATGTGTGAATTGTATGAGCCTGAAATGCCCAACAATACAAAACTATGTAATCGTTGAGATGTTTTTCTGTGGAAAATTAATAAAAACAGATAAAAAAAATGAAGGGGTTGGAATAGGAGTGTTAGGGAAAATTAGCCACACCAATGGGTTGATTCATCCAGATCTAACCCTCCGGGTGAGAATTTCTCCAATTTGGATTTTGGAAGAATAGTGTTTTCTGAGTCAAGAATATGTCACACTTTGGAGAAAGTGGTCATACACCTGGGTATAGCATTCATAAGGACTGCACCTGCTGCGCACTTTGGAACAGCAGCCCTAAGTATTTTGCCTAGCCTAAAACGGATTAAGGAGGGATTTCCTGAAAGCAACAGGTACAAAAGAGCTACAAGATATCCCTACCTAACACTACAGTGAATTGAATGTGACCAATCACCGAAAACAGCATCTGATCCTCAGTTAGTCCTTCCTGGGGATGTAGATGATGCTGATATAAGCTTCGATATTAGATGAAACAGTCATACTGGGGAGAGGATGTAGCCTTGCGGTTACAGCTGTCGACCTCGAAGCTGGGGAACCCAGCTCGAGTCTCGGCAACGACACTCATCATCCTGTGATTCTGGGCACATCACTTAATCTTCCTGTGCCTAACAAAAAATGAATGTTACCGTCTGTAACGAAACTGATGCTCTTGTAAAGCACTCTGATACCCGATGTCTTGAGTCTAGTTTGCGCTATATAAAACTCTTTTTAAAAAATTACTGTAACTTCAGCTAGGTTTTACAGTTCTACATCACAGCTGATGCAATATTTTGACAGTGGCCAAACTGTGGCACTCAGTGGCAGCAGGGAAAACGCTAGCTGTTGTGAGCGTTTCTCCTATTCTGCGTAAGTGCCCTTTTACCTCCCAGTTCCTAGGTATGATTGACTATCCATCCGATGTTTATCTTGCTGATTAATACACAGAACAGGACCTATAAGCTCTGTAATGCTTCAATACTGTAATCACAAAATCATAATGGAACAGGAGCAGTTTAATCAAAAACTTTGCGAAATGCTAAAGGGTGATCAATAAGAGCTTTCCTGTCTGTTGTTGATAATGCGTTCGTGAAAATGAAGGAAAGACCGATGAAAGGAGGATCTCATGGCATAACAGTCATCGCCAAAGTCAATAGGTCTGACTTTGGCAATCTGAAAATTATTTTGATTACCAGCATAAGCCACACAAATAGAAATAACATGCCACGTAAAGGCCATCTGCTTACAGTGAAGGTTTTAAGTTTAAAGAAAAATAACCATCATATATATTTTTAACAGAACTTTACTGGAGATTCCTAGGAGGTCTAAAAAATAGTTTTAGTGTTCTTGCATACCACAGAAATCTTTTTCTTTTTGGCGCAATGAAAAGGACTATTCTAACTACATGGCATAGCATAAAACATAAATAGATGCCTAAAATAATTTGAAAAAGGAATAACGAATGAGAAGTACTCTACTTTTTAGGCAGATATGCACGTGTGATCAATAAAAATGTAGTCTCTCACAGTTAACAGCACCTGCAGCTGAATGGGAATGGCCTTCCCACATGCTATATGTTGTGGTGAGCAGAATGACAGTTGAACAGACCAAGTGATGAAGCTGGCTACCTCAAAGACCCACGGAGGGGTTGATTCCGATGTCAGTCGCAAGGGCTCCGAATTGGGTTTGGGTTTGCTGAATCCGATTCGTAGCCCTTTTTCTCCTACCCCTATCTTCAATGGCAGCCTGTGACCCTTATTCCGATCTCGTTCACAAAGCATACTGACCGAATCGGTACCGGAATGCTTTCCGTACGACTCGGATAGAGTGAGTCCGACTGAATGAGTACGATGCATCTGTATGTATCTGTATACAATTCGGTCAGACTCCCATTGACCTCAATGGAAGCCTGTGTTCCAAACGTGAACACGGGCTTCCATTGAAGAAAGAGATGGGTGAGGAAAACCTTGCACCCTGTGGCGGGCACCCAATCGTGCCTGCACACTGTGCATGGTTGGAAAGTGGGAACCATGGGTACCCCCATGGGCCAGATTTGGAGGGCTAAAGGTGAAAAGGGGCCTGCATTGGGCCCCCTAAGACCGATTCCGGCAGCTCTTTCATTCCAGGCAGACCCATTCAGAAAGGCTGTCCAAATCGGTCATTGTACTTGTTCGTTCGGAAACCAATTCCATAATACTGTACGAATCAGCTCCAGAAAAGCTTGACCTGTTTGAAAGCCTTTCGGAACTAATTTGGCCAGTCCAAACAGTTTCCAGTCATCATACTTGGTCATTCCAAACTGGGAACGAGTTGGTCAGAAACAAGGGTTCATGATCTGATTCGGCAAACTATAATCCAATTTCTGAGCCCTTCCGATCGACATTGGAATCGACCCCTAAGTCTGTAGCTATTTATATATTTTACTAGCAGCCCATCCCGACGTTGTCCGGATATGAATTGCTGCCGGCCAGTAGTATATTGTTTTGTAGGATTTCGTTTTGATAGCATTTCTTATCTGTGACAGGCCTGTGAAATGCTCCGATTCACAGTGCACTGCTGATGCACTTAAGAGTGCGCGTTCAGTAGTGTGTGAACTCGAGTTTCCCTACTTTATTATTCCTTGCAATATTATATAGCGTGAACTCGACAACATGGCATGAGCACAATTTACATTACAGAAGAACACATTCATTTGTGGTAGGCACGGGGAGACAAAGCGATTTGCCTGGAATCACAGGATATTGAGCTGATGCCGAGATTCGAACGTAGCTCCCCAGCTCTAAAGTTCGCAATTCTAGAACTTGTGGCGGGAGGTGTGTCTAAAACTGTATGTCGGTGCTGGCCATCAATGAGAGAGACCTGTGCATTTTTCAAATCGGTGGTGAAAAAATATGAGTATATTGCTGGAGATGTTGGCTGCCGTGCCACCAATGTACTTACCGGGGGAAGGTAAACACCTATTATTCCGCAACTTTCTTTCCGCATACCATCACTCCGCATACTTTCATTACGAAAGTACCATGACTCCGCAATGCCATTATAACGCATGCCATTACATTTTATATGCTTTTACCACGCATACATTTACAACGAAATTCGTTGTAAATGCATGAATGGTAAAAGCATGTTTTTTCTAAATGTTTGGATAAGGTAAGTATGGGTATAGGGGTATATGTTTTGGGGTACTGAGGTATATGTTTTGGGGTGTTTGGTTATTTTAAGTGTTCAGATATAGTTTTGGGGTACAGGGATAGTTTTAGGGTTCAGGGGTAGGTTTGGGTTTTGGGGTACAGGGGTATTTTAAGGGTTCAGGGCTAGGTTTGGGTTTTGGGGTAAAGGGGTATTTTAGGGTTCAGGGGGTAGGTTTGGGTTTTGAGGTACAGGGGTATTTTTAGGGTTCAGGGCTAGGTTTGGGTTTTGGGGTACAGGGGTATTTTTAGGGTTCAGGGGTATGTTTGGGTTTTGAGGTACAGGGGTATTTATAGGGTTCAGGGCTAGGCTTGGGTTTTGGGGTACAGGGGTATTTTTAGTGTTTAGGGATAGGTTTGGGTTTTGGGGTACAGGGTATATTTATAGGGTTAAGATGGGTTAGTGTTTAAGAGTGTTGGGGTATTTTAAGGAGTAAGGGTGGGTTATGATTATGGGGTGCAGGGGTATTTAAAGGGAGCAGGGTGGACACCCGGAGCTGGAATGTACAGAACCTGGGAAGAAAAAACAATGAAATATTGGGCACAACGCTCGCTTTTTTTTCTTCGTAATCCCGCGCCCCGTACACGCCCACGCCCCCAGCACACGCCCACAGCACACGATATGAGACACGGCATGAAGGGCGGAATGTACCACATGCCCCCAGCGTTTGTCACGCCCCCAGCACACGCCCACAGCGCAACGCAGACACGCCCACAAGGGACTATTTTGCTGGCACAGTTCTTTTACCTTTTAAATGTATATGGTGAGCGTCTGCATAGCCTATGTCCTTCCGCTGCAACTGCCCTTTCCAACGCTGTATTGGGTGTTGTGATTGGTGATGTGGTTCCTGAGATTACCCGCCTCAAAGGTTTGGGCTCTCTCTTTATTATATTAGTATAGATATGTACTAATTTATTTGGGTTACATGCAGCTAGAGTAGCAGCTGGTGATGTTTCCAAGCTTGACCTAAAGATCGTGTAACATCATGATAACTGGGGTACAATGATGTGATTCTGATTAAGAAGACAGTCTCTACCTTGTTTTGTCGATTCCTTCTGAGGGACCAAATACATAGATTCTTCCACCCACTGAAAAGTAAAACAAACACCAACTGTTGATGCTAAGTTGTTCTGCTCAAAAGGCCTATTCAAATAATTATATGAAACTGGTTTGCTGCTGGTTCAGACTCAATTTGTTTTTCAAATAATCTGCTGGTCCCTCATTTACTATAGAATTTCTTTGCCGTTAAAAATTTACAACTGTGGCTTTCCCTAATGGTATTTCATATCTGACCTGCAGATAGCTGTGTGGAGTTCCAGAGAAACGCTTCTTCCTTCAATACAACAGCAAACAGCACATCACCAGTCATCGAATTTTGGGAGTAAGTGGGCTTTCATATGTCTGTAACGTATGGGAATATTGGCATTCACTTGGTGTTTGGCCTACTGAGGCTTTTCGATACTTGTAGGTATTAAATATTCTGTCACTTCACATTGCTGTATAGCTATTAATTTCACTGACTGACAATAAGAGGATAATGTCTGAAAAAAATAAGTGCAGGTGCCCAGTTTTTTCTTTACAGGCTGCCGTCCATCTTCACCAGTAGGTCTGCCCACTTTCTCTCATAATACTTGATTTGAGGTGCATGTCATCCCTCCTTCAATAAGAGATATTCAGAGCGGTTTTTACTGGAAGTATGTTGAGAAAATGGGGCAAAAACTGGAAAATTGGTCTTTTGTTGTGCTTTTAAGGACACAATTAGGCAGCTGTAGCCCATGCAGGCAAGAGCAGTGGGGCGGTGGGGTCAGGTGGTGGGATTTTGACTGACGATGAAGCGGAAAAATTAATTATTTATTTTAATTTCCCCTTTTCATTGTCCATCGAAATATCCCTCCAGCCGGTCCCACTGTCCCACTGTTCTTACCAGCATAGGCCATGGCTGCAATTAGGGTATAAATGCCGCTAGCAAACATTGGTACCAGTGAAACTTCGCAAACACAAGGAGATGATGGACTGAGCACTGAAACTTTTCAGACACTCACCCCCGTCACAGATCTGGGATGAATACATCATTGTTCTTTAGCTCACTTCGCCACCTCAGTTCAGACCCAGCTATATGCAAATCAGTCATGACCCTGTGCCTCATGGGAACAGTCCAGACCGAACTGCCAAGCCAGGTCTTACCTGAACCGGAAACAAGCATCATGGGACCGGTTTCGGGGTAACACCCCTCATCAGTCAGGCTAGCTTGAATCCACTGGCAAAGTGAGCAAGGAACCCACCTCTGAGCATACCCTGCCAACTTAGGGCAAACAAAGTATACACAAGTAGATGAGGGACAGAGTGCTGAAACTTCACCTTCTGCACTAATGATCGCATTGCCCATCCTCTCACTGTTAGGGAATCTTGGATGCAATGGCAAATGATGCAGCTGTTCCTTTGTGTATGGAAAGTGTGTACTGTTACCATAGATGTCCAGAGTGATTCAAGGAACCTTACACTATCCTTATCAATTTAACATGACTTATAATGAATGCCTTGCCAGGGATGTAGCTTCAGGAGGGGATTTTGATTGTAACTCCTCCCCACCATGCCAAATACATGCCTACTTGGTTTGGTAGTTGGGTCTGGAGGCCTTGAGTTTGGTCTACTGTGTCTGTTTTTTTTTCATTGTTCTGATTTAAGAGGTTTTAACTTGTTCATTTTTTTGAATCAGGAATTTATATATACACAGCAATAGGTTTAGCAAAAAAGTAGTAAAGCTGAGCCTACAGTAGTATTCCTTCAAAGGGTGCAAATTTACCACTTTTTTGCATTTTGCCAATAATGACAGTACTAAGCATATAAAGTTGTGCCAGTCTTAGGTTTCAAGGCATACCACTGGCAATCAAACATTCAAAAGATGACGGACAAATGCTTACCACTAGTCTAACCACTGGCAATCTCTCAGGGAGCAGTTCCAGCCCATTGTCTTTTACCAACTGTGCCACAATTGACAGAGGGCCAGATTTAGGGGTGTCTGACTGAATGACAGTGTGGCTGAAGACTTATACATCTGCCACCCTGACCTTATTCTCCCCACACTGTACCAGGCAAACATGACTGACATTCCTCAAGCTTTTCGAAAGTATTTTAATTTTTAGAAATGAACTCCCAAAGCACTAAAAGCTAACAAATAAATCCGAACATCATGGAGTTTTTTTCCCACGCTATGGGTCACTTTTCAGTTTTTACTGCTCCCCACTGCCTCCAGCCATCTCACCTCCCATACTAAATAGGGTGGATGATAAAAAAAGGTTTATCCACAATTCAGCTACTCCATCTGGTTGAAGGAGGAAGTTTTACGGCATTGCAAAAAAATATATAGCCCACGAGACTCAAAATTGGGTGAGAGGACCTTGAGTTTGGCAGACAGAGTACTCCGTCACTGTTGCAATGGAGTACTTTGTCCACTAATCTCCAAATCAGCCGTAAATTAGTATTGACACTGCTCCTCATGGGAAGTTTCCATCACAAAACTTGGGGGCATATTATCAAGAGAACGGTGTCAAAATTATCGCCAGTTTAGCGGCAGAAAACTGCTGCTAAAGCGGCGATAATGTGCTTGATAATATGCCCTTGAGAATTCCCATAGAGGCCGATGTTCTGGGGTGAACATGGGTTTCTATTGGAATTCTCCAGGGCATATTATCAAGCCCATTATCGCCGCTCTAGCTGCAGTTTTCTGCCGCTAAACCGGCGAAAAATTCTAACACCGTTCTTGATAATATGCCCCTCGGTTATCTCACATATTCACTAAGCATGGGCTGAAAATTCGTTCCGCTTGCGCAATTGCGAATTTTTGGCAATTTCGCGATCCACGAATCGCGCGAAATTGGCAAATAATTACCAATTTGCGAAATGGCGAATTTCTTTGGTTGTTCGCGCTTCAAAAATACAATCTATCGAGCGCGGTGTTGACTTACCGTGATTCTGAGTTCGCCGAGTTGTTTTCCTCCCGGTTTGCGTGCGCTGCGACATTTTTGATCTGGCTGCATGGGTAACTTCCCGGTAGCCGCGGTAAAAAAAATCCTGCGAACTCGCAAAAATAAAAAAATACGCAATCTCACGAAAGATTGCGAACCGCGAGTACGCTTTCGTGCGAATTCGCGTACCACGAATTCGCAAAATTCGCCCATACTTAATTTTCACCCTACAGCAAACTCTTTGATTGATGGGAAATTTGAGGTCAACAGTCCTTGAAAAGCACTGACTAAGCTACGCCCCTGGGCTTGACGGTTTTTATTTTTTTAATAGTGAGGATCATAACATTCTATCACAGGTTTTAGCAGAGGCTGTGCTGCCACTGACAGTTTTAAGGTACTCCAGTAACCTTTGTCTTCCTGTTTCATTTATTTTAGATATTTATTTTTATGTCTGAAAAGCAGTAGCTGAAATAAGGTTGACGAAAATCACTGGGAAACACTTAAAGTGTCAGCAGCACAATGGGCTCTTTACATTTTCTTGTTTGTTCAGTGCTAATTCCTGGATATTTTAAGTTTTGCTGTGTCTTGGCCAGACCTATTGTTTACAAATGCACTGACTAAGCCACGCCCCTTGGCTTGACGGTTTTTATTGCTTCTTCTGCCCCTCTCCACTTTGTTTTTTTTTTAAATATTCCCCCACACTTGCTCCTTTGTTGCTCGCATATTCTTAGCGGTTTGGCATTCTATTCTTTCTCCGTTCTTATTTCTTTCCCTTTGTTGCCCGCCATGCTATTAGGTTCCAAATTAAAATGTTCTTATAATTTCAAGATGTCCACCCGTGAGCATCCTTAAGCATGAATGCACAGTGGGCAGCTAGGAATGGGTATCTATTTTTTTTAACAAAATTAATCAAAGATTGCCGCCACAGATAGGAATGGATCCTTCATGGACTTCTTTGAATAGGGATGTTAAAATGTTACAAATGCATTCAAAGATATTCAGTGTGGATGCATGCACATCTATGGCGAGCATCTTTGATCGCTATTTGTTAAACAGTACAAATAATTTTAAATTAAATTGAATGTGTCCGTCTGTAACGCCACTGGTGCTGCTCTCTGATACCTTCAGGTCAAGTTTGCGCTATTGATGTGCATGAATCCCCAACAGCCATCTTTGAATATGTTGGTAATATTTTAATTAAGATGAGTGCACATTTATTTCAGCTATCTAATCCAACTAAAGTCATTGAAAATGCCATTAGGATTCACTGTCAAAACCTATTGGCTTTCCTAATGAGAGATTGTGACGTGCAACTAAATGGGTCTCAGTCTCCTAAGTGCCTGTGGAGTCTGTGGAGTCCACCATCAACCTCAGTCGCAAATTAAATACTGCTTTCAGTGGTTGTTTTATATTTTTAAATGTATTTAATGTCATTTTAAAAGTTTGGCCCTCTAATGAACAGCAGTCGGAGAGGTACACTCAATTTCCTTAAAATGAACCAAATATAACAGTGCTAAATAAGGATAGTCTGTTTTAGAAAAAATTTAAAAAATGTACTTAAAAAATAAACCAACTAAACATTCATATACATTTTTACCAGGTTGACAAGTTACAAGGGAACAAATAAGAAACCTATATAATAGTGAGCAAATCATATATTAATGTAGGATGGTGGAATATTATGTGGTGATACTGGTTAGGCTACACCATGGAATACTATCACAAACCCCAAACATGGTCTTTGGATTCACACTAATAAATCGTTGATTCAGTTGTGGTAGTGCGACAAGGATCAGTCCGGCTTAACTAGAGAAACATGTGTGAAGTATTTCAGAGCACCAACATGGCTTAGTAATTGACACAAATCAAAAGAAATCCGACACCAATTTATAAAAATAAAGGAGATTTTTACATCTATTTAGACACCAAAATGAACATGATCAAATACAAATAACCAGAGTTATGGGTTTTAGAAGAAAACATAAATAACAGCAAACCTGCAGAAAGTGGCAGTGACAATCTGTTACTTGCAGGTCAAGTGGCATGGAAAATCAAACAGGATAAAGATGATGCTGTCCCTGGTCCAAGCCATGATAGTCAGTTCAATTATACCTGGCCCGTAGAGCCTGGCTGCAGAGTTATCCTGGCTGTCCCTGGTACTGAATGGAAGCCGCAGGAGAGCTGATTTTACTGCTTACATGGTGGTGCTGGGAAACAGGGTGTGAAAGATCAACAACGGGGCTGCTACTGTTGGAATGTCGGAATATGGTGGATCGAGTTCCATCTAGATGCAGCGTCGAGTGAAGCAGTCACGAGCTTGACTGGCGGCCAACAAGCCTTGACAGCAGGAAGCACAGCAGATGGTAAATTCAATGTGTGGTGATTCCAGGAGAACACGGTAGCCACCGGAACCTTTGTAGAGGGAAGGAATACAGTTCCCACATTTAACTAGACCATATGGATTTGGTCAATCACTCGGAGGGCCCAAAGGCCAGCAATTGTATACATTAGAGAGTTTTTTACCTGCAGGACGAGCCTTGATCAAGCAGTTCCAGGAGTGTTGCCACGGGTGCAGAGTTTCCCTCTTTTAGTTTGTGCATGTTCTGTTGTCCTCATCTTGAAACTCTTCTTTGTCCTCTTTGATGCAGGTTGGATCAAAAGTGAGGTTGTGGTGTCAGGGGTGAGCCTAACTCCTATTTTTAAGGGTGGTAGGGGTGTGGGTGCAAGTGGCTAATTGGCTAGTAGCCCCATTGGCTAATCTGCCCCTGATCTGACCATATCTTGGGGTGTAGGTCACCTTTTATACCCAGAACCCACTATTCTACCACTTTTAAAAATGTCAGAAGTCTTTCCGGGATGTACAAACCAGGTAGTCCATTCTAGAGGTGTGGATAGCCTTCTGGGGGAGTGCGCCTCCTGAATACCTAATTTACTACCTGTATGGGGGCAGATATGTCTGGAGTTGAGGGAGGGCTGTTTCCTCCTGTGGGAGGCAGCCGGGATACATATCAGGTGCGGTGTAGCATTTGAAGTTTGATGTGTCACTTCACTAGCCACCCTGAGAGGGAGGGAGTGTGGCCTCCTTCCTCTGCAGACCTTTGTTCCTGACTCCAGGGGGTGTTTACACTGTCTGGCAGGAAGTCAGAATCCTGTCTTGGTGGCAGCAGGCATGGGCTAGCACCCAGAGCAAAGGAAATCTGGGACAACCTCTAAGGCAGCCACCTGGGTGTATGCCATATCACCTTTAGCACAAGATTCATGTCAAAGATGAGGAGGCATGTTGTTTGATGCCAAACATGACTTATTGAGGCAGCACCATGATGGAGCTGGCAAACCCGGGTTTGCCCGGTTTTCAGCCTATATTATCCTGTAGACCGTCCATCACTTAAAGGGGCCGATTCCGATCCGGTAAAATCACCGTCCGTACGACTAGCATCCGGAGCCGTTTCCGTACGACTCGTACAGACGCCGTACGACCCGACGAGTACGATCCCGAACGGGGTACCAGGACGCGAGTTGTATGGTCCACGTCAGGTAAGGGCGATTCGTACGGAAAAGCGCACAATCACATACACACCATACGGCGCGTACACCCCATGATCGCAGGGGTACGCGCCGTACCCCTGCGATCATGGGGGGTTCGTGCCGTACACCCAGCGTACATGGGGTACGCACCGTACACCCAACGTACATGGGGTACGGTGCGTACCCCAAGTACGCTGGGTGTACGGGATGTACCCCCCATGATCACAGGGGTACGGTGCGTACCCCTGCGATCATGGGGTGTACGCGCCGTACCCGGGGGGGGCGTTCCGTACCTGTTTCGGGGCGAACTCTGCTTTTACGGCTGTTTTCAGCTCCCGTAGGAAAAGGGTCGTACGGTGCGTACCCAACAGGAATCGTACTTGGCGGGTCGGAAAAATCAGCCGCGAACCGTACAGATGTCGCGTACAGCGGGTTCCGAGGGAGAGTCGTACGGGGATTTTATTCGTACGGTCCCTGTACGATTCGTACGGAGTACGGCTCCTGGTACGGATCGTACTTTGTCGTTTGTACGGGGGACGTTGCAGGGTAAAATGCTCCGAACGGCAATTCGGAGCGCTTTTTACCGGATCGGAATCGACCCCATAGTCTTGTATAATGGTAAAGGTCACTCTAAGGTCATCTAAGCTTGCACTCATATGTATTCACTCTTAATGTATTATGTAATGCACCCTGCCTCCTGGGCTGAGGAGGCCTTCCTAAGGGGTGATTGACATATATTATAGATAGTGCTTGACCTTGGAACACATGGTGAGGGCAAAGTCGAATTGGAGATTTTTGCATTGCTCCTGCAGTCCGCAATGGCAGATCTGCGGTCAGTAGTTTAATTGGGTCACTAAGGTTGGCAAAATTAGTGCTGTATGCTCTGAGGACCCCTTTACCACCCATGCCCTGGATACCACTGCCACTATATACTTTGTAATTGTAAGGGGGTAAAGTCCTTGCTAATTGGGATTACAAAGTCATACATATCAGGTTTAGGGAGAGAGCACTCGTGCTATGGCCTGGTTAGCAGGTTTCAGTGCATTGTCAGAGTTGAAAACTAGAATCTAGTAGTTCAAATGGAGGCTAGAAGTAGGAGGACATCTGCAAAAAGGTATGTTTTCCTTCAAGTAGTTTAACCTTTTCGACGCTCATGACGAGCTGAGCTCATCATCAGCCAGGGCGCTCCAGTGCTCATGACAACCTCAGCTCGTCATGGCCCGTGGAACGCTCAGGTGCGGGGAGAATTCCCCTGCTGTGCTGAGCGTTCCACGGGAGCCAATGCACCTGTGACGAGCTCAGCTCGTCATGAGCACCGGAGCGCCATAGCTCATGACGAGCTGAGCTTGTCATGAGCATGGGGGCGTTGTGCGCGCCCCCTCCCCTCCAGCACAGCGGGGGAATAACCCCCGCAGCGAAGGGGTTATAGATCTTTCTGAACACAGAAAGAATGAAGAGTAGACTTCTGAATCGGAGGAGTGGTATAGCAAATATAGTAAGCTTGTACCAAAAAGGCCTGTTTTTGAACTATGGTTTGGGAATCTTTTATACTTCATTAGAATCAATTCTAAGCAGATTTAGACTTCAGACTTTTAAGGTTTGGGCTCATTACACATTTTGTAAATCCTAGATTTCTAATGCTTGTCTATGAGGGCAAGAGTTATTTTTTTTAATGAGCCCCAATATAAGGGGAAACAGCCTTTACAATGAGGTCTTTACCACACAATGCATTTACCACGCAGCCTCCACCAGATTGTATGACAGAGGCATGCATGGATAAACCACGCATGCCACTACCATGCAGACTGAACCATGAATGTGTCTTGTCCATGCATTCCTTTACCATTCATGACATTGCTACGTAATTTTGTCATAAAGGCATGATTGGTAAGGGGGTATGTGTGGATAAGACCACCACTACCCCGACCAACGCCACCCACCCTAAACCCTAAAATTCTTTCCCCCATAGGCCTTAAACCTGCCCAGCACTTAAAACTACCACTTCCCCTTCCCCTGAGACCTAAAACTCCAACTCTACTATAAACAACCCTGACAACACATGTGTGTAGTTAAGGCAGGTCCGGGGTTCTGGCAAGCATGTGGTTGCGCTTGAATTGGAACGGCACCAGTGGCTTTACCCTCATTGTTCCGCTCATTTCCCCTTTTACTATACAGGTAAGTACCACGTAGGTAAGTATTTGCACCTTTACCATGCATGCCTTTGCCATGCCGGTAAATATTTTGTAAAGTAACATAATTATTATATTAAAAATGGCTTAGGCTTAGGTGTGGAGAATGTTATAGGGATGTAAAAGTATTTTTAAGGTTTAGGGACAGGTATTGGTAAAGGGAGGTAAAAGTAATTTTACAATTGGGTGGGTGTTGGTAAAAGAAAGTAAGGGTAATTTAAGTGTTTAGAAGTAGGTAGTGGTAAAGGGAGGTAAGGGTACTTTTAGGGTTGTGGGGGGAGTAGTGGTATAGGGTGGTAATGGTAATGTTAGTCATTAAAGGGTAATTAATAGGTTAAGGGAGGTAAAGGTTGGCAGCACTTCAGGACTGTGACCGAAAAACTAAAAGTGGAATACATTAGGTACAGATGGACATACCCTTTTGTCTTCACGTTTGAGTTCAGTAACAAAGCTCCACACGTTACAGACCTGAAGGAAGCGATGGAACTCCTGGGACTGCCACTGCCTGACCCAGGGACCAGCTGCGATCAGGTGGCGGGATCTGGCGTAGACACTAGACGGAAGAATCAATGGCAAACCCCACGGAGGGAGCGAAACCTGACGAACTAGCAGAGATAAGGAAGATCCCCCCTCTTTCATGCTCTGGCTCTCCCCCACCGCTTTCCCTATTGCATTCTTTATCTACTTCCTCTGTTCATAGCCCCTGTCCCCTGAATCTCTCTTCTAGACCGCTACACCACCTAGCCCCCTGTGCCCTTTAACTAAGCACTCCTTCTCCCCTTGTTGGGGAAATATCCAATTATTCTACTCTGAAGTCTCAGGGATCCCTCTGAGAGAGTCCACAGCGCCACAGGAGCCACTCACAGTTGAGGTTCACAGTTGAGGTATGGTATGGCGCCCCTTGCCAAAGCACTCCCTCTCCCCTTTTTGGGGAATGATCCAGTAGGTAGGCCTTGGAGTCTCGGAGACCCCTCTGAGAGAGTCCACTGCGTAAAGGGAACCTCGCACAATGGAGTTGGGGGAATTATACCATTTCCCCTGGGATCGCTGCTTACTGGACGTTGGACGCAGCTATTACTCGTCCACCGGTTTGTGTCCCCGTCACCCTCCCCCTCTTCTTTCATGCTGTGTCTCTCAGCCTCCTCCCTTTCCCTCCTTCTTTCACTGTCTACTTCCCCTGCTCCTACCCCCTCTCCCCAGAATCTCCCGCTTACCTGCTTTTTCCCTTATGCATATGTCCTTATTGTTTATCTCGACCTAACATGTAACTATGTACCTATGTTCTAATAACTGTGTAACCTTTGTAACGATGTAACCTGCAACTATGGTCTGATACTCATGTAAAGTGCTCTAACACCTCTGGGTATAGCCAGCGCTATATAAAACCTTTCAAATAAATAAAGGGTAATTTTAGGGGTAGGCAGTGGTTAAGCGTGGTAAGGGTAAATCTAGGGTTTATGGTTGGACGATAGTAAAGGGAACTAAAGGGAAATAACTGTGATATTAGGGTTTAGTAGTGGGTCCCCCTAACATCAAAAAATATATTTGGAAAACATTTATATTTATGAGGTTATAATTACCTTGTATATACTTACCATGTGTGGTAAAGGCAAGCATGGAAAAGCCTTTCTACATGGTAAAGGCTGTGTGGGAAATGCATGCGTGGTAACAGCATGCACTGTAAAGACATACATTCAATATGTCACATTTAGTTTCATTGTATAGTTTCTTATGTAGATGCTCTTGAAAATTGACATTGCTGGAACTAAGTTCAAAATTCAGTTATAGATTAAACAAAATAAACTCAAACAGAAACCTAAAATAGTAACCAATTGGTAAAAACGTATAGAAGGGGTGCTTGATCTAATTTCCATCCTGTGACTATCCGAACATCTTAAGGAATAGCAAATTACAAAGGTGACAAGACGCATTTCAGAATTTACAAAAAAAAGGACATTTCAAATATTGAAATGAGAGGATTTCACAGCTGTTACTCTAGTTTGAAAAGTACCTGTCACAGCCAAAGGGACAAATCTCATCACCAAGTTCAGTGGGTTCTGAGTAATTTTAGCCTTTTGTGCAATATGGGTCAAAAAGTTCTAATGAGAATCAACGAGTAACTCAAATAAACATGGCTAAAGTTATGTTAACTGTACCTATTTAGCTCTAGATAGGCAATGCATCTTGTTAAAAGAGTATAGGAGAACTCACAAATTAAATTAAGATGCGCTAGTACAGCAGTGGACTGAAAATGATCCCAATCTAAACAAACTTAAAGGAATGAAAGTTAGAGAAGAACATGCACTACTTTTTAAAGAGAGAACTATCTGAATCTAGTCAGATTTGTCTCCACTTAGAGTATATGAGGAGAGAAGTCTATTATTATACTGGTGCACTTGCAGAAGCTCTGTTTCCATAAGTGACAGCTCTTAGTTTTGGTACTTGAAGTAGATCTTGCTTAGCAGAGTGAAGACTATGCCAAGGGTGAACCAACTGCATTAGATTCCCAGAATAGGTGCTGCTGGTTTAGACTGTCCAGTGGATGATTGTCAAAGCCTTGAAGGTGATCTTATGTTAAACAGGCAGACACTACAAAGATTTTGTAGCAGAGTGATACTGTGGTAGCTGTTCAGTCAAAGAATCCCTTTGGCAGCTGTGTTTTGTATTTTACTTAGACTTCAAAGAGGCGCAGCTTGTGCTAAAAGATAAATGGTACTGCCATAGATAATACAGAAAAGCAATGAGTCATTTACTCCAAAAGAAAACACGATGAATATGTACAATCTGTCCTTAACAAAATCCCTCTGGCCTGTCTTAAACGGTGCCAGATAAACCCACTTCAGAAGGTCTACTAATCAAGATGGAATAATTGATGGTATCAAAGGCTACTTAACCCCTCCCTCTCGAACTTTCTTGCTGTAATTGAGATAGTTGCCTGTAATTCTGTCCTTGATTGGATTTGTCTGCTAAAATCTGAAAATGAGTTACGGACTCTAGGTGTATACTACAGATTGCGGCATTTAAAAACGCTTGTTATCATCACTTTAAGTTTCTGACCTGCACCGTTCCTCAATAGAAATTTTTACAGAAAATAACGGTGGTCAGTGTTTTGTCAATTTTAAATCATTTCTTGTAAAAACATGATTTGAATTTGTCTTAATAAATGTTACCTAAATATAAAATATAGTCAATATTATCAAATACAGTAATGATTTCGTAATCAGTTCTAACAAACCAAAATGTAAATTTTTTTTTTAATAACAATATGTTTATTCATTTCTTTATTTTTTAAACATCATGTCTTTATTTCTAAATTATAAAAACATTTATTTGAAAACAATGGCATCATTTGTAACATTTTAAAAGAATAAAATACTATAGTAAAATATTAATAAATTCCCACACTCTCCTATTATAGTGTAGGGACTAATTTGTCTTTCTTTAATTTTCATTACTGGGGCAATATTGTTTTTGAGCGGATGGTGTTCAACCATACTTTTCCTCATTTATTTGAAGATTACAAGGAAGAATAAAAGCATGGGTAAATAAATGTACATTTTATATGAATCTTCACATTAATGTACAGTTTATCATAAGGACCGTTTAAGCGGGGTAAAATATTTGCAGAGCGTTTGTAATTGTTTTCTTTGTGTTGGTATGTTTTTTTAGCCCACTCAGGTCGCTTGAGAGTACGTGCACCACAAGCTGAATTAAGAAGTTTTGGATTTTACCTTTTCAATTTTTTATGTTTTAAATTGGTGCTTGTGTCTTGTTTTTAAGAGTGGGCATTAGAAGTAGTGAAAATTGCAGTGTTTTAATTGGTTCCTTTCACACATTTTTATTAAAATGATATGGTGAGAAAAGATGTTTCTTGTAGAAAGGGCGATGCAATGTTTTTAAAATCTGCTTAAAAAATATCCCTTTTGTGTGCTTACTCATTTGTAACACTGAATTTTTTGTTTAATTTTTAAAACATTCCAGATTTTTGAAGGGTTCTTTTCAACAAAGAAATACTTGTGAATTAATTTCGAGGGTTAGTTGAAGGGTGGCAAAATATTACTAACTCTCGAAAAAAGAAAGCAACTGCTGGTAGGACAATTGATATTGTAATAATAAACATTTTAAAGTGTAGCCGAGTGTAAATTGTATTTAATGTAGGCAGGAGACTAAATGAAAACAAAGAAGAAAGGTTAATATTTTTTTTTAAAGTGTTCAGAAATTAGTAGTGGAGAATGTAGACAATGTTTTCTAAATAATATGCACAATAAATATTCTAAAATGTAGGGAAAAGTTGCTCTTCCATCTATTTTGTGTTTTTTAGAAACATGGGATTAAGGACTACTTGAGAAAAGGTTTTTCAAACTTTACAGAAAATGATAACATTTCAGATTAGCTTTCACAGTAGCAAAGGAGAAACATTTAAGTCAGCCCTCAATGTCTATGTTATGTAAGTTGCAACCAACATCCGCAGCGGTCCTCTCTCCTCCTTGGTGGAAAGCGCAGGGACGCCCCTTTGCTGGGGCAGCCGAGCGCTCTAGAAAACTATATAACATAACATAACATAACAATGCATTATTATTTCTTGCATGCCCCTGAATAAAATTTATTTTGTCCACATGTTCAAAGGGTACAAACGCAAATACGGACTTTTTTTTAAATGTGAAATGTTTTTACTGTCTGACATTAAATACCGTGATAATGAGTTTTTAATAAATTTTGTGCCAAATTAGCATTGAAAAAGGAAAAAAAATATTTGCATTTGTATACTTGGGTACAGTTTGCTTATTGTTGAAACCATAGCCAATCCAAAATAGATTACAATTTTTTGCAGTACTATTGTTCATGGTTTTTGATGTACTCCCCATAGAAATTAAATCAATCAATCAGGTAAAATACGTTTTATTCGGTTGCTAAAATTAAAAAAACATGAAAGCAAAACGCCATAAAATAGTACATCAATTAAAAATCCATCATCAATAAATGCAGAAAAATAATTCAATTTAAGGCTCTATGCATTGCACACAAAGCAAAATATGCAAAAGGCCCACACATCCTAAGTCACCTTGCTAAACCATACAACAATGGGAGACTGATAAGATCTAACAATCGCTGCCTCCTGGCCATTCCCAGAATTAAAAGAGCGAGAGATGGAGGCGGACTGTTTGGTTATCTTGTATCTAAGCTCTGGAACGCCCTGCCTAGTCACCTCAGATGCAACAGCAATCATTTACGTTTCTGGAAGCAACTGAAGATGTACCTTTTCCCTTGAAAGCAATGAACTTTATTCTCATGATTTCTGTTAGTGCTTAGAAGCCTATCTCTGTGTACCATAACATAACTTACCGTAACATATAAGCACCAGCATAGTCCCCCTAACAGTATTCAAGCCAACCAATGCATTAATGTATTCTTCCGTTGATAGAACCTCTCTGAGGTGTACAGAAGAAATTGGGGCATGTTACCCAGAACTACGACATACAGTGTATCATCAGTGGTTAGGTTAAGAATCACAGGTTTAAAGATGAACAAACTCAACTCATGATTAGGGGTGTAATATTGCCGGCCCTAGACGTGAGAACTTGCATTGAATCCTTCTTCCAAGCGCCACCACCACTATGCACTCCTATCCCTAATGGTGTCAGTGGGCTTTGCCTTTACCCTGGTTAGTGAAAGGACCAGTAGGGACAGCAATACCCTGGGCCCTCATCGATTTAACATTTGTTGTCCTTAACGAGTTTTGTAAAGTCCACAACTTGTCAGCAGAGGCTGGACAGTTGGGGACAGGAATGGGAGCAGGAGTTCCAACAGTTTGCATCAACTGGTTTTCTTTTGAAAGTTCCACTCACTTTGCTACTAAACACTGACATATAGGCTTTAATTCAGCATCCAAAGCTCCATTTATGGTGTCCCAGAAGGAATACATTAAAGCTACCATGTTATACTTCTCCATAAGGAGAGCGTCATTATCCCTAGGTAGCTGATCACAATTGACCAAAGGATGCTTGGATTTACCACTGGCTCATCCTTCCTCTTTCCACCCACTCTAGATCCCTTTTTCAAATCTATCAGTGCAGCAGGTTCCACCTCACCTGATTGGCAAGGTCACGAGTCCTTAAGGACGGGGAGGCCTCCACAACAGAGGATGCAGATATAGAATCCTCATGGCCTCTACCCAACAAAGATGGAATTATCTTAGGATCCAGGCCCAGATCTGAACCAGCAGGCAGAGACACAACGAGTAAGATAAGAGGCAGGGAGGATGAGGGAGAAAAAGATAGTCTACGGCCAGTCACCTCAATTTCCTTATCAACGATACCCACAACACATTGTAGAAAGGCATCCATGGTAGTAACGTGTTGGTAGAGGCCTTCGAATCACCAGCGGATCCCGATGAGCAGCCCCCAAACTTGTCTACCAAATATCCCAATGCCTGGGAGCTCCCTGCTCTGAATGAACTGTGTTAAATAGACAGCCCTTCGAATTCCGGGGGGGAGGAGCTTGGCGGGCATCCGTGATGGCCGCGTGAGCACAGCGCTCTCCGGACCCCCGCCACTCCCGGCATGATATCCTGAATGTATCCTGATTAATTACGAGGACTCTTGTAGAGGAACCTGGGCTGATCTTAATACTGCTTTTGGATTTCGAATCGGACCAGGGGCACCGAAGCTACGTCGACTCGAACTTTCGGGGCCCGCCCTGTGGTGCGCCCGGGACTTGGTGAGGCACTGTTGCCGTGTCTGAGTTGAACAACAGCGGCAGGGGGGTTCGACTGGTGGGTCCCCCTCTTAACTTTCGGTTTCGATTTTGACTCAGACTTCGTCTTCCAGCGGAGGTGTCTGGCTGGTGTTTTGATCAGAGGCGCAGGGTTGCAGTCGCACCTCCTGCCTGCTTTGTGCCCTTCCAGGCCGGCTCACACCTTGAGGTGCCTTTGCGGCTGACTTTTGGCTCCGGCACCCTGTCTTCCTGCGGCCATTTTTACCAGGTCGCGTGGGTCCCTCGGGGACGCTGTTTCCACTATGACTGGCAGAGGGGACCAAGAGAGGCGAAAGACCAAGACGCCCCTTCGCGGGGGCCCGGTCCAGTCGAATATCATGGACCGGTACACACAATCGAAGGGGTCCCCGGGAGCCGCCTTGCCTGGCCCAAGTGCAGTGGGGCACCCTTTGGAGGCTTCGGCGGAGCCGTCCCTGCAAGACATCATGGGCGCCATCTCTGGCATGAGGGAAACCATCGGCCAACAGTATGAAGCCCTGGCCCACAAAATCGATACTGTGGCTATTGACGTGAACTTGATTAGGGCCGACTTATCTAAAACCAATGAGAAGGTGAAATCATTGGACCTCAAGTCATCTAGCCTCACGGCCGACGTCTCGGAAATACAGACGGAGATTGGCTACCTCAGAAAGGCGAATGATTTTATGACTCAGCGCTTGGAGGATTTTGAAAACAGAGCACGGCGTTGCAACGTGCGTTTGGTTGGTGTTCCGGAGAATCCTGATCCACATTCTGTTGATCTCCTGGTTGAGGACTTGATTCAAAACTACCTTTCTCCATCTGGATTGAGCGAATTCTTTGCGGTGGAGCGTGCCCATCGCGTTCCGGGTGGCCAGGGCAAGCCGGGCGCCCCGCCGAGGCCCATTGTCGCAAAACTTTTTCACTATAGGGACCGAGACGCTATCCTGCAGGCCTCATGAGTTAAGGGCCCGGTGGCCTTCAAAAAAATGCTAAAGGGTGAACTTTATTCCTGATTTCTCACAGCTTGTAAAGAGACAGCGTATGGGCTTCCGTGGAGTCAAGAAGCGTCTTCGGGACTTGGGTCTGAGATACGCCATGCTTTTTCCTACCAGGCTGCGAGTTGAGTACAATGAACGGACCCTTTTCTTTGATCGGCCTGATTCGGTGAATGACTGGCTGGACTCTCTGCCGGACCGGCCTAATTTGACTGAGCCCACCGAGCACCCGGGTGGTGCCGAGGGTGGTGTAGAGAGCTGGACTTACTGTCTGAGCCCCTGTTTCCGTGTAATGTGATTCTTCCTGGGTTCTGTACTTGAGCGCCTCCATTTTCTGTGTCTTCTTTCTCTCTTTATCTCTGTCGGGACGGCGGGTGGGACAGGGCCTTTTCCTCCTCCGGGGTCTTTTTGTAGAACGGGGGTTTCTGGGCGACAGGCACACTGCATGTTGGGGTGGCTTTTTTGCTTATTGCAGGGGTGCAGGGTGGGGGGTGTTTTCTTGGTTGTTGGGGGGTGGATTGGTGGGGTGTTTGGGGTTCGTGTTTTGTTTTTTCAAGGCGATTCTATCTTGATAATGGAATTTTCAGTGTCATGCTCATTGGGGGATGGTTCCTGCATCACTTTGTGGGATGGGGGGTAGCGGGTTGAAGTTTATTTCATGGAATGTCAATGGTCTAGGGGTTCGTATAAAGCGGGGGGTGGTGTTGCGTTGCCTGCGACGCTTGTCTCCCGATATTGTCTTTCTGCAGGAGACACACCTAGTGGGTAATTCTTGTCGTGCAATGAATAGGTGGGGCTATCGTCTTGTTGCGCATTCAGGGTTTACTACGGGTTCCAGGGGGGTGGGCATCCTTGTCCGGGCTTCCCTTCCCCTTGCGATAGATGATGTAATCCTCGATGATCGGGGCGTTATGCTGTCCTCGTGGGACGATATGAGGGCCGTACCCTTTCTCTGTTCACAGTCTATGTGCCCGCCGGCTTACAGACCTCTACCTTCTCCGATTTGGGCCGAGTGCTGTTGGGTCTCCCTGATGGTGCTCTTTTCATGGCTGGTGATTTTAACTCTGTTCTCTCCGGTCTGAGTGACCGTTACCCCCCTAGGGATACTCCTTCGGCCCAATTGTGGCTGGGTGGCTTTTTGGATACTTTTGGTCTGGTGGACTGTTGGAGACTTATGCACCCCACTCAGCTTCAATACACCTTTCATTCTGGGGCCCATGGGAGTTTGTCTAGACTGGATTACTTCCTCATGCCAGCTGCACAGTCATCGGCTGTCCGGGAGATTAGACACCTTCCCCGGGGCATCTCGGACCATTCTCCGCTCTGGCTTTGTTTTGACGTGGGGGTGGAGGCGGCGGGCCGGGTGGCTCCTATCAACCCTTGGTACCTGACCTCCCCTGAGACCCGTGGTCTATTGATTAAGTCCCTGGACAACTACTTCCTGGACAACGAGGGCTCTGTCTTCTCTGCGGTGTCCCTTTGGGAGGCTTTTAAAACAGTGATTCGTGGGCAGGCCCTGTCTCTCATTGCTGAAACCAAAAAGGCGAGGAATCGGGAGGTGGTGGATCTTGAAATGGAAATACTTGAGCTGGAGGCTGACTTGGAATCGAATGTTACTCATGACAAACTCCATGCCCTGGGTCTGAAGCAGTTTGCCTATAAGTCTCTAGTCACGGATGCGGCTAAAATGATGTTTCGAGAGCAACAGGGTCGTCTGTATGATGTCGGGGATAAAGCGGGTAAATTGCTTGCCTGGTTGGATAAGAAGGAGAGGGCGAATCGTGTAGTGCCTGTGATTCAGACTTTGAATGGTGTGAATGTGACTGACCCAGTTGAAATAGTGGACTGTTTTGCTGACTATTTTCGTGCGGTTTACTCCCCAGTGTCGGAACGGGATGCAGACGATTCTCGCCTCTTGTTGCGCGACATTGCTTTGCCCTGCCTCTCTGACCTGGAGCGGGTCTCTATGGAGGCCCTGCTCTCTACGGACGAAATAGCGACTGCTATTCGCTCTCTCCGTTCGGGCAAGGCTTTGGGCCCAACGGTTTGCCAATCGAGTTGTACAAACTGTGTCCTGATAAGATTGCGCCCTATCTTCGGACAATGTTCTCGGAGTCCCGTGAGCGAGGTACTCTCCCTTACGACCAACGCCTGGCTACGATTGTTGTAATTCCTAAAGATGGTAAGCCCCGGGATCTTTGTTCGTCATATAGACCCATCTCCCTGTTAAATGTTGAGCCCAAGGTTCTTGCCAAGATTTTGGCTACTCGTCTCCTAACGGTCATTAGTGACTTGATTCATCCGGACCAATCCGGATTTATCCCGCACCGTAACACAGCTCTTAATCTGCGTCGCCTCCACGGAGCCATCGCGAGGGCGGGGCTTCTGACGGAGCCGGCCATTTTGGCTTCGTTGGACGCCTCGATGGCCTTTGATACGATAGAGTGGCCCTACCTTTGGGCGGCTCTTGAGAAGTTTGGTTTTGGCCCGGGGTTTATTGGATGGGTGAAGCTGCTGTACACCGACCCCCTGGCGCAGGTTGTGGTCAATGGTCGAGTTTCTGTTCCCTTTTCCCTTGGTAGGGGGACCAGACAGGGCTGCCCCTTGTCTCCACTACTCTTTGCTCTCGCGTTGGAACCGCTGGCTGCGTGGCTTCGCTGGGAGCCTTCTCTCAAGGGTATACGTTGGTCCCCGGATTTTGAGGACCGTGTTTCGCTTTATGCAGACGACATTCTTCTTTACCTCACTTCCCCGCGTAAATCTTTAAATGTCTTATTTGATGTTCTCACCTCGTTTTGGCAAAAATTCTGGTTTGGTTATTAACTGGGCTAAATCCTGTGTCTATGTTATTTCGGGTGATCTGCCCCCATTGCCGAGTAGAATTCCTATCCAGGTTGTTCAGTCCGGGTTCAAATATCTGGGGATTTTTATTACACTGGATTCGTCGCTCCGGTTTGCACGTAATCTCCTTCCCCCGCTTCTTAGACTGAGGCTGGAAGTGGCCCGCTGGCGTAAATTACCCTTGTCTCCGCTGGGCAGGGCCGCCCTTTTCAAGATGATGTCCCTACCGTGATTCCTTTATGCACTCCAGAATTCCTATGACGATATCCCCGCTACTAATTTTCGAGAGGTTGAGAGTCTACTAAGGCAACTGATTTGGGACGGGCGTCCACGTATCGCCCTTGCGAAGCTCACCATTCCTTGGTATGACGGGGGCATAGCACTTCCTGATATTAGGAGATATTATTGGGCTACCCAGCTGTCTGCCATTAACCACTCAATGTATTCCCCGGGTCGGGACCCGGCCTTTGCAATGGATAAACTCCAACTGCCGGGTGGGGACTTTAATAGAGCGCTTTACTCTAGGTCGGCTGGGCGCCATCTTGCGGGACCTACCAGAATCACGGTTAGTGTATGGCGCGCTGCGAATGTAAGCCTGGGGTGGGATGAGCGAGTGACGCTTGCTACTCCGCTCTATGCATCTGAGCGTCTGGGATGTCTCTGGACGACGAAGGGGTTTGACCGCTGGGACATGATTGGAATTTGTAGAGTGGGTGATGTCTGTATGAATGGAGCAGTGAAGTCCTTCGAGGCCCTTCGGAATGAATATGAACTGAGTGATAGGGAATTTTTTAGATATTTGCAGGTCCGTCATGCCCTCGCTTCTGTTCTGACTTCTGGTGCCGCTATCCCCGAATCCTCCCCCCTCGAAGATCGTGTCCTGGATGGCCATCTTCCTGATAGCACTATCTCCTTGATTTATAAGAAGCTGATTCACAATCGCGCCGACTTGCTTGTTCGACTTAGGGAGGCTTGGGTCGGCGACGGGCTGGAATTGGACGACGAGGATTGGCAGTCGGCGCTATCTTCTCCAAAAGAGGTCGCCATTCCTGCCCGCCTCCGTCTGGTACAGCTTAAGATCCTCCACCGGGTGTACGTTACTGGTCCTCGTTTGGTTGTGATGGGTTTTTCCCCGGATGGCCTATGCAAGCGTGGGTGTGGGATGAGTGCTACGTTTCTTCATATTATTTGGGAGTGTCCGGGGGTGGCTGCCTACTGGACGGAGGTGCTTGCGGTGATGACTGATGTGACTGGAATTGCTCTAGTACCAGAGGCCCGGAGATGTCTGTTGAATGTGTGGGAACCTACCGACTATTCGGTGGCCCAGACCAGATGGGCGACCCTGGGATATATGATTGCGAAGCGGGACATAGCGCAACTCTGGGGCTCGCACAGGCTCCCCAGTGTCTCTGTGTGGGAAGACAACATGGACTGGTCTATGTTCCGCGAGAAGACTGTTTACACAGCCAGGGGCAGACCTAGGGCATGGACGAAGATCTGGAGTCAATGGAATGCCTATCGCGGCGATATTTGTGCTCCTCCGTTGGTTGAAACCCCTGATGTTGCCCTGTCTCCCTAGGCTGGCGTTCCTGAATTTTAGTATGCTGTCCTATGATTTGATTGACTTCCCCGCGGTCCCCCCCGCCTTGCCTTATCCTACTGATTATGACTTCGATTCCTGATTAGTGGGGTTCCCCTCCCCCTCCTGGGCTGACTCCGTTTATTGTGCATTCGCCTTTTTGATGTTTGTTGTATAAAAAGAAAATTGTCTTATTTTGTTTCATAGTGTGGGCGACGTCTTGTATCCGGTCTGTGCCTGCCCACCGGAGTGGCTATTATTGTTTTTTTCACATTGTGCCTTGCTTTTAGCGGCCAGCCCGTGCGGTTGTAGGCCCATCTCTGTAAATTTGATTTTGTTGCTCAATAAAAGTTTTTAATAAAAAAAAAAAAAAAAAAAATAGACAGCCCTTCAAACACTATCTTCCTGTGCCCTCAATCAAATGAAATTTAAGGAGGACAAAGTTCCCAGGAGCTCATAGCTTAGAACCAAACATACATGTAATTGTGTCTCCTGAGGTGGAAGCCGGGAGCTGTGAAAGCGCGATTTGAAAAATTTTAAAAATTTGAATATTGCACTGTTTTCTTTGATTTTACAAAAGAACATCTCCTCACCTGTTATCCCAGGCATCCCTCACCACCGTACAGCGGACTCTAGCGCTGAAACGGGACCCAAACACCCAGGCTCTTTGACGCCATCGTAGCGAGGAGCACGGACACGCCCCTTCGCTTAGGCCACGCCCACTGCAAACCAACTATATAAGCGCCACGAGTAAAGCGACGCTTGTATGTAATTGTGTCTCCTGAGGCGGAAGCCGGGAGCTGTGAAAGCGCGATTTTAAAAATTTTGAAAATTTGAATATTGCTCTGTTTTCTTTGATTTTACAAAAGAACATCTCCTCACCTGTTATCCCAGGCATCCCTCACCACCGTACAGCGGACTGTAGCGCTGAAACGGGACCCAAACACCCAGGCTCTTTGACGCCATCGTAGCGAGGAGCACGGACACGCCCCTTCGCTTAGGCCACGCCCTCTCCAGACACTTCCCCTTCCTATAAATATGTGCCATCACAGAACGCGCAGCGGGCAAGCGCAGCGGGCGCGCCGTTTGCGCGCCGAAGGCGCGCCTAAGGCAAGCCCGTCTGTGCCCGTCCGTGCCACGACCGGGCCCAGAGCATGTCACGCCGTCCAACCCAAGGTATGCACCAACCCAATGCCTACTCTCACTAGAGAAAAAATCCTCTCCCTAAACCACAACAGCAATAACTGTCACAATGTGATCAATGTTGACAAATGGTTAGGGCCTTTATGCTGCCATTCATGTAAAATCTCTCTCACCCCGGAGAAACTGTTACCCGTTACGGAAGACTCGACTCTTGTCAGAGGAGCCCTAATCAATGCCAGGTCAATTTGCAAAAATGGAGCTCATATCTATGACCTAATTACAGAAAACGACTTTGACCTACTATTCGTAACAGAAACCTGGCTAAAAGCATGGTGCAACCCTGTTATAGCCCAGGCTGTCCCCCAGGGATACCTCATCCAACGAATCGATAGACAGGAACAAAGAGGTGGTGGCCTAGCCATTATCCACCGTGACTCCATGAAGTGCTCCACGTTCGAACTTTCGGACATTAAGGGAGCAGAAAGCATGGGTTTCCGCATTCAGATAAATGACGAGAACACCTTTGCTGGCTCCCTCATCTACCGCCCACCAGGACCACAGAACGGTTTCCCACACAGCTTCGAAGAAGCACTCAGCACTCTCACCATAAAATACGCCAACTTCACCGTATTAGGCGACTTAAATTTCCATCTGGACAAACTTAACGACCCTAACACAATATGGCTCAATGAACTAACCGATATCCTGGGGCTGGAAATACTGACCAAAAAGCCCACACACAAAGCAGGTCACATTCTGGACTGCATTAGCACCAATCTCTCTACCCTAACTGTAGCAAATCCCCTGCCTCAAACGTGGACAGACCACTGGCTGATCCCTTTCAACCTCGCTCTAAAAAAAAGGGCAAACACTCCCAATCCAAAAGTCGACACCCAGGCACAGACAGATTGGAAGAAACTAATAAACTCCCCCAATCTGCACCTCGTCGCTGAGAACTCGAAACCCCTCCCCACTGGCTGTACTGAAACAGACTACAGCAATTTCTGTAAATGGATCACTGATCTCGGCGGACCCCCCAATCCGCAAAAAGCGAGAAAAAAGCAAAACAAAAAACGTGCCCCATGGTTCTCCCCCCACCTTAAAGACAAGCGCTCAGAGGTTAGAACCCATGAAAAGAAATGGCGCCGTACCTATAGTGATACTGAACTCCTAGACTACAAAACTGCTAGGAAACACTATCACGCAATGATAAAAACCGCCAAAAAAGATCATTTCCTTGATGCCATCACTATGTCCAATAACAATCAAAAGCAAATTTTCAAAATAGTTGATGACTTCATGAACCCCAGAATCCTCAGACAAGATATCCCACCTTCACCTACCCTGTGCAATTCGATAGCAGACTACTTCGAACAAAAAATCCAAAATCTCATTAAAGACTTTCCAGACCCCCCTGAATCCCTTTTCCAGGAAAATCTGCCACCTACCAAAAAAAACCCGCAGCTAAGTAAATTTGTCCCGGTCAGTCTTGACGAAACTCGCCAAGCTATCCTCTCCATCAAGTCAGGCTCCCCTTTTGATCCGTGTCCCCCTCTGCTTCTCCAAACCATAGTGGACACAGTTAACCCTACTATAAATAACATCATTAACTCTTCCCTTGCCACTGCTGCCATTCCATCTGAATGGAAACTCGCCGCCGTGAAACCCCTTAAAAAAAAAACCCTAGCTGACCCTACCATACTTTCCAACCTCCGCCCTATATCACTGCTTCCACTACTGTTCAAACTCACTGAGGCAGCGGTAAACAAGCAGCTGACCACATTTCTGGAGGAAAACAACCTACTACACCCGAGCCAGGCAGGTTTCAGAGCAAAACATTCCACGGAGTCAGCCCTCCTACATACGGTGGAGACCCTCAAGACAGCAATGGACCAAGGTAAAAAAGCCGTCCTGATCCTGCTCGACCTGTCGGCGGCCTTTGATACGGTCTCACATCCCGTATTAATTGGCCGCCTGGCAGACTCGGGACTAACAGGGACTGCCCTAAACTGGCTGACAAACTTCCTCAGCCATAGGAAGCAAGTCACCATACTGGGGAACTATCGGTCAGACGAGAAAGCACTCAATACAGGGGTGCCACAGGGCTCTAGCCTAAGCCCAATTCTTTTCAACCTGTATATGACCCCCTTGATAGAGCTCATCACCTCCTTCAACATCAGCACTATATCGTACGCTGATGACACTCAGCTCATCCTTGTTCAAGACAACACTACTACAGCTGAAGAAAATCTGAGAGACTGTCTTACCGCAACTTTTGAATGGATGAGAACCCACCACCTCAAGTGTAACTCGGGGAAAACGGAAATCCTCCCCTTTGGTCAGGATAACCTCTTTTGCCCGAAACAGTGGTGGCCCCAAGACGCTGAGGTCCCGCCAAACACAATTAAATCAGCCCGCAACCTCGGGATTAGGTTTGACGAAGCTCTCTCGAAGCAACAAGCAGGTACCGTGGCAGGGTCCTGCTTTAACATCATCAAGGGCCTGAGAAGGTTTTTTGACCTCCTCCCCCTGACGGCCAGGAAGACAATAGCAGTGGCCCTCATCACATCCCGTGTGGATTACTGCAATAGCATCTACGCAGGTTCCAACAAAAGTGTCCTGCACAAACTGCAGATGGTGCAGAATACCGCAGCCCGCCTAGTACTGAGGCTGCCCAGGAAGTCTTCTGCCTCGGCAGCACTCAGAACCCTACACTGGCTGCCTATTCATAAGAGAGTACTATTTAAAATCTTACTTATCACTTTTAGAGCCTACCACCAGTCAGGTCCCACCTATCTGTCCCAAAGGTTTGGAAGATACACCCCCTCTCGATCGCTCATGTCCTCCAACCTGAACCTACTGGTGGTCCCCAGATTCAGACTCTCAACCAAAGGTGGAAAATCTTTAGGTTTTTTGGGAGCCAGAGCCTGGAACAAGCTCCCCACCCAGATGCGCCTGATCCCTTCAGAAAACCTGTTTCGTAAGGCTCTCAAAACCTGGATTTTTAATGCATCTGACACCTTCGTCTTAACACTTATTTAACTTAACATTATTTAGTTCAGCCCCCTCTCCTCCCTCCCCTTACTAGTCGCCCGTACATTTCCTTTCTCCCCTCCTCTGTCACACTTTTACCACTAGCGCCACGATGCTCCTTTGGAGTGTAAGTCGCGCTCTATAAAAACCATATCATATCATATCATATCATACATCATGTCAATTCGCAGAAGGGTCGATGGGCAAAAACAATCATCAAGTACATCGATGGTGGAGGGGAATAAAACAAGTCTCCTACCAGCATGCTCAAACAGGTTAAAGATGGCGAGTGGATAGACACTGCCTGACGTCCCTCAGGATACTTTAACCACACACAGCCATTCGGGGGAGACAACCTGAAAAGAACAGCTAGCTCCGACAGGTGTAGACAGTCCACCCTTGGCCCAGGCATGGCCTGTGCATGGCCTGTGCACTGTGTGGTGCTGAGATCAGCCTCAGGTGAATGCAATGTCTGGAGTTGAGCACTCTGGGCAATACAGTCCTCACTCTAACGGCAGCAGCAGCATTGATTCCAGGCAGCTGGATGAGGAAATGCACTAAATCGCGCTGAATTCAACCTCAGGTGAGTACGATGTCAGGAGCCACCTCCAGGAGCCATAAGTACTTTGGGCACTGGAGTGTCTCCAATCTAACGGAAGCGACAGCAGTGTTTGTCCCATGCTGCGGGACGAGGAAATCTGCTATACAGGGATGAGATCAGCCTCAGGTGAGCACGATGTCAGGAGCAGCCTCTGGGGGCCCTGACCACTCTAGACAATGCAGTCCCCACTCTAACAGCTGCAGCAGCAGCGTTGATCCATAGAAATTCAAATTTGTTAAAGGGTTCCTTGCCAGGGAGTAGACCATAGATTAGTTGTATGGTGCTGTGGTTAATGGAAGCATAAATAAGATATGGTTGGTTGAATGGATGAGATGTTGATTTCAACGTCATACAAGTATTAGTATTCTCAAGTGTTGCAGGGTTGTGTACAATACCAAATATTAGTATTTCTTTTTTTTTACAAGAGCTTTCATCATCATAGATAAACAAGCTTTCTTGCCGGTAAGTCCCTTTTAGTTCTGGAACTATTAGCATGCCGTTAAAAGTTTTAGGTAGGGTGGGTACAGATTTACTTACCTATTCACCATTCTTTGTAAATTTGGAACAGAATCGGTAGTTCTCCTGAACTTTTAAGTAATATAGACACTCATCCTCTACAATATAAGCACTACATACGAAGTGGAATTATGATGAGGTGGGAAAGTAATAGTCCTCTCGTTGAAGACAAATGATTCTGTAAATACATTTTACAGAAATAATAATATCAGTCATTTAAACAGTAGGTTTGTTAGGCCAGATCTAAAAAAAATTCTCTAATCATAATCTGTGGACACAGCAAAATTATCAAACCTCATTTCCATACCAAATTCTACTTTTGATATGCCATAATTTGGAGAAATGTGTATTTCTAAAATTCTGCTTGAGTAAGATTACTGTACTTAAAATTTACAGTACGGTTGTGTGGCAATCGCTACTTTTTCAAGCAATATGAGACTCCGCTGACATTGATGCTGGTGTGCTGCAGTATTTGGTTTGTTGTGCCACATAGATGTTGTACCAGCACAGTCTGTTGACAAGGGAAGTCTCAACTGGTAGATGCCTTATAACACTGTAATGACCACTTGCTATTGAGGAAAGTCTCAGAACTTTCCCAAGAAGGTGGTTCACCCAGGAGAAGTGGACCTTGCAGACTTGGATGTGAGCAACACAATAATCTCTATCAGAAGTGTTTTTCAGGTATGTCAAAAAATCGAGTAGGCAGTCCTCGTCTGGGGAAGGTGGGTAAATGTGTGTAACATCTGCCGGATGCTCTCCAGAAGGCTGTTGGATGTATTCAGATCCGGTCAATGACTAGGATTGCCACCTGACTGGTTTTCTATCAGCAGGACTAATATGGCTTAGTATTTGGTACACACGTATGTAAATGGGCACCTTGCACTAATCCAGATGACATTTAAGGTGATTTTAGTGGTCTTGGACAACCTCAAAAAGCTCTCTAAGTGGTAGCTGTGGAGAGCAACTTTCAGGCTTAGTCCAGAAAGCAGCTTGTTTTACCAGAGCATACTCTTATTAGAATCGATTAAGTGAAAAAGAACCACACAGTGTAGTTATAAAAATATGTATTTATTATAAGACACTCACTAGCACATACAGTTTTCCCTTAGCTGGAGATATACTTAGAGCACAAAATACTTTTCAATAGAAACAGGTAAGTAGCACAAAATACACAGTGGCCTCCAGGGGAAGACCAAACCATATACCACAATAGTGGTATGCGAACCACAACTCAAGTCAAGCCTATACCCAGAAGATAAAGAAGTGCCAGGGACCCAAGGAACCACTCAAGGTAAGTTACCAGGACCCTCACGGAAGCCATGTGCGGAGTGAGAACATGACCGCGGGCTCAATACAAGTCAATGGGCAAGTCGCGATTGCAATTTTAGAGAAAAAGGACCCTTCCCAGTGGACTATGAAGAAACCCAGTGGACCACAGAAGGTTGGAGCGCCACCCCACCCGTGGATATCCTAGGAATCAGGTTACGTACAACAGGGAAGCCAGGTGCAGAGGTATGAAGTGGCGTCGGAAACCGCTGTCAAACTCAATGGAGGACTTCAGGAAGATGCCGCTGCTGGAAAAGGTGAAAGGGTCCGGTGGAACCCAAAGGTAGATTCATGAGAAGTACCTGCAAGCAGAAGGGACAGATTCTGTGCCAGTCAGGAGTGACCAGGAGGCACGGAATAAGAATGCCCACGGATGTCGGGTGATTCAGGAAAGCTGATGATGACCTTGGAGCTGCAGCTGTATGGAACAGGCGATGCTGTGGAAGACTAGGAGCTATTCAGGAGCTGTTCCATGTTGAGAGGTTGGTGTCCGTCGGGAGCACCAACAAGCCTTGGTAACTGCAAACAACGTCAAAAGTGAAGAAGGTGCAGTGTCGTGATCAGCAAGGTCCGGTTGACTCCCCACAAGCAGGGGAGTCAGGGCAGGCCCCGACCAAGCAGGGGACCCCACAGAAATCAAATGAGTTCCTCAGAAGGACCCTGAGGCTAGAGGCACTGGAGTCGCAAGAGGACCTTGAGCAGCCCACCGAAGATGCAGGCCCACAGTGCAAGTGATGCAGTGAGAGCAAAGATCTTGGTCAAAGGCGATGCTTGAGGTGGGGGTTACTTGGAGCCCAAAGATCTTAATGAAAAGAGTCCGTAGGAGCCCAGGATCAGCAGACTGGTCAGCTTAGTTTCTGTGCCTGCCGACGCAGGGAAGTGACTCCTTCACGTGAAGGGAGATTCCTTTAGGTGTCTTGGATATCCACAGGCCTTGGAAGTATGGAGCACAGGCATGGACGTTGCTACAGACGAGCAGGGTGAGGAGATCAGGAGCAGCAGGAGTCTTCCCATTTGCCTCCTTGATTCCCAGAGCAAAGTCCAGAGTGCCCAGATGATCGAAGAAAATGTAGCGTCTTGAAATTAATCTTGTCTCACGACGAATCTAGGGACCCACTCTCAAGTAAGCTCTTAAGTACTCTAATGAAAGGGTTGGGACGATTCAGTGTTCCCTCCAAGAGGAGGTGTCAGACAGTGGGGAGGAGACTCCCATGTCCTTTGTTCGGTTTCACGCCCGAGCGGGAGCCCACGGCTCCCTGGGCTGGTTTGAATTGGACTATGCAAGGAGGGCACCAAATGTGCCCTTCAAGCAGACTAAGGGGCTCTGGCAAGTGATCCAACCCAGCACAATACACTAAACCATGTCTGGGAGATGGTCACCTCCCTGTGACAGGATACCCATTCTTCTGCCCTCACCTGCTCGAGCTTGGCTCAGCAGCAGGAGGACATTATTGTGTCTCTGCTCAGCAGCAGCCATGTTGTGCTGTCCGGGTATGGAAGACTGGTAGAAGGAACACTGGGACCCTCCCTGGGGAGCTTTACAGTGCATGGAATCATACCTCCCAGGTCGCCCCACACCGTATATGGTGTGGGGGTATGGCTTCAACATGTTTGATACCAAACATGATAGGGTTTGTTCCAGCCAGTTTAGAGTTGACATCACGTAATGCCGCTTGGCCACTCTAAGTACTGTAATGGCTGATGGACTTACAGCCCGGGAGAATGGACTCCATAGGCTGTAGGGGTGTCCTGCTCATGCGGGGGTACCCTCACTCTTAGAACCGAGCACCCTGCCTTCAGGATTGAAAGGCCTGCTTTAGGGGTTACTTATAGGTTTTAAGTGCAATGACCTGAAATATAGGGGAAAATATACATTTTGTAAGGGTTGCTAGCACCAGCTTACAGAGGCTGCATTGGAAGGCCTGTAGATCAGTATGAGTGGTCCCCCATTGGTGGCGCAATGCATGCTTTAGCCCATGGAGTACCCCTGGTGTACCTATGCACTGGGTCCCTCAGTACCACATTCAAAGGACTGATAAGCGTACACCAGTGTTTAATCTGAGATGTACCTAAGAACTTACCTTACCAATTTAGGGGAGAAAGCACAGAGCTTGGGGTTCTGATTAGCATGATCCTAGTCAGACTAGTCAGAAACAACATAGCACCAGGCAAAATGTGGGAGGAACAATAAAGCAGGTCCTACGTTCCTACAGCAAGCCTGTACAACAATTAGGAGAATCAAACCTCTAAAGAATAGTGTGCGACAATAACATTCATGCAAGTTGAATACTTGTATTCTGCTTAGCTCAGTAATGCTTTGTTCATAATTTAGGTGTATTATATTTTCTCCAAAAGAAACTCCTAATAAATTGTATTTTTACTCTATCTTCAAATATACTTTTCACACAAAACATAGGTTTTTATGGTCACTTTTGAGAGTGTCCAAAGTACTTTAATTATTTCAATACCCCTATATTTGTTAAGGTTCTTAGTTTATATGGTGGTCACAACTCATTAAGGAAAGGAGGTTCCTGTTGCATGGAACCTCCTTTCCTTAATGAGTTAAGTGAATCAAACCTACCATGGAAGGGTTGGGTTAAGTTATTTGAATCTTACCAGATTACCATACAATGTGGGGGAAGGGAAGGGATTTCGTACCTTTGAGGAATCAGCATAATCCTTCACAAAATTTAGGCTATCATGGGGGACTAGTACTTTTCTGTTTACCTACCATCCTACACAGCTTTTCGTCTCAAGATTATCACTGTTGAGTCTTATGTCAAAGAGGTTGTGACCCGATATCTGACCTTTGGAAGCTACTCTACGTAGGGTGGAGCAGCCACTGAGTGAAGACTGGAGTTCAGACAATCATCAGTGACTCTCAAGAAATGTCAGAGGCAAAATTAAGGTTCTCCATTTTGTCATGTGCATAGGAATACTTCTAGATGACTACGGAAATTTCAGCAGCAGAACCTAAAGTTATGGAATGTACAGACTTCAAGATATTATTGATAGACATCAAGTTTCCCACCATTCGTTAATTTGTATCACATCATTCCTGATCAGCCTATGTCACCCTGTACACAGCTTTAAGTGATGACTGGAGTTCAGACAATCAGCAGAGACTCTCAAGAAATGTCAGAGAGCAAAATTAAGTTTCTTCATTTTGTCATGCGCATAGGAATGCTTCTTGATGAATACGGGAATTTCAGCAGCAGAACCTAAAGTTATGGAATGTACAGACTTCAAGATATCATTGATAGACATCAAGTTTCCCACCATTCATTAATTTGAATCACATACTTCCTGGTCAGTCTATGGTACCCTGTACACAACCTTAGAACAACCATTTGTGCTTGTGATGCTAAATTTGATTTTCTAATGAGTGCACAAAGAACACCATCTACTGGTGGTCACCTTCCAAAGCGGTGAGTTAACTGGAAGATGGATATCGTGAGAAATCCACTATCATCTTCTCATTGTAAGCTGGGCAGTTTACTTCATCGACTGCAGCAGGGATTTGAGCCTGACAGTCCTGATGTGGTATTTGTGGTACCAGTATCCCTGAAACAATGACACTGACTATTTTCTTGGCACCACCTGCACAAGAAAGCAGGCATTATATTACCAAACAGACGCATCTTCAAGGTCTGCACCACTGCAATAGTTAGGTGAACCTGTGCAGACAGAAAATGTGTGGAGCATTACAAAAGAAATGCAGGTTCAAATCCAAAAAGTTTGCACCTAGGCTCCACAGAGTCTTTCACTCTGTCGGTTTTTCAAAGTCAAGTTTATTTGAGTTAATCAACTATTTGTATCATGGATTCTTATATACACATATAGAATACATTTATATACATTTATATGCATCACACACGTACCTAAACATAAAACAAGTCTTTAAGAATTAAAAATATGAAACATCAGGAAAGCAGCAGGTTCAAATACACACCATACAATGCTTCATATGTCCAGTGAATCCTTGCGTATTTCCCCTGCGACCGCTAGAAAATAGGATTCAGAATTTTGCATAACAATAGTTGTTTTTGAATAATATAGGCTCATCATATTTCTCCAATGACCGCTTCTGAAGCTGAATGTCATCAAATATTGTGGCGGATAGTGTAGTGTCATATACTCTGTGGTTTGTTGTGCAATGGAGAACAACATATATCACAGTGATGCACTGCAAGGGCCATATTGTGAATTTTCCAGAATAGCAGTGCTAGCAAGCCATGAAGGATCATCACTGTACAAGGTCACACACATCGGTTGCTTTGTTAGCTCTAACCTTGTATTTGAAATAGGGGTGATTTGACACTTCCTTAAACAGAGTTGGATGTATGTGAACAAAAGCTTACTAAACACTTGTGACATGATGGAATTTGAGAACCGACTCATGGATTTGTTTAGAATTTCATCATGTGATTCTTCAAGCATTATGGACAGTAGATGAAATGGATAAATCAAGTGGATTGCTTAAATTGTCAACGGGAATGAAGGAGAAGCTGACAGAGAAAAAACACAAATAGTGGTGGCATATTGACTGTTACGAACTTGGTAACCAGTAGCTGGTGCAGTGATAGAAGCAGCCCACTGAACCCTTTAACTATATAACCGAGGGGCAGAGCTGCATGTAAAATAGCATAAATTGATAGAAAGCAGGGTTGTTTAAACTAAAGATGACTGAGAATTAAGACGCATCTCATACTATTAGTGAATGTATCAGTTACTCACGTTAACTTTTATAGCAACACTTAAATAGATTCCATCATTACTTTTTACTGAAATAAACATGCAATGGCGGAAGTTAGCAACCTTGGGGTATGAGGAAAGAACAGTCTGCAAAAACATGCACTTGTTTGCAGCCGCGGTCCGTACACATAACAGCGGTAGGGAGGTGGGGCTGGGTTGAGGGGGATTCCGACAGACCATGCTGGGGGGAAATTAAATAAATAATACATTTTCCCTAAGTATCGTCCGTAGGAATCCCCCTAACCCGGCCCGCCACCCCATTGCTTTTACCTGCACGGACTGCAGCTGCTCGTTTGGAGTGCCACATATTAAATGAAAAAATAGAGCGAAGGGGCAAGACAGAGGATGTGGACTAATGGCCACGACTGCCAAACTTCAACTGGGGAGCCGGTTCTAATCTCAGCGCCGGTTTACAAGCAGCTTGAAATTAGATGCTAAAAAACTTTAAATAAGAGATGTTGGAGAAATCCGGAAAAAAATGTCATACTGGACCAGACAAACAGTAAAACATAAAGAAAGCTCTAAATGCATGCAACCAGGGAAAGAAAACAGTATGGAGCGCTAACTAAAAGAAAAAATGTTTGAACCACCAACGTGGATGCAAATGAGTAGTTAGGCCTCAGGAAACTGATAAGAGAGACCCAGAAGGGAGAACAGACAACAACCAATAGAAACTGAGAAAATATACTGGCAAGCACAGGGACCAATACGAGAACTGAAGGCAGAATGTAAGTCCTTGTTAAGATATATTAAAAACAATAGTTTTTACAAGCACAGTGCAGGCTCTGTGCAGGAGAAAGCTAAAAATAGATTCTGCTAAACCTAGACCCTGAATGAATGAATGAATGAACAGGTTCTGTAGAGTGTGCAACTACTCCGAGTGCCTCAGAGCTATGAATTGCAGATGCACCCAAAAGGAGAGCAAAAGAGTAATTTGATATCTTAGACAAAAGAGAAAAGCCAGGTTTTCAGTCTTCTAAGGAAAAGCCTACTAGACGAAAGCCCAATTGTCCTATTCCGAATAAACACTATTATATGTGAACTATTTCCAAGAAAGAACAGCTTTCTAGTTGTGACCCACTTCATGAAGCCACCACCAAACCAAATGTTTTGTGGTCATAACACTAGCTAATTGGATTAGTGAGAAGACAGAGAGAATGTTAGATGTCAATGAAGAAACATTTTATTTAGAGTAGATAAGCGAGTTGGGGAAGTTTGAAGCATCACATGTTTATGAGCAATAACTTTGCAAACTAATAGTGCTATTGCCGCGTTGAGAGTGATGTTGCCATGGCAAATCACAGAAATGGGTGACAACTGCATGGTAACATTCCTGCTGTGTGAATGTCCGTTTCAGGGCTCTAGACAGTGATACTGTATCCACAATACCCATGCAAAATTTAGTTGCCACTCATTCAAAAATTAACCCATTACAATTATCCATGTAGTAATGCGATTGTTTATTTACCGTCGATGCAGTGCCAATTTGCAATATGCCGTTTCATTAAAAGACTCTGTGTGTTTCAGATAAACCAACCTCCCCTTGATCAGTATTTATATGTTCTCATATTTCATCTAATCTCAGTGACATTGCTACAAGCTAAGGACATTTATAACTAGGTTGACAACACAAGATCAGTTACAATGTCCTTGCAGTTTATGGAGGTGTGTCACCCTACTGTCTCAAATGTGCTTCTGGAGACCTATGGGAACCAACCATAGGTTATCATACACATCATAAAAAACATAACTCTTGGGACACATTCAAGATTTTGGGACCGAGCAAAATGTGTATGATGTGTCAGTAGATGCTTTTCCTGGGGGGGAGGTACAAATGCCTATGCCCCTGAATTATTCATTCAGCTGCCAACAATCACTCTCACCTGGCTGTTAAATGAGACTCTAAGTGGGATACTCCTCCACAATCCCCCTTATCTAGCAGGGGATCTTGTACGTTGCTGGTGAGAAGAACAAAAACTGGGAAGAATCATCAGTGGGCTCACAGATCTTGAATATTCTGATTTAAAAACACAGGATCATTCAGCTAAAGTAAGATATGGGAAGGGTAGCTTCTCTTCTACACATTACAATGACGTTTGATACTACAAATCATAATGGGGATGCTTGTTCAAAGAATATTTTACTGCTCTACGGGTTATACTATTTCTAATGTTTTGTGTTCTTAAATCGTCCATATTGTAATAAATGAGTATTTCTACTGTACTCCATGGGGCTAGCATGGCTCCACAAATGCATGAGCTATGTTTTCTGTTTTCAGTGATTCTTGTGCAATTAGGTTAATGTAACTTGATGAAAAACGGAGAGTTAACTGCTCTCCGCGCTAAGGCCCTGATTACGAGTCTGGCAGTTCAAGGAATGACAGACTTGGGGTGTGGCAGAGGTGGTCCAACCACCGCACCACCACAGTCCGACCACCCCATTACAAGTTGGGTGTCGGAATGCCCTGGGACTGCTGCCGCTGCCAGGGAACTGCTGTTCCCTGAAGGTGGCGCAGCAGTAGAGGCCACAATATGCTTGGCGGTACTGCTGTGGTCCCTCAAAGCATATTACAAGCTTTCTCTCCACCACACCTTTCATGGTAGGTCCCCTGCAATGAAAACTGTAGCAGAAGGGAAATAAAAGGGACCCTACAGGGCCAACTGGGCCTCCTCCGCATATGGGTGCACACAGGGGGCTGTTACATGTACCCCACCCCCTCTGTGCAAGCACACCAGTTTCTGCAGGGCATGGACTTTTGAGTGTCCATGTCGTGCAGGAACCTTGTTTGGCATTCCTATGGCAGTGCCTTTTCAAAAGGCACTACCACGGGACCACTATGCCGCCTGCCCGGCAGACCACTTTTAAGTTGTAATCTGGCAGGCAGGCAGTGGTGAGTCTTGGTGGTGCAGGATTGTGGTGGTGGTAGTGCGCCAGCTCCCGCACTCCTGAACCCCGTAATATGGCCATTAATGTCTTTGTTTAAGCTCTTCAGAAAAAGCTACAAATTAAGTGCAAGGAAGAGTAAATTGACATTCTTTTCAATGGCAGATTTTCAGGTAGGCGAAACAGAGCTAGGATATGATATATTCAAATTATGATTTTCATCACCCTTTCTTTTCCCCAATAGAAGGCATGTGCTGCATATATCTGATGGCATAGAGAATGTGGGCAGCATACAGTGGAAACTGGCCTTGTGCCTACTCCTGGCCTGGATCATATGTTACTTCAGCATTTGGAAGGGAGTCAAATCCAGTGGAAAGGTAAGACCTCAGCATCCGTTTATTTTAATTCATTGTGTTTGGGATTCTAGTGGAAACCAACAAATCATGGACATTAGATCAGCACATACCACATTACTAGAACAACAATGAAAAATGTACTTTGGTTTAGACACATAACTTCTACATGATTCAATTGATAAAACACATTTCAGGTATGAAAATCAATCAACTGAAATTGTTTAACACTGCTCACTGTCAGTATGACTCTACCATAATCATTGTGGTTTTGATTTATTGGCCTCACCCAATAAAACAGTACCTTACGAAGAAGCAGTTGTTCAAGGAGAAGTCATTCTATAAGATTGCTAAGCTGGTAAGATACATGAGTAGGTTTTTGTATCTGCTGCAAATTGTTGACTGTAAGTATGCTGTGAAACATGCAACACCTACAATGTGTCTGTGCAGTGTGAATCAACATGTATGTACTGAAATATTCGTGTTAATGGAGTTGGTTAGGTTGGTTTCAATGAACTTTGGTTTTTCCACACTGTGGAGTAATATGGCTGCGTCAGACCTTTCACTGCAGTTGCAGTCTCCACGGTTGCAATTTCACAAATGGTAAATCTCAGTGAAAGGTCTTTCAATGCCCATGAACTGCTTTGCAGATGATTTGAATATCAGAGTGTCTGTGATCTGTTGAACTATGCTCTGCTCAAGTTTTTTTTCTTTTTTTTTTTTCTTCAAAAACCTTTATTGTACCTTCAAAGTTACACAGCGGAACGCCTACAACCTCACGGGCTGGCCGCTATATCAATGTATTAAGCACTTTGCAGCAATTCAATGTCTTTGCAGAAATCACCGGCACAGTAGATAGAATCGGAACTGCTGCGGTAAAAAGGTACAGTACATGCATCATAGTCCAAGACAGTATTGGTTTTTGGTTTTCTATTTTTTTCAAAAAAAACCAACAACAACTCAAACTAAACTTCAGGAATCACGATGCGGTCATGTACTGATTGGTATCGGTCGAGTACAGCTCTGTTGTTAAATGTTCCCCTTCGGTGTCCCCCCCGTTCCCACTAACCTGCCTAAGGTGAGTGGTTCGTATGTGCGAGCATGTTCTGTCTAACTGTGGTCCCTCGTACTCTCCCTCCCACGCCGCCATGCAAAATCATAACTAATTAGCCAGTCTTGTGGCCCACGTCCATACCCTCATTACAGTTTGTTAGTAATACTAGCCCTCCTCCACTTCCTCATCCGACACATCCTGGTCTTCCTCCGACAAGGGGTCACAGATCTCCCCTCTGTAGACATTCCACTTGGTCCTAATTTTGTTCCACTTCCCCGGGCAGGCCCGGTTGGAATAGACCGCCCTTTCTGTTACCATCACCCTGTCCATATTTAAGCACCATTGAGTCTTGGTCGGCACTTCCGCCACTCCCCAACGTTGCGCAATATCCCGTTTGGCTACCATCAATCCTACCATAACCCAGAGTTGACCGTGTCTAGAGAGATCAGTAGGTTCCCATATATTTAGTAAGCACCGCTTTGGCTCTGACAGCAATAATATCTCCAGTGTCTGTGAGATTGTTCGTAGTATTCGTGTCCAATATTCCCGAATCTGGGGGCACTCCCATATGGTGTGAAAAAATGTGCCCTCCTCCCCACAACCACGAAGACAATAAGGGTGTTGTGACCTGTGGATGCGGTGTAGCATAGTTCGTGTGTAGTACACCCTATGTAATATTTTCCGCTGCACAAGCCGCAGCCGTGCGGAGATGCCCACCTCTTTGGGCGACGCAGTCGCCTCGTTCCATTCATGTTCGTCCATTTCACAGGTGTCCCCCTCCCATTTCTCCTTTAACAATGTCAATGGGTCTGGCAAGTTGTTGAGTATTTTACGGTACATGAGGGACGTTGCGCGTTCAATCATAAAGTCAGTGAGGAGACGGTCTTCTAGCGGGGACGATTCCGGTAGGTCTGTGTTCGGGGGTAGAGCAGCGAGTAATGCATGTTGTATCTGAATGTATCTGTAGAGCTCCCTTTCACTAAGGTTGTATAATTCTCTCAACCTATTGAAAGACATCACTCCTCCCCTCTCCCAAAGGTCGCCCACCATTGATATCCCTATAGTGTCCCAACGGGAAAATCCCTGGCTTTTCCTCATGTTACCTAAGGCTCGAGAATCCCACAGTGGGGTTAGCTTAGTTATTCTCCCCTTCCACCCAGAGCCGTTGTCGCTGTATGCCATAGCGTCACCGTTAGTCTGGTGGGGCCCACCAGTTTGCGCATTTTGCGTTGGTCGTACAACGGAGCCAGTAAACTGTCAGTGCCCAGCTGTGCCCTATCCGCCTGAAAGGCTGGCTCAGTCTGTGGAGTATGGAGCCACTGGTTGATGGGTTTAAGATGTGCGGCCCAATAATACAGTTTTAGATTAGGCAGTGCAATACCTCCGTCGTACCATCCTCTATGCAGTTTGGGTTGTGCAATGCGCGCTGGGAGGTTCCCCCATAGGAGGGTGGAGATCAATGCTGCAACTTTTTGAAAGAATCTTGGGGCCACCGGGTAAGGTGCGTTTTCAAGAACATACAGAAATCGGGGCAGAGCCATCATTTTATATAATGCGGCCCTTCCTAAAAGCGTTAGAGGCAGTCCCGACCAGAATTTAACGTCTTGTTTGAGTCTTTCCAAGTGGGGCCCCAGATTCTTGTCCATAAATTCTGTGGGGTCACTAGTAATCTGAATGCCTAAATATTTAAACGACGAACCAGCTATCTTCCGAGGGCAGTCTGCATCGAGAGCCGGGACCTGCCCCTTCAGAATATACAGTTCCGATTTGCTCCAATTTATCGTATATCCGGATATCCTACCATGATTATTGCAGAGATGCAATAGGGCCGGCACCCCACTTTCTGGATCTGTGAGATATACCAGCATATCGTCTGCATAGAGCGATAGCCGGTCCTCCCAGCCATCCATCCAACGTATGCCTTTCAACAAGGGTGAGGTTCTAATAAGAGTGGCAAGGGGTTCCAATGAGATCGCAAACAATAACGGCGAGTGGGGACATCCCTGTCTTGTGACCCTCCCTAATGAGAACGTTCGCGATATATGCCAATTCGCCACAACCTGGGCGACCGGGTCAGTGTACAACAATCTAACCCATGCGATGGGCCAAATCCCAAACGCGATAGTGCTTCAAACAAGGAGTTCCACTCCACAAGGTCAAATGCCATCGTGGCATCAAGGGCCAAAATCACAGCTTGGGTCGCGATCGAGTTCGCCCTAGCCAACACTCCTTGCAGTCTACGCAGGTTCAACGCCGTGTTTCTGTGGGGCATAAATCCGGACTGGTCCGGGTGTGTAAGGGATGGAAGATGGGGTAAGAGCCTGGTTGCAAGGAGTTTGGCAAGGATCTTAACTTCTGCGTTAAGCAGTGAGATGGGACGGTAGGAAGAGCATTCCTCAGGCGGTTTCCCTGGCTTGGAGATGGCCACTATAGTTGCCGTTCTTTGGTCTGCCGGAAGTGAACCTTTCCCCAGACATTCCCTAAACATCCCTAGTAGATGTGTACTGAGGGTCTCAGGCGTTGCTTGGTACCATTCTATAGGTATACCGTTGGGTCCTAGTGCCTTGCCCGGGTTTAATAATTTGTATATCAAAAATGGTCCTGGATATAACTCACGACACAATAGATGTACACCCTGCAGTTATTTTAAGCAAGTTCAGTCTTTGGCAAAGTCAATTTGCAGTTTAGGAGATGTATAATTTTGGACCAGCAATATTAAATGCATTAAACCCAACATGTAAATTGCAAAACAAAATTGTTGTATATAACAAATTTATTTACATACTAAAAAAATTTTTTGACGATCCAGAGCAACTATAGATAAAATATGAATAAATGATAGATTCAGAAAAGGGGGTGCTCAGGTGAATTGAAAAGAAATGCAGAATAGATTAGTACAATCAAAAGGCGAGATTTGCCATTTAGAACACAAAGAGCCTACCCATACATTATTATATACAAAATTTACAATGGAAATGGGGAGCTGGGTGTAGGCTGGGGTAGGAAAGGTTGTAGTCGTCGACGTTTCGACCCTAACGCAATACGGGCGATTTCAAGGCCTCTGCTACGGGTCTTCTTCAGGACGGGGAGGGGGGACGGTAAGGGCTGGATCGATTAACCTATAATTAATAATACAGATTCGTGTGAATAATCATATGTACATGTAGTAACAGTTTGTCATAGATCAAGTTGGGCTGATATTACCATGAAAGGTTAATGGCGGACGTCAGGCCAATGTTGGACCACCTAAACAAAATAGGAGAGACAAATTCAGTGCCCATCTCCAATAAGCACTGAAACTGCTGTCCAAACTCATATAGGGGTGGTTACTTAATTTCGAGAAATTGACTCACCAATATTCAATGCTTCCTATATTCCAATCAATGGGGAGAATGTGTACTTCTGACGTCTTCAGAAATTGTCTAAATATGAAAGGGGGAACGGAGAATCAATATGGTTCCTAAACCCTTTTGGTCACTCTGCTAAAAATGAATACCTTGATTTTAGCAGAGTGACCAAAAGGGTTTTGGAACCATATTGATTCTCCGTTCCCCCTTTCATATTTAGCCATTAACCTTTCATGGTAATATCAGCCCAACTTGATCTATGACAAACTGTTACTACATGTACATATGATTATTCACACGAATCTGTATTATTAATTATAGGTTAATCGATCCAGCCCTTACCGTCCCCCTTCCCCGTCCTGAAGAAGACCCGTAGCAGAGGCCTTGAAATCGCCCGTATTGCGTTAGGGTCGAAACGTCGACGACTACAACCTTTCCTACCCCAGCCTACACCCAGCTCCCCATTTCCATTGTAAATTTTGTATATAATAATGTATGGGTAGGCTCTTTGTGTTCTAAATGGCAAATCTCGCCTTTTGATTGTACTAATCTATTCTGCATTTCTTTTCAATTCACCTGAGCACCCCCTTTTCTGAATCTATCATTTATTCATATTTTATCTATAGTTGCTCTGGATCGTCAAAAAATTTTTTTAGTATGTAAATAAATTTGTGATATACAACAATTTTGTTTTGCAATTTACATGTTGGGTTTAATGCATTTAATATTGCTGGTCCAAAATTATACATCTCCTAAAGTGCAAATTGACTTTGCCAAAGACTGAACTTGCTTAAAATAACTGCAGGGTGTACATCTATTGTGTCGTGAGTTATATCCAGGACCATTTTTGATATACAAATTGCTACCCAGGTCCTGTGACTAATTGGGTTAACCCCATTGATTCAATTGCCCGGGTTTAAGGCTTCAATAGCCGATTGGATTTCGTCAGCGGTGATGTCCGCCTCCAACTCATCGGACACGTCCATAGATAACGTTGGAACCTGTATTGGTGCCAGTGCATCTCTGGCCATCTCGGGGGTAACCACGTGTTCAGGGGTGTAGACCCCTTCGAAGTGGGTCGCGAGCTGTTCCACTATGTGCTTCGGGTTCGTATGTACCTTCCCCTGACTGTCCCTTAAGCGTTGGATTCCCCTGGAACTTCCTTCCCGTTTGTCAAGCCAAGCCAGCATTCTCCCTGCCTTGTCGCCCACCTCATAAATCCGATTCTGAGTTTCGGTCATTTGCCCTCTCACTTGGAAGCGCAAATGATCGTTGTACAGCCGCTGCTGAATGTCAAGTGCGTGTAAGGTAGCCGGAGTTGGGAGTAGTTCGTGTGTCGTCGTCAAATTTCTCAATGTTAATTCCAGTTCAACTAGCTCCTGAGTTTGTTCCTTTTTGTATCTCGTGACTGAGTTTATGGCTTGCCCCCTCAAGACCGCTTTATATGCCTCCCAAAGCACCTCGGAGAAGCGGACCGAGTTGATATTCTCATTGAAGTATTGTGTCGTTGCTCTTTTAAGAGTCTTGCGAACTTGGGGAATCTTTAGATAATTAGCGTGTATGGGGTATATGCGTTTGCGGGACCCCCCTTGAGTGGAGAGCGTGAGGGTGAGTGGGGAGTGGTCTGAGATCCCCCGGGGGTGAATTTCCACTGTGTCTATAAGGTGGAGCCCATCACCCAGGGTCAGGAAGTGGTCGATTCTCGTCATACAGCCGTGCACTGCGGAATGGAATGTGTATTGCTTCACATTGGGATGGAGGTACCTCCAAATATCCGTAAGATCCATGGCTGTCAGGAAGCGTTGGAGGCGGGGAATCCCCCCCGTAGGGGCCAGTATTGGAAACCTATCAAGTTGTGTGTCTAAGATGACATTGAAGTCCCCCCCAAGGATAACCTCCCCCTCGGGAAGAGACAGTAGAAAGTCTCCCAACTTCGGGAGTTGCACCGAGTGCAGTGCCGGTGGGATATACACGGACACTATGTTAAGAAGTCTACCTTCCCATTGTCCCTGTAAATCAGCAAAGCAGCCTTGATCACCCGTCTTGGTTTGTAGAGGGATAAACCGTGAGGCCCTCTGGAGCAGTATACCAGTCCCCCTGGAGCCCGACGTGAAGCCCGAGTGGACTAAAATCTTATAGCCTCTTCTATCCATGGCCTTGGTTGCCCCCCTGTCAGGTGAGGTTCCTGCAAGAGTGCTATGGTGGGTTTCTGTCTTCTAAGGGCAGTCAGTACTAGGCCACGTTTCACCTTATCCCCCAGTCCCCTCACGTTCCAGGTCAGCAACCGTAGGGACGCGCCCTGCGTCTCTGAGTCTATTCCCAGTGCCCCGGGGATCGGGTTCTCAGCCATTTGGGACTATGGGGTCCATAATGTGACAGTGAGAGGGTGAGCCATGGGCGTGTGTTGCTAACTCGTTCAGTGAAGAGCTGAGGGTTCTCCCCAAGGAATTAAACTGTTGCCGTCCCCACCAATCATGTAACGACTCCTGTGATAACATAACTTTCTTCTTTGACCGCATATGTGTATTCCCAACTGTGCTAAAACAGTCCCACCCCTTCCCCCCCTCCCTGCATCCCTGCCTAACGGACTCTCAACTGCCCTCCCCCCAACTGAGCAGAGTGCTTAACCCATCCCACAACCAGAGTACTTGCGTGTAGGGGGGAGAGCGCCTCCCCGAGCAGGCGGCCTCCCTGCGTGCTTCCGAGGCTCCGCCATGGCTGCTCAAGTTTTAAAGACGACAATGAGAGGCATTGTCTCATGTCTCACAAGTTGTGACAGTGATTGGGTGGACATTTTCAAGATATGTCCAGCTTGTCCAGAACCAGGCAGCACGCCTCATCTTCCACCAACAGAGGCACCACCATGTCCGCCCTCTAATAAGATCTCTGCACTGGCTCCCTGTCTCTGAACACTGCAAATTTGAGCTGGGCTGCCTTGTTTTTAAATCTTTGGCGGACCTAGGCCCTACCTTCATCTCCTCCCTCATTCATCCCTATATCCCCTCTCGCAACCTTCGCTCGGCTCACTCGGCTCTACTCAAAGTCCCGAGAGTTAAGCGTAAGAAGTGGGGAAGTTTAAGATTCTCATTCCTTGCCCCATCTTTTTGGAATGCCCTCCCACTGGACATACGGCTCGCTTCTCCCTATATCCATTTCAGATCCCTCCTTAAGACTCATCTGTTTCGCATTGCGTACAATTAAAATGCTCTCTTCTTCTCTGGTCCTTTTTACTCTTCTTTTTTCTTTTTCTGCTATGGCCATGCACCCCCGCGCCTTGCCCAGGTGGTGCTCTCCGTCCTTTCTTTACCAGCGCCAAGAAACTGTATAGTGTACGCTGCGCTTTATAAATACTTTTCACATCACATCACAAGATGTTTCTTTGATGTACATCTTCCACCTACTTCCCATGCAGGCCATTCTGGTCTACCAAATTAGTATGAAAAAGTTTTGTATTGCTTCTATTGTTCTTGATCAATGCCTTTTTTTTGTGAAATAATCTCAGGATGTGTTGTGCATTATAGGCCCCGCATTTGTCTTGTTGTTAAATATTCACTAACAAAAATGAGTGTACACTGTTTTCGGAAGATGAAACTGCAGATGTTCTGAAGACATTTTGACTGTCTCATGTGATTTATGTTTATAATCTGTCATGGCATGGACGTTAACCACTCCAAACTTTGCATGAGTGTTGGGTCTCACTTTTGTGTTCCTTTTGTGAATTCTAGGTTTATTGTTCAAGAAACAAATAATGGTGCAAGCCACTATGGTACAAAGTGAAACTCAGTGTATGTGAGTAGATTTATAATAGTGGTCTGCCAAGTCTAATGCTTTACCCACACCAAAGTGCGCTTTTTGAGCCATGTCTGTTTTTTTTTTCATGTGTGCAAACAGAAATAAAGTTATACATTGTTTAGTGCAAATTGGAAATGTATAGTCATTTGCAGATTATGTCTATCTAGCAGTTTATTACTAGGTTTGCACCAACTGACTTTGGGTTGTTGTTAGACCTTCCAGTCTTAGGAGGGTTTTCCCCCAAACTTTTGCCTTCCTCCTTTATTTTTGTTGAAATAATTTTTTGGGCCTTAGGACTGCTAACGAGTGCTGCAGTGCTTGTGCTCACCTCCTAAAAACATGATAACATTGACTTACACCCAATTGGCACATTTAAATACCTGTAAGCCCTCTGTAGAGGGGTACTATAAGTACTCAGGGCCTGTAAATTAAATCTTATTGATGGGCCTGCAGCAATTATTGTGCCACCCACTTCAAACAAGTCTCAGGACTGCAATTGCAGCCTGTGTGAGCAGTTTTAAACTACAATTGTGAACTGCCAATTAATCCCTTTGCCAGATTTAAACCTTCTTTTTTAATACATATAAGCCGCCCTTGGAATGAGCATTCATTAGCCCATAAGGCAGGGTGCAGTGTATTTGGAAAGTTAGACATGTACTATTGTTACCTAAAATTGTTTACTACTGCTAGGCTTACCTCTCCTTTAGAGCAACATTGGATTACCCTATTACACTTAATACATGATAAGTTTAAATTGGGAGCTGATAGGAATATCAATGTATACCCCCTTTAATGACAAAGTCAGATTTAATGTCACAATTCTGAAAATTCCACTTTGAAATAGTTGGTATTTTATTGTCCTAACCATGTGGTGCCTGCAGCCAAACATGAGTAGGTGTTGCAGGATGGGCCATCTCTGACTTGACAGGGAAGGAGTTGTCACCTACCACACTTTACATCATAAAGGCTCTGCCTAAGCATACTCACAAAGGTTTTGGCACTAGTCTATTGTGACCCCCAGATAAGCTGAAGCCAGGACACGGAGCCAGGATATTCCAAACACCTCTTGGGAGTGGAAACCTCCAGAACCTTCTCCTGTTTCAAAGAAGGCATCAGGTATAAATAATGCACATTCACACCTAACTCTTCAGTACACCTCTGGACCTCTAAAAAGGACTACAGTGCTGCTACTCAAGAAAGACTGCTACCCTGCTGCCTAAATTGGAAGGACTGGACCTGCATCTTGAACCCAGGACCACCAGAGTAACTCCCAGGTATAGCTGTCTGGCCTCGTGATCAGAACCCCAGTGACAGAAAAGGTTCCAACAACCTTAAACCCAGTACTTGGAGGCAGTCTGGTGTGCGCCTTGCCCCCAAGCGGTGCCACCTCAGCCCTCGACCCTTGGAAGTGGGCATGAAGGTGCTCTGCCAGCTCAGCTGGGGTCCTGAGAACAGAACATATGCAGCACAATGCATATCCATGCAGCTGTATTGGAACTGCTGCTACATAACGAGTTGCTGGTGCAGTACCTCACAAAGAAAACCGCAACCTTCTTGGAAATGCTGCTGTGTGATGCATCCTCAACGCAGGCCTCTGCATGAAAAGCTCCTCATCAAAGGTATCTTCTATGATGATGATGCAGTACTCTGCATCGCCGCTCTGCAGCTTCTTGGGAACTACCGTTGTGCAACGCAATCTCGGTGCAGGATCTCACAATGGCCCACTAACCAGGATTTCAGGTACTTTGTTCAGTGGGTCTAACTTAGTCCCTGTACACAGGCCGTGCTCCATCGCCGGCAGCCCGAACATGTGACTTTGTCCCGGTTCAGCATGACTAGATACCCACAGTTTAAAATTGCATGTCTCTGGTTCTACTGATTGGATTTTTGTTGTTTTGGTCTTGAATACTTTATTACATTTTACTTTACTTTTCTAAACTGGTGTGGGATTTTTCTTGTGTTGTGTTTTTACCTTATTACTGTTTGAAGTGCTACATAAATACTTTACATATTGCCTCTTGGTCTTGCGTCCTGACTGCTTTGTGACAATATACCAAAGGGTAAGCACAGGTTAATTTGAAGTTTGCTTATGTTTCACACTGAGAACAATTGTGATTGCCCTTGAGTAGGGCTTCAACCTGTAACCACATTTCCAGCAGTAGTGTATTGCCTTCCTTCCCTGTGTTAAATGTTTTTGAACATTAATATGTAAATGTGTGTTGTCTTGTGTTTGTGGATATGTTATGAAAGTGTGGCCTTCAGAGGAATGTGTACTGTTTGTCCCTTTAATGCGTTTTCACTATTGTTCACAAATAACAACAATGAGTCGAAATCTTTGTTGCAAAATGAAAATACCTATTTCTCCTCCGAGTGCTCTTCAGAGGACATGCAACCTGTTTCTGCCCAACCCAACCTTGAGGCTCAAAAACCACATTACTTTTTGTTTAAGGTACACATTGATGTGTTTGTAAACTTTAATAGATATATTCATACATTGACATGCATATTACACAATCACATTTTGCATTCTATATGGCCAAAACACTTCCGCGGATTTTCACCAAACCAAAATGCGCTGAGGCATGGTAATTTTACTGTGCTGTGTGCAATCAAAGGGAGAGAGCAGAAAGACTCCACATTTGCAAAGATATGGTGTGTTTCTGCTCTCTCCTTGCACTGGTGCACTGTCTGTTGCCTAGCGTCAATGCAAGCAGCCTTGCACCATAGCACAAGGATGTCTGTGTTACATTCATAATTGGTTTTGTTCAGGAAGGGACACTTTCCTGCACAAAAAATGCTTAGCCGGAATTTCCTCTTTCTATGCATGTATGTATACAGTACAGTAGCTATAGAACATGTGCTCTAGTTGCAGCTCACTAAATACTTTTAATAGGCGGAAGCATAGACCAAACTGTCACACTCATTGAATGACAGTATTAGTAGTGTCCTCAATTATGTCATTTGAGATGCTATCAGTGAGGTCATCAATTATGTCATTGAACATGTCATAAGTGATTTAATATGTGAGGTCATTAGAAGTGGATCGTAGGGGTGAGAATTATAGTTAGCTCAAGTAACTATCACTGGTAATTTTTTGTTGTTTTTAGTTTAAAATGACATTTTTAAGAGGCATTTTTACCTAACTATAATATTACTTCAGCTTTTTGTTTTAGTCCAGTGTATTTTTGACTTTTTTTAACGTAAAGTATGATCTTATTAGCATACCTTTGTTGTCACCTCTTTTATATATCTGAAATTCTAGGATTTTTTAATGCCAATTATGACCTTACTCCATGCCTGACTATAATGTCACGAGCCTGTGGCGGACTAGCCCTACACCCAACACTACTGGGGGCGGTCATTCCCCCCCACACGGCCAGACAATCAGAGCACTCATCACAATATAAAGGGCTGTCATTTTAAATAATGCAGACTTACTTGCTGTGACAAGGAGTCCACATCAATAAATAAAAGACAGGCCTATTGGCTTTCCCATGATGTGACAACATCAAAAGAGAGAAAAGTATTTGCTTTAATTACTAAAAGGCCTTATCAGCTATTTCTGTCCATTATAACAAGTATTCCCTTACTTTAGTAATTCTGAAATTGAGGTGATTGGAAATGAAAAATAGCAATACCATTCATGTAGATATTACTGAAACCTAGAAAACATTGTATATTTCTAAAAGAGAAAGAAACCGGCCAATCAACAACAGTGCTTGAACCTTTCGTGGGACATTGCTAATTACTTTGGAGGAAATTATGAAGCCCAAATTGGAGATCTTTCGTTGCTCAAAAACAACATTTTACAGTTTGGCATATACATGATTATGGCTAAGACAGGCAAGAACTTATCTAAATGTGCTCCAGTTAGAGAACCGTAAAAAAAATCCATATATCTTCCAGCTAGATGATGACCCGAGTGTTGAGGAGATTAGAAAAGATTTACTTCTCAAAACATTTAAACACTGCTATAGCAGAACACAGGCCATAAGGCAACATCCGATATTCGTAATGTCCAAAAGCTGTGGTGAATGCAATCTTCCATTCATTTTCAGCCCTCACCCTCCTAGATGACAATCTCCTCTCAAATTAATTTTAGTAAAAAGCTAGCTTACTAGTAAAGCTTCAGCAACATCTGAACTAGGAAGAATTGGATATTGGTCTTTTATTGTTACTTGGTTTAATCCTCTACAGTCCTCTATGCTCTAAAGTCAATAGTATAGCTCTGATGTATTATTTTTGGGAACAAGAACAAAAGAAGTCCTGCAAGATATTCTGAATTCATTAACCCTTAGATATTCCGGCAAGACCTTCTTTTACATAAGAGGCAAGAAAAACATTCAACCAAATGGAACCATGGAATAGGATTGTAGATCAAACTCCCAATCATAGACCCTTTGGTGAGGCAATTCATAACTTAGACCTTTAAAATAAAATCCATAAATTCATGATATTCCATGAATTTGTTATAAAAAGAGTAACTTTAAGGAGATGATTACTGAGAATGTAACAAAGAAGCTCGGGCTCATGATGTGGTTCCTAACAACATCATTTTGGCAGATCAATTTATATATGGGGTGCGTTTAGACAACCAAAATATTCCCATACTGAAAGGGAACAAGGAGAGCATTGTTATCTCAAATTGTAAATGTTTCATAATGCTGGACTATTTGTGACAAATCTGCTTACATTTCCTTAACTGAAGGACCAAGCCTCAATAAGATGGGAGCCTGCACAGGAATAAGGTGCTTACTTGCCAAGTTCTCATCCGCATAAGCACCAGAAGCTCCAGATTCTTCGACATGAACTTGAATTAGTCAATCTTCCACATGAAGGTATGCAGAGGAGCGATTGATGCACTTACGTTTTCCCTGTGCTTTCACAGACTCTTAAAGGCCATATACTGATTCCCTGGACAACACTGTTGCATGGTTTTGAGGTTGCAAAGGTTAGGTTGTAGAATTCATAAAGTGCAGGCAAGCCTTATGTCATAAATCTGGATAAACTGAAGTTAGTGAATCAAATAAGAGCTGGATTGACTACTTTACAATCATCAAAACAAGCTGAAATAAAGGCATTCATAACTTGTGAAGCAAAGAGAACCAACGTAAACTTTGTTTCAGTGTCTGAAGCTTGGAAAATCGAGAGCCAATGACAGGCTTAAATTTATCGTCCGTAGTCAGAGTAAAAAGATTTTGGTACCCATGTAGAAAAGGAGGCCAGAACAAGAGGTCAACAAACAAGTAAGGTCTTTCACAATTGAGGATCTTTGCTACATCACATTTTACTTTAAGTGGTGAGAGCACATCCAGCTTTCAACCCTGGAATGTATTCACCTGTGTCTTGTTCCTACGTCTCAAGTATCCTACTATCAGCGTTGGGACAGAGGTCAGCTAATAGCCTATAGAGTTTCCAGATCCAGCCACTGCCACTGTGATTAGGAGTGTTTGAGACAATTAAGTCTGGTATATTCGCTAGAGACCTAGTCGACTTCAGTCCTACGTCTAAACTACAGGATACACTATTCCAATGCGCAAAGCCTATTGGGAATATAGGAATTACACTACAATAGGGATAAGCTCAGCAGGTTCTTAAGGGAACTGTGGCCAGTTAGTGACACTACATGGTGAATTCTAAGGTAAACCAATGTGTCAACATTAAATTATTTTGTTTCCCTGTCCTTTCAAAACTATTCAGGGGTTAAAACATTTCTCTGAAGTGCTGCCACAGTACCTCTAAGCCCACCCTCCCCAGTCTGTTTTATTTATGCTTTGTTATATAGCACAAACTTTACCCAAAGGTGTCAGGGCACTTTACAATAGAAACAGTTACAATTCATAAGGACTTCAGAGTACATGAATTACATAAAATATACTTAATAGATAAACTCGATACTCACATAAGAATTGTAGTAAGTACATACATCAACAACAGATACTAGTGATTAGAATTACATATATACAGGTAGCAAATTCTCTCAAGATTTAATTTTAAGAAAATTTGAAGTGGTGATGGTTGGACAATTATATTTTACATATTTACAGGAGATCTTCTCACCTTTGCTGGGACTTTTTCAGTGCTCATTCTGCTAAGCCTTCAGGGTGCTGTTGCACTCATGGTCGGTGATTTAGGACCTGGAGGGATCCCGAAGCTGGTGACAGCCGAAGGGTAGAAATCCGGGAGGTGGTCAGCAAAGGTGGCGTGCTGGAGCCTGGGGCAGTTCTTGAGCTCTTGCTGGGCACTAACTGTGGGAAAGGGGATAGCTCAGCTCTGTAGGAGATAAAGGCTCCATAGCCAGTGTAGGGGAGTTCATAAATGGAACCAAGGTAGTCATTGGTTCAGTGGGAGGGAGGGAGACAAATGTAGTGGTAGCCGGCCAGTCTGCGTTGTGCCGCGAAGTGACCCACTGAGTGGGAGCATCTCCCTCAAATTAACTCACTGCTGTGGCTGCGGGTGTAATCTGGGTGGTCCCCGCAATCAAAGGGAGGCTGCCATCTTAGTCCTGGTGCCAGCAATGTATCCAGGAGGTATTTGGGTTGATGGAGAGGGGGAGGCGGGAAGACTGACCAACACACAGGTACCCCCACAGCATCAGCAAAGGAAGAAGGTACTAGCCCCTTGAAACTCGCCGCTGCAGCCATGGCTAGAAGAGGACAGTCCAAGTGCTCTGGGTAGGGCCAAATATCCATGCTACAGCCATCACCACTGTATATGTAGCGAGGAGTGAAGGGGTCTCCCAAGTCCCTGGACACTCCCAAAGTAGGCTGCCAGGAAGGGGGCACCTCCGTCCCAAAAATGTACAGCTGCGGCCGCCGGTGCTATCAGGACGGCTTTTGCAATCGGAGTGAGTCCATTGCAAGTGTAGGAGCAGAGTTAATTCAGCAGTCCCCCGCGATGCACTCCCGGGGTTCTTTAAGCAAACTGCCAGTGTCTCCGATATATCAGCAAGCATCTCCTGTGAAAGCGAGGAGGCAATGGTTGCTGGGTGTGGCCAGGGAGATAGCGGGTGGGGTGGAACTCCGTCACCACCCGCGTTCTGTTCTTGCCTAGTATTTTGAACCTCTGATTTAAGGTGGGCAGTACAGCTGCGTCATTAAGATGTGGCAGGGCTAGAGACTATATCTGCAATAGGCAACAAATCCTGTGCATACGCTATAGGGACCAGTTAGCGCTAGTGTCTGTTATAATTGGTTTTTGTTTAGCAACATTATAAATACGTATATCTCCTTTTGTGATTTGATCATTCTCTATTGGTAGATGGGGTGCCCTGTGCTGTGGTTCAAACCAGTATGTCTCGCAGTGTGACTGGGCAGTTTGATAATATCTCTCCAGATGTGCAAATTCAAAACCTCCTCTAATACATGCCATTGTGAGCAGACAGGGGTTTAATTCTGCTACTCTTACCCAGGGTCCTTGCGGTGGGCTGGCTGGGCTAGAGCTGAGCGCCTCTTGGCCTGATACCTCCAGAACAATTGCTCTTGACCTTGCAAGGGCTTTTACAAACGTTATACATGTCCATTTGTTTTTTATCCTGTGAACAACCCTGCTCAACTCTGTAAACCTAATCTTTTCATCTCAGAGTTAATGAGCAGGAAAGTGTAGTGCTTAAACTGAGTGGGGAACACGTGTGAAATCACAGCAGGGGTGAATCTGCTGTTACCACATCCTTTCTCATTTCCAAATAAACAATAGGTGTAGCCAGCAACAATCCCATGAAAAGGATGACTTAAAATGGCAGGTCAATTAAAATAAAGATATCGAGATCTGACAGAAAGATGTACTCTGAGGCTCTTGAACATACATTTGAATATTGGTTTTAATTTGCTGTCCTCTAAGAGCAATGATGTTGTGTAGCGCCCTTTAAAAAATAACTGAGCAAAAGAAACATTGCATTTTTACAAATGGTGAAACAGTAGTTTATCAATCATTCTTTTTCATGCATGCAATATTCAGTTTTTGTTTTTTAAGTTTGAGTTCATTGACAACCAAAGGAAAAGAGAACAGCAGTATAATAAGCATAATAAATCATAGTTAACATCAAAATTATATGAAGGGTTAAGAAATGCAACCGTTAAAATAAACATGCTGTGTGCAAAAGGGGAGTGGGGGGAGGGGGAAAGCGATATATTATATCACTACAAAGACTGAAGAAAAACAAGATATCAAAATAAACACTATGGGCATAATAATACTTAGGAATTAAATTGTGTTGACAGTAAAAAAATTAAAATTAAAAAAAGGAATTAAATACTACAATATAAATAGATAGGCATGTACAATAATATTGTAATATTTTAAGAAAAAGACAAAATGGTGTATTTACAGCGGTTACCAGACATCATCCGATATATTTACAACATTAACAGTAGAAACAGTTGAAGAAGCGGACCAGGATAAGTATGTAGTAAGTGGAAGCCATAAAAGATCTCTTTTCATTGCTAAAAATATAGGGGTGACATAATTGGTGTTGAGTCTGTGATGAAAACACACGGCATTCCACCAGGCTTTGAAAGTAACTTTATACGCTTGTTTCAAATTTGAGGTTATTAAATGTAAAGCTACAGCTAATAATAAATCTAACAACTTGAAGTTGGACAGTGACTGAGGCCATTGGCGTGACAGTGAGCCTAAGAAAATGTTAGGTAAAGAAAAGGGAACGTTAACTCTAAAAATCTTATTAATTTGGGACCAAACTAATTACCACAACTGAAGGATATTAGGGCAGTCAAATAGCATGTGTTTTAATTCAGCAATAGAACAGGGACAGGACCAGCAGGTAGATTGTGTATTAGGAGAGAAAGATGCTAATGTTGCAGGAGAAAGTAATAGACGTTCATAAACTAAATAAAAGGGTCTGAGTTGTATTAGCAGCTCTTGAAGTCTTGTGAAACTTAAGTCACAATTTATCCCAGATGGAGGTTGGCCAGCCTTGAGTTAAATCCTTTTCCCATGCCAACTCAGTCTTTGACTTGTGCCTTTCTGAAGGTAATAAAAAACATTTGTAAATAGAATACATAGAGGAAGAAGTATCTAATAGGAGAACAATTTAGAACATGCTGTTGGAAGATTGGGGGTAGTCGAAAGTGAGAGGGGATATTGAATAAGAGAGGGAAGTAGAAGATTATATTGTATTTTGAAAGAGTTAGGAAGAGAAAATGTAGTTTGAAGATCAGTAAATGATAAGGGATCATTATTAGTCAAGAGCTGAGAAATCCAGAGCAAACCCTTGGATCTCCAAGATTTCCGGTAAATGTTAACATTTTTAATACGCAATAATTTATTGTGCCATATAGGCTGTTGAGATAGAGAAGTAATAGAAGGATAAGAAGGTGGTAGAAGAGGAGCTAAAAGTTTACGAGTATGAGATATAACGGAAGAGCGTAAGGAGGAATATTTTTAGTGAAGGCGAGGGTTTCTTGTAAGTCAAAAGGGGAGACAACATTTTTTTCTTTAGATATCCACACTAGGGGTTATGTAGAGAGATCAGAGGAAAGCTAACAGGAAGCTTGTTTTAGAGAACATGCATAGTGATACAATTTAAAGTCAGGGAATTTAAGGCCTTCATTAGGTTTGTCTTTTTTTAGAGAAGACAAGCCTATTTGAGGAGGCTTGTCCTTCCAAAGAAACTTCATTAAAAGTGAATCAATTTTCTTAAAATAGTATCCGGGAATGTGCACAGGAATCATGGAGAGAATGTATAAAATCAGATGGGAGAGCATCATGTTAATCGAATCCAATCGTCCCCACCAAGATAGAAAGAGAGGATGCCACCATGTAATAGTGTCATTTAAAGTTTTGATAATGTGGTCAAAATGTAATTTTAAAGTCTCCTAGATAGTCGAGGAGAACCATAGACCTAAGTATTTCAACTTGGAAGGTTGCCAAGAAAATCCAGTATGGATGAAAAGTGTTTAAGGCATAAAACATTGAGGGGCAAGACTTCACATTTATCGGGATTAAGGCGGTAACCTGATAACTGAGAAAAAATGTCAACCTGATGGAGATAAGGAGGAAGAAAAGTAGCCTGGTTATAACAATATAAAAGGATATTGTCCCCATATACAGACATTTTAACTTGATGTGGACCTAGTTGGAAACCAGTAATCTTAGCATCTTGTCTAATTTTTGTTAAAAAGGGGTCTAATGCCACTACAAACAATAAAGGTGAAGGGGGGCATCCCTCTCTTACTCCTCTAGAGAGAGAAAAGTATTGCAAAATGTTACCATTAGCAAAAGAAAAGTTCTAGGGCCTGAATATAGTAAGGAAATCATGGAGATCGATTTAGGAGGAAAACCAATCCATTTTAAAGCATAAAACATTTAATCCCTTCCAATCCTATCAAATGCTTTTTCAGCATTGTTAGACCTGTCTGGCTTTCTGCGTAGTCCCTCCAATTTATTATTTATTTTGTCCCCTTTTTGCCCCCCATACCTTAATTAATTTTTGTGTCCACTAACTTTTTCTAGGTGATGGTCAAGGGGATAGGTGTTCTTTTCCCCCCTCATAGTTTTTCACCTCAGGCCTAGAGGCCTGTTCTGACAGGAATATAGTTGGAACCACAAAATGGTGGCTACCAACTGCCCTAACTGCCAAACCCAGAACTTGCCCATAGACTAGTATAGGGCATTCCAGAACTTTCTGGTCCCTTCTGGACTCCTGAGGGTCAGCCTATAAAAGGCAGAATGCTGGACAGCCATTTTGTCTGTCAGTGAGGAGCAGTTAGAGTGAAGGCTGAGGTCTGGTAGGGGTAGGATCCTGAAGGGTGGATTGCTCTACAAGAGTAGCCCTCTGTCAAGGCTTTCTCACCGCCCATTCCTGTTGTCCTGGCCAAGCTAGTTCATCCTGCTGACCCTGGATAGTTAGGTGTAGGGGTTAACTTTCGTGATCTGGGAACTGAATTAAGAGGTCTCCTGTGCCCCTAAATCTGTCCAGTAAGGAGGGCTGGTGGTCTAGTGCTGGAAAAGTGCACTGTGGCTTAATCCTGTGGGAGCCCCCTTTTGATCCCCCCTCCCTCCCTAGGGCAAGTAGCAAGCTCCTGGCCTGGGTAGCGCTGGGCTCCTCTTACCAGTATCTGGACTTGAAGTGAGCAATCACTCTCCCAACTGTCAAGGTGGCGGAGAGCGGAGAAAGGTCCCATTAGGCCTGGGCAGTCTTGTGAGGCTATCGCTGTGATCGGGACCCCGGGGGCGCCTTCCGCGCTCTGTGACAGCGCCCGGCTGGATCAGGAGAGTGAGAGCGAAGTGCTCATGTCCGGCGCCAGCGCGCTAATTTCCCACTGAATTGGGGACTGCCTTGCAGGAGGGGCCTAGGGCCGAGCAGGCCCGGTGCGGAGACACTATACCTCCGCGCATGCGCAGAAGAACCCGTGTGTGAGAATCGACGATTTCCGCCGCTGAGGAGAGCTGAGAGGAGGAGGCGGCTTCGTCGAGTGGCTGGGGACCGATCCGAGCGCCGAGGGGCAGATCCTTGTCGGTGAGGAGCAGCCCTGTTGAGTGGCTGAATCACCGTGACAGCGCCTCGGTTTTGCTCCTTGGAGGGCCTCCGCTCCTCTGTGACGGGGCGGGAGGGCCGATCAGCTGAGGAGAAGCGTCTTGAGGCACAGAGGGTGAGCGGAAGAACCGCCTGCTGGCCACCCTCGCAAGTAAGCAGGGAAGAGTGAGGGGTGGCGAGGGAGAGCTGGTTAGGCCTCCTGATCGTCTGGCTTCCTCCTCGCACTGGGCAACCCTGATTGAGAGGAAGAGGGTGGAGGGCCTGAAAAACGAGTGACATAACTTCCCAAAACTGACCGATTCAAGAAGCCTGGCTTTACCTGTGGGGTGAAAGGAATATAAAGGCCTCATTTAACCCCTGGTTCTTGACAATTAGTGACAACTTGCCCCCCCTGATGGAGTAGAATTATGGAGGAGTAAAAGCAGAGTACATTGTGTAATTATCTGATCTATGAAAATATTAGTGTTACCTGCCAGACATGGTTATAGTGCTTAACTAAATGTAATGTACTGAAAAAGCTAGTTGATAATTTGCTTAGCAGTTTATAAGGTATATTTGCTATTTCCAACACAAACTGAAATGTCCTAAGCTGTAAATTTTGGAACAAAAGAGCAGAGATAGTATATTATTTTTATAAACCAGTACATATTTTTCCAACAAATTGGTGTAGTGTCCTTTTTAAGTGTTATTGCGTGGATTTACTGCTGGGTGGTCTGCAACCTTCACACTTGTGCCTCTAGGATTGCATGTCTTACCCTAGGCCAGGCTACCCTAGGTAACCTGTCATCCCAGGTTCCAACATATTGGTGTCTAGCGGTGGGATCCTGACTGTGGTTGCAGCTACTCAGTAGTAATTAAACGTAATACACTAAGCCTACACCAGGAGTTTTCTCCTAGCGGCCCTCCTAATTTGTCCTTTTGTTTTTCCAAATTTGTTCCTGGTGGTGGGGTGGAGGTGGCTTTAGGTTGCCCTTGCAACTCTAATTTCCTTGTGTGTATAACTTGGTATTGCCTATTGTAAAATGGAGTTTGCATTAGAAAACCTAGATACCTATTCTGTGGCTCAGCTGAAAGATTTCTGCCAGAAAATGGGGGTATTTTTTAAGCATGGTGCCAAGAAGGGGGAACTCCAGACCAGTCTAAGGGCTTGGGTGGAGGCACACAAAGAAGGGAAGGAGGAGGATGAAGGGGCAGACCGGGACCCGGTTGTGGAGATAAATGGATTATTCCACTCGGAGGGGGAAAACCTACTCCCAGGACCAGGGTCCTACTCCAGGAAAGGCAGTAGTGTCTCCGGGGGAAGCTTAACCGAAGCAGAGCTCGCTGACAGGAGGGAAAAGAGGCAATTAAAATGGGAGTTGGCTAAGCTGGAGCAGGAGAAGGAAGAGAAGAGGATGGTTCATGAGTTCAGGTTGAAAGAGTTGGAACTCCAGGCCCTGCAAAGGGGGCCCTCTCCTGTAATAAATGGTGGCAGCGAATCCAAAGAAACAGCTAGGGAGTCCAGACCTTATTTGCCAAAAGACCTTATTGCTAGCTTTAGTCAGGGAGATGACATAGCCAAGTGGTTGGCTGCCTATGAGGTCTCCTTAAGAGCCCATGGGGTGCAGGAGAAGCACTGGGGGGGTGGTTTGTATAGATACATGCCTCCTGCTGGTTGGGACACCTTGCTGGCCCTGGAACCAGAGGAGCAAACCAACTACCCCATCATGAAGCTAGCATTAGTAAGGAAGTTTGGGCTTACCCCAGAAAGGTACCGTCAGAAGTTCAGGGGGAGCCACAAGTTGGGTACCCAGAACTGGGTGGACTTCCTTGACTACGCACGTAAGGCATTGGAGGGCTGGGTCAAGGGCAGTGAGGTGAGGGACTATGAGGGGTTGTATGATCTATTTTTGAAAGAGCACCTCCTCGAGAAATGTTTTCCCGAGCTGCGCCAACACCTGGTGGACAGCAAGCTGACCAATCCCCGGAAGCTTGCAGAGGAGGCGGACATCTGGGCAAGTACCCGGGTGTCCTCAAAGGGGACTGGAGGGGATTCCCAAAAGGCCGGACAGGGCGTCCCTCAGAAGAAGGAGGGGGGAGACAAAAAGAGGGAGTTCTCTAAAGGTCCCCAAAACAGTTTCCAAGGGAAGGGAACAGGTTTCACCCCTAAGGCAATCCCGCCCAGAAACCCTAATCCTGGCCAAAGCCAGCAGCCAAGGGTTCTCCACTGTTTTGAGTGTGGTGGTGTTGGACATTATAAGGGAGATGTCAGATGCCCAAAGAGACCACCCCCTCCCACCGTAGGAAAACCACCGGGAGTAGCTAGTGTAGCGCTCGGGGAGGAGTTGCCCTTAGATAAGGGGGGTGAGTGGGCGGGTGTCACCTTAGTGTCCCTGGGAGAGCGGGAGATGGTTCCAAAGATCCAGGTGGCCCCAAATACTACAAAGTATGGGCAGTGGGTCACCATCAATGGCCAGAGAGGGGAGGCTCTGAGAGATACAGGAGCCAGTATGACTATGGTGAGAAGTCAACTGGTGTCTCCAGAGCAGGTGGTTCCCAATGTACTCCACCCCGCCGCGATGGCTGACGGCAGAATGGGCCACTATCCAGTGGCTGAGGTTCCCTTTGAGTGGGAAGGGGTCGCAGATTCACTTCGAGTTGCCGTAAGCCCTGCCGTGCCAGTTGATTGTCTGCTGGGGAATGACATGGAGCACAACACTTGGAGAGAGGTGGAATACTGGACGCACTCTGCGATGCTGGGTACACCTGACTGGGCCTGTGTGAGCACACGGTCTGCGACTACCCGAAGAGGGAGTTCGCCTGGGTTGGAGCCTGGAACAATGGCCCAACCTGCTGCCAAAAAGGGACAGACCCGGAGACAGGAAGAGCCTGCTTCGGCTTCCACGCCCCATGTGACAGATTGGCCACCTGCGGTGGTGGACCAGGAGTCCGTGGAGGGGGAAGTAGACTCTCTGGAGGATTTACCCATCCCTGCTGAGTGGCATGTGGAGGGAGGACCTACCAGGGAGGAATTCTGTAAGGGGCAGAGGGAGTGCCCTACCCTTGAGGGACTGAGGCGTCAGGCTGAAGCCCAGGCAGCAGGTGATGCTACGGGACACCACCATATTTACTGGGAGGATGGACTCCTCTACAGTGAACCCAAGGTACCCTTACCTGGCTCATCAAGGGCCTTGGTAGTCCCGCAGCAATACCGAGCCTTTCTGCTGGAATTGGCTCATGCAATACCCTTGGCAGGACACTTAGGCCAGGACAAGACCTTTGCTCGGCTTGTCCTCCACTTTTACTGGCCTCAAATGAAAGTGGCGTCCAACACTTACTGTCGGACATGTGTATCCTGCCAGGCCAGTGGGAAAACAGGAGTGAAGCTGAAAGCTCCCCTGGAACCACTTCCAGTCGTTAGCACCCCCTTTGAAAGGGTGGGCATCGACATTGTAGGGCCATTGGATCCACCAACAACAGCTGGTCACAGGTTTATCCTGGTTCTGGTGGATCATGCCACACGTTATCCAGAGGCCATTCCTCTGAGGACTGTCACTGCACCTGTGGTGGCGAGGGCCCTGATGGGAATCTTTACCCGAGTGGGATTCCCCAAGGAAGTTGTGTCCGACAGGGGGACCAACTTTCTGTCAGCTTACATGCGGGCGATGTGGAAGGAGTGTGGAGTGACTTACCGGTTCACCACTCCTTATCACCCCCAGTCGAATGGATTGGTAGAGAGGTTCAATAAGACCCTGAAGGGCATGATAAGAAGTCTGCCTGAGAGCCTACGGAGGAAATGGGACATCCTCCTGCCTTGTTTGCTGTTCTCCTACAGAGAGGTGGCGCAGAAGGGAGTGGGCTTCAGCCCTTTTGAACTGTTGTACGGGCACCCTGTGCGTGGACCTCTCAGCCTGGTGAAGGATGGATGGGAAAAGTCTCCCAGGAAGCCTCCTCAGGATGTGGTGAGCTACATGCTGGCCTTTAGGAGCCAGATGGCAAAGTTGTGGAAGCAGGCTTCTGATAACTTGGAGGCCAGCCAGGCAGTAATGAAGGAGTGGTACGACCAAAATGCTCACCCGGTGGAGTTGGAGCCTGGCCAAAAAGTGTGGGTGATGGAACCTGGAGAGCTAAGTGCCCTTCAAGATCGTTGGACAGGCCCATTTGAGGTGTTGGAAAAGAAGGGTAAGGCCACTTACTTGGTGGATCTCAAGACCCCGCGACAGCCCCTACGGGTGCTGCATGCCAATCGCCTCAAACCCCACCATGAGAGGCCAGAGGTCATCCTGATGATGGTGACGGATGGTGCCGAGGAAGCAGAAAGCGAGCCTCTCCCTGATCTCTTTTCATCTCACGAGAAGGATGGGTCGGTGGAGGGAGTGATTCTCTCCCCATCCCTAACTCCTGAGCAGCGAGAGGATTGCCGCCAGGTATTGGAGCAGTACTCTACGTTGTTCTCCCTTGTCCCGGGAAGGACTCACCTGTGTACCCATGATGTGGACACAGGGGACAGCCCACCAGTGAAGTCGAAGACCTACCGGCTGTCCGACAAGGTGAAGGCTAGCATCCATGGAGAGGTTGCCAAGATGCTAGAGCTGGGAGTTATTGAACCTTTTAACAGCCCTTGGTCCAGTCCGGTGGTGCTCGTGCCAAAAGCCGCGCCACCAAGCACCACACCCCAACTGAGGTTCTGTGTGGACTACCGAGGACTGAACTCAGTGACAAAGACTGATGCTCATCCGATCCCTAGGGCGGATGAATTAATTGACCGGCTAGGAGCTGCCCAATACCTAAGTACCTTTGACCTCACTTCAGGGTACTGGCAGATCTCCTTGACAGATGGAGCAAAGGAAAGGTCAGCCTTCTCCACGCCTGAGGGACACTTCCAGTTTTGTGTGATGCCCTTTGGGCTCAAAAATGCCCCCGCCACATTTCAGCGGCTGGTGAACCAGGTCCTCTCTGGAATGGAGAGTTTCTCTGCTGCTTACCTGGATGACATTGCTGTCTTCAGTAGCAGTTGGGAGGACCATTTGCAGCATTTGCAAGCAGTTCTCCAGGCCCTGAAACAAGCTGGATTGACAATCAAGGCCAGCAAATGCCAGATTGGGCAGGGGTCGGTTGTGTACCTTGGACACTTGGTGGGTAGGGGGACTGTGCAGCCCCTGCAGGCGAAGATTGAGGCAATCACGGCCTGGGAACCCCCCAAGACACAGACTGAGGTCCGAGCTTTCCTGGGCCTCACAGGTTACTACCGTCGCTTTGTGAAGGGGTATGGCACTATTGTAGCGCCTCTCACAGAGCTCACCTCTAAGAAACAACCTCGACGGGTAGTTTGGACAGGAGCTTGTCAGCAAGCTTTTGAGAAACTAAAGCAGGCAATGTGTGCAGCACCGGTCCTGAGGGCCCCAGACTTCTCCAAGGAGTTCATTGTCCAAACAGATGCATCAGAACATGGCATTGGGGCAGTGTTATCGCAACTAAATGAAGAGGGCCTGGATCAGCCTGTGGTCTTCTTATCCAGGAGACTGCTTCCCCGGGAACGGAGGTGGAGTGCAATTGAGAGGGAAGCTTTTGCGGTGGTGTGGGCTCTGAAGAAGCTGCGGCCATACCTATTTGGCTCACACTTCCTGGTTCAGACTGACCACCGACCCCTTCGTTGGCTGATGCAAATGAAGGGGGAAAATCCCAAGCTGTTGAGGTGGTCCATCTCCCTACAGGGAATGGACTTCCGGGTGGAACATCGGCCTGGAGTGGACCACGCCAATGCAGACGGTCTCTCCAGGTATTTCCGCCTTAGTGATGAGGACTCCCAAGGGGTTGGGTAGTTCTCCCCACTTTCAGCTGGGGGGGACGCGTGTTAGACCTGTCTGGCTTTCTGTGTAGTCCCTCCAATTTATTATTTATTTTGTCCCCTTTTTGCCCCTCATACCTTAATTAATTTTTGTGTCCACTAACTTTTTCTAGGTGTTGGTCAAGGGGATAGGTGTTCTTTTCCCCCCTCATAGTTTTTCACCTCAGGCCTAGAGGCCTGTTCTGACAGGAATATAGTTGGAACCACAAAATGGTGGCTACCAACTGCCCTAACTGCCAAACCCAGAACTTGCCCATAGACTAGTATAGGGCATTCCAGAACTTTCTGGTCCCTTCTGGACTCCTGAGGGTCAGCCTATAAAAGGCGGAATGCTGGACAGCCATTTTGTCTGTCAGTGAGGAGCAGTTAGAGTGAAGGCTGAGGTCTGGTAGGGGTAGGATCCTGAAGGGTGGATTGCTCTACAAGAGTAGCCCTCTGTCAAGGCTTTCTCACCGCCCATTCCTGTTGTCCTGGCCAAGCTAGTTCATCCTGCTGACCCTGGATAGTTAGGTGTAGGGGTTAACTTTCGTGATCTGGGAACTGAATTAAGAGGTCTCCTGTGCCCCTAAATCTGTCCAGTAAGGAGAGGTGGTGGTCTAGTGCTGGAAAAGTGCACTGTGGCTTAATCCTGTGGGAGCCCCCTTTTGATCCCCCCTCCCTCCCTAGGGCAAGTAGTAAGCTCCTGGCCTGGGTAGCGCTGGGCTCCTCTTACCAGTATCTGGACTTGAAGTGAGCAATCACTCTCCCAACTGTCAAGGTGGCGGAGAGCGAAGAAAGGTCCCATTAGGCCTGGGCAGTCTTGTGAGGCTATCGCTGTGATCGGGACCCCGGGGGCGCCTTCCGCGCTCTGTGACAGCGCCCGGCTGGATCAGGAGAGTGAGAGCGAAGTGCTCATGTCCGGCGCCAGCGCGCTAATTTCCCACTGAATTGGGGACTGCCTTGCAGGAGGGGCCTAGGGCCGAGCAGGCCCGCTGCGGAGACACTATACCTCCGCGCATGCGCAGAAGAACCCGTGTGTGAGAATCGACGATTTCCGCCGCTGAGGAGAGCTGAGAGGAGGAGGCGGCTTCGTCGAGTGGCTGGGGACCGATCCGAGCGCCGAGGGGCAGATCCTTGTCGGTGAGGAGCAGCCCTGTTGAGTGGCTGAATCACCGTGACAGCGCCTCGGTTTTGCTCCTTGGAGGGCCACCGCTCCTCTGTGAGGGGGCGGGAGGGCCGATCAGCTGAGGAGAAGCGTCTTGAGGCACAGAGGGTGAGCGGAAGAACCGCCTGCTGGCCACCCTCGCAAGTAAGCAGGGAAGAGTGAGGGGTGGCGAGGGAGAGCTGGTTAGGCATCCTGATCGTCTGGCTTCCTCCTCGCACTGGGCAACCCTGATTGAAAGGAAGAGGGTGGAGGGCCTGAAAAACGAGTGACATAACTTCCCAAAACTGACCGATTCAAGAAGCCTGGCTTTACCTGTGGGGTGAAAGGAATATAAAGGCCTCATTTAACCCCTGGTTCTTGACAATTAGTGACAACTTGCCCCCCCTGATGGAGTAGAATTATGGAGGAGTAAAAGCAGAGTACATTGTGTAATTATCTGATCTATGAAAATATTAGTGTTACCTGCCAGACATGGTTATAGTGCTTGACTAAATGTAATGTCCTGAAAAAGCTAGTTGATAATTTGCTTAGCAGTTTATAAGGTATATTTGCTATTTCCAAGACAAACTGAAATGTCCTAAGCTGTAAATGTTTGAACAAAAGAGCAGAGATAGTATATTATTTTTATAAACCAGTACATATTTTTCCAACAAATTGGTGTAGTGTCCTTTTTAAGTGTTATTGCGTGGATTTACTGCTGGGTGGTCTGCAACCTTCACACTTGTGCCTCTAGGATTGCATGTCTTACCCTAGGCCAGGCTACCCTAGGTAACCTGTCATCCCAGGTTCCAACAAGCATCTAAAGCTATAGCAGCAATAGTCTATAGAAGAGGCCTTGCTAAGAACAATGAAAAAGACTCTAGAGTTATCAGAGGCCCTTTACTAAGCCGGATTGCTGCGGTCAAATAAGATCAGGTAGTATAGGGTCAATGGGTTGTGCCAAGATTTTAGTAAAATCTTATAGTCTGTATTGACTAAAAAAATGGGTTGATAGTTTTTACACAAAGAGTCATCTTTAGGGATTAAACAGATCATGGCTTCTTGAAAAGTTCCTGAGAAGAATAATTTGTAATAAAAGAATTAAATAAAAGTAGGAGATTTGGAAGAAGAAGTGTTCATAAAACTCAACAGTAAACCCATCCGGTCCAGGGGCCTTTCCTCGTCGTAATACAGATACAGCATGATGATGATGAATCTTTATTGTTTAAGTTAATTAAAACCATAATATTTCCAATACAATTCTGCAGAGGAAAATATACTGTACATATTAAAATCATTAGTTACCATTAATAAAGTTTACAGCATTTGATGGCATCATATCAAGACAGTATTAGCACCAATGTATATACTTGTTAGACTTACTGGTTATCCGCTGAAGAACCAGTTACAAATAGATAAAACAATATTAAACAGTGTATCAAAGGTTTCATCTCTTTAGTAAAATACCATTTAAAATACCAGTTCAAGTAAATTTTTCATATAAAAGTAAAAACTTTACCAATCTACAATTAAGTTGCGTGTCATATGGATCAAGACACTTTAGTATAGCAGATCTACAGGTGTTTATGCCCCTATCTTTAAAAGGATTTTGTAACAATAAAAAATGATTGAGTTTTAAAACGGGACTTATACAGATAAGGTGAACAAAGTCCTGCTTCGGAGCACCACATAGTGTACATGACGGCGGACCACTATATTTCCAGAGGGGTTGATCAGCATTAGTTGGTAGTGCCCCAAGACATATTGCTAGCAATTTCCTTTTTATATGTATGGAGTATGTTTTGTCCAAATAAGTCGCTGGTAGTAAAATCGTATAAGATTGCAGAACCATCCAGGCATGTGAGCACTTGCTGAATATAATTTTGTCATCCGTTAACAAGTGTCTTTTTGCTGCTTTATTTATTAGTTATCGAAATGTTGTGAATGGTAAATTCAGGTTTCATAACTCTGACACCTTTGTTAACTTTATTGATAACTGCAAATATTTGTGATAAGCTGATTGTGAATTATTCTCTTGAGCTTCCCAAATGGCGGTATTAAGCGGATTCTGGCAGTTTAATTGAATTTTGTACCATACTTTTTTCTTAAATACATTCTTGCTACACGTTGCTGCAGTAAACCAAATTCTAGGCGAATCTGTGCTGGAGAGGAATTTCTCGGTAAAGCAAATACTGTTCTATATGCCTTCATTTGCATTCTCTCAAGGACTGCTGCTTCCTTGCCATGTTGAACTTCAGTAGCATAAGCTAAAGTCGGCAAGAGCTTCGCTTTAACAACAGTCAATAATGGTTTAAACAATGGACCGCTTAAACTCTTCTAAATCTGCTGTCAATATTTAGGTTGAGGTATTTATAAGTTCACATTGTCTAGTTTGAATTGTTGTCTTACCTGCAGGCGTTGACTTATTAGCATGACCTTAATTTTCGCTATGTTTATTTCTAGTAAGTTGTTCTTCGCGAAATTGCTCAATATGTCAATCCCTCTTGAAGCCCTAGTTTTGTTTGTATTAACAAAACTATATTGTCTGCATAGGATAGATGTGTTAATTGTAGGAGGCCTAGGCGTGGCAGATGTTAGTTCGCCTGGTCCTGCTTGGGGGAAAGAATAAGATCAGCCATAAATAAGTTAAACAGGTGAGGGCTAAAACGCAACTTTGTTTCAGACCATTTTCTGTTTGTATTTTCCTCGTAAGTCTAGAGCCATCTGCTAATTTGACTTGCATCCAGGTGTTTGTGTACAACTGCATTATGGCCCGGAGGATATGCGTTGGAAGCCCCCACTGCCGTAATTTGTTTCATAAAATACCTCTGTCTACACGATCAAATGCAGCTTTGAAGTCTACGAAGCATACATGTAGGCTTTTCCGCTGCTGTATGATCTTATCTGCCAATAAGCCTAGAGCTAGGATGTTTGTAATTGTGCCCGAACCCCTACGAAATCCAGACTGATTTATGGGGATTATGGTATTAGGTTCCTACCAATGTACCAAATCACTGAGAACTAGAGAGGCATTTTATTTAGCTTCTGAGTCCATCAGCGAGATCAGTCTATAATTTGCTGGTTCTTCCAAATTGCCTCCTTTATGCACGGGGTTGATTATGGTGCCCCATCAGCTTTCAGGTAAAATACCTGAGCTGCTCACCTCATTGAATAAATGTGTCAAAGGCGTTGCCAAAAAATCCGGATCCAATTTGATAATTGCCTGTTTGATGACGTTTTGTCCTGGAGCACTATCCATTCTACCTAACCATCCCCCAGATTCATGAAAGCCACATTCTGCGAATTCTAAATTGCGAAAATTACCGAATCGCAATTTAGAATTCGCAGAATGGGATTCATGAAGAAATGCGTTAAAAAAATCGAATCGCAATCGGCCGCAATTGCCGATTGAGATTTTGCCAAAATCGCATAAAAATCGTAAAATCGCCCTTTTTCCGTGTTGAAATTGCGATCTCGCAATTACCGAAATCGCAAATTGCGATCTCGCTATTTCCGAGATCGCAAAAACGGGAAGTCGCATTTCGAGCACAATGATGACATCACAACCAGGAAGTAGGCAGTTCCCTCCCTCACACTACTCACTGAGCCTGAAAGTGGAAGCAGCTCTGGCCAGAGCTCCACTACAGACCACCTGCAGCAGCAAACCAGGAGTCAGACAACCCCAGAAAATGTCCCAGGAAGCAGTAGGGAGCAGTGCCCCTGGAAGAAAAAGGAAAATTAACTTTTCCGAGCAGGAACTTGAATATTTAATTGAGGGAGTCACAAAGGACCATGACCGGCTTTTCGGTAAGGATTCACGGAGGGTGCCTGAGGCGGATAAGAGGCGCATTTGGCTGTGCATCCGCGCTAAGGTCAATGCAGTGGGAGCTCCATTGACAAACTTAAAAAGAGGTGGTATGACCTCAGAGGGCATGCAAAGGAACGAATTGCAGAGAGATTGGGGGAGTGAGTTGCAACCGGAGGAGGAGAGCCCACTGTACCACCCAACACCCCACTGGAGGACCTTGTGGAGGACACCCTGAATCCCGAAGCATGCGTGGGGGTCACCCGGCTGGACTCCTCCCGACCCACCCAACAGCAGTAAGTGCCATGCAACTGCGACCCTGTCCCCTGACAATGGGCATGACTCCAGAGCTACCCATTAGAAAACCCCAGTCATGCAGGCCATGCACACCAGAAATGCCCAATTGCATTGTGGGACTTGTAGTGTGACCACAATTGCCAGATAGCCCCATACAGCCAGACCTGTCAAGTGAGAGTCATTCCTAAAGCCAATCAGGGAATGCTAGCCTGCATGCATGTAGTAACCTCCCATGTGCAAGAAACATGTCATTAATCACGGTCCCATTTACATCACAGGTGGCAAAGAACAACCCAGCACCGACAGTGCGGCCCTACACATCGACGACAACCCCGAGGACACCGAGGGAGAGGGCCATCCTTCACACCAACCAGGACCATCACAGGCAGCACCAGCAGCAGTTGTACCACCACCTGCCCCTGTGGACAGTGCCACCCCTGCAGCTACAGGCGCGCCACAACCACCCCGTATAACAGTCATGGCAGTGGCACAGGCCACAACAGTTGCAGCCCGGAAGCAGACAAGGCGCACAGCCACTGTGTGATCACAGTCCAGCGGACTGGTGAGGGAGCAGCGCGACCCAACAACACGCCCTGGCAGGGTGTTAAATGTCCGGGAACCTGGCCTGTCCATTGAACGTCGGATGCTCCGAGTCCATCAGAAGCAGGCCTGTCACTTGGCAGCCATCCACCTGCAGCTGCACAAGACTGCTCGTAATGTGGGACAGCTCACTGACAGCATGCAAATGATGACCGCTCCTGTCCAGGAAAACAGCCAGGTCCTGTTGTCCCAGCAGGATGTCAACCACCACCGCCACCGCCAGCTGCTGACCCGCCTGTCAGCTTACACACGCTCCAATCATATTATCGGGAATGCCATCTCCCAACTATCGCGTCGCTCCCTAGCGATGCAAATCCAAATGGTGCAATGCTGCCAGAACGTCACTAGGGCACTGGAGCAAGTCACCACAGGAGTGCAGGGTCTGCAGGCGACTGGCCATGGGCAAGCAAGTGTGGGGGATGATGCCAATGAGGGCAATTCCAGCCACAGCAGCCTGTCGGTGCAGCTTGTGACGGTACCCCGCCGCAGCACCAGGGCCACTGCAGCCTCACGGGGTAATTCTGATGTGGAGGAAGTCGAAAGGCGACTGGGAGCGTCAACCCGGAGGCGCCACTGACTCTTTGTAATGTACCTGCAGGGCCATGCTGATGATACAAGCATGCCCTCTTCATAAACATGGGGATGTATGAGTTAATACAGCTCTCATGCAATATAAAGAAAATATAAGTACTTTATTGTGAAAAAAAACATAAGATTTGATATGCACAAGTTAATCTGTCATTCTTACATTTGTCATGCTGGAGTGAAGTGTTGTGTGAGGGGAGTGGGTGCACTAGAAACAGTTCATCGTAATTTGGTTGCGGCGCCTGTGTCCTTCTGCAGGATTCTCCCCGCGTGCATGAGGCACATGTGCAGGTGGGCGGTTGTCCCCTTCCGACTCACTGCCAGAGATCTGTATAGGTATCCTCCGCTTGGTAGCAATGTTGTGGAGTATTGCACACACGGCCAAGATGCGGCAGCAGACCTCAGGCTGGTAATAGAGGGCCCCACCAGTCTTGTGTAGTATGCGGAATCGGCTCTTCTAAAGCCCAAATGTCCGCTCAATGCAATTTCTTGTGTGGATGTGTGCAGCATTGTAATGCCGTTGCTGTGGTGTTGCAGGGTTGAGGTATGGGGTGAGGAGGTACTCAAGGAGACCGTAGGCGCTGTCACCTGAATGAAAAGAGCAGAGGGTGAGTGCCTGTTATGCGCAGCTACATGGTCGTGATGTACTGTTTGTTGGCATGTGTACTTACCTATAAGGTGTCCTTCGCCAAAGTCTCCCCTGGCCAGTCATGTGTGCATGCCGCTGTGCCGGAATATGAAGGAGTCATGTGTGCTCCCCGGGTATTGTGCCACTATGTCCGTGATGAATGTCTTAGCATTGCACACCATCTGGATATTCAGTGAGTGGTAGGACTTGCGGTTCCGGTACATGTATTCCGTTTGTGCAGGTGGGCAGATGTGGATGTGGGTACAGTCAATGCATCCAATTACATGGGGGAATTGCGCAGTGTTGTAAAAAGCAAGCTTGGTTTGATTCAAGTCCTGTTGGGTGGTCGGAAATGTGATGTAATGGTGCAGCCGGGTCAGCATGGCCTCCAGGAAACTCCTTAGGCAGCGGGACATGGTGCTCTGGGAGATCCCCCCCTGCTTCGGCAACTATCCCCTGGAAGCTTCCTGAGGCCAGGAGGTGCAGGCTGCACAAGACCTGGACATGGGTGGGCACGGCATTGGTCCTCCTTGTTGGGTGCTGCATCAGGGGGCCAAGGTCCCGGATGAGGTTTGTAATCATTGCCCCATTCAGCCGGTACTTTGAGTAGATTTGCTCCTCAGTTTGGCCCAGAAGTGGGATCCGCTGGCGGAAAATTCGCTCCTGGATCCTGCGTCTGTTCCTTGCTGCAGCCTGGAGCCTTCACCTCCTAACCACCATGTAGAGTCCTAGCATTGTGAATGTCCTCATGCTCCTACTGTGTCTCCTTAAGTGTGGACTTCATGGTTACCACCTGCTTTGGGTTCTCCTTAAATTGCGCCTCGCAAATAGCGATTTTGTGATTTTTCGCAATTTGCGATTTTTGATGAATTCGGTTTGCGATTAATTAGCGATTTCACAAATTAAATCGCAATATCAATGGATACTCGCAAATTCCGATTCGCTAAGGGGGTTCCTCCTAGATTCTGCGATTTTATTTGCGAATTCGCTAAATCGATTTTGCAAATTCGCAAATTGGTCATTTTTCTGATCATGAATTGCAGATCATTGAATTGCGATCGCAATAGCTAATTCGCAGCTATTGCGATCGCAATTTTGGTTGATGAATCTGGCTGCATATTATTTTATGAACATCATCTTTTGTAAATTGTGAAATGGAATTATCAATCATGCAGTTTACAGTTGCTTTTACATCATAGAATATTCCTGATGTCTTGCCAGTGATATAGGGTGATTTAATCTGTTCAGTTTGACTATGTAAAATCGGATGGATAGTGTCCTTGGCATTATCTCTAAAATTGCGTTGTCATCCTTTACTGGCAGATGTTTAATGATGTTTATAGCTGCTTTTCTCTTTATATCCACATTCCCAAAGGTGCTTATTAAATGTTGCATCCAGACCTGCTCTGAGAGGCAAGGAGCGTTAAGTATTTTTTTTTGGTTTCGTGAGACAATTAACCTGTTCCCAGAATGCTTTTTCATTTGACTGATTCGCATTAAAAAGCAGCTTGGACCAGAAATTATCTCCCAAATTTCCTTTTCATACTGTTTTGTAAGAGATTTGATTTTTTCCCTGGTAGTGTTATAGACCGTTTTTTCCTTTGTAGATTTTGCCAATGCTCTCAGTTCTTTCCTTGTGTTCCAAGCTTTATTAACCATACCTTTAAGAGGCATCTGCCGCACTTTCTTGTCACAATTTCTTGTAGGAACATCATTTAGCAGGTTTCTTTGGAAAGTTTCCCAGTGGGCTATCAGAGACCCTTCCCTTGGATAGTGCGTTGTTACCAGCTCCTTTGCTGTGACAGCTATATCGGGGAGGGTATCGGTCGTCAATCTTCCACGCTTCAGATTAATTTGTTGATGTCGATACAGCATGAGTAATTTCTGCCAAAATAATATCAATTGTCAGCGAATCATAATCAATATATTGGGAAGAAGGAGACTCAATGGATTGAAAATAAAAGGATAAATCTGATTGAATTGGTTGAGTCTCAGGAGTATATACATTTTTATAAAAAGGAAACAAATTCATTTAAAATATTGTTGTCTTTAAAAAGTGAAGTTCCAGCAGATTTTTGCAAAGATTCTATTCTAGGTCTTTCTCGCCTCATTTTTAAGTAAGTAGCCAGTAAGTTCCCCATTTTATTTTGACCTCCATAATAGCGAGTGCTGCTTCTCAAAATGTGTTAGAAAGCAGCTTCCGTGGACAGTCTATTTAAAGTAAGCTTAGCATCGATAAGATCTTATAAAGAAGATTCAGTGTTGGAATGATAATGAGCGTATTCTAATTGTTTAATTTTAGTGAGTAATTGAGTAGTTCGTTCTGAATCAATCAATCTATCAGGTGTTTGTTAAGCGTGACTATTCACCCGTAAGGGTCTTAAGGCACTGGGGGGTCGCAGGTTCCAGTCCATCAAGGAGGGGGGTCTGTCGAAGAGCCAGGTTTTGAGGTTTCTTGCGAAGACAGGCAGCGATGTTATCAGTCTGAGGTGGAACGGAAGGTCGTTCCAGGCTCTGGCAGCAATGAAGGAGAGGGAGCCGCCTCCCGATCTGGTATTTCTGTGCAGGGGACCACGGCATAGAAGAGCTGAGCTGATCGCAGGGTCGTTTGGGGTGCGTAAAATTTGAGTCAGCTGTTCAGATGTGCTCATCTAGTGTTTGGAGGGCCATGTGACCATGGGTTAGCATCTTGAAGGTGACTCTAGCTTTGATGAGGAGCCAGTGGAGTGTACGCAGGACCTAGGAGATGTGGCAGTGTCTTGGCAGGTTGAGGACAAGTCTTGCGGTGGTGTTTTGGATGTTTTGTTGCTTGCAGGTGAAGTTTTTCTTTATTCCGGCATAGAGTGCGTTGCCGTAATCGAGCCTACTGGTGGCCAGGGCGCGAGTGACAGTCTTTCTGTGTTCAAGGGGGATCCATTTGAAGGTCTTATGTAGGAGGCGGAGGGTGTGGCAGCAGGCGGACGAGACGGAGTTCATCTGGCGGTCCATTTTGAGCTCTGAGTCCAGGATGATTCTCAGGTTGCGTGCATGGTCTGTGGGGGTGGACGGGCTTCCGATGGCGGGGGGCCACCAGGTGTCAATCCAGGCGTCAGGGTTTGGGCCCATGATGAGTACCTCAGTTTTGTTGGTGTTCAGTTGTAGGCAGCTGTTTTTCATCCATTTGGCGACGGCTTACATGCCTTCTCGAAAGTTGCCTCTTTCCTAAAACTTTATTCTTTTGTGAGACAAAATTCATTATGAAACACCTTGCGGCTGCCTTGAAAGAATCCCAAATCATTATAGGAGAGGAATCCGGAGTTGTATTAATAGCAACAAACTCAGAAGCAAAAGAACTGAATTGGCTAGAGAAATTAGGGTCAGCAAGTAATGAAATATTAAAACGCCATCTATCAACATGTGGGACAAAAGGTATCAAATCAAAGTCAACAAAAACCTGGGCATGATTCAATATTAAAATAGAGCCTATCTTCGATTGAAGGACATGTTGAGCTAAAGATTTACTAAAAAAAGAGGTCGTCAATACCGGATTGTTATCGATGTGGGGGAGAATATCAACTGTATTCTCGAAGATCTGGATGACATAGCCTCCAGATATTGACTAGAGATTTACAGCATATGGTAGAGGTAGATTGTGAATACATTTTAGTGTTTACAAATTGAACTGGAGACTGTCTTTCCAAAATGGGATCATGAATTTGATTGCAGTCACCACCAAAAACAATACAATCATCGTCAAACAAAAATTATTTATCAGAAACCTGTGTCCAAAAAACTTTGTTAACAGAGACTGGGCCATATACATTAAAGATAACTAATGGTATTTTATATATAAGTAATTTAACAATAACCCAACGACCATCAGAGTCAGATTCTTGATGAACAACTGAAACGTGAATTTTTTTATGACAGAGAATCAAAACGCAGTTTTTCTTACCCAAAGCTGGAGAAGAAAATACATTGCCAACCCAACATTTCCTTAACTTAGAAGCTTCAGCTTCAGATAAATGTGATTACTGAAGTAATGCAATGTCAGTTTTTAACTTAGCTAAATGGGTTAGCACCCTTTGTCTTTTAATTGGATTACCTAATCCCTTAATATTCCATGTAGTAACTCTGTATGTGACCTGAAAGTAAGAACATAAACAATCATTAAGCACACAGTGTAATGTCCAATCTTAAAATAAAAAAATATCAAAAGGATAGGAGTGCAAAGATAAATGTATTGTTGGAACAGGAAAGAAGGGAAAATGGAAATAACAGAGTAAACACCAGAACAAACAAAGAAAAATAGAGTTATGAAGTAAAGAAAACTGGGAGAATATTCCAGGTGGTAGCTCAAGATCAAATTTATTGATGAAAGCATGACAGACATGTTTACATGAATAGAAAATAATGGCACTGAAAGATAAAACAGAGAACAAGAAGACAGTACAAGTTATATACATGACGACTAAATGAAATACCTACAAACAGAAGACGAGATGGGGGATGGCAACACCAAAAGCCGACGACGACAGCACTGGACAGCACTGGACCTCCAACGAACTTCAGGAGAACCATGGATAGGAATGTTAACGTATATGGGAGATCATTCGGGAAACAGATAGCAAGAAAAATACACCTGTAAGAGGAGAAAGGAAAATGTTATGAATAGGATATTATCCTGAAAAAGAGGGATAAAAGATCAAATAGGTGAAGACAACTTATTACTATGAAAATACAGCAAAAACAACAATTAGGGAATTACATGGATAAGAAAACAATCAATGGGACGAAGCAAAATAATAAATCAAATAGATTTTGAGGTATCCATGACATCAGCTCCATGTTGTCGAACAAATTCCTGCAAAGCAGCTGGTTCTTCAAACATAGTAGTCTTTTCCTTCTAGGTGACTTTAAACAAGCAAGGATGAATGAGTCCAAATCTGGCATTAATAATAGACCGTAGTTGAGGGCGAAGATCAGGAATTGTTTTCCGACGATCTGCATTTACTTAAGCCACATCTCGAGGGAAAAATAATCGATGACCTTCCCCAAAAAATAGTTTTGGGGATTTTACAGCAGACAAAATTTGCAGATCAGTATATTGCAGAAAAAACATGACGACTCCACGTGGCTTTGCAGAGATCTTGGGACAAGATCTATGAGCCCTTTGAATATTAAGTGGAAAGTAGCAGGTAAGTCCAGGAGCTTAGGCAGAAATGTCTGAAAAAAGACGGTTAGATTGGAACCCTCCATATTTTCCAGAAGACAATAAATTCGGAGGTTATTTCTGCGATTTCAATTTTCTAAATCCTCAGTGTGCTTGCGTGAGCATGAGGATTGGAGAAAATCAGTTTTTTGTTCCACAACAAATACACATGATTCCAGAGAAGACCACTTGTCATCCAGATGTTGGAGCGTCTTATTGGTTTCCTCCATGAAGGGTTTCAAGGCACGAATTTCCTAAAAAATGACATCCATGGAGGCAGAGAAAGAGTTCACTAGAGATGGGGATCTTTTTTCGGTCTTTTGGTGGAAATCACAGATATTTTGCTTGGAAGCTGTGTTTTTGGTATGGCGCCTGGTGTAAGGTCAGACTTCTGAGGAGAACTGTCTTCCATTTAGTTATGAATAGAGTTTGAATCTGAATACAGAGTATGCTTGGTGGAAGTAGATAGCTTAAGGTTCCTTAGTCTCCCCATAAAAAAGAAAAAGGTGGTTTAGAAAGCAATGCGTTGTTGAACTTTCAAAAGTAGAAACAACTAAATCAGGCACACTGAGAGAAAAGGATGATTTCAACTCTGAAAGAGCAAAGCACGTTGAAATATGTCATAAAATTGCAGGGTCCACCTCTTCAGTCAATTGAGGGTATTGCTAAATAAATTAATAAAAATAAAAGTTCACATAATGAGGATACTTAAGCCTTCCACATTATAATGAAGAAACCTCTAAAAAATGACATATTCTGAGAACAAAGGACAAAGAAAATGAGGTAAACATGTTTATTATCCAAAAGTCACAGTGCCAGCTACCTATAGGCAAAAAGGACATTTAGCGTTCAGGAAATACTATAGAACCTTGTGAAAGAGGATGCCGGTAATTTTAAAGGTGCGAGAGAATGCCAATGATGTTTCTTGCCACTGTGAGGAAAAATGTTCTCATAACTAAAATGGTGCCCGTCACCTCAGAACAGTGTAAAATCCTGGAGAGGATGGCGAAGGCTGAGAGGGCCTTCGCCAGGGAGAAATTAGCTCTGGAGGGTAGATTATACCCTGAGTGCACTAGTAGTTTTCTGGATTCACCAGTGAGGGTGGGGTCCAGTGGTGGCAGCAATATGGAGTCCAGTGCAGGAAGTTCCATTCCCAGATCCCAAAGTGCGGTACCTTCTTCCCAAGAAGAGGAGTACAATTGAAGTTCAGGGGCAGTAAGAAACTATCTCACCAGTCTTGGGGGATTTTGTGGATGAATGTGGTAATACACTGGATTATTGGTTCACGACTAGCGCAGCAGAAGATTTTGATTAGAATGGGCTGGCCAATTTGGTTATCAAAGAGCACATGCTCAGTCATTGCTTTCCGGGGTTGCGCCAATACCTGCTGGGGTGTGAGTCCTCTGATCCCAGGGAGCTTGCACTAGAGGCAGACCTCTGGGAAAATGCTCGAGGTTCTGAAGAGCCATTGTGAAGTTATCCCAAAAGTAGTGGCTCGGTTATCTTGCAGTCCTGTATTGGGGAAGAGGTGTAGAGTAGCGCAGCTAGGCCCCCGTGTAGTGGGAGGGGTGTAGGGGCTCACGTCCTGTGTCAGTGGAGTAGGAGTGTGTGTGGGACTGTGTGTTCCCAGGTGCCCGAAACCCAGTCTCAGAACCTGGATGGTTTCTTCAGGGAACACCAGGTTGGGAGCCTAGGCTGTCCTGTTAGTCCATTTGAGGAGGATCTCCTAGTGTCTGGAGAACCTGGAGCATCTGTAAATAGAGCTCCAGTGGTTCTGGTGTCTGGCGGTGCCGCTCCAGTTGGGAGGGTACAGAAGTCCGGATTGAGGGGTGAGGGGGGGATGTGTTCCCCAGTGGAAGAACCAGTGGGTCAGGGACCTGCCAGAAGGGCTGAGTCTCCTAGAAGTGACCATGAGGAAAACACTTCTGTCCTGGGGGATCTTTGCGTACTGTCAGGTGGACAGGGGACGGTAGACCTGCGCCAGGCAGACTGTCACACGACACACGAGTCATGTGTTACCTTCGGGGGGATACTGTGTGAGTCCCCAGAAGTCCTGGCATGCCAGGCAAGTACTCCGCCAAAGGGTTCAGCCCCAGGGTTGGAAGGGCAGGTTCAGTATCTACCTGACCTGCAGGGAAGGACGTCTGTAAACAGTGTCCTGACCGGTTCATCTTCTAGGGGTACCGCTTCATGTGGGAGGGTGCAGAACTCTGGAAGGGGGTGCAGATGGAGGGAGTCCTCGCCCCTGACCCCAGTGCAACCTTAGGAGTTAGACCCTAGGTTGGGAGACCAGGTGTTGGAGAGAGATCCTGAACTGGTGGGAGAGTTGTAGTCTGAGGGTGCCTCTCAAAGAAGGAGAGCAAGGAACCATAGAAGGAGAGGTAGGGGGAGGACAGCCTCGCCCGTGACTTCTGGTCAGCCTAAGGGTGCGGATCCTGGGCTGGAGGATCAGTGGCAGTCTAGAACTGCCCTGATCAGGGGAAGAGTGGAGAATGACTACTATGTGCCAGGGGTTACTACCCCCACTCTATGGATGGGCAAGGACCAGTGACATCTGGGTGGCCTCTGGCCTGGTCCTGGCCGCAGACAGCTAGGGAGTACCAGTGGGGTAGCCCAGTTCCTTCGGACAGCTTTGACAGAAGGAACCACATGGGTTCACCATGGCATAGAACAGAAGGGTGTCCCTGAAGTTGCGGGCCCGCGTCCGTGTTCTATCGCCCCAAAAAGGGAAGCCCATCATGGTTGTGATTGGTCTGCCCTGCGTTTTAGCTGGAAGGGGGTTATGTTGGACTTGGCCCTTGTGGCAGGTTCCCCCCCAAACTCTTTGCCTTTTCTGTGACCTGATATTAGTAGTTTTTGGCCTCTGTGGACTTTAGCGATGTGGCCCAGAATAAACTGCGTGCATGCACGCTCTTGAGTGTGTGTGGTGAGATTGGCCTGCCCTCTCATAGGAGTGCATGGGGGATATGTGTGTCCATGGTAATTCCTGGTATGAGAGGAGTGCAGGTGCGAGTTTAGTATGTATGAACTTGTGAGAATAAATGCTGCGCAGCGGTGTGCACAAATTTATGGTGACTGGTGGAGAAATGCCACTTTTAGAAATTGTCATTTCTGTGTAATGTGTGTCTGCCTGCCTGATGTGAATTGCATGTCTGGGTTGTGATTGACAGGTGCTGGATGATGTGGGTGGCTCCAGGAGCCAGGGTGAGTCAGCCCAGTGATGAATAGAGAGATCTGCATCTAGATGGGAGGGAGGAGTTGCACCTGGGACCTGCATAGGGCTGTTTCTTCCTTCCACATTGCCGGCTCCGCCCCCTTTGGTGTGTCTGATCCCTGGGCCCCCACCTGACAAAGGAGAGAGGAACTGAGCAAAACAAAGTGCTCCAAAGCTCCCCCAAACCAGTTCTGACTGGTATCCCCGAGCCCTGTGCTGTGACGCAAAGGAAAAGGGTGTATAAAAGAAGGGGCTGTGACCCCATGAAAGTGTTGCGCTTGTGTTAATTCCGGGGGGACACTCTGCCAGGAGGAACTGCCGCGGCACACAGCTGCTGTTTCTTGGGGGTCCCTGCATTCTGGCCTGCCAAGCTGCACTTTGCTGGGGTATCCCCAGCACCAAAGACCCTTGAATTTAGCCTTTACCCCTCTGGACTTTGGATCCTAGCTCCTGAAGAGCGCTTTACTTATTGTGGAGAGTGCTATATTTCTGCTCCAGGAGGAATGCCGGTGGCCTGCGGCACCAAGCTGCATCGTGTGGGAATTCCCCTACTTTGCTGGGAATCTATCGGGTGCCTACCCCGCATTCCTGGCGACTGCGGTGCTGCGCAGCTGCAGAGAGAGAGGGAAACTCCCAAGCGGCTGCCAGGAGCAGGTGCCCACCCCACATTCTGTGCTTTATTGCCGAGACAGGAGCCCACCCCTCCTTTAAAATCCACGAGAGGGTGCCCACCCTGCGTAATTACTTTATTTTTCTGAAACCAAAGCGGAAGCCCACCCCGCCGGTTGGTTCACCCGCAATCAAGTGAGCCGCCGCGCTGCCTGGGGCGACACGGAAGTAGCCAGTAAAGCCCTAGTTGCGGGCGGGGCCTGAAATCGGCCTGGAAGAGGTTGCCTCTGCTGTTGAGGCCCCCCTTAGTTGACGTAGCAAAGAGGGAGTCGCGGGGGAAGCCAGCACCAGGAAAGGAGCATGACATGAGGCCTGAGGGAAGGCCGCCTGGAAAAAGGAGGAGCGGGAGTCTACCCCGACTCCAGGCCCACCAGGAAGAGAGGAGACGGCCCAGGTGCAGGAACACCTGAGACCCACAGCCCGGTGAGTGACTGGGGCTGAGTGGATAGACCGGAGGAACGTCCCAAGCAGCCCAATGAGTGTGGGCTGCCCCCCCGCCTCGTGGGAGAGCCAGGAGAGATCCCCACACCCAGCTGCAGTGAAGCTCCGGTGAGTGAAGGCTCTTAGTGGAACTGCGTGTGCCAGTTCCTTCCTCGCTTGCCCATTCCCAGCTGCCCCACCTGACACTAGGCAGCTGCAACGTGGGGGCCAAGTATTTTAGGAGTCCCAGAGAGGGGCTCTGACAGCCCGTGGAGGTCCCTTGCCATTTTCACCAGCTGCCCCACCTGGCAGAGGGCAGCTGCAATGTTGCACAAGCTAGTGACTGAGTCCCAGAGAGGGGCTAAGGAGGCACGCTGGTGCCAGGGCTCATTTTCACAGCTGCCCAGCAATTAGTGGGCAGCTGCCATGTTTAGGCTTGAGCAATTGTGCCTTTTGCTTTTGCTGCATTGACAGCTTACGCCCTGACTGTTGTGAACATAGGGCATTTGTGCCCCTGTGAAAGGTCAGGCGGCCTGGGGTCAGTTTATGGTAGTAGGGCGCACAGACCTAATGTGATGCCAGTGTTTTTATGTGATGGTGCACATACTTACAGTAATTGCGTAATGAATTTATGCTTGTAAAAGCCTACTGTGATGCCTATTACGTAATGTGTGATGCTAATGAGGTTTGAGCCTAATGTCGTTTTTTGCCTAAGGTGATTCATGCGTAAGGTGATTTATGCATCCTCTGTTTTACGTTGCAGGATCTCCTGCTAAGTTCCTAACTTTACCAGTAGTTACTGGTTGTGCACTACACTTACTATTTGTGCTACATTTACAATTGGTGATTTGAGATGGTTTTGACAGTGGCCCCATTGGCCCTGTCATGTGTAAATAGTCCCCTGTAAATATTGCCTAGTGCCAGTTGGTACAGTGTACATTGTGTGATTATGATCTAATGTGTTTATTGTAATGCAAAGGCTATTTTTATATATAACCTTGTGTGGAGTTCCTTTTGTGGTGTGCCTAGTGTGTTGCTGCTGTGTGGGAGTTGCGCAATTGCTTTACACATTGCCTCCGGGATACGCCTGACTGCTCGTGCCAAGCTACCAAGGGGGTGAGCAGGGGTTATTTTTGGCGTGTAACTCCCACGCCCTGAGTGGTGGTTTCTGCCTGGCTTTGGCGCAAGCCTTAGCCAACCAGAAATTCCATTTCTATCAATCCCTCATAGTCATTAAATCATCAAACATGCTGAAGCATGAAAAAAATTCAGTTCCAGAGGCTCACCATATCAAGAGGGTGAGATACCTCAAATCTCAACCCTCAGCGGCTGCTGGAAGTGGTCTTGAATCGCCTGAAGTCTCCACGTTTCGTCGGAGCTCTGCGCCGTCAAGCCATCTTAGGACAGTGCTGAAACTACCGTAATATTCTGTTTTAAGTAAGTGGGAATATGTGCCAGTACTGGCACCCTTGCAGATATCTATGTGAAACTGCAGTAGTTTCGAATGACAGCAGGTTTATTGTTGGAACTGGCACTGTTTGGTTGGCTGAGGGGGTGCAACAGCAGGCAGAGCGCACCTCTGAGGTCAAGGGCAGGTGATTCCATACGCTGCACATCCCTTGCTCACCCTTTGGTAGCTTGGCATTGAGCAGTCAGACGTCCTTCAGATCAGGGGCGGATTGGCAATAAGGGCATTCGGGCATCGGCCGAAGGCCCGGTGTGTCAGTGCCCTCTGTGGGCCGGTTTTTTCTCCCCTGTCCCAGTCCACAGAGAGTGGACTGGGAAAGGGGAGAAAAAAACCTGCCCACAGAGCAAACGGAGACAGAGAAATGAAAGCAGCCTCGCTGTGGGGCCCTACAGCAATCATCAGCTGTGCCTCTCCTTCACCCCTGCCCTGCCAAGCAATCACGCTGAGGGTGGCTGGGGAGGGGTTGATTGTTTGCAAGAATCGGCCTCCCTGGGGGCCAGGTTTTGCTCAGACCTTTGAGCCATTTTCACCTGGGCCCGCTGGGGCCGCAGCCCAGAAACAGTGTTAGTCTTAACACCTCGCCCACAGCCCTTCACATTCAGGGTATAGTGGGCGAGGAAGAATGGGTCTTGCTGTGGGGGCCAGGTGATATTTGGAACTCACCTTAGCCTCCCCCTGGCTACCGTGGATGACCCAGCAGCTGTGTTTTGTGCTCCCCTGCCAGGACATTGCCCCAAGGCCTGGAGGGATCGGGGAGGGCTGATTAATTTACTAATTGTAGGGGCCTTACCTCTGTTCATGTGCTCCTCAGCTGAAGTTCTGGGGAGGGCTAAGTAGGTTAGTAATAGCAGGGGCTTTGCTGCTTTTCAGGTGCTCCTGCACTGGAGGACTGGAATAATTTTGTGACAAAAAAGGGGCCTTGCTGTTTTTTTTTAGTTGCTCAGCATGTAGGCCATTGTCACCTTGGCCCTGTGTCCTGCACAAGAACAGTATCCTTCTACTTTCATTCCTTGTCTGTGGAAATGGGGTTTGATTTTTCTTATGCAACTAACAACCATTGACAAAGCCAATAGTCCTGGCTGCTTGTAGGTGTAATGTTACTTTTTTTACATATCTGGATGCAATGACAGAAGCACCGTAATACCAGTCGCGAGCAGGGCCTCCCGACTGGTATTACGAAAGGGCACGCCCCTTGAATGTGGGCCACGCCCCTTAAATGTGAGCCACGCCCCTTAAATACATGCCACTTTTTTCGTCAGTGCCCGGGCCAAATTGTGATCCCAATCCTACCCTGCTTCAGATGCAATGTGTAAAGCAAGAACACAGAACACGAACACAAAAAATGCTATACACGACACAAATGACTTCTCATTTGATGTGGAGAAGCAGCGTTTATATTCAACACTCACATTAAACAACATAACATGAACATCATTGAGTTCTGGGCATAAATCACACTTGGCAATATTAGTAGCAGTACTAGGCCCAATTCCTGTTGATCAAATTTCAATAATATCACATGGAACGCTCTCCCTACCAGCCTACGACGGACCCAGGACCTGCTGGCCTTCAGAAGACTACTCAAGACCTGGCTCTTCAATCAGTGGCAGCCCCCCCCCAGCGCCTTGAGACCATCACAGGTATGTAGCACGCTTTACAAATGCATTGATTGATTGATTGATTGATTGATTGATTGGGAAAAGTCCTATTCTAAACCCCACACAGCACACTTAATTATTGTGACACATTGTCAGCTCCTTGGCCCACCCTCACAATCCTCATCGGGAAATTTTGCGCAGCTATAGGATGCACCATGGGCTGCAATGATATCAGTGATATGTGCATATGATGAAGATCAATACAAAATGGTCAGGCGATTTAGTTGATGCTTCCTAAGTTAAATTTGCCCGGCGTTAAACGCCTCTAATACCATACGAAGTTATCCAATAAAGAGGCAGGCGCTGGAGACAGGAAGACAGGAAACAAGTTTTATTCCGACGGAGCAGAACACGTCAGATCGGACAACAAGGTATCGTCTCGAGGTGCTCTCCCAGCCTCTCTGAGGCCTGGTCTTTTATACACTGGTTTAAGACATGTGAACGTTCTTTATTACAACAAAGACATTGTGAAGTATGAGGATGACATCCCCGGCACCCCCCCAGTTCCGGCCCATTCCAACACATGACAACAGGAGAGGCCCTTACCCCTCATACAATGGGAGGGGGCTATCACGCAGCTGAGTGTTCTGCCGATTCCTTTGGAATGTGTGCGCCTGATCGAATCTCAGGGGGTGGGGAGGTCATGATCAATAGTGGCTCCTTTCAAGAGAGGCGAGTGCATACAGTAGTGGGCAATAAACTGTATCCTCAGGCTAAGGGATGACCAGCGGTTCGTACAGGCAATCGGGCTCAGAGGAAGGGGTCATCAAAGGAGGGGTATTCATGGACGGAAAGGAGGTGTTGGTCAGGCGCGGGGTGTGATTCCCAAAGGCAGAGTCACGCAGAAGGGGAGGGTTCGTGACTTGTGCATGTGAGAGCGGGGGCAGTCAGGGTACATGGGGGATGCTTGTAGGGTCGGGGAAGTGCACTGACGGGCGATCGTGAACAGGGAGACCATGGTACCTAGAATGGCCGTCGTGTTAGTTCATATGTGAGTCTGAGGGGTGCACAAGATGGCGCAGATGATGTTCAGTTCACGAACTAAAATTCCACAGTCCTCCCTTTTAACATGTCTCGCCAGCTTGTCAGTTCGGGTCTATTCCCATAAGGCCACGTATTTCTATCTCATAGAGGGGACTCATGTGCTCAGTTTTAAAGTCCAAAGTCTTAGGGCACATACAGTTGGAAACGAGTGAACACAGAGGTGGCAAACATTGAATACCCAAGCAACACACACATAGTATCATGATTGGTATCAATATAAACGTAAACAATCTCCATCCCCAGTCCTTCAAAGTGTCCCAGAACCAGCCTCCAAGCGACCACCCCTCCTGCTCCTGGTGAACCTCTGAGGACAGTCTGTGGAGGTGTTCGATTGCTTTGTAGACTGAAGGTGAGTTATCTGGCACGTAGGTGCAACAGCTGGAGCCGATGATGCGGCATGCTCCTCCACGGTCGGCCAGAACCACATCTAGAACAAGACGGTTTTGAAGAGCCACCAGGCGGACTGCCTGAAGCTCAGCCGTGTTGTTGGCGAGGATGCCAGCCGTGATGTTAATGGTTGTTTCTACTGCCTGAGTCAGATGTCGGATAGCGCGGCTATTTGCCATTGGGCCCCACAGAGGAACAAGTCCCTTCGCCGCATCCAGGAACTGTGCTCCGGTGGAGTCGGCTTGTCCAATGTCTCCGGCGCGCTTTTGCCGGTGATGGTAGGCTGGAGCCACATACGTGGGAGGAAGAATGAAGGCGATGTAGCACGTACCCCTCCAGCCTTTTGGGAGCCAAGTGTAAGCTTTGGTGCCACAAACAAAGTACATATTCGGGGAAGCAACAAAGGAGGGGGGGTCAGCTGAGACCAATGTTCTGGTGATGCGACAGGAACTGTGACCCACCAGCTGCGTTCCCTGGCCTTCGAGGCATACGAGTCCTGTGACATTGATGACAGACAGGGCCACGGTCAGGGTGGCAGCCGTTTGTTTCCGCAGGTGGGAGAAGGTGGGTCTGGCTGGATTGTGGAGCACTTGCATTTCGACTCTTTCTTTGGCAGGGATGTTCATAAGGAAGGCTGAACCTGAAATCACAGGACAAAAGGGGGAGACGTCTTTCCTGTTTTGTTCAGCCAGAACCCATAGTAGAAGTGCGACACTGTTTGACCAGAAGCGGCGTTGTCCTTGTGGCTTTCCTGCAAGAGGATCAACCAGGCGAGGCAGGAGCCGTGAACTGAGAAAGGAGAAGGGATGAAGGGGATGGAGTGTCCGGTGGCATGCGGGAGCAACCCGCAGATCCAGCAGTTCGTGGCATTTGCAGCAAGGTTGTGCTGGTGCAACAGTTGCACGAAGGAATTGTTCCAGAACTCCTTACGCCTTTCTCGGAGCTGAGGTGAAAGGGTGATCAGGTAGTGCTCTTTCATGGTGGTTGGCTGTGCCGTGGTCGGCAACATCTGATGAGCGGGTGTGCTTTCCTCCAAGATCCAGAAGGAAGTCATGAGGAGGAGGCAAAAGAGGAGGATGATAAACAAGGCGATTGTCTTTGATTTGTGAAAATTGTCAGCCTTTGGGTTCCGGTAGTGGGTATTTCCTGTTGCTTCCGACGTCTTCTTGTCTTGCGCTTCCATCATCTTCTTATCTGGCGCTTCCATCATCTTCATCTTCAAGGTGCTCGGTAGTGGGCAGAACCACAGACTTTGTTTAGCTTCTCTCCGGGTAACCCTTGGTTGGTTTTGGGTCACCGTTCTGAGATTTTAACTTAGTCAGTGGCCTACTTAGCCGAAGCTCCCTCCTTTCGACGCAGGAAATACCCTTCTCGGGATGGCACAGTGGGATCAGAGTGCTTTGCAAGTTCAAGTGCCTTGGTATCGGGATAGCAGTTCAGTGATGGTCGGTCTTTGTCCAGGAGCTCTTCTTGGGTGTTGACGTTGTCTGTCGTGGCCAGGGTCGAGGAGACCTTCTTGCAGTGGTGTGCGTGCAGCCAGTGCTTCTTCCCCTCTACTCGAAGAGCCGTCCGAGTGGTGATCAGTACTTGCCAGGGGCCCGTCCACCGGGGTTCCAGACTCTTTGCCCGTTGAAAATTCCGGACTAGGACATAATCTCCCGGTTGGATATCGTGACCGGGACCCCTGGAAGCATCGGGGATGGCCTGCTGCACCTGTTGATGAATGACAGACAACGTTTTAGTTAACTTGTATAAATAATCTGACAGCAGGACGTCGGGGACGTCGTGAATGGAGGTCGGTGTGGGGGCAGTCCAGAGGTTCATTGGTCGCCCAAACACAACCTCGTAGGGGGTCAGGTGGTGCTTAGTGGGAGTGGAGCGCATCGATAGCAATGCCAATGGGAGGGCATCTGGCCACTTTAGCCCTGTAGTGGCTACTATTTTTGACAATTTCAGTTTCAATGTAGCATTGTGTCGCTCAACCAGGCCGGCGGATTGGGGGTGGAAGACTGCATGGAATCTCTGTTTTACCCCCAACTCCTTCAGGATTAGTTGGATAACTTCAGCTATGAAGTGGGGGCCATTGTCGCTCCATAAAATTCGACAAAGGCCGTAGCGAAGGAAAAACTCTTTCAGTAGTACTTTGGTAGTAGTCATGGCAGTGTTATCACGGGTCGGATAGGCTTCCACCCATTTGCTGAAGGCACATACAATGACTAATACGTACTTCAAGCCTTGGCACCTCTCCAGCTGGATGTAATCCATCTGGAGGACCTCAAAGGGGTGGTCGGGGATCCCAAACCCTCCCCGGGGTACCACAGTTCCTTTCCCGGGGTTGTGTTGTAGGCAGATAAGGCACTGCTGGACTAGGCGTTTGGCTGAGTCGGGGATCTTGTTGTTGTGCCAGACTTTGGAAATGAGTTCAATCATGGGGGCAGAACCTATGTGTGCAGGGGAGTGTGCCATTGTCAGTATGGGGATCAAGTATGAGTTGGGCAGCAACCATTTGTTTGTGTCTTTTGTCCGCCAGCAGCCTTCATCGTCCCTTAGACCCACCCATGCCCATTCAGTCAGTTCGAGAGGTGTGCTGGCCGACTGGATGTCCTTAATCGTTTCCCTAGCGTCAGTCCATTTTTCTGCTTGTGACCTGTTCACATACATGCGTGTCGTCGTCTTATTCTCAGCTGTGGTTCGGGCAGTGATGTCGGCTAGTGCGTTCCCCTGTCCGACTAAGTCTGTCACCTTCTTGTGTGCCTGGCATTTGATTACTGCTAATCGTTTGGGGAGAAGAACTGCTTCAATCAGGGCGGAGACAAGATCTCCGTGAAGGATGGGCGTGCTGTGGGACGTCAGGAATCCCCTTTCCCTCCACAAGAGCCCAAAATGATGAACCACCCCAAAGGCATACTGGCTGTCTGTGTAAATGTTCGCCGTGGTTCCCGCTGCTATGATACATGCTCGTGTGAGGGCAATTAGTTCTGCTGCCTGTGCGGATCGTTGTGTGATGCGAGCTGTTTCAATTACTGTTCGGGCTGTCGTCACCGCATAGGCAGCTGAAGTGGTGCCATCTGGGAGTTTGATACAAGAGCCGTCTACCCATAATTCTCCATCAGGGTCTGTAAAAGCAATGTCTCGAAGGTCAATTCTACTTCTGGTCTGTTCGTCCGTGAGGGTCACGCAGTCGTGTATAGGGGGGCGCATCGGGGTCATTTTCAGGCAAGGGCAACAGCGTGGCAGGATTCAAAGTTGTGCATCTCTTCAGAGTGATGTGGGGTGCAAGTAGGGTCAATTCGTACCCCATCAGTCGTGCACTAGTCAGGTGTTGAGTCTTGGTCTGGTTCAAGAGGGTGTCAACTGCGTGGGGTACTAACACCGTGAGAGAGTTCGTAAGTACGATTCCCTCACTCTGACGGATAGAGACAGCAGCGGCGGCTACTGCTCGAAGGCAGGCAGGTAAAGCTCTGGCGACTGGGTCAAGAGTGGCAGAGAAGTAGGCGCAAGGGCGTTGTTTGGCGCCGATGGGCTGAGTTAGAACAGACAATGCGCATCCCTCCCTTTCGTGCGTGAAGAGGGAGAAGGGCTTGGAGTAATCTGGTGTTCCTAGGACGGGTGCCGAGCAAAGGGCATCCCGCAACTCCTTAAAGGACGCTTGGCATTCGGGGGTCCAAGGGAGTGGGAAAGGAACATCTTTGGCCAATAGGGAAAGTAGGGGCTTTATAATGAGGCTGAAATTTGGTAACCATTGTCGGCAAAAGGAGGTAAGGCCCACCAATGAACGGACTTGCTTCTGTGTTTTCGGGATGGGGGTGTCTAGGATGGTTTGGATTCGGTCGGGCGTAAGTTTCCTCCCTTCTTTGGACAGGAGATGGCCTAGGTATGTCACTTGAGGCTGGCAGAACTGCAGTTTCTTTTTGGAGACTTTGTGGCCATTCTCCGCAAGAAAGTGCAAGAGTTGGATAGTGGCCGTGATTGCAAGTGGAGTGGTGTCGGCCGCCAAAAGGATATCATCGACATATTGGATCAACACCACTCCATCCGGTAGCTGGACGGCGTCCAGCTGCCTTTTGAGGGCCTGGCTGTAAATGCTGGGACTTTCAGTGTAGCCCTGGGGAGCTCTACAAAATCGGTACGAACGGTTTTTTAAAGTGAAGCCGAAGAGATAACGGCTGTCTGGATGGATGGGGATAGAGAAAAATGCGTTCTTGAGATCAATAACGGTGAAGGTGGTGGCAGTGGACGGGACGAGGGTCAGAATGGTGGTGATGTCTGAGACTACGGGGTACTGTGGCACCACTATTTTGTTGACTTCTCGCAGGTCGATGATGAAGCGGTACGCTTTCTCATCTCCCTCACCTTGCTTCTTAATAATGGGTAGGATAGGGCTATTGCAGACATTACTAACCACTTCCTCTACCACTCCTGCATCTACCAAGGACTGAATAATCGCTACCAATGCCTTCTCGCCTTCGGGCGATATCCGGTACTGTGGGAGTTTCGGGAGTATTGCATCTGGTCGAACAGTTATGTGTACAGGATCGATCATCATCCGTCCTACATCCGAGTCGTTTCTGGCCCATAGGTACAGGGGTAGGGTATCGAGCAAGGATAGGTCAGCATCTGTTATGGTGTACATATGTCGTGCGGGGTAGGGTCTGGACATGCTCGGGTTGTCGTACAGGATGACTCGGACTCCATCCGGGGAACACCTAATAGTAGCTCGGAAATGTTTCAGTAAATCAATACCCATAATGGCGTCAGGGGAGTTGGAGGAGAGCAGAAATGTTGTGTCAGTGGGATTGTTTCCTAGGTCAAAGGAGATAGGTTCAGACAGGGGATTAGTGGAGGGCGTTCCATCGAAACCTATCGATGTAATGTGTGAGCCAGACAAGGGTGCCCTTGGAATCAGTCGCTTTGATAATACACTACGTGTCGCTCCAGTGTCTACCAAGAATGGAGACTTTGTACCCAGGACCTTAGCAGTGACGTAAGGACCTTGCTGGTCAACACAGAGCTCGACTGGATCCCTCCCTTGCCCCTGGCAGTCCTATGCAGAGTCGTGAGCATTGTTGCAGTCAGACTGTTGGCACTGATTCTGTCGGGGGCGGTCAAATGCATTTGGTCTGCCAGGTCTGTCATTGGTGGTGTCGTAGGTCTGCCCTCGCCCCTGCCCTCCAGTTTTGGGGCCATATGTCATGTCCCTTGTCTCTTTATTTTTAATCATTTCCCGAAGGGCCAGGCATTGAGACTTCCAATGTCCAAATTCTTTACAAAATGCACACTGGTTCTCATCGAGGTCAGTTCGTGGAGCACTGGGTGTGGGGTTGCGGTATCTAGGGGGCGGATTCCTAGGGGCATTCGACTGGTAGTTTCCCCTATACCGTTCCCTTCCTGTAGTCACTCCCTGCAATTGAGCAATCATCACTCGTTCCTTTAAGTCCTTTTTCTTTCTCTCAGTCGCCCTCTCGTTCTCGTTCTTTTGGTGTTCGTAATACTGAGCCATCTGAAGGATAGCTGCTGGTTTGGAGGCTCCCCAACTACTCTCGCTCGTCTGTAACTTTTGGGAGACCTCTTGCGATAGCCCCTTTACGTAGTTTTGCACGAATAGGTGTTGTCCGGTTGCGGTGGTCATGTCTTAGCCACTGTAGTCGGAGAACACCGTTTCAAATCGGGAGAAATATTCTGATACGTCTTCCTGGGGTTTCTGACGGCAAGCCGTGACTACCGACCAGTCTACCTTCTTCTCTGGGATCAACGTTTTTAGCTTCTGCACTATTTTGTCGGGGAGTTCCAGTATGTCTTTTACAGGTTTCTTTCCGGGCTCTCGCTGCCTATCTAGTTCAATGAGTTGCTTCCAGGTGTGTCCGAACAGGTCTGTGTGGTCGGCTTTCCGGATTTGCTTCCACACATCGGCCGGTAGACACAACTCGAAAAACAAATCAATGTCCGATAGAGTCATTATGGTTGAGCCCAAGGCTGTGCCTAGTTCGGTATAAAATGCTGTCGGGTTCTTTCTCAAATCGGGCAGGGTCTGCCTAAAAGTTAAAATATCTTGCCGATCCCATGGTTGGTAAACCCAATTGTACACAACCCTCCCTTTTGCATCTGCGTGGTTGATATCATCGTTTGTTCCCTGACCTCTTGGGGGAACCCAGTAGGGGGCGGCTTCTCTGATAGGCATCATAGTGTTGGCTGCTTCTAATGGGGGCTCAGCCGTTTCAGGGACTGTGATCTTAACCTCTGGTTTCTGTTCCGTGAGGTGGCGGAAGACTTCAAGCGCTTGCATGAAGAGGTCCGTCACATCGTTTTCAGTCCCATCTCCGACATCGACCTTTCTATATAGAGCCGTCAGTTTAGCAGGACCCTTATTTTGATACCTATCCTCATATGCGTTCAGGGTGTGGTAGCAGAACCGCAAAATGAAATGCCGTCGGTGACTACCGGCATGTGAATTGTGCATATTCATCGTATATTCTTCGCTCTCCTTCCGTTCTACCAGTGTCTTTGCTATCTTGTCGATTCCATCCCGCTCATCTTTGCTCAACCTATTTGGTCTGGCTGTTAGCTGCTTGCCAGTCTCGAGTTCATCCCATGTTGTTACCACTGTGGCTGGTGCGAAGGCCGTAAGAGCCGGGGCACTAGCGCCACCCTCGCCCGCACTTTGAACTGGCGAGTGTTGTGCTAGAGGCTGGCAGGGAGCATAAGGAGGGGGCATGTAGATAACCGGAGGACCTAGCAGTAACTCGTTGTTTGCCCGTTGTTTGGAGGGCACCTCTGGGTAGAGCGCAGAGGGGGTCCTAACAGGGCATTGGCCTGCCGACCCTAATTCTTGCGTTTGCCTAACTTCCTCTCTCCTTCTTATTTCTTCATCTAGTTCTTTTGCGGCCAGATGGGCTGCTTTTCGTAACTCTTTCACTACTCTTGTTTCTTCTCTTTTCCTACGTTGTTCTGCTTCCTTGCGCCACATGCCGATACTATCGAGCATAGTGGGTGTTGCTTTATTTGCTTTAACAGCTGCTTCTAATGTTTTTATTTTATTTTCATCAAAAGAACCTATCAGTGGCCACTGACTTTCGGGGTCCCTTTTGGTATATTTATGCCATAACTTACTATAAGCTATAGCGACTAGTCCTTGCTTAGTAAACATGTCCTTATTAGGGGTGCCTTCCAATGGAGCTGGATGGTTCATCTCTAATAAGCGATGGGGAGAAGATAGGCATGACGGATTACAATGGGGGCAAAAGCCTGCACTACCTATCTTTTCGCTATTTGCAAAGACTAGACAGAATATTCTATTCTACGTTGTTTGCAAACAGAGAATACCTCCAAAAAGAACCAATTCCAAACAGTCAATGTTCGGACAAACAATCAATCAATGAGGGATAAAAAATAGGCACGACGGGTTACAATGGGGGACAAAAGTCCGCGTTACCTATCCTTCACTATCCGCAAAGGGAGATAGAATATTCCTATTCCTCCCCGTTTGCAGGCAGCGAATATCTCAGAGAGCGACAAAGCAAATACTAGTATTTCAATCAATAAAGACAATCAATCAATTTCGCAATTCGTCGTGTGTCACCGCACGGACCGCATGGACAGTTTCTCGTCTTCCGCTTCCAGCGCCCGATCGTCCTCTACTCTCTGTTGCTACCGCGGCACTCCTGGTGGTTCCCAGTCAGGACCGTAGATCACTCGGGAGAGGTCTGCTCGGAATCAGTGAAGTTCAGATGATCGGCTGTCAGACGAGGTTCTATCGGACAGGAGCTCTCCCGATCGTTGCAGTCGTTCACTCTGTCGTCGGGACCTCTCCCACTGGATCCAAGTGTCGCTGATGGGCCCCGCGTTTGGGACGCCAATTGATGAAGATCAATACAAAATGGTCAGGCGATTTAGTTGATGCTTCCTAAGTTAAATTTGCCCGGCGTTAAACGCCTCTAATACCATACGAAGTTATCCAATAAAGAGGCAGGCGCTGGAGACAGGAAGACAGGAAACAAGTTTTATTCCGACGGAGCAGAACACGTCAGATCGGACAACAAGGTATCGTTTCGAGGTGCTCTCCCAGCCTCTCTGAGGCCTGGTCTTTTATACACTGGTTTAAGACATGTGAACGTTCTTTATTACAACAAAGACATTGTGAAGTATGAGGATGACATCCCCAGCACCCCCCCAGTTCCGGCCCATTCCAACACATGACAACAGTAGAGGCCCTTACCCCTCATACAATGGGAGGGGGCTATCACACAGCTGAGTGTTCTGCCGATTCCTTTGGAATGTGTGCGCCTGATCGAATCTCAGGGGGTGGGGAGATCATGATCAATAGTGGCTCCTTTCAAGAGAGGCGAGTGCATACAGTAGTGGGCAATAAACTGTATCCTCAGGCTAAGGGATGACCAGCGGTTCGTACAGGCAATCGGGCTCAGAGGAAGGGGTCATCAAAGGAGGGGTATTCATGGACGGAAAGGAGGTGTTGGTCAGGCGCGGGGTGTGATTCCCAAAGGCAGAGTCACGCAGAAGGGGAGGGTTCGTGACTTGTGCATGTGAGAGCGGGGGCAGTCAGGGTACATGGGGGATGCTTGTAGGGTCGGGAAAGTGCACTGACGGGCGATCGTGAACAGGGAGACCATGGTACCTAGAATGGCCGTCGTGTTAGTTCATATGTGAGTCTGAGGGGTGCACAAGATGGCGCAGATGATGTTCAGTTCACGAACTAAAATTCCACTCATACACAATATTATAACATTATAGCAGTGCAGTTTTTTTCAAAGTGTTGGGCGATCTACCTTATCAAAAGCTGTGGAGAAATCTATACAAGCGACGTATGTATTTGACCCGCAGAATTTTCTCCTCCAGCACCCAGTTATTAGGATGGCCCAAAATGTTCCATGCAAATGCATTCCCGATTGTGTCTAAAAGGGCTATTTGCCGGTAGTTGCCCGGATGGTGACTAAACTCCTTTTTAAAAAGTAGAATTGAAATACTACTGGACCAGGAGGGGGAGGGTCTTCCCTTGTTGATAGCAGTATTTAAACAGAGGTGCAAGGAGTATGGGCAACACCACGGACTCTTTTTGAATTAATGACATGAGCATTTGGTCTGAGCCCATAGCTACTGAAGATCTCATAATTTTAATGAGTACTTTAATCTCACTCCTTGTGGAGCATAGCTAGAATCTGGCAGAATGGGGGATTTATTTAAAGAGGCTGACCACCCCACATAATTTGATTTAGCAAAGTAGAGATCTATAAGATAGTTTCCAGTCTTCCACTCCAATTCTTTTTGGCATTGTTCTTTGAGGCCGCCTCCTTTAAGCAGACCCAATTAGAGTCTTTCTTTTATGAAATACCTTTCTTTCCTTTTTTAATAGGTCAATTAATTTGTGTCGATCAAGTGAGAAGTTCAAGAATTGTACCCTCACTAAACTATTTATTTCCCTATTTAAACCTAATACCGGATTAGGGAGTGGCCTCTGCCGAGGTGGTGCTGAATTTACTTTGGATGCTGTAACCAAGGTGGTTAATACTGTATCCAAAGCAAACCAAAGGATCCAGCTGAGGGAGATGTAGGTTTCCTATTGTAAATGTTGCTGTTCATCTATTAACATTGTTAAAGTCTCTTTTAGTTTTGAGGCTGACACAGTATTCCAGTGGATTCTGCCATTTGTTTTTTTAAATGTTAGAAAAATATCTTTAAAATTCCATGATCTTACTTCTGTTAGAGTCACCTCCAGCTGACAGGAAATCAGCATATGGTCGTTTAAGGAATTCTCCAGAAATGCCATGTGGCACAGCCTATTAAATGTATTTGCCGATATTATTAGCTAATCAATATTGGACCGACCAGAGGGTGATTTGTGTGTGACTTTTGCAGAAATATAATTTCCTAGTCCCCCATTAACAATTAGTAGCTCTATATTTCTTAGGCCTTCTAGCAGGATCGCACTTCTTTTATCTAACAGGCGATTGTTTAGAAACAGAGCGGTGGAATTTTTAAAGCGTTCTCTTTTTCGGTATTAGCAAACAGCCAAAATGAGTTGCAAACAATTTCTCTTGCCACGGTAGAGAAAATAAAAACAAAGAGCTCCTTCATTGGGTATGTGTAAGTAGAACACAGGGGAATATAAGCATTTACAATGAACCCATGCTTTCGTGTTCTTCGCTAAAGACTATCTTGACCACTTGGATTAAGTTAGATATTACTTTATACACTCACCTAGCATTAGTCCTGAGCAATGTGGTAATGCCTCCTTTAGCGTGACCTCTATTCACCGGGAGGACAAAATGGCCTAACACAATGTAATCTTCAGTGGATCATATCTTTATAATCCAAGATTCTTGTAATCATGTTATATCCGCTTTCTGTTCTTCCAAAAATGGCAATTTGTATTTGTCGCTGAGTAGGCTGTCTGCGTATCAAGAGATTCATTTGAGTTCATTACTAGGTACACTTCCCATACCTTAGCCCTCAAGAGCCATTAGTGTTGATAGTTCCAGCTATCCAGTTCCATTTTATATCTTCCTCCTCTGCAGGCAGTATTCCATTATAGTCTCTTTTAGTAAGCAAAGAAACTCTCCTACCTATTTTTCCAATGAAGACCCGCATTTATAATTCTCTCTCCGAGTGTGAGGCAGCTAATGGAGGAAGTTCGAAATTGCCACTGGCGTGGCCACTAAAATTATTGAAATTATATGTTACTTTCTTAAAAACTATCTCCTTCAAATAAATGAGTATATCGATTCCACAACTACACAATTCGTCACTATTCATGATTATGAGCTTAGAGATCACATTTGAACAGAAACTCAATCTTACCCCCCTTAGTTACTATGTTTTAATAATTGAACCAGAAAAACATTACTACTCTGCAAAGTTTGTAATTCAGAGATGTCTGAGAAACATCCTAAAAAGAATGACCTATTGAAGAAAGGCTCGTGATCAAAGATAAAAGGAAATTCTAGGGAGAGGGGTACTGACTTCGGTTGGCTGGCCAGACTATCTCCAGTAGGTAAATTCCCAATGGGATTATAAATATCATTGTCCCCTATTGAGGAGGAAACCAGTGCAGCATTGTGATGTAAATTGTGTAATGTCACCATTGATGGACTGCAGACTGGAGGATAAAGATCTTGTTATGCCAAGGCTCAGTCATGTAGGTCCCTTGGTTTAGGTAGAGAGCCTCTTGAGGTGGCTATGGATTGCCCTTCTTCCCTCTTGGGTGATGCAGAGGAAGATTCAAGGATACATTTGAATTGAAACACAGTCTCTTTACTCATTTTTCTTATGTATTCTGTGCAGCTTTTCCCTTTTTTTCTTTGTCTGGGTTTGGGCACAATTATTTTTCCTTTCAATTGTCCTATCCACTGCTGCAGATTGCTCATTTTTGACATATTTTCTTTTTTGGAAAATGGCCAAGACATTCTGTTTTATATGCATTTTTGACACAAGGGAACTTGTATTAATCGCGGTCAAAAAACTTCTGGAGTGAGAAGGGCTGTTTGTTTTCAAATAGATCTACATTTTCCTTGCCCCTACTTTTCCTACTACTGAAAGGGGCACCTCCCTGGCTACTAAAGTCCCTGCAGCGATGGCTTGGGGCAGCATATACTTGGGGAGATTTAGTGTTGCAGTGATTAGACAGTGGCTGGCACTCTTCTTTCGGAGAGGCAAGGGAGCTTTGTTTTTTAGAGGTCTTTGGTCCAAGATGACAGATTTAGTCAAGAACAAATGAGAATCCAGGATGTAGTAGCTACTGATCTCTACATGAAAACCAATATAGAGGACAAGACTCTTTCCAAAAAGGGCAATGATTAGGTGAGAGGAACTTTATTCCCTGATTGACTACTTGGCAAATGCGGACTCAGAGACAGATTAGGGGTTACTGATGCCCGAGAATCTGTTAGAGATATTCCACTAGGGTGCTACTAAAGAGCTGCATCTTAACAGTGGTGCCAGATGAAGTGTCCCATACTAGAACATCTGAATTAAGGAGTGGGGAAATATTTGTGGGTAAATGTAATGCCTGGGGCCGATTTGCAACAAAGTCCATGTTGATATCAGGTAGGGTAAAATCTTCAGGTAGAGTACCTTTTTCACTGGTCGCAATAATATTTTCTGCCCCAGACCTGGTCGGTCTATCTTCAGGTATTGTGGAAATATGATTTGGCCAGTCGATTTTTCTGCTTCAACTTCCACCTCATCTTTCCGCAGGGAAGATTCTGGCTTATTCTGCATTGCAACCACTTAATTGAGGCCAGTGTCTCTTTTGGAAAAAAAGGTGAAAATGGTGTTAAAACCTTTCAGGGTATTTCAATCAATCAGAACATTTGTGAGTGCACCAGTCACGCGTGAGGGCCTCAAGGCGCTGGGGAAGGGGTGCTGTTACTGCTCGAATAGCCAGGCCTTGGGAAGCCTCCTGAAGGTTAGTAGGTCCTGGGTCTTATGTAGGAGGATGGGGAGGGTGTTCCAGATTTTGGCGCTGAGTTGGGATAATGATCTGCTGCCAGTGGTTGCTCTTTGGATGCGGGGGAAGGCAGCGAGGGCGAGGTCGGTGGAGCGGAGCTGGCGTTTCGGGGTGTAGAAGGTGAGTCGTCTGTTGAGGTATGTCGGTCCGGTGTTGTGGAGTGCCTTGTGTGTGTGGGGGAGGAGCTTGAAGGTGATCCTCTTGTTGACGGAGAGCCAGTGCAGGTCTCTTAGGTGGGATGTGATGTGGCAGTGGCGAGGGATGTCGAGGATCAAGCGTGCAGAGGCGTTCTGTATGCGTTGTAGTCATTTCTGGAGTTTGGCAGATGCTCCTTTGTAGAGGGTATTTCCGTAGCCCAGCCTGCTGCTAACGAGGGCCTGGGTGAGTGTTCTTCTGGTTTCGGTAGGGATCCACCTGTAGATATTGCGGAGCATGCGGAGGGTGTTGAAGCAGGAGGAACAGACGACGTTGACTTGCTTGGTCATGGAGAGCGTTGAGTCGAGGATGAACCCCAGGTTGAGTGAGTGGTCGGTGGGTGTCAATGCTGTTTCCAGAGCGGTCGGCCACCAGGAGTCGTCCCAGGCCGAGGGGGTGGAGCCAAGGATGAGGACTTCCGTCCTGTCCGAGTTCAGATGCAGATGGCTGTTCTTCATCCACTCGGTGAGTCTTTCATTCCTTCGTGGAGGCAGGTTTTAGGGGTGCGGGGGTCCTTGGTGAGGGAGAGGATCAGCTGGGTGTTGTCAGCGTATGAGATGATGTTAAGATTGTGCAGTCGAGCGACGTGAGCGAGTGGTGCCATGTAGACGTTGAACAATGTTGGGCTGAGTGATGAACCTTGGGGTATGCTGCAAATGATCTTGGTGGCTTCCGATCGGAAAGGGGGGAGGCGGACGCTCTGGGTTCTGCCGGAGAGGACTTGGTCCATTCCAGAGGTTTGTCTTGTATCCCTGCGCCATTGAGGGGTGACCGTAGGGTGCGGTGGCAGACTGTGTCAAAGGCGGCTGACAGGTCCAGGAGGCATCGGCTTCATCATTGTCCAGCAGGGCCCTGATGTCATCGGTGGTGGCGATAAGGGCAGTTTCGGTACTGTGGTTGCTGCGGAATCCGGACTCGGATGGATCCAGGATGCTGTTCTCCTCGAGGTAGTTGGTCAGTTGTCTGTTGACGGTCTTCTCAATGACCTTGCCAGGAATGGGAGCAGGGAGATGGGTCGGAAGGTCCATTGGATCCGCCTTGGGTTTTTTGAGGTTGGCATTGATCTCGGCGTGCTTCCAGCTCTCCGGGAAGGTAGCGGTCTCGAAGGAGATGTTGATGGCCTTGCGGAGATGGGTGCGATGTTGGTGCTGGCATTGTTGAAGATGTGGTCTAGGCCTGGGTCTGATGGAGAGCCGGAGTGGATGGTGTTCATCAGTTTTATGGTGTCGTCTTCGTTTATGTTGGTCCAGGTGAGCAGGGTATCGATGAGGGTGGTGGCCGTGAGGGCATAGGTTTCGGTGGCTGTCGGGCCGGTCAGGTTGTTGAAGCTGTTGTGGATGTCTGTGATCTTGCGATGGAAGAAGATGGCAAGGGAGTTGCAGAGGTATTGCGATGGTGGGATGTTATTGGAGTTGGAGCTGGGGTTGGAGAGTTCCTTCACGATGTTGAAGAGCTCTTTGCTGTTGTGTGCGTTGTTGTCTAGGCGGTCTTTGAAGGAGGCCCTCTTGCGGATCTGATGAGGTAATGGTGTCTGTGGATGGCGTTCTTGTTGGTTGCGTAGCTGTTGGGTGTCTGTTTCCGGTGCCATTTCTTCTCTAGTTTTTGGCAGGTTTTTTGGAGGCCTGGAGGTCCGCGGTGAACCTGCTGGCTTTCTTGTTGGTGTGTCTGTTGGAGGGTTTCTTGATCGGGGTGAGAGTTGGCGTAGTCATTGATCCACTGTCTGAAGTTGCGGGCGGCGGTGTGGAGTCGGTGGGGCCGGAGAGTGGGCTTCGTGTGAGGGTGGTGTTTAGCTGGTCTTCGGTGTTGAATGCGGTGGTGCATGGAGGGTTTCCGGAAGGTGAAGTGGATCCAGCGATGGTCGGTCCAGTGGAGTTCGGTGGTGTGGCTGAAGAAGATGGGGCTTGCGGAGAAGATGGGGTCAAGTGTGTGGCCGGCAGAGTGGGTGGGTGTTGTGATGAACTGTCTGAGTCCAAGGTTAGCGACGTTGTCCATAAGGGTTGTGGAGTTGGTGTCGTTGTTGTTCTCAAGGTGGAAGTTCAGGTCCCCGAGTGGGACGTAGTCTGTGGAGGCGAGGGCGTGGGTGCTGATGAAGTTGGCGATGTAGTCGCTGAACTGTGGCTGGGATCCGGGGGGTCTGTAGACGAGGGTTCCTCTGAGGGTGGGTTGGGGTTGGTGTGGATTTGGAAGTGCAGGTGTTCGGCAGTGCTGATAGTGTCATCGGTGCTGGTCGAAACTCTGAGGGTGTTTCTGTGGACGATGGTGATTCCTCCTCCTGTTCCGTTGGTGCGGTTCCTGCGAGTGATCTTGTAGCCGTCAGGGATGGCTATGGGAATGTAGGTGCCGAGAAGGGGTTCATTCAGATCTCGGTCGGGAAGGCGACGTCTGGGGAGGTGGAGTCGCGTAGGTCCCAGAGTTAAATGGAGTGCTTGCAGGTGTTGGGTAGTATGCATCTGAGGTGGTTGCATCCTGTCTTGGTGGGTGGTTTGGTGGCTCGGAGGCTGTTGAAGCTGCAGCTCCAGCAGAAGATGGGTCTTTGTGTGATCGTCCGTTGTTGAGTGCGTGGAGGGTGCTGGCATCGTAGCGGTGATGGGCGTTGTGGTGTTCGCGGGGACCAGGATGTTTGGTGCTGGCCGCGGTCCAGGCGTGGACGGGCACAGACGGGCTTGCCTTAGGCATGCCAGAGACACTCTCACTGCGCGCGTCCACTGCGTGGCCGCTCAGTGGCCACCATATAAGGGAAGGTGGGAGGGAGGAGCAGCTGGGAGGCGGAAGTGGGGCGGTGAACGGGCGATCAGGGGGGCGGAGCAGCAGCGGGAAATAACAGGCAAAGCAAGGGATACAGAAGGCAAACGGGGGCACAGTGAAAAAAGGGGAAACAAGGGTACAAGAGTTACAAATACAGGAATAACACAGGCAAAAACAAGACAAAGCAGTGAACACAAATGCAGCAGTACCTTACTACCGGGCTACCGAGGCAGAGGGGCCTCGAACCTGTGGCAGCGGCGGTGGTAGGCAGTAGGGGCTCACGATCGCACTGGTGGAGCTGTGCAGCGTGGGGGGAGCGACCTGCCTGAAGACAGGGTCAAGGGTATTTGACTGCATCGACTTATTTCTTAAGAAGTTGGCTTTAGTTTTTTTACAGGATCTTATAAGGACCAAATTTCCTGAGCTAAGCTTTTTGGCAGTCATGGTTCACCCACCTACTGGCCTACTGGCCTCTTTTGCTGGCCTAGGACCTCAATAGATGCTGCTTTTCCTTTTTTTCTCCTAGGTAGAGGTTCCAGGGGCCCGAGTTGTTCATCTGAAGATGTTCTGTTTCCTACACAACTCGGGCAACACGGACGGCCTAAAAACCAGGCGCTTCTGCACCAAGGAGTTGCTGGTTTGTTAATATAACCAAAGTAACTTTCGTAGTGGTTACTTTTTTGCTCGGTGATGAAAACAGGGGATCTGAACTCGCCTAAAACAGTGGTTATTCCAATTAGCCAGCCAAGCAAGAAAGCTGGGGGTATCAGGTGAAAATGACCCAGAGAAACACAGCAGAAAAGTTCAACTTTAGTGCATAATATCACACACTATTTAATCATGATTATTTCTCTGGGAGAAGTCTTCTTGCCACGGAGAAGTAGGGATCAACTTAACATTTTGTGAGAATGTTCTCCTCCTCTGGGACACTACCTCCTACTCCCCTCGGTTTGTCCAGGACTTGGGAGCTGGAGACTCAGATCAATCTAGGTATGTGGGAGAGAAAGGGGAGGGCCCTGAGCAGGAGCTCACCGGGCCTACCGCAAGCTGTGTCCAGGGCTAACTGGACTACTTCTGCGAAGGCCCGGGCTCTCTCTCAGCAAGTGGTAGCTACTATCACTGTCTCTGGCCTGACCTCACCTTCCTCCTGCTCTGCACCAATTCGCCAAGATCTCCGATTCCCAGGACTCCCTCCTATTGAACTAGGGGCCACTGAGCATGCCGAACGGGTGTGGCGGCTAGGCTTGATGAAGCAGTTTGATGATGGAGCAAGGAAGCGGAGCACAGCCTTCGCAGTGGTTTCCGACCAGCTGACTGATGCCGCTGAAGGGTTACCGACAACCAACAGCCGCCGAATAGCGATAGTGCGTTAGACCATCGGTGTTACCAGCCCAGATCCCAGCCCTTACTGCCCCTGCTGCTTGTGCCTCAACGGCCCACTCTCCACTCCAGTGATTGACGTCATGGTGCACATTCTTGCGACTCCATGGTCTCCTCAGGCCTCACGTTTCGCACAGGCTAGTCCTGCACTGCAAGACTAACGTTCTCCCTGACCGCTCGTGGTAAAAGTTCAGGAAAGACTCGGACCAGCTCTCATCAGTGTTTTTCATTAAAGGACACTTCAACTCTTGAGAACTTTGTATTTTCTGAATGACAGTGTTTCAAGTGCAATTATATACTTCACAATAAAATGTTGTCTGTCTGAGTGTGAGGCTATTCCATGTTTGTGTAGTAAGATGCATATGCAGGCTGACTCACATGGATGGTAGTAAACCTACACTCAGAGGTTTACATCTAAGTGAAGAGATGCTACTCTCTGAAATACACAAATTCCGCATGAATTACCCATGGAAAGGTGCACCTGGAGTAGGTTGGCAGAGGGAGTCCTTGTAAAACCCTGTTATCCCCAAATTTAAATCCGGTTTCCTCTGTAAAGAGATTTCCGTGGTGGAGAACTCTGCACAGGGGGAATGGAATTCCCTGTGTAAATGCATTTGTTCTTTCGCCATGGGAAATATATTTTATCCATGGACAAACCTATTGCTTTACCCTTCCCTCACCACCATGTTTGGGGGAGATCCATTTCCCTTCACATTTTGAAAAGGCGTTTACGACAGCCTTTGGCTAGGGTAAAAATATGTCCCTTTCTAGGCTGTAAAGGGAAACATTGAGGCTATGTTGAAGTCCTTGTGCCACTAAGGCGAGATGGCAGGTACCAGAGTTTTCTGGTGCCATAGCACTGCAGGATGAACTGCTCATAGCAGTGATTGTCTTTGCTGCTCCTCAGTCCTTTTAACCTGCAAAGTTCTACTGTTGTTTTGACAATGTCTTCTCTTGGGGCTTACAAAGAAAGAATGGATTTCGCTTTTGCTACCTCTAGGCCTGGGGTCTCCAACAGGATTACTAGTAGCTCGCAGGCTGTCTTGGAGGAGCTTGCTTGTCAGTGGAGTAAGTGAAGCTCAGGAGTATGCATCTTCTCTCCCTCTAACTATGTATTTTGGAAAACTTGCATCCAGTTAGAGGCTACCAAAAGGTACAATGCAGAAGCAGCATACAGCATGCCCTCTTGTTAAACGAACAATGTCTACCTGCTACCTGGTAATAAGCCTAAAAACAAATAAATGCTTCTCAGCAACTATTCCAAGCAAACCTTTTTTCTATTCTTTCTTTGCCTACTTTTTTTGTTCTGTCTCGCTCTATCTCTTCCCTCCTTTCTGTCCCTTGCTTTCCATCCCTTTTCTTTCTTTTGTCTCGGTTTTCGTTCTCATTCATTTCCTTGTTTATTTCTTTTTTTCCTACTCCTTTCTTGCTCTCCTTTCCATCTCTTCTGCTCCTTTCCTTATTTGTTCCTATGGTTCTTTATGTCATTCCCTCCTTCAATACTTCGCTTTTTTCTTTCTCTCCTTTGTTCCTGTTTTGCTTCATTCTCACTTTCACTTTTTTCATTGCTTCTTTCTTTTATCCCTTCTTTCGTTCTCACATTTGTTCTATTTCTTCACTTTGCATTCTTACTTCATTTATATTTTTTTCAATTTTTTCATTGATTTCCAACCTTCCTTCTTTACTCTCTTACTTTCATTATTTCCTCTCCTGGCATTCCTGCACTCCACCTATACTTACTTTACCTCCCTTATTGCTTCCATCATCTACATTAATCCTAGTTAAAGATGTAATGTACATGTTTAAAACATAAATGCTTTAGTTGTGAGTGTAGAGGGGAGTATTTTGATATTTTACCTTAGGGACTAAGGTAAAATGTAAAATGTAAAATGCTTATAAAACCTACACTGTCCCTGCCACCAGTTATTCTTAATCTGGACTCATTAAGGCTGGGAATGTTTCTGGTCAACAACCAATGGACTTTAGCATGATTAACTAGATAAGTGGGGTATTTTGGGTCCTAGTTTACATAATCAGAGCAGTGCCATGCAATGTATTGCATGAGAGAGGTCATAAACTACATTGAAATACTCACCACTCAGTGATGGTTCACAAGTAAGAACTAAGGGAAAAAATGTTTTCCAGAGACAGCTCTTGTAACAGTGGTGCCCTGTGCCAATTACATCAGGACTGAGTACTCTAAAGAAGCAGAGGTTAAGTTGTGTGGCCTTTATGTACCCTTCTCTGATCCATACTAGAGTGTAGCTCATAATGCCTTTCATTGATAAGAAGTAGCTCTCACTGGAGAAAATGCTGGACACCTTTATGCTACACTATCCCACCATCTAGCTGCAGGTATCCTGCTAGAGGCATATTTCGCCACAGAATTTATTTATTTATTTATTATTACAATTTATAGAGCGCATACGTATGCCAGTGGGCGTCTTGGCGCTAAGATTACTGTTAGGATCTCTGAGGGTGGCCACATGTTGCTAAAAAGGACTCATTACTGGTTAAACAGCCACGTCTTCAGCAGTTTCCTGAACTGGAAAAGAGATTGACTCGATCTAATTGTTAACGGAAGCGAGTTCCAGAGTCTAGCTGCCGTCACCGTGAAGCGTTTGTCTCCCCAGGTAACCGTCCTGGTACGGGGTACTGCAAGTTGGTGCAGTGACATTGATCTGAGTTGTCTTGATGGACAATAAGTAGCAAGCTGTTCTTGGAGAAACTTCGGCCCTTGGTTATGGGTGGCCTTGAAGGTCAGACAGAGCGATTTAAATTTAATTCGGTTTTTGATTGTTAGCCAGTGGTAGTTTCTGATAGTTTGGCTGATTGATTTAAATTTAGGGGTCCTGGATAGTACTCTTGCTGCAGCATTTTGAGTCATTTGCAGTTTGGAGATTACCCGGTTTTGTGCATTGGCAAATAGGCCGTTACAATAGTCTAAAGAAGAGAGCACAAGAGTGCTCACCACTGTTTTGCCAGCGCTTTCCGAAAGAAATGGAATGATTTTTCGTATAAGCCTGAGTTTATGATGAGCTTCCGCAGTTTGGTTAGCGTGTGCCACAAAATTAAGCTTCTCATCAAAGACTATTCCCAGATTTCTGACTTTTGCTGCTGGCACAGGTAAGGCTCCCAAGGAAGAGGGCCACCACACTGCTGACCATTGAGGGGAGATCTTCCCGAAGATGACTACCTCCGTCTTCTCAGAGTTCAGCCTGAGGCAGTTAGTCTTCATCCAGTCTTTGATTGCTGACATGCCTTCTTGGAAACGAGTCGCTACCTGTTCTCCATCGTTGTTAATAGCAAGCACCAGCTGGGTGTCATCAGCATAGGAGGTAAGGCTCATCAGGTAAGATTTGATAACCCTTGCTAAGTCCGACACATAGATATTAAATAGTGTTGGACTTAGAGATGAGCCTTGAGGAACACCACAGGGTAGGGCAAGTTCTGGCGATTTAAAAGGTCCCAGCGTCACTGCTTGTGTACGGCTGGACAGAAATGAGGCAAGCAGGTCTTTGGCGCTAGATCGAATGCCCAAATTTCCGACACGGTCAATCAGAGTGGAATGATTGACCGTGTCGAAAGCCGCCGATAGGTCCAGCATTATGAGGACAGCAGTCCCTCCATGGTCTCTGATGGTTCTGATATCATCAGCCGCCTTAATTAGGGCCGTCTCGGTGCGGTGGAGTTTGCGGAACCCGAACTGCGTGTCGTCAAGGAGATTGTTTTTCTCAAGGTAGTCAGACAACTGGACGTTCATTGCCTTTTCGAGCACTTTGGCTAAAAATGACAGACTGGCAATAGGTCTGTAATTCTTCAGCAGCTCCTTATCTAGACCGGGTTTTTTTAGGAGCGGTTTAAAAGAGTGTTCTTTAGGGTGTTCGGATATATCCCTGACCTAAGTATCATATTACAGACTTGCGTAATAGCTGTACTGATGGTATCTATTACCGGCAGGTAGACCTTGGGTGGACAAGGGTCCAAGGCAGATCCTGATTTTATTGACTGCATGATGTCCCTGACTTGTTCCTCCTCTAGTCCCTCAAACTGAACTAGTAAGCAGGTAAGAGGATAGGTATGTGTGGCAATTGAAACTGGTGGGTCGTTGGCCGAAAACTCTAAGTAAATGTCATTAACTTTGGAGAAGAAAAAGTTAGCCAAAGAGTTACAGAGAGCCTGCGATGGAATGGGTGCTGTATCTGCAAACTTCCCGGCCAGTTGTTTCACTACCTCAAATAGCTGTTTGCTGGAGTTTTTGGCATTATCAATTTCTTCTCCCAAAAACTTCTTCTTGGCCTCTAGGATCATTTTTTTGTAGCTAAGCTGTGTCTCCTTATAACGGAGTTTGTAGTCTTGATCGTGAGACTTACGCCAGTATCTTTCTTGCTTTCTGAATTCTTGTTTTTGTCTCCTGAGTTCTTCTGTGAACCATGGAGCCGAAGGCAGCTTTCTATTTCTAGAAATGGTCTTGGATGGGACCAGTAGGTCCATCGCATTCCCTATCCAGTCTAAAAATTGTTTAACGGCTAGATTAGGATCCGAGGATATATTGGGGCGGGTCTTGATCAGAAGGTCTGTGAGAGCTGCGTTATCTATATCTTTCCATACTTTAAAAGGCTCTTGATTTAAATGAGCCTGTCTGGTTGGAGGAGAGCCAGTGATGGGAAGTGCGCAGAGTATGGCATAATGATCAGACCATGTAAGGGGAAGGATATCCTGGACTGTAATCCCTTCTATGTTAGAAAAAATGCCATTCAAAGTATGGCCAGCCTCATGAGTGGGAGCATTAATCAGTTGAAACAGCCCCAGGCTTTCCAGGTCTTCCCTTAGTGCTTGGGAGTCTGCATCCTCCCTCTTCTCTAAGTGAAAGTTCATGTCCCCTAATACTATAGTGGAGTCCTCAGTCGCCAAAGATTCAATCAGCGAATTAAAGTTCGCCAGAAAAGCAGCACGCGGGCCAGGTGGTCTATACATAAGTACTCCTTTCAAAGTGTATGAGGGAGTCACCTTAATGGCAAATTGAAGGGCTTCACAGCAGATGGATGGAATCGGGAGTATTCTAACTGAGAGGTTATTACGAAGAATAATAGCTAATCCTCCTCCTTTTTTTCTCTGTCTGAATCAGGGCTTGATAGTGATATTATGCGATGTACAGGTGACACTTCAACAGACACCTGCCTCATGATTGCAAATCTCAGCTGTATTCTGGGGCAATGTATCCTCTACATCTATGTCAGCATGATCTGCTATTCTACCTGCAGCAGCTAATTTCTCAGCGCCAGAATGAGATCCCAGGGCAGCCTCGTAGCAGACTGTGTGCCATCTTTTGTGGGGCTCCTGTACCAACCTGTTTTCTGACACCAAATTTCCATCATCTTGATTATATTGCTGTCATGTTGGAAGTGACGTGTTTTGGGTATCTGACTCAAGTCTGAGTTCCAAACAGAAATTAAGTATTTACCACTGTTCTTTTGTGTGGTGTGAATCCCAGTATAGCTGGCATTTGTGGACAGAGTGCAGAGGAAAATATATATTAAGTACACAAAGAAACACCTCCATTCTGTCACTTAATGCAATGTCATTACATTTATCCTTGGGCTATTTACTCAAATATTAAATTCTATGTTATCAACCTAGGAAGTTAAATTAAACTCTTTGTGAATAATAAGTCCAATTAAATACCTGATATATACTTTAAAAAAAAGGAGCAACACAACAAATCTTGAGGGATGCCACTTATGATGGGAAGGGATACTGGGATAAAAAAACAAAGGGGGTAATTACGATGTTGGTTGGATGAGCGTTCACTTGTGGCAGGCACCATGAATTGCCTGCCAAAAGGTGAAGGGATGTTTAGAGGGCACTGTCTACATATTAGGGAATGTGATCCATCTGTCGACGAGCTCCTTGAGCCCATTGGAAGCTGTTGGTTGGTCCCTGCACCTATGCGGTCAGACCAACAGCACCCCAATGCGGCGGCCTGACTGCAGCTTCAGATCTCAATGGGACCGACACTGTGGTGCCTCTGATGTCATTCCCACCAACATCGTAATGACCCCCAAAGTTTGGCTCACTGTGTTCTGCCTGTCAACAGGAGTGTAAGTGACATCATACACCATTTGACCATCGATTTCATCACATGAGGGACTGCATGATCTACACTTCACCATTCAAGAACGTCCTGTTCACTACCCAAAGGCTAGCTGGAGACAATAAAGTGAATATAAAGAAAGAAATCAGGACATTTAGTGCTGTATTTACTTTCCTATTCTGCCAATTCCTTCACAAATAGTGAAACCAGTAGTAGCAATGCCAGTCCCAGGGGTATCAAATGACAAGCCAGTTGTAGCAGCTTCTACATCTGGTTCTAGTCAATGTGTGCTGTGAGGGCACCAGGGATATTTACAACTAGCTAGTTTCTGATTCTTGTGTCACTAGTGCCAACATGTTTTCAAATGTGGGTTATAGTCCTGGTGTGGTAGTGAACAAGCACATTAAAACCATGCATATTTGATGGGATATTGACATAAGGGTTTTCATGTTGCACCAGAGAACACTGCTTCAGCTGTCAATGTGGTACAGAGTATGGACATGGAGGATTCTTACTTCTGACTACAAGAAAGTTTTCTCCTGTAATAACATCCTATCCTACAAATAATTGAAAGGTGTTCTCTGCTCACAAATGCAGTATGATTGAAACAATACTTAAAGGACGATTCATGTACTGCATCATTTGCAGACAATTTTCCGAAATATTATTTTGAGTTATATGACTAAATATCTTATAAAAGTTGTTTTTGAAGGTTGGGACCAATGCAACGTACTCAGTTTATTTAATAATGTGCTAATGAGTTTTCCTGTTACAAGAACTTCAAATTTCAAATCATACGTTTTCCATCCATTTCTATTACAACTCCTTCAGGAATATTCCATCCATTCTACTACAACTCCTTCAGGAAAACTCTTAACCTCTGTAAAGAATGCATAACTCATACCATTGTTAGTGATCCTTGGTACGTCATTGACCAAATATCGCCTAGAAAAGGGCCATCCTTATTATGCAGTCGCGGTCATCATGGCTAGTGGGTGGTAGGTCGTATTTGCGGGGTTAATTTAATAATAATAACAACAAAATTAAGCTTACCTTGCCCCCGGCCGGGTCACGCATCTTTTTGGATCCTGCTCCTGCAGGAACAGGAGGCAGGCAGCCAGGCTTCCTCCCTAAGCCAATCAGAACGCTGCAAGCAGCGTCAGGACACTGGCCAGCCAGGGGATTACGGGGAGGTCATGTTCTCATGCAGAAGGGCAGAGTGAGCATGACTGGTTTGGGAGGCCTCAGAGGGCAGACCAAACAGTCTTTTGCTCTCAGGAGTGGGCACACCACCAGGGCCGGACTGGCTACCGGGCAGTTGTGTGTGCTGCCGAGCTAGGGGCTAATTTCTCTGTTGTGGGGGCTTATTTCGTTGATGGGGACCTGCGTGCGATTTGAAATAAAAAAAGCAAAGCGAATTTCGTTTTGCACACAAAGGTCCCCATCAACGAAATTAGCCCCCAGCACGGCAGCACACACAACTGCCCGGTAGCCAGTCCGGCCCTGCACACCACTCCTCCCCTACCCTGCTCACAGAGCAGCCCCACCCACTCGCCTGCCTGCAAACAAATATAATCTTTTTAATGTTTCTGCTCTCGCATTGCGAGAAAGCAGTGGGGCGATGCTCCTCCGCATTAGTGGAAGAGCTGCCCCTGCAGAAAAGTGAAAAGAGCTCCCACAAGTCATTTTCACTCTAGTTCTGAAGAGGAATACCCTTACATTTCAAAGTGTTAACCACCCCAAAAGTCTGGATCTATTTGCCCCGCTGATTGTGAACATGTCCAACTTCACCCTGGGGCTCCTACCTCCACAAACCAACCATAATAGCAGAGAACGTAGCTTAGCGAAAAAGGGTCCATTAAGGGAGATTGGTATGTTATTCAATAGTTAGAGGAGTCTGGTTAAAACATAAAAATGTATGGTCATGGACAGTGGCAGCATAATGCAATGCTCAATTTGTTTGCTGAGTTTTTTCATAGCAGGGCTGTAATTATCCTGCAGGAGTGCATATCTATGCCTGTTTCTGAAAACACCCAGAAACCTTACAGAAGTTTCACACTATCAGAGTAGTCTGTATGAGGTTTCAGTGATGCTTCTATTACCTGGAATAGTTTGGAATTGGCCCAGACTCTGATCCAAATCAAATTATTTCAGGGCTAGTGGAAGACAGGTTAGTTTCTGAATCTCTGATAAACTGCATGACATTGTCCGCATACAGCCACATCAGGATTAGCTTGTGAGGGTATGCAATGCTCTGATGGAGGTGGGACTTCCTCCGACATATAGCCAATGGTTCCACTAGGAGGGCAAAAAGTGGGGACGAAAGGGTGTACAGAGTACATCCAGGAATGTGAACCCTCGTCATCTGGTTTGCATACAGCTATTTTATGAAGATTATAATATTTGCACAAATCCCCAGTGTGCACAGCAGCACAAACAACAAGCATTTGCAATGCAATAGGTCTCGTATTCTTAAAATTTAGAGCTCTTGGTGTTGCAAATTATAATAATATTTTGCCTGAAATAATATCCTCACAGTTTAAACAAAATCCCAGTACACTGGCTGTTTCTGGGCATGACAGGGTCCAGTACCACAGGCGGTTTCTGGGTCCAGAACCACAGGCTGTTTCTGGGCATGACAGGGCCTGCAGAATCAGGCTTAGGCGATGCACAGCATGACACATGTGATGACCACGACAGACTATAGACAGTGGACACTAGGACCCTGTGGGTCACAGGGTGGTGACCAGGTCACCGGACACCACTTCCTGTCCCGGGACAGGAAAGGGCAGTGTACAGTAGGAAGAGGACGAGGACAGACGTGCCCTGACGGACTGCTCAGAAAAGATAAATAAAGAATTACCTCTATAACTTCACCAGCGTCCTGAGTGATTACTGCCTGCCGCAAGTAAGACGATACGACATCTGGCGACGAGGATCCGATCCCTGCGTGCAGGAATCGCGATTTGAAACCAGGAGCCCACCCTGGATCGCGTTGCGGCGAAAAGGAAGAGGGAAGAGTGAAGCGCCGTCCAGAAAGAAGCAGCGACGTGGGAACCCACCCCGACCGCCGCAAAGGAAAGAAGCAACAACAGCCGGTAAGCGCCAGTAGCAAGAGCGCGGAAAATTCGAAGGGCTGAAAGGCCAGCGCGAGCTCCTGCGAGAGTCTCGGCGGCCATATTGGGAACAGGCGTGAGAGCCAATAGAAACGAGATACAAGCGCGGCGGCCATTTTGAAGTCAGGCAGCGCTCGGATTGGCTTAGAAGTCTCGCGAGAGTCTCGGCGGCCATCTTGGGGTCAGGCGCGAGGGCCAATCAGCGAGCAGGAAAATCGGGCGGCCATCTTAAAGTCAGGAAAATATCGAAAATAAGAAAAAAAACGCTGATTGCAAGGAAAAAGAAGAAAGAAAGCACAGGCAAAGCCAAAGGATAGAAAAAAAAAAAAGCTAAAGATTGTATCCTGTGCAGCAGAAAGACAGAAAAAGGGACAATATTGTCACCACAATATAAGAAAATATAAGAAAGAAATAAAGGAACTAGAAAGAAAAGAGTTTGAAGAAAATGCCAGACACAAAATCACAGAGTGCACAGTACCGCGTACCAGTGCCTTTCATTGTATCGGAGCCACAAGTGGGCATCCGGTGGGAAAAGTGGATCATGAAATTTGAACGATACATGAAGGCAACTGACGTGGTGAAGGAAAAACAACTAGATCTATTCTTAAATCTCATGGGGGATGAGATAGATGACCTCCTCATAACACTGCCGCAGAGTGAACTAGAAACCTATGAGAAGCTAAAAAAGTGTCTGACGGCCAAGTTCGACCCGCAAAGAAACGTCGACTTTGAGAGATATTCTTTTCACATGGCATATCAGCAACCAGAAGAGTCAATGGATGACTTCGCAACGAGGCTGAGAAAGCTAGTAGCACATTGCGCATTTGAACAATACGACAACGAACAGGCACTTCGTCTCAAACTGATAGAAGGATGCCGGGACACGGAATTTCGCACAAGACTATTAAAAGAACCGACCACTGTAGAGAAAATTCTGGATCTTGCAAGGGCAGAAGCAAGAGCGATGATACAAGCGAAACAGATGGACAGAAAGGGAGAACAAATACATAGAATGGCTGACACCGGCAGGAAAGGGAACTGGAAAGGAGGAAACAAGGAGCAGGTGGCGAAGAAACAAAGCTCCCAATGCTACAGGTGCGGCCTGGAGTTCCCTCACAGAGGACCATGCCCAGCATTTGGTCAAACATGCAGAAAATGCAACAGAAGCAACCACTTTGCTACCATGTGCCAAGGTGGACAATTCAAAGGTGAACGTGGCAGGCCAGGAAATCCACGAACAACAACAACAAAACATGTACGGCACATGGAAGCGACGGAGAGGAGCTCGTCGAGGGAATCAGGAGAAGAAGAGGAAGAGGAAGAAAAAACAAGGAAAGTGGAACGCCTATATCTCATGACCACAGATGAAGGACATGAAGAGGAATACATCAGGCTACTAGACAGGAAATCAATAAAGAAAACGGATTGGGTGACAATTGAAGTAGGGCCCCATAAAACACAATTTGTACTAGACAGCGGAGCCACGTGCAACATCATGTGTGCCACAGAATATGACAAGATGAAGAAGAAGCCGCCACTACAACCATCAAGCGTAAGAGTATTTACATGGGGCGCACAAAATCCTGTAACCAACATGGGAAAATTCACGGATACAATGACGCACAAAGGCACAACGGTTGTAGAAGAAATACATGTGTTACGAGGAGACATTCCAGCGCCGTGTCTAATAAGCAATGTAACGGCAAAAGTAATGGGACTACTGAAAATGATGTATCACATGTCGGAAAAAGAGAGCATACTACAGGAATTCCCGAAACTAACGGAAGGACTAGGGAAGTTAAACGGAATACAGATAACATTACACATAAATGAGGCTGTCAGGCCAGTTGCACAGAACCACCGAAGGGTACCAATTCACCTACAACCTCAAGTGGAGGAGGAAATAAAGGCCTTACTGGCACAGGACATCATTGAGCCCGCAGAAGGACCAACGCTATGGGTGTCCCCAATAGTGGCTGTACCAAAGAAAGACAGTAAGCAGATAAGAATCTGTGTGGACATGAGAGTCCCAAACACAGCCATCGAAAGAGAAAGGCACCCAGGGCCACATCTGGACGACATGATAAGCTGTCTGACAGGGATGAGAAAATTTTCCAAACTAGACCTGTGCAAAGGGTATCATCAATTGGAGCTAGATGAACAATCCAGATACATAACTACATTCTCAACGCACCTCGGACTGTTTCGCTACAAAAGGCTGAGCTTTGGAATATCCTCAGCAGCAGAAATATTCCAAGAAACGATCCGGCAGATAATAAGACCGATAACAAACAGTCTAAACTACAGCGATGACATTCTGGTCTTTGGGAAGTCAGATGGAGAACATGACACGGCACTGAGGGAAGTCTGCTCACGGCTAGTAGAGGTGGGCCTGACAGTAAACGAGAAGAAATGCGAGCTGGGAAGAGAAGAACTAGTGTTTTTCGGGCACATATTCTCAAGAAAAGGGATGAGGCCAGACCGGAGCAAGATAGACACGCTCGAGAAAACGAGTGAACCAAAGGACGTTGCCGACGTGCGCTCATTCCTTGGCCTCGCCAGTTACTGCGCGAGGTACATAAAAGATTTCGCAACGGTGAGCACACCATTGAGAGAACTGACAAAACAAGGACACCCATTCGAATGGACCGCAGAATGCACAAAAGCGTTTGAAGAAATAAGAGCGTCAGTGACGGCAGTGGACCATTTAGCATACTTCGACCCGAATCTATGCACAGAACTAACAGTAGACGCCAGCCCGGTAGGCCTGGGCGCAATTCTGGCACAACACCAACCTGGGAAAGATTCACCTAGACAAGTAGTAGCATACGGAAGCAAAAGCCTGTCCGATGTTGAGAGAGCATACTCTCAACCAGAGAAGGAGAGCTTGGCGGTAGTATGGGCATGTGAGCACTACCACATGTTCGTATATGGAAAACCATTCACGATAGTGACAGACCATCAAGCGCTAGTGACTATCTATGGCAACCCAAAAGCGAAAATACCACCAAGAATAGAGAGGTGGGGAATAAGGCTGATGGACTATGACTTCAAAATAATACACAAGCCAGGCAAAGACCAAAACCCAGCCGACTACATGTCGCGACACCCGCTCCCGTATCGAAATGGTGGTACCACAGTGGCGGAGGAATACCTAAACTTCATCGTGAAACAAAACACTCCAGCGTCAATAACAAGCGAGGAACTGGAGCGAGAGACAAAAAGGGATCCGACAATGAAGACAATAGGAACGATAGTGAGGCTACAGAGATGGAGACACATCAACAGCAACACCGTCACAGAAGACGGGAATGACAAAGAAGAACTGTTGGCGTTCAAAAAGATAGGCGAAGAACTGTCGGAGACAGAGAATGGAGTCCTGATGAGAGGTTCAAGGATTGTAATACCACATCGACTAAGGAAGAGAACAATCAAGATAGCACATGAATCACACAGAGGAATAGTAGCGACAAAGAAGATGCTGAGAGAAAGAGTGTGGTTCCCAGGACTGGACAGCATGGTGTAGGAAGAAGTGTCACAATGCCACACATGTCAAGTCACTGGATCCTCCAGTAAGCCCACACCGCTGAGGATGTCAGAACTACCAGTAGCTGTTTGGACTGAACTAGCGGCATACTTCTATGGACCACTGGAGACTGGAAAGTACCTGCTGGTAGTCATTGACGAATTTTCAAGATTCCCGGTAGTGAGGGAAGTGTCATCGACATCGGCAAATGCCACCTTACCAGTGCTGGATGACATATTTGCTGCCTGGGGCTCGCCAGAAACTCTGAAAACTGACAATGGTCCCCCATTCTCAGGAGAAGAATTCCGCAGGTTCATGGACTACTTGGGGATCAAACACAGGAAAATAACTCCACTGTGGCCACAAGCAAATGGAATGGCAGAACGATTCATGGGGACCATCAAAAAAGCAATCCAGCGAGCAAAATTGACACAGATCTCGATTGGACAAGCGCTGTGCCAGGTACTACGAGACTATAGGAACACCCCTCACAGCACCACGGGCAAATGTCCAGCAGAACTGGTGTTGGGAAGAAAAAGCAAAACAAGGCTCCCACAGAGAGAAGCCATGGCAGACACTAACAGACAAGAGATCGCAGAAAAAGACGACAAGGAGAAAAAGAAAATGAAAGAATATGCTGACAAAAAGAGACATGCAGCTGAACACCAATTGAAAGAAGGAGACTTAGTAATAGTGAAGCAAAACCAGCAAAGAAAATCAGACAGCCCTTTTTCAAAAGATCCGCTGGTAGTGACTGGAGTAAATGGCTCAATGGTGACCGCGGTCTCAGACCGTCGGAAGATAACAAGAAACAGCTCCCACTTCAAGGAGTTCAAAACGGAAGAAGGAGAAAGAGCGATAAAAACCCCGGAAGTGGAGGAAAGAGAGCAAGGAACAAACGGAGAGCTGACAACATACAAAGAAGAAGATGGAGGGCCAGAACAGAGCGGAGAACAAAGACCAAGAAGGGAGTGCAAAAAGACAAAGAGACTGATAGAGGAAATATAGAGACTCTCTCTCTCTCTCTCTCTCTCTCTCTCTCTCTCTCTCTCTCTCTCTCTCTCCCTCTTGCTCTGTATGGACAATATCGCCAAGATGTGTGCATGGGGAAAGTACTTGCATTTGTTGTGACAAAGGGGGAGATGTGATGACCACGACAGACTATAGACAGTGGACACTAGGACCCTGTGGGTCACAGGGTGGTGACCAGGTCACCGGACACCACTTCCTGTCCCGGGACAGGAAAGGGCAGTGTACAGTAGGAAGAGGACGTGGACAGACGTGCCCTGACGGACTGCTCAGAAAAGATAAATAAAGAATTACCTCTATAACTTCACCAGCGTCCTGAGTGATTACTGCCTGCCGCAAGTAAGACTATACGACAACACAGGGATGCACAGCATGACATAGGGCATGCCGACCAATGACTAGGCGGAGCACAGCAACCACTGGGACACACACCATGACACAGGACCTGCAGACCAATTTTTAGGCATTCATAGATGGCACAGGGATGCATAGCATGATTAATGACGTGCTGAGCATGCTAGAGATCGTGGAGCATGGCACAGGACCTGCAGACCATGGCTGAGGCTGTCTAGAGCATGACAAGGGACCTGTAGATGAAAGCTTAGGCGGAGCACAACCATGACGTGTTAGCGTCCTCCCACCCTAAGCTCCAATTGAACTTGAAAGAGGAGGGATGCACTATAGGACACTGGAGATATGTTTTACAGTTTAGATACAAAGGGTATTTGTTAGAAGGAGAGTCTGGAGAAGCTGTTTATTAATCCATGATCCTCAGGCACCAGCAGGCAACTGAGGCACTTCAACATTCCAAGGTGAGCTTCAATCCAACGTTCGAAGGCAGGAAATGTACCAACCAGAGATGGAAGAAGGGGTGGAATGGGCAGGAAGGAAAGGAGGGAACGATAAGAAGCAGGGGTAATAACAAGGTATAAATGTGGATGATATTACATGTAGATTACAACACACCTCCCTATAAATTGGGAAGGAAAAACAGATGATACTAGGAGAATACAATCACTAAAGAAAAACTTTCAGCATACAATATAAATAGAACAATTTGCATTACATTTCATTGACCTGTAGCCACAGTGGTGGACGGCGAAATCTAACGTCTTTTGGTTGTTGCATGTTTGAGACGGAATCGTCCCAGCTCTCCCTATTAGCAGACATTGGGAGACACACTTTGGGACAGCAAGCTACATTGTCCATGCTCCAGGTACTTCCATCCTCCAACTTTACAGAATTTCTATTGACATGTTGGATTCTTAGAGGTTTGGAAAATGAGGACACTATGGAACGAACTACACTAGGCTTTTTGATAACCACCCTGTGGGGAACAATTCTTACTGATGGTTCCCCACTTCTGGCTTTGTAATTACACTGATGAGGACCAACCTTCTCATTAACTGACATCCTGTCTACCAGACAGGACATCTACCATTTAGCCAATTGTGAGTGAGTTTGGAACCTGGATTCCTCCACTTTAGAGATACATATGGGTAAACCCCAGGAATGGCATTGGGTGAGGTGTGATAGGACCATTGATTCATGGAAAGTAAGAGCCAATTGGATAGTGTTTGTTATCATTCTATTGGCTCTTTCTACCAGTCCATTAGCCTTTGGACAATACAAAGGAGATTTGAGATGGGAAATAGCTAACTTGGTTAAGAACAGTCGGCCAGATTCATGAAACGAAAATCGGTTCGCAAAGGGCCAGATTCTGAGAATCTGGCCCTTTGCGAGCGCAATTATTGCATTTGGGATTCATCATCCCAAATGCAATAATCGCTATTATAGAATTTGCTATTGTGCGAGGAATTGCATTTAAGGAATCTCTATTTGAGATTCCTTAAATGCAATTCATTAACCAATTTTAAATTGCGAATTCGCAATATTTGGCCGCTATTTACCACAAAGTCTGACTTCGTGGTAAATAGCGAAAAAATAGAATAAAGCACTTTAGTGCATTTTTCTCATTTGCATGTTACACACACACATGTCCTTTGGACATGTGTGTGCGCAACACCTGTGTAAATTTTCATTTCATTTTGGACACCCCTGGCACCCTTGAAATCGCATCCTTATTTGCGATTAGCAAATTGCTAATCGCAAATAAGGAATAACTCCCCATTTATTCCTATGGGCCTGTAGGCCCGTAGGCCTATAGGAATGAATGGGAAGTTATTCCTTATTTGCGATTAGCAATTTGCTAATCGCAAATAAGGAAGATGTAGGAATCGCAATATTTTTTGCAATTCCTACATGAATCCCGTTTTGCGAGTCCTTAATAGCGATTCCTTATGAATCGCTATTATTGACTCGCAAAATGGGACTATGATGAATCTAGCTGAATGTCATTTCTTCTGCTGTAAATTGAACCCCGTTGTCTGTGACCAGGGTACTGGGTATACACTCTTTTGAAAATACTTCTTTTAAAAATTCAATAAGGGGGGATGTAGTGATTGAAGATACCATTTTTATAGCGATCCAGTGAGAATGATAATCGATAAGTACAAACATGATCCTTTGAGAAGTGTTCAATAGGTTCAAGGGACCAATAATGTCAAGACCCAGTTTGTCCCAAGGTTTGGAGGGGACAGACACTGGAATAAGGGGGGCTTTGTGAGTGATCTTGGATTTGTCACAGGACCCACAAGCAAGACAATATTTTACCATTCTTTCCACCATGGAGTCCATATTGGGAAACCAATAATCAGGCCTAATTTTACTTTTGGTCATACTCCTCCCTGGATGTCCTTCATGGGCCACTTCTATGATGCCTTTGCGCATGTTTGTAGGTGGGACAATTATTTTTCCTCTGTAGATCTGATCACAGATTATGGATAATGTGTCTCTCACCACTCAGAAAAACTTATAATGTTCTGGTACATCTTTAAGCTTCTTGGGCCGTCCTCTGCAAATCATGCGTCTTAGTTCCATCAGGATAGTGTCATTTTTTAACCCTTTCTCCCATTCTTCCTGGTTAATGTCTGGAATGTCTATTGCAAGAATGGTCTCTTCAGGAGGGTTACATCATGAATTTTCATTGGTAATCGGAAGTCTTGACAAACAGTCAGCTATTTGGTTCTTTTCACCTGGTAAGTAACACATGTTATAGTTAAAACGTTGTAAGCCTAACACCCATTTAGAGATACAGGGGTGGCCCTTTCAATGTGTTTGGTGGAGAACATGGGACATAGGGGTTTGTGGTCCGTACATAGAGTAAAGGGAAATCCCCACAAGAAAACGTTAAAGTGGTTTATTGCCCAATAACAAGCGAGAGCTTCATTTTCGATGGCAGAATAGTTACATTCCAATTCCTTCAATGACCTACAAGCAAAGTTTATTAATCTTTCTTGACCATTAATAATTTGTGTGAGTGAGGCTCCTAAACCCTTCATGCTAGCGTCAGTAGTCAAAGTTGTTCTTGCATTGGGATCAAACATTCCTAAAAAAGGTTCTTTGACAATGGCTTGTTTAATATGATTGAAGTTGTTTTGAAATGAAATGAAAAGGAAATGAAATGAAAAGGGTATTTATAAAGCGCGATTGCTGCCCGGAGGCGTCCAAGCGCTAAATGAAAGGTATATTTACTGCAACAAAAAAAAAAAAAAAAAAGGGAAGCAGGGAGGGAGGGCTTACAGGAGGACAGAAAACAAAAAGGTCTTTAATTGTTTTCGAAACGAAAGAAGATTCGGGTTGGATCTAGGCTTCAGAGGAAGGGAATTCCAATGTTTGGCAGCATTGAGGGAGAACATCCTGCCACCTGCTCTCGATCTCCTAATTCTGGGGACCACAGCTAGGAAGGACTGACTGGATCTAAGATTTCTAGTAGGGTGATATTGGGTTATCAGTTGGCGGTTAATTGTTGGGCCCGAGCCCCAGAAAGACTGGTGGGCGATACACATCGCCTTGAAGATAATTCTCTGTCGTACAGGCAGCCAATGTAATTTAATCAGCCCTGGTTTGGCAGATTGCCTGCGAGGCAGCTGGAGCAAGGTTCGGGAGCTGCAGTTCTGCACAATCTGTAGCTTTCGTAAAGTGTAGTCCGGAGCACCGAGATACAGCGCATTATTGCAGTCCAGGCGGGATTGAATAAGGCCCTGGACGGCTACCTGTTTGGCCTCCATGGGCAAGAGAGGGAGGACTTTCCTCAGCATCCGAAAGAGGCCAAAACAGGTTGCGGAGAGTTTTGTGGCCTGGATGTTAAAGGAGAGAGCCTTATCCAGCCAGACGCCCAAGCTCTTTATGGTGTCCTTTGGGGGTGGGGGGCTGCCTAGGCAGGGGGGCCAGAGAGAGTTGAAGTGTGCCGGGGAAGAGGATCCCAAGAGCATCAGCTCCGTCTTGTCCCCGTTGAGTTTTAGGGAGGATGCTGACATCCATCCCTTAACTGCTTCCAAACAGTTCCGTAGCCTCGATTGAACAGATTGATCATCCTCCTGCGACAGAGAAACCACTAGCTGGGTGTCATCTGCATATGATATAATTTTAATGCCAAACGGACGGACAACCTCAGCTAGTGGTCTCATATAAATGTTAAAAAGCGCAGGGCTTAACGAGGAGCCCTGCGGAACTCCGCAGTCAAGAGGCCTACTAGTTGAGACAGCATCAGCTAGACGGTCCAGCAAGGTGATGTGGCTGACCGTATCGAAAGCGGCACTGAGGTCAAGGAGGATCACTGCCACTGATCCCCCTTGGCATTGGGAATTCCAAATAAAGGGGGTCCCCTTTTTTTAGTAATTCTCTAAGAGAATGTACATGTTCAGTGAAATTTTCCACATTCTTGGACATATACTCTACAGGGCCTAGAAATTATTTTAGTTCCTCCTTGTTAGTGGGTGCTGGGACTAGTTTGACTGAACTTACTAAGCTGGTTTTAGGTCTGATTCCTTAGCCAGAGATGGTGTAACCCATGTAAACTACAGACTCCACATCAATTTTGCATTTGTCCCTTTGTGATGTGAAACCTACTCTGCTTAATTTGCCAAGAACTTCTTTCAAGATTTTATTAGGTTCCGTCTCTAAATCCCCATATATCAGGATGTCATCCTGGAAACACAAACGTTTGTCAGAACCCTTCAAAATATGTTGTATTATACGTTGGAACACTGCCGCAGCAGATGGTAAGCCAAAGGGCATCCTACATAATTGGTAGGCTCCAAAAGGTGTTATGAAGGATGTAAGGGCTTTGGGATCAGGGTGGAGAGCTACCTGGTGGTAAGCTGAAGATAGGTCCAGGACGCTAAAATATTTGGCACCTTGTATAATACTCAGCATCTCATTGATATTAGTGAGGGGATGTCTATCCACCCAAATGTTGGAGTTATGATCTCTAAGATCAACACAAAGGCGGATACCCTTCCCTCCCTCTTTACGAGAAATCTGCATACGTGAGCACCTGCGCATGCGCAGTTGTCATCAAGAAGTCGCGCTGGAGGATAAGGGCAGCCCGGGGATGCAGCCGCAGCTCAGGCAAGACATTTTTAAGACTTTAAATTGTGTTTTAATCTTCTATAACTATTGGTAATAGGGCGGGTGAGAGGCGGGTGACGCCTAGCGGAGCTACTCGGAGTGTGCGGAGAATGTTTTAACCTCCTTGGCACGCTGCGTAGCCTTGCTACACTCACTACACCCAGGGTTAGTATCGCTATGTGAATAACTTAGGAGGAAGGAAAGACGTGCAACGGAGGAGGGAGCCCATGGTAAGTAGCAGGTGGGAAGAAAGTGTTTTGTTGACTACAACAGGTCTTGCAGACAGCGCATACTTGCTGATGCTCAACCTAAAAAGGACTTCTCCAAGAAGCCAAATGCCTTCTTGCCATTCAAAAATACAGAGAGTTTGTGCATCTCCAGGTGAATATGGTGTAGGAAGTAAGTACAACTTTTTGTTGTTTTCAGTTATTTAAAACCACTACAATATAGCAAGAGAAATGTGAGAACAGCTAAAACATGCATTTGCAATGCAATAGGTCTCACATTTACGTTACGTTAATACCAATCTAGCCAGTGTTTCTTTACATTCACTATTTCTGGGGTTTAATATGAAATACATACACAGCGAAAGCCCGGTGACATAAACCTTTCATGATAGAAAAGCACAAGATTATAGGTGAGGACATTTCCAAAGGGTTTGCAAACATTCAGAGGTAAAATATATGTGGGCACACAAAGCTTGACCAAACACATCTAAAGCACAGAGAGAAGAGGGACAGAGAGGAGCATAAAGGAAGGAGAGAGAAAGAGAGAAAAGGGGGCTGAGGAAGAAGCGAAAACGAGAGTTTGAACGGGGTAACTAGAAAGAGAAGGCGGGCATCTTAAAGAAAAAACAGAGATGGAGAGAGACAAAAGTACAGGAAAAAGTAGCGAGAGGGGGAGCGTTAGAGAGTGAAGAGAGAAACGAGATGGAGAGTGGACAGATGGAGAGAAGAAATAGGGTGCGAGGAGAGGGAGAAAATGTAGTGAGGAAGAATTGACAATAAAAAAGGAAAGTGAGAAAGGAGCATGAGAAAGACAGAGGGAACAGAAGAGAGGACTGGCAGGAAGTGATTAAGCGAAAGAAAATAATTAAGAGAAACGCAAAAGAGGAGGAAGTGGAAAGAGAGAAAGAGATGGCAGAGAAAATGAAAGGGGAAGAAAAAGGAGAAGTAGGAAGATAGCATGGAGAGAGAAAGACAGGTGAACAAGAGAGGAGGGAGCCAAAAGTAAATGCAGGGACAGAATGTGACAAAAAATGAAAGACATAGAAATGGAGTGAGAAAGTGAGAGAGAGTATGGATGGGATGGGAGTGGAGAATTATAAAGATACATACTATTGAGTAGGTCCTTAATGAACACTGACTAAAATTATCTTGGAACCTTTAGAAGTGGCCTATTCGAATTGAGGGGCGCCACGGCATGCATGTCACTTGTCTTGTAGATAAGTTATTGAGGGAAGCGGTGAACGTCACACGCTAGCACTTACTCATGTGACATCACTTCCTACAATGGTCTCGCCCGCACTGTAGGTGACAAAAAATATAGTCTACTCCCACCCCAATTAACAAGCATTTGCAATGCAATAGGTCTCCAATTTACGGGAGACCTATTGCATTGCAAATGGTTGGCAATGGGGCGGGGAGTGTGAAGGCATGGACAACGGGAGGGAGGGAGGAGAGGGGAAAAGAAGGCATGGACAATGGGAGGGAGGGAGGAGAGGGGAAAAGAAGGCATGGACATAGGAGGGAGGGCAGCGAGGGGAAAAGAAGGCACAGACAACAGGATGGAGGGTGGGGGGGAGAAGGCAACAAAGCACGTCGTGCCGTCGGTAGGAGAACCTCATTAAAGAAAATAGTGCTGAAAGACTACCGAAGATGTACTGTGCAACAACTGAAGTAAAGAGGCCAATCACCATGGGAGGTGACAAATGAAGAGGAGGTGGTACTAAGGAGGGACTAACAAGCCTATTGACTAATGAGCAGCCAGCATTTAAGACAGACATTGACACGAGCAAATTTCAAATATGGGCGGAGAGTGGGCGGGGCTTCCATTCTCTACTCCACCACAACAAGTCTCACAGAGCAGAGCGTGCACGCTGCCTCCAGGCTCGACCTATAAATAAACGACATTGAGAAAGAACAGTTCAAAGCATACCAAATTGTAAATGATAACTTCACATCATATAGCTGATCAATATTTAGCGTCATAACCTAGAATCAACAGACAACTGCTTTTACATTCATAGAGTTACATTTGCAGAGACATATGCAAGATGAAGGTCATTTTCTTTGCGATTTATACAAACAACGTTAACCCCTCCCGTGCTCATGACGAGCTCAGCTTGTCATGAGGCACAGTTGCGCTGTGCTGATGACGAGCTGAGCTCGTCATGACCCGCGCTGTGCTCACACGCGGGGATAATTCCCCTGCTGTGCGTTCCACGAAAACGGGCGTGGTCATGACGAGCTCCGCCCGTTATGAGCACAGCGCACGCGCCCCTCCTCCCCCAAGCGCCGCGGGGGAATTAGCCCCGCGGCGAAGAGGTTTAAGTCACTATGTGAAACTTTCAGTGAAGTATCATTCAACCAATGAGGCCATCCCACAGAGACAATGAAGGGCAACACGATAAAATGCAATTGTACTTTATAAACTATTTAAAATTTACAAAAACAACCGAGAAGACGCATTGTGACAAATTACATTATTCTATTGTTAGTGGCTTGATTTTGGCATTGGTGTAGGGAGGAAACATTTGTTCACACATTTTTTAGCGTAACCCTACCAGAATTAAACCCTGCGGGCTCAGGTAATACTAGGCTCCTCTTCAGTGGGTTAAGGCAATTTGCTATTAATCATACTTATATTTATTATTAAGATTCATTATTGAGATGTGCTTTACTGGACTGGCACTCTTAACCATCTTTAATAGGCTTTAGAAAACTTTGATCACTGCTTCTCTTATCATGGGGGCAGTAAGCTAGTCTCAATCAATTCTTCATCAAGTTGTAGTTTAAATATTGTTCTGTATGCTTTGTAGAATTTCACCTTCAAGGCTTGGGCCCCAATGGCCTTCCCATCTCCCAGGATCTCTATGGCAAGTATGATTTCCTACTCATCTATCAGTTCCTGGAGGTAGGATTTCGTCCCGCCCTCAATCTTGGCCAGCGCTATATCTTTCAAATATGTGTGTAGTCAGTCACTAGCCCATTCCGGTAACGAGTTTAGAAATAAGTGATGAAATTCTTGTAATATTGCCTAGTTTCTCCCCCCCACCTATTCAGTCACCCGCATTACGGAGTATATTAAACTGCAGAGGTGGTGCGTCCCTTAAGGCATGGAGGCATTGCTCCACCTATATTTTGCCCCCTTGCCTTCCGACTTACATACAATGATTATTTGTATTTTACTAATAGTGAAAAAAGGAGCCAAAGTCCTGGCAGTATGTAGAAGCAGCCGGAAGGGGTGGAGTTTATACTGACAGACAGACTCTAGTTGTAACGTTAGCCAACTACCCCTGGGCCAAAGGGTGCATGCCCAGTTGGACAGCTGCCTTTCTTCAGCCAGCCAGACAGGCGCACTAGAGGCGCTTCTACCTACCTATTAGTGAGCTGGGGGGAGGGGGGGAGGGTTACGCACGAGCAACGCCCGTATTTCCTAAGCTTAGAGAGTAAGACAGCGAGGGTGAGAGGAGGCTGTCTCGCCACCATGTTTATGCGATTGGAGACAGAGAGAGTCGTTGGAGTTTGCAACCAACTGCCGCCTGCCTGCTCCGAGGACAACCTGAGAGGCCCGCACTGGGAGAGCTGCTGCTGTTAAATAATGTAAAAAACACAGTTGATGGACAGAATGTAGAACATTGTTCTACATTCTGTCCATCAACTGTGTTCTTTGCAATTTTCACCCCAAGTGTGCTGGGTATGCTCAGACGTGAGTCCCAGGCTTTCCACACCACTGGAGTCAAGCTATCCAGGCTGATGAAGGCTGATAGCCAGAAACCGGTCCTTAGATGCTTGATTCCGGTCTGGGAAAGACATGGCTTGATAGTTCGGACTGGACTGTTCCCTTGAGGCACCTGGTCAGAGCTGATTTGCATATAGCCAGTGTCTAACCCAGGGTGGTGTGGAGTGCAAAACAACGATGGATTTAGGCCCAGATCCTTGTACTGGGGTGAATGTATGACATTGTTCTACATTCTGTCCATCAACTGTGTTTTTTGCAATTTTCACCCCGAGTGGGCTGGGTATGCTCAGACGTGAGTGCCAGGCTCTCCACACCACTGGAGTCAAGCTATCCAGGCTGATGAAGGCTGATAGCCAGAAACCGGTCCTTGGATGCTTGATTCCGGTCTGGGAAAGACATGGCTTGGTAGTTCGGACTGGACTGTTCCCATAAGGCACAGGGTCAGAGCTGATTTGCATTTAGCCAGTGTCTAACCCAGGGTGGTGTGGAGTGCAAAAAAACGATGGACTTAGGCCCAGATCCTTGTACTGGGGTGAATGTATGACATTGTTCTACATTCTGTCCATCAACTGTGTTTTTTGCAATTTTCACCCCGAGTGGGCTGGGTATGCTCAGACGTGAGTCCCAGGCTCTCCACACCACTGGAGTCAAGCCATCCAGGCTGATGAAGGCTGATAGCCAGAAACCGGTCCTTGGATGCTTGATTCCGGTGTGGGAAAGACATGGCTTTGTAGTTCGGACTGGACTCTTCCCATGAGGCACAGGGTCAGAGCTGACTTGCATATAGCCAGTGTCTAACCCAGGGTGGTGTGGAGTGCAAAAAAACGATGGATTTTGGCCCAGATCCTTGTACTGGTGTGAATGTATGACATTGTTCTACATACTGTCCATCAACTGTGTTTTTTGCAATTTTCACCCCGAGTGTGCTGGGTATGCTCAGACGTGAGTCCCAGGCTCTCCACACCACTGGAGTCAAGCTATCCAGGCTGATAGCCAGGAACCGGTCCTTGGATGCTTGATTCCGGTCTGGGAAAGACATGGCTTGGTAGTTAGGACTGGACTGTTCCCATGAGGCACAGGGTCAGAGCTGATTTGCATATAGCCAGTGTCTAACCCAGGGTGGTGTGGAGTGCAAAAAAACGATGGATTTAGGCCCAGATCCTTGTACTGGGGTGAATGTATGACATTGTTCTACATTCTGTCCATCAACTGTGTTTTTTGCAGTTTTCACCCCGAGTGTGCTGGGTATGCTCAGACGTGAGTCCCAGGCTCTCCACACCACTGGAGTCAAGCTATCCAGGCTGATGAAGGCTGATAGCCAGAAACCGGTCCTTGGATGCTTGATTCCGGTCTGGGAAAGACATGGCTTGGTAGTTCGGACTGGACTGTTCCCATGAGGCACAGGGTCAGAGCTGATTTGCATATAGCCAGTGTCTAACTCAGGGTGGTGTGGAGTGCAAAAAAACGATGGATTTAGGCCCAGATCCTTGTACTGGGGTGAATGTATGACATTGTTCTACATTCTGTCCATCAACTGTGTTTTTTGCAATTTTCACCCCGAGTGTGCTGGGTATGCTCAGACGTGAGTCCCAGGCTCTCCACACCACTGGAGTCAAGCTATCCAGGCTGATGAAGGCTGATAGCCAGAAACCGGTCCTTGGATGCTTGATTCCAGTCTGGGAAAGACATGGCTTCGTAGTTCGGACTGGCCTGTTCCCATGAGGCACAGGGTCAGAGCTGATTTGCATATAGCCAGTGTCTAACCCAGGGTGGTGTGGAGTGCAAAAAAACGATGGATTTAAAGGCCCAGATCCTTGTACTGGGGTGAATGTATGACATTGTTCTACATTCTGTCCATCAACTGTGTTTTTTGCAATTTTCACCCCGAGTGTGCTGGGTATGCTCAGACGTGAGTCCCAGGCTCTCCACACCACTGGAGTCAAGCTATCCAGGCTGATGAAGGCTGATAGCCAGAAACCGGTCCTTGGATGCTTGATTCCGGTCTGGGAAAGACATGGCTTGGTAGTTCGGACTGGACTGTTCCCATGAGGCACAGGGTCAGAGCTGATTTGCATATAGCCAGTGTCTAACCCAAGGTGGTGTGGAGTGCAAAAAAACGATGGATTTAGGCCCAGATCCTTGTACTGGAGTGAATGTATGACATTGTTCTACATTCTGTCCATCAACTGTGTTTTTTGTTAAATAATGTAAGCAATAATATTGGGCAGATGTTTCTGTTTGGTGAATAAACAACTTGCACAAGCTGCATTTTGCTATTTGCCAGGTAAGGACTGGCAGAAATCCATGTATTGCATATTTTAGTTCTTTTGAAAGAAAAATCGATTACGTATTTAAAACCCCTATAAGCTGTAGCATTTAATCCACACATTATTGATTGATTGCATTTTTTGCAATGTATAATTTATTTAGCACTTTGTATTCCTTACAAGACTGTGAAGACTCTGATTCGCCTTTAGTTCCCAGGTACCATTTCACAGTGCATGGTTGACGGGCGGGTCTGGGATGCAGGGCCGGATCTAGGGCGGTGCGATCGGTGCCACTGCACCAGGAGGTGATAGGGTGACCAACAGTCCGTAAATTTCATGGACCGTCCATAATTTGGACCTCACGTCCGTTGTCCGTGAGAGTCCTTTTTACGGAGGCCTTTTGTCCATAATTCTGGCCATTGCAGGGAGCAGCGCTGCTCCCTGCGAGAAGACTCAGGCCCCTGATGGGGCGCCTCGAACTCTTCCTCGAGGATAAAAGCAGCCCCACCCGCCCATTGTTATTCTGTCTGCGGCTGATTGCCCCATACAGAATGACAATGGGCCAGTTTAAGCTCTTACACCCTGCTGTCTTTAGCTGTCCTTTTGCCCCCATTGGTCTGCCCTGGTCTTCTTCCTGTGAGTGTCGTGATTACGCTCATTATGCACATGCTGTGAAGACTGCCCTGGTGCAATCTGTTTAATGTCCAATGTTTCACACAAGTTGACTCAGGCTTGCCAGGGCGGCAGGAGCAGCGCTGATCAAATAATTTGACAAACCTTGCTCCCGCACAATTGGTGCCTGCTGCAGATTCACCAGGTCACCCACGTCCAGATTGGCCTCCAACACACTTTCTCGATCCCTGTTGGACTTGGCCCTTAAGGCGGGTTCACCCCTCATCTTTTTGCTTTTAGTATGTGATCTGTGTTAGTGATTTTTGGGTCTCTGCGCACTTTTCCCTGTGTCCCAGAGTAAAAGTGCGTGCGTGTAGTATGGCTGGCCTGCCCTCCCATAGGAATGCATGGGGAATGCGTGTGTCCATGTTAGTTCCTTATGTGTGGGGAGTGCAGGCTCGAGTTTGGTATGTGTGAACTCGTGAGAGTGAATGCTGCATGATGGTATGTGCGGCTTGTATGTGTCTAGTAGGGAAGTGCCACTTCTAGACATGGATGTGTGTGTGCAGTGAGGGTGCTGGAGCGTGATTGGCTGGAGTTGGCTGGCAAGCCTGGCTCCAGGAAGTCTGGATGGGTCTGCCCAGGAGTGAGTGGAGAGATCAGCATGAGTGATGTGTGGGAGGGCTGCACCTGGTTCCTGATGGGGCTGGGCTTTTCCCACACAATGCTGGCTCCGCCCCCCTGTGGTGCGTCTAACGTCCCTAGCCTCCCCAGTGAATGAAAGGGGTGGTTGGGCCATCAAGGGTGCTCCAAAACCAGCTGCGACTGGTTTCCCCCCACCCTGCACCCTGAGACAAAGGTGTTCTTAGTATAAGAAGGGGCTGTGTCCCCTTACAATTTGTTCTGTTCTGCCTTTGGATCCTAGCTGAGGGGGCTGCTGCTGTTGCTGGGGCCAGGAGGACCGCCACTTGGACTGTCTCCCTGCCTGGAGACCCAGTGAGCTGGCTCTGGGCCCAGCCTTGCCCCCTGCCTGCCTCCAGACCTTGCTGGAGCTTTGCTTTTGCCCGAGAGCGCTGCTCTCTTGTCCTTCAGCGCTGGGGAGCGCTGAGATTCCTTGCCTAGCGCTTGAGAGCGCTTTATTTGGCTCCTAGCGCTGTGAGCACTTTATTTTATCCTCTAGCGCCGTGAGCGCTTTTTCCTTCCTGCTAGCGCTGCTAGCGCTTTGTGTGCCAAGCCGGTGCCCACCCGGCGTCTGCTCAGGATTGCCGACCCCTTCGAGTGCCCACCTCGATTCATTGTGTCCTTTACACCCGCCGGTGCCCACCCGGCATTGCCCCTCGACGATCACCGCCGCAGCACCGGGCCGAGAGGAGCGAGCTGCGCGTCATAGCCCGGCCACGCTGGGATTGGCCCAGGCGGCCGAGCCTCCCGCCGCATCATCGGGGGAGGACCGGAGAAGCAGGAAGCAGCCTGCCGCGTCTTGCCGAGGCTCCCGAGTGGAGAGGAGCCCCGCCCGCGGCCCCAGCAGAGCCGCCGAGAAGCAGAGAGCCGGTGAGTGGGGCAGAAGGAAAGGGAGGGGCGCCGGGACACATTGTCGGTGTCCGCCCCCCCGGTAGCGCGAGCGCGAGCTCGCGCTAGTTGTCGTTGTGAAGCCACGAGGGCTTCAAGGGGGCATTACAGGCATCTCGAGTCCCCCAGAGGGGGTGACTCTAAACAGAGGCACCCCACGTGTTCGAGGGTCCCCCGTGAGGGGCCCCACTGCCCCAGAAAGCCGCACCTTTTGTCAATTGAGAGCCCGAGAGGCTCAGGGGGCATATCTTGGTGTTCGAGCCCCGAGCAGGGCCCCTACATTGCGCAGGGGCATTCCTTGACTATTTTAGAGCCCACAAGGCTCCAGGGTCCCGCAGTTGTTGGACGAGCCCCGAGAGGCTCCAGCCCATATTCATTTTGCGAGCCCAGAGAGGCTTGAGTGTCCATTCATGTTTGAGAGCCTGAGAGAGGCTCAGAGTGCCAGTTCTTGTTCTAGAGCCCAGAGAGGCTCATCGCCCGCATTTGTCCACGAGCCCAGAGAGGCTCAGCAGTGCCACAGTGGTGGTTCTTGAGCTTACGAGGCTCCAACGTTGCCCTAACATTATCTGCACCAGTTGCCCAGCACTTTGTGGGCAACTGCCACGTTTAGGCTTGTGTTCTTGGCTGCCTGCGCAGCCTGCCTGACATTGTGGACTAAGGACAGTTCTAGTGTTGTGCCAGGTGATTCTGGTGCATTTATGATTTACATGCTAAGGGCCCGATTCACAGAACTAACTTAAGACAAATTCCTAAACTTACTACTTTTGGTATTCACATAAGTTAGGATTTTGTCTTAAGACAGGCTTAAGACAGAATCCTAACTTAAATCTGTCTTAAGTCTGTCTTAAGACAAACTTAAGACAAAATCCTAACTTCTGTGAATACCAAAAGTAGTAAGTTTAGGATTTAGTCTTAAGTTAGTTCTGTGAATCGGGCCCTCTATGTGATTTCTGCGCAATGGTTATTGCTACACCTCTGAATGTATTGATGCATCATGTGTCTTGCTCTTCTTTCCCTTTGCTATGTGTTGATGCTTAGGTGATTGCTTTTCCTTCCATAGGTCCTGATACTAAGGTCCTAGTTCCCTGTGTGATTTTCCTAGAGTGGTTAGGGTTACGTAGGAGGTGTTTACCCTTTACCAGGAAGTCCTGGTTGTGTGCTACATGTGTTATTTTGATGCTACAGTATGATTTATGTGCTGAGTATTGTTCCTACAGAGTTATTATTTCTACAAGTGCTAATTTCTAAAAAGTGCATACCCCTGACAGTGGTCCAGGTGGCCATGTCCTGTACATAATCCCTTGTAAATTCTGCCCGTGCCTGTTGGCACAGTTGTTGCTGGGGTGCGTGCGCAAATACTTAACTCACATCGCCTCCAAGTTTAGCCTTGCTGCTCGTGCCACGTTACCTAGAGGGTGAGCAGGGGTTATCTTGGCGTGTAACTCCCTTGCCCTGACCTTGGAGGTGGCGGTCTCTGACTGACTTTGGCGCAAGCCCTGGCCAGCCGGGGATCCCGTTTCCAACAATCCCAAAAGTTCTTTCCTTTGAAGGTTATGCGCACATGTTTTTAGCTTTAATAACTTTATAATCAACTCAAACCACCTTAAGCCTGATGTGATCTGTGGCCTCATGGTTATTTTTTAAGAGATGTTAATTCATACTTCCCTGCCCCTCCAAACTGTTCCGCACTTTCGGTCTGTAAACAGTTGACCCCGTGCTCACCAGTTTCAATACACAGATGCTTTAGAATTAATCTATCAATGGCTCGTAGTTAATAAACCCTGATGAAGGATGCTCCCTAACTTTCTTGAAGTGTATTGTCTTAAAGGCAATTGGAAGCTTTGGGGAGAAGTTGGTGCTTCTGCGGCACGCTGTGATTGGTAAACAACTTTGTTGGACTTGGCTGTCTCTTGCGCGTTAAATGATGCGTTAGTTTTAAGTTTGGCCCAACTCATGCTTTCTCAAAAGTGTATCATAAACATGAATGTATACATAGTGAGTGAACCCATAGTGGCTCTGTCTCTTTACAGCAAGTGACAAATCATATGTGCACAACAGCCCAAAAAGGGGTGCCCTTCAGTGCCTGGGCTTTGCACCTGGGCTGCTAGGCAACACCTTTATTTTACTTTTTAATATGTTTGCTATTTTTTCCACATTGTTTATGCTTGCAGAAGAAACAAATAACATTAGCACACTGGAATGTGGAGCGTACATGAGTGAAAGGGAGGTTGGAGAGCTGGAAGAAAGGATGGTTGGATGAGTGAAAAGTTGAATGGGTAGACGGCTGAGTGACTGGGTGGATGGATTAGTAAGTGGAAGGATGGATGGGTGAGTGAAAGGGTAAATGGTTGGATGGATGAGTGAATGGATGGATGGGTGTGCAAGTGGATGCATGAGCGAGTGAAAGGGAGAATAGAAAAAAGGATGGATAGATGAGTGAAAGGGTGGATGGATGAGAGAAAGGATGGATGAGTGATAGGGTCAATGGATTGATTTATGAGTGGGTGGATAGGTGAATGGAGAATGGAAGGATGACTGGCTAAGTGAAAGGGGAATGGAGCGAGAAAGGGAGGATAGATGGATGGATGAGTTAATGCATGGATGAATGATTGGCAGAATGGATGGGGGAATGAATGTCTGGATGAGTGAAAGGAAGAATGTAAAGATGTATGTGTGAAAGAATGCATACATGAGTGAAAGGGAGGGTGGAGAACAGGGAGAAAGGATGGATGGATGAGTGAAAAGTTGAATGGGTATATGGATGAGTGACTGGGTGATGGATAAGTAAGTGAAAGGATGGCGGGATGGGTGAAAGGGTAAATGGGTGGATGGATGAGTGAGTGGATGGATGGAAGAGTGGATGGATGAGTGAAAGGTTGGCTTGGATGAAAGGGTAAATGGCTGGATGGATGAGTGGATGGATGGGTGGAAAAGTGGATAGATGAGTGAAAGGATGGATTGGGTGAAAGGGTGGATGGATGATGGATGGATGAGTGAAAGGGTGGATGGAGGGATGGATGAGTGAAATGATGGATGGAGGGATGGATGAGTGAAATGATGGATGGAAGGATAGATGATGAATAAGTTTGCAAATGTTTGAAAATGTTTGGATATGGATGGGCACACAGATGGAAGGACAGAATGAATGGTGAAAGACTGAAGTATCGATGAAAGAATTAATAGATGACAGAATGTAAATTTGAAATGGTGGATATCAGGGGTTTGATGGAAGGATGAATGGCTAGATCCTTAGACAAGAGAGCTCTTCTGGGGAGGGCTGTGATGACTTATTTGCTTTCTTGGTGCCATAGGAGCTTTAGTTCAAAGTGGGAGGTATTTTAATTTTCTGGCTACTCCCTTCCTTATATTTTACTATTCAGTATTTGCTGTGTGCTTACGTGTGGGATCTATACATCATACATATGACATTTTGAGTGACACCCACCTGCTACTTGAATGTTACACTAATAATTGTAAATGTTTGCATGTTTTGTTTTAGGTTTTAGGGAAAGCCTCATAGTGCCTTGAGCTGTGCTTGAGATGTATATTGTGTTTGTACCAAAAGGCAAAGCGTAAAAAATAAACGATGTAATAGTATATCGACAGTGCCTTCTTTAAGAAAGCTGCAGGGAACAGCACCTTTGTGAATTCGTCAGCTAGTGCAACTCTCTGGAAGCCTCCATAAGCAAAGTCAAATTCCATATTTTAATTTCCACTTGCTGAAACACCCATAATGCGTTCCCTATAGCGGGTTCATCACAGCAATCCTCCCTTTAGTTGGCCTATGCATGCCGCATTACATCTCACAATGGCACTCGGATATGAGATGCTAGTAACAAAGACTATCCGGGCAGATTTTCCTGACCACTTCTCTCACCAAACATGCCTGCTCAGGACCAGGAGTTGTAAACAAAATATTGGACTGGACAACCCAGTGCAGTAACCATATAAATAGATTACTATCATATGAAGTACAACAAAAAAACACCACAGTTGCTCAAAGCTGCACGCATACCGAAAAACCATAAAGTGCACGATTGTCTCAATCTAATCTAAACTTATTTTGACTAGTACTGTACTTAAATGGTTGTCTATTTACTCACTTTTATACTATTGTGCGACTTCCTCTGATGTGTCTGTAAAACTTACCTTTTGTCCCGAAGTTTTTTCCTAAATTTTGACCTTGTGTCCTGAATTTTTGTCCTGAATTTTGACCCTTTGTCCTGAATTTTTACACTTACTGTCCTGAATTTGCACCCATGCCAGTTGGTCACCCTAGGAGCTGACTTGGGGTAGGGGCTTCATTTTGCAACTATATGAACATTTTAAAAGCACCTGCTGCTACCGACCTGGCCTCCAACAATTTTCAGATTTAAATTAAAATATCAAGATAACTCCGGCGATTAATCTTCTTCCTGGAAAGAGACCGGAGGTTTGTCTAGTGGAAGTTTTGACTCATTCTAAGGTAGCGCGGCGGGGTAAAATGCCTTCTGCTAAGAACATGTACCATGCAGATTATAAAGTGTGTATAATGTAAATAGGTTAGTGGGTCAATGCTTCTGGAAAAGAGCTCTTTTTGTTACTTTTAGTTTACAAGTCAAAATCCTAATATAGAACATTGAGCTATTAACTGTCATCAGAGAGTTGCATGCAAACTGCAAGATATATATTAGAGCTATATGTTTTTTGCACAGTCTTTCATTATCCTAATCTTTCCAAAAGGGTCCTTTGGGTAGAAAACAATTCTTATTATTAAAGAGAGCCCCTAACAATGATATTATGTTTTCCATTGTGAATGTGCGCTTTGCCAGAATAAGTAAGTAAGTAAGTAATTTATTTGCACAGTTCATTAAAACCAATGCGATACGATACAAAATATGAGTTAAAAAACAAAAAATACACAATATAAAATCACATATGTTTAAAACCATCATTGTATGAACATTTATGTTCTAATCTTCATAGTTATATAATTGTATTAGTATTTCATTTATCACGCAGTATTTGGAAGTAGACATAGTTTGTGTTACAAAACAAGTTGAAATCAGATCGGTTCAAGATTCTAGTCCTGGCATTTTATCCTCCACAGCCTTTAAAAATGTTACCAGTCCGCAGCTCAGTTGAGGGTCCTGAGATGAAAAACATGTAAGTACTGCACTCCTTCGTGTACGTATCCCAAACCGAATAAAGTGTCGTTTCAAAAGAAGTTTCCTCTCCTCTTGCATTTTCTCGCAAGAGCATAGTAGGTGAATCATATCTTCTTGCATATCACCGCACAGCTGGCATGACAAGTCTGCTTTCTTTTTTAACCAGTGTGGGAAGTGCTGAGTGCAGGGCAGCAGCCCTAGTCTGTATCTTAAGAAGCACATTTTGGTCTTTTTGGCGAAGCCCAAGCCCAAGTAGTTCTGAGGAGCTTTTGCCGAGTATGAATTCAAAGTCATCCAAGCGTGCCTTCTTTTTGAAAAATCTGTTTTGTCTTGTACCCACGACTGGTGTTTGATGGATTTTTTTACCAGTTTGTTGAAAGTTTTGTGATCTAAGGAGGAAGCCCAAAGCTGTTCCAGCCCGGTATTTGCAAGGCTTTTTGCTAGATATTTGGCTGCATGCGAGGTCGAAGACTGCTCTATCTCCCTCCACAGATATTCATTCAATGTTCCCTGTGCAGATTTCCTCACTTTGTCCCATGCGCAGATGTAGGCCCCCTGACGTGCCAGGAGCTGCTGTTGGATGCCAAACTCCAGCCTGATCTGTGGTGGGGAGGTCCGCTTGGAAAGACTGAAGATAATTCTATATGCGGCTATGATTGTGCTATCAAGTATTGTTGCATCTCTGCCTCGTAGGACCTCGCTTCCATAAGTAATTGTAGGCAGTAGTTTAGCTCGAATGACTTGTACCAAAGGTGTTAGTGATGGACCAGATAGCTTGTTATTCAAGGTTTTTAGAGCGATTGCCAAAGCTATCCCTTTGCCTTTGATGCAAGACCTTTGTACACTGAATCGGCCGCCGTTATCGATCTTTACGCCTAAATATTTATATATTGGCGTATCTTTGATACGAGATTTGTTCCAAAACCACGTGAATGTTTTCCTTTTTCTTTTACTGATGGTCATTGTTTGAGTTTTCTCGATATTTACTTTTAGATCATTTGCCTCGGAATAACTCTGAGTGGTGTTCAGGAGGCTTTGAAGCCCTACTTTGGTGTGGCTTATAAGAACTATGTCATTTGCATATAGGAGGCATGGGAGATTAAGCCCTCCTAGTTTAGGAGCATGTGAGCTGCAGTTAGTCAAAATTGGCGCCAGGTCTCCCAAAAACAGATTAAACAATGTTGGGGCCAGGACGTAGCCCTGCTTGAGGCCATTGTTTGTTGGTATGCGCCTTGACAGCAGTGAGCCGTCCCCCACCTTTATCCGTATCCAGGTCTCCGTATGCAGGTTTATTAATAGGTTCAACAGCGGTTTTGAGATCCCCCAGCTTTGTAATTTTAACCACAGGAGATTCCGATTGATGTTGTCAAAAGCCGCTTTATAATCAATGTAGCAGAGATGTAGGGGCAGTTTTTTCGTCTCCGCTTTGTCTATTAGTAGGCCCATAGTTAGGATATTGGTCATCGTGCCCACTGTTTTAACGAAGCCTGTCTGATAAACCGGTAACAGGGATTTCTTTGCTGCCCAAACCTGTAGTTCCTCCAACAGTAAACCTGCGACTTTTAGTTTACAAGTCAAAATCCTAATATAGAACATTGAGCTATTAACGGTCATCAGAGAGATGCATGCAAACTGCAAGATATATATTAGAGCTATATGTTTTTTGCACAGTCTTTCATTATCCTAATCTTTCCAAAAGGGTCCTTTGGGTAGAAAACAATTCTTATTATTAAAGAGAGCCCCTAACAATGATGTTATGTTTTCCATTGTGAATGTGCGCTTTGCCAGAATAAGGACTCTTAAACTATATTGCCTACCAGTATCCCTGACATGTCTCTCCTGCACTACACCTTATAGCCCTTCCTGATGTAACATTTCCTTTACACTGATTTCCACACATATGATTGTCTCTGTGCAATGTGTGTGTGATGTAAAGTGCTCTGACACCTTACACTGATATGAGTGGTGCTATAAAACTAAATGAATCTGGAAGACAGTGGTTATGGAGACGTGAGGGGCACTCTTAAAGGGTGCTAGTGAGGTAATCCATGGCAGAGGTGTCCATTGGGGTGGCGCAAACAAACATTATCGCACAGGGCGCCACCAGTTTTAAAGCTGGCCCTGCTTGGTGGATTGCAGATTGAACTATGTGGGAGGTGTTCCCTGTGTTGCGTGAGGATCTGAGATGCACTCCAATCATGGTGCAGTGAACTGGGAGCAGTGGCTAGGCATTACGGGACAGAGACATCTGTGAGAACTGAATTGACGTGATTGTGTTTGTAGATCTGGTACAAAAGGAGGTGGTGATGGACGGAGCATCTGAACCAATCAAACACTCACACCCAGTCAACAGATCTGGGTTTAATCCATCACCGTTCTTTAGCCCACTCTGCCACCCCAGTTAAGACATGGCCATATGCAAATCAGTCTGACCCTGTGCCTCATGGGAACAATCCAGCCCGAACTGCCAAGCCATGCCTTCCCTAGACCGGAAACAAGCTTCCGAGGACCGGTTTCTGGCATTTCAGCCATCTTCAGCCCGGCTTGCTTGAATCCAGTGGCAAAGTGAGCAAGGGACTCACGTCTAAGCATACCCTACCAAATTATGGCGAACAAAGTGGTACAAAAGGGGGTGGTGATGGACGGAGCATCTGAACCAATCAAACACTCACACCCAGTCAACAAATCTGTGTTTGTAGGTCTAGCACAGCTGCCAGTAGGCGACGTATTCAAAGGAATACATTTCTCAATGCAGGACTACTTTGTTTTTATATTATGCTATGCTGCCTGTTGTTTTGATTGGTTACAATTTGATATGAGTTGGACACACTCGTGTCTATGCTGGCAGATTTTCCTGCAAAGATTTACCATGGTTTTACAGTCTGATGAAATAAAATGTGGCAAGTACTGTAAATATTGGTTTGGTCTGATTCAGAATCTTATTTATTTTAAACTGCACTGAGAAGGAGATTTTCATTTACATGGAGGAATATTTTCAAGCGGCTGCCACAAGCATGTCACAGATTAGCTGTTCTGCCTTGTAGCAGGAGCACATATGTAAACTGTATCTGGTTTATCGGGACTGGACTGATACCACTCTGGATTAACTACCTGTTGAAGAGGTGTGGCAGTAAAAGTATAGATGAGGGGTATTTAGGCTCTAAGCTGTACACAATTCTGTTTCTGTGATCTTTACCTTTTTATCCTAGTGTCTCTTGTTAATACTGTCCCTCCCTTCACTCTCTTATGTCTTCTTATTCATTATGAGAATGATGTGCACCTCTGAAGCAAGCCTTACCAGGCCTTTAACATTTGAGTCAGAAAACATCTTAAAGAGAAGCTTCATATAGACATTGACCAAAACTGGAGCTGGCGGGGATCCTTGGAGAATATTGCAGCCGATATGTCATTATCATATGAAATCTCTCTATTCATGTCATAACTACACTTACACAATTGATTTATCAACTTCCTTGCGTCTTCAAATTTACTTAGAAATGCACCATTTGCCCACTCTTTTTTTTAATGATCTGGGGGTTAAGCCCCCTTTATCCTCCTTATGGATGTTGGGCTCGCTCGCTCTCCACTAGGTACTCATACAGACCTTTTATGCCCCACCACATTCAAATGTCACCAGCCACCACTGTTACACTGGTCAGTTACCTCCTCTTCAATAGCCATATAAGTGTTCTACTGGCTTGTTCTTCTTCCCTGTACCTGCATGCTTGACGTCTCTGCCTGGATATGTATTTATATGTATTCCTTATAAGCCAGCTCCCTATATTCTAGTAACACTGCATTCAGGGCAGCAAGACCCCTGTGTACCTGGTTACTCTCATCTTGTCCCTCTAAGTCTCTCCATTCTCTTTCTGTTTTTTCCCATTTGTGTACAAAGTGAGCAGAGCACCGAAGCCTGTTCACTCGCACTCCCCGTCTTATGAAGACCTTAAAGGCCTTTCCCCCCTGAAGCAAACTAATCAATGGTACATGCATTAATATTGAAAACTTCTACAATCTCAGTCTACATTTTTGCACGCAAATTGCTTTCTATGAGTGCATTCGCTTGGAAGTACCATGCCCCCTGTGCTGGGAGAGCGTGCGCTCAGTAGTTCTATATGTAGTACCTTGATAGAATGGCCAGAAAGTCTCCTAGGTATGCAGTCCCACCAAGAACCATGCATCAGGCTTTAGACTAACGCAATACAGTGTGGTGCTCCGCATCACCGCACTGAAATGTATTGTTACTCATTATTGATATAGCACTTCGGCTATCAAGCCGTTAGCACTGCTTATGTTAAACTAAGCTGGAGTGGCTGGCAGCGTGCCGTGGCATGCATGCACTGCACCAGCAGGCTTAGGGGTCGGCTGGCTGAGGTAGTAGCAACTGGCTGCTACCATGTACCAATAGCAAAGGAGATTGCAGCAGGCGGAAGTTTGACAGATGTCATATGGTTAGATAGTGCCCAGTGGATGTGACATCACTGTCTCAGGAGGTTGTGTGATAGAGGGTCAGAGACTTTAGACGCTGAGTTGATGTTATATTCTGCAAGTGCTGCCGGAGCCAGCTGCTGCAATTTGTGAGAGGCTGGTGATTGGAGCAAATCACGGCAGCGCTGCTCGCACGCTGTGTGGCTTCAGTAAATTTAAAATCTCAATCATGATGATCATCACCCCGCTGCAAATTGCACAGGGAGTGACATTGCAAGCCAGGGTTGGGTTCTGCGGAGGCAGGCACTGGGCCCGGCTGGCCTGCCCCCTGGGTAATTGGCCCATCGCCGCAGCTTGGGGCCTGGCAAGCTGAAGTTCGACAGACAAATAGTGCATTAATTACAGTTTGTTCTTAGGTCGAGCATTAGAGACCTCTTGTACATACTTTAGTATATACTTATATGTATACATGAATACTTATATGTGTATGTACTGTGTGGGCTCTCGTGATCAGCCCTAGGGCTTGCCTCCTGCTTAGGGACTTTTTCTTCTGTTTAACTGCCTCTATTTAACCGTCTTGATAGACAACTACCAGCAGAGGACAGTAAAATACTAGAATTGCTTTCTGCTGAGGGACTTTTTTTTTTTTCGGCATCTGCCTCCATTTAACCCTCTTGATAAAAAATGACCAGCAGAGGTCACTAAAATACCAGAATCTCTTTAGCATTCTCTGGATTCCAGTCCATAGAAATTGTCTTCCACAAGCACCCATAGACATTATCTTTTTCAAATCTTGTATTTTCAGTGATATGACCACCAAAGGCCCTGATTGTATAATAAAAACATAGCTTTAGACTATACCATTTCCTGCTGAAAGGCAATATTTCTCTCCTTGTGTTCCCATACCTGGCATGTCACGCAGTTTGGTGCTTACTTTCCTCCATGGTAATGAACATTAGATGTTTCAGCACCCAGGCTAATGTGCTGCATAGCGAAATACATATAAGGTCCCAAAGGCGAGACAAATGCTGTTTAGTGAAAGCAGCAGCACGCGATCAGCTGCCTGCAGTGTTACTGCTGAAGTTCAATCTGCCCTTGGCATGACCGCAAGCTCGAGGCTGCTGGTGGGCTGCGACCAAGTATGTGCCTCCCAGAGCCTGAGGCTGGGGCTGTCTTGCCCAAAATGCTTGGGTTGCGTGCGGCGGCGTCTCCCTCCATAAGTTTTCACTCCACCCTGAGCCAGCCAACAGCTTTAACTGTCCTTTACTTTCGGCAGGAATGTTAAGAACATGCAAGGATAGCTGGAAATACCCATGTGTTTTACCTGGTTCTTGTTTATGGAAAACAATGAAACCTATTAAACTAAATACGATATTACAATAGGGTGCTTTTACTTTATTGTAATTTTGATCAGGAAGCCGTATATTGTTTACATGAAAACGAATGCAATTCATACATTACTAATGTGAACCAACGCGCAAATATTTCTGCAGTTCTCTGACTTGCTTTGCTGAATAGTCCAATCAAAGAAGATCATTAGGGCACCCGAAAGCACGGCTTGAGATGTCAGACTCCTTGGGAGTGGTTCTGGTTTCCCTTAACCACAGCATTAGAGACTATATAAAGTGAAAATATGTTTTGAAACTTTGAAAGGAAACCCACGGTTTTCTACATGTATGCATTCATGTTTTGCCTAGCCCCAAACAATACTTCCAAGAATAACTGCTACATTTAAATAATTAAAGTGCAGATTCTATATGGAAAGCGTTTCGTCTGAACATTTTGGTTTAGGTAAATTTTAACAGAACAAAACTGAAAACTTTTCCATTCCAAGATGGTGTCTATGTTAGTGTGCATTTCCACTTGAACTCGATGGTCTTACCCGGAATTACGTTGACAGTTGACATATGTTTATTTTATTTTTTTTCTTCATGTCCTACTGTGAAGTTTGCGCTCTAAAACCCTGCTCCTCAGTCAACACCCATAAATCTCCTTTCGTTCCAGGCTAAAAGAAGACGTAAGTGCTAGTTACATTTTACAAGTACTTTTCACTTTTGTTATTTTAGGGCTGTTAGACGAAAAAAACTGTCTTGTCATAATCTTCCTCGTGTACATTACTTAGTCTTGTTGATACCCTGTTTGAGACGCTAACAGCACCCAGCTGGCTGTAACCTTCAGCCTCACCCTCCTGAGTATCAGTGGCCACTGTCCAATCAAGTTACAGGGGCACTAGGTCAGTGCCCTTCCATTTCTGGTGCTTTACATCAGTTTTAAGATGATCTTAGAGTTTCTCGTTTTTCAAATGGGTTCAATCTCTGATAATTATGTGTTTCCCTGGTCTTCATTGCTTGATTTTGATTGTGAGAAAGTGTCATTGAAAGTCGTTGCAATGTAACTGAAATTATGAAAATGTCACACATAACAATCTGAAACCTTGATGGCTATGGGTGTGTGTGTGATGTTAGGTACCCTCGCCAGCATTTCTACCTCTGTAAGCTAAAAACTCAATTCAGGAGTATGTGTCAAGGCAAGGGGTGGCGTAGGGGTAGTGGCCGACTGCAGGGAGGTCCCCCCAGGCAATTTTCGAGGGGCGGGGGGAGTAGGAGGGATGTCAGGACCAGGCAGGAAATTTAGGGGCATATTATCAAGGGGGTTTATCTCCGCTTTTTTGGCTTTAAAAGCCAAGAAAGCGGAGATAAAATTATCTCCCTATTACCTAGCTGTCGCTAACACCAGTTAGCGACAGCTAGTAGGAGATAGCGACCATCTTGGGCCCCACTTTGCATGTCAGTGATATATATCACTAATGACATGCAAAGTGGGCGTGCCAAGATGTTAACGACTGGAAACAGTCGCTAACATCGCTATCTCCTAATACCAACTTTTGGAGATATTCGCGCTAAGCGCGAATATCTCCAAAAGCTAACACCTGCCCCTGAGCAGTTCTTAGCCATGTTATCCAATGGGAGGTGGATAACATGGCTTAGAGCATTAGCTCGATAATGCATGAATATCGCGGACTTTTCAGCGATATTCATGCATTGCGGTTGTTTTTTATCGCATTTGCGATAAACCTTGGTAATACCAAGGTTTATCTGCGGTAAAAATCGCCGCAGCTTAGCGGTAAAATTTTCTCTCTAACCAAGCAAAAGCAATAATTATCGCTATTGCTTGGTAATATGCCCCTTATTTTTTGGGGCTTTATAAATTTATAGCCCAAATCTAGCCCAAAGGAGCACAACCTTAAAGGGTTTGGGCTCCTGCACCCAGCCACCATTTTAGGTTTGGTGACCTGGTGGATGGGAGCTTAGGCGTAGATTGTGCTTTTTTATGGTATATTTGGTTAGGTTAGTTAGGTGATATTGCTTGCAGCGGCTGATTTTCGACGTTCTAAGCGGCAATGACGCATGAAGATTACCGCGTCCTGGAAGCCCTCCGTCTGCTCAGTGAAGTAGGCTGGATGGACCTCGTGGTGGTCGTGGTAGCGGGACCGTCGCGCTCCGCAGGCTGGGCTACGGCGGTGGCTGCATTGCCGAAGAGAGTCCTGACTTCACCGGTGAGTGATAGGGGGCGCCCGAGAGCTAAGAAGGCGGCCCCCGCGGTAATGGTGCAGGCGGGGAAGGGAGTGTGGTCGGGGGAAGCGGGTGTGCCTGGGCATGGGGGAGGCGGGAGGGAGCGCGAGCCAGCAAGCTGCACTTCCCCTCTTTTTCGTTTGTTGGGGATGGTGCGGTGGGCGAGGAAGGGGGGGCGAGGCGGCAGACCAGGGGTTCCCAGTTTCTTGGAGGAGCCGTGGGCAGGAGGAGTGACAGTGGGGGAAGTAGCCCCCCTGCCAGGAGACGCCCAAGTTTGGACAAGGGTGGGCGCCTGTGGGGAGGGATTGGGAGCCAAAGCAGGGGGTCTGCAACAGGAATGCACGAGGGATTAGGCAAGTATGGTTCCCTCTGGGCACGCAGGTGTTAGTGAGCCCTTGGCTGATGAGTCAGGGAACTTGAGGGAGGGGTGCGGCCTTCTACACCGAGGAGAAGGGAGGGTAGAGCCTGGCTCGGCGCATCCTGTACCGGCGTGGGATCCCGTCGCGGCCAGCACATGAAGGCCCGGCACGGCCTCGCTGGCCCCAACATCAAGTGGAACTCGATGGTCAAATTTACCAGCGGATAGGGAGTCACATAGAGGTCAATGCATGGGGTAGCACGGTGTGTACTGTCGGCTCTCCGCACGGAGGTCATGCAGGTGCCGTTCGGGCCGGAATGGGACAGGTCTAGCCTGGTAGGGCCCGGTGTGTAGAATTTACGGCAGAGGTGCTTGATTATGACGAGGATACCCCTCGAAGAGGGCGAGCTAAGGGAGGTGGATGAGGAGGGGCCCTCTCATGTTTCTCATAGTGTGTTGCATGCACCGGTAAGTACGTTAGAGATGCAGGGGTGGGACCTGAAGCTGGGGGGGCGGATCAGGTCACTAAGGTGGTGAGCACAGAGGTGGCTGGGGGGGCAAGAAACCCCTTACAGAGCAAGGAGTTGAAGATTAAGAAACTGCCATATATGGGGGTGACGAAACCTTTGGGGGCACATTTAATGTTGGCCATCAAGGAACGTATATGGAAGGGGGAATACATAGACTTATTGAAGCTCTTGCACAGGAAGGTAAGGGCCAAGGAGGGCTCTAAAGAAGAGGAATATGAGCTGGCTAAAAGGTCTTAGGTGCCGGTGACGATTGAGAATTGGACGGCTGCATTTTTAATATACACCACTGTCTACTATGAGAAGTTTCCTGAGCCCTGCGTAGCCTTATTCAAATACATGGATGTCATCAGAAAAGGGCAGATCACGGGACGGATATGCGTGGGTGCAGTATGATGAGGAATTTCGGGCAGGTATAGCATGGGACCCGGAGGCCAAATGGGGGAACTAGACATGGATTTGTGGCAACATACCATTGTGTCGAGCGCAGGTGGTAAGAATGTGTTTACGGCGAGCAGGCTGCTGTTGGTGTACCGGCCCTTTCAGGAAAAGCCCACCCAGGGAGGGGTGGGAGGTGCAGGGACATCACAATCAGGGACGGGAGCGTGCTGGGACTTTAATAAAGACCAATGCATGAGGGAATACTGCAAATTCCGGCACTAGTGCTCCAAGTGTGGGAAGCACCACCCCCTAATTAAGTGTTGGGGCATCAAACCACAGGGAAACCAGCAGTGGCAGCAGGCAGGTAGCAGCACCCATGGCCCCTCTCAGCAATTCCAGAGCAATAGGGGGGGCAAGGGACCGCAAGGCGCTGGGCCCAAGAGCTCCTACGCCAGTTAGACTGCAGAAGCTGGTAGAGGGGCTGAGGGGGTACGGGGACAAGGGGGCAGCAAAGGTTTTGATTGACGGGTTTCAGTTGGGGTTCCCTTTGGGGTATCGGGGTCCACGACAAAGACGGTGGGCAGATAACTTGAAAATCAGCGGCAGAACACAGGGTGGTAGTGCAAGAGAAATTGGACAAGGAGGTGCGCGAAGGGAGAATGGCAGGCCCCTTTGAGGATTGGCTGACAGAAAACCTGAATATATCACCAATCGGGGTTGTGCCCAAAAAGGAGGAAGGACAATACAGGCTGATTCAGCACCTTTCAAGGCCTGAGGGGTCATCAGGTAATGACTTCATTGATGAGGATGCGGCCTCAGTTTCTTATTCCTCAGTTGATGTGGCCATGTCACTAGTTGTGACCGCGGGCACAACTGCAGAAATGGCAAATTGTGACATAAAGTCAGCTTTCCTGTTACTTCCTGTCCACCCAGATGACTGGGATCTTCTGGGGGTCCATTTTGAGGGGAAATGTATGTGGACAAAGCTCTACCGATGGGTTGTTCCATCTCATGTGCTTTATTCAAATGCTTTAGCACCTTCTTGCAGTGGTACTTCACAACACACACAGGGCACACACTGGTGACGCACTACCTTTACGACTTCTTCTTTGTCGGTTCACCGGGCTCCACAGAGTGCCAGGCAGCCCTGGACACCTTCCATGAGCTCATAGATGACATGGGGGTGCAGTTGGCACCCAAAAGGCATTGTGTTCCTTGCACGGCCATGTCCTTCTTAAGAATTGAAATTGACTCTGTGGCAATGTGGGTTCGCTTGCCAGATGACAAGAAAGTTAAAATGTTACAATTGTTGGATGGTATGCTGTCCAAACGGAAGATGACAGTGAGGACATACAGGAACTCCTCGGGCATCTTAACTTTGCATGTAGGGTGGTCAGAGCAGGGAGGACATTTTGCTGGCGGTTGGAAAGGGCGCTAGCACGTCAACATTTACCGAACCACCATATCCGCCTATCTGCAGGGGTGAATGAGAATTTGCGTATGTGGTCAGTTTTTCTGCAGTCTTTCAATAGCGTACCATTGGCCAGGGAGGAGGACGTCCAGTGGGACGTGCAGATTTTTTCCAATGCAGCAGGTGGTGAAGGATTTTGAATTTACTGGCTGGGCAGATAATGCGCCGAGCAGCGGCCACAGCAGTGGAAGGATGGTGGGAGGAACATAGCTTTCCTGGAGCTTTTTCCGATACTGGTGGCATTGTCACTGTGGGGCTAAGAGTTGGCACATAAGAAAGTCTTGTTTTGGGTGGCTAACATGGCAGTGGTGGAAGTCATTAACAGACAGTCTGAAAGACATTAACAGACAATCTGCAAGAGATGAACAAATTCTGAAATTGCTGCTAGTTTTTGTGCTTGGCTCCCTACGACATGACATTGCTTTCAGGGCGTTGCATATACCAGGTGTGGACAATGACATAGCTGATGCTTTGTCTCATTCACAGTGGGGGAGATTCCGTGGGCTTGCCAAGGAGGCAGACAGGACACCGACACCAATGCCGGAGCATCTTTGATATGTAGGCAACGTAGGGTGCTACAACTGGTGGTAGGCTCCCTATCTGTTTCGACATGGGCAGAGTACAATCTGGCTTGGAGAGATTTCTTAGCATCTGGGGCACGTAAGCGAACAGAGGTTTTGGCGCCGGTCAGAGGATGTGATTCAGTTAATTTTAGTACTCATTGACAGGGGCCTTACGAAGGTTACCATCGCAGGGAAGTTGGCAGGTATTGCTATCATGAGGAAACTCCTCTGGGGATACACTCCGTCGGCAGGGGAAGTGGGAAGGAAGATGTTAGAAAGGTGGGCCAGGGAGAGGGGGGGAGAGTGCGGCGCGTACCCCTCTCACCTGGCAAAAACTATCACGTGTTCTGGCAGAATTGCCGGCGGTCTGCAGGTATGACTTCGAGGCCTGTTTATTCTCCACCCTTATGGTGTGCATGTTCTACAGGGCGTTCCGGGTGTCTGAGCTCCTGGGCAACAAGGCTGTTCCGGGCCCATGTTTTTTAGGCACAATATAATGCCAGAAGGGTATGCTCGGTGTTCAGACAGTGGAAGTGTTGTCTCCGGGGGCCTGTGTGCTGGCAAATTTTGACAAAAAGGTTGGTAATTTTGTTTCTAATGTAGAACGGTTGCCAGAAGGGGGCTCTCGAACCTTGCACGCATTGGGCATTTTCTATTCCCCTGACATTGTTTGCCCAGCCTCTATTCTGTCGCACACACCGAAAATACATGAGCCATCTAGGGACCAGTCTGCTGTGTGGATAGCCAATAGGTTTACAACTTTAAACTCCTTTTGGGAGGGGGTGGAAGACTATTCCAGTCTCTGTTGCATCCTAGGCTACAGGATCCACATGTTGAGGCCAGGACTACCTCTTTAGGCTCAGTTAGGCGGGGAGAAAGTGTTAAGGTGGCAAGTTGTAATATTGCAGAGATGACTAGCAAATTATCTGACCCCAACTGGATAGAATGTTTACACAATTTTAATATTGTATGTTTCCAGGAAATCTGGCACATAATTACATGCTTTACTTCTTTCTTTTCACTGACCACCCCTTAACTTCTGGAAGAGAAAATGGGGCTTCTGGCTACATAAGTGTTGCATAATCTGGGTTGTGTTACCAACTCTTTTGATACAGGTTCAGCATACCTTTCGGGGTCCAAGTTAGAGTTCTCTAAATCGAATAGTGTTCTATTAAATCTCTATAACCCAAGTGTGTACACTGAGACATTGACTCAGTTGGTTGCATTACACATTTCTTAAATTGCCTGAGAAAGAATTCCACAAGTTAGATGGCCACTATATACATTTTGAGCACAGCTCCCAGAGTGAGATGTTGAATTAAATCATTTATAATTTCAGTGTATCCTTTGGCTGGAGCAGTTTAGGGGAAGGTCTCTATAAAACCTTTGCTCCTTCATTCCCGGGAAGGGTGGCCACTACAATGATTATGTATGTCCTCCCCTCTACATCATTAATCCCACTGGTAACTAATCACGCTATTTCGAGCCAGGCTTGGATTGATCATAACCCGATTTCCATTGTTATCGACTGGGTTATTGAGAGTACCCCAGTTCGTCACATGCTGTTAAATAGCAGTGATGTGGCGTTAGCTGGCCAAGGGAGAAGGATCAATCGGAAGAGGGTTTGTCTTGAGTCTTTTCTAAGCGAGTGGACCTTTCACTGTTTTAGGGACATTGAGGCTTGTCTCACAATAGACCTGCCCAGAGAGTTTGAGGTGACAACTTTTTCCAACATTAGCTCCAAGGTGAAAACCATGCTCACCTGGCAAGGAGGAAAGAGGAACTATAACCCAGCCTTTGTTAGTTTTATCAGGTTTGCTCTGGGCTCCTCAAGATCTGCTATGGGCTCTTAAATATAAACCTTGATTGGCGGCTTGTCACATTGTATGCCAATCATGGGGAGGGTCATTTGCAAAGTGAAGGTCTAGATTTGTTACGAATGGGTAGGAGCTTGATGCAGCTTCTCCTCTGGACACACAACAAATCTCCAACCACTGAGACAATTTCACATTATCCTTAAGGGATGTATGATTGAACAACTACTGCCTAAACCACGAATTCCTGAACCACGAAGGCTCAACAACGAGTAAAGCCAAACAACTACATTTTTAACAACGAGTTCCTCAACCACGAAAAAAACACCTTGTGACTGGCCAATAGATGGCGCTATTGATTTTATTTCCCTCCTGAAACGTCCTTGTGAAGAGTGGATGTGCTCCTATAAAAATGTATTCATAACCTGCACTCGTAGTACATATTTTGCAATGTGTTGCAGCTGTAAAGTGGATGGAGATGCGAGTCATAAACATCTGCTTTTTCCCCACTGTAAAACGTCCATTCAAACCTAGGGCAGGCACAATAGGAAAGTAGGAGTGAGATTTCTTGGCTGGCACCAATATTCCTCATTTGTTTTCTTTTTATAAATATTTAAATGTTAAAGATATTAAATATTTAAAAAAGGATTTTTAAAACCTTTCATGAACAAAAAATAAATTAATATATAGTAAGTCATCACATTCATAATTTAATACTTAATAAATAAAATTAATAACTCGCTATCAAATTACTTCATAAACCATTATACTATCATATCTAAACATAAAATTAAATACAAATATATAACCACCCACTTTAAAAATAATACTCCCCCAAAAATAATTTTTAAGTATTAAAAAAAAATTCATTCAAAGGAATGACCTACCTTAGAATGTCAGAAATTCCATAGTCGCTTTTCCAAGGTAGTACATCCGAGCTGGATAAAACCAGACTATTTGCCAAAACTCTTTTCATAACGCCAGCCAGGGTGAAGACAAAACGATAATGCTAACTTTAGCATTAAACGATGCCAATGTCAACATTCAATTCCAAACCTATCCTGTGCGACAAAGGATGAATTGTGATTGGGCGGAGATGCATAAGGGGATGTTAGGCGGAAGACAGCGGAGAGAAGTGACGTACAACTCCGGTGTTTTGTAAGTGGTGGTTCAGCCTTCGTGGACTCACAAGTCGTAGTTCCGTCCTTCGTTGTTCAGCCCTTTGTAGTTCCGGCCGACGTTGTTGAGCAGTCTTTGTTGTTCTCTCCTCGTTGTTCCGGTGAGTCGTGGTTCAAACATCGTGGTTTAGGATGTTTCCCATCCTTAAGCCTCAAAACTCAAGCGATAACTGATTTACCAGGAACTATGATCCTCCGATGGATCTTTTTGTTGAGCTGCCAAGGACTAGGATACTTGGAAGACATGAACCATTATTTTATGAGGAACTGGAACAAAATGATTGTTACCTCAATCTCAGTTTACCTTTATTCCGCAACCTGTATACATGCCTTCTAATAAGAAATATGACTAAAGGAATGAGACAAAACTGATAGAGATAGTTCATTGAAACCATTTATCTAATGCCTCGTATTTACATAGAAAGGTCAAGAAAATGCATTTCAAATTATATTTAATGACACGTTTCTATTAGAGATAGGCATACAAAACTCAGTACAGATTATTTCTTGACAGCTAAAAATTATTACAGAGAGAGAAAATAGGGTAGTTTATAGAATTAATCATTAATGATACAAACCAAAGCAGGGCTTTATCTGTTCTAGTTCGTCTCAATTAAATCTGTTCAAGGTGGGCTGTAACACAAGTAGGAGTCAGATAACGTCCCAGCTGAAAGGTTATTCCTGCACAACTTTACCAGCCGCCAAAATACAGGATTCAAGGTTATAGTTCAGTTCCCTGCAATTAGAAAGGATGGGGTTTAGGAGGTGCCCTTTTTCCTGGGTGGGGCTAGTGACACTTTGCTTCAACTGAATAGCTAGGAGATTCTGGATTAGTTCAGAACCAGTGACGATTAGTTCAGTCACTACTGGGTCCGAGGGATCAACAAAATGCAAGTTGAGATCCCCTAGTGTAGTGAAATTAGAGGGAGAACTTGCCAGGTTGGCGACAATTTCTGGTAAGACTTTGAACAATCGTCCATGGGGTCCAGGGGTTGGTATATAAGAATACCCGTAAAGGTGTGAGTGGGGGAAAGCGTGATGGAGAAGGAAGTTTTCGCAATCCGGTAGGATGTTAGGGATGATGCAACATTTAAAACGGTCTTTTAAAATAATGGCAATGTCTCCTCACCCCTTCCTCTGTTCCAGGTCTCTCCTCAGGACATAGTATCCCGGTATAAGAAATTGTGCCAGGTCTGGTTCTGACTTATTATTGAGCCAGGTTTCTGTAGAAACAGCACATCGAGGCACTCCTCTTGGAACAGAATAGAGAATTGAGTGCTATGTTTGGGTAAGGATCTGCAGTTTAAGGACAGTAATTTATAGACTGAGGTAAATGCAAGGGCCAGGTGGAGTTTGGGGTTATGGGGTAGTTTGTAAGAACAACGTAGACAGCTTTAAACATCCATACCTGGGCAAACAGAGTGTTGACAATTCTTGCTAGGAGAGCCCCTAAACTCCAGAGTTGCTCTGAGAAGTAAGTATGTTGATTAGTAATAAAACAGGCAAAGGGTGGCCCCTGGCCCCGGTTGGGCGAGGACGAGCGCAGACAGGCTTGCCTTTGGTGTGCCACCGGCGTGCCAACTGCGCGCGTCCACTGCGTTTTGGCACCATTGCCTCTAATACATAAACAAATAGAAACAACACCTTCTATAAAGTGAGGCAACTAAATCATATAGAGATTTAAAATGGTGTGGTCACAACCTGAAGTCCTTTGGGACCCTGGGAGAATACCAGTTTTCACAGAACAGAAAAAGGAAGCAAGCAAAACCTTTTATTGTTTGAGAAGAGTAAGGGCTCTGTAAGATGATTCATTTTTCATCTTTTCCCACCTTTTCTCTTGGATGCAGCTACCTATTTGGATTACCGCAGTGATCACGCCGAAACATTTTTGGAACTTTTTATTTGGGCTAATTCATTCTTCAATTAATCTTTAAGTCACTTTCTAAAGAATGTGAACCAGGTATTTTAAATCTGTTGTCTTAAATCAAGTGATATAATTCATTAATGCAAGACTTCCTTGGAAATTTTATATTTCTATTTTTGCTGAGTATATGTGGTTTTGTCAATCAAACATTTGCTTGAAGGCTTCAATAAAATCATTATAGAAGTTGAATAAAGGACTGTATAAGCGGGGGGAAGGTGGTAGACCAAAACTGACCACTTCAGGAAGTATCACCGATAATGAATCCGACCTTTAATCTATTGGTAGCAAACATTCATTTTAAATTTGAAATGAATAGTAAAAGAATTAGGGCATTTTTTCAATTTGCTTGGATTATCATTAAAATTATTTTTCAGCAAGTTCCTATAGCGCAAGATCTAATGAGGCCGGGAGAGTCACAAATACCTGTTTCAAAGCTGCATTATCTACTCTCAAATTTTACATTAGGGTTGTTGGATTGCTGACTGCCATTAGAAAACTGTACACTAGATCCATGTTTTTACAAAAGTATATATCTGCCACAGTAAGTCGTCAAGCAATAGTCTACTAAAAAATTGTTTCGTTTTTTTTCTGCACCAGAAGGAACACCTGGCAACTCACTTCTGTGAGTCAGAAAGTAGTATTCGGGAGATAGTCCTCTTCTTATAAGCTGAAGCGGGACGAGGAGTACTGACGATGAATTTAAACTTTGCACGAGTAAACAGGACCTAAGCACCAATACCTGAAACAAGCAACCAACTGAATAGTGAGGAGATATTGCAATGCACAGATTGAGCTCTTTATGTAGTGTCTAGTAAGGAACTGACATGGAAAAGGCAGAACTAAGAAAACAGAATATGATTTGGCCTTTGCCAGGGTTTAGGTTAAGCGAATACACACAAACAGGTGTGGAGTAGTAAAGTTTGGAGACTATGGAAGACGAGTCAGTAGCAACTGTACACTACATGAATAACAGCCAAAAGTTTTCAGTTACTAACTTCCTAGATTTGGGTCCCGTTTTTGTTACAGGTGGCAGAGTCATACTTTTGTTTTATCCTCATATGACCTCCGTAGCCATAGCAACCTCTTGGCCTGATCCACCCCTGCTGCTTATAACTTGGGGGTTCCAAGCTCAGCTAATGTTCTTACGAGGGCCACCTGCAGTACACATTATGAGCTGACCAAGAGGTGTAATCATGGGACTCTGTCAAGCAGCTTAATCAGGATCTAAATGGTCTAACAAATTCCAAAATAGCCCTAGTTCTATTGTCTCTCTTTATACATTGACTTACTGATCTAGGTCTCTGTAGTATCTTACTGAGCCCCACCAGGCTCTCCATGTTGGGGATACCACCTGATGCCATAACTTGCAGATCTCCCTCCTAGCCAAAAGGACCAAATACAACACCAAATTATTCTGTACCCCTGAGAGGCTCAATGCCTCTTCGGGCAACAAAATAATGCCAAAGAGGATGAGGGAGGGGCTTACCTCAAACTCGATGCCCAAGGCCTCGGTCAGAGTCTTACCCGCTTTGCCCAAGAATTCTTGTATCAGTGGGCAGGATGCCAACATATAAACATTGTCTGCCTTCTGAGCACCACATCTTGTAGATCTTGCTTCTCCACTGTCCTTTACTTTGGATAGTTTAAGGGGGGACCAATATATCCTGTGGAGCGTAAAGAAGTGGTTTCTTCTTAAGACCTTTCTTATACCTTAGAAAGACAGATCTGATCAAGATGTGGGGATTTGCCCACAGCTATTGCTTTTGTGATGCAGGATTGAATATCACCCAATTTAACCCTCGCGTTTGTGGTCCAATTTGACATGCTTCACAAACACATAAAAATGATTTAGCTTTCAGGGTTTCCTTCAGGTAATTTCCCTGGATTTCTCAAAGGTCTACTTTTGTTTGTTGTCTATCGAATGTAGCAACAAAGAAATACAAGTGTTGCTTGATCATGAAATACCTTGAAAAACCAAGAGAAAAGAGGGGTTTGTCAAAACAGGAACAGTTTGTTTAATGAAACAGATTGGCTGGTAGGACAGTTACAGGCACAGGAGTTCCATGTATGGCAAGGCATGTAATCTGTTGGCTTTGAAGTCAGAAATTAATTGTCTAAGGGAAAGTACAGGTGAGCCTCCACCTTCCATGGACCCAATGTGGTCAGTAGGTAACATGCCCAAAAACCAGAGGAAGCTACCCCTATAAGTTTTACAGGGAGGGGTTATATTCAAAACTTAAAAAGACCTAGTCCCTGTAATGTTCTATTACACAAAAATGTATATGACTAACAGAAGGATCACCTGTTATATATTAGAACAGGCTAGCCAACATTTAAACATAACAAGCAGTCTTAAGAGTCATTCTTTGGGTCACTACACATATTGCAATCACATCTAGAAACTTTGTTAAAATGTTTTATTCATAAAAATGAATCATGTGCCTGGGACCTCCCTAATGGTTACAATCTAGTACAGAAATTAAAAACACTTGGTTGAAATCAATGCAAGAAATTAAAAACAGTCGACGCGGCGTTTCGGTGTACAGTCGTTTCCACCTTCATCAGGATGTTACAGTTTCTTTATTAAAATCTAGAAATGAAAAACAATACTTTTAGCGTACTAACATTAGTTGTGGACCCTATCTTGTTCTCTGCTTGTGAAATTAATTATATCTTCGCCTGTTGATAAGGTGGCCTGCAATAATTGCTGGAGCCCTTGATTTAATACGGGCTTAATGATAGATTTAAAAGTTAAAAAGGCTTTAGGGATTTTGCCCTTTACAACATGTCATGTTAGTGATAGATATATTAATTCATACCTTATCTGATCTAATAGGCTATGTCTTATCACTTTCATAGTCCTTGATCCACTTCAATGGTAATGTTGAAGTATATGCCTTTTACATGGGCAAAGAAATTTTTATAATTAAAAACTTATTTGATCATGACTTATTAGCAAATACAAAGTTAGTACATTGTTGATATGGTACCTTCTTTTGTAGGCACTCACTTATTGGTTTACGTTAGAGCCACCGTCTTATGGTATATAGATGGTCAAGTGGGTTTTCAGCTAAAAACATAAAATAATGTAAAATAAACTTCTGTCTCGAATTATCTATTTGACAGCCTTCTTCCACTAGTTGGTAGCATTATTTAAATCTTGCTTACCGCGGTTTAGGTCCTATTAATACGGTCTCTTGGTGTGGTTCTTTTGATTAGGGTTGGTCTATTCATCCATTTAGACCTCAGTAACAAACAAATAGAGTAACAACGAGAGATTCAGAGATTCGCTTATCTGATATTCTTCTTGTGGTTCAGTACTCATGGTCTATCCCTAAGGGTTTTAGCTAATTAATCCAATGCACACACTATATATGTTTTATTTCATCATGTGGTACCGTAGGGAAATGGGCATCCGCTTTATGTCAGTATTATAGAGAGCCACTATGCGCACATTGTTCAGGCACCAGACCGTTTCTGCTACACTTTTCTGTATACCGTTTTATATATATTGTATATTATGTTTAACAATCAGGTCCTTTCAAATATATATTAAGTACAGGATCATCATGCAAGTACGCGCCAATCGCCATAAAAGCGGTACTAGCTCTAGATACGTTTCTTAATACATTTAGAAGTTCATCTAGATTTCCTGATTGTGTTTCCAATAAAAGCATTACCATCCCAATACATGCAGCCTTCCATTATCTAAGTGACTGCAGCTAATCATGTTGTATGGCAGCATTCTAAGTGTATCGGTAAAGCATTTTATAGCGGCCGCGTCTCGATTATTAAATTTATCGGGCGTACTGCTAAACGCATATTACACGGCTATAATCTAGTGAGTATAGTATCTCGTTACATACCTCCTTACTCTTTCGCGGCCTCCCTGCTCCAACGTATAACCCGGAAGTCTTGGAAAGAAACACTTCCGTTTGTACGTACTATTTATTGCCCCCACATCGGGAATTACCCGGAAGTGATCGATTTGCGGTACCAACGCACAATTTATATTTTACATGGTTAGCGGGGTAGCTGGGACCCAGGTTTGTCCCACCTAGTTTTTAGGCACATCCATCACACTCTGGTTGTGGGAGCCATGCCCCCCTCATTCTAGGGCTATTTCAAAGGCAGCATGACGCGCCAAAGGCACACATAAGGCAAGCTCGTCTACACCCACCGAGTCGCGCCGAGTGACGGAAACTCTGCCAGTTTTGAAACAGAAAAGAGCAGCAAAATTACTATTTCAGCTAACAAACTACGCTCCCTTAACACGGTAACACAAGGCTATACCACTGTCGATCCCACTCAATTACATGTTAGTCCTAACAATCCATGTACCATTTGTGAATATCGTATCCTCCTCACTAACCTAGTATCCAATGGCAGCCTATTTAGGACCTCTTTAAACATTATCTGTGCATTTGTTAATGTCCGCTCACTTATAAAAAAAGTCTTGATTGATGATCAATTAAATTTTAGTAAACATGTCATTGCAGTTGTCTCCTTATGCTTTAATCTACTCAGAATCATCATAATGTTTTTCCTTTATACTCCCCAACTCGAAAAAAACAGTGGTCACCTTACTAATACTAGCCAAACTGGATTACAATATGGACTGTACTTTAATCTCCAAAAGCAATATCTGAATAGACTGCAATATGTACAGAATGTGGCCACTAGACTCCAACTGGACATCCCCAAATTTCAGCCAGTCTTCCAAGCCATGAAAGGACCCCACTGGCTATCAGTAAGAAAACAAATCAAATTCAAAGCACTCTGTCTTACTCACAAAGCACTTCCCCACCCAGGCCATGATCACCTCAAACACTCTCTAACCTGGTATGAACTCAGAAGAGACCTACGCTCAAAAGGGTCTCTACAGGTCACCTGCCCCAGATTTAAAAGACAAAAATGGGGAAGCAGTTGTTTAGCTTCAGGAGTCTCCAAACGTGGGAACACGTAAACATTTCTCCATCAGAGTCCCTCCTTTATTAGTCTTCAGAAAACTGTAAAAAACCTGGCATTTTAACAACTAGTATTCTTCCTTCTTAACGTATGTTATGCTGAGTCAGCGCCAAGACAACTCCGGGTATTCGAGCGCTTTATAAATTTATTAACATAACGTAACATATGGGTGACTGCATGCATTTGCGCTTGCCGCAGAAAAAGCTTGAGGTAATATCATGAAAACCAAAAATAAAACCATCCCCTAGGCAATAGAACAGGCCCACACACAACAATCCATATACAGATCTGTCAGACCATCACTTTGGGCACTTCCAGATAACCCTATAGGCCAGTCCAAGCCTGCGGGCCACCGATGCACTGATAGCAATTTGCTTTCACAGGGTGATGTAGAATAATCTGATTAATTATTATTTATAAGGCAAGTCACTGTTTGCATCCCCTCCTGGTAAAGCGATTGGCTACGGACACATGGATGGTGGCCTGCAAAGGACAGATGACCATAAACCCTGCATGCTCTTTCCCGAATGGGAAATATTTTTTAACTCAGCCTTTGTTTCTTAAAGGAATCGGTGCTGCTTAAAAATAAGCAAATTGATTACAATACTTTTTAAACAATTTTTATTGAGTTTTATCTTAGCATGAACTAGACATTTGACAAACATATGGATCAACGCTACATATGGTGAACAACACTTACAACGCAACTTTTACATGGTAGAGCCTTTACGACGCAACCATTACAACGCAAACTATTACAACGCATTGCTCTGGGGGGCGCTCTAGGATAGGGAATAGGTTAATTTACTATCCAATAACCTTCCCTAGTGTCCACGGGGACTGGAGTTGGAATAGTAAATGAAACTATTCACTATCCAGCGCCCAAAAGCACTATGCGTTGTAATGGACTGCGTTGTAATACTTGCGTTGTAAAGGCATGCGATGTAAATGCATGCGTTGTAGTGTCATACATCCCTACATATCCATGGTTGGTGACCCCACTATGGTCCCTGCACATGCATTGCAATATAACAGATCCAACAGGAGTAATTGGTTCATTAAATGAACCATGAAACACAGTTCACTTTAAGTTATGACAGTTGCATTTTCAAATATAGGAATTTCAAAGTAAGACAGTGGTGTCGGTGAAAGAAGCACAGGGCCTGTAGATGAGGGTTCCGCAGAGATTATTTTTGGGGTTGGTCTGGATCTGAAAGTGGAGATGTTCAATTGGGGTAGGGTGGTCTTTTATTAGGATCTGGTATCCGTCGGGATAGCGGATGCGATATGGGGAGCAGAGTTGCCATTGGTCCAGGTCTCTGTGAGGAAGGCAACATTAAGCATGTGGGTGTTTAGGAGATCCCACATTGTTATGGCATACCTGTGTAGGGAGGGCAAGTTCAGGAGGATGCAGTTCAGTGGTTTGTATATGGTGGCTTCCCGTAGGCTGGGGGCAGCTACTGGGGTCCGGAGGTGGGTGAAGGTGTACAGGCAGTGTCGGTAGGAGATCGGGCCTTGGGTGTTGCTAGGCACCAAGAGCTGGCAATTGTTGCTTCGTCCAGGGTTGAGAGCGTAGAGGGTGCTGGAGTCGTAGCGGAGGCAGGTCGGGGGACAAGGGTCTCTGGCGCTGGTCGCAGACAGGCACCGATGGGCTTGCCTTTGGTGTGCTATTAGGGAAGAGGGGAAGTCAGTCAGCTGGGAGGCGGGAAAGACAAGCTGGAGGGGCCACAGGGGCAGCAGTGATAGGGAGCGCAGAAGAAAAAGAGCAAAAAGGGAAAAAAGGATCAAAATAGAAAGAGGGGGCAAAAAGAGAAACAGGGAGTGCAAAAAAAGAGGGAGCCAAAAGAGAGAAAAGGGCACAGAGGGCCAGAACAGAGCGGACCAGCAGAAGATTAGAGTGCTCTCCCACTGGACCACCAGGGATGAGGCGCAGGCAGGAGCCTGCAGCTGGAGAAGGGCCGTGAACACTTACCTGGCATGGAGGCTCTGGGCGCAGAGGGCAGTACCTCAACAGTGGGGCTGCGTGGGGGAGAACAGTCACATTTGACAACACAACATAAATTACCTTGTGTGTGTATACAAAACTATCTGGGTACAGCACACACCGTGCTGTGTGTGTGTGAATATAAAACTGTATGGGCACAGCACACAAAGTGCTGTGTGTGAATGTAAAACTATCTGGGCACAGCACCCACAGTGCTTGTGTGTGAATGTAAAACATTCTGCTCACGGAACTTAGAATACTCACTAGAAAAGCTGTGTGTGTCAACGTAACATTTTCTTGTCACAGATTATACAGAGTTCTCTAGAGAAGATGTGTGAATGTTAAACTGTCTAGACACAGCACATACGGAGTTCTCTAGGAAAGACATGTATGGCAATGTAAACCTATCTGAGTGCAGTGGATACAGGGCTGTGTGAGTTCATGTAAACCTATCCGGACTTGGTACATACAACGCTCACTGGGAAAGGTGTGTGTGCCAATGTAAAACTATTTGGGTGCAGTGAGTACACAGATCACTGGGAATTATGTGTGCGTGCTGCTCATGCAGTGTTAGGTGTGTCAATATATAACTATCCATGGGTAGTACATGCAGTGCTCACTAGCGAGCAAGCATACAAATGACAAATATTTGTGCAAAGTACAACACAAACTAGAACAAGCATTTGCAATGCAATAGGTCTTGCATTTTCGAAACGTTGACCTATTGCTACTGTAAATGACAAAGCCTTGTATTTATGTGTTGTTTTACATAAAAGGCCTTGTCATTTACAACGCCAAAAGCTAAAAATCTTGCAATTGCGAGACCTATTGCTTTGCAAATGCTTGTTTTAAATATGGGGGAGGAGTTAAGTGATTTGCCCAGGGGGCACACTTCGGCAACATTTTTCCTTGGAGGCTAACATTGTCTTTGGTTATTATAAAGGCAATTCAGAAGCTTTTCTGGGGGGTGGGGAGCACACAAAAAAAAATTGATGCAAGCCTGGACTCGAATTTGGCTCCCCTGTTCCAAAGACAAAAGCACTGCCATTACTCCACACCATCTTTGCTGATGTAAGCAGCCCCCTGACATTAACAAAGCAAGCACAAGCTGCGAGCTCTGTAATGCACAGTATATCTAACGTGCCTGTAATAGCTTCTCTTCCATTGTCTGTCTTTTCAAAAGTGCTGCCACTGCTCCTAGCACTTCACCAAGACAGTGACAATTTTACCACCATTCCGCATGATATCTTTAAGTATGTGGTTTGAGGAACGGTGAGCTGCGTGCTTTGCAAATTTGTGTGTGCGCTGGTGGAACGACCTGTACGCGCACATGCGCATATTAGAGGGAACTATGCTTGCCCCCCACAATTATTAACTCATTTTCTTACAGTGATCCATCTAATTGATGTGTTAAAAAAAGAAAGAAATCATTCTTTTAACATTTGATGAAAAAGTACAGGACTGGGTAGTTTGAAAATTCCTAAAAGAATCTTTCGGATGTAAAGATGATTGATTCATATTCATGGCAGTGGTGGGATATCATAATCCCATTGCCAAGACTAAGATAATAAGTAAGACTCCACAATAGTGCACATCTATAGAGAGACTAACCAGAGGTGCCCTTTTTCGCCCAGGTTCTTCATACTTTTCCCGGAACCACTAGCACCGCAGATCATACAGGGAGTGGGACTAGGCAAAGAGGAGCTCAAACGTTCATTATTTGCAGATTATATACTTGTAACCCAGACTGACACACAACAATCATTGCCCTTACTCGTGGAAGAAATCTGCTTGTTGCGTATACTTTTAGGACTCAAACTTAACATGTATACATTGGAGGGGCTAGGGATTAACATCTCTAAAAACAATGAGGAGGCCTAGCTGACAGCTAACTCACCATTCAGTCGAAGCAGTCCCAAATAAGTACCTACAAAACATTCAGCTAGGGATGACATTTAAAGTATACATGCCACAAACCTACCCCACATTATTAAGGCACTTATACTTCCTATCATTGCATGACCATATTGTCTCAATCAAAATAACGATTATACCCAGGGGGTTGTTTCACTTCCAGACACTCTGCTTCAATCTGACGGCTAAACACAACCACAAAGAACCTGTGTAGACTTGCCAAAGGGGTAGTAAATGAGAGCATCAACCAAATGTATGTTTCAGCCGATTCTTAGGGGAGGACTGGGTATTCCCAATTCTTAACCTATCAAGCAGCCCAATACAGCTATTTCTTGAATGGGTGAAAGCCAAAAGGGAGCAAATTGGAGTTTTACTAATCACTATGTAGAGGAGGCCCACTATGGATAGTCCTATGGAAGTGACCAAAAAAATAGGCATCATCTTCAATGTAAATCTAGTATCAATAAGGCCACACTCTAAATATAGGATAATGCAGGCCATCCCCTAGGCATTACCAACTAATCATAACCAGACACACCAACCATTATTTGGAAACCCAGACTTTGGGGCTGGACTGGATAGGGAGTTATTTAGTAAATGCCAACAGGCTAGAGCCATCAAAGTTGGAGTCCTTCTAAAAAATAAATTATTTGAACAAATTAAAACAGACTGTGACTTAGGAGAACCTGATATATATGGGTATACAGAAATCAGACACTAAGTCATGAAAAAAGAAATACAGAGGGGCTTATTTAAAAGCCCCTTGCACTGCCGATATATCACTTTTTTCCATATTAAAAGTGACACACCAGCGGTGCAAGGGGCTTGTAAATAAGCCCCTGTACTTGCAAAGATTGTTACAGAAAGTATTGGAAGATACACAATTAGGTGCCTATTCACAATGGGATATTTACACTTAAGTAGATCGACACTTGTAAATTTGCTCTTACTTTAGTCACCATTTCTGAGTGCTTTGGTATTTTGTTTGCCTTTCGGTTTACTTGTGTTCCTTAACAGACCATACCCTCTGCTCCTCTGTTATGCTGATTGTGTTTTGTTACAGACCCAACGCTGCCTTTTAAGGGATTCCTCGTATTCAGTAGGCTCAGTATAGCTTGCAATAACTAAGAAGTGGATGAGGTACTTAGGACTATTTAATTTACTTTGTGACTATGGGCCATATGTATCAAGGCGAAATTCGCAGAATTTCGGTGTTTGCGAACCCATTTTCGCAAAATGGTATGTATCAAACAATTTGGGAGCAAAATAAGGAATCGCTAAATTTGCCATTCCTTATTTTGCGATTGCATTTAAGGAATTGCAAATGTTGCGATTCCTTAAATGCAATGTATCAAGGAAAAAAATATTCCAAAATGCCCTTAAGGAATCGCAAATTACCACCAACTTCTAGTTGGTGGTAAGTTGCAAATTCTTTTAAAAAAGCATTTTTTTGAAAATTCAATGGTGCCATGTGATGCTCATACATGCCCTTAGGGCATGTATGTGCGCCATATGCGCACACATGTCATTTTCAGGGGTGCAGCAGGGTGTTCTTGAGACACCCCTGCACCCTTGAAATTATTCTCAATTTGCGATTAGCAAATTGCGAATCCCAAATTGAGAATAATTTCCCATTCATTCCTATGGGCCTCCTGGCCCATAGAAATGAATGGGAAAAATTTGCAATTAAGGAATTTTAAGGAATCGCTAAAAAATAGCTAATGTCTCCATACATACCGTTTTGCGATTTCTAAATAGCGATTCCTTAAAAATCGCTATTTAGGAATCGCAAAAGGGTATGTTGATACATATGGCCCTTAGTATTACTCCTATCATTGTACGTGCTGTTCCTCTCACATCTCATATAGAAATGTGGTCCAAGATAAGTCGTTTATCTGACTCAAAGCTTTTGCACCTGAGGTGTACTTTCGAATCTGCACCTCTTTCTCACTCTATTTCTCCCCTTATTGCCCTGTTCAGAGTTCTGGGTGATACTGTAATGTTTAGGATCTTTCCAATTTTTAGGGGAATGTACGGATTGGCTTTGAACTAAGTGGCACCCCAACAAATTCATGACATAATCACTTTGGTGCCCTCTGCCATAAGTTCATGCTCAACAAATATCATGACATACACATTTAAACATAGAGCCCTGAACACTATGAATATGCAAAGTTTCTGTCAAGGTTGCAATCGGATCCAAGAAGAGAGTTTCTTGTATCTACTCTTCCCTGAACCATGTGGCAAACATGCAAAGGAAACTTATGCAGATCAGAAGTAGACCTGGCAAAATGTGAATGGGACAAGAGAAAAAGAATCAGTGACACCATATTGCTCACTCGTCCCTATTTTTGCTGCTCGGGTCAACCTTCACTGCAGAGATGTTGATATGTACAGCAATAATTTATCCAGTGCTTTAAATGGTAAAAAATAAGTGCATGTACTCATTAAAGTGAACTAGAGGTGTGGCAAGTGGGCGGGGCTACGGGCGGGGCTAAGGCCAAGATATGATGATACATAATAACTTCTATACCAGTAGCAGCACATATCAGAACCCAACGGAAATGCATTTATGTTAACAAAACAGGTTACACCATTACACAAAATGAAAGCTGAACAGCATAACATGTTAAAAATGTCCTTTTTTGTAATATTTGCAACTTGTTAATGTCATACCGTTATTTGTAGTTGTTTGGCAAAATGCTGTATATCCTCAAGCATGCACACACACAAAGAAACAAGCAGACATGTACTCAAAAGCTTCTGAGCTAAGGACTACAGAAGCACCTTGGCTGTCAGAGGCAGTTTCTTCTCAGGACAACTAAATGCTCACCAGCACCAGCAGCCAATTAGCTTCCTTTTCAGAGTACAGTAGGGTGCAGGGGTGTACTCTGCTAGGCAGTAGCGAAGTGCCGGTATTAAAAGTGCCAGTACTCAGTACCTGTGAGTACCGGCCCATTTAAGGAACTGCCTCTGCCCTTTTCCCTATGGCCAGGCTCTTCCTGTCTCTTGCTGGTTCACTATCTTTACATCTACACCTCTTCTCCGTCCTCGATTCACCTCTCATTTCTACCGAGCCTCCAAACTTCTCTCCCTTGTTCTCCCCCTCTTACTACCACCTCCCGCTTACTTTCTCCACAAGTCTCTTACATTTTGTCACTGTTTTTTTCTCCACTTGCCTCATCTTCTCTCTCCTCCATGATGTACCCATACCCTACATTTGTCACCTGGCCAGTAATTTGTTGCCCTATATTTAATTATTTGTGTTGATAGAGCACACTTACTGTTGAGGCCTGTAGTTTTAAATAAAGACTGACAAAAAAAACAAAAAACTTGGTAAATCAGGATTGATATTTTTTCCAGTAAATAAAAGCATAAATAATTTTTTCACTTCAAAAGTACAAAACTATTTCCAAGCTGTGAAAGTGTGTGTATGTGTGACTGTGTGCATGTGTGTGTGACTGCGCATGTGTGTGAGTGTGTGCACGAATGCTCCGTCGCACCCTGTAAATTCTGTAAGGAAGCTTTTTAAACTAAATTTCAGGCTAATAGTTAGTTCATCTCTCTTTTTTAGACTGCTTCCCGGCATTAAAAGAGGCGATTCGATTGTAATTGCATGTAGTTCATCAATAGCTAAACCATTACCTCAAGAAATACAGCAGATTTTTTACTTTACACGAATTTGTGTTAAATACAATTCTTAAGGACCCATTTCAAAACTGAACAAACATCTGGTATTTTCTATTCTAACTTCGGCTGTCACCTCACTATTTTTTACATCACTCCCTCTTCCTTCTATACTAATGTTATTTTTCCCCAGCTAGATCCAGTTCCTGGGGTGCTGCAGCATTCTCTGCTATTCATTGCTCTTTGGGCAGGGCTACCTTCACACCCATGGATCCATCCCTGTTATGTAAATGCAGCCATTAGGGTGGCGGTCACATCCTAATCTGCATGGAGGGAATGCCGCAGCCCCTGCGGACGTTCCCTCCACCTCGGGGGTGGCGGACGGACGCAGGTCTGTCTGCCATCTAATAGTCCCCTTAATCTCTGACCCTGGTACAGGTTTACCTTGATTTCACACACTGTTGACTCCTATTCATTTGTACAGAGGCACTGGGGTGCATGAACACCAGCAGATGTGCCCTGTGATCCCAGTGGTAGCCTAATGAAAGTAAAAGAAATATTCATATTCACGTTTTCATAATACGTTTTTTAAACAATGCTTTATTGATAACTAGCTTACCCATCGCACGTTGCTGCGATCTCCGAAGAAAGTAAATTCAAGGAAACTCGTTATGATAACATTCAATTTACATTGTGTCATTTTTATTGAAACGTATTCATTTTAATATGGAAAACATTTCAAAGTGTTGTTTTAATTCCATTTATTTATTCGAGTGCTTGTGGATACAAGATGTTTTGTTTTTCCGTCTGGTGCGTACATCAGTATTCAAAAGATTATGAGGGCCCTGGGGGCCCAATATTTTAAAAATATTTATGCCAGAAACCTTCGCGGAAGTGTACTCAACAACTTTCCAAAGTTTCCTGGCAATCGGATGAATGCTGTTTTAATTGTATTTATTTATTCGAGTGCTTGTGGATACCCAATTTTTTGTTTTTCCGGCTTGTGCGTACATCAGTATTCGAAAGATTATGAGGGCCCTGAGGGGCCGATATTCAAAAAAAATGTATGCCAGAAACCTTCGCGGGAATGTACTCAACCTCTTCCCAAGCTTTCCTGGTGATCGGATGAATGCTGTTTTAATTCAATTTATTTATTCGAGTGCTTGTGGATACATGATTTTTAGTTTTTCCGTCTTGTGCGTACATCAGTATTCTAAAGATTATGAGGGCGATGTGGGACCGATATTTATAAAAAACTTATGCCAGAAACCTTTGCGGGAGTGTACTAAACAACTTCCCAAAGTTTCATGGCGATCGGATGAAAGGTGTTTTAATTCTATATATTTATTCAAGTGTGTTAGACCTGACATCATTGGCATGAGTCTCTCCTCCATTTTTTCTGTTTGCCTCCTCTGTTTACGATGTTTTTGCTGGTATATTGCTTTGGGCACTGTGCCACTGCTGATCAGTGCCACAGTGCAAGTGCTCCCTATGTGAAATTGCTGTATTGATTGACTTCCATGTTTGGCTTATTTGATTTACTGTCAGTCCCTAGTAGAGTGCACTAGGAGTGCCAGGGCTTGTAAATACAAATGCTGCTAGTGGGCTTGCAGCACGTGTTGTGCCACCCACAAGAGCGGCCTAGTAAAAGTATGTCTGAAGGTCTACCATTGCTAGACCACATGCAGTCTGACTGTCACGAGGACTGCGCAAGTACACCTACTTGCCAGTCCCTAAACCTTCCCTTAACTTCATGTTAGTCACCCCTATGGTAGGCCCAAGGGCAGGGTGCATTGTAAGCATAAGGTAGGACAAGCCTGACAAGGTTAGCATGTCCTAATAGTGAATTACAGCCATATTCGTTTTTCACTATTGTAAGGTAACCTGCTCTCCATAAGTTAGAATGGGCTGCCAGGATTATTAATGCTATAATCCTAGCGGGCTCGGGGAGCATGGTGCAATGTCGAGTTTGGTATCCCTGAACTCAGGGTTTAATAACGCATCCGTTTGGGTGGATGGTTTTTGGACTCAGTGTTTGAAAATAGCACTTTTAGAAAGTAGCTATTTTCTTGTCTAACTGTCTACCGGTCTCTGCTGGTTCTGGTGTGCGTGTGACAGGAGCTGGGTGGCTCCAGAGGTCTGAATGAGTCAGTGTGGGATGAGTGGGGCATTTGCATTGAGAGTAGGGGAAGAGTAGCTCCTGATAGCCTGCCCTGCCTGATACAATGCTGGCTCCACCTCCCTGCCAGGCGACTGATGACTCTGAGCCTGCCAGGGACTTTCCTGGCCCCCCTCCTGCCGGGCAACTGATGGCCCTGCCCCTGCCAGTGACAATGCTGGCTTCGCTCCTGCTGGGCGGCTGAGGACTCTGCCCTGCACAGTGAATAGGCCAGGTGCCTAGGCCTGGCAACACCCACAACAAACCCAGGATGGGGGGAAATTCCCCTGCATGGACAAAGGGATCAAAGCCAAAAAGGGGTATAAGAGAAGGACCCCTGAACCAAGAATTTAGATCACTTCTGACAAGGAAACCTGAACCAAGGACAAGAAGCCTGCTGATCCAAGGACTGTCTACCCCTTCTGCCAGACTGCTGTTTGTTGGGGGAATCCTGCAGTTGCTTCTTTATTTTTGCCAAGGAACCAGGAGAGAGGAACTGAGTGTGTACTCTCAAACTTGCTAAGAAAATCTCCAAGGGCTGGAAGAAGTGCCAGCCTCCTGTTGAAGTCACAGGGCCAAAGGACTTCCTCTATTTGCTGAAAGTGCTTGTTGCTGGAACCTGAAATCCAGCACCTCTGAAGAATCCAGCAATTTCGACGCCGACGGACGTCGCCGAATCCAGCTCGACATCGTGAGTAACGGCTCCAGTGTCCCGCACCTTCGATGCCGGCCGCCGGGCCCGATCGACGCCAGTAGCGACGCCAGTGAGTAGCGAGTTCGGCTCCAGCTCCAAGTGACCCTGTGTCGACGCCGCCGCTGATCGCATCGACGCCGAGCCCTCTCGACGCCGTGAGCGCTGCTCACTCTTGCAACATCGACATCGACGACGCCGTATCCTGCTTCATCCCGTGAGCGCTGCTCCTGCCTGACTTCGGTCGACGCCGCTGCAGATCGCCCCGACTCCGAGGACCGATCGACGCCGAAGACGCGACGCCGGACATCTCGACGCCGCTGATCATCGAGTGCTTCACTTTTCCAAGGTACTGTGTTGTTGGGGTCTGTGCGACTCCGGGCTCGACGTAGCGCTCCTCGCGGTCGACGCCGAACCTTTGGATTCACTTTGCCTCGACGTCGTGTGACTCCCGTGTGGGTTACATTGTTGCCAAGAACTGTGTTTTAAAGAAGAAGAGTTGCTTTTGTTACCAAAGACTTTGTGCTAAGAAGAAACCGTGCTTGAACTATTATTTTTCCTTCCAAGAGTATTTATTAAGATTGTGGTATAATTTTTGTCGTTATTTGGTCTTGTGCTAAGCCTTATATAAACATTCTTATTTTTATAATACTACTGTGTCGTGTCCATTTGTAGTGTATTCACTTTATTACTGTATGTGGTCATAAATGCTTAACGCACTGCCTCTGAGATAAGTCTGTCTGCTTTGCCAAGCTACCAAGGGGGTGAGCAGGGGTTATCTAAGTGTGTGATCCCCTTGCCCTGACTAGAAAACGTGTGTCCCTATTTGTCAGAAGTGTATACCTCTGCCAACTAGAGACAGCCGCTTCTAACATTGGTGGGTCAGCGGTGGGATTTGAACTTTGCATTTATGACCCATGTGCAGTGATTAGTGTGCGCTACATAGTGAAAGCAGACCATAGCGCAGCCACAATCTGTTTTGGTTGGATATCCTATTTTTGTTCTCCACTTTCCTGGAGCTTGATTTTTGAAACTGCCAGTTTTGACCATGAGTGATGCCGGAGTCACTACCCCTGTTGTTGTTGTGGAGGAGTTTGATAGGAGTAAGATAAAGGATTACAAGTTACAGGATCTGAAATCCTTTTGCAAGCAATTTAAAGTTCCTACCACAGGCTGCAAAAACAAACCAGAATATCTCAAAGCATTGCAGGCCTGGTTAGAGGCCAGAGATCCCTCTGATCCGGTGGTGGTACCGACAGGGGAAGGGGAGGAGGAGGTGCCAGTGAATGGGCCCACATCCCCTCCTGGCAGCAGTGTTTCCTCCAAAGGTCTTTCTCCTGAAGAAAGAGAAGAAAGGGCGAAGGAGCGAGCATACAACATGGAAATGGCAACACTTAATATAAATGGGCAGTTGGAGATAGAGAATGCAAGAGGCAGGAGAGAAGCTGATCTGGAGATCAAAAGGTTGGAGTTTGAAAGAGAGAAGTTAGCTTTGGAGCGTGATACCAGGTTGAGGGAGTTGGAGTTCAAAGCTAAAGAGTTAGAATTGAATCCCTCTGGTGGCAGCATCCCATCTGTGCCTGCAGAAAGTAGGTTTTATTTTCCCAAAGATGTGATCAAAGATTTTCAGAAGAATATAGATATTGGTCAATGGTTTAAAGCATATGAGTTAGCATTGTTGGCCCACCGGGTCCCTGAGAAGGATTGGGGAGCGGGGTTGTGGGGTCGCTTTGTGAATGAGGGAAGAGATACCCTGTTAGACATGCCTGTTGAGGATAGGATGTCTTATACTCATATGAAAGATGCTTTAATGTTAAGGTATGGCCTAACCCCAGAAAAGTACAGACAGGCCTTTAGAGAATGTAAGAAGTTGCCTGGTACTACGTGGGTGGTCATATTTTTGCAGAGCCATGGATGGTTGGGTAAAGGGCAGCAAAGTGGAAAGTTATGATGCTCTTTATGATTTGTTTGCTTGGGAGCACTTGTCTAATAACTGTTTTCCAGAGCTGCGCCAGCACCTTATTGATAGCAAGATATCTAACCCTAGAAAACTTGCTGAGGAGGCGGACCGCTGGGTCAGTACCAGGGTCCACAAGGGTCCAGTGGGAGACTCAGCCAAAGGTGGGCAGGGTCCCCAGCAGAAGAGTGGGGGGGCAAGGGTAAACAGAGGGAGTTCCAGAAAGGGCCCCAAAGTAATCCCCAAGGGAACCAAGGGAAGGGTTCCCAGCCTCCCCCTGTGAAGAAATCCGAGGCCCCGCCAGGTAAACCTGGTCATAGGGGCCCAATGACCTGCTTCGCTTGTAAGCAGGTGGGACACCGTTTTTATGATCCTCAGTGTCCCTTGAAGAACTCTAGTGCACCACCCAGTGCACCACCCCGTCAGTTGGCGAGTGTAGCCCTGGGAGGGGAGGAGATGGTTGCCCATGGTGGGGAGGGTCCCGCAGAGATGTCCCTGGTCTCTTTAGGAGACATGGAAATGGTCCCTCCACCCCCTCTGCCTAGTAACACTAAGAAATATAGGCAGTGGGTGACCATTAATGGCCATAGAGTGGAAGCTCTCAGAGACACCGGAGCGAGTGTGACAGCTGTCAAGTGTCACTTGGTGTCCAGAGAGCAGGTTGTTCCCCACGCATTCTACCCTGTGATAGCTGCTGACAACTCCCAGAGAGAGTGTAAGGTAGCTCAGGTTCCCTTTGAATGGGGGGGAGTTTCAGGTACTCTTCAGGTTGCTGTAAGGCCCGCCATGCCTGTTGATTGTCTCCTGGGCAATGATTTGGAAGACTCCCCTTGGGCTAAGGTGGAGAGGGAGACACATTTGAAAATGTTGGGTGTGCCAGAGTGGGTGTGTGCAACCACTCGATCCATGACAGCAAGTAAGGGTGTTGATGGGGTTCTGGAGCCTGAAAGTATGGCCCAGGACCCAGCTGTGAAGAGAAGAGGCAGGGGGCGCGGGAAACCGTCCCCCGTAGTTCCCGTGGTCCAGGAGGAGGCAGACCTTGAGGGGTATGCCCTGGAACCCACAGGTGAACAAGTTGCTGAACTGGGAGACCTGCCCGAGCTGACCCACTGGCAGCAGGATGGTGGTCCCTCCAGGGAAGAATTTTGTGCAGAACAGAAAGTGTGCCCTTCTCTTGTGGGTATGAGGCAGCAGGCCTCAGCCCAGACAACAGGTGATCAGTCAGGGTCACATTTGGTCTACTGGGAGAACGATCTCCTGTATAGCGAGCCTAAGGCTGCTGAGCCTGGGTCAGCCCGTGTGCTGGTGGTACCCCAGCGCTTCAGAGCCTTCCTACTGGGTTTGGCTCATGACGTTCCTTTAGCTGGACATCTGGGACAGGACAAGACCTATGACAGGCTTGTCACCCATTTTTATTGGCCTCAGATGAGAAGGGATACAGATATCCATTGCAAGACCTGTCAAACTTGCCAGGCAAGTAGGAAAAGCGGGCGGAAGCAGAAGGCTCCCCTCCAACCTTTTCCCGTAGTCAGTACCCCCTTTGACCGGGTGGGGATTGACATTGTTGGGCCCCTGGACCCCAAGACAGCCCTGGGCAACAGGTTCATCCTGGTCTTGGTGGACCATGCCACATGGTACCCGGAAGCCATCCCTGTCAGAACAGTGACTTCCCCCGTGGTGGGACGGGCACTGATGGGTGTTTTCTCCCGAATGGGGTTCCCCAGAGAGGTGGTGTCAGACCGGGGCACCAACTTCATTTCCAACTATATGAAGTCTCTGTGGAAGGAGTGTGGGGTAACCTACAAGTTCACCACTCCTTACCACCCTCAAGGTAATGGGTTGGTTGAGAGATTCAACCGTACCCTTAAAGGCATGATTAAGGGTCTTGAAGAACCAATGAGGCGTAAATGGGAAGTCCTCTTGCCTTGCCTGTTATTTGCTTACCGTGAGGTGCCACAGAAGTCTCTAGGGTTCAGCCCCTTTGAGCTTTTGTATGGACACCCGGTAAGAGGACCTTTGAGTCTGGTCAAGGAAGGCTGGGAGCAATCTCCCAGGAAACCTCCCCAGGATGTATACAGTTACATGCTGGCCTTTAGGAACCAGACTAGGCGCTTCAGAGATCTTGCTCAGGTAAATCTGGAGGCCAGCCAGGAAGAGATGAAGCGGTGGTACGACCGGAATGCCACTCTGGTAGAGCTTCAACCTGGACAGAAAGTTTGGGTCATGTCCCCTGTGGAACCTTGTGCGCTCAAGGACAGGTGGACTGGACCATTTGAGGTTGTGGAGAAAAAGAGCGATGTCACCTACATGGTGGACTTAAAGTCTCCCCGGAACCCCTTGCGGGTCCTGCATGTCAACCGTTTAAAGCCCCACTTAGAAAGGTCCGAAGTGGGCATGCTCCTAGCTACAGATGCTGGAATGGAGGAGGAGAGTGAGCCTCTTCCTGACCTCCTGTATGCCAAAGAGCAAGATGGGTCAGTGGATGGTGTTGTCCTCTCTGACACACTGACCCCTGAGCAGCAGCAGGATTGTCGCCAACTGTTGGGACAATTCCCTGATCTGTTCTCCTTGATTTCTGGTGTCACTCAGTGGTGTGTCCATGATGTGGACACCGGGGACAGCACTCCTGTAAAGCACAAGGCTTACAGAGTGACTGACAAGGTCAGAGCATACATCAAGGAGGAGGTCTCCAAAATGTTTGCCTTAGGGGTGGTTGAGTCCTCTAGCAGTCCTTGGGCCAGCCCAGTGGTCTTGGTCCCAAAGGCTGCAGCGCCTGGTGCTTCACCGGAACTTCGGTTCTCTGTGGATTACCGAGGACTCAATTCAGTCACCAAGACTGACGCGCACCCCATCCCCAGAGCGGATGAGCTCATAGATCGGTTGGGGGCTGCCCGGTACCTTAGTACGTTTGATCTGACGTCTGGATACTGGCAGATCGCCTTGACTGATGGGGCAAAAGAGAGGTCAGCATTCTCCACACCAGATGGGCACTACCAGTTCCGGGTTATGCCCTTTGGGATGAAGAATGCCCCTGCCACCTTCCAGAGGTTGGTCAACCAGGTCTTGGCTGGACTGGAGGATTTCAGTGCCGCCTACCTGGACGACATCGCAGTGTTCAGCGCCAGCTGGGAGGAACACTTGCGCCACCTCCAGGAAGTGTTGTTGGCCCTGCGCAGAGCAGGCCTCACAATCAAAGCCAGTAAGTGCCAGATTGGGCAGGGTTCAGTGGTGTACTTGGGGCACCAAGTAGGGAGCGGCAAGGTGGCCCCCCTGCAACCCAAGATTGATACCATCCTGGCATGGGCACCGCCCAAAACCCAGACTCAGGTGAGAGCCTTCTTGGGTCTCACGGGTTATTACAGGAGGTTCGTCAAGGATTATGGTAACATTGTACACCCCTTGACTTCGCTGACTTCCAGGAAGCAACCAAGACTTGTGATCTGGACTGACACCTGTCAGATGGCCTTTGACACCCTGAAAACTGCAATGTGCACAGCACCCATTCTCCAGGCACCCGACTTTTCTAAAGAATTTGTTGTCCAGACGGACGCTTCAGAGCATGGCGTGGGGGCTGTTCTAGCTCAGGTGAATGAAGAGGGCCGAGACTTACCTGTAGCCTTCATCAGTAGGAGGTTACTTCCCAGGGAACAGAGGTGGAGTGCGATAGAGAGAAAAGCATTTGCTGTGGTCTGGGCGCTGAAGAAGCTAAGACCCTACCTGTTTGGGACTCACTTCCGGGTTCAGACAGACCACAGGCCCCTCAGATGGTTGATGCAGATGAGGGGTGAGAATCCAAAGCTGTTGAGGTGGTCCATTTCCCTACAGGGGATGGACTTCACGGTGGAACACCGCCCTGGCACAGATCACGCCAATGCTGATGGTCTGTCTAGATTTTTCCGCCTTAGTGATGAGGACTCCCTAGGGTAAGGGTAGTTCTCCCCACATTTCAGCTGGAGGGGACACGTGTTAGACCTGACATCATTGGCATGAGTCTCTCCTCCATTTTTTCTGTTTGCCCCCTCTGGTTACGATGTTTTTGCTGGTATATTGCTTTGGGCACTGTGCCACTGCTGATCAGTGCCACAGTGCAAGTGCTCCCTATGTGAAATTGCTGTATTGATTGACTTCCATGTTTGGCTTATTTGGTCTACTGTCAGTCCCTAGTAGAGTGCACTAGGAGTGCCAGGGCTTGTAAATACAAATGCTGCTAGTGGGCTTGCAGCACGTGTTGTGCCACCCACAAGAGCGGCCTAGTAAAAGTATGTCTGAAGGTCTACCATTGCTAGACCACGTGCAGTCTGACTGTCACGAGGACTGCGCAAGTACACCTACTTGCCAGTCCCTAAACCTTCCCTTAACTTCATGTTAGTCACCCCTATGGTAGGCCCAAGGGCAGGGTGCATTGTAAGCATAAGGTAGGACAAGCCTGACAAGGTTGGCATGTCCTAATAGTGAATTACAGCCATATTCGTTTTTCACTATTGTAAGGTAACCTGCTCTCCATAAGTTAGAATGGGCTGCCAGGATTATTAATGCTTTAATCCTAGCGGGCTCGGGGAGCATGGTGCAATGTCGAGTTTGGTATCCCTGAACTCAGGGTTTAATAACGCATCCGTTTGGGTGGATGGTTTTTGGACTCTGTGTTTGAAAATAGCACTTTTAGAAAGTAGCTATTTTCTTGTCTAACTGTCTACCGGTCTCTGCTGGTTCTGGTGTGCGTGTGACAGGAGCTGGGTGGCTCCAGAGGTCTGAATGAGTCAGTGTGGGATCAGTGGGGTATTTGCATTGAGAGTAGGGGAAGAGTAGCTCCTGATAGCCTGCCCTGCCTGATACAATGCTGGCTCCGCCCCCCTGCCAGGCGACTGATGACTCTGAGCCTGCCAGGGACTTTCCTGGCCCCCCCTCCTGCCGGGCAACTGATGGCCCTGCCCCTGCCAGTGACAATGCTGGCTCCGCTCCTGCTGGGCGGCTGAGGACTCTGCCCTGCACAGTGAATAGGCCAGGTGCCTAGGCCTGGCAACACCCACAACAAACCCAGGATGGGGGGAAATTCCCCTGCATGGACAAAGGGATCAAAGCCAAAAAGGGGTATAAGAGAAGGACCCCTGAACCAAGAATTTAGATCACTTCTGACAAGGAAACCTGAACCAAGGACAAGAAGCCTGCTGATCCAAGGACTGTCTACCCCTTCTGCCAGAGTGCTGTTTGTTGGGGGAATCCTGCAGTTGCTTCTTTATTTTTGCCAAGGAACCAGGAGAGAGGAACTGAGTGTGTACTCTCAAACTTGCTAAGAAAATCTCCAAGGGCTGGAAGAAGTGCCAGCCTCCTGTTGAAGTCACAGGGCCAAAGGACTTCCTCTATTTGCTGAAAGTGCTTGTTGCTGGAACCTGAAATCCAGCACCTCTGAAGAATCCAGCAATCTCGACGCCGACGGATGTCGCCGAATCCAGCTCGACATCGTGAGTAACGGCTCCAGTGTCCCGCACCTTCGACGCCGGCCGCCGGGCCCGATCGACGCCAGTAGCGACGCCTATGAGTAGCGAGTTCGTCTCCAGCTCCAAGTGACCCTATGTCGACGCCGCCGCTGATCGCATCGACGCCGAGCCCTCTCGACGGCGTGAGCGCTGCTCACTCTTGCAACATCGACATCGACGACGCCGTATCCTGCTTCATCCCGTGAGCGCTGCTCCTGCCTGACTTCGGTCGACGCCGCTGCAGATCGCCCCGACTCCGAAGCCCGATCGATGCCGAAGACGCGACGCCGGACATCTCGACGCCGCTGATCATCGAGTGCTTCACTTTTCCAAGGTACTGTGTTGTTGGGGTCTGTGCGACTCCGGGCTCGACGTAGCGCTCCTCGCGGTCGACGCCGAACCTTTGGATTCACTTTGCCTCGACGTCGTGTGACTCCCGTGTGGGTTACATTGTTGCCAAGAACTGTGTTTTAAAGAAGAAGAGTTGCTTTTGTTACCAAAGACTTTGTGCTAAGAAGAAACCGTGCTTGAACTATTATTTTTCCTTCCAAGAGTATTTATTAAGATTGTGTTATATTTTTGTCGTTATTTGGTCTTTTGCTAAGCCTTATATAAACATTCTTATTTTTATAATACTACTGTGTCGTGTCCATTTGTAGTGTATTCACTTTATTACTGTATGTGGTCATAAATGCTTAACGCACTGCCTCTGAGATAAGCCTGTCTGCTTTGCCAAGCTACCTAGGGGGTGAGCAGGGGTTATCTAAGTGTGTGATCCCCTTGCCCTGACTAGAAAAGGTGTGTCCCTATTTGTCAGAAGTGTATACCTCTGCCAACTAGAGACAGCCGCTTCTAACAAAGTGCTTGTGGATACACAATTTTTTGTTTTTCCGTCTTGTGCGTACATCAAGATTATGAGGGCGATGAGGGGCCGATATTTAAAAAAAATGTATGCCAGAAACCTTCGCGGGAGTGTACTCAACAACTTCCCAAAGTTTCATGGCGATCGGATGAATGGTGTAGTAATGCATAAAGGACAAACAGACAGACAGACAGACAGACATACATTCGTTTTTATATATATATAGATATGTATGTACTGTAAGAACGTAGGCATATGTTAATAGTGCATAGCTGGGAGAAACAAAAAGTCTGGATTTAAAATGTAACAGTGCTAGGGCTGTGTCTGTATTCATAAGACTTTATTACTATACAATGGAACCCTTTTTAGCAGCCTTATAAGAAAAATTGAGAAAGAAAGCAATAAGCTTCTAAACCAATTCCTTGCAGTTTGCAGGCAGCTTGTTGAGGCAGGTTTATAGCTCACTATGCTTTATTAGAAGGGTTGCAATTTATGAAATGAAAGTAATAAAGGATTTGTGTCAAAAGCAAAAACCCGTTTACCTATTTGCAAAACAAATTACATTTGTGATTTGTATGTTATACAGATTGTTTTACAACAGATGTATTAGCCCTCTATGTGGCATTATGCATGAACACTGTAACTAGACAAAACATAGATCTCTCCAGCGACTGCATTTACCACCAGTTAGCCTACAATTACCATTATCTCCTGAGATTTCCTGGGCACAAAAAGATCCCTGCAGAAGGTGTCTTAACCACATTAGATTTTTTTTAATTCAGCTATTGTGATCAGTTAAGCCATAACAGATCTGCTGTCACATTGGTGCTTGTTGCCAATTTCCTTGCTGCAGAGATTAAAAAAAGTAAATATATAGGTTGAAGCCAGACTGATTTTCATGACCCCGTTACACATGACAGTCCGTCCTTTCTGTTGTCGCACCTTGAACATCAATTTATGGGTTTGCATATCCATTAAGTCTTTGTAGTGGTTTCATTGTGAATTCACAAAAAAGTGCATGTCGTTCTAAGATCAGCACCTGCAGGACAGTAACCCAACAGAGGCATGTATTCCGTTAACCCCCCAAGTTCTAGCAACACCACATGTAAACGGTATGACTTGGAAATGATTGCATTCTTATTTGGACAAGCTGAGCTATGACAATATTTTAAATGTAAAACATTCAACAAACATCATATTAGAAGATGAAATGGTTACAATTAATATTCAAGAAAGTGTATTTCTTTAACATGTGGAAGCGTTTTCCTTTAAAACATCAGTATATTGGGAAAGAACTTATTAAAAGTGGGTGGTTTTACACATGAACTGAGAAACAATCGATTACATAACATGAGCAGCTATGTTGTGTAAAATACATTAATTCCTGCATTGTTGCTCCAATACTGCTGCTAGGTTTTTTCCGTTTTATAGAGCGTGAACTTGGAGCTCTTTAGATGAGCACCAGTTGCATTACACAAAGACACATTCTTTTTTTTTAAGATGTGGGGAGATCGATTGATTTGCCCAGAGTCACGCTATGATGAGGCACAGTTTGGCAACATTTTCCCTTGGAGGTTAACACAGCTTTCTCCCCCCACCCCCACGACCCCCCACCCTCACTCTTACTGGCAGAGGAGGGAACGTTGTAGGTGCAGAGTGCATTTTGGGTAAGCTATTTATAATACAAGTCTGTCAAACAGGACCAGCTGCCCCTGGGTTTACTGTTCTGGATGCCCTCAAATTACAGCGTGATCGCATGCCCTCACCCAGAGCCATCAGGTTAAATATAGATTCGCTGGACCAATTGCTCAATTATTACATGCAAATCAGTGGTTATTATGACGGCATTTGAGAAGCTTTTCTGGAGGCCGAACACAAAAATTTAAATTGATGCGAGCCTAAACTCTAGCCCAGCTTTTCTGTTCCAAAGTCAGAAGCATCGCAATTACGCCACACAGACTCTGCAAATCATTGTAAGACCCTGACATTAACGGAGCAGGCACCCGCTGTAGAAGCTGCAAGCTCTGTAATCTGCAGCATATCTAATGTATCTGTGGCATAATAGCTGCTCTTCTATCTAGCATTGCAAAAGCGCCACAACTGCATCTTGCACTCGTCAAGAAAGTGACCGTTTTACCTCCGCTCATCATGGGTTTTGTTTAAGCATGTAGTTGGGGCATGGACACTTGTTTACGTGCATGCTTTGTGAGTGTGCAGTGGAGGAAGGATATGAGCGTGCACCCCTGCGCATGTTAGAGGGATCTTTGCTAGGAACTTACAAGTAAATTAAATAAGCCAATCGTCGATAAGCCAATGTTACCATGTTTTAGGTAGAAAGCACATGACCTATAGCACTACAAAGCAGTGGTAAAGTGCCAGAGTCTTAAAGCAAACACAAATGAACTCAGCAAATAGGACAGGAGGAAGGCAAAAGGTTTGGGGTGACCCTACAGAAGGGCCAATTTCCATCACCCCCTCCCCCTCCAGCCTAACACCCAGGTCAACTAATCAATACCTCAATGGACTTCTCTCCCTAGGGCAATAGAACATGGACAATGGCCCACTACTGCAGAGGCACTTGCCAGTTTCACCCCTCTCTGAACTCAGTTGGACCCCTGTGTCTATATTCTATGGTCCACTGAACTGACCCATGGGAAACCCTTCTCATCATTTATGGACCCCATCTATGCAGCACTCAAACTTAACTTGCTCACAGACACATCCCAGTAGGTAGAGACTATCACAATGCCCAACAAAGTGATGTGGCTCATTCCACCCCTTGGGTCTGACTTCTGTCTCCAACCCAGGGAAAACTCTGACCAAAAGGACAGTAATCAATAGAGGCCACTGGCAGCTGTAAGTGTCAGGCCAGGCCCCAGGCCATCCAGGGGACTCCAACCTCTGTGGTTTCTCAAAGTGGGGGTCAGTAGCCCCAGTTACCTTGTACCTTTTTCCACTTCACCTGCAACCAGTTCAGGGATGGTATCCTGAGACAGGTCCTTCAACTCATGGTCTTTACACTTGGGCAGAACATGTGGCTGTCTAGCCAGGACTTCCAGGGGAGTATAACTATCCACTCAAGGGAAACACATCCTGATAATGCATTGAACTTTTCTGCCTGTTGCAGGCCCTCAGCCCTCTGTTTCTATAACAGTGCATGGAGCCACCCAGACTAGAAGTGGACTCACAAGGGTCAGTCATGGGGTGTTCTGATCTCAGAACGAACTGGCAACCCCTGACCCACTGGTCCTCCCACTGTGGGCTGTTTCCACCTCCTGTCCCTCTATCTGGGTGTCTGTACCCTGCACTACAGAGTGGTTCCCCCAGAAACCAGAACTGGTAAAGGGATTGTGGCAGATGCCCTCCCAGCTCTCCTGACACAGTTGGACTCCCATCAGTGGATGGTTTCCTGGTAGAGGCCAGGTACCCCTGCTTGTACCCCCTCTGAGAGCAATCCAAGCACTGGGACTGGAAATAGGGTGTCCTGGGCTTCTGCCTACCCTCATCAATTTTCCTACTCTTGGAAAGGACATCTCAAAACTTATCCTTTCAACCCCTCACATTAGCACTACCTGCCTCTCTGTCTCTGCACTCTGTAAGCGCTAGGAGGCCTCAGGGTAGCTAGCGCTATACAAATCCAATTTCATTTATTCATTCATTCATTCATTCACATGGGACCCTTTTCCCCCCACTATACTGGGACCTGTCTGGGTCACTATGTACAACCCCCTCACTGTGCTGGGAGGAACCTGCGCCATTTTCCTTGGGATCACTCCTCAATGGCATTCCAGACACTTGGTACGTCCCTAGAGGTCTTCCTCATTTGTAAGCTCTCTGGGGTCAGGGAACCTAATATCCACAAGGTTAGTGCATTAAGCACCTGGTAAAGGGCTTCCAGCAACTCGCTATGCTCTGTTCTTAAATCGCATATTTTAACTGTGAGATTCATTTTAAACTCTCATCCTTGTAAACTTTTAATTCACTGCAATTCTTACCTGTGCACACTGTATCTGTACTCTGTCACATTAGCGTCTTCCCCGGTCCACCACGGATTCTTCCGCTTGTGTGGAGGGAACTACGACGCAGACCGTAAGTGCTGTTTTTACTGACACAAGCCATAGCAGCTGTTAGCAGTCTAGTTGCATAACCGTCTGCATAAATTCGGATGCTGGCCCTGACTCATAGCTGACACGCTAGAGAATATGAGTCCCTGTAGCTGGGTTAGTGTATGAAGCACTTGGTAAAGAGCTTACAGCAACTCGCTATGCTCTGTTCTTAAATTGCATATTTTAACTGTGAAATTCGTTTTAAACTCATCCTTGTAAACTTTTAATTCACTGCAGTTCTTACCTGTGCACACTGTATCTATACTCAGTCACCGTAGCGTCTTCCCCGGTCCACCACAGATTCTTCCACTTGTGTGGAGGGAACACCGACGCAGACCGGAAGTGCTGTTTTTACTGACACAAGGCATAGCAGCGGTTAGCAGTCTAGTTGCTTAACTGGCTGCATAAATTTGGATGCCTGCCTCGACGCGCAGCGGACGTTCGCAATGGGTGCACTGCTGGCACGTTGAAGGCGCGCCTAGGGCAAGCCCGTCTGCGCCCGTCCGCGCCTGTACCGGGCCCAGGGCCACGGACCCTGGCCAATTTACACCAGCATCGCCTGACATGATGATAACATACTCCAGTACTCAGCTAAAAAAGATTTGACTCGCCACCAAAATACACACTTGTCCTCACTCACACATTGCTCACTAGCCACTAATTCTTCTTTCAGCTGTACCAATTGTTCATTCAAGCTGGATACTTACTACAAATCAGGACCTTCTTTGACCGACCCTCCGCATACGAACCAGGATCATATGCACTTAGCACTTATAAACTCCTGTTCACTCCCCAAACATAAATATGAAATATTGGACTTTTTAACAGACCAAAACTTAGACATATTATTCATCACAGAAACCTGAGGTGACCCTTCATCTGGACCTGACTTCTGCATTGCAACCTCTGAAGAGTACTGTAGTAGGGTTTAGGGCCTACTTTTGCGTGCATGTTATGTTAGCATGGCTTATTAGAAGTTTACATGCCATTTTACCTTTTGCTGCTTTTGCACCCAACACTGCATAGCTGTTTTTGTACGTTAGCTTTCATGAAGGTCTACGCATGAGAAAAGGTTTGTTTTTCGACATCTCTAGACTTACATCGTGCCCCTAGTCTGAGCAGTGAGTGCTGAGCCATGAAGGTTATCAAAATATGTTAGCTGTTTTTCGGGATGTCCGTGTAACACATTTTAGACACAACATTTTGGCAACTGTGAGCCAAGTAAGATTCTGGCACCTTTATCATAACACACTTGCCATGATTTCGGGCACTTGGAAGATTTCCGTTTCCAGGGATGCACAGAGTCTATGCTGATCCAGATGTAACTTACTCTTACTGAGCGGAAATGTAATGGGGTCCCCCAATACAAGCCTAAGAGACCTTCTTTAGTTTATAATACATACTTCCTATATAGGGAGGGTGTTAAAACTAGGCGCTATGGGACCTGTTTTCACCATCATTGTGATATGATTCCTCCTTTTGTATTTTATGGGATTGTAACCATGCTGACCATATTATTTTAATCATATGTCTGCTTATGTTGGCTAAGATACTGCACATGAGATCACGTCGTTAAAATAAACATTTTTAACCTTACCGTGTCTCTTATTTACTCCTGTTCTGGACTGGTATGAGAGTATAACAAAAGAGTGTTCTCACTTCCCACCATTCCTGAGATCGTCCTAAGTCGCATGTTCTATGTTGTCTAATCATTGGTTACTTTGCTATGGGACGAAGAGCTAATGTGACACTGATGCTATCTGGTTGGGCTTTTTCTAGGTACTGAGGTGAGTTTCTGGTACACCACAATGAGCACGATCCTTGCAACAGTACTGGATATCACTAAAGAACACCATACCCCTGGCATAGACCGACCATTAGGCAGTCCTGTTCAATATTCAGATAAAAAAAACAGTTTTTCACGCATTATCTCTGCCCCACCAACACAATTTAAAGCTTGGAGTAGCCTGGATCAGCAGCTCCTTACAACATATCTGTCATCCACTAACTACGATTCTACACCAGACCCTGTATTTGCCTCATCCAATTACTCTGAATGGCTCAATAATGCCTTCCACTTCTTGGTACCACTGAAAAAAGTCTCAAAAAACAGAACTGCCCCTTCGGCCCCTTGGTTCTCGGAGTCACTGAGACTACGATGCAGGAACCTCGAGAGACGCTGGCGCAGAGACTATAATATCACTGACAAAACCCTTTATAAGGAAGCAATCTCCAAGAATAAGCATATTATTATCTCGGAGAAAAGCAAATACTACCTCAGTCAAATAGAATCTGCCGAAGACTCCACCAAGCAGCTTTTTCAGGTAGTCACCAAACTATCACGGTCGATGACAAACCTTCTCATAGTTCCTACTCAAGATCTTTGCAATGCACTAGCCAGCTCCTTTCAAGACAAAGTCAGCAAAAGATACGTCAACTTTGCCGCCCAACCCAAAGCTGACTATCAAACGGCTACTCCTGACAATGAAGAGGCCACAAGTACAACCACCCCATGCAACATCCTTTTCAGCATCCCCAAATGCACCCGTTCCAGCAACCACCACAGTTCCCCATGTATGGATGGCAACCACCCTTCCAACAATTCCCCTTTCCACAAAACCAATTCCGTCCTCCTTTTCAGAACAGAGGCAGGCGCGGAAGAGGACGCAACAGACGAGGGAACAATGTACACTGGGAGGAGGAAGACACAACGGGCAGCATCACCAGGAGCAAGTCGGCAGCGAACAGCGCAGGCCCCAGCAATGCGAGGAGTTAGTGACTAACTTATCCTCACGTACACTAACCATCACAGAAACTGAGGTCCTTAATAAAGGACTAGGATTTGTGCGTACGGCAGCTCTTGACAAGTTCAAGTTACATTGTGAACTAGCAGGCTTCTTCCGCAAACTCAAACTCAAAGCTTTCTTTGAGAAAAACACCCGATTGAGCCTAATGAAACCACCAACGAGACTGGTCTTAGACCGAGATCAACCTTCACACCACCACCACACTGCATCCCGGTGGAAATCAGCACCTTTGAACAGGCTGTGTTCAATGACATTGAAACTATGACACAAAATGCTCAATTTAAGAACAACAGCAGGGCTGAGAACCAAGCACTATCAAATTTGACGAACGATAACAACATAGTTATCAAACCGGCTGATAAAGGCGGAGGCCTGGTGGTTATGAATGCAAATGACTATGACACAGAGTGTAAACGCCTACTAAGTGACACCAACAACTACCAAATCCTACCAGTGGACCCGAGTGAGGATCTACGCATTGAGATCACCAATATGGTAGAAACAGCAGAGACCGCTGGAGACATCTCGAAACAGGAAGCCGACTACCTGAGCACGACTGAGGGCAAGATCCCTTATTTCTATGTGGTGCCCAAGATGCACAAAGGCATACTTCCACCACCAGGAAGGCCGATCGTATCTGGAATAGGATCGTTACTAGAACCACTGTCCAGATATTGCGACTTCTTCTTGAAAACAATTGTACAAGGCACTAGCACATACCTAAGAGACACCAAAAGCCTATTGACCTTGTTAGACAACATCAAAGTAGAAGAAGACTACATTTTGGTTAGCCTAGACATAGAAAGTCTCTATACTAACATTCCACAAGATGCAACAATAGAGGTACTGAGACAAACACTTGACAACTATGAGTGGAACTATCGCACGCCCAGGGAATTCATTGTCAACTGCGCAACCTTAGCCCTAAAAAGGAACTTTTTCGAATATCAGGGCACCCTGTACCTCCAAACAGGGGGGACTTCCATGGGCAGTGTTTTTGCCCCCAGTGTAGCGGGGCTCTACGTCTACGATTTCGAGAAGAAATTCGTCCTGTCAGTGAACAATCCCTTCGGTTCTCACATAAAATTCTGGCGGCGATACATAGACGATGTCTTCACCATATGGCAAGGGCCACGAGAGACACTTATGTCATTCATCACTTGGCTTAACACCTGTGATCCAAATTTACGATTCACACACAGTATAGACACAAACCAGATGGTGTTCTTGGACATAGTAATCCAAAAAGAAAATGAGAGCTTGATAACCAAAACACACTTCAAGCCAACTGCGAAAAATAACCTCTTGAGATTTGACAGTTTCCATCCTCGCCCACTCAGGGAAAACTTACCCTATGGACAGTACTTGCGATTAAGAAGGAACTGCAGCAAAATATCTGATTACAAGAAACAGGCACAAGATCTCACTATCAAACTCGCAAATCGAGGCTACCCACAGACAATTATCAACAAATGTCAGAAACGAGCAAGGAACCAACCGAGAGAAACTCTACTCGAGGACACACCCAGAAATATGGAAAACATGCCACTCACATGCGTTACAACATACAATGCTGCATCAAATCAAGTGAGTAAAAGCATACGAAAACACTGGTCTATACTCTGCACTGGGAAATTCAACTGGGAAAAACCCTTGTTTTCGTACAAAAAGGCTCGCAGCCTGAAGGACAGCTTGGTCAACACCCGGCCGAGAACTACAGCCAACGACACCAACCCCACCATCACTACAATATGGGGCCTCCCACCAGTTACTGGACATTCCAGATGTGGGGACTGTAGCGTCTGCCACCTTACTGCCAACACAAAAACCCTGGATCTTGAACCAGGAAAAACATGGGTACAGAGATCGCACACTAACTGTAACAGTACCAATGTTATTTACTTGATCAGATGCACCTGTGGGATTCCTTATATAGGAATGACAACCCGAAAAGTGAAACTGCGCATATCAGAACATCGAAGCACAGTGAGATGTAAGAAGAATAACACCAGATTAACGGACCATTTTCTGATGACACGCCACACCCCGAATGACATGCGATGGACTGTCATTGAGCAAATCCAACCAGGTCCCAATGTGCAAGCACGACTGTTTGAGAAGGAACAGCGTTGGATTTACAGACTTTCCAGCCACAAGACGGGCCTTAACGATAATATTCCTTGGGCCACCGTCCTTAAATAACTAATCACTAGTCACGAGCTCCCCGGGCTCCCAAGTATGGGCAACCTTTCCACCTGTCAACCTACCACGACTCTGAAACAGGCTCCATTTCACAAGACTTAGAGTCTGCCCATCCGAGCTCCCAGTACTTTTTGTTTTTTATGTCCAGTAATGGCCCCTTTCCCAGAGTGGCACAACACCCACAGTGGCACTACCCCTTCCCCTGATAGAGCAGGGCATTGATCTCTCTCTAACATCGCCAGTGCTACTTGCACCTATTTGAAAACTTTATATTTACATCCACAGTGCAAGCTGAACTGACTAGGCAATTTCTTATGCCCCTTCGTCCCATACGGGCACCGCCTGTCAACCAGTTCTCCTCGCCTCCGCTGCACCTAGAGGGCAGCTACTCCTTCATTCCCACAGCCCATGTGCGCATTCTCCGCCGCTCACACGAGCGTTGTTTACCTCTTGTAGGGGTGTGCCAGCAAACAGCAGCGTCATCACGCGTAGTCACTTGGCCACGCCCCCAGACGTGCGTTCAGCCACGCCCACCCCGGAAGCGGCCGACGCCTACAATTACAACCTGCAGTGAACGGCTCTACTAGCCGAGCAGGGAACCATGGCAGTAGGTCTTTGGCTAATCGCTATGCCGGATAACTGTAAGTACACCCACACCCCTAGCAGCGGACGCAGTGAAACATCCGAGACACTCACTCGGAATGGTTTCTCTTTTGCGCCTCTCCTTCCGCTACCCGGGCCACATGCTCAAACCCTTTTCCCATATATTCCGCAATTGCAGAATGTGTTTATCTGTTGCGAAGAGCCTACGCCCTGCCCGATGAAGCGCATCAGAGCTCTGAATTAAGTAAGCCTGAACTCACGCCACCATGCCCATGTGAACTTTAAATGTTAAATGTATGTTAGTCATGTATGTTGATTGTTACGTTTACTTTCACGAAACGACTAAATACGTACTAAGCGCACGCTACCATAGCACTGTTTACTCATAGCCACTATTTATTAAGCGCACCAAGGTGTTCAGCCTGACAATAAGCACAGCCCCATCACCCTGATTGATGTGCTAACTACAAGCGGATAAGCACGCCGCCGAGGTGGCATAAAACTACGCCGCACATAACGCATGCAGCGATGCACGTATATATTGATCAATCGATTATGCTCAGCATCCTCGGATGCCACCATTTCTCACCCGGAGGGCTAAAACGATATCTATATGGCATGACAATTCACTAAATAGAGACACTCCACGACGTAACAGGAGAGTAAATATGTCCACAATTGATACTTGCTTTTATTCCTTTTTCTCCACAGGTCTCTTTTTTCTTTTGCTTGCTCACTTATTTAGCTGAGCACACACACCCCGAGCAATTTGCCGGAGGGTTCAACAGGGGATCAGGGTAGGGTGAGCCTTTTAGGGGGCACACACCTCCCGTCCACCTGTTTTTTGGTCCTGAAGAAACCGGGCACTGTCCCTTTGGTAGAAACATGTCGACCAATGCACACCAACACATATAGAGATGAGTCGGTCGTAACTTGCCAACTACCATCTCACCATTATTTTTAACATTGTTCAGTTACTCTATAATAAAGTTAATTTTGAGTTAAACCAGGACAATTTTTAACATTTATTCTTTTTGCACCTACAGTCACAACCCGCTCCACTGTAGTTCAGGTGTCGAAGCACACCCTGGTGACGCTAGGCCACCAGGGTGGACCCCGATGATGAAGCATGTCACCGCCAGGCTGGTGAGTGAGGGGTTTTAAAGAAAAGGAAATTTCTTTCCTTTTATGCAATTATATCTATCCTCCAGACTATTGACCTTATAATCTGCAGGAGATACTCCTCTATTTGTTTCATAAAATGAAGAAAATGCCCCTTGCTTTTCGAACTTTAGTCAAGTCTCACCAAAACAGATCAAGGACCTTATTTTGACCATCAAGTCAGGCTCCCCCACCGACCCCTGCCCTTCTGCTGTTTTAAGGTTGAGTCCTGATCTATTAGCCCCAAACCTAACAAACATCTGCAATGCCATGTTTAACACAGGTATTTACTCTTCTACATGGAAAAAGGCTATCATTAAGCTGCTACTGAAGTAGCAGCACCTTGACCCTTTTGACACAAAAAACTATAGACCTACCACAAGTCTTCCTTTCCCAGCAAAATATTTGAGAATATAATGAACTCGCAACTGGCCCATTATTTTGAAGATGATAACCTTCTGGACGAGATGCAATTCGGCTTTAGGAACGGCTATGGGACAGAAACCGCCCTCATCAAAGCAGCAGACGAAATCAGAACAGTCTTAGACCAAGAAGGTGCTGCAGTGCTAGTGCTGCTAGATTTATCAGCAGCCTTTGACACGGTCAATCACTCTACATTGATCGACCATGTCTCAAACATAGGCATCAAACTGAGGGCCAAAGAACTACTGTCCTCCTTTCTTTCTGACCACACACAATTAGTGAGTCTCGGCAACTACAAGTCCTCCCCTTTTACCCTCCCGTGCGGTGTGCCACAAGGCTCATCCTTGAGTCTGACCTTGTTTAATATCTAAGTGTAGGACCTGGCCAGGGTCATCAAAGCCCATGGGATGGGTCTCACATCCTACGCCAACGACACACAATTGGTGCTAGCAATCCACAACGCCGGAGGAGTAATTGCTGCCAGCTTCCAAGACGGAATGTCATCAGTACTTGGAGGGCCAACAATCGCCTAAAGTTAAACTCCGAAAAAACGGAGGTATTGGTTTTTGGAAATCTTTATCCGGTATGGTCCTCTATCTGGTGACCTGCCAATCTAGGACCACCACCTCCCCCGGTTTCGAAAGTTAGAAATCTAGGGATCATGTTCGATGACAAGCTGGCTTTCATATCACACGCCAATGCAGTTGTCTCTTCATCTTTTTATATTCTTAGGATGGTTAATAAAACCTCTACCTTTTCTTCCACCCAGTGCCAGAAAACCCCTTATTAGCACACTAGTAATGTCAAAAATTGATTACTTTAATGGCCTCCTCATCAACGCTCAGAAAAAGGTCACTAACAGACTACAGATGGTGCAGAATGATAACAGGTACCCTCAAGTATCAATCAATTTCAATGCTAGTTCGTAAACTTCATAGGCTGCCTATAATAAGCCACATTAAATTAAAAGCTCTCTGCATTGCCTTCAAGACCATCCACAAAATAGGACCTGATTTCTTTTCGTTTTTCTTTTCTATTTTCATTTTTGAATGAGTGCTTGCAGCTACGGAAGCCGTTTGTTCAGCTGCCTTTGCGGCTTCATCAGCCAATGAATTCTCTACAACGTGAACGCCACGTGAACTATGAGTGTGGGGAATTTGTGATCCGTATTCTCAAGTGCCATCTAAAATGCTTGAAGTTCAGCTCGCTGAGCTGTACAATCGCCTAAGGATTGAGTTGTACAATCTCCTAAGGAGAGAGTTTTAGTGACCATTGGTCTAAATTTGCCATCACACGACCGTTAATGATTGCGCACGCAGCACTATAGGTTTATTTCCCCTCCGTAGCGGGTTGAGCTGATCCGTCAGTATAAATTATACATTCCTGCAGATCAAGAGGCCGAATTTCAGTAGGCAGAGGACATTTTTGTTCGTATTGTAGAAATGCTTGTGTTTTCAAATATGGATCAAAAATGTATTCAACATCTGTTGCAGTAAGAGAATTAATCCATTGTATCTATCTCGGATGTAAAGCTTTAGCATTAGGAATGCTCACTTTTGTCACTGCCTCTAATGCAGGTACAGGAGTTACGACCATAATGCGTATCCCCTGTCCGAGGGCTCTTTCTGTTGCTACAGCGGTTTGAACAGCTGTCAGAATTTTTTCTGTTGAAGTGAATTTCATTTCTGCTTGTGTATACAAATGTGATTTGTAAGCTATTGGTATTTTTCATCTCCGTTAAAAGTTAAGTAGGTGAATCCACATTGACCCTGAATGATCCGGATCACTAGGTTGTGTACGTTTATGTGTGTTTGCAAATGTTTTGTTGCTAACATGTCTGTTTGCAATGAACACAAAATTTCTATGTGTTTTTGTGTCCAATTTACTGTTTTAAAATCAGGTTTTGATTAATTCGTTGAGAGGCTTGACCCTTTCTGCATAATGTATAATGTAAGTTCTTCAGAAATTTAAGAAACCTAGAATCAACTGTAGGTTTTTCAACGTTTCTGGAGGTTGGAGCAGTGCACATTTCTCAAGAAAGTTTACTGCCAGGCTTTTTCCTTCACTTAAAAGTTCATATCCTAAAAAGAGGACGTTTAAAAGGGCAATTCTAGATTTTTTTAAATTGAATTCGTAACCCTCAGATGCGAATCCAAGTATAATGGTATTCACCCTATTCAAGTGCCTATCCAAGTCATCATCTGTAAGATAGATGTGATCCACATATGATAATGCTTCATCATCATACGTTTGTAGTAACTCTGTTACCTTTGCTGAAAATAACCCAGGACTATTCTTGAATCCGTGAGGGAGACGACAGAAATGACTCTGTGTCCCCATAATTGAGAAAGCGGTCAAATACCTGCTTTCAGGTGCAATATTTTGACAAAAGAAACCGTTAGAAATATCTAATGTGGTTATATATTTTTCACCGACAATGTTATTCAGTAGTGCCGTACTGTGTGCATTTTGCACTGCAAATGTTTTGCAACAAGAGTTTAGAAGTCTATAATCCAATACTAGATTGGTTGTTCACAAGCTGTGTTTGATTAAAACAAGGAGATCAAGACTAAAGAGATCAAGACTTCTTTATTGACACCTATTCATTTATTTATAACAATTTGCTTATTATTGTTGTTTCTCTGCATTATATTGAACATTTGCGTTTGGACATTGTTCCATTTTGTACCTGTCAAGTGTGTGCATAGGGTATGTTTAGGGTATGTTTTTTCTTGTTATGTTGGATTAGTCCAGCTTGCTGGCTTCTCCTTTGAGTGGTTATATGGTTATCCACTCACCCAGTTGCACCACACTCCACTTGGTCCTACAGTGCTTCCATACTGGCAGTGCGCCCTTCCTCTGACATCTAAAAAACCATCCTTCCTTCAAACATATTTCAATCACCCCTTGGTATTCAAGTTGATCTAATATCTCCCTGACCTGTTTTTTAGCTTCTTGCTTAACTGGATACTGCCTTTGTGCAGTTGGTCAATTTTTTAACTGAATTTTATGGTGAGGAGAGTCCTCCCATCCTACATGATTTTTATATAATGCAGGAGCTTAGGAGACTGCCCATTTCCTGGCATAAGTATATTTTAAATTAATTGGAATATGGTTCGAGAAGGCTGGCATAATGATGTCTTCGCCATGTGGGCACTCACTGACAAATTGTGGTGGCCAGTCTTTTTCAGCTAGAAGAATATCATAACCCTTAGAAAGTCCCTCCCAAAAGAGTGCTTTCACTTTTCTTGATATGACTCCCTCCATCCGGAGTGTTATTTCATATAACTTATGTGGAGAACTAACCCTGGCACCTGCAGTTTCAACTTGAATGAATTCATTGAAGCATACTGTCTCCAGAAGATCCTTCAGGTTCTGGCGCACTATTGTGACTTCTGCTGCGCTGTCCAACATTGTCTGAGCCCATTCTCCGCTCTTGAGTTGTGTCCTCAAGATCCTCTGCATGTCTGATTTTTAGACCTGCTACCTTCTTTTTGGTGAATTGAGGTTTCTTGTTTTTCTGAACGTGTTGATCGTCTTTGGACTTCACACGTTCTTCCTTGTTTTCTGACCGTCCTTTTCTTTCCGATTTCTGTGACGAAGTCTGAAAGATACGAGAGGAACGTGTATCAGTATTTTGATATCGATCAGGTTTTCTCAAATTATTCCTATTCCTGGGGTTATCCCTCCTTTCAGAGGGTTCCTTTTGAGGAGACCTACCTCTGGATTGAGAACGCTTCTCTTTAGTAGTTTGTTTGCTATTTTCCAGCTTCTTTCTAGAAGGTGTAGGAGTGTTTTTAGTAAAGACCTTTTCAGGACTTTCACACAGTTGGGGTTTAACTGGTTTACCACCCAAACTGTCTCTACCTAATTTTTCATAGGATTTTTCAATTATTCAGGCTAGTTCTTGTGATTGCTCAGTTACATCAAATTCCCTTAAATTCTGGTGGATCGCCACTGATGCTGCTTCTCCTTTAATATTAGCTAATATTATTGCTGAGAACTGCTTGAAATCTTCCAGTAGTTTTATACCCAAATTTAAATCAGGCTCTGCCCGTATTTGTTTTGAATCTGTTTCAGGATGTCAGGTATTACTGCCATAGACGGAATACCATGTGTTTTAGTGTAGATTGCAGCAAAGACTGTACCCCATGTGGTGCAGTCCTCCAGATGTGGTGTGATCCCCATTCCATTGATAAACAGATTGTTACCATTCTGTGTTTCTCATGAGGGCTAGTATTAGGAAATACTGCTTCAATCTGAGTAAGTTTTTGAGCTATCCAGAATGGAATTTCTTCGTGTTTTGTAGGTAATTTACGTATGACTGAGTATAAAGTCTGAGGTTTCATTTTTAAGTGTATTCCCCTGGTGAGAGGTTTGTTGTGGAATAACTACTGTTGGTTGGATGGTGAAACTCTGCATGACATATTGAACCAATTGTCTGTAGATTTTGATCAACTCTTTAAGTTTAGTTAGTAACTCCGCATCTGACATTTCTTCAATGTCAGGATGTGGTGTATAGCCGGCTAAAATCGGCCATGTTGCTCCTGGCCTACCTAGCGTACTGAGCCTGGTAATGTGATTTAAATGTTTTAGGGCGCCTTTAAACCAGAGCTCATGCTCCTGGTATGTGAGTGGAATTTATATATCCTCGAAAGGAATATACTCATCCTGTGGTTCATCTTGTTTGTAGAAGTGAAACATATGTGTTACTGAATTTGCTTTTGGGAAGACTATCCATGAATAGAATCCCTCTGTCTGGTGAAATTCATGTGCCTCTATCACAAAAACTTCCCTACCACCTCTTGATGTTAGGCCATGTTTAATAAGTTTTATAGATATGGCTTTCCCTAAATTTAGAGGAATGGCTATAGCATCCTCATCGGTTTCTTGGAAACCTGTTAAGTTAAAAGCTGCAGCGGCTGGATCAGCCGCAGTTCCACCGGTTTTGGTGTTGTTGCCATCATTCGACATTGTTTAATGAAATTTGAAGAGCAAGTTTCAAGGAAACAAAGATAAGGTGCACAATATTTTAGAACACCGTATCCTTCAACGTTGAATAAACCAAAAAGCTAATACATAGGACTTTTCCTCCTACTCAGCTATGGCGGATATTATCCTTTTTACCCACTCCAGATGTCTACTGGAGTATTACGGGAAAAAGGGGTCTCTGAGAAAAGCACAACTAAGTTACTTTTAGTATCTAGTGTTAAATTAGTGCCTTACCAAACTGTTGGGCGCCATGTAGTGTAGTTCCTATATTCCCAATAGGCTCTGCACATTGGAATAATATACACTATAGATTTGACATAGGACTGAGGTCAGTATACTTAATTGTGTTTGTGCCAGCTAACTCAGAGGTCACTTGAAATTTTCTTGAATAAACAAGAAGTGATTAGTTTCTGACAACCACATAAACATGACAACTTTGTTTCCCCTAGAAACATATATTCGGAGTAGTGGAAACAATAGATAATTAGTTCACTCAGTCAATCGTGCATGCTTCATTTCTACAGAGTTGCATTGAAATAGAGATACGGGCGTTTCAATAAAAGGGGTTTATTGAACAATCTTATTTCTCATGCAAGAGATATGAACTGCTACAATCGTTAGACAGAATGCAAAGTATAATGCGTACAGAGAGAACAGTAATATCAAATAATACTGTATTAGCATTGTCTGTTGCTATGACATGTAAAAATACATACATAAATAACGTAGGCTAAAATACTCAACTGGTGCTTCTAAAATACGCCTACCCCAATGTACCTAACCTAGGTCTAGTACCAGGGAAGAAGTGGGTGTTTGTCTTTTAGCATAGGTTTAGTTCTGCCAGGAATTGCCAAATGTTTCTCTAGGTTCTAATCAGCTCCATACCTTAGAATGAGAGAGGTTTGTTGTATAGCGTTTTAGGACCCTAGTGTAATTTTCCCGATTCCTGCCCTTATATAGGTATAAAATACCATATCCTTATATAGGTATAGAAATCATAACCATATTAAGACATAACTCAAGTAATCCTAATACGGCTTGGCTACTTCAACTAGTTCCGAAAATCTACAACGATTTCTTGGAAAAACCCGCCTTCAGCAGTCAGGGACTTCCCCCTGCATGAATATTAAGTTATCCAAGAAATCATGGAGTTTTCAGAGAATTAAGTCTCTGATGACGTTATTATGTCCAATCTTACGTCAAACTTGGCACCTTCAAGGTATAAATATGCCCACACTTGTCCAAACAAACACACAGTGGTTTGGAGCAGTTTGACTATCTACTTGCCCGACGCCCCCTGCTGCAGCAAGTGCCGAAGCAAGCCAACCCTCCAGCTGACGCACTGAGAGACGCTGTACTTTCTCCTGCCGATAAATTCAGCTCCAGTGTTTCCAGGCTACCCTTGTGGGTTGCTGGGAAATCTAATCCTGAGAGAGAGATACAAGACCTCCTACATTCTAAAACCAAGGTACGGAGCTGATTAGACCCTAAGAGAATTCTTGGAATAGATTCTTGGCAAATAATACTAAAACTAGGCTACACCCTACTTACTTCTTCCCTTGTACTTGACCTTGGTTAGGTTCACCGGGGTAGGCGTATTTTACAAAACACCAGTTGAGTACTTTTAGTCCTTATTTATCACTGTATGTATTTTATGTATTTTATGCATTATAGGTATCTTATGGCTCAGAAACCATATTATGCTTTTACAATATTATTTTATAATACTCTTCGTACTGTATGCTTTGTACTTTACCGCAAGTATTAGGACCGCAGCAGTTCATTTCTCATGCTTGAGAAAGAAGACTGTTCAATAAATACCCTTTTATTGAAAACGCCCGTCTCTCTATTTCTCTGCACCTCTGGTGAAACGAAGCATGCACGATTGACTGAGTGAAATAACTATCTATTGTTTACGCGACTCTAGAGATATATTTCTTATTCTTGGGGAACAAACTTGTCATGTTTTAAGCGGTTGTCAGAAACGAATCCCTTCTTGTTCATTCGAGAGTTTCTAGTGACCTCTGAGCTAGCTGGCACACACACAATTAACTTTAGTATATTCGGTAGAGACCGAGTTGACTTCAGTCCTAGATCTAAACTACTGGATACACTATTCCAATGCACAGAGCCTATTTGGAATATAGGAACTACACTACATGGCGCCCAACGTTTGGTAAGGCGATAATTTAAAGCTAGATACTAAAGTAACTCAGTCGTGCTTTTCAGACAGACCCCTTTTTCCCGTAAAATACTCCAATAGACGTCTGGAGTAGTTTAAAGGATAAAATATCCGCTTTAAACTGAGTAGGACAAAAAAATCCTATGTTTTAGTTTTTAGTTTGTTCAACGTTGAAGGATACAGTGTTCCAAAATATTGTGCACCTAATCTTTGTTTCCTTGAAACTTGCTCTGCAAACTTTCGGTCAACACAAAGAGTGACGACCAAAGGAATAGAGCTGCAGCAGAAGCTCAGGCAGTTTTAGATGACACAAATCTCCAACAAAATGACGCGGATGCCATACACATCCCGGCAAATAAAAGGTAAACCATCAGTATAAAACTAATAGAAAATGGAGTATCATCGAGAGGTGGTAAAGTAATATTTGTTATAGAAGCACATGAATATCGGCAGACAGAGGTATTCTATTCATGGATTCTGTTTCCTGCAGCAAATGCAGTAACACACGAGTTCCACTACTATAAATTAGAGAAACCACCAGCGGATTACGTTCCTTTCGAGGACGTTGAAATTCCACTAACTTACCAAGATCATCAGCTCTGGTCTAATGGCGCCCTACAACATCAAAATCACATTACCAGACTCGGTTCACTAGGTAGACCAGGAGCCACATGGCCGGTGCTAGCCAGCTATACACCACAACCTGACATTGAAACAATGACAGCTCCTGAACTGTTAGCTCAGCTAAAACAGCTGTTTTAAATAAACGGGCAGTTGGTTCAATATGTCATGCGGACTTTAACAGTCCAAACAGCTGTAAGAATTCCACAGCACATCCCTCATTAAGGGAACACAAACAAAATTACACCACAGACTATACAATCAGTCATTGGTAAATTGCCCGCAAAACGAGAACAAAGTCCGTTCTGGTTAACACAAAAAATTACTCAAATAGAGGCAGTATTCCCTGATAGTGCACCTCATGAGAAACAGGATTCTGACAATCTGTTTACCAATGGGGATTGCACCACACGTAGAGGACTGCGACACTTGGGGTACAGTTTTTGCTTCAATCTACACTAAAACTATGGCGGTAATACCAGACGTTCTGAGACAGATTCAAAATGAATACGGTCCAGAACCGGCCTTAAATCTGGGTATGAAATTACTGAAAGATTTCAAACAGGTCTCGGCTATACTATTAGCCAACATAAAAGGTGAAGCAGCATCAGTAGCGATCCGCCAAAACCTAAAAGAAACAGATATTACTGAGCAACCGTATGAGCTTGCCAGAATTATTGAAACATCCAATGAAGAACTAGGTAGAGATAGTTTGGGTGGGAAACCAGTAAAACCCCAACTAAGTGAAAATCCTGAATTTTTTTTAATTAAAAATAATCTCACTTCTCCTAAAAAGAAGAGGGAAAGCACTAAACAGACACTTCCTAAAGAGAAGCGTTCCCAGTCCAGAGGAAGGTCTCCTCAGCAAGAGCCCTCCGAAAAAAGGTACAACCTTAGAAATAGGGATAATTTGAGAAAACCTGATAGATATCAAGATAATGATACACGTTCCTCTCGTGCCTTTCAGAATTCCTCGCAGAAATCCGAAAGAAGAGGACGTTCAGAACAAAAAGAAGAACGCGTGAAGTCCAAAGACGAACAGCTCGTTCCAAAAAATAAGAAAAACCAATTTCCAAAAAAGAAGGTAGCAAGTCTAAAAATCAGACATGCCGAGGATCTTGAGGACACAACTCAAGAACGGGGAGTGGGCCCAAACAATGCTAGACAGCGCAGCAAAGGTAACCATAGCTCGCAAGATCCTGAAGGATCATCTGGAGACAGTGGACTTGAATGAAAGCATCCAAGTTGAAACTGCAGATACCAGGGTTAGTGTACCACATAAGTTATGTGAAGTAACACTCCGGATGGAGGGGGACAAACCAAGAAAAATTAGAGCACTCTTTTTGGCGAAGGGTTATGACATCCTTCTAGCTGAACAAGACTGGCCACCTGAATATGTCAGGGAGTGCCCACATGGTGAAGATATATTTATGCCAGCCTTCTCAAATCACATCCCAATTCATAATAAATGCACATATGCTAGGAAATGGGCTGTAGCCCAGGCCCCAGCACTATATAAAAATCATGTAGGATATGATGAGGATTCCCCTCACCATAAAATCCAGTTGAAAACTCAACCAACAATGCAAAGGCAATATCCTGTAAAACAGGAAGCTAAAAAACAGGTCAGGGAGATTTTAAATCACCTTGAATACCAAGGGGTGATTGAAACATGCACCTCATCAATGAACAATCCTTTGTTTCCTGTGTCCAAACCAAACAATTCATATTGTCTAGTTTTGGATTACAGACATCTAAATTCCTGTTGCAGTACAAAATGCACATAGTGCAGCACTAATGAATAACATTAAGCCCAAAAAATATAAAACTACATTAGATATCTCAAATGGTTTCTTTTGTCAAAACATTGCACCAGAAAGCAGGTATTTGACCGCTTTTTCCATAGTTGGGGCACAGCAAAAATGTTGCCGTCTTCCCCAGGGATTCAAGAATAGTCCAGGGTTATTTTCATCCAGAGTAACGGAGTTACTACAAATGAACGATGATGAGGCATTGTCCTATGTCGATGACATCTATCTTACAGATGATGATTTGGACGTGCACTTGAAAAGAGTGAACACCATAATACTTGGGTTCGCCTTTGGAGGGTACAAATTCAATTTTAAGAAAACACGAATTGCCCGCCTCAACGTCCTATTTTTGGGATATGAGTTATCAAGTGAAGGCAAAAGCCTGGCAGCAAACTTTTTAGAGAAATGTGCGCTGCTTCAACCTCCAAAAACGCTGAAAAACTTAGTCAATTCTAGGTTTCCTGAATTTTGGAAGAACTTATGTTCTAAATTACGCAGAAAGGGTTAAACCTCTCTACGAACTAATCAAACCTGATTTCAAACCTACTAATTGGACACAAAAACACACAGAAACTTTGCGTTCAGTGCAAACAGACATGTTAGCAAAAACACAGTTACAAACACGCGACAACGTGTGCAACCTAGTGATCTGAATCATCCCAGGGAGATGCGGAATCACATACCTAACCTTTAACGAAGGTGAGACGGTACCAATTGCATACAAGTCACACTTGTACACACAAGCTGAAATGAAATTCACTTCAACGGAAGAGATACTGACAGTGGTTCAGAAAAGAGCCCTTGCACAGGGTAAACGCATTAAAATCGTTACACCTGTACCTGCCTTAGAGGCAGTGACAAAGGCAAGCATTCCAAATGCTAAAGCTCTACATTTGAGATGGATACAATGGGTTAATTCTCTTCCAGCAACAGACGTTGAATACATTTTTGATCCGTTTTTAAAAACACAAGAATTCCTACAATACAAATTAGAATGTCCTCTGCCAACTGAAATTCTGCTACTTGAACATTACGGCTGTATAATATATACAGACGGCTCAGCACAACCCGCGATTGGGGGTAAACAAGTTTATAGTGCTGCGTGCGCGATTGTTAAAGGTTGCTGGCGCGAAGGTAAATTTAGACCTATGGTCATTAAAACTCAATCACTCGGAGACTGTACAGCTCAGCGAGCTGAACTACAGGCTTTCAAGATGGCGCTTGAAAATACAGACCGCGAATTCCCCACACTAATAGTGTGCGATTCATATAACTGCGTCAGGAATTATGATGAATATCTGCAGACCTGGGTTCAAAATGGTTTCAAAAATACAAAAGGTGGCACAATCAAGCATAAAAAGCTTTGGGAACAAGTAGTTCTTTTGCAAAAAGAACTACAAAAAACTCACGTGATTCATACACTGAGTCATCAGCGTGATGGCGTTCACGTTGAAGGGAATTCATTGGCTGACAAAGCCGCAAAAGCAGCTGTGCAAACTGCTTCTGTAGCTGCAATCAGTCATTCAAAAACGAAAATAGACCGTGAAACAATGCTAGCAGTCAAAGCCTCAATGCAGCGTTATCTCTAAACTATCCACTCACGTATACATACATGATTGATGCAAACTCCGTTCTTTTTGCTCGAATCCGTGGAGTGGGGGACAGAGTAATCCCAAACAGGAATCAGAGAGGTGCTTTGGTTCATGAAGCACATATGGGAGAGGGTCTGAGACATCAAGGGATCTTAGAATCTCTAATAGAATTAGAAGAGATGTACTGGTGGCCGGGAACGAGTGTCGAAGTTTACAGATTCGGAATTAACTGTGACATCTGTTACAAAGATCATAGCTTGGAAAACCACCAGGTACCTGACCACAGTATAGCCAGCCCAGTCCATACACCATTGTTAGACAGCATCAGGCTTTCTACACGCAAACGTCGCCATGGACGTACGCGGTCCCACAAATATTAAGACAAGATCCATTTGGATGGGGCCCCAGCGCTCGGCTGACGCCAGAACTGTTATAAAAGATATGCGAGTCTTTATCGGCACATACGCAATCGGCACGCTACATTCTGACCAGGGTCCTGCGGTTAGCTCTTGAGCTTACACGGAGGCCATGGCCAGCTTGGGCATTGTATACTGAACCCCTCCTGAGGCGAAAAGCCGGGAGCCACCACAGCGACCTTTTAAAAATGTTGATGTGATTACTTGTGTTTTTAGACTCACTTACTTACCCAGGGCACTTGCCACTGACACCCCGCCCAGCCGATTACACGCTGCCGCGGGTGAGTGTCGGTTAACTCTTGCCGCCATCTCTGGCCCAGCGGACACGCCCACTCGTGCTGGCCACGCCCCCTCTCCCGGTATTTAAACGCGCGCTGACGGCTAGCGCCGCGTATACTGAACCCCTCCTGAGGCGAAAAGCCGGGAGCCACCACAGCGACCTTTTAAAAATGTTGATGTGATTACTTGTGTTTTTAGACTCACTTACTTACCCAGGGAACTTGCCACTGACACCCCGCCCAGCCGATTACACGCTGCCGCGGGTGAGTGTCGGTTAACTCTTGCCGCCATCCCTGGCCCAGCGGACATGCCCACTCGTGCTGGCCACGCCCCCTCTCCCGGTATTTAAACGCGCGCTGACGGCTAGCGCCGCGTATACTGAACCCCTCCTGAGGCGAAAAGCTGGGAGCCACCACAGCGACCTTTTAAAAAATTTTATGTGATTACATGTGTTTTTAGACTCACTTACTTACCCAGGGCACTTGCCACTGACACCCCGCCCAGCCGATTACACGCTGCCGCGGGTGAGTGTCGGTTAACTCTTGCCGCCATCCCTGGCCCAGCGGACACGCCCACTCGTGCTGGCCACGCCTTCTCTTCACTTCCCTTTTTTGTTCCCCATAAAACATGCTCGGTCACTGGAAGCGCAGCGGACCAGCGCAGCGGGCGCGACGATTGCGCGTCGAAGGCGCGCTTAAGGCAAGCTCGTCTGCGCTGGTCCGCGCCGAGGCCGGGCCAAGGGCCACCCCCTTGACCTTGATGTGCCTCATACCCCTCATAAATCGAGCGCACTCAAATACACTCCCGAACAACTGAGAAAACTGAACATCTCAGCAGAGTTGCCACATTCTTTACCACATCTGCTATATACCAACCCTATCATAGGCCCTCACAAATGTCCTACTTGCACTACCCCTACCCTTTCTATTACCTCCACCCACCAGATATCAGCAGCACTTATCAATGTGCGCTCTGTTCCTAAGCACAAAACTGAAATCTCAGATTTCATTGAGTCACACAACCTAGACCTCCTATTTATTACCGAAACCTGGGGCGATGACTCCTCTGGTCCAGATTTCAAAGCAGCCACCCCAGAAAACTACTGCGTATGCAGACTAGATAGAACTAAAAGAAAGGGTGGTGGAATTGCCATCATTTATAAGAACCATCTCAAAGTCAAAATCACAGACTCTAAATACAGTGAGTGTGAGGCTTTCTCCTTTTCCATCAGCCTCTCTGGCAACCAATCTTTTATAGGCATCCTACTGTATCGCCCCCCCAGGGTCCAGACTGAAATTTCTCAACAATCTCAACAACCTTATCGAGACTTCAGCAGGAGCGCCACACTTTACCTTACTGGGTGACTTCAATTTCCATCTTGAAGCCATATGTGACCCTGATACTGCGGCGCTAATTAACGATCTAGAAGCGGCCGGCCTACAGCAAATTGTTAATCAGCCTACCCATAAAGCCGGACACACCCTGGATGGGTTATTTACCAGTCACCCACACATTTTGGTTTCTAATGTGATCCCTCTTATTTGGTCTGACCACTCAGCAGTCTGTTTCTCCATAAATATGAACTCCCCTCCACTCTCCTCCTCATCCTCTTCTCCCTTCACTTTCAGAGACTGGAAAAATATCACTGCTATTTACTCAGCCTTCACCCACGCCCCCCCTACTACCACTACGAATCTCTCACCTCCCAACAATTTACCTAGCTTCGCGGTCTTCGAAGCTGTCACGGAGGAACAAGTCCACCAACTTGTCTCGGGCACCAAGTCAGGATCACCTTTAGACCCTTGCCCTCCTGCCATTCTCAATCTGATTCCTGAAGCTATTTCCCCCGCTTTGACGACCATCTGTAACGCTATGTTCACAACAGGGACATACCCTGCAGTCTGGAAGGAGGCTATCATTAAGCCACTTCTAAAAAAACCTACTCTCGATCCCCTCCTTCCTGCCAGTTATCGACCCATTGCATGTCTTCCTTTCCCAGCTAAAATTTTCGAGAAAACAATACAATTATCGAAATATATAGACAACAATAACCTACTGGACGATACCCAATTTGGGTTCAGACAGGGTCATGGAACAGAGACTGCGTTATTAAAAGCAGCAGATGAAATAAGGATGACAATGGACAAAGGAGGAGCAGCTGTACTAATACTATTGGATCTCTCTGCGGCCTTCGACACGGTCGATCATATCATCTTGATCGACCATGTCTCAGCCATAGGAATTCAAAACAAAGCGAAAGAACTTCTCGCATCCTTCCTGGCTGACTGTCCACAAACAGTAAAAATGGGACTTTTCACCTCCCATACCTTCACCCTTCCCTGCGGCATCCCACAGGGCTCCTCGCTAAGTCCGACATTATTTAACATTTATGTCTCGGACTTAGCGAGGGTAATAAAATCCTACGGAATTGCCCTAACAACTTACGCTGATGATACACAACTGGTGTTATCTGTACACAATAATGGTACTTCAGTTGCGGCAAATTTCCAAGAGGGAATGCGGGCTTTCAGTTACTGGATGTCATCAAACTGTCTCAAATTAAACTCTGAAAAAACAGAGGTGATGACATTCGGGAAACTGGAACCTACTTGGTCCCCTCAATGGTGGCCACCTGAGATGGGAGCTCCACCTCAACCAGTCACCAAGGTTCGTAGCCTTGGAGTCGTATTTGATGATAAAATGACTTTTCATCATCACTTCAACTCAGTGGTCTCCTCATCTTTCTTTATCCTGAAAAGGATAAAAAAAACTGCTGCCATACCTCCCTTCCTCAGCCGGCAAAACTCTAATCAGCACTCTGTTTTTTTCCAAAACCGATTACTGTAATGCCCTTCTCTTGAACGCCCAGGAAAAAGTCATTAACAGACTGCAGCTAGTCCAGAACGCCTCGGCTAGAATCCTACTTGGCGTTCCCAAGTTCACATCCATCTCCCCTCATATCCGGCAATTGCACTGGCTCCCTGTCAGGAGCCGGACAAAATTCAAGGCTTTGTGTATTGCCTACAAAGCAATCAACAACGTGGGCCCACAGTTCCTTAGAATGGCACTCTGTCCGCTCGAGCATTCAAGAACACTCCGCTCCTCCTCGGCACATCTGCTCAACGTCCCGCGAACACAAAGGGCCAACTGGGGGGACAGGTGCTTTACAATCGCCACAGCCAAACTTTGGAACACTCTGCCCCTCCACATTAAAACTGCCCCCACCCTCATCAGCTTCAGAAAAAAACTAAAAACATGGTTATTCTCATCATAACTGCCTACAGTTGCTATGGTTCTGTATTCTGAGCGCCGAGACACCTCCGGGTATTTGCGCGCTATAAAAATCGCATAAACATAAACATAAACATTGCGGTTTTCGAGTCCCTTCCATCCTGAGGGAAATGCGGTAGTGGAAAGAAAAAAACGTGACATAAAGCAATCTATAACGGCTAGGGTATTAGGTTCGGGTGACGGGTGGGTCAAAAATCTAAATAGTGTCCAAAGAAGTCTTAATAATCTGCCAAGAAATTCTCTGGGGAAAATCACTCCATATGAACTATTATTTGGTACTAGAATGCTTATCCAGGACCTTAATTGTCAAACTTCAGTGGTGGAACAGAAACCCTTTGATATCAAAGACCGTTTGGCTGTTTTTCAGGACTTAAATGAAACAAGAAGAAGTCTGAGTAACACAACAAAAAGGCAGACGACCACTGAAAAAAAAACACCAGTCCCAGCAAGACCTGTCTGGATTCCAAAGATTGGGGATCTAGTCAGGGAAAAGATCACGGTAAAGAAGGAATTTGGGCCTTCATATAGAAAAGCTGTACCTGTCTTGGCAATTCTTGGAACAAGATCAGTGTTACTACCGCCACTTGCTGGAAAAAGGGAGAACAGAACAGTATCAATTGACCTGGTAAAACCACATCATGTGGCCGATAATAAGTAGTAGGCCCAGTGGACTCCCAAGAAGTAGCAGACGACCAAATCTGGCTACTATTCAAGAGGTTCAAACTGAAACCTTTGATAAACCTGCACTGAGAAAAGAAGGACTAAGCAACAAAACTATGGAACTCGTCCCTCTTGATACCCAAATATCAGTTCGTCAAGAAACTCCTGTCTACAATGATGTAGAATCTGACTATACATTCAAAGATAACAAGGACCCCCTGATTCCAAATAATGTTCCTAGGACAGGGAAAATTCAAGTAAAGTATACATTTCCTAGGCAACAAGTATCCTAAAGATACTTAAGTCAAAGAATAAACTGTGAATGAATTTGAGCCTCAATGTACTGACCACCACAATTTCTTAATAAAAAAATACATATATATATTTATTCAAGATTACATCATATACAACATGCACAAACATCATAAATTGTTAAAAAAGGTGGCCACTAGAAAGAATGGTAGCCCCTTTACTATTTTTAAAAAGACATGGCATATGCACTAATACATAAAAGGAATATAATAAAATTATATTCGTTTAAACAATATTCATAAAATCATAAACTGGTTTTAATGTCTAAACAGTCCACAAAAGGTCGTCATCAGTCTCTACACGCGTTTCGGCGAGTAACCGCCTTCTTCAGGAGAATCACACGATGTTCGGTACTAAACACTTTTCTGCACTTCACTTGACCAATTATGGAAAGAGATGTGTAGAATGGCTGATGATATTTTATAAGATAGCCTTGAATGATGCAATGGCCATATGAAGATAATATAACGAACAAATTCCAGACAGCTTTTAGATCTGAATCATGTTGCCCAGCATACGTTGATGGTATAAGGACACATGTATGTATATATGTTTTAGGGGAGAACTAGGCAATGCACGTCAAGGGTAAATCTCTATATGTTGCGGTCTGTACTTCTCCTTGAGTTGTTACGATGACTAAAACTACAAGTTCGGAAATTGAATGGACCTGTCTGCTGATTATAGAGGAGAACGCAAGGATATGTGCGACCTCTGAATTCCTTGTGGTACTAGTTGTCTGTAAACTGGGAGCGCGTGGGTGATACAAATTGATATTAGTAGTCCGAGTCCTCCGCGCTTTCCTTCCGATGGCATCAGATTTAATTTCCGGACCTGTAGTTTTAATCATCGTAACAACTCAAGGAGACTTTGGAACTGTTAATAATATGATGTCAGACTTAGAAATATCAGCAAAATTTCAAAAACACGAACACTTAGAAGGTTCAACAAGTTATGAAGAACTGTATTGTTACAATCATTTTGGTCACCATTATTTACACAAATCTGTAAATCCTAGAATTTTTTTTACTTATAATTAATGGGAACATTGTCCAACGCCACCAAAAGGCAGCTCTAAAACATTTTATGAGAAATTTCGATACTTTACAGGTTTTAATGTGACAAATCCAGAAACGTTTTATTTAAAAAATATAAATAAGACAGAAATAAAAAGCTGTCTACATTAGGTTTTAACTTTTGGAAAGACAACTTTGAGACAAAAACTGTCTGGGGCACAAAAGAATGTCAGGTGCAGGATTTAGAAGCCTTGTTCAGAGCCTGCATTATACCAGAACAAATTATATTTTTGAACAACACCGTTCAACAAACATTATGTCTTGGCTTAGCTAAAATAAAAGATTTAAACAAACCGTCCATACCTAAGTCCACACCTGACAGTAATGGCATGGCAGATCAGGAGGTAGATGTGAAACAGATTTTAAAACACAACAGAACCAATCCTGATTGGAAACAATGGTTAATCTGGCCCATAGACACAAATAACTGTCAAGATAGATTCATGAACAAAACAGAGGGGTTCAAAATGAATAGGCCAGATCCAAGATACTCCCAGAGACAACATCCAGGGATAGTTCAAGTTCAAGTTCGGGCATTTGTATAGCGCACTACTCACCCAGAGGGTCTCAAGGCGCTAGGGGAAGGAGTTCATTATTTGTCGAATAGCCAGGTTTTAAGTTCTTTTCTGAAGGAGATGTGGTTCTGAGTAAGGCGGAGGTGGGTGGGTAGAGAGTTCCAGGTCTTGGCAGCCAGGAAGGAGAAGGATCTGCCGCCCTTGGTGGATTTTCGGATGCGCGGGACTGTAGCGAGGGCTAGATTGGACGATCTAAGTTGGCGGGTGGGTTTGTAGAAGGATATTCGAGCGCTGAGGCATTCGGGTCCTAGATTGTAGAGGGCCTTGTGTGCGTGGGTGAGAAGGCGGAAAGTAATTCTTTTGTTGACGGGAAGCCAGTGGAGGTCTTTTAGATGTCCTGTGATGTGATCTTGGCGAGGGATGTCTAAAATGAGTCTCGCTGACGCGTTTTGGATGCGCTGGAGTTTTTTCTGTAATTTTGTTGTGATTCCGGCGTATAGTGTATTACCGTAATCCAGTCGACTAGTTACCAGTGCGTGGGTGATAGTCTTTCTTGTCTCGAGGGGGATCCAGCGGAAGATCTTTTTCAGAATGCGAAGTACGTTGAAGCAGGAGGACGAGACTGCGTTGACTTGTCTGGACATCAAGAGAGATGAGTCTAGGATGAAGCCAAGGTTACGTGCATGATCTGTGGGTGTGGGTGCTGTGCCCAGAGCGGAAGGCCACCAAGAGTCGTCCCAGGCAGAGGGGGAAGATCCTAGGATGAGCACCTCCGTTTTGTCTGAGTTGAGTTTTAGGCGGCTATGTTTCATCCATTCGGCTACTTCTTTCATGCCTTCGTGAAGATTGGTTTTTGCGGTGTTGGGGTCTTTGGTGAGGGAAAGGATTAGCTGGGTGTCATCGGCATAGGAGATGATGTTGAGGTTGTGATGACGCGCGATGGCGCCGAGAGGACTCATGTAGACGTTGAAGAGGGTGGGACTGAGTGAGGATCCTTGAGGTACGCCGCAAATGACATCAGTGGCCTCTGAGTAGAAAGGGGGAAGACGGACTCTTTGCGTTCTCTCAGCGAGGAGTGAGATGATCCAGTCCAAGGCTTTTCCTTGTATGCCGATATTGCTGAGGCGATGTATAAGGGTGCTGTGGCTGACTGTGTCGAAGGCGGCGGAGAGGTCGAGTAGGATGAGGGCCACTGTTTCTCCGTTGTCCAGGAGTGTTCGGATGTCGTCGGTCGCAGCAATGAGGGCGGTTTCGGTACTGTGTTTGGCTCGAAACCCAGATTGAGATGGATCAAGGGAGTTGTTGGATTCAAGGAAGGCGGCGAGCTGGTTGTTGACGGCTTTCTCGATGACTTTGGCCGGGAATGGGAGGAGGGATATGGGTCGATAGTTTTTGAGTTCAGATGGGTCTGCTGTGGGTTTCTTCAGAAGGGCGCTGAGTTCAGCGTGTTTCCAGGTTTCTGGAAAGGTGGCAGAGTTGAACGAGCAGTTGATGACATCACGGAGATGGGGTGCGATGATGGAATCAGCTTTGTTGAAGATGTGGTGGGGGCAGGGGTCGGTAGGCGATCCAGAGTGGATTGGGTTCATGAGGCGAATGGTCTCTTCAGTGGTGATTGGGTTCCAGGCGCTGATGTTGTTAGTTGGCGGAGTAGGATCTGAGGGGGGTAGGGAGGGTAGATCGCTGGGAGTATTCTCGAAGCTGTTGTGGATGTCGGCAATTTTGTTGTAGAAGAAGGAGGATAGCGCGTCGCAGAGGTCTTGGGAGGGAGTGATGTCGTTAGATGCTGCGGTGGGGTTGGTGAATTCTTTGACGATGTTGAAGAGTTCCTTGCTGTTATGGGTGTTGTTGTCGAGACGATCCTTGAATGCTGATTTCTTGGCGGATCGAATCAGTTGGTGGTGTTTGCGGGTGGCTGTCTTGAGGGAGGCCATGTTGTCAGAGGTAGGGTTTTTTCTCCATATCTTCTCCAGGGTGCGGCATAGCTTCTTGGATTTTTTAAGTTCATCATTGAACCAGGGAGCCTTTTTATTGGATGATTTCATCTGGTGCTTTTTCAGGGGTGCTAATTCGTCAGCACTGTGGGTAATCCATTGCCTGAGGTTGGTGGCCGCTTGGTTTGGGTCCATTGAGAGGGTGGGAGGGTATTGGTTGAGTGACGTGAGGAGTTGATCGGAGGTGATTTTGTTCCAGTTTCTCCGGAGAATAGGTTGTGAGCGGTTGTGGGTCAGGGTGGTTTTGTAGCTGAAGTGAACACAGCTGTGGTCCGTCCAATGGAGAGCTGTAGTGCGATCAAAGGAGAAGTGCTTGCTGGAGGTGAAGATAGGGTCGAGCGTGTGTCCGGCTACATGGGTGGGGGTGTCAACAAGTTGTTTGAGTCCGAGATTGGCCAGGTTGTCCAGAAGGGAGTTGGTGTTGCTATCGTGTTTGTTTTCAAGGTGGTAGTTGAGGTCTCCTAGAAGAATGTAGTTCTCGGAGGCAAGGGCGTGTGGGCTGATGAAGTCCGTGATGTCATCGCTGAATTGGGTGCGGGTGCCTGGAGGCCTGTAGATGAGGGTGCCTCTAATTGTGGTCCTGGGGTCGGTGTGGATCTGAAAGTGGAGATGTTCGGCGGTTGCAAGATTGTCGTCGGAGCTGGTTGTGATTTTGATGTTGTTTCTGTGGATGATGGCGATGCCGCCTCCTGTTTGATTGGTGCGGTCTTTACGGATAATCTTGTGAGTGTCCGGTATGGCTATGGCAATGTCGGGTGCCGATGATGTGTTCATCCATGTTTCAGTGAGGAAGGCGATGTCAGGTGACGCAGTGTCGAGTAGGTCCCAGAGTTCAGTAGCGTGTCTGTGGACCGAGCGGGTGTTGAGCAGGATGCACTTTAGGCGGTTAGAGTCGGAGCTGTGTTTGGGGAACGTGGATTTGGTGAGGGTCCTGAAGCAGTTGAACTTGCAGGAGAGGCAGGCGAATGGGCCGTGAGTGCGTCCAGGGGTGGCCTTGAAGCATTGTGGTGCTCGTCCGGTGTTGAGGGCGTGGAGGGTTGCGGCATCATATGAGAATCTGGAGGGCTGGGTGAGGTGGGGACTAGGGGGTCTGGCGCTAGGCGCGGTCCAGGCGCGGACGGGCGTAGACAAGCTTACCTTTGGCGCACCTTCGGCGCGACCGCTGCACGTGGACGCTGCGCGTAAATGCATCTGTCATATAAGGATAGTGGGAGGGGCGAGAGGCAAGGGAGGATGATCTTGGAGGCGGGGAGCGGGGCGGAGAGCCGGGCTGGGGGTCGTCGCAACAACAACAAGATGGCTGCAAGCCAATATGCGAGCGCGATGAGTTAGGGCACAACACAGGCAGCAAAATTAAAATTAATATTTAAATCTTAAACAGTCGGGGCTCTGGCACAAGCAGCGCGAGCAGCTCCAAAATAATCAATTTCCAACAATTAGAGGCACAAGCAGCGCGAGCAGCGCAAAAATAGCCAATTTCCAGCAATTAGAGGCACAAGCAGCGCGAGCAGCGCTAGTTACATAAAACCGTGATAGCTGTTCAGTAAATAATGCACAGGCACAGGCGGTGTGATCAGCGCTACGATACCAGCAGCAAGCAGCAAGGGGAGCGACCTCCTTCGGGGATCTCGGGATAGTCACCACATACAGTGTAGGAATACTATGCCTTGACTGGCTACAGAAATCCACACTTCCAGAAATTAAACAACACTTAACTTTACTTAAAGAAGACGTTGACTTGCGAGACTTCTTACTCGGGCCTCGCAAACAACGACAAAAATATCATCTGCCATTGACATAATAGAACAAGATTTGCTAATGTTACAACATGGCCAGTCTCAATTCCGTTCTATTATGCTACTAGGCTGGACGTTGCAAAATCTCCGTTCAGGCTATGTGCCATGGCGTCTAATCAATACCACGTCATTGTTTACTCTCTTTAACCTTACAGATAAACAACAGATAAACAAATCACTCTGGCATAAAGAGGAGCAGACTATACGGTGCTGAGCATTGAAAAACTGGAAAGATTACCATTAACTTTTTCTGAGAAACCTGTCATTGAATGGATAATACATGGCACCATAACGATACCAGTGACGATTTTCCAATTTCAGTATTGTCTACAGCATGTACCAGCAGGCCTGTATGAAAGGTTGGGTAAAGGATACATTATGTTAACCTGGAAATTACCATACAAACACAAATGTTGGAGTGGGGGAAAGGAGGTATTTCTTAGTACAAACAATTGTAAAAATTCACTTAGCGGTACACTTTTATGTGCAGGTATTAATTTACATGGAGCCTGGCGAAGGTTCTTTAAATAACCTTTCTTGCCACATGCACTGTACTCCAGCGGCCCTGATAGACCTGATTTTCAGGCAGCTTTCCAATGGGAGCTACGTTATGCTCAATGATCACAGCTGTTGTGGCATGTTGCCAGGAAAAGCCTATCTGGTTAGTGTGTCGGCCAGGGTCACTTGTTGTATGCAAGTATTGTATCCAAAAAGTAATACAGATGGGGAGACGGCGTTATGGCCTTCACTGAATATCTCTTCTATACAAATTGATACTTTAAGCAGAATGGAAGCCATTCTTTTACAAAAAACTGTGCCACTGACCTCGTCTAGAGAAATGTATGATCTGCAAGTTGCAAGGACTTCTGCAGAGATACATGCATTATTATCAAGAAACTGCCCAGTACATTTCTCAGAAATGTTAGGTCAAATCTTAAACATGTCTGATACCAGTGGCATCGCACATGTATTTAAGATGATCTTTTCGGGACTGTTAAAACCATTTGTCATTTTTCCAAATTTCGTGCACTATGTGTTCTGCGGTCTGCCTCTCATTTTGGGACTCGTAGCAGGAATCCTATTTTTATTTTTCCTGCTCCGATATGGCAAGTCCAGTCACCAACCATACCCAAACTACCATGGAACAAGCTCTCCTAGCCATGCGGTATCGTGACAGAAATACACAGATTCTTGGCTTGGCTCGTTTAAGAGATCTGAATACCACTAGGTTCCATCCATTCAGACCAATCTGGAAAGATTGCATCTTACCTGTTCTACGATGCCTGCTTTGCGGAGAAGAATGCGTGTTAGACATCTGTCTTACACTTCCATCAGCACTGCCAACAAATGCTGACGCTTTGCTAGGTCCGGTAATGACTCATACATCGTGTTGCCCCCAACGGCTGCCAATCCTGATGAAGGCATTCATTGAGATCTCACCAGAAAATCCAGCTCTTGGTGAGGTACGTGGAACAACAGGCACACAGGTACCATCTACATCGAACATTGCTAATGCGACTGACGCTGATGGCGAAGCTTCACATCTATGCACATTTGATCTACTTGATGAAGTAGTTCCACTTTCACCAACTATGGTAGACGGTTTCTTTGCCAGCTTAGATGATTTGATGTTTTCTCCCGACACCGAGAATAACTTTTGAAAGTGCACACAGCGTTCCATGAACTCTGAAATTCGGCCTTTGGTTTTTCAAAACAAACCCACTAACTTGGGAACTCTATGTTTCTACAATCTACATTTGAAAACGTTTTCTCTTCATCCCAGAATAGACCCTTTTCACTTGGCACAAAGTAATCTGCTTAAAGTAGAACTATTCTTAGAGAACAAGAGATTCATTTGATACTTCCTATAGACAAATATTTGGCATTATCTCATGAAAACTTTAACTGTTTATATATTATGCTATGGAATGGTCTCGACTTTTTTCTTCTGTAAATTTAGAGCCATTTCATAACTGTCATTTCATGTTTCATTTAGATATCATTTGTTAATGACTGCCATTGCTTGTAAAATGTGTACAAAACAAATACTCATGTATGTGTATAAACCATGTTTAATGTATTTCATGTAGTTTGGGTGGGATTATGAACACATGCTTTAGTTATGTTTCTTATGCTTATGGATTTAGTAATATTAGACATAATACGTGGAGTGGGTGTTGTATAGCGTTTTAGGACCCTAGTATAATTTTCCCGATTCATGCCCTTATATAGGTATAAAATACCGTATCCTTATATAGGCATAGAAATCATAACCATATTCAGACATAGCTCAAGTAGTCCTAATACGGCTTGGCTACTTCCACTAGTTCCAAAAATCTACAACGATTTCTTGGAAACACCTGCCTTCCGCAGTCAGGGACTTCCCCCTGCATGAATATTAAGTTATCCAAGAAATCATGGAGTTTTAAGAGAATTAAGTCTCTGATGACGTTATTATGTCCAATCTTACGTCAAACTCGGCACCTTCAAGGTGTAAATATGCCCCCACTTGTCCAAACAAACACACGGTGGTTTGGAGCAGTTCGACTATCTACTTGCCCAACGCGCACTGCTGCAGCAAATGCCGAAGGAAGCCAACCCTCCAGCTGACGCACTGAGAGACACTGCGCTTTCTCCTGCCGAGAAATCCAGCTCCAGTGTTTCCAGGCTACCCTTGCGGGTTGCTGGGAAAACGAGTGAGAGAGATACAAGACCTCCTACATTCTAAAACCAAGGTACGGAGCTGATTAGACCCTAATAGAATTCTTGGAATAGATTCTTGGCAAATAATACTAAAACTAGGCTACACCCTACTTACTTCTTGCCTTGTACTAGACCTTGGTTAGGAACACCGGGGTAGGCGTATTTTAGAAACACCAGTTGAGTACTTTTAGTCCTTATTTATCACTGTATGTATTTTATGCATTATAGGTATCTTATGGCTTAGAAACCATATAATGCTTTTACAATATTATTTTATAATACTCTTCGTACTGTACGCTTTGTACTTTACCGCAAGAATTACGATTGCAGCAGTTCATTTCTTATGCTTGAGAAAGAAGACTGTTCAATAAATACCCTTTTATTGTAAACGCCCGTCTCTCTATTTCTCTGCACCTCTGGTGAAACAAAGCATGCACGATTGACTGAGTGAAATAACTATCTATTGTTTCCGCGACTCTAGAGATATATTTCTTATTCTTGGGGAACAAAGTTGTCATGTTTTAAGCGGTTGTCAGAAACTAATCCCTTCTTGTTCATTCGAGAAAGTTTCTAGTGACCTCTGAGCTAGCTGGCACACACACAATTAAGTTTAGTATATTCTGTCGAGACCTAGTTGAGTTCAGTCCTACGTCTAAACTACAGGATACACTATTCCAATGTGCAGAGCCTATTGGGAATATAGGAACTACACTACAGGTTGGTATCGCTTTCACGGGACTCGATTTCCCAACACCCCACAAGGGGAGTCAGAAACACTAGCGCTGGATTCTCGGCAGGAGGATGACTGCTTCTGGTCAGTGCGTCAGCTGGAGAGTTGGCTTCCTTCGGCACTTGCTGTAGCGAGCTGCGTAGTGCAAGTTGGTAGTCGAACTGCACCGAATCACACCGTGCTTTGCTATAGCAAGTGAAGGTATATTTATACCTTGAAGGTGTTTAGGAATGCCAGTATTGGCATAGAAGAAATCGTTGTGACGTAGATGAACAGATGGAAGTAGCCATGCCTGTATTTGGGTAGCATGAGCTATGCCTAAATAAGGGCTGATTTTCTATGCTTATACAAGGTCAATGTGAATTGCACCTATATAAGGGCATGAATCGGAAAAATTCATTTGGAATCTAAATCGGCATACTACAGTGCACAACAGTGGTCCCGGCTGCTCCTTAATTTAACTGCTTACAAGTTGAAGCAATGGTCACTGGAATCAATCCAACTAGATCTGGTTATTTATTTAACCTTTTAATATCTCATTTTATAAATATTTTTATTTTTTTCTCAAATCGTCTGATACAAGACAAACACTTATTCATTCAAGAGTGAATATAAAATACAAAGACAAATGACAACATGTATATACATTTAACATTCCTACATGTGAAACAAAACAAATTTCTATACACCTGTCTTAAGTCATGAAAAGGGGCAACCCCTTCAAATTACATTCCTTTCATCAAATAAGGAGGATGCCCAACATTTAGGTACAAAAATGAAAATAGCCAGGGTTAACTTCATTTTATAAATCCCTCTAGCTGTAAATAGCCACCATATGGCTCTTCCTCAATATCATTCCAATATGATATGATATGATATAGTAGTTTTATATCGCGCACTAATACTCTGGAGTGTCCTGGCGCATGTGAACTGGAGCAGCAGCAAAGTCATTTAGATGATCTGGCTAAACAGGTACGTTTTAAGGCGTTTTTTGAAGGGATGGAGCTCTTGAGTCAGCTGGAGATTGGGAGGGAGCAAATTCCAAGCTGTTGCGGCTTTAACTGACAGTGAGTGGCCACCTAAAAGGACTCTGCGGAAGCGCTGGAAAATGGCCCGATGTAGAGAGGCAGATCGCAGGGGGCGGTTAGGTACATAGAAAGAAAAACGCTTCCTAAGATAGGAAGAGCTGAGTCCATGCAGGGCCCGATGGGCCAGGGTGATAGCCTTGAACTGGACTTGCTGCTTCACGGGCAACCAGTGTAGCTCTCGTAGAAATTGCCTAGCACTGGTTCGACTAGAGGCATTATGCAAGAGCCTAGCCGTGGCATTCTGTATCGTTTGGAGCTTCTGAAACTGGTAGCCCGGTAAGCCAATGAACAAGGCATTCGAACAGTCAAGCCGCGAGAGCATAAGAGCACGCGCAACTGCCTCCTTGGCCACTCTTGGAAGCAGGGGAAAAATCCTTCTAAGGATTTTGAGGGTTCCAAACCTGATCCCGATCAGTTTCTTAACATGGTCAGTAAACCGCAGGTCCCTGCTGAACCATACCCCCAAGTTTTGAACGGGACCGTCATCAAAGCGCGGACAGGGAAAATGAGACGGCCAAAGAGATTGTTTGAAATTTGAGGGAAACTGGCCATACAAAATAACCTCCGTTTTGTCCTCGTTACATTTTAAAGATGCCTGAGCTAACGAGCCAAATACAGAAGCTAGACACGATTGGGCAATGGTAGAGTCCAAATCCGGGCCTTTCCATGTAAACAGCAGCTGAGTATCGTCAGCGTATGCTATTACTTTCGCACCAAGCCTCTCAGCCAAGAAGACCAGGGGGGTTAGGTAGATATTGAATAAAAGAGGGCTCAGAGTAGAGCCCTGTGGAACCCCCGTATTCAGGTTCCTAACTGAAGAAGAACAGGGGGCCATACAGAACTGCTGCGTGCGGTGTTCCAGAAAAGACTTGACCCCCTCCCAGGCAAGGCCAGAAATACCCACAGCAGAGAGATGAGCCAAAAGCCTCTGGTGGGGCACCGTATCGAAGGCGGCAGAGAGGTCGAGTAAAATCAGGGCCGCCCTACCGCCCCCGTGAAGATACTCCCTGATTGCCTCTGACATTTCCACCAGGGCGGTCTCTGTACTATAGGCCAATCTGAACCCCGACTGGGCCGGGTGCAAGGCCCCTGAGGATTACACATAGGTCTCAAGTTGCCTAAAAACCACTTTTTCACAAACATTGGCCAAAGCTGGTAGCAGTGAAATTGGTCGGTAATTGGCCGGGACCGCCGGGTCCAAGGAAGGTTTTTTAAGAAGGGGAAGCAGTTTCGCTTGTTTCCATTGTGCCGGGACCACAGCGGTACGGAGAGAAAGATTCACAATGTCAGTGATAGCTGTACAGTCCTCCCTGGCCACCCCAGCTAATATGCGGGGTGGCCGACGCATTTCAAGACCCTTGTCAACTCCAGGGGCTCTCATCAGGGCTTCGTATTAGAATGAGATGGTGTGGTCTCCCCAAAAAAGGACATTGGATATTGGTGTATAGAAATTTGGTTTTTCTTCACCTGTAAGAATGTTAAATGTATATACATGTTGTTGTTTGTATTGGTAAGTACTAAGTGTAGTCGTGATTTAATGGTGCACACAATTGAAACAGCACACAGGTTATGCAAAAAGGAGGCTGATGAATTGGAAAAACTGGTCCAAACTATAAGAGACAACCACACAGTCACTGATGCTGAGTCACTATTTGAAAAAATTGACAAAGAGATTGCAACTTTTAAGGATAATACAATCAATTTTGAAACCTCAAAATACGAGAGGGATACAAAGTCCTTCAATATTGAACAGGTGTATCTATACAACTTTTATACCACCACAGATTCACGCCAAGCGCTCTCAAACTACCAAGGCCAGTCTAAAAATAGATTTTTAACATTTTCTGAAACGTCACCGTTAGATTTGGCAGAGGAATCTGACCCCAGGGAGGGACCTTCTAAGATACAGACTTCTTTTTTAGAGAAAGGAGAACCAAAAGCAAGAGTAGGATTCAAGCAGCAACCCTGGGAGAAGAGGACAAGATGCCAATTTTACAAGTCATGAATTCTACATCCATAGTTAACCTTTCAGAAAAACAGTTGACAAAAGAAGAAGAATCCATTTTGGAATTATTCCTCAAGTTTGTTCCAAACAGACCAACAGATTTTACAAAGCTTAAAATAGAGGCAATTGAGTTTTTCCGAAAAATCCGCCTGAAATTGTTTTTTGCTGGTAAAGAATACAAAGGCAGTGGTGAATATTCAGGTCTGGCCAACAAATCTAGATTTATTCCACCTACATACAATATTCCCAAGGAAATTGTGGCCTTTGAGCAGGTGGTCTTGTCATGAATTAATAAACTGGTGAAGAAAAAACCATTTCAGAAGAGAACTCTATCAGCACAACAAGCCATTGGACGATTGAAGAATGATGACTCAGTAGTCGTCAAGCAAGCCGACAAGGGCGGTGCCATAGTCCACTGGCCTGGGGAATTGTACCTTAGAGAAGGAACCACTCAAGTGAATACCAATGAATGGTATCGTCAAGTGAAAGCGGATCCCACAAGATCAATACAAGAGATCATTTCAGAGACACTGAAAACCGGATTTGAAGAGGGCTTCTTGGGACCAAAGGAATACAATTTCCGCATGATGAAATTTCCAAAGATCCCTGTGATGTATTTTTTGCCCAAAATACTTAAACGCTTGATTGATCCACTAGGGAGGCCTGTCATATCCGGTTGTGACTCCGTGCTGGAACCAATCGCGAAATATGTCAATATTTTTCTAAAGTAATTTCTAGTTAAAGTCCATTCATACTTGAGTGATACCACTGACTTCATTAATAAAGTTGAGGGCCATGCATATATACAACATTGGATGGTTTCGTTAGATGTTACCTCATTATACACGCAGATACCTCAGGGTGAGGCTTTACAAGTGATAGAACTCTATTTGGAAAGTAGACCTAAACCCCACAGAAAACTTACAGAGTTTATCCTACAATTGTCTGAGGTAGCACTGGAGTTTAGGAATCCCTCTATGTACAGACCAGAGGAACCGCTATGGGTTGTCCCTTAACCCCACAGATGGCAGTTCTGTTCATGGCCCAGTACGAAGAGAAGTTCATTTTTAATAGCAACCCATTTAAGAGCAACATCATACAATGGCTTTGTTACATCAACGGTATCTAGTGCCTATGACAAGGCACAAAAGAGGATCTTGGAATGTTCCATAGCTGGCTCAATGCATGCCATGAGGACATCAAATTCTGCTCAATAAAAGCAAAATGACCTTGACCTTTGGATGTGAGTGTATTCCCCCAAGGAAACAAACTCATAAACACATTACACCATAAATCCAATGACAAAAGCACAATCCTACATTGCAAGAGTGCTCATCCTCGCAATTTAAAAGACAACCTTCCCTACGGGCAATTACTGCGAATCAGCAGGAATTGCTTCCGGAAAGAAGATTTTGAAAATCATGCCGCAATTTTTTGTGAACAAATGACGAACAGGAGCTAAGAAAACACTTAAGCACACCATCAAAAGATTCTGGTTCACTCGTAGAGAGGCCCTCCTCCAGAATAAAGTTAAACCACCCCTTGAAAGAATGGTTTGTGCCTCCAAATTTGGCCCTGAAAACAATAAATTCCTGCAAATCATTTTGAAAAATTGGCATTTATTAGAAAATCTGAAATGTCTGTTTGAAAAGCCGCTATTTACCAAGAAAAAAAACGCAAGTATTGGGCAATAAATAGTTAGAGAAGATCTATTTCCAGTGCGACAGAAGAGTGATCTACGCACTCAGTGGAAACTGAAACCGGTGGAGCGGCATCATAAATGTGGCAATTATTCTGCCTGTGAATCAACAGTTGAAGGTAAAGAATTAATTCACAACACCTTTAAATGGAGGCATACAGAGTTCACTGACTGCAAGATAAAAAATTTCATATTTGCGGTCTTGTGTCCCTGTTCAAAAATGTATATTGGAAAAACAAATCAACAAATCAATCAACGCATTGTCCGGCACCGCTCTCGAATTAAAAAGAAAGTTTTGACTGCACCCATTGTAGCGCACTACATCGAGCACTCACATAGTGAGAAAGACCTCAAGTGGACAGTGTTGTTTGGATGAAACACAAAAAATAGGGCTTTTGACACAGATGCAGCACTCTTGCAGAAAGAAGCCTATATGATATTGAAATTCAATAGCGCCCTAAGGCATAAGATTACACGTTGTAATTGTATTGTATAGTATTGTAATTGCATTGTATTGTAATTGCATTTATAAAGCGCTTACTACCCCTGACGAGGCGTTGAAGTGTTTTTTCAGCGAGTAGCACGCTACTCCAGGACCTACAGAGGATTAGTGTTGAATTAGTATAGTGAAACATGCAAGTACATTTTAAGTGGTGGATAGGTTAGTTAGTTATTTGGATTTGGAATGATAGCAGAAGGATAAAGGAGGAAAAAGGTTTTTATTCATATTGCACTTGTTACCCCTGATGGGGTGCTGATGCACGCTATTCAGGAAGCCCATAAAGGATTAGTGGTGAATTAATATGGCGAAATATGAAGTAATTTCGATGGTGGATATTAGTCAGTTACTTGGAGTGAGAAGGATAGCGGAGGGATACAAGGGGAAGAAACGAAAATATTACTTACCTGTAAGAAAAGTTTTACAACATAAACTCTTCTAGATTCCCAAACTGTGCATATTCCGCCATCTAGTGGTTAGAGCCGGAAAGTGCTATGTATTTATAATTATTTTTTTTTTGCTTTGGGAGGTTGCGAAACCTGATTCCTCTAGTGAGGCTACAACCCCCATCCTGTGTGTGCAGGCTCTCAGATTATGTTTTCCCCTTCTGCATTGCGATTCTGTCTGCTTGTTGAATACGTAGAATATTGATTGCTTATAGGGCTGAGAGTGTAGGGACACTTGTTGATTTTTAAAAGGTGACTTATTTAAATATAGATATATATACTGATATGTACATACCTATATATGGATATATACAAATACATAGATTATTTATTTATTGTATTTATTTAACTTTTTTCTGTCTGCTATGTCCGTACCTAGGTGAGCTCTCTTGCTACAGGGGGCATCAGTTGATATAATAGGAGATATGCAGCCTAGTTGCTGCGGTGTTTAGTTTTTCTTTCTCTGTTCTCTCATATTACGTATGTAATACGGCAAAGGAGATGTATAGCTTTAGCTATTTGTTAGCCCTTGGAAGTACTTATGTACTATGCTTATGTAGGGGCTATGTTAAGAGTTCTACTTTTATTTACTTTGTTATCTAATTAGTTATTTCTGTCTTTATTTTCTTCTTCCCCCTTCACCGGGGAGGAGGGAGGGTCATATGTGAATCTAGAAGAGTCTATGTTGCAAACCTATTCTTACAGGTAAGTAATATTTTCGTTTTGCAGCATAGACGTCTACTAGATTCACAAACTGTGCGTCGATTGTGTAGCGGTATTTTGTAATCGTGGAGGAGGGAGTGAAGTGTAGTTGATCCCCCCTATGATAATAAGAAACACAAATGGTGCAGAGTACCACTTGTTGTTTTGTGAGAGAACATGAGTTCTTATGAGAAAGTAGGTATCCAGATGGCCTTTCATTGAGGAAAGTACCCATATATGTACTCCCTTGTGAATATATCTGCATTTGTTTCAGATATTTTACATGTGACCAGGAACAACAAAAACCCTTAGATGTTTTATTGAAATAGTTACATTTTATAGGCCCATTCATCCTTGCGTAGGCTAACACCTGATTTGCTTGTTTTATTCTGTGAGTGCTATTTTAATATGGTCTTTACCAACCACTAGCTTTTGTCTGAATGTTTATTTATTTATTCAAGAATAACAGCACAGGTGCACCACAATAGTTACTATAAGACAAATCAGTATTCGGTCTACAGTTCCAATGAGTCACGGAAATCGAAGTACCTCAATTTTGTTTCTTTATTTCAAAATAGAAAAATGAAGCACCATACAGCCGACGCGTTTCATCCCTCAAAGGGTACTTCTTCAGGGCTGTTTAAACAAGAACATATAAACAAACATGTATAAGACACATATAAAGATATTTATAAAAACATATTCATATATACATATTTACATAGGAACATAAAAGGCCTAACCAAAAACAACAACATATTTTCCTATTTAGCAGGTTCAAGAAGGTGTTGTCTATATCTAGTCAGGACTATTTTAAAACTTGGATAGACAAGCTACGTGAACAGAGGTTGATAAATAAATAATCTCCTTGTATCCATGATCTCTGTTTTGAGTACAAGGCACAACTAGTTGCTAGAAATGCATATTTCAGTGCACCAATGGTGCTCAAAGTGTATATCAGAAAGAACATGCCAGAGGGAAAGGATGTAGAAAATTAAGAAACCCAACAGGAGGGAGATGAAAAAGGAATGCGTTTAAAAACAGAAATTAGAAGGGTACATATAAGTTCAAAGAAAGGAAAGGATGTCGTCATGCATAGTGTAACACTTACTGCCGAAAACCACTGGGGATAACCGATCGAGTCTTGACCTACCCATAATTCTAGTTAGATACTTGGCCATGTGAGAAAATAACCTAAGGCATCCGAGCCAATCAGTCAGGTTAATGTGCGGTATTATATTTTCTAACTTCTTAATGAATGAACAGCTCCAACTGTATGGTGAAAAAGGAGTCAAATGAAAGAGAACAGAGAACAGCTACGACCAATATAGGCTAAAATACACCTTTTACTGATAGAAGAATCTTCAAAATAACGTCTGAATGATGTAATAGATAAGTAGATAAAGATCTGATGGAGTTGTGTTGGAGAGGATCTCGCCAGATCTAGAAGTTCGAATATTGCTAAGACAAGTTAACCTGTACATGGTACTGCAACAGGATCGATTAGATGTTAAATATCATCTTAAAACGGTAAGAAGAACTTACTGAGGACAAGAGATCCAATGGTAATCCAATGAACAGTAACCTCGATGTTTAGTGTTCCCAATATGTGAGGGTCCAAGCAGATGGATCTATATGATAAATAGATCTGTAGGCAAAAAGGGTGGAGCCATTAATAATCCCCCTGATGGAATTAAATTTCAACAGTCGCTAAATAAGACTTGAGATTAGGCAAACATACAGTATGGGGGTAAACTGAGTTACAGAGCTCCAAGAGGAAAAATCACCAATTCAATATTGAGCGGCATTTGTAATGTACTGAGTAAACTCTACGGAGGGCCTTAAGTGATGGAAACACAGGATAATCATAATCTGAACAGATCTGGAATAAAGAAGGCCCCTGCTACATCTATGATAGCATATTGATAGCCAAAGCGAGTATATAAAACCCCAAGTGGTTTAGAGAGCAACTGTCTTCTTACCTAACTTTAATCCATAACTCAAATACGATCCCACAGCATACAGAACTTATGCAAAGTATAAGAGGTGAAAAAAACAGAATCTGTAAAATATAGAGGAGATGAATAAGGAGGTGTTAAGCCCCAAAATCCCAATATACATGCCTAGTGTTTATAACACAGAGGTTACAGAAAAAATTCAGCCATATAAACAGGTGTAGCCAGTAGTATTAACTAAACTCCAGCTATCAATTGCCTTACACCACAGAGCACTGCGTTTCCTTTGCTGCCCGAGACAAACACAAGGTATGGGCATCCATTTCCATATTTCCTATGCCGCCCACGACCACTCAAGATGTAGTCGACCATATACATATTTCCCTTCTTTTATTTTATTTATACCATTCTCCTCCCAAAAGATACAGGTAAGTAAGCTAAGGGACTAACTGTCTCAATATGAAACTACAGAGACCCAACTTGTATTCTCTCAAAGTAAATAGAGGCATCCTAGTCAATACCATAGCCCCTTCGATGCTTGTGACGGAACCATTCCGTCATCAGTCACGGCTGAGCTGTGCTGATGACGGAACGGTTCCGTCACGACCGCACCCTGTTCTGGAATGTCCAGCACAGGGGGGGGGGGAACAGGCGCCGCACGGAAGCGGATAGTCAACTGGGACAAAGATACATGAGGAGTATCCACATTATCAAATCAAATAAAAGTATATATATAGGTAGTGGTGCTAACAGTAAATATACGGTAGCAAAAACTCCTCATCACGGGGAATAGTGAAAAGAATCCCATCCAGCATCTTACCGTGATATGATGTGCACGATCGATAATATCAGCGTCCGTCCCACAGTCCTCCAGCAAGGAATAAACACAGGTTGTGCGGCTTCGTTTATATAGCTGGCCGCATCACCTAGAATAGAAACACCTGTGAGGTATTGAGACCGGAGCGTCACGCTAGGTCATATGACTAGGTGTTCGCGAGTATCGGCCATCTTAGAGTGGATAAAGATAGCCGAATATAACACTGAGGAGAGGTACATCGCGAGTGTTGTTATTGCAATTAATAACACAAACCGTTGTATTACTATTCAATAAGGGCGTCCTAAGTCACGTGTGGACTGGCAAGTAGGTTAACTTGACAGGTCGAAATGGGAAATTTTACTGCAAAAAGACTCTGCTGTGGCAGGCTTGAGCCATGTTTTAATTAAGGGTGGGTGGAATTTGCGTAGTCGCGCAATGCAAAGCTCCGCGAAACTGTAAAAAATCTCCATGAGCACGCAGAGTACCGCAAACATGCGAAAAGCACGAACAAGCAAAAAGTTCCGCGGATCGCGGACTTTTTGGCAATTCCGCGTTCTCCACGGAATGCCCAGGCCTACTTTTTAAGGGCTACTGAAGTGGGTGGCACAATCAGTGCTGCAAGCCCACTAGTCTAATACCACAATAGAGCAACCCAATTTTCCCCAAGGAACTGGATACGATAATAATCATGTACAAAATATTTCTTGGGGAATTATTTAAATCCAACATATTTCCATCTCCAAATTATTTCCATCTTTAGTATTGATCCACTATGTGAATCCGACTGATTAATCATACAAATAGAAACAACAGTCACAGGGGTATTTAAAATAAGGATAATCTTTTGAGGTTATGATGGATGTGGTGTCAACGTTTCGTTCTTCAGTGGCTGATTAGGTCTGTGAGATCATGCTCAGGACCCAGCGTTGTTGAAACAATCAATCCTGTGAAAACTGACATAAACAAACTAATCAATACAACCGGTGACACTAGATATTGCCTGCTTACAATAAGACAAACACCGGTGTCAAACTATAGTGCCAAATTGCCATACCAAAAATGCTAATCCATTCATTAAAAATGCCACCAAAGTGCTTTTATTTATGATACACATCATGTAACCCCAAGTGTAAAACAAGTCTCATGAACACAACCTTATTCCCAATCGAAAAACAATACCTTGCTTCCCTTAACAAAAATTCCAAATAGAAATCTCCAGTCTGAGTATTACTGTGGAAAGAAAATCCACATTTAAACTTACTACTACAGACTTACTACAGAGTAAAAACACAATAAAAACGCACACTAAGGCACATCGTCTTACCCAATTCCAACTTAATTTGAATCGTGTCCTCTGAGAACACAACAAAGGAACATTAGTCCTCATCTGGTTATAAACATGACCAAAAGAAGAAAACAAGAGTTATTCACTAAGCCTACTTACTCGCATTCCATGAAAACCCGGCCGACTAAAATGTCTGGTCCAAACAAGAAGTATAGAGACCACACACCGACTGTGGAGTCTTGGTCGTGCCACTTACGTGGTAATGCGCCACAACTAAATATTCCAAGCGTGGTACAAGGAATACTGGTTAAGCGAGAGACCGTGCAAAAAACGGTGACCATCTTGGTATTTCCTAACACGATATAAAGATTAGAGCTATCAGGGAGCAATCTTCAATCCGACTGACAACATCCTTATCAAAGGTACCCCAACGAGGGAAGAACACATAGCTACCTTGTGTGATATCATTGTCAAACAGAAATTACTCTAAGCGAGTACCACTCATGTAAACTAATAAAAATAGCAGGTTCTACAACTTCTGCGGAAACGCTCCACATCTGAATACTCTACCACTTGATCCAAGGAATACCAAGCACATGGGAGACCCTGAGAAAGCAGCTGCCATCTTGGTGTTTCATAAAACGATATAAAGAATCAAGCTATAAGGGAGCAATCCTCTATACTTCGGACAGCATTCATATAATAGGTACCAAGTCGAGGGATTAATACAAGGCTGCCCTACATGATGTCAAAGTGAAACAAAAGTTCAAAAAAAATTCCTACAAGTAAGCACCACTAATGCAAATAGCAGTCATATTATAGTAGCTTCCAAAGTAGAGAAATCAATGTTAATGGCCTACATCTGCAGAAATCAAGCTCCTTAATCATTAAAGTCGGTATAAAAGGTGGACTCTTAAAAACCTCATGTATATCATCCTAATCTGTTCTTATAGGCAAGAGATCATAAAAAGTAGCTCTACATATTTATCACAAACATATAACGTATTTTATATAACATTTCAAAAGGTATGAGATTCAACATAAATGTGCACACTCAATCAGCTCATTGCTGTAGGTCAATATACAAGAGCTCCTATTCAGTATAAGTATAGCAGAATATTTCCAAAGATACAGGATCAATCATGGGCCCCTAAATGGCATATCCAATATACATTGTCACAAAGATTCAATACACAGATCCACATATAGAAAGCATTATAAAGTGGCTAATGTCTGCCATTCCACAAATTGGTTAAGACCCTTTTTCACAGGTTTTGCTAGCCAAATCTACCTGTTCTCTCTTATTGTAAGCAGGCACTCTAAATCATGTCTACGTTTCGAGCATTTAACCAGTTCCAAAACAAACCATTTAATTTAATTTGGGGCATGTGCCTTATTCACATACTGATCAACTAATGGTCGTCCATTAGCTACTTTGCACCGTATGCGTGACTGATGTTACACTATATGTTTCTTTACTTCTTGTGTAGATTTTGCTATTTAATATAAGGAACAAAGACATTCAATGCATTATATCCCATTTTTGGAACAACAATTTGAATAATGTTTCAATGCCCACACTTTGTCATTTAAGGTGCATGTTTTTTCTATGGATGTTGTGGCACAAGCTGAACAGTTACCACAAGGGTAATGTCCAACCTCATGTTTTAGGCACCAAAGAAGTTGTATTGATTTAGGTTTAGGATAATGATATGCCCTGACCAGGTAATCTTTCCGATATTTCCTCTTTTGAATGCAAACAACGGTATTTCCCTCTGTATAACAGCAGTTTGTAAAAAGTGGCAATTTTGAAATATAACATTTTTTTATACAGTTAAATTCAGTTCCAAAGGTCATTACACAGGTCAATCTTTTGTAGTCAGGTTCCTGAAGAACCTTAACTGTTAGCATGACATCATGGTCATAATACCAAGCTCATTTTAGAGAGGGCTTCACAGGTAGATGTGGCTAGCCTATCATGATCAGTTTTGACATAAGGATCTTTTGCTTCAGTGAAGTAATCCTCCCTCTTAGTACAGTTACGCTTAATTCTTAAAAAATTGCTCAAGGGCAGGTTATCTCTACAAATAGGAGGATGGTGGCTTGTGTACTTCAGAAGTGTATTTCTCGCTGTTGGTTTTGTATATAGGCTTATTTATAAAAGCCCTGAATCATTCCAAATTTTTAAATCCAAGAAAACTATTGATTGTTTATGATACTAAATCGTAAATTGCAAATGACTGTCCTGAGTGTTAAGCCCTATATGGAATTCCAGAAGTTCACTTACCGGGCCATGCCAAATCAAAAAGACATTGTCAATATATCTTAGCTATTTTTCATATTGTGTACAAATGAATTGTTATTATAAATTACCTTGCCCTCAAACGCAGCAACATACAAATTTGCTATGTCTGGGGCAAAGATTCTCCATTGAAGATGAAATGATTCTGTTCCAAGGCAATCCTAGCACAATTGACAATAAAGTCAGTCAGTACCTCATGCGGTCCAGGTCTTAATTCCAAAGTGTTTTCAATAACTGATAATGCGTCAGTTTGAGGTATATTAGCATACTGACTTTCAAATTCCATAGTTACTAGAATATCATCATGGACATCGAATTCCACCTCTGCTATTTGTGTGATAGCGGCTGAGCTGTCCCTAGTGTATGATCTAGTCAGACGAACAAAATGTTTAATAAAAAAAGTCCACATGTTCAGCCAAGGTTTACAGAATCGACTGACAACCTGCAACTACAGATCTACAAGGAGGGTGCTTGTTATCTTTATGAATTTCATGTAGCGTATAATACGCCTGAACGGGAAAGTAGTTTTTATTGAGATTATCATATTCCTTTTGGCTTAACCATGAACCATCTCAACTCAAAAGAGTAAGGCTAGTAATTTATTTTCTGATCATCCCAGTTGGACCCTTAGTTAATTTCTGAAAGTGTACAGGATTATGTAGTTGTCTTAGTACTTTTGTATCATAGTCTATTTTGTTCTGTATAATAATATTTCCTCCCTTATCGGCCTGTTTCATTATTATATCCTTACAATTAGCTAGGGAAGTCAAAGTATCCTTTTGTGCTTCAGAGAAATCGAACTTTACATATTTGCGTTGCTGAAATATTTAGTCCATCTCAGTTAGAATTACATTTTCAAATGTCAACAATTATTTGCCAATTAGATTTATGGCTGGAAAAAAAGGTTGAAGGACAATGAAGGCCTGTGGTGTCTACATTTATGTCCATTGGCATTTTGGCCAAAAATATCTTAGACGTAAAGTTCTAAAGAACTTCTAGGGCTCAATCTGTGTCAGAAAAGGATCATTTCTATAGGTTGGTATAAATGACAGTCTAGTACTAAGTACTTCTATTTCCTTTGAGTTCAGCTCATGCAATGATAAATTGAAAATAGGGACAATTTCTAAGTTCTTATTGCTTATGTCTGAGTCTACCATTCGAAATATTGTTTCTGGGTTTGGCTGAACCCTGATGTGTATTGGTTCCTGAACCATCCTTGTCTCCTGTTCCGAGCTCGCCACCTCTGGGGTTGTTGGCCCTGCTGTAAAAAAAGCTGGTTGGGGCCGCTTGCCCAAAACTAAAACCCAGATTGGTTGCTCCACCTCCGGCGTTGTCACCCTCTGAGCTTGAGGCAGGAATATCTGAAAAAATGGCCAGTTTATGGAAACTCCCTGTATAATTCAGGCCTTGTTGGCAAAAGTTATTTCTTAAATATGGATATGTTCATTCTCGACTGTATTTTCTAATGTCTTTCTGGAATTTATCAGTTTTCTTTAAGATATTGGTTCTAAGAAACTCAGCTAGTGTGGCCTCCAGATTTTTTAGGAATTCCTTAGTGTCCATACTGGTCTGATCTTCTAGCAACTTCTTTTCTAGTTCTGCAATCTGCAATCTACCCACTAGTAGCATTTAATATACAAGCGGTGGGCACATGCAGTGCACTTTACTAGAGACTTACCAGTAAATTACCTGTGCCAATTGTGAATAAGCCAATCTTACCATGCTTTAAGTAGAGAGCACATGCACTGTAGCGCTGGATAGCTATGGTAGGTGCCCAGAGTTCTCTTGCCAATAAAAATTAATTCATCAAAAGGGGGAAAAGGAAGTGAAAAGGAGGAAGGCAAAATGTTTGGGGTGACTGCACAAAGGGGCCATTTTCAACACATAGTAAAACAAAATTCTTTCTGCATTGGTTGTACTAATTTCCTTAGTAAAGACTTGCATTCATTACTTTCTTCATTTGTTAAATTCCTATTTTCTCCTAGGTGTAGTTTTATGCTGCAGTTCATTGATTTCACATGTGCCATTTTATTGTCAATATCATAAGTCTAAAACAAAATTTCATTTTTTGGAAATGATCTTTCCATTGCATTGTTGCTGTGTAAATTCTACAGAAATAATCTTAGCTGATATAAAATGGCCTGGTTTGACAGAATAGCAAGCTAGCTTCTGATTAGCTTCTTAATTCTTTGTAAAATTTGGATTGGTTAATTTTGGACAGTCGGATGATGATCACACAATTATCTGTAAAGCATCTGATGTACAAACTTAAGTCACACAGTCAATAGTAGTAGTAGTAGTACTGTATTCGGTTTCAATGCACCATCAAAGTAATCATACACAGTACAATAGCAATATGACTAATATTTTAACTACAAGTTAAAAACAGTAAATATCCAAATCGATTTTAATACATCAGCTGACCATGAAATAAAATCATTACCAATACAAATCCATCCCTATATAAATCAGTGCTGAAACGTATGTAGGCTATGTGCAAAAAAGCTGAAAAAAGACCACAATTTCTTTGCAACTGTCATAAAAGTTTAAAAAGATTAAACATTGTGCATTAATTCAAATGTGTTTGTGATCAGAATGTATCTTGTTTGATAAGCTACTGCTGTCATAATTTTATTTTGCTTGTACCAGACCGCCTGTAGAAATGTACTAATAACAAAAACAATTATGGGAGCAATACCATTTGTTTAAATTATTTGTGCAACAAGAGATCTGGTTAAACTCATGTCCCGACATATTGTGCGGATCCATTTGCATTCAGGACCCATAGCACTGCTGGCAGAAGAACTTTATGTGTGTCTCATTTTCACTTTCCAAGACACAGGCCTGGCAAATGCTTGAAACTGGATCCTTGTTCTATTTATTAGGAAATGATCTAAATGGAAGGGTATTAAGTTGAAGGCATATATACAAACTTTTAGCTAAGGGCGGTGAAACTGAGTCTAAAATAATGGAAAGACCTTGAAGTCTAAAAACCTATTGGTCAGGGATCCATTTCACTAGTTGCTTACATAGCCCTCGTGAATATGAACCCAATAACATGTTTTCAGGACACATTAAATATATAAATTAATAAATGATTCAAGCAACAACTAAAATTGGGGCTATAAAAAAATTCAAAGCACAAATAGTAAACATTGTCCTATCTAGATGATAATAAAAAGTAAAGTAATGAACAAATCAGTGGGGAATACAGCGGTAAAGAGAAAACATGACACAGATCTAAACGTGCTCACAAAAATACACAAATAACTGTAATACATAAAGAAAAAGCAGTCAAAGGGCAAGATGCACGAAGCACTGGTCACAAAGTACTATTCACAATTTACGAGCATTGTTTTTGGAAACTGTGTGGTAGGTTGGTACCTATGTACAAATAGGTTGGTTAACAAAATACTAAATCTTAGTGGGTTGCAATTCATCCAACCACATAGATATTAATGAGGTGGGTTGCAACTACGATTCGATGCTGTCACAGGGATGGTGATTTTTTAAGTCATCAGCCCATTTCTGAGATACCTTTTAAATAAAGCAATTGTTTATTTTTTAAATGCAGTCAGTTTTCTTTAAATGACAATAGGATGTGTTTAAAAACACTTTTTTTTAAGTAGGTAGTTGTCATTGGGACCACTGCCTGCCTACTTAAAGAAAAATGTTTTTGTCAACATTCACAAAGGGTAAGGGGTCTCTTAGGGACTACCCGTTTGAGAATGTCTTACTACTACCTTTCAGTAATCATTAAAATATTAGTGTTTTATGGCATGATTTTGTTCGAAAAATATTAATACCTATTATTCTGTTTCACTGTTTGGAAGGGTCGCCCTAACCATGCCCCTTCCAAATATCAGTTTAGTATGTAGTTGCAAACCCAAATTTAAATTTAGTACCGTGTTACCAAATTGCAATTTGAGTTTCTTACATATCAGAATGTCTTTTTGTAGTCACAAACTGCTCAATTCTGCAAATTGGACCCTTTGTGAAAGCAAAAAGCCTTCATACATTGGCCCTTGGTACTGAAACATGACACTGCCATTTTGGATAAAATAGCAAGCTGTAGTAGGTGGCCATATGCAGCTGCGGAGGCGGATAGGGCAGTGATTAAATAGGTCAGTGTCCAGAGATTTCTGCTATAGATGGTTGTCTCCAACCTTGCCTCATGTGTCTTTCTTGCTGCATGAATGTGTCTCTTCTTCTGCTTCCGCACTAAATCAAGTCCACAGCACCCTCCTCTCATATTTGATTCACAGAATATCACAGTCAAGAAGCAAAATAAGTGCAGGGAAGCAAAGTCTTAATGGCCCGTTGCTAGGCTTGATGAACACCAGGGGCCAGATGTACGACCCATTTTTGCATGCGCAAGCAGGTTAGCGACCCGTTTGCGCATGCAAAAACGGTGAAGGCCATGTACAAACGCTATTTAGCGAGTCAAAATGTATTTGCGATTCGCTAAATAGGATTTCCGACTTGCAATTAGGAAGGGGGATTCCAAGGGCGTTCCTTCCTAATTGTCTGCCCTATGTAAGAATGTTTTGCAACCGCAATTGCCATCGCAAAACTCTTGCAATTTACTGCCCTCTTCAAGAAGGTGGTAATGCAGTCACAAATGGGAAGGGGTCCCCAGGGGACACTGCCCCTCTGCAAATGCAGGGAATAATATTTTTTAGGGGGAGGCAGTGGTCCCATGAGCCATTACCTGCCCTTAAAAAATGAAACGAAAACATTTCTTTTTCTTTTTTTAAATACATCCCATTTTCCTTTAAGGAAAACGAGCTGCATTCCCAAAAAGAAATTGCTTTATTTAAATGCAGTCCCAGACATGGAGCTCTGCTGAGCCCAGCAGGCCACCATACCTTGGATGTCCTACCATTCCCAATGGGGTGGCAAATTGTGAGTGCCTCATTATTATGCATGAGGCATTCAATTTGCGACCCCATTGGGAACCGCAATCAGTGCCACAGACACTTGTGTAGATACCAATTTGCGAGTCGCAAATTGCTAGTCGCTAGTGTGATGCAATTTGCGAGTCGCATATTCCTTGGTCATACATCTGACCCCAAGTCTGCCTATTCTAGATTCTACCTCATTCCTCTTTCTTCCAACACTCTATACTTCCTGTCTCTGTATGCACTCATTCAGATTGTGTTATGAATATGCAGAGACCTTGAACTGAGCTGCCTCCCCTCATCCTTCAAGAGAAGTGTTCCCTTGCATCATAGTCTCTTATTAAAATGATCTAGAAATGCTTAGCAACCCTATTATTGCTAGCCTTTGTTTTTGGAAATGAATATAGTTTTGTTTGAAGTCTTATTCTTGCATTGTTGCCTCACACTTGGTTTACTGTTTTTTCTGACAGGTTGCATATTTCACTGTTTCATTCCCTTACCTCATGCTGATAGTTCTTTTAATTAGAGGTGTCACCCTGCCTGGGGCTCTGCAAGGGATTCATTACTACCTTTACCCAGATTTGAGCCGACTCAAGGACCCCCAGGTAAGGAAAGGACCGACTTTGTGTATATGTTGCATGATCTATTGTTTGGATGTTTGTAGGTACTCCTGAGCCCGTCTATGGTTTTGGTTCTTATCTGTCCACATTCTGAAATTGTCTCTTGAAAATGAACTCATCGTGCAGTAATATGTTGAGTGCAAAGCAAAACAAAGTGCATGTGTGTGGCAAAGCAAGGTGACATATTATTATGGTTTGTAAAACGTCTCAGAAATTATCACTCAGCCTCTCACCCAGGACTGGTACAACATGTTAACTAGGGGCAAATGTTCCAGTTTTGGAGACACTTGTGTTATTTAGAAAGAGAGTTGTTTTCAGATTAGGTTTCAATAGTAGCAAAATAACCAAATAGAAAACAAGGTATTGACACTGTAAATAGTTTTGAAAAATGAAAACGGAGTCTGAGCTTATTAAAAGTTTATAAAATTGTGTGCTCCACCCTCGCAGATTGACAAATCTACAAATGGGGGAAGAAAAACGAAATTATCAAGTATCAATGTTCATTTTTAACTAGAAAAAGAAAGAGCGAAGGACCACTCTTACTACTTGCTGCGATTAATCTTTGTAGTTGACTTAGAGACAATAAAGAGGTAACATTAACCAAACAATTTAACATTTCGTGTAACCCATTTGACAACACAAGGAACATTATGAACCAGAAAATAAGGTTAAGATGGTTTATCACAAATTAATAGCCAAACTGATATAGAAGAATCTCAAAAAGATAATATAAAGGTACAAAATCACCAATGGCAGACCAAATCTCATTATAAAGTTCAGTCTCAATAGCAAAAAGAATACAATAAATTCAGTGGCAGTAATGCAGAAGAGAAGACTTAGGGGGTCATTAGGATGGCGGGCAGACTTTGCCTGCTCGCCATCCTCATGGGGATTGGGACCGCCCGCCATAAGGGCGGGGGTCCCGTGGGGGGTATTAGGATGCGCCAGCCACAGTGGCTGCCGCATCCTGCATTTTTAGTATTGTGGCGGGCGGTGCTGTCAGCACCGCCCGCCACAATGCTAAAAATGCACTTATGCATTTGCATAAACAAAGCGGCAGGCACCGCGCGGTGCCTGCTGCTGTGTTTATGCAAATGCAGGGGGGTACCACAGGTACCCCCGTGTGTACCCCCCACCTCTCCTTCACTCTGGGGGCCCAAAGGGGCCACCCAAAGTGAAGAGCGCATGCCTTTCGATGCCGCCACGGAAAGGCATCTGTTTTGGCCCATGTTAATATGGCTGGCGGTGTCGAATAGACACCGCCACAATATTAAACCTTTTCCGCCCCAGCCGCAAGGAGACCGGGGCGGAAAAGCGGCGGACGGTCTTTCCGTCACCACGTCCCCCCCCGCCATAGTAATATGGCGGGGGGGAAATGGGTGGCGGGCGGGTATGGATTTCTGGCGGATCGCCATCCCCGGATGGCGGTGGCAATCCCCCAGACATCCTAATGGGCCCCATAGTATCTGATGCTCTGTGTAATATTTCTGGTTCTCTCGATTAGTCATAAATAGATTTTATAGATAACTAGTCAAATCCTATACAAAACTAAAGTCATCTAGGGAAAGGATGTCAAAATTAAAATAATAAGGAAAGTGTCAGCATAGGAACAGATTTCAGAAGAAATCGTTTTAGCAGTCAAGTATACGTCACATAGCCTTACACTCTTAGAGAAATAGAGTAGAGAAGTCTGTGCATTCCCAAGTCAATAAGGGTCTGATCTGCTTCAACAAAGGAACCTCTAATTGAACCTCAAGGAGTCAAAGATAAGCACATCGCACATGTGACCAATACCAGTAGCTTTCAACTCTCCCAAAAATTCACATTTTCCATTTTCTCTTGATCCTTGCATCCCACTACTTAGGCCATCTGGGCGGCTTTGAATGTCTCCTGCCAGATACCAAATAAATGTACTACCCTCATTCAACTTATCAGCACCACATTTCTTTGCTGATCTTGCTTGTCCCTCACTATCACTAGTACATAGATACTCCTTTCACTGGCTAGGAGATCATTAAGAGACCCTGCAGAGAAGAAAACAATCGAAAAGCAAACCACTTGTACAAGCTGAAGGTTAAGTGTCTAAGACTGTAAGCTTAATGCCCTCGGTGTTGCTAATTCAGAAATCATTTCATTATACACGTTGAATAGTTGGCTATATGTGCGCGTACAATTCAAAATAAATGCAACCATTAATAAAGGAAATCAGATTATAAGGCAAACTGTAATTTCAATATATGCAGTATGGCTCGAAAATTCTACACGTAAAAGTAAATGAGAACTGCAAATGGTCACATTATAATCAAAACATTAAAGCACAAACACGGTTCAGAATCTCTAGTCCCTAGTGAATGCACTGCATTAAATGCATTTTAACACACCACCTTACATTATAAATCTATAAGGTCTGGAATTAAAACATTTTAATACCAAAAGGGTGATTCAATAACCCTCTAATGTTATAATTCTCATTATTAGAATGAAGCACATTGAGTATAGGATGTCCATGTCCCGTAAATATTGCTTTTCTGTGACATGTAAGGGCAGAGCCAAAATTACGCTGCTCCAAAAATAAAATCTAATGTGCTCATGTGTGCCCTTCTAGAACAGCTAACAGAGAGGACACGTGCAAACAGAACAGACTAGTTTGCATTTTCCTCCCCAATAGCAATAATCATTAGCAAAGCCAGCAAATTTCAGGTTTCGTTGGTGTGTAGAATGTGCAAGACGATGCCACAAATACTTTAAAGCTATTCGTTTCACAGTCCTTGTTTACCGGTAGCGAATAGAGACAGAACATCTGAAAACTGACTGGTACTGAAAAAGGTTATTTTTTTCCTTCAGCTTCCATTTTTAGGTCAAGCCTAGAGGCAGAGCACGTGCACTGCTCTGCGAGGAAGTCTGTAAGTAACATGCACACCGCACGCCCACCTCTATTCATTGGTTGCTCGGTCTGCCTCTACCAATGTCATATTTTTGTTGGTTAATAGTGTACATTTGTCCCTCCTCGTGGCGGTTTTGCTCCCACCCAGGCTACTGGCCCTGCTACTTGGATCCTATTGTATTGAAAGATGATGCGTAGTCAGGGTCTTGTAGATACTCAAGTATATTTATTCTTAAGTTACAGGAAGATAGTAAGTCTTTTAGATGTCTCATAAGTTGCCATAAATACCCCAGTAATTGCCCCACCAGGAGCAGCCTCCTGGCTGCTCAGCCATCCAGATCAACTGACACTCCACTCATACAAACCCACTCCAACATTCTGCATGACCTCATCACAAGCTGAGCAGGTAGGCAGAGAACTATTGAAAGGAGAGTGCAGCAGGTAAAAGGAAGACTACAACACATCTCCCCCATTATAATATGAAAAACAATAGAAAGTGTGAAACTGTTAGACACACGTTAAAACACAGAGAGAAGCAGTAAAAAGAAAAGGTATATCACCTCCGATTGCTGTGAAAACCATAACGAACAATTGTAAGGAAGAAGTGTAGCGGAACAACAAATAAGAGTGAGGAAAGATGCATGAAATAAAACATGCCACACATCTCATCCTACCCCTTGATAACGCCATGAAATAAAACATACTTCACATCCTACCCCCTTACTCAAAAATGTATAGAGATGGTAAAACACACAAACGGCAGAAAAGAGGATGCACTACAAAACATGTAATACACCCTACTCTCTGATAAAATAAGGAAAACAAGGAAAGCAAGGCAAAAAGATACAACAAAAAACTACATACTGCGTTTCCAAAACAACACACCACACGGTGTACCTAAACGTCACATGACAGAGCCAACACCCATAAAAAAAAACTATGGGTAACTGTAAATCCAAAACAAACAAAGGAACACATCATGAGTTATTCTAACTCAAAGCAAACGATATATGAGTCACTTGAACTCAAGATAAGAAAGTTATGAGTAACACTAACTCAACGGCAACCAATCTTGGGTATTCCTACACCCAAAGGAAAACAAATTATGGGAACAACTAATCCCAAGATAGACAAAAATTTTGGGAATTTCAACACCCAAAGGAAAACAAAAATAATGAAAATCGCCATGCCCATGGCAAACATCTGGTAGGTTACTTTAGACCTAAAGCAAACAGATTTCGGGAAACTAAATCCAAGGAAAACAAAAACCCACGCCAAACTAAATTTAGGAAAACCTTTAAACCCATGACACACACGTACAACTGTATAAGGGACACTCCAACCGAGTCAAAAAAACTAAACACACACTTACTAACACCACTCCAGGAAACAAGAGACAAAAACTACAAATGACCAGCAAAAATAATAATGTCCCATGCTCCCGTGAGCGGTCTCTGTTGTAAATACGGCAAGATTCGCGACGTCTTCCATAAAACAACATCATTCCGACAAAACACAGCACATGGTTAAAACAAACCTACTACAGTAATATGCCCCCAATACAATGTTGTGAAAATGCAGATGTAAAAACACAAGGTTATCTAACACAACAAACTAAAACAATAAACGTGGTCACCGTAGTCTAGGTAGATGAGCGATACCTCACCCGAAAGTCCAATCCATAGATGAGCGATACCTCACCCGAAAGTCCATGTCCATGTAGCTTCACCACAAAGTCCAGAAAGTACCTGCCAGATCAAGAGTATCCACAGCAGCAGTACCACAGTCGCAGTAATGACAATCCAGTTCGAAATGACCACATGCGAGGGGTCAGCACCAACAAAAATATAGCAAACCCATCTTGGATTAGAAAAGAAAAACGCTGCATCCGTTGAAAAGAGCGAATGATGAAGTGTCTGGACATCATAAAAGAACTTGGAACATCAAACAAGTCAAAGTCAAAATCCATCGCAAACCTATCTCCAACGTCGTGTTTAAAATCAAATCAAAGAAAACCATCCCAAAGTGCTAAGATGGCCGCCACTGCGTCGTCAAGCGTCATTTTCTGAAGGAAATAGGCCACGTTGAGCATGACGCAGGTTACACTGCTGGGATCCGTCACAGGGGTTATCTTCACCAGTACCCCCGGGAATTCGAAATGCGTCATCATAAAGACACAGCAGAGGAACAGAGAGGAGCTCTGCTGGCCAACCGTCACCAACTCCACAACGGTGAGTCAAAGCAGAGAAATGCTCTTCACACGCTAGGAAACAATTATTGAACTTCTGGTAAAACACGCTGCACAACAGAAGTCTTGAGTCTTATTATTAAATTAGACAATCCTCACGATCACGCAGATGTTCATCTCGAGCACCAAACAAGTAAATGAATTCCTTAAGCATATATTTTTTAACCAGTAGATGGCAGCAACAACTCAGAAATCAGTCCGAAATGTAAGGAATTTGCTGAATGTTGTACACATCGAAATATTCCAACCTCATTGCGCTGCTTTTAAACATAGCGCTGCATGTTACACTTTGAAAAGTATCTGGTACATGACATGACAGCTCACATTGCCCAAAGAAATATCAGCTGCGTGTAAAACTTCGAAGTCAGTCAACATCTGCTGCGTTTTAACTCTTTCTGCACACAATGTGATTCCTTCAGGCCACCGATCACACATGGGAACACTCACCCCAGTTCAGGAAAATCTCTCTTTCGGGGGAACACTCACCCAAGTTAAAAAAAAACTGGCACGTCCACGTTGAGGCCGACCGGTCTTTGGTCACTGGTGGGGCATGTGGACAGTCAGTTTGCTTTTTCTTCATGCACTTCTTCTTTTTCTAATGCTTCTTCAGTTTCAGCAGTTTCAGCTTCTTTTTTGCTTGTGCTTCTTCAGTACTTCATATGTACAAGCCCATTCAATGTATATCACATAGGTTCTCCAACTCGTCGCCAGTATTGTAATGAAGGATGATGCGTAGTCTGGGTCTTGTAGTTACATCAAGTACGTTTATTCTTAAGTTACAGGAAGATAGTAAGTCTTTTAGATGTCTCATAAGTTGCCATAAATACCCCAGTAATTGCCCCACCAGGAGCAGCCTCCTGGCTGCTCAGCCATCCAGATCAACTGACACTCCACTCATACAAACCCACTCCAACATTCTGCATGACCTCATCACAAGCGGAGCAGGTAGGCAGAGAACTATTGAAAGGAGAGTGCAGCAGGTAAAAGGAAGACTACAACAGATCCTTTCACTATAGGCCACATGTTTTGTTTGAGAGCACTATATCTTTCATCCCTCTGCTGTTGCTCACTGGCACATGGTGCTGCTTGTTCTTTCTGCCCTCTCCTTGCCACTGGCTGGCACACAGCGCTGCTTGCAGTTCAGGTAACCTCCTCCTTTGTAGGTATTCTTTGAAGTGGGCACCTATGCATATTTATTTTTATTATTAACATTTCCTATATTCTAAAAATACACAGTGGGTTTCATAATGCTAAGCATTGTTGGTCATGTGCTGAAAACATTTCTCATTGTTGACGTTTCTTTATACCATGGGAGGTCAGATTCCCACACTGGTTGGCACGCAGGCCGTATCTGGGCGTGTCTGGTCAGAAAGAAGCACTTCTGCTTTCTGCTCTGACAAGAAAAGTGTCCACTTTCTCCTACTCTGCCGCGGTCAGCTGCCCCACCTCTTTCTTCCTCTTTTTCCCTCTATTTCTATCTCTATGTCGCTCCTCCTCACTTGCTGAATCTAAGAGTGACTTCAAGAAACGGCTCTTACCCTCTCTTTCCTCTTCTTTCCTTCATTCATTCCCCTGGGAAATGGATCCAAAAGAGAACGAAACACTTTTGATGGAAATGTCATCTTTTTCTCACATTTTGCCATTCCAAAGTGCAGCCTCGGGATGGAGAGAAAAGAAGATTCAAAATATTAAAAATTAATAAAGAAAAACAGAGTGGTCGCAAAGTGGCCACATTGGTTATATTCATGCCCAAACACATTAGCACCCACATTACAGAGTTTGCCATTGATGCACCACTTTTGTTGATGTATGAGTGGAAAATGTTTAATGTGATCCTTGTCAGCTGTTTTCCTTTAGTATATAAAATATATACCAATATGTGTTCAGGAATGTGTTCTTTTTAAATGCTGCTTATGTTTTCTAAGGATATAAACAATAGACATTGACCGGGTCCCTTCCGGGCCCTATAGGCATGTCTTTGACTTTTCAGGCAAAAACAGTAATTGATTTCTGAAGAATGAGTGTAAAAGTGTTAAGGTAACCATGTTGTTCCTGCTTACATTTCACCTGCATTACTTAATTGTGCATTCCCTATGTGATTGCTTTTTCCAGGATGTTATTACGTTTTTTTTTCAGGCAGCATATTACTCTTGCCTAGAGTATAATTTGAAATGAGTGGCATCCAGGTGTTTCTAGCGGAGCACAATTGGGTTGTAGCTGAAGGCAGTGTGAGTTTCTCTCAGTGGGGCAGTATGGTGTGCAGTGGGGGAGAGAATATGGCACTATGACCAGAGCTTCTGATTTGGAACTGGCGAGCCAGGTTCAGCATTTATGACCAGTCACCAGACCACTCTTCTGAGGGAGCACATTTCTATGCTAGACCATAGAATGCCCTGCTAGACCATAGAAGCCCTGGTATCTTAGCACTAGCAGGTGGACTCTAGTGGTGGCAAGTGTGAGTTAACCTTGAAGGCCTGTCCACCACAATCCATACTAAAGTTCACCTCCAGTCTTACTGGAAGACCTACAAAGCAGCACACCCTATAGCAACAATTACTCTGTCACTGAGGTCACAGGACCTTTGAGGCCAGTCCACCTCACCCATTGGTAATTACATTGGCCTTTTATCAGCAGTAAGTGCAACTCACCAGGTATCCGCAATGCAGGATTTGCAGCCACACCAAACAAAATTAGCAAATATTACGGTCTCTTTTTTCACGAACAACCACTTTTAACATATGCTTGTGCATTTGGTCCATGTATTGTTTTAATCCACACTAACAAGATCTTCAATCATTGGGTCTGTCAAACGCTCTCTTTTCTGCATAGGCATATCTGTGTGCTTGGGTAACATAACTTAAAAACATTGCCAATAGCGCTGGCTAAATGCTTATAAGGTCCCAAAGGCGAGACCTATTGGCTATGCCAATGCTTATTCAAATGATGTTATCAACGCTCCTATCCGAGTGCTGGCTGGCTGTTTGCCATCTCCTAATTAATGTATTGTCCCTCTCGGGTTGGTAATAGAATAATAGAATATGTGGATTATTGTTCAAAAATGCCTTGGTCCAAGCTGCTCGAATTACAGAATTAAATATGTTGTCATGAATGGTGCAAGTGCAATACATGTCACTCCTAAAAACAGGATAGTAATCAAAATGAAATAATCATTTAAATGTCTTAATTTCAGAAGATCACACTTTTTATAGGATATAATAAGTCTTGTGGTTTTGGGTACACTTCAAAATATATTTTTTTAAGTATATTGTTGAAATATGTGGTGAAATGTAATTTTGTGATCACTCATTATTCTTAATATGGCATACTGTTTTATGACATTGCTTTTCTAATACAAAACCTAGGAAAATCTTGATCAAGACCAGTGTTCTTAATCTTTTCACCTCTGTGATCCCTCACTAAATCACAAGTGGAAGTCAAGGACCCTTAATTTCTATAACTTGAATCTTAAAACTGTACAAACGAATACAGGAACAGACAAACATTAAACAAATGCACAAGTTATGAAATATGTAAATAGTTTTTATTCCAAAAGTTTTATTGGATTTTAGAATAATACAAAAAAGAGGTACATTCTAATTCAATCGACCGTTGACAGCAACCCCAGAAGATAGCCTAATCCCTGCTGATGAGGGGTAAATACCCCGAAAACGTGTACAGGGATGGCGAAGATTTGAAGATACGCTAGATTTCGAAAGAAGATGCATCGCAGAAAATGGAACTACAATTACCATGGTCCTTAGGGGCGATCCCGCTGGTGTTTTAGCAGTGTGCGACCCCATATGGTGAATATTTATGCTCCTTGGAGTTTGGAGCTGACGAGCTCGGGACCCCGCACCTGCACGCCTTTGTGTGATACTATACCTGTTAATATTTGGCGGCACACAGCAACCCCAGAAGATAGCCTAATCCCTGCTGATGAGGGGTAAATACCCCGAAACACATGTACAGGGATGGCGAAGATTTGAAGATACGCTAGATTTCTAAAGAAGATGCATCGCAGAAAATTGAACTACAATTACCATGGTCCTTAGGGGCGATCCCGCTGGTGTTTTAGCAGTGTTCGACCCCATATGGTGAATGTTTATGCTCCTTGGAGTTTGGAGCTGACGAGCTCTGGACCCCGCACCTGCACGCCTTTGTGTGGTACTATACCTGGTAATATTTGGCGGCACACAGCAGCCCCAGAAGATAGCCTAATCCCTGCTGATGAGGGGTAAATACCCCGAAACACGTGTACAGGGATGGCGAAGATTTGAAGATGCGCTAGATTTCGAAAGAAGATGCATCGTAGAAAATGGAACTCCATTTACCATGGTCCTTAGGGGCGATCCCGCTGGTGTTTTAGCAATGTGCGACCCCATATGGTGAATGTTTATGCTCCTTGGAGCTTGGAGCTGACGAGCTCTGGACCCCGCACCTGCACGCCTTTGTGTGGTACTATACCTGGTAATATTTGGCGGCACACATCAACCCCAGAAGATAGCCTAATCCCTGCTGATGAGGGGTAAATACCCCGAAACACGTGTACAGGGATGGCGAAGATTTGAAGATCCGCTAGATTTCGAAAGAAGATGCATCGCAGAAAATGGAACTACAATTACCATGGTCCTTAGGGGCGATCCCGCTGGTGTTTTAGCAGTGTGTGACCCCATATGGTGAAATACAAGATATTGACTGGTGCTTAAGAGTGGGGACATACATTAGGAGAGCATGATTAATAACAATTACTTGTTATACATAATAACATACAACATGACTGACCGTTTTTGCTGACAAGGGGGGAGATACATCCTATTTCGTTCACTAACAGAATATCGACGTCACTAATATCGCCCAACAAAATTAACAACACCAAAATATTGACCACAAAAATATCGACATCCTGTACTTCTAATGCAAATTACAAAAATATTGAAACCAAAATGTAAATGTCACTTATATCATTGTCAAAAACATTCTTTATTATATATATATATATATATATATATATATATATATTCCTTCAATCCTTCTCCAAAGTATATAAAGTAGGCACCGACACCGTGAGATAAATATCAAGGATTATTCTTTATTCCATACCGAAGACGCGTTTCGACGGACCCAGCCGCCTTGGTCACTACATCTATATATATATATATATGTATAAAAAATAATAATAAAAACATGAAATATATTTAAAAGTAAAAGACACACAGATGATGGAGGGAATGCACAACAAATCAAACATTCTCACCCGGTCAATAGATCTAGGTTAAATCCATTGTTCTTCTGTTCACCATGCCACCCCAGTTTAGACCCAGGCATCCGCAAATCAGTCTTGACCCTATGTATGCCTCATGGGAACAGTCATGACCAAACTGCCAAGCCAACTCCTTCCTGGACCGGAAACAAGCATCCTGGAACCAGTTTCAGGGCATCACCCCTCATTTTGCATTCTGTCCATCAATTGTTTCTTTTTGCATTTGTCACCCAGAGTTGGACAGGTATGCCCAGACGTGGGTCCTGGTCTCTTCATGCCACTGGAGTCAAGCTATCGTGGCTGATGAGAGGTGAAACCCCAAAACCATTTTCGATTTTAGTGTTCGAGATAACAATGTATCTTGACTCAAGCTGTCTTAATTTCAACTCTCTGTCGCCTCCCCTCCTATTTTTGGTACTGAGTCAATGACGAAGTACTGTAAATCTTCACATCTGCCACTGTGATGTTCATCAATATGATGGACAACTGGATAACTCTTATCATCATTTTGAATTACCCTCAAATGCTGCAATATTCTTACATGCACCATACTTATGGTGCTCCCCCACATAAAGTTTTGGACAGGGGCATTGCAGTATGTACACCACATAAACACTTCTGCAGGTATAAGAGTTACGTATCTTCAATGGATTTCTTAACAATGGTAACTCAATTTCCTTTATATTCATACCATATTTGCATGCTTTGCGTCTTTTTTTAAACGTTTTTTTAACATAACATAGCAGTAGAACCATAGCTATTCACAGTCATTGACAGATCAATCGTACAAAGTGCATGCGTATCATGAAATATCAATATATAGTCTGGCACAATCAATATCCACAATCTAAAGAATAATGCCTAGGAGACAAGTAGGAATAGAAAACATAATCTCTACGACCACCTCCCTTCCACCGACCAATATCCTGTGTCGCTCCGCAGTGAGATCACAGGCCCTCAGAAACCTAATAATCACAGACGGGACCATTTAGAAATAGGGAGCCGAGGACCGCTAGTCCAGGAATCATTTGGGCGACAGCTGGTAGAGGAGTAGTAATCAGCTTACCCAACCCCAGTAGGGGTGATGCCCTGTTCCAGGAGTGTGTCAGAATTGTAGCAAATGGACTCCACATATGCTCTGTAGGGACCCCAAATGTCTTTGGGGCGAGATGAGCTAGGTAGGGTACTGGAATAAACCTCACTATTGACGCTACAAAATGCTTGACTATTCAACCAATTCTGTACAGTGGGAGCTGTCTTGCGCACGCAGTGGATTGTTATTTCACGTTTGGCCAGTAATAGATTAAGGCCAGCGAATCTCCTACATTTCTGGGGGAAGGTCATCACGTATCCTAAAAGTGCCATCTCTGGAATGGGTATGAGAGAAATTGTAGTCATGTCGCCTAGTGCGCTATGTACCTTTTCCCAATATGGTTGCAAAACAGGGCAGGTCCATGTGAGGTGTGTGAAATCTGCTTGTGGGGCCTCGCATTTGTGGCAGGTGTTAGGCCTGGTCGGGTCTAGTCTGTGTATTTTGGGATGGTGTGATGTTGATCAGTGGAGGAATGTAAAATGTAGTCATTTGTGCCTGCTGTTTAGTGAAACATCTTTTTTGACTGCGCAGCATTTGTTCCATTGTTCATTGGTGATGGGACAGCCCAAATACTCCTCCCAGTCCCTTCGGACCTTATCATCACAAACCGGTAGCATCCCAGAGCATGCCTTGTAGAGTTTAGATATAAGGTGTATCCCACTTTCACTCTCAATGATGAGTGTAAGAGGAGGGAACAAGCCCAGTTCAATGGGAAACCCTGGATTCGCGGCTTGGAGGCAGAGCGGATCCAACCCAACACAAAGCTGTCCATGAACATAGCGTTTCAAAAGCGGTCGTCTTCCGCAGTGGAAAAAATATATCCGTCGGGATACAATTCACCCAGTTTTGTGATGCCAAATTTGGTTAAAGAGTGCTGTACCAGTCTCCCACCTGTTATGGGAAGCCAGCGGGCATTGGGGAGAGGAAACGCCGAGGAATATAGCGTTGCGGCACCCGCGAGACAGGTGAGTTTGTTCCATACCCAGCTGGCAGGTGGGTCCGGCTGTATATCATGAGGCTCCCTGGGTACACCCTTCTGTAGGACAGTGGACAGCAATTCAGGGAGAACAAAATCTGCTGCTGGGCGGAGGAACAGGATCCTGGCGTAGGGATGATACCATGGGAAGGGAAAGCTGCATTGCACCATGAGGTAGTACAGATGAAGATTTGGCACTCCATACCTCCCCCCCCCTCATAGGGTAGTGTGAGAACATGCCAGCGAACACGTGGTAGCTTGCCCCCGCAAACAAAACGGAGAAGGTGAGTTTGTATCTTGGAGAAAAAGCTGTTCGGGAGGGGAATAGGGATGTTGTCAAAAAGATATAAAAATTTGGGTAGAACTACCATCTTGATGAAAGTGACTCTGCTAGCAAGGGACAAAGGCAACCGCAGCCAACACTCCATCTGGACTTCAAGTGTCCCAACTTCCTGTCCATAGTTGAGGCAAATGATCTGTTCAGTGTCCAAGTAGACGTGAATGCCAAGGTACTTGAGTCTGAGCTCCACTCAAGAGGTAACTCACATTCCCAGTGTCGTCCTGGAAGTTGAGGGAAAGAAATCTGACCTTTGCCAGTATATGCCCAAGCCAGAGTCCTGCCCGAACTGAAGAATCTCTCTAATGAGTGGTTCTAAATTCTCCCGGGGCTCCCAAACATACAGTATGGTATCATCTGCATGGAGCCAAACTAGAAGTCGGCCAGTGTTGAATTGCAGGCCTCTCTATAGATGTCTCTCTTGGAAGTGGCGGATCAGGGGGTCCATGGCAAGGATGAATGATAATGGGAAGGATCGGGAAATCGTGCCATTCAGGCGGAGTCTTGCTGTGGGACGGCTGTATAGCAGTGCCGTGGTGGCTATGAGACCCACTGGCATACTATGCGGCGCATGACCGACATAAAGAAATGTCATTCCAAGGTATCAAAGGCCTTTTCAGTATCCAAAAGAGCAGCAGCAGCAGGGACCTCAGGGTTTATTCTATGGAGGACCAAGAACAGCGTTCTGAGATTCAAGGACGTCAACCGGTGTGGACGAAGCCAGATTGAGCAGGCAAGATTAAGTATTCTATCAATTGAGATAAGCGGTTGGTGACATTTTTAGCAAGAATTTTACTATCCAAATTGAGCAGGGATAAGGGTCTGTAAGACCCACATAAAGACGGGTCCTTGCCAGGCTTGGGTAGAAGTATGATAACCGATTCACGGAGCCTAGGGGGCAGGATCTGGGATTCAAGAGCTTCCGCATATAATTCGATGAGACGGAGCGCCCAAAAATCTTTATAGACTTTGTAGAATTCCCCCGTAAAGCCATCTAGCCCGGGGGCAGAGGAGCCATGAAAGGAATCAATCGCACCTAGTACATCAGCCTCGGAGATCCGCTCTGCCAAGAAATCCTACATACCCTTATCGAGGTATACCAAGGCAATCCCGGAAAGATAATCTTCCTGCTCCATGGGATCTTGTCCTACTTTAGAAGTATATAAAGATGTGAAGTATGCAAGGAATTCTTCACAAATTTCGGTGGTGCCATGGAGTAGCTCATCGGTGGAGGAGCAAAGCTAGGTGATGTAGGCTTTACTATATGGAGGACGAAGCAGCTGTGCCAGTACACAATCTGGATGCTCTCAATCGCTATAGCGCTGTGTGGTTTGATATTTACCCAATAAGAGGATCTCATGATCTGCTGCGTCTCTATATTCCGTGAGGAGTGTCAATTGTTTCCCCGTCGCGTTCGGGCCAGGGGATCTCTGTGCTGCATTGTCTAAGTAAGTAAGATAATGCTCTAGGCATGCTATCATAGTGCAAAGAGCTTTAAGTACCCCTGAATGTTTAGCTATGCAAACACACCTGATGTATGCCTTGAATCCCTTCCATAGGACTGCCCCTGTGTCTACTGAGCCTGTGTTGATGGTAAAGCAGTCCTCAATGGCCTTGTGTACCTCAGCGTTGTATAGATTGTCACCAAGCATGCAACTAGGGAAGCGCCATTGTCTCTCATATCATTCAGGTCGTGGAATCCGTAGGAGAAGGTTAACTACGGAGTACGTTCTCGGGAGTGTCACAAGGGAATGATACCAACTGGAGACCACAGGAGAGAGAAGCCAATAGCCGATTCTAGTCCAGGTGTTGTAGTGGCCCACAGAATGCATGAAGTCAGTGTGAGAGGGATTGTGTCTGCTCCATACATCAATTAGAGAGAATTGGTTGAAAAGTTCTTGGAGAGCACGGCGAGCACTGAGCTTAGTGCCATGTGATTTAGCAGTGCTATCCAGTTCAGGGTCAAGGAGTAGATTAAAGTCTCTACTCATCAATAGTAAAATGGGATCTAACTTTGAAAGCTGGGCTTGTAGCGCATGGAAAAATTCGGGGGAATCAGTGTTCGGGGCGTACACACAGATCAACGCAACACCGTAGCCCATAAGTGTCCCCACCACAATTGTGTATCTACCTTCGCTATCATTGATGACTGAGTGACAACTAAAGGGAACCCTCTCATGGATAAGGATGGCTGTGCGAAATATCTATGAGCTCCCCAACCGTAGGCAAAGCGGACTGAGTTGGACTTAGGAAGATGCGTTTCATGCAGAAAAGCAATATCGATATTGTGTTGAAGCAGACAATGAATAATCTGTTGTTTCTTACGATTATTCTTGAGCCCCCGGACATTCCAGGATATCAAGGATAAGCTAGAGGGGCCAACAATATTTCCTAGCTGAGCCATCTAGGGGATGCGGTACATAGGAACGTTGCAGGCACCAACCACTAATGTCGCACTGTGACAGTGAACAAAGTGAATAGTAAACAACAATTGCTATTGCATGATAAGAAACGCCCCCACCTAACCTCACTACATAAAAAGCAAGGCAAAACCCCAACAGATAGTAGAACCTAGAGTACCAATCAACTTTACATCGGAAAGGGAAAGCCCTTAAATGGTACTTCTGTTGGAACAAAATCAAACCCAAGGTATACACCATGGGGAGTGGCAACGCCACGACAGCCTAGCAGCCATTTGAAACAGATCAAAAATGATGAGTATTATCATCACACAATAATACACCAATAATATAAAAGAACCATTCAGTAAAGTCAACCATTTCCATAACCAGAGAAAAGTTCCATGCTTGCTTCAGAGCCGCTATGTAGGGGAGAAGGTCTACTCCCGCCTGACACCGCTTGCTTGTTGTTTTGTTTATAATTGTGTCAAAAGTCCTGTACGTTGGTAGGATTCTCAAAGATGCGTGCCCGGCCTTCAATGTCAACTTGCAGTCTGGCGGGGTATAACATGCCGTATTTCATACCCAAGTTCCTGAGGGTGGCCTTAACCCCATTGTACTTGCGACAAGCCACTTGCACCATGGTGGAGAAGTCTGGAAAGATAGCAAGTGTTGAGCCCTGACATATGGTCTCCCCATGTTCCCAAGCGAGGCGTAATGCAGTGTCACGATCCTGAAGGTTCATGATGTGCGCAATAATAGGGCGTGGGGGACAGCCTGAGGTGAGCCGAGGCCACAGGGAATGATGGGTGCGCGCCACTACAAACCTGGGGATAAAGGACTCCTTACCAAACAGGTCAGAGAGTATAGACGTAACAAAGAGGTCGAGGTGGCCCGTTGCAGTGGTCTCCGGCACTCCTAGGATGCGTATGTTGTTGCATCGGCTGCGCGCTTCAAGGTCCTCATTTTTAATGGCCATCTCCTTAAGGATGCATTCCACCCGCCTAATAGATTGCGCTGTGCCATCTTCTCCATCCAAGATTCGTGCCTGGGCAACGTCTAGGCGTCTGTCATGGACTGGGACTTTTGCCCCCAAGGTCGCCAGGTTCTTGTCGAGTGTGTCGAACCACCCATCCAGAGCACGAAAGCCCGCTCTCAGCTCTTGAAGCAGAGAGGTTGATAGGGCGGAAGGTTCTTCAGATCTGTCCGGACCTTAGCTGCCATTCGCCATGTTGGAGCTGTCATCGGCGACCCTCTCCATTAGTTTCTCAAAAGGAAGGGTTTTCCTCTTGGGATCCTTGCGGCCCATGCCATAGCCCAGTGTTTGCGAGATCGCAGAGGAGCGGGCCGTGTGTAGAAGGAGGAAGGCGAGCAGGACTAAACGAAGACTCCGAAATGTGGAGAGCAGGGGACTCGTTGCCCTATGTGCCAAGGAATGTAGCTTCTCTTATGGTAGCAGGTGTGAAGAGTTGCTGGCATCCTGGAGAGCAATCGTGTTGGTCAGGCCTTCAAGTAAACTGTTCGAAGTCAGGCCTAGGGCAAGTAGCAGATACACTACCATGCGTCCACTGAGGCATGCAGATGACCAGATAAGGACAGCGCCATGCATAGAGTGCTGTGCCCCGTATGACAGTGAGCTGATCTGATTGCCCTGGGTTGCGCAGCGAGGAGGCTCAGACAGCCAAAAGCGAAAGAAGCAAGGCTCCGCTCAGGGACGGATGGGAGACTATGGCGTAGAAGATCTGGCTGGTTATGTTGTTGTGATGTTGTGTAACTTATCAAAATGTAAAAAAAAAATATATCGTTATCAAGCCTTGTGATAAAGGAGGTGGGATTGTCATACAACGTAAACTAGCATACGAAGAAGAGATTATGCGACAATCAATAACACCACTCATTATGAACTACTTAGACATAACCCTCTCCCAGAGATAAAAAGACATCAGCCATAAAGAATTCCTTTTTCTCAACAACAAGAACCCCAGAACACCGGTGATATACACACTTCCCAAGGTTCACAAAAACCAAACCAACCCTCCTGGCAGGCCCATCCTATCTGGCTGCGACTCCATTCTAGAACCACTAGGCTGACACATTGATTTCTTCATTCACGATTTAGTCACTGACACCATGGCCTATGTTAAGGACAGTACTCATTTCATCAACTTAGTGGAGTGTGAAAATGTTGACCCCATGGAAGAATTACTTGTCACACTAGATATCCAATCCCTCTACACCAACATCCCACAAGATAGAGGAACCGCAGTTATTGAGACCCATCTGAATGACAGGCCCAGACCACACAAAGTGCCCACAGAGTTCATCATCTCGCTTTTGGAAATAGCACTGGGTCAAAACTATTTTACGTTTCATGACAAGTTCTATAAACAACGTTAAGAACTTCCATGGGGAGTTTTTGCTCCTAACTTGCCAGACTGTTTGTAGACAACATAGAGACAACACTTATCATCAACCAAGCCAATCTGCACCGCAATAAAATCAGGAGTTGACGTTGATACATCGATGATGTGTTTATGGTCTGGCAGGGTACCTCAAATAAACTTGACACCTTTTGTACATGGTTAAACAGTTGCCAAACAGACCTCAAATTCACTTATGATTCTAGCAACACACAGATTAAATACCTGGACGTCTCTGTCAAACCCAATGAGGGAGGACTTTACACCACCCTGTACATAAAACCCACGGAAGGCAATACAATTCTACACTACAAAAGCGCCCATCCCGAGCCCTTAGAGATGGCCTACCATACAGCCAATTCCTAAGGATATGTAGAACCTGCCAAATGAAAGAAGACTACCTTAGGGAAGCAGATCTCCTTTTCAACAAACTAATTAAGAGAGGTTACCCCAGACGTCTGGTAAACAGATCAATGAAGTGCTCGTGGTATTCCCACAGAGAATTCTTACTGGAACCCATGCCTGAAAAGACTATGTCAAGCTTTTCCCTGTGTCACCACATTCTGCCCTGCCAGTAATAAGATAACAAAAATAATATAAAAACACTGGCCCCTGATTACATCCCTCAATATCTCCAAAGAGGCCCCATTGTTCTCCTTTAAACGTGGGCGCAACATTAGGGACTACTTGGTTCAAGCGCTCACACCATCCAGGACTGAAAACACAATTCACCTACCCCCTGTAATAGGTCATTTTAAATATGGAAATTGTGTTGCATGCCCAATCACCAACAACACAAAAACGTTTGAATATGGCACCAATGTTCACAAACTGAAGTTTTTTTTCGAACTGTAATTCTACCAACCTGATCTATTGTATGAAATGTCCCTGCAAACTCATATATGTGGGTCAGACCACCCAAAAAGTGAAAGCAAGAATCAGTCAGCACAAGAGCAGAATAAGTTACTACTGCACCAATGGTGGAACATTTCATGGAAAAAGGCCACTCAGAACAAGACCTTCACTGGCAAGTGATTGACATTATACGCCCTCACGACAGAGGAGGTGACCCTCAAGCCATCCTCAGCAGACTGGAGTGCAAGTGGATGTTATACACTATGGAAGAATGGAACATGATCTTATAAACATTGCCTTAAACGAACTGGAATTTACAAATTGCGCAGACTGCTGCTTGTATACCACTCTATTATCCATATGTTGTCTACCCTAAACCTGTTTTTGATCCTAAACCTTAAAACAATCACGGTATGTTTTATATTGCAATCATGTCCTGTTAGGAACTCCATTCACATGTGCATGTATTCACCATTTGTAATCTTTTCCTTTGTATTCTGGCCCTCTATGGCCCTTTTAACTCCCAGCGCCCACTCCCATATGGCATCTTCTGACTGAAAATATGTACTCCTAGGACACACACGCTACGCGTGACCTCCTTCACACGCACAAGCAGTTCTACAGCGCGTCGCTTTTTAAATCTCATTTTCCACTCCCTTGAGGAAAACACACATGGATTTATTCCCCTGACGGTACTGGGTCGCTCCGGTCCACCCCGCTGACTTTAGCTGCGAGTACCACATCAGTTGACTCCTCGTACCCGCCCAACTCACACAGCCGTGCCCCCCCTATGTAGCCACTTATTTCCACTTTGCTTCTTTAGATTCACGACCACATGGGCCTGTTAAGAGCGGCTTGACCCAAAATAATTACGGGCTGCAATACCTTCTCTCTGGCCCCTTGTGGGTCCCCAAGTAAGTCTGAGTAGGTAATTCTTTCTCCCCCTCTCGCTCGCCTATAACTCTACCTTATTAACACAGGCCCCATTCTCCCTAGATTGCCGATACCGGAGAGGCACATTGTCCCAACCTGATGCCTCCATTAGCAGCTTTACTGCCCCGAAGTTCAATGGGCCCAAACGCCTTGTGCTAACTTATACAGTAAGTTTCCTTGCGATCCCACTACTCAAAACTGCCGGTACCTCGCACTAGCCAGGCGAGTAACACCACGGTTTAAACTTGTACAACCAACCGGCCAACTTGGTTCTCAGCGACGCACCCGCTTACGAGCTTCACCCACCTACCAGGCACCTTGAGCACCACCCCGCTCTTCCCACAAGTAAGCTACATCCCATGCCTATCAGATCTGGAACGTCCGCTCTCCCGTTGTCTCTGTGGTTATACCGAAATTATGCTCATTACTGTCACGCAGGTCATGTAGCAGATTAATCACCGCCTTCACATGCATTCTCCACGATGCTAGCAATTTTCTCATCTCCCCGCACTTATCACGGACGCGTGCTTGTCATAAATGTAAATTTGTTCTTGATAATGATCAACGTCCGGCCCCACCTTAGACACCGGCCATTATCTTCTTGTGCACAACCTATGTATGTACATATTTACAAGGACCAAGGTTCTAAAATAGTTTTCTCCCCTTGTAGATTCTATCTGCTCACACGTTCTCGTCTTGATGATGATCTCAATTCTTTGAGATCGAAACGCCGTCGACCTCCCCAACAAAAACTCCATTATTACATTCATTTTATTGCAGAGTTTTGATAATTATTGTTGTTTTTCAATGCAATGTTATTTTAAAATGTCACCTGCACTTCCCCAATTCACGCACTTCCACTTCTTGTGTGAGCCCTGGAACTGCTGTCTAAGTATATGATATTCCATTTATGCAGATAATAAATGTGTTATCATTTCAAACAAACCTTGTGTCCATATATATATATATTAAGTATCAAAGTCCCTCCAGGACTTTCCGGCACTAGTTCATCTGATTAAGACTGTTCTAAAATCATCAGTAGCCCAGGCTACCTGAGGACCCTTTTTTGCCTCTCCTAGACCCTTGTTCTACACACTAACCTTATACTACCCCTGGTCTCTTGTACTTTAAACACAGGTCAGTAGTGAGAGCACCATTTACATTCCTGATCTGCTGGATAGTATTATAGCAAGTTCTATCTCTAACCTTAAAAGAGAGGATTTACCCCATATCTTCACTGTTTTCTTGGTAAGCCATCTGGCGTGCCCTGCCATTTTAACCACCCTATCTATCCCAGGTTTGTTTTTTAAGGCGGGGAGCTCTAAGAAAAGTGGGCTGTCCTAAAAACTGGCTGGACTGTGACCCGCAGTTAGACACAATACCTTGTCCCAATTCAATTTCCAGTAAGCTAAGAGTTTGTTGGGCCGCTGACTCGTCCATTATTAATTATCACCGTTGACGTGATGCAAATTGGAGTGTCTGTCTGCAACAAGATGCCTTAAGGGCATCCCAGACCATGTGAAGTGGTGCTGATCCAATATTAAATTCCAGAAACTCCCTCAAATGATTATTCAGTGCACTAACAAAGCCCTGTTCTAGAAGTAGTCTATGCTCAAATGTCCAGCCCCGGCAGCCTGATTTCTGAATGGGCTTACCAGTTAGTATAAACAATGACACTGAATCTTGAGCTGTTAAAACCCACAACTTAAGTACAGTCTTAGAACTGGAGACAAAGGTATTACTGACCAAAAATATATCCAGCCTTGACAAGGCTTTATTGATGAGCAGAATAAAGCATAAATCCTAGTTCTTTAGGGCACTGAAAGCACCAAAGATCAACCAGCACCTTTGAGGAAATGAACTGATGTACTGTACCCAGCGAGCTGGGTCATTGTTAAGCTAGTCAAGAGATACAGGCTGGGGTGCAGGCTGAGATGCTAAATCGCTAATACGTTCTGTTAATATTTCCACATACGATATAAGGTGGAACACAGTGATGCAGTTCAGATAGAAGAAAGTCCAGTATCTTTGGTTTGTCCGTATTTGGTCCATACAATACACAGATAGTGAAGTAGTCCCTGTCCTTCTGGATAGTCGCCACCAACCATCACCCCGTGTACTTCTTTTGTCATAGAACCCCCCAGGTACTATCCTGTGCCAGGAGTGCCAACACCCTCTGAGCAGAGGTAACACAAGAAATGGAGAGAACCTGGTAAACAAGCTCACTAAACAATACCATCTGCGTCTGAGAAAGGTGCATCTTCTGCAAGCAGAGGATTTGTGGTCTAAGCATATTCAAATCTTCCCATTCCAGTTTATGTTTCTGTTGCAACTTAATTCCATTAATATACTAGGATATAATATGCAACTGCTTACCAGGACTGCTGCGCTGCTAATTAGTACCCTCGATGAAGAAAACAGTGGTTCTAGACAATCCTAAAACTCAATTCATGTCTGTAAAATAGTATACTATGAAAACAATCCATATAAGCGAAATTATATAATCTAGAGGCATAAAAACAAAGCAATCATCAAATCATAAATTAGGGGCCACCTAAGATTCGTTAAATTGCAAACATCAATTTATTATCACGCTGAGTACTATTCATAGAATGAAATACATATGTAAAAGCAGAATATGCAGCATGTAATACTGACACAGTTATTTTCAAGAGGAGAAAGAAAGGTTTGAAAGTAAGTGCTCATGTGGAGAATAGAAAATGGAGAAGAAGATTATCAAGAAGCCATATAGGAAACAATTCAAATTTGTTATTATAACTGGGAACCGGTAAGGATGCCTGACAGGGCCGGTATCCCTGCAATATTAGTCCTACCCCTATACTCAATTTCAATTTCCGTTGATTGTTTTACAATTCGTGTCACAGTGTGACTTCATCTGTGGCTGGGATATGAGGGGAGTAAAGGTTGGGTGTAGGTCCACTTGGGGGATGTCGACGTTTCGACCCTCACACAAAGCGGTAAGTAGACTCCTCTCCTGTGGGTCTTCCTCAGGACAGGGAAGGGGGGCCAGAGCCAAGGTCGTGGTAAGAAATACTCATGAGTCTACTTCATGGTCGTGTTGCGAATAGTTCAAAATTCATCAACCTCCTGTGAATTCATCAGGGTCAGGGATAAATCACCCCTCAGTGCCGCTGAATGCTGCAGTGAGGGCATTTAATTCTTTAGATACTGGATCATGTCAAAAGCGGAGCCGTGGCGCATCAGAGACGCCAACGGATGCGGCGCACCTCTGCTTTTGACATGATCCATTTTTGGGTTCTCTCCTCTTATCTGCCTACTGAGAGGCCTTTAGTTTGTTTGAATCTTGAAGTGAGTCCCAAAGAAGCATGTTCTCAGGTTCATCAGGAACCAAATCACAGCGAAGCTTCCATTTCAGTGGCACATCAACGCTTCTCTCTAGGGAGGAGTCGCCTGCTGATATAGGCTAACTGGTTGATCTTGACCCTCATTATTTTTTGGTGACAACTCTGTCCCAATCCCATGTTCAGAAGTATCTTTTTGTATAATGAATCCTAAGTCTGGTGCCTTCAGGACAGGTGCTGCTGAGCAAAGGGTGGGCAGTAATTTCTATTTAATTAATTAATGATTCGTTTTTAATTCATATTAATTAATCGATATTTAATTATGATAATTGTGTGATTTTATTAAGTGTGGGTTGTGGGGTTTATGGGGTGAAGTGTGGGAAGTAATATATGTTTAATTAATTAAAAATAAGTTGATCATTAATATTAATTAATTAATTAATATTTAATTAGGGTATGTGTTTATATTTTTGGGGATTTTATTGTTATAGGGGTACAGTGTTGGGAGTAAATTAATTTTACTTACTTTATAATTATTTGTTAAATACTATTAGTTTTTTAAAGTGAAAATAAGTTTTCATTGTGTAATGAATTTAATGATAGTTAAATTGTAACTGTGGGTTGTGGGGATTAGAAGGGTAAAGTGTGGGAAGTTAAATAACTTTTATGAGTTTAAAAAAAATTAATAATGTTTCTTTAATTGGTAAATAATTATGTTATTTGAGGAAGTACATTTTTGTTTAATTTAGATATGTGTTGTGAATTGTGTGGTATTATAGGATAGGAAATAAAAAAGGTAAATGTATGTAATAATTAATGATTTTGTTCCTAAATAATTTGTAATTAAAAATATTTTTATTTTTGAAATTGTTTTTTATTGTATTTAATATAATATTTGTAGGTATTTGTTATATGTATTTACCATTATAATAATTATTTTTGTAAATATTAAATATATTTGAAATTTTAACATATTCATATATTTCTGAGTGTATTTTGTTTTTAAAATATTTTTATTGTTGTTAAACTTTAGTTTGTTTTTAATTTTGAACTGAATGGAGTGAGAATATCCGCTATGCGCAATCCAACACTTTGCCTACTGTTGCACTCACTGGAGTAGGAATAGTATCTTTTACCCCTCCGTTATCCAATTCTTTCCCTACTGTTGCACTCACTTGAGTGGGAATAGTCATTTCTACCCCTCCGCTATCCAATACTTTCCCTACTGTTGCTCTCACTGGAATGGGAATAGTAATTTTTAGACCTCTGCTATCCAACACTTTCCCTACTGTTGCACTCTTTGTAGTGGAAAAAGTAATTTTTACTCCTCCGCAATCCAGCATTTTCCCTACAGTTGCATTCTTTGGAGTCAAAATAGTAATTTTTTCCGCTCCGCTATCCAACAATTTCCCTACTGTTGCTGTCACTGGAGTGGGACTAGTGAGTTTTACCCCTCCGCTATCCAACACTTTCCCTACTATTACACTCTTTGGAGTTGGAATAGTAATTTCTACCCCTCCGCTATCCAACACTTTCCCTACTGTTGCACTCACTGGAGTGGAAAAAATAATTTTTACTCCTCCGCTATCCAGTATTTTCCCAACAGTTGCATTCTTTGGAGTGGGAATAGTAAATTCTACCCCTCCACTATCCAAAATGTTCCCTACTGTTGCACACTGTTAAAATCTAGATTGCGACGTAAACATTATCGGCGCCATCTTGTCCCCTTTTAGGCTCACATGTGCGCGTCAGTAGCAGCCATTTTGAATGCCATGGCCTCTCTGCCCACTGCCGATAGCCAGCGCGTCTCTCTCTCTCTCTCTCCGGCCTCGCAAGCACCCCCCTCGCTCTGATAGCCCCCGATCTCTCCTGCCTGGGCCATAAACACACCTCCAGCGCGACCCTGTCTCCGAGCCACATCCCGGGCTGAACCCCCTCGCTCTTTCATCTCATTCAAAGAACAGGCCCTTTTGATAACCTCTTCCTCCCCGCCCGATTGTCCAGCCTGATCCCAGGCCATCACCTAGCCCAGCAGATGCAGTTTATTGCCCCCTACAGTAGGACCTCGCCTCACATCAAAGCAGCGGGGATTAATCAATGCCTTCACACCCCTAGATCCGACCGATCGCCCACATTCCTGTTCCCAGCGGAATGTCCAGCTGCGCGATAGCCATCATGCTGAGATTTGGGCGGGGACTTCTACTGTAAATGTGTGTGGGAACAGGCCCAAAGTGAGGATTCCGAGGATGTCTTTCCGTACATCAAAGTATTGACAAGAATGTGTTTCATGCAATAAAACAATAAACCTGTGTATAAGAGGCCAGGCCTCAAGTATGCGTTTAGAGCACCTCGAGAAGGTACCCTGTTGTCTGATTTGACGTGTTCTGCTCCGTCGGAATAAACTCCTGTTTCCTGCCTTCCAGTCTCCAGCGCCTGCCTCTTTATTTGGTAACCGTGAGTTGGGTGAGAGGCGGCTAACGCCGGGCAAACCTTGAAAAGGGGTAATCAACCTGATCTGCCTGAACCCTTTTTCCACAATTGGCGTCCCAAACGTGGGGCCCATCAGCGACACGTGGATCCAGTGGGAGAGGTCCCGACGACAGTGTGAACGACTGCAACGATTGGGAAGAGCTCCTGCCCGATAGACCCTCGTCTGGCAGCCGATCATCCGAACTTCACCGGTTCTGAGCAGACCTCTCTCGAGTGATCTACGGTCCTGACTGGGAACCATCAGGAGTGCCACAGCAATTACGAAGAATAGAGGACGATCGGGCGCTGGATTCGGAAGACAGGAAACTGTCCATGCGGTCCGGGTAAGGTCGTGTAACACGACGAATTGCGAATTGATTGTTTGATTGTTTGAAAATACTAGTGTTACTCATTTGATTGTTTCTGAGAGATTCTCTATTTGCAAACAAGCACAGAATCGCCATACTCTGTTTAGTCTTTGCAGATAGTGAAGGGTAGGTAACGCAGGCTTTTGCCCCCTTTGTAACCCGTCGTGCCTACTTCCCTCTCCATTTGATTGATTGTTATCCAAGCATTTACTGCTTTGGAATTGGTTCTCTTTGGATCATTCTCTATTTACAAAAAAGCACAGAGTCGCAATACTCTGTTTAGTCCTTGTGAATAGTGAAGGATAGGTAACGCAGGCTTTTGCCCCCGTTGTAATCCGTCGTGCCTATTTTTATCCCTCATTTGATTGATTGTTTGTCCGAACATTGATCGTTCGGAATTGGTTCTCTTTGGGCTATTCTCTATTTACAAATAAGCACAGGGTCGCCATACTCTGTTTAGTCCTTGTGAATAGTGAAGGATAGGTAGTGCAGACTTCTGTCCCCTTTGGAACCCGTCATGCCTATTTTTGCCCCGTTTGTTGGTAGTTGGTTCAGCCCGGACCGCTTATTAGAGGTGAACCATCCGGCTCCACTGGAGGGCACCCCTAATAAGGACATGTTTACTAAATATGGACTAGTCGCCGTGGCTTATAGTAAGCTGTGGCATAAATACACGAGAAAGGATCGGGAAAGTCAGTGGCCACTGATAGGGTCCTTTGATAACGACAAAATAAACGCGTTGGGAACAGCCCTTTATAACAATAAGACAACACCCACTATGCTCGATAGCTTCGGCATGTGGCGCAAAGAAACAGAACAGCGGAAAAAGAGAAATGAGGTCAGGTTAGAAAAGGAATTACGCAAAGCAGCTCACCTAGCCGCTAACAAATTGAAGGAAGAAATAAAAGAAAGAGAGGAAACCAAGCTAAAACAAGATTCCGAAGCATCGGGCCAGTGTCCCGTCAGGACACCCTCTACACTTTACCCCGAGCTACCTTCGAAACAGCGAACGAACGATGATCTACTACTAGGTCCCCCGATCATCTACATGCCCCCTCCATATGCCCCTTCCCAACCCTTAGCGCAGCACCCGCAGCCCCCAACGACAGGCGAGAGTAGTGCCGGAGCCTTGGTCCTCATGGCCTCTGCGCCGACCGAACCCCTCGCACCCAGCGTAGCACGAGCAGTGACTTCAGATGATCCCGAAGCTGGGAGGAAAGACCCTGCTAGATCGAGTAGATTAAGTAAGGATGAACGGGCTGGGATCGATAAGATTGTAAAGACACTGGTGGTGCGAAAGGAAAGTGAGGATTATATAACGGATATGTACAATACATATGCCCATAGCCACAGACGACACTTTGTCGTACGCCTTTGTTACCATACCCTTAATGCCTATGAAGACCGATACCAAGGAAAAGGCCCTGAAACCCTAACGACTCTGTATAGGAAAGTTGATGTCGGAGATGGGGATGAGTGTGATGTGACGAACCTCTTCACGCGTACGCTTGAAGTTTTCCGCCACCTCACGGAACAGAAACCAGAGACAAACCCCACGACTCCTGAAGCAACTGAAGCCGGAGTAGAAAACATTGACACTATGATGCCCATAAAGGAGGCCGCTCCCTATTGGGTTCCCCCACGAGGACAGGGAACACACGACGATATTAACCACCAAGATGCGAGAGGGAGGGTAGTTTACAACTGGGTTTACCAACCATGGGATCGGCAAGACATCCTGACTTTCCGAAAAACCTTGCCTGATCTGCGAAAGAACCCCACAGCCTTCTATACAGAATTAGCCACCGCTTTGGGTTCAACGATTATGACCCTAGCGGATATCGACTTGTTTTTCGGGCTATGTCTGCCAGCTGATCTGTGGAAGCAAATCCGGAAAGTCGACCACCTTGAGCTGTTCGGACATACCTGGACACAACTCGGTAATGTTGACAAACAACGGGAACCGGGACAGAAACCTTTGAAGGCCATTCTAGACCTACCAGATAAGATTGTGCAGAAATTAAAAACCCTAGTTCCAGAAAGGAAGGTGGACTGGTCGATAGTAACGGCCTGTCGCCAGAAACCCCAGGAAGACGTATCAGAATACTTCTCCCGGTTTGAAACGGTGTTCTCCAATTACAGCGGCCAGGACATGACCACTGCAACCGGACATCACTTGTTTGTCCAGAACTATGTGAAAGGCCTGACACCAGAAGTCTCGCAGAAACTACAGACTAGCGAGAGTAGTTGGGCGGCCTCCAAGCCCGCAGCTATCCTTCAGATGGCTCAATACTATGAGCGACAGAAGAACGAGAACGATCAAGCGACTGAGAAAAAGAAAAAGGACTTGAAAGAGAGGGTGATGATTGCTCAGTTGCAAGGGGTGACTATAGGAAGGGAACAGTATAGAGGGAACTACCAGTCGAATGCTCCTAGAAATCGACCCCCTAGAGACCGCACACCCGCACCCGGCGCTCCACGAACAGACCTCGATGAAGACCAGTGTGCGTTTTGCAAAGGATTTGGCCACTGGAAGTCTCAATGTCCAGTTCTACAAGAAGCACTCAGAAATAAAGACACGAGGGACGTAGCGGACGTAAAGGGACTTGTTCCACTCTGGGGCCCGATGGCGAACAGTCGTGCCATCCGACATTTGACCCAGGCGGTTGAAACAACAATGAACATCACGGCTGGTATCCTCACGAACAATACAGCTGAGCTTCAGGCGGTCCGCTTGGTGGCTCTTCAGAACCGCCTTGTTCTAGATGTGGTTCTGGCGGACCGTGGAGGAGCATGTCGTATCATCGGGTCCAGCTGTTGTACCTACATACCAGACAATTCACCCTCCGTTTACAAGGCCATTGAACACCTCCACAGACTCTCCTCGGAAGTTCATCAGGAGCAAGAAGGATGGTCGCTTGGGAGTTGGTTCTGGAGTGCTGTAAAGGACTGGGGGTGGAGGTTGTTCATGATTGTACTGATACCGATCGTCGTAATCTGTGGACTCTGCCTGGGTATCCAATGCTTGCCACCTCTGTGTTCACTATTTGCTAACTGTGTTTGCCCTAAGACTCCGAACTTTGAAGCTGAACGCATGAAAGCTTTGTATGATGTACAAATCAGTAATATGATGGGGATAGACATAGATTGACAAGCTGGCTAGATATGTTGAAAAGGGAGGACTGTTAAAATGTAGATTGCGACGTAAACATTATCGGCGCCATCTTGTCCCCTTTTAGGCTCACATGTGCGCGTCAGTAGCAGCCATTTTTAATGCCATGGCCTCTCTGCCCACTGCCGATAGCCAGCGCGTCTTTCTCTCTCTCTCTCTCCGGCCTCGCAAGCACCCCCCTCGCTCTGATAGCCCCCGATCTCTCCTGCCTAGGCCATAAACACACCTCCAGCGCGACCCTGTCTCCGAGCCACATCCCGTGCTGAACCCCCCCGCTCTTTCATCTCATTCAAAGAACAGGCCCTTTTGATAACCTCTTCCTCCCCGCCCGATTGTCCGGCCTGATCCCAGGCCATCACCTAGCCCAGCAGATGCAGTTTATTGCCCCCTACAGTAGGACCTCGCCTCACATCAAAGGAGCGGGGATTAATCAATGCCTTCACCCCCTAGATCCGACCGATCGCCCACATTCCTGTTCCCAGCGGAATGTCCAGCTGCGCGATAGCCATCATGCTGAGATTTGGGCGGGGACTTCTACTGTAAATGTGTGTGGGAACAGGCCCAAAGTGAGGATTCCGAGGATGTCTTTCCGTACATCAAAGTATTGACAAGAATGTGTTTCATGCAATAAAGCAATAAACCTGTGTATAAGAGGCCAGGCCTCAAGGATGCGTTTAGAGCACCTCGAGAAGATACCCTGTTGTCTGATTTGACGTGTTCTGCTCCGTCGGAATAAACTCCGGTTTCCTGCCTTCCAGTCTCCAGCGCCTGCCTCTCTATTTGGTAACCGTGAGTTGGGTGAGAGGCGGCTAACGCCGGGCAAACCTTGAAAAGGGGTAATCAACCTGATCTGCCTGAACCCTTTTTCCACAACTCCCTCGAGATGGAATAGACATTTATATCCCTCTGCTATTCAACACTTTTCCTACTGCTGCACTCATTGAAGTTTGAAGATTTTTAAATAGTTTAATGTTTTGATTTAGAATAGAATGTTTTTTCATTTATTAGACAATATGTTATTGGTACACATATATATATATAGATACTGCAAAGAATGAAGGAGGCACCTTTCCAGCACGTTTTTATTACGACCATAATGGGCTCCAGGTGACTGAGACATATGCTGCATGCTGGTACTTGTATTCTATAGTAGTTGTCCTTCGTAGGCTACGGTGCCCTCTGCTTTTAATTACCAATGTTGGTCTTTGCATATTTCCATGCCAGTAAAATTAATTTCACAACCCTCCAGTGGGCCTCTAAGGTGAAGGTTTTCGGTTCATCATGCTGACTGATATTTTCCCAAACGGAGGCTTCGCACAGTTCTGTGCCTCCTTGGCCCCTTAATTTCTTTCAGGTGGTGCACACTTCACGACAATGGACTGCTGCATTAAATTTCTTTTAAACAGACGACCAACGTTTCAAAGTTGCGCTCAATTACCAGTCTGTGTGAAAGCAAAACAAGCTTGCCTTCCCTCGGAGATTAATCCATTCATCCTTACCCGTTTCAGAGCTCCTTTTGCTCCTTGATCACAGGCATGCACAGAGACTGCAAAGAATGAAGGAGGCACCTTTCCAGCACGTTTTTTATTACGCCCATAATGGGCGTAAATACCATTGTTGGTCTTTGCATATTTCCATGCCAGTAAAATTAATTTCACAACCCTCCAGTGGGCCTCTAAGGTGAAGTTTTTCGGTTCATCATGCTGACTGATATTTTTCCAAACTGAGGCTTTGCACAGTTCTGTGCCTCCTTGGCCCCTTAATGTATTTCGGGTGGTGCACACTTCACGACAATGGACTGCTGCATTAAATGTCTTTTAAACAAACGATCAACGTTTCGAAGTTGCACTCAATTACCAGCCTTTGTGAAAGCAAAACCAGCTTGCTTTCCCTCGGAGATTAATCCATTCAGCCTTACGTGTTTCAGAGCTCCTTTTGCTCCTTGATCCCAAGCATGCACAGAGACTGCAAAGAATGAAGGAGGCACCGTTCCAGCACATTTTTTATTACACCCATAATGGGCTCCAGGTGACTAACACAAATGTTGCATGCTGGTACTTGTATTCCATAGTAGTTGTCATTCATAGGCTACGGTGCCTCCTGCTTTTAATTACCATTGTTGGTCTTTGCATATTTCCATGCCAGTAAAATTAATTTCACAACCCTCCAGTGGGCCTCTAATGTGAAGGTTTTCGGTTCATCATGCTGACTGATATTTTTCCAAACAGAGGCTTTGCACAGTTCTGTGCCTCCTTGGCCCCTTAATTTCTTTCGGGTGGTGCACATTTCACGACAATGAACTGCCGATTAAATTTCTTTTGAACAAACGACCAACGTCTCCAAGTTGCACTCAATTACCAGTCTGTGTGAAAGCAAAACCAGCTTGCCTTCCCTCGGAGATTAATCCATTCAGCCTTACGCGTTTCAGAGCTCCTTTTGCTGCTTGATCACAGGCATGCACAGAGACTGCAAAGAATGAAGGAGGCACCTCTCCAGCACGTTTTGTATTACACCCATAATGGGCTCCAGGTGACTAACACAAATGTTGCATGCCGGTACTTGTATTCTATATTAGTTGTCATTTTAGGCTACGGTGCCCCCTGCTTTTAATTACCATTGTTGGTCTTTGAATATTTCCATGCCAGTAAAATTAATTTCACAACTCTCCAGTGGGCCTCTAAAGTGAAGGTTTTCGATTCATCATGCTGACTGATATTTTTCCAAACTGAGGCTTCGCACAGTTATGTGCCTCCTTGGCCACTTAATTTCTTTCGGGTGGTGCACACTTCACGACAATGGACTGCCGCATTAAATTTCTTTTAAACAAACGACCAACGTTTCGAAGTTGCACTCAATTACCAGTCTGTGTGAAAGCAAAACCAGCTTGCCTTCCCTCTTGGATTAATCCATTCAGCCTTACGCGTTTCAGGGCTCCTTTTGCTCCTTGATCACAGGCATGCACAAAGACTGCAAAGAATGAAGGAGGCACCTTTCCAGCACGTTTTTTACTATGCCCATAATGGGCTCCAGGTGACTAACACAAATGCTGCATGATGGTACTTGTATTCTATAGTAGTTGTCCTTCGTAGTCTACAGTGCCCCCTTCTTTTACTTACCATTGTTGGTCTTTGCATATTTCCATGCCAGTAAAATTAATTTCACAACCCTCCAGCGGGCCTCTAAGGTGAAGGTTTTTGGTTTATCATGCTGACTGATATTTTTCCAAACGGAGGCTTCGCACAGTTCTTTGCCTCCTTGGACCCTCAATCATACCATTTGTATAGCGCACTACTCACCCCGGAGGGTCTCAAGGCGCTTGGGGGAAGGGGTATGCTACTGCTCGAACAGCCAGGTCTTGAATTGTCTCCTGAAGGCGAGATGGTCCTGGGTCAGCCGAAGGTGGATGGGGAGGGAGTTCCATGTCTTGGCAGCCAGGTAAGAGAAGGATCTTCCTCCGGTGGTGGCTCTTCGGATGCGTGGTACGGCTGCGAGGGCGAGGCTGGTGGACCGTAGCTGGCGGGTGGGCGTGTTGAAGGTCATGCGGTCGTTGAGGAACTTGGGGCCCAGGTCGTGGAGAGACTTGTGTGCGTGGGTGAGGAGCCGGAACGTGATCCTCTTGTCGACGGGGAGCCAGTGCAGGTTCCTCAGGTGGCTGGAGATGTGGCTGCGTCGGGGGACATCCAGGATGAGTCGGCGGAGGTGTTCTGGATGCGCTGGAGTCTTTTCTGTAGCTTGGCTGTGGTTCCGGCGTAGAGGGCGTTTCCGTAGTCCAGTCGGCTGGTGACGAGTGCCTGGGTGACTGTCTTCCTGGTCTCGGTCGGGATCCAGCGGAAGATCTTGCGAAGCATACGCAGGGTGTTGAAGCACGATGAGGAGACGGCGTTGACTTGTCTGGTCATCGAGAGGGAGGAGTCCAGGATGAAGCCCAAGTTGCGTGCGTGGTCGGTTGGCTTGGGTGCGGTGCCCAGGGCTGGGGCCACCAGGAGTCGTCCCAGGCGGAGGGCGAAGATCCCAGGATGAGAACTTCCGTCTTGTCCGAGTTCAGTTTCAGGCGGCTTCCTTCATCCACTCGGCGACGTCTTTCATCCCTTTGTGTAGGCAGGTTCTGGCGGTGTCGGGGTCTCTGGTGAGAGGATTAGCTGGGTGTCGTCGGCGTAGGAGATGATGTTGAGGTTGTGCTGGCGTGCGATGGTTGCAAGAGGTCTCATGTAGACGTTGAACATGGTGGGGCTGAGTGACGATCCTTGCGGAACGCCGCAGATGACTTCGGTGGCCTCGGAGCGAAACGGGGGGAGGCGGACTCTTTGTGTTCTTCCGGCGAGGCACGAGATGATCCACTCTAGTGCCTTCTCTTGGATACCGATATTGCTGAGGCGCTGGACTAGGGTGCGGTGGCAGACAGTGTCGAACGCAGCGGAGAGGTCCAGGAGGATGAGGGCCACTGTTTCCCCCTTGTCGAGCAGGGTCCGGATGTCGTCGGTGGCTGCGATGAGGGCGGTCTCGGTGCTGTGGTTGGCTCTGAAGCCGGACTGCGAGGGGTCGAGGGATCCGTTCGTCTCGAGGAAGGCGGCCAGCTGTCTGTTGACGATCTTCTCGATGACTTTAGCAGGAAAAGGGAGGAGCGAGATGGGGCGGAAGTGTTTGAGGTCGGTGGGGTCCGCTGTTGGTTTCTTCAGGAGGGCGCTGAGCTCGGCGTGCTTCCAGCTCTCCGGGAAGGTGGCGGTGTTGAAGGAGGTGTTGATGATGTTCCGGAGTTGGGGTGCGATGGTGGAGTCGGCCTTGTTGAAGACGTGGTGTGGGCAGGGGTCGGTCGGTGATCCGGAGTGGATGGTGTTCATCGTGCGGGCTGTGTCCTCGGTGGTCACCGTGGTCAAGGTGTGGAGGGTGGTGGTGGTGATGGGGGGCGTTGGTTCGACGGTGGGGTGCGTGGATGGTGTGCTGAAGCTGTTGTGGATGTCGGCGATCTTGCAGTGGAAGAACGAGGCGAGGGAGTCGCAGAGGTCTTGTGACGGAGTGATGTCGTTGGTGCCAGTGCTGGGGTTGGAGAACTCCGTGACGATGCTGAAGAGTTCCTTGCTGTCGTGGGTATTGTTGTCCAGTCGTTCCTTCAGGGATTTCTTCTTGGTGGTGCGGATAAGCTGGTGGTGCTTGCGGTTAGCGTGTTTGAGGGCGGTCATGTTGTCGGTGGTCCGGTCGAGGAGCCAGGCTTTCTCAAGGGTGCGGCAGGTCTTCTTGGAGTTCTTGAGTTCGTCGGTGAACCAGGATGCCTTCTTGCTTCTGGGTCTGCTGGGAGGGTTCTTCAGTGGTGCGAGGTCGTCAGCGCAGGCGGTCAGCCACTGTGTGAAGTTCCGAGCTGCTTCGTTGGGGTCCGTTGCGCTGGCGGGTGGGTTCTGGCTGAGAGAGGTGGTGAGCTGCTCGGTGGTGATCTTACTCCAGCTTCTGTGGGGAATCTGAAGCGGGTGGTGGTGGGTCGTGGTTCTTCTGAAGCTGAAGTGGACGCAGCTGTGGTCGGTCCAGTGGAGTCCGGTGGAGTGGCTGAAGGTGATGTGCTTGCTGGATGAGAAGACTGGATCAAGCGTGTGGCCGGCGTAGTGGGTGGGGGTGTTGACCAGTTGCTTGAGTCCGAGGTTGGCGAGGTTGTCGAGCAGGGCTGCGGTGTTGCGGTCCTTGTTGTTCTCCAGGTGAAAGTTGAGGTCTCCAAGGAGGATGTAGTCAGCGGAGGGGAGGGCGTGCGGGCTGATGAAGTCTGTGATGTCTTCACTGAATTGTGTGCGTGGTCCCGGGGGTCTGTAGACGAGGGTGCCTCTGAGGGTCGTCTTTGGGTCGGTGTGAATCTGGAAGTGGAGATGTTCGGCTGCGGCGAAGGTGTCGTTGGAGTCGGTCGTGATGTGGATGGTGTTTCTGTGGATGATGGCGATGCCTCCTCCGGTCTGGTTGACGCGGTCCCTTCTGATGATCTTGTACCCGTCCGGGATGGCGATGGCGATGTCGGGTGCAGAGGAGGTGTTCATCCAGGTTTCCGTGAGGAAGGCGACGTCCGGTGATGTAGCATCGAGGAGGTTCCAGAGTTCCACGGCGTGTCTGTGGACGGAGCGGGTGTTGATCAGGATGCACTTGAGGTGGTTGCTGCTGGTGCCTGGCTTGGCGGGTGCGGGGCAGGTTCGGAGGCAGGTGAACTTGCAGGTACAGCAGGTGAAGGGTCCGTGGGTGCGTCTCGAGGTGGCTCGGCAGCAGGCATGGTTCCGGCCGGCATTGAGTGCGTCGAGAGTGGCGGCGTCGTAGGTCCGTCGTGTGGGCTGGCATCGTCGGGGGCCACGTGTCCTGGCACTGGGCGCGGTCCAGGCGCGGACGGGCGCAGACGGGTTTACCTTTGGCGCACCTTCGGCGCTCAATCGGTGCTCCCGCTGCGCGCGTCCGCTGCACGGTCGCTCTAGGGACGTCATAAGTGAGGAGCCGGGAGGGCGGGTCTGCTGGGTGGCGGTAGCGGGCGGCCAATGGGCAGGGGGGGGCGGAGTCGCCGGAGGTCTGTGGCGGGAAGGAGGTCCGAGGGCGGCTCAGCGGCGGCTGGGTCGTCCGGCTGAAGAAGGACCAGCACACAGGTAGGGGGAAGGCGGCAGCTGGGGGGAAGGAGAACACAGAAGGCGAAATCAAGGTCAGCAGAGTAGAGTCCACCCTTAATTTCTTTCGGGTGCTGCACACTTCATGACAATGGACTGCTGCATTAAATTTCTTTTAAACAAACGACCAATGTTTTGAAGTTGCACTCAATTACCAGTCTGTGTGAAAGCAAAACGAGCTTGCCTTCCCTCGGAGATTAATCCATTCAGCCTTACACGTTTCAGAGCTCCTTTTGCTCCTTGATCACAGGCATGCACAGAGACTGCAAAGAATGAAGGAGGCACCTTTCCAGCACGTTTTTTATTACGCCCATAATGGGCTACAGGTGACTGACACATATGCTGCATGCTGGTACTCGTATTCTATAGTAGTTGTCCTTCGTAGGCTACGGTGCCCCCCTACTTTTAATTACCATTGTTGGTCTTTGCATATTTCCATGCCAGTAAAATTAATTTCACAACCCTCCAGTGGGCCTCTAAGCTGAAGGTTTTCGGTTCATCATGCTGACTGATATTTTTCCAAACGGAGGCTTCGCACAGTTCTGTGCCTCCTTGGCCCCTTAATTTCATCCGGGTGGTGCACACTTCACGACAATGGACTGCCGCATTAAATTTCTTTTAAACAGACGACCAACGTTTCAAAGTTGCACTCAATTACCAGTCTGTGTGAAAGCAAAACCAGCTTGCCTTCCCTCGGAGATTAATCCATTCAGCCTTACGCGTTTCAGAGCTCCTTTTGCTGCTTGATCACAGGCATGCACAGAGACTGCAAAGAATGAAGGAGGCACCTCTCCAGCACGTTTTGTATTACACCCATAATGGGCTCCAGGTGACTAACACAAATGTTGCATGCCGGTACTTGTATTCTATATTAGTTGTCATTTTAGGCTACGGTGCCCCCTGCTTTTAATTACCATTGTTGGTCTTTGAATATTTCCATGCCAGTAAAATTAATTTCACAACTCTCCAGTGGGCCTCTAAAGTGAAGGTTTTCGATTCATCATGCTGACTGATATTTTTCCAAACTGAGGCTTCGCACAGTTATGTGCCTCCTTGGCCACTTAATTTCTTTCGGGTGGTGCACACTTCACGACAATGGACTGCCGCATTACATTTCTTTTAAACAAACGACCAACGTTTCGAAGTTGCACTCAATTACCAGTCTGTGTGAAAGCAAAACCAGCTTGCCTTCCCTCTTGGATTAATCCATTCAGCCTTACGCGTTTCAGGGCTCCTTTTGCTCCTTGATCACAGGCATGCACAAAGACTGCAAAGAATGAAGGAGGCACCTTTCCAGCACATTTTTTATTATGCCCATAATGGGCTCCAGGTGACTAACACAAATGCTGCATGATGGTACTTGTATTCTATAGTAGTTGTCCTTCGTAGTCTACAGTGCCCCCTTCTTTTACTTACCATTGTTGGTCTTTGCATATTTCCATGCCAGTAAAATTAATTTCACAACCCTCCAGCGGGCCTCTAAGGTGAAGGTTTTTGGTTTATCATGCTGACTGATATTTTTCCAAACGGAGGCTTCGCACAGTTCTTTGCCTCCTTGGACCCTCAATCATACCATTTGTATAGCGCACTACTCACCCCGGAGGGTCTCAAGGCGCTTGGGGGAAGGGGTATGCTACTGCTCGAACAGCCAGGTCTTGAGTTGTCTCCTGAAGGCGAGATGGTCCTGGGTCAGCCGAAGGTGGATGGGGAGGGAGTTCCATGTCTTGGCAGCCAGGTAAGAGAAGGATCTTCCTCCGGTGGTGGCTCTTCGGATGCGTGGTACGGCTGCGAGGGCGAGGCTGGTGGACCGTAGCTGGCGGGTGGGCGTGTTGAAGGTCATGCGGTCGTTGAGGAACTTGGGGCCCAGGTCGTGGAGAGACTTGTGTGCGTGGGTGAGGAGCGGGAACGTGATCCTCTTGTCGACGGGGAGCCAGTGCAGGTTCCTCAGGTGGCTGGAGATATGGCTGCGTCGGGGGACATCCAGGATGAGTCGGCGGAGGTGTTCTGGATGCGCTGGAGTCTTTTCTGTAGCTTGGCTGTGGTTCCGGCGTAGAGGGCGTTTCCGTAGTCCAGTCGGCTGGTGACGAGTGCCTGGGTGACTGTCTTCCTGGTCTCGGTCGGGATCCAGCGGAAGATCTTGCGAAGCATACGCAGGGTGTTGAAGCACGATGAGGAGACGGCGTTGACTTGTCTGGTCATCGAGAGGGAGGAGTCCAGGATGAAGCCCAGGTTGCGTGCGTGGTCGGTTGGCTTGGGTGCGGTGCCCAGGGCTGGGGCCACCAGGAGTCGTCCCAGGCGGAGGGCGAAGATCCCAGGATGAGAACTTCCGTCTTGTCCGAGTTCAGTTTCAGGCGGCTTCCTTCATCCACTCGGCGACGTCTTTCATCCCTTTGTGTAGGCAGGTTCTGGCGGTGTCGGGGTCTCTGGTGAGAGGATTAGCTGGGTGTCGTCGGCGTAGGAGATGATGTTGAGGTTGTGCTGGCGTGCGATGGTTGCAAGAGGTCTCATGTAGACGTTGAACATGGTGGGGCTGAGTGACGATCCTTGCGGAACGCCGCAGATGACTTCGGTGGCCTCGGAGCGAAACGGGGGGAGGCGGACTCTTTGTGTTCTTCCGGCGAGGCACGAGATGATCCACTCCAGTGCCTTCTCTTGGATACCGATATTGCTGAGGCGCTGGACTAGGGTGCGGTGGCAGACAGTGTCGAACGCAGCGGAGAGGTCCAGGAGGATGAGGGCCACTGTTTCCCCCTTGTCGAGCAGGGTCCGGATGTCGTCGGTGGCTGCGATGAGGGCGGTCTCGGTGCTGTGGTTGGCTCTGAAGCCGGACTGCGAGGGGTCGAGGGATCCGTTCGTCTCGAGGAAGGCGGCCAGCTGTCTGTTGACGATCTTCTCAATGACTTTAGCAGGAAAAGGGAGGAGCGAGATGGGGCGGAAGTGTTTGAGGTCGGTGGGGTCCGCTGTTGGTTTCTTCAGGAGGGCGCTGAGCTCGGCGTGCTTCCAGCTCTCCGGGAAGGTGGCGGTGTTGAAGGAGGTGTTGATGATGTTCCGGAGTTGGGGTGCGATGGTGGAGTCGGCCTTGTTGAAGACGTGGTGTGGGCAGGGGTCGGTCGGTGATCCGGAGTGGATGGTGTTCATCGTGCGGGCTGTGTCCTCGGTGGTCACCGTGGTCAAGGTGCGGAGGGTGGTGGTGGTGATGGGGGGCGTTGGTTCGACGGTGGGGTGCGTGGATGGTGTGCTGAAGCTGTTGTGGATGTCGGCGATCTTGCAGTGGAAGAACGAGGCGAGGGAGTCGCAGAGGTCTTGTGACGGAGTGATGTCGTTGGTTCCAGTGCTGGGGTTGGAGAACTCCGTGACGATGCTGAAGAGTTCCTTGCTGTCGTGGGTATTGTTGTCCAGTCGTTCCTTCAGGGATTTCTTCTTGGTGGTGCGGATAAGCTGGTGGTGCTTGCGGTTAGCGTGTTTGAGGGCGGTCATGTTGTCGGTGGTCCGGTCGAGGAGCCAGGCTTTCTCGAGGGTGCGGCAGGTCTTCTTGGAGTTCTTGAGTTCGTCGGTGAACCAGGATGCCTTCTTGCTTCTGGGTCTGCTGGGAGGGTTCTTCAGTGGTGCGAGGTCGTCAGCGCAGGCGGTCAGCCACTGTGTGAAGTTCCGAGCTGCTTCGTTGGGGTCCGTTGCGCTGGCGGGTGGGTTCTGGCTGAGAGAGGTGGTGAGCTGCTCGGTGGTGATCTTACTCCAGCTTCTGTGGGGAATCTGAAGCGGGTGGTGGTGGGTCGTGGTTCTTCTGAAGCTGAAGTGGACGCAGCTGTGGTCGGTCCAGTGGAGTCCGGTGGAGTGGCTGAAGGTGATGTGCTTGCTGGATGAGAAGACTGGATCAAGCGTGTGGCCGGCGTAGTGGGTGGGGGTGTTGACCAGTTGCTTGAGTCCGAGGTTGGCGAGGTTGTCGAGCAGGGCTGCGGTGTTGCGGTCCTTGTTGTTCTCCAGGTGAAAGTTGAGGTCTCCAAGGAGGATGTAGTCAGCGGAGGGGAGGGCGTGCGGGCTGATGAAGTCTGTGATGTCTTCACTGAATTGTGTGCGTGGTCCCGGGGGTCTGTAGACGAGGGTGCCTCTGAGGGTCGTCTTTGGGTCGGTGTGAATCTGGAAGTGGAGATGTTCGGCTGCGGCGAAGGTGTCGTTGGAGTCGGTCGTGATGTGGATGGTGTTTCTGTGGATGATGGCGATGCCTCCTCCGGTCTGGTTGACGCGGTCCCTTCTGATGATCTTGTACCCGTCCGGGATGGCGATGGCGATGTCGGGTGCAGAGGAGGTGTTCATCCAGGTTTCCGTGAGGAAGGCGACGTCCGGTGATGTAGCGTCGAGGAGGTTCCAGAGTTCCACGGCGTGTCTGTGGACGGAGCGGGTGTTGATCAGGATGCACTTGAGGTGGTTGCTGCTGGTGCCTGGCTTGGCGGGTGCGGGGCAGGTTCGGAGGCAGGTGAACTTGCAGGTACAGCAGGTGAAGGGTCCGTGGGTGCGTCTCGAGGTGGCTCGGCAGCAGGCGTGGTTCCGGCCGGCATTGAGTGCGTTGAGAGTGGCGGCGTCGTAGGTCCGTCGTGTGGGCTGGCATCGTCGGGGGCCACGTGTCCTGGCACTGGGCGCGGTCCAGGCGCGGACGGGCGCAGACGGGTTTACCTTTGGCGCACCTTCGGCGCTCAATCGGTGCTCCCGCTGCGCGCGTCCGCTGCACGGTCGCTCTAGGGACGTCATAAGTGAGGAGCCGGGAGGGCGGGTCTGCTGGGTGGCGGTAGCGGGCGGCCAATGGGCAGGGGGGGGCGGAGTCGCCGGAGGTCTGTGGCGGGAAGGAGGTCCGAGGGCGGCTCAGCGGCGGCTGGGTCGTCCGGCTGAAGAAGGACCAGCACACAGGTAGGGGGAAGGCGGCAGCTGGGGGGAAGGAGAACACAGAAGGCGAAATCAAGGTCAGCAGAGTAGAGTCCACCCTTAATTTCTTTCGGGTGCTGCACACTTCATGACAATGGACTGCTGCATTAAATTTCTTTTAAACAAACGACCAATGTTTTGAAGTTGCACTCAATTACCAGTCTGTGTGAAAGCAAAACGAGCTTGCCTTCCCTCGGAGATTAATCCATTCAGCCTTACACGTTTCAGAGCTCCTTTTGCTCCTTGATCACAGGCATGCACAGAGACTGCAAAGAATGAAGGAGGCACCTTTCCAGCACGTTTTTTATTACGCCCATAATGGGCTACAGGTGACTGACACATATGCTGCATGCTGGTACTCGTATTCTATAGTAGTTGTCTTTGCATATTTCCATGCCAGTAAAATTAATTTCACAACCCTCCAGTGGGCCTCTAAGCTGAAGGTTTTCGGTTCATCATGCTGACAGTTCTGTGCCTCCTTGGCCCCTTAATTTCATCCGGGTGGTGCACACTTCACGACAATGGACTGCCGCATTAAATTTCTTTTAAACAGACGACCAACGTTTCAAAGTTGCACTCAATTACCAGTCTGTGTGAAATCAAAACCAGCTTGCCTTCCCTCAGAGATTAATCCATTCAGCCTTACGCCTTTCAGAGCTCCTTTTGCTCCTTGATCACAGGCATGCACAGAGACTGCAAAGAATGAAGGAGGCACCTTACCAGCACGTTTTTTATTACGCCCATAATGGGCGTAAATACCATTGTTGGTCTTTGCATATTTCCATGCCAGTAAAATTAATTTCACAACCCTCCAGTGGGCCTCTAAGGTGAAGGTTTTCGGTTCAACATGCTGACTGATATTTTTCCAAACGGAGGCTTTGCACAGTTCTGTGCCACTTTGGCCCCTTAATTTCGTTTGGGTGGTGCACACTTCACGACAATGGACTTCCACATTAATTTTCTTTTAAACAAATGACCATGTTTCGAAGTTGCACTGAATTACCAGTCTGTGTGAAAGCAAAACCAAATTGCCTTCCCTCAGAGATTAATCCATTCAGCCTTACGCCTTTCAGAGCACCTTTTGCTCCTTGATCACAGGCATGCACAGAGACTGCAAAGAACGAAGGAGGCACCTTTCCAGTGTGGAAATTAACCACTGCTATTCACGGGAAGTAGTTACGAAGAAGGCTCAATAAAGGGCCTGCACTTTGAATTTGAATTTCAAGAAAAATAACTGATAAGCCCAGCTAAGAAAGGCAGCAACTGCGCAAATTTCCTACTGCCTTCTGGCAGTGCAGTATCTACATGATAAAGGCTTGATAAAGGGACTTGAGTTTGAATCAGAATATGAAATTCAAGAGTATTTGATAATCCCAGCCAAGAAAGGCAGGAAGTGTGCAAATTTCGCACTGCCAACTGCTGGGTTAGTAGCTACAACAGAAAGGTTCGATAAAGGGCCTGCATTTTGAATATGGATATAAAATAGAAGAATGGTTGTTAACCATAGCCAAGAAAGGTAGAAAGTAGGTGTGTGTGTACGTGTAGATGATGTGTTGATTGAGTGGAAGATGAATAATGCAAAAAAATAGGAAAGGCTGAAAATGTGCAAATTACCCACTGCCATTCACGGGTAGTAGTTACCAAGAAGGCTCAATAAAGTGCCTGTACTTTGACTTTGTATTGCAAGAAGGATAATTGATAACCCCAGCCAAGAAAGGCAGCAAGTGCGCAAATTTCCCATTGCCTTCGGCTGGGTTAGTAGCTACAACAAAAAGGTTCGAAAAAGAACCTTGACTTTGAATCAGAATATGAAATTGAAAAACAATTGATAATCCCAGCCATGAAAGGCAGTAAGTGTGCACATTTCTTACTGCTTTCGGCTGGGGTAGTTGTTACTATAAAAAGGCTTGATAAAGGGCCTGCACTTTGAATAGGAATATGCAATAGAAGAACAGTTGATAACCATAGCCAAGAAAGGCAGCAAGTAGGTGTGTGTATGTGTAGATGATATGTTTATTGAGTGGAAGATGAATAATATGATAAAAAATAAGAAAGGCTGCAAGTGTGTAATTTATCCACCGCCATTCATGAGTAGTAGCTACCAAGAAGGCTCAATAAAGGGTCTGTACTTTGAATTAGGATAAGAAATAGAAGATTTGATAACCATTGGCTCTTTTTTAATATTGGTAGACTTTTATTAAGCTTTTTATTATACATGAACGGCAGGAAGTGCGCAAATTACCCACTGACATTGATGAGTAATAGTTACGAAGAAGGCTCAATAAAGGGCCTGCACTTTGAATTTGAATTTCAAGAAAAATAATTGATGAGCCCAGCTAAGAAAGGCAGCAACTGCGCAAATTTCCCACTGCCTTTGGCAGTGCAGTATCTACTTGAAAAAGGCTTGATAAAGGAACTTGAGTTTGAATCAGAATATGAAATTAAAGAGTATTTGATAATCCCAGCCAAGAAAGGCAGGAAGTGTGCAAGTTTCGCACTGCCATCAGCTGGAATAGTAGCTACAACAAAAAGGTTTGATAAAGGGCCTGCATTTTGAATATGGATAAGAAATAGAAGAATATTTGTTAACCATAGCCAAGAAAGGTAGAAAGTAGGTGTGTGTGTACGTGTAGATGTTGTGTTGATTGAGTGGAAGATGAATAATGTAAAAAAATAAGAAAGACTGAAAGTGTGCAAATTACCCACTGCTATTCACGGGTAGTAGTTACCAAGAAGGCTCAATAAAGTGCCTGTACTTTGAATTAGGATAAGAAATGGAAGATTTGATAACCATAGACCATACTGGCTCTTTTTTAATATTGGTAGACTTTTACTAAGCTTTTTATTATACATGAACGGCAGGAAGTGCGCAAATTACCCACTGCCATTGATGAGTAATAGTTACGAAGAAGGCTCAATAAAGGGCCTGCACTTTGAATTTGAATTTCAAGAAAAATAACTGATAAGCCCAGCTAAGAAAGGCAGCAACTGCGCAAATTTCCCACTGCCTTCTGGCAGTGCAGTATCTACTTGAAAAAGGCTTGATGAAGGAACTTGAGTTTGAATCAGAATATGAAATTCAAGAGTATTTGATAATCCCAGCCAAGAAAGGCAGGAAGTGTGCAAGTTTCGCACTGCCATTAGCTGGATTAGTAGCTACAACAAAAAGGTTTGATAAAGGGCCTGCATTTTGAATATGGATAAGAAATAGAAGAATAGTTGTTAACCAATGCCAAGAAAGGCAGACAGTAGGTGTATGTGTACGTGTAGATGATGTGTTGATTGAGTGGAAGATGAATAATGTAAAAAAATAAGAAAGACTGAAAGTGTGCAAATTACCCACTGCTATTCACAGGTAGTAGTTACCAAGAAGGCTCAATAAAGTGCCTGTACTTTGAATTTGTATTGCAAGAAGGATAATTATTAACCCCAGCCAAGAAAGTCAGCAAGTGTGCAAATTTCCCACTGCCTTCAGGTGGGGTTTTAGCTACAACAAAAAGGCTCGGAAAAGGACCTCGACTTTGAATCAGAATATGAAATTGAAGAATAATTGGTAATCCCCGCCAAGAAAGGCAGTAAGTGTGCAAACTTCCCACTGTCTTTGGCCGGGGTAGTAGCTACAACAAAAAGACTCGAAAAAGGACCTTAACTTTGAATCAGAATATGAAATTGAAGAATGATTGATAACCCCAGCAAGAAAGGCAGCAAGTATGCAAATTTCTTACTGCTTTCGGCCGGGGTAGATGTTACAACAAAAAGGCATGATAAAGGGCCTGCACTTTGAATACGAATATGAAATAGAATAGTTGATAACCATAGCCAAGAAAGGCAGCAAGTGGATGTGTGTAAGTGTGGATGATGTATTGATTGAGTGGAAGAAGAATAATGTAAACAAATAAGAAAGGCTGCAAGTGTGCAAATTTCCCACTGCCTTCTGCCAGGACAGTATCTACATGAAAAAGGCTTGATAAAGGGCCTTTACTTTGGATCAGAATATGAAGTTGAAGAATAATTGATAATGCCAGCCAAGAAAGGCAGCAAGTGTTCAAATTTCTGACTGCCTTTGGACGGGGTAGATTTTACAACAAAAATGTCTGATAACTAATGTTAAGGACAGTGACGCTTCTGTTTGTTGTTTTTGATGAGGTTGATAGACTGTTTCGCGTAACACAAAAGTTATTCGCAATATATGCATAGAAATTTAAGTTTACCAAATTGAAGTTCAATAAGTGAGTATGGACTGCTGAAGATGCTGTTGCAGCAGTTGATGTGCTTGATGCAGCAGAAAGTGGGTTGTTCTGCAATCTCTGTGTTGCAGTGAAGCAAAGTTGTTGGGGTGCAAGTTGTTTACGTGTTGCACTATATTTGCTGTGCCAAAGGAGGATTTTATGGATTGATCACACCTTGAAAGAGTTGTTTGCAACAGGTTACTAATGGTTGGTTTGTTTCAGTTAGTATGTGTCTGGACTTTGCTGGAATCTTTAAGGGAAACATTTGAGCTTTCATAATACAGAAACACTTTGTACTTAGTGACGTCCAATTCTATTTTGTGAAGAACGGTTGAATTCTACATCCGCCTTTAGAACTAGTGGGAGGGTAGCATTTTACAGTGTTTGACAGGTTACACTACTTGTGTGCATGCAGCTAAAGAAAACTTAGCATGGTTATGCATGGGCATCCTCTCGCAGAAAATGTAGCATTCAGGATTGTAAAAGCTTGACATAGGAGTGACTGATGAGTTTATATATGTCAGTGACAAAAGAAAAACAAGCACGATTGTTTTACATTAGAGATATACAGACCTGAAAGACTATGCATGTAAATCCATGAAATCGTTTTTGAAGGTATGGAGGAAAGCAGTGAAAGGGTGTTTAGAAGCAATACTGTCCAGCATAAAAAGTGCATAAGTATGTTTTTAAGTAACATATGATCACATGCAAGATATCTAATTAGATATTTGCACACTCCTGCAGTCTAGTCTTGTGTCCAAGGTATCTTAAAAAGTAAATAGACTTTATTTCACCTGTTACGATTTGCGGAATCCTTTTAGAGTTGGACCAGAGTTCCTCTAACATTCCTACTTAATTTTCTTTTTGAAATTAAGCAAATATTTTGTTTACCTGTTGAAATATAAATTTAAATCTTCCTCTTTAAAGGTCAAGAAGCAACACTGCTCCTCTACACATTATTGTTCAATGGTAGTCTAAAAAGTAGTGGTAATTTCACTACCACCAAGGTAGATATCTGACAATAGAATGAATGATATTTTTACACCACTATTCCATAGTCCTAACCCAAAAGGTGTGTTTAGACTCAACAAAATGAACACATTTTTTACATATATAGGCAGTAAAAGGTAAGTACGATTTACATTTGCTTTTATGGATTGAAGGTGGAGTCATCTGCTGCATTCAAAACATTGGGCCTGTTGAGAAGAAAGTGAAAAGTAAGTTGTAATTAATATTGCATGGTTTAAAGGTGAATAGCTTGTTGAAATAAAAACTTTATATGTATTTACATCGTAAACATAGTTCCAGGGTCAGAATGGCCTTTTGAGTCTGTGCAAACCCACTAACTTGCATGTTTTAAGGGTTTTTAACAACTCTTCTCTAATCTTTTCTCATAGTGAAGAATGTTGGACAATGGCAGACATAAACCTTCTTCCTGAGTTGGGAAAAAAGGGGTTGGAGGAAAAGTGAATTTGAAAACACTCAGATTTTCGCATGAGCAAATCTACACATGCAAATTTGCTGCAGGTTAAAATGTAGTTCACAAATATATTCATGGGGTACTATTTATTGTCCTATTTCTGTACATTTTTGGGAATTTACAAAAGCTGTATAGCTGCACTTAATGCAAGGACATATACCATGGGTGCACTTTTGACACTTTCTTAAGTAATCGGGCCTGTAATTTGGTCTGGCATTAACCATGACCTTTTGCGTTTATTACATCTCTCTCTCTCTCTCTCTCTCTCTCTCTCTCTCTCTCTCTCTCTCTCTCTCTCTCTCTCTCTCTCCCCCTCTCTCTCCCCTCTCATCCACTCTCATCCACTCTCATCCACTCTTCTGTCTCTCTCTCTCTCTCTCTCTCCGTGTCTTTGTATCAGCTGGCTTCACTGTGAGTGAGAGCATTATGCGGTTTCACTGTAGTGTAGTTCCTATCTTCCCAATAGGCTCTGCGCATTGGAATAATACCTACAGCAGTAAAGGCCTAGGCCAGACATTAACTAGGTCTACTACTGTACCACTCAAATTCCAAGAGCATTTGCTCTTATTTGATGGCGCCCTAAAACATAATAATCACATCACCAGGCTCGGTCCTTTAGGTAGACCAGGAGCAACGTGGCCGGTACTAGCCGGATACACACCACATCCAGACATCGAAGGGATGTCTACAGCAGAGCTGTTAACACAGCTAAAACAATTAATAAAAATTCATAGACAATTAGTACAGGTCACCCCAGAGTGATCCCTCTGGGAAAAGATATAACCTTAGAAATAGGGAATATATTTACATACACATATACATTTGACTAAACGTACTCAACTGGTGTTTCTAAATACGCCTACCCCGTGTACCTGACCTAAGTCTAATGCGTGGGCGGGAATAGAAAGTTACAGTTTAAGTTAAGTTTGTTTTTGCCAAGTGAATAACTAAAGAATTCTCTGTGAGGGGTTATTCAGTTCTGTACCTGGAATTTAGGATGAATGAGGAATGGTATCTCTTTCTCTGTTCTCGATATTCCAGGCCGCCTGCGAGGGCTGCCCGAAAGCGCCGGTGCTGGGTCTCTCGGCAGGAGATAGCAGCGCGTCTCTCAGCGCGTCAGGAAGGCGGGGCTGCTGCCAGCGGGGTCTGCTCTGCTCTGGGCTTCGGCAAGTGTGGCTGCTCCGTCTCGTCACCACGCGTGTGTTTGCATAGGGCAAGATCGGCAATATTTATACCTTAAAGGTGCCGAGATTGACGTAAGGATGGACATAGATACGTCAATAAAGATGTCATACGACTTGCTCGTTAGCACATTCTTTTACTGAAGTTCTCTGTGAAATCAAAACAATGGCCGCACGGATTTTCCAGGTTGTCATAGGTTTGATTTGTTATGAGAATGTCGTATGCCTTATCAGGGGCTGGAGGAATGTCGCTTGTCTAATTAGATCTCAAGCGTTATGACCTAATCAGATAACACGTTCCTGTGCCGTAGTGTGACTGCGTCAGATAACGGTATCTGCATCATGGGGGCTTGTCTTGCCTCATGGGCTGACTGTTAGTTAACTTGATAGTTAGTTTAACCAGAATAGGGTCAGGAATAGGGGGATCAATTCAGAACCTATAGGAATACATGACACCCACTCCACGCTAACTATGGTCATATTTACTAATCTATGCATAGTATAACATAGTACAACATACTATAGAGTATAGTGTATACCTTACCACCCCAAAATACATAAATGCATTTTGAAATTTTCAAATATACTGAAAACTTGCAGTCATATATTTTGTATGCACTTAAGCTATGAATTAAACGCTAAAGTAAACACGCATTTGTATACATTATTGCTTATTTGGTATATGAGAAATACACATGAAATGGCTCTTAATATGGCTATACAGAAAGAAAGTTCGAGACCATTTCATCACATAATAAAATGTTTGTGAAAATACCAGCGGGCAACTAAAGTTTATAAAGTATCTAAAAATAGAAATCTTAGTTCTCTTGGAATAGTTTCTTACTTTAAGCAGAAGATAAGTGTCCCGAAAATTTTGTAAAAAATAATTTGGGGCTGCTAAAAAATTGCTGTCCGTGAACTGGTGAGAAAAATTGTTCATGTGACTTTATTTTTAAAGTTGAAGGCCGAATTCAGGGAACGCCGTGTGCGAGCTTGCTCAAAAGTCTCTATTTCTGTTCGGGTGAGAACATCATATCATTAAGGCTTTCGAAAAAACTGTCAACAGCTTCATGGGAAAGTTCCACTAAGTCGGAAATAGGTGTAACCATGCATTCGTGCGCATGATTGTCTCCATTGACATTCTGATTCGCATTGCTGACAGAAGGTCGTACCTGTTCGATGCTGCTTTCATCTTGAACTTCACTACTCTTCAATCGTAGTGGTGAAGATTCCACGAATGCCGTCATCAGGATTGGCAGCCTTTGAGGGCAGCACAAAGCGTGAACCTTGGTAGGAACCAACAATGTATCTGCATCCACTGGCGCATCCGATTGTAGCGTCAGACAGGTGTCTAACACGCATTCTTCTCCGCATAGCAGACACCTCAATACAGGTAAAACACACCTTTGCCACATTGGTCGAAATGATAGAAACCAAGTCATGTTCAGGTCTCTAAGCCGGGAGAGTCCCAGGATTTTTGATATCCGGTCCCGGTATCCAATGGCTAGGATTGTATCTTCCATTGTCGCGAGAGTTTGATCTGTGACATGGGTTGCCATAACGAAAAATAAGGACTAAGAATAGGATTCCTGCAATTAGTCCCAGGATCAGGGGAAGTCCGCCAAAAATCGAATGGACGAAATCTGGAAAAATGCCCAGTATGGCTTTGAATAGTGTTAATGCCATCGAAAATACTGTCTTAAATACCTTTGAGACCCCTGTGGTATCAGAAATATTTAAGATTTCGCTCAGGATTTCCGCGAAATGTACGGGGGAATTAGTTGATAATAATGTATGTATCTCTGCAGTCGTCCTTGCGACTTGTAGATCATACGTTTCTTTAGATGACGTGAGCCTTGTAGGCGTCTGAAGAAGCACTGTTTTCATTCTGCTTAAAGTATCTATTCGAATAGAAGTAATTTTCAAATCGGGCCATGCCCTTGCCTCCCTGTCTGGAAAGGAGCTGGGGAACAATGAGCGTCCACAGCACTTGACCTTCGCAGTCGTAGTTACTAGATAAGGAGTCCCGGGCATAAGACTACAACATCTGCGGTCTACAATAAGAATGTAACTCCCATTATAGAGTCTTTGAAAGAATGGTTCTATTTCAGTTGCAGGTGCGCCTTGCTGGTGACATGAAAGGTTGTATGAATTCCCTTCACAGGCTCCATGCAAACTAATTCCGTTACACAGAAGCGTGCCGCTTAGTGACATAGCACAATTGTTGCCACTAAGAAACACTTTCTGTCCTTTATTACTGACACATGCATGTGAATAGGGCAGGTTCCATGTTGTTTTAAGGTACCCCTTTCCCAATTTCTCGTACATGCCAGCCTGTATATATTTTTGGCAGTATTGAAACCTGAAGGTTGAGATTGGAATATTTATGATTCCGTGTATTATCCATTCACTGACAGGTCGTTCTGACATTGTCATTGGTAATCTTTCTAGTTTTTCAATGCTCAAGATTGTATAATCAGCACCCTTTTGCGCCATACCGATTTGTCTATCAGTAAGGTTAAAGATTTGGAATAGTGACGTTGTGTTGATTAAACGCCAAGGCACATAGCCTGAACGCAGATTTTGTAACGTCCAGCCAAGCTGTACAATAGAACGCAATTGTGACTGACCATGTTGTAATAACAGTAAGTCTTGCGATAATATATCGATTGCTGAAGACACAATGCTGTCCAATGAAAAAATTCTGGAGGACAGAGTCATTAACCCATTGTCCACTACAGAAAGTGATTTTTCCAAATTAATACGGTCAATTTCCCGTATTCTCTCTGCTGTTTCAATTTGAGTAACCTTCCAGGCCTCATTGTATGCTGCATATACAGAGGCTGCTATGAAACGCTTTTGACGCTGTTTGCGTGGTCCCAAAGTGAAATCACGCAAGTCAGCACCATCAGTAAGTAAAGTTAGGTGCTGCTTAATTTCTGGCAGTGTGGAAGTTTGAAGCCATTGAAGGCATAATTTGCCCACACTGTAGGTTGTTATTATCCCTGGGTGATGTCTTTGGGGATATCTAGGGTCTGGCCTGGTCATTTTGAACCCCTGTGTTTTATTCAGGAATCTGTCTTGACAGTTATTTGTATCTGTGGGCCAGATCAACCACTGTTTCCAATCAGGATGTGTTCTGTTTTGGTTTAATATATGGTTTACGTCTATCTCTTCATCTGTATCAGAGCTATTGCTAAACATTGTTGGCTTTGGAATAGACGGTTTATTTAAATCTTTGATTTTGGCTAAGCCAAGACAGGTGGTTTGTTGAACAGTGTCATTTAAAAATATCATTTGTTCTGGGATCATGCAGGCTCTAAACAAAGCTTCTATACCCTGTACTTGCCATTCTTTTGTACCCCAAACACTTTTCAAATCAACATTTTTGTCCCAATAATCAAAGTCAAAAGTATTCATTTTTTCAAAAAATGAGTCTGAATATAACAATTTTGTGTTGGTTATCATCGTTTTAATACCTGTCTTGTTTGACAATTTAAAATAAAATGTTTCAGCATTACTTGTGTTAAAACCTGAAAAATATGAATATTTGTCGTAAACGGTTCTGGAGCTCCCTTTTGGAGGTGTTGCACAATGTTCCCATTGATTATAATTTAAAACATTTCTAGGTTGTGCAGATCTATGTAAAAAGTGATTACCATAGTGGTTATAGCAATACATACTGTCATAATTTGTAGAACCTTGCAAATAATCATGTTTGGTAAATTTAGCAGACATTACTAATTCAGACATCATATTATTAATGCTTTCGAAGTCCCAATCATCAGCAAATGAGTTTGGTTTTGCAAAGTCATTCAATGAGATCTTAATTTGGTGTGGATATTTCAGGATCTCGACCAGACCATAAATTTCATAGTCAGTGTTGTCCCAGGCTACCCCACCAGGTATCGGATTGGCTGTGAAGTTGGCTGAAGAAAGTTCTCTTTTCTCGACGTGTGAAGATGTGTGTGGTTTGAGGACCAAGTTGATGTTCTGACTTGCTGTGTCCATTTTAGCATATTTTCCCTCAATGAAGCGTCCCAAAGTTAATACCATGATGAGCCAAAGTATGAGGAAAAATGCACCAAAACCCACCCAAAATTCAATCCATGGAGAAATCAGATATGTTTCTTTCAGTTGGTTCAAAAGTTCTTTAGCTTTGTCTTTAAAGGTTTTTGATGATGGCTGTGTCTTTGATTCACTGAAGCCTTCAGAGGAATCATCGAAGTTTATGAAGTAGCCGGATGCAGTTCTGTCAATTGTTCCAATTGGTTCAGGATTTTTGTTTCTTTCATTTTCACTTGGTACTTCATTGTAGATTGGTGTTTCTCTGCTAAATGTTTTTATTTGGGTTTTCAGAGGTCTGAGTTCTATTGCATTGTTGCATAGTCCTTGTTGTTCTGTAGGCGTTTCGAATGTGATGAGCCTCTTTGATAGGACCTCTGTATTGGTAGCAAACCTTGGTGTTCTGCTACTTATTGGGAGTCCACTTGGCCTACTGTTTGTTATCGGCCACATGTTGTGGTTTTACCAGGTCGATGGATACAACTCGGTTCTCCTTTTTTCCAGCAAGTGGCGGTAGTACAACTGATCTTGTCCCGTTGACAGACAAGACAGGAACTGCTTTTCTGTAAGAAGGCCCAAATTCCTTCTTTACCGCGATCTTCTCCCTGACTAGATCCCCGACTTTTGGAATCCAGACAGGTCTTGCTGGGACAGGGGGTGATTCTTCAGTGGTTGTTGGCTGTTGTTTCAACTGTATGTTGCTCAGGTCTTTCCTTTTTTTGTTTAAGTCCTGCAAAATAGCCAAACGGTCTTTGACATCAAAGCTTTTTTCTTTAACCACTGAAGTCTGACTGTCGAGGTCAGAGATAATCATTCTAGTTCCAAATAATAATTCGTACGGACTGAATCCCTTCAGAGAATTTCTTGGCAAGTTATTTAGACTACTTTGGACACTTATTAGATGTTTGACCCACCCAGCTCCCGAACCTAATATCCTTTCTATTATAGATTGCTTTCTGCCTTGGTTTTTTCTTTACACCATCCCGTACCCTCAGGAAGGAAGTGAGAAGATTCCCGCTGGGCTGTGCTCATTTGGCCATGTTTCCCCCCAGGCTGGTGGGCCTGAGTGAAAACAATGGTCAAACGTAACATGCTCTTAGCGTATATGCCATTTAGACTCGCAAATCTTTGTATAACAGTCCGGACGTCAGCCGAGTGCTGGTGATCTACATTATAAGTGGAAACTAGCCTGTATATGTTAATCGCAAGCCATTCTATTTACTGGTCATATTATCTGCCGTAATACGACGAGGTATCAAACTCTTTCTCTCCCCACTGCGATCTCTATTGCAGTTTGGGCAGCGTTTTACAAACATGGTGTGATGCAGGCTCATGCCTGGCCACCAGTACCGTGATTGTAATTCTTCCAGAGAATCTTTTAATTTATGGTGTCTGAGACTCTCGCCCATGTGTGCGTCTGCGATTAACAACTTTCTCCTGTCCATGTTTGGAATCACTCTATCCCCCACTCCAGGGATTCGAGCAAAAGGGACGGAGTTTGCATCTATTATGTATGTGTAATTGAGTGGATAGTTGATCGGTAGTGCTGAGCAGTCGCCTTTTGATGACGTTTTCACCGCCAGCACTGTTTCACCGTCAATGTATTTTAATGTACGCTTTTTTCGAACTACGGGAGCCGATTTAGTGGCTGCCGCTGCGGCTGTTTCAGCCAATGAATTCCCTACAACGTGAACGCCATCACGCTGATGACTCAGTGAGTGAGTCACGTGAGTCTTTGGTAGTTCTTTTTGTAAAAGAGCTATTTGTTCCCAGAGCAGTTTCTGCTTTATTGGTGCATCTGTGTTATCTTTGTAACCGTTTTGAATCCATGTCTGCAAATCCTTGTTGTATGATTTGACGCAGTAATATGAATCTGACACTATAAGTGTCGGGAATTCGCGATCCGCATTATCTAGCGCCATTTTCAATGCTATTATTTCAGTTTGTTTTTCTGAATTAGTTTCTACTGAGTGTGATTTTGTTAATAGAGGTCTTAGTTTACCTCCGCGCCACACTTCTTTTGTAATCTCACATGTGGGGTTGTATGCTTGTTCTCCCCAAACGGAGGGTTGAGCATGTCCGTCTGTATAGATTACACAGGCGTAATGTCGTAGAGGCAGAATGTCGATTGGCAGAGGGTATGTTTTTTCATATTCTACATTTTCCATTTCTTCTAGTTCTAGAAAATTGTTAGCCAGGCTATACTTGATAATTCATATCCTACGAACAGGAGTTTCAGATGGGCAATTCTGGACTTTTTAAAGTTGAATTTGTAACCCTCTGCAGCGAACCCAAGTATTATGGTGTTCACTCTCTTCAAGTGAGTATCCAAGTCATCATCTGTTAAGTAAATGTCATCGACATAAGATAATGCTTCATCATCATATAGTTGTAGTAATTCTGTTACTCTCGCTGAGAATACCCCCAGGCTGTTCTTGTACCCCTGGGCTAACCGACAGAATTGTTTTTGAGTGCCATTTACAGAGAATGCAGTTAAATATCTGCTCTCTGGTGCTATATTTTGACAAAAGAATCCATTGGAGATGTCCAAGGTAGTTTTGTATTTTTTGCGCACTATGTTATTCATTATTGCAGCACTGTGTGAGTTTTGCACTGCAAAAGTTTTGCAACATGTGTTAAGGTGTCGGTAATCCAAAACTAGACGATATGAGTTGTCTGGTTTGGAGACCGGAAACAAAGGATTGTTCATTTGTGAGGTGCAAGTTTCAATCACCCCCTGGTATTCTAGCTGATCTAGTATTTCATTTACCTGTTTTTTAGCTTCTTGCTTAATTGGGTACTGCCTTTGTGCAGTCGGTTGTGATTTTAACTGGATTTTGTGAGGAGGAGAATCCTCATCCCATCCTACATGATTTTTATATAAAGCAGGTGCTAGAGCCACTGCCTACTTTCTAGCAAGTGTATATTTTTTATGAATCGGGATTTGATTTGAGAAGGCAGGCATAATTACTTCTTCGCCATGAGGGCACTCCCTGACAAACTCTGGTGGCCAGTCTTTTTCAGCTAGAAGGATATCGTAGCCCTTGGAGAGATTATCCCAAAATAGTCCCCTTATCTTCCTAGTCTTATCTCCCTCTATACGTAATGTTATCTCGTATATCTTGTGGGGTTTGCTAACTCTGGTGTCTGCAGTTTCCACTTGAAGATATTCATTCGAGTCCACTGTCTCCAGATGATTCATAAGGACTTTGCGAGCTATGCTCACTTCTGCTGCACTGTCTAGCATTGTCTGAGCCCACTCTCCGTTTTTCAGTTGTGTCCTCAGTATTCTCGGCATTGTTAACTACCTTGATACTGGCTACCTTCTTTTTTGGAAATTGTAATTTCTTTTTTAGCTGAGCAGGTTCCTTGTCTTTGGACTTGGCGTGCTCTTCTCTTTGTTCTGATCGTCCTCTTCTTTCCGATTTCTGCGAGGAATTCTGAAAAGATTGAGAGGGACGCGTATCAATGTCTTGATATCTATCAGGTTTTTTAATATTATCCCTATTTCTAAGGTTATATCTTTTCCCAGAGGGATCACTCTGGGGTGACCTGTGTCTCTGGTTCGGAGATTTCTCTCTTCGCCTAGGAGACCTTCCTCGGGACTGGAATTTCTTTTCTTTAGGATTGGATTGTTTGTTTCCATCCCAGTTCTTTTTTGGTGTATTATTATTAAAAAATATTTTTTCAGGACTTTCAGTCAGTTGCGGTTTTACTGGTATTCCACCTAAACTGTCTCTACCTAGTTCCTCATAGGATTTTTCTATGATTCTGGCTATTTCAGCTGGTTGGTCTGCTATATCTGTCTCTTTTAACCTCTGGCGGATCGCCACGTTTGCTGCTTCACCTTTTATGTTGGCTAATAATATAGCCGAGACCTGCTTGAAGTCTTTCAGTAATTTCATACCAAGAGTTAAAGCAGGCTCTGGACCGTATTCGTCTTGAATTTGTTTTAGCACATCTGGGATCACCGAAATGGATGGAACACCGTGCGTTTTTGTGTAGATGGAAGCAAAGACTGTACCCCAAGTGTCACAGTCCTCAATGTGTGGTGCGATTCCCATTGGAAGACAGATAGTCAGAATCCTGTGTCTTTCTAATGGCGTGGTGTCAGGAAACACCGCCTCTATTTGGGTGATTTTTTGTGCCAACCAGAATGGTATTTGTTCCCGTTTAGCCGGTACTTTACCTAGGCAGGATTGGATGTTCTGTGGTGTAATTTTATTTGTGTTCCCCTGGTGAGGGGTCAGCTGTGGAAGTTTAATCGCTGGCTGAATTGTTGAAGTCCGCATCACATACTGTACTAATTGTCTATGAATTTTTATTAATTGTTTTAGCTGTGTTAACAGCTCTGCTGTAGACATCCCTTCGATGTCTGGATGTGGTGTGTATCCGGCTAGTACCGGCCACGTTGCTCCTGGTCTACCTAAAGGACCGAGCCTGGTGATGTGATTATTATGTTTTAGGGCGCCATCAAATAAGAGCAAATGCTCTTGGAATTTGAGTGGTACTTCCACCTCCTCGAAAGGAGTGTACATTTCAGGAGGTTCCTCTATTTTGTAATAGTGGAAGTACTTTGTTACAGCATTAGCTGCTGGAAAATGTATCCATGAATAGTATACCTCTGTCTGCCGATATTCGTGTGCCTCAATTACGAATATGACTGTGCCACCTCTAGGTGTCAGTCCATTTTCTATAAGTTTTAGGGTTATAGATCTCCTTTTAATGACCGGAATGAGTATTATCTCCGGGTCTGCGTCTTGCATAGTAGCATCCGCTGCTGCGAGTTCAGTTGCTAATCTAACTGCCTCTCTTTCGTCTTCATTGTCTGACATTTTACTGTCCTGAAGGTTATTTTGTTTGTTTGCAGATCAGGTTTCTTATGGAAACAGAGATTAGATGCACAATATTTTGGAACTGTTTATCCTTCAACGTTGACTATACCAAGAACCATACATAGGAGTTCCCTCCTGCGAGGTTTTGGAGGATATAACCTTTCACCCACTCCAGACGTCTTTGGAGTATGTGGGAAAAGGGGTCTGAGTGAGAAAGCACGACTGAGTTACTCTAAATGTCTTACGTTAGTTTTATCGCCCTTTCCAAACGCGTTGGGCGCCATGTAGTGTAGTTCCTATCTTCCCAATAGGCTCTGCGCATTGGAATAATACCTACAGCAGTAAAGGCCTAGGCCAGACGTTAACTAGGTCTACTACTGTCGATACTAGACTTAAGTTTTGGGTTTGCCAGCGTAGCTCAGAGTTCGCTAGAAACTTTCTCGAATGTTCAGGAAAGAATTAACTCCCCTGATTAGACAAGAAGGGATTTAGTTTCTGACAACCATAGAACATGACAACTTTGCTCTCCCCTAATCAAGAGTGTATCTCCAGAGTCGTGTGAGCACAAGGCAATTATTTTACTCAGTCAGTACGTGCATTCTTAGTCTCATCAGAATGTAGAGAAAAGGAAGAGACGGGCGTGTTCAATAAAAAGGTGTTATTTATTGATCAGTCTCTTTTCTCGTACAAGAGAAATGGATCGATATTATTGCAATACTTATAGTTAAGTAAAGTGCATACATTAAAAGCAATAGTATAAAATAATACTGTAAAAACATTGATATGGTTTCTGAGCCATATGATGTTTAAAATGATTAAAATATATTTACATACACATATACATTTGACTAAACGTACTCAACTGGTGTTTCTAAATACGCCTACCCCGTGTACCTGACCTAAGTCTAATGCGTGGGCGGGAATAGAAAGGTACAGTTTAAGTTAAGTTTGTTTTTGCCAAGTGAATAACTAAAGAATTCTCTGTGAGGGGTTATTCAGTTCTGTACCTTGAATTTAGGATGAATGAGGAATGGTATCTCTTTCTCTGTTCTCGATATTCCAGGCCGCCTGCGAGGGCTGCCCGAAAGCGCCGGTGCTGGGTCTCTCGGCAGGAGATAGCAGCGCGTCTCTCAGCGCGTCAGGAAGGCGGGGCTGCTGCCAGCGGGGTCTGCTCTACTCTGGGCTTCGGCAAGTGTGGCTGCTCCGTCTCGTCACCACGCGTGTGTTTGCATAGGGCAAGATCGGCAATATTTATACCTTAAAGGTGCCGAGATTGACGTAAGGATGGACATAGATACGTCAATAAAGATGTCATACGACTTGCTCGTTAGCACATTCTTTTACTGACGTTCTCTGTGAAATCAAAACAATGGCCGCACGGATTTTCCAGGTTGTCATAGGTTTGATTTGTTATGAGAACGTCGTATGCCTTATCAGGGGCTGGAGGAATGTCGCTTGTCTAATTAGATCTCAAGCGTTATGACCTAATCAGATAACACGTTCCTGTGCCGTAGTGTGACTGCGTCAGATAACGGTATCTGCATCATGGGGGCTTGTCTTGCCTCATGGGCTGACTGTTAGTTAACTTGATAGTTAGTTTAACCAGAATAGGGTCAGGAATAGGGGGATCAATTCAGAACCTATAGGAATACATGACATCACAAGGAGCATATCGGCACACAAAGTAGTTTTGTTCAGTGCCAGTAACTACTGTAGAAGTTTGTGTTTTTAAAACCAAAAATATTTTTTGCTTTTGCCAAAGTTCGTTATAATGTTGAGGGCCCAGCAGCTTCCACAGCAATAACGTTTTACAAACACGATGCCAAAACAAGTCACACAATGACAAAACTAAAAAGCTGACCATAAATTTCTGATCTACTGGCTTTGCCAATGCTTGTTTAATTTTGTTTGCCATAATCTTTTTGAAACTAGATACAGAGATTTTCAATAATTAATATTTTTGAGAAATACTACTATGGATCAACACATTATTAAATGATTCTGCAAAAAAATGGTAACTGAAATTTTATAGTAGTTTAGCAAAATGTTTTTTTTCCTGCTTTCTCTTTGTTATGAACATTTTAGTTTGAAAGCAAAGAATCATCATTGTTGCTCTTAAGCTTCTGCAATTATTTGCATCAAATCGCAGAGCATTCTGGGAGCAGTATACATAGCCTCATAGTGGTAAACTTTGCAAATGTATGTACACTTTTTTTACTAGAAAAACTGTCAGTAGTGCAGTCTGAGCTTACAACTTTTATTTGGAACACTCACTATAATAATAATGACTTTGCATCAATGTTGTAGAAGTTGGAAGGTCATTAACATATGGATACAAATATTACCTCGGCAGCAGACAGTTCCCATTCCTGCTCCATAACGTTTTATTGAAAATTGGCAGCTGAAAGATTTGTGCTGCAGGGGCTGGAACTACTTGTTCCAAGGACAAATTAAATGTGAATTTTGATGGCCCTGGTCCCAATAAATATATTGATCATTGAGAGATGCAAGAGTTCCTGATAAGCATACGTGGGTCAGACGTGTTTCAGAGCTGCACGCTTTTGTATACTGCAGCCACTGACAGTAGTGCAGTGAGAGCTTACAACATTTACTTAGAGTGTGCAGCCGACTAATAAAGGCATTCAATTAATGAAGCATAAATACAGGTTTGAATAGCATTAACATATGGGCAAACATATTACCTTAACTGCAGACAGTGCCCTTCCCTGACCCATTATGTGGTACTGCTAACTGGCAGCCAAAGGGTTTGTGCTGCCGGGAGTTGGGCCTACTTGTTCCAAGGACACAATACACATGAAAACTTGTTGCCCTTGACCCCAAACAATATGTCCTGTGCGTCGGGCTATAGGAATTCCACATCTGTGGCGGTGCATAGCGAGCTTTCCAACATAGTGGAGGCAACTCAGAAAAGATCCTTACCATAAAGTTTTCTGTATAAATTGCTGAAACTTTTTGGTTGCAGACACCACAATACCTTTCAACAGACTGTAAATGTAAAAAAGATGTATATAAGCGCATCATAATAGCAATGCTACCATTGAAAAGTTAATTCGCAAATTACTGTACATGTTGCAAGTGTTTTGAAATCAAAGCAATGGGACAGTGACAACTATTCAAAACAACAATAATTGTTTGTATTATAATTGGGGTTGAAAACCAATCATAGGTTTCAGAGCAACCGTGTTAGGACCATAGTAGTGGTGAGACAAAATTAAATGCAAATAGCAATATGCTTCCGATGGGCACTATAGATTCATTTGGTAGACGTTCATAAATGTTATCCTTGAAAACCCTCTTTGCTATTTACCAGTATTTTAAAGAAGTAAACTATTAAGATGACTAACTGCCATTGGTCATAGTCGTGACGCTTCAATTGTTGTAGGAAAACCCTTTAGAGAGATACGAATGGTTATGTTAAATAGTTTGCTTTTTTTTAATTTCATAAAGAGAAATTATATTGGAGAGAGCCCAAACCTTTGAGGCGGGTAATCTCAGTAACCATAGCACCAATCACAACACCCAATACAGCGTTGGAAAGGGCAGTTGCACCAGAAGGACATAAGCTATGCAGACGGCCACCATATATTTCTTTTTTTTGCAGAGTTTTATATAGCGCGAAGTTGACCCGAACTGAATCAGATATCAGAGCGCTTTACATAGCACCAGTTACGTTACATGAGGACACACACTCATTTTTGTTAGGCACGGGGAGATTAAGTGATTTGCCCAGAATCACAGGATGTTTGGCGTCGCTACCAAGACTCGAACCCAGATCCCCAGGTCCGAGGTCAAGCGTTTTAGCCATTAGGCCAACTCCTCTATACATTTAAAAGGTAAAAGAACTGTGCCAGCAAAGTAGTCCCTTGTGGGCGTGTCTGCGTTGTGCTGTGGGCGTGGGTTGGGGTTGCGTGACTAACACTGGGGGCGTGTGGTACGGCCATCACATCGTGGGCTGTGGGCGTGTGCTGGGGCCGTGACAAATGCTGGGAGCGTGACAAACGCTGGGGGCGTATGTCCGCCCTTCATGCCATGTGCGTCGTACATACAATTGCCAATTACGTTGCTGCGCAGCATCAAGGGGCACGCTGGGGGCATAACACGCTGAGGGCATGAGAAACACTGGGGGCGTGTGTCTGGCCTTCATGTCATGTGAACACAATTGCACCGCATCAAGGGGCACGCTGGGGGCGTGAAAAACGCTGGGGGCGTGTGCTACGTTCCGCCCTTCATGCCATGTGGGTCATACATTAATCAGAAGATCGTCTGCTGTGGCTGTGTGCTGGGGGTGTGACAAACGCGTTCACCTGGAGGCCTGGTAAGTAACGTTACTGCAGCCTCTCCTGCACGCTGTTACTGAACTCTCTCATTCAACGAAACTACATGCGCCTGCTACCATCAACCAGGGCTCTAGCCGGGCTTAGGTGGCGGATCAGTACACTAATTACACGCGCCTGATAACATCAACCAGGGCTCCAGCTGGGCCTCAAGCGGGGGAACACGCGCCTGCTAACATCAAACAGGCCTGCATCTGGGCCTCAAGCGGGGGAACACGCAAATGAGCGTGTCTGCGGGGACAATTACTGCAGCCTCTCCTACTCGCTGTCACTCAACTCTCTCATTAAACGGATTCACCCGCGGCTGATAACTCTCTCATTCAACAACATTACACGTGCCTGCTAACATCAACCAGGGCTGTAGCCGGGCTCAGGCGGCGGATCACTACACCAATTACACACGCCTGCTAACATCAACCAGGGCTGCAGCTGGGTCTTCTCCATCCCTATTCTAATGAAACAAATTTTTTTGTCTACCACGAGATTTTAAAATATATTGCCCTTGCCAAATACACACATTACACACATTCTATTTCATACAATGTCGGGACGGGCTGCTAGTAAATAATAAAGAGATAAGGAACATTTTTTGTAGGGGAAAGTTACCTTCAATTTAATAAAAACTCTTGATCGGTCTGAATTTTGAATGAATAATTGTCTTTGTTAAAGGTTTGGAAATGTGTAGAAAATAGTATAGAAATATGATTTTTAATATGGAGAGTTTACATTTCACGGTACAGATGTTTACATTAGATACATGACAAAATTATTTAAAAAGATTACCCTTTAAATTATTTGATAAAAAAATGTAGATAGTTTAAACTATTACAACCAGTTATATTTTCCAATAATAACTTTGAAAACGGACTAATAAATGTTGAAAAACTTGCACTTACAAGAAGTATCCAATGACAGCCAGTATTTGTCGGACTAAGAAGAATGTCCATTTTCTCAAAAGGTACCTGTAGAGTTAAATGCAATCATTAATAGCTTTACATTACAACCCAATTACATTCGTTTAGACTTATAAGTATTCGAAAAAGTGAATATTAATGAATATATTTTCAAAATAAACAATCTTCCATTGAAAAACTTTTAAAAACATCTTACATTTGTCATAGTCTTCTAAACGTTACTCGATTCTACTCTTAAACATTAATTCAAATAGAGATCTGGGAGGGCCATATGACGCAGCACTAACTATTACAACCATGTACGCATCATTTAAAAGAATACAGGCTTGGGAGTGTCACGTGATAGAGTAATAAATATTAAAACCAATGGGATAATTAGGAGGGAGCAAATAGTTTGAACCAGAAAGCATATATTCCACAAAAATAAAGCAAAACAGAGCTGGGAGGGCCACGTGACGGATTACAAAAAATAATACTATTATGAACGCACAATTAATAAGAATACAGGCTAAAGCACGTGACAATACAAAAATATGAAACCGAAATTTATGCACAGAGAATTTATAAAAATACAGGTCTGGAGGACCACGTGAAACATTTATACTATGTACATACAAATTAAAACTATTGAGGGGTAAGAGGTCCACATATTGGAGAAAAGAATACCATCATGCTGGAATGTGGCTGGCATCTCCTCAAAAATCATTCAACCAGGATGGCTGGATGTGGTAACTTCTTGTTCTGTTCTGTGTTTTCAGGAAACCTGGGCACAGACCCCGAAACATTTATTGGGTTATAAGACCTTCCACTCGCCAGCGATAGAGAGCAAGCAAGGTAGACCTAGGGGGGGCTTGACCATATATGTTAGTGTGGATTTAGGATTAAAGAGTCGGAAACACCTCCTTAGGGATTCCTACCAAATAATTCTCTTTGAAATGGGCCCTTCTTTGACCCTATTAATAATTAATTTTTATAATAACATGCTTTCAGAGGGCTTGGAGAAAACACTAAATGATTTGTCCAATGTTGTTGTCTCGATAAAAGAATGGTGTGGGGGTGAGTGTGTGACTGCCTTCATGGGTGATTTCAACTGCCACATTTGCCAAAACACTCTAAGAGGCCCATGTGACTTTTCCCCCACACAGGAAAATGACCTTGAAGTTGACAGTTCAAATCACTTCCTACACACCAAAACAGGGGAGGCACTAAACAATTTTATGGCATCTTTTAATTTAGCTTTCGCAAACGACATATGCTCTCCACCGAGACCTTTCAAACCTTCCTTTCACGGTCGAGGAGCAAATTCTACAATTGACTTTGTTCTCTTTTCAAGGACGCATGCTTCCCTTATATCATCCTGGGATACTCTTGATCACCTATATGGGGACCATTATCCCTTGACTCTATCTATTGTGGTACTACCTCCAACACTTCGCCACAATTACCCTTTAATAACATATGAGCAACCCATTAAAATAGGAGCATTAAATGGCTACACCCTAAAATGGGAAAAAATCAATCCTTTGAGCCTCCTTAAAAATCTTTTAAACTTGAGGTGGGAGGAGGTACACACATGTTTGTCCTTGGTTGAACAGCCCCAAGTAATCCTTGAAGCCTTCCTGAAAATAGAGGAAAGCCTAAAAAAGTTACTTACCAGCCAGTTCAAACCCGGCCTTACTACCCCTAAAGGGTGGTTCGATAAAGCCTGCACTAGAGCACAAAAATCATTGAAGAAAGCCTTACACTCGAGCCCAAAGATACCCACGGAGATACGTGAGGCCAGACTTCAATATCGCCTAGCCATAAAAAATAGGAAAAGAACTCTGAAGGCGGAAGCTTGGCGGACTTTGTTGACAACTTGTGGGAACCGTGATTCCTCCGCATTTTGGAATTTCGTAAATGCCCCTCTACCATGGGTAAATATGCCTGTGAGGAATTTGGACCTTGCTATTGACGGAGATACTTGGGCTGCCTACTTTCAAAAATTATATAGTAGACCTATTTCTCTTAATACTTCTTCTCTGGACTCCATTCCTTCCTCAACCCCCACTGCAATGGCTACGAGAATGGGCACTTCCAGCATTGTTTTTACGTGTGAGGAGGTCATGCTTGCAATAAGGGAGAGCCCTTCTGGGAAGGCACCTGGGCCAGATGCCATCCCAGCGGATGTTTTCAAGGCGGAGCCAGATTTTTGGGCGCCACTCTTAACCTCTGCCTTAAACTCAGCAAATGTGTATGGCCAAATACCAACCTGGACAGAGGCAATTGTGATACCCATTTATAAAAAAGGAGATAGGCATTTACCATCTTGTTATCGGCCTATCTCCTTGCTTGACTCTCTAATGAAGGTCGCAGGTCGTATAATTTTAAAACGTTTACAGTACTGGTCTGAGGAGGATGATGTACTTTCTAGATTACAATATGGCTTTCGATCTGGAAGGGGCACAGTGGAACAGACCCTCAACTTACATCTCCTTATGTCTAAATATGTGGACGTGAAAAGGGGCAATCTTTACGTAACATATATAGATTTAACCTCCGCTTTTGATTGTGTGGTCCATGAACAGTTATGGAAGGTACTTGAGCAGATGGGGATAAATCCATCTATCCTCGACTTCATCAAGAATTTGTACAGAGATGCGGGGGCCAGGGTGCGGTTTGGTGTGAGGGGGGAGTGCTCTCCAAGGTTCGCCATCACCAGAGGGGTGAGGCAGGGGTGCATCTTAGCCCCCCTGCTTTTCTCTCTCTACATAAACGCCATTGGAGATCACTTGAAAAACATCGAATGTGATTATCCGAAAGTGGGAGGACAAGCCGTACCAATCTTGTTGTATGCCGACGATGCGGCTATTTTATCTCAAACACGACTGGGCCTACAAAGAGCAATTGCCGCTTTTTCAAATTTTATGCATGAAAGGGGTCTCAAAGTGAATATTGGCAAAACTTTTTCGATGGTATGCAGCAAGGGATTAAAGAAAATCCCATGTCCCATATTCATTGAAGGTCAAAGAATAGACACAGTTGATCATTTTCCGTATCTGGGCATCTGTGTCCATAGAAAGGTGATATGGCAGTTTGCCGTTAAAGCTAGGAAACTTGCATTTGTTAGAGCAATGGGGGCGCTCCGAGATTTTGCCAGCAAAATAGGGGGGAGACCAGTAAAAGAGCTTATTCTTATCTATAAAGCCAAATGTGTCTCAACGGCAATTCATGGGGCTGGTCTGTGGGGGATCGAGAATATATCAGCTATCCAAACAGTAGAAAACCATTTTTAAGGTATCTACTAGCTATACCGAAATCAACATCTGTCTACATGACCCACATAGAGTTAGGTCTACCATACATTTCAGATCTAATTAAAATTGAGCCACTGCTTCTGTGGCATAAAATCTGGTCCACCCCGGAGGCAGCATTAAATCGAGAAGTAATTTTGGATATTCTTAAACTGGAAGGGGCAAAACACACGAAATGGCTGGTATATGTAAAAAGTGTTTTTTGTGAAATTGGACGCCCAGATCTATATACTGATCCTATGTCGTTGGAGAACATTTCTAGGAAAACCTTGAGAAAGATCTTAATGGATCATCTGGAAGCCAAGAGGTGGGCTATTCAAAAATTAAACAAAACAATTCTGGACTTCCAACTTATTACTTTAAATAAGGGTCCCCAATTGTATCTTTCCTCTGATTTTTCCCATTTTTCTAGAATGCTTCTTACTAGATTTAGATTGGGCTCCTACTACCGCCTAATAACATTCCCTTCTTGTAACAATTGGTCTCGAAATCTCTGCCCCTGCCCTTGTGATGACCTTTCCCCTCAATCGAACATTCATTCTATTTTATTCTGTACATATTATTTAGTTCCCAGGAAAGCTTTATTGAGACCTCTTTTTAAGAAATGGGGCTTGAGGACCTGTAGAGATGCCTTTGTTCGGTTGCAACAGTTGGAGGACAAAGATGTTATATGCACTATGGAACAGTTCTTAAAATTGCTGCTTAAATTCAGGAAATCTTTATGATAGACCATGCACGTTTGTGTTTTTTAAATCCTTGACTGTTTTGTATTTTTTATATTTTTTATGATGATTGTGTTTTCAACAAAATGTAATGATTGCTTTTATGATATCCTTTGTGAATATCAAATAAAGCTTATTTTGATTTGATTTGATTTGAATACCATCATGAATGTACAATAAAAAGAACAGATTCCAGAGTACGTGAGACACTTCAAAAATACGACACAAATTCATGCACGCTCAATTTATAAAAAAAGAGGCTTGGGAGTGTTCTGTGACACCGAAGGAAATATTATGATCATGAACGGAAGATGAATATGAATAGAGGCATGGGAGGGGTTCGTGACGCAGAAAAAAATACCAAGATGCACGCACAATTAATAATAGAGGCCTAAGCACGTGGCGTAGTAGAGAAATACGAAAAAGAAATTCATGCATGCTCAATTTATGAAAAAAGAGGCCTGGCGGACTTCGTGATGTAGAAAGAAAAATGTCCATTATGTATGCAGAATTTAAAACCATTGAGGGGTGGGAGGGCCACGTCATGCAGAAAGAAATACCATAATGCACGTTTAATTTATAACCGAGCCGAAAGCACGTGACACACTTCAAAAATACGACACAATTTCATGCACGCTCAATGTATAAAAAAGAGGCTTGGGAGTGTTCCGTGACACCGAAGTAAATATTACGATCATGAACGGAAGATGAATAGGAATAGAGGCATGGGAGGGGCTCGTGACGCAGAAAAACTTACTATCATGCATGCACAATTAATAATAATAGAGGCCTAAGCACGTGGCGTAGTAAAGAAATACAACACAGAAATGTATGCACGCACAATTTTTAAAATTAGAGCTCTAGAGGACCTCGTGACGTATAAAGAAATATTTCAATTATGTAAGCACAATTTAAAACCATTGAGTGGTAGGCGGGTCACGTGATGCAGAAAAGAATACCATCATGTACATACAATAAAAAGAACAGATTCCAAAGCATGTGACACTCTTCAAAAATACGACACACAAATTCATGCATGCTCAATTTATAGAAAAAGAGGCCTGGGAGTGCTCCGTGACACAGAAGGAGATAATACGATCAACAAAGGAAGACCAATAAGAATACAGGCCTGGTACGGCCTCGTGACGCAGAAAAAAAAATACCATCATGCACGCACAATTAACCCCTTTGGTGCTAAGGCAATTCCTGCTGTTACTCTAATTTCCATTGAAATGACATGGTCAGCTCGGCTGCAGTGCATGACGAGCTGACCTTGTCATTAGCATGGAAGTGGTTAATAATGGAGGCCTAAGCACGTGGCGTAGTAGAGAAATACAAAAAAGAAATTCATGCATGCTCAATTTATAAAAATAGAGGTCTGAAGGAAGTCGTGACGCAGAAAGAAACTTTTATACTATGTGCATACAATTTAAAACCATTGAGGGGTAGGAAAGCCATATGATGGAGAAAAAAATAGCATCATGCATATACAATTTACAGCGGAGGCTGATGTTGTGACGGCTTGTCTTACCTTTGCTTCTGTCGTGTTGTGTCGTGTCTTCAAAAGCTGGGTCTGGGGTGTTTTGGGTGCGGGCGGCGCCGCCTACGTGCCTATGGTATTGTGGCTGGGCGGCAGCAGCAGTGACACCACGTCGAATGTCAGGAGTCCTCCTCAGCTCGAGCATTCAGTTCGTAGTAAAATCGATGACGACACCTTGTCTGTCACCGCAGCACGGGCAGGCAAAAGAGAGCGGGCTCACGTCAGTGCCCACATTATACGGAAACCGCGGGGGCTGACCAAACCAAGCCTAGGGTCATCATTGGTAGAGCTTTCGCGGTGTATAAGAATGATGGTCTTGGGGGACATCCCATTGGCTAATGTATTGGTTTCCAGGCTTAGTGATAGCAAGCATGCTAGGTGGTGGCATGTGTGGAGTGTGGGTGGGCGTGCACCGTGCATGTGCAAGTGTGAGTGTGTGCACTAACAATTAACAACAGAGAGAGATGGGGGCGGTGTTATAATGTGCGCAAAAGCAGGCCCAGAATCGGATCTCCAATGAGTGACCACTTCTTCTTAGCGCGCCCTAAGCTCTGATTTGTCACTGAGATGGTGATTGCACCATACTTTGTACTGCTAATCATTCTCAGCGTGTACTCGCGCACACATTACGAATATGCTTTGACGTTACACGTCGCAATAAAAGCTTCCGTGTGATGTCATGTACGGCGTTCTGTAAGCGAAAGGTGGCAATGTTTCTACTTGGTTTAAAACATTTATTTATGTATTTAATGTACATACTAAGGGCAGACATTATTTGGGATAACTATGAACATTTTGTTTTTATACTTTTAACAATCATATATTACTTTTAAAAACAATTACACAAATCGCGGTAGAACATCATGCGTACTCGTATCGAAAGAGCAGCGTAAGCACATCATAAGCGTACGCAAAGGCATGTGACTTTAAAAGTAGTGATTTGATTGGTTCATAACTTTTCCTATTGCGACTGTTGAAAGTTCCGTCCCATTATAATCATCCGAATTTGACTTTCTAAGAAGAAGAATTTCTTCTGAGAATGTTCTCAAAGAGAAGGAAGATCACCATAATAAGAGCAATGGACTCATCTTCCAGCAGTTCTTCAGAGGGAGATTTCATTCCTTAAGAACCTCCAAAGAAGAGAAATGAAGCTATAATTCGTAAGTTTTTTACTTTTCCAGAAGGGCAAAAAAATGTTAATGCTCCAAAAGTAACCTGTAAAATTTGCCAAACATCTCTTTCAAGGGGTGATCCATGTAAAAAATACTCCTTTGTCACAGCAAATATGGTGCGACACGTGAAGAACTTGCACCCCAACAACTTTGCTCGAGCTGCAAGGCGCAGGTTGCACGAGAACTCACCTGCTGCTACACCAAGCACATCAACTGCTGCAGCAGCATTTCCAGCAAGCAGTCCACACCCACAAATTGATTCCGAGTTTGCTAAAGTTAAAATTCTATGCATTTATTGCGATAAACTTTTGTGTTATGGGGAACAGTCTATGGACCTTATAAAACGCAGGATGCAGGATCATTGGTGTCCTCGACATTAGTTTTTTTTTTTTTTCATTCTTTTGTTCCGCTTGGAATTTGTTGAGAAAACGCAAAAAAAATACAAAACTAAAAAGACAAAAAAAACAAGTTCTTTTTATAACTAACTTCACTGGTCAAAGAAAGAACTATATTTCTATGTTAGTGTGTAAAAGTTTGTCAGAATGAATGTGTAGTTCATGAATGAATGAATGAATATATTACTAGTGTATGGAGAATGTGAAAGTGCAGAACTATAAGGAAGTGCTATAGTATAAATCTATAAGGTGTTTACCTATAGTATACTGTAGTATGTCCGAAGCACTTGAATGTAACATATGTATATAAATATGTTACAAGTCTATGCTTCAATTTGCGCTGCTGATGAAACTGCCTGGGTGAATTTGTATGTGTTAGGGGCGGATTTACAATCCCCTTGTGCCTTTTTTACACAGCTGTTGCGTCAGTTTTGTGACACAGCGATGGTGCAAAAGATGTGCCATAGTGTGTGCTATTAACAATGTGACGCATCTGGAGGGTGCATTACATTGTAAAGCCCTGCGCCAGAAGGAGGCTTTCCTGTGCAGGAGGGGGTGGAGCAACGCCTCCTAAAAGTGACTGAGTGCAATGTATAACATTTCATTCAGTCACTTTTAAGCTTATGCTACGTCATAACCCTGCACATGCTTGAAGCAGGTGTAAGGATTGATACAGCATTGAGAGCATAGGGCCCAAAGAGCATTGCTGGAGCTGTGTTATGCTTGCAACCGAAGTCAAGCAATAATTAATCCAAAAATTACTTTGCAATTTAGTTTTGTTCATATTTTATAATAAGAATATGAAATATAATCTAAAAAATAAAATAAATATAAATATTTATATTAAAAATATAAGAAATTAGTATAAAAAGAAAGACATAAAAATTATAATTTACAAAACCTTTGAAATTTACTGAAAAAACTATAGGTTTCACACACGTTCTAGTTAGGAATTAGCATTTAAAAAACCTTGCACATTCATTGAAAAAAACATAGGTTTCACACACGTTATAGTTAGGAATTAGCATTTAAAAAACCATGCAAATTCATTGAAAAAACCATAGGTTTCACACATGTTATAGTTAGCTGAACATTTCTCCCATACAAAACCTTTGAAATTCCTCCCTTATAGTTAGCTTAGCTAACTATAACGTACGCGCCCGCAATGCACTGCTGATGACGTCACATATTACATCACTCATGACATGGTCAGTGACATCACTCATGACATCACTGATGACATCTCAAATGACATCCCTGATGACATCACTGATAACATCATCCTTGTGGCAGACCTCCTCTCACCGTAATATAACCTTTGATACCCCACAATCAAAAATAGAAACTAAAATGTTGAAATAAATTGAGATACCAATTCCAGTTAGAACAACCTATTCAGTAATTCCAAAATCTACATACACATCCAGTCATTCACTAACAGTTCTATATAGGCACTCATCTATAGAGTTACTCACACACATACTCACACATGCAAATAAACTATCAAACATCCATTTACTTGCATATACAGCTATACACCCACCACTACACTAACTTCTACAGAATCGTACACATACTTACTCTCTTAAACAATCACTTATAGAAACACGTACTTATTTATACAGGAACTCTTACAATCGCTCGCTCTCACATATACCCACTTATATACCTCAATACTCACATATACTAGTTTAAAACATATCTAGTTACTCATAAAGATACTCTTGAGACAGTCATTCACTCACTAACACACCTATACACACACTCATCCACCCATACAGTCCTGCACACATGCTGTCTTCAAAACACATACAAAGAGTGAATCAGTCATTCATGCATCTGTGCGCTAAGTAATACTCCCCACCGAACCATACAGACACTCATTTTGATACTCAAAAAACCAACTAATAACCCATATACACACTCATATAGCTACTCACCAACCCATGCAGCCACTTATATACAAAGTGAGACACTGATACAGATATTTAAATATTTAAAGATTACTCGCTAATACACCTATTCACTAAGATATACTTAATAAGTCAGTTATACAATAAATTTTACAAAAAAACCCCATCCATTTAGACACTTATTTACCCATTTATTCTTCCATCGACCATTAGATATACATATATAAAAATGTTGGGGACCGTGGGGGGAGCAACAATGTCCTCACAGTCCTGCCGGCTCCTCGTGTCCTTCGGGAGCCGGTATTGCTTTTCCACATGGGGAGATGCTAAATTGCATATGGAAAAGCAATCTGATTTGGATTTTTAAAGGGAGAATAGATTTCACTGCTGTGTCTTTCAAAATCCAAAGTAAGTTTGCTATGGGATGGCGGGAACCAGGAGACTACCCCCCCCCCCTCCCGCTCATAGCAAACAGCAGTGTCCCGGGGTTAGGCACCCCGGGAGATTGCAGGAGCCGGCCCTGGGGCGTGGTCTCCAGGGCCTTTGATGGATCCAGGCGGAGGGCCTCGCAGTCTGCTTCCCACAATACACAAATACCCGGGGGTGGTGCATCTGTAGGGTAAGTGCATATTAGTTTAGGAGTAACAAATACTATTCTAACTCTAAGAGGGTGCATCTGTAGGGTATGTGTTGGATAGTGTATGAGTAACAATTACTATTGCAAATCCAGGGGGTTGTATCTGTGGGGTATTTGCTGGATAGTGTATGAGTAACAATTACTATGAAAAAGAAAGGAGTTAAAGGAGAAGGAGAGACGCACTTTCACGGTGAACCTGGAAGAAGAGAAAGTGACAAGAGATGATTTTTGGTGATTCAAAAAGTCAGGTCTTATGGCTCTTCTTGAATGCTTTCAGTGTGGGGGTTCATCTGACGCTGAGGGGGGGTTCATTCCAGGTCTTGGCCATGATGTAGGAGAAGGGTGTACCTTCTGTCTGGTTCTGTGGATACAGAGGATTTCGGCCAAGGCCTGGTCAGCGGAGTCGAGGTTTCTTTTGGGGGTGTAAAAGGAGATTGAGGTATTAGAGTCCTGTGTTGTGGAGGGCTATATAGGTGTGTGTGAGCATCTTGAAGGTCACTCCTTTTTTTGACAGGGAGCAAGTGGAGTGCTCGTTTATGCTGGGTAATGTGGTCTTGTCCTGGGATGCTGAGGATGAGTCTGGCTGCAGCGAACCACACACATATTCACTCTCCCATAAAAATACTCAGTTAACTAATCAATAAGTAATATAGACTTTCACATAGCTAGTAACCAACTGGTGCACAAGTTTACAGAACAACTGACAAAGTAATACAGATATTCACACAGTTTAGTCACAATCCAATATATTTAATGAGACGCTATAAAGTACTCAAGTAAACAATCAATCACACTGCTACTAAATCCTTTATCCAGATTTTTTTATATCCACTCATTCTTCAATGCAGATTGCTATATATATAATACATATTTAAATAACAAACTAAACCACATTCACTGGATGCTGTCATCAGTGATGTCATAAGTGATGTCATATGAGATGTCATCAGTGATGTCACTAACCATGTCATGAATGATGTAATATATATACACGTAAAGAGCTGCATATAAAGGGGCCGTATTTAGAAGGAAAGGAAAAGTCACGCAGGGTAACTTTTTCTCTCCTTGTACATATGGAGGAGCCACCGCTCAAGCAGTACGTCACAAAAAGTGACGTACTGGTGGCTCAGAGAGCTTGTAAATCTACAGTAGAATTGTTTTCATTTCTTTTAATTTTTTCTAACAATATACGCTACAATGCACAGCATACATTGTAGGTGAAAAATGCCTTCACTGATTGTTTTTGTGCAGGAAGGTGTGTATTCCTGCACAAAAACAAACTCCACACGACACAGATATTCTTGCACCATGGTGCAAGGGTGCGTGTATCACCGCATGCCTGCAGTTTAAGCAGCAGTGCAGAGGGAAGGACAGACTTCCAACATATTTAGGTACATATGTTGCATCTCTGTCCTTCGAAAGTAGCTCAGCACGTTGTAGCTGAAGAGCTTACAGTGTCATGGTACAGCACTTCCTTATCGTTCTGCAGTTATACATTCACCATATATGACAAATGCATTCTTTAGTCAATTATGCAGTATGTGTACATTTATGTAAACTTTCACACACTAGCATATACATTTAGCTCTTTCTTTAACCAGAGCAGTTAGTTCTGAAAATAACTTTTATTTTGTTTTTTGTACTTTTATATTTTTTTGTAATTTTTAGAACGTTTTTTTGGGTGGGGGGTTAAAAAGAAAAAAAGTCAACAGGATGAACAAAACCATGAACTTTGAGGGAATAAAAAAAGAAATAGCATTGATGGTTATCAATTGCTCTGCAAACTAGGTCTATTGATTACTCCCCATAACAAATTAAATGATTGCACTTCACGCAGTGCATTCTAACTTTCACGAATTGGGGACGTATGTCTGGTGGTGATGTTGAAGGTGATGCTGCAGAGATACTTGGTATTGCCAGTGGTGGAGCTACATTTTGGCGAGGTCTTCTACATTCTTCGTGAGCATAGTTGACAGGATACATGCATTGGAGGTGCTTGCGCAGACTAGCAGTGCCACAGGAGTATTTCTTGTTTGGATCTCCTCTGGACCGTACTGCCTGGCAAATCTTGCATGTTACTTTGGTGGCATTACATTTCTTTTGCCCTTCTGGAAAAGTAAATTTTTTCCATATGATGGATGTGTATCTTTTGGGAGGGTGAGGTTCTGGTAGAAATTGTTCAGTAACAAAATCATCAAAATCCGATGATTCTTGCAGTGGTGTAGCCTTTTTTGAATCCAAAAAAGAAGCTCAGGTTTCCAATGAACAAAAAGTGACGTTCTTTTCAGGATAGGTCTTCTCGTAAGGAAGGTCTAAGAAGAGTAATTGAAATGGGTGGGGTTCATCAATAGTTAAAACAGTAAGTGTTAAACCAATGAAATCTCTTTATTTTGGTCACATGGGATCCGCGTTGGGTGCGTTCACGCAGCACGCATCTAGCGCGACTTCTCCAAATTGCATTTAAAAGTATTATACATTTATTAAAACTAAAAGAATATTATTTTTTCCCTTAATATTTATAATAAATGCATATATATATATATTATATCGAAAAATTTTGCGGAAGTAGTGCGCCCACTGCGTTGAACACCTACATGACGTCATGCGGATTGTCACGTGGATGATGTCATCAGTGATGTCATTTGTGGTGTCATCAGTGATGTCATCAGTGATGTCAATGACCATTTTTTTTTTTAACAAAGGGGGAACCGGAGTTGGACTATGTTTAACGGGGTCCAGTGTACAAGTCCGAAATAACACAAAAAGGGTACAAAGTTCCCCGGGAGAAGAGATAAGAAAAACCGTGTGAGTGTACTAGGAAGAGCAAGAAGGGGGGAATTCCCTTGTTGGAACTAAAACCCTCACACACCGAGTAAACTAGGTGTCATGCTTCATCATATGGGTTCTGCTCCTCGTCAGACTGGCGCTGCAATGTCTGACGGGCTCCCGAAACCGGGGCTCTTTATCGGAGATCTTTTGTTCCAGCCATATGATGCATGCGTGTGAGAGGGCAGGGGAAGTGTAGTCGTGAGGTGTAGGTGAATTAAAAAAGGTGAGTCAGTCCTCAATGTACTTTATTAGCGTGGTTGTCTCCCTTGATTAAAAGGGTGGGAGGGGAACTATATTCTAGGAGAAGTTAAAGCAAAATATCTACAACCCTCAAGTCAGGTCAACATGTTTCTTGCCTTAAAGACAATTCTTCAGGACCTAATAGTTCAGTACTACACAAAAAAAGAGAAAACTACACAATGTGGTATACAACCTTACTTTGTAGGTCTGTGGATATGCAGGCCAAAGGGTCCTGCTTGGGTAATGCGACCCTTGGGATTGCCCTAAGGTGCCCCGCAGGCTGCTCCCGTGGGACCGGCAAAAATAGGTATGGTACCTACTGCAGCGCGCGGTCCAGGCCGTGTGAACCTACCCCCACGAGCAGCGCCAAGACCAATGACCATGTCTTGAATGATGTAAAATGTGACATCATCACCAGTGGATTGGGGGCGCGAGAGTTACAGTTAGCACAACTAACTATAGTGGAGGAATTTCAATGGTTTTGTGTGAGTGAAATGTCCAGCTAACTATAACACCCCTAAAACCTATGTTTTTTTAGTGAATATACATATATATATATAGCAGCGAGAAAGGACTATATTGATGCCACATTGTAACGGTGTTGGGCGCTGAGGAAGGCAATGGACCGAAATGCATTCGCCGCCACCGGAGCATTTGTTTGTTCAATAAAGTCTCCCCAAACCGTCCCCCTGGGTTCCTGCTCTTTCTTTGGAGGGAGATGTATGCCGGACATATCTGCGTTTGCCAATAGCGCACTTGAGGAACCCTGCCACGCCAGTTGGGTCCAGACCATTATTGGCTCGCCGCTCGGCATTATCTTTGGTTCAGTTATGGACAGAGTCTGTTCCCGCCTTGGGGTCAGGAGGAAGGAAGCAGTTTGAGGTATTGCACCTCTCCCGGGCTAATTGCCGTCCGCATTAAGTCCCTGCACATCGGAAACCTGACTCTGAGGCTAGTGGCGGTACAGGGGACGCAAGGGGAGGCTTGGCGAGCGGACAGTGGACACTCTGTGCCATCAAGCCTGCTTACATCGGGGGACCGCAACAAGAAAGCATCTTCCTATTTATTTAAAATTTATAGTGCGCAACAGCTACCCGCAGTGGGTTTCCCGGCGCAAGGGACAGACTGAAGAAGAAAACTGACATCAATCACCGCTACAAAAAGTAATTTTTTTAAAAAGTAGAGTTTTCAGTTTTTTTCGAAAACTGAGCATGTTAGTCTCAGTCTTCATGGCAATGGGCAGTGTATTCCATAGTTTGGGGCCAAGATGGGAGAAAGATCTTCCACCCATCTTCACTAGCTTAAATCTAGGGATGACATAATCGCAGTTAGCCGAAGATCTCAAAGTGCGACAGGGCCTGTAGGGTTGAACCAAGCTTTGAAGGTATAGTGGGGCAGAACCCTGCTTAATTTTTAACATGTAGCATAAAGCTTTAAATTGAATTCGACTTGAGATCTTAAGCCAATGAAGATCTCGAAGAGCCTGCGCAGCTGAAGACCTCCTCGGGATATTACAGAGGAGGCGGGCTGATGAATTTTGTATAACCTGTAGTTTCCTTACAGTTGCAGCGTCTGCACCAAGATAAAGAACATTTCCGTAGTCCAGGCGAGATGTTACTAAAGCCTGGACTACTGTTCTTCTCGTGGCAAGGGGCAACATCCAAAGAATTTTTTGGAGCCATCTTAAGGTGGTAAAACAGATGGCCGCCACCTTAGAGGCTTGTTGTCTCATAGACAATTTGTCATCAATAAGGAAACCCAGGTTACGTACTACCTGGACTGGAAGAGGAGTAGGACCTATGGTGCTAGGCCAATGTTGGGGGCCCCAAAGATCCTTCTGCTTCCCCAAGATGATGATCTCGGTTTTGTCACCGTTAAGTTTGAGGAGATGCCTCTGCATCCACTCAGCCATAAGTGACAAACCAGTTTTTAGACCCGACACGTTGCCATCTTCTACACTGGAGAGGGAAAAGACGATCTGCGTATCATCGGCGTATGAAAAAATAGTCAGCCCGGCTTCCTCTGCGATGGTAGCAAGAGGTTTGATGTAAATATTGAAAAGCAACGGGCTGAGAATAGACCCCTGAGGGACACCATACGCCGAAGAGCAGATCGTAGATGCAGCTTTCTGAGAAAAAACTTGGAATGTACGCTCACTTAAATAGGAGGCAAACCAAGCAAGTGCGGGGCCAGCTATTCCAAGGGAGCGGAGAGAATTTAGTAAGATGGAGTGGGACACGGTATCGAACGCTGCGCTCAAATCCAAAAGGATGAGAGCAGAAGTTTCACCGCGATCGATACCGTGCCGAAGTCTCTCCGTCACCCCTAGTAATGCAGTCTCAGTTGAATAATGGGCCCGAAATCCGGACTGAGATGGATGTAAAAAGCCCTGGTTTTCAATAAACAGAGTAAGCTGCGTGTTGACATGCCTCTCCAGTATCTTAGAGAAGATAGGCAATAGGGAGATAGGTCTAAAATTGGAGAGGTTAGAAGTATCCGCACCAGCCTTCTTCAGGAGTGGGATCACCATCGCATGCTTCCATTCTTGTGGCACACGGGACTCACTTAAAGAAGTATTAAGGAGTCTCATGAGAGGGCGCCTGCACTCAAGATCGAGCAGCTTTAAAATTTTAGCAGGCACCGGATCACGCGGTGAACCAGATCTCACACTGTTCAGGCAGGCGAAAAACGAGTCATCGTCAAACAGAAGCCAATTAGTTATCAATGGCATCACGGGCGAAGGGGCGGTCGTAGTCACACACCCCAGTTGAGACTGAGTTGCTGTATTAGTAAGGTAAGAACTGGGGGCAGAAGGTTTTCAATAAATGTGGCCTCCTTGTGGAACTCACTGCCCCTACAACTGCGCTCCGAAGCCAGTCTCTTCAGGTTTCGTAAACTTTTAAAAACTTTTTTGTTCTCTGTTTAATCCTTGCATTCTGGTAGCTGTGTTATGTTCTGATAAGCGCGGGGATGCCTATTGGTAACCAGGCGCTATACAAAACTCGGAATAATAATAATAATAATAATAATATTAGAGGCACTCATGGACTTGTTAATGCGCTCAACTTTAGCTATAAAGAATTCGGCAATGGAATTACATTGGGCTTCTTCCAGGATTGGGGGGGTCGGTAGTGTGTCGGCACCTGTCAGTTTTTTGACAACTGCAAAAAGAGTGCGAGGGCAATTCTGAGCTTGCGACACTAAGTTTGTCGTGTAAATGGCTCTTGCCTCTTTGCACTTAGAGTGGTATCCTTTCAAAGCTTCTTTGTAAACGATTTTCCGAGAAGCAGAGTAGGTGCGCCTCCATCTCCTTTCCAAAGCCTTGCAGTGAGTCCTCAAAACCTTTAAATCGGGCGAGAACCATGGGGCCGGACAGCGATGAGGTTTGGATAGTCTCGGAGTAGGGGGAAGCACAATATTTACAGCATTCGTGAGCCATGATGCAACTGCCGAGTTCAGATCTTTGAGAGGGGCTTCGTCATTCAGGGGGCGAGTATCAAAAAGATACTGATTGAATTTTAAAATATCTAATTTACCCCATCTGTGGACTAATTCGCCCTTACCCTGTCCGATCCAGATAGGCAGTTTGATTTCAGATAGGGCGAAGTGGACTGCATAGTGATCAGTCCAGTCCAAAGGACGAGCACTCTGTGAGCAGTCAAAGGAAAGAGTGGAAAGGATTGGATCCAATTGATGCCCCGCAGTGTGAGTGGGACCCGAGTTGCGCAGCATCAAACTCAACACCTCGAGGTCAATTAAGAAGCTCTTACTAATGGCGCAAGAAGTATCATCGAGATGTAAGTTTAAATCGCCAAGAATGGTAAAATTTGCAGCTTTAAGGAGTAGAGGGGCTATGGAGTCACTGAGCGCAGATATCCAGGTTTGAGCATTCCCGGGAGGGCGGTATATTAAAAGACCGGACAGAGTAAGTTGAGGGTTAATAGCAAGTTTAAAAAGCGCCGCCTCACATCCAGGAAGAGGAAAAGTTTCAAGTTTGCAGACGTAGCAAGATTTAAAAATTATTGCAATACCCCCTCCTTTGCCAGAGTTTCGGTCCTGTCTCAGAATGACGTAATTATTGGGGACAGCACACGCAATATCCGGTCCAGAGCTACCATGTAGCCAAGTTTCCGTTAGGAACAAGGCGTCGGGTTGCTCAGTGACCAAAAAATCTAAAATATTTGATTTATGTTTGGGTAGGGACCGGCAATTAATATTCCAGAACTGGAGAACAGAGTGTTTAACAGGAGGTACCTTAGTCCTTCTTCGACCACGCGAATGGACCGGTTTCAAGGCCCTGCAAGTGGACATTTTACCAGTGCGGAATTTACAACCTCCACAGATGAAATTGTGGATCGGTAAGACGCAACGTGAGCATGAGTCATGGGGGGAGGGCGTAGAGATCGCATAAACTCACCTGTATAAGATCTTGTAGGTGCAGCCTGAAGTGCAAAAGTAGACATAACTATGAACCGAGTCCCTATGCCCAGTCAAGCCCAGTCTGGCGCGGACGGGCGCAGACGGGCAGGACTCTGGCACGACTCAGGCTAAGCGAGAGGCGTTCCCGCTGCGCTAGGCAGGGAGCTTTAAATAGGCGTCCCCCGTGTGCTTCTGCGCACTAGAGCGCCCTGAAGCGCTTCCTAAAAGATGGCGCCCATCAAACAGCAACAACACCAAACTACCCCACTCCAAGATGTCTGCCGCGATTTGAGCCCACCCCGAGGACCGGACCCGCTCTAATAGCGGTGGTTTGACAATTAGGCTGCAGGTAAGGGGGCTGAATTTAAAACAATGCAAATAACTAAAGCAAATATTTTAGACAAACAAGGTCGTTTAAAATAGCACTAAGCAGCGTGCGCGCGAAGCGAAGCGCTGAACAGCAGTATAGGTGTCAGTTCCTACTCCTGCTATTTTCCACTTACCTGCATTGCTGCAACACGGCATTTTGGGTGTTGTAGTCCAAGGATCACGACGGACTGCAACAGGTGTATGCATTCACCAGCGGGGGAGGAGCGGTCCAGCCTGCACTATTCTTAAGGCAGCGAGAAAGGACTATATTGATGCCACATTGTAACGGTGTTGGGCGCTGAGGAAGGCAATGGACCGAAATGCATTCGCCGCCACCGGAGCATTTGTTTGTTCAATAAAGTCTCTCCAAGCCGTCCCCCTGGGTTCCTGCTCTTTCTTTGGAGGGAGATGTATGCCAAATATATATATATATATATATCAATGCTCGAAGGTGTCCACCTTTGAGTAGCAGGCGAACAGCTGCTTGGTTTATGTATAGGTGAGGACGGGGATTCACTCGTAGACGCCGCTCCGTACGGGATCTGCCCGACGCGTTTCGAAGCTCCATATGCTTCTCTTCAGGGGCTTTAACGGAAGCGGTGTGCGCAACCGCCGACCCACTAACCCATTTTATATATAACACACCCACCGATGGGAGGCTCAAATGAGAGGACGGGCCCACTTTCGGGGTCCATACAGGACTTGATTATGTGCTTTCCGCACCCCACTTCCCATAATATACAGTCTCATTTGAGCCTCCCATTGGTGGGTGTGTCATATGGAAAATGGAGAAGTGGGTTAGCGGTTGCGCACACCGCTTCCGTTAAAGCCCCTGAAGAGAAGCATATGGAGCTTCGAAACGCGTCGGGCAGATCCATTACGGAGCGGCATCTACAAGCGGATCCCCGTCCTCACCTACACATAAATCAAGCTGCTGCTCGTGTGCTACTCAAAGGTGGACAACCTTGGAGCGACAATATATATATATATATATATATATATATAAAAATCCTGTGTGACAATATAATCTACCAGCAAGAGTCGCACTCCAACATCACTTTAAGGGTCAAAGTGTATTACAAAGGCAACGCGTTTCGACCATAAAGGTCTTCTTCACAAGCCTAACAATCACCATTTCCCACCACCATTAATAGAGCACATCGATAAACATAAAGGACGGACTGACAATGTTGGTTTACAACTATAAAAACAGACAACAGATTGAGTTCACATGTTGCGGTGATTCTTTCGAAAACATTGTGACGCCGGTTATGATCACTGGTGAAGAGCAGGGGCATTGTACATGCTCTACAATGAATCAGTTTAATAAATTAATATATACATACAAGACATGTTTCAAATTGGTGAGATTCAACTAAAAATATATATACATACAAGACATGTTTCAAATTGGTGAGATTCAACAAAAAATATCAATATAATTAATTGATGAGTTCCATAATTTTACTCAACATTTCCAATTCCTAACTACCACATCTCATCTCATTACTCATCGCATTATTATCATGTTGCACCATGTATTCAATCACATATTTCATCACGTATTTCTGGCCTTTGTTTACCCAGCCAAGTGGCTGATGAATCTACCTGAAACCCTAGCTTCAGCATAAATCGGCCCAGTGGCCCCTATTGTCACAATACATTTCACCTTAAGTCAGCCATTTCCTCAAAAAGAAAATGGGAGATGTAACCTCGTTCGTCGAAATAAAAGGTTCAACAAACATGTAGTGAACACAGTGCATCCCTAAATAAAAGTTTAAACAGACAATAAAGTGCAGGGAGGGGGAACAACAAAGGAAACACAAAACGTGGTTTCTTCTGAGCAAAGAGACCCACGACTAGGGGCTATGATGTTGAGGATAAGGTTTAAATATTATTTGCCAATGTACATCCCATACAATTGAGGACATACACACGCACACACACACACACACACGCACGCACACACAGACACGCAAACGCACACACATATTAGATGTATAGATATATATATATACGTGTGTGCACATATAAGTATATAAAATCCCTTCATTGATTTATAAATCAAGTTTGTGAAATTTAGTTCTTTTTTTGGGGGGGGTAAATTGTTCTTTATTAATATTACTAGCAGCCTGTCCCGACGTTGTCCAGGTATGAAATAGAATGTGTGTAATGTGTGTATTTGGCAAGGGCAATTTATTTTAAAATCTCGCGGTAGACAACATTTTTTGTTTCATTAGAATAGGGAGGGAGAAGGCCCAGCTGCAGCCCTGGCTGATGTTAGCAGGCACGTGTAATTGGTGTAGTGATCCGCCGCCTGAGCCCGGCTACAGCCCTGGTTGATGTTAGCAGGCGCGTGTAATGTCGTTGAATGAGAGAGTTATCAGCCGTGCGTAAATCCGTTTAATGAGAGAGTTGAGTGACAGCAAGTAGGAGAGGCTGCAGTAATTGTCCCCGCAGACATGCTCATTTGCGTGTTCCCCCGCTTGAGGCCCAGATGCAGGCCTGTTTGATGTCATCAGGCGCATTTTCCCCCGCTTGAGGCCCAGCTGCAGCCCTGGTTGATATTATCAGGCGCGTGTAATTAGTGTACTGATCCGCCGCCTGAGCCGGGCTAGAGCCCTGGTTGATGGTAGCAGGCGCGTGTAATTTCAGGCGCAGGAGAGGCTGCAGTAACGTTACTTACCAGGCCTCCAGGTGAACGCGTTTGTCACGCCCCCAGCACACGGCCACAGCAGACGATCTTCTGATTAATGTACGACCCACATGGCATGAAGGGCGGAACGTAGCACACGCCCCCAGCGGGCCCCTTGATACGGCGCAATTGCGTTCACATGGCATGAAGGCCGGAAACACGCCCCCAGCGTGTCTCACGCCCCCAGCGTGTCACGCTCCCAGCGTGCCCCTTGATGCTGCGCAGCAACGTAATTGGCGCTTGTATGTACGACTCACATAGCATGAAGGGCGGACACACGCCCCCAACGTTTGTCACACTCCAAGCATTTGTCATGCCCCCAGCACACGCCCACAGCCCACGATGTGATGGCCGTACCACATGCCCCCTACGTTAGTCGCGCCCACAGCCCACGCCCACAGCACAACGCAGGCACGCCCACAAGGGACTACTTTGCTGGCACGGTTCTTTTACCTTTTAAATGTATAGAGGAGTTGGCCTAACGGCTAAGGCACTTGACCTCGGACCTGGCGATCTGGGTTCGAGTCTTGATAACGACGCCAAACATCCTGTGATTCTGGGCAAATCACTTAATCTCCCCGTGCCTAACAAAAATGAATGTGTGTCCTCATGTAACGTAACTGGTGCTATGTAAAGCGCTCTGATACCTGATTCATTTCAGGTCAAATTCGCGCTATATAAAAGTCTGCAAATAAAAATTAAAAAATATGGTGGCCGTCTGCATAGCCTATGTCCTTCTTCTGCAACTTCCCTTTCCAACGCTGTATTGGGTGTTGTGATTGGTGCTATGGTTACTGAGATTACCCGCCTCAAAGGTTTGGGCTCTCTCTTTATAATATTAGTATGGATAGGCATACACATTTGAGAGATGAAGCAAACATTTTGAATGCAGTGATAATCAATCAATCAATCAATCATGCCATTTGTATAGCGCACTACTCACCCGGGAGGGTCTCAAGGCGCTTGGGGGGAGGGGTATGCTACTGCTCGAACAGCCAGGTCTTGAGTTGTTTCCTGAAAGCGAGATGGTCCTGGGTCAGCCGAAGGTGGATGGGGAGGGAGTTCCAAGTCTTGGCAGCCAGGTAAGAGAAGGATCTTCCTCCGGCGGTGGCTCTTCGGATGCGTGGTACGGCTGCGAGGGCGAGGCTGGTGGACCGTAGCTGGCGGGTGGGCGTGTAGAAGGTCAGGCGGTCGTTGAGGTACTTGGGGCCCAGGTCGTGGAGAGACTTGTGTGCGTGGGTGAGGAGCCGGAACGTGATCCTCTTGTCGACGGGGAGCCAGTGCAGGTTCCTCAGGTGGCTGGAGATGTGGCTGGGTCGGGGCACATCCAGGATGAGTCGGGCGGAGGCGTTCTGGATGCGCTGGAGTCTTTTCTGTAGCTTGGCTGTGGTTCCGGCGTAGAGGGTGTTTCCGTAGTCCAGTCGGCTGGTGACGAGTGCCTGGGTGACAGTCTTCCTGGTCTCGGTCGGGATCCAGCGGAAGATCTTGCGAAGCATACGCAGGGTGTTGAAGCACGATGAGGAGACGGCGTTGACTTGTCTGGTCATCGAGAGGGAGGGGTCCAGGATGAAGCCCAGGTTGCGTGCGTGGTCGGTTGGCTTGGGTGCGGTGCCCAGGGCTGGGGGCCACCAGGAGTTGTCCCAGGCGGAGGGCAAAGATCCCAGGATGAGGACTTCCGTCTTGTCCGAGTTCAGTTTCAGGCGGCTGTCCTTCATCCTCTCGGCGACGTCTTTCATCCCTTCGTGTAGGCAGGTTCTGGCGGTGTCGGGGTCTCTGGTGAGGGAGAGGATCAGCTGGGTGTCGTCGGCGTAAGAGATGATGTTGAGGTTGTGCTGGCGTGCGATGGCTGCGAGAGGTTTCATGTAGATGTTGAAGAGGGTGGGGCTGAGTGAAGATCCTTGCGGGACGCCGCAGATGACTTCGGTGGCCTCGGAGCGAAACGGGGGGAGGCGGACTCTTTGTGTTCTTCCGGCGAGGAACGAGATGATCCACTCCAGTGCCTTCTCTTGGATACCGATGTTGCTGAGGCGCTGGACTAGGGTGCGGTGGCAGACCGTGTCGAACGCAGCGGAGAGGTCCAGGAGGATGAGGGCCACTGTTTCCCCCTTGTCGAGCAGGGTCCGGATGTCGTCGGTGGCTGCGATGAGGGCGGTCTCGGTGCTGTGGTTGGCTCTGAAGCCGGACTGCGAGGGGTCGAGGGATCCGTTCGTCTCGAGGAAGGTGGTCAGCTGTCTGTTGACGATCTTCTCGATGACTTTAGCAGGAAAAGGGAGGAGGATATAGAACAAGTACAGATGCATCATGGTGAAGATGCCAACAGTGTTGAGGAACAACACTATTTAACAGTGCATGTATTCTCTGTGTCCATCCAGAGCGTTGTCCTTAGGTAGCACAGTCTAACTAGCGGGTACAGTGTATGTATGCACCATTTGTTATTAGCCCACTACAACTAATCTATAAAATTTCCCAATAGGGGGTGTAACTTCGAAACCTTAGAAATGAGGAGGTAATCTGCAATTTGTGCGGCAGAAGCAGTATACCTCCACTGAAGCCAGTTCTTGTCCAGCAGCAGGGGTAGGCACTGGTGGTCTGGGGGGTGTTGGTGAAACGCATGGGGTGGTAACCTATTTGTGATAATCTATGGGATGTGTAACATACATGCACATGGCACGGAGGTGGTCGGACCCCTGGAGTTTGGCAAGATTGTCCTGGAGGTGGAGAGATGTATTATCTCTCATGGAGGCCTGATGTCTGACTTAGCTGCTTTTTGTTCTATGTAGGTGTCCCAGTTGTGGTGCATTTCTCTGGTGTATTAACAGTGTGCACCGGGCTTTTAGTGATGTTGTAGTGGCGATGTAAATAATGCACCTTTCACGCTGTACTTAGCATGAAGGGAGAGGGCAATGGGTGTTGCGGTGGGTGTTCCCACTCAACATCCATTGATTTTGACGCTGCCCCCTATTTACAAGTGGGGCATAAATAGGAGGCAGCACCACAATTAAGACCAGGGAAACCTGGTCTTAAACAGGCGAAATAAGGATAAATGCTTCATTTCTCCTCGTTTTTGCTGTTTCCATGTATGCTGTGTTGTGCAGCACACATAGAAACAGCAAATTGCCCTTGATTTATTTTATTATGTACAGGAAGGTGATCCTCCCTACACATAAACAATAAACTAAAATGACATTTTGCAACTTCAATGTGTTCTGCATTAAGTAGCATACATAAAAGTTACAGAACGTCATTCAATGATTGTTTATGCAGGAAGTGAGACCTTCCGGCACATAAAGCATCTTCCCCTCAATGCAGACACCCCATGGTGCAAGAGTGCCTTCTTTGGTGCTAGACGGCTAAGTTTAGCACCAGTGCAGGGGGAAACAGCTGGCTGCACCATATTGTTGTAAATATGGTGCAGCCCTGCGTTTCTGAAGAGGCGGAGAGGGGCATTAAGCCAGGAATGCTAACTTCGATGAAAATATACCCCATCGTTTGTCTTGATTCCACTTGCATGGCTACTTTTAGCGTAAGCATTGAAGTCACATAGCCTCACACTAAGCAGTGTTCATGCTCTGCACACACAGTTGACCTCATCTACAATAAAAGATTTGAGTACTTATGAAGTTCAGAGGAGTGCTTCTATATGCCCACTTCTGGTCTGATTCACAAAGGGCCTCCGCACTCGTGGCGGAGGTCCCACAGTCATTGCAGGGTGCCTATACTTATGGCGGGACCCCCAGATTGAGAAACTGCAATTCGGAGGTCCCACCACAAGTGCGCCCCCCCATTCCTGAGGGGTCCCCACCCATGTGTGGAGGCCCATTGTGAATGAGGACCTGAGCATACACAAGTTAGCGTGGACTATTGAACACGCCAGGAGGGTTCTATAGAACTTTTTTAATAACTCTTGGAAATTGTTAAACAATTCCAATTTATGATGTTTGCAGTGTGGAAAAGAATATTTCCACCGCAATGGTGTTGCACCATTGGAGAAACGTCCGACCTCAAGCACAGTGTGGGGGGATCCTGAAATGTAGAAAACTCTAATAACATCAATCGAAAAATAGGATGAAACAGCACATGATTCATGAGTCAAACAAATATCACGTGAGCCACATTGTGCCATTTTATGATAAAAATAGCAAATCAGATACAATGTATGGGTTTCTAAAGGGGTTAAGAAAGTGAAAAAGACAGAGGGGGTGTCAGTTGGTAAAAAAAAGAGGGGGATAGAGAAAAAAATGACAGCAGGGTAGAACCATAGGACTTGCACAGCGGGGGTTGTGTTTCTTCTATTTTGTATCGTAATATTGTGATGTCAGTTGTGTTGTTGGATTGCTATGTCTTTATTGTGCTGTGTTTCTGGTATTGTCTGGAAGTACTAATGAGATGTTTGTGGTGTCCTGTTAAGCTGTTAATAAACTGTGGGGCATATTATCAAGGGGATTTATCTCCGCTTTTTTGGCTTTAAAAGCCAAGAAAGCAGAGATAAAATTATCTCCCTATTACCTAGCTGTCGCTAACACCAGTTAGCGACAGCTAGTAGGAGATAGCGACCATCTTGGGCCCCACTTTGCATGTCAGTGATATTTATCACTAATGATATGCAAAGTGGGCGTGCCAAGATGTTAGCGACTGGAAACAGTCGCTAACATCGCTATCTCCTATTACCAACTTTTGGAGATATTCGCGCTAAGCGCTAATATCTCCAAAAGCTAACACCTGCCTTGAGCAGTTCTTAGCCATGTTATCCAAAGGGAGGTGGATAACATGGCTAAAAGCATTAGCTCGGTAATGCATGAATATCGCGGACTTTTCAGCGATATTCATGCATTGCGGCCGTTTTTTATCGCATTTGCGATAAACCTTGGTAATACCAAGGTTTATCTGCGATAAAAATCGCCGCAGCTTAGCGGTAAAATTTTATCTCTAACCAAGCAATAGCGATAATTATCGCTATTGCTTGGTAATATGCCCCTGTGTTTGTGTGATTTTGCCGTAGTTTTGTTCAGTTTTTTTGTTATTTATATTACATCATTATGTTGTATTGCCATACGGCGATGTTACTATACTAGTTTGTCATTGATGTTTTTGTTGTGTTGACTCCTAACCCATGGAATACTTGATTACAGTCATGAACTACACCCACAAAAGTCAGGAGGGGCCAACTGTTGTAAACATGGTTTTGATCTCTTTAGATTTATTTAAGATATTATCATCAGTGGAATATTACATTGTAACTATTAGATTAGTCCACTCGCTCAGGCAAGTCTCACATTTTTCCTCAGCTATAGACTGCCACCACATAACAAAATCTTTTCAAAATGCTCCAGAAAGGAGACCAGATCCATTATGTTGAGTCATTATAATCTTTATTTTCTTGGAGGCTTTAATACTCTGACAGGTAAAATAAGTCTGGCACTACATCTCTCATCTCTAGCCTTACCACTTTACTGCTGAGATTACCTCTGCTGAGACTTTTTTTTGGGCACTATGCACTTCAACTGTCATTAAAAAAAATCTTACGAAAGGTATCCGGGCCAAATTTGCATCATGTGCTACCCACATGGAAACCAAGAAAAGTGCCAAAATATTGCAAAATGTTTTGTTTTTTTAATGGAAAAACTGGAGTGTGCAAGAAATTTTATTTTTTTTCCATAAAAAATGCTCTGCTATGATCAGCCTCCTCCCAGCTTTCAGGAAAAGGCAGCTTTCTCCCCCCCAAAACTTGTTTTTTGCTAAAAGGTTCCCCACTTTTCCTATCTTTGTAGCCTTATTTGCATTTTGTGGTGGAAACAGGGGGGACATATATTGGTGAACACAAAAAGATATACATATCTGAAACATAGGCACAAATGCAGAATGCAGCCAAGGGTGATTTGAATGAATGAATGAACGTGTGAATGAACAAAGGCAACCCCTGACATGCGTTTCACTGTCATGATAGCTAATCTCAGAGGGTTCCTTTTTTTAAGGAATGACTCCATGGTATTTTACCAATCCAAAGCTGTAATACTGTGCCTGGAGTGGTAAAACACTTTTGTCATTTTACAGCTCAGCGTGGATGACACTGTGCTAATGCTATGCTTGAAGACTTTGCTGCAGAAATGGCAAAAGACTTTGGACTTTACTAGCTCAGCATGGATGGCACTGTGCTAATTCTGTGCATAAAAGCTTTGCTCGAAAAAAGGCATTTGAGGTGAGGAAATTCAGAGTGGATTGTCGTTGGTGTTATAGGGTACTCGGTCTGCAACCTTTACAACGCAACTTTTACCACGCAGTGCTGTTACAACGCATGTATTACAATGAAAACCATTACAACGCATTACACTGGGGGGCGCTCTAGGATAAGGAATAGTTTTAATTTACTATCCAACACCTTCCCTAGTGTCAACGGGGACTGGAGTTGGAATAGTAAATTAAACTATTCACTATCCAGCACCCCCAAGTGTAATGCGTTGTAATGGTTTTCGTTGTAATACTTGCGTTGTAACAGCATGCGTGGTAATAGCATGCGTTGTAACGTCATACATCCGGGTACTCTATACAGGAGCTGCTATCCATTTTATTCATATATATATATTCACTGAAAAAACCATAGGTTTCACACATGTTATAGTGAGCTGGATATTTCATTCATACAAAACCATTGAAATTCCCCCGTTATAGTTAGTGCAGCTAACTATAACTCGCGCGCCCGCAATGCACTGCTGATGACGTCACATATTACATCACTCATGACATGGTCAGTGACATCACTCATGACATCACTGATGCCCCGGGGGGTGGTGGTCCCGGGGGCTGCGGGGGGGGCCTTGAGCTCCCTCGCATACTTGGTAATATAGCCCCAGGGGGTGGCGGTCCCCAGGGTTCGGGGGCCTTAGAGGCCCCCATCATTAATATCAAAGCCCTGGGGGGGGCTGTCCCCGGGGCTGCGGGGGGGGGTGTTCCCCCCCGCTATCATAATTATTTTGCCCAATGAGGTGGCAGTCCCCGGGGCAGTGTGGGGGGATTGGCCCCCCACACGTTTTAGCTTAATGCCCCCGGGATTTGGTACCCCCGGGGGCTAATTTAAAAAAAAGCAGACCGGATTTTTTTTTTCACGGGTTACGCGTACCTACGCGTACCCCGCGATTTAAAAAAAACTAACCTTGTGGGACCTCCTGAGCAGGCCTAGGGGGTCAGGGTGTTTCTACCCTGCCCCCTTTGCGTGTTTTCCATCTTTGTTTCTCTGTTTTCTTGTGTCTCGGTTCTACCGAGGCACAAGATGGCTGCCAACACTTCCTGGTTTGGAGTGTTGACAGCCAATTAGCATTCAGCTCGTGCTCAGGAAGGTACGGGTACTGTAAGCTTACGGTAAGCTCCTCAAGATATATCTATGATTTTACTTTTGATTTTCTCAGGAACTACTGAACGGATTTACACCATTTAAGAAAAAGGGTAATCTGCGAATCAAACTCTACCTTTTTGCCAAATTTGGTGTAATTCTGTTCAGCCTTTCGGGCTGTAGCCCTGGCTAAAAGTCCTATGGAAAATTGCATGAGGAAAACATGTTTTGGGACCCCCTTGACGGATCAACCCCAAACTTTCAGGGAAGGAGCGGAGCGGAGCAGGCCATCTTCTTGGAGAAATTTGCAAAGATTCGTCCACTGGCACCAAAGTAATTCCAAATAGAATGTTGCGGATTTCCTATGGAAAGTAGGTCCTAACGATAACTACCTATATATATATAAATATATTTATTACCAAACAAGAGACAGTTCCTTCTGGGATGGAGCCCGTTGTCAGGTGGTGTGCATACCGGTGGAACCACAGCTGGAAAATGTAATCTATAACGAAGGTCCAATAAGGCGCACACTGGGAATGATGATTTGCTTATGCAAAATGTTCATACTCCGTTGCTATGCGTTTCGACAGTAACACTGTCTTAATCTAACAGTGTTACTGTTAAAACGTGTAACACAAGCAAATCATCATTCTGAGTGTGCGCCTTATTTGACTATCGTTATGGATATAAGTGTAGGTACTCACATAACTGAGAGGTGGGGCGGGGTTAGGGGTGGGTAGGGCTATGGGGGGGGAGCTATTGGGGTGGGGTTACATATAGTGCTAAGGGACCGGGCCAGAGGCACATGTTTAATTAATTGAGATTTAATTGGTGTGCAGATGTGCACACTGCAGACAACACTCACTCATACAACTACACACACAGGGACATAGAAGCACTTGTATATGCAGATAGGGTATTTAGTTCATGTGCACCCACAATAAATTGTGCTAAAAGCAACAATTACCTGGAACAAGCGGATGAACGTGAAGGGCTGGCCTTTAATTAAAATCATTATTAAAACATCATGACTGAATGCACCTCTTCATTCCCCAGGTGGAGGCTCGTCTGCTGTAGTGGGGCGCCCCTTTACCGTTTCAGTTGCCATTCCGCCCGCTTTTGGTACACTGTGCCAAAATCCGCCATTCAGCTGAGTTGCGCCCACTCTTGCGGTGCAGCGATAGACGGCTGCCACAGGACTCTCAAAATGGCGGCAGGCTCTTTCCTTTTTGGGCCTGGTCCACTGAAATGGCCCTGGGACACCTTTGAACTCGGACGCTTGTCTGCTAGGTCTTGGACCCCATTCTCGAAAGCGTCCCCTCAGCCTTGAAGATTCTACAAAAGTCTTGGGGGCCCCCGACTCCTGCAGGCTTCCGGTGGGGAGCGGCTGCCATGATTGCTCGCGGAATGACCACGACCGAGCCACGAGATGGTGGTGCTTTCATGCTGACGCCAGCTTCAGTCTGAAACATCCAGAAACAAGGTGGGGCTTTCATCGTTTGGGAAAAAAAAATGTTTTAATCCAATGAAAAGTGTTATTTTTAGGTCATATGATCAAGCCTTCCATCATTAGGAAACCAAAAGTAAAATGAACCAATGAAAAGTTTTATAAACAAGTCACATGACCTGTTATGTGGCATAGGGCTATAAAAAGCGTAGAAAATCCGTTGGCACGTGAGGCGGCGTCAGTAGCGGACCGATGTGCGAATAGGCCGAAGGCAGCACAACGCGCCAAGATCCGGATGGCACCGAGGTGGTGTCCAGCAAGTTGCCACACTGGTGTGGCCATCCTACAATGCTGCGCCGAAAGTTTCGTGGGGCGCCCCGTTGGCCTGTGAGTTCGCGTCAGTCAGTGGGGGCTGTTTGAGGATCTGACTGCATTGGAAAGCAATGTGATGCTGTGCATCGCCCCCAAGATGGAGGTTCCTCGGCTGCAGTGGGGCGCCCCTTGGTGTTTCACTCGCTATGCAGCTGAGTTGCGTGCGCACTTGCGGCGAATAGGCCGAAGGCAGCACAACGCGCCGAGATCTGGATGGCACCGAGGTGGTGTCCAGCAAGTTGCCGCACTGGTGTGGCCATCCTACAATGCTGCGCCGAAAGTCGGCGTGGGGTGCCCCGTTGGCCTGTGAGGTGGCGTCAGTAGCGGACCGATGTGTGAATAGGCCGGAACCAGCACAAGGCGCCAAGATCCGGATGGCACCGAGGTGGTGTCATAGTTGAGAGTTCTGAGCAGCGCTTGTAACACTGTCTGAAGCTTATTTGCACCTGCTGCAGCTTCACTATTGCCCTGGTGCGGCCTAAGATCGCCCATGACATAGGCGGCCGCCTCCCGGGGTCCGGCGGAACTTTTTTCCTTTTCCTTTGTGCATCTTGTCCCACAATCCGTTTGACCTGAAGACACGACCAGGTCCCTGAATGTGTGCAGGGGGACGCTATTGATTGAATCAAAATGGCGCTTCACACAAAGCTGACTCAAGCGTTGCTGCTGATGCTATACAGACAAAAACTGTTTTTCAGTTTGTACATTCTTCAGGATTTTTCCATCCAAGGCTGGTTGAGAGTTTGTAGAACAATGGCTTCAGATTTTCAACATACTACTCTTCAACATTCTTCCTAAATGTAATAATGTGAGACTCACTAGGAGAACGGTGCAGTGAGGGCCACAAACGGCTGTTTATCTTTCCTTTCAAAATGCTGCCAACAATATTTTCGGAATGGAAGACACCACAAGGCGCTGAGATTCGGTTGGCACCGAGGTGGTGTCCAGCAAGTTGCCGCACTGGTGTGGCCATCCTACAATGCTGCGCCGAAAGTCGGCGTGGGGTGCCCGAAGGGGGAGGGGGGGAGGCGGCGCAAACGAGCCTCTCCCGCTTCTCCATGTGGAGGCACTTCATCTGCAGTGGGGCGCCGAGATCCGGATGGCACCGAGGTGGTGTCTAGCAAGTTGCCGCACTGGTGTGGCCATCCTACAATGCTGCGCCGAAAGACGGCGTGGGGTGCCCGAATGGGGGGGGGGAGGCGGCGCAAACGAGCCTCTCCCGCCTCTCCAGGTTGAGGCACTTCATTTGCAGTGGAGCGCCGTCTAGCTGAGTTTCGCCCGCTCTTGCTGCTACAGCGACAGGCGGCTGCAACAGGACTCTCAAAATGGCGGCCTGTTCTTTGGATTTGGGCCTGGTCCACTAAAATGGCCCTGGGATACCTTAGAACTCGGACGCTCGAATTTTTTTCCTTTCCTCTACATGCAAAAAAGGTAAATGCCCGGTACGTTACCTGCCTCATCTGCCACGATGTACTCTCCAGAGGAACCGAAAAAAAATATAGTTATGGTAATTATACCATGCATCGTCATATGGAGAGGTGGCACCGATTAATTATAGTGCTGCACAAAAGAGAGATTTGGAGGACAACCCCCGACCTGCCAGTACATTCACCAAAGAAGTGGCACTGACAGCATCAGAGGCAAGGAAAACGGTCCTAAATATTCAGAAGAACTTTGGTAAGATTAAAATGACATGTTTAGATTGTGGCAAATTAATTTCATGTGGACAGATGAGTGTTACTCTAATAAATACAGCATATGAACATCATCATAGTCGATGGTTGGTGGAGACATTTTGACTATATCCTGGACCTGCCCGTCCTCGCCCAAAATGGCGCCGGAATAAATGGGACTCGTAACTCCTTGTTGTGTACTGGTTGCACAACCTTGACATCACGAGATACGTATGCAGTTTTGAAGCACATGGCGGGCGGGGACGAGAATTGATTGAATATTTCGACATCCCTATTGATATTAAGTTCTGATGTGTTATTGATTACTGTACTATTGAAAGTTCGAATTAACGTCACCCATGGTACTTGCCCGCAAATGTATATCTAGATAATTTTATTGTAACTGGCCTGTCGTATTTTAATTATAAAATGTACTTCCACCGATTCCGCAACTGTTAGACACCTTAGTTCTTGCAACCTAATGGCCCGCCCGTTACGTTCCTCTACAGTGTAAATGTCTCCTCATCATATACGATTACAGTTTGCTCCGTGGCCGGCCCACGTGGTTATAGGCCCGTATTTGTATACTGACATTTTCACAATAAAGGTTTTTAAAAGAAAACATGGTAGTAGTATTTACATTGGTAAAGTTTTTAATAATAGTCACTGTTTTCGAATCAGTAAAAGGCAAGTGAAATAAAGCAGTCCAATTACATGAAGGGTAAAAGGTATAATACGCAGGAACGCAGTAAAGATAAATGGTCAAGGGCTGTTGTGTTTTCTACTCCTGCAACATAAAGTGATCGATAAGAATCTGATATTCAGGCGTATCGGCGACTAAGACAGCAGGCCGAGCCTCTTTTGCTCAACGGCTCCGTCATGGGACGAAGAAACGCCCTTTTTCTCGAAAAAGGAATATATTTTACTTGCAGGACAGTTGTAAATTTTCCGGGAAAGTACATTAGCCTGGAACATTATAACATATATGTTTAAGAAAAAATAATGTTCGAAAGTAATAAAAAGTGTAATTTTTAGGTCATATGACCAAGCCTTTCATCATTAGAATAAGAAAAGTAAAATGAACCAATGAAAAGTTTTATTAACAAGTCACATGACCTGTTATGCTTACGTTACGTGCTGCGCGCCGCGCCCCGGATTGCTTCCGGGAAGCTGCGCTTCGCGCACCGGAGCACTTCCGGATGCGCTAACGCGGCGTGTCATATGACGCATTACGCGACAACGCAGGTCCAGAATATAGTCAAAATGTCTCCACCAACCAGCGGTCGGAACACAACCCCTTTCAGCAGGCTAAATAGTTCTGTTAAATGACAACAGAAGGGACAGGCAACAAGAACCATCAGTCAAAGAGGGGAGGGCAAGTTCTTCTATACCGGGTCACGTTGGGGCGCTACCGGAACTGATCGAATTGGTAGTCTACAGTGTTTCTGGATGTTTCAGACTGAAGCTGGCGTCAGCATGAGAGCACCACCATCTCGTAGCTCCGTCGTGGCCATTCCACGAGCAATCGTGGCAGCCGCTCCCCACCAGAAGCCTGCGGGAGTCGGGGGCCCCCAAGACTTTTGTAGAATCTTCAAGGCTGAGGGGACGCTTTCGAGAATGGAGCCCAAGCCCTAGCAGACAAGCGTCCGAGTTCCAAGGTGTCGCAGGGCCATTTTAGTGGACCACGCCCAAATCTGAAGAGCCGGCCGCCATTTTGAGAGTCCTGTGGCAGCCGCCTATCGCTGCACCGCAAGAGCGGGAGCAACTCAACTACATGGTGAGCGAGACGCTGTAGTCGCAAGAGCGGGCGGTAAACAGCTGAATAGCGGAAGAGGCACAGTGTAGCAAAAGCGGGCGGAATGGCAACTGAAACGGTAAAGGGGCGCCCCACTACAGCGTGTCTTTAGGTCGAACGGATTGTGGGACAAGGTCAAGAATGGAAGAGTCACCAAAAGGCAAAAAGTTCCGCTTGACCCCGGGAGCCGGCCACATATGTCGGGGGCGATCTCAGGCCACACCAGGGCAACACGACTTGGGGAGGGGGCCAGAGCCAAGCGCCCCCTCCGAGTCCGCGCCATCACACCGTCCCTCGGGGGCCTCCGTCAAGCGGTTCAGGGAGGCACCGCATCACATTGTTTTCAAATGCAGTCACGTCCTCAAACAGCCCCCACTTACATTGAGAATAGTGAAGCTGTAGCAGGTGCAAATAAGCTTCAGACAGTCTAACAAGCACTCCTCAAAACTTTGAACTATCAGAGTGCATGAGTTTCATGCTCGATCGATTGAGCTAGCCGGATCGGGCAACAAAAAGTATAAAATAGTTATGTAAATAGTTATTTAATAAAATGTTTTACCCTGTTACTTTGCTGGTGTGTTGTATATATTTATAATATTTGCATAGAGTTTATCGTTATTTTGGGCGGGGTGGGTGGCGGAGCCGAGCTGTCTTGCAGCCATCATGGTGTGGAGCTCAGTTCATCTCACTAGTTTTGTATTTCTCATGAGGGGTTGTTCCTAATGTTTCTATTTTAGCGAGGTCAAAAAGAGATCCCATTAGTGGCCTACTGATTTTGCTCGATTCCTTTTGTTTTTTTACACGATTTTTCACTATCTGCAAAGACTAAACAGAGTATTGCGACTCTGTGCTTGTTTGTAAATAGAGAATGAACCAAAGAGAACCAATTCTAAAACAGTAAATGCTTGGATAACAATCAATCAAATGGAGAGAGAAGCAGGTACGACGGATTACAACGGGGGCAAAGGCCTGCGTTAACTACCCTTCACTATCTGCAAAGAGAGAGTACTCCTAATAGAAATGAGGGGGGGGGGCAGCATTCAAAGCAGATCAGTGTGCATAAACACGAAAATGTTTTTACTTACCACGTACTTGACATTCGACAGCTTATAATATTTGCTATTAAAAAAACATTGAAATTCACTGAAAAAACCATAGGTTAGAGACCATATATAGTTAGGAATTAGCATTTACAAAACCTTGAACATTCACTGAAAAAACCATGGGTTATAGACCATATATAGTTAGGAATTAGCATTTAAAAAACCTTATTTTACTCACACAAAACCATTGAAATTCCATATATAGTTAGTTGCACTAACTATATATCGCGCACCCGCAATCTACTGCTGATGATGTCACATATTACATCATTCATGACATGGTCAGTGACATCACTGATGACATCACTGATGACATCTCAAATTACATCACTGATGACATCACTGATGACATCTCAAATGACATCACTGATGACATCGCTGATGACATCTCAAATGACATCACTGATAACATCTCAAATGACATCACTGATGACATCACTGATGACATCACTGATGACATCTCAAATGACATCACTGATGACATCACTGATGACATCTCATTTGACATCAATGGCCACATCACTGATGATATCATTCATGTGACAATACAATGCATCTCCTCACACTTTAATATAACCTCTGTTACACCCAGTGTTAAATACAGAATATAATTTTTTAAACCATTGACACACCAATACTAGTTACTACATACGCACTCACTGATTCCTATGTCTACACACACATTCACTCATTCACCCATACAATCATTCATACATACAATCACTCATCTTTACAACACTATCATATGCACTCATACACCTATACAGACACTCACACTCTGCCACTCATCCATGGAGTTACTCACACACCTAGTCAGTCCGCTAAAGAATCAATCACACTTCCATTTTCTAATCTATACAGTTAAACATAGAGTACCTTACATTTTCAAACATATACTAACACATACTTACTCTCTTATACAATCATTGATACAAGAACACATTGATCTGCACAGAGTCACACATCTCCCAGCCAGCCACATACACACTCAGTCTCCCATACAAATACTTGGACAATCAATCAATAACCCATATAGTTACTCATATAGCTACTGATCAACACATGCAGCAGTTTACAGAACAACAGACATAATGATGCACAAATTAAGACAGTTTAGTCACTAACCCATGCACTCAGTGAGACACATTTAATCACTCACTCATACAGTCAGTCGCGCACCTACTAAATCCTTCATCCAGACACTTATACATCTACTCATTCTTCAATATGTAAAACATATTTAAACTTTACAGAAACACACAGTCAATGGATGATGTCATCAGTGATGTCATCAGTGATGTCATTTGAGATGTCATCAGTGATGTCATCAGTGATGTCACTGACCATGTCATGAATGATGTAATATGTGACATCATCAGCAGTGGATTGCGGGTGCGCGATATATAGTTAGTGCAACTAACTATATATGGAATTTCAATGGTTTTGTGTGAGTAAAATAAGGTTTTTTAAATGCTAATTCCTAACTATATATGGTCTATAACCCATGGTTTTTTCAGTGAATATATATATATATATATTTCGTCACACCAACTTTTGAGATCAAAAAAGAAGGAAACTCGAGCCTCAATTTCCATAAGCGTGATGATATTTAATTAATTTAGCAAAATGGTCACAAACGCCCGGCGCGTTTCGGTGCAGCCGAGCACATATATATATATATGTATATAATTTATATATATATATATATATATGAATATATATATATATATATATTATCCACAAAGGGGTCCAAACATGAAGACTCGCACTACCAGCGGGTGCTCAGCGCAAGGGCCGAACCCAGATCCATGTTTCATTTACTTGCTTCCAAAAGACGCGGCACTCAAGGGAAGTTCTGATGTTCAAAAGATTTTATTGAATCAAGCTCAACCGAAGCGTTTCAGCCTCCACGGCTTTGATCACGGTAGGTGAGTCCCTTCTTTGTTGCACATTTTAAACACCCACATGATCTTAGAATATTGCATTGTGGGTATTGTAGTGCACAAATTCAGAAGATATTCTTGTCAATTAATTAAAAAAGACGAAAAATACATAATGTTTGTACACAGGGTGACATGTCAAATTAAATTAAGAGCGTTTGGATATAGTACCCTATTCGCTAATCAAAGAATTCAAAAATTATTATCCATCATAAAGTAATGGTATAGTACACTGCTTGATTACACATTGGCATATTAATATTCTCTATAGTGTAAAAAGACATAAAAAAGTACCAAGATATAAGAGCGAAGCACGCGGCAGAAAATTTAAACCCCAAAAAGAGAGAAAAGAAAAAGATAAAACAAGAGAGGAAAAGAGGAAACAAAAAAGAGAGAGAGGAAAGGAGGAGGAGAAAAAGAGAAAGAAAAAGAAAAAGAAGAAAAGAAAAAAGATAAAGAAACAAAAATACAGGGTTATAGATATTTGTTGTGGCTTGTCAGAACAATACAAACTTGTCATTTTAGATGATTAGGATGCATGTTTCATATCTAGATTTTTTAAATCTAGATTTTTTACAAAATGTTTCTTCATTGTCTATTCAAGGTGAACGGCAAGTTCCTCATCAAAATTCATCCCTCTCGGCATCTTTGTTTTCAAGCGGATGATATATCGGGATTCTAATAGGCGAAGTTCCCTTTTCCGGTTTCCACCACGTTCTTTGGGCAAGATGGTATCAATCCCATAATATTGCATGGCCCGCCAGTCACCGTTTTGGCATTTAATCATGTGTTTGGCAGTAGCATAGGCAATGTCTTTATTCTTCACTGCTCGAATATGTTCTAGAATGCGCTTCTTTAGGGGGCAGATTGTACTGCCAATGTATTTCTGGCCACATTTGTATGTATTGTATTGCGACTTATATAGCGCACGTATCACCCGAAGGTATCAAGGCGCTTGCTTAGGGAACCCGTCCTGGTATTCCCCTGTGAGATACCCCGGCAGGGTATCCACAAGGTGAAAGCCAGGCATCCCGCCGCGAGGGGCCGTAGTGGAGATTAAGCAAGCTATTGCCCAGAGTCGCAGAGTGTGACCCCGTGAGTCGAGTAGGTACCGGAGCGAGAATTGTCAAGTCCGTGGAATTTTTTAGCCCGAGACCCGCCGAGGCGGGGAATCGAACCCTGGTCCACGGCCGATCTCAGCTTCCGGGTCTGCCGCCTCTAACCACTGAGCCACGCTTCTCCACATTTGCATTCTATAACATACACAACATACTGCGTTGCGCATGTTATCTTCTGATTCACTTGTATTGTGTTGCCATTGGGTTCCAAAATTGATATTGTATTTTTGCCAATCTTACAAGCCTTGCAGGAATTACACTTGGTGAAGCCCTTTCGTTGTTCCTCTAGCCAATTAGCCTGTTCTTTTGCCTCAAAGTGGCTGCTTACAAGTATGTCTCTCAAGGATCTTGTTTTCCTGTATGTTGCTGTAGGTTTGGCCTCAATTAATTCTCCTATGTCTGGATCTTTGGCAATCAAATGCCAGTGTTTCCACATTTTACTCATAATAGCGCCACTTTCTTTGCTGTATGTTGTTACAAATCTGGGAATTAATTGGGCCTTCTGTTTTTCTACTTTAGTTTTAGGAATCAAAGTTTCAATCCTTGGTATACAGTCGATTTTTTTCTTGTTTTTTGATAATATGTGATCTTGGTATCCTCTTTCCTTAAATCTTTGAATGGTTTCTTGCATTTTCTCTTCCGCATCTACCGGTTGGGAGCAGTTTCGTTTCATACGCATGAGTTCTCCAAAAGGAATGCTGTTCAGCAGGGGTTTAGGGTGGAAACTGGTCCCGTGTAGGATGCTGTTTGTCGATGTTTTTTTCCTATAGAGTGTAGAGTGTATCTTGTCATCCTCCATGTGCACTAGTGTGTCAAGGAAAGGGAGCTTCGTGCGACTTGTTTCATATGTGAAAGATAGTCCCAGTTGGTTGTTTGCTAACTTGGTGTAATATTCTTGAAATTATTTCTCACTTCCATTCCATATTATGAACAAGTCCTCTATGAAACGAACCCATAAAATAATTCTTTCAAGATCTTCAGAATTCTCTGCATCCCAGGCCACAGTCTTCTCCCACCACCCCATGGTGATGTTCGCGTAATTCACTGAGAACGAGATGCCCATGGCTGTGCCACAAAGTTGTTTAAACAAATCTTTATTAAAGTAGAAAATGTTATTGGTCGAGAAGATCGGAAATGGGGGGGCAAGATGGCCGCTGAGGGATGCAGTGAGTAAGTCGCATCCATCACTACTCCCCGCCGCCAATACCTGATGATTCAATGGTGGAGCCCCGTCTGAAGTGTGCTGCCTTCGGTTATTCTGTGCATTGCCAGAGTGCTACTAACGGCCCTAAGGATATTTTCAGGGAGCAGAGCAGCTCAGCAAAACGAGCAGCTTGGCTTTTTTGGAGGAGTCTAACGGAAACTGCCAGGCTGATTTTTAGAACCTGGTTCAGGATGCCTCCTCCTCGATTGCAGCGAGTTAATGAGGTGAAGGACGGCAAGGACAGCAAAGGCAGTAAAGCCTCAGAAACAGATGCCACAAGAGGTCAAGCAAGTAAAGACAAAAGCAAGGCTGCTACAAAATTTCCATCAACAGCGCCAGCTCAAAAGAGTGTATCGAGCACTAAGAAAGTACTAAGTACTAAAAAAACGGGCTCGGACAGCGTGGCTGCTGTGAAGGAGTTGGCCGTTAAAGCAAAAGTAAAGGAAAATTCGCTGCGCCAGCCCTCAGTATCGGAGAGCTTTGCAAACGTACCTGGAAATGCTGGTGGCAAGCCTACGAGTAACACTGGCCTCTCGACCCCCGATGTCCTGGATGTTGCCGGAGGGGCAGAGGTTGATGCCGGCGTCCTCAACGCTGTACTGGGAACGGGAGACAGCGATGGTGTTGGTGTTGGGGTTGCTAGGCAACCTGAAGGGCCCGATACAGAGAAGCCGGCCGGGGCATTGCCTGCTGTTCTCGTTGTTGCGGGGAAGTCTGCAAGGGGGCTGTGTGCTGGTTCAGAGGGGCCGCCTGCACACAAGCGGGAGGCTCGCGAGGTACAGCGACCAAAAGTGAGCAATGACCCTGTAATAGACAGCCGTGCCCTGAGCACCCAACTGCCGGATGAAGAGGGCAGTTTTGACATATTAGCTCCAGCTCCAGCTCCAGGATTGGAGATAGAACTGAGTCCATACACACAAGCAGAATATAATGAAGGGGAGGAAGCCTCAGAAGGGAAGAGACCTGACTCTGCAACCTGGGCAGAGGCTATGGAGCTAAATATCGAAAGTGGGGGGTTTAAATCAGGGGGTGAATCCTCTGCCTCTAACTCTGTGGACTTGGCTATTACTAATGAGGCCGCCTCTGCTGAAAGGTTTTATTCAGTTGATGAAGACTCCCAGTCACAGTCAGTACCCTCAGGCGAGCTTAGCTCTGATGTGTCAACTGGAATAGATTCTGCCAGTAGCTCTCCTGCTGAGAAAATAACACAGAAAAAACGTTTATCTAAAAGGAAGCCCTCCTCAACAAGTAGTACTACAGATCCTACTAAAAAGCTGGCCTGGGACTATTCTACCACTACTTTTTCTTTTTTGGAGCAGGAGCAGGACAGTCCTGCTACAATGATTGGGGATCAAGGATCATCGCAGCCCTTCCAACCCCCAGTTACATTGGATTTACTGTTTAATACTCTGAAGTTAATGCAGTCTGAGGCTAGAGGGGAAAGTAGGAGGGCAAGGCAGGAATCAAGGAAGGTACAGAATAAACTCAGGAAAATAAGTCAAAGACAAGATGAGATGGTTGAAAGGGTTGCCCACGTGGAGGAAAGAGCTGGGAAGGTAGAGGATGACTTGAGAGAGTTAAAAACGTACAAAGAAGAACATCAGAAGGTGGCTGAAGACGTAAATTGGAAACTGGAGGACTTTGAGAATAGGCAGCGTCGTAATAACATCAGATTGCTAGGAGTAGAAGAAGGTCTTGAAGGGGAGGACCCTAGAATGTTTACTGTAAATTTGTTAAAAGGGGCTTTCCCAGAACTAACAACATGGCACTGGGAGCATGAAATCCAAAGAGCCCACCGCTTTCCATTTTACAAAAGGGGCCAGACTGGAGCCCAGGGGGGGAAACCAAGGGCATTGTTAATCTTTGTTGGGAATTTTCTCCTGCGGCAGTTAATACTGGATAAGGCTAAACCTGAGACTAGACGTACATTTAATAATGTCACGTTCTTTGCAAGGCCTGACTTCTGTCATGCCACAGTTGAGCGTAGATGGAGGTTGAGGCAGATGATACCGCTTATACAGGCTCTGGGCTCAGAAGCTTATCTGCTATACCCCGCGAAGCTGAAAATAGTAACTAAAGGACAGTTTAAATTTTTCTTTTCTGAGATTAAAGTAAAGGCTTACATGACGGAAGTGTTGGGGTATAGGGAGAAATAAATAAGTGGGGTTTTGTTGTTATTTAGGTGCAGTGGGGAGTAGTGGCGACTGCTGTTTTCCCTAGCGATCACACATAGGTCATGAGTGACCTATTTGCCTGTAGGGGAGGGTGGGGGAGGGGTTGCTCGGGGGGGGACAGGGGAGGGGAAGGGGGGGGGAGGAAATGGCACACATCATACGCAACATACGTACAGAGATCTAGCGAGAGTCAGGTACAGGTTGTTAGTACAAGGCGGAACAATGAAAGGAAAAAAGGGAAAAGGAAACTGGGAAAGGAAGATGGATCTGATCTTTGATGTTTTTTAATGGCTTGCCGAATTATTTCAATGAACGTGTGTGGTCTTAATGACCTTCAGAAGAGATTACGGGTCTCTGCTTTTTGTAAGGCATTAAGTCCAGATGTGATTTGTCTCCAGGAGACCCACGTGGAGGGGGGCAAGGGTTTTTTGTTAGGGCAGTTGGGTTTTGAAGTATTGGCGTACACTAAACAAGCCTCAAAAACACGGGGGGTGGCAATTTTGGGTAGGGGGAGAGAATGCACGGTGATTAGGAATAAGGTAGATATGTGGGGAAGATGGGCCATTGTGGAAGTAGTGTTTAGGGGAGCTAGATTTACTTTGGTCTCTGTCTATGGTTCAACGTGTGATGAACCAGACATATTTCAATTTTTGGATCAGGAGCTGACAACCTGGGTGGAACCTATCGTGTGCTGTGGGGATTTCAACATTAATCGCCCTGCTAGTGTTGAGCTACAAAGGGATCACGGCTATACTGGGCGCAAGAAGAGGGTACATAGGGCTATAGTAGATTTGGCCGTGCATAATGCTTTATCAGATGTATGGGCGAGTTTACATCCAATGAGTGACGGTGACACCTTTTTTTCAGCACCACACAGAATTACTGTTAGATTAGATTATTTCCTAATTTCTAATGTTTTGCTATCGAATGTATGTATTAGAAAGTTACCACGCCTGATGTCAGATCATAATCCACTGTTACTGACATTGAATCTCAATGGTATTGTTAGGAGAATTTATAAATGGACATTTGAAAGAGTGTTGTTAAAAGATGTGAACTACTGTAAACATATGGAGAAATGGATAACTGAGTTCTGGCTTAACAACAAGGGTAGCTCAAGTAGTGGCAACATCTGGGATGCTTTTAAAGCAGGGATAAGAGGTGAGACAATTAGTTTTACAACATTTAGACAGAAGAGTGAAAGAGAGAAGACAGAACTTCAAATGAATTCACTTCTGGTTGCAGAGGCAGAACTTAGTAGGCTTATTATATGTGGGAGCCCATTGGATAATAAAATATTGGAAATAATGATGTTAAAGAGCGATATTGCTGAAAGTGTTACTAGCAAAACGGCTGCAAATTATCTTGCAAAAAAGGAACAGGTGTTTGAGTATAGTGAGAGGGTGGGACATATACTTGCTGTGAGAACTAGGCAGAAAGCTAATGCTGGGGATATTAAAAATATAATAGATAACTCAGGAAATGTGATCCTAGACTCTAATGGTATAAGGAATGAATTCTGGAAATACTATACGGATTTGTATGATTCTGATACCAGGGTGGGTAGCAATGAAATAAGGGATGAAATAAGAGACTATTTGGGAAATATTCAGCTAGATATGTTGGAAATGGAAGATCAGATTAAGCTGGATTCTGATATAACATTGGAGGAAGTTACGATAGCATTATTAGAACTTCCATCCTCTAAGGCCGCAGGACCAGACCTCATCCCAATTGAATTTTATAAAACGTTTTTTTCATCTATAAGATTGGAGTTATTGGATACCCTTTTACAAGCACAGAGGGAAGTGTCAGTCCCAGATTCCTGGGGGGGCACTGAGATTATAGTTATTTTAAAAAAAGGCAAGCCATCCACAGCCCCAGGGTCATGTAGACCAATCGCCCTTATGAATGCAGATGTGAAATTGTATTCAAAAATTTTGGCAACAAGGCTGTCCACTGTCATAGACAAATTAGTTTTACCGGATCAACACGGATTTATCCCCGGGAAAGGCACCACAACACATGTTAGAACAGTGATTACTTGCTTTGATGCTATGGAAGTTGCCGGCGGCCCTGTGGCAGCCTTATTCCTCGACGCCGAGAAGGCTTTTGACAGGGTCGCATGGGATTATCTGTGGGAAATAATGAAATTATATGGTTTTGGCAACAAATATATTAGGGCAATCCAGGTTCTATACAAGGCACCTACAGCTAGAATTAAAGTAAATCGAGATTTAACCGCACATTGTACAAATAAAAAGAGGTACTAGACAGGGCTGTCCTAGTTCTCCCCTCCTTTTTGCATTATATATGGATCCGTATTTGCGTTATCTGAAGTTGAATCCTAATATCCCACCTCTTGTCTCAAATGGATTAGAGGTTAACGTATTAGCGTATGCAGATGACGTTGCTATAATCACCCCAGATCCATCTAAAGCAATGGGGGAGGTTGAGCTGGAGGCTAGCAAATTTGGCAGAATATCAGGGTATAAATTAAATAGTGCAAAAACACAGATTATTAAAAATACAAAGGTTCAATATAATGATACACGGGTGGTTCCAGCAGCAATGTATTTAGGAGTTGAGATCTCACCTAATTTGGACACTGTGGTAGAACGGAATATCTCCCCTTTAATTAGGAACGTAAGCACAGAATTGGTCAGAATAAATAATCTTAGGCTTACTTTAGTCGGGCGTACAAACGTAATAAAAATGATTATACTCCCCAAATTCCTTTATCTCTTTCGCACCATTCCTCTCTTGTTTGAATCAATTTGGTTTAATAAGTTGGAATCGATATTAAATAAATTTATATGGTCATATGGGAAGACTAGAAGGGCCTATAAGTTTATGACCCTGCCGAGGGCTACTGGAGGATGGGGGGTCCCGGATTTCAGGTTGTATTACTGGGCATCTGTACTACAATTCACTCAGGGCTTGTTGGGGGCAGGCAATTTAGATTTGAATGTTAGATCTTTTTCGACAATGGTATACTCTATCGTATTGGGGGCAGATGCTTCAAATGCTTTTCTAAACTGTGCGGATTTCCTTTACTACAAACATACACGTTTTAAAACAGTTAAAGCTGCATATAATATCTGGATAGCGGTAGCAAAAAAATGCGGATTGGGAAGATATAATAGGTATACTAGAATATATAGGAATAGAACACTACCACCCTTGATCTTCTCTGATTCTATAATGGCAGACTGGAATATGAAAGGTATAAAAAAAATAGGGGACCTGATGGGGACGGATGGGAACATCTTGCAATTTTCAGATTTGATGGCAAAATACGATATAACAAGAAATAGCTTTTTTAAGTATTTGCAAATTAGGAGCTTTTTGGGAAAGAAAAAAGGAGGAGAATGTGGATTTCGGAAAAATAATCTTATGGAATCCATAGATCAGGGTGGAGAGTGCTCTATACGATCTTTTTATGCTAGTTTAGCAGAATTAAAGAAGGATGATACTGGGAAATTCGGGGACAAATGGGCAGGAAAATTAGGGGTACAGAATCAGTGCTTTTTGGATTCATTGGATTTAGGATGTTCTGCTTTGTGTTCTGCTTCTCTTCAATCGCAGCATTTTAAAACTTTATATCAACTTTATCATACACCGGACCGCATTGCACAGTGGGGTGCGATTACAGGGACAACTTGTGCTCGCTGCGACGCTCCGGCAGCAGATAGTATTCATATTTTTGCACTCTGTCCCCAATTAGATAATTTACGAAAGGGTATTGAAGAATTTATGCGACATACACTTGGTTTAAATGTGACTCTAACACCAACTGTTATTATGCTAGGGGTTAGGGGATTTAGGGGTGACAATACTGAATTTGTATTCTTAGCAATGGCAGTGTATAGGTTATTAATTGCTAGAGTATGGCGGGACCCTCTCCCTCCCACAACACAACAATGGATTGCTTTATTATTGGGGATATTTAACCTTGAAAAAGGTATATATGCTAGGAAAGGTAAAAGAGCAAGAAGACTGGGTTTGAAAATATGGGAACCTGTATATTGCTGGAAAGAGAGAGTAAGTGCAAGCCATAGCCAATAAGATTTTGTTTTTTTTCCACCCTTATATGTTTTTGTCTAAATCTTTCCTACAGTAATTATTTTGTTTAAGTTTTGCATTGTGATCTCTGTTTAAACAAATGGCATTTTTTCTTTTTTTATTGTATGTTGTGTGCCAATGGAACAAGAAAATTTTTTAATAAAAATATATAAAAAAAAAAAAAAGAAAATGTTATTGGTCAGGCACATATTGATCATAGTTAATAGCATCTGCGTATGTTTCATCTCAGATACCTTCCTTTGGTTGAGAAAGTACTGGCAAGCTTTCAGGCCTATTTCATGACGTATTGAAGTATAGAGCGATACTGCATCTATTGTTATCATCAAGTATTGTTTGTTCCACACACCGCCATCCAGGATCCGTAGAAAATCACCAGTATCCCTGATGTAGGAGCTCAGGTTTTTGACAATGGGGGCAAGGAACTGATCCACAAATTCTGACAAGTTCTCATATAAGGAGTTGCAGGAAGAAACAATAGGTCTACCAGGGGGATGAAATAAAGTTTTGTGAATCTTTGGTAGAAAATAAATAGTTGGGATAACTGGGAAATCATTGGTAAGACATTTTAGTTCATCATCATTGATCAGATTTTCATTTCGCCATTGAGTTAACTTCGTTTGTAGATCCAACATCAATTTGTTAATTGGATTGGTCATCAGTCTACTGTAATTAGCGGTCTCATTTAATTGCCTGTAGGCTTCAGCAAGATAGTCTTCAGTGTCCATAATCACAGTGTTACCACCCTTATCTGCGGGTTTAATTATTATTTTGTTGTTGTCTTTCAAGTTCTTGATGGCTTTACGTTCTTTTTTACTCAAATTTTCCCTTTTGTTGTCCTGTCTACAATTCGGTAGTTTCTCCAGCTCTTCAAGAACTGCTTCGCTAAATTGGTCGAAACTGTTGCCAGGAGGTAGAACTGGGCAATAACGTGACTTCCTTTTTAACCCACTTTTTACTGTAGCATCCGTTTCGAAAGCAAGTTCAGCTAATATTTCTCCTTCTGTCATGTCATTATCCTCCAGATCATATAAGAGGTCAAAGATTGGGTGTTTAAAATGTGCAACAAAGAAGGGACTCACCTACCGTGATCAAACCCGTGGAGGCTGAAACGCGTCGGTTGAGCTTGATTCAATAAAATCTTTTGAACATCAGAACTTCCCTTGAGTGCCGCGTCTTTTGGAAGCATATATATATATATTATTATGGTTTTAGGAATTGAAAACTATGTATATAGGGATATCCCATAGTGTTGGAGCCCGAGCTGGTAACCATGGTAGGCGGCATGCATTAACATAGGTCTTTGATGAACTATAAATAATGGAACGGAATGTGAAGGTCTTAGCCAATATCCCTGTACAACAAATGAAAAGTGAATGCTCAGAACACTCCATCACATTTTGATAAATAACTCTGATAAAAAACCTTGACAAGTAACTCCGAAAAAAATCTGAGGATAACAAACCCATTAGCAAATTATAGTAGGGGAAGCTGAAAGAGGAAATAAGGCAATAATATTGCACAATAGGAGAGGAAGGGGATAACATGAGCAGCAATAGAACCGAAAAGATGAAATGATTTGGAATAAGAAGCTCAAACTCACTCTGTAAAAACACAAATTTTAACTATTTTTTAAGCACATAAAAGCACTTTACACATATTGGGGATTAAGAATAATTCACGGAGGAAGACCATGATTCTAACATTTGTACAGTAATTACAACTAAGGGATTTATCCCACAATTTTGTAAATAAGAAAATATGTAAATGAGTTGTGATAATGATCAGGGATTTAACCCGGAATTGTTGATAGTTTTTTACTGAAACGTTTGTGTACATATTTATTGTAAAGGCAGAACTAAGTACTGATAAAGTTTTAATGTACTAGTTATTTCGAACCTGTATGAATAGGAACGAAGTGCCTGTGACAAGAAGTCTTTCCTCTGTATTTATTCATGTTTGAAATGTAACCAATCAGGTAGAGCACTGTGCACTTTAAAAATTCACGCAAAATGAGGTTACGCTGTCATGTGATCAAGGCTTTGTGCCGAAACGTTATGGCGACAGCTGAATAAAATCTAACCAGCATCCGAAACTCTGGTCCGTGTCTGTGTCCACAGCGTAATCGTAGTGAGAGCGATTGCGGGAGGAGATGGAGGATGTTCGATAAATATCTATATCTATATATATATATATAAATATATATATATATATATAGATATATATACATATATCTATATATATATATATCCATAGGAAAAGGGTTTTTTGTTTTGCTAATAACTTTGGCACCGTTCGATGAATGTTTAAGAAACATTCAACACTAGTTTGCAACTCTGCTGTATGGAAAGTTTTGTGGTGATTTGTCAAGTGGGGGCTGAGAAAATGGGGTGGTCCCAGAATATTTTTTTACCATGCAAGTTCTGCCTGCCATTTTATGGAATAGGACACGGTCCGGAGGGGTCAAAATAAATAGTAGAAGTTGCAGAAGGGGTCAGGGTAGAGGTACCCTGACCCCTTGGGTAGAATATGGGGGTCTTTGAGGGCCCCATTAAGTGAACAAGATGTAGAATAAAGTTTTTGTCCCACATGCGATATTTGCGAATCCACACTCACTGCAGCCCCCCATATAAAGTTGTGGCAGATTCACAAATATCACTGATAAATGAATGAAAAAACATTCACACACTCAGTCAGACACTAATACACTTGCTCACAAACCTAAACCCACTTACAGACCCAATCAGACATTCATGCACCCACTCACAGAACCACTGAGATAATCACGCACCCACTCATGCAGCTACTTGACTTAGATACCTACTCACAGAGTCACTCAGACACTCACAGACGCACTCACAGACCTAGTCAGAGACACAAGCACCAACTCACAGAGCCACTCAGACACTCATGCACCCACTTACAGACCCACTCAGAGACTCATGCGCTGACTCACAGACACACCCGGAAACCCATTCACCCACTCACAGACCCATTCAGAGACTCATGCACTGACTCACAGACCCACTCAGAAACCCATGCAACTACTCATAGACTCAGTCAGACACTTATGCACCCACTCTCGGACCCACTCAGATACTCAGGCAGCCTCTAACAGAGCCACTCAGACACTGATATGTCTACTCACAGATACTCTTCGACTCATGCACCCACTCACTGACCCACACAGCTACTTGCATACCCACTCACTGACCCATACAGTCACCTACACACATACCAAATACTCACACACAGCCACTCACACACCTACTCACTAACCTATACAGCCACTTACACACCCACTCTCAAAGGTGAACATTATAGTTATAAAATAAAATGTAAAATACCCTTAAAAACTCACTGGAAAAACAAAGGTAACATAAATGTTATAATTAGAGAATAGATTTTTTTAAAACCTTTGAGATTCTCCGAAACAAACAAAGGTAACAGGGACGATATATTTAGGCTCAGATTTCACTTGTACAAAATCATAGCAATTCAGCAGTTCTGGTTACCTGAGCTAACTATAACTTACACCCCTGCAATGCACTGCTTTTGACCTCAGATATGACCTCAGATATTATATCGCTCATGACAAGTGAGTACTTCTGTGTATAAATACTTCAGATTTCAATCAAAGAGTGTTAGAACCTGAGATGCCAGGTCACCTAGGGTAGCCTGGCCTAGGGGTAAGACATGTAATTTCTAGAGGCACAGTGTGAAGGTTGCAGACCACCCAGCAGTAAATCCACGCAATAGCACTTAAAAAGGACACTACACCAATTTGTTAGAAAAATATGAGCTGTTTTATAAAAATAATATATCTTTGCTCTTGGTTTCAGATTCCACAATTAAATACACTGCAGATTATCAGGTCATAAATCACAGTACTGTTGAAGTTGTTAAATCAAATCAATACTCAGCATTAACAGTGTTTTACATTAAACTTATCACTTGAAGATGTGGTCTTCTCTGACACACCTAAACCTTAACCCTCTCCACACCTTAGGTCATGGAAGGATGAATTAGCCTCCCTCTGCTCTAACTTCTTGCAGTAGAACAATGTACTAGAGATAGTTGAATCAGAATGGTAGTTTACATCTGAATAAACATTACACCTTCAATATTTTAACCTTCACTGTACTTTGTCATTAAATCAGTAATAACACTTTCAGATTTGTTAAATTAATCATCAACATTAACAGTGCATTTCATCAGACTCCAGAAGTCATTGGATATGGTTACTATGCAGTACCAGTAACTTCCTCTTTCTAGCACACAGTCAAAGAGGGTTTCCTCAAGTTCCTCCCCACTTTATGTATTACAGTAGAAGAGAAAAACAACAGCCATTAATGTATAAGTATTTGTTTGCAGGCTCTAGCGCCACCTTCCCCCTTCAGATGACCTCCTTACTGTAGCGTGGAGACGATGCTGTCCCAGTCTCCACCCGTCGCTGTTGCTTTAATGCTCCTTCTTAAGCTCCCCTGCTCTCTCTCCTACTCGGGCCAGCTCCTCTGCTTTGGCGCTCGAGTGGAGGGCAGGGCCGATGTCACAATACCCCCAGAGAGCCGCCGAGTCCCTGAGCTCCCTCTCCCTGCCAGCTCCTTTGCGTGGCGCGAGAGAAAAAGGAAAAGAGCGGGACACTCACTCAGGCGGCAGCCGGTGCTTTTCTTCTGAAGATCGGCGGGGCCACTAATCTCTCCGTCATGCGCAGAAGCGCTCGCGCCAGTACCTCCTTTCACTGCGCCCGCTCCCAGGAAGGACGCACTACCCACGGGCCTGCTCGGTCCTAGGCCCCTCCTGAGGGAATAACTAAAGCGGTTTGGGCATGCGCGAAGGCGCCTTTTTGTAGCGTCTCGCCCAGGCTTTCCCCTGTTAACCGGGACTTCACTCAACAACGCGACTGAAGCGCGGAAGGTGCCCCCGGGGTCCCGCTCACAAAGGGAAGCCTCGCAAGGCTTCTCAGGCTCAGTGGATCCCGGGGGGGCGCTATCTCAGTGCGCGACCAGCACCACAGGGGTCCCGCTCACAGTGAAAGCGGCGCTACCTCAGAGAACCCGGCACCCTTCAACAGGAAATCCAGGGATCGGCTGACTGCATGTCCGGCCAGGGCCTCTCAGGACACAAGGGCTTCTCCAGCACCCAGGAAGGTAGGAACAGCGCTGGTTCGATTCTGTACCTCAGCTCCCACTTCCCCACTTCACAAAGTCCTTTTACTTATTCAAGTCTGGATGGAGGCTGGGGTCTGGGGATGCGGGTTATTCTTCCTGAGTTTCTCACTGGGCAGAGGACTGCGCTTCGCAGCGCTGCAGTCTCCTTCTCCTATAGACTTCCCCTATATTATTTGGACAAGGGGCAAGCTAGGCGCCCAGGGTCTCCAGTAACCCTCAACAGCGGGGCCAGGACAAGTAACCAAGAGGGGAGTAGTGGGGTGGATCAATAAGGCAGCTTCCCAGTCCAGGAGGTCAACCCTAAGTCTAACCTCTTCCCACCCTTAGCTACAGCCTGTCCTCCAGCTGACTTCCACAGGTAGACAAAATGGCTGCCCCGCATTCCGCCTTTTATAGGCTGCCCCTCAGTGGTCCAGAATGGATCAGAAGGTTCTGGAATGCCCTATGCTGGTCTATGAGTAAGTTCTGGACTTGGCAGTTAGGGCAGTTGGTAGCCACCATTTTGTGGTTCCAACTTTCCCTGTCAGAACAGGCCTCTGGGCCTGAGGTAAAAGATTATGAGGGGAAAAAGAACACCTATCCCCTTGACAACACCTATAAAAAGTAGTAGACACAAAAATTATTAAGGGTATGAGGGGCAAAAAGGGGACAAAATAAATAATAATGAGGAGGGACTACGCAAAAAATCCAGACTGGTCTAACAAAGAGCAAGTCAAATCGAAAGCAACATGTATGCATACACAAACAACTAATCATTGGCACAGAACGATTTATGTCAACCACAGCCTCTAAGCATAAAATTCCAATGAGGCACCTGCACTCTGATCTCACAGCTGACCTGAAAGTAATACTAAGCTGTAAAAACATCCTTAAAACTGCAGAGTTTGGTGCAAATTTAAGAATATTAGGATGGCTGACCTGATTAATCTGTCAGATTGCTTTGAGCCCCATATAGACTTGAAACTGACTTGTTGAGGACAGGAATAGGTTTGAGATCTGTGAGAGATTACAGCATCATTCCATCTGTACCAGAATAATTTAATTGCAAAAGTGGAATATCTGAGTGCTCATTTTCAATGAAATCACTTTCAGTTTAACACCCTACCCTGATCTACTGCATCTGCCTAATTATTTAATGTGGGAAACGTAATCACTTTTAAGAATCCTTTTTTGGTTAATATTAAGTGATCTAAAAAAATTACTTTAGAATCTTTGAAGTACAAGCACAACATGTGTATTGAAGAATGTTACAATAATAGGAAGCCAGCAACCCTGATGTTTGATTTCTTATTTTCTTCTCGTACCTGCAGGTATGGTTGGATGCTGGAACACAGATATTTTTCTCATGTACCCTATGCATTGGCTGCCTTACAGCTTTGGGAAGTTATAATAAGTACAACAATGACTGTTACAGGTAAGTATACCACAGGATTGACTCTTAGCAAGTTGATTTTGATTTTGATTTGAAACAATGCTCTTATATCCTACACCAACATTAGGAATATCTCTACGTTAGGGACAGTGAATATAAGTGATTATAATTTATGTGGCTGAAGTGTATCTGGATAATTGTAGATTTTGCTATTCACGGTTAGGTGCATAATTTAAAGATGTCTGAATAAAAGCTGTTTCTAGCTCAAATGGATCAAAAGTTAAACAAGCATTGGAAAACAATAATTTTCACTTGTGATGCAAGCCTTTTATCTTTGCCTTCTTTTATTTGTCATTGCTTTGGTCTTTCTAGAGCTTTATTCTTTGGGGAGCTATCAGAATCTTGCAATCTCCCATTGTCATAGTCCCTTGTACTGAAAGGATCTTCTTTGTGTGTCAATGTGCTTCGTGCGAAAGAGAGCAAAATGCTATCACTCACAGTTAGGTCAGCTTGCCAAGGGCTGAAGTGGATATCTTCCTGCCAAAAAACTGTTCGTGGAGTCTTTTTCTTATTTGTATTTGGGCTGTAGAATGCAATACATTTGTTGTACATCCCTGAATTTGTTGGTACCCATACTGGAGTGTGATCCAAAGGGCATTTTCCATGCAGTGACTCTCAGTCTGTCAGTCAGATCACTTTCTTCGATACTTACATTTTTTAAGATCATAAAAGTACAACATGTACAATATACAGTTAAAAGGAGAAAAATACAGCGTTCATGTTAAAACTAGTAACAGTAATTTGATGACAGACATTTAATGTAAAAACTAGATTAAAATACATATTTTGTAATTCATGAAGCAGAGTGGTCCAGCCGCTTAGGCTTCCATGAAAGAAGTAGATGTAAAGACACAATATAACATACTAATTTGTTGTGTAGTGACGACATTGAGTAAAATAATATTTACGCATTACCGGCCAGACAAATTTTTTGCTGTGCGCTTTATAACATTTACAGAAGAATATGATATGTAAATTTGATTGGGGGGGAGGAACCATCACATGGACAGGGCGGCAGGTGAATCAATCAGACATACATTTATAGAGCATGCTACTCACCGTGAGGGTCTCAAGGCGCTGGGGGGGTGAAGCAGCTACTGATCGAACAGCCAGGTCTTGAGTAGTCTCCTGAAGGTCAGCAGTTCCTGGGTCTGTCGCAGGTGGATGGGGAGGGTGTTCCAGGTCTTGGTGGCGAGGTGGGAGAATGATCTGCCGCCGGTGGTTGTTCTGCAAATGTGTGGGATGGTGGCGAGGGCGAGGTCTGTGGAGCGAAGCAGGCGGTTCGGGGTGTAGAAGGTGAGTCGTTCGTTGAGGTATGCCGGTCCGGCATTGTGGAGTGCTTTGTGGGCGTGGGTGAGGAGCTTGAAGGTGATCGTCTTGTTGATCGGGAGCCAGTGCAGGTCTCTCAGGTGAATGGTGATGTGGCTGGGGAGGGGGATTCCGAGGATGAGGGATGCCGAGGCATTTTGTATGCGTTGGAGTCTTTTCTGGAGTTTGACAATGGTTCCTGCGTGGCGGGTCTTGCCATAGTCCAGCCTGCTGCTGACGAGGGCTTGGGTGACCGTCCTCCTGGTGTTGGTGGGAATCCATCTGTAGATCTTGCAGAGCATGTGGAGGGTGTTGAAGCAGGAGGAGGGAACAGCGTTGACTTGCTGGGTTATAGAGAGCGTTGAGTCCAGGATGAAACCCAGGTTGCGCCCGTGGTAGGTGGGTGTCAGGGCAGCTCCCAACACGGCCGGCAACCAGGAGTCGTCCCATGCGGAGGGGTTGGAGCCGAGAACGAGGACTTGCAGCTTGTCAGAGTTCAGTTTCAGACGGCTGGCCTTCATCCACTCTGCGACAGCCTTCATTTCCTCATGGAGGTTGGATTTGGAGTTGGCCGGCTCCTTGGTGAGGGAGAAGATCAGCTGGGTGTCATCGGTGTACAAGATGATGTTGAGGCGGTGTGCTCCGACGATGTGTGCTTGGCGAGCGGTGTCATGAAGATGTTGAAAAGGGTCGGGCTGAGGGATGATCCTTGGGGCACACCGCAGGTGATCGTGGTTGTGAGAAGTTGGCCTGGTATATGATGTCCACTATTCTAGTGGGCACCTTCCACCAGTCCAATCGACCCTTATTGATGGTAGGTTAACCTAATAGAAAGCTATCCTAGTGGTAGCTGTGGAGAGCAGCCTTCAGGCTAAGACTTGGAGATGAGTTAAGAAAGTTGTTTTACCATTATAATCTATTAAGTACCAAATGAAAGCACACCACACAAGGTATATATCAAATAGTTATGTATTTATTCTAAACACAACCCCTCTGCACTCTTTATGAGGTCAGAGGTGAAAGAACAATACAAGGAACTTAATTAGCATTCGATAAGTTGCACAGTATACGTTATGCCCTAGGGGCCTCACAAACCATATACTAAAATAGTGGTATAAGAACCACGTGAGAGTTAGAAAGCAGGCCTAGGGCCTGTGGAATCGCTGAGGCTGCTAGAACCACCAAAGGTTAGGATGTAGGAGGCCACGAGAGACGCGTGCAGTGTCTAAACACAGCCGCGGGTTACCATTGACTTTCTATGGAGAACGAACAAGTTAAAAAGTTACAGTTTAAGGGTACTTCTAGATGAACTACGATAGAACTCTTTTAGACTAGGACACTTCGAGAGTCAAGACCCACGGGAGCAGCAGAATACCCGTGTTACCTCACCCAGGGAAGCCGGGTGCATAGGTGCCTTTTGGTGTCGGGTTTCGTCGTCGATTCCAATGGAGAGCTGCGAAGAAGTGCTGCAGGTGACCAGAGGAAAAGTGTCGTGGTGGATCTAAGGGTGGATCGGAGATGTGAAGAACCTGAAAGCAGAGGAGACAGAGTCTGGGTCACAAGCCAGTGACCAGGATGGCGAGAGGAAGATGCCAGCCGATTTCGGGTGATTTCAGGTGAAAAGGTGAAGCTTGTCTCTTCATCCACAAGAACCAGGAGGTGTCGATGATGACCAGGAGCTGGACTCGAACTGTCCCACAAAGGATCTAGTTGACTGCGGTGTCGGTATCCAGATTGAACCCAACAAGCCTTGGCGAACGCAATCCGTGCAGGATGTCAAGATGGGCTTCGGTGCAGACCAGCAGGGTCTTAGGAACTCCCCCTTTAGAAAGGAATTGGAGCAATCCTGGAGCAACCAGAAAAGCTTCTTGGGGGCTCACTAGCCAACAAACTATAAACAGCTAAGACGTGTCGAGCTGAAATGCAAAAAGCGGGCCCACGGGACACTCGTGGAGTGTGGGTCTCTGAGCTTTGACGCTAAAGGTGCTCGGGGCTGGGGCTTCAAGCACCCCAATGCACAACTTCAGGATACCTCACGACGTAGATGCAGGTTGCAAAATGCAGGATGTCCAGGAGTTCCGGTCCCACGTCTCTCGTGTCCGCCACAGGTCTCAGCTTTGCTGGGAGCGCAGGTCAGCATCACAGATGTCTGGAAGTCTGTGTCCTGTGTTGCAGATTCTTCGGGATCCAGCAGGAGCCTCAAAAATGCAGACCAGCAAAGATGCAGTCACTCCTTGACCACACGGGATATTTCTTCCGTCTTCCAGTCAATATGGAATATCAAAGGTCCAGGATATATGTTGCAGAGTTTTGTCCAGGGTAATCTAAAGTCTTAGGTACTGGGGTTCTATACTTATAGTAAGTTTAGGGGTTGGAATAACTCTAAGGTCCCGCCTAGGGGTGGACCAGGGGAGGGGGTGGTTACACCCCTTCCCCTTTGGCCAGAGCTGGGGCTGAGTGCCCCGGCAACCGGTTTGAACTGGGAAATGCATGGAGCACCTTGTGTGCCCCAGGCAGTGTCTGGAAAGCATTCCCTGAAAGCAGTCCTCCCTGCCTCAATACACCAAAGCCTGTCTGAGGAGGTGCCAGCACCTCCCTGGACAGGAAACCTATTGTCCAGGCCTCACCTGCTGGGGTTTTGTCCAGCAGCAGGAGGGCAGACTCGTATCTGTAGCAGCAGCATCCATTTTGTGATGCTGGGGCTCTGTTTAACTTTAACCGGGTTTAACAGTACCTATATGTCTTCTCCCTCTAGAAGGGTGGAATGCTACCCCCGCTGCCAGAATTGGCGGGAGGTAGTATTCCAAAGTGTTTGACACCTTACACAACATGTTTTAATAAGGCCAAACCAAAGTTAACATTAACCGCGAGGATTTTAATGCGAGGATTCTAATGCACTTAAGAGTATATGGTATGGCTATATCATAGAACAGATATAAGGAGATGGTTCCGAAAGCTTCAGAGGGGCTCAGCTCATGCTAGGGCACCCTCTCACAGAAAACCAAGCACTCTGCCCCCAGGATTGTCAAGGCCTGCCATAGGAGTGACTTATAGGTTACTATGTGTCTATATATAAGGTAGATATAGATGTACTATATCTAAGTAAGGGGTGATTACCCTACCTTACCCGGGCTGTAAGGGCAGATCTGTGGTGTCAGTTTGGAAGGCAAACCAGGGGTGGCACAATACATGCTGCATCCCCTGGTAGGCCTAGGGTGCACCTATGCCCTGGGTACCTAAAGTACCATATACAGGGGCTCACAAGGGTGACCCAGTAACAAATCTGGTATGTACCTAAAGTATATGGTATCAATTTAGAGAGAGTACAGCTAGGCTGTGGGCCTGATTAGCAGGACCACAGCCATACTAAAGTCGAAAAACCAGTGAATCACAGCAAAAAGTGAGGGTAACCATGGGAAGCAGACCCTACTCTCCTACAGTGGTGGCTTCGGATCTGAATGGGGGAGACAGACTCTCTGGGTTCTGCCAGTGAGGAAGGAGGTGGTCCAGTTCAGAGTTTTGTCATGGATCCCTGCATTGTGGAGGTGTGTGCATAGGGTGTGGTGGCAGACAGTGTTGAAGGCGGCCGAGAGGTCTAGGAGGATGAGGGCCCCGGTTTTGCCGTTGTCCAGTAGGATCCTGATGTCGTCTGTGGCAGTGATGAGGGCGGTTTCAGTGCTGTGATTACTGTGAAAGCTGGATTGGGTGGAGTACAGGATGTTGTTCTCCTCCAGAAAGTGAGTTAGTTGCCTGTTGATGATCTTCTCAGTGACTTTTGCCGGGAACTGGAGCAAGGAGATGGGTCAATAGTTCTTGAGGTCCTTTGGGTCTGCCTTAGGTTTCTTGAGCAGGGCGTTGATCTCGGCGTGTTTCCAGCTATCCAGAAAGGTGGCGGTCTCTAAGGAGCTGTTAATGATCTTTCGGAGTTGGGGTGCTATGATGGAGCTTGCTTTGGGGGCAGGGGTCGGAAGGAGAACCGGAGTGGATGGTGTTCATGATTTTGATGGTGTCTTCGTCGTTGACGTGATTCCAGGAGACCAGGAGGTTGGTGAGTTCGGTGGGTGTTGGGTCGGGGTTGTCGGCATCTGTCATCGGTGTCTGGGTGTCGAGGCTGTCGTGGATGTCTGCGATCTTGCGGTGGAAGAAGGTGGCCAGGGAGTCACGGAGTTCTTGCGATGGCAGGATGTCATTCATGCTGGAGCTGCGGAGGAGAGTTCTTTCACAATGCTGAAGAGCTCTTTGCTGTTGTGTGCGTTGTTGTCGATGCGTTCCTTGAAGGAGGTCCTTTTGGCGGATTGGATGAGTTGGTGGCGTTCTTGAGGGATGCATGGTTGTCTGGTGTCTGGTCTTGGCGCCACTGCTTCTCGATTCTTCGGCAGGTTCGTTTGGAAGACTGGAGGTCGGCGTTGAACCAGATGGTTGTCATGTCAGTGCTCCTGTTGGGGTTTTCTTGAGTTGGGCGAGGGTGTTGGCGCAGTCGTCGGGCACCGAGGAGGCATTCATCCAGGTCTCCGTCAGGAAGGCGACGTCCGGGGACGTTGAATCGAGAAGGTGCTTGTGGACCGAGCGGATGTTGAGTAGTATTCATCCAAGAATGTTGTGGCCTGCTTTGGTGGGAAGGGCAGGACGTGCTGGTGTGCGCTGAATTTGAATTTAAAATATTTGTATAGCGCAGCGTACACCATACGGTTTCTTGGCGCTTTAGGAGGCATGAGAGCAGAGAAGTAAAAGGGGAGAATTACTGTGGAAAGGCTTGAACAAACAAAAAAGTTTTCAGGCCCTTGCGAAAGAGGGAGTATTGTTTGGTCGCGCGTAGATGGCCAGGGAGGGAATTCCAAAAATGGGAGCCAAAACTGAGAAATTGGAACCCCCCCATTTTTTCCTGTTATAGCGAGGGACCTGTAGAAGGGATTGAGAGGATGATCGAAGCTGTCTAGTGGGGACATATTCTTTTAGCAGAGAAGAGATGAAAGCAGGGGCCGTTCCCTGACGTGCCTGGAAAACCATGCAACCGGTTTTAAAAAGGGAACGTTGCAGAACAGGCAACCAGTGCAGCGCCTTCAGTAGTGGTGTGGAATGATGAAAGCGGGGAAGGCCGTACACCAGCCGAGCTGCCTGGTTTTGCGCAAGCTGGAGTTTACGTAGGCTATAGGCCGGGATGCCATTGTACAGGGCATTGCCATAGTCTAGCCGGGAGATCACAAGGGCAGACATGATGAGTTTAAGTGCCAGAGGGGAAAAAAAAACGGGAAACAGTGCGAATAGTGCGGAGCATAAGGAAGCAAGAAGAGACGACAGAACTGATTTGTGAGTGGAGGGTAAGATGATTATTGATTTTTATACCTAGGGTCTTGACTGTGGAAGAAGGGACAGGAGGGGAACCGAGGGAAGGAGGCCAAAATGAAGAGTTCCAGGGACTGGAAGAGCCACCAGTGAGCACCAACTCGGTTTTATCCGGGTTCAGCTTCAGATGGTTGTGGCTCATCCAGTCCCTGATGAAAATCATAATAGTTTGAAAATTAGAGATAGCGTGAGGGGAAGAGGAGAGATTGAAGACAAGCTGGAGGTCATCTGCATAGTTGTATACAGTGACCTCCAGCTGCTGAAGTGCAAAGATAAGAGGGTAGATATAGAGGTTGAACAGTAAGGGAGAGAGAGAAGAACCCTGGGGGACACCACAAGTGATCTTAAGTGGAGTTGCCGTGAACTCCCCCAGCCGGACCGCCTGTGTGCGATCCCGCAGGAAGGACGAGAGCCAGACTAGTGCTGAGCTGGTGTTGCTGCACTTATGGCAGTTGAAGGGTCCATGGGTGAACTTCGGAGTGGCCTGGAAGCAGGTGGAAGATCGGTCGGCGTTGAGGGCGTGGAGGGTGTTGGCATCGTAGTAGCGTCGGGTGTTGTGGTCTGTGCAGGGGCCAGGGCCTCTGGTGCAGGGTGTGGTCCAGGCATGAACGGGTGTAGAGGGGCTTGCCTTAGGTGCGCCTTCGGCCCGCCAGCGGCGCACCCTCTGCATGCGTCCGCTGCGCGACCGTGCATCGGTCTCCATATAAAAGGGAGGGGGCGGGAGCAGAGGTCGGGAGATGGGAGTGGGGCTGCGTAGGGGGCAGGGCCGCAGGGGCAGCAGCCGCGGGAAAGCAGGCAGAGGCAAAGGGAGTCAACAAACACAAGAGAACAGTGGCGAGGGGCCAAGTAATGAATTCAAGACACAAAGTAAATTAAATAGCCCTGAAGAATAAAACAGTGCGGGCAATGCAGGGGCAGCAGGGAAGCAGATTAGAAAAAACTGACACAGAGCAGGCACAATGCGGGGCCTGACGAGCAGCAGGCTCGAACCCTGTACAGAGGGAGGACTCTTGTGCTCGCGTGGTGGAAGAAGTGGCTGAGCTGCTAGGGAGGGTGCTGGCCTTTTCCAGGAGGGCAACGTTTCTCGCAGGTCGACTAAGGAATAGGTGCCAGCCGGATAGGAAAACATAGAAGGAACAAGGTTAAGACGAAACCGTACCAAAATAAATCGATGGCACAAGTTAGTCCCAAGGGATGAAAATCCTGGGGCGCCATCCTTTTCAATAGAGCTCTCTAGATATAGTTTTATAGATGATTTCGAGGATTCTAGTTTAGAACGCTCCAAAGCCCTTTGGTTAAAAAAATAATATTTTTATTTATTTACTTGATACTGTAGTTCAGTTTAAAGGAGGGCGTGTTCCAGCCTGAGACAGTCTTCTATTAGTCTTGGTGTAAGGTTTACTGAAGTTCTCCTCCAGATGGAGTGCCACAACAATATGGGTACCAGCCTAATTATGTCATCCATATACAGGACATCTAACTTAACATGACATAGAAAATTGGAACAGCTAACTGGGAGGCCAATGAGTCTCTTCAAGAAGGAATTTTCAATAGTCTGGAGAGAATGGGTGTTAGTATATCCCCAGATTCCTGCTCTGTAGGTTGCCAATGATATTGACTTGGCACCCAATTTCTTTCTAAAGGAATTTAGTGCTACTATACTTTTCTCTAGTGCCAAGTCCCTAGTTTTTATCATATTAGACCAAGAAAGTTGTCTCTCAAAGGTTATCCCGAGATACGAGAAAGTATCTGTATGGGCTGGTTCGCAACCTTTTATGTAGAAGTGTGGGACCCACCTCTCTCTATGTCCAGTTATTAAGAGGAGACTTCGTATCATTTGTTTTTAAGCCTACACTATTCATTTAGATCACATATGTACCCAGTAGTTGTTGTAGGGCTCGGTACGGCCAGTACGGGCAATCAGAATAGCATTGTCTGAGTATAGCAGAATTGGGTGCGCATGTTCTTAATCAATGGGACGTTTGAGGTAGAGCTCAACAGGGGTGTTTCTACCCCATTCATATAGATGGAAGAAAGGAATGGGGCAAGAAACACCCCTGGTGCACTCTCCTCAAAATTTGGAACGACCTAGATCACTCACCCTGATTTCCATAGTGCACAGATGTTGATGAAGAAGAATAAAGCTGTCTAATAAAGGTGGTTATTGCATCATCAATACCCATTTTTACCATTATTTCCCAAAGGTGGTGGTGGGCTACACATTTGAATCCTGCTGAAAGGTCAATGAATGCCAAGTACAATGTTTCCTGCTTTACCTTGGTATACTTAACCATTAATAGGGTCAGTTTGAGGCTTTGATCTTGGGTGCAACTCCCCTTTTTGAACCCGTATTGTACCGGGCTCATTATATTGTTGTCAGTGGCCCATTCCTCAAATCTGTTGAGTAAAACGCGACCCATCAATTTGGAAGTGCTATCTAAAAGGGAAATTGGGCAATAGTTTTTTGGCTGGGCTATGTCTCCTTTCTTATAAATTGGCACAATAATAGACGTCTTCCACGATTCCAGTGAACCCACTGTAGCAATTACATTAAAAACATTAGTGAGCACTGGCCCCCACAAGTCTGAGTGCTCCTGGAAAAAATCTACTGGAGTGCAATCCGGACCGGGAGCTCATTTGGTAGAGGACTGCGAGACGGCCAATCTAATGTCATGAAGGTTAAAAGTCAAATGCAAATTTATAGAGTGACTAATTTATGATAACTGACTAGCTGACCCCTCTGTATGAGAAATAAAAATAGAGGAAACATGTGTGATCCGAGAATCCTTGTCCACATGGCACGCGATGCCCGGATCTTCTGGAGATTTAAGAAATAGAGCATTAATGACTCTCCAAAAATCCCTCAGGTTTTTTGAGAGAGCCGCTTGATGGAGTTTCTCCCAAGTATCTTCCTTGAGGGTATTTGTTCTTTGCTTCCTGCCCTCAGAGTAGCAGTGCCAAAGGGTCTTGACCAGTGCTGCATCCATTGGGGTAGGTCTAAGAGCTTGATGTAAATTTGAAAGGGTTGGTCGAACCATTTAGGACCTGAAATATTATGGGTTCTTCTTTCCTTAGTTAGTTACTTTTTTGCCACTGTTACTATCCTCCCAAAGGCTGTCATTGTTGGTATTGGGTATGGGGTAACTGCTATATAGATCATATTGTCATCAAGAATATTACCGACCGCCTCTCTAATAAGTTTCCCTTTATCTATCATTTCCCATGCTATCTCTGGGTTAATGTGTCTTAAATGCTCTGGAGTACTTGCTCCCCATACCAAATTAGCAATTATAGTGTGGTGGTCACATAATCCATATGGCATGACTGCAGTGTTAAAGGTAGATTTGCTCAAGAGGTGAAAAAATCAATAGATAGTCTAGAGTTGAACCCTGACTGGATGATCCAAAGGTGTGCTGGGGAAAACCAGAACTAGGATCAAAGAGGTTCATGATTTCCAAATCATTAATAAAGGATAATTTATTCAGAGTATTTCCATAGGCATTGTGTACAAAATGGGGTGTTGAGTCACCTAGGTCATTAAACATACTGCATACTAGTGTCAGAGGGCAAGATGGCGGCCGCGCGAAAGGCCGTGTGAGTGTGTGCTCTTCACCCTCTGCAGAGAAGGACGCCAGAGAAGACGCTTACCCGTTCTTTTAAATGCGGGCTGAAGTCTGATGGAACCAGTACTTCACCAATCACCCAGATACGGGAATTATCAGCGTGGTGTGGCTTGACGGAGGATTACATCTTTGAAGGCTTTCCCGGTTTGATCCCCCTGCTGAGCACAGAACAGAGGGCGGGCGCTCCCACTCTTTCAGCCCGGCAGCAGCTGTGGGACTTAACGATCTAGGGAGATTGAAAACGCGGCGGCGGCGGCAGCAGCGTACGAGGAGGCAGCCGGCAGATTGTTCACGAGAAGGAAAACAACTTAGCAGGGATACTTTGTTGCGTGTCCCTGCGTGTCTCTGGCGGTTATTTAACATTGTACTGCAAGTCTTGGGATAATTATGGCCCCGAAAGGTCGAGGCTCGAAAAAAACCGGCATTAATGTAAATGCCGCCAAAGCTGGGAATTTTAACCCGAACTCATCAAGCATGGCTCAAAGCATGGCTCAAACTTCGAATCCCCCTGATTTTACAGCTGGCAATACAGGGGGCAGCACAGGAGTCGTAACTGGAGTAACAACGCCTACTACAGCCTATCAAGGTGAGCCAAGCACAAATATGAACTTAAATGTAAATGGGAATGGGAAAGGCTAAAAAACTCCTGTTGTACACGCAATTTTCTTGAAGAAAGGTGCTAGCGCAAAATCCACTACTGTGATAGGAGGCAACGCTGGTAATATTGGGGTGAAGATTGGCCCAGCTCCCCCTGACTGTATTATTATTAACGCAGAGACTGAGTTGAATCATCGAGTAGTAAATGAGGATTTAACTGATTCGGCTGAAACGGAGTCCGCAATTTCAGAGGGCAAGTTTTATTCTATGCCAGACCTTTCAGTTGTTTCAGAAGACGACTGCAACAGTTTGCCAGGGGAATGGGGAGGTGAGTCGGTATTTACAGAGGAAGATGATGATGAAGAATTGGACGCGGAGCAATCACCTCTACAGGTTAAGGGTTTGGTTGATTATCAAGACACTGTTAGACGGAATGTTGATGCAGAGGGCCTAATGCAAGTGATGACTCCCCTGGAACAACCTGTCTGGGAAGGCGAGGAAACCGAACAACAAGAGCAAGACCAAGTCCAGAATCAAGCCTTAACTGAGGAAGAAGCTAAGGGGGCCACTTTGGATATAATTTATAGGAGCATCATGGCGCACAGGGCAGAGACCAAAGCCGAAAGTAACCGCACTCAGGGAGCAGTCCGGAAACTTCAAAACACCATGCGCGGAATGGCTAAATTGTGATGTATTCCTATAGGTTCTGTATCGATCCCCCTATTCCTGACCCTATTCTGGTTAACAAACTAACAAGTTAACTAAGCAGCCATCCCATGAGGCAGAAAACCCCCATGATGCAGGAACCGTTATCTGATAAAGCCACACTACGGCACAGGAACGTGTTATCTGATTAGGTCATAATGCTTGCCATCTAATTAGACAAGCGATATTCCTCCAGCCCCTGATAAGGCATACGGAGTTCTCAAAACAAATCAAACCTATGACAACCTGGGAAAAACCCTGCGGCCATTGTTTTGATTTCATCGAGAACTTCAGCAAAAGAATGTGCTAACGACCAAGTCGTATGACATCCTTATTGACGTATCTATGTCCATCCTTACGTCAATCTCGGCACCTTAAAGGTATAAATATTACCGATATTGCCCTATGCAAACACACGCGGTGGTGACGAGATCGGAGCAGCCAGACTTGCCGAAGCCCAGAGCAGAGCAGACCCCGCTGGCGCAGCCCCGCCTTCTTGACGCGCTGAGAACGAGCAGCTGCCTATTTCTCCTGCCGAGAAATCCAGCTCCGGCGCTTCCGGGTAGCCCTCGCAGGCAGCCTGGAATATCGAGACCAGAGACGAGAGATACCATCCCTCATCCATCCTAGATTCCAGGTACAGAACTGAATAACCCCTCGCAGAGAATTCTTTAGTCAGTCACTTGGCAAAAACAAACTTAACTTAAACTGTAACTTTCTATTCCCGCCCACGTATTAGACTTAGGTGAGGTACACGGGGTAGGCGTAGCTAGAAACACCAGTTGAGTACGATTAGTCAAATGTATATATGTATGTAATATATTTTATTCATTTTAAACCTTCATATGGCTTAGAAACCATATCAATGTTTTTACAGTATTATTTTATACTTCTGCTTTTAATGTATGCACTTTACTTAACTATAAGTATTGCAATAATATCGATCCATTTCTCTTGTATGAGAAAAGAGACTGATCAATAAATAACATCTTTTATTGAACACGCCCGTCTCTTCCTTTTCTCTACAATCTGATGAGACTAAGAATGCACGTACTGACTGAGTAAAATAAATTGCCTTTTGTTCACACGACTCTCGAGATACACTCTTGATTAGGGGAGAGCAAAGTTGTCATGTTCTATGGTTGTCAGAAACTAAATCCCTTCTTGTCTATCCAGGGAGGTTCAACTCCTCCTTGCCTATTCGAGAAAGTTTCTAGTGAACTCTGAGCTAGCTGGCAAACCCAAAACTTTAAGTCTAATATCGACAGTAGTAGACCTAGTTAACGTCTGGTCTAGGCCTATACTATTGAAGGTATTATTCCAATGCGCAGAGCCTATTGGGATAATAGGAACTACACTACATGGCGCCCAACGCGTTTGGAAGGGCGATAAAACTAACGTAAGACATTTAGAGTAACTCAGTCGTGCTTTCTCACTCAGACCCCTTTTTCCCATAATACTCCAAAGACGTCTGGAGTGGGTGAAAGGTAATATCCTCCAAAACCTCGCAGGAGGAAACTCCTATGTATGGTTCTTGGTTTAGTCAACGTTGAAGGATACACCGTTCTAAAATATTGTGCATCTAATCTTTGTTTCCATAAGAAACCTGATCTGCAAACAAAAGAAATAAGCTTCCTGTCGGTACAATGTCAGACAGTGAAGGAGAAAGAGAGGCAGTTAGATTAGCAGCTGAAATAGCAGCAGCTGATACTGCACTGCAAGAAGCAGACCCAGGTATAATACTCATCCCGGTCATCAAAAGGAAATCTATAACCTTAAAACTTATAGAAAACGGACTGACACCTAGAGGTGGTACAGTCATATTCGTAATTGAGGCACACGAATATCGGCAGACAGAGGTATACTATTCATGGATAAATTTTCCAGCAGCAAATGCTGTAACAAAGTACTTCCACTATTACAAAATAGAGGAACCTCCTAAAAAGTACACTCCGTTCGAGGAGGTGGAAGTACCACTTAAATTTCAAGAGCATTTGCTCTTATTTAATGGCGCCCTAAAACATAATAATCACATCACCAGGCTCGGTCCTTTAGGTAGACCAGGAGCAACGTGGCCGGTCCTAGCCGGATACACACCACATCCAGACATCAATGGGATGTCTGCAGCAGAGCTTTTAACACAGCTAAAACAATTAATAAAAATACATAGACAATTAGTCCAATATGTGATGCGGACTTCAACAATTCAACCAGCAATTAAAATTCCACAGTTGACCCCTCACCAGGGGAACACAAATAAAATTACACCACAGAACATACAGTCCTGCCTAGGTAAAGTACCGGCTAAACGGGAACAAATACCATTCTGGCTAGCACAGAAAATCACCCAAATAGAGGCGGTGTTTCCAGACACCACCCCGTTAGAAAAACACAGGATTCTGACTATCTGTCTTCCAATGGGAATCGCACCAGACATTGAGGACTGTGACACTTGGGGTACAGTCTTTGCTTCCATCTACACAAAAACGCACGGTGTTCCATCCATTTCGGTAATACCAGATGTGCTAAAACAAATTCAAGATGAATATGGTCCAGAACCCGCTTTAACTCTTGGTATGAAATTACTAAAAGACTTCAAGCAGGTCTCGGCTATATTGTTAGCCAACATAAAGGGAGAAGCAGCGAACGTGGCGATCCGCCAGAGGTTAAAAGAGACAGATATAGCAGACCAACCAGCTGAAATTGCCAGAATCATAGAAAAATCCTATGAGGAACTAGGTAGGGATAGTTTAGGTGGGATACCAGTAAAACCAAAACTGATTGAAAGTCCTGAAAAAATATTTTTTAATAATAATTCAACATCACAAAAAAAGAGCTGGGATGGAAACAAACAATCCAATCCTAAAGAAAAGAAATTCCAGTCCAGAGGAAGGTCTCCTAGGCGAAGAGAAAAATCTCCGAACCAAAGACACAGGTCACCTCAGAGTGACCCCTCTGGGAAAAGATATAACCTTAGAAATAGGGATAATCTAAAGAAGCCTGATAGATATCAAGACATTGATACACGTCCCTCTCAATCTTTTCAGACTTCCTCGCAGAAATCGGAAAGAAGAGGACGATCAGAACAAAGAGAAGAGCACGCCAAGTCCAAAGACAAGGAACCTGCTCAGCTAAAAAAGAAATTACAATTTCCAAAAAAGAAGGTAGCCAGTATCAAGGTAGTTAACAATGCCGAGAATACTGAGGACACAACTGAAAAACAGAGAATGGGCTCAGACAATGCTAGATAGCGCAGCAGAAGTGAGCATAGCTCGCAAAGTCCTTATGAATCATCTGGAGACAGTGGACACAAATGAATATCTTCAAGTGGAAACTGCAGACACCAGAGTTAGCAAACCTCACAAAATATATGAAATAACTTTACGTATAGAAGGGGATAGGACTAGAAAAATAAGGGGACTATTTTGGGATAATCTCTCCAAGGGCTATGACATCCTTCTAGCTGAAAAAGACTGGCCACCAGAGTTTGTCAGGGAGTGCCCTCATGGCGAAGAAATAATTATGCCGGCCTTCTCAAATCATATCCCAATTCATAAAAAATATACACTTGCCAGAAAGTGGGCAGTAGCTCAAGCTCCTGCTTTATATAAAAATCATGTAGGATGGGATGAGGACTCTCCTCCTCACAAAATCCAGTTAAAATCACAACCTACTGCACAAAGACAGTACCCAATTAAGCAAGAAGCAAAAAAACAGGTAAAAGAAATACTAGATCAGCTAGAATACCAGGGGGTGATTGTAACTTGCACCTCACAAATGAACAACCCTTTGTTTCCGGTCTCCAAACCAGACAATTCATATCGTCTAGTTTTGGATTACCGACACCTTAACTCATGTTGCAAAACTTTTGCAGTGCAAAATTCGCATAGTGCTGCACTAATGAATAACATAGTGCGCAAAAAATACAAAACAACATTAGACATATCTAATGGATTCTTTTGTCAAAACATAGCACCAGAGAGCAGATATTTGTCTGCGTTCTCAATAAATGGCACTCAAAAACAATTCTGTCGGTTAGCCCAGGGGCACAAGAACAGCCCGGGAGTATTCTCAGCGAGAATAACAGAATTACTACAAACATATGATGACGAAGCATTATCTTATGTCGACGACATATACTTAACAGATGATGACTTGGAGACTCACTTGAAGAGAGTGAACACCATAATACTTGGGTTCGCAGCAGAGGGTTACAAATTCAACTTTAAAAAATCCAGAATTGCCCATCTGACAGTCCTGTTCTTAGGATACGAATTATCAAGTGAAGGCAAAAGCCTGGCTGACAATTTTCTAGAAAAATGTGCCGTACTCCAAGCACCTAGAACACTAAAAAACCTACAGTCAATTCTAGGCTTCCTAAATTTCGGAAGAACATACATTGCAAATTACGCAGAAAGGGTCAAACCCCTTTATGATCTAATAAAACCAGATTTTAAAAGAACCAATTGGACTCAAATACACACAGAAATTCTGAGATCCTTACAAACAGACATGCTAATTAAAAGAAAATTAGAAACACGTGATAACACACGCAATCTTGTGATTCGAGTCATCCCAGGAAGATGCGGATTCACATACCTGACCTCTAATGAGGGAGAAAAGGTACCAATTGCATTCAAATCACACTTGTACACAGAAGCTGAAAAGAAATTCAGCATTAAAGAAAACATTGTTCATGCAGTTCAAACCGCAATAGCTAGAAAAAAAGATCAAGCGGACGGTAGACACATCACAGTCAGAACAGCAGAATCAGCCTTTGAGGCATTAACAACACCGTGTAATTTACCAACAACAACATTGAATCCGGAATGGATACAATGGGTGAATTCAATCACAACGGACAAAGTATACTACTACTTTGATCCAGAACTAGAGGAATTAAAAAATCTAGAATATGAAAGAACATTCCCTCTGCCAATCGACATTCTGCCCTTACGACACTACGCTTGTGTAATCTATACAGACGGACATGCTCAACCCTCCGTTTGGGGAGAACAAGCATACAACCCCACATGTGAGATTACAAAAGAAGTGTGGCGCGGAGGTAAACTAAGACCTCTATTAACAAAAACACACTCAGTAGAAACTAATTCAGAACAACAGACTGAAATAATGGCATTGAAAATGGCGCTAGATAATCCGGATCGCGAATTCCCGACACTTATAGTGTCCGATTCATATTACTGCGTCAAATCATATAACAAGGATTTGCAGACATGGATTCAAAACGGTTACAAAGATGACACAGATGCAACAATAAAGCAGAAACTGCTTTGGGAACAAATAGCTCTTTTACAAAAAGAACTACCAAAGACTCACGTGACACACTCACTGAGTCATCAGCGTGATGGCGTTCACGTTGCAGGGAATTCATTGGCTGAGACAGCCACAGCGGTAGCAACTAATTCGGCTTCCGTAGTTCGAAAAAAGCGTACAGTGAAGTATATTGACGGTGAAACAGTGCTGGCGGTGAAAACGTCATTAAAAGGCGACTGCTCAGCGCTACCGATCAACTATCCACTCAATTATACATACATAATCGATGCAAACTCCGTCCCTTTTGCTCGAATCCCTGGAGTGGGGGATAGAGTGATTCCAAACATGGACAGGAGAAACTTGTTAATCGCAGACGCACATATGGGCCAGGGTCTCAGACACCTCAAACTAAAAGATTCTCTGGAAAATTTACAATCAAGGTACTGGTGGCCAGGCATGAGCCTGCATCACGCCATGTTTGTAAAAAACTGCCCAAACTGCAACAGAAATCGCAGTGGTGAGAGAAACGGTGTAATACCGTGTCGTTTCACTCCAGAAAAAATCAACAGTAAAAAGCAAGGCTTGCGATTAACATATACAGGCTAGTTTCCACTTTTAATGTAGATCACCAGCACTCGGCTGACGTCTGGACTGTTATACAAAGATTTGCGAGTCTAAATGGCATATACGCTAAGAGCATGCTACGTTTGACCATTGTTTTCACTCTAGCCCTCCAGCCTGAGGGGAAACATGGCCAAATGAGCATAGCACAGCGGGAATCTTCTCACTTCCTTCCTGAGGGATACGGGATGGTGTAAAGAAAAAACCAAGGCATAAAGCTATCTATAACAGAAAGGATATTAGGTTCGGGAGCTGGGTGGGTCAAACATCTAATAAGTGTCCAACGTAGTCTAAATAACTTGCCAAGAAATTCTCTGAAGGGATTCAGTCCGTACAAATTATTATTTGGAACTAGGATGTTAATCTCTGACCTTGACAGTCAAACTTCAGTGGTGAAGGAAAAAAGCTTTGATATCAAAGACCGTTTGGCTATTTTGCAGGACTTAAATGAAACAAGAAAAGACCTGAGCAACATAAAATTGAAACAGCAGCCAACAACCACTGAAGAACCACCACCTGTCCCAGCAAGACCTGTCTGGATTCCAAAAGTCGGGGATCTAGTCAGAGAAAAGATCGCGGTAAAGAAGGAATTTGGGTCTTCTTACAGAAAAGCAGTTCCTGTCTTGTCTGTCAACGGGACAAGATCAGTTGTACTACCGCCGCTTGCTGGTAAAAAGGAGAAACGAGTTGTATCCATCGACCTGGTAAAACCACAATCATGTGGCCGATAACAAATAGTAGGCCAAGTGGACTCCCAATAAGTAGCAGAACACCAAGGTTTGCTACCAGTACAGAGGTCCTAATAAAGAGGCTAATCACATTCGAAACGCCTACAGAAGAACAACAAGGACTATGCAACAATGCAATGGAACTTAGACCTCTGAAAACCCAAATAAAAACATTTAGCAGAGACACACCAATCTATAATGAAGTACCAAATGATAATGCAAGAAACAGTAATCCTGAAGCAATTGGAACAATTGACAGAACTGCATCCGGCTACTTCATAAACTTCGATGATTCATCTGAAGGCTTCAGTGAATCAAAGACACAGCCATCATCAAAAACCTTTAAAGATAAAGCTAAAGATCTTTTGAAACAACTGAAAGAAACATATCTAATTTCTCCATGGATTGAATTTTGGGTGGGTTTTGGTGCATTTATCCTCATACTTTGGCTCATCATGATACTAACATTGGGACGCTTCATTGAGGGAAAATATGCTAAAATGGACACAGCAAATCAGAAAATCAACTTGATCCGCAAACCACACACATCTTCACACGTCGAGAAAAGAGAACTTTCTTCAGTCAACTTCACAGCCAATCCTATACCGGGTAGGGTAGCATGGGACAACACTGACTACGAAATCTATGGTCCGGTTGAAATCCTGAAATATCCACACCAAATTAAGATCTCATTGAGTGACTTTGTAAAACCAAGCTCATTTGCTGATGATTGGGACTTCGAAAGCATTAATAATATGATGTCTGACTTAGTAATGTCTGCTAAATTTACCAAACATGATTATTTGCAGGGTTCTACAAATTATGATAGTATGTATTGCTACAACCACTATGGTAACCATTTTTTACATAGATCTGCACAACCTAGAAATGTTTTAAATTATAATCAATGGGAACATTGTGCAACCCCTCCAAAAGGAAGCTCAAGAACCGTTTACGACAAATATTCATATTTTTCAGGTTTTAACATAAGTAATGCTGAAACATTTTATTTCAAATTGTCAAACAAGACAGGGACAAAGACCATGATAACAAACACAAAATTGATATATTCAGACTCATTCTTTGAACAAATGAATACTTTTGGTTTTGATTATTGGGACAAAAATGTTGAATTGAAAAGTGTTTGGGGCACAAAAGAATGGCAAGTACAGGGTATAGAATCTTTGTTTAGAGCCTGCATGATCCCAGAACAAATTATATTTTTAAATGACACTGTTCAACAAACCACCTGTCTTGGCCTAGCCAAAATCAAAGACTTAAATAAACCGTCTATTCCAAAACCAACAATGAACAGCAATAGCTCTACAGATGAAGAGATAGACGTAAATTATGTATTAAACCAAAACAGATACTAATAACTGTCAAGACAGATTCCTGAACAAAACACAGGGGTTCAAAATGACCAGGCCAGACCCTTGATATCCTCAAAGACAACACCCAGGGATAATAACCACCTACAGTGTGGGCAAATTATGCCTTCAATGGCTACAAACTTCCACACTTGCAGAAATTAAGCAACACCTAACTTTACTTACTGATGGTGCTGACTTGCGTGATTTCATTATGGGACCACGCAAACAGCGTCAAAAGCGTTTCATAGCAGCCTCTGTATATGCAGCATACAATGAGGCCTGGAAGGTTACTCAAATTGAGACAGCAGAAAGGATACGGGAAATTGACCGTATTAATTTGGAAAAATCACTTTCTGTAGTGGACAATGGGTTAATGACTCTGTCCTCCAGAATTTTTTCTTTGGACAGCATTGTGTCTTCAGCAATCGACATATTATCGCAAGACTTACTGTTATTACAACACGGTCAGTCCCAATTGCGCTCTATAGTACAGCTTGGCTGGACGTTACAAAATCTGCGTTCAGGCTATGTGCCTTGGCGTTTAATCAACACAACGTCACTTTTCAATATCTTTAACCTTACTGATAAACAAATCAGTATGGCACAGAAGGGTGCTGATTATACAATCCTGAGCATTGAGAAACTTGAGAGATTACCAGTGACAATGTCAGAACGACCTGTCAGTGAATGGATAATACATGGGATAATTAATATTCCAATTTCAACCTTCAGGTTTCAATACTGCCAAAAATATATACAGGCTGGCATGTACGAAAAATTGGGAAAAGGGTACATTAAAACAACATGGAACTTGCCCTATTCACATGCATGTGTCAGTAATAAAGGACAGAAAGTGTTTCTTAGTGGCAATAATTGTGCGATGTCACTAAGCGGTACACTTCTGTGTAATGGAATTAGTTTGCATGGAGCCTGTGAAGGGAACTCAAATAACCTTTCATGTCACCAGCTAGGCACACCTGCTACAGAGATAGAACCATTCTTTCAAAGACTCTATAATGGGAGTTACATTCTAATTGTAGACCGCAGATGCTGTAGTCTTATGCCCGGGACTCCTTATCTCGTAACTACGACTGCGAAGGTCAAGTGCTGTGGACGCTTATTGTTCCCCAGCTCCTTTCCAGACAGGGAGGCAAGGGCATGGCCCAACTTGAAAATTACTTCTATTCGAATAGATACTTTAAGCAGAATGAAAACTGTGCTTCTTCAGACGCCGACAAGGCTCACGTCATCAAAAGAAACGTATGATCTCCAAGTCGCAAGGACGACTGCAGAGATACATTCATTGTTATCAACTAATTCCCCCATACATTTCGCAGAAATCCTGAATGAAATCTTAAATATTTCTGATACCAGTGGAGTCTCAAAGGTATTTAAGACAGTATTTTCGATGGCATTAACACCATTCAAAGCCATACTGGGTATTTTTCCAGATTTCGTCCACTCGATTTTTGGCGGACTTCCCCTCATTTTAGGACTGATTGCAGGAATCCTATTCCTAGTCCTTATATTTCGTTATGGCAAACCATGTCACAGACAGAACACCTGCGACAAGGGAAGAAACAATCCTAGCCATTGGATACCGGGACCGGATATCAAAAATCCTGGGACTATCCCGGTTTAGAGACCTGAACATGCCTTGGTTTCTATCATTTCGACCAATGTGGCAACGATGTGTTTTACCTGTATTAAGGTGCCTGCTATGCGGAGAAGAATGCGTGTTAGACACCTGTCTGACGCTACAATCGGATGCGCCAATGGATGCAGAAACATTGTTGAGTCCAACAAAGGCTCATGCTTTGTGCTGCCCTCAACGGCTACCAATCCTGATGACGGCATTCGTGGAAGCTTCACCACTACGATTAAGGGGTAGTGAAGTTCAAGATGAAAGCAGCATCGATCAGGTACGACCTTCTGTCAGCAATCCAAATCAGAATGTCAATGGAGACTATCATGCGCACGAATGCATGGTTACACCTATTTCCGAGTTAGTGGAACTCTCCCAGGAAGCTGTTGACAACTTTTTCGAGAGTCTAAATGATATGATGTTCTCACCAGAGCAGAAATAGAGACGTTTGAGCAAGCTCGTACACGGCGTTCCCTGAATTTGGCCTTCAACTTTAATAATAAAGTCACATGAACAATTTTCCCTCCAGTTCACGGACAGCAATTTGTTCAGCAGCCCCAAAATATTTTTGCATATTTTTCGGGACACTATCTTCTGCTTAAAGTAAGAACTATTCTTAGAGAACTAAAATTTCTAATTTTAGATAGCTTATAGACATTAGCTGCCCGCTGGTATGTTCATAATTGTTTTATGCTGTGATGGAATGGTCTCGAACTTTTTTTCTGTATTAAGAGCCATTTCATGTGTAAATTTTCATATACCAAATAGCAATAATGTATACAAATGCGTGCTTACTTTAGCATTATTCTACAGCTTGAGTGCATACTATACATATGACTGCATTTTTCCGTATATTAGATAATTTCAAAATGCATTTATGTATTTTGGGGTGGTAAGGTATACACGATACTCTACAGTATGTTTTACTATGCATAGATTAGTAAATATGTCCATAGTTAGCGTGGAGTGGGTGTGATGTATTCCTATAGGTTCTGTATCGATCCCCCTATTCCTGACCCTATTCTGGTTAACAAACTAACAAGTTCACTAAGCAGCCATCCCATGAGGCAGAAAACCCCCATGATGCAGGAACCGTTATCTGATAAAGCCACACTACGGCACAGGAACGAGTTATCTGATTAGGTCATAACGCTTGCCATCTAATTAGACAAGCGATATTCCTCCAGCCCCTGATAAGGCATACGGAGTTCTCAAAACAAATCAAACCTATGACAACCTGGGAAAAACCCTGCGGCCATTGTTTTGATTTCATCGAGAACTTCAGCAAAAGAATGTGCTAACGACCAAGTCGTATGACATCCTTATTGACGTATCTATGTCCATCCTTACGTCAATCTCGGCACCTTAATGGTATAAATATTACCGATATTGCCCTATGCAAACACACGCGGTGGTGACGAGATCGGAGCAGCCAGACTTGCCGAAGCCCAGAGCAGAGCAGACCCCGCTGGCGCAGTCCCGCCTTCTTGACGCGCAGAGAACGAGCAGCTGCCTATTTCTCCTGCCGAGAAATCCAGCTCCGGTGCTTCCGGGTAGCCCTCGCAGGCAGCCTGGAATATCGAGACCAGAGACGAGAGATACCATCCCTCATCCATCCTAGATTCCAGGTACAGAACTGAATAACCCCTCGCAGAGAATTCTTTAGTCAGTCACTTGGCAAAAACAAACTTAACTTAAACTGTAACTTTCTATTCCCGCCCACGTATTAGACTTAGGTCAGGTACACGGGGTAGGCGTAGCTAGAAACACCAGTTGAGTACGATTAGTCAAATGTATATATGTATGTAATATATTTTATTCATTTTAAACCTTCATATGGCTTAGAAACCATATCAATGTTTTTACAGTATTATTTTATACTTCTGCTTTTAATGTATGCACTTTACTTAACTATAAGTATTGCAATAATATCGATCCATTTCTCTTGTATGAGAAAAGAGACTGATCAATAAATAACATCTTTTATTGAACACGCCCGTCTCTTCCTTTTCTCTACAATCTGATGAGACTAAGAATGCACGTACTGACTGAGTAAAATAAATTGCCTTTTGTTCACACGACTCTCGAGATACACTCTTGATTAGGGGAGAGCAAAGTTGTCATGTTCTATGGTTGTCAGAAACTAAATCCCTTCTTGTCTATCCAGGGAGGTTCAACTCCTCCTTGCCTATTCGAGAAAGTTTCTAGTGAACTCTGAGCTAGCTGGCAAACCCAAAACTTTAAGTCTAATATCGACAGTAGTAGACCTAGTTAACGTCTGGTCTAGGCCTATACTATTGAAGGTATTATTCCAATGCGCAGAGCCTATTGGGATAATAGGAACTACACTACAAAATCATTTAACGAGCTTACTTCGCGAGTTACAGAAACTGAGGTGTGCATCTCTAGTGCTGAAGATTCACTGATAAAACAGCATGCGGCTATAGAAACTCTACAGGCGACAAGAACAGATGTGGAGTGGAAGTTGACGGACTTAGAAAACCGCGCAAGACGCAATAATTTACGAGTTTTGGGGATACCCGAAATGAAAGAGGGGAAAGATGCTCGCAAATTCATTATTGAAACATTCACAGAAGCCTTTCCCGAGTTAAGTGATTGGCAATGGGAGAACGAGATTGTCAGGGCACATCGATTCCCGTTTACTCAGCGCAAATCTTATGGAACCTCTAATTCAGCAGCGGGCCCTAAGGCGCAGCCACGAGCGATATTGATCTGTTTAAACAACTTTGTATTGAGAGAAGCGCTGTATGATTTAGCCCGGCCAGATAAGCGCCGCACAGGTAGCGGGTGTGAATTCTTTGTCCGCCCGGACTTCTGCCCTACAACAGTGACACTAAGATGGCAATTTCGACAGTTGTTCTCGCCATTTCAAGCCAAGGGGGCGCAAGTATTCCTCCTAAACCCCGCGAAACTCAAGGTGATCTACAGGGGGCAATCTAAATTCTTTACATCAGAACCTCAGGCACAAGCGTATCTGAAGACTTTAGATACCAACAATGGAACATCTTAACCTGAGTTTGATAAAGTAGAAGCAGAACTTGGCTATTCAATTCACATGGTGGTAGTTTGGCACTACAAAAAAAAAAAAAACGGTTTGATTTCAGCCCGCAACAGTAGCATAAAAGGAGACTGCTATTTGACTTCAGTATGGTTTTTGGGACACTTATAACTAGAAATATTTAGGTGTGTCTTTTGATTAAATGTCTCGAACAGGTACAGAGACAGAGACGCTCTTTTCTTTTGTTTTTTCTTTTCTCTCTACCTAACATCTATAGGTAAATTTTGAATAATTAACAGTTCCGTGTGGTTAGAGATAAACTCTCTTATTCTTTCTATGCGTCTAATTTGTGGTAAAAATAGCGGGAAAAAACTATTAAAAGGGTAGCGGTCAGGCTGGCTTCCTGTGGAGGCGGAACTCGCACTCCCGCATCACCAAGGACTACGTCCTTTTGCCCTATTTTGGGTGGTAGGGGAGGGAAGGGTGGAAGGGAGGAGGGGGAGGGTTGGGGGCAATCAGGGAGGGGGGGTCAAATACAAAAAGAGATCACGAGTGCAGCTTTGTTTATTTGTTATTTTTTTATTCTGAACGTGTGGCATGCAGGGCAGTTGTGGAACGGCATTTTGGTTATTTTGAGATTATGGAATGGCAGCTAGAATGCTGAGATTAGGTACACTGAATGTCAGGGGCCTTAATGCTATTAATAAAAGACAACGGGTGGCTAGGGAATTGCAGTGGCTTAGCTGCGATATTATTTGTCTCCAAGAGACGCATGTAGCATGGTCTAACCGGAAATTTCTGACTGAGTTCGGGTATAATGTTTTAGTATGCACCTAGCAAACTTCTACAATTCGAGGGGTCGCCATATTAGCTAGAAAACAGGTTTCTGGCTCTGGGCGGGTTTTAGAGGATACCGGCGGTAGATGGGTTATTACAGAATGTATCATTGGTATTTTTAAATGTACGGTATGCTCTATTTATGGATCCAATTTCGATGACCCAGCTGTTTTAGAATACCTTAATGCTGAACTAGCAACCTGGCCTACCCCAGTAATAGTGTGTGGGGATTTAAATATCAACCTTCAGTTAGATTCATGAGGTAATGAGAAATATATATATGTAGTATATAGAGCATTACAAGCATTAGTCACCTCACACGGATTGACTGATGCCTGGTCTTACCTTAGGGGGGGTAACCCTGGCTATACTTTCTTCTCGGCACCTCATAAGAAACTAGTGCGCTTGGATTATTTTCTACTACCACAAAGCTTACTCCACGGCGCACAAATGCAGGTATACCCTCGAGTTACATCTGACCATGGCCCTGTAGTCCTATCCATTCAGATAAGCTGCCCTCTTAACAAGCCCCGGGAATTTACCTTCGACCGCAAGTTGTTGTTAGATATGAAATTCCAAGAGTATATGAGAGACTGGGTTACAGAGTTCTTTAGTCATAACAGAGGGAGTACTGCGAAGGGGATAGTCTGGGATTCATTTAAAGCAGCTTTTAGAGGAGAGGTCCTTAGTTTCGGGCTATACGCGCAAAAATTACTTCGCGCCAAACTCCAGGAGCTCTATAGTGATTTAGGAAAGGTCGAAGAGCGCTTGGTTCAGGATATAAGCTTAAGTAGAGATATTCAAGATACTTCAGCAGAGGTAGCTCGATGTAAGGCAAAGGTAAATTATTATTGGAGCAAGGAGGCGGCAAAAACGTATGCTACTAAGCGTCGGATGTTATATGAGTATGGGGAGGCAAGTGGCAGATGTCTGGCCCAGAGAATGAGGACCAGGGAAGTTGCACAACGAATCAAATGTATTAAAGATATAGATGGGCAAACGGTAGATACTGAGATGGAAATTGTGGAAGTCTTTAGGCAATTCTACACTTGTTTATATGCTAGAGAAGACTATGATAGCAGCAAAGCTAATGCTTTATTAGGACAATTCTCTGGGCAAAACGTAGATAGTGAGACTGCAGCTAATTTAGAGGCTCCAATAGAGATGTTTGAACTTGAAGCTGCAATTAAGGCATTGCCAGCAGGTAAGGCAGCTGGCCCCGACAAGCTCCCGTTGGAGATTTATAAATCCTTTTTTCAAGTTTTGAAACATGATATGTTAGCCACATTTAGGATGGCACAGATTGGGAGGTATCCTAAAACGTGGGATGAGGCCAGTATAGTGGTCTTCAGAAAAAAGGGGAAACCTGAAGATCAACCAGCTTCATACTGGCCTATCTCATTGCTTAACACCGATGGGAAAATCTATTCGAAAATATTGGCGACAAGGCTTTCAGATGTGATATCCCCACTGGTCTCAGTATATCAGCATGGTTTTATTCCTAAACGGGGCACAACTGATCATGTTTACCGGGTGATCGCTCTAATAGATTACGCAAACGGTCTGGGAATACCTTTAAGCCTTATATTGCTGGACGCTGAGAAGGCCTTCGACCAAGTGTCGTGGGCCTTCCTATGGGACTTGATGAAGCATCGAGGGTTCGGCCCAAAATTTATAACATCAATACAGACATTGTACCAACAACCTAGTGCACGGATCTATGTAATGGCGCGTCAATCAGAACTGGTTTTTATACAAAGGGGCACAAGACAAGGATGCCCGTGCTCCCCGTTGTTATTCGCCCTTTACATAGATCCGCTCTTGAAAATGATAGAGAATAGCCCTCAGATCCCCCCCAGTTAAGATACAACATCAACAATATCGGGTCCTAGCGTACGCTGATGAAGTGTCCGTGATCTCTTCAAGGCCGGCTCTGGCAATGCCTGAGATTGAACATTTAGCAGCGGTATACGGCCTGGTATCCGGATATAAATTAAACAGTGCTAAGACCCAGATATTATGTGTTAACATCAAGACTTTTCATGATATCCGGGTTCTAGCAGAGGTTACATATCTGGGGATACAGATTAGCGCCTCGGCACTGGTTACGGTTAAATCTAACTGGCAGAATCTGCTCAGCGAGATACGTAAACAATTGGATCAATTTGAATGTCTGCATCTGACGCTTGTAGGCAGGTGCAATACATTAAAAATGATGGTATTACCTAAGATTTTATATTTTTATCGTTGTGTACCGTTAGAGATCCCTCTGGTATATATCTCACAGTTACAAGCGATTTGTATGAAATTTATATGGGCCCGAGGAAAGGAGCGACGCGCTAAAAAATATATGGTATTGCCAAGGATGGTCGGGGATGGGCGGTACCCAACTTTCTTTCATATTACTATGCTTGTATGCTTGTGCGCATGAATATTTTGCTTACAGGGACAGGACCTTCAGAGCCAGCACTACAACCATCGATATATGGTCTGTTATTGGGTGCTGAAGTCAGGAACCGTCTTTTTCTTAATATGGATTGGAACTACTACAAACGCACCAGATTTAAGGTGGTACTGGCTGCATATAAAGTCTGGAAGGCAATAAAAAACTATTATAAAATCGAAAAGATTTCTATATACACACCATTGATTTCCCCAAGCCTACACCCTAGTATCTGCTGGGATAGTATAGTGGTGAGCTGGCGTATAAGAGGGTTAACTACAGTAGGGGATTTATACATAGGGGATGATTTAAAATCATTTAGTCAGCTGAAACAACAATTTCAACTCCCAACTACACATTTTTGTAAATACCTACAAATCCGTGAGTATTTAATGAAAAATGCTATAAGTATGGTATCTAATCCTCTTATAGAGGCCAATAAGAAAGGCGCTCGGATTGGGGTACTTTATAATTTAATGCTTGAGGCTATGCCTAATGATTTAGAAGCACAGGTAACCAAATGGGAGAATAGGTTAGGATGTCAAGGAGTACCGTTTGAAAAGTCAATTGAACTTGCTGGAAGAATACTTATGTCTGCTAATCTTATAACTCAACATTATAAAACCCTGTTCTATATGTACCGTACTCCAGATAAAATATCAAAGTGGGGTGGAGACCCAGAAGGAAAATGTTTTAGATGTAATGCCCAACAGGCGGATGTAAAGCATATCTTTGCTACTTGTGTAAATCTAGGGGAACTGTTTAGACATGTAAACAAGTTCATATCTGAGATTTTGCGCACCCCTTTTGAGCTTTCAACAATGCAGATTTTGCTGGGTATAGATGCTGAATCTGATCAAGTAGAGGCTAGCGAAAATACTGATTATCTGATTTTTGTTGTAACGGCGGTCTTAAGACTCTGTATTGCCTCATGCTGGTTACAAAGTGAACCTCCTTCATTTGAAGCATGGCGAACTCGGTTCTTATTCACTTATAATATGGAATATAATCTATACGCCATGAAGGGAAGGAGGAAAAAGGCATTGGGGCAGCAAATATGGGGTCCGGTTAGAGTATATATGGATGCAGAAGACTGATCAACTTTGACTTTCTCGGTACTACGTGTAAAACCTATAATAGATTTGCTGAAAGATTGTTATGAAACACTGTAATATGTAGGTTAATATATCATACATGAAATAGCGGACCTAACTTAATGAAAACCTGTCTAGGTTTGAAGGCTCGACTCGGTTGTACCCCTTATCTCTTTTTATTTCTCTCTGTTTCATTGATGTGAAAATAATGCCTAGTACAATGTTATTGCAACCCCACAATTGTCTGATGACATGTTTTTTTTTTTTGTTTTTTTTTTTATTCTGTACACGTGATCTCTACTGCAATAAAGAAATAAAAAAAAACCATACTGCATGCTGTTTTATATGGTAAGGTACAGCAATGTATGTTAAAGTCACCTGCCCACAGAATTTTTGGGGGCTGTTAAAGACTCTAAAAAAAAGTATTCACGTCACTTTCCAACATATCTGCAATCTCTTTTATATTCCCATTACAGTGGTTATTATATTAATTAATTAGGAGAATAGTATCATCACTTAGTTCTTTTAAATAGAGGAAATTATAATATGGAGAGACATTTGAATAGGATAGGACTGATAATTTTAAGGTGTTTTTTAACAAGGTTAGAATACCTCTCTTGGCACGTCCAGAAGCAGACGGGCAGGCTGGAGTATAGAAAGAGCGATAGCCGTCTAGATAGATTGAACCTATTTCACATGTTTCCTGGAGACAAACAAGATCATATTTATTAAAGATTGCTAACCAATCTGGACATTTTGGACCTTAGTCCAGTAATATTCCAGGAGACTAGTTTGACATGTTTAGAGGGCATTTTCCATGCAGTGACTCTCATTGACCACGGTTTGCTCTGTACCTGTCGGTGGGGCACTAGGCTCAGCCACACAATTGGGAAAAGTGGGAGAACGCTGGGTGGTAGGACTTTTGAGGACCCCTGTGCTTTGCAGAAGTTTACGTCACAGATATGGAAGGAAAATATTTGATTTTCAACAAAGTTTGCAGGACCTTGTGGGCAAGAAAACGTTGTAGGAGCCATGGACTGCCTTGGGTGTCTAGTTTTCCGAAATGCCTAGTTTTAGTATGTTTCCCTTTCCCTAGGTAGCAGCTGGCCCAAGCCCAAAACATACAGTCATTTAGCTCAGAAGTAGGATGACATCAGGACTTAGATCCACTCTGCTGCACATATGTAAAAAAACATCCAAAATAATTAAATTGTTAGCTCTTAACAAAGAAATAGAAAAGCTACAGTCCCGTGGGGGTGGGGGGGGGGGAGTTATAAAGACTCTACTATCAATTCTGGGGATGGAGTATTGGCTCACTGCCAGAGTAGGTCACCCTAGCCTTTTGCTTGTATTAGACCCATGAGGAAATCCTTGGTGTCCTTGAACTGTGTTTCCACCCTAGAACAGGCACATCAGTCTTCCTCCCCCCAACATCTCCCCCGGGTTAAGGGTGTTCACCCAAAATTTGGCTTGGCAGACAGAAAGGCCACTAGACATGAGGGCAAAATGAGATCCAAAAAATAAGGGACAGGACTTCCGCTAGACACCAGGAGAAAAAAATGGGGTGGACGGCTCTCCCAGTGAACCTGTTGTGATCCCATTCCAGAAGATGTTCATCAGTCTTTCTGCCTCTTCGAGGGTGGATTGTGGAAATTTACCCCAAAGCTGCCCCCCGGATAGAAAGGCCACTAGACACCAGGAGAAAAATATTTCCCCACCCCAAAAAAATGGAGTGGGGCAGCTCGCCCAGGCATTGTGCCATGCTCCCATCCCAGAACAGTTGTATCTGTACTGTCCGACCCCGGGGGGATTGAGGGTGTTTACCCCAAATCTGTCCCGTGGGGACAGAGCAGCCACTAGACACCAGGAGCAAATAAAAAAGGTGTTAGGGCAGCTCTCCTAGTCATCATGCCATGATTCCACTCCAGAAGCAACAGTCTTTCTGCTCCCTCCTCCCCTGGGGTGGATTGAGGGTGTTTACCTAAAATCTGCCAGAGGGGACAGAAAGGCCACCAGACACCAGAGGAAAAATAAACCCAAAAAATAAAAAATAAATCTAGGTAGCTCACACAGGCAGTGCACCATATCTGCCCCTGGGAACAGAAAGACCATTAGTCACCAAGTAACAGAAAAAGCACTAGACACCAGAGGAAAAATATTCCTAAAAATGAAAAAGGAGGTGGGGTGCATCATCCAAGCACATCATGCTGTTCTCCCTCCCCATGCCAGGTGCTTCAGATTTTCTGCCCCCGGGAGTTGACTGAGGGTGTTTACCCAAAAGCTGCCCCCAAGGGACAAAAAGGCCAACAGACACCAAAGCCAAAATAGGCACTTAAATATAAATGAGGCCAGCTCACCCAAGCATCTTGCCGTACCCCACTCCAAGATAGGTGCATCAGATTTTCTGTCCCCACCACCCAGGGTGGATGTTTTGACAGAGGGTGTTTATCTAAAATCTGCTCCCAGGGAACAGAAAGGCCACCAGACACGAGACAAAAAAATAGACCCCAAAAACTATTTAAAAGGTCTGGGTGGTTCAATAGGAATCCTTGACCTCAAAACAGAACTTGAGAACAGAATGGACACAGATACTTGGACAAACGCACTAAATGAAATCAGCGAAACACTAGACAATCACACAAGGGAAGCACATGAACGTACGTTGAGAAAATGTAAAGACGATACCATCGATGACAAACTCAATGAGGTATACACCTTGGCAGAGATATATATGCCCAAGAACGTATCTTCAAAAAACATGGGATTTCCTCATCAGAGGAAAGTGTCTTCACTGAGCAGGAGGTGAATCCAATCGCGCACACTGCCCCTGACATAAATAGATCCATTAAACCTGCATCCCTTGCCCCTACATCTTTTTTAAAATTGGACCAGACATCCAACCATCCACCAGAGGAAAAAGGAGCCCGAGAGGCAACGGACAAGGAGGGGATAAAAGAAATGGGACAGGGCACTCGCGCACTCTAAGCAACTTGAAGAAGACCTAGTGATGAACATATCCAGCAGACCTTTAACCCAAAGATAACGCACGGTTTCAAACAAAAAAAATGTCCTTTGTGCCCATATATCACACCAATGAACTGGAAACAGAGATAGCATTTTTCAAGTTCATGAGAAAACTACGATTGAGATGTCTTTTTCACAACGCACCGTTTAAGGATGGCACTACGCAACGAGAAGAACAACACCATTTCAAACTGAAAAGCACCTTCATGGCACCATCTTCACATAAAACACATTTGAAACCTTAGTCAAGAAGGATCTGCAACAGTTGCAATACCACCATCTTAAATCAATTGTGTAACCATCCCTTACAGTGGGATTAATGTGTATTCGAATTGCTTGCAGCATCCGGTGATTGAGCGGATGTCGCAGTGGAAACGGCATTTTGGTATTTGTCTGGCCTTTGTGTGAATTTGATCATAAGTGATGGTTCACTGATAGAATGTCGATGGTTAAAACATCAAAGGTAAAAATATCTAAAAAAATATAGATAGTAAAAATATCGACTCCAGTGAGTGCAACAGTAGGGTAAATGTTGGATAGTAGAAGAATTGAATTTACTATTCCAACTCCAGTGATTGCAACAGTAGGGAAGAAGTTGGCTACCGGAGGGGTAAAAATTACTATTCCCACTCGTGTGAGTGCAACAGTAGGGAAAGTATTGTATAGCGGAGTGCTAAAAATGACTATTTCCACTCCAGTGAGTGCAACAGTAGGCAAAGTGCTGGTAGCAAAGCGATAAAATAACTATTCCCACTCCAGTGAGTGCAACAGTAGGGAACGTGCTGGATAGCAGGAGGGTAAAAATTACTATTCCCACTCCAGTGATTGCAACAGTAGGGAAGATGTTGACTAGCGGAGGGGTAAAAATTACTATTCCCACTCAAGTGAGTGCAACAGTAGGGAAAGTATTGTATAGCGGAGAGGTAAAATGACTATTTGCACTCCAGTGAGTGCAACAGTAGTGAAAGTGCTCGGTAGCAGAAGGGTAAAAATTACTATTCCCACTTCAAAGAGAGCAACAGTAGGGAAAGTGCTGGATAGCGGAGGGTAAAAATTACTATTCCCACTCCAGTGAGTGCAACAGTAAAGAAAGTGCTGGATTACGGGGTAAAAATTACTATTCCTACTCCAGTGAGTGCAACAGTAAGACCCCCCAGGATATAGCGGCATGGATTAGCAAATTTAGCGGCATAAATATGGAAATTTAGCGGCACAAATATGGAAATTTCGCGGCATTTTTGCGGCACTTTGTTTTACTATAATCAATCATTTTCATCCTTAAATCAAAGGAAACTGTTTTAGCAGAGTATTCCGCTTTGAAATAGGCATCCTGGGATATGGAACAGAGGAAGCAGCCCCCACAGGTGAAGGCTGTTATCCCTTAGAAATGCAATCCACTATTTGCTTTAGTAGGCGTTCTGAGACGCCCATCAAAGATGGCCTGGTAGCATCCCATAGGAAATGGCATTCCAGAACCTACCTTAGTGGAATTAAATATTTGCCTAAAATCACACAATTTCAGCATGGAAGCCACGATTTTATCCAGATTTCCTGGTTTCACTCTGTACAAATCCGCAAGTAAGTGTAGTTTTTTAAATTATAGCTCCAACTTGACCGGAAGGAATTGAAGCGCTTCACATGCACACCAGTCACACTACACAATTACAACACAAACACATGCATTGTTTATAGGCATAGGGAGATTAAGTGTCTTGCCCAGAATCACAGGATGATGAGCCAACGTCGAGACTCGAACCTGCCTCCCCGGCTCCACAGTCGGCAGCTCTGGCCTTTACATAACATACCGGTAGTCTAGACAGAGAGTAGCCACAGTCACATGAGAGCTCTGCTCGTCGAGGTTCCAGGATGGCCTCGGCTGTGGCTCATAATTGATCTCAAAAGGAACGTAACTTCGCCCCCTCGCCACCCTTTGCTGGAGAGTGCTGATTTGCTTATATGGAAAGGCAACACCGTCTGGTCAAGTGTAAGAGCATTGGTGGCCACAAAAGACCACGCTTCTCTAATAAAATGTTCCCACATTAGCTTTCTAAATGAACGAGGGCTATTTGATGGCACAGGTCATTCTTCATGTTTTGTGCCATTTGTCTCATCATCAAGCATCATAGCAAGTGGTTCACAGTGTTGCACAGGAGGTTTCCCCCACTGACGAACCCCTACACATCCAGCGATATCAAAATATGTTGTGAAATCTTGCACAGGCTAGTCTCACCATCACCAGCTTCCAAGAACATGCGAGTACATCCCATGCGAGGAGGAACAGGAAATAAAAACCCGAAAGAAAATAAGCTCCAGGCATAGAGATTGGCGGTGGAGTCTCACACAGTGTGGCACTACTCCTCAGAACAGTTTCATCACATCAGGAGCACTGAGCAGGTGCAACATGGAAGCACAGTGGGGCCACCTCTTAGAAAATGAAAACACAAAACCATGCTTGAATAAGTATAAATCTCTTATTTGCGTGTTTTACTCATTTATTGTATTCTTAACACAGACAGGCTTACTCCTGGGGGACTTGCAAGTAGCACAGGCCGCTCACATTCAATCGTGCAGCGATGGATTGTACGCAGAGATGAAAATCCACCATCATAAGGGGACCTTTTTCATGCCACATTTCTTCAAGTAAAAAACACATTTGCTTGCAAGGAAATCCCTTCAGGTGGACCCTCTGAAAACACTGGTGGGTTCTGGCACTTTCCCACTTTCATTAAACAATTTACAACTACCTGAACTAGCGGTATGTTTAGAAGTGCAACGAGTGCGACAAAGGCTCCGAGAGTGTTTTTGAACACACACATAGCTGTGGATTTTTCGGGGTTCACCACATTCTCGTAGGTGGAGCACACTTCTCGTGGTGCTCCCAGATGTACGAGGCGCTATGGAACTCAGGAGCGCTAAGCAAAGCTCTAGTGCATGGCGTGGCTTCCAGTCCATTGCATGGGGTATAATCTATCAGTGATGAACAGAGTTCCAGGGAGAGAAAAGGAAAAGCAACAACAGAAAACTACACATTCACAGCCAAAGCGCCCTCTTGCAAAGCACAGCTCCTCAGAAATCAATCACTTGTGCAATGAAACTACATAAGAGCAGTGGCGGCTGGTGAACTTTAAAGTTGGTGAAGCAGAAGTGAAACTGCTAAATTTGCCTGAACGACTGAACACAGTTGTGCCAAGGGGCTTTGGAGGGAAGGAAAGAGGTTGCAAGAGATGTTGAAGACCTCTTTTATAGATCCACCAGACTCTCTCCCTTGCCAATACAGACAAAGGTAAGCATGCCAGTTACCCAGATTATAGTTACTTAGAGTAAGAACCCCCCCCAGTAGACGAATGTGCCTGAGAAACCCCTGACTGTTTCTGAGTCACCCTGGAAATGATGACTCTTATAGAGAGACCCACTCACAATGAGTGCAAGTGAAACAGATGCCAGTGCCTGAATCTGAAAGTATGACTTTCAGAGAACAAAAGAATTAACGCAAAATGCTGTACTCTTGCTTTACATTATGTACCCCTTTTTCAATGGCATCATTCCAGGCATCAGAATGCAATGGGGCAATCACCTCTGGATGTACAGACTAGTTGATGCCCCCTGTTTCTGCTAGCAGTGCATTTTGTACTCCTGAAACCATAGGCAGACCTTGTCCGTTATAATTTTCGATTTGTCTTTAAATGCTTTTTTTATGACTGTATTGGCAGAGCTTAGCCAGGAAATCAACCTTGCCACTTACATGTGAGCGAAGGTCAAGTCGGTAAGGTCATAGAAGGGGCTATCGTGACAAAGAAAGGTGGGAAGATTTGGGCCATAGGTGCCAACTTTGCATCTAGAGAAGGAAGATCGAGTCTCGCTGTGGGTGCGCCAAACAATGTGATTCGAGGCACACCATTCAATCTTCTGTGGCAAAAATAAAAAATAAACAAATTTGTAATGAAATCTAGTGCTCCTGTAAAGCACTCCATTGCAGATAGGAGGAGTTTGAGCAATTCAAATTTGTAAATAAAAAAATGTGCTCTATTTTTTGTGCCTTCTGGTGCCAGTAAATCGAACCATGAATGAAAATCCGGTTCTAAATCCCCTCTTCCGGTTTCCTACCCTAAATCGTACTTGCAACTAACTGCCAGCAGTTCTATGTTCTGCTCACCTCTGTTATTTCACTAGGAATGCGTGTCACAGATTTCACTGTGGAAAGCCTGTCACGCTGCCAGCCTCGTGTTCTCGGATTTGAAATCTTTCAGAACTCCTGCCAGGACGGGATGGGGCCATGGAGGCTTGTTGATGCCATGGCACCCTGTGACGATTTAGCAAAAGGGCGGGGTGCAGTACCGTACAGTGTTCTCCCTCGCTGATTGACAACTGCCTCGGAAAACGTAGGGTTAAAGCGCCCAGGCTGTTTTCTGTCAGAGAGGCTGCTCTGTGTCAATGAGGGCAGTGGCCTAACATTGTTGCAAGGCACAGAGGACCAGGGCTGATACAAGGTAAGCCCTTTAAAACCTGCGACGGCAGGCATATGCTAATTTGCGCATGTGCCTTTCCAAAGCGCCCAGCCTGATTGTGCCTGACTCGAACGGAACAAGGTCAGATTTCCAAATGTATAGTGACTGTCTCTAGTTCGAAAAATAAAACAGGAGACTAGAATTGATGTGGGGGCGGCGCCTCTCAGCCCTAATTAAGGAACCGCCCCTGGGAGTTTGGCACTTTTGTAAAAATCGTGGAATTTTTACAAAAGTGCCGATTTCGCGGCATACCGCGAAATCGCGAAATCCTAGAGGATCTGAGTAGGGAAAGTACTGGATAGGGGGGGGGGGTAAAAACTACTATTCCCACTCCAGTGAGTGCAACAGTAGGGAACATTTTGGAGAGCTGAGGGGTAGACATTACTATTCCCCCTCCAGTGAGTGCAACATTAGGGAAGGCATTGGATAGCAGAAAAACAAAAATTACTAATAACATTTACAATTAAAAAACATTAAATAATCTTAAAAATAACTAAACAATATTTTTAAAATATACAATTAAATATATTATACATATAAAAAGAACCCATATTATAATGGTAATAAATATTCACCATATTCACAAACAAACAAATGATTTAAAACATTAATTTATTTATTTAATTTCCCACCCTATAACACCGCACCAATAAAAAAAAGACATCAACAGTTTTATTGACATGTATTTCTATAGTTACTACTGAAATTAAAATATATTATTAATACAAAATATAATAAACATTCATTGCGGGAAACAAATCCGTACGACGATTCGTATTCGTAGCCATTTCCGTACAAATCGTACCAAACCGTACGAATCGCATAGTACGATCTGTAGGAATAGAATACGGTCGAATGTCTGCGAACCGTACGAAAAATGAGGTTAAATCTGTACGACATTGAGCCGCACATTGAACCGTACGATTCGTAAACATGCCGTAAGACCCGCCAAGAACGATCCGGACCGGGGACCAAGAACACGATTCGTACGGAGAGCGGCGATTGAGCAATTCGTACTGAGAACCACACATACACATACGCACCCCTGCGATCATGGGGGTACGCACCGTACCCCTATGCTCTGCACCCCTACGCACCGTACACCTACACCCTACACACCGTACACCTACGCTACGTACACCCATGCATCGTACCCGGATGTACCGTACCCCTACGCTTCATACCCCGATGCACCGTACCAGTCCGCACCGTATCCCTGTGAACATGCGGTGCACTTGCGTACCCGGGGGAGTCCGTTTCGCACGTGTTTAGAGTCAAAATTTGCTTTTACGGATGTTTTAAAGTCCCGTAGTGAAAGAGTCGTAAGGAGTGTCGTCCAGACGAATCGTACTGGCTGGTTCTTAAAAAGCTGCCTCGATCCGTACGAACATCGCGTACTGCATTTTCCGAGTGCGATCGATACGGTTTCTTGATTCGTACCGTCTTTTGTACGATTCGTACGGAGAACTGCATTGAGTACATATCGTACTACATCGTACGTACGGGTACGGCTCGGCGTACGATTCGTGCGGGAAAAACGCTCCGTACGGCGATTCGGACTGGATTTTACCTAATCGGAATCGGCCCCATAATGTAGCACTATATTATCCACAACACCCACCTAAAATTAATTACACAATTGTAATTATTAATTACTGATTAATTAATTTAAATTAATTAACAAATAATGAAAAATGAATCAATAAACAATTACTTTCCACCCTATACCTATAAATACCACAACACACACCTAAAATTGATTACACAATTACCTTAATTAATTGCTAATTAACTAATTTGATTTAATTGACAACTAATTATTAATTAATCAATACAAAAGAAGTTACTTTCCACCCTTCCCACCATTTACACCTATAAGTACCACAGCACACACCTACAATTAATTACGCAATTACCATCCTTAATTACTAGCTAACTAATGTAAATTATTTACCAACTAATTAATAATTCATCAATAAAAAAAATTATTTCCCACCATTTACACCTAGAATCACCACAACACACACTTAAAACGAATTACCTAATTACCATAATTAATTACCAATTACAGTATAATTACATCTAATTAATGTTTCATCAATAAAAAATAAATTACTTCCCACTCTTCACACCATTTACACCTATAAACACCACAAAAAACACCTAAGATTATTTACACAATTATCATAATTAATTACTAATTAATTAATTTAAATTAATTAACAACTACTAATGAAACAATTATTAATGAATTAATTAACACATTTAAAACACATTACACAACAATTAAACATATATAAATAAATACAAAATATTTGATACATTTTATATAAATAAATTACTTCCCACCCTTTTCCCCTACAAACCCACAACCCACTACGTAACTAAAGACGCAAAATTCAATTGAATTGAATTGAAAAAAATAAAATGAATAACTACTAAAATGTTAAGAAATATAATAAAAATACAAACAATTCTTATGCAAAAAAAATGAACATCACACACATATAAAATATATGCTAAAATACATAACATTAATAAAAACGTGTTATTTTTAACAACCATGGGGGTGATTACGGTGGCGGAAGGCCTGCCACTGCCAGCCGTGCCGTGGCGCGTCCTCCGTCATTGGACAGCAATTTTCTCCCTGCCAAATTACTATGGTGGGGTGTATTGGACCTCGACCATGGCGAGTGAAAAGACCACCTGCTTTGAATCCACCGACTTGTCGACAGGCGGAAAAGCGGTGAACAGTCTTTCCATCCTCCGCGCCCCCCCCCCCCCCCCAGCGATCATAATATGGCAGGGGTCTATGCTGTGGGAATCCTAATGGGCCCCTTAGTGTGATTTTGGGGTTGAGTGCACTGCCCAATGTCTGAGCAGGCCGAACCCACCCCTGACTGCAATAACAAAATAATCTCCCTGGTGTCTAGTGGGCCACTTCCAGGGGGGCAGATTGGAGGTAAAGACCTCCTATCTACCTCCAGGCAGGGCAGAAAGACTGTTAGTGATGGTTGTGGGGTGGAGGCTTGGCATGATACCTGGGTGGGCCTCTCTCACCCTTTTGTAATGTCAAAAAACACTCCCTGGTGTCCAGTGGGCTTTTTGCCTCCCAAAGGCAGATTGGCGATAATGACCCATTATTTAAAAGTCTTCTGTGGATGGCAGGACGGGTGGGATACCATGGGAAAGGTGAGGTTCTCCCCTTTCCATCAATACCTTCCCCATTTAAGTCAGTTCTCTGGGGGCTGAGATATACCTCCAGCACTTTTTGTTTGTTTTTTAAATTTCTTTATTATGTGTTTATCCCATTTTATACAAGACAAGCAGAGCAGATATCAGTGTAAGTAACACAGGAAAGATAGCACATTATTATACATTAGTATATAGAAGATATATAAAAGAAAAACCAGAAGATACACAAAACAAAAAAGAATTCTGTAGTTTACACTTGGATCCAGTCCATTACAGGTCCCCATATCTTCATTCCCATTAACCTTTTCTTTCAGCCCTTTGTTCTATATATAGCCAATTCCAAATTATACATAGCAAGGAGCCCAGCCTGCCAGGTCTCAAAAGAGGGGGGAGCATTGCTGATCCACCCCCGTGTGATGCACAAACGTGTTAACGCCATACAAATAAACAGAACATTTTTCCTATCTTCAGAAAGTATATCTGCCGTGACACCAATCAGTACCATTTCCCCGTTATGACCACTGTTGACCCAAATAGTATGGTCAAAAATTGTTCTATCGAAGAAAATAAATCTTTCAGTTTTGGGCAAGAAAAAAACATATGTAGGGCATCTGCTGCATATTCCCCACATCTACTACAAGTTATGCCCGCCATTGTCCCCCATTTTGATATCTTCCCAGGCGTGTAATAAAGATCAAATAAAGCCATATAATATTGTGAACGTGATCTCCCTGTAATTAAAATTTGATTTGCTAGTCTAATTGATTCCTCTATATTAACTGAATCCCGAGCTACCTTCACAGCCCATTTACTTTGATACACTCCAATCTCACCAGGACATGATTCCATAAGAATTTTACAATATCCTCCAATTAACGTTTTCCTAAACATAGTATCAATGAGAGAAATTCTCTTTAAGTGTGACTCCGGGTGGGCTCCTAATTTATTAATATAACTATGGATTTGCAAATACTTAAAAAAATCAGTGCCTTGTAAATTAAACTTTTCTTGTAGTTCAGGAAAGGGGAGAAGACAGCCCTTATTAATTATATCACCTAAATATTGAATGCCCTTCATACGCCATCTATTCATCACACAATCATAAAAGATTGGGTGGAGGATACCTGGTGTGAAAAAAGGGGTATAAACAGTGATTTTTGAGATTCCTATATTCCGCTTAATTAATCTCCATGCTATATAGGCTGATTTTAATGTCTTAAATCTAGTTTTTTTAAAGTAGCTAGGCTCAATCATTTTGATCAAGCACCCCCGACATTCCTCCCCCAATGCAAACTCATAACTAGATGGCGAGTGACTCGGCAACAACCTTGCCCTTTCGCAAATCACTAAAGGGGCAATAAATTGTAGAACAGAGGCCAAATAATAATACAGAAAACACGGTATTCCCCAGCCACCCCTTTCTTTAGGTAATATCATTTTTCTATACGCTCGCCTGTGCCGCCTATAACTCCATAAAAACCTTGCTGACATTCTATCTAGCTGTTTAAAGCAGCTGGAGGGAAATTCAAGCGGTATAGCGCGGAACATATATAAAAACTTGGGAAGAACCGACATTTTTAAAACATTAGCCCGCCATAATAATGATAAATGCAAATGATCTATTCTTTCCAGCATTGAATTTACCTTTTTCAGAACCACATTTAAATTTAATTCCGGAATACTAGATAATGGTTATGCTATTTTAATGCCTAGATATGTGACCTCTGTCACTGTTGTTATTTGTGAGGGCGGAGAAGAATCTTGGGCTAGATATAATGTTTGTGTTTTCGATATATTCAATTTTTATCCTGAAAAGGATCCGAATTGAGTTGCTAAATCTTCTATTGTTGGGATTGCTCTCTGAATATCTGTCGTTACCACTACTATATCATCCGCATAGGCGAATGCCCTGTAGTTCATTCGAGAAACTTGAACTGGCTCGATATTATCAGCACTATCCAGTTTATTAATATAAAGGGCAAATAATAGTGGGGAACAAGGACAGCCTTGCCTTGTTCCACGAAAAATCGAAAAAGAAGCGGATTCCTGCCCTGCTATTTTAATAGATGCCGTTGGAGAGACATATAGAGCTTTTAATGCCGGTATCATCTTTGGACCAAAGCCTTTCTGATACATCAAATCCCAAAGATACGGCCATGCTACCCTGTCGAATGCCTTCTCGGCATCCAACAGGGTAATTCCCATAGCCGTCTTGGTCGCCTGAGCCCAGTCCATAAGACCAATGAGAGGTCTAATATGATCTGTAGTATCTCGGTTGGGTATGACTCCATGCTGGAAATTCGAGACAATAGATGGGATTATGCCTGATATCCTAGTAGCTAAAATCTTCGAGAAAATCTTACTATCAGCATTAATTAAAGATATTGGTCTATAGGAGGCCGGTAAGGAGGGTGACTTATCTTTCTTGAGAAAGGCCATAATGATTGAATGTCTCCATGACTTGGGTGCCTTACCTTTCTGTGCTTCTAAAAGTGTCAACAGGAAGTCCTGCTTCAATAGATGTCGGAATATCCAGAAAAATTCTAATGGGATACCATCAGGTCCCATGTCCTTTCCTAATGCAAGAGAAAGAATTGCAGCTTCCGTTTCTTCCCAAGTTATTTCTTTCTCCAGAGATATAACCTGATCTGAGGTTAACTTGGATATTGTTCCATTATCATTGAACTCAAGAAAGCCATCTGATGAGTAATTAGTTATTTCATCCTTGTATAGTTTACTATAATATTGCTTAAAGACTTCCAAAATCTCATCTGGTTTTTCAACACTTTGTCCTATCTCATCCTGAATACTATTTATACAGTTAATTAACCTCCTTTTGACGAATTTTTTTTAACTAGAATTCGACCTGTGTTCTCCCCCACCTCGTAAACTTGCGCCCGATGAACTGCTATCTGCCCAGCTAGTTTCCTTGCAAACTCTTCATATAGCCTTGATTTATGAATTGCTAAATCTGTCATTATCTGTTCTGTGTCTTTAGAAAGACTTATAGCTGTTATAAGCTTATGTTCACATTCCTGTAGTATCTTAAACTGAGCTGCTATGTGATCATGTGATTTCCTTTGATTATTTATTGAATATGACAACGTCTCTCCACGCACCCCCGACTTAAAGGCATCCCAAACCATCTGTGGTGAAGCAGACCCACAATTGCATGCTAAAAAGTCCTTAATCCACTTTCCCATATGTTCTATGTAACGTGTATCTGCTAACAATTTACGTTCAAACGTCCATACATTTTGTGTAGGAACACCTCTTGATTCAACCGCTAGCTCTACTATAATAGGATTGTGATCCAATATTATTTTGGGATAATTATAATAATTGAAATCTTTAAACGCTCTAGCAGTTATAAAAAAATAATCTAACCGGACAAATTTCTGGTGGGGGGCTGAAAAAAAACGTATAACCAGGGGTACCCAAGCCTTTAGCATGACCGGCATCCAATAATCCAAATTCCCTAGCCAATCCTCTCAGAGCTTTATAAACCTTGATTTTCCTGCCTAAATATGGTAAATCATTAATTATATCATATTGTCCCTCTAAATGGATGTTAAAATCTCCACATAGGAGCAGGCCATCCCACAAGCTCAACACTAAGAAAGTTTAACATTTCTGGATCGCCCAGGTTAGAACCATATATGGCACATATCGTCCAAGAATTATCCCTTATCCAGATTTCACTAATCACCCATCTTCCGTAAGGGTCAGTTTTTAAACGTTTACATGCCCCTCTCCTTTAATATTGCTACGCCTCTTGTTGTAGTACCTTATCGAGTGCATCCTACAACCTCCAGACCCAGATCATTAAGCAAGTGTCTATTACTCTACGATAAGTGGGTTCCTTGTAAACAAAGGATATCACACTTCATAGCCTGTATTATTTGTGCGGCTATCCCTCGTTTCTTTTTGTCATTTAATCCACAGATATTCCATGAACATATCCTTAATTTAACCATTATCAAAAATCGAATAATTTAACAAAGATGATTCATAACATGCAAACTTTCCTCCAGAAATCATAATGCTAGTCTTCATGATACATATGTGTTTACTCAACATCTTATAAAAATGTCTTGTCTTTATAGGTTCTACTCTGCTCTTGCTTGTCCCCTTTTCCCCTCTCATCCCCTCAACCCACCCTCACCCACCCTAGCTCCCACCCACAAAAGGCAAAGAGACAAAATAGTCCCTCTAAGTGATGGATGGAGAAGCATGATGTATCTCTCTATTTGCTCCCAATCCTCCGACGGCAGAAGAAATGTAATAATCAGAAATTGAAGAGCCCCTCTAACTCATGAGATACTATACAATCCCAATCCTCCAAAAGAGAAAAATGCAATATTTAAAAGTTAAAGGAGCCTCGCTGACCCATACCTTATTATGACTGCAAATAGAAATATAGAATAGAGCAGAATGGGTCTATATAGTTAAATTATAGTTGTAATCAATCTAACAGTTATCTAACAGTTATCTAAATAGATGCTAGGAACTCCTTAGCACTGCTCTCCGAAGTTAAAAAATGCGTTTTCTCCTTAAAGATAACCTTGAGCTTAGCAGGATTAAGTAAATATGCCTGCACGCCTTTGGCTTGAAAGAGAGATATGAGCTGACGAAGTTGCCACCTCTGTTGTACTGTCACCTGACAATAGTCAGGTCTCACAAAAAATTCTAGCCCTTTCCCCTTTCGCTTGCGATCAGGCATAGATAGCTAGGTCATACAATGCTTCGCGCGCAAGAAAGTTATTCAGACATATCAAGATAGCTCTTGGCTTAACATTCGAGGTTCCTCTGGTATCTTTTTGATGAAACGGAAATCGATGAGCCCTTTGGACTTCTACATCCCACTGCCACTGGGTTAACTCAGGAAATGCTTCTGAGAAAAGCTTTGTGATATCTTGGCAAGCATTTTTCCCCTCACTTCCCTCCGGAATACCCAAGACACGTAGATTGTTTCTTCTGGATCTGTTCTCTAAATCAAAGAGCTTCCAGTCAATGTCTTCGTGTACTGTCATTAGAGAAGAGATCTGCGTTTTATACTGGTTCATTTCGTCTTCAATCAATGATATTCTTTCTTCTGCTTCTACTACCCTAGCCACCAGTTCGTTGCATGTCTTGGTTACTCTTCGGACAGTATTTTGAAGTCTACGAACCGCACCTTGTGTTCGCACATTTTCCACCTTTGTATCTTCCCGGTGTTGTAGCATTAGGTGATAAACAGTATCCAAAGTGATTTCAGAATCTAAACGTTCCTCAGCCATGTTATTATTTTTAGAAGGTTCTGCAATATAATTCAAAGTTGGTGATCCAATATTCCCGCCGTTGTCTTTAGAAGGAGGGAGAGAACGGGGCTAGGTCTACCATTGTCACCTAGGATTTTACGCACCGTGCCTTCCTCGGGAGTCCAATGCTCCCTACTTAATGGTGTAGTATCGTCATACTCCTCATGCACTGAGCTTGTTGCACTCGTCAAACTTCTATCATCCCTATCATCCGTGCATTCCTCTTCCCCCTCCATACTCTCTGTCTCTAATGCATTGGAAAGGTCTGACATTGAGCAAAAATTGCCGGCAGAGTCAATAGAGTAAATGTAAATGTTTTTGAGCTTGTAAAGCACACTGCTACCCGTCCATAGATCTCCTGGCGCTGTATAACTCTGGGGAACCCGTCCTGGCTTTCCCTGTGGGATGGTCCCTTGCTGGGAGTCCCCAAGGTGGAGCCAGGCATCCCCGGAATTGGTGGGGCCGTTGTGGAGATTAGGCAAGCTAATGCCCAGAGTTGCCGAGTGGAACCCCTGATTAGAGTAAGCACCGAAGCGAGAATTGTCGAGTCCGCTGACCAAGGTCCACGACCCTGCCGCGTCGGGAATTGAACCCTGGTCCCGGGCCGACTTCTGCTCTCGGGCCTGCTGCCTCTAACCAGTGAGCCACACTACTCCACTGTCTGTATCTCCCATACCTTCTGGGATATCGCTCATAATTAAAGCTCCAACTGCTTCCATACATTCTGTGGAATTTATCTGGCCTCCAGCCCCTTCAGGCATCGGGGTCAAAGTATCAGGGTGATCAATTATACTGTCCCGAATAGTATCAGTGGGTGACACTGTGGGTGATACTGTCCCTCTGACTTGTGATGTTCCTTGGTTTACTCGAGTAGTTGGAGCCCCAACACTGTGCGCCACATTAACTCTTGCCCCCCCTTTGAATTCTGAGTGACATTCAACGAGACATTCAAAGAGTATGAAGATTGTTGCTTACCTTTAGGTAAGTTTTTCTTCTTAAACATGCCTGGAATTTTAGGAGTGGCCCCGGGTCCTCTTGAGTCTGTCTCTGACATCGCTAGATTTATAGCAGGATTAGTCGTGACATTGTCAATAACGGTCCCATTAGCTTCCTGCTGCATAGTATTTCCCTGCAGAGACATATTTTCAGCTGTGTTCTCTATTGCTGCAGCCGCCGCTCTGGTCTGCGGTCTGGGACCCTTGAGCTGAGTGTTTACAGTACAGTTCTTTGGCGGCATCTCACCCTTAGACTTTCGCCCCCGCCGGCCAGTCCGCCAGCCAGTCCGTTTGTTTGTGTTCTCCCTCTCTGGGCGTGGCGCCGCCTTCGAGCCTTGTGAGCTGGGTGAAGGCCACCGTAATCCGTTGAATGCAACTGCCGAGCGCCCGGTGGTAGAAGCCGAAAAGCACCACGCGTTGCGGCGGAATCGGCGATAAACACGGCACCAATCCAGAATCATCCCCGGCTTGCCAATATTCCATTAGCAATGGCAAATATCCACACATCCAACGAAGTCCTTCGCATCGAGTTCGATGAAGAAAACGCCATCAGGTAAGAGAGGAACGAATAGTTGCTAGACTCATCTCGGGCGGCTCACTCGGATGCGCACGCATCCGCCATCTTGCCCCATTGTTTTACCTCCTCCCTCCAGCACTTATGCAGTAAAAGGGAAAGTGAAAATGACCCAATCAACTCATTCACTTTCACTTTCATTGAAATGATGCCAATTTACAAACCTAAAACAAAATTGACTTGGGCTGTTAGGGACGTTATTCCCCAGCAAAATGAACTAAAACTAAAAAAAGGAAACCCTACTAGTACGAGCACAAGGAGATTTCCTGTCTTTAAGGCGAGGACATACTGGAGCCATTCATAGAACCTGAGTGCCTCTGCTATGGAGCGTCTCCAGGATGTCCATAGCATGCTCAGGGTTAAGCATGCCCAGGTCATCAGAGAGGTCACCAAGGTTTCCTGTTCATCGCTGGGTTTTTTTCAACAGTGAGAGCAGGGTCAAAAATATGCGAGACACACTAAATGTGAACTGAGCAGCCTGTTTAGTTAAACAGGGAACAGACTGTGAGCTCTGATTGTCATGAGCACAGTACCATGAAAAAAAGACTTAAAAAATAAAGAAAGCACGTCTTGGCTCTGGGTGTCCACGAGAAAAAGCATGCATTGCAGTAGTTGTTCTTGGAAATGAAGTGGGCTAATTATTGTGCAGATAATCACATTGTGCAAGAGCAAAATGTCTTCACAGACAGTCAGGTAAGCTGATGGCTGAAATGGGCTGACCCTGTGCCACATGTTGTTTGCTATGACGGGCGGAAACAAACTATGAATGACACCACAGCAGACCAATGGCTAAAGAGGGCTGACTGAAATCCCCTGTAACTATGTATAGTAATGCATAGTATATGTTGGACTTGTCTCTTTCTGCAGGGTCAGCCCCAAACTTTTTGCCTTCACCCTCATGTTTTCTGACCTGTTTCTATTGGCTTTTAGAACTATGTACACTTTACCACTGCTAACCAGTGCAAAAGTGCTTGTGCTCTCTCCCGCATGGTGAAATAGGCCAACACCCTATTGACACATTTAATTTTCTTATAAGCCCTTAATAAAATGGTACTACATTTACCTAGGGCCTGTAAATTAAATGATACAAATAGGCCCGCAGGAGTCATTGTGCCACCCATTAGCATAGCCTTTTTAAACTTCTCTCAGCCTGCTATTGCAGTCTGTGTGCAGATTTAAGCTGCATTTTCAACATGGCAATATAATTTTTTGCCAGACCAAAACCTTCCTTTTTAATACATAGAAGTCACCCCTAAGGTAGGCTCTAACAGCCCATAGGACAGGGTGCAGTGTATTTAAAAAGTTGACATGTACTTTTAAGTTTTACATGTGCAGGTAGTGAAAGATTCCTAAATTCGTTTTTGCTACTGCAAGGCCAACCTCTCCCATAGGATAACATTTAGTTACCTCATTGCATTTAATACGTGGTAACTTGTGTTTGGGAAGATGTAGAAATGCCATGTTTGGTCTCTTAAGAATTGTACTTTAAAATCCTCTTTAATGGTAAAGTAGGATTTTAAGTAGGCCTGGGCAGAGATTGTGGACTCACACTACACGGAGCACTGAAAAGTGTCAAACAAACTCTGTTCTGCTACGTGGAGTTCTGTGAGCTGCGGAGTCCAGTACGTCACTGTGTTTGATTTGATTTTTAGCACCAGGAGTTTCTCCCAAGCTGTAAAATCAGCACGAACAGCATCAGTCGGAGAGCCATAGTGTATTGCTTCTTTCTGCTTTCTCAACGTGAGTGGTAGCTACCTGCTGCAACCACCCACATTCAGGAATCTTGCTGGGAGGTGGTCTAGCGCATGATTTCTCATGCTCACCAACTTAACGTAGGCGAGCCGTGAGAGACAAAATACTCTGCATCGATTCATGGAGTTTTTCAGCACTCCACGTGGACCATGTAGTGGACAAAACTCTTCAAACTCTGCGGGCAGAGTGGAATTCTTCACCCACCCCTAATTTTAGGTCACCATTATAAAAATGTTACATTTAGAAAGTTAGCCTTTGTTTTGTTCTAACAATTTGGTGCCTACAGCCTGTGTCCTGGTTCACATGGCAAGGTGTATTTGGCAGTTCGTATTTTTGTAGTCCTACTAGACAATGTCACAAAGTGGGAGTGGGTGATGGTAGTATGGACTATCCTGAGAGGATGGGTGGGGGGTGGAGCTTTCCGCTTCCACACTTGCACTTCAATAGGTACTGTCACAAATATATTCAAACTAGCCTTTTGTCACTCCAGACATCTTGGGACCTGGACAGGGTAAAGAAGGGAATTCCAGTGCCAGAATATTCTTCCAACTCAAAGCTGGCACCGGGTAAAAATATTGGAACCTGAGACCAATACTCCAGAACACTCCTGGACCCGAGGACTCTTCAAGAAGAAGGACTGCTCAGCTGCTTGAGGACTGCCCTGCTACCTGAGTCCTGCCTTGCTGACCTTGATTCTAGCAGCAGCGGCCCATCCTTAAGAGTAAAGGGGCACCACCCTCCCACCTTTTGGCAGACATGAAGATATGAGCAATAGTCATCCTGACAGATACTCTTTATGTTCAGGTCAGGCTGTCAGGCCCTAACCATAGTCCTTGCTTTTGCTTAATACTTAATAATATAAATTACCTCATAAGTGCAGATGATATTATGACTGCAAATATCTTTGTGACTACAATATCATGCCTCTGATAATTTTGTAGGATAATGTTTTATGATCAAAATATGCTACACTACACCACATAATTTGCATTTCCCTGACAAACACAGCATACGTTGGTGCTTCATTGCTGCATAATTACGGTGGTCCTGCTTTTAGCCAACTTATGTACAGTTTAGCATGAAACCACAATTTTATCAATGGATCCTTAGCACAGAAACAGCTGTTTTCACCACATGGTATTAGCAAAACATCAATTCAGTACATTCCAAACGGTGATACTATAATATACCTCATTCCTTCAGAAAATCATCTCAAACTCCTGATAGACATTGATTGACAAAATAGCTCTCATGTTTCTCCTGCAGGTTGAAATTATAAACATCTCCCTCCTTCTGCTGAACCCTTTAAACTGCTCTAAATACTTGGTGCACAAGAGCAACTGTCTCCTCATTCAACAGGCATTGGTCTCTGCACCACCTGTACAGTTATCTATCCTCTAAGGTTACTGAGAAGTGCTGCTTTTAAACTGAAACAAAAGAAGAATGTGAAAAAACCATTGCGAAAGGAGGGTGTTAAAGTACACCTTCATCTTGATCTTTAAAAACCTTTGCTTTAGTCCTGCGCCCCCCATTAATGTCCTAAGCCTTGTTTTACTAGGGAAAATATGGATGTAATTTTCTGGGTCTTCATTTTCTCTACGGTGTTCCTCATTCTAATTGGTGGTACTCAGTCCTGGTGTCTAACTCATTCTTCTTTTTTCTTTCTCAGGGATTCACTTCTTCTTTGTTTTCTGAACAGTGCCACCAGTTTTGTGGCTGGGTTTGCCATATTTTCCGTTTTAGGCTTCATGGCACAAGAACAAGGTGTGCCCATTTCCGAAGTGGCGGAGTCAGGTGAGTGAGAGTATCTCACCAATAACTTGGTGGGGAAGTATTGTGTGTAATATCACCTTCTGTAAAATGATTCAGGTTCATTTGTGAAGTGGGCACATTCAATTTAGGCTATTTATTTTAGCTGAAATGATTCAAATTGTTTTCTATTAAACCATAATTAAGCATTTTGACAGACTGCAAATGGCAACCTGTGGCTCTTTTTCTGCACCCTATGTTACAGGTCAATGCTAATGTACACAAATGTAGTATGGTGACCAGGTATAAGGTAAGCGCACAACAAGAGTATGGCAATCAGTAAATATTCCCTGTACAAAATAAATGCTACAAAGCAAAGAAAAGGAAGGTCACCACTCTTCCTTACACACCCAGAAGAACTCTTCTGGTTGAAACATTAAATGCAAATCTTTGCTGAGCAAGTTCAATCTGTTATATCAGTCCAAATATGTATAGCAATTGTCCACAGTATTTAGAATCCCAAATGTCCAAAGATTCAAATCCAAATTAGCAAAGTCGCCTCTATGAAAACACCAAGGTATGTTGTTACAGCATCATTTCCATTTATTTCACTCCTGGTTTCCATCAATCAAAACAAAGCAGCCAACACGTGTTTCGTCTGGCATTAATATCATGCCTTTCGACTTCTTCAGGGCTGCAACCCAAGAAGATAATAATGTTTACACCTCAAGAATTTTGTAAATTCAATAACACTATTTACAATTCATGGTTAGGTTGCGGGGAACACCTGTGTGTAGGGTCAAGCCTGAATCCATACGTTGTGTATTATGAACAAATTGTTTATCACCCGAATAAAGTAATGCATACCCTAGTGTGAAAATAAAACAAGAAAAGACCCAAAAGTCCCGAAATTGTCAGAAACTAGTATTAAAGAAAATTTATTTACCAGGAAAAGTATTCCTCAAGTCTGATCTCCAAAATATAACCAAAGTCAGACCCTGAAACGATAGTAGACAGTCCTTAGCCCCGCAGTTCATAAGAACTACCAATATCGGAAACAGTATGTAAACTCATGCTATACTTACTAAAAAAAGGGAAGTTATATATTGAGACAGATCCTCAATTGTAAATATCCAATGTAATGCTGCCAAAGGCTCTACATCAGTCAAACATTTCCTGTAACATAAATCGGGAGAGTGGTCTTACTAACGCAATCTAATTGTATATTTTCACGTTGCTTGGTACATCAACCATGTCACTCACCTCCATTGAAAAGAACTATCTCGAAAACTGCAGTCAAAGTAATCCTTAATTTAAAGTCGCAAGGTTGCCGTATTTTCCGAGTTTTAGCAGACACGGGTACGTGTAGTCATACTGTAGAGAAAGAAAGAAGGAACGAACATATTGTTCTAAATTCCAAATTTGTGCAAATAACGTTCACGCTACATCTCTCAAATAACCAGGCAGCTCACCTCCAGTACTCGGCGAGTACGCTCTCATCGTAGTCACAATCGGCAGCTAGCGTGCAACACGAGCGCCATTTTTATTTTAAAGTCTCATTAAAATCTGTAGCGAAATGGTCGCCATCTTGAAATATCACAAGTCTCTATTCTGCCATGCATTAAAAACGACTTACTAATAAAGTAGGTTTCCATTTAAGCTATCGTTAATCAAGTGTAACGTCTTCCCACTCCACGTTCCGACAGGGAAGAATAATATATTGGCACTACAAATGTAAACATAAACAAAACACTAATCTTGAACCACAAATACTAACGTGTACTCTATTCTTAAAAGTAAATGTCCAACTCGGTCACATCTCAAATAGTAAGATGTAATTTCAATAGTGGTTCCTTACGCCTCAAAATTTTTTTCATTTTAACACAGGTTCAAAAAAGATTTCGTATAGTATAACCAGTAACGGTATTAAACGAACCCCCGTCATAAGGATAATACACCAGAGCTCCAAATGGTGATGCCACCGCTGCCGTCTGTGAACCCGAAGACAAATATAATACTCAAGCGCTAGATTAATATACAGATACTATAAGTTAAATGCATCTTTTTCAGCATCGCAGGAGCTTCAGACTACCCACACATGCCCCAGAGTTCCAACCTCGAGCATATTTGGAAATCATACTGTAAGATATATGTGTTAGTAAGTAAATAGCGGGAGATAGTGATGTCACATCGAGGGATACAGATATAAGGCAGAGAGAATAAAGTCAAGTGTAACAACAATAATTACAAAAACAGATAAACACTCCTTAGTAAAGTACATAGTCCTAATTAACTAAATTCAATAGTTACATTAGTCTAAATGGTCACTTATTTACAGTAAACAGAGGTTATGCTAAACCAAAGTATCTCTAATACCAGATATTATACTAGTTAGATGTGTTATTCACAGACTATTCATTGATAATACTGACACATCTCTTTGTATTTACAGGGCGAATAGTTTAATCACCTAAAAAGAACTGTAGTTCCGGGTCTAAGTTTAATCCCTCCTCAACTGCTCGTAAAACCATAATCCATCTCGCTTCCCTGCGTCTCAATTTCAGAATTCTATTTCCACCTCTTTTATCTGCACTAAGATGTTCTATACTGTGATATGTAAATTTATGGTTAACAGAGTCATCCCGATTTTGGATAGCATGGGAGGCAATGGGATATCGTGTATCCCCGTTCTTAAGGGCACGAAAGTGTTCCATCATCCGATCTCTCAGTCGTCTCACTGTAGACCCAACATAGATTTTTCCACACGTACATGCTATTATATAAATAACAAACGTGGTTTCACAATTTATAAATGATTGGATTTTGAAACTCCCAGTGTTGTTATATTCAAAAGATAACATTTTCTTGGTTGCCCATCTACAACAGCTACAAAGGCCACAATAGTAAAAACCATCTGGTTTGATATGTAACCAATGTTCTGACAGTATAGATTTAATGGGTTTGGGGTAACTAGGACTTACCATATTTGCAATTGTAGTACCTTTTCGAAATGTCAAACTGGGTCTTTCAGTTAAATAAGGTACTAAGTCTCCATCTGTTCTCAATAATTGCCAATGTTTATTTAGAATGGCAAACAGTTTGTGACTCCCTGCTCCAAAATTGGTAATCATCCTCACCTTCTGCAGATTCCTAGTCACTTCACTGCTATTCCTAGGTTTGAGTGTATCTTCTCTCCTTAGTTTAGAAGCTCTTTTATGTGCTTTCATAATAACCTTATCTTTATAGCCTCTGTTTTTAAATCTTCTATCATGTCTTTAAGATTATTATTAAAGTCATCATCATCCGAACAATTCCTCCTGGCTCTCAACATTTCACCAAAAGGAATAGCTTCTATTTGGCTTTTGGGTGGCAACTATCTGCACGCAAAAGTGCATTACAGCTAGTCTCCTTCCGAAACATTCTACTACATAATTTGTCATCTTTAACGAACAGTTCAATATCCAGAAAGGTAAGATGTTTATGGTCATAGTGAGTAGTGAATGTCATATTCTGATTGTTAGAATTAAATAGGAAAAGAATGAGTTAAGTTCCTCTGTGGTACCCCTCCAAATCAATAGACAATCGTCAATGAATCGTCCCCAGAAGTAAATGTGGTCAATCCACTCCTGACCTTTGGGGCCCCAGATCCACTCCGCCTCTAGGCGACCCATGAAATCTGGAACCCATCGCAGTTCCAAGTTTCTGTTTATACCAGGTCTCCTCATACAGAAAAAAGTTATTCTCTAGTACCATTTTGGTCATTTCTAAAATCATCATTGTGTGATCTAGGTATTCAGCTGGTCTTTGGTTCAGAAAATACTCAAGAGCCTGTATACCTAACTCGTGATTTATATTTGAGTATAAAGAAACAACATCTAAGGTTGCTAAAATGATGTCAGGCTCCCAATTAACATCATTCATAATATTAAGGATGTGTTTAGTATCTTCTATATGGGAAGGCAAATTCTGAACAAATGGTCTCAAATACAGATCTACAAATTGTGAAAGTCTTTCTGTCGGTCCACCAATTCCGGAAATGATGGGCCTACCTGGTGGTTTCTGACGATTTTTGTGTATTTTTGGCAGAGTATACAAGCACGGGGCCCTTGGACATTCAACTCTCAAATACAAATATTCTTCATGATCAAGTAAAGTACTTTCGTACCATTGCTTCAATTTAGTATTAATCATAGTCATAGTCAAAAGTAATGGACTAGTACTTATTTTCTCATAATACCTAGAATCACTAAGTTGAGAAAAAATTTCAGAATCATAATCTTTTTTGTCCATAACCACGATGTTGCCACCTTTATCAGCCATGCGTATTATGATGTTAGGTTGCGATGATAGTTCCTTGAGAGCTAGCCTTTCATCAGGTTTTAGGTTATCTCCAATATATTTCTTCTTGTTGTTACATTCCCTTTTGATCAAATTATCTATATCAGCGGTCACAGATTTATAAAAAGCATCAACCACATTACCTGCCGACAATTGCGGCGTCCATTTTGATTTAACTTTAAGCCCGCTAGAGGTAGCATAACCAGAGTTGATCTCTAGATCCCCCAAAAGAGAACTAACAGTCACCGGATCTTCTTCATTTTCCGTCAGTGACAGTAGAAGTTTGGTATCATATACCTCTTGTATAGTAATGTTACTAAATGCTGGTTTACTGACCACTCTCTTATCGCTACTGTCCTGTTTCAAGAAATATTTTTTCAGTTTTAAAAGTCTCGCAAATTTGTACAGATCAATCTTAGCTGAAAACCAATCAACACGTACAGTTGGACAATATCCCAAACCTTTCTTTAATACAGATACCATGCTTTCTGATAGTACAACTGATGAAAGGTTAACAATCTCAATTTCATTAGTACCTTCATTCACTTCCTCCAGGATCGTAGTCTCATTCCTGGCCTTACTTCTTCTGCCTTTGCCTCTGCTCCCTCTCCTTGTCTTTCTCCTAGGTTGTTGCCGAATCTGCCCCCAGAGTCTCGGTTGCCCATTCTGATCCGCCGGACCTCTTCTAAAAAAGGATTCAGGGTTACACTTGGCGCTGCGTCAGAGTCAGTATTATCCTCATTTTCACTAGTAGAAATATTACTTGAGGATGTAATCAATTCTGAACTAGTAGGTGTTGATCCCTTCTTGGTTGATTGACCTATTGTAATTAAATGATCGAATTTACGTGCAAAGGTATACACCCGTCCTGTTTTATAATCATGTTCGTCTCTCTTGAGTTTACGGGCCTTTCTACGTTTAATGTCTATTTGTAAATTAGTAAGTATCTCATCTAGTAAATTGTAATTTTTTATTGTAGCTTCAGGTAAGTTAAGCTGTTTGATTTCATCCTCACAGGTCTGTATTTCTATGAGTAGTTTGGCAATTTTCCTCTCAGCGTTGTCAATCAGAATCCTAATTAAATTACTTGAACTGGTAGTAAGTTCTTGTTCCCATCTATCTAGGAGGTCCGGTTCAAGATCTTCATAAGTTGCGATAATCTGAGACCTAAGGCCACGAGGGATACGTTTAAGAGTCAGATATTGCTTAAGTGTTACTGCATCCCACCACTTATTTAATTCTGACCTTTTAAGTCTCTCTAGTCTGACAAATTTGGCTCTGAGTCCCTCTCGTTTAGGTTGTAAATTCGATGATACTGCTACATTAACTGAAGAACCTGTACTGAGGTTCTTAAATAGGTCAATAGCTTCTTGTTCACGATTCATATTGGAAAGTTAGGTAAATACAAGCCACTTGTGGCAGCCTACACCTGAAATAGACACAAATGTAGTATGGTGACCATGGTATAAGGTAAGCGCACAACAAGAGTATGGCAATCAGTAAATATTCCCTGTACAAAAGAAATGCTACAAAGCAAAGAAAAGGAAGGTCACCACTCTTCCTTACACACCCAGAAGAACTCTTCCGGTTGAAACATTAAATGCAAATCTTTGCTGAGCAAGTTCAATCTGTTATATCAGTCCAAATATGTATAGCAATTGTCCACAGTATTTAGAATCCCAAATGTCCAAAGATTCAAATCCAAATTAGCAAAGTCGCGACTTTAAATTAAGGATTACTTTGACTGCAGTTTTCGAGATAGTTCTTTTCAATGGAGGTGAGTGACATGGTTGATGTTCATTGCTAATGTAGCTCCACCTAGAGCACCATACTGTCTTCAAGGTTAGTGTCCAACTTGTCATGATGATTTCTATAGAAGATTCTTAAAAAAATGACCAAATGTAAAAATATGGATTTAGTGAAAGCATGAGGCGGTGGACAATCCAGGAAAGAAAAACCTCCTTTATTGATCATACAGGTATAGGACCGGTCAGAGCAGGCAGCGAAGACCAACTTCCTAAAACCCTGACCATTCCACATGCCACCATTCCAACATAGCAACCGTTGTCATGGTGGCATGTGCATTACAATCATAAAGCAGAACCCAACACATCTCTTGCCCCACAATGATAAAAAATAAAGAAGATAGAAAAGATTAACATAACCTGCACAAAGAACACTGGAGAAAACTGTACCTCATAAAAATTGGCTGCAATAGCATAACATGAAAACATAAAAAAACAGAACTCCAAAATGAAGGAACGCATTTATATGTCACATAATCCTTAAACGAAACAGGCAGTCTCCTTTCCCTTCCTGACCCATTCAAACTAGGATTGCTTTGCTTGGCAGTACACATTGTTTTGCTCATTGCTACAACTCTGTTTGGACAATCTCTTCTTGTTCCACCATTTCCGATCAATCAGCTTGACAGATCTGCCTCCGAGAGAAATAATCTGCATGGGACTGGAACATTTTGAATGCTCCTTAGCAACGAATCCAGGCAACCTCACTTTAACCCAATGTCCTGTTTCGAAAAGGGCTTTTCGTCTACCTTTGATTGCTTCCTTGGTAATACACATGCTTTGATACTTTTCACAATTTTCTTTCACCAATGTACGTTTCACATTGGACACGTTTAAATTATGCATCCATGGTCTTGCTAATTTGGTAGCAGCCATTCTATCTTTCATCACGGCATAAGGCGACTCCTTGGTATTGGCACTGGGACTGGTGAACTCTATGAGTTCCTTTCTTCCAATTTAATCCATTGGCCTCTGACAACTGAATACTATCCTTTGTGACCCTGTTACATCGTTCTACCAAACCATCACTACGGGTATGATATAATATGGTCATAATGTGCTTGATGCCCCAATGACTCGTGAACCCTTGGAACACCTTGGCCATAAATGTCACCTGATTGTCAGTGACCAGTTCAACAGGAGCTCCTTCTCTCAAAAATAAGGACTGTAGAAATTCTATCACCTCCACAGTGTTGGCCGACTTCACTGCTTCAATTGGACTAGGAAACTTGACATGGGTTTTGTCACGAACCGCACACGCTACAGAATCTCCCATAAAATATTCAACTCCTGATCCATTCCTGGTCACTAAAATATTTCTCTATTTCTCTTCATAGCTCTCATGCCCACATGACCTTTATGGGCCAAAGCCAAGATCTTACTTTGCAATGCCAATAGCACCACCAAAAAATCCATTCTTCTTAAGACTCCCATTTTTTTTTTTTTTTGCAGAGTTTTATATAGCGTGAACTAGACCCGAACCGAATCAGGTATCAGAGCGCTTTCCATATTTTTCCAGTTACGTTACATTTTTATGTTTTTCAGTTACTTTCATGTAAGGCACGGGGAGATTAAGTGATTTGCCCAGAATCACAGGAGGTTTTGGCGTCGTTACCGAGACTCGAACCCAGTTCCTCCAGGTCCGAGGTCGAGCGCCCTAGCCGTTAGGCCAACTCCTCTCCCCTGCATACATACTTAGGTCTGGAAAATTGTGTTTGAAAGAACTAGCTTTCCCGTCTTTAGGCACCCGATGCTTATTTAACATTTCAGCCACCACCTGAATAGTTTTATCCTCTTGTACTGCAACTTTCCTCTCTTCCTATGATATGCACCCGAAACCGGATTCCCCCAAAGAGGCCGAAAAAACATTCTTAGTGCCAGGAATATATTCCAATTGAAACTGGAACTCCATCAACCTGTAGTGCCATTTACAATTAGGGAATTGGCATTGCTAGCCCCCTTCATGGTGAATATGTTTATCAAAGGCTTGTGATCCATCTGGATGAACTGCCTGAACTGATCCACACCCCACCGAGAGAGTATTACAGAGTAGGTGCATTCCGCACCTCTGAAGGTACAAAACGCAAATGCCATAACGTCTTTCTTTCCCTCTCTTTTTTGGAGTAGGACAGCACCCAACCCATGCTGACTAGCATTCATGACTATAATATAAAGAACATGTGTATCAAAAGGTTGCAGTCGAATGGCACAACTCAATTCCAGCTTTATTTGCTGTAACTCACACTCTTGCTCAGAAGACTACACAAACTGATGATTTTTCTTCATCAGCATCTTCAAGTAACAAGTTTTCTCACTGCACTTGGGAATTACCCTGGCATAAAATTCCAATTTACCAAAAAATACCGGATTTGATCTTTGTTTTGAGGTGTGGGGAAACCCTCTATGGCCATTACTAAATCCTCCCTAGGTTCCACCCCGAGCAGAAAATTTGTAGCCCAGGTAATCCATCTCGTCCACTTGAAACATACATTTCTCTGCATTAATGTGACCCCCTTTTCAGTTAAAATAGATTGCACAGTGGCCGGTCTTATCATGACATTCCACATTCTTACCACACACCAATATGTCGTCTTGAAAGCATTTGACGTTGGGAACACCTGCAAACGTCACCTCCATGACCCTCTGAAATACCACTGAAGCCAATGCAAGGCCCAAAAGCATTCTCTTGTACCAGAAGGGGGTTACAAAGGATGTTTAATGATGACTTTCTTTCTTCAGAGTGATATGGTGGTTAGCAGAGAACATATCCAACGTGGTGAACATGTTTGTCCCCTTTAATGAACACAGCATCTCTGTAATGTTAGGCAGGGGATGTCTGTCAACCCATATTATCTTGCTTAGATCCCTCAAGTCAATGCACATACTGGGGGTACCATTCCCTTTCCTGGCTAAAATCACAGGAGATAACAATTCAGGGCTATCAAAGGGCATGATGATACCCTGCTAACAAAGAGATTCCAATTCTAGGGCCATCTTCTTTCTCATGGCAAACAGTCCATGCCTCCGTTGTGAACCACAGGTTGAGCTCCTTGCTTCAAGATTATGCAATGTGAAAATCTCTTAATTTTTCCAAGTTTTTTGCTAAAGACGTTTGTAAAAGATACTCTCCAATCCTGTAGCCTCACAGCCCAAACTGATTTTATATCATATTTGAGCAGAACCTGCTCTGGACTATTTGGATCTAAACTGATGCCCAGATTTTTCTACTCAAACCATCCCAGTAGTAGACGAGACCCATCTTTTGCCACATACACAGTGGCAGGAGTGGAAGTTTAGATCACAGTCAAATTCCCCCAACACCTGAACAGGTTTAACCCCACAAGCTACAAGTTTAACGAGGGATGTCTTCAAAGGAATGTTGACCAACCTACTCCACTCACAGGACCTATGAGAGTGAAAAAGGAACCGAAATCAGCCATCATGGAAATAGCCTCACTAGCTATATCAATTTGCCCAATGGTCGCCTGACACTTGTACAGTAAAGCTTTAATACTTTTCGATCATGCACATATTTTATGGAATCAGTGACTGCCAGAATCACTCAAAAATTTCAACTTTCCCACCACACTCGCTTCACAAGCATCTAACACCATCATGACCAGATTCCCTTCCTCATTGTCAGAATCAGAATCAGTCTCAGATATGCTATCAACTAAAAGAACTTTTTTGGTTGTAGATTTGACATGTGCTGGCCTGGATTTTGCACACCTTTGCAAAATGACCTTTCTTATTGCATTTCTCACAATGCTTATCAGATGCAGGACAGAAAGAAGCAGTTCCCAAATAACTCCTGCGTCACATCTGTTTCACTCTAATGTTCTCTGTTTATCACTCTTCCTTTCCCTCTTGTTCATGACGTTCTCCACCATAACTGATTGCACTTTAATTTTTAAGGCCATCTGATCCATGTACATAGCTGTAGTCTCTATATTCTTAGCTATTTCTAATTCTTTGTCCAAGGTTAAGTTCTCAGTCGGCAAATGTTCCTCTTGAATTTTCCTGCAATTAGTATTCTCTACTAATTAGTCCATCAACATTTCATCCTCAAAAGTTTTATAGTCACATGTTGCTGCTAAGACTCTTAGATCACTCATAAAAGCTTCTACTGGTTAGTACGGCAACTGCTACTTCATATAGAACATGTGTCTCTCCATAATGATGCTGCGCTTCTTTTTAAACCTAGCATCCCTCATTTGTATGGCTGAGGCGTATTCTTCCACTGCATCACCCTCACCCATAACTTCAGCTGGAGGTAAGTGCTTTAAAACCTTCCCTTCCGTGCCCAAAGAGGCGTAATAAAGCTATTTCTTTCTTCTGAGTGAAAACCTCTGCTTGAATGGGATCTAGGTAAGTTTCAAACCCTTTTAACCATATTTGCCACTCCTCAGGGGGATTCCCTGGGGTCGATAAAAATGGAGAAGGGGATAAAACTGACTGTTGTATATTGACAGGTTTAAGGAACCATAGAGAGTAAAAAACGTATACAATGCATAACAAGTACAAAACTAGAATGTGTGGATGCAGCAACACATTAAAGTCACAACTATGCAGCGAACACAGTGATAAAATGACCTACAGTAAATAACAATATAGATCCACACAATGTGCATGTCATTGAAGGTGCACGCAAAACGCTGGATTATGATACTGAAGTGCGTGTCACCGGAAAAATTGTACAATTGTAATAAGTATGTATGAGAAATTAGTACCTGGTGTGCACATCACGTAGCATAGACAAATGCAATCCGAAGTCAAAAGAATGCGTGTCACCAGAACATGCTGCGTCTAAGAGGGTGCAGCCCATTATGGAGATGCAACCTAGGGATCTGTGCCAAACGATGAGGGTGTGCGTATCACCAATAAACTGAAGAGCTAAAATCACGACCAAACCGGAAGAATCCTGGTTCTGGCAGGACAATGACGTGTCAAGATGCAGATGTCAGGGCGTAGACTGACCTGTGAGGAAAGAGTCACCAAGACGGCTGAATGGCCTGAGGAACTGTGCTACTGTTGCCAGAATCCCACTTGCAACTGGGCATTGGTTGCTTGGATGCAGGCGCCAGAACATAGCTGATGCAGCCGCATAGTCACGAAGGAGGTGACTAAAACACCCCTTATAAGGATACCCCAGAATCGTAACCAGGTGAATACAGCCAAAGGGGCAGATTTACAATAACTGGCGCACCCCTGCATATTAGCAGGGATGCACCAGTTATTTTGCTTCACGGCAGACACCTCTTGCACCACCATGGATGCGCCGCATTTACAATGCGGCGCACCATGGGACAAGAATAGACAGATGCGTGATATATCTGATGCTGTAAAGGTGACGCATTGCTGGAGTTGCTTCGCAAGCATGACGCAGCTCCAGCAAAGCTCGGGGTGCCCCTATGCCTAACATGCTTCAAGCAGGCGCACGGTTTTGACTCAGATTGGCCGTAAAAGTGAGTGAGTTAAATCTTGTAGATTTCACTCAGCCACTTTTAGGAGGCTTTGCTGCGCCAGAACGCCCCCCCGCGCCAGAACGCTCACATGTGGCGCAGGGCTTTACAACGTGACGCATCTCCCTAGATGCCCCACATTGTAAATACCCCGCAGCATGGCGTTGGCTTTACGCCGCTGCATCACAAAAGTGACGCAATGTTGGCGCAAAGGTGGCGTACGGGGCTTGTAAATCTGCCCCAAAGTGTGCAGAAACAAAGTGCCAGCAAACACGCTGATCGCAGCTCCTGCTGTGCCACTGCCGCAAAGGACTCATGCCCCGCTGGTTTGCAGATACCATGAATAACGCTCCTGCTCCGCCAGTCCACGGTCCAGATCGGACCGTTGCCACTGAAAGGCAGAGGTGGTGGACAAACAAGGTAAAAAGGTGAGTGCAAAAAAGACACGATCAATACTTATTAGTTCCTGTTAGAAAGCCATCCTTTATTCAGCATATAGGTATAGGACCGGTCAGAGCAGGCAGGGAAGACCAAGTACCTAAACCCCTGACCATTCCACATGCCACCATTCCAACAAAGCAATCGTCGTCAAGGTGGCATGTGCATTACAATCAGAAAGCAGAACCCAATACACAGGCATAAAGTAACCTTAGATTCAAACAGTGTATGAAAAGCCTGCTTACAAGGACAGTCAAAATAACAGACTTGTTAACAGACCCATGTCAAGTGGGTGGCTGCTAGCTCGGGCCTAAAACAGTACTAGATCCCTCTTGTGAAACTCACTTTTTTCTTCACATTTGTGCATGCTTCTTTTTAAAGAGAAATCCACAATCATTTATCATCCACACAACTATTTATTCACTGAAACCTGCTAAATGTAAAAATGTCTCTTTAATATTACATTTAATAGATCCTCATGAAAAAATACTCAATTTCAGAGTCTATACAAAATCACTTCAAGTCTCATCAAATCCAATCTCTTAGAACATTATTCTCAGTTCATACAGAATCTCATTACTTCGAAATATACCCCTAATTGGCTTTTTCGGAACAGTGTTAGCTCTTATCAGTATTGGTGCATTTCCAAATTGCTATCATTCACCCAAGGCCAAATATTGCATTCCTAGTTATCCCCTGGTAATACAACGCAAACAACAACTCAAGTTATCAATACAAAACAAACAACATATATCACAAGTTGTTGACGCAGCATTTTGATGGTATGGGGATGGTTCACCCAACCTTCTTCAGGTCAAATTCTTAAAACCAATATAATTATCTATGAATCACTGTGGATATTCTGTCCTTTTTCAGGGAAATTTAATTCACGTTCCTTGTTTACTAAAAAGAAAACCACTTCAGTTGGCCCTATTTTTGGACTGTTGCTCTTCCATTCTAAATGATAATTCCCCTCTTTTTTTTGTTAGGGTCTGTTCTTTCTCTGATAGCCTTAACAACGGGCAAGTATCGGCCTTAAATTTCAATGGTTGTATTTGCAGGAGTCTATTTCCATTACTTATTTCTTGATGTATTTCTCAATGGTGAGTCTTATGATAATCAGCAGGGTGCATAGGCATGTGTTGTGACGCGCATGCTTCATTATAACATGCAGCTATTTTTTATCTAGCCTGAGAGACTCTTGTGTAATAATTATAAATGAATATGTTCAATAAAGCAGCAGAGTGTAGTTCCTCTTAGGAAAAAAACAAAAAAGACCGATTGTGAAAAAGAAGGGGAGATGGGTAGGAACTCAGGAAGAATCCAGGAAAGGTGGGGGCTTGTGAAACAAAGTAATGGGGCCAGTGGTGCAGATATAAAAGTTCAAACGGGGAGGCGAACACGGAACAACATGCCAATCTACTTTAAAAAAGCTAATAAATGGAACAATCCCTCTACTGTCACATCCAATGAGAACACTGTGAGTCTGAAATGTCCCTGGGTAAGGAAAGCACAATAATAGGAAGGAAAGCCATTGAATCAAGAGCAGACAACAGAGAAAGACAACAAAGGTATCCAAGCATGAGCAAAGGGGTGATAGCCCCAGCAAGTACCACGCATTAGGAATTAGGCTATCCCATGTTAGTGCAGGTGTCCACATCACCACACTAAAATGCATTAGTGACACGTATAGAGCTTCCTGACACTGGAGGGATCACGAGGCGCTCCAAAACCAGCCCGTGCATTGCTCTGTATCTGTGACCTGTCACTCACCTCTGCCTATTTGACAATTTAGCCTGTGGCTTGGGACTCTCATTGCTATGGTTTCCAGGGACATGAGTTCTAAACGTAGAAGAGTTGCATGGCAACAAATGTAACTGACTCCTTTGAAACAGTACGTGTGTCACTAACAGGGCTAACAGCTCTAACAGCTCTGTACATGAAACGGAGTACAGGCATGACCAAGCTTCAGATTAGAAGTGGAAGCATTGGTATTAGATCGCTCACAGAGTTACCCATAAAGGGACATGAGGTATGCTCAAATTCAATGTACCGGTTGAGGACTCAGCTCATAAAATCAATGCTCTTGCCTTACTTATTTATTGTTCTCAACAGTATTTTAGGATCTCGGTGAGCGCTGAGGTATGGTACCCCCACCCAAAAGCACAACTGAGATCTTTGTGTTAGTGGGAAAGAATGCCTGCGGAGCTCATTGTGAGTGCTGTGACGATTATCTTCTCCCTGTGTGTTGCATGCTGTCATGGATCACCTCCCTGAGTGTCTATGGTTCCCTTTATTTGGTCTGATGATGACTGTGAGGGTCAATCCAGTGTACTCCCTGGCAGTCTGCATACAGAACTCTGGAAATATCACCTTTCCCCTTTCTAGGATGCAGGTCATAATGCATCACACATGAGAGGTGTCAAGGGTACTTTACAGGGATACAACTCTACGAATCAGTTGTTTTGATCTTTCCTAATTTAGCCTGTTTTATAGTTCTAATGTGCACCCTGAATAAAGTTTACCATAAATAGCTAAAGCAAAGTTTACACTTTAGACAGCTAATATCACTCAAATGCCTCCGCCAGCTGCTGTGCACTGCTGCGCCTGGTCCTTCGATGGGCTAAGATAAACAGAAAGCTTCCCTCAGGCGTCGGTTTTATTCTGAATCTTGTTATTAACACAGATGTATGGTCACTTTGAGACATATCTGGGATGGTGAGGGCTTTAACACCTCATTAGATTTACTGTGCTATATTGAAAGATAAATAAATGTAATATAGTACAGTACTTCCAAAGGTGATTCGGGGAAGTGGATTCAGCAGTTCTTACAGGTGCCCACCAACTTCTAATTCAAGCCATAGGCTACTGGACCATCAGAAAACTAAGGAGTGGAAGAGGCACTAACCCACCTGTTCCTCATTCTCACTGACCACAAAGATTCTGCTCTTCCCCATCAATGCTTTGTTTCATCATTTGCTGTACACTCTTTTTCTCCACTTGTCATCCCCTTTCTCCTCACTTTTGTTTCCCATCCATCACTCTCTATACCAGGCTTCTCCAATGCGTAGCTCATGAGCTACTGGTATCTCTCCAGGTACCAAAGAGTAGGTCTCCTGTCTGCAACCTAGTCTACCAAACTAGAAGCTTTTGCCTTGTTCAATTAATATAGGTACATCAAAATTGAAAGCATGTGTTCAAGATGGAAAGGTGTTTATTTTTAGAACTGTTGATGGACAATATCATACATTCACCCCAGTACAGAGATCTGGGCCTAAATCCATTGATTTTTTGCTCACCATGCCATTCCAGGTTGAACCCAGCCATATGTAAACCAGTCTTGACCCTGTGCCCCATGGGAACAATCCAGCCCGAATGGCCAACCCCGTATGCACAGACGTGGGTCCCTTGCTCACTTTGCCACTGGATTCAAGCTAGCCTGTCTGAAGTGGGGTGGCGGAGTGAGCTAAAGAAGGATGATGGATTAAACCCAGATCAGTTGACTGAGGTTGAGGGCTTGCAATGTTCAACACTCCGTCCATCATCCCCTTTGGGTTTCTTTGATGTGATTCATATAACAACACTAAGGTTAGTAGCTCAGGGCGATTTTCATTGAACAGAACTAGCTAATATTAAAGGAAAGGTTGGAGACCCCTATACCAATCTATCATATAACCCTTTTTGTCACTAAGTCTTCCTCTCCTGTTTTTTCTCTGCTCCTCTCTCTGTCTCTCATTTCCCTTAGTCTCTCTTTCTCTCCTTTCCTTGTTCTCCTCTTTCATCCCAGGATGGAGGATGTTATTTTTTTTCAGCTACAATGCCAAAAAAGGTGGTTTCCCTTTAATTCGTTTCTATTCATATTTTTTTAACAAATTGCAAAAGAATTTTAAACTTTTGTGGTTCCCGGTGTTATTTCCCTCATTCCATTGCACAGGAATGTGTTGAAACATCCAATCTCAGTTCCAGAGAACTGGCAACATGCACGTGTGGCTTGTCTGCCTGATCATTGTGACCAGCTGTGGGAAAAAAGCCTCCTCCCCACACAAAGGCTTGATAATTGTGCTACTCAAAAGACGCACTCCCTCAAAGGCTCATTGCCGCCTACTGAGGCCTAGGATGGAAGATGTGCACTAAATGGGATGTGTCCTACGGCCGCCCAATTTTCATTCTGTAAATGACAAGGCTTACTATGTGGCTTGGTTAGTCTACCTCTCAGCTGAAGCTGTGAAAGTCTATTGGTTAGAAAAATCAGCCCAGGGCTGCTTTAGCCATGGATGAAAGAACAACAAGCATTTAAATTGCAATAGGTCTCGCATTTGTTAAAGTTAGAGCTGTTGGCGTTGATAATAATTTTTACTTCTGTGTTTTTATTTTGGCATAGCATAGTTGCCAATGGTATTTTTTGTGCAAAAATCTCTAACCTTAACACATGCAAGACCTATTAATACTGCACCCTTCAAAGTTGGAGTTATTGGCATTATAAATGTTTTTTACCTAGCCATGTTGCAAGGTGCAGTACCATATGTGGCCAAAAGAAGTCCCATGGGACCATAATATGCTTCGCGGAACCTCCTCCATCTAAACTGTAGCGTAGAGGGATCTCTTTTGGCCACATATAGCACTGCACCCTGCAAAGTTGGAGTTATTGGCATTATAAATGGCAATGCTTTTTTACCTAGCCATCTTGCAGGGTGCAGTACCATAAGTGGCCAAAGAGGTCCCATGGGACTTCTTTTGGCCACATATGGTACTGCACCCTGCAGACCTATTAGTACTGCACTCCTCAAAGTTGGAGTTATTGGCATTATAAATTTACCTAGCCATGTTACAGGGAGCACAGTACCATATGTGGCCAAAAGAGGTCCCATGGGACCTCTTTTGGCCACATATAACACTGCACCTGGAAAGTTGGAGTTATTGGCATTATAAATGGCAATGCAGGGTGCAGTACCATAAGAGGCCAAAGAGGTCCCACGGGACCTATGGGAAATCCACCCTACCCATAATGCGTTGCATGGAAGACAGTACCACAAGTACATTCAAATAGCAATGTCCATATAGCTTTGAATGGGACATGAGAATTATTATATTAATTCCAGATTAGATTTATAGAATGTGATATGTACTAGTTAGTAAAGTAACCACTACCAGTTATCCAGCGCTCAGGGACTAAATATTTTCTAAAGACAGGACCCAATTTCCCCTTCACACTGGGTTAGTTGTATTTCTAAAACTAAACTAAACTTACCATTTCCCTTTACAGGTCTCTCTAATTTGCCAGATATGGCGATAAGATCTTTTTAATCCGGTCAGGGTAGACAAATCATTAATCATAAGTAATAATACTGTAATAAAGGCAGACTCATTTGTAAGTTTATAATATTTATGTAAATAATTATAATGTGAATGAAATCTCAGTAAATAGAAGAAATACAGAACCAATCATAGACCGTCACTGAGCAAACAACATTGGAAATAAAATGACAAATTCATAATCAATGACAGTACATTGAAGAGTGAATAGATGAAGAGACAAAAGTTTCAGAGAGAAATTTAATTTGCGAACAATTATGCAAACGGAAATATTAGGCCAATATATTATCCCACTAGGAAACACTAACTTCTGGCCAGGAAGTTGGTAAGGGGCCCCCTCAAGAAGATTTGAAGAGGCAAAGTCTATGTTCAGGAACGTAAGAAGGACAGCAAACCGACGACATGTAACGATCTCACCCCAACAGTCAGTCGAGATGTCTGTCCTAAACCCCTCCCTCCGAGCAACCCAATTATACCTTTAAACCCAAAAGACCATTCCATAGAAGTATCAAACTTGGGCTCTACTAGAAATTTGTTTGGCTACGAAAGGGGGTGTATGGTCACTCCACTGACTATACATACAAAATTCTCTAAACAACTATTGTTGAGAAATAAGCTATGACATCAACCATGTAACTCAGGAAATATTCTTCATTTCACTATCCACATTTCCTCGATTTTAACAAGTTGAAACATTGTATAACAATCTTCAGCTGAGCCCTCTCTGCAGAGGAAGTTTCACTCTGTTCATGGCAATGTCTTTTTGTTCAGAATTTTGGCATGTTCGTGAGTCTCTGAAGGACACATTCAGGCTCTTTCTCTTCTCCTGCTCCCACTTCTAAGTTTAAAATCATTTTTGCCTTTTCCTTCACAGACTAACTATTAACCCGACATGCAGAACGAATCCCCATGCTTTGTTTTCTATAAAGGATGAAACACAAACATTTATTATTCTATGGATATTTTTTTCTCTTCTCACCAACCCAATGCTGCATCCATCCCTGCACAACCCATATAAATTATTTATATTCAGCCAATATTAATACTATGCATCTTAAAGTAGCATTTGTCTTTTTTACTTACATTAGCCATGTTTTGCGGCCTACTTGTCAGTTTAATTTAGCGCTTGTGCAAAAGCATTTCACCCATGTTAGGCCCTTTTCATTAGTTTTTCCAGTGCACACGTTTAGTACATATTAATGACGGTTCAATCCGAGCAGATTTTATTTTACGCGAAAACCCTGCTCCATTACCTGCCTTGCTTAGGAACAAGTGTGTTTCCTGCCTGAAGCCCTTTATTACAATTTTGCTCTGAGGCTGTAATTAAAACCTAGGTAGTAACAACACATGTAACAGGGGGTGTCCTCCTGGGAGGTGAGAAGAAGAGACAGGTGGTACTAAGGAGGGACTACCAAGCCTACTGACCAGTGAAAAGCCAACTAAAAATATTGATGGAAAATGGGTGGAGCTTTAAGCCCATATTTTGAATTCAGCATGTCTCGAAGAGACAGCGCAAGTGCTGCATAGGCGAGACCTAGTAACAGCTCACTAGCTCTCCTCTTTCACAGACTCCTCTGCCACAGGCCGATTGCCCGCCTTGCAAATCTGACCCTGATAGTACTGACAGTCACTTGCAGCCACAAATTCATGAAGTCTCTGACCCCACCTAGTGGCCAAAGACAAGATCCTGGCTCAGAAATGGGCTATTGGGTTGGATTACAGTTGAAATATTTTGATACCAAACTGGGAGACTCATTGCACTCTAGGTGAGCCACAGCAGGCATGACCAAATTGTTTCCCCTTCCACATGCTGTCACAGTGCCCGGCCAGACAACTAATGGTGGCGCTCTGCAAATTGCGTGAGTGACCCCTTTACCCTTGAGTGCAGGCAGGTGTCAGGAGTTATAGTTACCACCGTCTGCCACTGGGAGAGCAGTGACATGGTGGCTCTCTTAGCTCCCTACCCCTGGCCCAAGACAGCCCACGCAGCCAGGCGGAGTACACCACAGCACCATCCAGGCAGATACAAATGAGTGAGGAGAGCTATGCATTTACCAGCCATGGTCTGTATGCCTAAGCCCACAATTAGTGTCCGTGTCCACCCTGTTGCACATCCCTGCTGAAGACAGAACTTGCAGACATTCAAGGGGGCATTCCCAAGCCAAGTGTGCAGCACATAGTCACAGACAAACTCTGTATGCATAGTATAGGCCGTCAACTAGCCTAGACGGTCATGCACCCTCATTGTCTCTCAGACTCGGCGCAATTCACCATCTGACAATTTTACAGCATATGCTTTAACCTTTTTAGGTCGGGACAATTCCACTCCATGTGGAGACATGTTTTTCTAAATGTATATTTCAGACTAAAACCAAATGCACATTGTTAACTTGTTCAACACTGAGAATTAATATTATGTATGTGCCAAAGTGATGTGTGGTGATTTCCATCTCCATGCAGCTTTTTAAAACCCAAGCTATGCGGTCATCCTAGAAGAGGTTGTAGGTTAGTGGCCTTCCATTCAGAGTTTTTGCAGCAGTTTCAAGATATTTTAGAGATTTTGATTGCTCAATTTCTGATATTTATCTCTTTGGTGCACTTAATTACTTGGTTTCACGTGCAAGAAAGTGTCACAATATATTTCTGATTATGAGTCTTGCGGTCCACAGAAAGCAGGGGCGATATTCCGACCGACCAATTACAACTGGGGCAGTCGGACCACCATTGTACTGCTGCATCTGCCAGGGATCAGAGAACCCTTGCGGTGGTGCAGCGGTCTTGAGGCCGTAATATGCTTCGCGGAACCTCCTCCATGAAAACTGTGGCGTGGAGGAAACAAAGCAGCCCCTGCAAGGCCCCATGTTGCCCTGAGGCATGGGGTGTTTGCAGGAGGGCACATGTCATTTCCCCCTGTGTGCGCGCACCCCAGTACCTGCACGGCATGGACTGCACCAGTCCATGCTGTGCAGGTACTGGCTTTGATGCTCCCATTGTGGTGTCTACTTCATAGGCACTGCTGCGGAACCGCCTGCCAGGGACTGAAAAAGACATAATCTTGTAGGCGGTTCGCACACAGGTTTGGCAGTGAGGCAGCGGGTTGGTCCCGATCCTGCACAGCCAAATTCATAATAAGGCCCTAAGTGTCACACATAAATCATCAAATGTATTTGCACTTAAACCATGTAGGTGTCACACATAAGCAATCTGAAAACTTGACAGCTATGAGGTGATGAAAATCCCAACTATATGTTACCAATTGGAAAACATTAGCTCTTGGCAACAGGTTAGATCGGTCTGCAGTTGAGACCTAAAAATAATTGTATGGAATTTGCCTGGAGTCATTATTAGACACCTGATCAGCCAACAGGGTCATTTCCTCTCAGGAAAAAAACAAGCATTGACAGTGCTAATCATTCTCGATTTTTTTTTAATTAAAAAGTTTAATGATGCTTCAGTAATGTCCACAGCATCATCAGTAACTGTAGTGCAATATTTCTTCACATTTAGAACCAGTATAACACTAGCAGCAGTGCATGCATCTCTTGTATGTACAGAAAAGGTAAGCATTGGCTTCATACAATACAATACAATACAATGCCTTTGTCCTTCAAAGAGGTGCCCTGGCACTTGCAGAAAGAATGCCTACAAGAGCCCTAACTATAGAGATCCTAAATTAAGTCTGGACCGGAGTCAAAAGTAGGGTCTTAAGGCTCTTTCTGAAAACAGCTTCAGTCGAGCTACTTTTCAGTTAAAGGAGGAGAACATTCCACAGCTTCGAGGCCAGGAAACCAAATGATCTACCTTCTCTTCTGGCTTTGTGAATGTGAGGGAGTTGGAAAAGATTAACTTGATTAGATCCCAGCAATCTCACCAGGGCGTGAGGCTTAGAGCGGAGCCTAACAGAAAGAGGACCTTTGTGGGTATAGGCCCTAAATGGAAAAATGAGTGCCTTAAACTGACTCCTCATCTGCTCCACAATGCCAGACGCCTCAGATAAGCAACTGCAATGCAGTTTCTGTACCAAGTGCAAAGTCACACACAGCATTCTCATGACTACGTTATTATAATTAGACCCTGGGTCTGACTCCAGAGAAACCAGGAACACAAATCTGGGCATCAGTTCACACAACAACTTTTTTACAGTGAGACTGTCATTCTCCCTATTCAGGTTCAATCCAACAAGAGAAACTATAACCAGGATATATCTCAACCCGTTACATACATGTTGGGAGAAAGATCAGGGCGCTGTATGTATGTATGTATGTATGTATCGCATACTTTTATAGCGCAGACTGTCACCCAAAGGGTATCCTGGCGCTTTGACTCTACCTGACTATGCACAGTCACGGATATTTACACTGCCCTTGGGAAGAGATAAGACTTCAGCCCTTTCTTGAAGGAGGAAAGTTCGGACATACTCCTCAGGAACAGGGGAAGAGAATTCCAAAGTTTTGCAGCGGTAAAGCCAAAGGATTAGGTAATACCTTGCTACGATTCCTGGAGAGCGGGGAGGAAGATGGAGGTCCTCGTTCTGACTTTTTGGGTCGTGATTCCTTCCTTACAATTTATTTTTTCCTACTTTCCACACAGTTTTTAGTTTCTTTACTCCTCATTGCCCTCAGGTTCTTTTCATTCCCCCTCGCCTCCCACCTCGTTTAGCACACAGGAGACAGAAAGTCAACACTAGATTTAAACCAGTTCTAAATGAATACACTTAGCATAAGTGGTTATGTTAAATGCAATTTTTAAGCAGGCATTCATTCCTTTCAATATGATTACATGTATTATTATTCAGGTAAAGATATGAGTGGATCTCACTAAAAGGAGTAAACAGCTACTTAGTACAAATGATTAACAAAATGCACACATTTGATACAGTTGAACACACATTGAATATAAAGTTGCATATGAAAAGGGGTGGGCACTATATTATGCTACTCCATAATCAAGTTACCTCTGTCCTTTTTAGAGTATGTCTCCACCAAGTAGAGAGTGTGATATTGTCTTGTTTGATTGGAGACATGATTTGTACATAGCACATGGATGGGGTGTCATTTGTGCATTATTTGGACTCATTTTAACAGAGAATTATCCAGAGTTGTAACTTTCAACAGTGCAGCTGGTGCAGTGGCACTAGGGCCCAGCAGCTTGGGGTGCACTCACATGCCAGGTATTGTTGTCTTTTACTACCCACCCAAAGTTTAGGGGTCCATTTATCCTTTGTTGCATTGCTACACCACTGAAATTATCATTTTCAAGCTGTTTACTTGTGATCTTCCCCTTCTTTATTCTGCTTATTCTTACAGGTCCTGGTCTGGCATTCATTGCGTATCCACGAGCTGTCTCCATGATGCCTTTCTCACCAGTTTGGGCCTGTTTCTTTTTTCTGATGATTATTTTCCTGGGATTGGATAGCGAGGTAGGTTCTTGCCACCAATAAAAAAACAGCATACTAATGTAAATTTCAATTCCACTTCCAGACACACATAGGCATTGGCCATAGACTAGACACAACATTTATTTTCAGACTAAATTAGGAGCTGGAACTTCAAATGATGGCGGTCCTGCAGCACCTCCATTCACCATGGTTATTGGTTTTTGTATATTGTAGAAAATCATGATTTCAGTAATATCACTCTATTAAAGGATCCAGCAGCAATGCAGACAAGAAGACCTAAACAAAATATGGATATAGCAGTATCAGTGATAAGACGGTTTTCTAGGACATTATAGGTAAAACACTTTGCACTCCTGAGTGATGATAATAAGTATATCCTACACACATAATCCTCCTATTAACCACTGATCTGCAATAGCAGTTGATGTATTATATCAAACCTTTTATGTCAGCTAATAAATATTGTTGGACCAGGCCGTTTCTGCAGGGTCACATTTTTGTGAAAATGTGTTTATTACTTTCAAGGCAAAGCATGCAATCGAGAGTCCAAAACATTGAATGACGATTCGATCATATACATCCCCACAAAACACCCTCCCCTCCCCTCACCCCCCTTCCAGGCAGAACAGCTATACCAGAATCACCACATCTCCTGGATATCACAACACATTTTCTGCATGTCATAGAAAAAACAAAAAGGAAGTGCAATGCCTGAGGCAGCTACCTATAGGTCAGGCAGCCAGTATTAAGTAGGGGTAAAGTGCAGTCAAATGAATGGCTACTGCTATTTGAATAGTAAGCACCAACACATTGAGTATAAAATTGGGTCACCCTAGATTTTTGCCTTCCTTGATAAACCAGTTATTTTTGGCTTTGAAGACTCTTTACATTTTACTCCTGCAAACCAGTGGTAAAGTTCTTGTGTTCTCTCCCTTAAACATGGTAAAAAACTGGCCTAATCCTGATGGGTACATTCAATTCACTTGTACATGGCACTAAATGTACACAGGGCTGATAAAGAAAATGCTACTAGTGGGCTGCAACGTATTCCACCCACTAAAGGAGAACTGAAAGACATGTCCCATGCCTGCCACTGCAGCATGTATTGAAGTTTTAAACTGCCATTTCAACACAGCAAAATACAACTTTTTCCAGGCTTAAAGCTTCCTTTTTGATACTTTTATGTCAACCCTAATGTAATACAAAACAATGAGTAACTGGTGGTCTAAACCTAAAGAGTGGAGGAGAGTCTGACCACTGACCTAGTCTTGAGTGAAAACGTAGTGAAAGGAGTTGATAACTCCAGTGCAAGGTACTTCTTTAGGTGAAAAAGTACCCATCAGTCATCTCTCGGTTCCGCCCTTGTCATCATTTGGAAATCCTTTCACCAAGGAGAAAACACTTGCATTAGTTGTGATTGCACAGTGTATATATGAATATCCCAACGTAACTAAGAGTATGGGTAATGAAACCTGTGGGAGGTGACTGAAAAGCAGTGCGTGAAAAAGTGAGTGAGAGTGTGAAATGTGTGAAGGAATATAAAAATTGGATAATAGAGAGCTAAGCAACTTTATTAGGTGTCTCTCATATTTCCAAATCTAAAAACCAGTGCGGAATCATAGCAGTTTTGAACAAATATAAAGTAATGTGTTTAAATAATTAAATAAACTTGAGACGGCCCAGAGGAATGCTCGGAGTACCAAGCGTCCCTCTGGGCTACCTGAGCCGCAGCCAGGTGAGGCGCAGCTTTTATGTTCTACTAAGTAGAAAGGACGATTACTCTACTAAGACGTCCAGGTGATATCTTTAGGTTTATTTAATTATTTAAACACATTACTTTTATCACTATGCAGTAGCGAAGTTATGGTCCTGAAGAAAGCAGCGGACACCTTCTGATGTCCATTAACTGCAGAAACATGTTGACCTTCTACATCAATATAGCAGATATTTGTTCAACGCTGCTATGATTCCGCACTGGTTTTTAGATTTGGAAATATGAGAGACACCTAATAAAGTTGCTTAGCTCTTAACAATTATTCCTACGAACATTTCACGCTCTCCCTCACTTTTTCACGCACTGCTTTTCAGTCACCTCCAACAGGTTACATTACCCATACTCCTAGTTACATTGGGATATTCATATATACACTGTGAAATCACAACTAATGCAAGTGTTTTCTCCTTGGTGAAAGGATTCCCAAATTATGACAAGGGCGTAACCGAGAGATGACTGATGGGTACTTTTTCACCTAAAGAAGTACCATGCCCTGGAGTTATCAACTCCTTTCACTACGTTTTCACTCAAGACTAGGTCAGTGGTCAGACTCTCCTCCACTCTTTTTAGACCACCAGTTAGTCATTGTTTTGTATAACGTATTAGTAGGGAATGTAACTGGGAATGGTCTTTAAATATTTTCCCTAGGACCCTCCTTTTACCGGTTTGTTTATTAACCCTAATGTAATCCCTAACTACTTCTAGAGAAGAGTGCATGGTATTTAAAAAGCAAGACGTGTATTTGAGTTTTACATGTCCTGACAGTGGAAAACTCCTAACTTTGTTTTCCTCTGTTGTAAGGCTTTATTTCTATTAACAATGGCTACCCTATCACACTTAATAAGTAATACCTTCAGTTTGGGAACAGATGAAGAAATGCTTTTTGCACTCAAATAAATTCTAATGTGAAAAGTTATTTAATGGTAAAGTTGTATATTAAGTTACTATTCTGAAAACACAATTTTTAGAAAGTTGCCAATTTGTGCTAACACCAAATGTGTCTTTCTGCCAGTGTCACATGACTGTGAATGGCACTTATGCTGTGTTTTGTGTATTCCTTCAAGCCATGGGCACAAAAGGGTCTTGCTTTCCTGAGGGGGTGTTCTAAGGGGTCATGGCCAGTTCATCCTTTGATTTGCAAACGTAGCTTCAGAAATTGTCTAACCCCTTTCACAATTCTACAGACTGCCTGCTGTGCAGCTTACAAATGTAGCTAACACATAGGTCTGCCTGCTCTTTGTTACCTTAGACAGTATTGAGTCAAACCCAGCAAAGGAGGAAGGTTAGACAAAAGGGGCAACCTCCAACCACAGACAGACACTGAGGATAAAAGTGGCACCTTCAGAACCTCTTATGAGAACACTACTGGATCTGTGGAAGAATCACAAGAAGCACTGCAATACTGAGTAATCCCACCGTGATCAAAAGGTCAGGGGGCCTAGCTTACTATTGGTCATGGGGTTAGACCATCATGCCAAGAACGGCAAAGCTATAAAGGCAACACACAGATGAGGCCACTGACAGCTGTCAGTGCCCAGAACCCCACCGTTAGCTCCCCACTGACAGGCGAAGGGGCCAACTTACATGTTTCTTGGGGTTATGGTTGCCTGTCTGCTGCTTTTGAGTGGGGAGTTACTACCTCCTCTAGCAAACATTATTCTTTTACCATTAACTTTCTATCAGCTGAGGAGCCACCATCTCAAGCTGAACAGTTGCCTGAGGGATCAGGACTTTTTGAGCGGTAGGTAGGGCTTTACCAGTGCCAACGTTAGGGTTCTCCCCTACTGGTATAAACTATTATTGGCTTAGTGGAACTGTGGCTAAGAGTTGCCTACCTTCCCTACATTTTCTCTTCTTCTCTATCTTTTGGTGTTTACCTACACTAGCTACATCTTCAGTCCTACCAGATCCTTGGGTGAGAACCGGTATTAGACCAGCCCCACACTTTGACTCACTTCAACCTCTGGGTAATCATTTCCAAGGAGACAGTCAATGGAGAGGTCTTGGCTGACTACCACCCTTCTCCAACTAAGGGACCCAGCTATTTCTAGGGCACTACAGCCACAGGCCTAACAGTGACCTCCTCTTCTTGTCTCATCTGGGATATACTGTTTGAGAGTACAAACCTGTCATGCACAAATGTGTGACAGGCACAAGTATTTCTCTGGGGAGTGGCTGGGAGTCCATCCACCAGTAGGTGGTAGAAGTGTTTATTCCCCTCTTGAATCTCCAACTCATTGATTCATTCATTTATAACTTTATTTGGTTAAAAACAAATAACCATAAAAGCACACACAAAATTTCATTATTCAAAGATACATCATGAGATTACATTGTAAAAGGGGACAATCACATAAGCATTAATTAAAAGTGGGATTCTCACATACAAATTGATTTCCGCAGTCTAAAAACATTTTTATAAAATTCAGAAATAGACGCCACTGTCAGTATAGTATCTAATTTCTGCATTGCTAAAAAAGCTGGACGACGGTGGTTAACTTTCATCTCCTTCAGTATGGGAACAATCAGTCTCTTCCGAAGAAATGTATAAAACTTACAAAAAAATAAAATATGAATATCTGATTGTTCAGATAGATCGTCACACGGGCATTTAATTAATTCTCGTTACCAGATGTTCATAACAGGGAAGCTAAAAACTCTAAAAAGAATATTTAACCTAAAGCGTGTTAACATGAACCTCTCGTGTTCACTCATAGAAAGGGTTAAATACGGTTGTAATTTGCCCTGAGCCAATATCAATTGATGTGCTGATACTGTCTTTTTCTTTATTTCCTCACAGGCTCTTATATCTTCCAGGTACTTCATACATTGATTTTTCAATATCTTCCTTGGGATATTGCAGATTGAGAGAGGATCATCATAATAATTCTGACAGCCCATTTTCACATGGAAATCTTTTACATAAACGAGCCATCTTATCCTACTCCCATGATCTAAACTTATCATATCCATTATGATAGTGCGATTCAGTGCACACTCCTCGATAGTCCAGACCCTGTGCCACAAGAGTATTGGCGGGGCCTTAATTGTGTCTTCAATATATGGTTGGCCGAGTTCCGTGTGACAGATGTAACTTGAGACACTCTCAGGTACGGCTAAGATGTATCTCAAAAACATATTTTCTGCAAACTGGATGGATTTTACATTGGCGTATCCCCATATACCTGCGCCATAGACAGCAATTGATATACATGTGGCATTAAACATTTTTTAAAGTTCACCAGTAGGCTTTTCCCCCATTTTTTTAGAACTTTTTTTTAGGGCCATCATAGATTTACAAAACATAAATCTTCTTGCTTTTATGGCACTTGCCCAACTCACCTTTTGAGTCTACTTTCCATTTGAAGGCTAGGAGGATTTCGTCCTCTGAGAAACCAACCTCATAGGCTACACCGGCAACCCTTGACATTGCACTAGGGGTTTGGCTTTTAGGACAGCAGGGGTCCTAGGATAGGTGCCCTGCCTTGTTACAGTTCAGGTACCAAGCCTTCTTGGGGTCCCAGTTCTTATTCTGGTACCCATTTATATTTTGTGGAGTGTCTCTGTGCCACCCTCCTGGACAGGGTTTAGGGGCCTACAGTGGACTCCTTACCTTTATCTTTTTGAGAGTGACCCACGTTTTCTTCTGTGGGGGGGGTCTTTTTGGCCTCATTCTTTTAGTCAAACCCACCATATCTACTTTTGGACTCTTACCCAATGATCTGCCTTCTTCCCCAACTCTGGGGGACAGACTTGCCCCAGTTCTACTATGTATTGATGCAAACTTTGCTGCACACAATTATTTATTAGATATTATTTCATTATCTAATTATGAAGCCCATCATAATCATGCACACTGTTACTTTCTAACCAACCTCCAAGTAATTTCATTAAGTAATCTACAAAATCTACCCAGGTCTGGCCTTCGGGGTTTTTAGGCCTCCCTGAACCTGATCCTATACTCCTCAGTGGTGAATACAATCGCATCAATTAGGGTACCCTTCATGATGTAATAGGATTCAGCTTCTTTCTGAGAGAGTAACAAGCGGACATTTCCCACAGGATAGACTTCCACAGCTTCCTGTGGACCTGTCCGGTAAGACAGGCTCTCTCTTTCACAATTAACCACTTTTTGATATCATTCATCATCCTCAAAGTATTTTTAAACAATTCCTTTGGTGATTTTAGGTCAAAAGATTGACTTCACTCCCTATTTATTATTGTGCTGCTATCAGAGATGGGTTCTAAGCCCATCTCAGCTCCTTCTTTTTCTATGGCCAGGAGTTTAGCTTCTAAGGCTATCCTCTTGGCCAGTTTCTGAAGATCTGCATTTTAAGGTGTCTACCTCCTGTAGGACACTGCTAAGGTCACTTCCAGTGGTGTTGATATCTGTGGGAGTAGTGAGGGACCCGCAGACCTCCTTCTTCACCACCTGGGGTTCATTATCCTCTTACCCACTGGGGAAGTTTTACTTGCCATGGCCTTGTCATTCTCTCCCAGCAACTTCTGTAGATGGGTCATTGGGGGTTTAGGGTCCATGGCAGGTTCCCATGCATTGCACAGCTTTTGAGTTTTGGAGCTTTCAGATGTGCATAGGGGGCCAGGTTGAGATTCTCGGAGGTCCCTGGTGTCTCAGACATGGTGTTTAAAGTAGTTGAGAACTTATTACCAACTTACAAAACAATGCTAATGACTGCTAAGGACCTAACTACTTTACAGACTTTTAATTTCTACACAGTACCAGACTTAAACAAGGCCCTAATACTAGTTTAAATTAAGTTTAGAGAAAATAAATCAGTAATTAGAAAAATATTTTAGCTAAAGACCATTTTGGATTTCTTCTTGTGAAATTACTTATCAATCAAGCGGTACAGCAAACGTCAAGCCTTGTACCCCGTCGCTGCACCACCAATGTAGGAAGCTGGCTCTTTATGTGATATACTAATAATTGGTTGTATTGTGTAAAGAGTCCAGAAATCCCCCTGAAGTGTAAAGGGCTTAGATGCAATCTTAAAGTGCTCTATTTGTGGTAGAGTGGTTGAGCAGCCTTGGGACTAACACAGAGGAGTGTAAAACATTTGTTATACAAACATTGATTAATAAACGACACACAACTCAAAAAAGAGATCCACACAAATTAAAAAAATTAAGCTTCTTTCTATTTTTATTTTACCAAGATCTATGTTCAAAGCTGAGTATGTTTTTCATAAGAAATTCTTTTCACTTTAAAAAGTGAACACCGTGCAATTTTCAGTTCAGCAATTTTAACCCATGGGAGTAAAACAAGAATGCACTTTTGTAGGTAAGTACATGGCTTACAAATCCAGTCATCAGGGTTCCAGGTCAAAACAAGGCAAGGTTCAAGTTAGCACCAAGACTGCACCACCAACGAAACAGGGACGGCTGGCTTCAGATGTCAAATTCTGAGTTGGAGGCCCAATGTTTACCAATGGAGACTGGGTTTGATCAAAGATGGGCTGTTTACAGATAAGCAAAAGCGGTGTCAGGGGTCATTCTCTTGTTGTTTAGGCAAGCAATTGAGGGACCACAGGACAGCACCAACATGCGTCCTTGTGGCTCAGATGCGGCCGGGTGCAGAGTGCCAACACAGAACCGGGTATCTAACGCAGGCCAATGGCAGAGATTGGTTTTGGAAAAAGGCTACATGCTCTGGCCAGGAGGCCAAATGACGAAAACCAACAACCACTCAAGTAAGTACTGATGGTTTGGGATATAGGGCAACTGTTGGTTGAGCTCCACAAGGCCCAGGGGCATCATGGACAGGGGTGGCCTTTGACTCCAGACAAAACTTACCTGAGCAGTTCACAGTTAGGGGGGACTTTGGGTTGAGGGTGCACGCATTGGTGTTGTGCCCAGAGGGGTCAAACCTTGATGGCTTTGGACTCCGGACCACTTGGTAACTTTCTCAGGACCAGTGAGTCATATGGACTTTGGCCGAAGGCGCTGGGTGCAGTGGTGGGGCTGGTGGTCAGGTATTGCATTTCCACAGAGCTCAAATGTTCTTGGTTTCTTGTGAACAGGTCCTCCATCCTTGGGATTTCTTGGTCTTTATTGAAGTCAGGCATTCCTCCCAGGGTTTTGGAGGGCACTGAGCCTGCAGGACGAGTTGCCTTTTCTTTTGTTTTAATAAATTCTTTTTTATTGAAAAAAGGTATGACATTTGAAAAAGACAATTGATACAGGTAATGACAATGCAATGATGTTACAGTGGAGATTCAGTATAGAGTAGGTACAGAACAACAATATGTTTATCACGGTCCAAGCGTACACTGACCCAGTGTAACAGTTTCTTACCTCGTCTTTGGAAGTTTGCATATTTCTCCTGTGTGGGTGTTCCACTTTTTCTAAACCTGAGTCCATTTGTTGGGGCACCCCCTAGCTTTGTAGATGGTTTTTTCTGTGACCATACTCCAGTCCATGTCTTTACCCCAATCTCCTATGCTTGGTGGGTTCTAAGCCCTCCATAATCTTGCGATAATTCGCTTTGGCAACATCAACCCCAGGGTTACCCATATCCGCTCCCTTGAGGTTAGATGAGTCTGGCCCCAGGCGATTAGACTGGCTATCTTTATGTTACAGTCTATCTCGCGCCCCAACATCCTTTCCATGAGTCTCACCACCGCTGCCCAGTACCCTTGGATAGTCGTGCACTCCCAGAGTGTGTGAATAAAGGTCCCATCCTGCCCACATTGTCTTGAACAGCCACCATTCGAGCCATAACCCATATGGACCAGCAAGGGACCAGACAGGTACGACCTATGGAGGAGGTTTAGCTGTCCCAAATGAAGCGTGGAGGAAATGGCCACCTCCCGGGGAGAGGCCACCTCCACCAGCCATTCCTCATCGTCCAATCCTGCCACATCATGGTCCCATTTTGCCCTCAGCAGGATCAGGGGATCTGCTGTGTTGTTGATCAACTTTTTATAGGTGAGCGATATGGCCTGCTCAGGCAGGTCACCATTCAAAACTTTGTCCTCAAGTGGGGAGAACTCAGGGAGTGATTCTCCTCTAGGCATTGCGGCAATTAAGGCCTGATTTGGAGGTACCTAAGTGTTTGGGTCTCACCAGTTCATATTCTTGCTGCAACTGAGTGAAAGGGATGACGTCACCTAGTTGCTACATGTCTCCCACCTTGGATATGACTATGAGGTCCTAGCGTTCAAATCCCTTTGAGCGGTTCAGTCTACCCAGCTGTGCCAAAATGGGATGGTTTGTGTGATCTTTCCTTCCCACCCCAAGCTTTTCGTGGCGACCTTCCACACCTGCATAGCCTGACCAGTGGGGTGGGTCAGGACGGGCTTCAACGAATGCCCTTATAGCGCCTCTTCAAAACTACCTCCCAGCAGAAGCCACCTGTTGATCTGGAAGGCGGGGTCGCCCTGTGGTTTATACGTGCATTGGTTAATTGCTGCAAGGTGAGATGCCCAATAGTACTCCCTGATGTCCGGTAATCCAATTCCCCCATCAAAGCACCCTATTGCGAGCTTGTGTGTGGCTATGCGTGGGGGCTTACCCTCCCAGAGCAGGTCACGTATGAGACTGTCAACTTCTTTGAAATACCAGGATTCTACGTAGTGTGGAGTGTTCTGCCGAGCGTACAAGAATCTGAGAAGGGACATCATTTTGAATAACGCTGCTCGTCACGGAGGGACAGAGGGAGGGATTTCCAATGTCGGACATCAGACTTAAGACGTAACAGGGGTAGTAGGATGTTGCGTTCTTAGAACCTGGACAGGTCCTTAGAGACCCATATCCCCAGGTACTTGAAGCCGTCAGTTGTTTCCACTAGCTGGAAGTCCAGAGCGAATGGAGGCGTCCCCCCATAGAAGACATGGAGCACTGATTTGGTCCAGTTTATTTTATAGCCCTCGTATCTGCCAAACACGTGAAATATATTCAGGACCCTGTCCAGGGATGCTGCCGGTGATGCCAAATAGAGCAAGATGTCATCTGCATATAATGATATACGGTCTTCCCATCTAGAGGTCCACTTGAGGCCCCTGATAATGGGGTCTTTAAGGACCCACATCGCCAGTGGCTCGAGGGCCAAAGCAAAGAGAAGCAGGGACAAAGGTGGAAGATTTCCTGTTAATGATTATTTGGGCTAGTGTTTGCTGGTAAAGGAGCCGAACCCATCAGATAAATTCAGGGCCCAGACTTAATTTATGAAGGACAGCGAACATATAGGGCCATGTGATGGTATTGAATGCCGGCGCAGCGTCGAGAGACTACCACTGCGTCCTCTCGTATTGTATCTGCACGGCCCAACACCCCATGGAGTTTGCGCAGATTAAGGGAGGTATTTCTAGTGGGCATAAAAAGTGACTGGCCCAGATGAACCAGGCGGGTAATTGCCCTTAACAAGCGAGAGGCAAGGACCTTTGCGAGAACCTTAGCTTCGCTATTGAGCAGTGAAATTGGACGATAGGAGGAGCACTTATTACTCGGTTTGCCCTCATTGTGGATAACCACAATGTTAGCCAGCCTTTGGTCTGCGGGCAGCAGTCCCACTTCCTTACTTTAAAGGAACATTTTAGTGAGATAGGGGGCTGATTTACCCATGGTGAGTTTAAAGAGTTCAATAGGCAGGCGATTAGGGCCCAACGCTTTCCTGCACTGAAGTCATGGATGGCTCTCTCAACCTCGGCAGTTTTGATGTCTAGGCCGAGGTCAAGACGCTCGTCCATGGTGAGCGAAGGCAATGAAATATCCTGCAAGAATGCAAAAGCCTCCTCCTCCATGTGCGTTGTTTGGGACGTATAGATGGCCTGATAGCATTGGCCGACGCGTCAGCACTGTCTTGCAGGGCAGTAAGGCAGGAGCCAGAGTCTCAACCACAACACGATGGACCTGGTCTCTACGGTCCAACCATGCCAGCAACTTGCCATCCTTATCCCCAACATAATACATTCTACTGAGTGTGGCTCTGTAATGCAATTTGGCAGCCTAAGTGGCTAAGTCAGTGTATTCCTTAATTTTGATGTGTAGTGCCTGTCGTACCTCCTCGAAGTAAACTCTCTAAATGTAAAAAATGTCCTCCTCCAAGCGGGTTATACCAGCATGCTACTCCTTACACAGTCCCTCTATTTGGGCCAAAGCCACCGACCGAATAACAGCCGTATAGACCTCCCAGAGCGTTACCCGTGATTCTACTGACCCTTCATTCTCCTGGAACTATAGATCTGAGTCCTCCAGAATCTTTTCACTGATTTGGGGAATCTTAAGGAACCAGGAGTTGATCGGGGCCGTACGTCCAATGGTGGGTTCCCCCACCTCCAGGTGACACAGAAACGGTAAATGGTCGGATATTCCTCTGGCTAGGTGTTGTATTTCTTAGACACTGTCAATCTGGTGAGCTGGCATCAGGATATAATCTATTCGGGACATACTGCAGTGCGCACCTGAGTAGAACGTATATTGTTGCTCATCGGATGCAATCTCTTCCAGACATCCACCAGGCCCAATGCCCCAAGGAAACTTTGGATCCTCGTCCGGGAGGGAGGCAAAGTCCACTGGGGCCATCGATCAAGGGAGTCAAAGACGATGGAACTGAAGTCGCCTCCAATTAGTACTCTACCCTCCGGTAACCCTAAATGGAGATCCCCGAGGTCCGTAAAGGCCTGGGTGTGCAAACCAGGGGGCACATAAACAGAAAGAAGATTAATTCAACTTCCCTCCCAGGTCCCAGAAGTAGCAACAAATCTGCCAAGGCTGTCTGTACGGACAAGATCAATTGTCATGGGGAACGACTTCTGTACCATTATGCCCACTCCCCAGGAGCCAGGTCCAAATGCAGAGTGCACAACCAGTTTAAATCCCTATCTCAACATGGCCTTACAGGCATTGCTTAGCAAGTGTGTTTCCTGCAAAAGGACTATGTATGGAGAGTGCCGCTTCAAGAATTGGAGCACTATGCCCCTTTTGATTTTATCCCCAAGCCATTCACATTCCACAACACCAGTTTGAGCCCCTGTCTAGCGGCCGTGGCCATCATAACAAGAAGTAGGGTTGCTCAGACGCGGGGGATACCTCTGAGGAATGCCCCTGATGCATGACCTACAGAGCATTGGCGGAGGGCGGAGGGATCAATGAGTGGGATTAGTTCCTTGCTCGCTCGCTATGTTCCAGTTAGAGGCCTTCGATCCGCTGAATTGCTCCAACTTGTCGTGCCACGGGTCAGGCTGGCAAGATGGGGAGCTAGGGCCTTTTCAGTTGTGGCCCCTCAGCTCTGGAATTCGATTCCCATTGAGCTTAAGAGGTTGCCATCTATTGAGTTGTTCAAAAAGGAGCTAAAGACATGGTTCTTTAGGAAGTCTTATCTCTAACTGAACGTTCCCTGGAGTGATAAGCTGTGTTTCTGATGTTAGGCGCCTTGACGCCCATGGGGCAAAGTATGCGCAGAATAAAAACATTTTCATTCATTCATGCGCATCGTACCGCTGGACCACCCCCCGTGGGGACAGCTACTAGGAGCCTGTGTATAGTACCTGCCCTTCCATGTATAGTGTCATGTTTGTCATACCTGTCAAACATGAAACAAAAGTGAGTAAAACATCACCTCCCTCCCGGTCCTGCGCAAAGAAAAAAGCTCTGATTATCAAGCTGAATTTGTTTCTTGACAGAGAGACGATGTGCACAGGATCCCAACCCCACCAACAAACAAAACTCGATCCCCCTCCCTGCATCCCTGCATGGCGGATTCAAAACCTCCTGCCACCCCAAACTTCCAGAGTGCTTATCGCCCACCCCTTAAACTTGCAGGTGCGGGTAACCAGCCGGGCACCCGCCCTGGACAAAAAGGCACTTGATAAAAATCTATGACATGCAAAGTACAGAGGTACTACATTTTAAAATCAAAATAGCAGTTTCTCTACAATTTAATAACCCCATAAGCACAATTTGGCAGCGGGTACTGCTACAAAAAGGATCCATCCGCAGCCCAGTCCAATCGGTTGGCAGATAGGGCACAACACCCCAGTGTCACAAACATACAATCTATTGATCCAGTCTCTCCCATCGTCGCTTTGTGGCCGCCTGACAGAGAGCCTCCAGTAGGATCGCCTTGGACCCCTACTCCACCAGGTTTTGGGGTGCGATTGCTTTTGCGTCCTGCCAAGCACCAGCCATCAAGCCAGTCCCATGTCTCCTCAGGGGTGGCGAAGAACAAGTCTCAAAAAAAGAGAGTTTCCCAGGGACCAGAAAGGACTGGGTTAACAATATTTTATTAAAGAAAAGGTTCCTTTCTGTGTACTTATTTCAGAGGGTGACCATGAGGCCTATCCATATCAATTGACTATTTTTTAATTTGCAATTGAGGAAGACAAAAAGTCAAATTTTAAGCTCCACACTAGGGTGGAGCTTAAAATTTGACTTTTTGTCTTCCTCAATTGCAAATTAAAAAATAGTCAATTGATATGGATAGGCCTCATGGTCACCCTCTGAAATAAGTACACAGAAAGGAACCTTTTCTTTAATAACATGTGGCGAAGAACAAGGCCTTCCCCTCCGACTCCACCCTCAGCTTGGCTGGGAAGAGCATTGCATATTTGAGGTCCTCCTCACGGAGCGCCCATTTGACATCTAAGAAGCTCCTTTGCTGTTGTTTCACCTTGAGGGTGAAGTCCTTCTCTGAAATTCGAGTGGGGGTGCGACCTGCACTGCTTGCAGGATGATGTCTCAGTCCCTATGGTTGAAAGTCATGGCAACAATGGGTCTCGGGGGGCCCCGGGCCTCGGCCGGCCCCCAGGCACACAATGCGCCCTGTCAACTCAGAAGAAGCTAGAAAGCCTAGTTGGTTTTAGGTAGGTGGTGACCAACTCTTTCCATGAACAAGTTTTCTGCCGGTTCCTCTGCTTTTTCCGGACCCCCCAGTTTACGGACATTGATGCGCCTAGAGCCTCCTTCATAATCGTCTAGCTGCGCCTCCAATTTAATAGTATGGGCCTGAAGGTCATCCACCCTGCGCTGCAGGTCAGAAGTGTCAGTGACAAACGAGCTTGCTTTTATTTCTACCTTTTACAGTCTTGTCTTCATAGAACGCATGTCTGCTCTGATGAGGGAGACCTCTGTAGATACAGAGTCAATTCTTGACTCTAGCGAAGTACGGACCATGGTAATGGCTATGAGGATATCTTGCAATGTTAATTCCTTTGCCCCCTCTTCCAGCTGTCAATTTTCCGTCTGAGTGTTGCCCCCTTTTTGAGCTGTTCCTGGGCCTTTGTCCCATGCGAATTTCTCCTGTTTGGCCTGGAATGCAGCCTTGGAATTGTGACCCCCAGCCATCACCTCAGGCAGTAGCTGAACGGAGAGAGAAGGGCAGGCCCGCTTATAGCGCCTATCCCACTACGCAGCACCGCTTGGTGGAGGCTTGCAAACAGGGCTGTATGCAGAGTCGGTAGGCAGTGCGTGGCTAGAACAACAGCAGCAACGTCTGCAGGCCAGCACCCATGACGACAGGGGACAAAAGTAGCGATGAGAGATAGGCCCATAGTCTACCAACAACTCACCAAAAGGCTGCTGAGCACGACACACAATGGCATTCACCCCCACACACCACAAGTCGACCAGCTTATGAAGTAACCCAATCTACTTGCCCCAAATGGACAACTCCGGCTGGTGGAGGCGGTACAGGCAGTAATTAAAGTGAAGGCAAATCGGGCTAGAATATGCCAAAGTGTCATCTGCGCCACCAAGCCTGGTCCACAAAGTTTTAAGCAGCTGCTCAGGGTTAGGAAGCACCCGGTCACCCCCCAGACAGCGTTGGGGGGCCACTCTCCCACACTGAGCAGCCAGACTCCCTGGCATCAGCAGACGATGTGGACTGTGTGCTGCGATGAGGCAAAGTGGAGAGGGGCTCAGTGCCCAGGACAAGCTAGAATAATGCCACCCTGTTGGACCTGGCCCTTTTGGCAGGTTCACCCCGCAACTTTTTGCTTTTGCCTAGCCTGTTTCTGTAACCTGTGTTAGTGATTTTTGGGTCTCTGCGCACTTTTTCCCTGTGTCCCAGAGTAAAGTGCGTGCATGTAGTATGGCTGGCCTGCCCTCCCATAGGAATGCATGGGGAATGTGTGTGTCCCTGGTAGTTCCTGATGCGTGGGGAGTGCAGGCTCGAGTTTAGTATGTGTGAACTCGTGGGAGTGAATGCTGCGAGATGGTGTATGCGGCATGTATGTGTCTAGAAGGGAAGTGCTACTTCTGGACATTGAGGTGTGTGTGCAGAGAGGGTACTGGAGCGTGATTGGCTGGAGCTGGCTGGCATGCCAGGCTCCAGGAAGTCTGGATGGGTCTGCCCGGTGGTGAGTGTGAGATTAGCATGAGTGATGTGTGGGAGGAGTGTACCTGTGTCCTGGATGGGCTGGGTTTTCCCCACACAATGCTGGCTCCGCCCCCTGTGGTGTGTCTAATGACCCTAGCCTCCCCAGTGAATGAAATGGGTGGTTGGGCCATCAAGAGTGCTCCAGAACCAGCTGCGACTGGTTTCTCCCCCACCCTGCACCCTTAGACAAAGGATTTGTCTGTATAAAAAGAGGCTGTGACCTCTTGGAAAATGTTCTTGTTTCTGACACTTGAATCTGCCAGGGGCGTGCTGCTGCTTGGGCCCAGGGGAAGGCTTGCCTCCCTGGGCCCTGCCCAGCCCCTGGACTGCTGATGCCCTGCCTCCCTAAGGACTTTGCTGGAACTCTGCTCTGCTGAGGGCACCTGGGAGTGCTGTGCTTGTGTTCCCAGCGCCTGGGAGAGCTGGTGATTGCCTTTAGCGCTGGGAGAGCTGGATTCCTGCTTATAGCGCCTGGGAGCGCTGTCTTCTAGTGTTTGAAAGCGGATATTTACCCCGCATTTAGCGTGGAAGAAAGCAGGTGCCCACCCTGCGTGTTGCTGCTTGTTCGCGGCTGCCCACGCTGCATCTGTGGCCGTTTTTTTATTGCCCGAGCGAGTGCCTACCTCGCTTTATATTTAAAAATGGTGTTCTGCCCGTGAACATCACCGCCGCAGCCCCGGGGGCCGCAGAGAAGCCGAGGAAAAGCCGAGGGAACCACCGCTGACGTCACCCGGGAGCCGCGCAGCCATTGGTTCAGGCTGCGGGAGGCTCGCCGGGCGACCTGCGCGGTGATTGGCTGCCCCCGGAAAGCAGGAAGGAGGACGGGAGCTCACCCCGCCTCCCTCCGACGTGCAGCGAGAAGAGTAAGGCTGGGCGCGAGGTTCCCCAGGGCAGAAGAGCCCCGGAGAGCGAGAGGAGCCCCGCCCGCGGCCCCAGAGCGACCGCCGGAGAAGTGCTGAGCCCCGCCCGCCAGGAGGAAGCCGGTGAGTGTTGTCTGGCTGGGGGAGAGCTCCGGGCCTAGCCCTCGTGATAGGAGAAGGCGCAGGGTGCGCCGGGTGTGTCGAGCGGCCCCATCTGGTCAGTGGGCCGCTCCAACTATCGCCCCAGTGAGGCAAAGGGCATTTTTTTACATTCAGAGGCAGTCGAGGCTCCAACGTGGGGGCATTTATTGTTTCGAGCCCTGAGAGGCTCCAACCTCGTGCCGGGGCATTCTTCATTAGAGCCTGAGAGAAGGCCCCCGCCCCAGCCCACATTGTCTTTGAGCCCCGAGAGGCTCCCGCCCTAAGTGATTTACGAGCCTGAGAGGCTCTAGGGGGCATTTCATAAGTCGAGTCTAAGCGAGGCTCCAGGGCCCCATTGTGGTTGTAGAGCCCCAGAGAGGCTCAGGGGCAGTTATCTGGGTGGAGAGCCCAGCGAGGCTCCCCCATCTGCATTGGCCCATCAGGGGTGATTCAGCTGCCCAGCACTTCGTGGGCAGCTGCTACGTTTAGGCCCTGACATTGGGACACAGGGCGCCCTAGCCCCAACGAGGCCAGTTGGCCTAGGGACTGCCACAGGTTGTGGCTCATGTGAGTTTTGGCGCAATTACTTGTGCTTGCACCTCTGAATGTGTTTTGATACATCATGTGTTTTCTTTCCCTACACCGCTGAATGTTAATGCATCATGTGTAATGTTCCTATGCTTATACCCCTACAGGTATAGTGATATGTAGGTGGTTGTTTTCTCCCTAGTACAGGTGGTGCTAGTGAGATCCTGGTTACCAGTAGTTACTGGTTGTGTGCTAAAAGTGATTTTACATTCTATGTTTGACATTCAAAGTGCTATTTCTGAAAGTGTTACTTCTGATTACTGACAGTGGTCCAGGTGGCCCTGTCTTGTAAATAATCCCTTGTAAATTCTGCCTGTGCCTCTGGCACATTGTAAAGTGTGTTTTATCTAATGTGTTTTGGTGTAATACAAAGGCTATTTTTATATAACCTTGTGTGGAGTTTCCTTTGTGGTGGGCCTTTGGGTGTTGTTGCTAGGGTGCGTGCGCAAATACTTAACCTACATAGCCTCCAAGTTTAGCATGGCTGCTCGCGTCACGTTACCTAGAGGGTGAGCAGGGGTTATCTTGGTGTGTGACTCCCTTGCCCTGACGAGGAAGTGGTGGTCTCTGACTGACGTTGGCGCAAGCCTTGGCCAGCCAGAGATCCCGTTTCTAACATTGGTGGCAGCGGTGGGATCCGGATTTGTGTTTGCGTTGTACCGCAGTGGCAACAGGCCACCCCCACAAAACTCTGCATGTTAGATAATTACATGTAGGGGATTATTGTTATGATTTTGTTTTCCTCAAGTGTCATTTTCAAATGGTGTTCCTGCACTTTATGTTTAGTGGCAGAAGAGAGAAAATGACAGGGCGGGACGCCAGTAGATAGGGAGTTCCTTCCTGGGTCCAGTGTCCAATCCCCGTTCCTGTCCCCAGAGGGGTGGATAGAGGAGAGAGAGGGGGTGTGGAGGAGAAATGGCTAGCTCAGGAGGGTGGGTATCCCCTGAGTGTAGTATGTGTGTGTCTGGATTCCCCAGTATGGTAGGATCCAGTGGTGGCAGCTAAAATATGTCCAGTGCGTGAAGTCCCATTCCCAGTTCCCAGAGTATGGTGCCTGGTGCTCAGTAAGAGGGGTACAGGTTGAGAGTCAGGGGCAGTGAGGAACTGTCTCACCAGTCTGGAGGGGGAGTGTGTGGATGAGTGGTGTGTTGAACTAGAGGAGTTGGCGTGAGTTTTTTTTAAGGAGCTTGCATAGGAGGTGTACCTCTGGTGGTGTGCAGGAGGTCCTGCAGAGGCACTGGACAAGAAGGTGGATGTCTGGCGGTGTGCTAGATGTCTTGCAGAGGCATTAGGGAGTGATTCTAAAAGTAGTGGCTTGTGTATCTGATGATCCTGTGTAGGTGAAGGGGTTCATGTGTAGCCCAGCTGGGTCCCATTAGGATGGTAGGGGTGTAGGGGCTCACGTCCTGTCTCAGTGGAGGCGGAGTGAGTGTGGGACGGTGTATCTCACGTTGGCCCGAAACCCTGTCTCAGGGCCTGGAGGGTTCCCTACGGGAGCGCCAGGTCAGGGGCCTAGGCTGTACTTACAGGTCATTTGAGGAGGATCTTCCTGTGTCTAGAGGATGGGGAGTTTCTGTAACCAGAACTCCGGCGGTCCTAGTATTGGGCAGTACCGCTCCTAAGTGGAGGGTGCAGAAGTCCTGGTTGAGGAGTGAGAGGGGGAAAGAGTCCCCAGTGGAGGAACCAGTGGGTCAGGGGCCAGCCAGAAGGGCTGGGCCACCAGTGAGTGACCATGGTGATGCCACTTCTGTCCTGGGGGATCTCTGCGCCCTGCCAGGTGGGCAGGAGGTCGCGAGATTAGAGCCAGGCAGACTGTCACAAGACACAGTAGTTATGTGTCACCCTCGTAGTGGGGCATGCGTGCTCCCCGTGAAGTCCTGGTTCGCTGGGCATTTGGCCGTCTAGAGTGCTTGACCATTTGTGGGGCCTCTGGAGGTCGTTCCCCGAGGAGGGGGGAAGCCAGGTTCAGGTAGCCTGACCTGGAGGTAAGAGCGTCTTTGATAAGGGTCCTGAACAGTTGGGAGGAAAGTGGGTTGCTGATACGCTGCTGGCGTGTGCTCTGTCTAGCCTGAGACATACTGAGAATCCCACTGTGATAGGGAGTACTGGAGGAAAGTGTGTTGCTGATACGCCGCTGGCGTGTGCTCTGTCTAGCCTGGAACATACTGAGAGTCACCCTGTGATAGGGAGTACTGGAGGAGAGTGTGTCGCTGATACGCCGCTGGCGTGTGCTCTGTCTAGCCTGAGACATACTGGGACTCACCCTGTGATCATGGAACTGGAAGGGGGTGCAGAGGGAGGGAGTCCTCGCCTCTGACCCCGATGTAGCCGGAAGGTAGATCCCAGTTGGTAGACCAGTTGATGGAGTGAGGTCCTGATCTGGTGGGAGAGTTGTGTTCTGGTGGGTGCCTCCCTGGGAGGGTCCGGAACCCCAGAAATAGAGGTAGGGTGGGGGATTCTTGCCCGTGACCTCTGGTCAGCCTGAGGGTGCGGACCCTAGGTTGAAGGATCAGTGGTAGTTTGGGACTACACTGAGAGGGAGAGTGGAGAATGGCTACTGTGTGCCAGGGGTTACTGCCCCCCACTCTGTGAAGTGGTCAGGACCTGTGACATTTGGATGGCCTAGGGCCTGGTCCTGACTGTGGACCACTAGAGGGTGCCAGTGGGGTATCCTAGTTGGGACAGAGAGTTCTTGTTGAGAGAAATCCATGTAGGTACAGAGTGGCGAAAAAACGGAGGGTGTCCCTGCCGTGCGGGCCCGTGTCCGTGTTTTTGTCGCCCAAAGCAGGGAAGCCCATCAGTGGAGTGATTGGTCTACCCTGCGTTTTGGCTGGAAGGGGGTTGTGTTGGACCTGGCCCTTTTGGCAGGTTCACCCCGCAACTTTTTGCTTTTGCCTAGCCTGTTTCTGTAACCTGTGTTAGTGATTTTTGGGTCTCTGCGCACTTTTTCCCTGTGTCCCAGAGTAAAGTGCGTGCATGTAGTATGGCTGGCCTGCCCTCCCATAGGAATGCATGGGGAATGTGTGTGTCCCTGGTAGTTCCTGATGCGTGGGGAGTGCAGGCTCGAGTTTAGTATGTGTGAACTCGTGTGAGTGAATGCTGCGAGATGGTGTATGCGGCATGTATGTGTCTAGAAGGGAAGTGCTACTTCTGGACATTGAGGTGTGTGTGCAGAGAGGGTACTGGAGCGTGATTGGCTGGAGCTGGCTGGCATGCCAGGCTCCAGGAAGTCTGGATGGGTCTGCCCGGTGGTGAGTGTGAGATTAGCATGAGTGATGTGTGGGAGGAGTGTACCTGTGTCCTGGATGGGCTGGGTTTTCCCCACACAATGCTGGCTCCGCCCCCTGTGGTGTGTCTAATGACCCTAGCCTCCCCAGTGAATGAAATGGGTGGTTGGGCCATCAAGAGTGCTCCAGAACCAGCTGCGACTGGTTTCTCCCCCACCCTGCACCCTTAGACAAAGGATTTGTCTGTATAAAAAGAGGCTGTGACCTCTTGGAAAATGTTCTTGTTTCTGACACTTGAATCTGCCAGGGGCGTGCTGCTGCTTGGGCCCAGGGGAAGGCTTGCCTCCCTGGGCCCTGCCCAGCCCCTGGACTGCTGATGCCCTGCCTCCCTAAGGACTTTGCTGGAACTCTGCTCTGCTGAGGGCACCTGGGAGTGCTGTGCTTGTGTTCCCAGCGCCTGGGAGAGCTGGTGATTGCCTTTAGCGCTGGGAGAGCTGGATTCCTGCTTATAGCGCCTGGGAGCGCTGTCTTCTAGTGTTTGAAAGCGGATATTTACCCCGCATTTAGCGTGGAAGAAAGCAGGTGCCCACCCTGCGTGTTGCTGCTTGTTCGCGGCTGCCCACGCTGCATCTGTGGCCGTTTTTTTATTGCCCGAGCGAGTGCCTACCTCGCTTTATATTTAAAAATGGTGTTCTGCCCGTGAACATCACCGCCGCAGCCCCGGGGGCCGCAGAGAAGCCGAGGAAAAGCCGAGGGAACCACCGCTGACGTCACCCGGGAGCCGCGCAGCCATTGGTTCAGGCTGCGGGAGGCTCGCCGGGCGACCTGCGCGGTGATTGGCTGCCCCCGGAAAGCAGGAAGGAGGACGGGAGCTCACCCCGCCTCCCTCCGACGTGCAGCGAGAAGAGTAAGGCTGGGCGCGAGGTTCCCCAGGGCAGAAGAGCCCCGGAGAGCGAGAGGAGCCCCGCCCGCGGCCCCAGAGCGACCGCCGGAGAAGTGCTGAGCCCCGCCCGCCAGGAGGAAGCCGGTGAGTGTTGTCTGGCTGGGGGAGAGCTCCGGGCCTAGCCCTCGTGATAGGAGAAGGCGCAGGGTGCGCCGGGTGTGTCGAGCGGCCCCATCTGGTCAGTGGGCCGCTCCAACTATCGCCCCAGTGAGGCAAAGGGCATTTTTTTACATTCAGAGGCAGTCGAGGCTCCAACGTGGGGGCATTTATTGTTTCGAGCCCTGAGAGGCTCCAACCTCGTGCCGGGGCATTCTTCATTAGAGCCTGAGAGAAGGCCCCCGCCCCAGCCCACATTGTCTTTGAGCCCCGAGAGGCTCCCGCCCTAAGTGATTTACGAGCCTGAGAGGCTCTAGGGGGCATTTCATAAGTCGAGTCTAAGCGAGGCTCCAGGGCCCCATTGTGGTTGTAGAGCCCCAGAGAGGCTCAGGGGCAGTTATCTGGGTGGAGAGCCCAGCGAGGCTCCCCCATCTGCATTGGCCCATCAGGGGTGATTCAGCTGCCCAGCACTTCGTGGGCAGCTGCTACGTTTAGGCCCTGACATTGGGACACAGGGCGCCCTAGCCCCAACGAGGCCAGTTGGCCTAGGGACTGCCACAGGTTGTGGCTCATGTGAGTTTTGGCGCAATTACTTGTGCTTGCACCTCTGAATGTGTTTTGATACATCATGTGTTTTCTTTCCCTACACCGCTGAATGTTAATGCATCATGTGTAATGTTCCTATGCTTATACCCCTACAGGTATAGTGATATGTAGGTGGTTGTTTTCTCCCTAGTACAGGTGGTGCTAGTGAGATCCTGGTTACCAGTAGTTACTGGTTGTGTGCTAAAAGTGATTTTACATTCTATGTTTGACATTCAAAGTGCTATTTCTGAAAGTGTTACTTCTGATTACTGACAGTGGTCCAGGTGGCCCTGTCTTGTAAATAATCCCTTGTAAATTCTGCCTGTGCCTCTGGCACATTGTAAAGTGTGTTTTATCTAATGTGTTTTGGTGTAATACAAAGGCTATTTTTATATAACCTTGTGTGGAGTTTCCTTTGTGGTGGGCCTTTGGGTGTTGTTGCTAGGGTGCGTGCGCAAATACTTAACCTACATAGCCTCCAAGTTTAGCATGGCTGCTCGCGTCACGTTACCTAGAGGGTGAGCAGGGGTTATCTTGGTGTGTGACTCCCTTGCCCTGACGAGGAAGTGGTGGTCTCTGACTGACGTTGGCGCAAGCCTTGGCCAGCCAGAGATCCCGTTTCTAACACACCCTTACTGTCCAAGCAACTCCCAGGGAGGCAGAAGGTATGGCGGCTGCTGGATGAGGTGCGAGGGCGCAATGAGCACTAGCAAAAACTTTGTCCTCAGGCCTCCAGGCCACTTCACTCGCGGCCCTCAAAAACAGCCAAAGACCGGGCACCACCCACCTCCGCTACACACAGCGGATAACAGTCGTGGCCAGGTCAACACCGGCAGCACTAGGGCTGGGTCAGGCTCATGCTGGTGTGATAATCTGAATAGCATCCATTCATTGGGGTGCAGGCTGTAGGGGACTCCCCTCACCTTCGCTCTGCAGGCCTAGGCAGTCGCCGGGCTTTGCGATGTGCATGCCCCGTCCACTGCCAAGCCACTCCACCCGTAGTCCGTGGGAACTCTTGGGTGGTCCTCCCCAGTCCCAGTGAGAATTGGACACTTGCAGGACACCGGGAGACAGAGCCACTCCTTGTGTCCGGGGCCTACGCGCCCCTCCCCCAACGCAGACACTGCTGCCAATGGTGAAGTATATAGTCAAGTTGATCTCCGGCCCTGCCAGCTGGAGTGGGCGGTGGAATGGATCAACTCATGCTACATTCCGGGGATATATTCTCTGAAAGTTGCCAGTAATCACATGAGAGGATTTACTACGGAGCGGGTGCGCTCATTCAGAACCGCTTCAAAAAGCGGCCATACTGCTCGGCGGTTGGCCACGCCCGAGTTGACTTTTGTAGCAGGGCAAATAGCAGCAGGCAGATTGGCTAGGAAGGTGCCTAGTCAGTCACCGGCCCCTCTTCTTTCTTGCTGTTGCGCACTTTGGCATCTGGTCTTCATAGGTCATCAGGAATCTCAAATTGAGGGTCTGGGGATGCAAACCTAAATACTAGCTTTAAGGGGTGTTACAGGGGAGAGACAGGTAGGGACAAATGGGTCCCTTACCTGGGGTGTCTACACCCTCTATTATGTCATATGAATAGTCCTAGCCCTGATAGCATAAGTCCCAAAATCTTCAAGATGGTGGGCACTGAAAAATTTGCTTCACTGTGCCTTCAGCACCTGAGTGATGGAGTTGGCTAAGAGGGGCACACCTCCCATTCTCACTTAGTTTTCCTGCTGGTTCAAACCCCCACAAAAAGTGGGGGTTTGAACTGGGGTCGCATTATGAAGGTCGCAAGGGCTTTGAAGCATCCCTCTCATGCACTGTGCCTGCCTGGGGGAAGAGGTATGACACGGTTTTGCCGTTGTCCAGCAGGGCCCTGATGTCATCAGTGGCAGCGATGAGGGCAGTTTCGGTGCTGTGGTTGCTGCAGAACCCGGACTCAGACGGGTCCAGGATGTTGTTCTCCTCGAGGTAGTGGATCAGCTGTCCGTTGGCAGTTTTCTTGATGACCTTTGCTGGGAACGGGAGCAGGGAGATGGGCCGGACGTTCTTGAGGTCCTTCGGATCCGCCTTGGGTTTCTTGGATAAGGCCTTGATCTCAGTGTGCTTCCACCTCTCCGGGAAGGTTGCGGTCTTAAAGGAGATGTTGATGGCGTTGTGGAGATGGGGTGCGATGATGACGCTAGCTTTGTTGAAGATGTGGTGTGGGCATGGGTCTGACGGAGAGCCGGAGTGGATGGTGTCATGATTTTGATGGTGTCTTTTATGTTGGTCCAGGTGAGCAGGGGGTTGATGTGGGTGGTGGCCGTGGGGTCTGAGGTGTCAGTGGCAGTCGGGGCTGTCAGGTTGTTGAAGCTGTTGTGGATGTCTGCGATCTTGTGATAAAAGAAGGTGGCAAGGGAGTCGCAAAGGTCTTGCGATGGTGGGATGTCATTGGTTTTGAAGCTGGGGTTTGAGAGTTCCTTCACGATGTTGAAGAGTTCTTTGCTGTTGTGTGCATTGTTGTCGAGGCAGTCATTGAAGGATGCCCTTTGGCGCATCTGATGAGGTGATGGTGTCTGCGGATGGCGTTCTTGTGGGCTGCGCAGCTGTCCGGTGAATGTTCGCGGAGTCATTTCTTCTCTAGTTTCCGGCAGGTTTGCTTGGAGGCCTGGAGGTCCGCGGTGAACCAGCTGGCTTTCTTGTTAGTGCATCTGTTGGAGGGTTTCTTGATCAGGGCAAGAGTGTTGGCGCAGTTGTCGATCCAGCGCATGAGATTGCGGCCGGCGGTGTTGGTGGGGTCGGCGGGTGGGCTTCGGGTGAGGGTGGGGTTTAGCTGGTCTTCGATGATTTTGCTCCAGCTGCGGTGGGGATCTGTTGAGTGCGGTGGTGTGTGGTGGGTTTCCGGAAGGTGAAGTGGATGCATCAATGGTCAGTCCAGTGTAGTTCGGTGGTGTAGCAGAAGGAGACGTGGGGGCTTGCAGAGAAGATGGGGTCAAGCGTGTGGCCGGCGGAGTAGGTGGGTGTTGTGACGAGCTGTCTTGAGACCGAGGTTGGCAAGGTTGTCAATAAGGGTGGTGGAGTTGGTGTTGTTGTTGTTCTCAAGGTGGAAGTTCAGGTCTCAAAGGAGGTTGTAGTCTGTGGAGGCAAGGGCGTGCGTTCTAACGAAGTCGGCGATGGAGTCACTGAACTGAGGCCGGGGTTTGGGGGGTCTGTAGACGAAAGTTCCTCTGAGGGTGGTGGTGGGGTCAGAGTGGATCTGGAAGTGCAGGTGGTCGGAGGTGCTGAAGGTGTTGTCGGTGTTGGTTGAGACCCTGAGGGTGTTCTTGTGGATGATGGCGATTCCACCTCCTACTTCGTTGGTGCGGTCCCTGCTGGTAATCTTGTAGCTATCCGGGATGGCTATAGCGATGTCTGGTGCCAAGAAGGTGTTCATCCAGGTCTCTGTCAGGAAGGCGATGTCCAGGGAGGATGTGTTAAGCAGGTCCCAGAGTTCGACGGCGCATTTGCGTGCGGAGCGTGTGTTCAGTAGTATGCATCTGAGGTGGTTGTGTCCTGTCACGGTGGGCGGTTTGGCGGCTCGGAGGCTGGTGTAGCTGCAGCTCCGGCAGGAGAAGGGTCCTTTGGTGTGCTTCAGGCGGCCAGGAAGCAGGTGTGCTGTCGTCCTGTGTTGAGTGCGTAGAGGGTGCTAGCGGTGTAGTGGCGGCATTCGGTGTAGTGTCTGCAGGGACCAGGGGGTATGGCGCTGGGCGTGGTCCAGGCGCGAACGGGCGCAGATGGGCTTGCCTGATGAGGGGCGCCTTAGGCATGCCAGCTGCGCGACTGCGCAGTGGCCACCATATGAGGGGAAGTGGGAGGGAGGAGCAGCTGGGAGGCGGGAGCGGGCATGAATGGGTGAGCAGGGGGTGGGGCCACAGGGTACGCAGTGGCTGGAAAACAAGAGGGTAGAGCGGGCGGAGGATACAGAAGGCAAAAAACGGGCACAATAACACTGCAACAGTACAAAAAAAGGATTAAGGCGAAATACAAATAATTACACTAGGGGAGCAGAAGCACAATCACAACTGAAATAAAGGGCAGAGCCAGTGCTAGAGCTTACGGCCTACCACTGGCCACCAGGGATGAGGCGCAGCTGGTAGCCTGCAGGTGGAGGAGGGCTTCGAACTTCACCACTTCAGCAAGCTGCAGCAGCGGGTGACACGGATACACAGGTGGCGCTGGGCGGAGTGGGGAGTGACCAGCCTAAAACAGGGTCAAGGGTCGCTCTAGGTACATACTTTAATAAATCCAACACTGGCATCAGTGTGAGTTCATTAAGAGGAGTTGTTTGGTATCAAACATTCCTGGTTTCAGTGAAGCGATCATAGTGCTGTCTGGTTTCCAGCAAAAGTAATCTCTATGGCATCCCTGGCACTTACAATATTAAGGATAGATTTAAATATTGTAGGGGCAGAGGAACCAGTGAGCCAAAGGTCAAGATCTGCTACCCAGGGTAACAATTCATCATATTCCTTCCCCAGATTGCTTCTAATCATCCCCTTCTAACAAGGCAGAGACCCGCAGACATTTATGAACCCATGTGGCTGTCTAAGCTGTGAGACAAAGTGGTCTGTGTGGCTGAGGAAGGAGAAGAGGCCTACAGACCCTGGCCTGACTGCCTTCCTGGCCTGCGAGGTGGGAGGAGACGGCACGGCCTTCAGCAACTACTCGGTAATAAACGCTGATCGAATGGCCTGATGGGTGACAGACAGCAAAGCCAGGTCACTGTGCCCGGCCCTTCTGAAGGGCCGTACCCCTGGGCCCCTTGCTGTTGGGCCAACCTCATCACTCTGGTGGGGATCGCCTGGTCTGGGCTGTGTTGAAGACATCGAGGTGGGGTTCCGGGCTGCTCCCTGGTGGGGATCACACCATGTAAGATGATCCACCGGCAGATCAGGCAGTCAGAGAGGCCAAGTTTAAATCTCTCCAGCTCACAATAAAAACAATAAAAACTAGCCTCACGTCCATTGAAGCCAAAATGGACTCTATGTGCACCCGCATGGATTTCATCTCTCAAAAACTGGAGAAACAGAAAGGATGCATTGGGGAGGCAGAACAAAGTATCTCAGACCTAGAGGATACCGCCTCACAAAGAAGCAAACAGCTCCTAAACATGGAGTGCATCCTAAAGGTTATATCTGCAAAAAAGTGCTAACCACGCTTTTAGATGCCGCTGCCATCTCCAAACAGCTGGTGGTGGAGAGATTCCACCACTCTCTGACAGCCCAACACCCCCTCCTGGAAACCGTGCCAAGACCCATCATAGCTCGCTCAACTTCCAAGGCAACACAATAGCACAATTTCACAATGGCAGTCCAGAAGGTGAGGAAAAAAGTTTTGCCGGTGTTCTGAGAAGCGCTGTACCCCCATGACTCGCTGTACCCCCTACGTCACGGGGGTGCAGCAAATCTCAGCACCGAGCTATTCGCCGTTGCCCACCCAAGGCGCTTTGTACCCCCTACGTCATGGGGGAGGAGCTGTTCAGGTGCTTTAGTGTATTCAGAAAAAAGGGCAGGCGCGCGTCGCCTTGATTCAAACAAGCCTCAATAGCTCAGTTGGGAGAGCGTTGTACTGCAGAGCTAGAGGACACTGGTTCAATCCCGGGTTTCGGCAAAGATGCAACTTGTGCTTTTATTTTTATTTTATTTCTGTATTTATTTATTTATGCGATTTTATATAGCGCGGACTTTACCCGAAGGTGTCAGAGCGCTTCACAATAGGACCAGTAATGATACAAGAGGAAACAATTGCAAATTAACAAATTACAAAAGCAAACGTTAAGTTACATGATCAAAAGTGACAATAGTGAGCAACCAAAATACATGAGGTAGCAATCGGTACATTAGAGGAGAAAAAAGTGATATGTGTGCAGGTTACAAAAGCACACAAAGTACAAGTAGAGGTATAATACTGCAATAAATGGCAGACACTCCAGCACAAGAACAAACGTTACGTAGGCAATGGTGGCACTTGTGCAAGTATCTAAAGCAAACAAAATGTGAGAGGTAGCAAACAGTGTGTTACAAGAGAAAAGTGACATGTTCAAGTTACAAAAGGGTACCATAACAGGTACAAGGATAATACTGGAAAAAATGGTAAACATTCAAACTACCAGAACACACTCGGAAGGAACTTCCATAGTCCTGGACAATAGACTTTTCAATAATGGGAGGTCTTCCTTCAGATGATAGCGAGGGTGTGAATTAGATTTGGAGGTGTCTTTGGAGGAGGAGTTGTAACGTAGTGGTTACCATAGATGAAGACACTGCAAGTGTAGAGGGTTTGCGTCAGGTTTATTTAATTTATAACCTCTAAAGAGCGCCGAGCCGATGGTGCACCGCTCTCGGCTTTCGCGCTAATCCTGGCGCCTGTGTGCGCGCAGCCAGAACATGGCCGCCTGCACGTCACGTCGGTACGTGACGTGCATACACTAGACTGCACCACCACATATCTCGCCCTTTTTCCCAATACAGAAACTGTTAACTCACAGTCCGCCGTTCATGTCAAAGTCTCTGAACCAGGCTGTTTTGACCACCGCTCTCCCCCTCCGGGTCAGTCTCACCGGGGTGGATGGGGTACCTCCTTCCTGAGTCCTTTCATCGCTCCTTCCACTTCCAAATGCAGCCTCACTATTTTCTCTTCTATTCACGTTACCTTCACTCGCCAACGCTTGGTTGGCACCACCGGGTATCTCTTCCTGCTGCTCTCGGCTCTTCTCATCCGGATGCATCTCAGAATGTTCTTGCTCTGCAGCTCCTTCCTCCTTGTCTTCCAGGTCTGCTCCAACCTGGTCCCAACGTAGTACTTTGTTGCATCTTGCCATGCCGTCCAGTGACCACACGTTTCCGTCACTTAGCAGAGCTGCTCTGCCCATCACTTCCTTGACCTGCATAGGCTTGCTATACTTGCTGTCTCCTTTCTTTTGCAGCGTTGCCAACTTTACTCGCACCCATTCTCCTTTTTCCAATCTTGTCTCCTTCACGTTTTTCCGGTTGTTGTAGTGTTTTGAGTAAATGGCTTGCGCCCTTTCCAAGTTGGCTCGCACCACTGCAGGGGACCATTCGCTCACTATAGTCTTTTCCTTCCACACTCTATTGTCTTGAGTGAATGGTTCGCGGCCTCTTAATATCTGGAAGGGGCTGTACCCTGTCCCTGTAGGGGTGATCCTGTACACCCATACCAAGTGCCATATCTCCTTTTCCCAATCCTTGTTGTTGGAGATAGCTGCTTGAACGGACCCCGTCACCACTCTATTAAATCTCTCCACCAGTCCGTTTCCTGCGGGGTGATATATTGACGTGTGCTTGACCAGTATGCCATTTCTCTGCATGAAATTGTTCCATTTCTCTGACCTGAATTGGGGACCATTGTCGCTCAGGATGGACTTAGGGATGCCTTCCCTCACAAATGTGTCGGCCAGGAACTTAATAATGGTCTCCGCATCCATCGCCTCATCTATTTTCAGCTCAGGCCACTTGGAGTACCTATCCATAAGAACACATACATACTTTTGGACTCCGTGTATGTCCAGTATCGGGCCCAGAATATCCGCTGATAACTCTTCCCATGGGTTCCTTGGGGGATCGAACTTGCCGAGAGCCGGGCGTAGTGGTTTAAGTGTCTTATCCGCCCCTTGGCACTGTGAGCAGTCCCTGACATGCCTCTCAGCCTTTACGTCCATCCCTGGCCACCAGTAGTTTTGCTTGGCTCTCAATTTCAATTTCCCTATCCCCAAGTGTCCTTCATGGAGAATGTCCAATAGTTTGGGGATGATTCCTGCCGGGGGGATGACTTTCTCCCCTCTGTATACAAACACTCCTAGGTCGTCCATCGACAACTCTTCTCTGACTTCGAAGTATGGGTTGAGGTCCCCACGGGTTTGTATTTTGTCTGGCCATCCCTTCGTGATGTATGATTTTACTTCTTCTAGGATCTGGTCTTCTCCATATGCTTCCTTCCATTCCTGATGTTCTATGGTTTTCTCTTGGTCTTCTGTGAGTGCCACCATTTCTTCCGCCCCTGCTTGGTCTTCTCCACTCTGATCCATGGCCACTGCTCTACTCAGATAGTCTGCCACCCTGTTCCTACTGCCGGGGATGTGTTCGACATCGTATCTAAATTCTAGCAGTTTGAGAGTCATCTTTGAGATTCTGGGCGTAGCACTTGCGTGTCCGCTGGACGTTAGTACCTTCAGTAAGGGTTTATGATCTGTTTTCAATAGGAAACGTGTGCCCCACAAAAACTGCCTAAATCTGGTCATGGCCCATACGACCGCTAGCATTTCTTTTTCAATTACGCTGTACTTCTTTTCAGTTTCACTCAGTGCGCGGGATGCGAAGCTGAGCGTTTCCATTCTCCCCTGACCTCGGTCTTGCATCAGGACGGCAACCAGCCCCTTGTCGCTGGCATCGGTGGTGAGCACTGTGTTACCTTAGGGGTCATATCCTTGGAGTGGTACTGCTCCTGCCACCTCTCTCTTGATGACTTCAAATTCGCCTTGCGCTTCCTCCGACCAGCAGAATTCTGTGTTGTCTCTCGTCAGTTGCCTCATGTGGTGGGTCTTGGAGGCGAAGTGCTGCACGAACTTACTATAATATTCCGCCATTCCAATGAACAATCGGACTTCTTCTTTGTTGGAGGGCGGTGGTGCTTCGCAAATGCCTCTCACGTTGTCTGCTTTCGGGGTAACCCCTCGCACCTCTATCTCGTGTCCTAGGTACGTCACGGACTCCATCCCTATCCGGCACTTGGTCCATTCAGCTGTGAGGCCCTTACCCTCAAGGATCTTTAGTACTTTTCCGAGTTTGTTGTCATGATCCTGTCTGTCCCATCCCATTACCAGGATGTCGTCCTGGAAGTATTGGACTCCATCTGTGTCTTTGAATAGTTGGTGCATCAGCTTTTGGAACACCGCAGCCGCTGATGCTAGCCCGAACGGCATGCGGCGGAACTGATAGCACCCAAATGGGGTGATACACGAGGTTAGTTTGCGGCTCTCCGGGTGCAGGGAAATCTGGTGGTAGGCGGAGGTCAAATCTATGGTTGAGTACCATTTGACCCCCCTTGTGCTGGCCAGCATTTCCTTGATCCTGGGCAAGGGAAATTTCCCCACCACAATGTTCTTGTTCAGTTCGCGTAGGTCGACACACAGCCTGACCTTCCCGCTTGGCTTCATCACTACTACCAAGGGCGCGAGCCACTCCGCGCATGTGATGGGTTCGATGATCCCTTTCCTCTCCAGATCCTGTAGTTCCTCTTGCACTGCGTCTCTCACCGCCAATGGCACATTCCTCACCTTGTGGGCGACCGGTATGGCATCTTCCTTCAGGATTATCTTGTGCGCGAACTTCTCCATCCTTCCAACTGTGCCTCCGAAAACCTTAGGGTACTCACTTTTCCATTTGTCCAGGTCCGGCCATGTTCCCGGTTCCGTGAGTAGTATCTGTTCTTTGCCCCCTGGATCCAACTTGATGCCCAGGTCGCCTTGGTCAAGCCATCCTAGGACCGAGGGTCCTCTCTCTGATATGTAGAGTTTGCAGAACGCAGATCGGCCTCTGAACTCGAAATGTAATGGTCTGAACCCAGCCATGGGTATTCGGTCCCCATTGTACGTCACTGGTCGGATGTCCAGCTTTTCCAGTTCTGGGCCTAGGTGTGGTGCAAAGCTCTCCTCCCATACTGCTCTCTGAATGATGGTGTAAGGTGAACCCGTGTCAGCCACCACGTTTATCGGTATTCCTCCAATCGACATCTCCAGGACGGGTTTCATTGTTCTCTTGCCGTCAACACTCGGTACTTGACCATCTACGCCTAGTACTTGATCCTCGATATAAATGACTGTGACGACATCTTCCTCCGTGCCCTCTTCTTGTTCTTCACTGTCCTGTCCGATGTATTTCACCACGCTCTTCGCGGCCTTTCTCCGACACACCTTCTCATAGTGGCCCACTATCCCGCAGTACATACATTTTGCGCGTAATGCTGGGCACTTCCTGTCGTGCGCCTCGTGGGACCAGCTCCCGCACCGGTAGCATGACTTCTTGTTGCTTCCCGCTTCTTTACCCGGAGGGCCTGGGTTGCCTTGCCATCTGTTGGGTCCCTTCGCCGCCAACCCCTTGTACTTGTGGTCCCGGCGCGGTTCCTCATCGTCTACTCTGTTCACCATGGCGGTGGGTGCCGTCTCCTTCCTCGTTGCTTCCGCACACCTGCGCGCCAGTTCTGCTCTTTTGACAATCACCATCACTTCCTTCAGGGTGGTGTCTCCGCTGGCCCACAGCTTGTCCTGCACTGCTGTGCTCGTGGTGTGCATCACCACCTGGTCCTTGATGAACTCTTCTTCCCAATTATCGTACTTGCACGTGGACGCCAGTCTCTTCAGGGCTGCAACATATTCCTCCCCTGTCTCGCCTGGACGTTGTTTCCTCTGCTGGAAATTAAATCTGTCTACCGACACACACACCGCCGGTCTGTAGTGTTCATTTAGGTCATCGATGGCATTGGCATGCACGTTGTCGTCCGTGCTTCCTCTTTCCTTTGGCACCAGGCTCTTGTATATTCTCAGACCTTCTGGGCATAGGTTGAGTAATAGGATACGTTTTTTTCTTTTAGGATTGAACACCTCCTCGCTCTCGTCTTCCAATACTTCTATAAAATTGTCTATGTATTCTCTCCAGTCCTCCCACTTCATTAGTGGTTCCCCTGGCCTGGGTAGAAATTGTACTGGCGCCATCGCGTATCCCGCCTGCGCACTCATCTTCTCACTCTTGATCGCGGAGGGCGTGCTCCCTTGGTTCCTGGGACTGCCTGGTGTGTTGTCTTGCTCTTCCTTGCTTGTGTGAGACTGGGGACTACTTGCGTCCGCCCCCTCGCTCTTCGGTGGGGGATCCAGCGCTGTCTCTCTGTCTCGCCGGTTGCTGTTTGGTTTGGCGCGCTTTGCCTTGGGCTTGCTTGGTTTGGCGCGCTATCTTGTGGGCTTCTGGGTAGTGCCCTGTCCCTTCGGTAGGTTTGTTCTGCCTTTCTGGGCGATCCTGGGCTCTGCCACGCTCTTTAGGGCTGGTACCTGTGTGTTTGATTCTGGCTAGTCTCGCCCCGACCACCAGCTCTCTTGACCTTTCAGCGCTGTGGTCCTGCTCCTCTGCCACGTGTCTTCTGTGCACCGGTGTGGTTGTTGGTTCCCTCGGTGGCTCCTGCTCGTGTCGTTCCTCGTGGTGGGTGGGTCTAACATCCCACCCTCGTCGCCATTGTAACGTAGTGGTTACCATAAATGAAGACACTGCAAGTGTAGAGGATTTGCGTCAGGTTTATTTAATTTATAACCTCTAAAGAGCACCGAGCCGATGGTGCACCGCTCTCGGCTTTCACGCTAATCCCGGCGCCTGTACGTCACGTCGGTACGTGACGTGCATAAACTAGACTGCGCCACCACAGGAGTCAGTGTTAAGTCAAAATCAAAATCAAATTAAGATCAAAATACGGCGGTCTATCCGCAACGCGGGTGGCCTTATTAGACTTAGTTTTTATACCCGTTTACACCCCTTTTACAATAAAGGCCTGACGGATCTCTGTTATATGTGTTCATATGTATTTCCACCTGTTATAGAAGGGACCTTGCAGCTTTTCTGTGTTATTTACTGTCCCTTGGTTTCTCACGCTTACTAAGTGTTCCCGCCAGGAATTGTTTTCGCCCACGGGCGGGATACTTGAAATGTTCCTTGACCGGTGGGGTTTTACCAATGTGCGCTTCTAGTTGCAATGCCTGTGCAATTTGCATATAAGCTTCATGCCTCAACTGCCTAGACGATGTCTTTGTGTCATAACACGAAATGGTTAACACTTCCGGTCACGCAGCCTTAAGACGCTCACGTTGGTGTGGAGATGGCGTGCTCTCATTTTATAGATTGACTCTACATACGTTGGCCCAACTGGACGCTAAATCCAGACGGGGCTGGGAGAGCTTGGCCCCGCTCTGGGGTTCCAGCGTTACTACTACGCCACTGTCGGTGGTGGTAAGGTATCTTACTAATGCCAAGGGTTCCGTATTCAGTGCAGGTAGGTACTATATATTGTCCCAAACTAGTACCTTCACAATGTACTTCCATGGGTACGTCGGGGACTACTTCCTATCATGGCGCAGTTTCGCGCTTATCCGCTACAGGCCTTCCCAAGTGGCTGAGTGCGGATTAGAGCCGATTACGAGCCGGGGGGCGTAACCCAATCAGGTTCCACTTATACCAGTTTGGATTACGCCCTTCGCTTGTGTTCCCAAATTGCTCCTAGGCTCTTAATGCCTCAAGGTCAGACGGAGCAATTTTTTGACTTACGCCTTACCGGCTGTAACAACAAGAGGGCCCTCGGAGTGCGCACACGCTCCTTATAACTAGACATGGCTCTTACGCCCTTGTGGGCTGCAATGATTTGGACTACAGCTCTGCTGAGGAGCCGGTTATATTTTTAATTTCACTTCTGGTGTGCAAAGGGTTGGGTCCCCCTCTTACTCCTCCGTGATTGGTGCCTTGCACTACAATATTACATTCTGACACCCTTACACGGGCGTGATTGGTGCTTGGCACTACAATATTACATTCGGACACCCTTACAAGGCTGGGTGAGTTACAAGGAGGATCAAACGTACATTAAAGGAGCATTCGCTCCAGAATGCACTCGGTGCCAATCGGGATTTTTCCGTCCCAGTGTCGGTCACCAGGGCCCCAGGTATACAGTCCTCAACACGGTGTGGTAAGCCCTATGACCGCCCATCATTATTATTTACGCATATCCTTTGGGCGTTGTTTTTTTGTCTTGTTTCTTATCCTTTTTCTTTTTTCCTATTTCATTTCTCCTACCGCCAAGGTCGGTCTTCTTCCTACCATTGACATCCACTCCCGCCTGATTCTAGATCTTAAATACGATGGATTTATCCAGCACTGTCGTACTGAGATCCAGCAACCTTTATTCCTGATAAAGCCTAAGAACTTATCCTCTTGTGTGGTGTCCGTTTGTAGTGTTGTGGTTACTCTACTGTACGATCCTAGGAGAGGGCCCTCGCTCAGGAGGCCTCTCGATAACGCTCGGCTACTTCTCGACAGAGAGGTGGACCTAGGGGTGGTCAGTCAGACATCTTCTGCCTCCCCCGGGATCGCCTTTCTAACAATCACCAACAGGAATGGGCCGAGCAGATGACCTTTTGTCCCTCCTGTTGGGAGCGTGGGGTGGCCTCTCTACACTATGAGTAGCTGTAGGGTGTGACTGATGAGAAAGAAGACTGTGCAGTGCAAAAATTGAATGCAACTAAAATAAAAAAGTGTGTTAAAATTGGATTGGGAAGGGGGCGTGGCTTAGCTAGCGGCAATGGCGGTCGCAGCCTTCTAGAGCTCCCGCTTGCCCGAGCAATCATCCTTCTTTTATCCTGTTCCCCGAGCCTACCTACCTTACCCGGAGAGCGGTGACAATTGCAGCGGGTGTCGGTGTCCCTCCGGTGTAGTCGGCGGTGCCCTATATGCCTTGAGCGCCGCGGGGAGACGGCGGAGGAGGAGCGGCCCAGTGCGCGGCCGGGAAGCCGGGGACTTGCTTAGGCACACCTGCAGTGATACCGCCGGCGCGGTGCGACCGCCCTGCTAGTTGTTGGGCGCCGGGGCAGCCCTGCGGGTCACCCGATTGATGCACACTCTGCCCCTGGGCGTGAAACGGCGCGATTGAATTTCGGAGGAGCGTGACTCCGTCCTGCTGACAGCTGCGGCCTGGTGACACCTGGAGAGCCGGGGGCCTCGAGTTTCGCGCCTGGGGCTCGCGCTGGACGGCGGCTGCCTCCGGGGCCGGTCGGGCCTCGGCGCTGCATTTTCGAGACGACCCCCTCCTGCCCCTGCACAGAAACCGGCCTGGAGTGCGGTGGGGCGGCCGATGGTGGGCCCGGTGGCCGGAAAAGAACCGTGAGTACCAGCGTTGGGGCCCCTGGACGTCCGTAGTGGTGGCCACTGGGCTATCTATACCCGAGGGGTGCAACACGGCCCAGCGGGCTGCTGGCAGCGTGGGAGTGGATCCTGAGGTCTGCTGTCGGCTTACCTGAGCCGCACCACGAGCTCGGAGCCTCGAGGGATAACACCAGGCGGAGGGTGAGCCCTGGCTGGGCTGCATAAACGACATAAGAGGCCCATTGCTGTGGAGCCCGTGGTTGTGGGAGAGTGACGCCGCCTGGCCCGCCAGGGGACTGGGGGCCTTTGACTGTTGGCAAGTGGAGGGCTGGTTTCGGGGCTTGCCTGGACCTGGCCTAGACACAGAACTTTACCACGAATGAGACTATCCGGGGCCCTCTGAAGGAACAGTTGCCCCACGCGGCCCTCGCTGGTGTTGACTCTGGTTGGTCTGTTGGGGACTGGCAGTCATGACCCGAGGGGCAGGCGGTGGCTCAACTAAGCAGCCGACCATCGACAAATTCACGGGACCCTCTGGGGGCCCGGGCCCTTCGAGTGGAGGACAACAACAGCCACAATCCCTCCCGGGGGTGGGGGGGGGACAATACAGCTCTCATGGCAGCCATCACTCAGTCCAGGGACCTGCTGGATGCCAAGATAGGCGCAGTTGGAGTAGATGTAACCCTGATCCGCCAAGATCTGAGAAACGCGGTGGAGCGGATAACCGAAGCTGAATCCAGGATTTCGGTTGTGGAGGACGATATGGGCTCCTTGAAGAAGCGTCTGGCAGTGGTGGAATCCGTGCAAAAGAATCTGGCACTTAGGGCAGAGGATGCGGAGGGACGCGCTCGGCGCAACAACCTCCGCTTCATTGGTTTTCCGGAACGCTGTGAGAAGGGAGACATGGCGCGGTTTCTTGCTCAGTGGCTGCAGAGCTGGATGCCTCCTGAGGCCCTGTCCAACTGTTTCATCATTGAACGTGCGCATCGCGCCCTGACCCAGAGGCCCCCGGAGGGTGAGCGGCCCAGGGCGGTAATAGCCCGCCTGCTGAACTATCACGACCGCGACGCCATATTGCGGGAAGCGAGGTCCAGGGATGCTCTCCTCTTTGAGAATTGCAAAATAATGATCTTCCCAGACTACACTAAACTTGTGCAGCAGAGGCGTCAGTCCTTCATGGATGCGAAGGCGAAGCTGCGGGGCCTGCAGCTCCAGTACTCTTTGCTGTACCCGGCTCGCCTGAGGGTGATCTTTCAGTCCAAGACGCTGTTTTTTGATTCCCCGGAGGATCTCTTCAGGTGGACGGACGAAACGGTGGCGCTGCGGCCGCATGCTCAGCCGGGCCTGAATCCGGGATCCTCGAGGGGGTCGTCTCAGGAGCCGGGGGATCGACCGGCCAGGGGTAAGAGGAATCGACGGTCCCGATCACGGAAGCGGTCGGCCTCCGTCTCTGGGGCACACGGAGGTGGCAGAACTGAAGACTCCGACCACTCTGGGAAGTGACACTGATGAACTCAGGTACTCTGTGTTCCATGCTTGATGGGGTGGCTCCCGGGGTCTGGAGTGGTGGTGGCTGTGGCCCGTTGGACTTGTGGCCTATTTGATGCCTCAGCGACATTCGAGACTGTGCTGTTGACCTGGAGTGGGGGGGTGAAGATGGCTCGGGGACCGCAGATTGGGGGCAGTCCCTCTCCTACATTGGTAGGAATTGTTGGGGGGCGGGGGTTGTGACAACTGGGTTTTCAAGTTTGGGGATCCATTGGTATGGTTGGTCCTAGGCCCTCCGTTTTGGGCCTGGGAGTGCCCATGCCGCGACAGATGCTTCATGGTTTTGTGAGGTATAGGGGGGGGGTGTTGGGAGGCGAGGGGGGGGGTTACGAACCTGGTTGTAGTAGGGGGAGTTTGGGGGTTGGAGGAGGGAATGGCGGTTGCTGTCCCTGAAGTTTTTGAGTTTTGGGGTAGTAGGGGGGGGTGCACGTACTTATGAAGATGCAGTTGTTGTTGAGTGGTGGGTGGTGTGGGCGCAGGGGGCATCCATGGTGGTCTCCATCTGATTATGGCTGATACAATACACGGACTCCCGTTGGAGTCCCTGCGAGTAGTTACATGGAATGTGAGGGGGATGCTTGACAAAGTGAAACGTGGGGCTGTCCTGCGCTGGGGAAAGAGAGCCGCCGCAGATGTGCTTCTGCTTCAAGAGACTCATATGATGGGGTCGAAGGTGCTCAGCCTGCAGAGATTGGGCTATCAGCAGGTATACCATGCTGGCTTTACCAGGGGGTCCAGAGGGGTGGCTGTCCTCATTCATCGTAGGGTGGCGTTTGTGCACGAGAAGACATGGGCTGACCCGCAGGGTCGCTATTTGTTTGTCAAGGGCATGGTGGGTACGGAGCCCGTGGTCCTGGGAGTGTCTATGCCCCCCCCCCTGCAGTGGGCCCTGGCTGAGAGACTGTTCCAGGTGTGGAGTGATATCCCGGAGTCCCTGGCGGTGGTCGGGGGAGACTGGAACGAGGTGATGGACATCTGTATGGACCGCAGGGGGCGCCGAGAACTGATTTGGCTGACCCCCCTTCCCCTCCCTCTACCAGGCTGCGAGCGATGTGTGATGGAATGGGCTGGATTGATGCCTGGCGACATATGCACCCTACTGTGCGCGAATATACGTTTGTGTCTGCGGTGCATGGCTCCTTTTCCCGCTTGGATTATATGTTTGTTCCCCGGTTGTGTATGTGCAGGGTGCGTGCAGTGGAGATTTTGCCGAGGGGACTGTCTGATCATTCCCCAGTATTGCTTGAAGTGGAACTAAAAACCTTTAACTCTTTAGGAAACGCCAGCCCTTTCGGTGGAGGATGTCCTCGTGGCACCTTCAGCAGCCTAGCTATGTCAAGCATCTACGGGAGGTCATTGATCATTACTGGCGGGAGAACCTTGTTGATGATGTGGACGCAGTAGTGGTGTGGGAGGCTATGAAACCCACTGTGCGAGGAATGGATATTGCATGGACCGCTGCGGCTCGCTGTGGGCGTCGTGAGGCGATCGTGACGGCTGCGGCTCTGGTGGAGACATTGGAGCGGCAGAGTCGGGGAGGAGGGGACGAGGTTGCCGTGCGGCTACTTCTCCAGGCACAGCAATCCTACGCGTCAGTCCTATTGGATGAGGCCAAACAGGCGTGGCTGGCCACGCGGAGCCAGATATACCAATGGGGGGACAAATCGGGCTCCCTGCTCTATAGACTGTGCCAATATAACATTACACCCGACACGCTGCCGGGTCTCATTGCGGATGATGGAGTGGTTATCACAGACCCCGCCAGCCTGGCGGCGAGTTTCGCAACCTACTTTGCGACGCAGTATGCTCCGTGTGATAGCCTATTGTGCGAGGAGGTGGCTAAATTCATTGATGACCTACCCCCTAAAGCTGTATCTGACGAAGCCAGGAACTCTCTGGATGCTCCTCTCACAGCGGAAGAACTGGGAGATGCTCTGGGACAGCTTAACGCGGGCAAAGCCCCCGGACCGAGCGGTTACCCTTGTGAATTCTATAAAAAGTTCAACACGCAACTAGGGCCCCACTTTCGGCGTGCGCTTGAAGCGGCGCGTGTGCAGGGTAGGCTGCCGCCTGATTGGCGTCATGCCGAGATTGTGGTTTTCCAGAAACCGGGTAGGCCCCCTGATAGGCACGACTCTTATCGCCCTATCTCGCTGCTTAACATAGAAGCCAAAATACTGGCCAAGGCCCTGGCTAATCGGTTGCTTCCGTATATCACGGAACTGGTACACCCCGATCAATCGGGCTTTATGCCCGGCAGGGCTACACGCCATAATATTCGGCGCGCGTGGGCTGCGATTGATGCCATGGGGGCCACAGGTGAGCAGGCGGCCTTGTTGCTTGCTGATATTAACAAAGCGTTTGACTCGGTGAGCTGGACGTTTCTGTTCGCGCTCCTGCCCCGTCTTAACCTGGGCCCCGTATTTCTATCATATATTAAGCTGCTCTATACGGACATCACAGCTACTGTGCGTGTTGCCGGGGCGGTGTCGGAGACCTTCCACATTGGCCGGGGGACCCGGCAGGGATGCCCTTTATCCCCGTACCTCTTTGCCCTTGCTATGGAGCCGTTGGCCGCCTGGGTCCGTATGGACGCGCAGATGCGTGGCTTTGTGTGGCCCTGGGGCCTCTCTGATAGGATCGCGTTATACGCTGATGACGTTCTCTTCTTCCTTACGGACCTGCGACGCTCCGGGCCGCGAGTGTTGGAAATTATGCGGGTCTTTGGAAAGGTCTCGGCCTATATTTGAACATGGGTAAATCTACCCTGTGGGTCCTTGGAGGTGGCACAGTGTCGGACCCTTGGACATTGGACCTGCAGGTGGCGACCACTGGCTTGCAATACCTGGGAGTGTTCCTGTCGGAATCTGCGACCCTCACGTGGGAACGTTCTGTACTTCCGGTCTGGGAGCGGGTGCAAGCCGACGTGAAAAGTTGGTCCCGAATGCCCCTTAATATCTTTGGCCGATCCGCCATCTTTAAGATGGTAGCGCTTCCACGCCTTCTGTATCAACTGCAAAATTATCCCCATCCGGTCCCGACCTCGTGGTTTCGGCAGGTGAATTCGGTCTTGGGGCGGTTCCTATGGGCTGGGGGTTCTGCCCGGGTGGCGCTACGTACGTGCTTTTTATCTACGTACTGTGGGGGCCTCGCCACCTCGGACCTCCTGTCCTACTACCAAGCAGCTCACCTGCTCATCCTAAATGACTGGCACTGCTCTTAAATCGTTCCAGGACCTCAGTGCGGAGTTCCACATGCCACGGTCCCAATTCTTCCGGTATTTACAGCTCCGGCATGCGCTAACACCATACATTGCCGATCTTGACTCGCTCCCCGAATTCAGCCCTATTGAGGCGAAGTTGTTCATGGGTGATCTCGGTGACAAAAAAGTATCCCGGATATACCAAACGGTGGTCACTCATTGCGCTTCTGATTTACTTCCCCTGCGGACGGCCTGGGAGGCAGATGTTGGTCCCATGGACGAGGATGATTGGCGAGAGGCCCTGGAATCCCCACGAGACACTGCCATCGCAATGAGGCTCAGGTTTATTCAATTTAAAATTCTCCACAGGGCTTATTTTACCCGTGAACGCCTCTGGAAGGCGGGACTGATTGAATCGTCGGAATGCCTGCGTTGTGGGATGGAGATGGGCTCGCTGCTTCATACGGTGTGGCTGTGTCCTGGGATAGCTGGCTTTTGGAGAGGTGTGTGGAATTGCCTGTCTGAGGTACTACACTGGGATCTACCCCGCACCCACCGGCTGGGATTGCTCCATATTCTTGCAGGAGTGGGGGGGAATTGCTATAAGCGCCATCTATTGCTGTTGGGACTTGTATTAGCCAAAAGAGACCTAGCCAAGAGACCATGGAAAGACAAACGGGCACCTCCTTTGTGTGTATGGAAAGCGGGACTAGACTTCTGTATGGGTCTGGAGCGCCCGATCTTTGAAGCGCGAGGGTGCCCTCGCAAGCACTTTAAGATATGGAAAAGATGGGCCGATTACAGGGACTTGCCACTGGACCCCCCGATCGACCCCGAAGAGGAGCCCTAAGCTCCCCCATTGCATGGGCCTGTGTCTTGCGCCTTGGCGGATACACTATACTCACACAACGCTGTTTCCCCCTTTTTACACGTGCACAGGGTTAGGGTGGGACTGCGGGGTGGAATTAGTTGAGGGTGGTGGGGAGTTGGGATGGGGTGGGGGGTTGTTTCAAATAAATAAGATTTGTGATGATTTCATTTCGACCTTCGATCCTGCTAGATGTAATGTATCCAAATGCTTGGTGGTTTCTCCTGATTGTGGGGTGCCACATTGATTGCCTTGCTTGAATTCCTTAATAAAATCGGTTGTGAAAAAAAAAAAATTGGATTGGGAAGTGAAGAACAAATTTATTCGGATAATGCTTCCTCTTCCAACATTAAAAATAGTCAAGACAGGTAAAGATATACACTGTCTAATGGTGGAACGTGGTCAACATGTTTCAGCAATTCACGGCCATTATGCCTTGCTTTCTTCAGGACCTATTTGACGACTATGGCTACTGCAGCAAATGAATACCAAAACGTGTAATCAAATTGTGAAATAAATAAACAAATAGTGAATCAATAGACAGACTGGCACAAATATCACCTGGAACTCCTAGGTGCAATGTCCCGTCTCCTCTTACAATTTCAGTTATTCACCGAATTGTAAGGTGTGAAGACCTCACCCCACCTGGCAGCGGCTCAGGGCAAAAGTGAAGCACCGCTCTTTCAGTCGGTACTTCAAACCGGCATCTGTGCCGACTGGGGAGGGACCAATGGTCATCTGCTCGGCCCATTCCTGTTTGTGATAAGACATCTTGGTGTGTGTGTGTGGGGGTCTCTCACGGAACCCCAAATGATGACGGGCGGTTCCGATTGGTGACTGATGGGTGTTCAAGACCATCCACAGGTTTGGCTTATCTTACTAGTTTTATAAGAGTCAGGGTGTAGCTGCTGGTATCAGTATCTAGTCCCAGTCCGAGTACACTTGCCACTATTTGACCCTCTGGTACCTTTGTTGTTATGAGTATACTGTAGGGAATGTATCCAGAGCTCGGTCGTTAAACTTTCCCTTGGGTCCCCTCCTAATTGTGTTTGTGTAGTTGTTCCGAAAAGTCTCCCCAAACTGCGGATTCAATTCAGTTCATGTGAGCCAGGCGCGTGCACATCACCAGCCACATCCCACACCATGCCTCGGCATCAGACTTGAAAGGAAGCCGCTCCCCCGCCCCACTCCGCGCAATGCCAGAGCTAGTTTTTCTCGCTTTTTATTTGGTGTTCTTTGCGGCCCATGCTTCATTCCACCTACCACTTTACACTGACTTGTTCACTTTCCTCCCATTTCTATCACCTTCCCTCAGTCTCCTCCTTCATGTATTCCTCTTTGTCAATCTCCGTCTCCCATTCTTCATCTTCGATGCATCTTTTATTTTCTTACATGCTTTGGTGTACTTTCTCCTTTCTTCCCCTTCCTCCATATTTTCTACAACTTCATCACCTGTATTCTCATATCTTCTTTATTACTGCCTTCCTTATTTGATTTCCTCTTCTTCATTCCACCTTCCTTGTTCTCGCTCCGGTTTTCTCTTTCTTACCTCATTCTTCGTTCTTTCCAACATTGCCCCATCCTCTTCAGTCTCTTTCTCTGTGCTTCTGCTTTTCTCCGTCTCTACTTCTGCTCATTATTTCTTGTGTCCCCAATGTGCAGCTTCCCAGCTTTATTCCTTCCATTCTCTTCTTTCTATCCTGTTGATCTTTCCCCTCTACTCCTTCCACCCTGCATGCCTGCCTCAACTGCTTCCTTCGTTTTCGCGCTTTATTTCCGTAGTCTGTATTCTGTCAATCCACTTCTGTTCTCCTCCCTCATAACCCCCTCCTCCGTTTATCCCTCTCTTCGCCCCTCCTCCTTCCTTATCATATTATTTTCTTCCTCCTCTCCTTTCCTTCCTCGTCTTTCCCGCTCTTTCTTGCTTCCTTTGTTCCTCCGTCCCTGTCTGTGTCCAGCCCCCTCTCCCTGGTACCTCAGACCTTTCCAGCTGCCTCCCGACCACCCTGACAGTCGGGAGCTGGTGCCTGTGGGTACAGAGTCTGGCTTGGCGTGATTTATGCCATTGGTATAACAGCAGACACACTGCAGTCCATCACTGCAGTCCCCCCCCCGATTAAAATTCAGCTCCGGCCCCGACTGCAGCACTCCACAAAAGGAATATTCTACATAATTTCCGAAAATGCTTGTTTATCTGGTTTAAAAAGTGACCTTGTGTGATGTAACTAGTGTTCATTTAAAGCGCTGCAATACCTTCCGATAGGGTTCGCGCTAAATAAAAGTGCAGAAAAAACACAAGACAAATCGAACGCTTTAAAGCAAGAAAGGAACACCTCGGTGGGTGAATCACCCAGCTGGTGTCACAAGGCCCCCATAGGCAGAGCGGATATTTCTTGCCATCCCCACCTCTGCTCATTATCCAGAGGCTACCAGGCCTTACAGTAACACCTCGTCACCCAGAATACCCTCGGCCCCCTTTCCAATCTCACACCTCAGCAAAGAGCCTTTGATCAGCATTAAACAGGCGAGTGCTCCCCCCTGGGGCGCTACCTCCGGGCATAAAACACATTATACACCACCTTGAGTGTACCCGTTCTTTGAGGTAGACAGTACCATATAGGAGAGGTGCAAAATAAGTGTATAATCTTGTTGTAAGCCTTTATTACTGCAGGACATAATCAGGGTTTCTTTGCTACAACAGCTTGAATTATATGCAACACTACATTGGGCGCTAAAAACTGAGAAAAAAAAATCACATTGGAATGTTTAGAACCCAAACTGCTCAAATTTCCTCAAAACGTAACCATGAACAAATCAATTTACACTGGAAGAATACTGACGCATTTGCTGTGCTTAATACAAGCTTTAGTTTAATAAAAAAACTAAACTTAAAACCGGTTTGCCCATAGGCAATTAAAACAGAAGTGGAATGCATGCAGGGTGAACGAACTGCTCAACTTTGCGGAAAATTGTTCTTAAAGTCCACCAATGCAGTGTGCTAAAGTGTTTGGTCTTTCAGGGCAGTTTCTCAACTACTTTTCATCAGTGGTTGTTAAGTCCCCAGAGTAATCATTTGGGTCAGCAGCATCATCCGCATCTGCACTTTCTGCCTCCACATTATCTGCTCCTCATTTTCATCGTTTTCACCATCAATGTCCTCCTTTTCGTTTTGGTCATTGTCTTCATCATTCGCATCAGTTGTTTCCTCAACTACCGATTCTCCCGTTTGTTCAACGATTTCAAAGGGATTCTCACCCTAAAAGTAAACACAAGTTTTAAACCATCTTTAGCAAAATTCTCAAGAACAAATGCACACCAACTATTACAAAAGTAACAGCAAAAGTCTTGTGTACAGTGCAAGTAAAGAAATCAGATTTCAGATCACAAAAAAGCAGAAAGAATATATTATTAGAAAAGGCATCTTACAACGGGGAGAACATATGCAGGACTTCTAAATTTTAGAGTATGTCCAGACAGACCATAGGATGGAAAAATCCATGCCAGGTCTATGAACGCCCATGAGCTCCGAGGAGTCCTTGTACAGAGGGGGCGATGACTGGAATATTGAGGGTGGGCATCACATTTCCAAGAAATTCATTTCCTGCGAAACTACAATTTTTTGGGTGAAACTCAGTACGGAAGAAGTGTTATTTGCAAAGCTGAGGAAGGAGTACACAGATCTGAACATTCAATATGCAGTGTGAGCCCTGGTGGCAGGAAGGGTGCAAGTGCATCCACAGCATTACAGGCTGCAAGCTAATTGTTGATGGTAACTAACTTATCCGTTTGCAGCATGTGTACCTGTTTAATTTAATTAATGATTTTATTTAATGTGTATAGCGCTTGAATCACCCCCAGGGGGGTATCTCAGCGCTTGGAAGCACAGCATAGGTCATGGGTACTCACAAACGTTCTCTCAGGGGCCAAATTTACACTGTGGTTTGTGTCTGAGGGCCGCACCAGTGGGGTCAGTGGGGTGTAGTGTAGTTCCTATATTCCCAATAGGCTCTGCGCATTGGAATAATATCTTCAATAGTATAGACGTAGGACAGAGGGTAACTAGGTCTTCTACTGACTATATTAGACTTAAGTTTTGTGTGCCAGCTAGCTCAGAGTTCACTAGAAACTTTCTCGAATAGGCGAGGAGGATTTTAACCTCCCTGGATAGACAAGAAGGGATTTAGTTTCTGACAACCATAGAACATGACAACTTTGCTCTCCCTGATCAAGAGTACATCTCTAGAGTCGTGTGAAAACAAAAGACAGCTATTTTACTCAGTCAATACGGGCATTCTTAGTTTCACCAGATTGTAGAGAAAAAAAGAGACGGGCGTTTTCAATAAAAGGTGTTATTTATTGATCAGTCTCTTTTCTCATACAAGAGAAATGAATCGCTACAATTGCAATACTTAGGGTTAAGTAGAATGCATATAGTAAAAGCAGGATTATAAAATAATACTGTAAAAGCATTGATATGGTTTCTTAGCCATATGATACTTTAAAATGGATAAAAGATATACATACATATATACATTGACTAATCGTCAATGGTGCTTCTAACTACGCCTACCCCGCTGTACCTGACCTAAGCCTAATACGTGGGAGGGAGTAAGTAGCAATTTAAGTTAAGTTTGTTTTGCCAAGAATCTGACTCAAGAATTCTCTGTAAGGTTTTAGTCAGTTCAGTACCTGGGATTTAGAATGCTGGAGGGCTGGTATCTCTCTCTCAGGACTCGGTATCCCAGTCACCCACGAGGGCAAGCTGGAAACGCACCAGGACTTGACTGTTGGGTTGTTTAGGATACTTGTAGCAATGAGTACGCTCTCCCTTTTTATTTGTTCCTTGTAAGCCTGGAATTTTTTTTAGATAAATAAACGTTAATTTATACACATACTGCTAGTTCAACTACAATAACTTGGTTGGAACCTAGAAGAGAAGGCCTTCAATGTGGACAGAAACCCATTAGAAACTACTCTGCCACCAGGGTGTGCCAGATAAGCGTTTAAAAAACACCAGGGACTCTTATTAGGGAATGACCCGCAATCTCGCTCCCTCCACAAGCAAGCAATCAAACCCCACCAAGCAGGCCGTGACCTGAAACCCTCAAGGGAAAAGAGCACAGCCAAGAGACAAGGCGAGCAGGACTCCAAGGCAGACTGCAAGGCAACGGATTACACCGAGTCTGATTGAATGGTTTGAAAAACCTCTGGTAGATTTTCTGAAGACAAATAAAAAAACATTGTCATTTACAATGCAAATAGATCAAAGTCTCTCAAATGCGAGACCTTTGACGCACTCGTGCTTTAGCTGTAAACATCGTAAGATAAAGCCAAGGAGGTGCAATTGCTTCAAAAGCAAAGCGATAGAAAATAAGCATTTGCAATGCAATAGGTCTCGCAGCATTTAAGTTTGAGTTACTGGCATTGTAAATGACAATGCTTTGCATAAATTCTTTTGTGGTGTCCGTGTGTGCATGGCAGTGGTGGTGTGTGTGTGCATGGCAGTGGTGGTGCAGAGATGCAAATCAAAGTATCATGAAACAGCAGCCTCTGAATTTAATGGAATTTCGGCAGATAACAGAACCTAGCCAGAGATGAACTGCCAGCAGTGTTTGGTCCACCAGCCATGTTTAGAGGCAATGTATTCAGGTTTACTCAAGAGAAGTGCCTTGTAGCTCACACAACACACTTCGAGGTGGATTATGAAATGGAGAGGGAACTCATGTAATTATTTCAAAGAAGGGCAAACAAGCTCACATTGTCTGTTGTTGGCGATTAGAAAAGCGACCGCGTAAGAGAAACTTTGACAGGTGTTAATGAGAACTGTGGGAGAGTAGTGTGGGGCCTCATTGGGCAAATGATAAGACAAGTACCTGGAACGTGAACCACAAATGTTTAAGATGAAGGGCAAGCTTTATAATGTGCTTTAATGTAAGCTGGGACTCAGAAGTCTGTGCTCTTTTCTGGACATGCCCTTTGAAGGACACAGATTGGTCAATGAGAGAGCCGAAGGATTTGGAAAAAAATGAAATAGGGAGAAGAGTCCATCCAATTTCAAAGACATGCCCTTCACATTGACAAAGCCTTTATTTTGAGATACCCATAATTAATATTATAACCACCACACTGCCCAATTATTTCAACTATCAAACCAATGCCACGGTGTTGGCGATGTGAAGGTCTGTAATTGTTAATGACGTGATGGATTGCACTGACATTCATATAGAGCCACTCTCACACAGACAGAGCGCCCCACACAGACAGAGCGCCCCACACAGACAGAGCGCCCCACACAGGCAGAGCGCCCCACACAGACAGAGCGCCCCACACAGACAGAGCGCCCCACAGACAGAGCGCCCCACACAGACAGAGCGCCCCACACAGACAGAGCCGCGCACACACACAGACAGAGCCGCGCACACACACAGACACAGACACAGCCACACACACACAGACACAGACACAGACACACACACACACAGCCACACACACACACACAGACACAGCCACACACACACACAGACACAGCCACACACACAGACACAGCCACACACACACACACACAGACACAGCCAGACACAGACACAGCCAGACACAGACACAGCCAGACGCAGACACAGCCACACAGACACAGCCACACAGACACAGCCACACAGACACAGCCACACACACAGACACAGCCACACATACAGACACAGCCACACACACAGACACAGCCACACACACAGACACAGCCACACACACAGACACAGCCACAGACACAGCCACACACACAGACACAGCCACAGCCACAGCCACAGACACAGCCACACACACAGAGACAGCCACACACACAGCCACACACACAGACACAGCCACACACACAGACACAGCCACACACACAGACACAGCCACACACACAGAACACAGACACAGCCACACACACAGACACAGCCACACACACAGACACAGCCACACACACAGACACAGCCACACACACAGACACAGCCACACACACAGACACAGCCACACACACAGACACAGCCACACACACAGACACAGACACACACACAGACACAGACACAGCCACACAGACACAGCCACACACACAGACACAGACACAGACACAGCCACACACACAGACACAGCCACACACACAGACACAGCCACACACACAGACACAGCCACACACACAGACACAGCCACACACACAGACACAGCCACACACACAGACACAGCCACACACACACAGACACAGCCACACACACAGACACAGCCACACACACAGACACAGCCACACACACAGACACAGCCACACACACAGACACAGCCACACACACAGACACAGCCACACACACAGACACAGCCACACAGACACAGCCACACATACAGACACATCTTCTCACCTGCACAATGGAAAGGACAAAAATGCACACAGGCTTCGATCAAACACCTTCCAGATTAACTGCCCAGAATGCAGCAGCACGCACAGCTTCAGACCCAGCACTTACCCACCAAATACACTTCCGCCACAGAAGCAGCACTGGCTGATGAGACTAGCCAGCCACCAGGGTAAAACCAGACAGAGCAGATGTTCTGAAGTGGCCGCTACCCACAAGACAAGGAGGCCACCAATTTCCAGGACATGGCTCACCAAGACTAACTATTAGTCAGTCAAAGCTCTAGCCTGTAGAAGGGGCAATCCAAAAACCACTTGTAACCCAACCGTGTCCCCGTCCTCCCTCGCCCCAAAAGAATGTACAGTTAAATGAGATTGATAGGACACTTTGTTAGGCTGAAACAGGGCACATTAACTGTAATATCCAGACGCGGGTAGAAATCTAAGCTCGGAATCAGAAAGGGGGGCCCTGAACACTGCAGGGGGGCTGGGGAGTTCAGCAGTCAATTATACTCTGCCTTGAAAATAGTACTGTGCCAAAATGGCCTCTTACCCAGAGTGACTAGTACATGTCGCAACTCAGCGCCCATCACAGAGCCATTGGCTTCTTTGTCGAAGACCCTCAGCCCCTCCACAAAGTCATCGTAGGTACCCTAGTCCTTGTTCTTCGCAATTGTCTGCAGCATGGGCAAGAACTCGTCAAAGCCAATCATCTTGGTGTTAAGCTCTGGGAAGGAGAGAAGAGTTCAGAGGAGCAGTCACCGGCTGCAGCAGCGTGCCAGGCTGGCGAGTACACATTAACAGTGACAAACTTTAAACAATGTGATCGTCCAAGTTCCCCAAAACCCCCCTACCACCTCCAGTCAGGTTTTTGTCCCATCCCAGACTGCCAATGAATATTACTGATATGGTCCATCTATCAACTGTGAACGAGGCAGAGATCTCCAATTCAATGTGTGGCACAGGGTAAGAGCTGAGGGCAGAGGGGTAAGAGCTGAGGGCAGAGGGGTAAGAGCTGAGGGCACAGGGGTAAGAGCTGAGGGCACAGGGGTAAGAGCTGAGGGCACAGGGGTAAGAGCTGAGGGCACAGGGGTAAGAGCTGAGGGCACAGGGGTAAGAGCTGAGGGCACAGGTGTAAGAGCTGAGGGCACAGGTGTAAGAGCTGAGGGCACAGGTAAGAGCTGAGGGCACAGGTAAGAGCTGATCTGCCACGATTGTCACATGTTATGTAATATCCTAAATCAGATACAAGCAACACCTTGCGTCCAAGTGAAAGGGGCCCATTAGACTCTAATGGAAGCCTAAGGTTTAGTAATAATAGCCAACTAGGATATAGTGAGCACTTCTGACTTGCCCCCTAGGTTCAATGCACCACAGACATAATAAGCCCCTGGGTCTCATCGTAACAGACTTTGCACTCTGAAATACACCTTAAAATGTAGCTCCTTCAGATTCACCCAAGTTAATTTTCAACTGGGGGGTGCTCTGGTCCACGGATGAGTGGCGTGTGCTCAGATCCAGGGGTGAGTGGCGGGTGCTCTGGCCAGGGGTGCGTGGCGGGTGCTCTGGCCAGGGGTGCGTGGCGGGTGCTCTGGCCAGGGGTGCGTGGCGGGTGCTCAGATCTAGGGGTGAGTGGGGGTACTCTGGTCCAGGGGTGAGAGGCGGGTGCTCAGGTCCAGGGCTGAGAGGCGGGTGCTCAGGTCCAGGGCTGAGTGGCGGGTGCTCAGGTCCAGGGCTGAGTGGCGGGTGCTCAGGTCCAGGGCTGAGTGGCGGGTGCTCAGGTCCAGGGCTGAGTGGCGGGTGCTCAGGTCCAGGGCTGAGTGGCGGGTGCTCAGGTCCAGGGCTGAGTGGCGGGTGCTCAGGTCCAGGGCTGAGTGGCGGGTGCTCAGGTCCAGGGCTGAGTGGCGGGTGCTCAGGTCCAGGGCTGAGTGGCGGGTGCTCAGGTCCAGGGGTGAGTAGCGGGTGCTCAGGTCCAGGGGTGAGTAGCGGGTGCTCAGGTCCAGGGGTGAGTAGCGGGTGCTCAGATCTAGGGGTGAGTAGGGGTACTCTGGTCCAGGGGTGAGAGGCGAAACCTAAAAAACAGAAGCTGTCTATCTAGAAACATACCTTTTTTGACCGCATTGCCATTTGATCCAGGTTTTCTCAATTTAGTTTTTTTGTCGACAAACGCCCCTCCAATGGGTTTATTAAGCGATTGCATCATCTTTCTTTTCATCCACCTTCCAGCAGGCCGACCAAATACCAGATTTGTCTGGTAGTCGACAACAATTCCAGGTCTCTGCATACCGCCATAATCCTGCAAATTATTAACAAAATTAGCAGAGAGTATGCAGATAAGGCAAGTTACATGGTGTGCAAAAATGTGTTAACAGTTTTATAATAATGGCAGGCATAATCCAAGAACCAATGTTGGGTGGTCAAGGAATTCGTCGGCTAAGCAGCAATTGTTGCCATTCTGGTAGGTGTAGATACTTCTTGGCTACAATTCTGAAAACTGCAGTAAGGACACTGCTGTACAGGTTTTCATTTGCATTAGTGAGCTTGAGAAATAAAGAAGATAAAATGCTTATAAACATGTGTGTGGTTGTGTCTGGTTGCGCGTGTGGTTTGGTTGTGTGTGGTTGTGTCTGAGAGAACCGGGAGTTAGAGAAGGAGGCGGGGTGAAAGAGAAAAGCAGATAAGCACAGTAAAAGAGAACAGGGAGTTAAAGAAGGAGGTGTGGTGGAAGAGAGCAGCAGATCAGCACGTGAGAAGAGAAGAGAACAGGGAGTTAGAGAAGGAGGCGGGGTGGAAGAGAGCAGCAGTTCAGCACGTGAGATGACAAGAGAACAGGGAGTTAGAGAAGGAGGCAGGGTGGAAGAGAGCAGCAGATCAGCACTTGAGAAGAGAAGAGAACAGGGCGCTAGAGAGAGGGAGGGCGAGAGAGAGAGAGAGGGAGGGCGATAGAGAGAGATGGGAGTGCGATAGAGAGAGAGAGGGCGATAGAGAGAGAGGGCGATAGAGAGAGAGAGGGAGAGCGATAGAGAGAGAGAGAGAGGGCGATAGAGAGAGAGAGGGCGATAGAGAGAGAGAGGGCGATAGAGAGAGAGAGGGCGATAGAGAGAGAGAGGGCGATAGAGAGAGAGAGGGCGATAGAGAGAGAGAGGGCGATAGAGAGAGAGGGCGATAGAGAGAGAGGGCGATAGAGAGAGAGGGCGATAGAGAGAGAGGGCGATAGAGAGAGAGAGGGCGATAGAGAGAGAGAGGGCGATAGAGAGAGAGAGGGCGATAGAGAGAGAGGGCGATAGAGAGAGAGAGAGGGCGATAGAGAGAGAGAGAGGGCGATAGAGAGGGCGATAGAGCGATAGAGAGAGAGAGAGGGCGATAGAGAGGGGGAGAGAGGGCGATAGAGAGAGGGAGAGAGGGCGATAGAGAGAGGGAGAGAGGGCGATAGAGAGAGGGCGAGAGGGCGATAGAGAGAGGGCGAGAGGGCGATAGAGAGAGGGCGAGAGGGCGATAGAGAGAGGGCGAGAGGGCGATAGAGAGAGGGCGAGGGAGAGAGGGCGAGGGAGAGAGGGAGAGGGCGATAGAGAGAGGGAGAGATGGCGATAGAGAGAGGGAGAGAGGGCGATAGAGAGAGGGAGAGAGGGCGATAGAGCGATAGAGAGAGAGAGAGGGCGATAGAGAGGGGGAGAGAGGGCGATAGAGAGAGGGCGAGAGGGCGATAGAGAGAGGGCGAGAGGGCGATAGAGAGAGGGCGAGAGGGCGATAGAGAGAGGGCGAGAGGGCGATAGAGAGAGGGCGAGAGGGCGATAGAGAGAAGGCGAGAGGGCGATAGAGAGAGGGCGAGGGAGAGAGGGCGAGGGAGAGAGGGAGAGGGAGAGAGGGCGATGGAGAGAGGGCGATAGAGAGAGGGAGAGATGGCGATAGAGAGAGGGAGAGAGGGCGATAGAGAGAGGGAGAGAGGGCGATAGAGAGAGGGAGAGAGGGCGATAGAGAGAGGGCGATAGAGAGAGGGCGATAGAGAGAGGGAGAGAGGGCGATAGAGAGAGGGAGAGAGGGCGATAGAGAGAGGGAGAGAGGGCGATAGAGAGAGGGCGAGAGGGCGATAGAGAGAGGGCGAGAGGGCGATAGAGAGAGGGCGAGAGGGCGATAGAGAGAGGGCGAGAGGGCGATAGAGAGAGGGCGAGAGGGCGATAGAGAGAGGGCGAGGGAGAGAGGGCGAGGGAGAGAGGGAGAGGGAGAGAGGGCGATAGAGAGAGGGAGAGATGGCGATAGAGAGAGGGAGAGAGGGCGATAGAGAGAGGGAGAGAGGGCGATAGAGCGATAGAGAGAGAGAGAGGGCGATAGAGAGGGGGAGAGAGGGCGATAGAGAGAGGGAGAGAGGGCGATAGAGAGAGGGAGAGAGGGCGATAGAGAGAGGGCGAGAGGGCGATAGAGAGAGGGCGAGAGGGCGATAGAGAGAGGGCGAGAGGGAGAGAGGGAGAGAGGGAGAGGGAGAGGGAGAGAGGGCGATGGAGAGAGGGCGATAGAGAGAGGGAGAGATGGCGATAGAGAGAGGGAGAGAGGGCGATAGAGAGAGGGAGAGAGGGCGATAGAGAGAGGGAGAGAGGGCGATAGAGAGAGGGAGAGAGGGCGATAGAGAGAGGGAGAGAGGGCGATAGAGAGAGGGGGCGATAGAGAGAGGGAGAGAGGGCGATAGAGAGAGGGAGATAGAGAGAGGGAGATAGAGAGAGAGGGCGATAGAGAGAGAGAGGGCGATAGAGAGAGAGAGAGGGCGATAGAGAGAGAGAGAGGGCGATAGAGAGAGAGAGAGGGCGATAGAGAGAGAGAGAGGGCGATAGAGAGAGGGCGATAGAGAGAGAGAGAGAGGGCGATAGAGAGAGAGAGAGAGGGCGATAGAGAGAGAGAGGGCGATAGAGAGAGAGAGAGGGCGATAGAGAGAGAGAGAGAGGGCGATAGAGAGAGAGAGAGAGGGCGATAGAGAGAGAGAGAGAGGGCGATAGAGAGAGAGAGAGAGGGCGATAGAGAGAGAGAGAGAGGGCGATAGAGAGAGAGAGAGAGGGCGATAGAGAGAGAGAGAGAGGGCGATAGAGAGAGATAGAGAGGGCGATAGAGAGAGAGAGAGAGGGCGATAGAGAGAGAGAGAGAGGGCGATAGAGAGAGAGAGAGAGGGCGATAGAGAGAGAGGGCGATAGAGAGAGAGAGAGAGAGGGCGATAGAGAGAGAGAGGGCGATAGAGAGAGAGAGGGCGATAGAGAGAGAGAGGGCGATAGAGAGAGAGAGGGCGATAGAGAGAGAGAGGGCGATAGAGAGAGAGAGGGCGATAGAGAGAGAGAGGGCGATAGAGAGAGAGAGGGCGATAGAGAGAGAGAGAGGGCGATAGAGAGAGAGAGAGGGCGATAGAGAGAGAGAGAGGGCGATAGAGAGAGAGAGAGGGCGATAGAGAGAGAGAGAGGGCGATAGAGAGAGAGAGAGAGGGCGATAGAGAGAGAGAGAGGGCGATAGAGAGAGAGAGAGAGGGCGAGAGAGAGAGAGAGAGGGGGCGAGAGAGAGAGAGAGGGCGATAGAGAGAGAGAGGGCGATAGAGAGAGAGAGAGGGCGATAGAGAGAGAGAGGGCGATAGAGAGGGGGAGAGAGGGCGATAGAGAGGGGGAGAGAGGGCGATAGAGAGGGGGAGAGAGGGCGATAGAGAGAGGGAGAGAGGGTGATAGAGAGAGGGAGATAGAGAGAGGCCGATAGAGAGAGGGAGAGAGGGCGATAGGGAGAGAGAGAGGGCGATAGAGAGAGGGAGAGAGAGAGAGGGCGATAGAGAGAGGGAGAGGGCGATAGAGGGAGAGAGGGCGAGAGAGAGGGCGATAGAGAGAGAGAGAGGGCGATAGAGAGAGAGAGAGGGCGATAGAGAGAGAGAGAGGGCGATAGAGAGAGAGAGGGCGATAGAGAGACCCCCAATTCTACTACTCTCTTGTAGCCCAACAAACAAATCATCAGAAAATGAAGCAGAGTTGAGGGGCATGCCAGGTAGAGATCCATGCCACACAAGCGTCCGGTGGGGATGTATGGCATAATTACAGCACCAGGACTCCTCAGCGACCTATCATATTCAGAACACTGGTACTCACAACAGCAAGGAGGTAGGGAGACGGTGGGACGGTAACTACTTCACACAAGTCTGTCTTCGTTTTGAACAAGAGATCGGCTTCTTTTTAGACAAGCAACCATCCTCAACTTGTCCCAAGTACAATATCACTCCTAATTGGAGTCCAAGGAGAAATAAAGTTGGTCGTGTCTCGGTTGCAAATTCGCAACCTTGACCGCCCCCCAAACTTGGGGGCTTATTTACAAGCCCCTTGCGCCACTTTTGCGTCATTTTTAACATAGGAAAAGTGACGCAAAAGTGGCGCAAGGGGCTTTTAAATCTGTCCCTTGGTATCTAAGTCACCTGCACTTCTGTTGAACGTTGTAATACCTAAGAAAGGAATTCTACTCTAATATGAATTAAAATCTCCAGAGCTGATGCCGCAGCCATTCCTTTGAAGGGGAGGCTGAGGTCAGTCAGGAGAGCTGCTGGTTGCGCCCGGTGCCGCCTGCACAGCCAGTGACCGTAGCAGGTGCGTCGGACCCTGGCTCCCCGCTTCCCACAGGCCCCTCCAGGCGCGGTGCCGCTGCACTCACCGGTGTCCAGACGCACTACCTGGGGCAGCCGCCAGCCTGTAGGAGCTGATGAGCTGGTCCAGGGGCAGCGAGGCCGAACTCCAGTGCACCTCCTTGAGCGGGGGCACGGCGGCGGCGGGCTCCATGCTCACGGGCGGGGGTCGGCGGAGAGGTGGCGGCAGCCCCGGGCTCCCCCGTCAGCCGCAGCGGGACATGCTGCTGCTGCCGCCGGTCAAAGCAGGGTCGCCTCAGGCGCGTCCGCCCGCAGCGCTGTCCCTCTGCCGCCGAGGCTGCCTCTGGTAGGAAGCGCCATCGCAGCGCCTGCCAGAGCTGACTAATCACAGCGGCGGAGGAGCTCGCGCGCGCGACGGGCAACGTAGAACTGGCCCCACCCACACTTGCGTAAATGTGTGCACAAACAGGGGGTACAGTCCCTGATGGGCGGGGTAGTGAGACGTCATGAAAATTAAAATGCGCATGCGCACCATTAGTGCGCATGCGCACAACGATGAGGGGACACTGCCACATGGGGGACAGTGGATTATAGAACACCGGTAAAGAAGAAGCTGCAACAAGCCGGCATAGATTATGCAATTCTGTATCCAGCGTGGCTTTGTCTTAATCGCCAAGGGAAAAAATATATTGCCTCGAATCTGCAACAGGTGCCAGATTTCCTGCGACATGTCAGTTGGTAATCTCCTCAAGGGGCAGGGACTGTGCAGCGGGGCAGAAAAATCCTGTCCACTTTGGAGCAGGGATGAACAGACTACAGGCCCTTCCATACCGCAACTAAGCTTCCTTGGCTCAACTTCTTCAGGGCTGTGACTGCGGATGAGCTCCCAACACAACTTAATTTGATTCAGCGTGCCATCACCATGTCCCATGAGCAAGCACAGGGATTCTTCGGGCTAATAAACGTGCTAGTAAAAAAGCCTCCCCTACTTAACTATCATTCACATAGACTGCCTGGGGCCCCTAACAGCATGCCCTGGACAATCTTGTTGACTTGAAGGGGGACTGCCATGTTCTAGGCGATACCACGGAAGGATACTCCTGTTGTGGTTTACTGTATTTTGTCTATCTCTTTTTTATCTCGTTTCACCTATTTCTTGCTTACCTGGTTTATTCTTCCCTCCTTACCGCTGTACCTTTTTTCACAAGGTCACTTCCTTGGCCTATTTTCACTCTTTTGTCACCTGCTTTAAGTGTGGGATTCTTTGCAGATTGTTTCTTGAATGGCACTACTGTAATTTCAAAAGACATCTTAGATCTATGCTATAGTAGTTATGAGGTTGTTGTTCTGGCCTTTTCCAGGAGATGGCATTTTATTCCCGGTGTGATTATGCTTCCAGAGTGGGAGGGGGCGTGGGCTTTTAAACTTTCATTGTGGGCTTGGTGCATGTATCATACTACATCTTGTCCATATGAAAGACAGTTTTGTGCAGATAGACTCTGGTTGACAAGAACTCTCATGTTAAATGCACAGACAACATAGACAAGCATGACTCAAATACACAACCTAGTTATAACTTCTTGACATGGAATGTGAGGGGGCTGGGAGACCTCCAGAAACGCAGCATATCCTGGCATATCTAGACAGGCATCAAATTCAGATTGCATTGCTGCACGAAACCCATATAGGTCCTGCTTCGCATCCTACGTTTGCATCCAGATGGGCGGCTCATAGATGTTTGTTATGATACTCCACAGTCCACATAAGCTAGAGGTACTGCAATATTAGTGGGAGAGAATAGAACTAATATCCCAGAGGGTGATTTGATAGACCCACAAGGAAGATACTGCTTGATTTTGGGCTAGATTGGCTGGGCACTCTATTACTTTAGTAAACTGCTACTGTCCCAAAGCAGACGATGCTGAATTCTTTACTAAGTCTAGTGTTGAATTTCGGCTCTACATATATTCTTTGGGGTGGGGATTTCAACAGGGTATTAGAACCCATAATAGTAAGATCACATCCCCAATTTCACCACTATACCAGCTCGCGGCAACATATACATAACATTATGACTGCACACCAATTACTAGATGCATGGACATCTATGCAGCCACAGAGCAGGGAGGGAGCATTTTATTCAGCAGAACATTCCACCTGGTCGAGGCTAGATTATTGGCTTATATCCAGAGAAATCTGCACCTGGCTAAAACGGGCCTCCCACCGAGCCAGTGCATATTCTGACCACTCCCCTGTACTATACAGCTGACCCATCTGACTGGTCTCCAGATTATTAGGTCTTCGAGACCCTACCCCACAACCCTCTCAGATACTGTTTCCAGGGATGAACTGCCCACAACACAGGCTCAGTCCCCTTGCTCTCTACGGTATGGGAGGCTTTCAAGGTTGCAGTCCACGGAATCTTAATACCCAAAAGGAGAGGTATCTTACAGGACATTCAAAATACACTTCAAAAACTAGAGACTGAGGTTAAATCTCTTGAAGCAGAACTGGATAGGCTGCACACAAGGGACTTAACCCCTTGGCCGCGGCGGTAATTCCGCCGCGGCGCTACGGGTCAGGGGGGGGGGGGGCGCGGCGCTGCCATGCTCGTGACGGAACCATTCCGTCACGAGCTGCGGTGGCGCTGTGCTTGTGACGGAATGGTTCCGTCATGTTCCCGCCCGCTCAACAGAACGCACCGCGCAGGTGCGAAATAAGCACCACGCAGGCGCGGTGGCCGGGCCGTGATGGAACCATTCCGTCACCAGCACAGTCTCACCGTGGCTCGTGACGGAATGGTTCCATCACGAGCGCGCAAGGGGTTAAAGGCTAAACTCAATGATGCACTCATTGAGTGTGACACCACAGCAGGGCAGGAGTGTCTATTTCATAGCAAATATTTTCAGGCATGTACTTAGTATGAGTGGGACTTATATTTCAGGACTTCTTAATGGGGTTGTACCCACACGGCTGGATGTAATTTTGTGCATCAGATTACAACGTAGTATTAATATATAAACTTAAATAATTAAACATTTTCACTATGTAAAAACATATCATCAGCACTTACAAATTGGCATAACTGGTGTATTGTCTGGTACATATGCATAGACACCTTTATAGGTATGTTCAATTCGCATTATATCATAAATATAAATATAAATATATATATTTTGTAGGGACATATCTACTCATGCAGATATGCCCCACCTGAGATATAGTGCACCCTGCCTTAGGGCTTGTAAGGCCCGCGAGAGGGGTGACTTACCTATACCTTAGGCAGTGCTACTCGACATGGCACATAGGCAATGTGCCAAGTGGACTTTATTGTTTTTCTCTGCACCAAGGCCTGCAGGCTGCAGTGGCATTTTACATGGCCTTAGTAAAGGGTCCCTACGGAACCCTCTTCAGTCCCAATGCCCTAGATACAGGGGTGCCACTTACTAGGTAGTTACAGGGGTCTGAAGTTATGCCAATCATGGTACAGTTTTAGGGAAAGAACAGTAGTACTTGGATTCTGATTAGCAGGGGGTGGGGGCAGTACTTTACAGTCAAAGGTGCATCAAAAGCCAGGCAAAAGTAGGGAGGTGTACTGCAAAAGAAACCCACTTTTCTACAGTGTGCTTGTGTGAGAAATAGTGTGTAAGTATGATCATATATGTATGTACCTGTGAGCATGCATGTGAATTTAAGTCATTGAGTGAGATTGAGTTTCAGGTAGTGAGAATGAGTGAGTTAGAGTAAGGGTGACTGCAGGTGGGTTATTATGGCTGAGTGTGAGGCAGTATTAGAGAGTGAAAGGGATTGTGAGGTTAAGGGACAGTGAGTAAGAGAGAGAGTGAGTGCAATCAAAGTAAGAATAAGTGAGAATGACTGTGAGTTAGAAATGGGGGTCTCTAGTTGTAAGTGGCTGGTGCCCTCTCCGAGTAGGGACCCTTATTCTAGTCAGGATAAGGGGATTATACAGCTAAAATAGCCCCTGCTCACCTCCTGGGCAGCTTGGCATCAGCAGTCATGCTTATCTCCGAGACAATGTGCAAAGCATTTGAACAAACACACACAGCAACACAGTGAAAACACTACAAATGGACCACACACCAGTTTAGAAAAATAACCATTTGAAGAAGAAAACAAGACCAGAATGAGAGTACCTCGGATGCATCAAAAGCAAAGAAGAAAAGAGGCGCTGGGGAGGTGGTGCACTGGTAAAGGAAAGCAATACATTGTTTCCATATTCCCAGGGGAGTTGATGCGTAGGTTCCTTACCACCTCGGGAGGTGATGCATCAGTTCCTTACTGCTGAGCGGGGGAGAGGATGCATGCATCTGTTCCTTACTGTGAGGGAAGGTGATGCGCCGATATCTGGACACTCGTCCTCGGATCCTTTTTGCTGAGCAACGTCAATGCCGAAATTGGTGTATAGGTGCAGTGCGGTACAAAAAGGGGGTGGTGCTAGACGGAGCATCTGAACCAATCAAACACTTACACCCAGTCAACAGATCTGGGCTTAATCCATCACCGTTCTTTAGCCCACTCTGCCACCGCAGTTCGGACATGGCCATATGCAAATATGTCTGACCCTGTGCCTCATGGGAACAGTCCAGCCCGAACTGCCAAGCCATGCCTTCTCTGGACCGGATTCAAGCTTCCTAGGACCGGTTTTTGGCATTACAGCCGTCTTCAGCCAGGCTTGCCTGAATCCAGTGGCAAAGTGAGCAAGGGACTCACATCTGAGCATACCCTGCCAACTTATCGTGGCCAAAGCGGTACAAAAAGGGTGTGGTGATGGACGGAGCATCTGAACCAATCAAACACTTACACCCAGTCAACAGATCTGGGTTTAATCCATCACCGTTCTTTAGCCCACTCTGCCACCGCAGTTCGGACATGGCCATATGCAAATATGTCTGACCCTGTGCCTCATGGGAACAGTCCAGCCCGAACTGCCAAGCCATGCCTTCTCTGGACCGGATTCAAGCTTCCTAGGGCCGGTTTCTGGCATTACAGCCGTCTTCAGCCAGGCTTGCTTGAATCCAGTGGCAAAGTGAGAAAGGGACTCACGTCTGAGCATACCCTGCCAACTTATGGCGGCCAAAGCGGTGCAAAAAGGGGGTGGTGATGGACGGAGCATCTGAACCAATCAAACACTCACACCCAGTCAACAGATCTGGGTTTAATCCATCAGCGTTCTTTAGCCCACTCTGCCACCCCAGTTCGGACACGGCCATATTGGGCGTAAAATCCGTTCCGTTAGCGGAATTTGCGGATTTTCTGCAATTTCGCGGTCCGCGAATCTCGCGAAATTGCAGAAAAATCCGCGAAATCGCGTTCGGGATGGATTATCAAAAACTGAAGTACATGAAGCACTTACAGGGTTACAGCAGGTGCCCAAGTTGAAGCTAATTTCTTTGTAACCATTTACAAAATGGTTACAAAGTAATTAACTTCAACTTGGGCACCTGCTGTAGCCCTGTAAGTGCTTCCTGAGGCGCCTCGTTGCCTACTTGCAACTATTCTCTGACCCTGCTCTGACCCTCGAAGCAGGGTCAGAGAAGCACTTACAGATAAGGAAGCAGGTACCGGACTTGAAGCTCAAATTCAGTAACACATTAACCAGCCCCCGGTTGAGGGTGGGCAGGTGTGCTTTCTCCCCATATTCTACAGTGGTGAGCCAGAGGGTGCTGTGATGAACCAGAAGGTGCTGTGATGAACCAGAGGGTGGCAGTGGTGAACCAGAGGGTGTCAGTGATGAACCAGAGGGTGGCAGTGGTAAACCAGAGGGTGGCAGTGATGAACCAGAGGGTGGCAGTGATGATCCAGATGGTGGCAGTGGTGAACCAGAGGGTGCTGTGATGAACCAGGGGGTGGCAGTGGTGAACCAGAGGGTGCTGTGATGAACCAGAGGGTGCGAAGATGGGGAGCGATGTTGTCTGTCTGAGGTGGAGTGGAAGGGCGTTCCATGCTTTGGTAGTGAGGAAGGAGAAGGAGCGGCCTCCCGATCTGGTCTTTCTGGTGCGGGGGACCACGGCGTAGGAGAGCTGGGCTAATCGTAGGGTCCTTTGGGGTGCGTGGAATTTGAGTCGGCTGTTCAGGTATGCTGGTCCGGTGCCGTGGAGGGCCTTGTGTGTGTGGGTGAGCATCTTACAGGTGATTCTCGCCTCGACGGGGAGCCAGTGGAGTGTGCGCAGGTGCTGGGAGATGTGGCAGTGTTTTGGCAGGTTGAGGGCCAGTCTTGCGGCGGCGTTCTGGATGTTCTGTAGCTTGCGTATGAGGTTTTTGTTTATTCCGGCATAGAGTGCGTTGCCGTAGTCGAGTCTGCTGGTGACCAGGGCGTGAGTGACTGTCTTTCGGTGTTCGAGGGGGATCCATTTGAAGGTCTTACGAAGGAGGCGGAGGGTGTGGAAGCAGGAAGATGAGACGGAGTTGATCTGGCGGTCCATTTTGAGCTCGGAGTCCAGGATGATTCCCAGGTTGCGTGCGTGGTCTGTGGGGGTTGGCGGGTTTCCGAGGGCGGTGGGCCACCAGGTGTCGCTCCAGGCATCGGGGTTTGGGCCCATGATGAGTACTTCTGTTTTGTTGGTGTTTAGTTGTAGGCAGCTGTTTTTCATCCATTTGGCGACGGCTTCCATGCCTTCTCGAAAGTTGCGTCTGGCGGTGTTGGGCTCGTTGGATAGGTAGAGGATGAGCTGGGTGTCGTCTGCGTATGACACGATGTTGAGTCCGTAGGTTCTGACGATGGGGGCAAGTGGAGCCATGTAGACGTTGAAGAGCATCGGGCTGAGGGAGGAGCCCTGGGGGACTCCGCAGGTGGTAGGTGTGGGGTCCGAGAAGAAAGGGGGGCGTCTGACCCGCTGCGTCCTGCCGGAGAGGAAGGAGCAGATCCAGTCGAGGGCCTTGTCCTGGATTCCTGCGTCATAGATTCTGCGTATTAGGGTGCGGTGGGAGACTGTGTCGAACGCCGCTGATAGGTCGAGAAGGATGGAGGCTACTGTTTCTCCCTTGTCCAGTAGGGTGCGATGTCGTCTGTTGCGGCGAGGAGGGCGGTTTCCGTACTGTGGTTTTTTCTGAAGCCGGATTGGGAGGAGTCGAGGATGTTGTGTTCTTCAATGAATGTGGCGGGTTGGCTGTTGATGGCTTTCTCGATGACTTTCGCTGGGATCGGGAGCAGGGAGATGGGTCTGTAGTTTTTGAGGTCGGTGGGGTCCGCTGAGGGTTTCTTTAGGAGGGGGTTCACCTCGGCGTGTTTCCAGTTGTCGGGGAACGAGGCAGTCGCCAGGGAGCGGTTGATGGTGGGGCGGAGCATGGGTGCGAGGGTGTCGGCGGCTCTGTTGAAGATGTGGTGGGGGCAGGGGTCCGTGGGAGCCCCTGAGTGGATTGACTTCATTGTCTTCAGTGTGTCTTCGGTGGTGAGGGCTGTCCAGTCATCAATCGCTGGTTTACGGTTGTCGGGGTGGTTGGTGAGGGTTCAGTGTGTTGGTTGTCTTCGTCGAAGTTGCCGTAGATGCTCTTGATTTTGTGGTGGAAAAAGGTGCTGAGTTTGTCGCAGAGGTCTTGTGAGGGAGGGATGTTGGTAGACTCGCTGGTGGGTTGGTCGAACTCCTTGATGATGCTGAAGAGTTCCTTGCTGTTGTGTGCGTGGGTGGAGATTCTGTCTTCAATCGCTTTTTTCCTCGTTTCTCTGATGAGTTGATGGTGGGCGTTGGTGGCGACTCTGAAGTTGTTGTGGGCTTCTGTGGATTTGGTGTTTCTCCAGGCCTTTTCGAGGCGGCGGCATGTGCACCTGGATTCTCGAAGTTCAGTGGTAAACCATCTGGCTTTCTTGGCACGGGTATTGTTGTTTTGCTTGAGGGGGGCTATGGTGTTGGTGCTGTCCGAGATCCATCTATGCAGGGTTCGGGCTGCGGTGTTGGGGTCGTCGTTTTCCGCGATGGTTGGGGTGGAGTTGTTGAGTGAGGAGGTGAGCTGGTCGTCGGTGATTTTGGTCCAGTTTCTTTGTGGAAGCAGGTGCTGGTGTCTGCTGATGGTGGGTGTTCTGAAGGTGAAGTGGACGCAACGATGGTCGGTCCATGGGAGTTCGGTGGTGTGGCTGAAGGTGATGGAGTTTCCTGTAGTGAAGAGGGGGTCGAGGGTGTGTCCTGCTGAGTGCGTGGGCTCGGTCACGATCTGGCGGAGTCCAATGTTGTGGAGGTTGTCCAGGAGGCATGTGGTGTTGGGGTCCAGTTGATTGTCAAGGTGGAAGTTGAGGTCTCCCAGCAGGGTGTAGTTGGTGGATGCGATGGCCTGCGGGGAGATAATGTCCGTGATGGAGTTGGCAAAGGGTCCGCGGGGCCCAGGGGGTCGGTAGATGAGGGTTCCTCGGAGGGCGGCGGTGGGGCCGGCCAGTATCTTGAAGTGAAGGTGTTCCATCAGTTCTGTGGACTCGTCAGGGAGTGTGCTCAGGCGGAGGCTGATGAACCAGAGGGTGGCAGGGATGAATCAGAGGGTGGCAGTGATGAACCAGAGGGTGGCAGGGATGAACCAGAGGATGGTAGTGATCAACCAGAGGGTGGCAGTGGTGAACCAGAGGGTGTCAGTGATGAACCAGAGGGTGGCAGTGATGAACCAGAGGGTGGCACTGGTGAACCAGAGGGTGCTGTGATGAACCAGAGGGTGGCAGTGATGAACCAGAGAGTGACAGTGATGATCCAGAGGGTGGCAGTGGTGAACCAGAGGGTGCTGTGATGAACCAGAGGATGGCAGTGATGAGTCAGAGGGTGGCAGTGGTGAACCAGAGGGAGCTGTGATGAACCAGAGGGTGGCAGTGATGAACCAGAGGGTGGCAGTGGTGAACCAGAGGGTGCTGTGATGAACCAGAGGATGGCAGTGATCAACCAGAGGGTGGCAGTGGTAAACCAGAGGGTGGCAGTGATCAACCAGAGGGTGGCAGTGATGAACCAGAGAGTGGCACTGGTGAACCAGAGGGTGCTGTGATGAACCGGAGGGTGGCAGTGCTGAACCAGAGGGTGGCATCGATGATCAAGAGGGTGGCAGTGGCGAACCATAGGGTGGCAGTGATGAACCAGAGGGTGGCAGTGATGATCAAGAGGGTGGCAGTGGCGAACCATAGGGTGGCAGTGATGAACCAGAGGGTGGCAGTGATGATCCAGAGGGTGGCAGTGGCGAACCGGAGGGTGGCAGTGATGAACCAGAGGGTGGCATTGATGAACCAGAGGGTGGCAGTGATGAACTAGAGGGTGGCAGTGATGAACCAGAGTGTGGCAGTGGTGAACCAGAGGGTGGCAGTGGTGAACCAGAGGGTGGCAGTGGTGAACCAGAGTGTGGCAGTGATGAACCAGAGGGTGGCAGTGATGAACCAGAGGGTGGCGCTGCTAACCTGCCCGGGAGCCCTGTGGGTGTGAGCCCCCACGCTGCTGAGCTGCCCAGGGGTTGTGAGCCCACGCGCTACTGAACTGCTCCGGGGCCCAGTGGGTGTGAGCGCCCGTGCTGCTGAACTGCCCCGGAGCCCTCTCAGTGTGAAAATCATTTGTGCTCAATTGCCTGGGTGCCCTCTGGGTGTGAGCACACATTGTGCTAAGTGCCCCCCTGCCCCCAGTACATGTATACCCGTACCGCACAGCACCATTATGCTCTTGCACCATGAAGTCTGGCGCCTGGATGCTCCTGATCCGTGTAGGTGGTACCACCGTCTGGTGCAGTAAAAAAGTAAAGTCATAACTTGCTACACAGCACCAATAAACACGTGTCCTCCCTGGCACCGGTATGCGCATGTACCAGGCGTGGAGCACACGCATGCCACTGCACCCAACTGCCCAGTACCAGCATATGCCTGTACGGGGCAGTTTAGTATGAGATGGGACATTGTCCAGCAGCAGCAGCTGCATGCGCCTGAACCCACTGAGCATGATCAGAATGGCTTTGTACCAACACGCGCAGCAGAGCTTGGACATCTGAAGTTTTCTGGGATCCTGTGCCAAACGTATTTTTGCATCCATGAGTTTCCCGAGTGCCATCCCCGTGTAGATCCTGTGGCCAGGAGGCTGCTTGCTCCTCATCTGCTGCTCTGCTCGGTCTCTGACCCTTTATAAACAAGATGCATGTGAACTCGCATAGAAGCCCCGCCCATTTGGCCCCGTCCACCACACACTAGCGGTATGAAACGTCTTCCCGCCCGTCCCCACTGTAACTGCCAGCTCACTCAAGGGACCTCGGCGCCTTTTGGCGTGCTGGCAAAGTTACAGGCACACGTGGTCAAGTATTTGTGCAAATGGCACAAAAATCCGCGAGTTCGCGGGAAAATTCGTGAACTCGCTGACTTGTTTTGCAATTTCGCACGAATTCGCGGACCGCGAATTCGCAAATTTCGCCCATACTTAGGCCATATGCAAATCAGTCTGACCCTGTGCCTCATGGGAACAGTCCAGCCTGAACTGCCAAGCCATGCCTTCCCTGGACCGTATTCAAGCTTCCTAGGACCGGTTTCTGGCATTACAGCCGTCTTCAGCCTGGCTTGCTTGAATCCAGTGGCAAAGTGAGCAAGGGACTCACGTCTGAGCATACCCTGCCAACTTATGGCTGCCAAAGCGGTACACTTTGTTCGCCATAAGTTGGCAGGGTATGCTCAGACGTGAGTCCCTTGCTCACTTTGCCACTGGATTCAAGCAAGCCGGGCTGAAGACGGCTGAAATGCCAGAAACCAGTCCTCGGAAGCTTGTTTCCGGTCCAGGGAAGGCATGGCTTGGCAGTTCGGGCTGGACTGTTCCCATGAGGCACAGGGTCAGACTGATTTGCATATGGCCATGTCTGAACTGGGGTGGCAGAGTGGGCTAAAGAACGGTGATGGATTAAACCCAGATCTGTTGACTGGGTGTGAGTGTTTGATTGGTTCAGATGCTCCGTCCATCACCACCCCTTTTTGTACCACTTTGTTCCCCATAAGTTGGCAGGGTATGCTCAGACGTGAGTCCCTTGCTCACTTTGCCACTGGATTCAAGCAAGCCGGGCTGAAGACGGCTGAAATGCCAGAAACCAGTCCTCGGAAGCTAGTTTCTAGTCCAGGGAAGGCATGGCTTGGCAGTTCGGGCTGGACTGTTCCCATGAGGCACAGGGTCAGACTGATTTGCATCTGGCCATGTCTGAACTAGGGTGGCAGAGTGGGCTAAAGAACGGTGATGGATTAAACCCAGATCTGTTGACTGGGTGTGAGTGTTTGATTGGTTCAGATGCTCCGTCCATCACCACCCCCTTTTGTACCACGTATAGGTGCAGTGCACCAAAAAATCAGGTGCACTGGGTCGATGCAGCGAAACAGGTGCTACGCCAATTTTCCTGCCATGGGACAGGTGATACGCTGATTTCTTAAGCAGCACAGCATGGCCTGCATTGAAGTCAGAGCTGGTGCCACAGGCGTTGATGACACAGTGTTTGGGACTCACCTGGAGCTATCTTGTAGCTGAACGGCAGGCGATGCATGGATTCTTTGGCTGCACTGCAGATATGCCTTGGTTTTTCACCCACACACGAGTGCTGCATCAGAAAAACCATGCACTGGAGATTGATGCATGAATTTCCTTGGTTCTGTGCAGCAAAAGCAAGCTCCCAGGGCCCAGAACTGGAGCTGGCACCACTTGGCAGGTCATCACTCTCAGAAGAGGAGTTCAGGGGCCACCGATAAAGTATTTGATGGTCCTGAGACTTCTTAACAGGAGGCAAGCACACACAAGCCCTTGTAGGACTGTGGCAAGCAGGATATAGAAAGCAAAGTCCAGCCCTTCCTCTGCCCAAGACTGAAGCAGAAGCAGCAGCAGTAGGCCAGCACAACACAGAAACAAGCATAGTGACAGTTCCCCTCTTACAGCATACAGGTCTTCTTCCTGGCAGAATCTCCGCTTAACCCAGAACTGTTCTGAAGTTATGGTGTCACAGCTCCAGTACTTATACCAGTTTCTACATTTGAAGTAGGCAAACTTCAAAGGAATGTGTTTGCAGCATGCAAGACTCTGCCTTTTCCTGACCTAGCTCCTGACACACTACAAGGGGGTGGAGACAGCTTTGTGTGAGGTCAGGCCCATCCCTATTCAGGTGTCAGGGATAACTCATCCCACCACGGTAGATCAGGAAGTCACATCAGCCTGGTGATATGCCATCAGGATATGCAGGGCACACCTCAGCTTCTTTTATATGACTGTCTAGCGTGATTGCACAACAGCCCAACAGGCACCCTCCCTCAGACGTGAATTCCACAGGCAGACAGAGGCACAGAAAGGTAAAGCAAGAAAATGTCTATTTTCTAAAAGTGTCATTTTCAAGCATACAATTTTACAACCAACATTATTAACAGATGTATTTGCAAATTATGAGTTATGGGACCCTAAACTCCACATTTCTATCTCTTCCTGATTAGAAGTTACACTTGTAAGATGTTAGTTACACAGCAGCTCCAATGATAACCTATGGGAGAGATAATCCTTGCAATAGTGAAAAACTTTATGTAAAACACAACAATATATGAACTACCTTTTAAATGCACTGTGCAATGCCCATGGGCCTTCCCTAGGGGTGCCTTTCATGTACTAAAATGGAATGTTTGGGCCTGGCAAGTGGGTGCACTTTTTAAAACTGTACTCACAAACACTCCAGTGACAGGTCTCAGACATGTGTGCAGGGTTACTCATGTGGAGGATACATTCAGTGATTCAGGTCCACTAGTAACATTTGAATTACAGGCCACGGGCACACACAGTACACTTTACAAGGGTCTTACCAGTGAATCAAATATTCCAATCATGAATAACCAATAACGATCATATTTTACACTGGGGGCACTTGCACTTTAGACCTGATTGGCAGTGGTAAAGAGCCCAGAGTTCTAAAACTGCAAAAACAAAATGCAGCACACAGTCAACAACAGGAGGTCAGAAGCAAATAAGACAGGGGAAGAACACAACAAAAATGCCAGGTCTAACAGAGAGTAAATGTGAGCATGAATGAGAATGAGGTGTTGTGCTTGCTAGTATGCGTTGGCCCTAGCATGCTGAAAATATTTCTTGGCTTATAGAGGCAATAATGACAAGATGTTGGTGTGCTGGAGGCAACTCTTAGCATCACAAGCGCCTAAGAATTTTTTTTACAAAGGCATGCTAGTGGTAATATTTGGCATATAATACATCTATGACAAAAGACTGAAAGTCGTATAATTGAGGTAATGCTTAGCATAGGAACACCAGTGACAAAATGCTGGTGCTGGCATATTGAAAATAGTTCTTGGCATAAGTGAGGACTACTGCAGCATTAGGGAGGCAGCCAACCACAACAAAGTGGTTGAATTAATCTTAGGCACCAAAAATCCCTAGGGACCACATCCCCGTCCTTCATTTTTTCACCCACTATACTTCTCTAATCAGACGGTAAAATTCAAATCAGTTTGGTCCTGCTTTCATAGAAATACTCCAGCCCAAACTGCCTGACCAGGTCCCATCCAGGCTGGAACATAAGAAAACCCAGTCTGGTTTTGGCCTACTTATGTATAGCTAGATTATGTGGCACAGAGATTACTGGACTCACTCCTGGGCATATCCTTTGCAGTTAGAACCTGTACTGCAACCAGAACAAAGTGATGGATTGAATGCTTGAATTCATCTCAGCCACTAGCAATCACTGGTCTGCATCCCAGTCCATTGTTTTTGACCCAATATTCCACTATAGACAGCAACCTGTTATGTTATGTTATTTTATGTGTATATGTATTTTGAACTACTCACCAGAAAGGGTATACTTGCACTGCAGATTAAGCTGTATGGGCCGAGCGAGGGTCGGGGCTAAGTGAAGAACCAGGTCTTCAGTTTCTTGCAGAATTCAAAAACTGAGAAGAAGGTTCAGATGTGCAGGAGCAAGTTGTTCCAGCCTTTAGAAAAGAAGTAGGAGAAGGCACAACCACTGATTCTGGTTCGAGTTATGCTGGGGGTGTGTGAGTAGGAGTACGGCTAAATTAATTGATGTGTCTGGTGGGTGCGTGAAAGCTTATGTGGTTGTTAAGGTATTTGGAACCAATATTGTCTACGACTTCGTATGTGTATGTCAGGAGTTTGAAGAGTGATTGTTTAAGGATTGGTACCCAAATGCAGGGTGATGCAAGAGTATGGTAGGATGTGGAAGGTGAGCCTTGATGAAGAATTTTACATGGTCTTGAATCTTCTGGTCAGTTGAGAACTGATTCTGGCATAGCCATTTTACAGCTTGCTGGTGATGAGGTCTTGGGTGATGGTACTGTGAGTGTTGGTGAGGAGCCATTTGAGGATCTTTTTGAGCATCTTGAGTGTGTGGAAGCAGAATAAGGAGACTGCAATCACGCTGCCAGTCAAGGTGAGTTGGTTGTCAATTACAATTCTAAGATTCTTTGCATGGGTTGCCAGGAAGAGTCTGTGTCCGAGTTCAGTAAGCCACCAGGTGAAGTCCAAGAGCAAAGTGTCTTTGCTGAAGATTACTACTTTCTTCTTGCCTGTGTTGAGCTTGAGACATATGGTTTTCATCCATCTGTTGACTTTGTTCAGGCAGGAGCAGAAATTGGTCTGTTTGCTTGTTGTTTTGTTGGAGTATGTGCTGGGTATTATCAGCATAGGATAAGATGTTGATTCAATGGGCGCAGATAATGCTGGCAAGTGGAGTTGTGTAGACATTTAACAGAGCGGGGTTGAGTGAGAATCCTTGTGGGACACCACAGATGAGGTAGAGAGCGTCCTAGTTAAAAAAGGCTAGACTTACTGACTGGGTGCAGCCTGTCAGGAAGTTGGAAATCCAGTGAAGTGTGTAACCTTGGATGTCAGCTTCGTGAAATCATTAAATAAGGATGGGTGGGAGATGGTACTGAAGGCCGCAGAAAGACCCAGCAGGATCTACTATGATAAGGGCCAGGCCACAATCTCTGTCCATGATCGTGCAGAAGTTATCTGTGGCAATGATCTCTGTACGTTTGGTGGTCTTGAATCCAGATTGAGTGGTGTCAAAGCGATGGCTGTCAGTGAGGTGGACGGATTGGAGTTTCTTTATCATTCATTCCATGACTTTTAAAGGGTAGGGTAGCACAGAGATTAGGCAATAGTTGGCTAACATTTTCTGGTCTGCTGAAGGTTTCTTGTGCATGGCGAAGTACTGTCTCATGTTTCCAGGCATCCAGGTAGGAGGCTGTGCTTATTGAATTGTTCAAGATCTGTGAGGGCAGAATGGTCTTAGTACTTTTAGAGTCGAAATCAAGGCAGAGGCAATCAGGTTTTGGAAGAGCTTCCAGGCCTAAAACAGGCGACAGGAGTATTCTTTGTGGAATACCTGAGGACACTGTGACAAGGGAGGAGAGATACTCTAGTTATCACCCCACCAGCAACTTTGACACACAGTAGGAGGCAGACTTTGTGACCCCCCGTCAACGTACTGGACACGCCACAACCCAGGGGAGGATCGTGCTGCCCAGTGCTGATCACCCATGCGACACTCTGCCTGACTCATCTGACTTGTTTCGTTGACTTGCTGCCTCTCTGCCTCCACACCTGAAGGATGGAATCGAACTGGAACCAAGCTTGGGTCCTAACCATGCCCCCAACATTGCAGCTGCAAACACCACCGTGCCAACATTACAAAGATTGCGGTCGCTGGTGGGTAGATATGCACAGGCACCTGGCTGCAGTAAATGGAGGCCACCCAAAGGTTGGGGGAAGCCGCAGGGGCAGCAAGAGGTAGTGTGAGGACCTGACGACGCTGGTTCTGAGGACACTTGAAGATGACGAGAGAGCCCAGCCCATAACCCTTCAGATAAAGCCTGGGTGGCTATGGAGTGGCTGTGGAGGCGCAGAGAGAGTTGCGTTTGAGCCGCAACTGAAAGGTATTCTCCTATTTTATTATTTTTCCTACAACCCTCTCCCACGAGCAGAGCATCTAGTATAGGGGTGAGAGGAAGGAGGAGTATTCGGAGCCCGTGAGTTTCTTTTAGCAGAAGACGGTGGTATTAGGGTGCATGACTGAGCCCACCTCCAGCGGGGAGCTGCAAGGAGCTGCTGGGAGATTGGCGTACGGCAGGTCATACCCAGCCGTCGGGTCACTGCTGGAGGGAAAAGAGTATAAAAAAGCTGTCAGCCCCAAGCCAGGATTTGAAATAGGAAACAGAACAGAGGGTGACAGAAACAATTAAACAAAGCTATTAAACTAAAAACATGTATAATTAGTGGGTGAGCAGAGGTAAGTACCAGCAGCTCATGCTGAAATAAGGAATACAGGACGAAAAGAAAGATGTATCAGAGCTTGAACACTAACTGTAGAATAATATAAGCTGTATGGACGAGTAAAAGAAGAAAAAGTATGGTGCCCAGAAATTCCAAATCACCTAAAGGACCGAATAACTGCATAAAGTCAACCAGTACAACAGAGGGGGGCAAGGAGTGGAATGACCCACAGAATAAGAAGGAAAGAAATAAAAGTAGCATGGAAGAAGTATTACCAGGTTAAAGTGACAAAAAGCTGAAAAAAATGTCCTACTCTAAAACCCCCCAAAGGAATAACGCTTGGGACAAAAAGACGGAACAACAGTGAGAAAGTCAATCAAAGGCTTTGTGGGCAACACATTAAAAAGAATCAACAACCAACCTAAGCGAGCGAAAGAAATAAACATCAAATAGCCTGGTCTCTCATGACTAAGCGATACCGTATTTAAGAAATCATGAGATATCAATCATAAGTGACTTACTCCGAGAACGAAGGCTGTCCTCGACACCTTGCCTCTTTGCCGCCTTTGAGTCTCAAAATAAAGAGGAAGGGGAGGCGGAAGGGAGTATAGACAGAGAACAGGTCAATACAGGGCCCAATAATCTGGAAGGGATACAACAGATAGCGACTGAACGAATGAACCTTCCCCCGGATATAGTGAACAACTCCGTGGAAGGATCTATATCGAATCTTGAGATTACAGCAACACCAAGTGCTTCGATGTTGGAAGTAATGTTGATCCTACAAAAATCATTGAAAGCCCTGCTGGAGGTTTCCCTAATGAACAACCTTATAGGAAGGGACAGATTTGGTCTAAATTACCAAAGGATAAAATAAAGTCTATCTTTATAAGCAACATATCTTATGATTCAGAGGAATCGGTAGACTTGAACTATCAAAAGTATTGCAATCACATCATAAATACCCTGGATAGACTTGCCCCTTTGGAAAAAATAAAGAATAAGAGGAAACCATCAGCTCCCTGGTTTAATGAGGAGCTGAAATTCCTACGCAATGTATGCCGACAGGCAGAAAGGAAATGGCATAGATGCTATTCAGAGCCGGATAAAAAACTGCTGAAAGTGGAACAGGCAAAATATAAAGGAGCTATTGCCAAAGCTAAGGCACTCTTCTATGCCACTACTATTCTTCAGTCCCCTAACAGTACCAAAACCCTTTTTAATATCATAAGGGATCTCTCACACCCCACCTGTATGAGTAATAAGGTGGTTGCAACTCGAGAACTATGTGATGAGATTGCGATCTATTTTGAGGAAAAGATTGCTAAAATTGTGGGGGGGCTGAAGGAGGAAAGGGCTAGCTGCAAATATGCAGGGGCACAGATAGAAGAAGAGGAACCTCTACCAATACTGTCATCATTGGAAAAATTCACCCCTCTTACAGAGGAGCTCTTTTTTAGTCTGGCCCATAATGTGTCATCAGGGTCGCCTTTAGACCCCCTTCCGCATAGGATCTGGAAGGAATATGGGCCAGAGCTGTTTCCCTGGATGCATCAGATCTGTCGCCAATCCCTTGAGGAAGGTATTGTGCCGGAAGCATGGAAGCAGGCAGTGGTCACCCCCTGCTTAAAAAGCCTGCGCTGGACCCTACTATTCCGGCTCACTTCAGGCCCATACCCCTCTTGCCCTACCCGATAAAAAATCGTGGAAAAGGTGGTCAGTAGGTCCCTGTCAGGATATCTGGAAGACAACTGCCTATTGGACAGGGGCCAATTTGGCTTCCGCCCAGGCCACGGAACAGAAATTGCATTGGCAACCATGCTGGACACCCTTCGAATGCGAGCCGACAATGGCAACTCCTCAGTCTTGGTGCTGTTGGACATGTCGGCCGCATTCGACACGGTTTGCCATGCAGTTCTGCTAAGTAGGCTGGAAAAACTGGGCGTGAAGGGCAAGGCCCTGAGGTGGATACAATCCTACCTGACAGGCAGACAACAGGTGGAGACCCTAGCACCCTTTTCATCTCCCAAGTCCCTGGTCTGTCATGGAGTACCTCAGGGCTCCTCGATCAGCCCTATTCTTTTTAATCTTTATCTGCAGCCTCTGATCCCCATGATTAAATCCTATGGAGTAGATTTTATAAATTACGCCGACGACACCCAACTGGTGTTCTCCTTAGAAGGAAGACAGGCGGTGACCATGGAGACCTTTCAGAACTGCATGAGCAGGGTCTCCAGGTGGCTGAAAATAAACTCCCTCCAATTTAACGAGGGGAAGACGGAGGTAGTCTACTGCTCGTCAGCTAAACAGGGTCAGCAACCCTCCTACGAGATCAGGCTTGCGCCGGGAGCTGATCCTTGCATCCCAATTAAGACCGTGCGCAATCTAGGGGTACTGTTTGATGCGGATCTCCAAATGACCTCTCAGACCAATAAAACCATCAGTGTCTGCTTTGGACTGCTGAAAGCGCTCAGACAGATTTTGCCCCTTCTGCCTGATGAATCTAGACCGCTAGTGGTTAGGAGTGTGATCCTGGCCAGACTGGACTACTGTAACTCATTATATTTAGGAGCCCCCTTATACATCTTACAGGGGCTCCAGAGGGTCCAGTCTATAGATGCCAAGCTGGCACTTAAAAGACCTCGCAGTTCCTCCACTACGTTGGCGCTCAGAGACCTACACTGGCTGCCAATCGGGAGTAGAGTCGCCTTTAAGTCCCTATGTATTGTGTACAGAGCCCTGCACAACACGGGATCTATTCCTTTACAGGAAAGGCTCACTGGGTATAAGCCCACCAGGTCCCTGCGCTCCTCTAGCCTGGGTTTGGCAGTAACTACCAGGATCAGGAGATCGAGGATGGGAGGCAAAGCCTTCTGCACTTCTGCATCTAGGCTGTGGTACGAGCTTCCCCAGAACGTCAGGCAAATTGACACCCTGTTGGGATTCAGAAAGAGCCTGAAAACATGGCTGTTCGCCAAATTCTAATCCCCTTGAGTCCATCTAATAGTTCCGGCGGCTGTTTTATATGACATGACAGCTAGTGTATTGTTGTTCCATCTGACTACTTTCCTGTTTGTGCGCCAGGATACCCGTAGGGTGACAGTTGCGCGTTATAAATAATAAATACAGTACAATACAATACAATACAATACAATACAATACAATCCCATCTTAAAGGGCCAAAAAGAGCAGTTGCAATTGATTGTGGGGGTACTTAAAAGATAAAGGATCATATGCCATCTACAGTTTGACCTGTTATAGGAGAATACAAATTTGGAAAAAGGTTCACCACAACAGGTAAAGAGGCTCCATTGTGAATGAAAAACAGAGTGTAATATCCAGTTATCCAATGCTTATAGATTTTTTAGGAGATATAATATATATCCCTTGGATAAGGAAATCATTGAAAAGGTTCAAGAAGGGGTTGAATATAAAACAGAAAAAGTAGTACGTACCTATAGATGGGAAGATACAGGGGTGTAGTCAAAGCCCCACATAAAGATCAGAAAAAATGCCCCCCCCCCCCCGGTATTAAGAATGGATAGTTAACAGAATCAAAGGATATGGAGAAGAAGGCAATAGAGCAAAAACAATCCCCAAGGAAGAATGATGAACCCCAGAACACAACTTAGAAGTGACACCGGGTGTGATGTTGCCAAAAGTAAGCAGGTGGGCAAGCAAGGAAAAAGAAATTAGAGACCTCAAGGATCAAATGGGGAAAGGAAAGGGTATGAAAGTATTAGATGGAAGAAGGAGGAATAAGATTAGAGGGGTGACCCATGAAAAATAAAATAAAAAGGCTAATGATCTATTGCTGCACTTTGAATTGATATACCAAAGTAAAGGTTGAAAGAGAGGAAGGAATTAAACCCTTTAAATTGGACACAGCTGCTCTTCTCCTTCACCAACTGTGCAAGCCTGAGGGATATAGGGACCGAAGATCTCAGACAGGTAGGATTCATGGTAAATAGAACAGGACAAGTCGTAACAAAGGTTCGGTTGTATTCACTGCTGGTTAAAGTAGCTCTGCTAAATGCAAAACAAGAATTACACAAAGAAAGAATCAGATTTGTCCCAGATCGGCAAACACCAGAAAGGGATAAAAATGAGAAACCTTTCTTGATAAATCATGCAGGGCTGGGAATAAGACAGATTAGATTGATCGACCAGGTATATAATGAGACGATAGTGCAGACTCCTATTTTCCTCTTGGGCTGTGATGACACAGGCACACAAGGTTGCATTCCAGTTGCTCCTAAACATTGTTATCTGAGACAAAAATCAAAGAAACACTGTATAGTGAAAGGAATCATAACAGAAAAATGCAGTGCAAAAAATGAAGAGAAAAACAATATCAACATATTAAAGATAAACAATACAAAACCCAAATCTCTCCAGGAGAGAAGGATGGGATAATGTTAGCCTCCATTTGTCTTTAAAGAAATCAAGATTCTCTCTGCATAAAAATTGGGGAATCGTCATCTCATTACAAGACCAGAGGCTACCATTATGCATGTTTAAAGCCATGTAGAGCTACACTGCTAACATGCTCTATTGGTCTAAAATAGAACTTTGCAATAGACCAATCTGCGGCTTTAAGTATTTTGGGCAGGGAACCCCGGCCCAAAATACTTTGCTAGCCATTGCTCCCCTCGAAGAGTGAGCTCTAAATCTAGAGAGATCCACGCCAGCCTCAAGAATAATCAAACTAACCCATCTGGCTAGGGTGGCTGAAGAGACAGTTCTATAAGTAGAAATTGTATTTTCATAGCACTTCATGCAATTCACAACACACAGTTTTTCACACTCGTGAAGAAAGGGATAGAAGACAGATTCTGACATTATTTTATTTATTTTCCAAAAATCGAAGTGAACACCTTTGGAGGAGAAGAACCTATTAGAAAGTTCCAAAACTCTGATGTCTGAGCCCCTTCTAAAAGAGATCAGACACAAAAGAGTCAACATTTTCATGGAGATCCTTTTAAGGGAGAGTAAATGGTTGACAGGCCAGGAAAGGAAGAGATTAAAGATAAGGTTAACCTCACAAAGTGATTCGTAACGAGCCTTGGGAGGTCTCCTTAATCTATTACCCTTCATAACCCTTTGATTAGAGGGTTGCTACCAACAGCAAGATTATTAATCAAAGCATGGCCGGAAGAAATTGCTGATCTATAGCAATTTATAGTTCTATAAGAAAGGTCTGACTCGAAAAGATAGGCAAGGTAATTAGCTACCTGTTGTAGAGAGATCTGTACGGGATCCAGATCTCCTTCTAGGCACCAACAAGACCACTAAACCTCTTCTTGGGTCCTGGTGCCCATGAATCTTCCAAAAGGCTCTTAGCCTTTCCTGAAAGGTCGGAATATCTTCCTGAATCCCTGAAATCCTCCAGACAAGAAGGTTCATCTTCCCATCTAGAACCAAAGGATGTTCTTCTTTGTCCGGACCCTGGAGAAGGCCTAAGGATGATGGGTTCAGCCACGGAAAGTCCACCTCTAATGCCATCATCCCGTGGAACCTAACCTGGGATTTCCAGAAGAGTGTTATGAGAATGATGGAGCAGGAATCCAGTCTCACTTTCCACAACAATCTCCGAATCATTGAGAAGGGGGGGACGTAACCCTTGATCCCTTCCCAAGATTGGAGAAAAGTATCTAACCATGACGCATTTGGGTCTGGTCTCCCGCTGTAGTAACTCTAAACTTTTTGAGTTAGTCTGCTGGCGAACAGGTCTATTTGAACCGGACCCCATCATTCCTGAATCTGGGAGAAGGTCTCGGGATTCAATTTCCAATAGCTGGAATCATGGATATAATGAGAATTTCAGTCTGCCCTCCAATTCTGGATTCCCGCAATGAATTCTGCCCTGAGAGAAATCATTTGATTACAAAAAAAATACCAGACGCGCCTGGGGATATCGAAGAGATTCTTGGATCTCGCACCCCCCAGGCGATTTATATATGGCGAAAAATTGTCTACGCAGATAAAGGTATTGGATTTCTTTAGAAAAGCTTTGAAGCTTCTAAGTGCATTCAGAGCTGCCAACATCTCCAGTGAGTTTATATGAAGGGATTGTTCCTCTAAGGACCACCTTCCCCCGGTCTCTAAATTGTATAGGGGAGCACCCCAACAGCGGTTGCTTGCATCTGTTTCTAGGGTAAAATCTGGAACATTTCCGAAAATAGCTTTCCCATTCCAAGCTTGAAGGTTTTTGAACCACCAGTGAAGGTCTCCTCAAGCGTCCTCCAAGAGAGGAACTGAATCTTTGTACCACAGGCCTTTCCTTTAGTCTTTGTAAGCCCCAGTAATGAAGCGGACCGGGTGAAATAGCTTTGATGGAGTATGATAGGAGACCTAGAACCCTGGCAAGGTCTTTCAGACAGATTAATTCTTTCGAACGGATAAATGAGAGATGTTTCTTTATCTTGGCAACCTTTTTGTGCGGAAGAATTAGGTTGGAAAGAATAGTATTTACCAGGGAACCGAGAAATTCCAACTCCTGTGTAGGGAGCATGATAGATTTCTCTGTATTTATGATGAAGCCCAGGTTCCGAAGGAGATCTACGGTCATTTGTATATGTTCCTGGATTACCATACTGTCTTGAGACATAATGAGGATATCCTTTAGGTATTTTATTAGACAAACCCCTCTCTCCCTGAGAAAAGAGACCACTGGCCGCATGACCTAGGTGAAACAGCAAGGAGCTGAGGAGAGGCTAAAGGGAAGACACTGAAACTGATAAAGGGTCCATTTCCAAGTAAAACAAAGGTACTTTCCATTGTCCTCATTCATGGGTATTGTAAAATAGGCATCTTTGAGGTCCAGTTCTACCAGTTTTACCAGCCAATCCTTGGCTTGCAAGATGTCCGTCAAAAGATGGATACCCTCCATCCTGAAGTGTCTATACATTAGAAAGTTGTTCAAATATTTTATATTTATGACGGGACACCAACGCTTGTCCTTTTTTTTTACTAGAAAGATAGTACTTAAAAAGCCTTTCGAAATCTCTGATAAAGGGATTTTTATAATGGCTCCCTTTTCTAACATTTGGGAACTCTGCAATTCTATCAGCTTTGAATTTTCCGTGTCTCTCTTTGAATCTATTTCTGGAATGGTTCTTCCCAAGAATCTATCCTGAACCCCACTACTGTTTTCAAAACCCAGGGGTCTTGAGTAATTCTTGACCAATTTTGTGCAAAATGTTTCAGTCTTCCTGCCACCTTTGACGGGAAAAAAGACTTCTGGCTTACCTTGGTAGGTTTGATTGGTGGAACTGGGTCTGCCGCCGAGGGATCTTGAACACCTCCCTCTCTGGGGGTAGAAATTTGAGTTGGAGCGGTAGCCTCTATAGAAACGGTATGAGCCTCTTTCATCTTGTGGATAAAATTGGGACCTGTAGGAACTTCGGCTGCCAGAATCTCCCCTCCTGTCAGCCGTTCCAAAAACTGCACGACCTCCAAAGACTCTGCTCATGCTTGACTGGGCTTCACTGAAAGCGTTAAAGGTGGACACATATTTGCCCAGGGATTGAACAAACTTGACTTCAAATAATAGAAACATTGCATCGCACATGTCCTCCCTAGCGGAAAGATTGGCGAGCTTCTCAAAAGAACCGCTTTCCTACGCTCGGTAATGAGGTTGGCGTTACCAATGTAGCAGATTGCTCGTTGTGTCCAACCTCTTAGGAGTTCGGTGTTAACCGGGGTATCGTTGGTCCTCTTCGGTCATATCAAAGATCTTAGACAAAGGACCAAGAACATCGAGTAATTTGTCTTGGCATTGCTTAAGACATTTTCAAATTCCTTTTCTGGGGTCCTTTCCAGATTTGAAGAGGAAGGTGATCAACTCGGGGTCAACGTTGAGGGTATTGCAAATCTTGTCCTCCGAGGAGGGACAAGGGCACTCGTTCCGCAGTGAATTGTGTGTTTCTCTATCTAGAGGATTCCTTACCCACTGAGACAGGTATTTTCTGATGTGGTCCATAGACCTCTATTTTGAACTGTGAGGGTGACGAATAGCAGTGGGGTTAAACCTCTCCCCACCGAGGGCATGAGGTTGAAGGTTGATCCAAGTCCACATCAAGATCCTCCAAAGTATCCTGAGGGTCAAACAAAAATTAACTCTATTGTAGCGCGTGGGCTACCAATCTCAAATGCATGGGTAAATGCTTCCTTCAAATATTTCCTCTTGCAAATAGAAATAAAGATTATTAAGCCCAGAAATGGTCTTAAAGGCTTGACTGGAGGCTTGACTGGAGGAGATTGAATCAGCTGAACGCGCTCGATTCAGTAAATGCAACAAACTCACATAAAGTGAATGCCGTCGACTGGCAGGGGCTAATTAAGGATAATAACACCTACTGCTCCTTCGGATGATCCCAGAACGATCGGAAAGAAAAAGAAGTGAAAGTCATTCCTTGCCATAAATTAGACAGGGGAGGATGGCGAGCTGTAACAGAAAAACTGTTGTTAATTACAGGAGAAAAAAACGAAGGTAAGGTAGAACAAAAGTCCCGTGCTAAACTAATGGAGCTCACCAATAAAAAGTAATACAAGAGTATTAAGATCATAAATACAGATTAGAATATGTAATGCCAACAAATGAAAAGTGTACTTAGCTGTGTCAGGAGCTGCAAACAGAAGAGGAAGATAGGAGTCTGCACTGCCTTCTTATGATGTTCTTAATGTTCTATTTATTGTGAGGTGTTTACATTCTTTAAAGAGTTGCATGTTGGGCAGCAAATAAAAATATTTCCATAATGTTAGCCTCCGTTTGTCTGTAATGAAAGTAAGATTCTCTCTGTATAAAAATTGGAGAATTGTCATTGATCGATCAGATATATCATGATAAGGAAGACCTGAAATTCACTCTAAGACCCCTTGAAATAGACGAAGATAGAGAAGGATTGAATTCAGTAAACAGATATAGGACATTTGCATCATCAGTAGATGATGATGACAGCTGGTTAAAGGAGATTGGTTAGGAGGTAGGTTTGTCGCAAAGGCTGGGTATACTTATTTGGAACATTAATGGATATAATACAATATCGAAAACTGAAAGCTTCAAACAATTGACTAACCTCTATGAGACTGTGTGCCTACAAGAAACCTGGCTTTACGACGAAACCCCATTACACAAAGGGTATGCACAGTGAACATACCCACCATGAGAAGACAATTTGGATATCTAGTTGGAGGACAAATAATGCTGATATCCATCAAAATAGCAAAAATGGTAATCTCCTTGAAGGTTAAAATGGAAATGGTTAATGGCTTGTAGAGTGCTCCTGTTTGATCCTAACCCAGAGTATGATAGTATAACCATGGTAAATGTTTACATGAAGAGGGCTGGAAATAAGGAGTATAAACTAGAACTGGGAAAGTATAAAGAGGATATACAGGCGTTAATAGACTTACACCAGAGAGACTTTTTTATTTTAGCAGGAGACTTAAATCATAAATTTGACACCTACAAAGTTGACTGAGGGTGAGAAGAGTTATTAGCTGCTTATAAGATAAAAGCTGCAAGCTTCCCAAGGGGGGGGGGGAGTAGCTGCACGCAATAAGGCCTAGGGAACTTCATGGGCAAAATGAGCCTTGGCTGTATTAATGGAAGGATGGAGACTGATCAGTGAGCAAACAGTACATTTAAGAACGGTAACCAACTATGTCCCTTAGACTATATTTTTATACGAATTGAACTTTGTACAAGTCATGGCCTTCGAGGTGATGAAAACGAAGGGTAGTGATCACTTCCCACTTATACTTGAAATAGCTGGGGGAAATAAGAAGCCTAGAGATACAATCATCCCAGTGGAAATGGATTGTCCCAGACGGCTGACTACTCGTATGACAGAGGAGTGTATGGAGAGACTAATGGCCTTTTAGCAGAGCCAAATATCAGATTACATCCCTAATAGTAAAAACATAGAATTGTTTGAAAATCTAATCAAGCAAGTGGTCCAATGTCTAAGGGTACAAATAAAGGAGAACATTGTCAGGGAATATAGGAAAAAGAGAGGTAAGAATTTAAAGAAGAACTGGTTTAATGAAGAATGCAGGAAACTAAAATCAAATATAAGAAAAGGGGAAAGAAATCCGAAGATAAAGTATGACCGAGACAGGTTTGATAGCCTACAGAAATTAAACAAACATATAAAATGGCCATTAGGAAACAAAAAAGAATATGCACAGAGAGATGCTAGGAAAGTTTACTGGAGGCAATAGAAACAAAAGATATAAAAAAGGTTTTGGAAGCTAGTCCAAGAGGGATCTGGAAAGTCACAGGGGAATATGACTTATGTGGTGACAGAAGATGCTTGGGAGGGATATTTGGGCGAGGTATATGGGGAAGGGTTGCATGAAACAAACCAGAAAGGTATACTATGAAATGAGTTGGAGGAGGATATTAGATTCTCTTCTCGGTATGAAACATCAGGTGTACCTTAGCAATTTTAACCTTGTCTAGAGAAGCTGGCCCTGATAATCTCCTGGCAGTGGTTATAAAGACCAGATCCGACTGGTGGGCGGGATTCTTTGCCAAAATGTTTTCCAGCATTCTCGACTCTAGACAGATCCCAGAAAATTGGAAAGGAGCAATTATTAGACCCAACCATCGGCGGGGAGATAAAAAGAAACCTATAAACTATAGGTTAATCAATATACTGGATGTGGGAGAGAAGGTCTTTGCAAAAATAATTTTAGGAAAACTCAAGCATTACGTAGAATGAAAACAGATAGTGCCTCCTGAACATAGGGAAAGGCCACTCCATAACTGATCATTGCTTCTACCTTTGGTCTATAGCTTGGAAGTCAGTGGAGCAGGGGGAAGATTGTTCAAATGCGTTGTCGACTCCCTGGCAGCATTTGATGTAGCAGATCGAAATCGGCTGTGAGAGATGTTAATCAGTCTGACCATCCCCAAGGGCCTCTGATACAAGGGCTTCATAGCCACAACTGGGCACAGGTTATCCTGTTGTCATAAATAATTGTGCCGGTGCACAAAGACAGTGATTGTCGATATAACAGGTTATATTTGATATAACATTTGTAGGAGGAAACGTCAGCCCATTTGTGATCTATTCTGCCAAGTTGCACGAAAGGGGTGCTTACCCAAAACAATCGGGACCAAGTTTGTAAACCTACCTGTTTCACTGCCCCAATCAGAAATGGGCTATGACAAGGGTGCTTTATGGCTCCCTTTTTTTTTTCCTTGTTTATAGCTGACCTGCATACTATATTGGGCTATGCACAGGGTGTCAGTCCTAAATTAGATCTGGAACACATTGCCTGCTCATTCTAAGTGAACGATCTTGTAATTATAGATCAAACAGAGATAGGTCTGCAAAAGAAGATGGATAATTTTAATGAATACTGTAGACAAAAACATCTCATGGTAAATTTTGAAAAAAACAAGGTTTTAAGTTTTGGTAAGAACAGAAAAAAAATTAGCTGGTACCTTGGTTACACAAAGTTTGAAATAGTAAAGGAGTACAAATACTTCGGAATGTGGGTTGAGAAATCCTTATAATGGAACACCCATCTGAATGCACTAATAATCTGAGCACTGACTTCAGTCAGTGGGATGAAAAAATGTATTAAAAACTATGGAAAGATGTTAGATGGACCTGTTTTGAAAGCTTATATGGCCATGATACTGCCTCAATTTCAATACGGAGCCGAAATGTTATGCCTGAAGTGGAAAAAGAGGGTGGGACGCTGAAGAGGGAAAGTGTTTAAAAAATCTACTGTCCCTACCCAGATCTTCTATGATTCAGGCAGAAAGAATAGAAACCGGCATTGTATCTTGGGAAATAATAGTACGTGTGGCATTAATACGATTTTGGCAACGCCCAGGGTGTGGGGAGGAGCAAGAAATATCACAATGGAGCAAAAATGAGATTTTGCGGAGTGAATTGAAATGGGCAGAGGGAGTTAGCCATGGTTTCCATGGAATTGAAAGTTAAATTGTACCCTCATAATTGGCAAATTGATATCGCAAAAAGAGATCTTAAGATAACAGGGAAAGAAACTTCTCAAGACCTGGATCAGCAATATTTGGTAGGGAAATAATCTGTGCGCTTTATGATTAAGGCATCTAGCTAAAAAGTATTTAGCCCCAAATCTGTAAGGCTAAGCGGTAATATATTAAACATCAAAATAAGTGCCAGAACTGATAAACGTTCATCAAACCACTTACATACTGAGATCACATACCTGAATTAATATGATCACTTGAATGTATTTAAAGATAATTTTTTCAATAAATGTTTGTCTGATGAAATTGCTCAATTTAGTAAAAATACTTGATTTGTTTTTTGAATTTTTTTAAACCATAAACATAGTAATGAACAGACAAATTACATAACACGTATAACAGTATAGTACAAGACATTATGTTTGTGCTTCAGTTCTGTACTACTAGAAGTACAATGTTACAACAACGCCCCTAAAGACTACCTTCCTAAGGATATTTATGTTATTTTTGAACAGGGACAGTAGCCAAATAGTGACCTCACAGAGCATTTAAACTGTTTGTAAAAATTCAAAATTAATAGTACACGAGCAACAGTGGTATTACATGTACAGAACATTTATTCAGCTGAAAGAAAGGCTGCAGACACATTTTGAACCCTGACAAGTTTCTATAAGGGTACTCCTCAGGACACAGAACACAAAAAGGCTGAAAATCAAAAAAAACATACTCATGTTAGCAAAAAAAGTGCTTATCAACACATTTACACCACACTTCCATTCATCCCGTTCTCACCATACCACAATTTACCTCAATATAATATCCACAATTGATGAATCCAATTTTGATTATCTTCGAAAATGGCAAAATCTAAAGAAATAAAGAAACAGCAGGACCTAGGGCCCGATTCACAGAATGAACTTAAGACTCAATCCTAAACTTACTACTATTTTGGTATTCACAGAATGAGCTTACCACTTTTGGTATTCACAGAAGTTAGGATTTTGTCTTAAGTCTGTCTTAAGTCTGTCTTAAGTTTGTCTTAAGACAAACTTAAGACAAAATCCTAACTTCTGTGAATACCAAAAGTAGTAAGTTCATTCTGTGCATGCCAAAAGTAGTAAGTGCATTCTGGGAATACCAAAATAGTAGTAAGTTTAGGATTGAGTCTTAAATCCATTCTGTGAATCGGGCCCCTAGTGTTGGTGTCGTTTTTTGGGGGGAAAAAAGGGGGATACAAAATATTTGACCAACTGAACTGCGACGGCGTCAAACAAAAAGGATTGAACTTACTTCCAACATGGCCAGATGAAAGTCGAAATACTCAATTTTTTAATTCACAAGACTTGATCCTATCAGTGTGTTATAATGTACTAGCTTGCTTTATTCTACCTGTGTCATCGTATTTATGATGTACTCACATTCCACATGTGAAGTCATCATACTGTAGACTGTTACTGTTTAAACCAGCTGCGTCTGGTAGGGATCGTCCTGTGTTTCTCCTGCCAATAAATGACTTGAAGAAACTGTATGTTTCCAACTTGATAATTACAACACAGTGGAATTGAAAAAACAATTGTCAGTCTTCCTGGCACTACTACAGATATTCGAGGTTTGAAGATTTTATTTCAGATAGAGCACAAGAGTTTTCACAGTTGCATACAATCGGGCAACCTTCATCTGTCTTTTCTGTTGCTTGATTGAAATCTTTCCCTCTAATTACTCCGCCAGGCTAACTCATGGTGGGTCAGTTAATAAAAGACGGTGATGCGGGGCAGATGTTACAATGTTTTAACTCGTGTCATGATTTGTTCCGAAAAAATTAATCTGGTATGAGCTCAAAAGCTTGTTGTAACAAATTGATGTCTTTAAGTCCAGTATATCAAACAGATTAGGTTTATTGAAGATAAGATTCAGGTCAGGTAGATAAAATAGAATAAAGTAGATCCAATAATAGAAACCCCACCAGGAGCAGATGGACTCCAGCTCAGCCTCAGGTGTAACTGTCCCTGCTTTCAAGCATACACAATTGGAACACTATGTGACATCATAGATGCCTGCTGAGCAAGTAATGACAAACACTAAAGAAGGACAGAGAAGAAATGAAAGCAGGATGCAACACATCTCCCCCCTTGACAAAATAAAACAAGATAAGAAAACAAAAGAGAGAAGAAAAAATGATAATAGAACATACAGCATATACACAGTAAAAATACTGGAAAAGTAAAAGAAAGAGATAAAACATCAAATGGTGAAAGTACGAAAGAAAATACAGTCACCCACAAGGTACAAAATCCACAAGAATGGAAAAGAATGGACTTGATAAATTAAATACATCTATAAGACAAATCCACAAGAATGGAAAAAGATGGGTTTGATAAATTAACTTCAGATCAAATTAAATACATCTGTGACACAAATCCCCAAGAATGGAATAAGAAGGATTTGATACATAAATAAGAACTTCTCTACACGTTAGATCATTTAATTGATTCAGATCAATGAACAACCTTCCTCTCCTTAAAACATCAAACAATTTGAACACCTCTAAATCATTAGAGCACTTACGTGGTTCAATAAATAAGCAACCTGTGACTCTTTAAACATCAAACGATGTGAACACCTCTAAAATATCAAAGCACAAATGTGGTTCACATCCCAAAATAAAGCAACCATCCTCTCTTTAAAACATCAAATAATTTGAACACCTCTAAAATATTAGAGCACAAAAGTGGTTCAGATCCTAAAATAGAGCAACATGCAGCTCTTTTAACCTTGAACAAAATGAACACCTCTAACATAGTAGAGCACTAATGTGGTTCAGCAAAGCACTAAGCTTTTAAGGCTCATCCTCGGATGCAACCTAAATACATTAAATCTAGAAGCACTAAAGCAGCTCCTTGTAAAATTGAACACCTCTTGCAGAATAGAGCACAGCATTGCTCTTTAAAATTAACTTGAAAAAAAAATGGAGCACCTCAACATTGAGCACAGAATGTGGCCCCGCAAAATACACATGTACACACCAAAAGACCCAACACATGAACAAGAAATTTAAATGCAACTGCAATCAAACATGCAATCTACACCGGATTTAAATAAAACAGCTGAGCACCTCAACCTAAATTGAGCATATGAATGGCTCACTACATTGAATAACTAACACACCAGAAATCTGAATAAAAACAACAGAACACCTCAACCTACGTTGAGCATAAACATGGCTCCCTCCATTAAAGATACTATCTCACTGTAGTATTATCAGCTCCAATACACACATGCAAAATTAAAACGACTAAACACCTCAACCATTAAAGATACTATCTCACTGTAGTATTATCAGTTCCATTACCCACATATACCAATCATAAATCACAACATAAATAATATGCACTCCTTCCCAAAAACACATATATGAGACTCTACCACCTCTGTCATAAAACTAAATACAATAAAATGTTAATATTCCCTTAAGCAATAAAATGAGTAAACAAACTCCGGTGAGCGATCTCTCACCCGAGGTCTCTGTCTAAAATGAACATAATTACCATAATTTTGTATATGTGACATAATATAAAGAATAGAAGAAGCTCCGGTCCGAAATGTTGATCCGATGCCTTGCAGAGGTGTTGTCATGGTGATATTATCTAAAATGGCCGCAGACGTCGTAATTGCATCCTTTTTACGGGAAGTTGGACTTGTAGAAGCAACGTGAATGACGCGGTGCAAGCATTGTTATCATCGGGGGATCAAACACAGTCATTGACGTAAGACTTAGCTCAAGATCGCTCCGCTCGAGCCCAGTTCTGAAGGTAACGGTAACTTGGCTTAACTGTAAAAATACTTCAATTTTGTGACATCCGATGAGGATTGAAATATTGTTTATATAGTTATTAAAACGCTGTAATCACACTGCCAGACATCGCAACTGACTTTGAAAACAAAGATCAAAATCTCCCTATACTCGTAGGAAGGCAGGAAACTAAACACCCAAACAGTTCCACTAGATGGCGCTTGATCCTCACACAGTCACACATTACTTGCAGACGACAAATTTGAAAAGGCCGTTTCCTTTCCAGCTTCAGTGTAAATATTGCCACTTGCTCCTCACGCTGTCATCACAGTTTAAATATAGATCAATAAACGATCTCTTATACTTGTAGTAAGGCAGGAGGCTTCAGTGCGAATATTACTGGTTGCAAATGCCAAATGACACAATCACAATTAAGGTAATTACACTGATTTTTACTTCACCTCTTCACTTCTTCTTAACGGTGCTTTGCTATGCTAACAATGTCATTAGTCTGTGTTCATAAATTTGTGACAGTCTCTGATAGCAGTTCAAACCCTGCACTCACAGTTTGCCTTGCTCTGCCTTTCATTAACAATTAAACACGCAGCGATGTATCAGGCACTTCCTTAATTACAGCATCATTTCTTGACAAGTTTTCTTCTTGTCAGGCTGCACATCGTTTTCCCAACAACTACGTGTGTAAAAGTGCTCAAATCCTCTGCCTTCTCTCTGGCAAGGTTGCTTTCTCGCTTGTAATATCTAATAATATACAAATCCTGCGCATCCACTTCCTCACACTTGATGGCAGACTTTTAAAATATGACAGACATCAAAGTTTAGTGTCTAGTTCTCAGGTCAATAATGTCCAAATCATGCAGTTAGAACTCCAACACCCTGGGGAAACAGGCTGTCCAGATCACAAAGGACACTGGTGGGGTTAATCAGGGTGCTCTCATTAAATACCTTTTCCTCTTTGGCTTGAAAAAGTTCTTCAGTTGCAGTAGTTCCAAATCCTTAGTTGCAGTAATCCAGTCTTTTTTTCACGTATAGGCTCTGTACCTCGTCGCCAAAATTGTAACAAATTGAAGTCTTTAAGTCCAGTATATGAAACAGATTAGGTTTATTGAAGATAAGATTCAGGTCAGGTAGATAAAATAGAATAAAGTAGATCCAATAATAGAAACCCCACCTGGAGCAGATGGACTCCAGCTCAGCCTCAGATGTAACTGTCCCTGCTTTCAAGCATACAGAATTGGAACACTATGTGACATCATAGATGCCTGCTGAGCAAGTAATGACAAACACTAAAGAAGGACAGAGAAGAAATGAAAGAAGGGTGCAACACTCGTCCAGTTATATATGAGCATTATTTTTTATTTTGCCCGTGGGCAAACCAGGAAGCCAGTTAAGGGTGTGTTTTTTTATAATAAGATGGGACATTTCTGAACATGTGGGCTTCTAACAAATCTATTTCGATTTAGAAAAGTATCTCTCTGTGTTTTTAAGATGTTATTGCCCTTCGCGGGGTATGCTAAGCAACTAATCGCCTGAGAAAAGCAGTTCTGTTGTCATAAATAATTGTGGCGGTGCACAAAGACAGTGATTGTCGATATTACAGGTTATATTTGATATAACATTTGTAGGAGGAAACATCAGCCCATTTGTGATCTATTCTGCCACGTTGCACGAAAGGGGTGCTTACTCAAAACAATCGGGACCAAGCTTGTAAAGCTACCTGTTTCAAACTTTGCTTATCTGGCAGTGACAAGCTACGATTCAAGTGCGATACTTCGGAGGCTCCGAGTAGAGTACGATGCTTCAGGTAGCAGTCCCTCCTGCAGCACAGCAGCTCTTCTTCCCGACACAATGTCCTTTGTACCACCAGAGTTCCGATTTGGTGGTGTCTAGTACTGGATGGTAAACTCCAGCAATTTGTGGAGTTTGTGGAGACTGCTGCACGTGAAGTTGGTGAGCGCCAGCTGGGAAAATCCACCTACCTGTGAGATTTCTCAACACGGGCCGTCAGATTTCACAACACGGGCGGTCATGACTACTCGCGTTGAGAAACCTTTGGTTTGTATTGAGAAAGCTGCCGCTTGGGTAGAGAATCTACTTGAGTAGCAAGGAAAGAAACAGCACCCTCATGTTCTGCCCATGTGTGCCTTCGTGCTAAGTTTACAGCGTGGGACAAACTTACAATACTGAAAAACAGCGTGAACGGCATGACCAAATGCACTTTGCCGCTTGCAGAACCCCAAGTAGCGCGGCAGAGTTTTTTGGTCACGCAAACTCTTCCCAGGCCTAATGGTGTCATGGGTCCAGTACTTATGCCCTGTTGTGCCTTTGAAGTAGGGGAGACTTCAAAGAGGCCTTTGAATATCACAAAGCCCCTGCCTTTCCTGCTCTGGTTCCAGACTCACTACAGGGGGTATGTTGCTCTTTGTGTGGGAACAGACACAACCCTATTCAGGTGCAAGTGTCAGCTACTACCTCCCAATTTACCTCAGGATGGCCCATCAGCCTGGTGACGGACCATCAGGATGCAAATGTCACACCCCAGCTCCCTTTGTGTGACAGTCTAGTGGGAATGCACAAAGCCCAACTGTCACCCAACCCAAACATGTATTCAGAGACAGGCAGAGGCACAGAATGATTAAAGTAAAAAAATACCAACTTTCTAAAAGTGGCACTTTCAAATTTACAACTTAGAAATCTGACTTCACCATAAGTTGTCATTTTAAATTGTGTGTCCAGAGACACTAAACTCCAAAGTTATATATTTTCCAATTGGTATTTACTCTTAAAGGATGTTTTAAGGCATCCCAATGTTAACCTATAGGAGGGATAGATATAGAAGTAGTCAAAAATAACACATTTTGCAGTTTTTCAATACCAGGACATGTAAAACTCAAACGTACATGTCTTACCTTTTAAATAAACTGAACCCTACCCATAGGGCTGCCTAGGGCATACCTTAGGGGTGACTTGTTTGTAATAAAAGGGAAGATTTGGGCCAGGCAAGTAGGTTAACTTTCCAGGTTGCAACGGCAGAATAAAACTGCACACAGGCTGTGCAGTGGCATGCCTGAGACATAGTTAAAAGGCTACTGAAGTGGGTGTTACAATCAGTGATGCAGGCCCCACAAGTAGCATTTAATTTACAGGTCCTGGGAACATATAGTGCACTTTAGTAGAGACTGATAAGTAATTTAAGGATGCCATTTGTGTATAAGCTACTTTTACAATGTTCTGAGTACATAGCAAATGCACTTTAGCACTGGTTAGCAGTGGCAAATTGCCCAGAATCGTAAAGCCAGGAAAAAATTGAGTCAGAAAAACAGGAGGTAAGAAGCCAAAACACCAGGGAAAACAACTCCAAGGATGCCAGGTCTAACAGTATGTATATGTATGGTATTTCTATAGCATGAACCTAGCCAAAAGGCATTGTAGCAATGTATATCGTCAAACAGAAGCATATATTCAATGAGTAAGAGGAGAGGAAGCTGAGATGTAAATGGCATTGTGATGTTGTGTTCTTTAAACAGGTCAGTCTTCAACCTTTTCCTAAATTGGAGCAGCTTAGGTGTGATCTTGTTGGATACAGGGATGTTGTTCCAGATCCTGAGTGCATAGCCATTTAAGGCCTGCTGTGATTAATTTTTGTTTTTACACTTCTTAGTCTGCACTCTGGTGGTGTCCTGGCTGCGGGTATGCTGATACCCACCCGAGCAAGTAGGCACCTGTGCAAGATAAGTGGGGATACTGATCATGATAGCTTTGCAAACGATGCAGCTGTATTTTTAAATGGTGTGAGATAGGGAGGGAAGCCAAGAGAGATTTATCAGGATGGAGATGATGTGATCATATTTCTTCAGGCCTTCGATGAGACATGCTGTGGCATGTAAGATGCCCCTAAGCAGTGCCAGTGTATGGTCTAGGAGGCCATAAAGTAGGTCATTACCATCAGAGAGAAGAAATGATTTGACCTTCTTTTGAGGAGAGTTCTGGTACCTGACCATCTCTATTTTTAGAGATGTGTTACTTGAGGGTGATGTAGGCATCCAGGGTGAATCCAAGTCACTCTGCATTTGGTGAAAGTTGGGCTCAAAGCTGTCAAGGTTCATGTAAATAAACCATGTTTGTACTGTATCTTGTTTATTGTTTGTGGTAAATTACATGAATTCTGTCTATGTTGGATTGAGATTCAGATAGGCACTGGACATCCAGCTCTAGATGACGTGCAAGCATTGTTTGAGACATTGGATTCCTGCAGCTGTAGAGACCTTCAAGGATAATTATGTGTCATCTGCAAATTGATGAATCGTGATGCAGTTATCTGTGAATAGAGAACCAATGGACTCCATGTAAACACTGAAGATAAAGGATAGAGGATAGAGGTCTGGGACTCTACAGGTGATGAGATATATTTTGTAACCTGGAGGTGCCAATGTAAACAAGCTTGTGTCTGTTGGAAAGGTAGTAGGAGAACTAGAGAGGCACATTGCCACTGAATCCCATTCGGAACTAAAATATTGTCACGCGGGCATCATCTGCGATATGTAAGTTTGTGATATCCATGATGAAGCATGATGTAAAGGCAGACTGGTTGTCATGCAACAGATGGTTAAAAATAGATATGATCTTGGAGTTAAACATAAATAGATTTTTCAATGATCTTGCTGTTGAATGGTAGATGAGTGATAAGCAAATAGTTGGTAAAGTCATCTGAGTCTCGTAGGTCTCTTTATGAATGGGAAACATCTGGCTTGCCTTAAGAACCTCTGGGAAGATGTCTTGAGTGAAGCAGAAATTAACAGTGGTAAGTAGGAGTAAGAATGCATCCCCAGAAAGAGGCTGATGAAGGATGATGACAAAACATCATCTTCATAAGAAGTGGCTTTGAAGAAGTTAAGTATGTCAGAGAGATCTGGGCAAGATAGCACTTTGAGGCGGACCATTGTAGGCTTCTACTAAAAGGGATGGTTGTACATATTGCAGCAGGCTTGGCGTCACTGATGTGCTGTTGGATTGCCTGTATTTTTATACTGATGAAGAGTTTGATGGCATTGCACTTTTCTATAGAGTGAAGAATATGTGAGTCCTGCAGGGGGTTGGTGCAATGCATGATAGGATTGACCAAGTGGTGCTTTTGTTGGTGATTTTATTGGGTGTTTTTTGATGTAGTAGCTTTGGCAGTTGTGGTGGGCTGTCTGCATGTTGCGTGGAGGCACTTCAGTGTCAAAAGGTCCTCTGGAGTTTTGTTTTCCTTCCTCTTTCCTTCACGTCTGCGGATTGATTATTGTCAGCACAGTCTTTAGAGTGTCAGGCTGTTGAAAGCTTTGGATTGCACTTGTGTTGGCTAATTGTGGGCTAATTGGGGCATGCATCTTCACTTAGCTTTCCAAAAATTGACGAAGTTGTTTCAAAGGATATTGGCATCAGACGTGGCTTTGATAGAGTGAGAGATAAGTTCATGCATTAGATATTAATGTAAAAGTCTGGTTTTGCCTTTTGTGTTGACCTTGATTTGTTGGTAGGACACTAAGCATAAAGGGATGTACGTTGGTACAACGCATGCTTTTAGCACGCATGCTGTAACAACGCGGTTTTTATAACGCATTCTTTTACAACGCATAACAGAAAGTGGTGTTGGATAGTGAATATTTTAATTTACTATTCCAACACTAGTCCCCGTTGACACTAGGGAAGGTGTTGGATAGTAAATTAAAAGTATTCCTTATCCTTGAGCGCCCCCCAGAGTCATGCGTTGTAATAGAATGCGATTTAAAGACCGCGTTGTAATATCACTGCGTGCTAAAAGTTGCGTCGTAAACTACGTTCTCCAGCATAAAGAATGGGAATAGCACAGTAGGTGGTCAACTTCAGGGGTGTGGATGATTTGCATTCGATTGTTATTGATGTTGAGAAGAAACAATTGATTATGTAGCCTTTGGAGCGTGTTAGCTTTACCAAGTTAAGTGTATCAATGTTGTTTTTCTTTTTTTTATTGTGTTGTCTGGGAAGTTGAAGTCTCTCAAGACTCTCAAGAGATTGGAGAATTCTTCATGAAGTCTTTGTTCTGCCAGAGAGGCCAATAGACGAGATGGAAGGTGGTAATCTGAGTTACAGGACTGATAAATGGCATAACGGCAGCTGCATGGTTATAAGTGTCACTTGCTTGCCTAAGGTGCAGGACCAGGAGGACTCATGAATGACAGTGAAGCATTCTCCCTTTTTATTTGCACGTTCTGCAAAATGGATGCTGTAGCCTGTGGGAAAAGGGACATCTAGAATGTGTGAAGATGTGTGAAGATGTGGGCATTAACCATGTTTCTGTGATGAAGAGGGTGTCAAGCTTGCAATTGTGCCAATGAAATTAAGGTTCACTCCACTGTAGAGGCACAAATAAGATGAAACTCAGTCTGGGGTTGATTTGGGGTTGATTTGGGTTCTGGGACAGATGGTAATCTTGCCTGACAGTTCAGTCTGGACAGTTTGTATTGGAACAGGATCAAGGCTGAAGTACATATGTCCTGCTTCTGTCTGAGGTGGCAGATCGTACGGCGGGCAAAAAAACCATAAACTGGATTGCGACTCTGAGTAAGTACCTGTAGTACGAGAATAATTCAAAAAGTCCACCCATTATTTTTTTTGTTTTCTCCATTAAAGTTAAATGCTCCATGTTTCACCCCTGCTACCCCTGGTCTTTTTGTGAATTATTCCGATGACCCAACGCTGCAGCGGTTTTTTGAACACATGCAGTCTTGAGCTGAGAATCGTCTATGGCTGTTTTGTTCATTATGGGGCTTCATGTTGACTGACATGTTTAGCACTGCATTGTGAAGCACTATGTTGGCATAGGAATCGTTTTATCAAAGCCTGTTCATTGCTTTGTTGATTGGTGGCAGTGTTGTTTTGGGCTGGACAGAGCTAATGTTATGATGGACAGGAAACTTTAAGAGAATTCTATTCTGCCATCCTTGGAATGATGCAGGGAAACCTACATGCAAACCCTGTCACGTCACTCTCTTGGGAATGAAAAGCAACAGCTAATTTCACAGCAGTTTAAGAAAATAAAATCCAGATAATGATGTCATTGTTATGTGGGGCTTCAATGCATGGCAATGCCCTAGTGATTAATTTGTGCTGCTGGAATTCAATTGTGGGCACCAGCATTGATTTTTGGGGACTAGACCCAAAGCAAGCAAGAAAAAGTCAGTATAGGAAGAAAAAGAAAGGAGAGACAGATAGGAAAATTAGGAGAAATAGTAAAAGCCTGGATGAAAAAGAACCTGGAAGAGTGAGATGAATAGATGCGAAATGTAAGTTGCTTATAGGAGGAGGCGTGTGGTGGCATTAAGAACTGGCAGCCTTGGCATTCCTCAACCTTCCATTAGTGATGGGCTCCTCTGTTAAACATTGAACCACTGAACATTTCTTTTTGTTCTTAAACATTACTTCCTGTGCTACGTAGAGTCTTAACATAGATGGTTTACAGTCTTGATTGGACACCTCTGAACTATACGTCAGTGACATCACTGAAGATTGAAGGCATGTTTTAACAATGTAACTGTGCTTATCTCTTCTCAGTTTGTCGGTGTGGAGGGTGTGGTTACCGCAGTGGTCGACACGTGTCCCACTTTCTTTCGGAGGAAGAATCACAGGGAGCTACTTCTCTTGTTTATCACCATCTTCTCATACCTAATTGGCCTCCTCATGCTCACTGAGGTAAGATGGTGGAGGTATGTGTAGGGAGAATCTAGGAGCCTATTGAACAAAGTACCCTAGGGTTAAACTGGCATGTGCTCCAGTCTTCTGCATCCCAGGGAACATTTGGTATTACAGAAGGGTCTGTAGTTGCCTGCCCTGCAACCTCTATGATACAGATTGCTCTGGCTCAAATGTAGCACAGGAAAAAATCATAACAGTGTGTTCCTTCATTTGCAATGGGGATGTTGCCTCATGCAAATGAGGAAACACCCTTGAGTCCCTCACCAACGATAGGCATGGACGCAGAGGTAAAAATTGTACAGCATTAAACTGAAGCCCCTTGAAAGAGGGGAAAGGGGTCCAACAGCATCCCCTAACATCCCCTTGCAAGCAGGTGAAGGTATACACTGCACACGTCTGAAGGAAGATCTCTGCCCTGCTTGGAAAAGCAGGCTGTGTTGCTGCCTGCATCGTGAAATACAGACTGGCTTATTAAAAGAGCAGGTCTGCCTTTCATTAATGTGCTGCCCTGGCAGCAGGGCAGATGTGAGGTCACAGCAGCCCTACCATGCAGTCCATTAACAATAAAAGGGTACACTGACTCTTTTAAAGGTGTGCTGCAGCACAGACCAGGGCAGTGCATGCTATACATAACACAGCCCCAGGTCGTTATTCTCCCCAATATTGTGTATCACAAAACATGTCATGGGCCTACTTAGTAGTAAAACGTCATCAGGTATTCCTTGCAAGGTCAGTATTCATAACTAAACTCAATAATACTTCCCAAAGCTGGCAAATAAATGACATGTTAAAATAATGCTAGTAAAAGTGTTCAAAAGTCATCACTTTTTAAAGACTTTGGGCCATATGTAAGTAGCCCAATACCGGTCGGTAACGGCTGAAATTACCGAATTTCAGCCGTTACCGACCGGTATTAGGCATTTGAGATGTAGGGGCCAAATTTAAGGATTCGGTAATTTACTGAATCGGTAATTTAAGGAATCGGTAAATTACCGGTAATTTAAGGAATCGGTAAATTACTGAATCCTTAAAATACCGATTCCATAAATGGCCAAATCCGTAATGTAGGGAGCACTCAAGAGAGTGCATTTCTGAGTTAAGGATTCGGTATTTACCACCAACTAAAATTTTGTGGTAAATATCAAAAACCTTAGAAAAAGCAAATTTGTGCTTTTCCAAAAGTACCATGTGGCAGACATACATGCCTTTAGGGCATGTATCCGTGCCACATGTATCAAGGTGAAAATGAAATATGCTACATGTGAAACTTGTAATAAAGGGCCATATGTAGGTAATCCAAATTTACAGATTCTAAAATACCGAATTTTACCGATTCGATATTTCAGAATCGGTAAATGGTATGTAAAATTTTACCGAATCAGTAGAATTCGGTATTTTAGAATCTGTAAATTTGGATTACCTACATATGGCCCTTTATTACAAGTTTCACATGTAGCATATTTCATTTTCACCTTGATATAATCAGTTTTAAAAGATGCCTATCAGCTTACAGGCAAAAAGTTCTTCTCACTGCTGTCGCTGGTGATGTCTAAACTTAAGTAATGGCAGGATTTTATACACAAGCCCACATTTAAGTAATGGCATTAAATACGGCCTTAATGATTGGTGTTGTCCAGCATTCAGAATACCAGAACCTTTACCTCTTCACCAACTTACAGATTATCAGTACTGACTACACAGGCCATGCTATTGGCCTTACAACAGAAAAAAAGTCTGTCATTTGACATTATTATTTTGCATATTCTTTTAAACTGCTTGCGTGTTTTTGACTGTTAACATTTTTTTACTAGCTTGATTTCCGATTTTTAGATGAGATTTCCAACATATTTTGGAAAACAAAATTACTCGTGAGTCATAGCGTTAGCAGAGGACCACGCAAAGTAAATTTACCCTTGCACAATCTGTGCGTCTTTTAGTACGCATTTCTTAATTGACAGTGTGCACATTTGTAGAGATGCATTATTAGCTCGTCCTTCATTATCATCCCGCTCCTTACATTATGAAATGGGTTCTTAAATGGTTAGTTCTTTTGAATTCACATAAAGATAATGAATCTATTTTAAAGATCTAGGGCTGGATGTACCAATACAACATGCATAAGCACTCTACCAGTTGTCTAGCAGTGGGCCCACTAAGTGCTAGTTTTCAATTCTACTTGCTAAACTTTACCACACAGACATTTGTCCTTTGATGGAACTTTCTCCATCGAAGAAGGGCTGAAAGATTTCGGACCCAGTGAGGACCATTAATTTGTAGCCAACTCCTAAAGCCTAGTTTCAAAGGAAGAGCATACATTTTCAAATAAATGACTCACAACAGATCTTTAAAAATACATGAATTATTGTATTATAGATTCAAAATTAATACAAGTAAGTAAAGTTTTTAACAATTCTGTCATGCATACTAATGCACAAAGTAAGAATCCAAATATTTGGTGAAATTAAATCAAAGAATGCAAAGGATGGTTCCCAAGGTAACAGGTTGGTTCAATAGAAATCTCTCAAATGACACAGGATTCAAGTTAAAGTCAGCTAGGGGAAAGTACATAAGTATAGGCAAAGAGGAAAGGAGCAATTAATCAGAAAAGTTTAAATCTCGTTTCTCTCCAGATAGGCAGGATAGAGTCAAGGAAATAATGGAACGAAAGCACCAGCCAAAGTTCTCAAGGGCATCACAAACAGAATTCTCAGTTTAGATCTGAGATAAGCTTAAAAGAAAAGTAAGAGACGAAGAGAAAACCCCAGTACCGGATCAAATGGTCTTTAACTCAAACATTTTACAAATCTTACATTTTCCATTAGTATAAAAATTCTAAATTAAGTTTAAAACAATAATAAATCCCTCAATTAAATCACATGTAAGCATTCGAAATGTTAATGATTAATACACAGAAATATGTAACTGTGATTATGTATCAATGTGTAAAATTGTTTTCAACTTCGTTTAATTAAAATCGTTTTAATAAATCTAAATTCTATATAATATTAGGCATTTATAGTTATAATTTCAAACGTTTACCATGTAGCATATACATTTTGCACCTGCTTATTCTTGGTAAGTCACTCTGATATAAATGCTAAGTTTTCATGTTTCATCTTTGTTAGAAATATAAGGTAATCCGTTTTAGGATCATCTTTAAATCATCTAATTTATTAATTCTATAATTCCCTAACTAACCAAGCGCACTTTTAAGGTACTGGACCATTCAACTTAACTCATGTTCAATATTGTTTTTTCTACGCATGTGCAAAGTAGTAAATCTCAAAATGGATTTTGTGTTGGAACTGCACAAAAACATTACACTACTGAGACAAAACCTTAGTAAATCTGGACCCTAACATGTCATGCAGTTGTGCGCATGATGACTTACACTAAAGGGGGCGGGGTATTTTCTCCAGCACACAGGGCTCAGGGTTACACTCTGCCTGCTCTGAAGACAACTAAGTGCAAGTGGGAGAGGACTATTGAATAGCATCTCTATATTAAATCAAAGGAGGTGTTTAATTCTGTAGGAACAGCCCATCTTCCTGCAATAATGTACAGATATTACAATGCTTTTCTCGAAGTTGCAGTTTGCGTGGTACTTATTTTTCTTAATCACATTTTGACGAAGGGAGAGAAACACAGATAAGTGAGGCAGAAGTTTAGAGAGAAAGACAGGAACAGTGAAAAGATAGATGTCTGGGGTGGAAAACAACCTGTAAAAGTGAGATAAAGAGATAAGAAGAATAGTGTGGTAGACCAAAGAGGTATGATGTAGGCAGCTTCAGTATTCAGCAATCCCTGGCATTCAGGAACACTCGGGCAGGCTTCTAACAAACAAATTTGGGCCTCTGCAAATTTAGCAGTTCATATTGCAACAGCCATCTGTAGATGCATGTGAGTACATTTGCTTTGTGGTACTGAGAAGGGTTGTATATTTGGGAAAGTAACTGGGCTGTCCAAGCAGAGCCTACACATCAGCAATTTTTTTCTTTAATTCATCCTAGTCGCATAAAATCAGATAACGAACAGGATCGCAGTTCATGTGAGAAAGTATTTAACTGGATATGCATCCAAAATGCATTCTGATTCCTATTATGGTGTCTTTGGACTCACTTGGGAATTGCACTCTGTTGGACATAGCCCTTCTTTGGGGATTTCCCTAAAACCTTTTGATTATTTTCCTCCTGGTTTTTGCTGATTTTCTTTCATGGCCTTAGGACTCTGGGCACTTTCCCACTGTAGTACAATGTGTGATAGCATGTGCACCCTCCCTATCCATGCTAGGAAGTGGTGCTTACTTGATTGGTTTAGGTGTTGTACCCGTGAGTGCCCTATAAAAAGGTACACCACATACCCAAGGAAGGTACTGCACTTGCTAATGGTGGGTCTCAGCACTAATTGTGCCACCTCACTGAACTTAAATGTATGGTCACACTCACTCTTTCCCACAAACATAGAACTGTATCCATTCTCAGGCTGCTGAACACACAATTTCCCTCGATGTTGCCAAGTTATCGGTCCAAAACTCCCCTTAGCCTTGTGTGCTAGCTCCTATTCGTCCAATCAGGATCCCTGTATTTTTTATTATTTTCACTGGCTATGACTCTATGCCTCTCTTCCACTTGATCTGTAGATTTCTTTTAAATAGCTGTTAATGTACAAGTTAAATTGTATCTATGAGCACAAGCAGTATCTAGTGTAGACGTTGGCACAAAATAGTGTCCTATCATTTCTACCTTCTTCTGTGTATTGTTATTATTCAAATGCTTGAATACTGGTACTTCAGAGAGAACCCGATCAAAATTTGAAAAGTAATTCTCAAAATGACCATTTTTATAAAACATGCTAAGAAGCAACCTACAGGTAATGCCAAATGTCAAAGGTAAGTGATGGTATGTAGTTCCTTCCTCTACTGATGCAGGTAGCTGCATGCAAACATAGCAATCTCTAGCTTCAATGGGATCTACAAATTCATCCAAGAGTTTAGCATAGATAGTCAATGAAAAATCTCCTTTTGGCAAATCTACATGATAGAGAACCCCTTTTTAAAACATCAGGTGTAGGTGTAAAATCTTCAGGTGTCCTACCCTTTTGTGTATTTGCGTATCTTCTGCTGAAGATCTTGAAACTGACTGTACAATTAGTACTACTATAACTATTACTACAATAGATATGAGTCTACCTATCATACATTGGCACCTATGGTTTTGATTTCCAGACTCCATTCTAGAAGCAATTCAGACCAATGTTGAGTAGAGAAATAGAAGCCACAGAGTCAGCTGGTAACAGTTTTTTAGCAAAATTTTTCAACTCCAATTACTTTTTCACCTTGGTCTCTTAGTATTTACAGGTATTTACACATTCCATTAAGTTTCCCAACCATGGATCAGATTTTTTAGGATATAACCCCAAAATGTATTCTTTTCCACTCTGGCTCAGGTAATCCTTTTTTAAGCGCTTTTAACACAGTTCATAAAAGTTCACTCGACATCCCTAATGAGATCAGAACCAAGTTAATTTGTCACATGTTGCAACAAATCAGCCCTAAGTACAGCAAGTTCCACTGTGGGTGGTTCTACCCCAAAAGTTGGGAGCTCAATGTCCTCCAGTATCAGAGTTCTCAGACCGCTCAACCTTGGTGGATACGTTTCGTTTCGTTTAGAAAACTTTATTTCGATTCATAAAAACAGAATCATAAAAGTATGACATAGCATATTACACAATTAAAAGAATCATACAATTATCCCTAAACATTATTATTATATTGTCGTTACATGATTTACGAATACGTTTAAAAGAAATCAAATATATTAAAAGAAGAAAACATTTTAACAATACCAATACAATTTATATGAGTACCAAACTCTAAACTATTCACATATGAAGGGAACAGCAATCCATGACAATAATCAATATCGGTTTCTGATACTGAGTGCTACTCTAATAAAACTAAGCACAGCATTACATATGGCTGGGGTTGATAGTGAGAGTAAATGTTCATATCCCTCTTTGTAATAACGAGATCCAAAAGTTAACAGAATTGGTCTAATAAATCTACTTCTTGGATCTTTGTACAGAGAACAAAAAAGTACAAGATGAAGAGTGTTTTGAGAGACTTTGTTGTTACAAGCACAGAAGGGTAAATTCTCACACCAGCCCACTTGCTTTGGAAAAGCAAATAAAAAATGCAGTGTGTTAAGACAAAACCTGGTTAGATAAAAGCGCCATTGTGTCTGCCCTATATATGAAAGGTACGGTTGGTGTTGCAACCTTCCCCTATGGTAGACCGCACTCTCGCTATTTCTCAACACACCCAGATTTGTGTGATAGGCCTCTTTAATTAATGGCTTTGTCTCAGTACCAATAGTCTCAACATTCGAGAAAAAATAACCCAAACCTATCTTGGAGAGGGTTTCCCTAACATATAGTAGCCATGGGATCTTATCGAAATGCTCAAGCTTGAGGCAGTCTTGTTTGCTCCAAAGCAGCAAAGGGGAAACATAGATGGTATCACTCACAAATTCAAGACCCGCCTCAGTATGGCAAAAGATGTTAGGAGTACCTGTTGGGACACATAAAAGGCGTTTTATGAACTTATTTTGCATAATTTGGATATTGTTACAGGATTGAATACCCCACACTCTCGCACCGTATATTGCAACTGGGATACATTTGGCTTTGTATAGGGATTTTAATTCGGCAACCGGCTTCTGACCTAATTTGCTAGAGAAACGGAAGATGGCCTCAACAGTTTGGGTAGCCTTTTGCACATGGGCTGATATTAGGGGGTCCCAGCTCAAGGTTTTATTAAATAAGTTCCCCAGATAATTAAAACTATCAACTTTCTCAATGATTGAGTCCTTCACCACGAGCCTGCGAGATTTTACCCCTTTCGGGCCGCAGGCCATAGCGAAGGACTTTGAGAAATTGACCCTTAGATCTAACCCCTGCATAAAGGTTTCGAAAGCATTTAAGCAAATTTGCATGCTATTGGCAGTTAGGGTCATTAAAACCGTGTCATCCGCATAAGATAACATCGGTATACGTTTACCATTTACCTGGGGAAAATCAGCACAACTTTCCAACAGAAAGGCTTCCAAACCATTGGTGTATACCAGAAACAAGAAGGGGGCCAATATACACCCCTGGCGAACCCCCTCAGTCGATGGTATGGACTTTGTCTTCTCCCCTGCAGGGCCAAATCTTATCCTTACTGTTGTGGCGGCGTGAAGTCTGCGAAGTAGTGTGACCAATGGCTCCTCAAACTCCATAGACTCCATCATTTGCCAGAGTTTATTTCTACATACAGTGTCGAAGGCACTGGATAAGTCCATGAAAGCCAAGTGGATACAACCACGCTTGGCTCTCATGTACTTACCCATGATCAGCGCCAAATTTAGGCACTGCTCAGTAGTGCCTTTCCCCGCCTAAACCCGTATTGGGATTCAACAAAAATACCATTTGATTCTGCCCAAGTTTCTAAGCGAGCCAGAATCACCCTACCCATTAGTTTACAGGACGCATCTATTAGTGGTATTGGTCTGTAACAACAGGGGTCACGTTTGTTACCCTTTTTGAATATCGGGACCACTACAGCCTCTTGCCATGATGTCGGAATGCCACCTACCACAACTGCTTTAAACAGGAGTAATAAGAGTGGTGCCCGCACATCTGTGTTATATTTAAGAAAGTCCAAAGGCACCGAATCCGGCCCTGGAGCTTTCAATGAAATGCCCTTTCTAAGTGCGGCCTCTACCTCAGGGAGAGTCAGTGAGAGGCTAAGCATATTTGCTGACTCCCTCTTTGTGTCGCAGAACCCCTCGATGCTAGTTACGAGGGGGGCACCTTTTGGATTAAAGATATTCCCATAGTGTGCCTCCCATATGTACCCTGGGATGTGCACCTGTAGGCTGTCCTTTTCTTCACTTTTTAGAAAAGGGCGATTTATAACCTCCCAAAAAAGTTGGCTGTCCTTTAATTCTGAGGCTTTGCCCAAATCATCCCACGCCTGTCTTTTTAAGTCAGTTTTACGCTTAATGATGGCATCTCTATAGACTTCCGTTGCCCTTCTGACCAAAGCCCTGTCCCGAGGCATTTGACGTAATGCCTTCGTTAGGCTAGATTGCGCTCTGGAACATTTTGAATCAAACCATTTACAGGTAACACCCTTTTTCCCTTCCGTAGATTTCAGGAGGTGGGAAGCCACATTGCCTAAAAGAGCTTCGAAATTATCAATTATTACCTCTGGCTCATTTGAGGGCGTTAGGCAGGCTTCTAACCTTTGTTTATTTATCTTAAAGGTCTCCAGCTCTAAAAGTCTTTCGTCTACCTTATCCCACCTTATGGTAACCCCCTGATTCTGACTTGGTGGATACGGAACAGCCAAAAAATGGAGAGCATGCAGCTCAATACCTAGAATCCTCAGCAGGATTTCGATCATCAGCACTGAGGTCTTGGATCTCACTCTCGCCACCATTGGCAGCCAGATAGGTCCACTCAGGAGATGAATACCTCCAACAAGGCACTCTAACTCTTTTGGACCTTCTCGAGCTTTGTCCTTCACCTTCGGCCCCACTCTGCTTGGATTCAGTTGTCTCACGGATTGGTGTGAGCTCTCTTTCAGATGTGATCCTTATGTTCCTTCACTGTTCTCTTTTCAGCCAGTTCTTGCTCAGAGATGGCCTTAAACTCAACTGCACTTATGTGCTCACTTTACTTGTTCCCTCCTCGAGGTCAGATTTTAGTTTGTTCTCAATAGTCTCTCCCTGTTCAGAGTCTATTTCAAGATCCTGTTTATCTTGATCGCCCTCGGTTTGCTCTCGTACCTCTTCAGCCTCTAACGGTCCCTCTACAGATTGACTTGTCATTTCCTGTGACCCTCCAACCATGTCTGCAAATGCTTCCGGGAGAGGAGCTGTTTCATCAGAGGGGCTCGGTACTCTATGTTTGTGAGAGCCATGTATCCATTTCGATACTCTGCCACATTTGACAGCGGTGGTAGTCACCAATATCACCTGATAACGTCAATGCCAATAAGCCTAAGGGCAACTCTTTCTCATGCGCCTCTTATCGAGTACCGAGTCTCCAGGACTGAGATCGTGGTGGCACAGGTCTTGTGACAATAGCGCAGTCTCAGCTTCAACCTGATGAGGCACAGAATGAACCGCATCAGCTAATCCTTTACAGTAGTCAACAACCAAATCATAAGCCATGTTCACAAAGGCATTTCAGGGATGTGGAAGCACACACTTTCGCCAACTTCAACTTCCACATGCTCAATGATGCCTGAGACTTCCGGCCAGTACCTGGAATGCAGTCTCTGCTTCACATGTAAAGCAGCACAAAGCAATTTCAGAAACTCATTGAAATGAGTCCATCGGTCTCACTCCAATTTAGTTGGAAATCTGAACCTCAGCATAAGCTCACTCAGTAAAACAGCTTAGCTACAGTGAGGCTATCACACCTCCTAGTTGTATAGGCTTCCACCCACCTGGAGAAAAGCACCCCACAACCAGAATGTATCTCAATCCATTACACATAGGCATACCAACAACGTCCAACTGCATCCTATTGATAGGTCCTCCTGCCTTCCCTATGTGACTTAATATGACCTTTTCCCTGAATACATTTTTGTTACACATTGATTATACAAAACATCTGCAATCACTCAAAATTTCGGATTGAACCACGTCTGCTCGAACAGTCTCACCATCGTATCTCTTCCCACATGTGCTGAACCATAAATCTTCCATGCCACGGGGTACAACAGGCTACTGGGCAATACTACACTGTCATCGGTCGATACCCAGATATCATCCTCTCATTTCACAAACCTGCTGTAATCCAACCTGCTTGTTCTTCCACTGACACCTCTTCCTGTAGTCGCTGTACTTAAATACAAGTATCTGCAGCAACCAACATCATGCTGAAATTTGTCTGCTACATATTTGCGTTCTTGTACTCTCCACTAAAGACACATGCATTCAAGGCAAAGTAACATGCAATTTCATCTTTATAGCAGTTGCCTACTGTTACATCATCATCTCCCTTCACAGTCGCAACTTCTTTTGGCAACTGCAATGCTTCCAACAATTGTCTTATAGCTTCCCCATTCCTGATGGGGGAACCAGATGAGGTCATGAATCCCCTTTGAGACCAGAGCTGTCCGAAATCATGTACCACACCAAACCCATATTGGCTGTTGGTGTAGATTGTGACTCGAAGTTGTTCCGACATACTTCATGCACAGGTCAAGGCAATGATTTCAGCCACTTGCACAGAGTGTGCTCCCTGTAACCAAGTGACTTCTAATACCCCAGTAACAGTACAAACAGCAAAAGCTGCTCTCAGATTTCCTTAATTGTTTTTTAAACATGAGCCATCAACTAACAGAATATGATTAGGGTCAGATGGTGGCTCATCGACAATGTCAGGAAGTGATTTTATGCAGAGTTCAGTAATATAGAGATAGTCGTGGTATTCAATTTCTTCCTCTTCAGCATTTGGAACAGGCAACAAGGAAGCAGGGTTTAACATATCCAACTACGCTTCAAGGTAACATTATCAGCAGCCAGAATGGTCTGCTTGTATTTGGTCAACCTGTTGTTAGTCAAGTTCTGTGCTTTTGTTCTGGTCAGTAAAACCTCCACTGAAAGGGGCACATAAACTGTTAAAGGATGACCCATTACAATGTTCTCACATCGTACAATACGGACACTTGCTGCAGCAGTGGTTTTGAGACATCGAGGCAAATCTGATGCTATAGGATCTAATGTAGCAGAGAAGTAAGCCACTGACCTATGGGAACTACCATGTAACAGTGTGAGTACAGTAAGTGTACACCCCTCTGATGTCAAAACAGCTAAAACGCTTTGTTGTAATCAGGCATTCCTTATGCTGGAGCATGACTCAAGCATTCTCTCCGCTCCAGGAAGTCAAGCAAGCAAGTGTTGTCCCCAAGCACCGGATCAGACACATCCTTGTGGGTCAACATTTGCATAGGCTTAGCCATTAGTGTGAATTAGGGAATCCACTGTCTGCAGTATCCCACCATTCACAGAAACATCTTGACCTCATTCTGAGTGCATGGCATATTCATCTGCATGATCACCGTCATTCTGTCTGGTGACACTTTTCTCTTGCCCTTCTCAATTCGATGGCCCAAGTATTGAACCTTATTCATGCAATACTGAAGTTTGTCTGGGGAATCCTTGTGCCCATTCTCAGCTAGATGGTTCAACAAAGCAATGGTATCTGCAAGCGCCCATTGTATACGATGCAATGAAAAGATCGTCGATATACTGGACCAAGACTAATTATGGGGCAATGCTAATGACAGAAGATTTCTTCAATATCTTATTGACGATAGATGGGCTTTCAGAATACCGTTGAGGTATACAACACCACCTTAAGACACAGTTTTGTCGCCAGAAAGCAAATAAAAATCGGATTTCCTCCAACAGGAGAATTGAAAAGAAGGCTTAGCAGAGATCAATGACTGTGAACCACTCAGCTTCAAATGGAATTTGAAAAAGGATCACTGATGGATTCGGTACTACGGGACAAAGTAAAGCACTGTGTTATTTATCTTTCTCAAATCCTGAGCAATGCGATATTTGCCGCTAAGTTTCTGTAAACCCATAATAGGGGATTTACATGGATTCCCCAAAATCTTCTTCAATATGACCTATTCAATAATAGATTAAATTACAGGTGAAATACATGCTATCGTTTAAGGAATCCAGTTGTACTTTGGTGTTCTCCGGAACTCAGCATTAGGTTTCACCTGTATGTGGATTGGCTCTTCTCCTTCCAATCTTTTCTCCTAAATAATCCCAGACCTCTGTTGCGACCATGTCTCTAAGGTCAATGGGCATGTTTTCCACTGTCAGCATGGGAAACACTGAAACACACAGATTTTCTGGTTCACCAATTTGATAGCATCTGTACCTCAATTCCCTTTGATGTGCAATATAGGGTGCAGTTCAATTTGCATAGTAAGTCACATCATAGCAGACACAGAGGACTTGAATCGCACACCACAAACTGATGTCAGGCCTCAAAGGATCTGATCTCTACAGGTACATCCTTTGTCAGGGGATTGGGCATTGTATTGTTCGCAACCCCTACAACTTGGATTGATTTCCCAAGAGGGGTAGGTTTGGAGCTTCTGCTGTTCTCACAGAAGAGTGGGTAGCACCAGTATAAATCAAGAATGTAATCGAATGACCATCTACATCCACATTAAAGTAGGGTTCACTCTGCTCTACCTGTAAGACTGTGCCAAGTGTACAGTCTTCCTCCCCCCTCAGGCACCAACATAGGGATGGGTCTGTGTCAAATTCATCAAAGGATTCTATCAGGTTATCCAATGAGACGCTCAATTTCCGTGGGATATTCTCAGAGTTTGCAGTACTTGTATCACCTGACCTTGAGATCCCCTCAAGGTCAGAGATCTCTGTCTAATCACAGTCTGTATCTGTGACCCATCTTTCTGAACCTGCCCTAAGTCGGCAGGTAGATCTTGATTTGCCAGATTTAAATGACACTTGCGCTTCCAATGCCACACCTTATTACAAAAATTGCATGCAGTTGAGTTCTTCAGAGGGGCAATATCTATCCCAGTCTTTTGATCTATGGGAGCACGTCTTCCTTTCCCTGTCTTGGTAACCCTCTAATCTGTCGAGTCTGATCTCTTGTTGGTTTTGTCCTTTGCATGCGAACACCACTGCCAACTGGTGACTGCACTTCTTCTCCCTGTTGAGCATTTCTCATTTGGAATAACATCAATTTCTCTTTTATTCATTTATGCTTGGAGTCAATCTCATCGCTACAATACTTAGCTTAGCCCCCTCTAGTCATATTACCTTTGTCACCTCTAAACATATCTCTAAAATACTGCATTTTGTTCAAATAAAATCTTAACAACCTGAATGCAATTTTATACTTTTCATCACTCCAACGCTGCGATCTCAAACAGCCACAATTACCATACATAATCGTCAACCAATTCCTGTGCAGGATTACACCAATCAACCTATACTATGGGGGTACTCTCTGACGTCTATTTCCCTCTCCACAGCGGTTCACCCTCCTTCATAACTTCCCTGTACACATTCTCTCACACAATCTTCTTAATCTGTAATTGTCTGCCTTTCTAAAAGATCAATCGAATTCAATCACTAAAAGAACTCCCATTTGCTGTGAAACCTCGACCAGCGTGGAATCACCTAAATCGGTATAGTTTACTCTTTGTGCTCCAAGTTCACTACATGATCCATACTCAACACATTCACACAAATATCACTGTCTTAGGTGGAGCTGTTGAGCCAACAACGTCTTACGACAAACTCCTCAACTCTTCGGTCAGACCATCACAATCTAGGTGTCTTCTACACCTTCAAACTATCCTGAGATCTTGGGCTGCTTCAGGACCCAAAACACAAATCTATAAAATTCTTGGGCCATGACAGAACCAAAACCACAGTCATTTGATTCTCACGCAACTCCGTAAGACCTTCAACAATCAAATCAACACCCCAATCTAACACGACACACACATACCCTGTTAATATACTCTCTCTTCTGCTCTTTGCTGTTCTCTCCACATATCGCCGGACTCTGCTTTATTCTGTGCATGCTCATCGAGGCTCTATTTAGGGCTTTCAGGTTTTGGCTCCTCACTACGCCAGATCAAATTCCATATTCTCCCCAAACTTCATATGCAAACCATCCGTCATTGCTACAATCTGAAGGATCCGGGCCCATTCGATTCCAACTCTTGACTTAAGCCCTTCTCTGATGGTTCTTTTAGCAGCATGAAAGTAGAACAGTGAGTCAAAATTTAGTTATTTAAATTTAGCTACAGTGTAACTCATTAGAGATACACAATAATTCAAAGCAACAACCAACTGAAGGTGGTTAGTCAAGATTTTATCACAAGACCAGAAACAACTGGACATAAATGCATCACAATAGGAGGGTATGGAAATACAAAGAAAACATGACGATTCCGAACCTACAAACCAGATTGGCTCGATGTTGCATAAACAGGACAAAAATTCAGTAATGAGTATACCAGAGAACAGAAAACATACATCTTAATTGCTCTGCATCGGGACCTCGTGAGAGAAAAGCATTAGAATCTACCCCTACTCAAAATCTTTAAGTACCATCCCTAAGTAATCAAGCGTCAAGAAAGAGAAAAGGTGTCAGTGATGGAATCTTCCAAAGATGTCTCTCTGCCAATGGCATAAAGCTACAGCAAAGAATACCAATATCAAGAGAACAGGCAGGTCCTCTGTGTCTGAGAGGCAAAAGGGAAGTGGCCACTCTCCCTATTCTCCGTGCATCATATATTCAAAGTTACATTTCAACAAAAGTCTCATAATGCTTTTCTCTCCATTTCATGCCGGGAAACGTTTCCACGGTCTTCGCCACACACGCCCCTTGAAACAATTCGCCCTTGGTTCCTTGTCCTTCTACCATGTGAACGATAATTTTTCTTCACCTTATCGTAACTTGCTAAGAGAACAATAGCCCTACTGTTCTGTAACAGAATCCTTTCCACCTGCACCATAAAACGTGAGAGAAAACAGAATTCTGCAACGTCATGAAACTCAAGCTTTAGCTTCCTAAACGAAGACTTCTAAATGTACTGTGATTTCAGGCCTACAACTTCAACTAACATAACAAGTGCATCACGTTATCTGCAATAAGAGTTCACAGTATTATTCAATATGTTAATACTCTTACATTAAGCTATGGGATACAGAAAGGCTCGGCACATACCCCAAAGTAAAAATGAATATCAGATAATGTACAACAATATCAAAGTTAATGATAATTAAGCATGAGATGATGTTCCAAAGAAATTATTAAAGACTCCAAGTTCTTATGCGAATAATATCTTTCTTTTATTCTTTTTTTGATGATGCTTCATTGAATTTCATTAAAAACATAGCGGCTATGAATTTGTATTGTGTTTTTAATGAAATTGGAGTCTGTAATAATTTCTTTGGGAGATCATCTCATGTTTAATTATCATTAACTTTGATATTGTTGTACATTATCTTATATTAATTTTTACTTTGGGGTATGTGCTGAGCCTTTCTGTATCTTGTGTTTTTGGTCATCCAAAACTGTGGGAACTAGGGGGGTCAAGTTCCTTGCTTTTGCACTACCATATTCACCCGCACTTCTAAATACACATACTTACTGGTGCAGGCCTTGAGTGCCCTGACCTTCTATTCTGTGCCTTACATTAAGCTATGTTAACACACTTTAATTTAATCTCTTAATTAAAACTAAATATTTAGATTGCGTGCATGAAGACTTGTGCATCACATGACCACAAACCCTTTGTGAGTACGTGTTACATTTCACTATTTTCTAACACATGAACATTAAGCTTTACATCAAATCGATTCGCAATTCATAGGCATACATTATATTGTCACTTTTCAAAAATCTAATTTACAATAGACAATGAATAATATGCGACTACTGGCTATGACTGAATTTCTTGCACCCCTAACAAGTACCTCAAACAGGGTACAAAATGTTCACACTTTCAAACATCTGCCAGTGTGGGAAGAGGTGATGCAGCTTAGTGGAGTTTGCTGAGATCCCAGCAGTGCAACACTAATCGCTAAGGCCTGGGGTCCAATCAATGTTGAGCGACACATCCCATTTCACAGTTGGGCAATTGTGACCACGCTGCCCTCTGGGCAAGTTCAGGAACCTCGTAATTTTTCTGGTAATTATATTTAAAGCATGTCATCTTCATGGACGTCTTTAACAGGGTTTCAAAAATGCATTCTAACCCTTTACAGGTTCTCACAGCCGCTTATTTCCAGCTGCCCCTTGTCTGTTTGAGTGAAAGTCAGGAAAGTTGTTCACGGCACAAAAGTCAACACCATTGGCTCTGTGAACATTTGTATATTGAGTCCATTAACACCAGAAAAACAAAATGAAATCAACATCTATATTTAACCACCATAAGTTAGGAGCTGTCCTTGGCTAAGTGCAAAGCCAGCACACTCGAAATTAACAAACACCTCTTGGGAATTTAAACACTTCGGTCCCGATTCACAAAGGTAAATCGAGATAAAAGTCCAACTTTGCGACTTTCGGTATTCGGAAGGGGCACCTTCCAGCAAACAAAAACATTCCAGAGAGGAGTTTTCCTCTTTCCATGTGTGCTGCAGAATGCAGCACACATGGAAAGAGGAAAAAGCACTGATAAATACAAATATTTCTCCTCGTTACGCCTGATCTGGGGAGGTGTAAGGTTTTGGCGCTACCCAGGCTTGCATGAATAAGTAAATCTGGGGCAGAGTAAAAACCCATGAGAGTTGCGTGGGAAAACCCACTGCAATGGCCATGGAATGCCTCCTTGCGACTTGCGCTATTTTATCTTACTCCATATCTGTGAGGCCATACAAAGCCATGCAGAGTGGCTTTGCTTCGCCTCACTCATATTACTGAGAGGCTTGCACCACCAGAACATCAAAAAAGGGACTCTCCAGTGGCGCAACCTCTCATGAATAAGAACTATAGTAAGTGTTATGACCAAAGACTCAACAACTCTTATCTTTTATTTGGTTGTTCTCTCTAGTGCAACTATTTTTTCTTCAAAGGTTTTATGCAGCAAAGCCTACGTTATTACATCCAGATGCTGAAGCGTGAAGCAAAATAATGTTAGCTTGTCCTTCTTCCTTGTCAGTCTTCCTCTTTACTGACTGAATCTCGTCAGGATCCTGTAGAGAGAGATCTAGCTGTTCTAGATGTTTCCACACATATATGCGCGCCATTTTTTATATTATTATTTGTCTTTTGCCAGATACTGTTAAAAGGACTTCTACAAAAAGAAGATGGACCAGACGTTTTGTTATCTGCCTTAACCACAATGTTTTCATAGTGCCTTATCCTACAGTTATACAAAATATGTTTTTGAACTTTCGTTATAATAACGGTATTGACAATTCAGACCTTTTTGCGTCCCTTTGCTTTCCTGATGAGGAATCGTTCTGTCTGCTTGATGTTATCGGGTCTTTGAGACACGTATATTTGTAAAGGGTTGAAAAGTTTAGGAAATCAGATAATCTGTGGAAATTGGGCCACTTGGGTTCCTCCGTGACTTTTTGAGGGTACTGAAATATGAAATCTCTAAGGCTAACCTCAGTCGAGAATGATTTTTCTCTGTTTTTTTTTAAGCTAGATCCACTATGGTATTGTATTCCTGTTTGTAAGAAGAAGGTATCTTTTTGTATAGACTAGAACTTGAGAATTTTACAGAGGGATCATTTGATGTTGCAAACCTGTAGCAGGTTTCTGTATGACAGGATGTTTTTTGCTCCTGTGTTACATTCACTATGTGGTTTGCATTTTCTTTGCTCTGATTTGACATGTGTTGGCGCACAGTCACAGAAAGGTTGTCATCACTTGCTATGTCCTCTTTTACAAAAGACTGATAAGAAAGATGAGCAGGCTAATAATCTTCATTACACAAGTCTATTTTTCCTCAGAGATAAAACTCAGAGAGCACTTAGTTGCCATGGCTACCCCAAGGGGTCGTTGTATGCTACTTGTTTGCTTCTTGGCATACAAGCTGCATGGAACTTAGAATGTTCTTTCTCTGTTCTGACTCTGAGGTTCTCGGAGAGTCAGTTGGTGCCTGACTGCGTTTGATGCCAGTCTGTGGTTGTTAAGCTGTTCCTAGAGTCTATGAATAAAACCTATTCCTGGAACCAACCTTCTATGTGTGGACCCGATTCTTCACAACATATTGGCGACGTTGGGAGTAACGTTCCAGGACTTCAAATGGAAAGATAAAACCGACAAAAAAAAGGAAACAGCGCTCACTTCGTGTTTCATGAAAGTAAGAAATCTTATTTATTTAAAATTGTGTCTTGATAGCACCAGCGGCTGTTTAACTGACTGTGCCTTGATTGCACCAGCGGCTGTGGTACAATTCTGTTTCATTCGTAATTTAAATTAACTTTTTTTAAAGAACTATCTTCCAGCGTTAAATGCTGCTGCGGCTGTAAGTAAAAAAATAATCGTGCACATGATAGCACCTGTGGCGGACTCCGTTATTAATTTATATAAATTTACCGATTAAAGTAGCCAACTCATACTCGTTAAATAACGGTCACTTACTTGAGAATCTCGTCATTTTTCTTTGACGCGTGTTCAGAATGTTCGGAGTTCTTTCACTGTTCATGCAGTTTCTTTGATCGTCACCGAGCCTGTGCATTCTGGTTACACAAAGCATTGTGGGAGTGACATCATCACGTCATTTCACGCTTGCGGCCATTTTGGATCAGGGAATTTATTAGAGTTCTCTTACAATATTGTCTTCGTGCAAGACAGCGTCTGTATCGTTAAAAGAACGATATTTTCTATCTAATACACAGAGAATCCACTAAAGTACCTACAGCGATGCACACGCTTATTAGTGTGTATTTACAATATATTTTGAAAAAATTATATTTAGCCTGTGATAATTTTACATGCTATTCTTGGTTTAACAAAACGTTTTTTTTTCTCTCTGTTTTTTAAATTCATAAATTGTTAAAGAGTCTTCAAAATTTATAACTTGTTGTCATGTCTAACATAATGGTTCCACCCCTAATATGTTGTGAAGGATCGGGTCCACACATAGAAGGTTGGTTCCAGGAATAGGTTTTATTCATAGACTCTAGGAACAGCTTAACAACCACAGACTGGCATCAAACGCAGTCAGGCTCCAACTGACTCTCCGAGAACCTCAGAGTCAGAACAGAGAAAGAACATTCTAAGTTCCATGCAGCTTGTGTGCCAAGAAGCAAACAAGTAGCATACAACAGGGGTGTCTTGGTGGGAGGATCATATGGGGTATTGAGAGAAGTACCTAAAAACTGCATCAGGAGAGAAAATACCTAGGTTTTTAGAGCTTCACAGAGTTACATTTGGATAGTTTAGTGTCCAGAAAAAGGCTGTGGTGCAAGTTTCAATAACAGGAATCCTATAAAGAGAAAGCATGCCCACCGCTTAATCAGTGTGGAGCTGAGCAGAAAAAGGGAAACAAGTGTGTCAGGATTTTCCTTGAGGATTAGAAACTCAAAGCATATAGCCAGATGCCCCAAGTATCCACCCTTTCCAGTGGATGTCAATACCTCAATTAGGAGCCAGCCAAAATGGCACAAGGGGTAAGATACCGGAGACACTGGTTCAAAATGGGGCTAATCAGCAACAATGGATCTTTACAGAACCACCTCTTGCTAATCTTTGATATAAAAACAGTACAAGACACAATAATTGGGAATGTTTGTGATAAACACTTGAAATATAAACATTTGAATGAAGCCAGATATAGGCTTACCTCTTGCTTAACAAGGGACGACTGTAACTATCCCTGCTCCGACCAGGATACAAGAGGACAGTGTGGATGGCTGCCCTGAGGGTTTAGCAGTAGCAGGCCCTTGGCGGTGTAGTCTTCATTGATAATCCCAAGAAAAGTTAAGGAAATGTAGTAAGAGAGGGAGTTGGGAGGATTCTGAGAATGTACTGATACTGTAGAAGCAACTGTTTATAGAGGAAATTGAGTATTGAGGGAAGCAGGAACAAAGAAAGGAGAAAACAACAGTGAGTAGATGCAATGCAGTGGGAACAAAATGATTACAAGCAAAATGCTGAAGCAACCAGGAATGTTACAAGCACCTGCTAAGTGCCTGTTACAATCCTAAATACTGCTGCTACACCTGTTGGCCAAGAAGTTCCACCACTAACCAGAAAGTGGAACCAATATGTTTCCTATGTTCCATTCCGTAAACCTTTTTTCCACAGTTTCAATTCTCGACTTCTTCTGATCTTAGATCAGGCTACAAACCTAGGGCACATGTTTGTAATTATGCTACTCTTCATTGGTTCCATGAGATGTTTCTTGCTGTTCTTGACAGACTGGTCCTATAAGGAAAAAACACAACTGTTAGAAGCGGCTGTCTCTAGTTGGCAGAGGTATACACTTCTGACAAATAGGGACACACCTTTCTAGTCAGGGCAAGGGGATCACACACTTAGATAACCCCTGCTCACCCCCTTGGTAGCTTGGCAAAGCAGACAGGCTTATCTCAGAGGCAGTGCGTTAAGCATTTATGACCACATACAGTAATAAAGTGAATACACTACAAATGGACCCGACACAGTAGTAATATAAAAATAAGGATTTTTATATAAGGCTTAGCACAAGACCAAATAACGACAAAAATATACCACAATCTTAATAAATACTCTTGGAAGGAAAAATAATAGTTCAAGCACGGTTTCTTCTTAGCACAAAGTCTTTAGTATCAAAAGCAACTCTTCTTCTTAAAAACACAGTTCTTGGCAACAATGTAACCCACACGGGAGTCACACGACGTCGAGGCAAAGTTAATCCAAAGGTTCGGCGTCGACCACGAGGAGCGCTACGTCGAGCCCGGAGTCGCACAGACCCCTACAACACAGTACCTTGGAAAAGTGAAGCACTCGATGATCAGCAGCGTCGAGATGTCCGGCGTCGCGTCTTCGGCGTCGATCGGGCCTCGGAGTCGGGGCGACCTGCAGCGGCGTCGACCGAAGTCAGGCAGGAGCAGCGCTCACGAGGTGAAGCAGGATACGGCGTCATCGATGTCGATGTTGCAAGAGTGAGCAGCGCTCACGGCGTCGAGAGGGCTCGGGGTCGATGCGATCAGCGGCGGCGTCGACACAGGGTCACTTGGAGCTGGAGCCGAACTCGCTACTCACTGGCGTTGCTACTGGCATCGATCGGGCCCGGCGGCCGGCGGCGAAGGTGCGGGACACTGGAGCCGTTACTCACGATGTCGAGCTGGATTTGGCGACGTCCGTCGGCGTCGAGGTTGCTGGATTCTTCAGAGGTGCTGGATTTCAGGTTCCAGCAACAAGCACTTTTAGCAAATAGATGAAGTCCTTTGGCCCTGTGACTTCAACAGGAGGCTGGCACTCTTCCAACCTTGGAGATTTTCTATAGCAAGTTTGAGAGTACACACTCAGTTCCTCTCTCCTGGTTCCTTGGCAAAAATAAAGAAGCAACTGCAGGATTCCCCCAACAAACAGCACTCTGGCAGAAGGGGTAGGCAGTCCTTGGATCAACAGGCTTCTTGTCCTTGGTTCAGGTTTCCTTGTCAGAAGTGATCTAAATTCTTAGTTCAGGGGTCCTTCTCTTATACCCCTTTTTGGCTTTGTTCCCTTTGTCCATGCAGGGGAATTTCCCCCCATCCTGGGTTTGTTGTGGGTGTTGCCAGGCCTAGGCACCTGGCCTATTCACTGTGCAGGGCAGAGTCTTCAGCCGCCCAGCAGGAGCGGAGCCAGCATTGTCACTGGCAGGGGCAGGGCCATCAGTTGCCCGGCAGGAGGTGGGGCCAGGAAAGTCCCTGGCAGGCACAAAGTCATCAGCCGCCTGGCAGGGGGGCGGAGCCAGCATTGTATCAGGCAGGGCAGGCTATCAGGAGCTACTCTTCCCCTACTCTCAATGCAAATGTCCCACTCACCCCACACTGACTCATTCAGACCTCTGGAGCCACCCAGCTCCTGTCACACGCACACCAGAACCAGCAGAGACCGGTAGACAGTTAGACAAGAAAATAGCTACTTTCTAAAAGTGCTATTTTCAAACACAGAGTCCAAAAACCATCCACACAAACGGATGCGTTATTAAACCCTGAGTTCAGGGATACCAAACTCAATATTGCACCATGCTCCCCGAGCCCGCTAGGATTATAGCATTAATAATCCTGGCAGCCCATTCTAACTTATGGAGAGCAGGTTACCTTACAATAGTGAAAAACGAATATGGCTGTAATTCACTATTAGGACATGCCAACCTTGTCAGGCTTGTCCTACCTTATGCTTACAATGCACCCTGCCCGTGGGCCTACCATAGGGGTGACTAACATGAAGTTAAGGGAAGGTTTAAGGACTGGCAAGTAGGTGTACTTGCGCAGTCTGCGTGACAGTACCAGACTGCACGTAGGTCTAGCAATGGCAGACCTGTAGACATACTTTTACTAGGCCGCTTATGTGGGTGGCACAACACGTGCTGCAAGCCCACTAGCAGCATTTGTATTTACAAGCCCTGGCACTCCTGGTGCACTCTACTAGGGACTGACAGTAAACCAAATAAGCCAAACATGGAATCCAATCAATACATCAATTTCACATAGGGAGCACTTGCACTGTGGCACTGATCAGCAGTGGCACAGTGCCCAAAGCAATATACCAGCAAAAACATCGTAAACAGAGGAGGCAAACAGAAAAAATGTAGGAGAGACTCATGCCAATGATGTCAGGTCTAACACGTGTCCCCTCCAGCTGAAATGTGGGGAGAACTACCCTTACCCTAGGGAGTCCTTCAAACTTCTCTTCAAACTTGGCTGCACCCTATTCAAGTCCCTTCACAAACTCGCTCCTGAGTTCATCTCCTCTAAACTCAAGCGCTACCTCCCATCTCGTAATCTCCGATCCTCTGCCGATAATCTTCTTTGCATTCCACCGATCCGCCGCAAAAAACACGGCGGCCTTCGCTTCTCTTTTTTAGGCCCCACTTTCTGGAACTCCCTCCCTTCTTCCTTTCGCCACTGTCCCACCTACGAACTGTTTCGAAAAACCCTGAAAACTCACCTCTTTAAGTTGGCTCTTGAGTAATGTCTCCCGCCCCGGCTCGCCAGGTCTGTTATGAGCGCCAAGAAACCGTCTCGGTGTACGTGCGCGGTATAAATTGTTTAACATAACATAACATAACAGTCCTCATCACTAAGGCGGAAAAATCTGGACAGACCATCAGCATTGGCGTGATCTGTGCCAGGGCGGTGTTCCACCGTGAAGTCCATCCCCTGTAGGGAAATGGACCACCTCAACAGCTTTGGATTCTCACCCCTCATTTGCATCAACCATCTGAGGGGCCTGTGGTCTGTCTGAACCCGGAAGTGAGTCCCAAACAGGTAGGGTCTTAGCTTCTTCAGCGCCCAGACCACAGCAAATGCTTCTCTCTCTATCGCACTCCACCTCTGTTCCCTGGGAAGTAACCTCCTACTGATGAAGGCTACAGGTAAGTCTCGGCCCTCTTCATTCACCTGAGCTAGAACAGCCCCCACGCCATGCTCTGAAGCGTCCGTCTGGACAACAAATTCTTTAGAAAAGTCGGGTGCCTGGAGTATGGGTGCTGTGCACATTGCAGTTTTCAGGGTGTCAAAGGCCGTCTAACAGGCGTCAGTCCAGATCACAAGTCTTGGCTGCTTCCTGGAAGTCAGCGAAGTCAAGGGGTGCACAATGTTACCATAATCCTTGACGAACCTCCTGTAATAACCCCTGAGACCCAAGAAGGCTCTCACCTGAGTCTGGGTTTTGGGCGGTGCCCATGCCAGGATGGTATCAATCTTGGGTTGCAGGGGGGCCACCTTGCCGCTCCCTACTTGGTGCCCCAAGTACACCACTGAACCCTGCCCAATCTGGCACTTACTGGCTTTGATTGTGAGGCCTGCTCTGCGCAGGGCCAACAACACTTCCTGGAGGTGGCGCAAGTGTTCCTCCCAGCTGGCGCTGAACACTGCGATGTCGTCCAGGTAGGCGGCACTGAAATCCTCCAGTCCAGCCAAGACCTGGTTGACCAACCTCTGGAAGGTGGCAGGGGCATTCTTCATCCCAAAGGGCATAACCCGGAACTGGTAGTGCCCATCTGGTGTGGAGAATGCTGACCTCTCTTTTGCCCCATCAGTCAAGGCGATCTGCCAGTACCCAGACGTTAGATCAAACGTACTAAGGTACCGGGGAGCCCCTAACCGATCTATGAGCTCATCAGCTCTGGGGATGGGGTGCGCGTCAGTCTTGGTGACTGAATTGAGTCCTCGGTAATCCACACAGAACCGAAGTTCTGGTGAAGCACCAGGCGCTGCAGCCTTTGGGACCAAGACCACTGGGCTGGCCTAAGGACTACTAGAGGACTCAACCACCCCTAAGGCAAACATTTTGGAGACCTCCTCCTTGATGTATGCTCTGACCTTGTCAGTCACTCTGTAAGCCTTGTGCTTCACAGGAGTGCTGTCCCCGGTGTCCACATCATGGACACACCACTGAGTGACACCAGGAATCAAGGAAAACAGATCAGGGAATTGTCCCAACAACTGGCGACAATCCTGCTGCTGTTCAGGGGTCAGGGTGTCAGAGAGGACAACACCGTCCACTGACCCATCTTGCTCTTTTGCATACAGGAGGTCAGGAAGAGGCTCACTCTCCTCCTCCATTCCAGCATCTGTAGCTAGGAGCATGCCCACTTCGGACCTTTCTAAGTGGGGCTTTAAACGGTTGACATGCAGGACCCGCAAGGGGTTCCTGGGAGACTTCAAGTCCACCATGTAGGTGACATCGCTCTTTTTCTCCACAACCTCAAATGGTCCAGTCCACCTGTCCTTGAGCGCACAAGGTTCCACAGGGGACATGACCCAAACTTTCTGACCAGGCTGAAGCTCCACCAGAGTGGCATTCCGGTCGTACCACCGCTTCATCTCTTCCTGGCTGGCCTCCAGATTTGCCTGAGCAAGATCTCTGAAGCGCCTAGTCTGGTTCCTAAAGGCCAGCATGTAACTGTATACATCCTGGGGAGGTTCCCTGGGAGATTGCTCCCAGCCTTCTTTGACCAGACTCAAAGGTCCTCTTACCGGGTGTCCATACAAAAGCTCAAAGGGGCTGAACCCTAGAGACTTCTGTGGCACCTCACGGTAAGCAAACAACAGGCATGGCAAGAGGACGTCCCATTTACGCCTCATTGGTTCTTCAAGACCCATAATCATGCCTTTAAGGGTACGGTTGAATCTCTCAACCAACCCATTACCTTGAGGGTGGTAAGGAGTGGTGAACTTGTAGGTTACCCCACACTCCTTTCACAGAGACTTCATATAGTTGGAAATGAAGTTGGTGCCCCGGTCTGACACCACCTCTCTGGGGAACCCCATGCGGGAAAAAACACCCATCAGTGCCCGTCCCACCACGGGGGCCGTCACTGTTCTGAGAGGGATGGCTTCCGGGTACCGTTTGGCATGGTCCACCAAGACCAGGATGAACCTGTTGCCCATGGCTGTCTTGGGGTCCAGGGGCCCAACAATGTCAATCCCCACCCGGTCAAAGGGGGTACTGACCACGGGAAAAGATTGGAGGGGAGCCTTCTGCTTCCGCCCGCTTTTCCCACTTGCCTGGCAAGTTTGACAGGTCTTGCAATGGATATCTGTATCCCTTCTCATCTGAGGCCAATAAAAATGGGTGACAAGCCTGTCATAGGTCTTGTCCTGCCCCAGATGTCCAGCTAACGGAACGTCATGAGCCAACCCCAGTAGGAAGGCTCTGAAGCGATGGGGTACCACCAGCACACGGGCTGACCCAGACTCAGCAGCCTTAGGCTCGCTATACAGGAGATCGTTCTCCCAGTAGACCAAATGTGACCCTGACTGATCACCTGTTGTCTGGGCTGAGGCCTGCTGCCTCATACCCACAAGAGAAGGGCACACTTTCTGTTCTGCACAAAATTCTTCCCTGGAGGGACCACCATCCTGCTGCCAGTGGGTGAGCTCGGGCAGATCTCCCAGTTCAGCAACTTGTTCACCTGTGGGTTCCAGGGCATGCCCCTCAAGGTCTGCCTCCTCCTGGACCACTGGAACTACGGGGGACGGTTTCCCGCGCCCCCTGCCTCTTCTCTTCACAGCTGGGTCCTGGGCCATACTTTCAGGCTCCAGAACCCCACCAACACCCTTACTTGCTGTCATGGATCGAGTGGTTGCACACACCCACTCTGGCACACCCAACATTTTCAAATGTGTCTCCCTCTCCACCTTAGCCCAAGGGGAGTCTTCCAAATCATTGCCCAGGAGACAATCAACAGGCATGGCGGGCCTTACAGCAACTTGAAGAGTACCTGAAACTCCCCCCCATTCAAAGGAAACTTGAGCTACCTCACACTCTCTCTGGGAGTTGTCAGCAGCTATCACAGGGTAGAATGCGTGGGGAACAACCTTCTCTCTGGACACCAAGTGACACTTGACAGCTGTCACACTCGCTCCGGTGTCTCTGAGAGCTTCCACTCTATGGCCATTAATGGTCACCCACTGCCTATATTTCTTAGTGTTACTAGGCAGAGGGGGTGGAGGGACCATTTCCATGTCTCCTAAAGAGACCAGGGACATCTCTGCGGGACCCTCCCCACCATGGGCAACCATCTCCTCCCCTCCCAGGGCTACACTCGCCAACTGACGGGGGGTGCACGGGGTGGTGCACTAGAGTTCTTCAAGGGACACTGAGGATCATAAAAACGGTGTCCCACCTGCTTACAAGCGAAGCAGGTCATTGGGCCCCTATGACCAGGTTTACCTGGCGGGGCCTCTGATTTCTTCACAGGGGGAGGCTGGGAACCCTTCCCTTGGTTCCCTTGGGGATTACTTTGGGGCCCTTTCTGGAACTCCCTCTGTTTACCCTTGTCCCCCCCACTCTTCTGCTGGGGACCCTGCCCACCTTTGGCTGAGTCTCCCACTGGACCCTTGTGGACCCTGGTACTGACCCAGCGGTCCGCCTCCTCAGCAAGTTTTCTAGGGTTAGATATCTTGCTATCAATAAGGTGCTGGCGCAGCTCTGGAAAACAGTTATTAGACAAGTGCTCCCAAACAAACAAATCATAAAGAGCATCATAACTTTCCACTTTGCTGCCCTTTACCCAACCATCCATGGCTCTGCAAAAAAATGACACATATTCAACCCACGTCGTACCAGGCAATTTCTTACATTCTCTAAAGGCCTGTCTGTACTTTTCTGGGGTTAGGCCATACCTTAACATTAAAGCATCTTTCATACGAGTATAAGACATCCTATCCTCAACAGGCATGTCTAACAGGGTATCTCTTCCCTCATTCACAAAGCGACCCCACAACCCCGCTCCCCAATCCTTCTCAGGGACCCGGTGGGCCAACAATGCTAACTCATACGCTTTAAACCATTGACCAATATCCTCATTCTTCTGAAAATCTTTGATCACATCTTTAGGAAAATAAAACCTACTTTCTGCAGGCACAGATGGGATGCTGCCACCAGAGGGATTCAATTCTAACTCCTTAGCTTTGAGCTCCATGTCCCTCACCATTCTCTCACGCTCAAAAGCTAACTTTTCTCTTTCAAACTCCAACCTTTTGATCTCCATATCAGCTTCTCTCCTGCCTCTTGCATTCTCTTTCTCCAACTGCCCATCTATCTTAAGTTTTGCCATTTCCATGTTGTATGCTCGCTCCTTCGCCCTTTCTTCTCTTTCTTCAGGAGAAAGACCCTTGGAGGAAACACTGCTGCCGGGAGGGGATGTGGGCCCATTCACTGGCACCTCCTCCTCCCCTTCCCCTGTCGGTACCACCACCGGATCAGAGGGATCTCTGGCCTCTAACCAGGCCTCCAACGCTTTGAGATAATCTCCTCTCCTTGTGATGCCTGGGGTAGGAACTTTCAACTGCTTGCAAAAGGATTTCAGCTTCCTTACTGGATAGTCGTTTATCTTACTCCTATCAAACTCCTCCTCAACAACAGGTGTAGTGCCTCCAGCATTACTCATGGTCAAAACTGGCAGTTTCAAAAATCAAGCTCCAGGAAAGCGGAGAACAAAAATAGGATATCCAACCAAAACAGATTGTGGCTGCGCTATGGTCTGCTTTCACTATGTAGCGCACACTAATCACTGCACATGGGTCATAAATGCAAAGTTCAAATCCTCACCGCTGACTCACCAATGTTAGAAGCGGCTGTCTCTAGTTGGCAGAGGTATACACTTCTGACAAATAGGACACACCTTTTCTAGTCAGGGCAAGGGGATCACACACTTAGATAACCCCTGCTCACCCCCTTGGTAGCTTGGCAAAGCAGACAGGCTTATCTCAGAGGCAGTGCGTTAAGCATTTATGACCACATACAGTAATAAAGTGAATACACTACAAATGGACACGACACAGTAGTATTATAAAAATAAGGATTTTTATATAAGGCTTAGCACAAGACCAAATAACGACAAAAATATACCACAATCTTAATAAATACTCTTGGAAGGAAAAATAAAATTTCAAGCACGGTTTCTTCTTAGCACAAAGTCTTTAGTATCAAAAGCAACTCTTCTTCTTAAAAACACAGTTCTTGGCAACAATGTAACCCACACGGGAGTCACACGACGTCGAGGCAAAGTTAATCCAAAGGTTCGGCGTCGACCGCGAGGAGCGCTACGTCGAGCCCGGAGTCGCACAGACCCCCACAACACAGTACCTTGGAAAAGTGAAGCACTCGATGATCAGCGGCGTCGAGATGTCCGGCGTCGCGTCTTCGGCGTCGATCGGGCCTCGGAGTCGGAGCGACCTGCAGCGGCGTCGACCGAAGTCAGGCAGGAGCAGCGCTCACGAGGTGAAGCAGGATACGGCGTCGTCGATGTCGATGTTGCAAGAGTGAGCAGCGCTCACGGCGTCGAGAGGGCTCGGGGTCGATGCGATCAGCGGCGGCGCCGACACAGGGTCACTTGGAGCTGGAGCCGAACTTGCTACTCACTGGCGTCGCTACTGGCGTCGATCGGGGCCCGGCGGCCGGCGTCGAAGGTGCGGGACACTGGAGCCGTTACTCACGATGTCGAGCTGGATTCGGCGACGTCCGTCGGCGTCGAGGTTGCTGGATTCTTCAGAGGTGCTGGATTTCAGGTTCCAGCAACAAGCACTTTTAGCAAATCGATGAAGTCCTTTGGCCCTGTGACTTCAACAGGAGGCTGGCACTCTTCCAACCCTTGGAGATTTTCTACAGCAAGTTTGAGAGTACACACTCAGTTCCTCTCTCCTGGTTCCTTGGCAAAAATAAAGAAGCAACTGCAGGATTCCCCCAACAAACAGCACTCTGGCAGAAGGGGTAGGCAGTCCTTGGATTAGCAGGCTTCTTGTCCTTGGTTCAGGTTTCCTTGTCAGAAGTGATCTAAATTCTTAGTTCAGGGGTCCTTCTCTTATACCCCTTTTTGGCTTTGTTCCCTTTGTCCATGCAGGGGAATTTCCCCCCATCCTGGGTTTGTTGTGGGTGTTGCCAGGCCTAGGCACCTGGCCTATTCACTGTGCAGGGCAGAGTCTTCAGCCGCCCAGCAGGAGCGGAGCCAGCATTGTCACTGGCAGGGGCAGGGCCATCAGTTGCCCGGCAGGAGGTGGGGCCAGGAAAGTCCCTGGCAGGCACAGAGTCATCAGCCGCCTGGCAGGGGGGCGGAGCCAGCATTGTATCAGGCAGGGCAGGCTATCAGGAGCTACTCTTCCCCTACTCTCAATGCAAATGCCCCACTCACCCCACACTGACTCATTCAGACCTCTGGAGCCACCCAGCTCCTGTCACATGCACCAGCAGTGACCAGTAGACAGTTAAACAAGAAAATAGCTACTTTCTAAAAGTGCTATTTTCAAACACAGAGTCCAAAAACCATCCACACAAACGGATGCGTTATTAAACCCTGAGTTCAGGGATACCAAACTCAACATTGCACCATGCTCCCCGAGCCCGCTAGGATTATAGCATTAATAATCCTGGCAGCCCATTCTAACTTATGGAGAGCAGGTTACCTTACAATAGTGAAAAACGAATATGGCTGTAATTCACTATTAGGACATGCCAACCTTGTCAGGCTTGTCCTACCTTATGCTTACAATGCACCCTGCCCGTGGGCCTACCATAGGGGTGACTAACATGAAGTTAAGGGAAGGTTTAAGGACTGGCAAGTAGGTGTACTTGCGCAGTCTGCGTGACAGTACCAGACCGCACGTAGGTCTAGCAATGGCAGACCTGTAGACATACTTTTACTAGGCCGCTTATGTGGGTGGCACAACACGTGCTGCAAGCCCACTAGCAGCATTTGTATTTACAAGCCCTGGCACTCCTGGTGCACTCTACTAGGGACTGACAGTAAACCAAATAAGCCAAACATGGAATCCAATCAATACATCAATTTCACATAGGGAGCACTTGCACTGTGGCACTGATCAGCAGTGGCACAGTGCCCAAAGCAATATACCAGCAAAAACATCGTAAACAGAGAAGGCAAACAGAAAAAATGGAGGAGAGACTCATGCCAAGGATGTCAGGTCTAACAACAACCTTGTAGAAACATGAAACTTTGTTTAAAAAAGTACAATGGAAGAGGCAGAGTGGCTTGACCATTGGGCCTTTCTCAGTCGGAAGCCAGTGTAGCCTGGCTTTTTGACTATAGAGGACTGCCAAGAACTTCCCAGGATTAATCAAATAGCAGTATTTCACACACTCTGGAGCGTAGAAAGAATATACTGGGGTAGGTCCAGATAAAGTAAATTGCTCTAGTTAAGACAATAATTAAAGAGTAACTGGTATATGGTTATACTGCACTCCAACAACATGCTAGGCATGAATCGTCTGAGCATTCACATGTAGTAGAAGCCGCTAGAAGCAATACAAGTAGTTTGTGGTGAGAAGAAAAGAGTATCATAAAAAAGAGAACCTCATTCCCTGATGCTGAGTGTAGGAACGAGAGAACATCCATGCCCTGGTGGCCATCGATATGAGGACAAGATGGACAGGAGGCTCCCAATGATCAACACTATATCACAGTCCTAATACCCTTTCAAACAAAAACAGGGCAGGATTATTTTGCCTTTGAATCCCATCACCCAGTTCACTTAGATGCATTTTGGTAATTGCAGTGCATGCTAACACAATTCTTTCATTTTCATCATGGTTGGTGCAACCAGTGTTCAGTATCTCTTGACATAAGATTATGTTTCAGGATAATTGCGATTCTCCTATTAGCATGACTAGAGAATCTCTATTTCATTAAAGACACGGAGGCTAACATTATGCATACAACTTTTAATGCAGACCCAAGCAGCCACATGCATCACAAAGCAAAAGTTCCCTATTTAGAACATTATAAAACAAATAAAAGGCATGAGCACTATGCAATCAGCCTCTTTTAAATGTGGTGTAAAGAAAGGAAAGGTCCAATAAACTTCCAGGAAAGTCCAATAAACTTCAAGTAAAACTCCATAAGTTCTTTAGTGTATCACGAAGAAGAAAGAGATGAAAGATGAATAAATTGATCCGTGGGTCAGGAACATTAAGTTACGAGAGATTATCTGAAAAGAGAGGGAGATATACATTTTTCAAGAAAATATGCAAAAGAGCAAAATAACAATGCTGTAAAGAAGTATAATCATTATAAATGCAAAGTAAGCATACAAAATAAACATATCACAGTAGTAAATATAAGATGTGAAGTATGTAAAAAGTATACTGTATGTTAAAATCAACCACCCAAGGGAAAGGGCAGGAGGGATAATGTTAGCCTCTGTGTCTTTAATGAAATCCAGATTCTCTAGTCATGGTAAAAGGAGATTCGCAATTTCATTGCAAGACCAGAGGATACCATTATGCATGTTGGTAGCCATGTAAGACAACATCAGACATATGAGTGATTGGTTTGCAATAGGGATGAGCAAAAGTTCTAGAATTAGACCAGTCAGCAGCTTTAAGAATATCATCTAACTTACCACCTGACCAAAAGGACTTACTGGCCATTGCATCTCTGATAGAATGTGGTTTGTAAATATTCAGATCGATACCTGCAAGGTTCATAACAATTTTAACCCATCTTGCAATAGAGGCAGAGGTAATACCCTTGTGAGGTTTACGAAGGAAATAAGTAACTGATCCACACCAGAGGGGCGTAGTGCATTCATTCTTAAGTCATATTCTTTCATACAGTCCACAACACAAAGTTTTTTACATATATCAAAGTGTGGGTAGAAAATAGAATCAGACATAGTCTTGGTTCTTCTATGCAGTTCAAATTTGACTCCAAAAATATTATAAGACCTATAACAAATGTCAAGAGGTTTAACATCAGAGACCCTACAACAAGAAATCAAGCAAAGAAGAGTAGCTAATTTGATAGAAAGGTTCTTTCTGTTCAAAAGAGAATTATCAGGCCAGCTACAGAAAAGGTCAAGAATTAATTTGACGTCCCACAGAGATTGATATCTAGGTTTAGGAGGTCTCCTCAGTCTGATACTCTTAAGGATTCTACAAATAATAGCAATTTTACCTACCGTTTTACCGTTGACTAGGGCATGACCTGCTGAAATAGCTGATCTATAGCAATTGATAGATCGATTACTTAGACCCTTTCGCATTGTTCCACTAGAAAATTTACTATGTAAATGATAGGTGCTTCCACGGAATCCAGGTTCCTTTCCAACCACCAACGAAACCAAACTTTCCAAATGTTGTTGTATCAGTAGTGTGTCCCAGGGGCCCAAGATTCTCCGAGGAGAGTTGAAGCTGTGGACGAAAGTCCTGCAAGTTCATTGGATCTCCTGACACTCTCCAGGCAAGAAGGTTCAAATTCCCTGTTAGAACAAGAGGGTGAATGTGTCCATCTACATCTGTAAGAAGGTCTGGAAGGAGAGGGATTAGAAAGGGGAGGTCGAAGGCAAGCTCCAGGGTGGTGGGAAACCATGCCTGAGATGGCCAAAATGGAGTTATTAGTACGATTGAAGAATGATGATGTCTCACCTTCTGAAGGACTCTCTGGATCATAGCGAAGAGGGGGAAAGGCATAAGCATTGATCCCTTCCCAGGATTGGAGAAAGGCGTTGACCTGTAGAGCACCCGGGTCGGGCATCCAGCTCTAATAATCCTTCAATTGGAATGTCAGTCTGCTCGCAAAAAGATCTATTTGGAAAGGACCCCAAAAGGAGTTGAGGGACTTGAAAACAGAAACGTTGAGTTTCCAGTCGCTGTGATCCAAGAGGAACCTCGAGTTCCAATCTGCACAAAGGTTGGATTTTCCCGGAAGGTATTCCGCCCTTACGGAGATCCTGTGTTCTAGACAGAACATCCAGAGTTTTTTGGCTAAGTTCGAAAGGTCTAATGATTTTGTACCTCCTAGGCGATTTATGTAAGCAATTGCAGACATGTTGTCCATTTTTAGTAGATCTGCCCTTAAGAGAGTGTTTGAAACTCATTAGTGCATAAAGACCTGCGGTGAGTTCTAAGAAATTTATATGGTGCAAAGATTCTTCTTGAGACCAAACTCCCCCAGTGTTCTGATCTAGGAGACAGGCACTCCAGCCATGAAGGCTCGCATCTGATTCTAGAACAAAGTCTGGAGTTGAGCCAAAGATCGCTCTGCCGTTCCATGCGTCTAAGTTGTCTAACCACTAGGTCAGTTCCAAAATGGCCTTCTGGTTTAAAGAAACGTGATCGCTGTACCACAGCCCTGATCTCAGTGTATTCGCTTTTATCCTTTGAAGGGCTCGATAATTTAGGGGGCCCAGAAAGATAGCTTGTATATAAAAATAGAGAAGACCCAGGAGTCTGGCTAATTTCCTTAGGGAAAGGTTCTGATATTTCAGGACATGTTTTATCTCTTTCTTGATTTTGGAAATCTTCTTTGGTGGAAGAAGAAGAAGGCAATTTGTGGTGTCTACAGTGAAACCCAGGAATTCCATGGATCTTGAGGGAGATAGTATTAACTTTTCCTTGTTTACAATAAATCCCAGATACTCCAAAAGGTCTACTACAGTCATGAAATCCTGAAGTATTTCAGAGTAATCTTGAGACAACATAAGGATATCGTCTAAGTATATGACCTCATTATCTTGGTGAAACACCAAGGGGCTGATGACAGGCCGAAGGGAAGAGCTTGGAATTGAAACAGACGGTTTTTCCAAATGAACTGAAGGAAGGGTTGATGTTCCTTGGCCATAGGAATGGTAAAGTAAGCATCTTTCAGATGTAATTTGACCAACCAGTCCCCTTCTAACAATAAGTCCCTGAGAAGATGGATGCCCTCCATCTTGAAGTGTCTGTAAACAAGGTATTTGTTGAGTTCCCTCAGATTTATAACAGGTCTCCAACCCTTGTCTTTTTTCTCTACAAGGAAGAGTGTACTTACAAATCTCAGCAAGTGCATAGGGACTTCTACGATTGTGCCTTTCTGCAGCATTGAGGAGATCTCTTCCTCTATTATCTTCTGTTGAGCTAAGGTAAGCGGATTTTCTCTGGGAAGTGAATTTTGTATAGGGGTTTCTGTAAAGTCTATAGTAAACCCGTTTACGGTATTTAGAACCCAAGGATCTTGAGTAATTAGTCTCCAGTTCTGAGTAAAGAATTTTAGTCTACCTCCCACTTTTGGGGAAGAAAAGAGGGGGGTAAGGAATTGTAGTACTCACTCTGGGAGTTGGTGTTGTTAGTTGCTCCTCTTGCTCTGAAGCCTCTTGAGAGGAAGCCTCTTCCTCTTGGAGGGAAGAATTGGGCTTGATTGGTGGATTAAAAGCCTCTTCCACCGTAACCCCTGGACCTCGAATAGGGCCTGCGATTGAAGCAGCCGGAAGATTGGCCCCTTCTTCCAGCCCTGCCAAAAAGGTTGTAGGAGTTGAAGACTTGTTTCATATTTTGGTGGGCTTTATCTAGAGCTGTGAAAGTAGATATGTATTTACCTAATGTTTTAACTAGGTCTTCACCAGAAAGGAAACCCTTTGGGTTGAGTAAGGGTTCCTTATCAACTAGGTCACTCAATATTGGGCTTATTTTAGTACGTCATAAATACTTATACACCTGTCCCTATGTACTACGGGGTTGGAGACCCCTAGTTACTGGTATGTTACTCAACTTAACAGAGGGTGTACTACCGTCTTCTGTCTATGTGTGCTAATGACAGTCACAATTTTGAAAAATAAAAGCCTAAAACAAGGTGTGTGTATGTATGCAACCCATGTGTTAACCTCACACCTCACTCTACCCTTCTCTGGTGAAAAAAGGGGAGGGGAGGTTGGCAGAGCCTCACGGCAGCAACACCCGGGGGAGGATATGGCAGACTGGTACTCACCTGGATCCTCACGTTCTCATCATCAGCAACTGCCTACCTATAAAAGAATGGGGATAAAGGCTGTGCAAAAGAAAAAACTCTATGTGTTTTAAGTGTTAGTGACCCGCTGCGGTATACCAAACCTCCTGTGTTCGAGATCTGGTCCCACCACCATAAAAATAGCTGAGCTATACTAGCCACTACAACTTTATTCTGTGCTGTATGCCCGCTCTAATTAAAAACAACCAACATGTTTCATCGCCGTTAGTACGTTTACCGGCGATTTCATCAGGGTTTTTTGTTGGGTCAGCGTGAATCCTGCATGTCTTGATTCTCCCTTTATTGTACCTGTGGTCACACATGGGATAAAATCACACATACACATACATTTACTCACTTTGTCTCGATGGAGATATAAAATAGCCACTGAACACTTGGTCATGCTTGTGTCAATCATACATTACCAGGTGGCCTTATTTGGTTGAGCCTACCAGGCTCCCGTAGAAGAATCTGGAATGATCGGACCCTTTAACAGATAATGGGTTCCGTGGACCGCCCTTAAGTCGGTATCTAAAAAGATAGATGCGGTTAGATCAAGAAAAGCATGCTGGATCATGTTTTTAATAACCCACTCATGCACCCTCGTCCTTCGGCCCTGTAAGCATTGTGCTGATATTATGAATTTGCTGCACACTTCTATAGGTCGTCCCAACTGGCTGCCTCTGCCAATTGTGATGTCCCGTTAATTTATTTACATGTTAAGCTCAATAAACCATGTCATTTTTTACTGCTAATGTCAATGCAAGTACTGCCCTACTCTCCTCCATCGATGGTAACAGCAGGTAACAATGTCCCAGTGTGTTATTTACAAATTTAACTAGTGGCACCCACAATTCAAGAGCGAGTCGTCCAATCATGCAACATGGCGTGTAGCCTTGAGGAACTCGCCCTCCCTCGTCGTTTCATTGTGCTCTCCGTCTACTTTTCATGCGTGCTGAAACCGAGGTTTAGTCCCTATAAAGTAAAGGATGGTTTCCTTACCGGTTGCACGTACAAGTGTGGCCTCCGCTCACCCTTCGTCTTCGCGAGTGATGTTGGTTTGTGTATTTCAAACGCAGTGCATTGGTCACGCCCTGGTCACATGCGTCAACACGTCCGATTGCCGTGATCGACACAAGGATACTACTCAGCGGCCATATTGGAATTGGAAAATACTCCGGCTGGGCATTGCAAAATGCTAGCCTGTGATTAGATCTATATTGATGCGCTCCTTTAATCCTAGGCCTCTCAAGTTCAAAACAAGCCGTATGTGTTCTAAAGTCCCTCCAGTAATAATACATTAGAGATTACATCCAGTGCGTAAATACGCCCATTGATGTCTCATAGTTACAGGAAGGGCATTGGATGAAAATCATATACACCCTCAGTGAGAAATGTTCCCACCCTAATTTACTCAATTGACTTAGATAGGGCCTAGCTAGAATAAAGCTGGCTGTCCTTATATATATATATCTCTAGTATAAGGCACTTAGGTGGAATGTACTTGGCCCGTGGTTGCCTATCTCTTTGCTCAACTATCAGGGTGCCTAGTAGTTTAAAGCTCAAATGAGCAATAAGTCAGTCCATGCCTCACTGTTTATGCATGCTACATTAATATCCACTAGATGGCAGCCAGTCTGTTCCATTCAATAATATCATTGAGTCCATGACGATCCGTGGCCTCTTCAAAGATCCAGCGTGCCTCTTTTCAAAGTAGCCTATTCTCTATGTTAAACTGGTCCCCCATCACTCTTTCGATCACCATCCAACGCAGATCCCTGGGTTGGTGTTTTTGGGCGGTGAAGTGTTGCACCAGTTTAGTCGTGAGTTTGGCTGCTTTGAGCGTGCTAAGGTGTTCCTGAATTCTGACTTTGATCTTTCTAGTCGTCAGCCCAATGTAGTGCAGTCCACACGGACACAAAAGCCTGTAGATCACATTAATAGTGTTGCAATTACTAAAGCTGTTTAAATGCCAGGTCTTTCCACTAGCTCTTATGATTGATTTGGATTTTATGGAGAGTCCACATACTGTGCAGCTCCCTCAGACTGGAAGACCGTTTAAAGGCGAACCTAGGTTGCGGCATTTGCATCGAGTTAGTGCTCAGCAAGTGCCAGTGCTTCCTAATTATCTGGCGGATTTTCGTTGAATGGGGGCCAAAGGTGGTGACCACTGGGATGCATTCCTTCTGCTCTTTCGTCTGTTTGTTAAGTAGGGCTTCCCTCGGGGTATTAAGTGCCCGCTTACGTGCTTGCTTAACTACCTTCTGTGGATAGGCTCACGCCGTAAGTTTGGTGGCCAATTCCTCTGTCTGTTCCAGGAAACTCGCTGTTGTCGTGCAGGAACAGACTAGCTGCCATCTAGTGGATATGAATGTAGCATGCATAAACAGTGAGGCATGGACTGACTTATTGCTCATTTAAGCTTTAAACTACTAGGCACCCTGATAGTTGAGCAAAGAGATAGGCAACCACAGGCCAAGTACATTCCACCTAAGTGCCTTATACTAGAGATATATATATAAGGACAGCCAGCTTTATTCTAGCTAGGCCCTATCTAAGTCAATTGAGTAAATTAGGGTGGGAACATTTCTCACTGAGGGTGTATATGATTTTCATCCAATGCCCTTCCTGTAACTATGAGACATCAATGGGCGTATTTACGCACTGGATGGAATCTCTAATGTATTATTACTGGAGGGACTTTAGAACACATACGGCTTGTTTTGAACTTGAGAGGCCTAGCATTAAAGGGGCGCATCAATATAGATCTAATCACAGGCTAGCATTTTACAATGCCCAGCCGGAGTATTTTCCCATTCCAAGATGGCCGCTGAGTAGTATCCTTGCGTCGATCACGGCAATCGGACGTGTTGACGCACGTGACCAGGGCGTGTCCAATGCACCGCGTTTGAAATACACAAACCAACATCACTCGCGAAGACGAAGGGTGAGCGGAGGCCACACTTGTACGCGCAACCGGTAAGGAAACCATCCTTTACTTTATAGGGACTAAACCTCGGTTTCAGCACGCATGAAAAGTAGACGGAGAGCACAATGAAACGACGAGGGAGGGCGAGTTCCTCAAGGCTAAACGCCATGTTGCATGATTGGACGACTCGCTCTTGAATTGTGGGTCCCACTAGTTAAATTTGTAAATAACACACTGGGACATTGTTACCTGCTGTTACCGTCGATGGAGGAGAGTAGGGCAGTACTCGCATTGACATCAGCAGTAAAAAATGACATGGTTTATTGAGCTTAACATGTAAATAAATTAACGGGACATCACGATTGGCAGAGGCAGCCAGTTGGGATGACCTATAGAAGTGTGCAGAATATTCATAATATCAGCACAATGTTTACAGTGCCGAAGGACGAGGGTGCATGAGTGGGTTATTAAAAACATGATCCAACATGCTTTTCTTGATCTAACCGCATCTATCTTTTTAGATACCCACTTAAGGGCGGTCCACGGAACCCATTATCTGTTAAAGGGTCCGATCATTCCAGATTCTTCTACGGGAGCCTGGTAGGCTCAACCAAATAAGGCCACCTGGTAATGTATGATTGACACAAGCATGACCAAGTGTTCAGTGGCTATTTTATATCTCCATCGAGACACAGTGAGTAAATGTATGTGTATGTGTGATTTTATCCCATGTGTGACCACAGGTACAATAAAGGGAGAATCAAGACATGCAGGATTCACGCTGACCCAACAACAAAACCCTGATGAAATCACCGGTAAAGTAACTCACGGCGATGAAACATGTTGGTTGTTTTTAATTAGAGTGGGCATACAGCACAGAATAAAGTTGTAGTGGCTAGTATAGCTCAGCTCTTTTTATGGTGGTGGGACCAGATCTCGAACACAGGAGGTTTGGTATACCGCATCGGGTCACTAACACTTAAAACACATAGAGTTTTTTCTTTTGCACAGCCTTTATCCCCATTCTTTTATAGGTTGGCAGTTGCTGATGATGAGAACGTGAGGATCCAGGCGATTACCAGTCTGCCATATCCTCCCCCCGGGTGTTGCTCCCATGAGGCTCTGCCAACCTCCCCTCCCCTTTTTTCACCAGAGAAGGGTAGAGTGAGGTGTGAGGTTAACACATGGGTTGCATACATACACACACCTTGTTTTAGGCTTTTATTTTTCAAAATTGTGACTGTCATTAGCACACATAGACAGAAGACGGTAGTACACCCTCTGTTAAGTTGAGTAACATACCAGTAACTAGGGGTCTCCAACCCCATAGTACATAGGGACAGGCGTATAAGTGTTTATGATGTAGTGAGTGGGGGGCGGCCTGTATTTATCCCTGTCTTATCCCCCTGAGGCTCCTTGTAGTTCAGAGCTTATTTTAGTAAGGACAACCCTTCTTCTTTCTGAATTGAGACCGGCATTGGCGTTACCTAATAAAACTAAAGCCCTTTGACTTCAACCATGGATTATATCAGTGTTTTAATGGAGAGCCATTGATATAGCTATCCTCGGCAGCATCTATGATTTTTGCTAAGGGCCCTAGTACATCAAGGAAACGGTCCTGACAAATTTTAAGGGATCTCTCCATTCCCTTTCTTGGATCTCTACCGAGTTTAAAAAGATATTTTATGAGTTCGGGGTCAAGGTTTGGGGTATTGCAGACCTTCCCTTCAATTGAGGGTCTTTAAACATTCTGCCTTTAGGAGATTGCGGGTGTCTCTCTCCATAGGGTTTCTCAGTCATTTTCTAATAAATGTGCTAACATGATCATGGGGAACCCATTCTGAGCTGCGTGGATGTTTAATGTTAAGAGGAGAGAACATCTCTTCACCTAGAGGATCCAAGATGCTATCTTTGGAAGAGGAAGGGATATTATCATCAAAGGGTAGGTCAAATTCCTGGTTTTCTTCATCCAGGTCAAGGATGTATTTATCAGGAAATTCAGATGTATCATCATCATGATCGTTGTCATCATGAAAGAATTTGAGATCGTCATCTTGTGCACTAGGATAGTTTGCGCCGCGGGGGACACCTTTAAATGTTGTGCCTCAGGGGACACCTTTAAATGTTGTGCCGCTAAGGACACCTGAAGCGTCTGAGGAACGAGGGCCTCTCATGAAGCTTGCGGTACTATGACCTTTTATAGTGCTCTTAGGGGTATACTCAATGTTATTTGTCTTTTTGTTTTTATTACCCCTTATTTCAACCACTTTTTCATCATTTATAGGGTTATGTTGAATTTCTGAAGCGTCATCCTCTTAAGAGGGAAATGATCTCTTAGACGCCATAACCCTGGACAGTGTTGAAAACATGCAAGATCTCATTTCCCTGTGAATCATACTTTTAATTGCCTCATCCTCTATGTTGGGTAGGGGGGTGCTGACATTATCAGGAATATAAGGATAAGGCGAGGAGAGGTAAGTAAGATTATAAGGTAAGTAGATTTATTTATTTATTCATGTTTTTATTTGATGTATATATTTTATGTATATATATATTTTTGTTAATATTTTTTATGGTATTTGTTATATATGACAGCAAAGGATATTTTGCTGACGGCACCAGGAAAAAGAACACCAGCATGAGCAGCAGCATGATCACGAAATGCACCTTAGTCACAGAGTGTCGGTTGTAACCCTTCTGAGCGAAGGTGCGCCAAAGGTAAGCCCGTTTGCGCCCGTCCGCGCCTGGACCGCGCCCAGTGCCAGGACTCCTGACCTCCACCGACGGAAGCCGACCCGACGGACCTACGCCGCCACCGAACTCACCGCACTCAACGCCGGCAGAATCCCGGGCTGCTATCGAGCCGCCCCGAGACGCACCCACGGACCCTTCTGCTGCCACTCCTGCAAATTCACCTGCACTCGGACCTGCACCACACCAGCACCGACCAAGCCGACCTCCAGCAGCAACCACCTCAAGTGCATCCTGCTCAACACCCGCTCCGTCCACAGACACGCTGTCGAGCTCTGGAACCTGCTCGACACCACAGCCCCAGACGTCGCCTTCCTCCCGGAAACCTGGATGAACGCCTCCTCAGCGCCCAACATCGCCATCGCCATCCCGGACGGCTACAAGATCATCCGGAGGGACCGCGCCAACCAGACTGGAGGAGGCATCGCCATCATCCACATGAACTCCATCCGCATCATGACCAACACCAACACCGACGACACCCTCGCACCCGCCGAACACTTGCACTTCCAGATCCACATCGACCCCAAGACCACCCTCAGAGGCACCCTCATCTACAGACCCCCGGGACCACGCACACAATTCAGCGAAGACATCGCCGACTTCATCAGCCCACATGCCCTCCCCTCCGCTGACTACATCCTCCTCAGAGACCTCAACTTCCACCTGGAGAACAACAACGACCGCAACACCACCACCCTGCTGGACAACCTCGCCAACCTCGGTCTCAAGCAGCTGGTAACCACCCCCACCCACTACGCCGGACACACACTCGACCCCGTGTTCTCATCCAGCAAGGACATCGCCTTCAGCCACGCCACCGGACTCCACTGGACGGACCACAGCTGCGTCTACTTCAGCTTCAGAAGGACCATGATCCACCACCACCAGCAACAGGTTGCACGCAGAAGCTGGAACAAGATCACAGCTGACCAGCTCGCGACTTCCCTGAGCATGAACCCTCCCACCAGCTCAACGAACCCAAGCCAGGCGGCCACCAACCTCGCGAAGTGGATCAGCAACTGCGCAGACGACCTCGCCCCTCTGAAGACCCCGCCTAGCAAAGCCGGCAGCAAGAAAGCCCCATGGTTCACCGACGAACTCAAGAGCTTCAAGAAGAACTGCCGAGCCCTCGGGAAAGCCTGGCGCAGAGACCCAACACCGAACAACATGACTGCCCTCAAGCTCGCCACCCGAAAACACCACCAACTGATCCACGCCACCAAGAAAACTGCATTCAAGGAACGACTGGACAACAACGCCCACAACAGCAAGGAACTCTTCAACATCGTCAAAGAGCTCTCCAACCCCAACGCCGGAAACAACGACATCACCCCTTCGCAAGACCTCTGCAACTCCCTCGCCTCCTACTTCCACAACAAGATCACGGAGATACACAACAGCTTCAGCTCCCAACCGACGCATGCCACGACCGAACCACCGCTCCCCACCACCACCCTCCGCGCCTGGACCCCGATCAGCACCGAAGACACCATCCGCACGATGAACTCCATCCACTCCAGATCTCCGACCGACCCCTGCCCTCACCACGTCTTCAACAAGGCCGACGCCGTCATCGCACCCCACCTGCGGGACATCATCAACACCTCCTTCGACACCGCTACCTTCCCGGAGAGCTGGAAGCACGCCGAACTCAGCGCTCTACTTAAGAAGCCATCAGCCGACCCCTCCGACCTCAAGAACTACCGCCCCATTTCGCTGCTCCCATTTCCTGCAAAAGTCATCGAGAAGACCGTCAACAAGCAGCTGGCCGCCTTCCTCGAGACGAACGGATCCCTTGACCTCTCGCACTCTGGCTTCCGGGCCAACCACAGCACCGAGACCGCCCTGATCGCAGCTACCGATGACATCCGAGCCCTGCTCGACAACGGAGAAACAGCGGCCCTCATCCTCCTAGACCTCTCCGCGGCCTTCGACACTGTCTGCCACCGTACCCTAGTGCAGCGCCTCAGCAACGTCGGAATCCAGGAGAAGGCACTGGAATGGATCACCTCGTTCCTCGCCGGAAGGACACAGAGAGTCCGCCTCCCCCCGTTCACTTCAGAAGCCACCGAAGTCATCTGCGGCATTCCTCAAGGCTCCTCGCTCAGCCCAACCCTCTTCAACGTCTACATGAGCCCCCTCGCAGCCATCGCACGCCAACACAACCTCAACATCATCTCCTACGCCGACGACACCCAGCTGATCCTCTCCCTCACCAACGACCCCGCCACCGCCAGAGCCAACCTACACGAAGGGATGAAAGACGTAGCCGAGTGGATGGCGACCAGCCGCCTGAAACTGAACTCAGACAAGACGGAAGTTCTCATTCTGGGATCCTCACCCTCCGCCTGGGACGACTCCTGGTGGCCCCCCCCCCTAGGCAGCGCACCCAAACCAACAGACCACGCACGCAACCTGGGCTTCATCCTGGACTCCTCCCTCTCCATGACCAGAAAAGTCAACACCGTCTCCTCGTCATGCTTCAACATCCTGCGCATGCTTCGTAAGATCTTCCGGTGGATCCCCACCGAGACCAGGAAGACGGTCACCCAGGCCCTCGTCACCAGCCGCCTGGACTACGGCAACTCCCTCTACGCCGGAACCACCGCCAAACTCCAGAAGAGACTCCAGCGGATCCAGAACGCCTCAGCACGACTCATCCTGGACATCACCCGGCGCAGCCACATCTCCGGACACCTGAAAGATCTGCACTGGCTACCGGTCAACAAGAGAATCACCTTCCGTCTCCTCACCCACGCACACAAAGCCCTGCACAACCAAGGCCCAGGATACCTCAACAGCCGCTTCAACTTCTACGCTCCCACACGCCAACTTCGATCGACCGGCCACGCCCTGTCCGCCGTCCCCCGCATCCGAAGAGCCACCACAGGAGGAAGGTCCTTCTCCTACCTGGCCGCCAAGACCTGGAACTCCCTCCCGAACCACCTCCGCCTGACCCAGGACAACCTCGCCTTCAGGAAACAGCTCAAGACCTGGCTGTTCGAGCAGTAGCGGGCCTCCCCTCCCCTAGCGCCTTGAGACCCACCGGGTGAGTAGTGCGCTCTATAAATGCTGTGATTGATTGATTGATTGATTGATTGATTCTGCTTGAGTAAACCGTCGCAAACCAAAAAGTAGCTGATCCCCTCGGCAAACTGCTCGATGTCTCGAGCGCGGTCAGCTGGTTGTCAAGGAATCGGCATTGTGAGCCCGTGGATGGAGGAAAGGCCCCTAGCAACAACACAACGCTGCATGTTTGTTACCGAGGGCTTTTCCTCTAATCAGTGCCAAAGAGGAACTTACGGAAGCCTCCATGAAATAAACGCGGTGTCACCCACTAAGTACAAGAGTGCCTAAGCCGAGGAACGATGCCTCGATGTAGCAAGCATGCAGGAAAGGGCAAGAGTGTGAGATTAGCGATGTCCTCATGAAGCGGCAAGCGCGTGGAAAGGCAAGAGCGCAAAAATAGCGCGAGGGGGGTTTAAATAAAAACAGGTATTAAACCATGCAGGAAGAAAGTGCGGGAGCCGACCTTCATAAATTGGAGTTCGGAAGACTGAGTATGAGAGGGGGGGGGGGGGGGTTCAAACCGGCAATTAGGGATGGTGGATAATCACCAAAAGAGAGAAAGTTGAAAGAATTCTGCTGAGAGAAGTAGATGGTTACAACAGAGGCATTATATCATTGATAACACAGAGGCATAATTTCAATAAACAAGAAATAGTATATAAACAAGAGGCATCAATCACTTTAGAAGGAATAAAGGAGAGTTGACTTATCTGCTTGGAGCCGCCTTTAAAAGAGGCTGATTGCCTAGTGCTCATGCCTTTTATTTGTTTTATAACGTTCTAAATATGGAACTTTTGCTTTGTGATGTATGCGGCTGTTTGGGTCTGCATTAAAAGTTGTATGCATAATGGTAGCCTCCAGTCTTGTAATGAAATTGTCTTTCATCAGTAGAGAGTTTCATATACAGTTAGAGATGCAGGAAATACTGCTCAAAAGTCTTTCCAGGTCACAGTACCACTCCTTGAGTGCAGGTGCATCACTCAGAGCTCAGCCGCTCAGGTGAGCCGTATCAAACAAAAACAGGGCAAGAGCACACTGCCTTGACATCCCATCACCCAGTTCAATCAGATGCATTCTGGTATATGTAGTGCATGGTAATACCCACTTCCATTAAATAATGATGTGACAGGAGACGAACACTTAACAGCAGTAATTGTAAGCTGGTTTGCATAAAGAGTGACTCATTCTTCAAGGCTTGGTTGATGGCATGCGGTGGGACTGGAGAATCCAGAGAAGACCAGTAAACACAACAAGACACCTTCCCATATTATCTCTATTTAAATGTCTAATGAAGGATAGAGAAATTGAGAGATTTACTAAACATGACCTTCGGCTCGGAAAGGTTTGAAATGGCGGGAACAGTGTGGGCATCAATATGCCTCAGCAAAGAACATATGAAACTGAGCCAAATTTGCCTCTTTGTATTTGTATTTACATTTATAAATGCCACAGCTACCCAGCAGGGACTCTAGTAGCTGGACATGTGTAGGTCGCCGCAGCTAAGCAGAGATAAACGAAGGAAATGCAGAGGAAGAAAAGAGATATCAAACAGAGTCACTAAACAGCAACGTCTAAGTTCTTACGGAAGGCCAACAAAGACTGACAGTGTCTAAGGTCAATCAAGACTAGAGAAGGAGCTACCCCTCATACGAACCAGCCAAAACCTGGGAACTGCAAACAATGAAAGGCTGGATGAGCGCAGCTGCCGAACCGGAGCATAGAGTGTGAGTAGGCTTTGAATGTAGGAAGGAGCAAGGCCCCATTTGACACGAAACATGTAGCAGAGGGACTTAAACTCAAGGCGCTTTCTGATTTTAAGCCAATGAAGTTAATGTAGTAGAGGAGAAGCAGAGGCAGATCTCGCCAGGTGAAAAAGAAGACAAGCAGCAGCATTCTGGATGGCCTGCAGCCGATGTAAAGAGGCTTTATCAATACCCAGATACAGGACATTGCCGTAGTCCAACCTGGATATCACCAGGATCTGCAGAACCTTTCTCTTAGCTGCAAATGGGATTAACCAAAGGATTTAATCCATTTGAGAACAGCAAAGCAAGATGAGGCCACCCTGGAGACCTGAGGTTTAAGCGAGAGCTTTTGATCAATAATAAAGCCCAGATTCTTAACTTTGGACACAGGGACAGGCACAGGGCTCATATCATCAGGCTAGTGTTTAATACCCCACAGCGCAGGGCTGTTACGCAGAATGAGCACCTCAGTTTTGGAACTGTTAAGCTTCAAGGCATTACTGGTGAACCAGGCAGACACATTCCTCATGCCACGCTGCAATAGGGAAGGATCCTTGTGCCGAGCAGCGGAAAGGGAGAAGACAATCTTAGTATCGTCAGCACAGGAGAAGATAGTCAGACCCAACTTTTCCGCAATATCAGCTAAGGGGCAAACATATATATTAAAAAGTAAATGGCTCAAAATAGAGCCCTGAGGAACTCCAGGGTTTAACTCTAAAGTATGCGATCTCACATTGTTAAAAAAAAATTGAAATGTACGGTCAGTGAGAAAAGACCTCAGCCACTTCAGAGCCAAGCCCATATGCCCAAAGGCTTCAAGGCATTCTAATAGAATGAAATGAAACAATGTGTCAAACGCAGTGCTCAAATCCAACAGGATAAGCTCAGAGGTTCCCCCAGAGTCGAGTTGTAGTCTGAGATGCTCTATGACCCCAAGGAGAGCATACTCAGTGCTGTGGCCATGTCTGAATCCAGACTGAGATGGCTGTAGCAGATTAGAAGTTGTAACAGAAAAGGAAAGTAAGGTAATAACATGGCATACCAAAACTTTAGACAAAACAGAAAGAAGAGAGATAGTAGAAAAGTTGGACCAACAAAGCGGGTCAAGACCTTCCATTATTAATAAAAGAAGGACAAGAGCGTGCTTTCACCCCTTTGGTAACAAACCTGTACTTAAAGAATTATTGAGTAAGTGTAGAATAACAGAAAGGACTGTGTCATCCAAGCGACTGAGTATGGAAGGGGGAGAGGATCAGCAGGAGCTCCAGACTTGATAGAGCTCAATGACAGCCTCAAGGAAGGCAAATCTAGGAGAGGCCAGGAGCTGATCTGTTCAGAGTACTCCGACAAAGAGGTCCGGGGAGAAAATTCCTGGGAAACTGACAAGAAACCAGTAGGAAATATTATACTCCCTTGTTGAACAGCATCCACCGCGAGTTGAGCGTGAATAGACTTGACTTTTTGTCAAAAACCAATGCTAACTCATCAAATTGCAGATGAGTGAGCAAAGGAGGAGGCAGAAACGCACTGGCGGTCAAGAGTTGATTAACCATCTTAAACAAAGTTTTCTGGCAGAGCTAGGAGTTAGAAATCTTATCTATGAAAAAAGCAGCACATGGCAATCTACATAGAGCATGGTATTTCTTTAAAGCTCCCAAGTACTCTAATTTAACATCGGACAAATATTGTTTCCTCCATTGCCTCTCTAACGCTTTATAGCGCTTTTTCTCTTGTTTAAGAGAATCTGTAAACCAAGGCGCTGGGTGATGTGTCCTAAACTGGGGTTTAGAGACAAGAGGTAAAACAGCATCAGTGGCTGAAAAGAGCCAAGAGTGCACACTAATTTGAGCTGGGTCAGGAGAGTAAGCAAGAGCAGGAATATTTTCCCGAAGCACTTCAGTCAATCAAGGTATATTAAGTATGGGTCAATTCTGGGTTTTAGGCTGTGCAGTAGATCCAATAGGAAAGGTATCAGGAAGCTTAATAGAAAAAGGAACTGCAACATTATCAGTCCAGCAGAGCTTGACAGAAAGTGCAACAGAAATAATAGAGAGATTAGAGAAAATAGGGTCAAGAAGATGACAGCAATATGAGTGGGAAGTAAATTTAGTAGTAAAAGATTGAGAATATTCATATCCTCAATAATTGTAGAGACTGGTTTGTCTTCCGAGTTCTCAAGATGGAGGTTAAGGTCACCAAGCACAGAGAAGTCAGCAGAACGGAGAATATGAGGAGCCAATAGATCACAAAGAGCTGAGCACCAATTAAGCAAAGGCCCAGGAGGGCGATAGACAAGGGTGCCTGAGAAACTAAACTTATAAGTAAAAGGAATGGAAAAGGCCATGGCTTCACAATTAGGAATCTGGAGGTCCACAATTTTACAGTTGTAAATAGTTTTTAAAATAATAGCAATACCTCCCCAACCCTTCTGTCTCAACCGTTCAGGGGCACAAACCTGTTGAGATTCCTATGAATTTCTTATAGGCTGGTTCTGTTTAGCGGGAATGTCACAGCCTGTTTTAAAACTTTTTTCTATTTCTTTGCCCTTTCTGACATTGTTGGCTTTGTTCTCTTTCTTTCCTTTTTGACCCTTGCTTCCCTTCTGACAATCTTATCAGTCTACCTCTTCTCTTTCCTTTTTTCACAATTTCAATACCTTTCCCTCTTATATCCACTTAGGACTTTTGCCTAGTTGCCTTGTGAAGTGTTATCCTTATGTTTGACTCTATGAACGTCTGCCTGGATGTATTAATTACTCCTTTCATTATTTTCTCTCTTATTTCTCCTCTTGTCTGTTTAATCAGGTTCCTTGAGCTCCGCAATTTTGTTTATTTTTTTCTACTATTCTGTTTCTCCCTATAGCTCCTTACTGTACTGACCTTTATCACTCCCTCCTCCTGCTTCTTCCTCATCTTATATGCATTCCTTTCCTTCTTCTTTTATTTATCTGTCAAACTAATCCTCCTTTCTCTCATTTCTCAGCTCCATTTCCACCCCTTCTTGTTTTTCTTTTCAATTCTCCTTCTTCTTCTTTTCCTTCTTCACCTCTTCCTTGTATATGTCCGACCCAGCCAACCTCCCTTCTGTTGGCTTCATGCTTCTTCTCATTGTAGTCTTTATTTGCAGGCTCTACTGTAATGTTTCATTTTATCTTCCTCAATACCTATTCACAAGAATTAGCATGTTTCGTCTGTTATGTAACCTACATTGACACTTCTTCCTAAGTCTCCTTTTTCCATTCCATTCTATCACTCTAGGGCGGGATGTACGTATTCCAGCTCTTTGATTACTATGCTGCCAGCGGAATGTGTCTCCTTTTCTTTGCAATGTTTGAAACCATCGGCATTGGTTGGGTGTATGGTGAGTGATGAACAACTCATAGGTAAGAGTGTTTCATATAAGGATGGTTGCATTCATAATCTTGAGGATTACGTTGGGACATTCATCCAGGCAATCCATATATCAGATTGAGGCCAATACAAATTCCCAAGGAATGAGCCCCTTTGGGTATGGCCAGTCTGGCTAGGAGACAAAGCCAAAATCATGCCCATCTCCTCCACATACCATTGTACTGAAATTCCATTCTTTTTCAAGCTGAAAATGTTCACTAGTGCACAAATTTTGTTTAAAATCACTTGACAAGCTAAAACAATTTAATAAAATGCTCGGCAAGACTTTACTAATGGTTAAAAAAAGTGTTGACTGGATCATTTTCATTCCATATTTTCAAGTTGCACCCAAATTAAACTCACATACTAGGCCTGGGTGGTATTTCAGCTAAGGCAAAGAAATCTAAGTAATTTTGAAGATTCCACAATACTCTTTGATGTGGAATTACCAATAATAAAGTGATTATGCCTATTTGTGTAATTGAGTACATTTTTGGGGAAATATCCTACCACATTAGCACATTTAGGGGCATATTTGGGAATATTGTGGTGCAGGGAATGTAGCAAGTTACCATGCTGCACTGCCCTGCATCACAGGGAAAGGGAAAGGGCAGGAATCTGCTGTATTTATCCGATATAGTGCATTCCTGTTCTTTCCCCCTGCGCTTGCGCCGTTTCTGTAGCACCAATGCAGGCACCCTTGCACCATGTTGCAAAAATGCCAGTGTTGTAAGCAGCATAGTATTGTACAAGAAGGGGCACCTCCCTGCACAAAAGAAATCCACGGAGGCATTTTCCTCGTACGATGTATGCTGCAGAATGCAGCGAACATAGAACGAGGAAAAAACAAGGAGAAATAAAAATATTTCTCCTCTTTATGCCTCACCTGGGGAGGTGTATCTTATTGGTGCATTCCCAGATTTACCAGGTTTACCAGATTTGGTAAATTTGAGAATGCATCAAAAACCATGAAATTTGCATAGGAACACCCACTGCATTGCCCATAGAATGCCTCCGATGTGCAAAGTAATACAGTGCAACAATTTGTGCAGCGTTGCATTACGAAGCCATTCAAATCCACACAAGGCTTGCGTGCCTTCACAAATATGACTTAGAGGTTACTGTCATTCATGTGCAAGCATGACGTAGAGCTTCAGATATGCCCCATAGTGAGCACAAATGGCTGCTTGCACCCACTATTTGTGTTCTGTTGCATTTAGTACTATTTTGGATGCAAGGTGCATTTTATGCTAAGAAAATAGCTCTAAATGCCGGGAGTCAGTTGTGGAAAATCCTACCTCAAGTGCCCATTTAGCAAGCGCAAGCAGCTGTTTATGCTCACTATTCATTTTCTGTTGCATTTAACACTACTTCTTATCACGAAATGCATATTCACATTTATTTTGGGTGCGAGGAGGCATTTTTGCACTAAGAAAGTTCACTTGAATTTAGAATTTATCTTCCTATGTCATTCTACGTAATCTCGCTGAATTATTTGGCAATTCTGAGTGATTACACTACTTGGAATTATACAAATGATGCCACCCCCTCCCTGGGTATATACATATCCGTTTTATGGTAAGAATGTAATTGCCTGAGGTATACAAGCTTGTGTCATATTTCCTTATGGCCATCAGTCTTGTAGAGTCAGATCCACAGACTTATACGAAAGATGGAACATTAATCTTGAATACTGAATTAGGGCATAATGTGAGTATTACTGAGGAAGACATATTTCCTAGCTCTCTTTTGTACTATGAAGAGTGTAGATTTTTTTTATTTACTGTTTTCCTTTTATTTGTTTGTTACAGTTATGACAACAGAATGCTGGGGGCACAATAAGTTCAAAGAACTAAACAAAGGAGGATGAGACACACATGACACAGATGAAAAAAAAACAATACCATAGATACATACATAGGTGCAAGAGAATTAATCTATTTACCCAGGTAATCATAGTGGGAGGGCAGGGATGGTATCATGAACATTACCTAGGCTCCCACATTCCTTATTAGTGAAAGAGAATAAAATGGTAGAAGCAAGTTGCCCCATGCACCACAAAAACCTCTAACACGCCTGCCAACCACCGCTTCCTCATTCAACCAGGGTATATAGTCTCTTTGCAACCAGCATTGTGTTTGCATTTTTTTTTCTCATGCTCATGTTCATAAAACAAATCTTCTAATTTTTCTAGGTGCTGATAAATTCTATGACAATATTGAACATATGATTGGCTACCGACCACTGCTGGTGATTAAGTACTGTTGGCGATTTGTGACACCTGCTGTGTGCCTGGTAAGATCCCAGGGTGGCACAGGCTATGTGATACAAGAGGGAGGCAATACTGTTTCAAAGGAGAAATATTAGTAAAGCCCAAGTGTTTTGGGTTTAAAAATACATTTAAGCCAAGGTGAAAATCAGTATGTAGGAGCCCCTGCTAAAGAAAGATTCCTGAGGGACATTGACTGGCAGAAATGTTTTCTAGGACAAAGGCACCAGCAGATTGAATTGTAAAGCTCTTTCAGGATGTAGTATGTATGTTTGTATGTGATATGTGTATAGGTCAAACCTTGCTGAAAGTTAGCAGAGCACTGAATAAGATCAAAGGCAGAAATACAATCAGAGGGAATCTAGGCCGCGATTGCTATTTCTGAGAGGGGAACTGAACTAGTCATTGATTACATCAATATCTCAGAATTGAAGGTTGCGTTGATTGTGGTGCTTTGTACATCAGGTGAAAATGGGATGATATTTGTTTCTTACAGAGAGATGTGTCAGGTAACCCTGGGCAATGAACTCCACTTCAGAGTTTGCAGAGATTTGTTAACTACACATTCCATTAAAACCCCTGAATTTAGCAGAGTGAGCTACTAAACTCTACCCACAAAAGCAATCAATCAATCAATCAACAATTTGTAAAGCGCGCTACTCACCTGGTAGGGTCTCAAGGCGCTGGGGGGAAGGGTCCGTTGCTGCTCGAAAAGCCAGGTCTTGAGTTGCTTCCTGAAGGAGAGGTGGTCCTGGGTCAGCCGTAGGTGGGTTGGGAGGGAGTTCCATGTCTTGGCCGCCAGGTAGGAGAAGGATCTTCCTCCAGCGGTGGCTCTGCGAATGCGTGGTATGGCGGCGAGGGCGAGGCTGGCCGATCGTAGCTGGCGGGTGGGTTTGTAGAAGGTGAGGCGACTGTTGAGGTACTTCGGGCCCATGTCGTGGAGAGCCTTGTGTGCGTAAGTGAGGAGTCTGAATGTGATCCTCTTGTTAACGGGGAGCCAGTGCAGGTCTCTCAGGTGGGTCGAGATGTGGCTGTGGCGAGGGATGTCCAGGATGAGTCATGCGGAGGCGTTCTGTATGCGCTGGAGTCTTTTCTGTAGTTTGGCCGTGGTTCCCGTGTAGAGGGTGTTCCCGTAGTCCAGTCGGCTGGTGACGAGTGCCTGGGTGACTGTCTTCCTGGTTTCGGTGGGGATCCAGCGGAAGATCTTACGGAGCATGCGCAGGGTGTTGAAGCACGATGATGATACGGCGTGGACTTGTCTGGTCATCGAGAGGGAGGAGTCCAGGATGAAGCCCAGGTTTCGTGTGTGGTCCGTTAGTTTGGGGTTGGTGCCCAGGACAGGGGGCCACCAGGAGTCGTCCCAGGCGAAGGGCGATGATCCCAGGAAGAGGACTTCCGTCTTGTCTGAGTTCAGTTTCAGGCGGCTGTTCTTCATCCACTCGGCGACGTCTTTCATCCCTTCGTGAAGGCTGGCTCTGCCGGTGGTGGGGTCGTTGGTGAGGGAGATGATCAGCTGGGTGTCGTCGGCGTAGGAGATGATGTTAAGGTTGTGTTGGCGTGCGATGGCTGCGAGGGGGCTCATGTAGACGTTGAAGAGGGTGGGGCTGAGTGAGGAACCTTGTGGTACGCCGCAGATGACCTCGGTGGCCTCGGACCTGTAAGGGGGGAGGCGGACTCTCTGGGTTCTTCCGTCGAGGAACGAGATGATCCACTCCAGAGCCTTCCCTTGGATCCCGATGTTGCTGAGGGGCTGTACTAGGGTGCGTTGGCAGACAGTGTCGAACACCGCACATAGGTCCAGGAGGATGAGGGCCGCTGTTTCCCCGTTGTCGAGCAGGGATCTGATGTCGTCGGTGGCTGCGATGAGGGCGGTCTCGGTGCTGTGGTTGGCTCGGAAGCCGGACTGCGAAGGGTCGAGGGCTACGTTTGTTTCGAGGAAGGCGGCGAGCTGTCTGTTGACGATCTTCTCGATGACTTTGGCAGGAAAGGGGAGGAGCGAGATGGGGCAGTAGTTCTTGAGGTCGGTGGGGTCCTCTGTTGGTTTCTTCAGGAGGGCGCTGAGCTCGGAGTGCTTCCAGCTCTACGGGAAGGTGGCGGTGTTGAAGGAGACGTTGATAATGTCCTGGAGTTGGGGTGCGATGATGGAGTCTTCCTTGTTGAAGATGTGGTGGGGGCAGGGGTCGGTTGGAGATCCGGAGTGGATGGTGTTCATCGTGCGGGTGGTGTCTTCGGTGCTGACCGGGGTCCAGTTGCAGAGGGTGGAGGTGGGGGGCGTTGGTTCGGTGGTTGGGTGCGTGGTCTGTGCGCCGAAGCTGTTGTGTATGTCGGCGATCTTGCGGTGGAAGAAGGTGGCGAGTGAGTCACAGAGGTCTTGCGAGGGTGTGATGCCGTTGTTTCCGGCGTTAGGGTTGGAGAACTCTTTGATGATGCTGAAGAGTTCCTTGCTGTTGTGGGTGTTGTTGTCCAGTCGTTCTTTGAATGTTGTCCTTTTGGTGGTGCGGATCAGCTGGTGGTGTTCGCGGGTGGCGTTCTTGAGGGCAGTCATGTTATCTGTGGTCTGGTCGTGGCGTCAGGCTTTTTCAAGGGTGCAGCAGTTTTTCTTGGATGTTTTGAGTTCGTCGGTGAACCAGGAGGCTTTCTTGCTGCCAGGTCTGCTGGGAGGGTTCTTCAGTGGTGCGAGGTCGTCGGCGCAGTTGGTGAGCCACTGTGTGAAGTTGCGGGCTGCTTCGTTGGGGTCCGTTGCGCTGGCGGGAGGGTTCAGGCTGAGGGAGGTGGTGAGCTGGTCGGCGGTGATCTTGCTCCAGCTTCTGCGAGGAACCTGTTGCGGGTGGTGGTGGGTAGTGGTTCTTCTGAAGCTGAAGTCGACGCCGCTGTGATCCGTCCAATGGAGTCCGGTGGAGTGGTTGAAGGAGGAGAAGACGGGGTCCAGCGTGTGGTCGGCGTAGTGGCTGGGGGTGTTCACCAGTTGCTTGAGTCCGAGGTTGGCGAGGTTGTCCAGCAGAGTGGTGGTGTTGGTGTCGTTGTTTTTCTCCAGGTGGAAGTTGAGGTCTCCTAGGAGGATGTAGTCAGCGGAATGGAGGGCGTGCTGGCTGATGAAGTCTGCGATGTCTTCGCTGAATCGGGTGCGTGGTCCCGGGGGTCTGTAGATGAGGGTGCCTCTGAGGGTGGTCTTGCGGTCGGTGTGTATCTGGAAGTAGAGGTGCTCGGCGGCGGTGAAGGTGTCGTCGAAGTTGGTCGTGATGCGGATGGTGTTCCTGTGGACGATGGCGATGCCTCCTCCGGTCTGGTTGACGCGGTCCCTCCGGATGATCTTGTATCCGTCCGGGATAGCTATGGCGATGTCGGGCGCTGAGGAGGCATTCATCCAGGTTTCCTTGAGGTAGGCGACGTCTGGAGATGTTGTGTCGAGCAGGTTCCAGATTTCAACGGCGTGTCTGTGGACGGAGCGGGTGTTGAGCAGGATGCACTTGAGGTGGTTGTTGCTGGTGCCTGGCCTTTCGGGTGCGGTGCAGGTCCGGAGGCAAGTGAACTTGCAGGCTTGGCAGGTGAAGGGTCTGTGGGTGCGGTTCGGGGTGGCTCGGTAGCAGGCGGGGTTCCGGTCAGGTTTGAGTGCGTTGAGGGTGGCCGCGTCGTAGGTTCGTCGTGTGGGCTGGCATCGTCGGAGGCCAGGGGTCCTGGCACTGGGCGCGGGCCAGGCGCGGACGGGCGCAGACAGGCTTGCCATTGACGCACCTCCGGCGCGCAATCAGCGCGGCTGCTGCGCGTGCACGCTGCGCGTAGGCGCGGTCTCCGCCATAAATGGCGCAGAGGGAGGGAGGAGCAGCTGGGAGGCAGGAGCGGGGTGGCGCGGGGTGGCGCGGGGAAGGGGATCGGGGTACAGAAGAAAAGGGGGGCGGGCCGCAGGGAAGCAGCGGCAGGGAGCGGGGAGGGGTCCGAGGCGGGAAAGCGGTCCCGAGGGGAAGAGCGACGACCACGGAGGTCGGGGCACAGAAACACGGCAAAAAAAAAATGAAAGCAAGCACTGGTAGCAGCAGTGAGAGGAAGCCTGAGACACGGGGTCAGTGGTGAGCAGGTAGAGACAGGCAGGGAGACCGGGCACACTCAGGGAGAGCCGCGCGGCGGGTGGAGCGACCGTCACCGACCAGGGTCAGGTCAGGTCACAGCTCCCCGTCGCGCTGGCAGACCTTAAGTATCTGGAGGGAGGGAGGAGCAGCTGGGAGGCGGGAGCGGGGTGGCGCGGGGAAGGGGATCGGGGTACAGAAGAAAAAGGGGGGCGGGGCCGCAGGGGAGCAGCGGCAGGGAGCGGGGAGGGGTCTGAGGCGGGAAAGCAGTCCCAAGGGGAAGAGCGACGACCACGGAGGTCGGGCACAGAAAAACGGCAACAAAAAAAAAACGAAAGCAAGCACTGGTAGCAGCAGTGAGAGGAAGCCTGAGACACGGGGTCAGCGGCGAGCAGGTAGATGCAGGCAGGGAGACCGGGCACACTCAGGGAGAGCCGCGCGGCGGGTGGAGCGACCGTCACCGACCAGGGTCAGGTCAGGTCACAGCTCCCCGTCGCGCTGGCAGACCTTAAGTATCCGGATGGAGGGAGGAGCAGCTGGGAGGCGGTAGCGGGGTGGCGCGGGGAAGGGGATCTGGGTACAGTAGAAAAAGGGGGGCGGGGCCGCAGGGGAGTAGCGGCAGGGAGCGGGGACGGGTCTGAGGCGGGAAAGCGGTCCCGAGGGGAAGAGCGACGACCACGGAGGTCGGGGCACATAAAAACGGCAAAAAACCCGAAAGCAAGCACTGGTAGCAGCAGTGAGAGGAAGCCTGAGACACGGGGTCAGCGGCGAGCAGGTAGAGGCAGGCATGGAGACCGGGCACACTCAGGGAGAGCCGCGCGGTGGGTGGAGCGACCGTCACCGACCAGGGTCAGGTCAGGTGAAAGCAACTTTACATGCTAAAAAGCATATAACCTATTCAGAAAAGTGAACTTTGGAAATTAAAAATATCAGGCAATTGATTTTGGGGTGCCCCCTAACCTAGGGGGAGGACCAAGCAGATGCCTTGAACTCAAGGAGCATATCATGCTGAACAATTCAGTGGTGGTTCCATCCTCTTAGGACTACCCCAAGCACAGTTATGGACAAAAATACAATCCCAAACGAAGGCCCTGCAAAGCATTATGAGACAAGATTAGCAGTGGGCAGTGAATAATATAGTATCCAATATCAAAATAATTCTACAAAGAGCGCTTTGCGTTTATTTATCGCCGTCCTAGTAAATATGTCCCCAGGTTCTTCTGGGGCCACGGTAAAGCTCCTAGTTTACGAGCCGCCACAAACTGAAAGTTTCACAGGGGTTGCAGGCTTCACGGGGGTCGCAGGGGCAACACTAAAGCAACTCTGAAACAGTGTGGAGGCCGCTGCTTTCTGCGGTGATAACAGCTACAATTAGCACCGAAATTGCTGTCCCCATTGTGCCTCCTGTGACCATTACCTGCGCATTTTTAGCGCACCCACTGCCAACAAGCCACACCTGGTCTATGTCACACCAGGCCGCTTCCGTCTGGAAAAATAAAATAAAATAAAACCAAGCACCATCCCTTGCTTGAGTAAGGATCAGTGTGCCACGTCGGCAGGCCTCTTGTTGCTCCTGTGGCCAATGTCCTGGGATTTGCTGATTCTGCCGGTTTCACCAATTAGGAGGTGGAAGATGCGGTTGTGAAGTTGCAAGGGAACGGCCGCAGCTGTTGCACTCAGCTGCTGCACTCGGCTTGTAGCGCGTTGTCTATCTCTGTCACTCCCGGACTCCTTATTTAATTAAAGTAAAGTGAATTCTGTGCTAGTGGCATATTCTGCCGCAGTTCTGGCATCCAACTTTTTAAATAATTGTATCTTCTCCCTGCAGCAATTTTCAGAGCGGGTGCAAGCGGGCCGGCGGGCAAACTCCACAGCTCTTACAGCCTCTCACTGCCTAGCGCTGCCGCGTTACACAACACACCTCCGGTCTCCCAGCTGCCTCCGTTGAGCCTCTGTTGAGCCGCTTGGGCCAGGCAAAACACGGAGCACACTCTGCCCGGCTGACTCGGGCTCGGCTCAGGCACAGCTCAGCTTACATGTTCTCCGTGCCTGCACCCGCTTCGAGTCCATGATCTCCGCTCAGTCCGCTCTCCGGCCAGTCGACTGCTCTGGAGTGAATGCAGCTGATTGCCTCAATTCCGACACACAAACAGCACAAACCAAGGGAAACTACCCTCACGACTTAGCTCAGAAGGGCCCGTGAAGTGTTTCTGTTTAATTCCGCTGAAGCATAGCTATGCACAGTTTAGGGATTACGAACACATCCATTAACCTATTACCAGCTCCTTTATGTTTAGGTCTACGATAGTCACCTAGTAAGCAGCCTCAGGAGGTGTTCAATTCCTAAAATGAGCAGATCCTCTAGACCTCTTGTCACTTCCTTCTACAACACCTGGACAGTGTCACATGTCCAACCATGCCAAAAACATCTGCAGCAGGATAAGTAAGCACATATAGGGCAGTTTATAGCAGTCAATTCCCAGGTTAGGTCAAACACCAAGGGGACACACAGTTCATGTGAAAATAATTACATTGCGATTATTTAAATATGACAGTCCCTGAAATGTTCTGCATGACTAACAGGTTTCTACAAAACACACAAAAAGAGTAGAACAGGTCAAAAGGGTGGTGTGTGACTATAGCAGTGACTATGGTACAGCAGGCTGCATATGCGGACCAGTGTTGTCGAGAGTTATTGGAAAACAAAAAGCTATTATCAATCCCATCAGACCACCCCTTCGGTGGAATATACGTCATGTGGGAATTGCTGATCAATCCGTGTCTTGGCCGGCCATATAGTGCCAGTTTGGAGCTGGATGTCAGAAAACAAGCCATGATGTTTGCCAAAACAGTGGACAAGATGGTGTGCAGTGCTGAAGTGGTGGTGATAGATAAAATTGACTACACTGGCTCTGAAACAATGTGTATACAGAAAACCGTGTGTCAAAAGATAAAAACCGCGCCTGGTAGTATGTCTACCTTCTGGCGCTTGTGTATTGCGGTCAACATGTTTCTGCCAAAAGGGATTTTCCCTGGCATTCTTCAGGACCTTTACTGTGAATAAGCTACTGCAACTGTAACTACAAATGTCACATTAGATGAAAAACATGGCAATAGGTTTACTAGTAGAAGGATACACATCTACCAGGAACCTTAGTGGTTAGACGTCCACTGATGGTAAAGAAGCATTTCTTCTTCCTATCAATAAAACAAAAAGGATGTTGGATAACAACACTGAATAACACAAACACAACCAATCTGCACTCAGAGAGACAGTATAGGCAAAACACCTGCATGAATAATTGACATTCTGCATGAATGAAATAGGCATAATAGCCAGATCACTTAGAGGCATTTCCTCACCGTGATACTCACCCAGCATTGTGTGGGTGAAGACCTCACCTCACCCGGCAACCGCTCGGGAGCATGAGGCCCCGCTCTGTGGTGTAGAAAAAAGACACAATGAGCTCACTACTCTATCGTGTCCAAGCCAATTGCTCTACACACAAACCCAACAAACTTGTGCTCGGTACCTAGCTATTCCACTGAGGTCCACACACAGCTACATGCCCCACTTGTTAAATAAAGCATAGTATAGATGCCCCACTTAGAGCTACATGCCCCACATGTTAGATAAAGCATAGTATAGACACTGAAGAGTTCCTCTAGAACATCTTGTGATGGTATTGCAATCTGTATTTTAAAAAATATACACTGGATTAACTTAGTCAGGTAGCGCTAATTCCTGTAATGGCGCTAATTAAAGAGGTGGAACAAAGTCCACACTAGCCCCAATGAGGAGCCCCTTTAATATCAAGGGGTCTGGGAGATCCAAGACCCATTGTATAGCACTGCCAAGACGGAGTCTGTCTAAACATGTTCCATCTTCCAAAGTCTGGCCAAAGTGTAGAGAGTCCATGGGGACACTCACCTGTCCGTCGGTACCTCCTTCGTGGAGCCAAGCGGTAGTGGAGGCACTCATAGGGCCGCCATCTGCTCTTAAATAGCTGCCAGCCGACAGGGGCGTACGGGGTATCTTACAGGACAAAACTGTCAGGAGCCAACAAGCGCGAGGCGAGACACTACTCTAATGCGCATGCGCATGCAATTCTAAACGTACCGATAAAGATGTTTTCTTCATGTACAATACCTCATCCTTAAGGGAAGAGCGTGTGGTCAGTCCCTACCCTGGTGTGCCATTACACGCATTGTACTCAGAACCTCGTGTCTCCATTAAATGTTAAGCCGCAGCTACACTGTCAGGCCCAATAACGAAGGAAACACTATTCTATCGCGCATGCGCGTATGGTCAGGAGAAGTAAAAAAACGCTATGTGTGCAGCATCAGTCACTCTGCAGGTAACTGTCCCTGATGCAAGCGCTTAAACGCCGTTATATCTTTTTGGTGAGAGTGCAATCTACTTGTCATTCTGAAAGCCACTTGCCACATGCACTTCTGGCTTAAAAGGGAAAAACAATCTTACCCATAGCTGGCATCGGGCGAGTAACATTGGACCAGGATTGTAATTAGAAAAATGCACAGACATGCTTCTTGAAATGAAAGAACCACATGGAACAACAAATCTTCTTGTTATAATTGTAAAATATATATGAACCGTGCCGGGCAAATAGCCCTGGACCAGATTGGTAAAATAATAGAGAATGCTCAAACATGTTTTGTGCAAAAAAGGTAACCACATGGAACATAAGATGATGTTGTAGTGATTTTAACAAGTGTGGAACACATGATGTGTTATCCTCCAGCGTATTATGAACGGGGAATATATGGTGGTGTCTGGGTGGACAGGAGGGTAACGCACACACTTAGGTTAGGTGAGCTATTAAAGATACAAAATTACAATATTTGCATCTATGTTCAATTAGACCCACAGCTAAAAAGCTGCACTTTATACAAAAAACAACAGGAGGGTCAAAAGGGAATATTTACCGACCTGTCTGCTCGCTCCCCAGTAATCAGTAAAACACACAAAAAGAGTAGAACAGGTCAAAAGGGTGGTGTGTGACTATAGCAGTGACTATGGTACAGCAGGCTGCATATGCGGACCAGTGTTGTCGAGAGTTATTGGAAAACAAAAAGCTATTATCAATCCCATCAGACCACCCCTTCGGTGGAATATACGTCATGTGGGAATTGCTGATCAATCCGTGTCTTGGCCGGCCATATAGTGCCAGTTTGGAGCTGGATGTCAGAAAACAAGCCATGATGTTTGCCAAAACAGTGGACAAGATGGTGTGCAGTGCTGAAGTGGTGGTGATAGATAAAATTGACTACACTGGCTCTGAAACAATGTGTATACAGAAAACCGTGTGTATACACATTGTTTCAGAGCCAGTGTAGTCAATTTTATCTATCACCACCACTTCAGCACTGCACACCATCTTGTCCACTGTTTTGGCAAACATCATGGCTTGTTTTCTGACATCCAGCTCCAAACTGGCACTATATGGCCGGCCAAGACACGGATTGATCAGCAATTCCCACATGACGTATATTCCACCGAAGGGGTGGTCTGATGGGATTGATAATAGCTTTTTGTTTTCCAATAACTCTCGACAACACTGGTCCGCATATGCAGCCTGCTGTACCATAGTCACTGCTATAGTCACACACCACCCTTTTGACCTGTTCTACTCTTTTTGTGTGTTTTACTGATTACTGGGGAGCGAGCAGACAGGTCGGTAAATATTCCCTTTTGACCCTCCTGTTGTTTTTTGTATAAAGTGCAGCTTTTTAGCTGCGGGTCTAATTGAACATAGATGCAAATATTGTAATTTTGTATCTTTAATAGCTCACCTAACCTAAGTGTGTGCGTTACCCTCCTGTCCACCCAGACACCACCATATATTCCCCGTTCATAATACGCTGGAGGATAACACATCATGTGTTCCACACTTGTTAAAATCACTACAACATCATCTTATGTTCCATGTGGTTACCTTTTTTGCACAAAACATGTTTGAGCATTCTCTATTATTTTACCAATCTGGTCCAGGGCTATTTGCCCGGCACGGTTCATATATATTTTACAATTATAACAAGAAGATTTGTTGTTCCATGTGGTTCTTTCATTTCAAGAAGCATGTCTGTGCATTTTTCTAATTACAATCCTGGTCCAATGTTACTCGCCCGATGCCAGCTATGGGTAAGATTGTTTTTCCCTTTTAAGCCAGAAGTGCATGTGGCAAGTGGCTTTCAGAATGACAAGTAGATTGCACTCTCACCAAAAAGATATAACGGCGTTTAAGCGCTTGCATCAGGGACAGTTACCTGCAGAGTGACTGATGCTGCACACATAGCGTTTTTTTACTTCTCCTGACCATACGCGCATGCGCGATAGAATAGTGTTTCCTTCGTTATTGGGCCTGACAGTGTAGCTGCGGCTTAACATTTAATGGAGACACGAGGTTCTGAGTACAATGCGTGTAATGGCACACCAGGGTAGGGACTGACCACACGCTCTTCCCTTAAGGATGAGGTATTGTACATGAAGAAAACATCTTTATCGGTACGTTTAGAATTGCATGCGCATGCGCATTAGAGTAGTGTCTCGCCTCGCGCTTGTTGGCTCCTGACAGTTTTGTCCTGTAAGATACCCCGTACGCCCCTGTCGGCTGGCAGCTATTTAAGAGCAGATGGCGGCCCTATGAGTGCCTCCACTACCGCTTGGCTCCACGAAGGAGGTACCGACGGACAGGTGAGTGTCCCCATGGACTCTCTACACTTTGGCCAGACTTTGGAAGATGGAACATGTTTAGACAGACTCCGTCTTGGCAGTGCTATACAATGGGTCTTGGATCTCCCAGACCCCTTGATATTAAAGGGGCTCCTCATTGGGGCTAGTGTGGACTTTGTTCCACCTCTTTAATTAGCGCCATTACAGGAATTAGCGCTACCTGACTAAGTTAATCCAGTGTATATTTTTTAAAATACAGATTGCAATACCATCACAAGATGTTCTAGAGGAACTCTTCAGTGTCTATACTATGCTTTATCTAACATGTGGGGCATGTAGCTCTAAGTGGGGCATCTATACTATGCTTTATTTAACAAGTGGGGCATGTAGCTGTGTGTGGACCTCAGTGGAATAGCTAGGTACCGAGCACAAGTTTGTTGGGTTTGTGTGTAGAGCAATTGGCTTGGACACGATAGAGTAGTGAGCTCATTGTGTCTTTTTTCTACACCACAGAGCGGGGCCTCATGCTCCCGAGCGGTTGCCGGGTGAGGTGAGGTCTTCACCCACACAATGCTGGGTGAGTATCACGGTGAGGAAATGCCTCTAAGTGATCTGGCTATTATGCCTATTTCATTCATGCAGAATGTCAATTATTCATGCAGGTGTTTTGCCTATACTGTCTCTCTGAGTGCAGATTGGTTGTGTCTGTGTTATTCAGTGTTGTTATCCAACATCCTTTTTGTTTTATTGATAGGAAGAAGAAATGCTTCTTTACCATCAGTGGACGTCTAACCACTAAGGTTCCTGGTAGATGTGTATCCTTCTACTAGTAAACCTATTGCCATGTTTTTCATCTAATGTGACATTTGTAGTTACAGTTGCAGTAGCTTAGTCACAGTAAAGGTCCTGAAGAATGCCAGGGAAAATCCCTTTTGGCAGAAACATGTTGACCGCAATACACAAGCGCCAGAAGGTAGACATACTACCAGGCGCGGTTTTTATCTTTTGACACACGGTTTTCTGTATACACATTGTTTCAGAGCCAGTGTAGTCAATTTTATCTATCACCACCACTTCAGCACTGCACACCATCTTGTCCACTGTTTTGGCAAACATCATGGCTTGTTTTCTGACATCCAGCTCCAAACTGGCACTATATGGCCGGCCAAGACACGGATTGATCAGCAATTCCCACATGACGTATATTCCACCGAAGGGGTGGTCTGATGGGATTGATAATAGCTTTTTGTTTTCCAATAACTCTCGACAACACTGGTCCGCATATGCAGCCTGCTGTACCATAGTCACTGCTATAGTCACACACCACCCTTTTGACCTGTTCTACTCTTTTTGTGTGTTTTACTGATTACTGGGGAGCGAGCAGACAGGTCGGTAAATATTCCCTTTTGACCCTCCTGTTGTTTTTTGTAACAGGTTTCTACTCCATTCTTTATCCATTGATATCTTATTACAAATGGTTTCCCACTTTTCGTAAACGTGTGTAAGTGGAGAATTGGGCATACTGCATATGGATCTATAAAGCTATGTTATAAAGTGCTGTGTGTTTCACATCATGAAAAGTAATTCTAGGGCCTCATGTGTGTCTGCTTCAATATCTGCCACATTGTTTGTTAATTTTAAGGACTTTCGAGGCATATTTTCAAAATTGCAATTATTGGAGATCACAGCCTTCCATTAAATGAATCAGATGAGCAATATGATGATCATAATCCAATCTCCCATCATTATTGATCCAGCCTTAATCCAACCAGTCTTTGCTGAGGGGGAGTGATAGCCTTGCCATCTGGGAAACCAACTAAAGTAACAGTGGGCTCATGCAGCGGTTGATGAGCTGCTTTCTAGACACTTCCGGCCGGCTTCACAAAGGTAATCCTATACCTAAAGTCTACGTTTAGAGTAGACCTGAAGTTTAGGGTTATACCTAAATTCTAATTTTACTAGTAATAAAGTTAGAGTTTTGGTCTACGTTTAGACCAAAGTCTAACTTTGCTATCAGTAATGTTAAACTTTTGGTCTAAGCTTAGACCAGAAGTCTAACTTTACTTCTAGTAAAGTTAAACTTTGGTCTAAGTTAGACTTTTGGTCTAAACTTAGACCAAAGTCTAACATTACTACTAGTAAAGTTAGACTTGAGGTCTAAGCTTAGACTTTTGCTTTAGGTTTACCTTTGTGAATCAGGCCCATCTTGCACAGAATCTATGCGGTATCACCACCAGGTCAAAGACCCCTGTACATTTTGCTTGGGTTTCTGAAGGTAAGGCACTAGTTCCCCTCTGGATATCGATACCTCCATGTGTCCCAACTCATGACATCGGCATACTTTGAACTATTCGGTTATCTATTGGATCTGTGCCACCACATAATAGATCTTAAATTTGATATAGCACAGCCCACCTTTGCGTCAAAAGGAGTTGTAAGATTTTGATGCCGACTTTTTGCCTAAATACTCCCAAAATAAAATCCTGCAGCAATATCTTTAGACCTCGAAACCAGTGCTTTAGAATCCACATAGGGAGGATCCTACAAATGGCAAAATGATCGTTTTAGAAAGAGCTATCCTGCCCATGACAGACAACTTCATGCTTTGTCACAACTTCATGCTGTTCTTCAGGTTTCGTAAGGCCCACATTACCCTCAATCAGATTATAGTGTTGTGATGCATTTGTTCCTCAAAATATCGAAGGACATCATTTTCCCTGACAATTCTCCTCTAAGCAAGGACTTACAGGTCCCATTGCATCTATAACAAATATACATGTTTCATCCAGTAGCCTCAGAACCCCAGTGGGCTGCTATAGTCCTGCAAGTACTCAATCATCTGCATGCCTCCAATCCACCTATTAAATCCCCTTCTCCCATTTTGAGTTCTCATGCAGTCTCAAAAGGGTTCTATTGCTAATAGGAATAGCAGAGGGGACAAGGGGCAGCCCTGTTGTGTGCCTGGAAAAACATGGTAAGGCTGGGACAAAATTGTCTTTCCAGTATGAGCTGTGACCGATGACCCCTATATAATAGATCAATCCTTATGATTCAGATTCTGTCTATATTTATGTTTCTCAGCGCTGCATTAAAAAATTCCTAGCGCAGCATATTGAACACATTTTCTAATTCCACACTAATATAACTTCATGGAATTGTATCTCCAAGTGGTTTCTCATAAAAACCGCCAAAGGCGTCTTCCATTCAGGGTTTTGAGAAGAACTACATCCTTTTTCATTTTGATGGATTTATTCATACATGTGAGGATGGAGTCACATTGTCAGTACCTTACTAAGAATCTTTTCCAGATTTGTCATAGAAACAGGTCTGTATCAGGCTCTGCAGGTAGGGTGTCTGTGTTTTTTTAAAGTCAGTGCCTCTCCAAAAGAGGTGGGGAGGCTAACCACCAGTAGTGCAAGATATGCTAAAAAACTCAGCTAGAAATCCATTCATGACAGGGGTATGTCAAGAGCATAACAGATTTTCTTAGTACTACACGTATTCACAATTATAAACAGTCTCGCCTTTGATACTACACTTGTTCAGAGTTATAAAAACAATAGTATCAAAGGTGAGCCTTTTATTTTCTCTTTGAGTGGGCAACAAAGAGCATGAAGTTCAATATGTCTATAAACTGAATAATTACAAAACCGTGAGGTGTCATTATCTATTACTTTCATTTTATATTTACAAAAGAGAGAAAAAAAACTAAATGAAATATGTCTATAAAATATTCTGCATATGTTTACACAGAGAATGTACAAGCCTACTTGTTCATCATTTCTAACATTGTCAAATGTTTGCAATTTGAAGAATGCACAAAATGTTAGTGAAATAAACTAATCCAATTATTATGTGTTGTAATATGAGATGGTGAAGAAGAAAACATAATGAATTTTGACCGTAAAGTATGTTGTTTATGTTTATAAGGGGAATGTGTACATGACCGCTTAGAATACAACATCAATGATAGTGGCCCCCATGTGAGAGCAAGGCCGAGTGAAGGCTAAAATGCGCTACGTTTCAAGCATCTCATCCATCCATGGGCGTCAACCTATATGATTGACGCCTGCAGCAACATCCTTTTTTGACAACCAGCGGCTGACGAGGGGAATACCTGGCGCATGAAGAACTTACCGCCCCTAGTAAGGGGCCAACAGGGACTGCACTGGTAACACGGCATGCAGAGCGTGACACACATCACTTTGTACATTGAATCTGCCCATCATACTCATATAGAAGTTGCCATACAGGCTCAATGTGGGATTAATTTGATTACAAAGGTGGATGCGATAACGCCACAGCCGGGAACATCCAGAAAGAGTTGCAGCCTTCCATTGGCTTTGAACCAACCAATCAGAACTGGGGTTTCGAAATATAAGCCAATGGGACACCAAGTATCAAAAGCTAGCAGTTCATACACTGACGAAGGCATCACGCTGAATGCATCTGGAGGACTGCTTTTAATAAATTGTTTAGACCCCAGGAGTGCTTCAAATCCTTTGGATAGAGCTTTTATTTTCGTGCGAGAACTCACCCTCGTACATGGAGCACCCGTCTTTCGAGTTCAGCGGTTTGAGGTGGGACCTTGGAGCTTGAAAATTTGTGTAACCGCCTGAACCGCCGCTGTTTGGACTACCCTGCCGACCTATAGGGTCTTGGGCTACGCAAGCCCAGGGACGTCAACCTATATGATTGACGCCTGCAGCAACATCCTTTTTTGACAGCCAGCGGCTGACGAGGGGAATACCTTGCGCATGAAGAACTTACCGCCCCTAGTGAGGGGCCAACAGGGACTGCACTGGTAACACGGCATGCAGAGCGTGTCACGCATCACTTTGGACATTAAATCTGCCCATGATACTCATATAGAAGTTGCTAAAGAGGCTCAATGTGGGATTTATTTGATTACAAAGGTGGATGCGATAACACGCCATAGCCGGGAACATCCAGAAATAGTTGCAGCCCTTCCATTGGCTTTGAACCAACGAATCAGAACTGGGGTTTCGAAATATAAGCCAATGGGACACCAGGTATCAAAAGCTAGCAGTTCCTACACTGACGAAGGCATCACGCCGAAATGCATCTGGAGGACTGCTTTTAATAAATTGTTTAGACCCCAGGAGTGCTTCAAATCCTTTGGATAGAGCTTTTTTATATATATATAGAGGTTACACGGCAAAAACTCTACAAAGGGCTTTGGACAAAGCCAATAGTAGATCTAGGGTATCACTATTACCAAATGTAGAAGAAAATGCCTTGCAAGAAAATGAGGATACCTCTAAGATACCCAGGCTGATACTAACCTACAATAACCAGCACCGTCAAATTCGCTCAATAATTAATCAAAATTGGGCGATAGTGCAGACAGATGCAGTCATAACATCAGAATTGCCTCAAAAACCCACAATAACCTTTGGGAGAGGCATTTCGATGAGAAATAATATAGCCAAAAGCATTCCAGACCTGGGTACCAAGAAGAAGAGCAGTCTTTGGTTACCAGAAAAACAGGGTTTCTTTAAATGTTCATCCTGCCGGGCATGTAAATTTGGAATAACTACCAAAAAGTACACTAGACCTTTTAGCCCGAGGGAATTTAAAATTCAGGGATGCTATGACTGCAAGACGGAATATGCAGTTTATATTCTGACGTGTACCTGCGGGCTCAGATATGTGGGTAGCACCAAGCAGCAGGTACACGTCAGAATTTTGCAACATCTCCGTGCTATCGTGAACAACGACAGTACGTATCCTGTTGCAAGACACTTTAAGGCAGTCCACCAAAACAACTTGGCAGATTTAAAATATTTTGTCATCGGAGCAGTAAATGAGAATCCGTGTGGTGGTAACAGAGAAAAAAGCCTTAGACAGCTGAAGTCTAAATTTATTGTAGAACTAGATAGTAGACAGCCCAATGGTTTGAATAATACAGAGGATTTACATCATTTCCTCTACGATAATATCTATATCTATATATATTTTTTGAGGTTAGGACATGTCCGTTTAAGTCTTTCTCAGACTCTTAGGTTTCTGAAAACTAGTCTAAAAACCATACTGCGGCCCTAGTTACGTTTCCACACTCTTTTCTAAAAAATACTTTTTCAATTTTGGTTTTAGTTTTTCACGTTATAAGCATAATTATTTTTATCTTATAAATTTTAAAAAACATCTCACAAAGCTTGTAAATATCAAGTTTTCCTTTTTCCCTTTTAAAAGGAAACAACACTATTATGGAATGGGAAAATATCACTGTAATTTTTGCACTTTAACCGAAAAAATACTTTTATGCTGCTATAAAACATTATATGCACTTTATTTGTGGGTTTGCACATGAGCTCTATTTTGCACAACTCTCCATGTTGCCTAGATCAACATTGATGAAGTCAGGTCCTTACTATTTGGGAATTCATTCCGGTATTTGTGTATAGCCATAAAATTGAGGTATCAATATTTTATAATATATTTCTATTTTTATATTGTATATAGAATGCATATTTATATTTTTATATATATAGATATATTTTTTCATATCATATGAGGGAAATGGTTTTTATATATATATTTTTATATGCTGCAGATACACTCATGAAAAATTATGGAGCTATACAAATAAGTGACCATGACTGCAAATTAGGATATGTTCTGTGTCCAGCTATCAAATATATCGGTGCACCATGTTTTATTTACTATTTTTTTATGACTGAGCATTTATGCTGTTAGGTTGTTTTGACATGAAATACAACTATATTGGGTAAATTGGTTCTAGAGCAAAAAACTACAAAACCCAGCATACATTCGTATATAGTATTTTTTCTATGTTTAACACTGAGATGAGGTGAAAGCATCACACCAAAAATGTATAAAAATAAAAAGCGGACCATTTGTTTGTTACATTGAGAAAGAATACGGAGGTATTCGAAACGCGTCTGGCTATACTTGAATAATAAAAGACCTGCTGATCCACGAAAATTGGAGTCTGTAATCCGTTCCTTTGGTTTTGTCCCGGCTGGGCTCTGCAGAGGGGAAACGGAGATATAACTATATATATATATATATATATATATATATATATATCAGTCTGACCCTGTGCCTCATGAGAACAGTCCAGCCCGAACTGCCAAGCCATGCCTTCCCTGGACCGGAAACAAGCTTCCGAGGACCGGTTTCTGGCATTTCAGCCGTCTTCAGCCCGGTTTGCTTGAATCCAGTGGCAAAGTGAGCAAGGAACTCACGTCTCAGCATACCCTGCCAACTTATGGCGAACAAAGTGGTACAAAAGGGGGTGGTGATGGACGGAGCATCTGAACCAATCAAACATTCACAAACAGTCAAAAGATCTGGGTTTAAACCATCACCGTTCTTTAGCCCACTCTGCCACCCCAGTTCACCGGTATTCCATTGTGTGCCAATCTGACATCTTCATTAGGTTCTAGTCAATTATGGATTGGGCCCACAGGCATTGTATGTTGGGGCTCTATGAACAGCATTGTCATAGGAATTACATGCTGAAATGAAGTCCTCATTTGTGCAGATTTGAGGCAGGCTTTTGCCCTTTGCATCTGTTTTTATAAATGCATGTCTTACTTTTGGGATTCCTGAGACTAATTGGGTTGCTGTTTGAGGGGCACAATCCTCTGGAGGGTGAAGCACAAAAAGTTACCAAATTAACCTGTGCTTAACCCTCTAGTAGTCTGACACAAAAGCAGTCAGACTTAAGTTAGAGGCAAATTATGAAGTATTCATGTAACACATCAACAGAAATAAATTGAAAACAGAACACAAGAAAAATCACACACCAATTTAGGAAAATAGAGTAAAACTGAGTACATTATTTGGCACCAAAACAACACAAATGTAATAATTAGAACTGTTGATATGCCATTTCAAAGATTTAGATAAAAATAGCACCAAAAGGCGTGATGCAGCAACTGAGGGCACCTGGTTACACTGGACCGGGACAAAGTCACATGTTCAGATAGACTGCAGGACCAATATTGCTCGCTGAGGATTGTCAAGTATTACCTTGGTGAACCATCTGCCCCGTGTTGCTTTGCAAAGCTTTTGCGTCATCAGTTCCTGTGAAGCGACAAGGCTTTGTGGGGCTTTGAATTGAGTCGAATCTGATGAGGCTGGCATTGGGGCAGTGAGGCTTTGCAGGGCTTTGTGTTGCTCGCAGTTTATTCAGATGAAGCTGGCAGCTGTGCAGCGATGCTTTGAGTGGCTTTGTGTCGGTTCCAATACAGCTTGCAGTTGTGTGGTGAGGCTTGGCCGGCTTTGCTTCACACCAGTTCCAATGAAGCTTGATGCTATGCGGTGAGACTTTGTGGTGTTTAGCATCATCAGCCCTGGTAAGCGACAAGGCTGTGTGGGTATTTACGTCACTCTGGGTCAGTTCCGATGAGGCTGGCAGCGGGCAGATGAGAGTTAGCGGGGCCTTGAATTGTTTGGCATTGATTCTGATCATGCTGTCAGCAAGGGCTGAGACTTTGTGGGGCTTTGTGTCAGTTCTGATGAAGCCTGCAGATCTACAGTGAGGCTTAGTGGGGCTTTGTTTTGCACTGGTTCTGATGACGCTTTCAGCTGTGCGGCTAGGCTTTTCAGCACTTTGCGTTGTTCAGTGTCGGGTCTGGTGATAATGGTAGCTGTGCGGGCAGCCTTTGTGGAGCTTTTCATTTGTTCCAATGATGCTTGCAGCTGTGCGGTGAGGCTTTGTGGGGATTTGTGTTGGTTCTGATGAATCTTGCAGTTGTATGATGAGGCTATAGAGGGGCTTTGCTTCGTCAGGTACAGTTAAGCAACAGGACTTTGTGGGGCTTTGCATTGCTCTGCATCAGTTATGATGGGAATGGCAGCAGGGTCGCGAGGCTTTGCAGGGCGTGCATTGCTCTGCGTTGATTCCAATTAAGCTGTCAGATGTGCGGCAAGACTTAGGTCAGTGAGCTGTTTATTTGAGTCACTCAGTCTAGGATGAAGGGAGCAAGGTCAGTCTACTTTCTCAGCAAGCAGGGCAGGCCTTAAGCACCAGAGCAGTTCCATTTTTATACATGGTGCCCACTTTGAAGTAGGGGAAGCTTCCAGAGTTTCCCCCAACAGAGTTAACTGGAATGTTCTGCCTTTTTGTCCTGGGCACAGTCTGTCTAGGGGCACAATGCACTAGTGTGAAGTCCTTTGTGTTGAGCTGAGTCAGTGCCTTTGAAGTGAAAGGTGACAGCTCCAGCCTCTATCAAGTCAGTGATGACGACCTTTGTGATTCTGTTGAGGAGGAATATACAAAGGCCGACTTCCAACTACATGTAGTCATGTGACCCAGGAACTGGTTGTAGGCACAAAATGGTTAGGGCAGACAAGAGTATTTTGGGTGGAGACGTGTTTGTAATGTTGTGTCTATTCATAATGCACGCTAATCACCCATGAGGTGGGAAGGCAACTATCTCCCATGTGATCCTATTTAAAGACAAGCGTAATGTGAGGTCAGTGAACCACTGATCTCATCCTTCTGTGCACACAATATGTTTTCCCAAATATTTAGGAATTCCAGACTTTTTCATCAGTAGTTCGTAGTATTTTATTCACTTTTTTGTTTCATAAATCAGTAATCATTTGCTACTGTAATTTGCAAATTTTCGCTCTTATCTTCAGAGCATAACAGTATTCCTTATTTCAAATACATCCACATCCAATACATTTCGGGGCCATTTTGTGCCCCTTCATCAGGGATACTGTGATAAAAAAAGGGAAAAGTACCGTGTAAGTATGATAAGTGTCAGCTAGGTGTGGGGGGCATGGGACAAAAGTCGAGGTGTCTAGTTATGGGGTCACCCTTAGTACAGCCAAAATACCGGTGAAATGTAAAAAGCGGAGAAAGGAAACCGTCTTACTTGTATTTGAAAGTAGCGGTTGAATAAATCTGAGGGAGAAAAAACATGCGTGGCAAATTACTTTCAAGTGACGGCGGAAGGCACGTACACAATTACATGCGGTAATCCGTTCTCAAAAATTGAGAGACAGGACTAACCTGAGGGTATGGTTCAAAGATTCTGCCAAAGGGCATTCCATTCGTCAGCGCTGGTGCAGTCTAACTGCCGGCTCCAGTGTTTGTTTAAAGGTCATGTGTTCTTGGTCATGTGATCATGGAGAGTGAAAGAAGACTGGGTGGCCGGTTAGCGGTGATGGTTCAAGTGATCGAAATACTGCGTGTGTGTCTAATATGATGCGATAAAAAAGGGGAATTGGGGGTGTGCAGTGTTAAACAATAATAAAAATTACAGTGTGAAAGCAGTTAAATAAAAGTGTGGAAACAGTTAAGTAAAAACGATATTATACATATATATCAACATGCTGATGTCAAGATGTTGCGTCACAGTACATTTACACAGGAGATTTATACTTGCTCGGCCGAGCAATTTTTTATAGGTAACAAGAAAGTTCTATTCTGTCGTTGAGCCCAAATGGCTTCTGGGTAGAGAGTCTATAGATCCAAGTGTTCTCACATTGGAGGAGGAATTTAGTGTTATCTCGTCCTTCAATTTTTGATACTGTTTCAAGGATGATAAATTTCAGTTGTGAAATGTTGTGGTTTGCTTCCAAAAAGTGCATGGCTATAGATGATTTTACTGATTTCATGCGGATGTTTGATTTATGCTCTGTGAGTCTCGTTTTGATTTTTCGTTCGGTTTTACCGATGTACAGTTTCCCACAGGGGCATTTTAAAGCATAGATCACATTGCTCGAGTCGCATGTCGCATTTACCTTTAGTTTTATGGTGTGACCTTTCATTGGGTGATTAATGACGTTGCCTTTAATGATAGAATTGCAGTTCCCTCAGTTCATACATGGTTTAGTGCCAGTGAATTTCTGTTTTTTTGTAGGTTTAAATCGGATGAGTTCACCCAGGTTCTGGGCCCTGGAGAAGGCAAATAGGGGAGGTTCTTTGAAGATTTGTCCAAAATCTGGTTCTAAGTTCAACAATGGCCAGTGTTGGTTTATGATTTGTTTGAATCTCCTAGTGGCTGTGGAAAATTTTGAGACTACCACTGTCCTGGTCTGTTGCTTTTTCTCAGTTGTTTGTAGGAGTTTAGTTCGTTCTGTTTTAGCAATTTTATCTTTGGACTGTTCGATGACGTTTTGGGGGTATCCTCGTTGTAGGAATTTGGTGGCCACTTCCTCAATGCGTTTTTTAGATTTAGTGGGGTCTGATGTGATCCTTTTGGCTCGCGCCATTTGTGAATATGGTAAATGTTGCTTGAGGTTAGGTTCATGGAAACTAGTAAAGTGCAACATGTTGTTCCGGTCCGTTGGTTTGGTAAAGAGATCAGTTTCGAATTTGTTTTGGCTTCTGGTGATTTTGACATCAAGAAAATTCACGGTGGTTTCCGAAATTTGCCATGTCAGTTGGATCCGTTCGTCAATCTGATTGAATTTCTCCAGTTGATGTTGTAGTTCAATCTCAGATGCTTTCCAGACGATAAAAATATCGTCAATATATCTGGTTAGGAGGAGTAGGTTTCTTGTCCATTCTTCATTAGCGAAAATGTGGGTTTCCTCATATTGCTGCATGAAGATATTGGCGTATACTGGCGCCGCAGAATTGCCCATTGCCATGCCTACGAGTTGTTGGTACCAACAGTCGTTATATTTGTAGTAGCTCTGGTATAAGACACAGATCATCAGTTCCATCAGGAATGTTTGGAAGTCAGTGTCTAGGTCTGTTTTGAGGAGCGCTTGCTCAATAGCTTCTATCCCCAGGGAGTGGGGTATGGAAGTATATAGGGCTCGGACATCAGCAGTGCATAAAATTAGGTGGTCTTGTGGGTCAATCTGAAGATCATTAAGCTTTGAGATGAAGTGTGTAGTATCCCTGGTGTATGTCCGCATGGACTGCACCGTTGGTTGTAGGTATTTGTCCAGAAGTTGGCCAATCGGTTCATGTAGACTTCCACACGTAGAGACAATGGGTCTCATGGGGGGGTCTTTAAGATTTTTGTGGATTTTTGGTACCATTCTAAGTGTCGGGCTCTTGGGGTTAGTTTTAGTCAGGAAGTTTTTAGTCCTGTCGTTAATTGTGCCTGCTTCGTGCGCTCTTTCCAGAATATTCGTCAGGATTTTCATGTACTCTATTGTAGGATTGTTATCCAATTTCATATAAGTTGTACCATCCAAGATGTGTTCCATGGTCTTCCGTTCATACATGTCTCTATCCATAATAACTAGCGCACCCCCTTTGTCGGCCTTGGTACATATAATCCGATCGTTTTGAGATAGTTTTTTGAGAGTATCCCTGTCTTTTTGTGTGATGTTCCTAGGACTCTTCTGGCCATGTTTGATGTTTGCTAGGTCCTTTTTCACTCTGTTCTCAAATAGATCCAGGGTTTTGTGGCTAACTGGTGATTGAAATATGCTGTGTGGTCTTAACCCTAATAGTTGGTCTTTATCTTTAATAGGTTGTTCCGGTAGAACGTTTTCAAAAAAATGGCGTAAACGTAACTTCCGCATCAGTTTAAATAGACTGACTTCCAATTCCAAATTGGTCGTGTTGGTCGTGGGCACAAAAGATGTGCCTTTCTGTAGTAATTTCTTTTCATGGTTAGTCATTCGATATTCACTGATGTTGATAACAAGTTCTTCACTATCTATGTCCTCTTTGTAGATTTCTTGTCCTTGGTGGTGCCCGTTGTGCTTCTCGTGATGGGTGGTTCTTTCTCTTTTTCTCTTTCCTTTGTTCTGTCCTCTCCGGGGTCTCCTTTTTGTGCCTGGCCCTGTTCTAAAAAAGGGTTCGGTTCTGTTTGGAAACTTGTGGTTGGTTGCTGCGCTGTGTTGGTGTCAGCGCTTCCGTGAGTTGTGGTGGTTTTCTTCGATCTTTGTGTGCTATCACTATCAGAAGATGAGGTTTCCGTCTGAGAGTTTGGTGGTCTGTTTCTCCTTTTTTGGGCGTAAATCTCCGCCCAGGTATAGACTTCTCCCAGTCGATAATCTGTGGTATCTCTTTTATACTAATTAGGGAAGAGACCACACAGGAGACTACCACGCGCTCAAAAGAGCAATACATAAGACAATTGTTATATCTGAGTAAGAGACGCATTAACCAACAACTGCATGCCAGTACACTGGTCAAATATCACCGTAACCAGCGAATACCTAGGGGCCTCAGAATAGCCTTGAAACCATCACTCTGTAAGAACTCTAAAAAATTCCAGGAAAGATGGTATGAAATCCTAAACAAGTGCTCTCTGGATTTAATCCTACTAATTATTGAAGAACTGTCCGGAATACTTGAGGAACTCACCACGGAAATTGAAGAAACATCAAATGAACTATCCAAACTGCTATCCGAGGATGAATTAAAGGAAATCCTAGAAGATGTTCAGACACAAATTAAGAAACACTCCAATGAGATTAATGAACGCAAGATACGCAAGTACAAAAGAGATACCACAGATTATCGACTGGGAGAAGTCTATACCTGGGCGGAGATTTACGCCCAAAAAAGGAGAAACAGACCACCAAACTCTCAGACGGAAACCTCATCTTCTGATAGTGATAGCACACAAAGATCGAAGAAAACCACCACAACTCACGGAAGCGCTGACACCAACACAGCGCAGCAACCAACCACAAGTTTCCAAACAGAACCGAACCCTTTTTTAGAACAGGGCCAGGCACAAAAAGGAGACCCCGGAGAGGACAGAACAAAGGAAAGAGAAAAAGAGAAAGAACCACCCATCACGAGAAGCACAACGGGCACCACCAAGGACAAGAAATCTACAAAGAGGACATAGATAGTGAAGAACTTGTTATCAACATCAGTGAATATCGAATGACTAACCATGAAAAGAAATTACTACAGAAAGGCACATCTTTTGTGCCCACGACCAACACGACCAATTTGGAATTGGAAGTCAGTCTATTTAAACTGATGCGGAAGTTACGTTTACGCCATTTTTTTGAAAACGTTCTACCGGAACAACCTATTAAAGATAAAGACCAACTATTAGGGTTAAGACCACACAGCATATTTCAATCACCAGTTAGCCACAAAACCCTGGATCTATTTGAGAACAGAGTGAAAAAGGACCTAGCAAACATCAAACATGGCCAGAAGAGTCCTAGGAACATCACACAAAAAGACAGGGATACTCTCAAAAAACTATCTCAAAACGATCGGATTATATGTACCAAGGCCGACAAAGGGGGTGCGCTAGTTATTATGGATAGAGACATGTATGAACGGAAGACCATGGAACACATCTTGGATGGTACAACTTATATGAAATTGGATAACAATCCTACAATAGAGTACATGAAAATCCTGACGAATATTCTGGAAAGAGCGCACGAAGCAGGCACAATTAACGACAGGACTAAAAACTTCCTGACTAAAACTAACCCCAAGAGCCCGACACTTAGAATGGTACCAAAAATCCACAAAAATCTTAAAGACCCCCCCATGAGACCCATTGTCTCTACGTGTGGAAGTCTACATGAACCGATTGGCCAACTTCTGGACAAATACCTACAACCAACGGTGCAGTCCATGCGGACATACACCAGGGATACTACACACTTCATCTCAAAGCTTAATGATCTTCAGATTGACCCACAAGACCACCTAATTTTATGCACTGCTGATGTCCGAGCCCTATATACTTCCATACCCCACTCCCTGGGGATAGAAGCTATTGAGCAAGCGCTCCTCAAAACAGACCTAGACACTGACTTCCAAACATTCCTGATGGAACTGATGATCTTTGTCTTATACCAGAGCTACTACAAATATAACGACTGTTGGTACCAACAACTCGTAGGCATGGCAATGGGCAATTCTGCGGCGCCAGTATACGCCAATATCTTCATGCAGCAATATGAGGAAACCCACATTTTCGCTAATGAAGAATGGACAAGAAACCTACTCCTCCTAACCAGATATATTGACGATATTTTTATCGTCTGGAAAGCATCTGAGATTGAACTACAACATCAACTGGAGAAATTCAATCAGATTGACGAACGGATCCAACTGACATGGCAAATTTCGGAAACCACCGTGAATTTTCTTGATGTCAAAATCACCAGAAGCCAAAACAAATTCGAAACTGATCTCTTTACCAAACCAACGGACCGGAACAACATGTTGCACTTTACTAGTTTCCATGAACCTAACCTCAAGCAACATTTACCATATTCACAAATGGCGCGAGCCAAAAGGATCACATCAGACCCCACTAAATCTAAAAAACGCATTGAGGAAGTGGCCACCAAATTCCTACAACGAGGATACCCCCAAAACGTCATCGAACAGTCCAAAGATAAAATTGCTAAAACAGAACGAACTAAACTCCTACAAACAACTGAGAAAAAGCAACAGACCAGGACAGTGGTAGTCCCAAAATTTTCCACAGCCACTAGGAGATTCAAACAAATCATAAACCAACACTGGCCATTGTTGAACTTAGAACCAGATTTTGGACAAATCTTCAAATAACCTCCCCTATTTGCCTTCTCCAGGGCCCAGAACCTGGGTGAACTCATCCGATTTAAACCTACAAAAAAACAGAAATTCACTGGCACTAAACCATGTATGAACTGTGGGAACTGCAATTCTATCATTAAAGGCAACGTCATTAATCACCCAATGAAAGGTCACACCATAAAACTAAAGGTAAATGCGACATGCGACTCGAGCAATGTGATCTATGCTTTAAAATGCCCCTGTGGGAAACTGTACATCAGTAAAACCGAACGAAAAATCAAAACGAGACTCACAGAGCATAAATCAAACATCCGATTGAAATCAGTAAAATCATCTATAGCCATGCACTTTTTGGAAGCAAACCACAACATTTCACAACTGAAATTTATCATCCTTGAAACAGTATCAAAAATTGAAGGACGAGATAACACTAAATTCCTCCTCCAATGTGAGAACACTTGGATCTATAGACTCTCTACCCAGAAGCCATTTGGGCTCAACGACAGAATAGAACTTTCTTGTTACCTATAAAAAATTGCTCGGCCGAGCAAGTATAAATCTCCTGTGTAAATGTACTGTGACGCAACATCTTGACATCAGCATGTTGATATATATGTATAATATCGTTTTTATTTAACTGTTTCCACACTTTTATTTAACTGCTTTCCCACTGTAATTTTTATTATTGTTTAACACTGCACACCCCCAATTCCCCTTTTTTATCGCATCATATTAGACACACACGCAGTATTTCGATCACTTGAACCATCACCGCTAACCGGCCACCCAGTCTTCTTTCACTCTCCATGATCACATGACCAAGAACACATGACCTTTAAACAAACACTGGAGCCGGCAGTTAGACTGCACCAGCGCTGACGAATGGAATGCCCTTTGGCAGAATCTTTGAACCATACCCTCAGGTTAGTCCTGTCTCCCAATTTTTGAGAACGGATTACCGCATGTAATTGTGTACGTGCCTTCCGCCGTCACTTGAAAGTAATTTGCCACGCATATTTTTTCTCCCTCAGATTTATTCAACCGCTACTTTCAAATACAGGTAAGACGGTTTCCTTTCTCCGCTTTTTACATTTCACCGGTATTTTGGCTGTACTAAGGGTGACCCCATAACTGGACACCTCGACTTTTGTCCCATGCCCCCCACACCTAGCTGACACTTATCATACTTACACGGTACTTTTCCCTTTTTTTATCGCAGTATCCCTGATGAAGGGGCACAAAATGGCCCCGAAATGCATTGGATGTGGATGTATTTGAAATAAGGAATACTGTTATGCTCTGAAGATAAGAGCGAAAATGTGCAAATTACAGTAGCAAATGATTACTGATTTATGAAACAAAAAAGTGAATAAAATACTACGAACTACTGATGAAAAAGTCTGGAATTCCTAAATATTTGGGAAAACATATTGGGGCCGATTAGGATGGCGGACGGAAATGGGTACTGTCCGCCATGGTGGGGGAAATTTTACTCCCGGCTGCGCCGCGGAGAAACCGCGGTTGGGATTAGGATATTCATGTCACGAAACTCCGACCGCGGCGGACGGAACACAACCAACACCGTCCGCGGTGGACGGAACACAACCAAGTCCGTCCGCGGCGGACGGAGTCCAATGAACAACCACTGCCGCGGACGGAAATGACCGCGGAAAATAAAACATGTACCGCCATCCCTGAGAATACTCCGTGGCCGCAATTAGGATAAATCCGCCCGTACAACGGAACTCACAGCCATCCACGTCCGCGGCGGAAACAATGCAACGAGAACCACAGCATCAGGGCGGAAGGCCAACACGCACAACATCCCTAGCGCCTAACAAATGTATGAAAGTGCACCGCAAGTCCTAAGCAAACATACGAACATTGACAAGGCCCCCCCGCCCCAGCACAAGCCACCATGACACGTCCCAATTATCCAATAATGCACACAAGTCAACACGCCCACCTACCACCTGACTGCCAACAACCATCGAGACACGACTATAAAAAGACACCCCCACACAACCACAATCCCTTGCACCACAGCATTGCTGCCAGCAAGAGGGCCATTCGAGACACTGCTAACTCACATAAAATCACATAGAAGACACCCACCCACCACCCTACCACACAAACACCCACCACACAAATCCTACACATCACACACCACACACCTGCACCTCCCAACTCACTCAACTCACACACTGAGCACCACACACCATGGCACCCAAAAAAAAACCCAAATTCACGGAGACAGAGTTGCGGGTAATGGTAGATGAAATTATCCGTGTGGAGCCCAACATCTTCGGGGCCCAAGTCCAGCAGACGACCGTGGCGCAAAAGAACCACATGTGGGACAGGATCGTCACTCGTGTGAATGCGTCGGGGACTGTGCCGAGGACCAAGCACGACATTCAGAGGCGGTGGCATGACCTTAAGACCAGGGTCAAGGGCATCCGAGCGAAAAACCACGCCAGAGCCAATCTTACTGGCGGTGGCACACCCCCGGAGCCCATACCCTACACCGATTGGGAGGAGAAGGTGCTGGTGATACTACACCCAGAGAGCCTAGACGGCCTTGACGAAGGAGAAGAGACTGGTGAGTACAAACCAAGCACCACGATCAGCACGACATGGTCAGGCTCACACAACTGAAAAGAAACATCCCCCACGCCCCAACCCATGCACGTCGGACACCAACACACTAACATGTCCATGGCTCCCAACAGGCCCCCATGTTCACGGGGAGGGTGGTGGTGGTGGTGGCGGTGGTGGAGGGTGGGGTGTGTGAGAGGCCCAAACTACAACTCCCAACAGGCCCCCATGTGCACGGGGAGGGTGGCGGTGGTGGAGGGTGGGGTGTGTGAGAGGCCCAAACTACAACTCCCAACAGGCCCCCATGTGCACGGGGAGGGTGGCGGTGGTGGAGGGTGGGGTGTGTGAGAGGCCCAAACTACAACTCCCAACAGGCCCCCATGTGCACGGGGAGGGTGGCGGTGGTGGAGGGTGGGGTGTGTGAGAGGCCCAAACTACAACTCCCAACAGGCCCCCATGTGCACGGGGAGGGTGGCGGTGGTGGAGGGTGGGGTGTGTGAGAGGCCCAAACTACAACTCCCAACAGGCCCCCATGTGCACGGGGAGGGTGGCGGTGGTGGAGGGTGGGGTGTGTGAGAGGCCCAAACTACAACTCCCAACAGGCCCCCATGTGCACGGGGAGGGTGGCGGTGGTGGAGGGTGGGGTGTGTGAGAGGCCCAAACTACAACTCCCAACAGGCCCCCATGTGCACGGGGAGGGTGGCGGTGGTGGTGGAGGGTGGGGTGTGTGCGACAGGAAACAGAAATGTCTACAAATCAATGTAACCATGTACTGTCCACATTACTGACCTGCTCGATCTTGTCCCTCAGGTGATCGTCAACTGACTGGGGAAAGCAGTACCCGGCCGCCAGCCTCGCCTCCCACACCTACAGGACTCTCTGCCGACGACGACACAGGCAGCTCCGGGGCGGAGGATGGAGCGGGACCAAGCACGCAGCCAGGGCCATCTGCTCACAGGGACTCCCGGGACCGACCAACGTCGCATGTGTGACTCCCGCGGCACCCGTCTCTGTGATCTGCACAGTCCCCACCACCACCAGTACCACCAGTACCACCACTACCACCACTACCACCAGCACCACGACTCCTGCCGGTGCCACCCAGCATGACCCAGCGCGCAACGCTGGTCCAACGGCCCCACACACAAGCAGGGTGAGTGGGCCACAAACACAGGCAACGGGACAACTGCCAATCAGGCGACCCACACACCGCCGGTCAGAGGAGGGACAGCTACCCGAGCCAGTGGCACAGTCCCTACAAGCTCTTGCCAGGTGCCAGGCCTCATACGACCGGTCCCAGGCAAACGCTGATCGTGTTCACGAGGACTCAGTGGACAACACCAACAGCCTGCGCGAGATCTCTGGCATCCTTGGCCAGATGTTGGTGATCATGGGCCAGCAGGCAACGATGTGGAGGGAATGGGTTGCCCGGAACAACCCCCCCCCCCTCCACCATGTGTGTCAGCGCCACCGCCACCGTCACCTCCGCCTCCCCCGTCACCTCCGCCTCCGCCTCCACCGCCGCCACCACCACCTGAGCCCCTGGCGACGGATGTGGCCCATCACCAACCTGCCCTCCCAGCTGCCTCTGTACCACCTCCGAGACGGAGGGGGCGGCCGAGGCAGGAAGTTGCTGAGAGCAGTGTTGGAGCGCCAGGCACACGCTCCAAGAGGGGACGACCTTGACAATGCCACTGCCTGTGCCAGACATTCACCCTGCAAACCATCCTGTCCCACATAGACAATCATTGCCACTGGTCTGCTGGACTAGCCTGACACCCCCCAATGTGGTGTCAGCACGGACATTTCATCTGCCATTACCTACAACTCCAACTCCCTCCCTCCCACTTACTTGTAAATATTCACCAGCACAAAAGCACAACCTGTCAATAAATTGCATTTACTCACACAATGATGTTTTGCCTCCATGTTTATTCACATGATTGCCATCAGATACAGACGTAAACAGGTACAGGGATCATAGTCGCACATGATCATGGCGCTGCGGGAGTGACCTAGAGAAAACCAGAGACAGCAAACACACGTCAGTAAAGAGATTCACACACATCACAACACAATGCACAGCAACATTACACAAACGACAACCATCACACAAGCATGGGATGGGAGCACACACATCATGGACACTCCTATGTCCAAAGACATGAAGACACACATGTGCAACCATCACAAACCACACCCAGCTGAATAACCCCATATCCACACAACACCAGAAAACATACATGAGGCATTGTCAACCGCCACTAGAGGTAGATACTCACATTCAAGGGAAGTAGCGATCAATGAGCTGGCGTCTCTGGTCCACACCTTCCTCCTCACCACTATCCTCATCAGTCGACATGGGTGGGATGGGAGGCCGAGGAACTCCTTCGTCTTCAGGGTCCAACAGCAGTTCAATGTCATTGCGTACTGCCAGGTTGTGGAGCATGCAGCAGGCAATCACGATCTTGCATACTTTTCCTGGTGAGTAAGGCAGTGCCCCTCCGGTCTTATCGAGGCACCGAAACCTAGACTTCAGCAGTCCAAAGGTACGTTCGATGACTCTCCGTGTCCTTCCATGTGCCTCATTGTACCGCATTTCACCCGCCGTCCTCTAATTACGTAGGGGACTGAGGAGCCAGGGCCGGTTTGGGTAAGCCGAGTCGCCTATGTAGGGGGATGACAGAGACAAACATCAGAACAAGATATGGTGGGTACCCCATGCAACACAGAGATCACAAGAGTCCCCACTGCACACTCACCAACAAGCCACGCTTGACCGGGTGGCAGATTTGCCATGAGTCGTGGGACATTGCTGGTTCGCATGATGTGGGCGTCATGTGCGGATCCAGGAAATCTTGCACACACATGGGAGATGATGTTGCTCGCCAGGCACACCACCTGCACGTTCAGCGAATGAAAGTGTTTGCGATTCCTGAACACTTGTTCGCGTGCCCGTGGTGGAATGAGCGCGATGTGCGTGCCATCAATTGAGCCCACAACGTGAGGTATGTGGCCCAGTGCATAGAAACCAGCTTTGACAGCTGGCAACTCTTCCGGACGTGGGAAATGTATGTACTCATCCTTGTACAGCATCATAGCTGTTAACACATCCCGAAGAACCGTGCGGAACATTGCCTGTGACATACCCCCGGCACCTCCAACTGTATACTGAAATGTGCCAGTAGCGAAGAAATGTAGTACCGCCATGACCTTTGCAGTGGGTGTAAACGAGCCAGGATACGTTCTACGTGGCTGCAGATGAGGAGACAATTGAGCCACAAGCTCCAGCAACCGACGTCGATCCAGCCTGAATTTCCGAATCACCTCCTCGTCTACCATATCCTCCAGCTGAGTGTATGGGCGATGCACATTTGGAGCCCTCCTGTGTGGGAGAGAGATGTAACTTAGGTCAACGTACAAACGACGCATACGTGTACAACTCCATCACATGTGTACCTTACTGACATAACTCCAGTCGTCACCCTAATGTATCGTAGACACATCACAGACACTCATGCAACTGCATGCACACAAACGATAAGTTTACACACGCCATGTCATCAAGCACAAATGCCACCACCAATGATGATGTGCATACGGTAATGACATGCATGGTGACAGAACGTATAAATCACATACACGGAATGCATGTGTACCACCACCACTGTAGTCACCTCGACACAACAATAAACCGACAACAGATGCATGAATTGGCCACACAGCCGTGATGTACTGTGTAGTTGTGAAGATGTAACAACGTCTGTAGGGTCAAACCCGACGTCAACACGTACGAATGCACATCTGTTGGCCATTGTGTGCCGACCGATGTCCATTGTATGGACACACATGCTATATTGTATGACATATGACCTTTCACAATCACGCTCACATCCCTCATGACGCAACTGCACACAACACATCACGGTGCAGCGTCTGACAAGATCACATATTTGGCGCCGCCATGGCGGTGCTCAACTTCCGCTACTTCCCAAAGGCCGAATGCGGCCTGCGTCCCTCTTCCCATTGGCTGCATGTGCAGGGACCGTGACGGGCACACATCGGCAACCGCACGTGCAAGCTTCAGGCACGGATGCTTCAGTTGCAACAATGTACTATCACTGGCGCCTCCATGGCGGGGCACGTACACAGCGGGGGAGGTGCAGGCCTATACACCCTGCAGATGTACTCAATGGACATGCCAGTTCATGACCCCCCTTACAGTCACCTTGCATCATCCACCGTACACCGGCCGGAGCGGCCGGCCCATGAACAACCGCCGTGCCCGCCCATGAACACAACCGCCATGGCCGGGCACGGCCATGAACAACCGCCGGTCCCGGCCATGAACAACCGCCGTGCCCGGCCATGAACACAATCGCCATGGCCGGGCACGGCCATGAACAACCGCCGGTCCCGGCCATGAACAACCGCCGTGCCCGGCCATGAACACAACCGCCATGGCCGTGCCCGGCCATGAACAACCGCCGTGCCCGGCCATGAACACAACCGCCATGGCCGTGCCCGGCCATGAACAACCGCCGGTCCCGGCCATGAACAACCGCCGTGCCCGGCCATGAACACAACCGCCATGGCCGGGCACGGCCATGAACAACCGCCGGTCCCGGCCATGAACAACCGCCGTGCCCGGCCATGAACACAACCGCCATGGCCGTGCCCGGCCATGAACAACCGCCGTGCCCGGCCATGAACACAACCGCCATGGCCGTGCCCGGCCATGAACAACCGCCGGTCCCGGCCATGGCGGTTGTGTTCATGGCCGGGCACGGCGGATGTTCATGGGCCGGCCGCTCCGGCCGGTGTACGGTGGATGATGCAAGGTGACTGTAAGGGGGGTCATGAACTGGCATGTCCATTGAGTACATCTGCAGGGTGTATAGGCCAGCACCTCCCCCGCTGTGTACGTGCACCGCCATGGAGGCGCCAGTGATAGTACATTGTTGCAACTGAAGCATCCGTGCCTGAAGCTTGCACGTGCGGTTGCCGATGTGTGCCCGTCACGGTCCCTGCACATGCAGCCAATGGGAAGAGGGACGCTGGCCGCATACGGCCAATCGCAAGTAGCGGAAGCTGTGCACCGCAACAACAGGGCCAGTCATTGGCCCATTTCACGATCACGCTTCCAGGGCTGACCAATTGCTGGCGACGTATGCCACTGACACGTGCTGAGGGCCCTATATATGTGTCTTGGCCAACATGAAACTTCCTACCCTGGGGACCAGTGCTGCCTGTGACCATCACCTCGACCTGCTGCTGCTGCTGAGCTGACCACCGACTGCTGCCTGTGACCATCACCTCGACCTGCTGCTGCTGCTGCTGAGCTGACCACCGACTGCTGCCTGTGACCATCACCTCGACCTGCTGCTGCTGCTGCTGAGCTGACCACCGACTGCTGCTCTAGTGCCATACTCCGTGATCTTGCCATGTCGAGTGGCAAAGAGATCCGGTCTCGACCCTTCACCGCCGCGGAGCTTGATGTCCTCGTGGACGGTGTACTCCGCAACTATGGACGCCTCTACGGCGCACCGGGACGGGTGGTAAGTGCAGTGTGGGACATGTTGGTGTGCATGAGGGGGCCAAATGATCAGGCCTATTTATATCTTAGCTGTGTAGTGTGGGCTAGACATATGTTCCTGATTGTGCATGGCTGCTGACAGTAACGTCTTGCCCCTATGTGTGTGACAGGCCACCTGTCCACTGACTTAAACCCTTTTGTCTCCCATCATGGTAGGTCAAGCTGCACCTTCGCAAGGACCTGTGGAGGACCATAGCACGGGAAGTACGGGCATTGGGGGTGTGCAACAGACGACATACACACTGCCACAAACGCTGGGACGACATTTCCAGGCTGAGCAAGAATGTAGCGGAAGTAACACTGGGCCTGATTCCAAGGACGCCCCGTCTGGCCCGACGCTCCATGACCCCTCTCATGCACCGTATCATTGCAGTGACGCATCCTGAACTGGCCGAACGTCTGAGTGCCGATCAACAGCAAACTAGCGGTGAGCATACTGTCTGTGTAGGAAACTTGTGAGTGCTATGCATGTATTGGTGCACAGACACACTATTGAGTTCCGTGTTGCGTATGTATGCCTGTGATGGCATTTTGGTCCCATTGGGTGGTACTCATTTGACATCCAGGTCCGCCATGTTGACACGCCACTTGCTTAGTAGTTGAGTGTTAAAGCACATCCCCTAGTGGTCCATGTCCCCATGGCAGAAAATGTGAGGATGACTGGTAGGGGTGGGCCATGTGCAGGATGAGGGCTCATGAACCTTTGTCTGCTATGTGATTTGGCTATCCTGTTCCTTCTGTACGTGAGTGTGCCCATGACTCACACATCTTTTCTGTGCATTTCAGCTTTGACAGAGGACACTCAGCCACAGACGGTGGAGAGTAGCCGAGGAAATGAGTCCGGCTCAGACTTCGCATACACGCAGACTGACACGGAGGAGGCCAGCGCCGGAGAGGGGGACAGGACCGTCCCTGAGGACTCGCATGTGGAGACACCATCGTCCTCCTCGTCGGACACTCTTGGTGAGCCTGCACTGTTGTCACAGACTGGGAGTGGGCACTCATCACCTTCTGTCGGAAGACAGCACACAGGGCCCACACTTCCGCCAACTGCACCATGTATTGTTCGTGGCCGAAGGAGTAGGGGGAGCAGAGTGGCGTTCGGTGCAGGCACCGCTGCCCCTGCCACGGTGAGCCAAAATGCACTGTGTGCTGAGGCCGTTGATCTGCTGCGACAGCTGTGTGTGGGTCAGACCAATATGACAAATGCTTTCCAGGATCATGATAGGAAGTTGGGGCAGGTGGTGGCATTCATAGAAGGGATGCATGGCGATCTTGCAGGTCTACACAGGACAGTGCAGTCATTGGCAAGCAGTGTGTCGTCTGCAATAGTACAGTCGAATGAACAGGGTGCTACTTCTGTTTCCCCATCTACACCGCTGGATGTCTCAGGGGGTAGTGATTATTCAGAGCAGGACTCAAATACAGGTTATTGCACTAGAAGCAGCGTCAGACAGCACGTCAGGGCACGCAGGGCACAGACCCCATCCCCTAGATCAGCTAAATCTGTTCACGTAGACGACGTCAGATGCACTGGAGTACACACACAGGATCCACAAGTGTTGTTGGGGGACATGCCTTCCGGAGCTACACAGGCATTCAACACGAAAGGTACTCCGAAGGCAAGGGATACTCACATGTCCATGGACTGTTCCTTGGACAAGGCCAGTCAGAAGACAAAGGCACCTACTGAGAGCAGGGAGACTCCCAAGAGCAGGCCCACAGCAGAGGTAAGGGACACTCCCAAGGACAGTGAGAAGACTAAGGCACCTACTGAGAGCAGGGAGACCCCCAAGAGCAGGCCCACAGCAGTGGATAGGAACACTCCCAAGGACAGTGAGAAGACTAAGGCACCTACTGAGAGCAGGGAGACCCCCAAGAGCAGGCCCACAGCAGTGGATAGGAACACTCCCAAGGACAGTGAGAAGACTAAGGCACCTACTAAGAGCAGGGAGACTCCCAAGAGCAGGCCCACATCAGTGGATAGGAACACTCCCAAGGACAGTGAGAAGACTAAGGCACCTACTGAGAGCAGGGAGACTCCCAAGAGCAGGCCCACAGCAGAGGTAAGGGACACTCCCAAGGACAGTGAGAAGACTAAGGCACCTACTAAGAGCAGGGAGACTCCCAAGAGCAGGCCCACATCAGTGGATAGGAACACTCCCAAGGACAGTGAGAAGACTAAGGCACCTACTAAGAGCAGGGAGACTCCCAAGAGCAGGCCCACAGCAGTGGATAGGAACACTCCCAAGGGCAGGGACACACACAGGGAGCAGGTGTCTGCTGGAGGCAGGTGCACCACAGACGACAAGTCTGCTGGCAGGAACAGGGCGGCGAGCAGGGCACAGGCTACATCCAGAGACAACACTCCACCTAAGGATAAGGCACATCCTACGGACAAGGCATCTAGCATGGACAATGGCGCAATCAAGGACAGGCATACTTCACCCCTGGCTGCACTGAGGCTGATGTTTTCTACTAAACGCCAAACTGATGTCTCCGCGGCGGAGTCCCCCCATACCTCCACTCCCATCCAGGCCAGTCAGAAGCAGAGGAGGGTGTCCCCTGTTGTTGCATCCCCCATTACACATCATTCCGAGTCCAGGCGGCAGGCACAGAGCAAACGACAAGCAGGCTCCAGCACGTCCCCCGAAACCAGATCCCCGGCAGCAGTTGCTCCACCTATGCTGGGTGGTGATTCTTTGGAGTCCCCACCACTTGGCAGTCCTGTCCTGTCCAGGGTGCACTCACACCTCCCTAAGAAACGCAGACACACACCATTGACACCTGCAAACCCCGATTTGGCTCTAGGTGAGCTATCCCCAGCTCCCAGGCCCACCCTGCCTCCTGGCCCATACAGCCCTGTGGCTCATCATTTCAGTTGTCCCAGTGGCGCCGGTGCAGTTGACTCTCATGTATCAGATGGTGGCACAGTGTCAGTTGTGCCCTCTCCTGTTGCAGGTCCTGGCAGTGTATCTGGGTCTATGGCTCACGTGTCAGTTAGAAGATCTGTGGCTGTGTTGCACACTCCTGTTTCTGGTGCTGGCAGTCTGTCTGGGTCAGTGGCTCACGTGTCAGTGACTACATCTGTGGCTGTGTCTCACACTCCTGTTGCTGGTGCTGCCAGTGTGTCTGGGTCCGTGGCCCATGTGTGTGTCACTCGGGCTGTGGCTGTGTCTCACACTCCTGTTGCTGGTGCTGCCAGTGTGTCTGGGTCCGTGGCCCATGTGTGTGTCACTCGGGCTGTGGCTGTGTCTCACACTCCTGTTGCTGGTGCTGCCAGTGTGTCTGGGTCCGTGGCCCATGTGTGTGTCACTCGGGCTGTGGCTGTGTCTCACACTCCTGTTGCTGGTGCTGCCAGTGTGTCTGGGTCCGTGGCCCATGTGTGTGTCACTCGGGCTGTGGCTGTGTCTCACACTCCTGTTGCTGGTGCTGCCAGTGTGTCCGAGGCAGGTAGTTCACGCAGTCCCCCCTGATTCTGTGATGTGAGGTGCTGTACACTTCACTCAAATGTTAATTCACATGGTGTGTCCATTGAGAACTGCGTGGCACTCTTGTGGTCCCTGTGACGGGTTGGTAGGGACACGTAGTTGTGCTGCCTCTGATGTACCTGCTCTGTACTCTACAATGCCCTGTTGATGCTCTGATACTGCAACCTGCCCTCTCGTTACCTGCCTCTGATGTACCTGCTCTGTAATGCACAATGCCCTGTTGATGCTCTGATACTGCATGCTGCCCTCTCGTTACCTGCCTCTGATGTACCTGCTCTGTAATGCACAATGCCCTGTTGATGCTCTGATACTGCATACTGCCCTCTCGTTACCTGCCTCTGATGTACCTGCTCTGTAATGCACAATGCCCTGTTGATGCTCTGATACTGCATACTGCCCCTCTCACGTGCTGCCTCTGATGGGCCTGTTCTGTGCAATGGACTGTTGATGCACTTTGCCCCTCTCACGTGCTGCCTCTGATGGGCCTGTTCTGTGCAATGGACTGTTGATGCACTTTGCCCCTCTCACGTGCTGCCTCTGATGGGCCTGTTCTGTGCAATGGACTGTTGATGCACTTTGCCCCTCTCACGTGCTGCCTATGATGTACCTGCTCTGTAATGCACAATGCCCTGTTGATGCTCTGATACTGCATGCTGCCCTCTCGTTACCTGCCTCTGATGTACCTGCTCTGTAATGCACAATGCCCTGTTGATGCTCTGATACTGCATGCTGCCCTCTCGTTACCTGCCTCTGATGTACCTGCTCTGTAATGCACAATGCCCTGTTGATGCTCTGATACTGCATGCTGCCCTCTCGTTACCTGCTATGTTGTACCTGCTCTGGGGCCCACTTTGCCCATGTTCACGCATACACTGTGATTTGACCCCTATTATTTGACAATAAAGGTAGTCTATCAAGTCTCGTGGTCTGTCGTTGTCATTCCTGCTTGCGTACTGCTAATGTGTATTCGTATATGCTTCTCATCAGTGGTTTCGGTAACATGACACTCCCCCTCCCTACGTCACGTCCCTTGCTGGTATTCCCCTCCAGACAGCCAATGGTTTGTACCTTACCTGCGTCGTCGTCCATAGTAGGCCATGACTAGGACGTGGTGGATCGCGAAGAGCATCGGGAAAGCGTGTAGCGCCGGGTCCATGGTGGTGGTCAGCTTGCGGTGGGTATCTCGGCTGTGTCACCTATGTTCGCTGTGGGGATTCCGCCGTGTTAAGACAGGTTGTTTTTCCGCAGCGGTTTTATGTGTGTTTTCCGCCATCTTGATTTGGGGGACGGTCTTCGACGTCAGTGCGTACGGCGGAGCGTCCGGATGTGTTCCGTCCGCCGCGTGGTCGTGTGTAGTTGGCCGGCGGAGCGTGTTTTTCCGTCGCGGACGGAAATTTGACACGTTTTCCTATCCTGATATGGCGGACGGAGTATCCGCGGCAGGCGGACACGGAAAAGGCTTTTTCCGCCTACTCCAGGGCCGCGGTGGCTCTTCCGTCCGCCATCCTGATCGACCCCATTGTGTGCACAGAAGGATGAGATCAGTGGTTCACTGACCTCACATTACGCTTGTGATTACTTAACGCCGAGGGACACCTGACGTTACTTATGTGGCACCTATAAACTTGACGAAATTCCTGCACAAACACTGCTGTGCATCCCAGTACACCGTTTTCAGAATCCTATTTAAAGAGCCAGGACTTCAGCTTTATGTGATGAAGAGGCACTGATGTGTTGTGGGAAATCATTTCATGCTTTGTGGAAGATGTACAACTCTGTTTTTGTGTATACAGGGAACATGCGCTAGTGAGAGTTTGGCTGAGTGAAGATGCCTGGGAGATTGGTAGAAGTGTACATTGCTGTTGAGGAAGGTGGGGTCTGGATTGGGCAGTGCTTTGTATCTGTGTGTGAGTGGTTTGAACTGGATGCACCTATGTATGAGGAGCCAGTGAAGTTCCTAGGGTATTTTGGGTTCCTTTGAGGTAGGTTTATGATGAGTTTTGCTGCAGTGTTGTTGGTGGCTTTGAGGCTGTTCCGAAGATGTTTGGGGAGTCCTGCATAGAATACATTGCTGTTATCAAGTCTGTTGGTTATCAGCACCTTTGTGTCCATTTTCCTAGTGTTAACTCGTAGCCACTTTTATATGTGTTTTTTTCATCATCCTTAGTGTGTGAAACAGGTGGAGGACACCTTGTTTACTTATACTGTCATGTGAAGCTTGTTGTCAATGATGTTTCCTCGGTTTCTGGCACCAGTGGTGGAGGAAGTTGGGGAGCTGAGGTCTGCCAGATACCAAACTATTTCAATTGTGTTTGAGTAGAGCTTGAGGCTGTTGGATCTGATCAAGGTGCCTACTGGAGTCATGCATGTGGCAAAGTTGGCTTTTGTCGCGGGGTCTTGTCTAACATGCAGAGTATCAGTTGGGTTTCATCTGCATAGGAAGTATGTTGATGTTGTGTAATGTGATGAGGTCCTCTAATGAGGTCATGCAGATGTAAAATAGAGTTAGATTGAGAGAGGATCTTTGGGTGACTCCATAGATGAGGTTCTTGTCTACTGGTGTGTAGGGTGGGATGTTTACTTGTGTTCTTCCTGTGAGGAAGGTGCAGATCCAATTGAGGACAGGTCATTGGATGTCTATTTTGTGGAGTCTTCTGTTCAAAGGGGAATGAGAGACCATGTCTAAGGCCTTTGAAAGGTCGAGCAGTATGAGGGCAGCTGTTTCTCATTGGGTAAGATTCATCCTGTTGTCTGATGCTTCAATGACAGCAGTCTCAGTACTGTGATTGGACTGGAAACCTGATTGTGTGGTGTCTAGGAGTTCGTGTGTGGCAAGGTAATGGGTTGTAAGTCCAAAGCGTGGCCATCTGGCATGGATTTATGTCCGTCAATCTTCATATCCTCACCTTGAACACTCTGGATCTTTATTTTGTTCTTCAACTATGGTTCTTCCCTACAAGAGTTGACGATAGCCCCTAAGTATTAAAGGTAGGATTGGTAACTGTGGATAATGTGAACAGTGTGCTCCTGACAGTACATTAGACTGAACAAGGTATTGCATATAGGTATGCTCTTGGGGCATTTCACCGGTCCTTCTCTGACTTGACCGAAGTATGTGTCACACTTTATATGCATCTCTTCCTGGTTTCACAGAATTCTCCTTTTCTTTTGCTACTTCTCTTGGGGAATTGCTTTTTTTCCCCCATGTTCTATTGAAGATGTTCCTGCTATCACCCTTCATCTTACCCTCTAAGGTGAAATGTGCTTGTGCCCAGGCCTTCTTGCTCAGCCTGAAGGTTTATTTGCCTGCATTTGCCAATACAATCTCAATCACTGGGGGTTGTTTTCTTGCCCAGAATTGAGGTAACTTGAGGTAACTATGAGGAGAGAAAAAACAGAGGCATAGGAATATTGGGACATAAAACGTTCTACTCTACACTACCACATGCAACAACAGCACATGCACTTTAGCTCTCAAGAAATACAACACAGAAACACACACAGGCTGTATGAACTGCATGAACATACGCCCTAGACCAAATTCCTCTTTCCACTTACCAGTTATTATGCATTGCAGTACCCTCCACCACACGCTACAAGTGCACCACCCCCTGCTCCACTCAGTAGCCCATCACAGGTGATATGCAATAGTCCAGTGAGGGTGCCATGGATCCAATGGACGGATGACTGACAGATACATCAGCTGGGAGTGCGCTACAGGTTGGTGGTCTCAGAGGGTGGATGCACTGGGATCAAATTTGGGTTGGCGCTTACAGAGGACCATTTTACTGACAAGGAAACAGTCTCTGTGCAAAATTCAGCCTCCCAGCCTACACAAGTAATTTCCCAAAAATGTGCAATTAAAGAACACCATGAGCGTTCAGGGAATAGACCCCGAACCCAATCCAGTCCAAACCTTATGAGGGCGAATCCCTCCGATGTGACACTCTTAGGAACGTGTCCCCTCTACCCTTGTATCCTGCCCTTACCTAAAACACACAGGACCCACTAGAAGGTTGAAATGTGTCAGCATACGACTTTTCAGTGGTCAGGATACCACCATGTGTAAATAAAGAAAAAAGTAATACATACAAGAAGGCAAATAGAGGAATGACGCCTCTATGACATCCTGAGCAACATCCGACCACAAAAAGGCCATTGTGTATTGTTTTAACCCCTTTCTTCTGAGGGCTAGATTATGAACCCATCTAAAAGAAACATATAACCTTGAATGGTTCAAAATTCCGGACGCTTTCTTATGAAATTGTGATCATATGTGTTTCATAAATATAATGTCATCAAGTTGGATCATATATGTTGTGTCTATAATATGTTTAATGTGATACATATGTAATGAATAATTAAAAATGTTGTTATATATGTTTACTGCACAAAACCTAAGATTCTGCAGATGTTGTTTTGAAGTAAAAGTACTCTAATCAGAGAAAAATCCTCTTCCTTTCTGCTGATGCCATGGTTTTCTAACTTATATCAAATGAACGTGTAGAGATCCAAATGAAAAAAGGATGGGTGGAAACCAAGTGGTCAAAAAATTGTATAAATGAAAAGAACATGAAGTCTTAGTTGACAATCACGGGTATGATTGATAGGCATATCACGTTAAAAATTACATTGAGATTTATCATATGGGGGTACACTTTCTTTGAGTACAGCGTGGTTGTGGCAACACCCTCAGTAGCAGGGCAGACGTTGCAGCATGCCGGCAGGAACCTACCTGTGGTTGGCATAGAGGTGTGGAGAAGCAGAAGAGTTGAGAAGCACAGGGTGAGCAAGCTGAATTGCCTGCTATGCCAACTGCTTCTGTATTTGAGCCTGCAGTCACATCAGATGCCTATCGCTCTGACTAGGCCTGGGTGGAATTTCAACTACTCTGGAGTAATCAATTTCTGTAAATCTGTGTTACTCCTTGATTTGGAATTTCTAATAATTATAACTATTACTCATTTCAAATTAAGTGTAATTTGTGGAGGAAAAGTCCTACAGCAAGAGCATATTTAGTGAGTGCAAGCAGCTTCTTGCACTCGCTAATCAAGTTCCTTCACATTTATCGCTTTTTTAGTGCAAAATGCATCTCTGTGTCCATTTTGAATGCAAGGGTATTTTTTGTGCTAAGAGAAGAAAATAGAACTAAATGCTGCCATTAAGTTGGGGAAAAATCCTACCCCAAGAGCACATTTAGTGAGTGGCTGCTCAGGCTCGCTATTCATGTCCAGTTGCATTTAGCACTATTTCTTAGTGCAAAATGCATCCATTTTGGTTGTGAGGGTGCATTTTGGGCTAAGACAATAGCTTTAAGATGAGGGAATATCCTACCTCAAGAGCACATGTAGCAAGCATTGCCGTCTGTTTGCTATTTGTGGTCTGTTTCAATTAGTGCTATTTCTTAGCACAAAATGCATTTTCACCTCCCTTTTGGACAAAAGGGAGTCTTCTTGTGCTGAGAAATAGTGCTAAATACAGAATTACTCTTCTTGGGTAATTCAACCACAATCTCTCAAAATTGATATGTAATTCCACAAGGTTACAGTGCACGGAATGATGTTAGTTACACCCGCCCCCAGTTCTGATGCTCACATCCAGCGGTGAGTCCACAGCCTCTCTGGGGTGGGTGTAATTCGAGCAGTGTGAGAGAAAATCCCCCCCACAAAATCTATCAGAGTGAAATAGCTGGGGCGATAACGAGCATACACCTCAGCATTCCAATCTGTATGATAATTTCAATTTACTCAATGATCGTAATTGTATGTAGGACCCTTGTGCCATGGAGTTCACTAGAAGTACAATAGCATCTCCATGGAATACCAAAGGCTGGCAAAAAAGGATTGCAAAGAATTACTTGCCAAAAGCATGACATCTTGCAGATTCCGTCAGTTAGATTTTAGTTTTGCTTTTTTTTTTCAACCTTTCGCTGCTAGAGAGGTGGGCTCTGATGTGACATGTTTATGTGAAACACTACACCTAGCAATTTTCAATAATGTTGAGTTTCAGCCTATATCACATTACTGGAACCTATTTCCAAATGAATATGTTGGTCTAGGCTTGGTGGATATTAGCTCTTTTGTCACTTGATGAATGACAAAAGGTCCACTCTAAGGTAGTTGACATGCTATTGTTTAACAGGACTCTCCCCCCCCCAGGGGACAGCTTGTGAAAAGGAAACAAATGGGAGAGTGAAGAGGTGACCAAATCAGGCAGTACATGCTCTTAGAAACAAAGTAAAAGTTTGTTTTAGCAAGAACTTCAGGATAAGGCGGGTGGACAGAGAAAAGATGTGAATATTTTTGCAGTATGATACCTTCATAATCCAAGAGGAGTAAACTTATGGCTGCATAGCCACATTCGAAAATTAGAACAGCCTTTTGTTTCCTCACATTGGAGTATTGTCCAATAATTTGCTTGAGAGGTGTAAGAGCTAAGTGCTCACATTTAGGGCATTCTTCATTGGATGGAATTTGGGTTCGCCACAGAAAGGGCCTTGCATCTGTTAACCCACCTGAAGATCTGCCTAACCAAGTGGTAAGTCCAGCTATTCATTAGAGAGAGAGAGAGGGAGAGAGAGAGAGAGAGAAAGAGAGAAAGAGAGAAAGAGAGAGAGATGGTCTACTTTGAGACACCAATAGACTTCTCATAAGATTGCATTTATTGTATAATTTATGTAACTCATATAGTGTGAATCACAAAGATGAGTGACACAACTGGAGAGGAGAATCACTTCAAATACCATTCATTCCTTATAAATATCTGCTACACAGAAACATTTATGCTTAAAGTGAATAGAGTTGCTGAGATCATTTAATATGAAGATGAAAGACCTGAGGGTAGAGTATCAAAGGTAAGGCCATGAATAAGCTGTGTAGAAAAAAGCTTTATCCCCTGCAGGAACAGCAAGTTCAGTCAACTACAAGTGTTGTGTTGTGGGCGACCCAAATTAGACCTAATCATAATCCTCTTTTTCTTTGGTTCTTCGCTGATGTTTACTATTCAGATCAGATCTATGCCTTCACTTCTAACCATGCTCTTCATACCTTTCTAACCTCCTCCACAGGCAACCTTCCTATTCTCTGTGATTAAATACACACCTCTGACGTACGACAAAACATATGTTTACCCATGGTGGGCCAATGCTGTAGGCTGGATGTTGACAATATCATCGGTAATCTGTATCCCACTCTGGAGCATCTATAAATTTTACTCTATCAAAGGCTCTTTAACTGAGGTGAGTTCTGATACCTATTAGGCAATTAATTCTTCATTTTGTCAAAGTGTTGCCATCATAACTTGAAACGCATTGACCTACAAACAGAACAAATAGACCAAATATCTCTGGTCAAATGTCCCATGAATCAACACAAGAATTTAGAATAACCACTAAGCATTTTATCTGTTGAACATGTTCTCAATAAATGCATTTGAGGCATCTAATCTCAGAGGGACCGAACAATTTCCACAAAGGAGCTATCGGAAACCATGTTCTAATACACCCACCTAGAATGTTCACTGAAGATTTGAATCTGCATCTTTGATAGCCATGCAGATTCCAGAAAACATGGGTCAGGATTAAAGCCTTGACTCCAGTGGTGCAGCCAATGACAGACAGTATAGTCCTCATATGCATACGAGAATTGTGTTCTCCTCAGGAAACTTTGCATTTGTTTCCGAGTGCCAATAAAGTGTGGTAAGTTGAAGCTGGATCTGTGTGTGTGGGGGTTGCTGTCCCTGGTGATAGAGAAAGAGGCAGACTTCATTCATAGGATTGTTGTTAACTATTGTTCAAAAGTCACCCTTTTTGCCTGATGACCCCCATTTATTTTGTACTGACTGACACTGATGGTAGCTGGCTCTGACCTTGCCTCGGACTCTGCTAGCCAGGCCCAGGGCCAGTGCTACGTTAAACTGAAACACATGCGTGAAGGTACACTTATAACTGTCATGATCTACCCTATAAGTCCTAAGTAGATAAATAGGGCAAAGGGATAAAACTGCTTATAAGTCCCCAGTATATAATAGGACATGACAGTTTAGAGGTCGCCAGCCGTTAAGCTGAGAGTCTGAGGTCATATAAAAAACAGCCCGGTGTTGCAGCACTGCTTTTAAAAGTATAATTCACTGCAAACTAGACTTTGGCCACTTCAAAAGTGATAATCTACCTTACTATTACGTTGTGGGCACTCCCAAGGTCTCTCCTATGTGTTCTGGAGTTGAGGGGTTATGTAACTATAAGCAGGCTCCCTATAAAAGGTGTTTTATAAACCTTAGCGAGTGATAGCTGACCATTTTGTTTTTCACTAGATTAGGAAATTCACTATAAAGTCAACTTTGGTGCTGTGACACTGTAAAGAAATAACCTAATTCTTTTTTGTTTTTGCATATTAGGAAAACTCAGGTATTCCTTGGTCATTCCAGGGGTGGAGCCTCCTGTATTAATGAGCAGGAGCTTTATAAAAGAGGTTTTATTACCCCTTCGAGGAACAAGTTGCACATTTCATTTACCCCACTGAAGATAATTGGCCTCATAGACTAACATGGCAATAACTATTGCTAGGCAATTGTGCAATTATCATTCAAAGACTGAATGGGCTTGACAAATACAGTAGTTAGGCATTGTTGAATTGATCATAACTTGTACAGAAAAGAAATTTCTTTTCTGTAAGCAAATTGGTATTGACAAATCCAGTAACTTGGCATTGCTGAATGTATCATAACTTGTACAGACAATAAGTTTCTTTTCTGTGAGCAAAAATCCAGCCTTTAGCACTCTTCCAAGATTGGCCAGCCCTGAGGGTATTAGCCAAGCTGCCTTGATTAGGTAATAAGTGGTCTGGCTTATTGATAGACCCCTTTGGGGCACAGGAATTCCTCAGCAGGGGGTTGGGCTATAAAACATCAGCTTCAAGGGAAGAATAGGTCAAGCAAGCCGGTCAGCCTGAGGAAAATTGAATTTTGCCTTGTCATGTGTCCCTACGTGTTCCCCATTATATGTTATATATGCATGATCGATATGCATATATTCTCCCTTGCCCGAATAAAGACGCAATTATAGTTGTGTCCAACGTTAGTATGTCAGTTATCCAGTCCTCGTGAAAGCAACAAGTATTAGGCCTATGTTGCCAACGTTTTTACATTGTGCACGTTAATTCATCGAGTTGTCCCCGTTTTCTAGGCCTCATCGGGCCCGGACACCAGATTCAAGCTCCAGTCTCCTGAAACCACTCCGAGGAGCGATGTAGCCCCTCCCGCATCCCTGACCCTTCACTTTCTTTCTGCCAAGCAGCGTGGTGCCCGGCCTGGCCTGCCTGCCTGTCTGCCAAGAATATGTTATGCCTCTAGTTATCAGTTCAGCTCCCCGGCTTCACATTCCTAAGCTAACGAACCGCATAAACATCTTCAGCTATAGTCTAGTCTTTCTGTCTCCATGCAAAGAGAGTTACTGAATTAGTATCCATAGAAGATTCATAGCACACGCAATACACTAAGAAATATATGCATGCACCAGCCTTAGTGTCAAGTAGCCTTTACCCTGATGACTTTTAGATTCTATCAACATGTTCTCCAAACACTAGATATCAGATATGCTATAGGTACATGTCGTCCTGACATCCCAGACTTTAGTCTCCTCTTCTAGTGCAGAAGTCAGAGCCCCCAGCTCTCCCTAGTTACACGTCATGGCCCGTTTGCGCGCACCAGTAGGTTAAAGGTTCCAGCTGCCCAGGTAGCCCTCTCCATGTATCCACCCATTTATGACACTTCTGTGACGTTTTTCATCACATGTCTTCGTGCACGCCCTGTGCACGCTTTCTATTGTACGCCCATATGTTCTTATCTTACGTTTGTCACTTGTTACGCCTACTGTATGCAATGTAATTGTACTGTTTTACTATATATACGATATAATGTTAATGAGACGTTGCAGCTGCCATTCCATTCCATTGCATGCCATACCATGGTCTTTAAGGCTCGAGCCATCTGATTAAAGCCCTTATGACTCAGACACCTCGGATTCTGCTTCTTATTTATTGAGCTATCTGTTTTAGTTAATGCATAGAAAAATAGTACCGGTAATTAACTATTTATTTACCACATAAATGGCGCCCGAACAGGGACGAGCCCCTTCCCCACGCGCCGGCGATGTAACGCAGGCCCCCTGACCCTTCTACAGCTGTGACGGACCTCCACTGCGCACCGGCAGATATTTCTGCTCAAGTCTCCCTCAGGCCCACGGAGGAGACGGAGACTGCGGTCCGGCATCCAGACGAGGCGGTGAGGAAGGCGGGTCGTTCCGACCAGAGCCCAAGCCGAGAGAGCAAGGTCCGAGGTATCCGGAGGCCCACCTGTAACCGAAGCCCGAAGCCCGAAGCGCATGCGTAGTGCGTAGCAGTAACCAGACGTCGTAGCAGCCCAGTCCAGTCCGAGGCCTTCAGTTTTGCTTCCCGGTGAGTACCGTTGCTGGGGGTATCTAGACGGGTGTTCATTAATTTGTGCCCGGTCCGACGGGTTTGGGTACACAGATCCGGTCCGACGTGTTCACCTAGGTGGATACGGTATGACGTGTCTCTTTAGGAGACCGGTATGTTCTGTACTGTTTTAGCAGTGCATCCAGTAATTCTAGTAAGTCCGTTCTCGAGAAATTCAAGTATTGTGTTTTCAATGTATCAGGTAGTATTCTGTTCAAATTATTATTAATGTGTTCTTGATGTCGTGGTATGAATGATTGTTTTGCTATTCATTAGTGTGTTCATTGTGTATTGTATTCAAGTTCAAGTACGGTTCAAATATGCCGCTGTTTTCGAAGTTACGTCAGATAAAAACCAGAAAAGGGTTACTCGAAGACTCAGTTCCTGTCCCTCCCAGGGACAGTCCTGGACATTTCATGTATCATAAGCATGGCTTAGATGCCATACTGTATCTAGATTTATGGGTTGATTACACCAAACATCTCGAAGAGAAATATAGATGGCCTGTATCAGGAACATGGGATGCTGAGTGCATCATGAGAGTAGAAGAAGTATTATGGAAAAAGAAAGCCAGACTGTCCCAGAAAGATGCCATAGAGTTATGGCGTAAAGAATCTCATAAAAGAACAGAGAAAGAATTCAGAAAAGCAGAATTAAGTAGGGAATCCTCTGAAAAAGCCCAAGAAAGGGAATTACTAGAAGAAGGTGAACGAGTTAGAGCAGAACAGTCAGACAGACAGAGAAATGCCCTTATTAAAGGTATGTATCCTCTTCTCGCCGAGGGTTTGCCGAAGGCGACCCCGGAAACACTCTGTAATTTACCGCCACCATTGGTCCCGACTAAGCTGCGTCATAAACCGACTGCAGCTGAAATTTTTCTTTCTTCCTATTTAGACGACACTGTCCCAGAATATGCAAATACGAATCCTACTCCGCCTGTTCAAGTCCAACCTTCTGTTAATAACGTAATTACCGTGCCTCCAGTTGTTGGCCCCGGGAATCCTGTCCATGCGCCAGTACCCCAGGACCAACCCACATTACGTATGCCTACTTTGCCAGTCACTTCATCAACACATTCAGTATTAACGGACGATTGCAGTTCCGGAGGGGCAGGGGGAGGTGCTCCTACCACCCCGCCTCAAACAAAGCGCCTGACGCTGAGAGATGCAGCGCTACAACGTACGCCAAAAGTGGCTACGTACGAAGCCCTCAGAAAGTTCCTTACTGATTGTAGATATGATCCAGTGCCAGGCGAAGATCGCATGATATTATACTCCGTACGTTTACGACGAGTTGCAAACTTCTTGATCACCATATCAGATATGAAAGAACATTTAGACAGAATATATCACTTTATCCGAACAGGGGAGAACCCAGAAAGTATTCACGAAGCTATGGCACACAGGAAAGTCGAGACTCAAGGCATGATTTTGCAATTTCTAATAAATTGTTTAATAAGAGAACAGGATCGTCCTGATAAAAGTCCAGAGGAGATGAAAGTCCTGACAAAATGGAGTGACAATATAGCAGACGGAAAACACAAGACACAAAATAGTATAGAAACCATGTACAGAAAGATCCGGAAAGAAATTATAAGTATACACCAAAAGGAGGAAGAAAAGAGAGTAGCCGAGAAAGAGAATGACTCTTCAAGCGAAGAGGTAGATAGTGAGAATCCCAGCAGAATAGCGTATGTAGGTAGAGCGAGACCGTCAGATAGACACCCACGTCCAGACTACAAGAAAGCTTTTCCTCCTCCCGTACCTGAACAGTGTTCTCTTGAACAAGTATTCCAGGCTACCGATAAAGTTCTGAAACTACGAATAGGTTACAGTGAACTTAGTACCATGCATGAACAAGAACTAGCCCGATCAGCAGTCCGATGGGTTAGTGATTCTGCCACGTTTCCAGACGAAGTAGTGGCCCAAATGTTTCTGAAACTGCCCCCAGCCGAGCAGCGACTGGTGGGTATGTACATGATCCAGCACCTCATCACACTGTACGAGAGTCAGCATTCTGATCCAGGTCCCCTATATAATGTATTGAACGAGTTACTCTCTAACAGATGGAGAGGTCTAGGTACCGATCTAATTAGCGTCATTTTAGAACAGCGCCACAAATACAGAACGTTCCTGACTCCACATTATGTTCCTGTTTCACCTCCGTTCTACATAGACAGACAGAATCCATTACGAGAAGTGCATCCAGTTAAGGGAGCGGGGGGTAATCTCGAACGAGTATTTGTTTACACCCCTATCACGAAAATAGAACTATTAGAAATGAAAAAGTTAATACCCTGTCACGATAAAGATCCAGCAGGGTTCCACCGAGAATTAAAAGACATGCTCCCTATGGGAGAATACACGTATCCTGATATCATCAAAATGTTAAAGGTCTTGTTGCCTGCGGGCATATATGAAAAACTGAAAGAAAAAGAATGGGAGGTGGGAGAGAAAAAGATAGATTGGACCGCGTTAGAGACCGAAGATAATGCACGAGTCCCAGGTACTGGTCTTGGGGATAAAGCCAAAGAGTTGCCCGAACTGTTAATACAAGTCTTGCCAAGATTACTAACCACGAAAAAGGAAGATTGGGATGCAATCTCAGCCTGTAAACAGAAACAAGATGAAGACACTAGTGATTTTTATTCCAGATTCGAGAAATGTTTCATTATTAATAGCGGTCTGAAAACAAGTAGTGAATCGTATCCACATCTTTTTGTTACCAAACTAGTTGAGAATTCTTTACCGCAAGTTAAAAATAGAGTATTGAAAGTCGAGAGTACATGCAGGGCCGGACTGGCTACCGGGCAGTTGTGTGTGTTGCCGAGCTAGGGGCTAATTTCTCTGTTGTGGGGGCTTATTTCGTTGATGGGGACCTGCGTGCGATTTGAAATAAAAAAAGCAAAGCGAATTTCGTTTTGCACACAAAGGTCCCCATCAACGAAATTAGCCCCCAGCACGGCAGCACACACAACTGCCCGGTAGCCAGTCCGGCCCTGAGTACATGGCAAGCTAATACTCCGTCACAGATGCTCCAGATGCTGCAGTACCACCAGAACAGAATCAGGGAAGAGCAAGAACACGAGAGGAGACGTATGAAAGACACGAAAATGAAAGTTCTAGTTGCACAGTCTGTTCCACAAGACAGTCAGAAGAGGGGTATGAATCAAACCAGTCATTCTGCAGCTCCTGTTAAAGGAACATGCAATTACTGTAAACAGCCAGGTCATTATATAAACGAATGTGCAGTTCTGAAACACAACATAGCTACAGGTAAGACGAAAGAGAGACCACGTCCTCCTAGACAAGAACATGTTCCGCAGAACTCACAGCCACCGCAGAACGCACAACAGACAGTTACAGTACCGCAGCCTATAGCTGCCACACAACACGTTACACAACAGATGTATCAGTACGCACAGTCAGATTATCCAGAATATCAGCAGTATTCATGAAACAGCCTAGAGAGGGAGGTTGGCTTGCCTCTCATCGAGATTCCTGTAGATCAAGAGGGTCCCTATGTACACAGTCAAGTATTAGGGAAAGACAGAAAGTTTCTGATTGATACAGGGGCAAGTAGGACTACCATCAGTCATGACGAGGTTCCAGGGGCTCCACTCTCAGGCTCAAGAAACGTTTCCCTGGGATTTTCAGGAAAGCCTATTGTTAATGAAATATCGAAACCAGTTTCCCTAGAAGTTGGTCCATTGTCCCGAACTACAGACTTGTTACTTACTAAATCTTGTCCTGAAAATTTACTTGGTATTAAAACATTGAAAGAATTAGGAGCAGTCATATGCTGCTCTCCGGAAGGAGTGAGATTGTTTTTACGTGATTTTAAAGGTCATTATGTGTTACGTGATTTTGATCCAAGATTACGGAATGTACCACAGCATTTATGGGCGCAAGGTCCAACTGATGTAGGTTGTATGCACATTACACCCTATCGTGTCACTCTGAAACAAGGTGTTGTATTACCACGAATCCGACAGTACAAATTGCCACCTGAGGCTGTAGCAGCCTTATCAAAAATTATTGACGAGCTCATTGCTCAAGGGGTGGTTGTAGAAACTGACTCCAATGTATGTAATTCTCCTATCATTCCGATTCTTAAACGTACTGATCCAAATGCACCTCCAGTTTATCGATTAGTGATTGACCTCCGAGAACTTAATAAATGTATCATACCCCAGTACCCTGTGGTCCCAGATAACTCTTCCCTATTGACTGCCATTGATTCTGAAGCAGAGTTCTTTACTGTTATTGATCTCAAGAACGCATTCTTTAGCGTCCCCATTCATCCAGATAGCCAGTTCCTTTTCGGTTTCTGTTTAAATGGAAGAAGCTATAAATTCACACGAGCTCCTCAAGGTTTCACAGAAAGTCCTAGTATTTACAGTCAAGCACTTAAAAGACAACTAGACAGTATTCACATGCCAACTGACACTGCCCTGCTCCAGTATGTCGATGATCTATTGATAACAGCCCATTCAGAACGTGACTGCGAACGTGCGTCACTTACAGTCTTGTATTTTCTGGCCGAGATGGGGCACAAGGTGTCCCCTTCGAAACTGCAATTCTGTGTCCAGCAAGTGGTATACCTTGGACACTTACTGTCCAAGAGGGGTAGGCAGTTGACACCAGACCGTATCCAGCTAATTGCACATCTTCCACAGCCCAAGACACAGAAGGAGGTGCGGGCTTTTATCGGCCTCACTTCTTACTGCAGACAATGGATCCCTCAGTACGCATATCTAGCTAAACCACTTGTGGAATATTAATATGCTTTGGTAAACCTTATCTGCGCCATCTTGCCTTTTCCCCGGATGCCACACTTTTGTCGTGCGCGCCCGCCATTTTAGGTGCCTCGATCAGAACAACCCTTTTGCACGCCGCTGACCCCCGGCATAGCCCTCCTCCCTCACAAAGCCTGCGCTCTGACAAACACCCCCGCTCGCACATGCTTTGGGTCATAAACCCCTCTCAAACGCAGCTCTGCCTCAGAACCCCATCCTGTTCCCAGCGCGACACCTCCCTTCATTCCTTTTCATGATCCCAGGCCCTTTGATGCAAACCCCCCTTTTCCCTGTGTGCCCGTTTGTCTTCCTCGTTCCCAGGCCGACACCTAGCCCTGCCGATACCGTTTATTGCCCCTCCCCGTACAGTAGGAAGGCTTCCCTCATCAAAGGACCCCCGAGCTGATCAAAGCCCCCACCCTATGAGATCCGATCAAACCCCCCACATTCCATGGATCGACGGAATGTCCAGCTGCGCGATAATCATCACCTGTTGTGACCGGGGTGGGACTTCAACTCTAGATGTGTGTGGGAACGGGCTTGGAGCGGGGATTCTGAGAATGTCTTTCCGTACATCAAAGCTTCGCCATGAATATGCAATATGTAATAAAGTAATAAACATGGATATAAGAGGCCAGGCCTCAGGGATACGGGTAGAGCACCTCATGACGATACCTGCTGTCTGATTTGTTGTGTTCTCCTCCGGAGAGAATAAACCTTGTTTCCTGCCTTCCAGTCTCCAGCGCCTGCCTCTTCATTGATTAATAATTCGTGGGTTACAGAGGCAATACCGCCGGGCAAATATCGATTGTCCCCGACCTTAGTTTTTACAATTGGCGTCCCAAGCGTGGGGCCCATCAGCGACTCGTGGATCCAGTGGGAGAGGTCCTGACGACAGAGTGAACGACTGCAATGATCGGGAGCGCGCCTGTCCGATAGACCCTCGTCTGACAGCCGATCATCCGAACTTCACTGGTTCCGAACAGACCTCTCTCGAGTGATCTACGATCCTGACTGGGAACCATCAGGAGTGCCGCGAAGAATACGAAGAAAAGAGGACGATCGGGCGCTGGATTCGGAAGACAAGAAACTGTCCATGCGGTCCGGGTAAGGTCGTGTAAACACGACGAATGGCGAAATGATTATTTGAATTGTTTAGAAAATACTAGTATTACTCATTGTTAATTTATTAGGAGATCCACTGTCTGCAAACGGAGAAACAACAGGCTCTCTCTTTGCAAGCAGCGGAGGATAGGTAATGCAACCGCCGCACCCATCTTCCTCCCCCACTGATTAATTACTTGAAACTGAACTATTGTTCGCAGACCGTTTTCTGGAGATTCTCTGTCTGCAAACAGGAAAGGGCCCACCCCTCCCCTTTTTTCAGATAGCGAAAGGGTAGGTAACGCAGATCTTTGCGGGCCTACTTATTCTCCCCACCGAATTATTTATTTTCACCGAACGTTAACTATTTGATATTGGTCCATGAGGTATTCACTGCCTGCAAACAACGTAGAATAGGAATATTCTGTCTAGTCTTTGCACACAGTGATAAGATAGGCAGTGCTGACTTTTTGTCCCCATTGTACTCCGTCATGTCTGTCTTCTCCCCACTGATTAATAGCCTGTTTAGCCCGGACCGCTTATTAGAGGTGAACCATCCGGCTCCTCTGGAAGGCACCCCTAATAAGGACATGTTCATGAAGCATGGATTGACCGCTATAGCCTATAGCAAACTATGGCATAAATATACGAAAAAGGATCGAGAAAGTCAGTGGCCACTGATAGGATCCTTCGATAATGACAAAATAAATGCGCTAGAAACAGCCCTTGGTAAAAACAAGACAACGCCCACTATGCTTGATAGTTTCGGCATGTGGCGCAAAGAAACTGAACAACGTAAAAGGAAAATTGAGAGTAGGTTGGAAAAAGAGCTGCGAAAAGCAGCCCACCTAGCTGCTCAGAAACTAGAGAAAGAGATAAAGGAAAGGGAAAAAGCCAAACAGAAACTAGAAAGAGAAACCTCAAGCCAGTGCCCGGTTAGAACGTCCTCCACGCTTTACCCTGATCTACCCTCGAAACAACGAACCAACGATGATCTGCTGTTAGGTCCTCCGATCATCTACATGCCCCCTCCGTATGCCCCCTCCCAACCCTTAGCACAACACTCACCACCCCCTGGTACAAATGAAGGTAGTACCACAGCTTCGGCTCCCATGGCCTCTGTACCGGCCGAACCTCTTGCACCAAATACTCCACAAACGACAACGTCAGGTGACCCTGAGACCCGAAGGACCGGTTCCGCGAGAACGAACAGACTAAGCAAAGATGAGCTAACAGGGATCGACAAGATAGCAAGGACACTGGTAGGAAGGAAGGAAGGTGAAGAGTACATCACGGATATGTTTAAATCATATACAGGGAGTCACAGACGACACTTTACTGTACGACTGTGTTACCATGTCTTGAACGCATATGAGGACCGATATCGAGACCAAGGTCCCGAGAGCCTAACGACTCTGTACCGGAAGGTCGATATCGGGGATGAGGGCGAGAATGATGTGACGGACCTCCTCACGCATACGCTTGAGGTTTTCCGCCACCTCACTGAACGAGAATCAGGAACTAAATCCCCGACATCCGTGGCGACCGGACCACAAACTGAGCAATCTAACACCATGATGCCGATACGAGAGGCTGCCCCTTACTGGGTCCCTCCCCGAGGAACAGGGACTCACGATGATGCAAACAGCCAAGATGCAAAGGGAAGGGTAGTGTACAACTGGGTCTACCAGCCATGGGACCGGCAAGAGATTCTGACATTCCGGAAATCTCTGCCTGACCTGCGTAAAAACCCCACCGCCTTCTATACTGAATTAGGTACAGCCCTAGGTTCAACAATCATGACCTTGGCTGACATTGACTTGTTTTTCGGGTTATGTCTACCGGCTGATGTGTGGAAGCAAATCCGGAAAGTCGACCACCTTGAGCTGTTCGGACATACCTGGTCACAACTCGATACCTTCGATAAACAAGGAGGACCTGGACAAAAGCCTTTAAAACCCATTCTAGACCTTCCAGATAAAATTGTACTGAAATTAAAAACCCTGATCCCAGAAAAGAAAGTGGATTGGTCGATAGTAACGGCCTGTAGCCAGAAACCCCAGGAGGATGTATCGGAATACTTCTCCCGGTTTGAAACGGTGTTCTCCGATTACAGCGGCCAGGACATGACCACTGCAACCGGACACCATCTGTTTGTCCAGAATTATGTCAAGGGTCTGTTGTCGGAGGTCTCCCAGAAACTGCAAGCTAGCGAGAGTAGTTGGGCAGCCTCCAAACCTACGGCTATCCTCCAGATGGCCCAATATTATGAACATCAGAAAAATGAAAACGATAGGGCAACAGAGAAAAAGAAGAAGGACTTGAAAGAGAGGGTGATGATGGCCCAGCTGCAAGGGGTGACTGTAGGGGGAGACCAACACCGGGGAAACTACCAGACGAACGCCCCTAGGGCTACATTTCCCCAGGACCGCACTTCGACTCCCCATCCCGGACGTACAGACCTTAGACAGGACCAGTGCGCCTTTTGCAAGGGAACTGGCCATTGGAAATCCCAGTGCCCAGTTCTTCTGGAAATAATCAGAAACAAAGACCCCAAAGACATAGTAAATGGACCAAGAAATAAGGGACAACAGCGAGGGCTTCCAAACGACACGACTAACGACAGATCAGGCAGACCCAATACATTTGATCGACCCCGACAGAACCAATACCAGCAATCCGACTACGATGACGCCCACGACTTTGCATAGGACTGCCAGGGGCAAGGGAGGGATCCAGTCGAGCTCTATGTTGACCAGCAAGGCCCTTATGTCACTGCTAAGGTCCTGGGCACCAAGTCTCCATTTCTGGTAGACACTGGCGCAACACGTAGTGCGTTATCTAAACGACTGATTCCGGGGGCACCCTTGTCTGGCTCACTCATAACATCGACAGGTTTCGATGGAACGCCCTCCACTAACCCTTTGTCCGCCCCGATCCTCTTTGACGTAGAAAATAACACCACTGACACCACGTTTTTGCTTTCCTCTAATAGCCCTGACGCCATTATGGGACTTGACTTATTGAAACACTTCCGAGCAACGATCAGATGCTCCCAAGACGGATTTCGAGTTTTCCTTTACGACAATCCCGCCCTGCTTAGACATTGCCCTCTCCGACGCATGTTTTCCATCACCGACGCTGACACATCCCTGCTCGACACTCTGCCTCCGTATCTGTGGGCTAAGACGGACTCAGACGTAGGGCGCATGTTGATTGACCCAGTGCACATTACTGTCCGATCAGACGCCACACTCCCAAAACTCCCACAATATCGGATATCGCCCGAGGGCGAGAAGGCATTGGTAAAGATTATTCAGTCACTTATAGATGCAGGAGTGGTAGAGGAAGTAATTAGTAACATTTGCAACAGCCCTATCTTGCCCATCATCAAGAAACAGGGAGAGGGAGATGAGAAAGCATACCGTTTTATCATTGACCTTCGAGAGATCAACAAAGTGGTAGTACCCCAGTACCCTGTGGTCTCGGACATCACCACCATCCTGACTTTGATTCCTTCCACCGCCACCACCTTCACTGTCATTGACCTCAAAAATGCATTCTTTTCCATCCCCATCCACCCAGACAGCCGATACCTCTTCGGCTTCACCCTAAGAAACCGCTCATATAGATTCTGCCGAGCACCCCAGGGCTACACAGAAAGCCCTAGCATCTACAGCCAGGCCCTCAAGAGACAACTAGATCAAGTCCAGTTACCCGATGGGGTGGTGTTAGTGCAATATGTCGATGACATCCTCTTAGCAGCCGACACCACTCCATTAGCAGTCACAGCCACCGTTCAACTCCTGCACTTCCACAAGGTCTCCAAGAAGAAGTTGCAGTTCTGCCAACTCAGGTCACTTACCTAGGCCACCTTTTGTCCAAAGAAGGAAGAAAACTCACTCCTGACCGAATCCAAACCATTCTAGATACTCCTGTCCCTAAGACCCAGAAGCAGGTTCGCTCCCTATTAGGCCTCACCTCCTTCTGCCGACAGTGGTTACCAAACTTTAGCCTCGTTGTGAAACCACTGCTTTCCCTGCTAAGTAAAGACGTCCCTTTCCCGCTCCCTTGGACCCCTGAGTGTCAAACTTCCTTCACGGAACTACGAGATGCCCTTTGTTCAGCCCCCGTCCTAGGTACCCCTGATTACAAAAAGCCCTTCTCCCTTTACACTCACGAAAGGGAGGGGTGCGCCTTATCTGTCCTGACCCAGGCCACTGGCTCTAAGCAACGGCCGTGCGCTTACTTCTCTGCCACTCTTGACCCTGTAGCCAGAGCCTTGCCTGCCTGTCTTCGAGCTGTAGCTGCTGCTGCAATCTCTATCCGACAGAGTGAGGGGATTGTACTCTCGAATTCCCTCACGGTACTGGTACCCCATGCAGTCGACACCCTCCTGAACCAAACCAAGACCCAACATCTAACGAGTGCACGACTGACTGGATACGAACTGACTTTGCTTGCGCCCCATATCACCCTGAAAAGATGCACCACACTGAACCCGGCAACTCTGTTACCCTTGCCAGAGAACGATCCCAATGTGCACCCTGTGCATGACTGCGTGACTCTTACTGACGAACAGACAAAAGGTAGGGTTGATCTCAGAGACACGGCTTTCCCTGACCCCGACGGGGAGCTGTGGGTGGACGGTTCTTGCATCAAACTCCCCGATGGTACCACTTCCGCTGCCTATGCAGTCACCACGGCTCGAACCGTAGTAGAAACAGCCCGCATCGCACAGCGATCTGCCCAGGCAGCGGAACTGATTGCTTTGACACGAGCCTGCATCCTGGCAGCAGGAACCACAGCAAACATTTACACCGACAGCAAGTATGCCTTCGGGGTGGTTCACCATTTTGGGCTCCTTTGGAGGGAAAGGGGATTCCTGACCTCACACGGCACCCCCATTTTGCACGGGGATCTAGTCTCCGCCTTGATCGAAGCCGTCCTCCTCCCCAAGAAGCTCGCCGTCATCAAATGCCAGGCACACAAAAGGGTGACAGACATTATTGGACAGGGAAATGCACTAGCCGACATCACTGCCCGAACGACAGCTGAAAATAGGACGACAACACATATGTACGTGACCAGGTCACAAGCAGAAAAATGGACTGACGCTAGAGACACCATCAGGGACATTCAAACGGCTAGCACACCACACGAGTTGACTGAATGGACACGGGTGGGACTAAAAGACGATGAAGGCTGCTGGCGGACAAAAGACACAAACAAATGGTTACTACCTGATTCATACCTGATTCCCATACTGGCTATGGCACACTCCCCTGCCCACATAGGATCAGCCCCCATGATTGAACTCGTCTCCCGAGTTTGGCACAATGATAAAATCACAGATTCCGCCAAACATCTGGTCCAACAATGCTTGATATGCCTGCAACACAACCCCGGAAAAGGAACTGTAGACCCCCGGGGAGGATTTGGGGTCCCAAACCACCCATTTGAGGTCCTGCAAATGGACTACATCCAGCTAGAAAGGTGCCAAGGCCTGAAGTATGTACTTGTCGTGGTGTGCGCCTTTAAAAAATGGGTGGAAGCATACCCAACCCGTGACAACACTGCTATGGCCACTGCAAAAGTACTATTAAAGGAGTTTTTCCCCCGTTACGGCCTTTGTCGTATTTTATGGAGCGATAACGGCCCCCACTTCATAGCCGAAGTCATCCAATTCATCTTACGGGGGTTGGGCATTAAACAGAAATTCCACGCAGTCTTTCACCCCCAGTCCGCTGGACTTGTTGAACGACACAATGCCACACTAAAACTTAAACTGGCCAAGATAGTAGCTACCACGGGTTTGAAGTGGCCAGACGCCCTCCCACTGGCGTTGCTATCGATGCGTTCCACCCCCACCAGACATCACCTAACCCCTTATGAGGTTGTTTTTGGCCGACCCATGAGTATCTGGTCTGCACCAAAACCAACTTCCATTCATGACGTCCCGGACGTCCTAATGTCTGACTATCTGTATAAATTGACTGAAACTCTGTCTGTCATTCATCAGCAGGTGCAGCAGGCCATCCCCGATGCTTCCAGGGGTCCGGGTCACGCCATGCAACCTGGGGATTTCGTGTTGATCCGGAATTTTCAGCGGTCAAAGAGTTTGGAACCCCGGTGGACGGGCCCCTGGCAAGTGTTGATCACCACTCGGACAGCTCTTCGAGTGGAGGGGAAGAAGCACTGGCTGCACGCCCATCACTGCAAAAAGGTCTCCTCAGCCCTGGCCACGACAGACAACGTCAGTACCCAAGAAGAGCTCCTTAACAAAGACCGACCAGCATTGAGCTGCTATCCCGACACAGAGACACTAGAACTTTCAAAACATTCTGATCCCACTGTGCCATCTCGAGAAGGGTATTTCCTGCGTCGAAAGGAGGGAGCTTCGGCTAAGTAGGCCACTGACTAGGTTAAAAAGTCTCAGAACGGTGATCCCAAAACTACCAAGGGTTACCTGGAGAGAAGCTTAACTAAGTCTGTGGTTCTGCCCACTACCGAGCACCTTGAAAATGAAGATGATGGAAGCGCCAGATAAGAAGATGATGGAAGCGCCAAATAAGAAGATGATGGAGGCAACAGGAAATACCCACTACAGAAACCCAAGTACAGACAGACTCCACAGCTCAAAGACAATTGCACTCTTCATCGCAATCCTTTTCTGCTTTCTCCTCATGACCACACTCTGGATTGTGGAAGAAAATGCACCTGCCCACGAAACATTCCTGACCACTGCTCAGCCTACCACCATGAAGGAACATTATCTGATTTTGCTCTCTCCTCAGCTCAGAGAGAGACGAAAGGAGTTTTGGAATAACTCTTTCGTGCAGCTCCTTCACCAGCACAATCTCGCCACCAATGCCACCAACTGTTGGATCTGTGGGTTGTTACCCCACGCCACTGGACACTCTATACCATTCATCCCTTCACCCTTCTCAGTTCATGGCTCCTGCCTTGCTTGGCTGATCCTCCTGCAAGAAAGCTATAAGGACAATACCACCTCCAGCAAAACCGCAACGCATTTCTCCCACGGAGTCAGGCGAAACAAAACAAAGACACACTTCTGCCTGCAGACCTCCAACGACTCAGCCCAAATGGACATCCCTGCTAAAGAGCGAGTCGAAATGCAGGTGTTCAACAATCCAACCAGGCCCACCTTCTCCTACCTGCGGAAACGAACGGCCGCCACCTTGACTGTAGCCCTGTCAGTCATCAACGTCACAGGCCACCTGTGCATAGAAGGACTTGGGACACAGCTGGTGGGCCACAGTGCTTGCCGTTTTACCAGAACTTTGGACTCCATGGATCCACCTTCCTTTGTATCGTCCCCGAACATGTATTTCGTCTGTGGCACAAAAGCCTACACCTGGCTCCCCAAAGGCTGGGGGGGCACTTGTTTCATCTCTTTCATCCTTCCTCCGACTTATGTGGCTCCAGCGAATCATCATAGACAAAGACGTGCCAAGGACATTGAGCAAGCCGACTCAACTGGGGCGCAGTTCCTCGATGCTATGAAGGGACTTGTTCCTCTCTGGGGCCCGATGGCGAACAGCCGTGCCATCCGACATCTAACTCAGGCATTTGAGACAACAATGAACATCACGGCTGGTATCTTTGCTAACAACACCGCTGAACTCCAAGCAGTCCGCTTGGTGGCCCTTCAGAACCGCCTTGTCCTGGATGTGGTTCTTGCGGACCGTGGTGGAGCATGCCGCATTATTGGGTCCAGCTGCTGTACATACATTCCGGACAACTCGCCCTCAGTGTACAAGGCCATCGAACATCTTCACAGACTCTCTTCAGAAGTCCACCAGGAGCAGGAAGAGTGGTCGCTTGGTGGCTGGTTCTGGAACACTGTTAAGACCTGGGGCTGGAGACTGTTCACCATTATCCTGATTCCTGTAGTTGTAATATGTGGTCTATGCTTAGGAATCCAATGTCTGCCACCCCTGTGTTCATTATGCGCAAACTGTATTTGCCCTAAGACTGTGGGCTCTGGAAACGAACGCATGGGAGCTTTATATGACGCCGAGGTTAAAAATTTGATGAGGATTGACGTTGAATAGACAAGTTGGCTAGATATGTTAAAGGGAGGACTGTGGAATATTATTATGCTTTGGTAAACCTTATCTGCGCCATCTTGCCTTTTCCCCGGATGCCACACTTTTGTCGTGCGCGCCCGCCATTTTAGGTGCCTCGATCAGAACAACCCTTTTGCACGCCGCTGACCCCCGGCATAGCCCTCCTCCCTCACAAAGCCTGCTCTCTGACAAACACCCCCGCTCGCACATGCTTTGGGTCATAAACCCCTTTCAAACGCAGCTCTGCCTCAGAACCCCATCCTGTTCCCAGCGCGACACCTCCCTTCATTCCTTTTCATGATCCCAGGCCCTTTGATGCAAACCCCCCTTTTCCCTGTGTGCCCGTTTGTCTTCCTCGTTCCCAGGCCGACACCTAGCCCTGCCGATACCGTTTATTGCCCCTCCCCGTACAGTAGGAAGGCTTCCCTCATCAAAGGACCCCCGAGCTGATCAAAGCCCCCACCCTATGAGATCCGATCAAACCCCCCACATTCCATGGATCGACGGAATGTCCAGCTGCGCGATAATCATCACCTGTTGTGACCGGGGTGGGACTTCAACTGTAGATGTGTGTGGGAACGGGCTTGGAGTGGGGATTCTGAGAATGTCTTTCCGTACATCAAAGCTTCGCCATGAATATGCAATATGTAATAAAGTAATAAACATGGATATAAGAGGCCAGGCCTCAGGGATACGGGTAGAGCACCTCATGACGATACCTGCTGTCTGATTTGTTGTGTTCTCCTCCGGAGAGAATAAACCTTGTTTCCTGCCTTCCAGTCTCCAGCGCCTGCCTCTTCATTGATTAATAATTCGTGGGTTACAGAGGCAATACCGCCGGGCAAATATCGATTGTCCCCGACCTTAGTTTTTACACACTGATACAGTTAACGACACAGGAGGCAGCGACATCGACTGTCCTCCCTTGGACCCAGGAACATACACTTGTTTTTAATGAATTAAAGAAAGCTTTCTGCCAAGCACCTGTGTTAGCGACACCGAACTACAGTAAGCCTTTTACACTCTTTGTCACTGAACGTGATGGTACAGCATTATCTGTTCTTACTCAAGATCAAGCAGGACAACACAAGCCTTGTGCTTATTTTTCTAGCACATTAGATCCAGTAGCCCAGGCTTTGCCTGCGTGCCTCAAGTCAGTTGCAGCAACAGCTCTAGCTATCAGACAAAGTGATTCCATAGTGTTAGGACATTCCCTGACAGTACAAGTTCCACACTCCGTGGAAGTTCTTTTAAACCGAACACAGACTCAGCACTTGACAATTGCACGTTTAACAGGATATGAACTGACACTGTTTCAACCACACATAGAAATCAGACGCTGCAACATTTTAAATCCTGCTACACTGTTACCCTCGACTGTTCCAAATCCTGCCACACATGATTGCGTGGAAGTTATCAACACCATGACAAAGCCAAGACAAGACTTGACAGACATTGCATTACCTGATCCAGACCTGACACTTTATGTGGATGGTTCATGTATGAGAACAAGTACAGGAGAGTTAGTAGCCGCGTATGCAGTGACTACTGAAACTGAAGTCATAGAAACACATCGTATTGACACCCTGTCTGCTCAAGCAGCAGAGCTCATCGCTCTGACCCAAGCCTGTATACGAGCTAGGAACCTGAAAGTAAACATATATACAGATTCACGTTATGCATTCGGAGTCGTACACGACTTTGGAGTACTCTGGCAAGAAAGAGGTTTCATGACTTCTCATGGAGCCAAGATTCAGCATGGCCCCCTCATTCAAGCTCTGTTAGAAGCAATACATTTACCGAAAGCAATTGCCATTATGAAGTGCAAAGCACATACGAAAGCCACGGACACCATTTCTCAAGGTAACGATCTAGCAGATCGAACAGCCAAGCTTACAGCTCAGACTCCAGACACTCCAGTTAACACGACAAAGACAGATGTTCTAGATCAGACTACTTGTATGACAGTTAAAGACCCTACACAAGACGTACTAGACATACAGTCACATGCTACTCCCGACGAAATCAAGAAATGGTCTGAACAAGGAGGGGTCCAGACAGATCAGGGATGGTTGACGAAGGGAAAAGCCACATGGTTTCTCCCCGACTCTATGGTTCAAGTCATTATTAACACCGCACATAGTCCAGCACATTTAGGAGAAAAAGCCATGTTAGACAGCATCCAGAACCTTTGGTTTAATAAGCATTTACGAGCAGCAGCCAAGCAGAAAGTGCGTACCTGCATGATATGTTGTCAGTTCAATCCAGGTAAAGGTGTTCCGGTGGAACAAGGTGGATTCCATCCTCCTGACCACCCTTTTGAAGTCCTCCAGATGGATTATATTCAGATGGAACGATGTCGAGGTTTCAAGTATGTCCTCGTGGTTGTATGTGCTTTGTCCAGATGGACAGAAGCATATCCAGTCCCAGATTACACTGCCGCGACCACTGCCAGGCAGTTGGTTCGTGAGTATTTCCCGCGCTATGGTTTACCTAGGGTCGTGTATTCAGACAACGGCCAGCCATTCTCATCTGAACTCATGAAACAAGTATCTCTTCTGTTAGGGTACCAGTGGAAGTTCCATTGCGTACGACATCCCGAGGCAGCTGGCCTCGTCGAGAGACATAATCAGACTCTGAAAATCCGCATTGCCAAGGTTTGCGCAGAAAAAGGCGTAGATTGGATGATAGCTCTGCCAGTCGCCCTTTTTTACATGAGAATGGTCGCGCACTCCCGTTCAGGTCTGTCACCTTTCGAGGTTGTTTTCGGTCGTCCCCCGAACATGTGGGGTACACCAATGCCACGTAAAATAACTGATGTTGACAGTAATATGCTGACAGATTACCTAGCTTCCTTGATGTCTGCACTACTCTCTTGTCGTTCACAGGTTGCGGCTGCCTTTCCAGACAACACTCAGGTGAAACCGCACGAGGTCATTCCTGGCGACTTAGTGCTCGTGAGGAATTTCGATCGTTCAAGCCCGCTGGAACCCCGCTGGAAGGAGCCGAAGCTTGTTCTGATGACCACAAGGACCGCGATAAAAGTGGAGGGCCGCAAAGGATGGCTCCACTCCAGTCACGTTAAACGTTTTCATGGACTTCATCCAAAGACTTTTTTCAAGGACTGCCCCGTCCTCAAGGACTGCCCAGATACTGACTCTAAACTCCCCCTGTTAGAGAAAACTCCGCAGCAGGAGTATAAACTTAAGCTAAGGTCTAGCAAGTCAGACAGTTTAATTGTTTAAGTCCCTCTCGGGTGAAGCGGTTAGACAGGTTCCTGACATGTATGAGATAGACCCCCATAGTGAGAGAGTTAGTCGAAACTCCAAGAAACTACGTTATTGTAAACATCTACGTAGCAGATGTGTGATTACCTTATTGTTTATGTTATTTCTGAGTCTTACGGTTACATGCATAAGTTATGTTTTACATGTATATTTTCCTCCTATTGATTCGCATGTACATTTGTCTTCTAATGATACAGTAGAGCACACTTTTAGTGAACTACCCCCTCACGAGTTATCCTACAGACTTGCCATGCGCAACAATACTTTTATCCGAATGTTACATTATTCACACCAGACTAGCAATGCCACTAATTGTTGGGTGTGTGGTCGACTTCCCCCTTTTCAGACACCGAAGGGAGTTCTGCCACTCTTTCCCTATCCGTTTTCACACAATGGTTCGTGTGGAGCATGGTTTACATTAACATCATCCTCAGACGATAAGTCCCTTCTGAATAGAACATGTTTCCCAGACAAGGAAGGTCTTTCCCATAGAACAGGGTTAGATCTAGAAAATGAAGTATATGATCTAGGTAATTATTCCTCCAATTACATGATTCTGAATGTTCAGTCTGAGACTACTCCAGACTTGCCTGCTATTACAGTTCTACCAGTGAAGGGTGAATTATGTGTTAGAAAGAATGGTTCAGTACATCTAGGACATAGTGATTGTACTACTGTGGTCGAGTATAGTGACAGTGGGAAGTCTACTTTCAAAACCTCACGTCATTCATATTTTGTATGTGGTCAGACCGCATATGTACGTCTGCCCCTAGATTGGGATGGAACATGTTATATTGCCTTTCTACTGCCACCAGTTTTCCTAGCCCCATCCGATTATCACAGAAATTCACATCTAGTACACATCAGACATAGAAGGGAGATCGAGTCCCCAATTGTCGATCAAACTGAAACTGCCTTAGAACAGTATACAGACTTCAATAAAGGTTTCTTTTTCTTCATAGGACCTGTCCAGAATAGTAAGCTAATACGCAGGTTAACCATAACCCTTGATGCAGTAGTGAATGAGACTACTTCCGCTCTAGGTAACTTAACAGAAGAACAATCTGCTATGAGATTTGTTGTGCTTCAGAACCGCCTTGTCCTTGACGTCATACTGGCCGATAGGGGCGGAGCTTGTAGAGTCATCGGATCGAGTTGTTGCATTTTCATTCCTAATAACGCACCGTCTGTTTATTCAGCTATAACCAGACTTCATAAAATAGCCCATCAATTGCACCAGAATCCAGGCACCTGGACATGGTCCGGTTGGCTCTGGAGTATAATATCTGCCTGGGGATGGAAAGTACTGTCATTCCTAGGAATAGTAGTAATGATCATATTCACTTGTTGCCTATGTTTACAATGTGGCCCTGCGATTTGCGGCTTGTGTGCTACCTCTTGTATTCCAAGTCCTAAGTCCCATTCCAAGAAAACTCGAGACGAGCAAATGATGCTCTATGAACAGATAGATGGTATCATGAATATTGATGTTTCCTGAAGGAAACGTAGGGCACAAGGAGGGAATGAGGAAAATTGAATTTTGCCTTGTCATGTGTCCCTACGTGTTCCCCATTATATGTTATATATGCATGATCGATATACATATATTCTCCCTTGCCCGAATAAAGACGCAATTATAGTTGTGTCCAACGTTAGTATGTCAGTTATCCAGTCCTCGTGAAAGCAACAAGTATTAGGCCTATGTTGCCAACGTTTTTACATTGTGCACGTTAATTCATCGAGTTGTCCCCGTTTTCTAGGCCTCATCGGGCCCGGACACCAGATTCAAGCTCCAGTCTCCTGAAACCACTCCGAGGAGCGATGTAGCCCCTCCCGCATCCCTGACCCTTCACTTTCTTTCTGCCAAGCAGCGTGGTGCCCGGCCTGGCCTGCCTGCCTGTCTGCCAAGAATATGTTATGCCTCTAGTTATCAGTTCAGCTCCCCGGCTTCACATTCCTAAGCTAACGAACCGCATAAACATCTTCAGCTATAGTCTAGTCTTTCTGTCTCCATGCAAAGAGAATTACTGAATTAGTATCCATAGAAGATTCATAGCACACGCAATACACTAAGAAATATATGCATGCACCAGCCTTAGTGTCAAGTAGCCTTTACCCTGATGACTTTTAGATTCTATCAACATGTTCTCCAAACACTAGATATCAGATATGCTATAGGTACATGTCGTCCTGACATTCCAGACTTTAGTCTCCTCTTCTAGTGCAGAAGTCAGAGCCCCCAGCTCTCCCTAGTTACACGTCATGGCCCATTTGCGCGCACCAGTAGGTTAAAGGTTCCAGCTGCCCAGGTAGCCCCCTCCATGTATCCACCCATTTATGACACTTCTGTGACGTTTTTCATCACATGTCTTCGTGCACGCCCTGTGCACGCTTTCTATTGTACGCCCATATGTTCTTATCTTACGTTTGTCACTTGTTACGCCTACTGTATGCAATGTAATTGTACTGTTTTAATATATATACGATATAATGTTAATGAGACGTTGCAGCTGCCATTCCATTCCATTGCATGCCATACCATGGTCTTTAAGGCTCGAGCCATCTGATTAAAGCCCTTATGACTCAGACACCTCGGATTCTGCTTCTTATTTATTGAGCTATCTGTTTTAGTTAATGCATAGAAAAATAGTACCGGTAATTAATTATTTATTTACCACAAGCCAGGGCCATCTCCTCTCCCTGCCAAATGAGAGGCTTAAGGAAGAAATTAAGAGATGTGAGTGAGGGGGTTTATGGAAATATGCCATTCTCTGAGTTTTGTTTAGTTAGCTCTTTCTGCTCTGTTGAAATTTCAGCCTAGATGTATTCAGGGAGAATTGTTCTTTCTGGTACAAGTCTATGCCACACTTTGGAAGAAGTTATGATGCTTTGGGGTGTTGCCCTGCACCTCACTGGGGAGGGGTGCTAGTCTGCTTGTCACCAGAGAACATTGGATAAATAGCTAAGAGTTGCATAGCCTCTCAGTTCTGCTGCCTGAAACTACAAGAAGACAGAGGATTGTCCTGCTGAGATTCTGATCTGCACCCAAAGGTCAACCTGGGAAAACTGCACCTACTGCACTATCAAGGCTTAGCTCTGAAGACTTTGCCTGGCTTCAAAAAAGGAGTAAGGAGAAGGAGTAAAAAGCAGACTTCCTTCAGCTACAGGTTAGCAGACCCTTAATTGACCCCTCTCTACCCAGAGTCTTCCTCTTGGAGTGCATCCACTGGAATCTTTAAGGGGTAGAATCGGTGCATTGTGAAAAGTGAAATCCAGGCCATCCACGGACCATCTAGGAGATTCCAGACCTTTGGATCTGTGTTGTTGGCATTTGGAACCCACCAGGGGACTGTCTGGAAGGACCTCCTGAGGTTTGGGAAACTTTTTGAAAAAAGCTTTTTAAGGTGACCGACTCGGTTGGGAGAGCCAAGCCGATCACCTTCATGCCTAGCTGGCAAACCCTAACTGAATTCAGACTGGTGGACAGCAGCAAGGGCCCTCAGCAGAAAAAGCTACAGAAAAGTTTTTAAGTCCGAAGGTAACATTTTGACCGAGGACTGCTGCCTAGGGTATCTGAGCAGGGCTCTATTACAGTTGGCCTTAAACTTTGACTTTTTTCCAGTAAAGCACGATCAGATAACTAGAAGAGGTGATGTTGGTTTCTAAGCACTACAAAGTGTTTATTCTTTACAAATTCCTATCCACATTGGATTTTCATGGTTATTGTGTTATTTTAAAGATGCAAATATTTCCAATATTTATAAATTGGTGTGGGATATTTGTTGTGTGCTGTGTCTTATTAACTGAATTTGTGTTTTTAAATGCTTGACATGCCTGCCTCCTGAGTTAAGTCTTACTGCTCACTGTTAGCTACCAAGGGTTGAGCAAGGGACTAATTTATAGAGACCCTATTTAGGACCCAGTATTGTGTATGTAGCCTTATTGCTGTTTTTATATACCTACCTACCACTCCCAATATCTTCCAACATTCATGGAGCATAAAGGGGATGCACCAAGCATGAATGTTTTGTAAGAATTAGAGTCAGAGAGGGAGGGTAGAACAATATGTGGAGAAGGCAAACAATAATGTAGAAATACTAATTAAAATTGATTTAAAGAAAAGGACACAATTAATGCTCAGTTATCTGCAGAACAAATAAATCAATAATTGGAAGGCTTAAGGCTAGAGGGCCAGAACGGGACTGGGTAAACTGATAAAAGCTTGGTTACTTGAGCTGGTTGGGCTAGTCCTTGAATAATGAGAGTTTATAGAGGTATTAGTAGAACCAAAACGAGCCATTTAAAATTATATATCAGTGAAGAGTATGCTTTCACCATGGAGGTTTGAGGGAGATCAAATAGACTATGAGAGTGAATCTTGACTTGTCTATGGTGTCACTTGTGATTCCTAAGATGTAAACATCCCTGGCATTCACATTTTATGTATCTATAATGTTAGCTTATTTATGGCCCCTCAAATCATCTATCCTTTTTTCAACATCTATGGAGGAGCAGTGGAGAAAGAGAGGTAGCCATGCCTAAGATGGCGTCCCCTCTGAAAGGCAAAAATACCCGGTCCCCTGCCAACCATGCCTACCAACATCTACATTTAATATACATCCATCAAAATGAAATAAAAACGTTTTGGTGCCCTCCCGCTAATCACAACACTCTCTGTATATTACTCTCCCACCCAAATCCATACTGAAAAAAATACTTGAACTCTTGGTGCAAACCCCTATCAGCCTCTGTGCCTGTCTACCTCCTCCCTGCCCAAACCTAAGGTCTACACTCTCAAATTAGAGGCGAGGTTGTGCAACACTAAAGAGCTGCTGCTCAGTGTGACTTCCTTTCATTTGTGGGTGTGTGTCTAAAGAGACATGGGATGGAAAAAGAAATGCCACAACAGTAGGAACCAGCGTTAGTTTTCCACTGTTACGTCATAGCAGTTAATAACCTGATTTCAACTTGGTTATTTCAGATTTTCCACTGGAAGGGTGGGAAGAAAATCATGATTTTATTAAAGGTACTGAGGCTGATATTATGCATACCTATTTATTGCCACTCAAAACAGCAGCAACTTAAAACACTACATTAGACCTAGAAATACTATCTACATTCCAATCCACCACATTTTATTGAACCAGACAGCCATATTCCTTCTTTTTTGCTTTGAACAACTTGAACATTTCCTTTTTCTTTTCCTTATTCCAAATGATATAAAGAGATCCAAGGCTCCTTATTTCTCAGCTTTACTTCTTATAATCTCCATTTCCTGAAAAACAAATCACAAAGTGATGGGTGGGTACTATCAACTGGGAAGGATAATATTGGTCTGTGTGTGTTTAATAAAATCATGATTTTCCACCCACCCTTGCTGTGAAAAATATGAATTTTATGGCAAGTCACAGAGGCCAATATTATGCATGTTTAAAATCTTTCTATAATATTCATCACCTCATATTCTATTGGTTTAAAATGAATTCCTGCCCTCCTCATTACTTACTTAACCCATCTAGCCAAAGTAGGACTTGTCTTGAAACAGATTTATGAGGGTACCTGAAAGAAATCAGCAATTGAGAATCTAATTGATCCCTCAAACGTAAAGTTCTTCTTACATTCTCCTGCTAACACTTAGCCACACACAGCTTCCTCTTCTTCTCCAAGTTTAAATAAAATATAGTCTTGGATATAGTTTTTGTTCTTCTCTTAAATAACTACATGAAGAAATCTCCAATGCCCTTTCATCTGATACCTTTCTAAAAGATATTAAACAAAGAAGCATGGTCAACTTAAATGACAAACAGCCCAAATCACAAAAGTAATGTGAGACAAAATCCTAACTTTACGACTTTTGGTATTCACAAAAGGCATTTAGGAGTAGTATAAAGTTAGGATTTTGTCTTAAGTTTGTCTTTTTTGATTTTAAGACAAAATCCATACTTAAGTTTAACTTTTTATCCAGACCCCTTCTTGGGTCACTCACTGACTTGTTCAGGAAAGCCAACATCTTTGAATCTAACTCAGCCGTATATGCTACCTTTTTACTCAAAAATAGTCTGGGACATTCTGCTCGTAATCTACTCCCCACTTCTTTAGGCATTTCATGCCAAATCATCATACTCTGCCACGTGATCAGCAGGTACCCGTTGAGGGGACAAAGGATGTTGATTTGTGTGAGGATCAAACATACATTCCCCAAGAACGTCTTTCACTACTAGATCTAGATCTTTACAATCCAACTCTTTCTTATACTTTCTCCTTTTCACTTTCTCATCCATATCAGATGAACATGAAATCAGTTTGCCACAACTTCTTGACGACTCGTCAAATGCAACTGCCTGTGACTCTTTTTAATGGACTTTATAGCCTTTCCCGCTGCCTGCTTTTTCTTCTCCTGTGGATCATATTGTCCCTTTTATTCTCTTTGTCCCCATCCATTTTTTTTTTGAGATACCTTTTTTTTCTTCCTTTTTTTTTTTTCTTTTTAATTTTTGGTATTTGCGTATATACATACAGTGAACAGAGTGGCTTCACTGTGGGAAACCGCCGGCTAACATCTTTACATCATACATGTTTGGTTCATGACGGGCCCCTCGTTCGGACGAGTAATATAGGGAGAAGGAAGGAGGAAAAAGTGAATAAGTAGAGAGAGAGAAGAGAGAAAAATTGCTTCAGTCCGATAGTGGCAAGATCTCTTACACTGTTGTTGGCTAGTAGTCAAGCTCCTGGTGAGCCAAAGAAGAAACAATCGTATTTACATATTCCTGAAATTTGTCCTCCAAATTCTGCTCAACCAGCATGTCAGCCTCCATGATGAATATACAATTAAATATTCAAAAATGATTCACACCAACTATACCTCAAATCCCCAAACAAAACCACCAAAATTCACTTCCCCATTGAAAGAACCACCAATTCCAACATGCACCGCCTATCTCCTTCACTCTTAAATATGTTGTAACTTACTGACGGAAACTAACAATCTATTTCATGTCCCTAAAATATGGCTTTTACGCTATACATATTGGGCCTCCTTCATAGTCCAATCCAAAATGGCAGATCGCGTTCCATCGCACCTACAATGCATCAGAGGAGTCAACTTCAAAGCTCCTCACCAGTTCAGTGCTGCACGCGGAAGGCGACGATGACCCAGTGCATGGGGAGGGGAACAATCGAGAACGTACGTGAGGCATTTGAACCCGAGATATGATGCTCCTCACCCCGCGAAGCAACCATTACTCTGTACACAGGCCCCACAGACCTCGCAGGTGTCAATTAAAAAGAAATCAAAGAGCACATAATCACACTTGCCACCCAGGCCTATAAATGATAACTCAGCTCGATAAAGCCATATCCATACAACTAATCAAATTATCCCCACCCGAAAATAAAGCCACAAACCAAACGGGGTCGTGACATTCCTAAACCAAACCAATTAAAATCCGCATTTAATTTCTTAAACTAAAAGCCCATGCCAAAATGGTTCGCCCTATAATTAATCCCTGTATCCTAACTCCGGTCCCCTGCAAACAAGCTACGCTTAGGCAAGAGTAAACACTTTAGAAAATATTCTGCTTATTTAAACTCTAAACGTAGTACTGTACAGTATTTCTGTTGCAAAAACGACTTAAAACAATCACCTAATATAAAAACATGAAACAATGATGATATTCCCATAACAACATCAGCTAAACATTTCCCAATCGTACTCTTCACACAGACATTTCATATATATATATATATATATATATATAGACCTCACTCAAACGGCAAATTTTGTGAACTTATTTCATTGGTGAGCAACAATAAAGAAGAAAGATAGCTGCCTGGTACAGGAATATATATTGAATTGGAATGTTGTTAGCGTTCCTAGTTCTAATGTAATGTTTTAAGTTTCTGTTGTTTTGAGTGGCAATAAAGAGGTATGCCTAATATTGGCCTCAATGACTTGGCATAAAATCACACTAATGAAGCCATATATGGCAGTAGGCCTTGTAAAACACAGGTTTTGATGTGAAAGGGGACGACTTGATTTACAAATGAATCTCTTTTTCATTGTATTGCATAAGCATTGATATTGCATATTCCTACTGTTTGTAGCAGCAGGAAGTTATTGCTACTCAAAAACCTTATGACATTTCGACATGTTAATTGGAGTGGAGAGGAAAGGAGGGCAAGCGAGGGTAAGTTAGGGTAGGGGAGGAAATGAGGGGAGAGGAGAGGAAAGGAATCTTCACATGCAAGCTAGGGCAAAGGGAAACAGTTAAATCATTTTCGTGGGGGTTTGTTAAATAATTAAAAGACAGTAGTCGGAGCTCAGATATTTTCGGTAAAGAGTCAGGTCCAGATTACACCTTCGGCTTTACCGAAAATGAAGCTTCAATTGGACATTTTTGTTATTGAATGCTAACATACAACAACTACAAGTCATATGTTAGCTGGTTTGACTGGACCAGCGGGCCATTTAACATCCACACCCTAGCATGCTAGACAGCGCAGCTCATAGTATGATAAAATATTTATTTAAATTAACACGTATGGCTTTTCTCTGCTTTACAGAGGTTGCACCAGCTCACCAGTCCAGACGAGGAACTGCCTCAGAAACTGCCCAACCCAGAAATCATCTCAGACGCAACACAGCGCCCTTCAGAGGCAGTGGATGAAACAAAATGTTAAGACACGATGGAAGATAGATAGTTTTTATACCATGTTTATCATTTGTTTTTCTTATTACTAGTGCAATCCTGTCACTCCTTATCATCACCCTCGAGCTAACCTTGATCGGAAATTATGGGTAAGGTTTTTGGGAGCAGTGAGCATAACATTTGATAGAGGGCTTCTTTGTGTGCATTTCTTCCCAAATACTTGACATCAGGGGAAAAACTAAGATAGGCTATACCCAAATGAAGTCGACAGACAACGGGGTAGGTAAAATAAATTAAATATAAAATAAATAAAACCACTTAACTTGCACTCGCCGACTTGCCGACTCTATACCGTCGTCTGTCAACTTCCCGCCTCGCCCCCAACGCTCTTACCTGTGCCAGCCGTGCTTGCTACAGTACAAAACCTATATTCGACATAATACACCCACATTTGCACTATGATGCAAAGATGTGTGTATGAGGCTAGGCAGAAAGAAAGTGCACCAGATTAGTGGGTTACACCATCACGGTATAGAGCACTGATCACCCAAGAGTGTATTCGGGTGCTTGGGCAGGTGTGTAGATGTGCAGGTCTGTGGTCCCGAGGTGCCATATCTTAATATATAGGGGGGTATCCTGCTCTCTCGCTCTCTTTCACACAGCACAGCGCAGAAACTTTGATTATTTTGCTGGCCTCATGAAAAAATAGTTGATGGCTTGAGTTTAACAAATTAGCTAGTGACGCTTTCCTTGGTAGATTTGGTTGATTGATATTGAGGAGCACAAGGGCAGCAAGCAAAGTTGCTGCACTGCATTGCATGAAAAGGAGACTGCATAAATGCTCCATGTTTACAAAGATGGAGCATTTCTGCTCTCTCCTCGTGTGTGACGCACAGTGGGCAGCCTAGTGCCAACTATTGCACTGTTTTTGTGCAGGAAGGAGCACCCTACTGCAAAAAAATTAAATCCTAGGAGACGTTTTCCTCTGTGTGCTGCAGAATGAACCACACTTGGAATGAGGAAATACCTGGGATAAGTAAAGATATTTCTCCTCGTTACGTGTTACTTGGGAAGGCATAGCAGTATGAAGAATTACCAGGTCTACAAGCCTTTGTAACTCTAGAGATGCGACAATGTCCATTAGTCAATGCATGGAAACGCCCATGATCCACCCAAGGAACACTGCTCAAGTTGAAATTGAATGTAATGCAGCCCAAGGAGCTGCCCTGGGTTACATATCTTCACATAGCCATATAAGGCCACACAAATCAGACCATGCGTAGCTTTGTTAACATTACTGAAGTTTGTGCATTGTCCTTGCATCGCCTTGTGACACATGCACAACCGGATAACGCAAAAGCTTCATAAATATGTGCCTAGATTTTCGAAACTTCCTTAATGTCCGCTAATTTCTAGCTTCAGGTTGTGCAAGTGTTACTCTTTTCACCAGCACAATAAGAATATATCAGGTGAAGTTTTCACATTATTTTATTCATAACTGTCTGAACACTACTGTTTTGTATTGTATTTTATATTTTATGCCTTTTTAAAAAAAACTGTAGTCAATACATTTATTGCTCCCCTAGACCACTTGCAAGCTTAAGAAAAGAAAAAACGAAGTTGTACACGAGCATAATAAAAGAATACACATAACAATTCCATGTGAAATCGAAATGGTATATGTCACATGATATCCAACATGCAGGTCAATGTTTTGACACAATATTTCAAATGTATTTCCCAAGGTATATCACTTTCCAAATTTAGTTGAACAACAGTAATGTTCTGAGTATATACATCAAGATTTCTCCATTTTGTGTACTTAGGTAGGAAGCTTGCCCCTTGCGAGATTTATATACTGAAATAATTAGTTTTACAAGGTTACATTCACTATTCTTTCCAAATCTGTCATTGCAGTAGTCTAGCTAGCACCTTTCTTGGTATGTTTTGCACCTTCTTTGGTTGCACATTATGCACAAGTCGGATGTATGACATTACAACGCATGCTTTTACATCGTATGCCTTTACAACGCGGTTTTTACAACGCATGCCTTTACAAAGCATAGTGCTTTGTAGCGCTGGATAGTGAATTGTTTAATTTACTATTCCAACTCCAGTCCCCGTGGATAGTAGGGAAGGTGTTGGATAGTACATTAAACCTATTCCCTATCCTAGAGCGCCCCCCAGCGCAATGCGTTGTAATGGTTTGCGTTGTAAAAGTTGCATCGTAAAGGCACTGCGTGGTAAAAGTTGCGTTGTAAAGGATGTTTCCCGCACAAGTCAGTTGAAAGATAGTTCTCTGTTTTAGATTCAAGACTTTAATCGTTTGCTATCTTCTCTATCTCCTTTCATATTCAACCTTTTTAATATATGATCATGAAACTTTTATTTACACATTGATGAGACTGTATTTTGTATTTCTACAAACTCCTTAAAAGTATCATCATTGACTAATTACAGATATAAGCAGTTACAAATTATATATGTAGCATAATCTCAAATGTTTTTTGGCGCAAATTATATCTCAAATGTAAAATGGTACAAATTACATGAAGCATAATCTTAAATGTAACCTGATAATAATTATGTCATAGATTTAACCTAGTTCAAATTGCATGGAGCACAATATTAATTGTAACCTGGTACAAATTACATAAGTAGCAGGTAGAATAGGTTATTTAAAATCATCTTATTAGCTAGATAGCAAAAGCATTTTAATTACAATTATTTTCCTCAATAAATCACAATGTGAATACTGTAATACAGCTTGCAAATTGAAAAATTGGTCTATAATAATAAAAATCTTTTCTCATCTAATGACTCATAATCATATTGACTGTTAAGACTCCTTTTATGCCTCTAAGTCCACAATCAGAACACCTCAACTTCCATCAAACCTCTCTGTCTAACTACGCAATACATAATAGACCCATTAACCCCACATAATTGATTTAAACTTGGTAAATCAGGTGTAAACCATTCAATAACCCAACTCGACTTACTAGACCCTCGTACACATAATATCACAGTATCAGCATTGCATGTTGAAATATCTCACTTACGAATAAGAATGGGGGTAGTGTCTCAAGAACAAGAAGAACAATACTGAAAGATACGAGCGAAAGTCTTTTAAGACAAACCAGTTGCTGGGAGCAGGACCTCAAGCCCCAGATTCCTTCTTGGCAGGAGGCCGTGTACGTTGCTACTTTTGCCCAAAGGAGATAAAAATAGATCCCTCCGCATTCCCACTGCACAGGACTCGCACAAAGTGCACCCTGGCTCGTGCCCGGGGAAAGGCCAGGCCAAGAACAGGCCTGTCATAGCCCGACAAAGGCAGGGACGGGACTCCTCGCTTGGTTCTGAGAAATCCAGGATCTGTTTCATCATTGTGATGGAGGATTGAGGGTGGAGATCCTGTCCCTCATCATTTCTTCCAGTCTCTTAAGGTACCTTTTTGGGTTGAAATGGGGAATAGGAAGGTTAACCCACCATCTAACATGGACGTACAATTTCTGCCAGACACAACTATAGACCGCTTTATGGTGAGGCCAGTGGATTTAAGTTTCCAGAGAGATTAAATTGGCAGAGCAATGTCATTCTTTAACAATGGAAGGCCTTGCTCCTCCGCATTTATCTTTGACTCCCTTATGTAGTCTTAATACTTTTAATGTGATGGTTCCAGTGCATAATCAATAATGAGATTTGTAGAGCGCACTACTCACCCGTGAGGGTCTCAAGGTGCTGGGGGGGAGGGGGGTGCTGCTACTGCTTGAATAGCCAGGACTTGAGTAGCCTCCTGAAGGTTAGTTGGTCTTGGGTCTGCTGTATGAGGATAGGGAGGGTGTTCCAGGTCTTGGCGGCGAGGAAGGAGAACGATCTTCCGCCGGAGGTCGCTCTTCGGATGCGGGGGATGGTAGCAAGGGACGAGGTCGGCGGAGCGGAGCTGGCGGTTCAGGGTGTAGAAGGTGAGTCGTCTTTTGAGGTATGCTGGTCCGGTGTCATGGAGTTCCTTGTGTGCATGGGTGAGGAGCTCGAAGGTGATCCTTTTGTTAACGGGCAGCCAGTTCAGGTCTCTCAGGTGGGGTGTGATGTGGCTGTGTCAGGGGATGTCGAGGATCAGGCGGCAGGGGCGTTCTGAATGCGTTGCAGTCGTTTCAGCAGTTTGGCCAGGGCTCCCGCGTAGAGGGTGTTTCCATAGTCCAGCCTGCAGCTGACGAGGGCCTGGGTGACCATTCTCCTTGTGTCGGTGTGGATCCATTTGTAGATCTTGCGGAGCATGCGGAGGGTGTTGATGCAGGAGGATGAAACGGTGTAGACTTGCTGGTCATGGAGAGCGTTGAGTCGAGGATGAATCCCAGGTTGAGTGCGTGGTCGCTGGGTCGTGGTGCTGCTCCCAGGGCAGTCGGCCACCAGGAGTCGTCCCAGGCTTAGGGGGTAGATCTGAGGATGAGGACCTCTGTCTTGTCTTTGGTCTGCTTCGGCGACTGCTTTCATTCCTTCGTTGAGGTTGGTTTTGGCAGTGAGGGGGTCCTTGGTGAGGGAGAGGATCAGCTGTGTGTCGTCAGCGTGGGAGATGACCCACGTGCAGCCTGGCAACGTGGGTGAGCGCTCATGCAATTCCAATGTCCCAGGTGGTTTCCACTATGGCAATTATGAGGGGCTCTGACAAGGGTGCTCCCATTTGTAGTGTGACATAAGTGGTCAATCCTAAACATAGGTTGCTTATTCCTACTGGTTCTCCTGATCTGGGTCCACTGGGAAGATGCAGGAAAAATGCTGACAAACAGAAATCATCTATTTAAAAAAAAGACTGTTGACTCAAGTTTACAAAGAGAACTATTATCCCTGGTTTCTCCATCTGACAACTCCTTGGACTCTATAACTCAGCGCATTAGTGACCTGTTGGATGTTAAATTCCAACCCATCTATGATCAGCTTAAGTGTATAGAGGCTAGCATGGCCAAAACTGCTATACAAGAAGCTACTATAAACACAAAGAATGTTTGGCCACAATGTACCGGTGTCTCTAACTTATCCCATCATTGTGAAACTTTGAGCACTCCTCCGCTCTGTTCTTTGCAACCTGGTGTACAATCTGTTACACATAATGTGCCTAAGGGGCATTGCAGGAGGGGTTTCCCTTAATCTGGCCAAAATTGCAAGATCAGCCTCAAATCTGTCACTACACAGGGAAGAGCCTTGAGCAGCAGAGATGCATTCTAGAAACCATCAAACTGGCGCTTTAACCAATTAATCTCCTCTCCCAGTGATTGGTCTGCCACCAGGCTCCTCTCCTTATATTATTACATTATCTAATGTTCCGTGTTTGGCACCAAGTATTTGTTAGACCTCGCAACATTGGCTTGGGTCTCCCCTGCATTTTTGCCTTTGCCTCCTGTGCCAAAGTGTAAGTGCTCCCTTTGTAAATTATTGTTATGTATTTGTGTTTCAGTGATTGGCTGATTTGATTTACTAGTCAGTCCCTAGTGCAGTGCACTGTGTGTGCCCAGGGCCTGTAAATCCAATGCTGCTAGTGGGCTGCTGCACTGATTGTGCCGGCCACATACGCAGCCTGTAAATGTAACTCTGGCCTGCCATTGCAGAGCTTGTACAGTCACTTGACAGACCCTAGCCTTCCCATTTCTTACAAGTAAGTCACCCCTAAGGTAGGCCCAAGGTACCCATTTGGGCAGGGTGCAGTGTGTGTGAAAGGTAGGACATGCCCTGATTTGTGAGGCATGTCCTGATAGTGAATTACTGCCAATTTTGTTTTTTAATATTGTAAGGCTACTTGTTCCCATAGGACAGAATGGGGAGTTTGTTTATAACATCTTATAAGCATAACCACCCCTGGGGACAAGGTAGGCAAATAAAGTTTAGTATGTCTGACCTCAGAATGTTAAAAGGCATATTTTAGTGAGGGTGATATTTACATTCTATGTTTGTAAATACCACTTTTAGAAAGTAGGTATTTTCTTGCTTAACCATCAAGTGTGTATTGCATGTCTGGCTTTGGATGAAAGGGGCTGGGGAGGAGCAGTGGCTCCAGAGAGCCTGATGAGTCAGGGATGGGCTGAATTGATCTGGGATACATTTAGAGTAGAAGGAGGAGATTGCCTTTCACCTGAATGGGCCTGGTCTACCTTCTACAACGCTGTGTTAACCTCCTGCCACGAATCTGAACCAGTGAGGACAGAACTGGTTTTGGATGGGTACAGACAGTCTCCACCTTCAGAGCCAAAGGATTTTACTGTATAAAAAGAGGGGGCCGGACCCCAGACTTTTAGATCACTTCTGGGAATCAAGAGGAACATTTGCCAAGGAGAAGAGCTAGAAAAGCTGAGGAGGAATACTGCCCCTGTGCTGTTTGCTGTCTGGGGTTGGCCTGCAGTGGCTATTGCTACCAAGTAAAGGAGGAAAGGACTTTCCTGTTTGCTTTGTCACCTGCATGAGGAAAAGATCTCCAAGGGCTTGAAACCGAGCTTGCCTCAAGTTCTGAAGTCTCAGGGACACAAAGCCTTCACCACCAGCTCCTCTGAACTGCCTTGCTGGGATTTCTGACCTGCAAAGACGTGGCTGCTGTTATGTTGAACCTCTAAAGATGTGTTTTCAGCTGCAAGCTGCAAAATCTACCGAACTTTGAGCGAGATGCATCTGCACCTGTTTTCCCACGCATCACCGAAGAAACTGTCGCAGTGCCTGCTGCGGCTCGAGAAATTGATGCATGCCGCATCGAGTTCAACGATCTTCTAGGTCCGGGATCACTGCACCAATTGTAACGCAAGGCCTGCTGTGCAGCTCTAAGAGTTCACACATCATCCTGTATCATCGCCAAATCTAAAGAACCAAAATATCTTTCACTGTCAAGGTATGCAGATTATGTAATGGAATATTGTGTGAATCCGACAGAAACTTAACAATGAGGACTGGCTGACTTTTTTTAGCTAACTGTGATAATGTGTACTGCCAGGAAACAGGGACTCTGAATCCCATTGCTTTAAATGGTTTTAAATCTTATTGATGAGACACAACGCCGTCAGCAGCAGGAAGAGGAAAAGGGGGTTGAGCCGTGTTTGTGGCATATTTCACCATATTACCAAGTTATAAATTTTAAGGAACTAAATATTCTTTTAATATATATTTATTTTAATTTCTTTCCGTCACACCCATTTGGCATAATTCATGAGATGGGGAAACTAGTTTCAGACTTTACATCTTCTCAGAGGAATTCTATTTCGATGCTACGGCCACGTGATTTTAACATTTCTAAATGCCCGCATAATAGGACTTGCCTATGTAGATTCTACAATAATCAAGGGGATGATACTACTCATTTTGTACACTTACTTTATGGTGAAGTTTTAAGACAGCTGGTATTAACATATAAACTCACATTTGTTTCAGATTTGCAGGGAAACAGTACAATAAATGTACCTACTTTCATAGGAAGAGCCACAGGCAGTATACTAGATTCATTCTTTTATCAAGGGCTTTTGTTCAGAATTTGATGAGTTATGACATGCGCACCCTCCATCACAGTGATCATAATCCCATTACACTGAGTTTTCCATACCCATTTCTTGAGGATCTTACTGTCTGAATGCATCCAAGATTAGTTATTCAGTAAACAAGGGGGTACGTTTAAATTTGGCCTCTATTGACCCATCAAATCTTTTCAGTGAATTGGTTAAGAAAGCCTCCATTGATATTTTCTGCTGCTTTTCAATAATGGCAGAGTATTCTGAATTCCTTGACAGTTTGGTAGGGTTATGTGTGGTCATATCTAGGGGCTATATTCAAACAAATTACCAAAAGAGCAAGCCCCTCTGGCATGGTTTAGCTCTGAATGTCCCACAGCCCTAAATACCCTAAAGTTGGCCACTATTAAAATACCCCATGACATATCTAATGTCAGGGAAGCAAGAAACATTGATAATCGGGCCATTGAGAACAGGAAACAGGAGATTCGAAGGAGGGCATGGTAGGATTTAAATGAAGCAACTTTGCAGAAAGATACCAGACGTTTCTGGGATATAATACATCACAACCTTTTTTCTGAAAGCTTCCATGGCCGTACTTTGTACTGAACAAGAACAGATTAGCCATTTTTCACTTATTTTTAATCGAGATTATGTGAAAGGAGGGGGACAATTGGCTAATAGGGCTGAGTTCCCTCGGTAACAAATTTTATAGATCTTAAATCTGTAACCAAAGTAATTAAGAGTGCTGCAAGTTGGAAAGCCCCAGCCCTGGATGGGGTACCTAATCCATTTAAATAAATTATGGAGTTTTGGGCACCCCTTGTCACTAATGTACTGAGTGCAGCAGTGAAGGGAGAGGTGATTGATTTATGGAGAGACACCATTGTGGTGCCCATTTATAAAAAGGGAGATCGAAATTTACCATCATGTTACTGTCCGATCTCATTGGTCGACTCCATAGTAAAGATCTTGGGGGGTGTATTATTGAATGAGTTTGAAGATTGGAAGAGGCAAACTCTGTTTTGTCCTCAACACAATATATTTTTCGCCCTGGTTAAGGAACAGTGGAACAAACATTAAATCTCACTCTTATCACAGGCAAGTATGTCAAAGCCAAGGGAGGTGCTCTACACATGACTTTTATGAGCCTTTCCTGTGCTTTTGACCTGATTGACGGGAATTTGTTGTGGGTCAAAGTGAGTACTGAGGCCCCCCTTTCAGATCTCGTAAAACGTTTACACTGGGTCTTTACTACAAGTATCTGTTTTATGAAAAACTGGGATTCTGCGTTCCCTTTTTAAAGTAACAAGAGGGGTGAGGCAAGGCTTTATTTGAACCCCTTTCTTATTTTTATTCTATATCAACTCTTTGGGTGAAGTACTAAGAGCATATAGTAAGGACATCCCCAGAAATACTTCAAAATGGGTCCTGGCATTGCTTTACGCCGATTCCGTAGTTCTTCTAGCTTTAACAGCAAATGGGCTTAACAATCTATCAAATAGTTTTCACGATTTTATGACCAATCTGGATTTAAATGTGAACCAACAAAAATAATTTGGTGTGGTACATGGGCCTAAAAATACTAAATCTAAATGTTTTTTATAGGGGGGTCTCCAATTGAAAGAGTACCCATTTTTATCATCTTGGGATTGTGTTAGAGTCAAACGGTTCACGGGACAGATTGTTGTTTTAAGATTTGCTAAATGTTTCGGCCATAGCCCATCGAAGTGATGAGCCAACTGTATAAAAGTATATTTCCATCAGGAGCCATATATGGAGCTGGAGTTTGGGGCTATGCTTCCCCTGGGAAGCTACAGGTAGCTGACAATATTGTTTTTAGGTAGGCTCTTAGCTATCCCTAAAATCTATCTCAAATTTCATCTCCCACTTTGAAATGGGCATAGACTTTGTGGAGGACCAAATTAGAATTGTTCCACTATTATTGTGGTTAAAGCTATGGCACAACCCTGGGGCAGAAGTTTACAGACAGGTGCTAATGGACTGTCTCAGTCTAGAAAATATGTTGGCCATTTAATGGTTAACTTATGTCAAAGATACCCTCAGTCAACAGTTTTATACACCAGAATTACTACCAAGTCTAAAGAAATAGTTAAACGGGGTGCCGAATCATATAGAGAAGCCATGGGACTAGGAAGAACACTTGACATAAGGTCAATTACTAGCTATCTGGAAATAGTTAGAGCCATAGGTACAGAACCTCATTTATCAGTGGAGAAGTGTGGCTCAGGGGTTAGAGGCAGCAGACCCGGAAGCTGAAATCGGTCCTGGACCAGGGTTCAATTCCCTGCCTCGGCAGGGTCTTGGGCTAAAAATTCCACGGACTCGATAATTCTGGCCCCGGTGCCTCCTCGACTCACGGGTTCACACTCTGCGACTCTGGGCAATAGCTTGCTTAATCTCCACAACGGCCCCTCGCGGCGGGATGCCTGACTTTCACCTTGTGGATACCCTGCTATCTCACAGGGGAATACCAGGAAGGGTTACCTAAGCAAGCGCCGGGAAACCCACTGCGGGTAGCTGTGCGCTATATAAGCTCAACTACATTTACATTATCCGAGGTTGTAAATCTAGAGCACGGATTCTACTTGACTAGGTTAACCGCATGCGCGCTAGCGGGTTTTCCCGCTGCGCGCTGCGATTTTGAAAAGTTACAAGACCCATCTCCCCTCCACCTACGGGGACTCACCCACAGGGAAAACCCTACAGCCATGCTGCGGCTTGTTTACTTACTAGGCCATGGCATGTCTATGGACAGTCCCACAAGGAGCTCCCATTCCTCAGGGCAAAGCCACAACCTCGGGCAAGCTCTGCACCAGAGAACCAAGAGACCAAGTAAAACAGTCACATTAAATTACATTACACTGTGTGACTTTGTTACATTTTTCTGAAGTTCTATTTCAGCACTTAGATCCACTACATCCCATCTTGATACACATCCCTTTCAGTTTGTAATAATATCAAGGGGCCTTTTTGAAGGCTAGTGTATACACACAAAGAATGTGTTTCAATTTCTGGAACTAGAATATTTTTCTAATTCTTCTTATGCACATGATCTGTTACCCATGATTAGCTACCAGATAAATGGCTTTGTTTTATAGAAAGGAGGTGAACTATCAGCAAATGCTTTAATAGGAGTTTGAATCTCTAACTTAAAATTAAAGAGTCTTTGATGAAAGCATTTTTCCACCAAATATTTTATTGGCAATCACTGGCAGCTGATGACCCCTGACGTTGTATCCTTAATTATTGCATGCTGATATATGGAGCCAATTCCATTGATGGTTGTTTGGGTACATTCTTCCCCAATACTAAAATTTGATAAACTGGGACAAATAGTAAAATAATTAATTTTACAGCACGATTTTCACAAACATTTGTTATAACATAAAGTCATGGCTACTGAAAAGACATTCATGACATATTCAAATATTTTCATTGTGTGAGAAACAAGCTTCACTATCCCAAAGGTTGTTGTAGGTTGGCCCACTCCAAAGAGATTTTAATAAAATGATGGAAAAAATACAAACATTTCATAAATGATTCAGTCTGTTCAAAAAGTGCAATTTTACATTTCCTGTAATTTAGCATAGCATCTATATGCACTTCTACATTTCCCTTATTTTGATGTTTGACCCCCATCACCACCATCTCCCGGGCCCCAGGTTCTTCATTCTTAAATAATGGAAAGGGGCATGTGCCTTTCTCCACCAAGCCACCAAGGGAGCCAGAAACCCCATTCCCTGGGGTCTTTGCACTTAAATCAAGGGAATGGGTGTGCTGCCCCCTCCCTGAGCATTAACGGCTCAGGGGACACCATCAACAAGGGCCTCAAGGGGGTGCCCACAAACCAGTACATTGGGAGCCCGAGTCTACACTCTTTCTGCTTTCCCTGATCAACAATTCTCTTGTGCATTCCATCCCTTTTGCGGAGTTGTAAATCTAGTTTCTCTTAAGAGGCTCTCTTTTGCATCTTTTAGTATTGCTCTTCGTCAGGAGAGACTACGTCCATGCTCATTTATAAGTGAGATATTTAAATATGCCATTCTGATACTGTGATACATATTGTGTAGGGTCTAGTCAGTGGTGTTGTGCGCTATTTAGTGGTTTACCACCTTATTTTGTCATCTGAAATCAATTATGAGGGGTGAAAGGGTCTGTTATAAATTATATAGTTAGGCAAAGATGTATGATCCAAGCGGACGAGTTCTAATTGTGGGCCTAGGTCATGAAGCAGCCATAACTGACAATATGATTATGACTCATTAGATTAGCCTTTATTATTAAATACGGGGAAGGGAAGGGCACGTGGCTACCCTCCCTGGCCACCAAGGCCATGGGGGCCCATGTCACTGGAGACCTTCACTCTTAAATGAAGGGAAGAGGGGCACACACTCGCCCGGGCAGGGAACCACAAATCCCAGGGATGGGTTCTAATGAGGAATATCTGCAACCAGCTATTCCACGGTATGCTGTGCAATCCATCCTAAGAAGCCTGTAAGACAGATGAAACCCTCAAGTTATTTTCAAGAACTCACAATCTCCGAGGAGCACCTCAATTAAAAAGCTCTCCTGAAAAAGACAGTATAAATACATGGTTAGGAGCCAGAAGTGATTATTGATGAAGTAGTTGCAAGCTTGAAAGAAAAATAACAATGCATTTGTGTAGCCACAAATGTCCTACCACTCAGCGTTCTCCAAGTCTCGTGTTAAAAATTATACCTCACTTGTGTGAGCGGGCCTTGCAACTGAGACAAGAAAAGGCACAAACCTGCAACATGGACAGATCAAATTTTTCCACCCGTTATCAACCCTTTTTTGCAGTGTTGGTGGCTGCAGAATTTTGGCTTTAGCGCAATCAGGACCCTGGGAAATCGACCAAACCTAGACATTTCTGAGAAATAGACACCCTGGGAGGTCAAGGGTGGCATGACTTGCATGAATCTCTTTAGATTTTCATATCAAAAAGTCCTTGCAAATCTAAACTTTGACTAAAAACACCCATTTCCGTCACGTTTCTGTGAGGAAAAGGTTTGGAATCTGCAGGGGGCTACACATTCCCCATCAATTAGCATTCCCATTTGTCTACCAGTAAACATGATACCTCACTCGTGTAGGGAGACCTTGCACCTGCAACAGGAAAGGGCCAAAACACAGCATTGACAGACCAAGGTTTCTTTTGCCCTGTGGTGTGTCAGCGACGCTACTGGAGTAGCAAACAGTTATTCCTGCAGCCTGTGTCTTCCAGCGGGAGGAGGTCAACGGTGTGGCCGCAGAGGAGGCGAGAGGCGCGGCCCCAGGACTTGGAGGACCAGCATCCACCACCACCAGCTGGGTCCTCTTCCCGTGTGAGCCGCGCCCCCTCCCAGTGCCACGCCCCCATCAAAAACGCTCATTACCTCTCGCGGCCCCCGCTACGCGGGAGCCGCTCGCCGTGAGGTTTCTTTTGCCCTGTGGTGTGTCAGCGACGCTACTGGAGTAGCAAACAGTTATTCCTGCAGCCTGTGTCTTCCAGCGGGAGGAGGTCAACGGTGTGGCCGCAGAGGAGGCAAGAGGCGCGGCCCCGGGACTGCGAGGACCAGCATCCACCACCACCAGCTGGGTCCTCTTCCCGTGTGAGCCGCGCCCCCTCCCAGTGCCACGCCCCCTCTCCCCCAACAGGATTTTAAGGAAGGACATTAACGCGCACCGCGGGACGCACGCGGGTCGCAGCCCGGGCAAAGGGCGGGCCCTCTACGGCCCTCCAAGGCCTGACAAGGTTTGGCTTGGCCACTCCTCTATCGTTCATTAAGTAGTCTACGGTCCTCATACACATCGTAACATCAGGATTCTATGCCAGGTATGTCTACGCCCACTGATGACGTTATACCATCCAGGGTGGGTATTTCTATTTTGGGCCCACTGGATAAATATTTTGTAAAATCCAAGGCGGAGGTTGATAGAGAGCTGGCCCTGGCAGAGCGCCGCGCAGCTCGACGTCTATCAATTGAGCAACTTAAAAACACAGCTCTGGAACCTGGTATCAAAGCAATCCCTGACGTCCAGCTGGTCTTCCCAATTCGGGAAAATTCCGATGATGATTTATTCAATACGGACAATGTTCCTTTAATTTTCCAGTCCAGCTCGTCTCCCAAAGATGATAATTTCACTAGTCAGCAACTGGAGAAACCCCTCCTTAGCAGTAATGTAACTACTGACCTTATCGACCTTGATACTCCTAGACCTCCTAACATTCATGAAAGTTCATGTATTATGGAGGCATCTAAATCCTCAGAAGTGGGACATCGAAGACAATGTGATTTATTCACCTTTAAATCCAAAGCCCCTAAATTGTTGAGAGGCTCTAACTCGGTGAAAAGGAAAAAGGTCGTTAATAGATCTCCACCGAAAAAGCGAAGGAAAAAAAGTTTGGGCCAGGCAGATACTATTATCCACAAACTAATGCCCCAAAAGGACTTATTAATGAAAGAACTACATAAAATAGCTGAAGGGGCACCTAATGTCCTTAGAAATACACTGACCGCCCAGGTCCCTCCAACTATAAAAGACTTCGTAGATGCGATGGAGCACCTTATGAAAGCATTACTCATTCCAATAGTGGAGAGAGTAAGGAAAATAGGAACTCAATTGGATACTCTCTTAGGATGCCCCACAACAAACACTTTAATTAGTAATGGTTTGGTAAACCCCTCACCGACTCTTAAAGAGAGAGAGAAAGTCATTAAAGAGGTAAAAATGGCCAACTCTGATATAACAGTAAAAACAGCAAATACCCCTACCATACCAACTTCTAAAGTTGCATTGCGCCGAATAAATAAAGTTCCTCTGGGTTCATCCAAACTGCCCATAGACTCTCGAGCACACTCAGCTCAAATTAAATCTCTTATGGACTCGGCAAGAATGGGGAATACCAAATCCATGCGGGATACGAAAACTTGTGTGCAGAAACATAAGAGACCATTGGGTGAGAGACATGTGGATCTACCTCCAGCAGCATCCCACAATGTTATTATTTTAACGGGGGTTCCTCCTTTACCATCTGAAGCAAGATATGAAGACCCTGTAAGCCTAAAAAATAAGGTCATATATTGGCTAAAAAATAACAGGCCATTGCCACCACACCTAAATGGTGATATCATCATGGTGAGGAGAACTAGCTGGGTGGGCCTACGCCCCAAAGATATTGAGGGAGATGTAATTATAATTACTTTTAAAGATCCTAGAGTCACCAACCACATAATGGATTGGTTTACTGCTACCAACAAAGGTCCGATTTTACCCAAATCCTTGCTATATTTCTATCCAGAAGCCTTAATGCCTCCAAAACTATATCGCTCTACACAGTACTATGAGAATCCTATCATCCAATATGTTATGTTATGTTATTTTATCTTATATAGCGCTCAGATGCCGCAGCTAAGAGGCGTCCCGGCGCTTTCCAGAGATGGTAAACACAACACAGTCAAGGCTAAAGGGCGGAAAATTAAACAGAGGAAAATAAGAAGGTTTTTAAAGCCTTCCTAAAAGGCAGCAGATCAGGAATATCACGGAGAGTGGTAGGCAGAGAATTCCAGAGAGCCGCAGCCAACACTGAAAAAGAGCGGCCACCCATTCTAGCTCTCTTAAAGCGGGGCACAATGGCAAGATTTGAGCCTGAAGATCAATACAACCAAAGACCACCGCGAAATTTTCATCTTCCAGGACAGGGAAATAGGGGTGAAATTTTTCCTACCCAAAATCCACATTTGCATAATGGCAGCCTGTGGAGAAATAAAACCTATTTAACTTCTAGATATGACCAAGCGGGTTATGGTAACTGTTTCCCGCCAACAACTCCCACCTGGAATTTTCCCTGTAATAACTACTATGAACCGCTCTATGGCTTGGAAGATATAGACTGACTCTCTTTAGAGAAGGACCAAAGGGAGGAGGGGGAGGAAAATGTTAGTATACTCTCAAATGTACCATCTATGAAGAGCTTACCGAAAAATAGCAAGATACCAAAAGACCTGGTAAATGGGACAAAGACGCAGCACCCAGTACATGGTCTCCCCCCTCCTGGTCAGCTAAATAACGTAAAAACTTTACCTACCAGTATGGAAATGCAAGATCTATCCTCCAAATTACATATTCTTAGCTGGAACTTGGCAGGTATATCTTCAAAAATTATTCAACCAGCATGGTTGGAGATAGTTAATTCCTATTCTGTCCTGTGCTTCCAGGAAACTTGGGTGCTTACCCCGATACACCTATTGGGCTTCCAAACTTTTCATTCAGCAGCAATAGAGAGTAATCAGGGCAGACACCGGGGGGGACTATGTATATATGTAAGTGTAGCCGTGGGACATAGGATCCGGAAATGTGTACTAAGGGATTCCTACCAAATTATAGTTATGGATATGGGTTCAGCTTTGAGTCTTTTAATTATAAATTTGTATAATAACATCCCCTTAGATCGATTGGAGAAAACATTAGACGACTTATCTCATTCCATTGTTTCAATTAAAGAAATGCGTGGAGGTGAGTGTGTGACGGCATTCATTGGTGATTTTAATTGTCATATCTGTCAAACTATCTCCAGGGGGGTGTGTGATTTTTCTCCCCCACATGATAGGGAATTAGATGGCAATATGCCTGATCACTTTGTACATACCAACACAGGGGAATTACTAAATAATTTTATGGCATCGTTTAATTTAGATTTTGCAAATGTCTTATCACTTCCCTTGAAACCATTTAAACCGACATTTCATGGCAGAGCAGTAAATTCTATCATTGATTTTATCCTTTTTTCAAAGATGCATGCCTCCTTCATTTCTTGTTGGGGTACTTTGGACCACCTTTTTGGCGATCACTATCCTCTGGCTTTAGCCATTGTGTTGCCCCTTGCCAGCACTAGCCATGAAAATCCCGGACCCAAATATGAACAACCTATTAGACTAGGTACACTAAATGGGTATACCCTTAAATGGGACAAAATTTATCCAGCCAATCTTCTTAAAAATTTACTTAAACAGAGATGGGAGGAGATACACATTTGCTTGTCTATAAATGAACACCCTCAATCTATCCTGGAAGCATTTTTAAAAATTCAAGAGAGTCTTAAAACGCTTCTTACCAGACAGTTCAAGCAAGGCCCCACTACCCCAAAAGGGTGGTTCGATAACGAGTGTACAAGAGCCCTAAAATCACTGAAGAAAGCTCTTCATACAATACCTAAACAAGTTATGGTGATACGTCAAGCTAGACTCCGATATCATCTTACTGTTAAAAACAGGAAAAACACCCTGAAGGAAGAAGCTTGGCAGACTCTTTTGTTAACAAGTGAAAATAGGTACTCTTCAGCTTTCTGGAAATTCCTAAATACCCCACTCCCATGGACAAAAACACCTAAGAGACACCTGGATCTCGCAATTGATTGTGATACCTGGGCTGCCCATTTTCAAGATTTATACAGTAAACCTAGTCTTGTAAATAGCACCCCCTCGGATTCTACCCTGCCTCCACATTCAACATCTCCCCTCAGGAGCAAAAGTATTACTAACATTGTGTTTTCACATGAAGAGGTGATGGAGGCAATAAGGGAGAGTCCGACCGGGAAGGCACCTGGCCCGGATGCCATCCCTGCAGACGTTTTCAAGGCTGAGATATATATGTGGGCACCAATACTAACCGCTGTTTGGAATTCAGCAAATGTTTCTGGCCAAATTCCAACCTGGGCTGAAGCAATAGTGATACCCATATATAAAAAAGGAGACAGGCACCTGCCATCATGTTATCGGCCTATCTCCTTGCTCGATTCTACAATGAAGATCGCGGGGAGAATCATCCTGAAACGTTTGCAAAAGTGGACAGAAGAGGAGAACATACTCTCAAGTTTCCAATATGGTTTTCGAACGGGAAGGGGCACAGTCGAGCAGAGCTTGAATTTACATCTTATCATGTCAAAATATGTTGTGATTAAGAGGGGAAGTCTCTACATAACATATATAGACTTAAGCTCTGCTTTTGACTGTGTGGTCCACGACCAACTATGGGAAACTCTCGACCGTCTAGGGATGGACCCATCTATTCTTGATTTCATTATGAAACTGTATAAAGATGCTGGAGCCAGGGTGCGGTTTGGCTTGCAGGGAGAATGTTCACCAAGGTTTACCATCAATAGAGGGGTTAGGCAGGGGTGCATTTTAGCCCCCCTACTGTTTTCCCTCTACATAAATGCCATTGGTGAGCATTTAATTGTTTTGTTTAGCTTTATTTCGATATATAAAAACATATCATAAAAGTAGCACGTCACAGTTTAACAGTAAACAGTAAAAAAACTTACAATACATTTGTACATAAAAGGAAGCTGTCCATTGGGATAACGACATATAAAAAGCAAGGGAGACCTCATTGGAGCATCAGTTTTTTTGAGGTTCTTATGCGCCAGGCCCATCCCAAGAACTTTGCCATACAGATTGAATAAAAAGGTCTTGTATCTGAAAGCAATATTCGCAAAGCTTCAAGATGTGAGCGGGTACCTAGGTTCCTAAACAGGGGCTTCAACCATCTCCGTCTAGGAGCTAGATAGGCTCGACACTCAAATAAGAAGTGGGACACGGATTCTGTTTTTAGCTCACAAAAAGGGCAGTCGGAAACAGTTTGCAGTGGTGGTTTCCAAGTAGAGGTGAACTGACACAACGGTAGGACCCCAACCCTGAATCTAAAATATAAAGCCCTATCATAAGAGTTATGTATCAGGTCCAGGTAGGCTTCTCTAGAGGGGTTACATTTAACCGTCAGGAAGTTGGCGACAGTTTTTGGGTGGTTTGGTTTACCCATCCGCTCACTATCGACCCAGGCCCAATAAACCTTCTTTAATTCTTGTTTGGGAAGTGCAGTTTGATTTTCCCAATGGCATCCTAAACCCAGCAAGGTAAGTGCCTTCTTGACCTCTCTAAGCCAGGGAATCTTATACCAGCCAGGGAGGGACAATACATCCTTTAGGGCATCCGCATAGCTTCGGAGTTCAGGGACATTCCAAATTCTGGACCACAGTAGCAAAGGGCGTAGTTTAGCTTGGTCACTGATAGGGCGAATACCGGTGTCCAACAAGATTGGAATGGTGGGAGTACTTTGGGGTAACCTCATCAGATCTTTAAGGAATTTATTTTCTAGGTGGGCCAGAGTGTCCACTCTCTGGGTTCCCCAAAGTTCTGCACCGTACAACGCTGCACTAACCACCCTAGCCCTATAGATGTCAAGCAGTGCCCCAATCGGTTTTGTAGTGGAGGCACGTTGTTCTTTAAGGAGAGCGCCAACAACCCTTTTGTGGGATAGGAACACTTTCTGATGGTGGGCCTTCCAGTTCATACTGTCGCAAAGGCGTATCCCTAGGTAGTCAAATTCTTGGACCCGCTCTAATGGGACGGAGTCTAGGGTGGGGGGTTTTGCAGCTTTCTTTGGGGGGTTCAGAACAAGGAATTTGGTCTTACCGATATTTATTGCTAAGCCCTTAGCATCGCAGAAGACTTTAAAGCTGGTGAGTAGCGCTTGTATGCCTACAGGTGTCTTCGAAATCAGGAGGGTGTCATCGGCAAACAGGAGTGTCGGGATTTTCCTTCCAGCCAGGGATGGTGCGTCTGCAGGATGTTGTAGAAGATGCTCCACCACTCCGTTCACGTACAACGAAAACAGAGTGGGGGCAAGCACACACCCCTGGCGCACACCCCTGTCGACTGGGATACACGGTGTTTTTTCTCCCTGAACACCCCATCTGATTTGGGCAAAGTTGTTAGCATGGAATTTTATCAGCAAAGCCAGAAGGTAGGGGGGTAGCCCTAGACCGTCAAGAACTTCCCATAACAGTGCTCGAGGAACCAGATCGAATGCAGTTTTCAAGTCTATAAAGACTAAATATAAACTGCCTCCTCCTAGCACCACTACCTTCCAGTAGAGCATTAGGAGGCGGAAAGTCTGCTCTACGGTACCTGTCCCTGTTCTGAACCCCGCTTGAAGATCGGATAAAATCTGGTTATCGTCCACCCACTCCAGAATCCTACCCAGTACTACTTTCCCCGCCACCTTCTGTGTTGTGTCTAACAAACTGATGGGACGGTAATTTGCTGGGTCCTCTCTACTACCTTTCTTGAAAACAGGGACGACTTCAGCGCCCCTCCAGGAATCGGGTAGGGGTCCCCCCAATATAGCCTCATTGAGTAATTCTGCAATTAGTCTGCTCCAAAATGGAGGATTGTTTTTTATCAAGTCGCCCGGAATCCCATCCGGGCCTGCCGCTTTGTTTGGAACAATACAACTAATTGCCTTCTCTACTTCTGCACAAGAAAATGCATCTTCATTTGGTGGTAGAAAAATGGAGCTGGACCGTAATAGGGGGTCTGGTTGGATGGTCCCTGTTTGTACTGAGTACAAGTTCGAAAAATGGGTAAACCAGACAGTGCCCGGGATATTACAGGTCAGTTGATGATCTACGGGCTTCTCTCTTGACCTTAGTAAGTCCCAAAACCCCTTAGCATCTTTCTTTGAGCTCGCCTCCGTTAGATCAGACCAGAAATTGAAATCATGTGACCGCTTGGCCTCAGACACAGATTTCCTGTATAGTTTCCTTGCAGACCTGATAGCGGCTTGGTCTCTCCCCTTTACAGCAGCCACAAGTTCACTCTTTGCATTCCGGCAAGTCGCTGTGAACCATTTTCTATTTAGCCTCGAGGCGCCTTTATCTGAACTTCTAGTTTTGGGTTTAAGAATAGTAAATAGTCCACTTAGAGCTGATATTGTCTCCAAAAATAGAGTTAGATATTTCTTGCTTTCCCCCTTTCTGGGGCCAAACTTGGATTCAGCTTGTGATAGAATATTTTTGGCTTGCGTCATCCGTACCTCATCTGCTGCAATTCTAGCCCATTTGAGGCGTCTCCCACAGTTTGAGGGAATAATCTCACACGGTGATTTCCATAACTGATTCAGCATATCCTTGGAGCCCATGTGCCAGGGGTCAGAAATGGTTACAACAAGAGGGTTGTGGTCACTATCACAATTTGCTATTACCTCCATGTCCCGGTGATATGACCAGAGGTTGTAATTGAACATAACAAAGTCAATTCTGGAGGTGTGGCCCGTCCTGTTGTATGTGTGAGCACCCATGGGATCTGACCTAGAGCGCCCATTCGTTGCTCTCAAGTTATACTCCATACAGAGGGCATTTATATCAATCGCCCGTTGTGACCATTTCGGAATCGGGTCGAGATTCAGGATCGGGATTCCCCTCCTGTTATCCTCATCGTTGGTATCCAGAATATCTTCCATGGCTAAGGGCTCAAAACAGCAGTTAAAATCACCTGCCAACAGAACTAGAGAGTCGGTGTTACAGGCGGTCAGATTGTTGTTTAAGCATATTAAAGTAGAAGATCCACCGTTCCTGTTGTCCCTTAAATAGATATTAAACAGTTCTAATTTCCTTCCCCCTTTGTGTTGGACTGTTAGCCATTGGAGGTCAGGAGATTCTGTGTCTCTTTGAACAACACTGAGATCCAAAGCTATATTAATCCAGATTAGGAGACCACCTGACGGGCGTCCTTTGGAACCTTGTTGATGGACAGCCGGAACATAAAAGGTCGAAAATCCCACTCTATGTCTGGGTTCCTGGCACCATGTTTCCTGAAGCAAACAGATGTCGTAAGGTGCCAGGAAAGTGTTCCATTCTGGGTTATCCAGGTTACGATCCAGGCCAGCCACATTCCAGTTTAAGATCTTCAGTGAATCATCACCAGATGAAAGGATTTTAGGAACATGAGAAGGGAGGATCGAATTCCCTTCATCCGGAACAGTTGTTATTGGGGGGATCTTGTGCTGATTAAGTTCAATGAGGGCAATACTGTCTGGCTGTTTGATCGCCATCGGATTAAGTTGGGCAAGAGGAGGTGGGCTTAGACTGTAAATGTCTGACCATTGTTCCATCCCTGTACAGTCTCGAGTGGCCGCATTGTGTGTTTCCAGAATACGTGGCAAGTAAGTCAGGGATGCACCATCATTATTTTGAAGACTGTTGGATTGATTTCCAGGTGGTTCTAAGGCCAAGGGAGACTGAACTTTTACAACTAATGGAGAGGTAGGTGGCGCAAAAAGTCAGTCTACCTCCTCCAGACCTCCAAATCTGTTATAAGTTGAGAGGCCATTCCAATGTAGGAGGGTATCCATTGGCCTCGTAAGATGGGTAATCCCTGGAAGATGCTGCGCCAAAGACCAGTTTGCAGCTTGGGTGCGTGCTTGCCGTGGAGGGTAAAAGTAAGATAGCAGCCTCGGGATAACAAGGGAGTCTTCACTGGTTGGCCAGGAGCAAATGTAACGGGCGGTATGTGGATCATCAAAAGTAACGACTACACAGTCCCCTTGCTTGGATTTCTTAGTTGGGCCCACCCAAGGTACTCTGCGGACCATCATTACCCGACTTCTCTTCCCATTGGAAGCTGGTCTATTGACATTAAGCCAGTGCATTATTTTGTTTTGCAAAGACAAATGGTTTTCGTATTGGTCAATGCCAAGGGGAGGGACACCTGTCAACACCGCTACATACTCGTTAGCCTCTGGAGGGAGATCTATGTAGCCTCCTCTAAAATTTTCTTTTTGGCGGCGGCCCCGGGTTTCCGGAAGATGGGGTTTAGTAGATGGTAGGTTAGAGGTTGTATTTTGCGGCTTAGGATTCCGTACAGGAGCCTGCAACTGTGGAGCATTGGTTTTAGTGGATATGGGGATTTGGACCGTAGCCACCGTCCTTGGCTTGGGGACTGGCCTTGCAACAAGAGGAACTAAAGGAGGGTGCGGCTCAATTTGTGCGGCAGGAGCTAGCGGTTGAGAATCAGGTAAAACCACGCCCTGATTTTCAAGGCTTCTCAGGCCAAGAGTGGCCAGAGCAATAATGCTCTTTTCCATTTCGAGTAGGTTGTTTTCAATCCTAGCTAATCTTACATCGAGTGGTGCAAGGAGTTTTCTTAGTGATTCCCAGACTTGGCCTATAAATTCGTTATCACATTGTCCCTGGTCCTGCGCCTGCAACCCCTCGCCCTCTAAAGTGGTGGCGACTAGGTCGTCTCCCGTTCTGTGGCATACTGGCTTTGATGTTAGCGCTGGTGACCCCTTGGGAAAGGCAATACATGCCTGGGTGTTCGCCAATGTGAGATGTTGGGAACCTGCCACTTTAGCCTTTTTGCGGGAGTAGGCTGATCGTGACTGTCGTTTCCTTTTGGGGTGCGCACTAGTAGCACTGAAGATGGTTGGAATTACTTGGACAGGAGGTTTAGGGGTGGAGGGCTGAATGTGAGGCGGTGCAGGGGAGCTTAACTCTTCTACAATACGTGTTTGTTCTAAAGGGGAAGTAAAAGAAAGAGTGGACGGGGGATGGTGAAGTTCGGCCTGGGTGATGATACTAACTGGGCAGGCGGGGCGAACAGGGGTGACAGCAGAGGCTATATGGCCTAGGGAAGATTTTTTTGAGTGGGCCATTACCTCAGACAGCCTGCGTGCGGCTGCCAATTCAAGGGATACTCTTGTTTGGAGTTTGGATATTTCTTCATCAATAGCTAAGTTGGTGCGAGTGATGAAGTCATCCATAGGGCCACTAACTTGTGAACCACCCTTGGCGGCCGTACTGCGTGTCATCCTGGTACTCATACTGGGTGCTTTAGTATTATTATGATGGTGGCCCTCACACTCACTACTAGAATAGTTGCCTCAAATATGGTAGCCTAATTTACCCTGATAGATGGTCGACCAGGGGGGGTTACGGTAGCAAGGGGAGTGGCCCGGGACCGTCCTCTGCCGTCCTCGAACGGCCTCAAACGGCCCGCTCTTAGCCCGGTCTTCGCCCCGAGCTGCGTCCCGCGCTGCGGGAGGAGTGGTCCCAGATATAGTGGAACCTGAGGGCGATAGGCGGGCCGGCAGGGAGAGCGGACCGGAAGTGGTCACCGGTCACTCAGGGACTCCTGGGATTTGGAGTCCCTGAAACGCTCGCAGCCCTGCAGCCCTCCGGTGGTGGAAAGCGCCTCCTCCTCCTTCCTGACAGCGAAGCGGCACCCGCGGAGCGGGTGCTGCGAGGTGTGGGTTCAAGGTCCTCTTTGCAATGTTCAGCCACAGGTGAGCGCGTCCCAGCGTGCGCTAGCCAGAAAAGTCTCCCAATTTGCAGATCAGGTGGGGGGGCTTTAACAAGCCCTCAGGTGGGCGGTAGGCGGGCCGGCAGGGAGAGCGGACCGGAAGTGGTCACCGGTCACTCAGGGACTCCTGGGATTTGGAGTCCCTGAAACGCTCGCAGCCCTGCAGCCCTCCGGTGGTGGAAAGCGCCTCCTCCTCCTTCCTGACAGCGAAGCGGCACCCGCGGAGCGGGTGCTGCGAGGTGTGGGTTCAAGGTCCTCTTTGCAATGTTCAGCCACAGGTGAGCGCGTCCCAGCGTGCGCTAGCCAGAAAAGTCTCCCAATTTGCAGATCAGGTGGGGGGGCTTTAACAAGCCCTCAGGTGGGCGGTAGGCGGGCCGGCAGGGAGAGCGGACCGGAAGTGGTCACCGGTCACTCAGGGACTCCTGGGATTTGGAGTCCCTGAAACGCTCGCAGCCCTGCAGCCCTCCGGTGGTGGAAAGCGCCTCCTCCTCCTTCCTGACAGCGAAGCGGCACCCGCGGAGCGGGTGCTGCGAGGTGTGGGTTCAAGGTCCTCTTTGCAATGTTCAGCCACAGGTGAGCGCGTCCCAGCGTGCGCTAGCCAGAAAAGTCTCCCAATTTGCAGATCAGGTGGGGGGGCTTTAACAAGCCCTCAGGTGGGCGGTAGGCGGGCCGGCAGGGAGAGCGGACCGGAAGTGGTCACCGGTCACTCAGGGACTCCTGGGATTTGGAGTCCCTGAAACGCTCGCAGCCCTGCAGCCCTCCGGTGGTGGAAAGCGCCTCCTCCTCCTTCCTGACAGCGAAGCGGCACCCGCGGAGCGGGTGCTGCGAGGTGTGGGTTCAAGGTCCTCTTTGCAATGTTCAGCCACAGGTGAGCGCGTCCCAGCGTGCGCTAGCCAGAAAAGTCTCCCAATTTGCAGATCAGGTGGGGGGGCTTTAACAAGCCCTCAGGTGGGCGGTAGGCGGGCCGGCAGGGAGAGCGGACCGGAAGTGGTCACCGGTCACTCAGGGACTCCTGGGATTTGGAGTCCCTGAAACGCTCGCAGCCCTGCAGCCCTCCGGTGGTGGAAAGCGCCTCCTCCTCCTTCCTGACAGCGAAGCGGCACCCGCGGAGCGGGTGCTGCGAGGTGTGGGTTCAAGGTCCTCTTTGCAATGTTCAGCCACAGGTGAGCGCGTCCCAGCGTGCGCTAGCCAGAAAAGTCTCCCAATTTGCAGATCAGGTGGGGGGGCTTTAACAAGCCCTCAGGTGGGCGGTAGGCGGGCCGGCAGGGAGAGCGGACCGGAAGTGGTCACCGGTCACTCAGGGACTCCTGGGATTTGGAGTCCCTGAAACGCTCGCAGCCCTGCAGCCCTCCGGTGGTGGAAAGCGCCTCCTCCTCCTTCCTGACAGCGAAGCGGCACCCGCGGAGCGGGTGCTGCGAGGTGTGGGTTCAAGGTCCTCTTTGCAATGTTCAGCCACAGGTGAGCGCGTCCCAGCGTGCGCTAGCCAGAAAAGTCTCCCAATTTGCAGATCAGGTGGGGGGGCTTTAACAAGCCCTCAGGTGGGCGGTAGGCGGGCCGGCAGGGAGAGCGGACCGGAAGTGGTCACCGGTCACTCAGGGACTCCTGGGATTTGGAGTCCCTGAAACGCTCGCAGCCCTGCAGCCCTCCGGTGGTGGAAAACGCCTCCTCCTCCTTCCTGACAGCGAAGCGGCACCCGCGGAGCGGGTGCTGCGAGGTGTGGGTTCAAGGTCCTCTTTGCAATGTTCAGCCACAGGTGAGCGCGTCCCAGCGTGCGCTAGCCAGAAAAGTCTCCCAATTTGCAGATCAGGTGGGGGGGCTTTAACAAGCCCTCAGGTGGGCGGTAGGCGGGCCGGCAGGGAGAGCGGACCGGAAGTGGTCACCGGTCACTCAGGGACTCCTGGGATTTGGAGTCCCTGAAACGCTCGCAGCCCTGCAGCCCTCCGGTGGTGGAAAGCGCCTCCTCCTCCTTCCTGACAGCGAAGCGGCACCCGCGGAGCGGGTGCTGCGAGGTGTGGGTTCAAGGTCCTCTTTGCAATGTTCAGCCACAGGTGAGCGCGTCCCAGCGTGCGCTAGCCAGAAAAGTCTCCCAATTTGCAGATCAGGTGGGGGGGCTTTAACAAGCCCTCAGGTGGGCGGTAGGCGGGCCGGCAGGGAGAGCGGACCGGAAGTGGTCACCGGTCACTCAGGGACTCCTGGGATTTGGAGTCCCTGAAACGCTCGCAGCCCTGCAGCCCTCCGGTGGTGGAAAGCGCCTCCTCCTCCTTCCTGACAGCGAAGCGGCACCCGCGGAGCGGGTGCTGCGAGGTGTGGGTTCAAGGTCCTCTTTGCAATGTTCAGCCACAGGTGAGCGCGTCCCAGCGTGCGCTAGCCAGAAAAGTCTCCTTAAAAACAATTGAATGTGATTACCCTAAAGTGGGAGGCCAAGCCATCCCAATCCTGTTATATGCCGATGATGCGGCTATCATCTCACAAACAAGATTGGGGTTACAAAGAGCGGTGGCTGCATTTTCCAACTACATGCATGAAAGAGGCTTGAAAGTCAACATTGGGAAGACCTTTTCTATGGCCTGCAGTAAGGGTAGAAAGAAAATTCCATGTCCTATATTTATCAAGGATCAGAAACTGGAGACAGTTGACAATTTCACGTACCTTGGTATTGGACACGGCCTCGTGGCGTGGGCCTACCCCTCCCACATGGCGGGCCCCGGACGACATCGGGCCGCCGTCGATCTGCTGTCGACCCCCCTGACACGAACATTCCCGAACCCGCAAGGAGGGCCGCCCCCTGGCAACCTACGGCTCTCCCTCTTCCTGGCCCCCGGCGGGCCCTGCTCGCCAACGCCGCCGGTCCAGCAACCATGCCTGGCCCCATCTCTGGCCCGACTCCATCTTGGGCCCATCACGTCCCGAGCACGTGGCAGCCGCCACCCTGGCCCCGGCCCCAGCAAAGCCCCGACATCGGGGCACCAAGATCCTCCCAGGTGGTCGAGTGGCCACTTGACAGATCCGAGAGGCGGGAAGTTTCGATGGCCCTCCAGCCGTCCCCGGATGCCTGGTATCGATCGCCCTCCAGCCTCCCTGGGCGCTGGCTCCACCCCCCTGCTGGGTGTCTGGACACCTTCATCCCGGCCCCTCTGACCCCCAGGCGCGAGGGTCCGGACATCAAAGGACTCCAGTCCTATATCTGGGCCAGCCCTGGATCAGGACGGTATCTGGAGTCGAAGCCCTGCTGACCTCGTCGCGGCTGATCCTGATCCGAACTCTTGCAACTGGAACTATCTTCGAGGCCCTGCTGACGCTGTCGCGGCCTGTCCAAGCTGAACTACCTTTGAGGCCCTGCTGACGCTGTCGCGGCCTGTCCAAGCTGAACTACCTTTGAGGCCCTGCTGACGCTGTCGCGGCCTGTCCAAGCTGAACTACCTTTGAGGCCCTGCTGACGCTGTCGCGGCCTGTCCAAGCTGAACTACCTTTGAGGCCCTGCTGACGCTGTCGCGGCCTGTCCAAGCTGAACTACCTTTGAGGCCCTGCTGACGCTGTCGCGGCCTGACCAAGCTGAACTACCGTCGAGGCCCTGCTGACGCTGTCGCGGCCTGACCAAGCTGAACCACCTCCGAGGCCCTGCTGACGCTGTCGCGGCCTGAACCCTTGAACTATCCACGCACCAGTGGGTGCCAAGACTGTCCCGCTACCCCCCTTTTCCCCCGAACTCAAGACATTACGGATCCCTCGATCCTTGCTGCTAACCTGCCAAGAACTTGCTTTGAGTACTTATATAAAGATTCTTGTGAACCTCCTTCCTGTGTAGTGTCGATCTGTACGTAGTGTGATTACCCTGCTGTTACGATTGTAGGAGAGGAGCCTCGCCAAGGAGGCCTCCCTACGGCGCTCGGCCTATTCCATACAGAGAGGTGGGTCTCGGGGCGGACAGTCAGACACCTTCTGTCTCCCCTGGGGTCGCCTTTCCAACATTGGTGGCAAGCGACGGGATCCGAGCCCACGCAAATCGTACAGCGAGTAACACGTCACTACTGACAGAGGACGATTTCAAAGAAGCGCTGCAAACCTGGGTGGAGACCAGAGAGACCCCACCCCAACCGAACGATGACATTGTCCGAGAAGTACCCGTGAGTACCGTCATAGCCCCCATAGAGGAAAGAACCGCCAACAGGGACCCGGCCCTCTCCCACGAAGATGCCCGGGAGCGAGAGAGGAGTCGGCTCCATGAACTAGAGCTCGCCCGACTCCGGCTGGACGGAGAACTCCAATTAGCAGGAAAAAAAATGGCCCTTGAACAACGGCGATTGGAGGGAGATCTGGAAGAGAGGCGGCGGCAAAGAGAATTGGAAGAAAAGAAACTCGCATACGAACACGAGCGGGGCCTCAAAGAACTCGAAATCAAAGCCAACCTCGAAGGACCTGGCACCACGGTAGCCCGGAACCCCTCACTGCCTGCCGACCCAAAGGTCCACATCCCGAAGGATATCGTAAAGGAGTACTACAAGAATGACGATATCCAGCAATGGTTCAAGGCGTACGAAGTTGCCATGACCGCGCACCGCATTCCGCGATCAGACTGGGGTGCCGGCTTATGGGGGAGATTCGTCAGCGAAGGAAGAGACACCCTGCTGGAGCTGGCTGACGACGTAATGTCCTCCTATGACCACATGAAGGACGCCCTGCTTGTCCGGTATGGCCTCACCCCCGAGATGTACCGGCAGAGATTCAGAGACTGCAAGAAAATCCCCGGTACCACGTGGGTCGAGTACGTGAACTTTTATAGCAGGGCCCTGGAAGGATGGATAAAGGGCAGCAAAGTGTCCACATACGAGCAGCTGTTCAACCTCATCGTTTGGGAGCACCTCTCCAACAACTGCTTTGTCGAGCTCCGACAGCATCTACTCGACAGCAAGCTAACCGAGCCCCGGAAACTCGCCGTCGAGGCAGATCGATGGGTGAGCACCCGGGTCCCCCGAACACCGATAGGTGAAACCGGTCTGGGCGGCCGGGGGCACCCCCGCCAGCGGGGAGGCGGAGGAGGACAGAACCAGAGCCGAAGTTTCCTGCCAGCCTCGGGCCGGGGGCCCCCTCCCGGGTTCCCCCCGAGTAACACTTCGCCGTCCCTGAGGAGGGACCCCCCAGCACGGCCGGGGCCCCACCCGAACATTACTTGCCACAGATGCCAGCGGACCGGGCACTATGCCAGTGACCCCCTCTGCCCCATGAACCAGCGTCCCGGCACCACTGGGCCTCCGACCCGCCAATTCGCTGCTGCAGCTCTGGGAGGAGAGGGAGAAGAAGACGTAGAGGTCTACGAGGAAGAACAAATCGAGTATGAACCGGCCGCCATGGCCCTAGCCTGCCTGGGCAATAGAGACATGGTCCCCCAGGCCCCGCTACCGAGCAACACTCGAAAATACCGTCAGTGGGTCCACATCAATGGACGACGGACCGAAGCCCTCCGAGACACGGGAGCCAGTGTGACCGCCGTCCGCTGCCACTTGGTGACCCCCGAACAGATCATCCCGAACGTACGCTGCCCCGTGAGGGCCGCCGACAACTCCGAAACTCTATGCCAGATGGCCCGAATTCCCTTCGAATGGGGGGGAGTGTCGGGCACCCTCAAGGTGACCGTCCGGGACGACGCCCCCGTGGACTGCCTCCTTGGGAACGACCTCGAGAGCTCTCCCTGGGCCCAAGTCGAGCGGAGAGAGCACCTAGGAATGATGGGACTACCAGAGTGGGTCTGTGCGACGACCCGATCTATGGCGGCCCGAGCCCCGGCAGCGACCGAGGCCGCCCCGACCGAAGAGCCGGAGTGGCCCGAGCCACCACCCTCGGCCATCCATGAAGAATGCGACTCCGAGACCAGGCCCTCGGGGCCCGAAAACCACCACGAGCTCAGCGACATCCCCGAACTCGCCCAATGGCGCCAAGAGGGTGGTCCCACCCGAGAACAGTTTCGGCAGGAGCAGAAGACCTGCCCTTCCCTCGAGGGGACCCGCCAACAAGCCGCCGCCCAAGCTACCGGGGACACCTCAGGGTCCCACTGGGTCTACTGGGACCACGACCTCCTATATAGTGAACAGAAAATTGCCGAGCTGGGGGCCAGCCGAGTGCTAGTGGTTCCCCTCCGATTCAGAGACTTCCTTTTGAACCTGGCGCACGATGTGCCCCTCGCAGGGCACCTGGGGCAGGACAAAACTTACAGCCGCCTGGTGACCCATTTCTACTGGCCCAAAATGCGCACTGATGTACATAACCACTGCCGCACCTGTCCGACATGCCAAGCCAGCGGAAAGAGCGGGGGGAAGGTGAAGGCCCCGCTCCAACCTTTTCCAGTAGTGACCACCCCCTTCGAGCGAGTGGGAATAGACATTGTGGGGCCCCTGGACCCTCAAACCTCGCAAGGGCATCGCTTCATACTTGTCCTAGTGGACCACGCCACCCGCTATCCTGAGGCCATCCCCCTCAGAACCATCACCGCTCCCGTGGTGGGGCGAGCCTTGATGGGGATCTTCTCCCGAGTAGGATTCCCCCGGGAGGTCGTGAGCGATCGAGGCACGAACTTTATATCTAAATATATGCGGTCCCTGTGGCAACAGTGCGGGGTCACATACAAGTTCACCACCCCGTATCATCCCCAAGGGAATGGACTTGTGGAGCGGTTCAACCGGACACTCAAGGGGATGATACAGGGTCTAGAGGAGCCACTACGACGCAGATGGGACGTCCTGCTGCCCTGCCTCCTGTTTGCCTATCGGGAGGTACCACAAAAATCCCTGGGGTTCAGCCCCTTTGAACTCTTGTACGGACACCCTGTCCGGGGTCCGCTCAGCCTGGTCAAAGAGGGCTGGGAAACTACCGTCCAAGGCGCACCCCCGGATGTCTACCGATACCTCCTGACCCTTCGAAACCAGACTCGGAAGTTCCGGGCCCTTGCAGAGGCCAACCTGGAGGCCAGTCAGGAGGACATGAAACACTGGTACGACCAGCACTCCTCCTCCATCGAGTTCGAGCCGGGCCAGCGGGTCTGGGTCATGTCCCCGGTCGAACCCTGTGCCCTCCAGGACAAATGGTCGGGGCCCTTCAAGGTGATCGAGCGCAAGAGCCCCGTCACTTACCTCGTGGATTTGGAGTCTCCCCGGAACCCCCTCCGGGTTCTGCACGCCAACCGGCTCAAACCTCATTTTGCCCGCACAGAACTGAGCCTGCTACTCGCTACCGACGATGGGACCGAAGACGATTCCGAGCCCTTGCCCGACCTCCTAAAGTGCACGGAGAAGGACGGCTCCGTCGAAGGGATCTCTCTCTCCCTCGACCTGACCCCCGCGCAGCGTCGAGACTGTCAGGACTTGTTGGGACAATTCACAGATCTGTTCTCCCTCACCCCCGGGGTTACCCAATGGTGTGTCCACGATGTCGACACCGGGGACAGTCAGCCAGTACGACACCGGGCCTACCGGGTCCCCGACCGAGTTCGGGCCTGCATCCAGAAGGAAGTCACCAAGATGCTGGCCCTGGGGGTAGTCGAACCCTCCGACAGTCCCTGGGCCAGCCCAGTGGTCCTGGTCCCCAAGGCCGCCGCCCCTGGCACCCCGCCAGAACTCCGGTTTTGCGTCGACTACCGGGGGCTGAATGCTGTTACGAGAACCGATGCACATCCCATCCCACGGGCCGATGAACTGATCGACCGCCTGGGGGCCGCCAAGTACCTCAGTACCTTCGACCTCACCGCCGGGTATTGGCAGATCGGCCTCACCCCTAGCGCCCAGGAGCGCTCAGCCTTCTCCACACCCGACGGCCACTTCCAGTTCAAGGTGATGCCCTTCGGCATGAAAAACGCCCCGGCCACCTTCCAGAGACTAGTAAACAAAGTGCTGGCGGGGCTAGAAGAGTTCAGTGCCGCCTACCTAGACGACATTGCGGTCTACAGCCTCCACTGGGCTGAGCACCTGAAACACCTTTGGGAAGTCCTGACCGCCCTCCGCCGGGCCGGGCTAACTGTGAAGGCCAGCAAATGCCAGATAGGCCAAGGGTCCGTGACCTATCTGGGACACCAAGTGGGGAGCGGCCAAGTGGCTCCCCTCCAACCCAAGATCGACGCCATCCTAGCCTGGGAACCCCCGGCCAACCAGACCGCCGTCCGAGCCTTCCTGGGGCTCACGGGGTACTATCGGCGTTTTATCAAGAACTATGGGAGCATTGTGGGGCCCCTCACGGAACTGACCTCGAAGAACCGGCCACAGAAAGTGCAGTGGACACCCGCGTGTCAGGTGGCCTTCGAGACCTTGAAAACAGCCATGTGTACCGCCCCTGTGCTCCAGGCCCCCGACTACAGCCGAGAGTTTGTGGTCCAGACCGACGCCTCGGAACACGGCATCGGGGCGGTCCTATCTCAGATGGACCCCGAGGGAATTGACCATCCAGTCGCCTTCATCAGCCGGCGGCTGCTGGCCAGAGAACAACGATGGAGCACCATCGAGAGAGAGGCCTTCGCCGTCGTGTGGGCCCTTAAGAAACTCAGGCCATACCTCTTCGGCACCCACTTCCGGGTGCAGACAGACCACCGGCCCCTACGGTGGCTGATGCATATGCGTGGCGAAAACCCGAAGCTGCTGCGATGGTCCATCTCCCTCCAAGGGATGGACTTCACTGTGGAGCATCGCCCTGGCAACGACCACGCCAACGCTGATGGCCTGTCCCGATTCTTCCGCCTCGACGAAGAGAGTCCCCAGGACGATGGGTGACTCTCCCCGCCTTCAGCTGGAGGGGACGTGTGTTGGACACGGCCTCGTGGCGTGGGCCTACCCCTCCCACATGGTGGGCCCCGGACGACATCGGGCCGCCGTCGATCTGCTGTCGACCCCCCTGACACGAACATTCCCGAACCCGCAAGGAGGGCCGCCCCCTGGCAACCTACGGCTCTCCCTCTTCCTGGCCCCCGGCGGGCCCTGCTCGCCAACGCCGCCGGTCCAGCAACCATGCCTGGCCCCATCTCTGGCCCGACTCCATCTTGGGCCCATCACGTCCCGAGCACGTGGCAGCCGCCACCCTGGCCCCGGCCCCAGCGAAGCCCCGACATCGGGGCACCAAGATCCTCCCAGGTGGTCGAGTGGCCACTTGACAGATCCGAGAGGCGGGAAGTTTCGATGGCCCTCCAGCCGTCCCCGGATGCCTGGTATCGATCGCCCTCCAGCCTCCCTGGGCGCTGGCTCCACCCCCCTGCTGGGTGTCTGGACACCTTCATCCCGGCCCCTCTGACCCCCAGGCGCGAGGGTCCGGACATCAAAGGACTCCAGTCCTATAACTGGGCCAGCCCTGGATCAGGACGGCAGTTGTATCTGGAGTCGAAGCCCTGCTGACCTCGTCGCGGCTGATCCTGATCCGAACTCTTGCACCTGGAACTATCTTCGAGGCCCTGCTGACGCTGTCACGGCCTGTCCAAGCTGAACTACCTTTGAGGCCCTGCTGACGCTGTCGCGGCCTGTCCAAGCTGAACTACCTTTGAGGCCCTGCTGACGCTGTCGCGGCCTGTCCAAGCTGAACTACCTTTGAGGCCCTGCTGACGCTGTCGCGGCCTGTCCAAGCTGACGCGGCCTGTCCAAGCTGAACTACCTTTGAGGCCCTGCTGACGCTGTCGCGGCCTGTCCAAGCTGAACTACCTTCGAGGCCCTGCTGACGCTGTCGCGGCCTGACCAAGCTGAACTACCTCCGAGGCCCTGCTGACGCTGTCGCGGCCTGAACCCTTGAACTATCCACGCACCAGTGGGTGCCAAGACTGTCCCGCTACCCCCCTTTTCCCCCGAACTCAAGACATTACGGATCCCTCGATCCTTGCTGCTAACCTGCCAAGAACTTGCTTTGAGTACTTATATAAAGATTCTTGTGAACCTCCTTCCTGTGTAGTGTCGATCTGTACGTAGTGTGATTACCCTGCTGTTACGATTGTAGGAGAGGAGCCTCGCCAAGGAGGCCTCCCTACGGCGCTCGGCCTATTCCATACAGAGAGGTGGGTCTCGGGGCGGACAGTCAGACACCTTCTGTCTCCCCTGGGGTCGCCTTTCCAACACTTGGTATAAGTATAAATAGGAAGGTACTATGGCAGCCCGCAGTCAAAGCTAGGAAACTTGCCTTTGTTAGAGCAATTGGAGGTATACGTGACTTTGCAAGTAAAATAGGAGGGAGGCCAGTAAAACAACTTATTAGGATATATAAAGCCAAGTGTGTTTCTACAGTGATCTATGGGGCCGGCCTCTGGGGTATTGAAAACGACATCTCATCAATCCAAGTGGCGGAAAACAATTTCCTAAGATACCTGTTAGCGACATCAAAAGCAACATCAGTCTATATGATCCACATAGAGCTAGGCTTATCATTTATCATCGATCTAATTAAAGTTGAGCCACCACTTCTATGGCATAAAATCTGGACCACCACCGAGACTGCTCTAAATCGAGATATAATAATGGATATTCTTAATTTGGAGGGGGCAAAACATATGAAATGGTTATCATACGTTAAAAAGATGTTCCAAGATATAGATCGGCCTGAGTATTATACCGATCCAACGACACTGGAGAACATCTCAAGGAAAGAACTGAGAAAGACCCTATTGGACTACCTAGAAGCCAAAAGGTGGGAGACTCAGAAATCAAATAAATCAATTCAGGCCTATCAAAGGATCACCGTGAATAAGGGGTTACAACAATATCTTTCCACTGACTATTCCTGTTTCACAAGGATGTTGCTTACAAGATTCAGGTTGGGCTCTTTTTTTCGCTTAATAACTTTTCCAATATGCAACGATTGGTTGCGAAATTTGAGCCTATGCCCCTGTGATCATACTTCTGCCCAATCAAACATTCACTTCATATTATTTTGTACTTATTATACCACCCCTAGGAAATCTTTATTGAGACCCTTGCTGAAAAGATGGGGACTAAGGTCTTGCAGAGATGCGATGGAACGCTTGCAGGAGTTAGAGGACAAGGATGTCATACGCAAAATGGAATATTTTTTAAAATTATTACTTAAATTTAGAAATTCGCTGGTAGGCACAACTTGATTCGGCAATCGCCTAATGATCCTATTGTACATCAGCTTGTTTTTAAAATATTGTGTCCTTCCTAAAATTTATTTTTATAGAAAAGTCACTTTTAAATCTTACATCTTGCTTCTTTATGATAATTATGTGTTATAATTGTAAATGATTTTCTTTTTAATCAATATTATGAATGCTTTTATGATATTCAATGTAAATATGGAATAAAGCTTATTTTGAATTTGAATTGAATTTGACAGACCAAACTTTTCCACTCAAAACCAACCCTCTTTTTTGCAATTTGGTTAGGTGTGGATTTTGAGCCCTAGCTCAACTGGCACAAGGGGAAACCTACTAAACTCACGCATTTCTGAATACAAGACATTCCTGAGAGTCCAGGGTGACATGACCTGTGTTGCTCTAATTTTATGCAAACCTGAAATGTTATCTAAAAACACACATTTGTATTGCATTTCTGTTAGGGGAAAGTTCTGGAAACTGGTGGGTGCCACAACTAACCTATCATTCCTCCATGTTTCTTGTGAAAATGGTGCCAAACTTGTGTGGGTGGGCCTAGCACTGGCAACAGGAAAGGGCCGAAAACACAACATGGACAGATCAAACTTTTCCATCCAAAACCAACCTTTTTTTCCAAATGGGCAGCTGTGAATTTTAGGCCTAGCTCAGCCAGCATCAAGGAAAACCTACTAAATCCATATATTTCTGAGCACTAGGTACCTGGATGAGTCCAGGGTGGCATGACTAGTGAGGTTCTCATGAGTTTTTCTTACCTAGAAGCCCTTGCAAGTTTCAAACTTTGGCTAAAACAGACATTTTCATCAGTTCAGTGAGGGAAAGTTCTGGAATCTGCAGGGAACTATAAATTTTATACCACCCAGTATTCCCCCATATCTTCAGCTAAAAACGGTACCTCACTTGTGGGAGGGCCAAGCACCCGCAACAGGAAAGGGCCCAAAATGCAACATGGGCAGATCAAACGTTTCCACTAAAAACCAAACCTTTTAAACATGCACAAATCTGAAAACTAGACAGTCAGAGAATCCAGGGTGGCTTTGCTTGCATTGATTCAAAGAGGTTTTCTTACTCAGTAGCTGTTTCATACCTAAAACTTTGACCAAAAATCCTCATTTTCTCATATTTCTGCAAGAGAAATTTCTGGAATGTGCAGGGAGTCATAAGATCCCTACCACCCACCATTCCCCCACATCTCTCTCACTTGTGTGGGCGGGCCTAGCACCTGCGACAAGAAAGGGACCAAAATGCAACCTGGAGTGATCAAATATTTCTAGACAAAAGTGATGCTTTTATTGCAATTTGAGTGCCCGTGAATTTTGGAACCTGGCTCAGCAGCACCTAAGTAAACCCACACATTTCTGAACATTAGACAACCATGGCAGTTTAGCATAGAGTGTGTGGCTCTCACAACATTATCTTGGCTTGAAGCCCTGGGAACCCTCAAACTCTGACTAAGAAACACACATTTATGTGAGGGAAACATCTGGGATCTACACTGAACCATGCATTTTTCTTCTCCCAGCACCACACTTGTGTTGGTGGGCCTAGCACCTGCGTCAAGAAAGGGTCCAAAATGCAGAATGGACATATCAAATTTTCCAGGCCATGTTTTGCCATGCTGCAGAATCTGGGTCCTACCTCAGTGGTTATCCATGGAACCCTACTAAACCAATACATATCTCACAAATAGACTTTTGGGGGAGTTCAGAGTGGGTTGGTATAGAGCTCACGACAGATACGGATCAAACTGGGGTTTAAAGGATTTGCCTATTGAATCTGGTTTGATCCGTGCCAGTTGTGGGAGTCTGTTGTTTACTAAGTTTTGATCCATGTCTATTGCAGGAACTATACCCAGCCACACCAGCAGGGCAGAATTGTTATCAGTTCTAGTGAGAAAATGCTGGGTGGTAGGAATTCTGTGGAGCCCAGCCAATTCCAGAAGTTTATGTCACAGAAATGCAAAGAAAATACAACATTTTAGGCGAAGTTTGAGGTTTACACAGCATTGTGAGTGAGAAATCAATGCGGGATCCATGTAAGGCACAGCAACCTGGGCAGCCTCTGGTATCTTCTCTTCAGAATTGTCTTAGTTTGGCAGGTTTTCCTGGGTGGATGCAGAGCCCAAATACTGTAGCTACCTGAATTGCCAAATCAGGTCATTTTTTGATGTCTCTACGTTGTGTTTTGGGTCCTTTTCTGTCTAAAGTAGCATTTGTATGGGGAGAACACTGGGGGGTGGGACACTTTTGAATCCCTGCAGATTCTAGAACTTTCCCTAAGACAAATGTGAAAAAAACGTATCGTTTTTGTCCAAGTTTGAGATTTGAAGGTGGGAAAAAGTTATGGAATCCATGTGAGGCACACCATAATGGAGTACCATGGGGTCTAATTTACAAAAATGTCTGGCTCAGTAGGTTTTCCATAGAGATTTGTCAGAAACAACAAATATTATCAAAGAACCATCCAGTTCTCTAGTACATGCACATACTGGTTATACTTGACACAATGGTGAATGGAAAGTTCAAATTTAAATGCTACTAAAAAATAATTTAAAAAAAAATTAAAGCACAGAAATCATTGTTAATAAGATAATTGTAATTTCAGAACACTGAACCAATATCTTTCAGCTTGAGAACTGTAAAGACACATCAAGGTTTCATCTGCTTTAGAGGTTATTCATGTGCCGTTCATGCATCACGCACAGAAAGCCATTTACACCTCCAGCTGCAGGCCCAATTCAAGAAAACACTCACATCAACAAATGGCACCATCAAATGGCCCTTCTTTTTCATATGCTCTCCCACACCACCAATTACCCAGATATCAGCCAACACACCGCCAGTCACTGCACACATACTGCCACCCAGAGGTCAACACACCCACACCAATAATTATGCACCACTTCACAAACAATGCCAGTCAACCTCTACTTCACACACACTGCCAGTGAAGCATCACTACACACACACTGCCAGTCAACTGCCACCACACATACACTGTTTGCTCAGAGTGCCATTTGTCAGAGTGAGTGAGTCTTAGTCAGGGAATGAGTGAGACAGAGTGAGACTGAGTAAGTCTGATTGAGTTAGACTGAGTGAAAGTTAGTGAGACTGAGTGACTTAGAGTGCGATTGAGCCGAAATAAGGGGTCGATTAGGATGGCGGACGGAAACGGGTTCCGTCCGCCAAGGACGCGGCCAAGATACACCCGACCGCTCCGCGGAGAAACCGCCGTTGCGATTAGGATAATAATGCCATGAAACTCCGTCCGCGGCGGACGGAGTTCATCAAACCCCGTCCGTGGCGGACGGAGTACACCTGAGGCCGCCGCAAGTGGATGGAACCTAAGAAACTCCGTCCGCCGCGGACAAACATGACCGCGGGAATAGGCACAGCCACCGCAATACCTGCGGAAGCTCCTTTCCCGCGATTAGGATAACGCCGCCAGTCCCACGGAACTCACCTCCATCCACGACGGCTGCGGAAACAATGCAATGAGAAACCCAGCATCCCAGCGGAAGGACAACACGAACACCATCCCTACCGTCAAACCAATTTACAAATGGCTGACGGAAGTAAATACAAAACACACTACACAGGACACCCACCCACATGAAACACCCACACCAATCACAAGCCACAATGACACCCCCCCAAGCACCTAAAAATCCACTGAAGTCAACACACCCACCTAGCACCCGACTGGCAACAACCACTGGGACGCGAACACGACACCGAGTATAAAAAGATTCCCACCCACTACCACAATCCTTTGCACCACGGCATAGCTGCAAGCAAGAGGCTCAATACAACTTACAGCAGACACTAAAGTGCACACATACAACCTGCACACAAACACACCCACCACACAAACACCCACCACACCATTCCTACACACCACACACCTGCACATCCCAACCCACTCCACCCACACCTTGCACATCACACACCATGGCACCCAAGAAAAATCCTAAATTCACAGACACAGAGTTGAAGGTCCTGGTGGATGAAATCATCCGTGTCGAACCAAACCTATTCGGCACACTAGTCCAGCAGACCACCGTGGCAACCAAAAACCACATGTGGGACAGGATAGTCAGTCGGGTGAATGCGTCAGGGACCGTGCCAAGAACAAAGCACGATATCCAGAGGCGGTGGCACGACCTTAAAACAAGGGTCAAAGGCATCCGTGCAAACAATCACCTGCGGGCACACCACACTGGTGGCGGCACACCCCCGGAGCCCATACCCTATGCAGATTGGGAGGAAAAGGTGCTGGACATACTGCACCCAGAGAGCCTTGAAGGAATCGACGAGGGAGAAGAGGCTGGTAAGTACAAACCAAGCACCACTATCACACCGACATGGTCTGCCTCACACAACTGAGAGGACACATCCCCCAGGCCCCAAACCATGCATGTGGCCCACATATTTACCAAAATGTGAACGACTCCCAACAGGCCCCCGTGTCCACAGGGAGGGTGGTGGTGTGTGTTGGGAGGTGGGTGGGGTGTGTTGGGAGGTGGGTGGTGTGTGTTGGGAGGTGGGTGGGGTGTGTGAGAGACCAGCACTACGCCTCCCAACAGGCCCCCATGTCCACAGGGAGGGTGGTGGTGTGTGTTGGGAGGTGGGTGGGGTGTGTGAGAGACCAGCACTATGACTCCCAACAGGCCCCCATGGCCACAGGGAGGGCGGTGGTGTGTGTTGGGAGGTGGGTGGGGTGTGTGAGAGACCAGCACTACGACTCCCAACAGGCCCCCATGTCCATAGGGAGGGTGGTGGTGTGTGTTGGGAGGTGGGTGGGGTGTGTGAGAGACCAGCACTATGACTCCCAACAGGCCGCCATGTCCACAGGGAGGGTGGTGGTGTGTGTTGGGAGGTGGGTGGGGTGTGTGAGAGACCAGCACTACGACTCCCAACAGGCCCCCATGTCCACAGTGAGGGTGGTGGTGTGTGTTGGGAGGTGGGTGGAGTGTGTTGGGAGGGTGGTGGTGTGTGTTGGGAGGTGGGTGGTGTGTGTTGGGAGGTAGGTGGGGTGTGTTGGGAGGTGGGTGGGGTGTGTTGGGAGGTGGGTGGGGTGTGTTGGGAGGTGGGTGGGGTGTGTAGAGGGGTCAGTGATTTTTATTGTTTGAAAGATTACAACATGTCATGTCCACTGCATTGATCATTAAAATCTTGTCCCGCAGGTGATCGCAACCTGACAGGCGAAACCAGCAACCGCCTGCAACAGTCGCCACACTCACAGCACTGACTCTCTGGGGATGATCCCACTGTCAGCTCCGGTGCGGAGGACGAAGCGGGCCCAAGCCGACTCCCAGGGCCATCTGGCTCACAGGACATCCCTGCCTCCACAACCTTGGCCTGTGTCACCCCAACAACACCTGTCATAGTGACCTGTGCAGCCACCACCACCACCACCTCCACCACCACCTGTACCACCACTCCTGCCTGTGCCACCCTGCCTGACCCATCGCAGGACGCAGGCCCATCTACATCACAGCCAAGCAGGGAGAGTGGACGGTAAAGGACAGACCAGAGGCCACATCTCACCCACAGGAGTGCTTCTCACCGGCGAGGTGTGGAAGGACACCCACCCCATCCTGCTGCAGAAACACTGGAAGCCCTAGCCAGAGTCCAGGCCTCCTATGACCGGGGGCAGGCACAGGCTGACCGTGCCCACCAGGACTCTGTGGAGAACACAAATCAGTTGCGGTCAATTGACAGGCGTATAGGGGAACTAGTGGACATCATGGGCCAGGTAGCAGCACTGTGGAGGGACTGGTCATCCCGCAACACCCCCCCCTCAGCCAAGTGCCCAGCCGCCACGGCCGCCAACACCACCGCCACCGCCACCTGAGCCCATGGACACGGATGTGGCCCATGACCAACCTGCCCCCCCAGCTGTCTCCGCTCCGGCTACAAGACGGAGGGGCCGTCCGAGGCTGGAAGTAGGTGAGAGCAGTGGGGATGCACCATCCACCCGCCCAAAGAGGGGCCGCAAATGACATTAACCTTGCCTGACCCTGCCATTCACCCGCCAACTATCCTGTCCCACAACGCCAAGTATTGGCACCGGTCTGCTGGACTAGCTGGACATCACCCAATGTGGTGTCACCACGGTCTTTTCATCTACCATGACCTTCAACTCACACTCCCCCACCCAACACTTACTTGTAAATATCCACAAGCATCAATTCACAACCTGTAAATAAATTTCACTTACACACTCAATTATGTGTTGCCTCCATGTTTTAATCACATGATTGTATCAGAATCAGACGTCACCAGGCGCAGGGAACTATGCCGGTGAGAATTATGCCTCAGTGGGAGTGACCTAGGGAAAATGAGAGACAACAAACATACATCATGAAACTGAATCACACCCATCACAGCACACTGTACTGCAAGATACCACAAACCACACACCACAAAATCTGTGGATGAGAGGACACACATCATGGAGCCTTGCAGACCAGGGCAGCCAGCTTTCACACACCACATCCACACACCACCAGCAAACATACATCACGCATTGTCAACCTGCACAAGAGGTAGTCACTCACATTCAATGAAAATAGCGATCAATGAGCTGACGCCTCTGGTCCACACCTTCTTCCTCACCACTATCCTCATCAGTCGACATGGGTGGGATGGGAGGCCGAGGGACTTGTTGGTCTTCAGGGGCCAAGATCAGTTCAATGTCATTGCGCACGGCCAGGTTGTGGAGCATGCAGCAGGCAAGCACGATCCTGCATACTTTGCCTGGTGAGTAAGGCAGGGCTCCTCCGGTTTTATCCAGGCAGCAAAACCTAGACTTTAGCAGTCCAAAAGTACGTTCCACCACTCTATGTGTCCTTCCATGGGCATCATTGTATCGCATTTCACCAGCTGTAGTTGGATTACGTATGGGACTCAGCAGCCACGGCCTGTTTGGGTACGCTGAATCGCCTATGTGGGGGGATGACAGACACAGATATCACTACCAGGACTGGTGGGTACCCCATGCCACACAGAATACACAACTTACCCCACAGCATACTCACCAACAAGCCACGCACGTTCTGGTCGCAGATTTGCCATCAGTTGGGGTACAATGCTGCTCCGCATGATGTGCGAGTCATGTGCGGACCCTGGAAATCTGGCACACACATGGGATATGATGTTGACGGCCAGGCACACCACCTGCACGTTCAGCGAATGGAAGTGTTTCCGATTGCGATATACAGGCTCACGTGCCCGGGGTGGAAGGAGACCGATATGGGTGCCATCAATGGAACCCACTACGTGTGGTATCTGGCCCAGTGCATAGAAGTCTGCTTTGACTGCTGCCAACTCTGCCGCCCGTGGAAAATGGATGTAATCATCCTTGTAAATCATCATGGCCCTGAGAACATCCCGCAGTACCATACTGACCATGGACTGTGACATCCCCCCGGCATGTCCAACTGTGTACTGGAAGGTGCCAGTTGCAAAGAAGTGAAGTGCCGCCATCACCTTTGCTGTGGGTGTAATGGAACCAGGATATGTTCTTCGTGGCTGCAGATGAGGAGACAATTGGTCTACAAGCTCCAGCAATCTATGTCGATCAAGCCGGAATTTCCTGATCACCTTCTCGTCTACCATGTCCTCCAGCACAGTGTATGGGCGATGCACAGTTGGAGCCCTCCTGTGTGGGAGTAGATGTAGTAGATGTCAATTTACCAACAACGCATAGCTGTGCAACTCTATCACATGTAGGCCAACACAATCAAAAAGAGAAATGTCGTCGACAATTATCATTTGTGTGACATGTCTGCAATTACCTACAATACAGAGTAGCATGCAAACAATGTGCAGCCACTAACAACATGATGTGTGCCAACATGTACAATGTAACGTACTCACACATCAAAATAACTGCCAACAAGACATGCCTAATGACCCTAATGTGAACACGCGTCATCACAGACACACATGCACGTGCACACACACTACAATAATGCTACACACACTCCATATCTTCATGCACAAATTACCACTCCTACAATGCTGAGCATCCTCACATTACATGCATGGTCACACAAGAGGCAACACACATACGCATACACTGACTCCATGTGTACCCCCACCATTGTTACTTGCACGCACAAACCACACACTCATAACAGATCCTGAATGTGGCCAGACAGCATTGATGTAGTGTGTAGATGTGTATGCGTTGAAACGTGTGTACGGTAAAACAAGAGGTCGACACGTAGACATGCACATGTGTAGCAAATTGGGTGCACATCAATGGCCATAGTGTCAACACACATGATATAGTGCATGACATATGCTGTTTAGCCATCATGTTCACACCCCTCATGACGCATGTGCGGACTATCACGACGGTGCTGCCTTTGTAAATATACAATCAGTGGCGTCGACATGGCGGTGCACGGCTTCCGCCATTGTCGATGGCGCATACGTGCCCTGCGGTACCTCTTCCCATTGGCTGCCTGTGCACGTGCCGTCACGGACACACATCGGCAACCGCTAGTGCGCACTTCCGCGACGGTTGCATCTTTTGCAACAATGTTCAATCAGTGGCGCCACCATGGCGGTGCACGCCTTCCGCGGGGGAGGTGCAGGCCAACACATACTTGTAATTATGGAAATCGAAATGGCAGTTCATGACCCCCCTTACAGTCACATTGCATCATCCACCGTAGACCGACCGTCCCAGCCCGGTCACCCACCGCCATCCCAGCCCGGTCACTCACCGCCAGGCCAGCCCGGTCACCCACCGCCGTCCCAGGCCGGTCACCCACCGCTGGGCCAGCCAGTCAACACCCGACGGTGGGTGACCGGGCTGGGACGGCTGTGGGTGACCGGCCTGGCCCGGCGGTGGGTGACCGGCCTGGGACGGCGGTGGGTGACCGGCCTGGCCTGGCGGTGGCTGACCGGCCTGGCCCGGCGGTGGGTGACAGGCCTGGGATGGCGGTGGGTGACCGGGCTGGCCCGGCGGAGGGTGACCTGCCTGGGACGGCGGTGGGTGACCGGCCTGGGACGGCGGTGGGTGACCGGGCTGGGACGGCGGTGGGTGACCAGGCTGGGACGGCGGTGGGTGACCGGCCTGGGACGGCGGTGGGTGACCGGCCTGGCCCGGCGGTGGGTGACCGGGCTGGGACGGTCGGTCTACGGTGGATGATGCAATGTGACTGTAAGGGGGGTCATGAACTGCCATTTCGATTTCCATAATTACAAGTATGTGTTGGCCTGCACCTCGCCCGCGGAAGGCGTGCACCGCCATGGTGGCACTACTGATTGAACATTGTTGCAAAAGATGCAACCATCGCGGAAGTGCGCACTTGCGGTTGCCGATGTGTGTCCGTGACGGCACGTGCACAGGCAGCCAATGGGAAGAGGTACCGCGGGGCGCGTATGCGCCATCGACAATGGCGGAAAGACTGCACCGCCACACCAGGGCCTGTCATTGGGCCTTTTCGAATGAGGCATCCAGGGGGAACCAATAGCTGGCGACGTGTGCCACTGACATGGGCTCTGGGCCCTATATATGTGTGACTTTCACAAGCACACATTCACTGCTTTGATCCAGTGCTGCCTGTGACCATCACCTCGACCTGCTGCTGCTGAGCTGACCAACGGCTGCTGCCTGTGACCATCACCTCGACCTGCTGCTGCTGAGCTGACCAACGGCTGCTGCCTGTGACCATCACCTCGACCTGCTGCTGCTGAGCTGACCTACGGCTGCTGCTGTTGTGCCACAGTCCAGGACCTTGCCATGCAGGGAGTGCGAGAGACCCGGTCGCGTCCCTTCACCGCAGCGGAGCTGGATGTTCTTGTGGACTGTGTGCTCAGCCACTACCAACGGCTTTACAGTGCACCCGGACAGGTGGTAAGTACAGTGGTGTACATGTTGTTGGTCATGAGGTGTTCAGTGGCTCCTGTCTTCTGCAGGCCTGGCGGTGTGCTGTGGGACCTTTACATGTGTAGTGCTGAGCATGGCTGCATGTTGAAACGTGTCACTACGATGTTTGTGCATGTCATACTGTCCACTTACGTTACCCTCTTGTCTCCCATCATGGCAGGTAAAGCTGCACCTTCGCAAGGCCGTGTGTAGGACCATAGCACGTGACGTACGGGCAGTGGAGGGGTTCAATAGACGACACACACACTGCCACAAGCGCTGGGACAACATCTCCAGGCTTAGCAAGAATGTGGCGGAGATGACACTGGGGATGATTCCAAGATCTACACGTCTGGCCCGCCGCACCATGACCCCTCTTATGCACCGTATCATTGCTGTGACGCATCCTGACCTGTCCGCCCAGGCTGAGTGGGGAACCACAGCAAACTAGCGGTAAGCAGATTGTATGTGTATGTTACTTGGGCCTGCAATGCATGTATTGGTGCTCAGACACAGTAGTGGCTTCCGTGGTGCGTATGTTTCGCTGAAATACCATGCTGGTGCCATTAGCGGAGTAGGCGTTGGCATCCATGTCCGCCAGGTGGACAGCCCACTTGCTTAGTAGTTGAGGGTTCCAGGACATGCCGTTGAGGTCTGTGGTCCTATGGCATGACATGTGTGCAGATAGTAGGGGTGGGACGTGTGCAGGATGTGTGCTACATGTACAATGTATGTAATGGAATCCTAGATCTGTTGTCCTTCAGTACGTGAGCGTGGCACTTACTCACACCGCGTTTCTCTCTATTTCAGCTTTGGCAGAGGGCACTGACCCACAGACGACGGAGATGAGTGGTGGCAATGCTTCCGAATCAGAGGTCACACACACGCAGACTGACACTGAAGAGGGCAGCCCCGGAGAGGGGGACAGGACCGTCCCTGAGGACTCACATGTGGAAACACCATTGCCCTCATCCTCAGAAAGTGTTGGTGAGTCCGCACTGTTGGCACAGACAGGGAGTGGGCAATCGACACCTTCAGTCGGGACACAGCACACAGGGCCCACACTGCCACCCACTGCAACATGTACTGCTCGTGCTCGCCAGAGGAGGGGGAGCAGAGTTGCCTTCGGTGCAGGAACCGCCGCCCCTGCCCCAGTGACAAAAAGTGCACTTTGTGCTGAGGCTGTTGATCTGCTGCGACAGCTGTGTGTAGGGCAGACCAACATGATCAATGCATTCCAAGACCACGATAGGAAGTTGGGGCAGGTGGTGGCATTCATGGAGGGGATGCATGGCGATGTTGCTGGTTTCCACATAACAGTTCAGTCATTGGCAAACACTGTGTCCTCAGCCATTGTACAGTCGCATAGACAGGGTGCTACTTCTGTACAACCATCCACACCACTTGATGTTACAGGGGAGAGTGAGTCTTCAAACCAGGCCTCTTATTCAGGTTATTACACTAGGAGCAGCCACAGGCAGCAAGGCAGGGCACGGAGGGCACAGACACCATCCCCTAAGCCTGTGATCTCTTTATCCGAAGACGACGTGTCCAACACTGGAGTTGACACACAGGATTATTTAGGGGTGTGTGTGGAAATGGATTCACATGCTACACAGCCATCCCCCACCAAAGTGACTCCCAAGCCAAGGCCACCTCCCAAGAGCAGGGACACTCCCAAGGACAAGGACAGTACCAAGGAAAGGGCACCTCCCAAGAGCAGGGACACTCCCAAGGACAAGGACAGTACCAAGGAAAGGGCACCTCCCAAGAGCAGGGACACTCCCAAGGACAAGGACAGTACCAAGGAAAGGGCACCTCCCAAGAGCAAGGACACTCCCAAGGACAAGGACAGTACCAAGGAAAGGGCACCTCCCAAGAGCAGGGACACTCCCAAGGACAAGGACAGTACCAAGGAAAGGGCACCTCCCAAGAGCAAGGTAGCTTCAAAGGAGAGGGACACTACAATGGACAAGTCTGCACCCAGGGACAGGGCACCGGCAAGGGATCAGGGCCATTCCAGGGACAGGACACCTCCGACGTCCAAGGCACATCCCATGGCCAAGGGTTCTCCCATGGACACGAGCACCATCAAGGACAGGCATATATCACCCCTGGCTGCACTGAGAATGATGTTTAAGGAACGTACAACACATGTGTCAGCGGTGGAGTCCCCCCATACCTATACTCCCATCCACGCCCCGCTAAAGCAGAGGAAGGAGTACACTATTGTTGCATCCCCCATTACACATGATGCAGAGGGCAGAAGGCAGGCCCACAGCAAACGGCAGGCAGGGTCCAGCACGTCCCCAGAGAGCAGACCACCACAAGCACATGATACACCTTTGATGTCTGGTGATGCCACTCCACCTACCAGTACAGGCATGTCCGGGGTGCCCCTAAGTTTCACAAAGAAACGGAGACACACACCACTGAGACCTGAACACCCCAATGTCGCTCCAGTACAGCTGTCCCCAGCTCCCAGAGCCACCCTGCCTCCTGGCCCATTCAGCCCTGTGGCTCACCATTTCAGTGGTCCTAGTGGCTCAGCTGCTGTTCACTCACATGTGTCAGGTGCATGGTATTTGTTGGTCAGTGTACAGGGACATGTCCGGCCAGTGTGTCTGGGTCTATGGCACATGTGTCAGTCACCACAGCTTTGGCTGTGTCTCACACTCCTGTTTCTGGTGCTGGCGGTGTGTCTGGTTCTATGGCTCATGTGTCAGTCAGTAGATCGGTGGCTGTGTCTCACACTCCTGTTGCTGGTGCTGGCGGTGTGTCTGGGTCTATGGTTCATGTGTCAGTCAGTAGATCGGTGGCTGTGTCTCACACTCCTGTTGCTGGTGCTGGCGCTGTGTCTGGGTCTAGGGCTCATGTGTCAGTCAGTAGATCGGTGGCTGTGTCTCACACTCCTGTTTCTGGTGCAGGCAGTGTGTCTGGGTCTATGGCACATGTGTCAGTCACCACAGCTGTGGCTGTGTCTCACACTCCTGTTTCTGGTGCTGGCGGTGTGTCTAGGTCTATGGCTCATGTGTCAGTCAGTAGATCGGTGGCTGTGTCTCACACTCCTGTTGCTGGTGCTGGCGGTGTGTCTAGGTCTATGGCTCATGTGTCAGTCAGTAGATCGGTGGCTGTGTCTCACACTCCTGTTGCTGGCGGTGTGTCCGAGGCGAGTTGTTCAAGCAGTCCACCAGATTCTGTGGTGTGAGGTCTAGTTGCCATCAGTCACATTTCATTTAAATTTGTGTGTAGATTGACGAATGTAACCACCTAGGTATTATTAATCTCCTTGTGACGGGTCGCTTGACACACGTACTTGTGTTGCTAGTGATGTACCTGCTCTGTTGTCCACAATGCCCTGTTGCTGTTCTGATACTGCATTCTGCCCTCTCACGTGCTGCCTCTGATGGACCTGCTCTGTTGTCCACAATGCCTTGTTGCTGTTCTGATACTGCATTCTGCCCTCTCATATGCTGCCAATGATGTACCTGCTGTGTTGGGCACAATGCCCTGTTGCTGTTCTGATACTGCATTCTGCCCTCTCACGTGCTGCCAATGATGTACCTGCTCTGTTGTCCACAATGCCCTGTTGCTGTTCTGATTTTTTTTTTTTTGTAAAACAATTTTTTATTGCAGAGTCACGTATTTGATGCAGTACCAGTTTGCATAACTCAGCCATGAGTACAGCCCCCCTCCTAATGTAATACACAGCCGTTTAGCCCACAACCCGGAGGTCGGGCGGCAAATCGCGCGGGTCCGTATGCTCATAGGTGCATCAAGCTATCCATGAGGAGGACAGTTCCACCGCTGTCTGCTTTTATTGTGTTTTGTGATCATTACTTACTACTCTGCTACTACGTGTAATCTCTCGACTATGGTATCGCTTATGGTGGTTTGTGTTCCCCTCCCCCTCCCCCCTCAGTGTGTCTGCGCCTATGCCTGGTGCCGGTGTCTATAGCTATGGTAGGTGACAAGGAAGTTTTGTGTGCTCTTTTATGTGCGTGTGTCTGGAGACGGTACTGGGTGAGCGATGTGCGCCAATGGGGTTGGGGGTCCCTCTGCCTCCTCCCCGTCTTGTCCCTCCAATGCATTGTCCTTCAGAGCTTAGACCAATGTCTCCCACGCTCTCGCCGCGTCCTGTGCTTTCTCATCTGAGCTTCGGCGGACTAGTTGGTACCTGATCGTGCTCTCAGCCGTTGCCCATTTCAAGAATTCGGTTAGCCATCTCTTGTGTGTTGGGGCCGCCTTTGATTTCCATCCCTTGGTCAGCTCCCGTTTGGCTAGGAGCAGTCCCATGTCTATGAATTTGCTTGTTAGCTTATTTTTGCGTGTGTGTGGGAACCAGTGGAGAAGGGTGACCGCAGTGTCATACCGTAACCCCCTGTCCGTCACTACGTTCAGTGTGTCGCCTATCTCACTCCAATATTCCTGGATGTGTGGACAACCTCGGAGCATATGGAGCAGATCTGCCTCTATGAGGCCGCATCTAGGGCACGCTGCGTCCGTTACTCCAAATATGTTGCCACTTTGCTCGGGGTCAAGTAGGCTCTGTGGAGGATGTACAGGTGTATAAGTTGGAAGCGCGCATTCCTAGTACTTTTCCTGGCACTGCGTACTATTTGGGACCACGTTGTGTCGGGGATTTCTTTCTGTAGGTCTGCCTCCCATTTCATTTTGAGTGGGGTGAGGGGTTGAATGTTTTCCGAAGACAACCGGGAATATAGGCACGTGACTGCTTTGAATGTCCCCGCCGCCATCATTGCGTATTGGCACACTAGTGTTGTCTTTGGTTCGATCAGCCCCTCGCCCCAGTGCGTTTGTATGGCTCTCACCACCGCTGTGTGTATTAGATAGTCGCCTCTCCGAAGTGTTCGTTCCTCCAGAGAGAGTCCCCTGAGTGCCAATTTCTGTTGCATAGTAATGTATGCTAGGATATGGCGGGGTATGCCAGTGTCCCTCTCATGTTCCGGACCTCGATAGGCTCTCGCAACCTCTTGTGTAAAGTATTGTAATTGGGCCGCTAGGTAATATAATTCAAAGTCCGGGACCGCTAGGCCACCCTCGTCTTTCGACCGGGTCAGCGTCGTTAAAGCAATTCTACGCCTGCCCGCTCCCCACAAAAAAGGAGATTACTAACGACCTAAGCCGTTTAAAGGTCGTCCTGGGAATCCATATCGGGAGGGTCCAGAAAAAATATAATAGTCTGGGGAGGGCTATCATTTTCAGCAGCGATACTCGACCCGACATGGACAAGGGCAGGGTAGCCCAAAACGAGATATTGCCCTGCAAAGCTCTGATGCAGCGTCCGATGTTGCCGTCCAATAGGTCCGCAGGGTCATGATATATATGTACCCCCAGGTAGCTAAGGCAGTCGGGTTCCAATCTCACCTTTGAGTTGGAGGGGGGACTCGCCCCCCTCCTCCGCAGGGGGAAGAGACAGGTCTTCGTCCAGTTTACCCGTAAGCCGGAGATATCGTCAAAGCATTCTAGCAGCCTCTCGGCTCCCGCCACTGCCTCCTCAGCATTCTCCAAGAAGAGGAGCAGATCATCTGCATATAGGGATATAAAATGGCGGGCGTCCCCTGAGTCCAGGCCACAATAGTGGTCGCCCCGTCTGGCAGTTGCCGCCAGGGGTTCCACTGCAAGTGCGAATAGTAGGGGGGAGAGTGCACACCCCTGTCTGGTTCCCCGGTTCACCTCATACCTTTCTGATATCAAGGCACCGACTCTCACTCTGGCTTTCGCCGATGCGTATAGTACTTTCGTCCACGCTATGTATCCCTCACCCAGTCCAAAGATCCTCATTACTCTATAAAGGTAATCCCACTCCAGGCTGTCGAATGCTTTCCCTATGTCGACCGCGAGCACCAGGGGGGCCCGTGCCTCGGGAGGAGGATTATCTATCAATCTGAGGAGTCTGCGTATGTTATGCGTCGTGCTTCTCGTGGGTATGAATCCCGATTGGTCTCTATGGATCAACCCTTGCATGTGGGATAATAGTCTGGTGGCCAATATAGTACTGAGGATTTTGTAATCCGTCGTCAACATAGACAGCAGTCGGTAGGACGCTGGGTCTATGCTGTCTCTCCGAGGTTCCAAGGTTTCAATCATTATGGCCTCGCGCATTGAGCAAGGGAGCTTGCCCGTCCCCTTGGCTTCATTATAGATTATTTGGAGGCGTGGGGCCAGTTGGTCAAGGTATTTGACATAGAATTCAACGGGCAGCCCATCCAGTCCCGGCGTTTTATTATGCGCCATATGTTTTACTGCACCCCTTATTTCCGTCAAGGCTATCGGGCCGCCCAGGGATTCAGCGTCTTCTCGAGTCAGTTGGGGCAGATGTAAGTCGGCTAGGAAGGTGTCCGTTGCCGCGCCCCGGTCCACCAGTCTGCTCTGATATAACCGTTCGTAATAGGAGCGGAAGCAGTTTAGTATATCTGGCTGCTTTTGGAGCACGTCGCCACCACTCCCCGTAAGGGACATAATCGGCTGACTGTTCCGGCTAGGGTTCGCTAGCCAGGCTAGGAGCGTGCCGGGTTTATCCCCTTCAGCTAGGGTTCTTGTCAAGTACGTTTTGTAGTCAAAGCTGCGCAGGCGCTCCACTTCCACCGCCACTGCTTCCCGCGCATCGCTGACCACATCCTGAAGTTCAGGGTGGTTGGGGCGCTCCCGCTACGCGTTACGCAGTTGCGATTACGCCTTATCCAAATCCTCAACTAGCGTCCTGCGCGCCCCCGCAAATTTTCCAATACAGTGTCCCCTCAACACTATCTTAAATACATCCCATTCTACTGCTCTAGAAGAGGCAGTGTTCTCGTTCTCCGCGAAGTACTGCTCGACCCTCTCCCTCAACGCTTCGCGAAAAGGCGGGTCATCGAGCGTGTCCGGTCGTAACCGCCACGTCGGGATAAGCGTGGGTTCGTTCATCCAGTTCAGCGTGAGGAGTAAGGGGTTATGGTCAGATATCGTGCGCGCTAAATATTCAGTTCGGGCCACTGATGGGAGCACCGTTTGCGAGCATAGAAAGACGTCAAGGCGGACATGCAGTTCATGAATGCTGGACTAAAACGAATAGTCCCGATCCCCCGGGTGCTGTACCCGCCAGGCATCTGTTAAGTTCCATTTTCCCTGCCAGTCTGCTCGGTGCTTTGCCAGTCTGTGTACTGGGGATGCTGGTAATGGTGGGTGCGATCTGTCCAGAGAGACGTCCGCTATAGAGTTGAAGTCCCCCCCTATCAGTAAAGGATTAGTGAAGTAGCTAGCCAGAGACTTAGAAAGTTTCGTGAAGAATGCTGCTTGGTCTACATTTGGAGCATACACACTAGTGAGGGCTATGTGTCGGCCTCTAAGCAGGCCCTCAACTGCCACAAATCGCCCATCTGGGTCTAGAATGTGTCTGGTGGCCTGGAAAGGGGTCCCCGCTCTGATCCAGATTAATACCCCTCTAGCGAATGCTGAGTATGTAGTGTAATAAAGGTGGCCCCTCCATCTACGCTGTAGTGCCACTCCCTCTTTCCGTGTCAGATGGGTTTCTTGCAGGAATGCTATGTGCACCCCCCTACGGACTAAATAGGAGTGGATCTTATGCCTCCTCGTCATTGTATTTAACCCCCGCACATTCCAGGACACACAATTCAACGATCCCATATTAGCCATAGTCCCATTGAGTGCAAGTCAATCCAAGTATTGTAGGCATCCAGACAATAGGTACGACAACCTTTCCCTCCCTCCCACCAACCCCAAACAACCCTTCCCTTGAACTGTGCCCTGAGTGCCCCCAACTACTCCTGGCTCCCTCCCCCCCCAGAACAGGACCTAACTGCGAAAGAGTAGCTCCCATCCAAACCGGTGAGCGATCGTGCTCTAAACTTCTACGTGTCCGTGATTAGTATCACGGAAGCCTTATGGGCTCTGGGGAGCGTGAGCTAGGTGCTGGTATTGTCCAATGTTGCCTCCATAGATCCCTCCCGCCATATGCAGTATAACTTACGAAACTTCAATTTAACAGCGTCCTGCTCAGGTGTGCGTAGTGGCCATGCGGCATGACAATGCTAGGTGACCAGTGGTCATGTTCGGGAAGTTAGCTGCCGATTATCACTTCCGAGGTTTGTGGTGTGAGTCTCGGACCACCAGTTTTGCTAATTTCCGACAAGTCAGATTCTGATCTCGAGCCCCGTTCTTCTGATCCCGAGTCTTTTTCCGATCGGCGCAGAGTTGATCCTGAGACCTCTTTCACCGCCTGGAGCGCTGCTTGTCGTTCGCCTTCCGTCTGGGATTGCGTCGGCTTCCCGGTGCGCTGTCTCAGCCTGCGGAGTCTCCTCGATTTCCTCACCGGTTGATTCCTGCGCGCTTCCTCAGCCCTGAAAAGTGCTCCATCCGTGCCTGTTTTGTAGGTGTCCCACCAGGTCCAAGCCTCCTCCGCAGTCGCAAAGAACTGAGTTTTCCCATCAACCTCCACCCTGAGCCTGGCCGGGAACAACAGAGAGTACTGGATGCCCTCTGTGCGTAGTTCTTTTTTGGAGAGGAAAGAGGCGCGCAGCCTTTGCGTCTCAAATGTATAGTCCGGAAACAGGGTTACCTTGCTGTTGTCTACTTGGAAGGGTCCAGTTTCCCTGGCCCGTTGCAATAGCCAGTCTCTATCCTTGTAGTGCAACAGCTTGATGACCACTGGGCGAGGAGGCAGGCACGGCTTCGGGGGCCTGGAGGGGACACGGTGTGCTCTTTCCAACGTAAAAAAGGGGGAGAGACCCTCAGGGGCCACCACAGTCCGGAGGCAGTCATCCAGGTAGCCCACCATGTCTGCCCCTTCTTTTTTCTCCGGAAGGCCTACGAGGCGCACGTTGTTTCTGCGGCTTCGGTTTTCAGCATCCTCAGCCCGCCTCTCTAGCGCCTGGATGCGGTCCAACGCTTCGGTGAGTCGTCCCTCCGTTGATTTCTGCGCTGGTGCCAAGGTCGCAATGGAGTCCTCCGCCTCCTTGACCCTATCTGCTAGTTTCGCATGGTCCGCACGAAGGAGGCCAAGGCCCGTAGCTACTTGTGCAATATCGTGGTGTAGGGCGTCTTTCGTGTCTGTGATCGCTTGGAGGATTGTGTCGTGCATGCGCTGTAGGTCTGAAGTTGGCGGAAGAGATTCATCCGGAGGGTCCGTGGTGGGGCCAGCGTCCTCTTTCGGACCTTTCGTTTTTCCCATTGTAGCGTGCTGACAGGAGAGCTGGGCAATGGCGAGCGAGAGAGAAGCCCGGCGGGCACCCAGTGGCGCGGGGGCCGCCGATATGGAGTGTATACCGCGGCAGCTGAGCCTGTCTCGGGGCGCCGCTCCGCCGTATCACCGCACGCCAGGGAGGCCTCAGTGAAGCCGGGGCCTCGATTTCAGCCTCCCGGGCAGGGAGGAGTCGCCCCAGGGCCGGGTGGACACGGAGCTCAGTCCTCCAACGGCCTCACCTCGGTCGTAGAGGGTTGCCGGGTTCCGCCGCCAGGTGGCCTCCGCCGATCACTCCCGGGACTCACCCCCGCACCCTCAGGCGGGCTCCAGGGTCGCGCTGCAGGCCTCGGCGCTCCGGGGGTTATGGGACCGCCGCCATCTTGCGGTTCAGATCCGCGGTGCGTTTTCAGGGCAGCACGTCTCCCTTGGTGCAGAAAGCGGCTCTTCCGCAGCACCGGAGCAGGCGGCAGGATATCTCCGGGGTCACTCTCGGTTTTCACGGGGTTCCCGGGCGTTAATAAGGAGAATTTAGGCGGATGACGGGCGGTGGGTTCGGGAGCCTCGTTAGGCTGCCACCATCTCCGTTGGCTGCTAGCCACGCCCCCTCCTCTGTTGCTGTTCTGATACTGCATTCTGCCCTCTCATATGCTGCCAATGATGTACCTGCTGTGTTGGGCACAATGCCCTGTTGCTGTTCTGATACTGCATTCTGCCCTCTCACGTGCTGCCTCTGATGGACCTGCTCTGTTGTCCACAATGCCTTGTTGCTGTTCTGATACTGCATTCTGCCCTCTCATATGCTGCCAATGATGTACCTGCTGTGTTGGGCACAATGCCCTGTTGCTGTTCTGATACTACATTCTGCCCTCTCACGTGCTGCCAATGATGTACCTGCTGTGTGGGCACAATGCCCTGTTGCTGTTCTGATACTGCATTCTGCCCTCTCACGTGCTGCCAATGATGTACCTGCTCTGTTGTCCACAATGCCCTGTTGCTGTTCTGATACTGCATTCTGCCCTCTCATATGCTGCCAATGATGTACCTGCTGTGTTGGGCACAATGCCCAGTTGCTGTTCTGATACTGCATTCTGCCCTCTCACGTGCTGCCTCTGATGGACCTGCTCTGTTGTCCACAATGCCTTGTTGCTGTTCTGATAATGCATTCTGCCCTCTCATATGCTGCCAATGATGTACCTGCTGTGTTGGGCACAATGCCCTGTTGCTGTTCTGATACTGCATTCTGCCCTCTCATATGCTGCCAATGATGTACCTGCTGTGTTGGGCACAATGCCCTGTTGCTGTTCTGATACTGCATTCTGCCCTCTCACGTGCTGCCAATGATGTACCTGCTGTGTTGGGCACAATGCCCTGTTGCTGTTCTGATACTGCATTCTGCCCTCTCACGTGCTGCCTCTGATGGACCTGCTCTGTTGTCCACAATGCCCTGTTGCTGTTCTGATACTGCATTCTGCCCTCTCATATGCTGCCAATGATTTACCTGCTGTGTTGGGCACAATGCCCTGTTGCTGTTCTGATACTGCATTCTGCCCTCTCACGTGCTGCCAATGATGTACCTGCTGTGTGGGCACAATGCCCTGTTGCTGTTCTGATACTGCATTCTGCCCTCTCACGTGCTGCCAATGATGTACCTGCTCTGTTGTCCACAATGCCCTGTTGCTGTTCTGATACTGCATTTTGCCCTCTCATATGCTGCCAATGATGTACCTGCTGTGTTGGGCACAATGCCCTGTTGCTGTTCTGATACTGCATTCTGCCCTCACACGTGCTGCCTCTGATGGACCTGCTCTGTTGTCCACAATGCCCTGTTGCTGTTCTGATACTGCATTCTGCCCTCTCATATGCTGCCAATGATGTACCTGCTGTGTTGGGCACAATGCCCTGTTGCTGTTCTGATACTGCATTCTGCCCTCTCACGTGCTGCCAATGATGTACCTGCTCTGTGCCTTGGACTGTTGATGTACTTAGCCCCTCTCATGTGCTGCCTCTGATGGACCTGTTCAGTACAATGGACTGTTGATGCACTTAGCCCCTCTCACGTGCTGCCTCTGATGGACCTGCTCTGTGCCATGGGCTGGTGATGCTCGTTGCCCCTCTCATGTGCTGCCTCTGATGTACCTGCTCTGTGCCATGGACTGTTGATGCTCGTTGCCCCTCTCATTTTGCTGCCTCAGATGTACCTGCTCTGTGCCATGGACTGTTGATGCTCGTTGCCCCTCTCATGTGCTGCCTCAGATGTACCTGCTCTGTGCCATGGACTGTTGATGCACTTAGCCCCTCTCACGTGCTGCCTCTGATGGACCTGCTCTGTGCCATGGACTGTTGATGCACTTAGCCCCTCTCACGTGCTGCCTCTGATGGACCTGTTCAGTGCAATGGACTGTTGATGCACTTAGCCCCTCTCATGTGCTGCCTCTGATGGACCTGTTCAGTGCAATGGACTGTTGATGCACTTAGCCCCTCTCACGTGCTGCCTCTGATGGACCTGCTCTGTGCCATGGGCTGGTGATGCTCGTTGCCCCTCTCATGTGCTGTCTCTGATGTACCTGCTCTGTGCCATGGACTGTTGATGCTCGTTACCCCTCTCATGTGCTGCCTCTGATGGACCTGTTCAGTGAAATGGACTGTTGATGCACTTAGCCCCTCTCATGGGATACCTCTGATGTACCTGCTCTGTTGTCCACAATACCCTGTTGCTGTTCTGATACTGCATTCTGCCCTCTCACGTGCTGCCTCTGATGTAGCTGTTCTGTGCAATGGACTGCTGATGCACTTACCCCCTCTCACGTGCTGCCAGTGATGTACATGATCTGTTGTACCCAATGCCCATGCTCTTGGATATTCTGATATGATGCACCTATTATGTTGAATAAAGCTAATAAATCATGTTTTGTGGTTTGTCGCTGTCATTCATGGTTGTGTACTTCAATTGTGTATATTTTTGTGCGTTCGTCAATGTATTTCCTGTGACATGACACTCCCCCTCCCAACGTCACAGCCCTGCCAGATACTCCCCTTCCGACAGTAAATTGTGTGTAGCGTACCTGCGTCATCGTCAATGATGGTCCATGACTTGCTGGTGGAGGATCGCGAAGAGTATCGGAAAAGCGTGTAGCGCTGGGTCCATGTGGGCGAGCTGCTTGTGGTGGGTATCTTCACAATGTGTGGTTTGTTAGCTGTGGGGAATCCGCCGTGTTCAGGCAGGTTGTTTTTCCGCAGCGGTTTTATGTGTGTTTTCCGCCATCGTGATTTGGGACACGGTCGGAGACGTCATTCCGTACGGCTGTGTCTCTGGATTGGTTACGTCCGCCACGGGGTCGGGTGTACTACCGCGGCGGTGCGTTCTCTTCCGCCGCGTACGGAGTTTTGACAGTGTTTCCCATCCTAATATGGCGGTCGGACTGTCGGCGGCAGGCGGACGGAAAAGGGCTTTTTCCGCCTACTCCAGGACGGCGGTCGTCCTTCCGTCCGCCATCCTAATGAGCCCCTAAGTGTGAGTGAGTGAGACTGAGTGTGTGGTCAATGAGTAAGAATTATAAATAGTGAAGCAGAATGAGTAGGACCAAGTGAATTTGTGAAAAAGAGAAAGACTTAGTGAGTATGACTAAAATCGAATGTGAATCAGTGAAACTGAGTGAGCCACATTGATACTGAGTCATGAGTGGGAATTAGGGAGACTCAGGGGCTTATTTACAAGTCCCTTGCGCTGCCAGTACGTCACTTTTTCACGTATTGAAAGTGATGCACCGGTGGTGCAAGGAGCTTGTAATTAGGCCCCTATGTGTGAATGAGTGAGATTGAGTGAATCAGAGTAAATGAGTCTAAGCGAATCAGGGTAAACAAGTAAGTCAGAGAGATGCTGAGGAAGACGTGAGAATGAGTGAGTCACAATGAGAATGCGTGAGTTACCGAGTGAGTCACACTGTGATATAGTGACTCAGGAATGAGAATGAGTGGGACTGGGCGAGAGTAAATGAGAATGAGTGAGACTGTGTGAGTCAGTGGACTGAGTGAGCCAGAGTAAATAAAAGTGAGTGCAAGTGTAAATGTGTGTAAGTGAATAGGATTGAGTGAGAATGAGAGAGATAGTAAGACTGACGGTGGGTGGGAGTGAGCAAACACCTGAACCCTCTAAGTAGAAGTCAGACTCTCTCACTGGAATTCTAACCAAGAATTATGCTCCATCACTTTTAATGATCACCAATGGCATCTGCCAATGCCTTGGGCTGGGTAAAATCATATTCATTACCTATTCCAAACTTGATCAATATTGTGTCCATATTTCATTCGCCTTGCTGTTTCTGGAAAGAATGCTACAGTCAATAGATAACCAGGAAGATTTTCTTTCTACCATCAAGGGTAATATGTAAAGATAATATTACTTATTTATTGAAAAAAATATTAAATTAATGTACAATGATGCAATCTTTAAGAAATGGGGGCCTGATGTATAAATGGGTTTTGCAAATACAAATCCAGCACTTTACAAAATCAATAGGTTTGAAACTGCAAATTTCATTTTTGTAATGGCATAACCCATTTATTCCATGAGTGAGAAATGTTTTTCAGATTCCTAAAAAGAGTTTTGCAATCCATTCCTAATCGTAATTTGGAAGGGGCGTACAAAAGTAGTTCCTTCCATAATGCGGTTTGGTATGCAATGTAGCAATAGTTGTGGTCACAAATTTTGATTGCAAACATTTGACTACTTACTAGTAAGCCTAAGGAGTTGGTAACTGATGTGCAAAGGGGGCGCCTCCCCCTCTGGAATTGTTTTGGCAGCCTCCAGGGGACCATTGCCTGCTCCCCTAATTTTTTCCAAAGCTTAAATAGTACTTTTTTCATAGACGCACTGGTTCCTTCAAGCAACACAGGCTGCTTTAAAAAAAAAAAAGACTTCCCATTTTGCATCGAAAACATAAGGAAGGTGGTGTGCTCTCTCTCTGAGGCTACCATCTCTATATTTGTAGCTAATAAAATGTATTTGCCAAATGTGACCCCTGCGAATTGTGATTTTTATACAAAGGTCGCTTCGCAAAGTCTGAGTCTGTTAGTAAACACCAGTGCACAATTTGGGACCACTTGTTGCCAATGGACTGTTAAAAACAGAAAAACAGGTGACCATAATGGATGGGCTGATCTCAAGTAGGCTTTGTTTAAAAAAAAGTTGAACCATTCCTCATAATATGCTTGATTGGCTTGTTAGCGTCAGAAACTGGCTGAATAATTTTAACATCTTATCAACTCATTATTCGATCTAATTTGATTAAGTGCTTATGCAGTTCCTCTTTTAGTATAAACCCTTGCAACACTCATTCTTTCCCTCAATATAATATCTTTAGGGTTAGCAGAAGCCTCAAAATGCACACAAAATCTGTAAAGAATATTTTATATCACACTAAGACCAATTCAAAAACTGCACTGCGCAGTACATTTAGTAGTTCTTTAATGTTACTACACATGTAATATAAAATGCTATTCACAAACCTACCTGTGAAGTTCTCCACCTCTGCCGCACCCTTCTTTTCAAAGTGGACGTCTCCACCACATGTGTGCAGCTCTTTGCACACATATGTATACATTTTAGTAGCATAGTTTATGTTGTATCTTATGTATGTTTTCTCATCCTAACAACAGTTGTCTAGCAGCCTCAAGTTTCTACTATTGGAATCCGGTTTGTGGAATCCAGTAGAGTGAGGCTGATGTTGCAGGACAAGACAGCTGTTGGGGGTTGCTCCATCTATCATAAATAAGGATCACTGAAACAATATCGATAGCAAAAATTTAGAACTACAAACATATCGAGTAAAAAATATAGAATGCCAAAATATCGACTTCCTATCTCCAAACAGGTAAGTACAAAAATATCGAATCAAAAATATTGTTGTAAAAAATATAGATAGTCAAAATATCGAATTTTTTTTATAGTTAAAAGTAATTTAAAATTAATGAAATAATAAATATAACTAACCTAAACATACCTAAAATACTTAAATAACATAAAAATTAATAAATAATTAATATACATTTAAAAAATGGTTTTTTAATTCATATACATATATATATGTTTATATATATATTCATATATAGCATACACAATGATACTCCTACTGGGATACTGGGACCCACTGAGGGGTGGCGTACACACCGGTGGAGCGTGCCGGTAATCGTATTTAAAGTCCTTCGCAAATATCATACATACGCTCTCAGGAAAGTGAGTCCACAACCAAAAATAATGGAACGTAGGTTTATTCCACACAACGCATTTCACCTTACGGCTTGTTCATGTGTACAAGCCGTAAGGTGAAACGCGTTGTGTGGAATAAACCTACGTTCCATAATTTTTGGTTGTGGACTCACTTTCCTGAGAGCGTATGTATGATATTTGCGAAGGATGTTGAATATATTCATATATATATAAATATTCACTGAAAAAACCATAGGTTTCAGGCCTTATATAGTTAGGAATCAGCATTTAAAAAACCTTTGAAATTCACTGAAAAAACTATAGGTTTCAGGCCTTATATAGTTAGGAATTAGCATTTAAAAAAACCTTTGAAATTCACTGAAAAAACCATAGGTTTCAGGAGTTATATAGTTAGGAATTAGTTTTTAAAAAACCTTTGAAATTCACTCAAAAAACTATAAGTTTTAGTGGTGTTATAGTTAGCTGGACATTTTACTCATACAAAACCAATGAAATTGCTCCTATATAGTTAGTTGTACTAACTATATTTCGCGCACCCGCAATCCACTGCTGATGATGTCACATATTAGATCATTCATGACATGGTCAGTGACATCACTGATGACATCTCAAATGACATATATTAGCGAGTAATGTTTAAATATATGCATGAGTGATGTAATATGTGACGTCATCAGCAGTGCATTGCAGACGTGCAAGTTATAGTGAGTCCAACTAACTATAACGTGGGAATTTCAATGTTTTTATGCGAGTAAAATTTCCAGCTAACTATAACTGGTGTGAAACCTATGGTTTTTTCAGTGAATTTCAAAGGTTTTTTAAATGCTAATTCCTAACTATAACTGGTGTGTAACCTATGGTTTTTTCAGTGAATATATATATATATAAAATTTCTATGGCAAAATAAAACCCCTCATTGTGTTCCTTTTCAAATTAAATGTATTAAGTGTTACCACTTTATTCCAACAAGATGACTTCAGGTGTGCCATACTTTTGTCATAAGTAAGACTGTTAGCGTTCTAGTTGTTCTTTAGAACACTCTGGGACATTCTGTCATTGGGCTATAGTTGGGCTACATCTGGCTGATATTTGGGCTACATTTGGGCTCTTTTGTCTCTGGTGTCCATCTTGGGAGACTGCATATCAGAATGTTTTAAATGAAATATAAGAGGATTTGATAAGTCACTCAAAATGTGCCCTAATTTTACTTTCTTCAGCACTAATCATAATTTCTATGGCAAAATGAACCCCCTCATTTTGTTTCTTTGCAAATTAAATGTTTTAAGTGTTAACACTTTATTCCAATCAAGATGACTTCAGGTGTGCCATACTTTTGTCATAAGTAAGACTGTTAGCGCTCTAGTTGTTCTTTAGAACACTCTGGGACATTCTGTCATTGGGCTACAGTTGGGCTACATCTGGCTGATATTTGGGCTACATTTGTTTTTTTTGTCTATGGTGGCCATCTTTGGGCTACATTGGGCTAGATTGGGTTACATTTGGGCTCTAACATATATATATAGCCCAATGTAGCCCAATATATATTTTTTCAAAGTTAATTTTCGTAAAAATCACTGGAGCACATATCTTGAGACATAGCAAAGGCACATCGGGCTACCAGTCCCTACAATTTTGCCAAGTTTGGTGGAAAACCATTCAGCCGTTCGGGCTAAAAGTGAGTCCAACCGCCCTATGGAAATTAACATAGGGAAAACACGTTTTGGGACCCCCCTTTTATCTCGGCCCCCGCTTGACGAATCCCCCCCAATCTTTCAGGGAAGGAGCGGAGCGCCGCTAGGCAAAGTTAAGGAAAATTTCAGGAAGATTCCTCAACCGGCGCCAAAGTTATTCCCAATAGAATGTTGCGATTTCCCTATGGAAAACAATCCTAACTATATATACCTACTGGCTATCGCCAGTAGGCAATATATATGATATATATATATAAAAACATAGTATTAATAAAAAATATACAATATATTTACCATAGGATAGCGAGAGGGTCAAATTTACTATTACCACTCCAGTGAGTGACACAGTAGAAAAAACATTGGATAGCGTAGTAGTAAAAATTGCTATTCCCACTCCAGTGAGTGCAACAGTAGGGATAGCGTTGGATAGCGGGAGGGTAAAAATTACTATTCCCACTCCAGAGAGTGCAACAGTAGGGAAAACGTTGGATAGCGTAGGGGTAAAAATTACTATTCCCACTCCAGTGAGTGCAATAATAGGGAAAGCGTTGGATGGCGTAGAGGTAAAAATTACTATTCCCACTCCAGGGAGTGGAACAGTAGGGTAAGCATTGGATAGCGTAGAGGTAAAAATTACTATTCCCACTCCAGTGAGTGCAACAATAGGGAAAGCGTTGGATAGCGTAGGGGTAAAAATTACTATTCCCACTCCAGAGAGTGCAACAGTAAGGTAAGCGTTGGATAGCGTAGAGGTAAAAATTACTATTCCCACTCCAGTGAGTGCAACAGTAGGGAAAGCGTTGGATAGCGTAGGGGTAAAAATTACTATTCCCACCCCAGACAATGCAACAGTAGGGAAAGCGTTGGATAGCGTAGGGGTAAAAATTACTATTCCCACTCCAGAGAGTGCAACAGTAGGGAAAGAGTTGGATAGCGTAGGGGTAAAAATTACTATTCCCACTCCAGAGAGTGCAACAGTAGGGTAAGCAATGGCTAGCGTAGAGGTAAAAAATTACTATTCCCACTCTAGTGAGTACAACAATAGGGAAAGCGTTGGATAGCGTAGGGGTAAAAAGTACTATTCCCACTCCAAAGAGTGCAACAGTAGGGTAAGCGTTAGATAGCATAGAAATAAAAATTACTATTCCCACTCCAGTGAGTGCAACAGTAGGGAAAGCGTTGGATAGCATAGGGGTAAAAATTACTATTCCCACTCCACAGAGTGCAACAGTAGGGAAAGCATTGGATAGCGTAGGGGTAAAAATTACTATTCCCACTTCAGAGAGTGCAACAGTAGGGTAAGCATTGGATAGCGTAGAGGTAAAAATTACTATTCCCGCTCCAGTGAGTGCAACAGTAGGAAAAGCGTTGGATAGCAGGAAGGTAAAAATTACTATTCCCACTCCAAATAGAGCAACAGTAGGGAAAGTAAATACCTCATATATAATTAAAAATAAATTAAATATTAATACCAATTACAAATTTATTAAAATTAACTCCCAATTTAAGATATTATAATAATTATTCAATTAAAAATAATAACATTAATGTAATTACTAAAAAATAATTACCTATTAATACAAAATATTTACCAATAACAATAAATTATTATTTTAAAAAAATAATAATTAACAATTAATTCAAAATAAATACCTAATTATATATATATTTTTTTTATTAATGACAATTAAATGACTTCCCACCCAATTCCCCTATAAACCCACAACCCACTACAAAAATTAAATACATAAAATTAACATAATTATCAATTAATCAAATGTAATTACCAATTATATATTAATTAATTACCAATTAAAAAATTAAATAACAATTCATTGTAAATAAGTAGCAATAAATAATTAAACATATTTAATTAATTATAATTAAATTACTTCCCACCCTATTCCCCAATAAACCCACAACCCACTCCAGAAAATAAATAAAGAAAAGTAACATAATTATCAATTAATCAATTAACAAAATGTAATTACCAGTTATAATTTAATTAATTAGCAATTACAAATTAATTAACAATTATTTTTAAATAAATACCAGTAAAAACATTTAAATATTTAATTAATTATAATTAAACTACTACCCATCCTATTCCCCTATTAACCCACAACCCACTCCAGAAAATAAATGAATAAAATTAACATATTTATCAATTAATAAAAATTAATTACCAATTATATTTTAATTAATTGCCAATTAAAAATTAATTAACAATGAATTGTAAATAAATACCAATAAATTAAAATATTTAATTATTTATAATTAAATTACTTCCCACCCTTTTCCCCTATAAACCCACAACCCGCTCCAGAAAATAAATAAAATTAACATAATTATCAATTAATCAATTAATAAAAATGAATTACCAATTATATTTTAATTAATTGCCAATTCAAAATTAATTAACAATTAATTGTACATAAATACCAATAAATTAAAATATTTAATTAATTATTGTTAAATTACTTCCCACCCTATTCCCCTATAAACCCACAACCCGCTCCAGAATTATATTACGCAAAAATTAAATACCATAAATGTACTTACTTACTTACCTAAAAGTCGATATTTTTGTTGTCTATATTCTATCCATCTATCTTTTTGTTATCTATATTCTGTCCCTCGATATTTTTGTTGTCTATATTCTGTCCATTCGATATTCTGTCCATCCTATATTTTTGAGTCGATATTATTGTCATTCTATTGGATATTTTTGTAGTCTATATTCTGTCTTATCTATATTCTGTCTACTCGATATTTAGCTACCTCGATATTTTTGTTGTCGATATTATGTCTGTATACCCATAAATAAACCTTCTACATAAATCTTCTTGGATGTCCTGTCCTCAATAATGGCGACGAAGGATGGGATCAGAAACATCGTTTAAGGTTGAAGATCATGGACTTGGAGTTTGGAACACATTTTTGTATTCCATTATTTCAATTGAAAACCTTAGGAAAATCAAAGACCCCCAGCAATTAGTATTCCTGCACGCAGATAAACACCAAGAAACTTTGTAAGTAATTTTGTACATTACTTACGTTTTGTTGACTGCTGAAATGAAGGGTGTTTTTGGCTGTGAAGTTCGAGCCTCGGAGCGATCGTTGATCTGAGCGATCGTTGGTCGGAGCGGCGCTGAGCTGTGCTGCGGGTGATTTGCCAATTTCAGAGAGCTGTTCATTTTGCCTTGGAAGTGTTGTTGTCTTTTAATTTGGGTTCCTGTGGTCTGGGTCGCAGTTTGCTGTGAGCGCGGGTGAGGTGCATCTTTTGAATCTGCACACGCGAACCTCCATGAACTAGACTCGAGGCTGTGCATCATTCGTTTCCTCAGCGCGAAGACACGTGCCTTGTCAACAGTGTCCAGGAAACATTTGGAACGACGCCAGCATACACTACGTAGTCATCACGTGACCTGCAAGCAGCTTAGAGGTCCCACAAACATGCCGCAATCTTGATTTGCGTTTTCATTACACAGTATTTACAGGCTTTTCAGCAACAAACTTTTTGCTAACCCCGTTTAAAATAAAAAAAATTGTGTATTTAAACTGCATAAAACCTTTTTGTAGTTTTAACTTAACATTTTACAACATAACCATTAACATGACATCACAAGTAATTTCTCCTCCTCCCACCTTTCTACAAGATCCTGGTTCTCCTTGTATGTCGTGGGAGGACTGTAAGGAATCTTTCACTACATATTTAGAAGCAATTGGTGGGGAAGATTATGCTCCTAACAGAAAACTAGCGATTTTAAAACAACACCTTGGGGTTGAAGGACGAAATGTGTTAAAAACATTACCTAAACCTATTCGATTTCCTAGGTATGACTCTGAAGGTTCTGGAGATGTTATTGAAGAAGACTCTTTTGAAACTGCGTTGGTTATGTTAGAAGAAAACTACGATAAAAAATTGAGCGTTGTGGTGGAGAGGCATACATTTTTCTCACGAAAACAGGTTCAAGGTGAGAAGATTGAGCAATATGTATCCGCTTTGAGAAGATTAGCAATTACTTGTAAGCTTAAAGATTTGAGGGATGAAATCATAAAAGATGTAAATGTATGTAAATGTAAAGATCAAATGATAAACGCTCCAAATAACAAAAAAATCCAGGAAAAGCTTTTGGATTTAATTGACTCCACTTTAGAAAAAGCTATTACCATTGCTAAACGTATTGAAAATACATCACTTTATCTTAAAGAGCTTGCTGTTCCGGATGCCAAAAGTGATATTGGGTCAACGAAAGTGTGCAAAATATCGGACAAATCCAATAAAGGTGTTGTTGCTAATGAAGTCAAAGGCGAAAAGAAGAAGATATATCCTACAATTGTAAACAAACTATGCTATAGATGTGGAAGTAATAGGCATTCGTCAGATGCTATTCATTGTCCTGCTGCAAAAAACAGGTGTTACAAGTGTAAAAAGAGTTTGCAAATCTTCTAGTGCATGTCAAGCTAGACCTGCCATTAATGCAATTAATGAAGAGATTTGTGAGGAAGATGCTGTGAGTGATGTGGAAGTTTACATGATCGATGAAATTGATGACATTGATGATAGTGAAAATTATAATCCGCCTAAATGTGACATTTTTGTTGATGACATAAAATTAGTGATGTGGGCTGACTAGTGTTCTCCCTTCACTATGATTAGCAAACAAGTGTGGTCAGATTTAGGTTCTAAGCTTCTTATTAAATCTGATGTCAATCAGGTGGGTTATTGTGGCCAAAGAATACCGGTCATTGGGTATTTTGTTTCCAAAATCAAATTTAAAGATGGGTGGAGGAGGGAACAAAAAGCTTTGAACATCATGTTAAATCCAAATCATCCTTTACAAGTACTGTTGACGGAAGATAATGGTGATAATCCATGGGTGTCAAAGTTTCCCAATCTCTTTAAGGAACAATTAGGATGTTTGAAAAAGTTTAGACATCGCATCATTCTGAAGGAGGGTGTAACACCCAAGGTACACAAAGTACGGAGTGTGCTTTTGGCCTTGAGGGCTCCTTTAAAAAATGAATTAGATAGACTTTGCAAAGAGGGCATTATAGAATGGCTTAGTCCTATTGTAATCGCACCCAAACCAAACGGTTGTATCCGCATGTTTGTTGATTTAAGAGATGTGAATGAGAGCATTTGGGTTCACCGTCATCCCCTACCCCACATAAATGATATGTTGGCCACTGTGGATAACGCCAGATTTTTTTCTACCCTGGACTTATCGAGTGCTTGACGGTAATGAACAGGATGCAGATGTAGAAGATCGAGTAGTGGCAAAGCTAGGGAAGACTTGTCAGGCCATCGATGAAGCTGATTGGAAATTAGCTTTGTCTAATGAAATCGTATTGAAAAGTATCATTGAAAGTCTTCCCTTGATGCATGATTGGAAATCTCATAAAGATTCACTCCCATATAAAGAAGTGTGGAATGAGTTGTTTGTGATGAGTGGGATTTTGAGAAGAAGTGATAAGCTAATCCTAGTACCATGAGGTCTAGATGGATGCAATTATTAAATGAGGGTCATGGTGGTATGTCAGTTATGAAAAGAAGGGCTTAGGAGGATTTCTGACAGCCTGGAATGGACAGAGAGATTGAAAGGTTTAAGTTCGCGGAGTGACAAAACCCATGTTTTTCAAAAAAACGCCATTCATCATATGAATTGGCCAAACCATGCTTGGGAAAGGTTAACAATTGACATTTGTGGTCCATTTGAAATTCTAGGGATGGGAAGCAGATTTGCCATTGTGTTAATGGACTATTTTCCAAGTTCAAGTTCAAGTTCAAAAATTTGTATAGCGCACTACTCACCCAGAGGGTGTCAAGGCGCTTGGGGAGGGGGGGTACTTTACTTATCGAATATCCAAGTTTTTTTTTGTTGCTTTCTGAAGGAGAGGTGGTTCTGTGTAAGGCGGAGATGGGAGGGGAAAGAATTCCAGGTTTTGGCCGCTAAGTAGGAGAAGGATCTTCCCCCCATGGTAGATCTATGGATGCGTGGAATTGCGGCGAGGGCTTGATTGGACGATCGTAGTTGGCGGGTGGGGGTGTAAAAGGACAGTCGCGTGTTGAGGCATTCGGGTCCTAGGTCCTAGAGGGCTTTGTGTGCGTGGGTGAGGAGACCGAAGGTTATTCTCTTGTTGACGGGGAGCCAGTGTAGGTCTTTCAGGTGACCGGAAATGTGAGCTTGACGGGGGATGTCTAGTATGAGTCTGGCTGAGGTGTTTTGGATGCGTTGGAGTTTTTTCTGTAGTTTGGCTGTGGTTCCGGCGTAAGGGGTGTTTCCGTAATCTAGTCGGCTTGTGACCAGTGCGTGGGTGACCGTCTTTCTTGTTTCGGTGGGGATCCAGCGGAAGATTTTTTTGAGCATGCGTAGGATGTTGAAGCATGATGATGAGATGGCGTTGACTTGTCTGGTCATCGAGAGGGAGGAGTCCATGATGAAGCCCAGGTTACGTGCGTGGTCCGTAGGTATGGGTGCAGTTCCCAGGGCCGGTGGCCACCATGAGTCGTCCCAGGCAGCGGGGGATGAACCTAAGATGAGGACTTCCGTTTTGTCCGAGTTCAGTTTTAAACGGCTGTTCTTCATCCACTCGGCTACTTCTTTCATTCCTTCGTGTAAGTTGGTTTTGGCGGAGTTTGGGTCTTTGGTGAGGGAGAGGATCAGCTGGGTGTTGTCTGCGTAGGAGATGATGTTGAGGTTGTGATGGCGTGCGATGGATGCGAGGGGACTCATGTATATGTTGAAGAGGGTGGGACTGAGTGATGATCCTTGTGGTACGCCGCAGATGACTTCGGTGGCCTCTGATCTAAAAGGGGGGAGGCGGACTCTCTGGGTTCTTCCGGCGAGGAACGAGATGATCCAGTCCAATGCTTTTCCTTGTATTCCAACGTTGCTGAGGCGTTGTATGAGGGTGCTATGACAGACTGTGTCGAAGGCTGCGGAGAGGTCAAGTAGGATGAGGGCAGCTGTTTCTCCGTTGTCCAGTAGAGTTCGAATGTCGTCTGTTGCTGCGATGAGGGCGGTTTCGGTGCTGTGTTTGGCTCGGAAGCCGGACTGAGAGGGGTCGAGGGATTTGTTGGATTTGAGGAAGACGGCGAGCTGACTGTTGACGGCTTTCTCAATGACTTTGGCAGGGAATGGGAGGAGCGAGATTGGGCGGTAGTTCTTAAGTTCAGTGGGTTCTGCTGTGGGTTTCTTCAGAAGGGCGCTGAGTTCGGCATGTTTCCATCTTTCTGGGAAGGTAGCGGAGTTGAAGGAGCAGTTGATGACGTCACGGAGATGCGGTGCGATAATGGAGTCTGCTTTGTTGAAAATGTGGTGGGGACATGGGTCGGTTGGCGATCCCGAGTGGATGGAGTTCATCAGTCGGATGGTGTCTTCAGTGGTGATTGTGTTCCTGGCGCAAAGGTTGTTAGTAGCCGGTTTTGGTTCGGAGGTGGGTGGAGTGGACTGGTCTTTGGACTGGATTCCAAAGCTCTTATGTATGTCGGCGATTTTGTTGTGGAAGAATGAGGCTAGGGAGTCGCAGAGGTCTTGTGAGGGAGTGATGTCATTGGTGCCGGCGGTGGGGTTGGTAAATTCTTTGATGATGTTGAATAGTTCCTTGCTGTTTTGGGCGTTGTTGTCAAGGCGATCCTTGAATGCTGATTTCTTGGTGGATCGGATCAGTTGGTGGTGTTTGCGGGTGGCGTTCTTGAAGGTGGTCAGGTTGTCAGTGGTTGGGTTTTTTCTCCAGGCTTTCTCGAGGGTACGACAGAGCTTCTTGGATTTCTTAAGGTCATCGTTGAACCAGGGGGCTTTTTTGCTGCCTTGCTTGATTTGATGGTTTTTCAAGGGTGCTAGTTCGTCAGCGCTGTGGGTGATCCATTGTGTGAGGTTGGTGGCTGCTTGGTTTGGGTCCGATGATTTGGCAGGAGGGTTTTGGTGGAGCGTTGTGAAGAGCTGGTCGGTAGTAATTTTGTTCCAGTTTCTTCGGGGAATAGGTTGTGGGGGGTTGTGGGTCGTGGTCTTTTTGTAGTTGAAGTGGACGCAGCTGTGGTCCGTCCAGTGGAGAGCTGTGGTGTGATTGAAGGAGATGTGCTTGCTGGAGGTGAAGATTGGGTTGAGCGTGTGTCCGGCATAGTGGGTGGGGGTATTGACAAGTTGTTCGAGTCCGAGGTTGGCCAGGTTGTCCAGAAGGGTGGTGGTGTTGCTGTCGTTTTTCTTTTCCAGGTGGAAGTTGAGGTCTCCCAGTAGAATATAGTCCTCGGAGGGGAGGGCGTGTGGGCTGATGAAGTCAGTGATGTCTTCGCTGAATTGTGTGCGGGGTCCTGGTGGTCTGTAGATGAGGGTGCCTCTGAGTGTGGTCTTGGGGTCGGTGTGGATCTGGAAGTGAAGGTGTTCGACGGTAGCGAGGTTATCGTTGGAACCGGTTGTGATGCGGATGGTGTTCTTATGGACGATGGCGATGCCTCCTCCTGTGTGGTTGGTGCGGTCCTTTCGGATGATCTTGAAGCCATCCGGGATGGCTATGGCGATGTCGGGAGCTGATGAGGCATTCATCCAGGTTTCTGTAAGGAAGGCGACGTCCGGCGATGTAGTGTCGAGTAGGTTCCAGAGTTCAATGGCGTGTCTGTGGACCGAGCGGGTGTTCAGGCCATTTGTTCCAAATGGCCTGAAGTCACTTTTGTACGTGAGGTTAAGGCAGATACTGGTATTGACTTTTGTGAAGAAATATTCTGCAGAGAAGGGCGTCCTGCAGAGATAGTATCTGATAATGGACCCAAATTTAGTTCTAACGAGTTTTGCAATTTTCTTAAACTGTGGGGAATTAAACATTTAAGAACTTCTACCTATCATCCTCGTGGTAATGGTCTAATTGAGCGCTTTAACCGGGTTCATGGAGAGTGTATTCAAATGGCTGTTCACAATCAATCAGAGAGGAAAGGTTTAGTAAAGAAAATGTTATGGAGTTATAGGACCACTCCTCATAGTGTCACGGGTGAAACTCCATTTTGTTTGCTCAAAGGCAGGGTTACTTGTTCCATAGCGGTACCATCATGGATGGGTAGGTGTGGTAGGAAGTTGGTTGATGACAGTGTCATAAGAGGTAAAGTTGAAAATTATCAAGGGTCTTATGAACAGAGACATGATGACAAGTTGCTTAAGGAACCTCAGATATTTAGTGTAGGTGAATTTGTAAGAGTTAAGTTAGGTACCATGCAAAACAAAGGAAGTTCCAAATTATCTAATCCCAAAAGCATAGTGTGCATCAGGGGTAATTTTTTTTAACTGTCTGATGGAAAATGGTGGAGTGCTAATTGAGTGTCTAAATGCAATGAAACTGAGACACGTGAATGGTTAAAGGAAGAAGGGTGTTGTTCTGGTTCTGCTGTGAGTGATGGTGCTGATAGGGGCGTTGCCACAAGCAATTCCACTCACGGATTTACAAATGTTAGGTTGCCAAGTACAAGAGTTAAGAAAGAGCCTATCAAGCTCAAAGATTATCATTGTAATTGATTTTGGGTTTTTTGTATATATTTTCTAATCATTTATGGGTTTGGGATGAGTTAACTTGGAGTATAGTTGCATGTTTACTCTATTTTATTTGTTTTAAAGGAAAGGGATATGTTGTATCTTATGTATGTTTACTCATCCTAGCAACAGTTGTCTAGCAGCCCCAAGCTTCTACTATTGGAATCCGGTTTGTGGAATCCAGTAGAGAGAGGCTGATGTTGCAGGAGAAGACAGCTGTTGGGGGTTGCTCCATTTATCATAAATAAACCTTCTACATAAATCTTCTTGGATGTCCAGTCCTCAATAGTTTAGTGTCAAATATGGCAAAAACCAGAGGAAGTGGTTGGAAAATATAAAATGCTTTCACCTAAGGGGGTGAGGTTTAGGGAGGAGTAAGGAAGAGTTTATGGAGGACAAACAAGCGATTTGGTGAGGGAAAACACTCACTAACAATAATGTAAGCACATTGCTTATTTCAATGTACACTTCTATAACTACGCCAGCCAATTAGGTCCCAAAGCAGAAGTAAACATACTCCAGCTTAGCCTTGAGTAAGTCCAATACCACACATGGCCAACCACTGGTACTATATTAAACTCACATAGAAAATAATGAATAAAACAAATAAAGATAGAGAAAAATAGAAATTACAGGGATAATGTTTACTTTGTATTTTTTTATAACATTTGGAGGTTTATATTGTTTCATTTAATTCAACAGCTTTCAAGCAAGGCTTGCAACAATTGCAACGCACCTAGTATTGCAAGATTTGATCGCTCTGGACTACACCACTAATCTATAGGTGGAAAACATAACAACACCAACCAATCACATAAGAAATTAACTGACAGACCTACAAACGTTTCCTACATTCACTGCCAGTAAACGTGCTTGTCATTTTGCTTGTCATTTTGAGGAGCACATATTGGTGAACGGTGAAAGTGAGGTTGCAGGGAAAGGATCAACATCTTTGGCATATCCAATAAAGCAGTCATTTCAATATATTGCTTCTTACCTGATATGGTCCTAGACATTTTCTGACTGGGAGCACAAGCTTGATTCATTTAATGCACATTCTCAGGCTATCCTCCCTGGCTGCGCTCCGTTTCGTGGGCAATTGATGATTTCGGAGGGCTACCTTTAACAATTTAGACATCGCACAGGCAAGCCAGTCTCCATGCCTAGATCATGTACTGAGATGTTTCAACAGAATGCACCAGTTGCTCGTCATGTTAGAGTTCCTGGAGAAAAGGCCTTGTGTAGTAAGTGCTATTGACTGCACCCATGTGGCACTTCAGCCACCACACCACACAGTACACATTTCCTCAACAGACACTGATGGCACTTCAACAACGTGCAAGTTGTCTGAGAGGCCAGGGGCTCCATTGATGTGTATGAAGTTTTTCCTGGAAGTACACAGGACACAATAGCTACATCTTACGTTAGTCACCTCTTGCACATCATTGGGTGTTAGGAATTTTGTTGACAACTGGCCAATAGATATGTAAGAATATATCACACTCAGCTACATGTTCTTCTGTGGATGTAGCATCTCAAACATACTCACTCATTACACACTAAAACATAATAGGCACACATTACCCTGACACTCACTGTATGTATGTAAACAGGGAATTACAAAAAAAATCACTTGCCTTTGTCATAGGTGTTGCTGGACATGCTTTCTCGCTGCATTTCACAATACCCTAAACACATTTTCTACATCACTAGCCACCATTGGATGAACTTTTGGGATTCTTATGCTACGATTCAGATGTCTTGATCTTATAGGAGTAATGCTGGTGTACCCTCAGAAGATGTGTGCACGATTGTCTTTTTGCAAGATTGTCAGACCCTGCTTTGTATAGCAAAACATTCAAATGCAAGGGGGCTTCCTACAGATCTTACCCCTGATCTACAGCCAGAGCCCAGAACCCGGGTGGGGTACAGACAAGAGGTCAGGGTATACAGGTGTAAGATCAACTAGTAAGCATATTTGTCACTTTAGCAGTGAGTTTTGTTGCTGCATTTTTGTTGTTGGACTTTGTGTTGTCAATATTGAGTGTTGGACTATTACACTGACCATATATACCACGTTGAGACAACACTGTCAAACTCACATAATGTCATCAACATGTTATGCTCAAGTTAATAATAAAATAATACTGCACCTTCAATTACAATCAAACACTTTTCACTTGCAATTAGGAATTACAATTTGTGACATAATAAATTCTTTGAAACACACATAAGCCAGATCTTCATTTTGTCACACAAATCACATATATAGCCAATCTCTGTATATAAATATATGATACCAATATGCTTTAGGTTTTCTGAACATATAGGGTCTCGTCCCCACGCGGAGGTCTTTCATCTGAATGCAGAGGGTTACCTCCTGCAGGTGGAGGCTCCACAGAGAGACATTTAGTAAATTACCTACAGCAACAGGAAGGTAGTAATGTGCTAGTCATTCTGAACCATCCATTCTCAACAACATTATTCTTTTCTTCCTGCTCGAAACCACCAACATGGTGGAGGGACACAATTGGAGTTTCCCCCCATTACTGATAAAGAACTTGAGATCATCTGTGAGAGGTCCTCCAAAGAAACCCTCACCTTTATAGTTGATCCAGATGCCCAACTGACTAATGAAGCATGGGCCACAATTTTAAGGGACATCGGCACACGTTGCAGTGCATTGGGTGCCCGCACCCAGTGGAGAACAAATGTCATAAGTACGAGGATGAACTTTTCACTGTGCCAGGATTACGAACCAGTAGCTTCTGGATTTGTCCCCCCCAGCCACATTTTCCTAACCTCAAATGACACCACTGTAAATAACAGTTGCCAGAGCACCCTGACTGACACTCTAAGTTCATCTAAAAAAGTTTGAGCAGCATACAGGCAGTTAATATATTATTTTCATAAAAATTTAAGAGCGGGTGAATTTTGATACTGGTGCTCCGTCATGTATCCAGTTTTTTCTAACATTCCATGATGTATTTAACCTATGTTAGTTTTGGTTTATATATGGAATAAATGTTTACAAATACTAACATTCATGTAATGTTGCCTTTTTGTTTCATCTAGAAATTAAGGTAATTTTGAAAGATTGTTAAAAGGATAAATCAAATTTTGTAAAACATTTTAATAGTTGTGGGATTTTGTGTAGTTTGTTAGTGAAATATATGGTGTTTGAAAGCATGGTAAAGGTCTTCAATACCATCCTCACAAAAACAAACGTGGATGAAAATGGAAATACTACATATCCGAAATGTAACAGTTCTGTTTGAAATGTTGTGTTGTCACCGTATGCAAAATTTGAAAATCTTTCACATTATGTCTGATTGGATCTTTAATGCTATGCATCAAACAGGAGAGAACTTTCAGAACCATTTTAAGTCTCCTCAATACTTGAGAACACTCCCTGTAGAACCACCTTGGGCTACCCAATTGGGCAGTGATCACTGGTACAGTTAAAAGAACTCTCACTGACTTTGCTATAATATCAAAGGACCTAAGTGCCTCTTCCTCTGATGGTGAGATATCCAGGCACTTCAGGATCTCCTGTTGCCTCTCTTTGGAAAGGGTTAAATAAAAAATGTTGCTATCCACCTGTGACCACCGTAGGTGCCTATCCTGGTCAATTGGCCTTAGTGTCCCGCCCGTTCTACTGCTTTGAACTAGCTTCCGCCCCTGTGCCCACATCCCCAGAGTCAGTGGGTTATGATCGCTAAAGGGGCTTTCTATAGTCCTAAAGAACATTATGCTATTTGCCAGTGATGATGATACAAAAACAAAATCAATGATGGTCACGCAGCCCCTTCCTTTATAGGTGAGAGGATAGAGACGGTTGGGAGGCATGGTTGCATTTTGCAAAGTGAACGTTAGGTCATAGGTGTTTAAAACAGTGTTTAATTCATGACCATCTACAGAGTGCTCCATGTGCCATTCATGTTCTGTCATGCATGTGGAGGTAGCCCTTGTACTTTTTACAATGTCTGAACATAAGTGACAACTGAAATGCCCTAACAAAATAAGATTGCCCAATGATAGCTCGTCCCTCTGAATCTATTCTAGGAGACCGGCTAGTACCTTCACACTTGTTGAGCCCAGAGTCCTATTTTTGGCATTATAACAATTGATTAATGTGAACCATTTCATTCTATCTATCATCAACATTAAACCTTGTACCACTGTAGAGTTCCAATTCAGTTGCTTCACTGAACCACACAGCTCAAGGGCAATAAATATAATTAAACCACCTTTGGCTCGTCCATATAGCAAACCTTATGCTGGGACAAAGAACGAATATATAGCCCTCCAAAAAGAATTTGTTTTCCACCTCCCAGGTCTCTTGCAGGCAAATGATCCTATAGGAGGTTAAGGATGTAATCCATCTTACATCGGCAAATTTTTAGACTAGTCCTGCCACGTTCCGGGAGATCAAATTGGCCTCACTCCCTCCCTGTGTACTGGGTAAGATGGTTGATATTGTCTTATCACCTTGATGACATATCCGGCAATTCTGGTTAGAGTAATATGTGGGGTCGTTTACATTCTCTCTCTGCCGATCCCCCCTAGGCATAATGACCTGCCTTTGGGGGTCAGTCACTGTTGGCTGTGGTAGGTTGTGCTCAATGCACACCACCTGTCAATCCAGGTCATTAAGATCCCACAAAGTGGCATAGGTATTCAATGCCAACTCCATTCCCTCCCACGTCTGTGCACCCCCCTCCAACTCCATGGCATTATTAGTTGCTGGGGAAATAGAACCCGGCCTGTAAAAAAAACTTAGTGGGAGTGGTTTAATTTCTGAAGCATTTAAAGGGAACTTTGCAGAGTGTCTCAATATATTTTGTGCTATTTCTGTGAATCTAAAGGTGACAATCACTGCATCGCCCTTGAGGGTTTTCTTGGATTTTCTAATCCAAGAGACTCTTCTTGCATGAGGATATGAGAAGTGTGTTTCCCTAACCAGTGAGACACTTTATTGATAAGTGTAACACTTCTATGTTCCCGGGATCGGGGAAGGCCAGGATACAACAAGAGAAGCAGACGGCAAGTGGCTAATAACGTATTTAATGGACTATGAAAACAATTGGCTGGATTAGCCGAATAGGAAATAATACATGACAATGAAAATAAAACAATGTTAACGATACCCTTTTGCAGCACCAGGGGCTCTTACCGTCCTACGCATGTACACCGGTCCCGGTGTACGCCAACAGAGGGCACAGTGCTAAGCAACGGCCGAAAATGCCGTTCGACAGCTGCTAAGGGAGTAATGTCGGTGGTGTGGGTGCTCTTGGTGTTGTCACGAACTTGGGAATGCCCAGCCGGGCACTCGACCATGCAGCCCGTGACTGGAGCCAGGGAACAGCCGCTCAACCTACTCCCCCAAAAGAGCACACTCTTTAGGTAGTATAGAGGTCCTACGTTCAGCCTCTGGTGTCTTGTAACAGAGACGCGGCAAACACCTCCTTGGCGTACGTCTCTGTTAGCAATGCTATGGACGGAGTGGGGCTGAGAGCAGCCGCTCGATCTTGCCTCCTATCCTCTACTCCGGTTTCTTATGGCACAAACTCTACTATGGGCTCCACAGCTGAGACGCGGCAAGCACCTCCGCGGTGTGCGTCTCAGCTAGAGACCAAAGGATGTCAGTGCGGGGGCGGTGAGCAGCCGGTCAATCTCGCCTCAGTTACACATTCAACAGAGTTGTACCCAAAGCTCTCTTCAGCTGAGACGCGGCAAACACCTCCGTGGTGTGCGTCTCAGCTAGTCAACAAGGATCATGAATCGGGGGCAGGGAGACTCCGCTCACGCTTACCTCCAATTCACCTCCGGTTCGCCACACAGAATGGAATTCCAATGAAGCTGGGATCTGTGGTTGAATCCGACGTCGGCAAGGGATCTGAATATCCAACTCTGCGTCCTCGCTGTGAAACGCTTATGAAGGTGTTTCCGGTCCGCGAGCCTCTCGCTAGGCAGGCTGGTCGTTGTAGTCCGGGTCCTGTGGGGCGCCGATCAGTCCGTGTCAGATCGCGCTGCAGTCAGTGGGAACGTCAGGGGCGAGGGGAATCATGACAATAAGATTATCAGTGGCTTCCTCAATCCCCATTCCCAGACTGTGCACCCCCACTAAAACTACAGTATATGGGCAACATACCTCTGTGGCAGATCAATTACTGGCACATCTGGTCTGTAAATGTTCTTCGGACTTGCCCTCCCCTTTATCTGCTCCCTCAATGGGGAATGTCGTTCCTTTACGCCCGCCTCCTCTATCCAGACTACGTGTTTGAGAATTGAACCCGTACCAAGCTCCTTCTCCTGGTCCCCTAGTACACTCAGGGGCCCATGTCCCAATGGTCTGATAGAGTTTGGTAGTTGGTTTCCGGGCTCTTATTGCCCTTGCAAACTTGAACACGCTACCTGTAATTGGGACCTGCTTGGGGGGTGAAACATTAGTGGCACTAGATACAGATTTCAACATGTTCTCCACTTTCCCTAGTGACTCTTTGGAATCTAATAACCCCTTGACCGACCCCCCTGGCGCCAGGAGATGAAACACTTGTACATGGCTTGCCTAACTCGGCCGCTACTGTTATACCAGCCAGAGGGCTAGTGATAGTTGCTTCTACTGAATCAGTCTGCAAGAGTTCAGGCACTAGTGTACCAGAGAAGCCCACAGATAATCTCCTTCCCACTTTATCAATCTCCTGGAAAATGACCCCAGTCGCATTGGCAATATAAGAGTCAATAGTAGCCCTTTTGTTTGTCAGCACGTAGTGCATCCACAAATAAGTTGATTATACAATTGACACAGGCTTACCACACAGCTGGACTTTTTCTGGCTCAACTCTTGAGGGATCCGGCTTCAATGTGGGAAAACCTGGTATGTTGTGTCCTGTAGGCTGCCTCTAATACAAAAGTGACCGGTCAAGAGGATTGGCCCAGCCTCGTTCAAGCGCAGACAGGCCCGCTCTTGGCCCAGGCTTAGCCCGGGCACGCCTGTGTGCGTCCTGTGCTGGGGGGCTCGACCGAGACCTTTATGTGCCTCCAGGTACAGAGTGAAGATGGCAATGGCTGCAGGGACTGCTGGGGCGTGTAGTCCTGACTGCCCCCTCCAACAGCAAACACGGGCTACCATGCTGTGGGGACCGACCGAGACCTTTAATCGCCTCTGGGCACAGAGTGAAGGCAGCAATGGCCGCAGGGACTGCTGGGGCGTGTAGTCCTGACTGCCCCCTCCAACATCAGCAAACATGGGCTCCCACACTGGGGGTCCGGGCCAAGACCTTTAAGCGCCTCTGGGTGCAGAGTGAAGGCGGCAACGGCTGCAGGGACTGCTGGGGCGTGTAGTTCTGACCACCCCTCCAACAACAACAAACACTGGCTCATTTCTACTAGGAAAGAGAAGTCAAGGAGAAAGATAAATATAAGGATGTACATCTATCCTATCAAACCAGTTGCAAATAACTGTAAATGCATCCTCTAAGCTTCAACATTGATGTAATGTCCTGATCAATTCCCCTAAAATCTTCGATCCAACCCATACACCCCTCAACTTGCCCTACTTAATTGCTGACAGTCGACAATGACAAGAAGTACAATCAAAAAACGAAAATGCACCAAATGTTTTCTTCCTGCTATAACACAAATACAACGAACCAGTAATAAGACCCTGCTGCTAATAAGATGATATCCCACTCTGTCGTGTGAGCTATCTGGGAATTCTTGGAATAAAGACAATCAACCATTGCAGCCACTTCACGGGTCCATTTAATAACATTTTCTGCTCTGGGGCTGCTTCAGGTTTCCAAGCCATGGCTATGTTCTGTTTTGTCATAATCAAATGCCTGATTCACAAACCTACATTGTTGTCTGGTTCCCTGTGACCTTCTTATCTGCCACAACAAACATTGCTGCGGATTCACTGTGATATTCAACTATGATACCTCATTAATCAGACCCAGATCCTCCTGCCAAAAGGTCTGAATATGTGCACACTCCCACACCATGAGGTAAAATTTGGCTTATGGGTGCGCACATCTTGGGCAGATGTTCGTCACCCCGAGGTTTATCCTAGCCATGTCCTGATAGTGAATTACAGCCAATTTCGTTTTTCACTATTGCAATGCTACCTGTTCCTATAGGCCAGAATGGGCAGTTTGATTATAACATCTTATAATCCTAACTGATTCAGGGAACTAGGGAGAAATTCAAATTTAGTGTACCTGAACTCAGAATGACAAAATACATCTTTTATTATGTTTGGTTTTCACATTCTGTTTGAAAACACCACTTTTAGGCAGTAGGTATTTTCTTGCCTAAACATATAAGCCTGCCTCTGCTAGGTTGTGTTTTCCATGTCTAGTTTGTGAGTGACGGGGGCTGGGGTGGCGCCAGGAGAGACCGATCTGCATGAGGACCACCTCCTTGATGCAAGCTCTTACCATGTCAGTCACTCTACAAGTCTGGTTCTTAACAGGAGGACTGTCCCCAGTGTCCACATCATGGACGCACCAGTCCGTGACACAAGGGGTCAGGGAGAACAGGTCGGGGAACTGTCCCATCAGTTGGCGACAGTCCTCCTGCTGCTCAGTGATCGGGGAGTTAGAAAGGTTCACACCCTTCACTGACCCGTCTTGCTCCTTGACACACAGGAGTTCAGGAAGAGGCTCAGTCTCCTCTTCCATTCCAGCATCTGAGGCTAAGAGCATGCCCACTTCAGACCACTCCAAGTAGGGCTTCAGGCGCTTGACATGCAGGACCCGCAAAGGGTTCCTGGGAGACCGCAATTCCAGCAAGTATGTGACATCACTCTTGTGCTCCACCACCTCAAAGCGTCCGGTCCACTTATCTTGGAGCGCACAGAGCTCCACTGGGGCTATGACCCACACTTTCTCACCAGGCTGAAGCTCAATCAGAGTGGCATTCTGAACATACCACTGCTTCATCTCCTCCTGGCTACCTTCCAGATTCGCCTGAGCGAGTTGCCTGAAATGCCGGGTTTTGTTTCTGAAGGCCAGCATGTAGCTATATACATCCTGGGGAGGTTTCCTGTGAGCTTCCTCCCAGCTTTCCTTTACCAAACTCCAAAGGTCCTCTTACCGGGTGTCCATAGAGAAGTTCAAAGGGGCTGAACCCTAGGGACTTCTGTGGTACCTCTCGGTAAGCAAAGAGAAGGCATGGCAAGAGGATGTCCCACTTATGCCTCATGGGTTCCTCAAGACCAATAATCATGCCTTTAAGGATCCAGTTGAATCTCTCAACCAGCCCATTACCTTGGGGGTGGGAAGGAGTGGTGAACTTGTATGTTACACCGCACTCCTGCCACAGGGACTTCATAAACTTGGAAATTAAGTTTGTATCACGGTCCGACACCACCTCTCTGGGGAACTCCACGAGGGAGAAAATCCCCATCAATGCACGACCCGCCACGGGGGTCGTCACCAACCGGAGAGGGATGGCTTCCGGGTACTGGGTGGCATGGTCCACCAAGATCAGGATGAACCTGTTGCCCATGGCTGTCTTGGGATCCAGAGGCCCCACAATGTCAATGCGCACCCTTTCAAAGGGGGTGCCAACCACAGAGAATGAGCCTTGTGCTTTCTCCCACTCTTTCCACTTGCCTGGCAAGTCTGGCAGGTCCTGCAATGAGTGTCTGAACTCTTGCGCGTTTGGGGCCGATAAAAGTGGGTGACAAGCCTTTCAAAGGTCTTGTCCTGCCCCAAATGTCCTGCTAAAGGCACATCATGAGCCAGCCCAGTAGGAAGGTTCTGAAGCGCTGGGGTACCACCAGCACACGGGCTGACCCAGGCTCAGCAACCTTAGGCTCACTATACAGGAGACCATTCTCCCAGTAGATCTAATGTGATCCAGCCTGATCACCTGCTGCCTGGTTTGTGGCCTGTTGCCGCCTACCTACAAAAGAAGGGCACTTGTTCTGCTCCTCACAACACTCTTCCCTGGAGTGACCTCCTTCTTGCTGCCAATGGGTCACCTTAGGCAGGTCTCCCAGTTCAGCAATCTGCTCCCCTGTAGGTTCCAGGGCATCCCCTCAAGGTCTGCCTCCTCCTGGACCATGGGAACTTCAGGGGCTGGTTTCCCACGCCCGCTACCTCTTCTCGTTAATGCAGGTACCTGGGCCACTCACTCTGGCTCCAGGTCCTCTTGAACACCCTTACTGGCTGCCATGGCTGTATGGTCGCACACGCCCACACAGGCAGACCCAATATCTCCAAATGAGCACTTCGCTCTACCTTAACCCAAGGGGAGCTCTCCAAATTGTTACCCAACAGACAGTCAACAGGCATGGCTGGCCTCACATCTACTTGAAGAGTGCCAGAGACCCCGCATCTCAAAGGGAACCTGAGCTACCTTGCAGTGGCTCTCTGTGTTGTCAGCTGCAACAACTGGGTAAAATGCATTGGGGACCACCTGCTCTTCAGACACCAGTCCACAACTGACAGCTGTCACACTGGCTCCAGTGTCTCTAAGAGCCTCCACTCTGTGGCCATTGATGGTCACCCACTGCCTTTACTTTTTAGCGTTAGCAGGCAGCTGGGTCCTGGGGACCACCTCACAGTCTCCTAAAGAGACAAGGAACATCTTTGCCGGATCCCACCCACCTTGGGCTACACTAACCATCTGCCGGGGTAGTGCACTCATAGGTGCGGTTTTCCCATACAGGGGACATCTAGCATCATAAGAACAGTGGCCCACTTGACCACACTTAAAATAGGTCTTGGGCCCCCTGTGAACAGGCTTATCTATCGGGCCCCTGCCATCTTCTCAGGGGGAGGCTGGGAACCCTTCCCTTGGTTCCCTTGGGGATTACTTTGAGGCCCTCTGTTTACCCTTGTCCCCCCCACTCCTCTGCTGGGGACCCTGCCCACCTTTGGCAAAGTCTCCCACATGACCCTTTTGGACCCGGGTGCTCACCCAGCGGTCCGCCTCCTCAGCAAGCTTCCTGGGGTTACTCAGCTTACTATTAATCAGGTGCTGGTGCAGCTCTGGAAAACAATTATTGGACAAGTGATCCCATGCAAACAAATCATAGAGGGCCTCAAATGTATCCACTTTGCAACCCTTCACCCACCCTCCAATGCTCTGCAAAAGAAAGACACATATTCCACCCGTGTGGTAGACTCCAGTTTCTTGCAATTCCTAAACCTTTGTCTGTACAACTCAGGGGTCAAACCATATCTGGACATTATCTGGACATTAGGGCTCCCTTCATGTGGGCATAGGATACCTGCTCCTTTGTAGGTAAATCTAACAATGTGTCTCATCCATCGCTAACATAGCGGCCCCACAACCTCGCTCCCCAATCCTTCTCAGGGACCCGGTGGGCCAACATTGCAGCTTCATAAGCCCTAAACCATTGACCAATATCCTCATATTTGTGGAAATCCTTAACTACTTCTTTGGGGATGTAGGCCCTTACTTTTACAGGCACTGGTGGCGCACTGCCACCAGATGGAGGAACCTCTAAACTGTTGGCTTTGAGTTCCAATTCCCGCAACACTCTCTCATGTTCAAGATGCATTGTCTTTTCCTCTAAGGCTAACTTCTTCATTTCTAATTCCGTTCCAATTTCTATTTTCTTGCTCTCTATGTTCTTATGACCATCTATTTTGAGCTTGGCTAGCTCCAACGTATGCACTCTCTCCCTTTCCCCGCCCAGCTCTCATGGGGACAGTCCCTTGGAAGAAACACTGCTGCCCGCCCCGGAAGGTACTTTCTCCCTGGTTAGACCCAAGGGCCCCTCAAGCTGCCCATCTGAATTCTCTGCCTCCACCACTGGCTCTTCAGGATGCTCACTGGCATTCCTAGATTCTACCCAGGCCCACAGAGCCTTTTGGTATTCCTCTTTTCTGGTGAGGCCTTTCAAAGAGATTTTAAATTTCTTGCAGAGACCCTTGAGGTTTTGCACATTGTAGGTATCAATCCTCTCCTCTACCAATTCAATGTCAACAGATGTAATGGAAGTTGGCTTACTCATGGTAGAAATAGAAAAGAAGATCCAAGGAAAAGAAAATTCTTCCAAAATGTATGTGGTCGCTTTATGGTCTGCACTCACTAGTACAGTACACCAATCACTGTATATGAGTCACAAATGCAAGTCCAAATCCCACAGCTGCCATTAATGTTAGAAATGAGGGTCTCTAGTTGGCAGATGTAGGTACCTTTGATCAAATATGGACCCTTGCTTCTAGTCAGGGTAAGAGGCTACACTTCCAAACTAACCCCTGCTCACCCCCTTGGTAGCTTGGCACGAGCAGACTGGCTTATCTCAGAGGCAGTGTGTAAAGCATTTGTGAAGACATACAGTAATAGAGTGAAAACACTACAAATGGACACCATACCAGTTTAGAAAAATAACAAATCTTTACTAGGCATAACACAAGACCAAATAACAAAACTCTGCAATACTGTAATCCAGTCTTTAAAATGGTAGAAATAGCTTAGTTCACTTTAAATGGTAAATGCAACAGTTTACTCTCACACTACCTGGGATGCGTAACGCAAAAGAAACAAAAGGGTCGCAGGGAAGGTGATGCGTTGGTTCCTTACACTCAGGGTAGTGGATGCATCGGTTCCTTACCGCTGCGCAGGGGAGTTGATGCTCGCTTCCTTACTGTTTGGGGAGATGATGCGTCAGTTTCTTGCTGCAATCCGATGTGATGACCCTCCGGTGCGATACGACAAAATGGCTTCCTGGTTATGGTGCGACAACGTAGATGCGAAGCGTGAACGCCCGACGTCCGTGCGGCGACTCAATGAACTTCTGAGCCGCGACAGGCCCTGCATCACGCTCTGCAACACGCTTGTCCGGTGTTGTTTCGGCAACCTCTGTGGCGGCGGCACGCTTCTCCGGTGATGCGACACGCTTCGGCGATGTCATTGCGACAGCGGTGGCACACTTCTTCGGCGATGCGACAGCCAGGGCCGGACTGATAAAAATCAGGCTCAAAACCTTCTTTTCAGGAAACCCAACAGGTTTCAGCATCGAAACAACTGGTCTCCGGAATAAATCGACATTTTACCCCCCGAATCACAAAACACCCAAGGAAGTGATCACTTTTGAACGAACCATTTTGTCAGCAATATCACAAATGGAGAAAAAGAAAAAATGGACCAAACATAATATAACAAAATCCGAATCCATGGCATTAACCACCTTGAAAAAAGATACATCAGTAATTATCAAGCAGGCCGATAAGGGTGGCTCAATTGTAATCTGAGATCGTTTACTTTATATCGAAGAAGCAAAAAAACAACTGAGCGATGTCAACTGCTACAGGAAGATTAATAAAGATCCAACACCAGAGTTGAAAAATGAACTACATTCAATCATAGATGAAGCATTCCAACAAGGCTTCCTTGGCAAAAAGGAATCTGAATACTAAGATCAAATATCCGCGAATTCCTTTATTTTACATCTTGCCAAAAGTCCATAAAAACCACAAAAAAAACCCTGGACGTCCCATAGTTTCAGCGTGCGAATCATTAATGGAACCGATATCCAAGTTTGTGGATTTCTTCTTGAAGCCATTTTTGCCCACTGTAAAATCCTACATCAGAGATACGATGGACTTTATTAATCTACTGAGTGACATCGAATTTGATAGAAATAATGACTGGATGGTGACAATGGATATAACATCCTTGTACACCCAAATATCGCAGGATAAGGGTATACAAGTTTTGAGACAGATATTGGACACAAGAGAAAAGCCACAAAAGGTACCAACCAAGTTCATTGTCTTGCTTGCAGAGTTTGCCTTGAAACGCAATTACTTCAACTTTGATGGAGATTTCTATTTCCAGGTAGGGGGCGTAGCAATGGGATGCCCATTTGCTCCTGAATTGGCAGTATTATTTATGTCAAGGTACGAGGACAAATTCATTTGTGAAAATATCCCCTTTGGACTATGGATCAAAAATTGGAATCGTTATATTGATGATGTTTTCTTCGTGTGGACAGGACCAGAATTATTAACGAGTTTTATATAGCGCCTGGTTACCCTTGGGCATCCCAGCGCTAATCCAGAAGAAGACGCTGCCACTGTAAACACAGGAACTAGACAGTAAATAGGTGAGTTTTTAATAGCTTACGGAAGCGAAGGAGACTCGTTTCCGCGCGTAAATACAGAGGCAGAGAATTCCATAGCATGGCCACATTTACAGAAAATCTTCTCCCCCCAGTTCTTGCCTTCTTCACCCTCGCAACCTGCAGCAAGTGTTGATGGTCCGAGCGAAGGGAACGAGAGGCCTTATACGGCTGAACCATGTCCCCCAGAATGGGTGGACCCTTCCCCTGCAAGATTTTATGGGCCACACAGAGCGACTTAAATTTCACCCTGTCTCTGATAGGGAGCCAGTGTAGCGCCTTCAATGCAGGGCGGGCAGATTGACACCTTGGCAGGCCCGTCAGGAGCCTGGCGGCCGCATTCTGCACTTGTTGCAATTTATTCAGGGTAGATTCTGGAGCACCCAGAAACAGCGCGTTGCTGAAGTCCAACCGCGAGATGATAAGCCCCTGAATAAGTAACCTCCTGGAAGCCACTGGAAGGAGGGGTAGGATCTTCTGGGCTGATCGAAGCAGGCCAAAACACACGCCAGCAGTCTTTTTAGCATGTGTTTTAAAAGAAAGGTCCTGCTCAAGCCACACCCCCAGGCTCTTGATCTCCTGCTTGGGGGTGGGTGCTGGTCCCAAACAGATGGGCCAGCTGCTGGGAGATAAAGATGGAAATGAATTCCCCAGCAGCATCAGTTCCGTTTTGGACCCGTTAAGCTTGAGGGCTGAGCTGCACATCCACGTGAAGATCTTATCCAGACACGTGTGCAGCCGGTCGGGATGGTGAGCCGACTGGGAAAGGCCAACCACCAGCTGGGTATCATCAGCATAGCTGATGATCTTGATACCCAGGGGCCGTACCACACTCTCCAGGGGGGCCATATAGACGTTGAATAAAGTAGGGCTCAACGATGAGCCCTGTGGCACACCACACTGGAGAGGTAACGGAGATGATTTCTCGTGGCCTTCCCACACCTCAAACGACCGGCCTTCCAAAAACGAAGCAAACCACTTGAGGGCTATCCCCGAGACCCCCACCCCCGACAGCCGTTGGAGAAGCACCTGATGGTCTACGGTATCAAAAGCAGCACTAAGGTCCAGGAGGATCACTGCCACCGATCCCCCTGAATCCAAAATGCTTCTCGCACTCTCCACAACTGCCAGCAGGGCAGTATCGGTCCCCTGACCAGGGCGGAAGCCCGTCTGGGAATCGCCCAAAAGGGAGTTGGCCTCCAAAAAGCCCGATAGGCACCTATTCACCAGCTTCTCCGCCACCTTACTGATGCCAGGGAGCAGAGATATAGGCCTAAAGTTGGTAAGGTCTGCTGGGTCCAGATTAGGCTTCTTTAAAAGAGCCTTAACAACCGCTCCTTTCCAACCAGGGGGTACCACACCTTGGGAGAAAGACAGGTTTATAAGATCCGTCACCGGGCCGCCGATGGTATGGGCTACCTGCTTCAGATATTTCATAGGAGCCGGATCTTTAGGGGAACCACTTTTCATGGTTGACATAACTGTCAAAACTTCCTCCTCAGTAACAGGACCTAAAGAGACCAACCCTGCTGTTCGTACACTGGGCTCGGGGCTTGCGCTACCGCCAGAGGAAGCATCCTCAGATGACTGGGGGAGAGATGCAAGGATGTTATCAATTTTAGTTTTAAAAAAGGTGGCCAGTTCTGAGCATTTCTCACGAGGATCCTCGTGAATGACCAGAGGTTCGGGAGTCTTCAGGAGTTCTTTAATAACCCTGAATGATTCTTTCGAGGAGTTGGCCGCCATGCCTATTCTCTCCTCGAAGAATCCAGATTTTGCTACCCGAATAGCAGACTTGTAGGTGCTAAGAGCCGCCCGATAGTCTCTCCGGCTCGTTTCACTCCAGTCTTTCCTCCAGGTCCGCTCAAACCTCTTGCAGCCCTTCCTCAGTGCCCTCAGTTCAGATGTGTACCACGGCGCCGATCCCACTCTCCTCCCTCTAGTAAGTTGTTTCTTTTTAGGGAGGAGAGCGTCCAGCGAGCTGGTAAGCCAGGAATTTAAGTTCTCATCTGCGACCAGCGGATTGGACCCTAAAGGGGGGCGAGATGCCTCCAAATGTGCCGCCCAAGTATCCACAGGGAGTCTAGACCAAGCTCTTTCTACGGTATGTACTCTGGGGGCCGGCGCAGCTAAGATGTCAAACTGCCACTGTGCGGGAACCATAAAATGGTCTGTCCACGGCAGAGCCAACGCAGGACCTGACTTCAGGTTGTCCGAGTTAGAGAATATAGGGTCTAACAAGTGGCCCTTCACATGAGTAGCTCCCGAATTAGCCAGGGTGATCCCAAAGGCTTTGAGATCGCCTAGCAGGTCTGTTCCCAGAGTGTTGGAGGGATCCTCAAGGTGGATGTTAAAATCACCTAGCGCCACAAAATTACCTGTAGAGGAGGCGAGAAGAGCAATGGTTTCCAAAAGGGAGTTAGGAAAATTTCCCATAGTTCCGGGTGGGCGATAGATCAGCAGACCCCTCATGGATGCAGTAGGGGACATGCGAATAGAAAATTGACAGCTCTCACAGTCACTCACCCCCCCCATCCTGAGCCTTGCAAACAAGCGAGTCCCTATAAAGGATGGCAATTCCTCCTCCCCTCCCCACAGGTCTGTCAAGATGAAAAATGAGAAAACCTGGGGGGAGTGCACTTACCATGTCGGGGCCCGAGCTGGCAGAAATCCAGGTCTCGGTAAGGAATAGCACATCCAGTTTGTGGTCCATAATAAGGGAGTTAATTTCCATCGCATGGCTAGGTAGGGACCGACAGTTCAGCAGTGCCATAGAGAGTCCGGATTTGACAGAAGTCGAATCCTCGCGCGCGGTACAAACCCTACAGGGGAGAAACGGGAGCGCACCCTCCAGAGTGAATTTACATGTAGTGGAATGCACCATCCGCCCGGCCATGAGTTCCTCCCTCCCGTACCTGATACAGGCGCGATATGGGGCGGATGAAACTGGCATACGGACAGGCCCTGAGCCCGTCTGGGCCCGGACGGGCACAGACGGGCTGAACTCTGGCGTAACTCCGGCGTCACTACGGCGCACCCGCTGCGCGTTACCGCTGCGCGTCAACATGGCTGGCTATATCCTCGCTAAGCGAGTAGAAACAGGACTAGCGCGATGTGCTACACTCACCCAGTATGGCCGCCACGTGCAAGGGGCCGAGGGACCCGCCAAAGGCGGTGAGATTACAGAATTACTGTGCAGGTAGGATGACAGCCGTGGGAGTAAGCGGGCCAAGCTAGTGTTAAAAACAGGGTCTAAGTGCAATAAATTAAATAAAGAAAATAGGAGCCAAAAACGGGAACTTTTAAAATTACAATGCTGCCAAAATACAAGCGCTACAGACAAGCGCTACCGCTGGAAGACGAATTAAACAACTTCCATGGATGGTTGAGTAACAGAACACAGGAAATTAAATTCAGTCTCAACCACTCCAGGAACAGCATGCCTTTTCTCGATGTTGAGATTTATCTATCGGACGAAGGAGGCTTGATAACAACTCTTTTCAAGAAAGAAACAGATCGGAATAGATCACTGCACTTTTCCAGCAACCACCCTCGCAGCCTTAAGGAAAATCTTCCATATGGGCAATACCTACGGATTCGTAGGAATTGCCAACAAAAAACAGAATACATGAAACATTCTGAGAAGCTGACTACAAATCTGATTGAACGTGGATACCCCAAGAAATTGCTCAGACGATGCATGAAATGAGCATGGTGGACACCACGAGAATGTCTCCTGGAAAAGAAGGCCAAACAAAAAGTGGATAGAATGGTACTTGTTACGACATATTGCCCCAACTCAAACATGCTAAAGAAGGTAGTCAATAGCAATTGGCACTTAATAAAAAATCTAAATGATGAATTCACTAAACCACCTCTATTTGCCTTTCGAAAAGAAGCTAGTATAGCAAATAAACTAGTAAGAGCGGCAATGCCTGCCAGAGAACAAGTGACCCTAAGAACCATGATTGGGTTGCCACCGATTCAAGGACACCATAAATGCGGTGGATGCAATTGCTGTGCGACCACTGAGGAAGGCTCCATTTTTAAACATAAAGAAATTGTCTGGAAACATGAAGCCTTCACTAACTGCCAATCACGTTACGTAATATACGGAGTTAAATGCCCGTGTGATTTGCTTTATATGAGGAAAACCAATCAGGAAATCAAAACAAGAATCCAGCAACATAAATCTAGAATTAAACGGAAGGTCCCTAATGCCCCCCTGGTACACCATTGGCAGAAAAAAGATCATACAGAGAATGATCTACGATGGACAGTGATCGCCAAAGTCGAACAAGACTTTAGAGGCGGAGATCTGGAGGCAAAATTGTCAAGGCAAGAGGCTATGATGATAGTGAAATTTCATTCAGTGACAGAAGGGCTGAACGAACTTTCGGAAATGTATAGATTATCCTAAATAGATACACATGAAATGCACCACTGTAAATAGCACTTGAAACCTTATGGACTTCAATGCTTTTTCAACAAAAACAGCATTTACTCATTATCCTACATGAGTGGGGGGCCCGGATACAATCGCTACTACCAATTTAAAAGTTGAAGTGTGTCAACAAATGGATTGATATGAAAATCTGATTCTACATCAGCACAACAAGTAATCTTATGACCTAAATCACCCTGACTACTAGTGTAGGACACAATGCCTATACATACTACAATGTGGCGCCGGTAGAAGCGATTAAGCTTCAAGTGTAGAGGCAGGCTAACACAGTTCATATCAAGCAGTAAGTGGGAAACACGAAAAAATGATCTATCCCTCGAAATTTATTAGCTAGCCCCAGAAAAAAGATCGACTTTCGACGATTTTTGACACTCCAAGATGGCGCTACCCGGAAGTCTGCACTCCGCAAATCAGATATACCGCAACCCGGTTTGCCTAAGCTTCAGTGAGAAGCCGCGTTCATACCGAATGGCAGATTTACGCCGAGGATTGCCCGAAACTAGGGTAAGCATCATTGAAAACCGGAATTTCACATATGCTAGCGACCCCTCCATATTGCGGTTGACACAAATTTCGCTTCACCTTTGCAGTAGCGATAATTAAAAAATCCAACTCCTCCTACCCACAACCACCGAACAGAAAGAGTTTTCAGGTAAGAACGAGACAACTATGTAAAAAATAACTGATGTCGATCTTTCTTAAACAGAGCGCCCCCCTAATTACGATGCTCACGTTCCATTATAGGGTAGAGTGTGCACGAATACGACGCAGTAACTGTGGGTAGTGTTTGGTTTCATTATTGCTGTTTTGAATGAAGTAGTATTGGTACGGCTCGGTTGAGCTTTGCATTTCATTCCATTTAGGTGGTCCTGCGCCGTGTTTGCTGAAGAAAAGTACAATTCGCTTGGTTCTGAATCTGGAGGTAAGATGCTTTGAGGTGGCTGTTGAGCCAACTAGTAGTTTCAAATATGGTTCAGAGTACACACCTAATGCAGGTCTCCCCTCTCCTTTCACAGTGTGTGGTCCTGATGAGAACTCCACAATAACAAGAGTTCGAAACGCGTAGACCTTGTGTTCTCAAAGCCATAAGAAATCAACTAACAAAATGGAATTTTATGGATTATAGATTCGTGTTTACTCTATAATCTATGGCTATGTGAAAATTTGTTTTCTGATAAAATTGACTTAAGATTGTAAATAAGAATAGTATGAGAGAAAGTATGTCTGAGAATGTTTGATAGTGATTTGGTATGATACTAAGTGTGTATGATAGGAGGTGTGCGGTTTATGATTTATTGTACAGAATGTTTTACATGTAATGTTTGTTATAAGTTTTTTTGAAATGTGAAAAATTTGATAAAAAATGATTAAAAAGTTCTAATGAAGTAAAATAAAACAAAACAAAGGATTGATTCAAGAAACTAAGGTCTCCTCACTTTGTGTTTCATTTCAAAGGTGAGACGTAAAAGAGACAGCGAATTTAGATAGGCAGCATTGGCATTTCTTTGGTTTATAGTACATAAGGCTGTGGCTTGGCCTTGCTGCTTGGGAGCCCATACCCAGTGGTGTTTAGTAGGACTGGTAATCCGGGCACCGGGCAATCCCCCAGTATGCTGGATGGTGTGGGTTCTGGTTTTTGCACAGCGGGCCGATTTTCGGTCCGTGAGTCAGTCAGTAGTTTGACTGCCTATCTGACCTCCGCTGCAGCAAAGGTCAGACATACTACTACCCGGCCGCTCCGCTCCGTGCTGCCAAAAAGCACAACTGTCTGCATTGGAGTCTGGTGCACTACAGCACCGTCCGGTGCAGCCTGGCCAGGTTGATTTAATAATCAGGAGGGGTGCCAAGCACGCAGATGTCTCCATCGCTGCGTCTGTGTGGTCATACTCTGTTCAGTTCACCATCAGGGTGGGGCTGGTGACCAGTCATGCGCATTGGGGCTCGCTCAATAAAACGTGCGCATGTCTGGTGAGGCCAGGCTTTGGAGGCATCCCAGAGTCCAGAGAGACGACTGAGACAGAGAGGCATAATTTAATTATTTTTAGCCCCCCTCTCTTCCGCCCGCTGGTGAGTCTGTCCAGTCGTTTTCAATAATCATGGGCAGTGTGGGCACTGCTGGGCGGGGGTCGCGACCAGGTCGGAATTAAAAAAAGCAAAAGGTAAAGGCCCCGGCCCGGTAGTTCATGGAAGAATGTGAGACGCTACCCTGTGAGTGTGTTTAAAAAAAACAATGTTTCCAAAGTCTTACTAAAGCAGCAGGACCACTTGCTGTTTGCAACAATTTTGTTTTTGGTCGTATTTACATATAGAGTAGGATTAAAGAACACCCTTGCGTCAGTAGTTTAACTTTCAGACTCTGGGGTGTTCCTAAACTTAATGAGAATTCTGTTGCAAAATACAGTTTCTTGACAGAACTTTATTTCATGTTTGCCTCTGTAGATCTGTAATGTCAATGCTTTGCGCACAGTGTAAACTTACATTATGCCCACCCTATCTTATTACAGTTAATTCACACGAAAAATAATTAGGAATAACAGCCCTGCTGCATAATTTGCAACATTTCCTTTGACATTTCTACTTCCTTCTGTATAATTCCCTGTGGACAGTATCTGCAGGACCACCATCTATATAAAGGCCACCCTTGTTAATGGGGATAAAAGCAGTTTGCCCCAGAAAGGTAAGGAGGATTGTATCAAGGCCACCACTTTTCCCAGGTTCACCCAGATGAGTGTGTCGTCTTCTCGGTACACCCACAGACCGAGATACTACAACGTATGAGAAGCACATGTCAATTGTATCAGACGGCTCCTCATCCAATCAGTGGCGTGCAGAGGGAACAATAATGATTCTCCCCAATTACTTCGGAGACCTGATGCCTCCTCAAACAGTGTTACAATAATCAGAATGTGCAGAATACCGTTTCTCGGGTTCCACAGATACAATAATGTGTCATATGCATACAAGAAGATTAAGTGGGGCTCCCCTGAGGCGTGTCCCCCAATCTGTCCTTTTTTCCAGCAAAACAAATGCCAAGGGCTCTATCTCCAGGGTGAAGAGAAGTGACAACAAGGAACATCTCTGTCTAGTGCCCCTCTATATATACCAACTCTCCAAAATGATTCCTCCCATCCTAACCCATTTTAGGAAGCAGGGTCCCATTCCCATCCTGGCCAACAATTCCAAACAAGTAAGACTACAATAAGGGATCAAACACTTTCTCATTGTCCAAGAGACAAACATTGGACAACTAGGGTTCTATCAACGATCCAGAAGAGACGCTGCAGATTAGCCTGCCTGCTCCTCTCAGGACTAAAACCGCTTTGAGCCAGGTTGATTAATTCAGTCATCAGCGGGGCCAATTTGTACAAAAAGACCTTGCTCATTATTTTATATTCTAAATTCAAGAGTCTAGGGTCTAAGCAGTGTGGCCTCCACCGGGGCCCATACGTGGTTCAGCAGCACCACAGCTCGTAGACTCCGGCAGGATGCCTCTGTCCAGTGAATCAGAATATTGCACCAATAAGCACTGTACCAGCTTATTCTGATGAAACAACTCCATATGGAGTACATTGGTGCCTGAAATCTATCCCTTAAGCAACAAGTTTACCACCAGGATGATATCCTCAATTGTGAACATTTCATCTAAGCCCTCTCTCTCTCTCTCTGTATGAGATGAATTCATGGCAAGGATACCTCATCCAAGAGCCCGCCAACGCCCTTCATCTCCAGGAGGGGGTGGGGTGGCATTTAAAGTCTTACAACAGCTAGAAAATACAGCATTAATTTTGGGTTGTGTTGTTATCAGTTCCCCAAAGTGTAAATGAATGTCACATATAGGCTTCTGATACAACTCTTCAGGTGCCACATAGGGATTGGAGGACAAACCCTCACCACCTCCACCATACCTGAGAACAGATTAGGGTCTGGTATGGTACGAGCTAGGTATTGTGCTTGTACTACTTCTATCTGGGCCTCAGAATACAAATAATATTTCAGCAACTCTTGATGCATCTCTCTCAATACCTCCACCATGTTCATCAGTGCCTCCATTCAGCAAAATCTTGGACTTGGGCTACTATCACCATTCAGTGCACTTCTGGAGTGGATCTATACTTAAGACCATCCACAACAATATTATAATCTCCCCCCAACAAGCAGCATGTATCACATGAACTTGTGGCAAACAGTTGTCCCCTCCATTTTTTATGTATTTTTACCAGCTCAGAAGCCGTCAGATGTGTCTCTTGCAGAAGTAAAGTAATTATGCAGGTAGAAAAGCTGTCCTGATGCAGGGCAACCTGCCCAAACAGCTACCTCAAGATAATACTGATCCTGACACTGTCACTATACAATGCAAATCTGGCAAGCCTAAAAAAACATGAACCCAAACAAACCCAGGGTGTAGGTTTTCAGAACTACCTCACCACCCAGGTGAACCTGTGTTTGTAAACCCTGCACAGTGGAGCGCAGATTTGCAAGGCAGGATTCATGTGTTGTCATGCATTCTGATATTTTTTTTGACCAGGGCAAAGAAGTGTTACCTTTGTGTCACTGCATCTATCTTGCTTTCCAGTGACACCTTGAAAGTAGAAATGGCCTCCAATATAGCTGCAAATTGTTCCTAGTAGATAGCAAAAGTACTCTTCATTGCCATGTGAGTGGTGACATCTTCTATGTCTCCACGTGAATCGGGGACCTGAGACAGACCCTTGTCAGCCTCAGGTCTTCCACTCCTGGGTATGACTATCTTGGAAAAAATTCCCTTTATCTGATCAAAACCAATGGAGGCAGCGAGGCAGCACAGTCACTAGAACTTGCATGTCAAGTGCAGCACTACTAATTGCCCATGAATATCTGCTCTGTGCAGCACCTCGCACTTTATGCCACAGGAGGACAGGGGAGATCAACCACAGCCCCCAACTGGGTCTCACTCACAGCAAACACAATCCCCTTCACCATTCTGCATGAACGGGTCATTACTGGGACCTCCCCCACAATTATTCCTCTTGGACGACTCAGTGCAGCTCTTCAACAGCATTCAGCCCTCAACACTGCAGCACGGCCCAAACAGGACTCACCAGAACAAAACTCCAATCTAGTAGCCACGTGGGCAGAGGGTTCTCCCGACCACCCCCGGCCTCAAGCAGGCACAGAATAGGCACACTGAATCACACAGCTCCGGCCCCATCAACATGCTGCAGCCACCATCTTGTCGAGTCCACTTCTGTACAAGGGTAAAAAAGTCAGTCCATCTGGGGCTTTACGGCCCAACAAGGCAACCACCTCAAGCACTCCAGGGGCAACTCATCTGCTTTCTAGTCCCTTAGGCGGATCGCAGTTTAGGATGTCCTGTAGATTATGAAGACCGAGCTGGAGAGGTGCAAGGAAATATCCTACTTCATATGCTCCAAGCCGTTCCCCAAAACAAGGTCTTAAGAGTACAAAAATGAAGTGTATGAGTACATAGTTGTTTAACATTTTCATTTGAAGATCAGATGTGACTTACATTATATGTCATTAAAAACACATTGTAAAATAGTGTTAGGGTATAACAAACCAAGTGACAGAAGTTCCCTATAGTATAGTAGTGGCATTGAAAGAAGAAGAGCAAACCTGTGTGTGTGTGTGTAGTTATGTTTTGTGAGACAATGGTTTATTCCAGGTTCCCCCCACTTTTTGTGCTTACTTTTGACTAATAGGTACTAGTATAGTGAATCTGTTGTGCATTGGGCTCTGCTGGCAAGGCCTCAGTGTGTGTGCTCTAACCCCTAAATGTTTATCATTCATTGCTTTCCCCCCCAATTGATGTAATATAAGTCCCTAGTATATAGTAACAGGGGTACCTAGGGCCTGCAAGTTTAGTGTCTTTCATGGACTGCAGAACTTATCGTGTCACCACGAGGGTGACAAAGCAAAGCATGACACCCTGTCTACTATTGCATACCAGCAGAGCAGATAAACTGCTAACTTGACTTCAGCATTTAAAGCAATCGCAAAGAAAACCTTCCATTTCAATATTTATAAGCCGCCTCTTCGGCAGGCCCTTTTGAGCCTTAAAAACAAGGTGCATTATATTAAAGAGAAGGGCATGTGTTTTAGTAACGTTATATGTCCCGACAGTAAAAACCCTGCATTATGGTTTTTACTGTGGAAAGGCTAGTAGCCCTATTGGCGAGTATAAAGTTACATGCTGACAGCTCAGCAGTGCTAACTTCTAAACTAGACTAGTAAATGTGCTACTTCAAGATCTCAAATGAATTGTCGCATCAAACCTGACTTGCTGCTTAAGTCAAATTTAATGTAACGTTTGCACAAATGGCAACTTTAGAATGTTGCCACTTTGTTGTCCAAACTTTCCAATATCCATTTACAGTTGACCACAACTTTTTGTCCTCGAGACAGCCTTCCGGCCTCCTGGAGAGAAGTGTGAACACCTCTCAGGAAGAAGAACCAAGGTTCTGCTGAGAGTAGAGGTGTGACCACCTCCTGACAGGGTAACCAGTTTGGGTGTGAGCATAAACGGCTAGTTTTAAACGGGAAGCTGCCTTTGAAAGGGCTAATGGTAGTCGCACACGAGAGGGGCTGATGCTTTGTTTTAGCATGTATACACAAAAGAGGGATTCCGAACACAAGAGGAGGGAGGGGAGGAACAACTGCACAAGGGTGGTGTTGGAACTGGCCCTTCTTTTTTTTTTTGTAAAACAATTTTTATTGCAGATTCCAATGTAAGCATTACAGTATATTTGCAATTATGTTTGCGCGGGACCCCAGATTCTCACATTACTTCTAGGTAGTATGTACACAGCCTTATAACCCGCATCCCTGAGGCCGGGTGGCGTTCATCGCAATCAGTGCATCCTCTCCACTACTAAGTGTCAGCACGTCTAGTGGTCAACCGCCATCTGCTTTTAACTTTATATCAACAAGTCCCCCCCCCTCCAGCATCTGATCAGTGTGTATTGCGATTCTTGGCATCATTGGGTCGCTACCCCTCCCTCCCCCTTCACACTTCCCTCCTCCCTCCCCTCCGGTGTTATGTGGTGTCCAGTGCCTGTGTCCGGTAGTAGTATACTGAAGTGTGTTGGTGAGCTACGGAGTTTAGAGTGAATCATTGAGTGTGTGTGTCCGTGGTAGGTGCAAGGGATGGCGCCGCCTCCCCCTGGATCCCTGGGTCTACCGCTTCCCCTTCCTCCTCGCTCTCCACTGCACTGTCCCTGAGTGCTTGGACTAGGATTTCCCATGCCAGTGCCGTTTCCTGAGCTTTCTCGTTGGACCCCCGTCGTGCTAGTTGGTATCTGATTGTGCTCTCTGCCGCTGCCCATTTCCGAAACTCGGTCAGCCATTTCCGGTGTGTCGGCGCCGTCTTTGATTTCCATCCCCTGGTGAGCTCCCTCTTTGCGATAAGTAGTCCCATGTCTATGAATTTGCCCGTCAGTTTGTTTTTGCGTGTGTGTGGAAACCAGTGTAAGAGTGTAGTCGCTCTATCGTATTGCAGATCCCTGTCTGTGACCTCGTTCAGGGTGTCGCCTACCTCCCTCCAGAAGTCCTGCAGGTGTGGACAGCCCCTCAACATGTGCAGTAAGTCCGCACCTAATAGCGCACATCTGGGGCACGCTGCGTCCATCGCGCCAAAATATCGTGATATTTTATGCGGGGTAAGGTAGGCCCTATGGAGTATATAGAGGTGTATTAATTGGAAGCGGGCGTTTCTGGTGCTGTTCCTGGTTCTCCGAACCAGTTGAGCCCACGTCGTGTCCGGGATTTCCCTCTGCAGGTCCGTCTCCCATTGGGTTTTTAGACGCGTTAGAGGCTGCAAATTATCCTCGAGTAGCCTGGAGTGCAGACATGTGACCGCCTTGAACGTCCCTGCAGCCATCATCGTGTATTGGCATACTGGCGACGTTGGGGGTTCAAGCAGCCCTTCGCCCCAGTGCGCTTGGATCACGCGTACCACGGCCGCATGCAGTAGGTAGTCTCCCCTCGGGAGGTCGTATTGCTCCTGCAAGGTCTGGTATGGCACGAGCACCCCATCAGTGTATAGGTCCCCCACCATCTGCAGGCCAGCCTCCTCCCAACCTTGGAGGTTCGACCAGTCGCCGCCATGTGGAAACGCTGTCAGCATACCTAGCGGGATTTCAGGCGCATATGGATGGGCAGGACCCGCCCGCCTCTGCATGCGATTCCAGCAGAGCCTCAGCGTCCGTTCTTCCTGGGACAATCCTCTGAGTGTGAGTTTCTGCTGCAAGGTAATATACGCCAGTACGTGGCGGGGGGTGCCTGTGTCCCTCTCCTGTTCCGGGCCCCGGTATACCCTTGCCACCTCCTGCGTGAAAAACTGCAGCTGGGCAGCTAAATAATAGAGCTCAAAGTCCGGGACCGCGAGTCCGCCCTCATTCTTTGGGCGGGTCAGGGTCGCCAGAGCTATCCTCCGCCTGCCAGTGCCCCATAGAAAGGACACTACCTGGGACTTCAGGCGTCGAAAGACACTTCCCGGTATCCACACTGGGAGAGTCCTAAAGAAGTACAATAATCGTGGTAGGGCAATCATTTTAAGCAGAGATACCCGGCCCGTCATGGATAGCGGAAGAGTAGCCCAAAAGGTCATGTTACCTTGTAACGTACGGATACAGCGGCCTACGTTGCCGTCCAGCAGGTTTGCGGGCTCATGGTAGATATGTACCCCTAAATAAGGGAGACAGTCCGGCTCCCAGTGGAGCCTGGAACGGGCCCAGGGGCACCGCTCCGCCCTCCGGAGTGGGAAGAGGCATGTCTTTGCCCAATTTACTCTCAGGCCCGAGACCTCCCCAAATCGTGCTAAAAGGCTCTCCGCCCCCTCCACTGCTTCCTCGGCGTTGTCCAAGAACAACAGGAGGTCGTCCGCGTACAACGAAATGTAGTGGTGGATACCGCCAACTTCCAGCCCCCGGTAATAGTCACCTCTCCTGGCCAGCGCCGCTAATGGTTCCATCGCAAGGGCAAATAACAGGGGAGAGAGCGCACACCCCTGTCTAGTACCCCTATGCACTTCATAGGGATCTGATATCAGCGCCCCTATCCGTACCCTAGCTCCAACCGACGCATAGAGCACCGTGGTCCATCGCACATAGCCCTCACCGATACCAAATCTGTGCATCACCCTGTACAGGTAGCACCAATCCAGGCTGTCAAAAGCCTTCTCTATGTCGATCGCCATAACCATAGGGGCTCTGGCGAGCGGTGGGGGGTCCGCCACGAGCCGCAGCAACCTGCGGATGTTGTGTGACGTGTTTCTGGTGGGTATGAAGCCCGACTGGTCCTTGTGGATCAGGTCCTGCATGTGGGCCACTAACCTAGCGGCCAGTATAGTACTCAGTATTTTATAATCTGTCGTCAGCATCGACAGTGGTCGGTACGACGCCGGATCAGAGCCGTCCCTACGCGGTTTTAGTAGGGGAATCATGATCGCCTCGCGCATCGAGCGGGGCAACTCCCCTCTCTCCTTTGCCTCATTGTACATGGTTTGGAGTCGTGGTGCCAGGACATCAATATATTTACTATAAAATTCAACTGGTAGCCCATCTACACCCGGTGTTTTATTGCGCGCCATCCTTTTTATGGCCCCTCTAATTTCCGCCAATTCAATCGGGCCCCCGAGGGCTTCTGCTTGTTCCTGTTCGAGGCGTGGCAATTGGATCTCCGATATCAAGGCGTCTATCATCTCGGCTCGATCCACAGTGTCCCTCCCATACAGCTGTTCGTAATACGCCCTAAAACAACGTAATACGCCCGGCTGGGTGTTGGATAAAGTGCCATCCGCACTCGTCAGTGAAAGTATCGGAGCGGCGCCCCTGCTGGGGTTAGCCAACCAGGCCAGGAGTGTCCCAGTCTTATCTCCCTCAGCGAGCGCCTTAGTCAGGTATGTTTTATAATCAAAACTACGAAGGCGCTCCACCTCTACTGCCACTGCCTCTCGCGCAGTGCATACCGTCCTGCAATTCGGGGCGGTTGGGCCGCTGTTTCTCTACTGCCCGCAGGGCCCGCTCAGCCTTGTCCAGGTCATCCACTAGCGTCCGCCGTGCACCCGCAAATTTCCCTATGCAGTGCCCCCTCACCACCACCTTCAGCGTGTCCCACTCCACGGCCCTGGATGAGGCGGTTCCCTCATTCTCCGCAAAGTATTGGGAGATCCTTTCTTCCAACGCTCCGCTGAACGGTGGGTCGTCCAGCGTATCTGGGCGAAGCCGCCATGTCGGGATCGGTGAGACTTCGTTCATCCAAGCGAGCGTGAGGAGCAAGGGGTTGTGGTCCGATATCGTGCGTGCCAGGTACTCAGTCCGGGCAACCGATGGTATTACCGAGTGCGAGCACAGGAAAGCGTCTATGCGGACATGGAGGTCGTGTATGCCCGAGTAGAAGGAATAATCCCTCTCAGTTGGGTGCTGTGCGCGCCATGCGTCCGTCAGGTCCCACCTCCCCTGCCAGGTAGATCTGTGCTTCGCTAGTCTGTGTACCGGGGATGCTTGCAGTGGTGGGTGCGATCTGTCCAAGGTGGTGTCCTCTATTGAGTTGAAGTCCCCCCCCATCAGCACCGGCCCAGTTAAATAAGAGGCCAACAGCCTGGATAGCCTGGTGAAGTATGAAGCCTGCTCCACGTTCGGCGCATAGGCGCTACAAAGAACAATCTGGCGACCCCTGAGTAAGCCCTCAACCACTACATATCTCCCGTCTGGGTCTATAGTGTGTCTAGTGACCTGGAAGGGAACCCCCGCCCGGATCCAAATTAGTGTCCCCCTGGCAAATGCCGAGTACGTGGTGCAAAACAGGTGACCCTTCCACCGCCTTTGCAAAGCGACCCCCTCTTTTTTAGTTAAATGGGTCTCTTGCAAAAAGGCAATATTGACCCCCCTACGAACAAGGTGGGAATGTATCTTGTGCCTCCTCGTCATTGAATTTAGTCCCCGCACATTCCAGGACACACATTTCAGCGAACCCATATTAGCCATTGCCCCAACTCATTCGATGCAGTCCAAGAACAGTACTCATCCGGACACCAGACACCATCCCGCCCCCCCCATCCCCAACGCCCCCCCCATCCCCCCCACCCCAAACCCCACCTCGAGTCACCCCAACTACTCCAGGCCCCCCCACCCCCAGAATAGGACCCAACTGCAAAGTAGTCGCTCCCATCCAAACCGGTGAGCAAACGTGCCCACTAAACTTTGGAGATCGCAGTAAACACCACGGAGGCCTTATGGGCCCTGTGGAACGTGAACTGGCTACTGACCCTTGCCAACCTCGTCCCCATACCCCTCCGCCCCACAGTACTCAATGCGACTCATAAAAGGAAACATCTCACAGTGGTCTGTCCCAGTGTTCGTGGAGGCGACGCCTTCAGAGTTACAGCTCTCCGCGATCATGGACAGCTGTCAGGGTTCGATGATCTCCCCAGAAGTTTGCGGCGTGACCTTCGGGCCCCTGGCGCCATCCAATCCCGACAGGTCAGTGTCCGAGCCCGTAGCCAGGGCCTCCGAGGCCGAGTCCCTTGCCGAGAGTGCCGGCGCCGTTCCCGACACCTCTTGCACCGCCTTTAGTGCCGCCCTCCGTTCTTCCTCCGTTTGCGAGGTCGTCGGCCTCCTGGAGCCCCGGCCGCGGTTACGAAGCCTACGTGATCGTCTGATGGAGTGGTTCTGGCGCTCTTCCTCCGCCCGAAACCGGGCTCCGTCCGTTCCGGCTTTGTAGGTGTCCCACCAAGTCCACGCCTCCGCCGATGTTTCAAAAAACAACGCCTTCTCGTCTACAATCACCCGGAGTTTGGCCGGAAACAGCAGCAAATACTGCAGCCCCTCTGTACGCAGTTCCTTTTTGATAGAGAGGAAGGAGGCACGCTGTCTCTGGGTCTCAAACGTGTAGTCCGGGAATAATGTAACTCTGCTGTTATCCACTTGAAATGGGCCTGCTTCCCTGGCCCGCTGCAGGAGCCAGTCCCTGTCCTTGTAGTGGAGCAATTTGATGATCACTGGGCGGGGCGGCAGGCCCTCACGCGGGGGTCGGGAAGGCACGCGGTGCGCCCGCTCCAAGGTGAAAAAGGGAGACAGGCCCTCCGGGGCAACCACAGTTGTTAACCAGTCGGTCAGGTAGCCCACCATGTCCGTGCCCTCTTTTTTTTCCGGAAGGCCCACCAGACGCACATTATTCCGCCGACTGCGGTTTTCTGCATCCTCTGCTCTCCTCTCCAGGGCCTGTATCCGCTCCATCGCGTCTGTGAGCCGCCCCTCCATTGATTTTTGTGCTGGTACAACATCTTTTAGGGCATCTTCTGATTCCTTGACCCTGTCCACCAGCTTCGCATGGTCCGCCCGCAGAAGCCCCAACCCCGTTGCCACCTGACCAATATCCTGGTGCAGCGCCTCCTTCGTGGCCGCAATGGCGTCAAGTATCCGGTCTTGCATCTGTTGGAGCTCCGTTGGAGCCGTCTGGCGTTTCCGTGGATGGGCCCCCCTCTCCTTTGGGTCCCTTAGGTTTCCCCATCCTTCACCCACAGAACGGGTCCGGGCCCCCAAGACCGGTCGGGCAGTGACGATGTCCCCGGCAACAGGCGGGCCGGCGGCCCCTCGGCAGCTCCGCTATCGGCCCAACGTCCAGTGGCGCAACGACTCCGCAGGAGAGGTCCGTGGGGATCAGGTCGGGCACCAGTCTTGGGGATATCACTTCGGAGTCACACAGTGCGCCTCCACTGTCCGAGAGCCAGGGGTCCGCTCCGGGGTCCGCGCAGCAAGCTCCATCCCTCTCTCCCCACTCAGCTCCTCCTCAGGGCGTCCGCGCCGTGCAGCAGTGGTGGGTCGGAGCCGCCTCCACCCAGAGAAACAAGCAGCCAAGCCCCGACCAGCTCCCCAAACTTTCAGCGTCCTGCAGGCGGGGGGCGCTTCTCCAGAGCATCGGGGTGGGGCAGGTGGTCTCAAGTGGTCTCTCCCAGCCCTCAAGGTCGGAGTGCCGGTAGTCCCAGGTGGGTCTCGCTCAAAGCTCGAGGCCGGGCCGTAGCGTCTCAGGAGGCCTCAGCCGGTCTCTCCCAGCTCTCAAAGTAGGGGCGCCGGCAGTCGCAGGCAGGCCTCCCCCCACAGCTCGAGGTCGGGGCGCGGCGGCCCCAAGCGGTCCCAGGCGGGCCTCCCCAAGGGAAAGGACGTGGTCCCCAGCACACAGGAGTTCTCCGACCCAGTGTCGCTCGGGTCTAGCGCGTTGGTGCGGCGGCCGGATCCGAGCCTCTTCTGGGCTCACTGCCAAAGGTAGCGCCACAGCCCAGACGGGTACAGGGACCTGAATCACCGGCCCCGAGACCCGGTTCCAGAGCAGGCCTCCCGGGCGGGGCCCGGCTGCACCGGGGTCGGCTCCTCGCTATGGGCAATCCGCCAGGGCCAGGGATCGGGCAGCAACCACCGGAGTCGCGGGCCGCAAAGCCGGGGTCTGGATTACTTGCCTCGCAGAAGGGGCGGAGCCTCGCCAAAGCTCCGCTCGCGACCGAGCCGCACACCGCCCTCAGGGTCCGCCGGTACACCGGTCAGCTGCAGCCTCCCCTCGGCAGTCAGACGATGCGCAGCTCTCCTTTCACGGGCAGTAAGAGCCCATAAGCGGACTCGCGGCGTCCTCCCGTTTTCGCAGGTCAGGCAGCCGCCATCTTGCGCTCGGAGGGCTCGGGGGATCTTCGCTCCGCAGTGTCCTTTGCGGGTGTTCCCGCGGTCCGCCACTCCGACCGGGACAGACCTGAGTATTGTCTCCGGGATCGACCCGATTCCCACGGGGATCCCGGGTCCACAACAGGATAAGTGACGGATGATGGGCAGAAGGGTCGGGAGCCTCGTTAGGCTGCGGCCGTCTGCATCGGCTGCTAGCCACGCCCCCCGGAACTGGCCCTTCTTGCAGGGTCATCCTCAAACTTTTTGCTTCTTCCTCCCTTATTTTTCCTGACCCGTGGCTGTTGGCAATAGGTCTCTGCCCACTATACCACTGCTGATCAGTGCTAAAGTGCATATGCTCTCTGCGTAAATTGTTATAATGATTGGATATACATGATTGGCATATTTGTATCACCAAGAAGTTCCTAGTAAAGTGCACTGGGTGTGCTAGGGCTGGTGATTACAAATGCTACTAGTGGGCCTGCAGCACTGATTGTGCCACCCACATGAGTAGCCCTAAAATGGTGTCTCATGCCTGCCACCACAGTGCCTGTGTGCAGTCTGTGAACTGCCATGTCCTTCTGGTCAGTCTCCCCACTAACCAGGCCTACCCCATCCCTTTTTGTGCACATTGGTCACCCCAATAGAAGGCCCAAAATACCCCCCTGGGCAGGGTGCAGTGTATGTGAAAGGTAGAGCATGTACTGGTGCAGGTGACATGCTCTGATAGTGAATTACAGCCATTTTCGTTTTTCACTATTGTAAGGCTATCTTGCTCCATAGGTTAACATGATAGGACATAAGAGTCTAGTATCCCTGAACTCAGAATTTAATAACACATCTTTTAGGAAAGGTTGTTTTTGAATCCTGTGTTTAAGAATAGCACTTTTAGAAAGTTGCTGTTCTCTTGTCTGACCTTTCTGTGTGCCTTGGCCTGTTTGTGGATTGACTGTCTGGTTTGAGAGTGACAGGTGCTGGGGATTCCCCAGGAGGCTGGCTGAGTCAGCCCTAGGCTGAATGACTACATTTGCAACTTGAGTGGTGAGAGGAGTTAGCACCTGGGCCTGAATAGGACTGTGCCCGCCCCCCACAGTGCTGGCTCCACCCCCTGTGGTGCGTCTGATGTCTCTGCCCTGCACTGTGAAAGGAGAGAAGGAATCATGTCAACAAAGTGCTCCAGGGCTGTGCTTTCCCTCCACAATGCTCCACCTCCTGCTGGGCGGCTGACGACCCTGCCCCTCTCTCTGAAAGGAAGGGAGAGGCCAGGAAAACAAAGTGCTCAAGGAACACCCAGAACTGGTTCAGACCGGGCTCAGAGCCCTCCTGCACAAAGGGAACAAAGACTTTTAGGGGTATAAGTACAGGACCCCTGACTACAGAAAATTAGATCATACTGGAATCAAGAAGGAACCTCTGCCAAGGAGAAAGCTGAAACTGAAGAAGGAAGATTGTCCCGCTGTTGCTCTGCTGGATTGCCCTGCTGTTGCTTTGCTGCCAAGGAGAGGGGAAGGACTTTGCTTTGTGCTGTGTCCCCTTGCTTGAAGGAATCTCCAAGGGCCTGAGAAGAGCTGGCTCCCTGTTCTGAAGTCCCAGGAACAAAAGGACTTCACCCGAGCTTCCCCTGAGCTCTACTGAGAGAGTTCTGTCCTTCCTGGAGTGCTTGGCCCCTGCGTGGTGCCTCTGGAAGTTGTACCTGTGTTGGGAAGCTAGAAACTAAGCTTGAGAGACTTTGCTACAGGAAAGTTATCGCATCGCTCGCTGCGGAGCGCATCCCCGACAGTGCGAGGAAATTCCCGGCGCTACGAAGGTCGAGATCGTCGCAGCGCCTGTTGCTGCTGTCAGAGCCGTCGCATCCTTCGTTTGCGGCACGCACCCGATCGGTGCAGGAAATCTAACATCGCTGTGAGTGTCGTCGCAGAGCCTGTCGTCGCTGGGTGAGATCGCCGCACCGCCTGCTTGCGGACTGCATCACGTCGCTGCGAGAGTCATCGCCGAAGCCAACGCATCGAGGAGCTGCGAGAGAGAAGATCACCGCTGGTCTGCGCATCGTCGCCCGGGAGATTGCTGCACCTCCAAAGATCATCGCATCGTGCCCTTGCGAGAACAAACTTCCTACGGAACCTACGCACCGGAATCCATACAAGCGGGCCTTCCTCACCATACGGACCGGATTCGTCGCAACACGCCCGCTGCTGCAGCGGGGCTGTCGCAAACGCCTCCCCAGGGTCTCAGGAGCAAACCATCGCTTGTTTTCCACCGCACCAGCTTCTGCTTTTGGAACTTTGCCGCAACTAAAGGTACTGTGAGCTAAATGTGACGCAACTGTGAACTTTTCACGTAACTGTAGATTATTTTATCGCAACCTGAAGAATTTGTATCGCAACCTTAAGAACTCTTTTGAAACCATATTCTTGAACTGTGTATGTTGGATTTTTGTCGTTTTGGTCTTGTGTAGTTTAGATTAAATACCTTTATTTTTCTAAACTGTGGTGTTTTCACTGTGTTACTGTGAGTGTTGGTACAAATACTTTACACATTGCCTCTGGTTAGCCTAGACTGCTCGTGCCAAGCTACCTAGAGGGTGAGCAGGGGTTATCTCATAAGGTTTCCTCCTTACCCTGACTAGAAGCAAGGGTCCCTATTTGGACAGTGGTACCTACCCCTGCCAACTAGAGACCCCCATTTCTAACATTGGTGGCAGCGGTGGGATTTGAACTTGTATTTGTACTAGCCCCACAGTGATTGGTGTACATCACAAGCGAGTACAGACCACTACGCCACCACATACTGTTTGTTTTTTCCGGTGTCCTCCTTGAAGTAGTTTTTGGATATTGAGACTCTGGCTAGTGTTGCACCTGTAAAATCCTTCCAAAATGGAAGTCAACCTTTTTCCACCTGTGCATCTACACAGAAGAGGAGATAAAAGCCTTTTGTAAGAAGAGGGGGCTGCCAGTGGAGAAAGGTTCCACAAGGAGGGATCTTGCGGCATGCCTGTATTCCCATTTCCATTTTCCATTTTATTGCATTTGTATCGCGCATAAATCACCCGAAGGTCTCAGAGCGCTAGCAGGCAAAGGAACCTCCTGTCCACCGAACCCAAGAGAGCAGGGGGAGCTCATTTGGCTAGAAAAGCCATGTTTTTAGCTGTCTCCGGAATTTCACATGATCAGGCTCTAGCCTGATCTGAATGGGGAGAGAGTTCCAGGCTTCAGGGGCGGTTTTACTGAAAGCTCTGTCACCATTTCTAACTGTCCGAATTCTAGGTACAGAGAGAAAGGCCTTGCTGGAAGATCGTAGCGTTCTGACTGGGACGTGGGCCTTGAGCTTGCGTTCAAGATAGGTAGGTCCATGACCATTTACAGATTTATGGACTAAGCAGCATAGTTTAAATTTTATGCGTTTTTGTATGGGTAGCCAGTGCAGAGTCTGAAGGCAGGGGGCTGAGGGAGTGCGAGGGGATAGATGAAGTACTAGTCTGGCGGCGGTATTCTGAAGGACCTGCAGTCGATTTAGTAATGTTGAGTTGATGGCTGAAAAAAGAGCATTCCCATAGTCTATCCTGTTAACAATAAGTCCCTGGACTAGGGGCATACGTGCTGAGAGTGGGATCCATTTGAAGATCTTCCTTAAACTGCACATCAGGCCGTAACTGGTGCCCACGGTTTTTCTGATGTGCTCAGACATGGTTAACTTATCATCAATGATTACTCCAAGATTCCTGACAGAGGGCTTGGGGGCTGGGCAGGGACCGAGGGAAGCTGGCCACCAGTCTGGCGACCAGATTTTGTCGGCTTTACCGAACAACATGACCTCTGTCTTTCCTGCGTTCATCATGAGGTAGTTCCTGGTCATCCATTCATGTATGTCAACCATACAATTTTTGAACCTCCTTTTTGTGTCGTCAGGGTTCTGATTGATGGTGATGAGGATTTGGGTATCGTCGGCATAAGATACGGTTCCAAAACCATGTGCTCTGATGACCTTCGCAAGGGGGGAGACATATAAATTAAAAAGGGTCGGGCTCAATATGGATCCCTGCGGAACACCCTTGTCATTGTCATGGCAAATGGAAGAGTGCAAGCCTATCTGGACCCTGGACCGCCTGTTGCCGAGATAGCTTGTCAGCCATTGAAGTGCGGCGCCTTCGACACCAGCCTCCGCAAGGCGCTCTAACAGAACGCGATGCAAGATGGTGTCGAAGGCCGCAGAAAGGTCCAGCAAGATCAATATAGCCGATTGTTTGGAGTCCAAGGTCAGTCTTATATTGTCCACGACCTCAAGCAGGGCCGTTTCGGTGCTGTGGAATGCCCTGAAGCCGGATTTGGGAAGCAACATTAGCAGATGATTCTGAGGAGGAGGACTTCACTGACAGCGAGGAAGAGAAAGATGAGTGGCTCCTTGCTACTAAGCAAAGGTGCAGAGAATTAGACCAGCTAAGCAAGGAAGGTATGATCCGGTGGGCCTTAGCCCAGAAAGAAAAATGGGACGCTCAAGGAAGGAGCTTTGCTGAGTTGGAGGTGGAGTCCAGCTCAGATGGTGGCAGCATGATTATGATATCTAGTGCGGAGAGAGAGGTAATAACACCCAGAGATGTGGCGCCTGACTTGAGGGAGGGGGTCGACATACACCAGGTTTATGATGTAGTTTCCGTGGAGTGCAGTGTCCCTGAAGTAGATTGGGGGACTGGCACAGGGGACCATATTCCTAGTGGTGGGAGGGACACTCTACGGACTCTAGAAGAGAGGTACAGGGAGAGGGGTTCCCCCGTGGTAGAATCCTTGGTGTGTGTGTGTGAAGACCAGCCAGAAGAGTGTGGGTTGTGTGACAGAGACAGTCAGATACTGTCTTGCCAGTCTCAGGAGAGTGGTGTGGGGTACTTGTGTGAGGCACTGGAGGGTGAGGCAAAGGGTAGTTTGGTTAACAACTGTGGGGGGCTGTATGATTCATTTGATGGAGAGCATATTTTAAGTCCCTGTTTTCCAGAGCTATGCCAACACCCGGTGGAGTGTGAGTTCTCTGATCCCAGAGAGCTTGCGTTGGAGGCAGACCTCTTGGTGAATTCCAGAGAGTCTGAGGAGGCATTGGGGAGTGATCCTAAAAGGAGTGGCTTAGATATCTTCCAGACCTGTGAGGTGGAAGAGGTTCAGTGTAGCCCAGTTAGGTCCCAGTGTAGTGGGAGGGGTGTAGGGGCTCATGTCCGGTCTCAGTGGAGAAGGAGTGAGTGTGGGACGGTGTGTCTCACGGTGCCCGAAACCCAGTCTCAGGGCCTGGAGGGTTCCTTAAGGGAACACCTGGTTGGGGACCGAGACTGTACTAGTAGGCCATTTGAGGAGGATCTCCTTGTGTCTGGTGACCGGGGAGTGCCTGTAACCAGGCCTCCATCGGTTCTGGTGTCTGGTAGTGCCATTCCAGTTGGGAGGGTGCAGAAGTCCAGACTGAGGGGTGAGAGGGGGAAGGAGTCCCCAGTGGGAGAACCAGTGGGTCAGGGACCAGTCAGAAGGGCTGAGTCCCCAGTGAGTGACCATGGTGACCTCACTTCTGTCCTGGGGGATCTTCCCGCGCTGTCAGGTGGACAGGGGTCGGGAGACCTGCGCCAGGCAGACTGTCACAGGACACATGAGTTGTGTGTCACCCTCAAGGGGGTACTGTGTGAGTCCCCAGAAGTCCTGTCGTGCCAGGCAAGTGCACAACCGCAGGTATTGGTCCCTGGGTTGGGAGACCAGGTTCAGGATCTGCCTGACCTGGAAGGAAGGACATCTGTAACCAGTGTCCTGACCAGTTTGGCTTCCAGAGGTACCCCTCCAGTAGGGAGGGTGCAGCGCTCTGGAAGGGGGTGCAGACGGAGGGAGTCCTCGCCTCTGACCCCGGTGCAACCTAAAGGGGTTAAACCCTAGGTTGGGAGACCAGTTGCTGGAGGGAGATCCTGAGCTGGTGGGTGGATGGTGCGGGACACCTGCCACAGGTGCCCTGGCTATTCTAGAAGGGGGTACCGCTCCAGGTGGGAGGGTACAGAGCCCAAAGGAAGAGGAGGACCTGGTGTGGGGAAGCCCACCCCAGCCTCCAGTCGCTAGATACAGGCCCGGGACTGGTGGGTCAGTGCCAGGATGTTAGACCTGACCTGACAAGAGAGGGAGTGGACAAAGGGTGCCAAGCACCTGGGGCTACTGCCCCCCACCCGCTGACGCCACAGAGGTTTGAGGGCCCTGAGAGGCATAAGGCCTGGGTCTCATACCTGATCACTGGCAGTGGTCACTGTGGGTTGCTGTCTGTCTGTTGGGACACACCGGTGAGCAAGTTAAGTTTAGGTGCTGCACAGGTGGTGTTCACAGGTGAGGAGAAGGGTTCCACATGGATCGGCATGGTTGACCCTGAGAGTATGGATAGAGTGATTGAACTGGGTTTAGGACGGCGTAGAACAGGACTGCCCTGCTGTGTGGGCCAGTTTCCGTGTTCTGTTGCCTTATGCAGGGAATACCATCGAGGTATCGTTTGGTCTACCCTGGCTTTAGGCTGGAAGGGGGTTGTGTTGGAACTGGCCCTTCTTGCAGGGTCATCCTCAAACTTTTTGCTTCTTCCTCCCTTATTTTTCCCGACCCGTGGCTGTTGGCAATAGGACTCTGCGCACTATACCACTGCTGATCAGTGCTAAAGTGCATATGCTCTCTGCGTAAATTGTTATTATGATTGGATATACATGATTGGCATATTTGTATCACCAAGAAGTTCCTAGTAAACTGCACTGGGTGTGCCAGGGCTGGTGATGACAAATGCTACTAGTGGGCCTGCAGCACTGATTGTGCCACCCACATGAGTAGCCCTAAAATGGTGTCTCAGGCCTGCCACCGCAGTGCCTGTATGCAGTCTGTGAACTGCCATGTCCTCCTGGTCAGTCTCCCCACTGACCAGGCCTAACCCTTCCCTTTTTGTGCACATTGGTCACCCCTATGGAAGGCCCAAGGTACCCCACTGGGCAGGGTGCAGTGTATGTGAAAGGTAGAGCATGTACGGGTGTAGGTGACATGCTCTGGTAGTGAATTACAGCCATTTCCGTTTTTCACTATTGTAAGGCTATCTTGCTCCATAGGTTAACATGGGGGATGCTGGCTACAGTGGCTACCAGCATTTCTTCCCATAGGAACAAGATAGGACATAAGAGTCTAGTATCCCTGAACTTTGCAACTTTGAAAGTTGCTGTTCTCTTGTCTGACCTTTCTGTGTGCCTTGGCCTGTTTGTGGATTGACTGTCTGGTTTGAGAGTGACAGGAGCTGGGGATTCCCCAGGAGGCTGGCTGAGTCAACCCTAGGCTGAATGACTACATTTGCAACTTGAGTGGTGAGAGGAGTTAGCACCTGGGCCTGAATAGGACTGTGCCCGCCCCCCACAGTGCTGGCTCCACCCCCTGTGGTGCGTCTGATGTCTCTGCCCTGCACTGTAAAAGGAGAGAAGGAATCATGTCAACAAAGTGCTCCAGGGCTGTGCTTTCCCTCCACAATGCTGGCTCCACCTCCTGCTGGGCGGCTGACGACCCTGCCCCTCTCTCTGAAAGGAAGGGGGAGGCCAGGAAAACAAAGTGCTCAAGGAACACCCAGAACTGGTTCAGACCGGGCTCAGAGCCCTCCTGCACAAAGGGAACAAAGACTTTTTGGGGTATAAGTACAGGACCCCTGACTACAGAAAATTAGATCATCCTGGAATCAAGAAGGAACCTCTGCCAAGGAGAAAGCTGAAACTGAAGAAGGAAGATTGTCCAGCTGTTGCTCTGCTGGATTGCCCTGCTGTTGCTTTGCTGCCAAGGAGAGGGGAAGGACTTTGCTTTGTGCCGTGTCCTCTTGCTTGAAGGAATCTCCAAGGGCCTGAGAAGAGCTGGCTCCCTGTCCTTCTACACCCCCTCCCGCCAACTACGATCTTCCAGCCAAGCCCTCGCCACGGTACCTCGCATCAACAAGACCACCATGGGAGGCAGATCCTTCTCATACCTGGCTGCTAAAACATGGAACTCACTCCCCGCTTACCTTCGCCTTACCCAGAACCACCTAGCATTCAGAAAGCAACTTAAAACGTGGATATTTGACAAGTAATCCTCCTCCCCTCCTAAGCGCCTTGAGACCCTCTGGGTATGTAGTGCGCTATATAAATTCTATGACTTGACTTGACTTGACTTCTGAAGTCCCAGGAACAAAAGGACTTCACCCCCAGCTTCCCCTGAGCTCTACTGAGAGAGTTCTGTCCTTCCTGGAGTGCTTGGCCTATGCGTGGTGTCTCTGGAAGTTGTACCTGTGTTGGGAAGCTGGAAACTAAGCTTGAGAGACTTTGCTACAGGAAAGTTATCGCATCGCTCGCTGCGGAGCGCATCCCCGACAGTGCGAGGAAATTCCCGCCGCTATGAAGGTCGAGATAGTCGCAGCGCCTGTTGCCGCTGTCAGAGCCGTCGCATCCTTCATTTTTGGGACGCACCCGATCGGTATGGAAAATCTAACATCGTTGCGAGTGTCGTCGCAGAGCCTGTCATTGCTGGGTGAGATCGCCGCACCGCCTGCTTGCGGACTGCATCACGTCGCTGCGAGAGTCATCGCCGAACCCAACGCATCGAGGAGCTGCAAGAGAGAAGATCACCGCTGGTCTGCGCATCGTCGCCCCGGAGATCACCGCACCTCCAAAGATCATCGCATCGTGCCTTTGCGAGAACAAACTTCCTACGGAACCTACGCACCGGAATCCATACAAGTGGCCTTCCTCCCCATACAGACCGGATTCGTCGCAACACGCCCGCTGCTGCAGCGGGCTGTCGCAAACGCCTCCCCAGGGTCTCAGGAGCAACGCATTGCTTGTTTTCCACCGCACCAGCTTCTGCTTTTGGAACTTTGTCGCAACTAAAGGTAGTGTGAGCTAAACGTGACGCAACTGTGAACTTTTCACGTAACTGTGGATTATTTTATCGCAACCTGATGAATTTGTATCGCAACCTTAAGAACTCTTTTGAAACCATATTCTTGAACTGTGTATGTTGGATTTTTGTCGTTTTGGTCTTGTGTAGTTTAGATTAAATACCTTTATTTTTCTAAACTGTTGTGGAGTCAGTTTGTGGTGTTTTCACTGTGTTACTGTGAGTGTTGGTACAAATACTTTACACATTGCCTCTGGTTAGCCTAGACTGCTCGTGCCAAGCTACCTAGAGGGTGAGCAGGGGTTATCTCAGAGGGTTTCCTCTTTACCCTGACTAGAAGCAAGGGTCCCTATTTGGACAGTGGTTCCTACCCCTGCCAACTAGAGACCCCCATTTCTAACAGGTGGATCCAGGGCACTGCACAGAAGGACTCAGGGGGAATCCCAATGATCAGATCTGAATTAGCGGCAGGCAGAAAACTCAGCTCCGCTGGCGGAGCTTATGGATTATTTCCTACTCCGCGTTTCGCTGTGAACTCAGAATATAAGCAAAACTCTGACTCCGCAGCAGAGCGGAGTTCTGAGCCCCTGGCCCCACCTTTAGCTCCCCGCCTTCACCCACCTCCTAATAAAAATTGAAACAAATAAAATAAATACGATTTTAAAAAAATACACTTACTTTTGTACATAGCTTCTTCGGGCTGCCACCCTTCTCCTTGCCGTGGTCTCTGCAAATCCCTACATCATACGTGCGTTGTGATAGGACTGCACATGACGAACTCCGTGGAACTCTGCTTAGTGCAACTACCCCAGCTCCATAAAGGTTTTAAAGAGACAAGGGAACCCAGGAAGTGAGTCAAGTCAATTAATTTTCTATTCCTAACACAGTAGGGGATCATCATCAGGACACAAGAAGTTATGCCTTAGAAAATTACTGCTAAATATGAGTATACATGAAATCTCCATTATAAATGGGGGGTAACAAATTCAGGAATGCGCCTAAAATTAGAAAGTAGCTGTAAATCACAGTTAGAATATGTGCAGAGATTCTAAAGGGCCCACGGCAACCCATGGCACCCCCTGCCAACCACAGGGGCAGCAAATGGCGGGTTTCGGCCATAATAGTATTTCCATCAACTCAGGGTCAACACGTTATGCCGCGACACCACATCCCTTGCCTCAGGACCACTCCATTGATTCCTCTGGGGTTTCTCTCATAAAAAGTGGAACTGGATTGGAGTTTACTTAAACTTCGAGGTAACTGTTCAACCGGTCCTGACTGGACCTGGTGACTGGCTCCCTATCAACATTGGACTCCGCAAGAGTGCCTTTATTGGTGTTTTCAAGTCACTTGATGTTGCTAAGCCTAAACCACAAGTTGTGGTAGATTTAAATGATGTATTGTTCCTTTAAAAATGTGTATCTCTGAAACACTCCATGGGTTTTTGTCTCTGAGTTGTCTGTTTAAAGAAGCAAACACAACCTATTCCGTATAAAAAATGGTGTTGGGTGTTCTACTTATCCAACTGGTACTTCTAAATTACACTTGTTCCTTTGATAAATTCTGACCATAGCAACCCAGAACTGAGCTAAGGTTTTACAAATAAACCTGACTGGACCTGATACGATCTCCCTCCGGCCATGGTTGGGCAAGCTGCTAGAGAAGCATAACAATTCCACTCTGGTTAACCATCTGGAGTCTAACAACCGACTACATGACTCTCAAGCAGGCTTCCACCCGAAGCTCGGGACAGAAGTTGCCCTTTTGGCAGTAACTGAGTCAGCACGGAGGTAAATGGACCAAGGCAGCACTGCAGCAATTATTTTGCTGGACCTTAGTCAGACCCCCCAGGATATAGCGGCATGGATTGGCAAATTTAGCGGCACAAAAATGAAAATTTAGCGGCACAAAAATGGAAATTTAGCGGCATTTAGCGGCATTTTATTTTGGGGTTTTTGCAACACCAAACACAGATATCTTACTGTTTGACCTTGCCCACGTAACGCTTGTTCCTGTGATTGAGTGTCTAGCACTTATTGCAGTACTATACCTCAAATTATACTCTGTTTTCTCTTATAACTGCACACTTGTCACTTTCATCTCCCCTTGTGCACTTTTGACTACCTCATGCATTTTTGGTTGCTCACAATTTTTACTCAAGTATTTTGTTTGCTCACGATTGTCACTATTACCTTTACTACCTCATGTATTTTTGGTTGCTCACAGTTTTTACTACCTCATGTATTTTGTTTGCTCACAAATATCACTATTACCTTATGTAAGTAACGTATGTTTTTGCAATCTGTTCTTTTGCAATGTTTCTCATTATGTTTCATCTCTGTTCCTAATGTGAAGCGCTCTGACGCCTTCAGGTAAAGTCCGCGCTATATAAAAAAAGCATAAATAAATAAATAATAAAAACTTTACCCAAGGCCGGGCGAGGCCTGCAATAAAAGCTTTCCCCTCTCTCCTCTTCCACATCTCCACTGCCCCCATCCCACCCGGGCAGCGCTTCTTAACGAAGCTGGTTTTAAACTTGCCTACCTAGCCTCGCTATGTGTGCGGCGGGCCCCCACCAGCGGACGGACGGTACCTGTCAGTGTTCTGTTCGCCGCCGGCCGGCTTTCCTCCTGCTCCGACGAGTCCGAGTCTCGCTGACGCTTCGTGCTCTCTCCCCCTCTTGCTGGTGTGGTGCTGGTCTTCTCCCTCTCTCGGCCGCCGTGGTCTTCTCCCTCTCTCGGCCGCCGTGGTCTTCTCCCTCTCTCGGCCGTGGGCCGCAAATCAAATGGAAAATGGGTGCCTCTTCGCTTTTAAGGCGGAAACGGCCGGAAAGGACGGCGAACGGCGGAAAACGGCAAATTTCGCGGGCTTTATGCCAAATATCGCGGCATTTGCAGGGATCGCGCGATTTCGCGATTTTTTTGCAAATCGCGAAATCGCGATAAGCTGGAGGGTCTGCTTAGTGCCGCCTTTGACACAGTGGATCACAACATCTTGCTCTCACGCATAAGACCCCTCGGAGTCACAGGGCTAGCCCTCACCTGGCTGCAATCCTTCCTGGAAGACAGTGCTTAATTTGTAAAATATGAAGTCCAGGTGCTCAAATTTGTGTCGGAGGCCACACCTACTTTTCCCCAGCTCCACCCATTTCCTCCACTTGCTTCTTTCTTACTACACCTCTTCTTCTCTAGCTCTTTTTTTGTCCCTCTCGCATCTTTCTGTGCCCCTTTCCCAGTATCAACCCACTTTCCTTTCCTCACTGTCACGACACTCAGGGGCATCCCTCTACTTCTCCCTCTCTCCTTATGAATTTTTGTATATCACCTCTTACTCTCTACCTCTTTACCTCAACCACTCTCTAGTTTTGTTTCACCTTCAGCTCTCTTTCACTAGCTCACCTCTGTCTTTTTGTTTCACCCCTTTTCTCTCAACATCTCCTATTTCTGCCCTTCATCAATCTTGCTCTACCTTTCTTTCTACCTCTCTTCTATTGAGGGCCACTCTTCTACATGTTCCCTTTAATCAGACAAGTTGTCCTACGTCGCATCCAAGGGATTTGTTACAAGTAGAACAATGCCGGGCTCCACAGCAAACAAGCTGTGAGGGGGGAACACAGGTAGCAGCCCGAATACACTCACCCACGAGGAGCAACCACTTAACACCTACTGTCAGGAAGAGCAGGCAGTAAGCTCAAAGTGAGCTCCACCACATGTGTACATGGGTGGCTCACTCCGTGCTCACGAGTGTGGGCAACGCAGAAGGCAGCAACAGGCACTCCCACCTATGCTCTGAATTCACAATAGCATCACCCGAGGCACAAAGTGTGAGAGGCACCGCCCACAGCCCGTTGTATATACAATATACAAATGATACCAAGAAAGGGCCCACGGGTGTAAATCAGCACAACAGCCCCAGTAGTGTAGGAGGGCACACAAAGCGAAGTAAAAAGGAAGAGAGGACACTACATAAAGTGTGCTACTTAGCTGGGAGGTCTGTACCACGTAAGTGGGTGCACAAATCAAGCAGCCTGTACTACGGAGGTGTAAACCAATGTTACCATGTTTATGGGAGTGAGCACAAGTACTTTAGCACTGATTAGCAGTGGTAAAATGCACAGAGTTCTATGTCCAACAAAAAAAAAATTCAGCAACACAGTGAATGACAAAGACAAAAGGTGTGGGAATGACCCTACAGAGAGCACCTGTTCCATCACTAAACATCTGCAGAAACCCTGGCAGTGTCCGCAGGCATACTATCAACTCTCACAGATATACTTACAAATGCCATCTCCAGATACAACACACCAACACATCATATGCTTGAACAGCTGCATGAGCCCCCCAAACACCCTCAGAATTCCCTCAAAAGCCTAAGAACACAGTTACCCACAGACCACTCCCAGACACTTTCACAATGCCTCTATACCCTCTGATCACCCCAGATTCCAACACAATGTGACCATAAACGCCAGATTGACAACTCACACAACGCCCAAAGGTATCAATAAAACTCCCACTTTTACATCCTGATACCAACAGGAACGACCTGCAGCCGAATAATTCTCGAGGCAACCACACTTGCCCACAAAACACATCTACAGTGCCCAAAACACGCTCAAACCACCACTCAAAGAAACTCTCTCAGACAGGAACAAAATATATTTTTGACACATTCAAAACATTCACACTCACAGAGCCAAATACTCTCACCTCCAGACACCGTCACAATGTGACCCTACAGTGTACACCCTCAAAATGTCCCTCCATACATTTACTGTATCTCTCAGACAGTCCGAGCACCCAAGGTCAACACTAAATATCCCAAAAAAACACACGCTCCCAAAAGCACACCAACCAGTTGCATAATCCAGCACACCGACATGCACCCTGAAAACACTAAAAACCAATTTCAAGACAACCATGGTACTAGCTCTAACCATGTTGTCATGATTCCATAACGCGCACAGACATAACTGCCACATTTTCCCAGGCCTAAGCGTGAGTAGCTTATCAAATCAGGGGTTTTCTTTGCGTTCTGTGACTTGTGGTGGCGTGATAGTAACTTATTTCAGGACTACAAGTCCCAAAATGCAAAGCAAAAACGTGGACTGAGTTGCTCACGTGTAGCGCTGCGAAACTTGCGATCTGTGCCCAGCCATGAACAGGCCACTGGGTGTGGTAACTCGGTATAGCAGGAGCTCTGTAGTTCTTTAGGTCGCCATAAGGAAGGTCTGGCGAATGCTGTAGGTTCGCGTGGAGCTCGACTAGGTGCTACCAGGCTTAAGGCTGATATGTGTAACAATAACTCAGAGTTTTCCCCAAATTCTTAAAATGGACTTTGAGCCTACCTTAAAATTGCCAAAATGCGTTACACGTCAGGAATCTTGTCGCCATTGAGTTTGTCTCTGCTGCTTTGTCAGATTAAAGCACAGAATCCGTGGATGCTACAGATGAAAAGGTAGTGTGACCAGGACTATGCTATTTACGAATGCACGCGGAGGGAGGACCTTCCCGCATCATTAAACCTGATGAATGGGCGTCGCCATTAGTGAGGTTGAGGCGCTGAAACACCTATTGTTGCCTGTGTGAGCGAAATCTCTCGCACCTCTCAAGGAGCCTTTGCAACTAACAATCTGCAAGGCTCGGGTTGCCTGTGCGTGATACAGCTGTGTAATATTGCAATTTTCAGACAAAAACTCCAAGCAGAAGAGGGGCTTGCAGAGCCCGCTTTAGGCATTATGGGCAAGCTGGGTGCATTCAAGTTTTGCAAACAGCTGCGCAGCTCTCATCTTGCGCCAGCTCAGCCCGTGTCCCTGCTTGCGCGTTTCTGTCAGATTTCCCAATTTAAAGTGTCATAGCGTATGCGATGTTTTTCACACCCCACTGCCAAGGCAAAATTAAGGCAGCGAATGCGCGCGCATTCAGTTGCAAAATCTGAGCACGCGTCGCTGCCTCTGCCGCGCATTGCCCCACAGAAGAATACCAGCCCAGGGCAGCAAAGCCCTGCCCAACAACAAATACTACAGTGTCCCGCCAACTGGGCCTGATCCGCCGCCAGAAGTTTTGAAGACAGAGTGAGGAGGAGGAAATTGAGAATCGGAGTCAATCACGTCACCATTTAGACAATAAGTGTTTACAATTTACAACAGTCACTCAACAACCAGTATGACGTGTCAGTAACTAAACTAAGTGACAGCAGCACAGCACTTACGGCACCACAGCAGTAGTGCCAGTGCCACGCACAACTCATAAATCAATTACTGACGGCAGCAGCAGGTGCACTTAATGCAACGTGACTGTAGACCCGGCCCTGATAATTAGGTGCCGGTGCTAAGCACCAGCAAGCTCCGGCTCAAATTAAGCCCTGATTTGATTTCCAGGTCTCGGATGGTACCACTCAATACAAACCATGGCCTCTCAACTGTGGGGTCCCCAAGGGTTCTTCCCTAAGTTCCACCCTTTTTAATATTTATATGGAGCCCTTAGCAGAGATAGTGCGCCCCTTCGGCATTGAAATTGTCACCTACGCAGACGACACCCAACTGGTGGTTGCGCTCAACCATCCCGAGGGCGCGTCTAGCACTCTGCGCAGCTACCTGGAATCAGTAGCCGATTGGATGGCACTCTCTCATTTGAAATTAAATGGGGACAAGACGGAATTGATGTTCCTGGGGAAGACCCCATCGCCCAGAGCAACCATTGATTGGCCGGCCTGTATGGGCACCTTACCAGAACCCAAAGACCAGATCAAAAGTCTTGGAGTATGGCTAGACAGCACCTTAGGTTTCAACCATCAAGCCACCAAGCTCTCTGCAACTTGCTTCGGCCTGATGAGAATGCTGAGGAAAATGTTGCCTCTCCTCCCCTTTCAGGCTCGGAGGATCATGGTGCAGGCTATTTTCCTGTCCCGCCATGACTATGGGAACGCCCTGTACCTAGGCGCTCCTGCGAGCTCCATCAAAAAACTTCAGGTCACTCAGAACCCTGCAGCACGCCTATTGCTTGGACTACCTCGGAGACACTCAGGGTCAGCCACCTTGGCAAAACTCCATTGGCTGCCTATACAGGCCAGGATCCAATTCAAGGCGCTGTGTATAGCCCATAAAGCTATTTTGCACGCAGGCCCTGCACTGATCTGCTCCCTAGTCACCCCATACCACCCCCCAAGAACTCTACGCTCCAGTACCACATTTCTGGCAGCAACCTGGAAAATTAAACGAGCTAGATGGGGGGGGCGTTCATTCTCTTGGAACGCCGGCTCTTGTTGGAACTCCATGCCCCTTATCCTACCTAGGAACCAGACCTACTCAAGTTTCGCAAACGTCTGAAAACCTTCCTCTTCCAGTAACTTCACAGTCTGATGGCTGCCTCCACCCACCCATCCTAAGCGCTACGAGGCCTCAGGGTAGAAGGGCGCTTTATAAAATCCCATTTCATTTCATTTTCATTTTATACGGAATTATGACTTTAATATATAATGAGGTTGTATAACCACACCATATGATAACCCACGTTCCTTACAGGTTTCATTGGTATGTGTGCATTTTGCGTTGGCCTGCTGCATTTGCTCTTACTTCTGCCCTCTAGCCTCACTAAAGCAACCAACGTACTTGAAACAGTGGCTGTATGAAAACAGTATAAATAAAAGAAATGCAACCAAAACATCTAGATATTTATAGAGTATTTGTTAGTGGGTGTTTTGAGGGGTATGGATGTTATGCATGCCGAACAATGTAGGTGTTGCAGAAGGACAGGTATGGTTGACTGATTGTAGGTTTGTTTAGAGTGAGAGAGAGGGGTTCACAATTTTAATTGGTACTACATTAGTGTTATACAGAAGAGGCAGCCCATATAGCAAGGGGGAGTGCATTATAAAGAGGAAAGCCTCTTTCGAGGGGCTGAGATGGCAACATGATCCACGTGCTTGTGATAGCTGAATCCTGGAGAACGTCTGTTTTATCTGCATCCTGTCATCTTGTCACAACGTTTTAATAATTCCTAGATTGGGTGCCTCCTCCTGCTAATGCATTGACAGTCTGTCATCTACTGCCATAGAGATGTCTGCTGTTAACCACTAAGGGCGAATGTAGCCAGCCGATGTAGTTGATCATAGTATTTTACCTCAGTTTTAAATACAGGGGCTGTTTCCTACTTTGTGCAGTTTCTCTTCCTCTTCATGATTGAGGTCTCCATTGTTTCTGAAGAATGTGATAGCTGCAGAATCTGCCTAGGGTATGGGCAATCTTTAGATTGTTGGAAGGGCACATGAATCAGGTGGGTGTGATTTGGTTGAGGCATATGTAATTCTTCTATTCCCTTCCATGCAGAAGTCTCCCTCCTGCATGCAGAGATCGCCCTACTGCTTGTGGACATCTTCCACCACTATGCAGAGATCACCGGTCCAGTTTTAGAGGTCTCTTCCAAGTATATGAACATAAAATACAGTCATGAAAACATGTTTATGCAGATTGCTCTTCTTGAACTGAGAAGATGGAGATATGTAAGTCTACACCCAGCCGGCACTTTACACTTTGAAATGGTAAATTGCGAAAATTAATAAAGTTAAGGTTATGCCCATGTGTAAGATTAAATTTACACATGAGTAAATATACATGTGTAAATTTACCATTGTAGATAGGGGCAATTATGTCCGTGTTGATTAATTTATAGAAGAATTAAGATCAGAGAATCCAGTTTTAAGCATTCTCTTAATGTATTTTTAGATACAGATCCTATTCCAGCAGTCTTGAAATAATTCCACACTTTAAAAAAGGAAACCAAGGTCTATAAGGTGCTAAAGACTAAGGGCCTGATCTAGAGTTTGGCACAGGCCATTCTTCTCCCATCATAGAGAGACTCATTCATCATCAGATGTAATACTGTGCGATGCAGTCTAGTGTTTGGGGGTGGAGTTAAGGGGAGGAACAGGAACGTGAGGAGCCGAGGACGGGACTGGAGAGGCAGTAAGAGTAGGGACAGGGAGCAGTGAGCATCTAAAATAAAGAGTTGAAAGAATATATAGTCTGGCGTCATCATTACACGCGAGACACTACATCAGGTAGCTATCCTTCCACCGTATTAGGGTTTCACCTGACGAACTACCAACTGTCTTGCTGGAGGATGGTCCATAAGCTAAACCTCAGTTCTCCGTCATAGGTCCCCCTGTCAATCATCATTGGAAATCACTCCATCACCCTTACTACGGGTGACATGCGTCCGCCATATTTAGAGTTGTCTATGGTCCGAGTGGTATGGAAGGACCCTCACGGTGGAGGACATTAATGGACATCTGTGCTTCCTATGTGGAAGCGTTGGTCGATATTGACGGATATGTCCATTAGCACACACAAACTCAAAATCTACTCACAAACAACCCCTGCAGCCTCCACTACTAAAACCATGAGCATGAGCAGCAGACCTGTATATTTTTTTAACAAATATCTAGAGGAAAACAATATAAAATAAGTAATTTTCAGTAGTAGAAGGCTGAACACTTAAATCCTTGTCACCAGGACTGCGGTTTTCCAGTTCAGATTTTGGAAATCACATATTTCCTCCTTCTGTGATTATATTTTATTCTTTTTTATTATTGTGCAAACAAAGATGATTTTAATATATCTAATAGATATGTGCAGCTATCACGTTATTTAGCCATTTTGTCTAATAAATAACACTCTACTTTACAAACATTACCATCACACATACCACTGAGATGGTTATTCCTTGAAAAGTGCAAGACTACTTTGTATTAAACAACAAACACTCATTTGCCTAGAAATGAAACGAAAAGTGTTTTGCATAAGAATCACTCAAAAGCACTGTAAAGTAGCCTGTGTCTGCTGACAATATACAAGAAATATGGAGTGGTGCAGCACCTTCGCTGTATATTTATCTAATAGACCCCACCCTACAAAAAAGGGTTGGCGGAGTGACAGGACATCAGCTAACATAGATGTATTTTTGTCCCACTAGCTAATTGCCTAACAGACATAGTTCACTGACACAATATCCAAACAAAAAATATTGTGTAAAGGAAATAATGTATGTATGTATGTATGTATGGCATACTTGTTAAGCGCGACTGTCACCCGACGGGTATCCTGACGCTGTGATCTTTCAAGGTCTGTACACACAAAGCATTACTGTGACAGCAGGCTACAATGTCCTTGGAAAAAGAAACGTTTTTAATCCCTTTTTGAAAGAGGAGAAATCTCCTGAACTTCGGAGGGACAGTGGCAGCGCATTCCATGCCCTAGATGCAGTGTAGCCAAAAGAACGGCCACCCATCCGTATTCTCCGGATCTTAGGGACTGTCACTAAGTAAGCCGAGGAAGAGCGAAGAGATCTGGTGGGGGTGTACCAGCGAAACAGTTCCTGCAGGGAAGACGGTCCCGAACCCTGGAGAGCCCGGAAGACCACGCACAGGGCCTTAAACTCAACACGCTGGGGAATAGGTAACCAATGAAGGTCCCTGAGTGCGGCTGAAGAGGAATCAAGGCGCCGCCGGGAGAGTGCCAGTTTTGCAGCAAAGTTTTGAACCCGCTGCAGTTTGCCCAACAAGGTGACAGGGGCCCCCAGAAGTAGTGCGTTGCAGTAATCAAGTCTGCTCAGGATGATACACTGCACTACTTCTGGTCTGGCTTGGGGCAGGAGCAACGGAAGGATCTTCCGTAAGGTGCGCAACAGCATCATGCAGGTGGATACCGTTTTATTTACGAAACCATCCAGTTGTAGATTGGATTCCATCATCACTCCCAAGTTTCGAACGGAGTCAGCTGCAGATACCGTGCCCTGAAAGGATACGGGCCAGAAGTCTAGTGGAAGAGGATGCTGGATACGATCTGCAGAACAGTGGAGCACCTCAGTTTTCGAGCTATTAAATTGTAAAGAGTTATTTCCCAGCCATTCCGTCGTGGAAACCATACAGTGGTGGAAAGTCTGTTGTGACACTGCATCCTTACCCTCAAAGGAGAAGATGAGTTGGGTGTCATCAGCGTAGTTGGTGACTGCAATGCCAAAAGATTTAATACGTTTGATCAAGGGTCGAAGGTAGAGATTAAAAAGAATAGGACTGACGGCAGAACCCTGGGGTACGCCCTCCTCAACCCTTTTAATGGTGGACTTAAAGGGAGGCAGGGTGACTACCTGATGTCTGTTGGCAAGGTACGAAGCCAGCCAGTCTAGGGCCAGACCCGCCACCCCGGTCTCCTTCAATCTCTTGATCAAAATACCATGGCTGACCGTATCGAACGCTGCCGACATGTCGAGCAGCAGTAATAATGCATCTCGGCCTTGGTCGGCACGCGAACGAAGGTCGTTCAAAACAGTCACCATGGCTGATTCGGTTCCGTGGGCTGGCCTAAAACCGAACTGCGCCGTATCCAGACAATCATTTGTCTCCAGAAAACTGGACAGGTGTTTTGTAACCAGTTTTTCCAAGATTTTAATCGGAAATGGGAGCAATGATATAGGTCTATAATTTGCTGGACACAATGGGTTCAGCGTTTCCTTCTTCAGCAGAGGAGATACTACCGCAAGCTTCCAGTTATCCGGGACCGCGGCAGACATAAGAGACTGGCAGCATATAGCATGGAGTGGAGGGAAAAGCTTGTTCCTGAATAGCTTCCAGAATTGTGTGGAAGCACATCCAAGGGGGAGCCTGAAGCTACTCCATCCGCCAGCGAACAAAACTCCAAGAAGGAAGGGAGAGGAAAACTGTCAAATGAGTCAAAAATATCGAGCACAGTGGGGCCGTGGCTAGCAGCCGATGAAGATGGCTGCCATCTAACTACGCTGCGCTAGCTGACAGCGTACAAGCCAGCAAAATCCTCCATTATCTGACGTTCTGAAGGCCCCCCTGAGTGGGCAGCTGTGAGGGGATGCAGAGGGAACCTGGCGGTTCTTCCGAACTCTGCGGCCGAGGACTGGAGAGTGAGTAAGAGGCGGACTGGGTAAGCGGCCCACAACATCAAAATGGCACCTTCCTGGAGCTCCTAGGACGTAGGAGACCCATCGCTCCGGCTGCACCGCTGTGGTTTTTGACAGTAGTGCAGAGGAAAAGCCACCTGCGACACCATCGACTCACCGGAGGTCAGCTGGGTAACTGGGCATGCTGTTTGAGGTGCGCTAGGCACCCACAGTCGATCCGCTATGCAGAGCATTGGCAGGCAAGTGACATTGCGGCTGTGGGATTCTGCACTGATTCCAATCCCAGGCCCAGCTGCATCTATGCTTGGTACCAGTGGGTGCGAGAGGCCACATTGAGTTCTGTGCTTAAGCCATAACTGCAGTTCATATTGGCGGACTGCCTGGGTGCCAGTGATGGTGCTCCCCTCCCCCTCCAAGCGTGTGCTTTGGCGGTGTCTCCCGGAGCTGTGCAGGGGAGACCACCTGCTCTGCGGCCTACCAGCACCTAAGTGGATGAAGCCAGTGGTTTGGGCAGTAGTACAGAGCAGCTACATTGCGAAGGGCACTCCATTCATTGCGAAGTGAGTGCACATCCCTCAATAGTGCCTGCGAGAACTGTGGGACCCGTGGCTCAGAAGTGATGGCAGTGAAGGTGAGAGCCACTTCTGAGAGGCTGAAGTGTGTACCTAAGCATGCCGACTGCTAAGGAAGCACCCGCGACTCAGAGAATCACTGCTGAAATACCGCAGATTCGGCCATGGGTCGAAACAAAGTAATGGGGCCTGGACAGGCTAACCTCATCGATAAATATACAGTGGCCATGGTGAGACAGGAGGGAGTCCGCAGGAGGAATCGGATGACCAGACCCCGGAACCCTCTTTGAAAGATATCCTGAAGGCGATCAGAGAGTTGAACGGCACCCTGAAGCAGAAGCTCGACTCCGTCACCGAGGAGGTGAATCTCCTGCGCACACACCTACGGAAAATCTCTGAGAAGCTGTCCATGGCAGAGGCTGGATTTGGGGGCTTATAGTCCAAAACTAAACGTCTCAAAGACCAGGTTGTCATTCTCACCAAGAACCAGTCAGACATTTACGCCCGGCTGGAAGACCAGGAAGGAACGACCCGGTGCAACAACATTTGGTTCAGGGGTGCCGGACGGAATGGAGGGAAAGTCCATGGACCTGTTCCTGGAAGATCTACTTTTAAACCACCTGAAGCCCAAACGCTTGTCTAACTTCTTTTCAGTAAAATGTGCACACAGGGCTTTGGGGGACAGGCCTCTCCCTGGGGTGCCCCCGCACACAATCATAGCCCGCATCCTAAATTTCAGGGATAGGGATGCTATTGTACATGTGGCACATATGCATGGCGACCCCATCTGGTTTTTCCCAGACTTCATGCTTCACATTCAGCATCAGAGGTGGTCTTTTGACGCCGTTAAAAGAGCTCTCCGGGAACATAATGTGAAATACATGATGCTTTTCCCAGCCAGACTCAAAATAATGGACGAGGGGAAAACATATTTCTTTGACTCACCAGCAGAACCTAGCGAATGGCTGGAGGAATGTCGTACTGTTTGTCGCGAAGGAGGGAACAATCGACCCGCAGCGGAAAAAGGCCACAGTGGGACTGAGCAACAGACGGAGTGGACATCCAGTTGCCAGGCACAGAGGCAGCAGACAGGTAAGTGACCTGTAGGGCACTCTTCATACTACTGGAACTATTCCTTGATGTAACCGTGGAGGGGCATATATTGGGGTCTGGGAGCGTTGGTTTGAGAAAGGGGCCCACTTGCAACAGGAACCAGTGATGCTTAACAGACTCCGTCAACATATGGCTCCCTCGCCCTTTCTTTTTCTATATTTATGGATGGACTGCCTCTGTGGATTATTGAGTAGGGAGGCTTCTGTACTACCAAGTATGGGCTTGAAAAGATTTGTTAGCAGACAGGTAGTACTTCATGCTAGAGGCTAGCTCAAGGCTCCTCACAAATGTTTCTTTCTACACTCTTTGGGCGACAGGCACTCTGCACGTTTGGGAGGTGGGAGTTTGGGGGCTCACCCATCAGGGTTGCAGGGAGGGGGGAGTTGGGTTTATTGTTTGACTTGTTTGGGATGGATGGGGACCATGCTTAATACCAAGATATCCAGCAGGTACAGGCGGTTGACACAAAGAAAGCCAGGGTGGTGAGGAGACACTCAAATACTATTTACCGTGCTCGAAGTCATGGGTGACCTAGCTAGCATGCAGATATGGACCTGGAACGTGAATGGTCTGGAAAACAAGATCAAATATACATGAGTCATGCAGCACATTAAGAGGCATTCCCCAGATGGTGTTTTTATCCAGGAATCACATTTGCAACGGAGTAAATGCAAGTCATTAGATCGTTTTGGGTACAAAATGGTGGCCTACTCCGAATTTTCGTTCAGGGTTCGGGGGATGGGAATCCTGATACGCAACACGTTGCCCCTAGTTATCAGAGGCACCTGGGCGGATGATGCAGCCTGTTTTGTTGTGGCGGCAGGTAAATGGGAGGGGCGCCTGATTGTAATGTGCTCTTGCTATATACCCCTGGGTGTCCACACTGTGATTTTCCCGAAGTTTAGCTCATTCCTCACTGACCTCCCCCTGGGCATGCTCCTGATAGGTGGAGACACGAACCCAGTCATGAACCTGGAATCAGGCTGGTCTGGCTCCATGCTGGCTGACAAGGAGAACGCAGACTGGCGGACACTGAAGCGCTGGGATGCCTCCTGGTAACCATGCGCTATACAAATGAGTAGTCATTCTTTCACTTTGTCATGGCCATGGGCATAGTAGAGTTGTGGCAGGCACATAACCCTCTACTAAGGCACCATATGTAATATTCAGCAGGACACAGCTCCTTCTATAGAATAGACCATTTCTATACACGTAATAACAAGGTGAGGGACTTCCTCCAAGAGGGCTTGCAACTCTATTTGAAAGAAAATATGGGTTCAGTGGACTCGCACATTACTTTATGAGTGGCCTATAAGATGGTATTATGGTATTATGGTATTACGGGGTCAGGCACAGGCGCTGATTAGAGCTCATAAAAAAGAGGAATCCCTGCAAATTCGGCTACTCAAGAAAGAAATTAGTCAGATGGATGGTGATGAGGCAACCTTCTCAAGTTCTGACCTGCGTCATGGGCTGGCACTGAGGCAACGGGACCTGCGGGCCCTGGCAGGCACGTGCATACGCGATAGCGATGCAACACCACTTGTTTGAAGCTCCTAGCATGGCTGGAAAGACACGATAGGGAGAGATCGTGGGTGACGGGGGTACATCATAATACTGGGTCGGTTCAAACTACAAGCAACGAAATAGCAGCAGCTTTTGCCACGCATTTTGAGAGAGTCTATGCACCGGTGTGAAGGTTGGAGGACAACTGTGCAGTATTCCTAAGGGACTTCGCCCTGCCTACGCTGTCAGGGGAAGTGCGTGAAGTGCTTGAGGCCGACCTCACAGAGGAGAAACTAGTAGCACCCTGGGTTCCCTGAAATGCAGAAAGCGCCGGCCCCGAATGGGCTTCCAGTCGAGATTTATAAAGGGAAGGCCTCGGTCATAATACCCCTGCTCCAAAACATGTTGATTGAGGCACAAGAACAGGGGCAACTCCCGTCGGACCAGTGGGCTGCCATGATAGTGGGAATCTACAAAGCCTCAAAGCCGCCTGATCAGTGTAATTCCTACCGTCCTATCTCCCTTATCAATGTGGAGGCCAAAGGTTCTGACCAAAACTTTGGCAGACATGCTGGTGTCTGTCATCTCGGATTCGGTCCATGTGACCAATCAGGGTTTATGTCCTGCAGAAACACCCAGCACAATCTTCGGAGACTATATGGCATACTCCATATGACTAGCAATCCTGAGGCCCAACGACGTCATTGATGGCGCTGGACACGTCAATAGCGTTCAATAGCATCAAGTGGCCCTACTTGTTTATGATGCTTCAAAGGCTGTGCTTTGGTCCCAATTTTTGTGGCTGGGTGAGACTACTATACGAGTCGCCCATGGCTAGGGTGCGTGTTTTAACTGGGCGATATCGGGATCCTTGCAAATGCGTTATACAGAAAAGGTGGCAGTGGTTTTAAACAGAGCAGTCAACACCTCTGTTGTGTTTGCAAATGTAAAAACCCAGTATGTTTTATGGCCTGCTCAATGCAAATATTGTGCCACCCACAATATTACTTAGTACATGGTGAAAAATCCTCAGCGCACATATATTGTAGAAATTCAAACAGCAGAGCACAGCACATTTAAAAGTTCAAACTGACTGACAAACAGTCAGTAAACAATTTATTTCCAAATGAAGAGCAGTGGGTATAACACAATCGTGATCATAGGTGGATCATTTTACAGATTGTTCACACGTATATGAAGCAAATGAACAGCCGACACGTGTTTCGTCGTTATACGAATTTTTCAAGGCTGTTAACAAAACCATGTGATACAAGCTTAGTTTCAGTACCAGGGGAAGTTCTTAATTTCATCTTACAGCGCTCAACACTGAGATGTTAAAAGAAGATAGGAGAAGAAAGAAGAAAAGGTGCTCAAACCGAATGGTGTCTGAAATTAAAAAACCCAAATACAGGCGTGAAAAGATAAGTGTGAGCAGGCGGTAGAACATTTAGTTTGTGCTGACCAATTATTACCAGGTTCAAAACAATTCCCAAAAAAACTTGATGTGGTGAAAAACTGTGAAAAGAAAGTAAAGAGATGTGAATTACACACAGTTAGGAAAAAAATGTATTACATTTCTGCCATTTACATATGTTAATATAATGAGAGGGACCAGGGAGCAATAAAGTAAATTTCTGTAGTCTGCAAGGGCAGAATTCAACAATGTGCGAAATCAGAAAGACCATCATGAGCACAATCTGTGTAATGACTTCAAAATGCTAGTCTTTTCCAATTAAGGTCATATGGCTAAAAAGTACCTAGATAGTCACTAAGAAAAGGATGAAAAATATTCATTGAGCAGGTATAGCTATGGCATTCATTTATAATATACATATACTTATGAGCTGTACTTCTCCATCCAGTGGAATATTAATGTCTATTGGTTATATATAAAGATCCTATCTTGTATTCATTACATTCACTCCAGCCGCTCCAGATAAGCGTGCTGGCATCGTAAATAAATCGGTTAAAGCTGGTCTATACGAGGAAAATCAAAGTCCACGTTGAAACTAAAAATTGTAGCACATCATCATGGAGAAAGGATGATCCAATTAGTGTCATCCATCTTTTTGGGGTTTATAGTTAGATCAATAATATAGCGTAATAAAATGGGTCTACCCAAGCATAATAACAATAATGTCTAAAACTAGGAATTGTTGCCGATCAAATGTGGAAGGGATGATCATATTAGTGTCACCCATCATTTATAAAGTATAAAAGTAGTTCATTATTATATCGCGAAGCAGAAAGTCGTTTATATGGCTGATTAAAGAAACCATTTGAAAACATTACAAGGCTTACCTAGTGCAAGCGAGTAAGTCAAAAAACCTTATTGTGTTAGACAAGTAAGGGACAAAGTCCCAAGCCCCCGGGAAGTCAATAATCTTCTTTCACAATCTACGATGAAAAGGACACAAGTATTGGATGCCAAAAAGGACTCAAAAATCCCCACTTTTCTATACAATTAAAGAAACCAGAAGTCCCGTTATGTTGCACTTATCCCAGCGAACGTGGTTCCCTGCCCGCGTTCTAATCCTATGCAACAGCGTTTCGAATTTACTTCCGTATATAAGCCGGAGGGCGCCACCTGTACGTGAATGGTACAAAAGGGGGTGGTGATGGACCGAGCATCTGAATCAATCAAACACTCACACCCAGTCAAAAGATCTGGGTTTAATCCATCACCGTTCTTTAGCCCACTCTGCCACCCCAGTTCAGACATGGCTATATGCAAATCAGTCTGACCCTGTGCCTCATGGGAACAGTCCAGCCCGAACTGCCAAGCCATGTCTTCCCTGGACCGGAAACAAGCTTACGAGGACCGATTTCTGGCATTCCAGCCGTCTTCAGCCCGGCTTGCTTGAATCCAGTGGCAAAGTGAGCAAGGGACTCACGTCTGAGCATACCCTGCCACACTAATGGCGGCCAAAAGCGGTACAAAAGGGGGTGGTGATGGACCGAGCATCTAAATCAATCAAACACTCACACCCAGTCAAAAGATCTGGGTTTAATCCATCACCGTTCTTTAGCCCACTCTGCCACCCCAGTTCAGACATGGCTATATGCAAATCAGTCTGACCCTGTGCCTCATGGGAACAGTCCAGCCCGAACTGCCATCATCCCCTTTTGTATCGCTTTGTTCGCCCTAAGTGTGGCAGGGTATGCTCAGACGTGAGTCCCTTGTTCACTTGGTCACTGGATTCAAGATAGCCTGGCTGATGAGGATTATGAATCCGAAACCGGTCCCAGGATGCTTGTTTCCGGTCCAGGGAAGACATGGCTTGGCAGTTCGGGCTGGACTGTTCCCACAAGGCACAGGGTCAGACTGATTTGCATATAGCCATGTCTGAACTGGGGTGGCTGAGTGAACTAAAGAATGGTGATGGATTAAACCCAGATCAGTTGACTGGGGGTGATTGTTTGATTTGTTCAAACGCTCCGTCCATCATCCCCTTTTGTATCGACCTGTACGTGAATAGCGTCACAAAGCACGTTCATGTGTCTGCTGTTCATTTGCTTCATCTTTGTGTCAACAATCTGTAAAATGATCCACCTATGATCAAGATTGTGTTATACCTACAGCTCTTTGTTTGGAAATAAATTGTTTACGTACTGTTTGTCAGTCAGTTTGAACTTTTAAATGTGCTCTGCTCTGCTGTTTGAATTTCTACGATCCTTTCAATTGCGAAGGGGCACCAGGCAGGGGTGCCCTTTGTCCCCGCTTTTGTTTGCCCGTATGCTGGAGCCATTGGTGCACTGGACCCGGAGAGACCCAATGATCTGGGGTATAGTGGCCCGAGGGGGGTGGGAAGAGTGAATTTCGCTCTATGTTGATGATATTGTCTTGTACCTTGCATGACCATACTACTCGATGGCACGAGTACTGCATATCTTTGAGCTATTTGGTAGCTACCCGGGCTATAATATCAACTGGTCCAAGTAAGTGATCTTTTCGTTGTTATGTCCCCCCCCGGGTTCTGGTGCGGTGTTCGGCCCAGTGGTGTCTGACCGCTTCAAATACTAGGGTGTCCACATTACGTGGGACCAGAAGGCGTTCCTGGACATGAATCTTGGGCGCCAAATGAGTTGCCTTGGCGCTGAGTCATTCACTGATGTACCCTTCCGCTTTCACTTTTGGGTAGGGCGGCCCTATTTAAAATGATGACATTACCGCGCCTCCTTTATGTCCTCCAAAACACCCCATACCCGGTCCCTTTGACAGTTTTTAAATGGGTAGCGCAGGAAGTCAGGACATTGTTGTGGCAGGGTGGTTCACCCAGAATTGCTCAGAAAGGATTGCACGATGGTGGCCTGGCAATCCCTTACATTAGGCTCTACTACTGGGCCTCACAGCGGCAGGTCATAAACAACTGAGTATATGCGGATATGGAGGAACTGGCTTACAGAGCAGAAAGAGACGTCACGCCGGGAAGAAACTGTGAGCCTCTCCTATAATTCAGAAAGTCATGATCAGAGTGGCCATGATCAGAGTGGCCGGGACATACTAAAGTGGTGCTACAGTGCTAGAGGGAGGCCAATAAATTACTAGGCTTGGGGGGGAGACTGACTGGTAGAACCCCGTTGTGGGTGGGTGATTCCTTGCATGAAGTAGCAGCCCTAACAGGCTTCAAAGGGTGGAAATTGATAGACATCAAGTACTTGGGAGACATATGGAAAGGAGACTCTACCCTCACCTTTGAGGAACTCCAGCGGGAATATAATTTACACCAGACCCAGAGATATCAACACCTGAGGCTCGTACATGCACTGTGCACCCACATTCGTAGTGGCACCTCTGTTCCAGAGTATTCCCTGTTAGAGGATAGGGTGTTACTAGACCTAATTGTCGAGAAACCAACCTCCACGATCTATCGTAAGTTGATAAATAATGTGCCGGCCCCCTGATGGCCCTCAAAGAAACATGGGTTAAATATTTGGGCTCCATAGATGATAAGGAGTGGCAGTAGGCAATACAGAGCTCATGAGAAATTGCAGTTCGCTCCAGATTTAGGTTGATACAAATCAAGATATTGCACCGCATCTACTACCCTCGTACTCACCTATACACATGGGGCAGGACCTCTACAGCTCTGTGTGTCGGGGGATGCTAGGGTAAGGGAACCTTCCTGCATATTTTATGGGAATGTCCAGAGATTGTTAGATACTGGCAAAAAGTCAAGGATGCTATGTCCAGGGTGGTAGGAGGGACGGTTCCATTAGATGCGAAGTGGCTGCTATGAATGATTAAAGGTGACTCTGACTGGTCCAGATATGAGGGAATATGGTTGGCTCTTGCAGCAGGGATCGCGAAGCGGAACATTGCCAGGGGGTGAGGGCACCTCTGCCTCTGATGCTGGTGGAATGGAGACGGGACCTAGATTCGTGCCAGCGTGCTGAAGAAACAGTCTACAAAAGTAGGGTGTGTGTTAAGAAATGGCAAAAATACAGAGGGATGAGCATGGGAAACTGAATCTTATTTGGTGTTTTCTCAGTCTTATATCCCCTTGTGAATATATTGTTATTGAAGTACTGTGTCCGCCTCACTGTGTACCATTAACAATGCTTATTTTAACGTATGTTCTTTTGAGCAATGTTAATAAAAAGAGTTTGTAGAAAAGAAAAAAAAAGAAAAATATTGAGCACACACATATCGTTTTCCTGTACAGGTAAGTGCAAACATATTGTATAAAAAATATTGTTTACTGTAATATTGAAATAATATATACAAAAATATAGTTTTTTAACATTTTTATATTTTAGAATATAACAATAATATAATGGGAATCATATATGTTTAAGTAATATTGATATATAAAAATATATTCATATATATAAATATATAAATATTCAAAATTGAATAAACACACATATATATGTGTCTATATTTATATATACATTTATCATGTAAAACTATTTTGCAAAATATTGATTTTCATGTATATCATAATTTTCTCATACTTTTTAGTGTACTAATATAACTATATCTATTTATATTTATATATATAAATATATTTACGTATATAAAAAAATAACTATTTAAAATATAAACAACAAAGACATTTAAAATATTTTCAATTTAAATAAACATAAAAAGAAAATATTAAACAAAAATATGTTTTACTAAAACTATCTTTAAAATTACCTAACTGTATGCATATAAATATATACAATATAAAATTAAATACACCAGCAGATAATAATAAGATATAGAATATATATTTAAACAATTAAAAAAAACTAATAAACTCCAGAAATAATAAATAAACTATTCCCACTCCAATCCATACAACAGTAGGGAAAATGTACTATTCCCACTCCAATAGGTGCAACAGTGGGGAAAGTTTTGAACTGGGGAGGGGTAACATTTACTATTCCCACTCCAGTCTGTGAATCAGTAGGAAAAGCTTTAGACACTGGAGAGGTGCAATTTACTATTTCCACTCCATTCTGTGCAACAGTGGGGAAAGTGTTAGACAATGTAGGGGTAAAATGTACCATTTCCACTCTTGTACGTGCAACAATAGTGAAAGCTTTGGAATCGAGAGGGGTAAAATTTACTTCCCCCACTCCAGCCTGTGCAACAGTAGTAAAAGCGTTGGACACCAGAGGTGTATTATATACTATTCCCACTCCAGTCCACGCAATAGTATGGAATGCGTTAGACTCCATAGGTGTCAAATGTACTATTCCCACTCCAGACTGTGCAACAGTAGAGAGAGTAGAGAGAGAGTATTTCACCTCAAACATGTGAGCATGTTTCCTTCCAGTTCTGAGAGCAATTTTTGCCTACATTTTTCTAAGTGCTCATTTTCGGGATTTGCTCATCGTGTCACCTTTAGCACCATAGCCAAGGACTGGTGGGACACCTCTTGTAGTTTGAAGGCTCACCCCGGCGTGGGTTCAAGATGGTGGGAGCCTTTTGCATCCCTGTGTCTTTGAACAGGTGGCCAGCAAACTAGCCCTTGGAGTCACGCTGATAGTCCTGGGTGCAGATGAAGATGCGTGCTCAACAGCACAGCTGGCTTCTGAGGTTCAAGGCAGGCTTCAGGCAGCAAGGTAGGCCTTCCAGGTACAGCTAGCAGTCTTCCAGTGTGCAGTGCAGTTCACAGCAGCAGGCAGTCCTCTGAGAGTCCTTCAGCAGATCCAGGAGTGAACTGAAAAAGAGTTTGAAGGTCCTATTTTTATACCCTGGTGCCCTTCTGCTGGTAGGAGTGAGAAACATCTTGCAGGGTTCTTTGAAGTGCATGGAGTTTCCTGCCTTCCCTGCCTTGGCTCCAAGCTGGCTGCAGTAACAATGGGAATGTGATAGATCCTTTGTGGGAAGGCTCCAAGGGACGCATAAGTAAATGAAATATTCTAATTGAGCATAAGCGAATTCTACTATGTTTAAAGGAGAGAGCACAAGCACTTTAGCTCTGGTTAGCAGTGGTAAAGTGCACAGAGTCCTAAGGCAAACAAAAATGAATTAGGCAAAACATTGAGGGAAAAAGGCAAAACCTTTAGGGATGACCGTCCAGAGAGGGCCAGGTCAAACAGCTATGTTTAATTTTGAAACAATATAACTGAAGGCCCTACCATCAGCCCAAGCCTTTCGACGACACTTTCTTATTTTTTTTTTTTTTTTATTAATGCACGAGAAACACTTTACAATACACATTGCAGAATCGATTTTTAAACCCAGAAAAAAAACATTACTACAAAATAACATTGCACATCCCTAGAATGATCTAATGATAGGCACTTATGTAGCGGTTTTACAAAATAGAGATCAGCAATAAGATAATGGGCCTTAATCATAGCGAGAAAAAAAAAAAAAAAAAAAGGAACACAAATCAATCAATACCCCACAGCTCAGCAAGTCTTTAACCAACCCATTCAGCCACCGGCGCCCAAATCCTAGTTGCTAATTGCCGGCTCCTCCCCCCTTTAGACAGAAAATACAGAAAATTCTAGCCTATGAAGGGCTAACAATCTTGCTCACCATTGTACAAACGTTGGGGCTTCCGCAGATAACCACTGAGATGTAATACATCTCAAGACTACAGGACACTAACCTGCTTTATTCTTTCAGGGAGCCCCGGCTGCCGGCTGTGTGCCGATCGTCCCGGCGGGATCACAGCGGCCGTGGGCGCCATCTTGGGGTGGGCTGGTCAGGCGAGTGACTTCATCGCCACTCCCCCCGAGATCCGGCCCTATTTAGGAGTGTCCTTTACCGCTCCCCTTTGATAGCGGGCGGGTGACCCAGTGGCAGTGGGTCCTTGCCTGTGGTGGGAGTAGCGGATGCACTTCTTTTCGAAGCTGTTAGCAAACTGTGCATTGTGTGGATCATTTTATTAGCGCTTTGCTGAATTAAGAGCAGACGCGCGATATTTTAACTAGGGAATTTTGTTTCTTTTTTCTCAGCCTCACTAACCTCCCTGCATTGCAAAGTTTGTGACAGGACACTAACCTGCTTTATTCTTTCAGGGAGCCCCGGCTGCCGGCTGTGTGCCGATCGTCCCGGCGGGATCACAGCGGCCGTGGGCGCCATCTTGGGGTGGGCTGGTCAGGCGAGTGACTTCATCGCCACATCCCCCGAGATCCGGCCCTATTTAAACGTGCCCTATGTGTCAGCGCAGCGGACGAGCGCAGCGGGCGCGACGAAGGCGCGCCGGAGTTGCGCCTGAGTTAAGCCCGTCTGCGCCGTCCGCGCCCGTCCGCGTCCGACCGGGGCACGGGGCATGCCATTCTGCCCGTCACCCAGTATATACCCGGTCGGATCTTGTCCATCTTCATGACTCCGCACTCCCTCCCCCTGAGCCCTCACTTAGATACACTTTACCGGGCCTATCTATGTCTAGAAGAGCCTTTCCGGAAATCCTAGCCCTTTCTGATGCTCCCAATTCCCCCGCCCGGCTTTCTTGGCTCAGCCCTTCCCCCTCCATTAGGACCCACAAACCCAAGCTCTCAGTAATTTATCTTAATACCCGTTCCTTGGTGAGTCATCAGCTTGACATATTTCAACTCCTGGGATCCGAGCAACCTGATCTTTTACTTCTTACCGAGACTTGGCTCAATGAGGACTCGTCCCCTGATATCCTTGCGGCTGTTCCGCCGGGCTACTATATCCTCCAGGCAAACCGCTCCCCCGGTAAACCTGGCGGAGGTGTGGCAGCCATTATTAAGCACTCAATTTGCTTTTCTCCTGTAGTCATCCCTACTATTCACATGACCGACTGTCTAGCACTCAGGCTGGAGCAGCCTGGCTCATCTCTTATATGTGTCCTGGTCTATCGCCCTCCCCAGCCCATGCCCAATTTTTCTGCTCAGTTTGGCGATCTCATGTTTCAACTCGCTGTCAATAACACGAATATCCTGGTCGCTGGCGATTTTAACTACTGGCCCTCTGACCCTCATGAATCCCCATGCTCTTTAGCCTTTTCCGACCTTATGTTGGGCCTAAATTGCTTCCAGCACATTCATTCACCTACACATATTAAGGGCCACATTTTGGACCAGGTCTGGACCTCTTGTCTGGACATCTCCACTCCCCTGGTCCTTCCTTGCTTATGGTCCGATCACTACATGATCACCTTTTCCCTAGCTATGCCCCTTATTGTCACCAATGCCCTACAGACTAATTTTTCTGCTCGTAATTGGAGCAGGGCGGATCTTAGTCAATTCACCTCCCTTCTCAGTATTTCTGCCCCCTCCAGCCTCGGATCCATCAACACACAAGCCCAGGAACTGACCAGTTGGCTCACCTCTGCTTCTGACTCTGTGGCACCTTTAAAGTCGATCAGAGCCAGGCGCCGTCATGACGCCCAAAGGTGGTTCACTGAGGAACTTAAAGCCCTGAAACTTGGCCTCCGACAGGCTGAACGGCGTTGGCGCCGGGGCTATAGCTTAGATACAAAATTGGCATTTTCCACCTTACTCAAAGAGTACAAAGCAGCCATATCTTTAGCTAAGACTGTGTATTTTTCAAAAAAGATCCTGGACTCCACCAATAAATCCAAAGACATCTTCTCCATAGTAGAGGAGTTATCCAACCCTAACAGAGTTACCATTGCACCTCTCCCTTCCCAGTCACTTTGTGACTCCCTCAACCATTTTTTTATCGATAAGATAACTAAGATTAAAAACAGTATTTCTACTCAAGTCCCGCCTATTCTCCCTTTATTGGACGCTTCCTGCCCTCCATTTGATTCCCATACCCTATCCCAGATCCCTCCCATTTCGAAGGAAGGCTTTGTTACTTTGCTTCATAAAGTCTCCTCTGGCTCACCGAGCGACTGCTGCCCTCCCATCGTTCTTCGTGAAGCCTTCTCTGTATGCCCTGAACCCCCCCTGGCCCTTCTGAACAACTCTCTGGCCATGGGTGAGGTCCCCTGCTCTTTTAAGCAGGCAGAGGTGGTGGCTATTTTAAAAAAGCCCTCGGCAGACCCTCTGATAATGAGTAACTTTCGCCCCATATCTCTTCTTCCCTTCCTCAGTAAGGTGCTGGAGTCACATGGTACCAATACTCTCAGCTCCTTTATCGAGGAATCCGGTTTTCTGGACTCCCAGCAGGCCGGGTTTAGACCCGCGCACTCTACAGAGGTTGTCATACTCTCTGTTATGGAGGAACTGCGCAGAGGGGCCGACGCTAACATCTGTCAGGCCCTGGTCCTGCTGGACCTGTCAGCCGCCTTTGACATGGTCGACCATGATATTCTTGTCGACCGTGTCAGAGAAGCTGGCATTCGGGGTACTGCCCTTAACTGGGTCCACTCTTTCTTGTCTGAACGCAAACAAGCTGTCAGGCTGTCTCAGTTTTCAGCCGGTCAGGTTGGGCTAACCTGTGGCGTGCCCCAGGGATCCTCCCTGTCCCCACTTCTTTTTAATCTATATCTGGCTCCCCTGATCCGTTCCCTCCGCAGCCTGAATGTCACCGCGTTTAATTACGCGGTGACATTCAACTGGTCTTTACCATCGACCCTTTGGATCAGTCAATCTCCACTTTTCAAACCACCCTCTGTTTCATCAGCGATTGGATGAGCTCAAACCATCTTAAGCTCAACCCCGACAAGACCGAGCTAGTTCTTGTCGGGGGATCTCCTAACCTTTGGCAGCCCTCCTTCTGGCCAACAAGACTGGGCAGTCCACCTTGCCCAGTCAACTCTGCAAAAAGCCTGGGGGTCATTATTAGTAGTGACCTCTCAATGAAGTCCCAGATTAATGCGGTAGTATCTTCCAGTCATTTCCAGCTTAGGAAGATCCGCAAAATCTCTCGCCTCCTCACCACCGAGGCCCTCACTCTGGCTTTATTGGCGTTAGTCATTTCACGAATTGACTACGCAAATGCACTCTATGTAGGCATTCCCGACTATCTGACCAAAAGACTGCAGCTGATCCAAAATCAGGCCGCCCGCCTCATCTCTCACCAACCCAGACATCAACACGTCCGCCCCCTTTTGAAAAGCCTACATTGGCTACCGGTCACTGCTCGCTGCAAGTTTAAACTAGGCTGCATAATTTTTAAATCCCTTGCAGGCGGAGGCCCCTCATTTATTTCTTCCCTTCTTCACCCCTATGTTCCCTCTCGCAGCCTTCGTTCGTCTCAGCTGGCCTTGCTGACAGTCCCTAGATTTAAGAGGAAGAAACACGGCGGCCTTAGGTTTTCTTTTTTCGCCCCTTCTTTCTGGAATTCCCTTCCCCTCTCTCTAAGGCTACCCTCCACCTATATCAGGTTCAGATCTCTTCTAAAAACTTTTTTGTTCACTGAAGCCTATAATTAGCTCTTTTTCACCTTTTCTTTTCTGCCTCCCCCACACAAGCACCAAGAAACCTTCAGGTGTTAGTTGCGCTATATAAGAATCTTTCACATCACATCAACATCACATCACATCAAGACTGCAAGACTACATACATAACAAGACTGGGAACTGCCCAACCCCCCCGATCTCGGGGAAGATACATCCACTTAGCTGCTCGTCGCGATCGCCTATATCCCCACAAAAACCTACTGCACACCCTCTCTGCCTTAATCAAACTATTTTGAGAAAATAACAACGGAATGGTTCTAAACAAATATAAAAATTTCGGGAGGACTATCATTTTGAGGACGCTACAGTGTCCATACAGGGATAAGTGTAGATTGTCAAGTCTCTCCAATTTAGTGTTAACTGCTTCTATCATTGGGAGGATATTTAGGTCCAGAATCCTATCGACTGTAGAACTTATCCACACCCCTAAATACATAGCTTCCGATACAACTGGGGCATCGGATATAGGCATGTCGGGAGTCTGAACCACCTGCGTTTTTGAAACATTGAGCTTATAACCCGACACTGCTCCAAACGGTTTAGCTAATTACTTCAATGCCAAAAATGCAGATGGAACTTCGGATGTTATCACAACTATATCATCTGCGTAAGCGAGCAGATTGTAGCAGATGCCACCAGCCCTGATTGGAGCTATAGCCTGATTAGACATAATTTTAGAGAGAAACGGATCTATATATAGGGCGAACAGTAGGGGTGAGCAGGGACACCCCTGCCGTGTGCCCCTAGTGATAGAAAAAAAGCTAGTTTGCTGCCCTGAGATACGCAGTTGGGCCCTTGGGGAATGATACATAGCGGAAACTGCATGTATAAATCCATCTGGAAAACCCTTCCATCTAAGTACCGCCCACATAAACCCCCAGGAGACCCTGTCGAACGCCTTCTCGGCGTCCAACAGGATCAACCCGAGGGGAGATTTCGTGACATGGGCCCAATCTAACAATGCAATGGAGCGCCTTACATGATCCGCTGTGTCCGTGCCTGGAATAAATCCATGCTGATATATGGAGACCAACTGAGTAATCACTTGCGCAAGTCGACAAGCCAAAATTTTAGAATAGACTTTCGAATCTCCATTAATTAATGATATCGGCCTGGAAGATGACGGGAGCAACTCTGGTTTCCCTTTTTTCTTGAACAAGACTATAGTTGCATTTTGCCATGATTCAGGCACTATGCCCTTCTGTGCTGCCCTTAGGACCTCGAGGAAAAAAAAATTAATCTCCTCCAGAAACATTTTGTAGAATTCCAGTGGAACCGCGTCTGGATCACAGGCCTTGCCGTTGGCTAAAGATTTAACAGCCAGTTCCAATTCCTCCATTTGAATGGGAGAGCCCAGAAATTCAGCCTGTTCTTGAGAAATTTTGATTGTCTCCATACCAGTAAGAAACTCCTCTATAGCCCTCTCAATATCTGTCCTAGGGATATCTTCCCTATCTTCGGTATACAGAGAGGAGTAAAAATCCAAGAAAACTCTATTAATTGCCTCCTGAGTATCGTGTATTATTCCTTGTTGATCTTGGATTCTTACTACCTGATTCTGTATGCTACGCTGGCGAAGTCTCTTAGCTAGAACCCTACCAGAATTCTCCCCAAACTCAAACATCTCTGTACGATATTGCAGGTACTTCGAAGCGAGATCTTTTCCAAGTGGCTCCAATAATTGGGCTTTCAGGATTGCTACTTTTTGTTGACTCGACTGAATTTCAGAACCATTCTTAATGTTCAGAGTTAATTCGATTTCTGCCTCTCTTAGCTCCTCAACGCGGCTGCGCATCTGCTCTTGCTCATACTTCCATCTGTACGTAGTGAAGCTTTTGGTCTCCCCCCGTAGTCCAGCTTTCAACGTATCCCAAACCACTTGATCCGATGCCGACCCAATATTTATATTTAAAAACTGAACTATCCACTTTTTAATATGGGTCCGATACTCATCTTCGCAAAGCAGCTTCCTTTCAAATGTCCACTCCCTAGGAGGTTTCCTAATTCGAGGCCATTCGAACTCTGCTATTAATGGGTTATGGTCTGATATAAGTCGGGGAAAACAGAAAATAGAAGAAGCAATTGCCACCTGCTCTGTAAGGAAAACATAATCTAACCTAACATTTTTATTATGGGGAATAGAATGATGTGTGAACCCATCTTCCATTTTATTATGTAGGAACCAAAGATCAACCAAACCATGCTCCTGGAGGAGAGTCCGAAGCGCCTTAAATACTTTTGGCTTTCTACCCACATATTTTGAGTCACTGGCTAAATCAAAATTACTTAAAGTATTAATGTTCATGTCACCACACAATAGATGTGGAGTAGGCCAAGCTGCCAACTCCACATTTAGCTGTTGCAACACCTCCGATTCGTCTAGATTCGACCCGTACACATTGCAAATCGTCAGTTGTTTACCACCTATACAAACTTCAGCTATGGCCCACCTACCCATTTTATCCCCCAACGTCCTTTTACAGGAGGCTAAGCCCCGCTTCATAAATATAGCGACCCCTCTAATCATAGAGGTCTGTTTAGAACAAATAAGGAGCTCATGGCCAGCCAACCTAAGGAGATCCCGCTTCCCCCATGGTACATGAGTTTCCTGTACACAAAGGATGTCTACCCGCATCAAATGAACAATTTTAGCAAAAAGACCCCGCTTTTTGCCATCGTTAAGACCGCATACATTCCATGTACATAGAGCCAATTTATCCTGCCCCATCAGAATAAAGAAAAGAAATCAGAAACCAGAACAAGATGTGCATATACTGAAACTGTAATACCATTACTGCAATGCAAACAAATACTCTTTTTATTTTTTTTACCCCGTCCCCTCCCCCCCCTTATGCCCTCCCACCCACCCCCATTCCCTCCCCCCACACACCCCACACCCCCACCACCCATGGTAAGGCTTAAGGACCAAGTCCTCAGTGATGTTGTGATGCTATAGCCGTGCCCCCCCCGTCAGCATCCCTACCAGCACCTGTGCCATCCCTTTTCCCCTCTACTACTTGCACCATATTTCTTTTCCTAAAACATCCAAGTAATTAAAGATACCTCAAGAAGGAAAAGAAACATTTTTTAGGTCCAAAAAAAAGAAGAAAAAAAAAAAAAAGGGCCCCACACAATTACACACTATTGAACTTCATAGCCCAATTATTACGATCAGCCTCTATCAGCCTCAATCAGCCTCTATGCCCCAGCTAATGTCTTAGTCATAAAGGTGGAAAATCTGGGGTACTCGATTATATCAAACATGAGCATTTGAATGACCAAAATTTAGGAGTAGTAGAGTTCACTGTGAAAAGAGAAAGTAGGCACTTATTAACATAAACTAACAGCAATTTAAGCGGTGACCCGTAACTAGGTCCAAACTGTAGTCTGCAGACAAATCGAGCAAATCAAAAAAAGAGAAAAGGATATTCCCCCCCCCCTCTAAACAGTGCAAGTGCTATATATTGTAATGTTTATCTTTTAGTGTGCTCAGCCACCTCCTTTAAATAGTCCTATGCTGAATTAAACGATGTAAAGAACCGCGCTTTCCCATTCACAATTACTTTTAGCTTTGAGGGATTGAGCAGGAACACCTGGGGTCCCGCTTCTTGAAAAGGAGCGATTAATTTTCGCATTTGCCATCGTTCTTTAACAGTCGTTGGACAAAAATCTGGGCGAACAAAGAACTCACATCCCATAGCGGCTCTTTTCTTCTCCGGCCTTGCTAAATCATAGAGGGCCTCACGTAACAAGTAATTATTCAGGCAAATTAGAATCACCCTTGGGTAAAGATTCTGGCCGCTTTGTCCTTCCTTACCACGATTTCTCAGCACAAAAGGAAATCTATGAGCACGAATTACTTCAACTTCCCAATTCCAAGCACTTAATTCGGGGAAAGCTTGCTTGAACAGCTGGACAATAAATTTCGACTACACTTTCAATGTGAATCCAATATGCAACTAGTTACAAACGCTCAGTTTACCTGTCCACCGCCTTAGAGGTCAGTCTGTCAGATTTAGGGTATATTATCCTATTGAACGAGGGTCAGGATGCAGTCCCGCTGGAGACTTTCCATCGGTGCATGCAGGCTACAGCGGAATGGCTGCGCTTGAACTCGTTACAGTTCAATGGAACTAAGACAGAGGTCCTGCACTGCTCTAACGATCGAGTTCCCAGAGATCTCCCAAACGACTTCTGGCCCCAGTCATTTTCAGATACAGTGTCAGCCGCACCATCGGCGCGTAATTTGGGTGTCATTTTTGGGCCCAACTTGCAGTTAGATCTGCACGTAAACAAGACTACGTCAACGTGCATGATGCTTATCCGCATGCTGCGCAAGGTTTTACCCCTCCTCCCTGAGCAAGCTAGACCTGAAGTAGTGCGGAGCACCATCTTGAGTCGACTCGACTACTGCAACGCACTACTTCTGGAAGCCCCGGTAACACTTCTGGGCAAGCTCCAAAGGGTACAAAACCTTGCTGCCAAACTTGCCTTATCCCGCCCCTACTACAGTTCCTCTACGGCCGCGTTACAGGCACTTCATTGGCTTCCGGTCCATCTACGTGTCCGTTACAAAGCAGCATGTATTGTGTTTAGAGCTATCCACGTCTTGGGCCCGATCCCTCTGCAAAGAATGTTTGCCTGGTATCTTCCATCTCGAGCTCTTCGGTCCTCTTCATCTAGGCTACTAGTAGTCCCGCGGTTCCAGAGAGTGAGGATGGGTGGTCGTTCGTTCAGAGTAGCGGCGGCCAAACTCTGGAACTCCTTGCCAATATCCTTAAGGAGTCTCGAAGATCTCTCAGCCTTCAGAAAGGCATTGAAAACTTACCTTTTCCCTAGGACAGGCTAGCTGCTGAATTCGCTGGATCAAGGTTCAAAGCGCCAGGATGCCCTTGGTGGTGACAGGCTTGCGCTATATAAATATACCACAATACAATACAATACAATATATATGCTAATGTTTTCTTGCCCTGCAATAGAAGTTAATGGGAGTTAGAGTAAATAATCATGAAGTTTTGATGACCTACTAGTGATATGCTTGCCTGAATAACCATATTTTGAGGATCTTTAGGAATGAGAGAAACTCTGCTTCTAGTCACAAGTGATTAATGAGGAAGTTCCACAATAGGGGTGATTGGGTGGAGAAACCCAGAGATTTATTGGGTGGAAAAAAAATCACCCAACTAGTTTTTTTGTAATATAATCTATAAAATTAAGATTTTTAGCTTTCTCGTCAAAAGTCCATGTCCCTAGCCTTTTTCTCTTTGTTAATGGCAGCAGGTTTAAGTATTGAGATTCAAGATGAAAACTGAAGGTGAACGAATTGTATCACCTGTTTATTGCCTGTAGTCATATGTACAAATCTTTTTGAGGTTTTAAACGGCCCGATTAGCAGAATTGGACCGTTTGCAAATGCAAAAAAGCAGTTTGTAATGTACAAATGCCAAACTGGGATTCAGTAACTTGTTACGACCTACCTCATTAATATTCACAAGGTTGGTTGAGTTGCGATACCATTAGGAATCGCTATTTTGAAATATATTTACTTGTACATTATGAATAGCAATTTCCTAATTCCGATTCAGTAAGAATCGCAATTTGGAAATCGCAGTTCCTCACTTTTGCACATGTTTGGCCATTTCCTATTAAGACTCGCAATTTGCTAGTTGCAAAAGGAAATGTACTAATGTGTCATTCCCAATTTGCGACCCATTGAGAGTTGGCAATAACACAGGGATGGTGCCCTGCTGGGGACAGCGGACCCCCATGTCTGTATTTGTTTTTTAAATAAAGCAACTTTTGTTTTTTAAATGCAGCCTGTTTTCCTCCTAGGGACAACTTTCTATTTGCGAGTGGCTTACCACCTACTTGAAGTAGGCGGTAAATTGCTCTCTGGACGCAAACAATTGTACATCCACCTGTGACTGACTATTAGGAAGGGACTCCCTTGGCACCCCTTCCTAATAGCGTCTATCAAACCCTATTTTGCTATTCGGTAACAAGCTACCGGCTCTCAAAATAGGGTTGATACATGCTACAACCCTTTTTAGCGACAGCAAACTGCCCAAATCTACAATTGCTACTTCTAAAAACAGTCGTACATCTGGCCCGTGTTACCAGATGAAGTAACTTTGAACAACTTGTAATCTCGATCCCTTAGGAAAAAGGAGTTGCACAGGAGGTACTCGTACTCAAGGCCTCAGTCTTCATTAAACACAGCGGGGCATATTAACAACGGACATATTGCTGCTCCGCGCTGGAAAAGCGGCGATCATAATTTCGCGATATTTACAATGCGCCGCTAACATGCATTAGTGCATGTTAGCAGCAGTTTTCCTAACGTCTTGCCTTGCATCGCTAATTAGATGCAAACTAGGTGTTTCTGAGGAAAACAGCATTGCAATATGTGCTGACACAGATTCGCCAAATTAACAAACTGGCAGAGACCCGCGAAGTGATGCCTGAACTCACGCTAAGCCCCCATTATCGCCTGATTTTAACGTCAGCAAAAAAACAGACTTAGCATTATATCCTACGGGAGGTGGATTGTGAAGTTAAATCCACACTTGAGTATCAGCGAGCTCTACCATTATCGCTGATCATTCATCTCCGCGTTGAAGGGGTTATTGGCCCCTATCGCTGGATTCTATATTGCCAATGCGCAAAGCGTTATTACAGCGATATCATGGCGATAAAATCCAGCGATAGAAAAAAACGCGCTAAGCACGTCTAGCGATAAATATCGCTACGTGTTGTTAATATGCCCCAGCATTTTGTGTTAGTTAAGAAAGTATGCAGTTACCTCCAGCTTTGTACTCTTCTATGGATATATTAAAGCCATGTGGTACATTTTTGTTTGTAAAAGCGACACCCAAGTGTCACTTTGTTTGAGCTTGCACATGCTCAAACCAGGGCATGCTCCATTTCACAAATATCGTTCCATCACTACTTATTTCTTTTGTCCTGGGGGGACCAACAAGTTGCGTTACGTCTTTCGAATATACAGATGGTAATATAGATGTGTATAACAAGATTAGACTAGAGTTTAGTAAAAATAACAGGCGATCATTTTGTCGGCAGGCCTGACAGACACATACCTAGCTCCCTTTAAATTGAAATTAGCTGAACGGGCTGAAATGCTCACTATTTACCACTAGATGGCAACCTGTCCACGGGAATAAAATGCAAAAAAATGTTATTATAATCCTTTGTGAAAGAAGGAAACTATCAAATAATATGTAATCACTGCAGTTAAGAACCTTCCTCTGTTAAAGTAGTCAGGGACTTCTGAGCGGACCATTTGGTAACTGGACAACGAACAACACAAAAGCGTTTGGAGAAGTGTGGCTCAATGGTTAGAGCGGCAGACCCTGATGCAGAGGTCTAGCCCGGGACCAGGGTTCAATTCCCGCCTCGGCGGGTCTTGGGCTCAATTTCCGCGGACCTGATAATTCTCGCCTCGGTGCCTAGTCTAACCATGGGCCCCACTCTGCGACTCTGGGCAATAGCTTGCTTAATCTCCACACCGGCCCTAACAGCGCTAGGATGCCTGGCTTCCACCGTCGGGGTGCCCAGGAGTGGACACCTCACAGGGAAAGCCTGGATGGGTTCCACAGCGGTATTGGTACAAGCGCCTTGAGACCCTTGCGGGTGAGTAGTGCGCTATACAAGTATCAATTTACAATTTACAATTTGGTTCAATGACTCTTTCCTTCGCTGTAGCTGTCTGTGTTCATCACAATCGCTGTTCTTTCGTCTCATTGACATCCTATATAAATGCTGAAAACACTGAAAACAGGAGGGGGGGGGTGTTGCAGATTACATTTTTACAACACCGCTGTGTCACTTCTGTGACGCAGCGGCGTCGTAAACAGTGCGCCACCATGCAACAGATTTACAACGTGACACATCTAGTGAGATGCGTCACGTTGTAATATATATATTAAATAGTACCATCAATTTCATAAAAAAAAAAAAAGAATTGATGTACATTTTAACAATTTTTTTTAATTTAAAGACACACAAACATATATGTATATATATATATATATATATATATATATATATATATATATATATATATATATATATATATATATATATATATGCCACAAGAGCTCCTCCCCGAAAAGAAGAGCAGAGACCCAAGGGGAACAGTTGGAGGCCGTTTATTGAAGAGAGATGGCGGATGCATTTCTGGCCGATGTTTGCCGTCGTCAGCGCCCAAAGCCTCCACAGATGAGATGCATTTCGCTGGTAAGTTCTGCCGCTTAAGGACCCGCTGTTGTGAGTCCGCCCCGCCCTCTGTAGTTTCAACGCACCTGTGTAGCGTCCCATGGGTGAGGGAAGACTACAAGTCCCAGGATCCCGTGTGGTGGGACCTCGGGATGGTGTTGCTTGGGGGGAGAAATGATAGCACAGTCCACTGTGCATGTTGCAGAATCGTCAGCGTAGGTGTTCCCAAAATGAAAAAATAAAACAAAATGCGATGTTTCAAATTTTCCGGCTTTGCAGTTCAATGTCACGATCTCCTCAGCTCCCCTGTACTGCCTCAGCCTCAGATGCTGCGGGGTCCATGAGGCGGGGGTTACACTGTCAGTACAGGCAGCCCAGCGCGGGGTTAGGATAACCTCGCTACCGCCGACTATTCTCCACAGCTCCAAGGCGGGCGCAGACCATTCAAATAACTTTGAGGAAAACAGGGGAAAGCTTGCGCCGTCCAAGCCAGAGAGGTCTTTGCCCAAAGCGAAGCAGGGATCTCTAAAGTGCGTTTCTGGCTCCGCACAATTTAATGCCACAAGAGCTCCTCCCCGAAAAGAAGAGCAGAGACCCAAGGGGAACAGTTGGAGGCCGTTTATTGAAGAGAGATGGCGGATGCATTTCTGGCCGATGTTTGCCGTCGTCAGCGCCCAAAGCCTCCACAGATGAGATGCATTTCGCTGGTAAGTTCTGCCGCTTAAGGACCCGCTGTTGTGAGTCCGCCCCGCCCTCTGTAGTTTCAACGCACCTGTGTAGCGTCCCATGGGTGAGGGAAGGCTACAAGTCCCAGGATCCCGTGTGGTGGGACCTCAGGATGGTGTTGCTTGGGGGGAGAAATGATAGCACAGTCCACTGTGCATGTTGCAGAATCGTCAGCGTAGGTGTTCCCAAAATGAAAAAATAAAACAAAATGCGATGTTTCAAATTTTCCGGCTTTGCAGTTCAATGTCACGATCTCCTCAGCTCCCCTGTACTGCCTCAGCCTCAGATGCTGCGGGGTCCATGAGGCGGGGGTTACACTGTCAGTACAGGCAGCCCAGCGCGGGGTTAGGATAACCTCGCTACCGCCGACTATTCTCCACAGCTCCAAGGCTGGCGCAGACCATTCAAATAACTTTGAGGAAAACAGGGGAAAGCTTGCGCCGTCCAAGCCAGAGAGGTCTTTGCCCAAAGCGAAGCAGGGATCTCTAAAGTGCGTTTCTGGCTCCGCACAATTTAATGCCACAAGAGCTCCTCCCCGAAAAGAAGAGCAGAGACCCAAGGGGAACAGTTGGAGGCCGTTTATTGAAGAGAGATGGCGGATGCATTTCTGGCCGATGTTTGCCGTCGTCAGCGCCCAAAGCCTCCACAGATGAGATGCATTTCGCTGGTAAGTTCTGCCGCTTAAGGACCCGCTGTTGTGAGTCCGCCCCACCCTCTGTAGTTTCAACGCACCTGTGTAGCGTCCCATGGGTAAGGAAAGACTACAAGTCCCAGGATCCCGTGTGGTGGGACCTCGGGATGGTGTTGCTTGGGGGGAGAAATGATAGCACAGTCCACTGTGCATGTTGCAGAATCGTCAGCGTAGGTGTTCCCAAAATGAAAAAATAAAACAAAATGCGATGTTTCAAATTTTCCGGCTTTGCAGTTCAATGTCACGATCTCCTCAGCTCCCCTGTACTGCCTCAGCCTCAGATGCTGCGGGGTCCATGAGGCGGGGGTTACACTGTCAGTACAGGCAGCCCAGCGCGGGGTTAGGATAACCTTGCTACCGCCGACTATTCTCCACAGCTCCAAGGCGGGCGCAGACCATTCAAATAACTTTGAGGAAAACAGGGGAAAGCTTGCGCCGTCCAAGCCAGAGAGGTCTTTGCCCAAAGCGAAGCAGGGATCTCTAAAGTGCGTTTCTGGCTCCGCACAATTTAATGCCACAAGAGCTCCTCCCCGAAAAGAAGAGCAGAGACCCAAGGGGAACAGTTGGAGGCCGTTTATTGAAGAGAGATGGCGGATGCATTTCTGGCCGATGTTTGCCGTCGTCAGCGCCCAAAGCCTCCACAGATGAGATGCATTTCGCTGGTAAGTTCTGCCGCTTAAGGACCCGCTGTTGTGAGTCCGCCCCGCCCTCTGTAGTTTCAACGCACCTGTGTAGCGTCCCATGGGTGAGGGAAGACTACAAGTCCCAGGATCCCGTGTGGTGGGACCTCGGGATGGTGTTGCTTGGGGGGAGAAATGATAGCACAGTCCACTGTGCATGTTGCAGAATAGTCAGCGTAGGTGTTCCCAAAATGAAAAAATAAAACAAAATGCGATGTTTCAAATTTTCCGGCTTTGCAGTTCAATGTCACGATCTCCTCAGCTCCCCTGTACTGCCTCAGCCTCAGATGCTGCGGGGTCCATGAGGCGGGGGTTACACTGTCAGTACAGGCAGCCCAGCGCGGGGTTAGGATAACCTCGCTACCGCCGACTATTCTCCACAGCTCCAAGGCGGGCGCAGACCATTCAAATAACTTTGAGGAAAACAGGGGAAAGCTTGCGCCGTCCAAGCCAGAGAGGTCTTTGCCCAAAGCGAAGCTGGGATCTCTAAAGTGCGTTTCTGGCTCCGCACAATTTAATGCCACAAGAGCTCCTCCCCGAAAAGAAGAGCAGAGACCCAAGGGGAACAGTTGGAGGCCGTTTATTGAAGAGAGATGGCGGATGCATTTCTGGCCGATGTTTGCCGTCGTCAGCGCCCAAAGCCTCCACAGATGAGATGCATTTCGCTGGTAAGTTCTGCAGCTTAAGGACCCGCTGTTGTGAGTCCGCCCCGCCCTCTGTAGTTTCAACGCACCTGTGTAGCGTCCCATGGGTGAGGGAAGACTACAAGTCCCAGGATCCCGTGTGGTGGGACCTCGGGATGGTGTTGCTTGGGGGGAGAAATGATAGCACAGTCCACTGTGCATGTTGCAGAATAGTCAGCGTAGGTGTTCCCAAAATGAAAAAATAAAACAAAATGCGATGTTTCAAATTTTCCGGCTTTGCAGTTCAATGTCACGATCTCCTCAGCTCCCCTGTACTGCCTCAGCCTCAGATGCTGCGGGGTCCATGAGGCGGGGGTTACACTGTCAGTACAGGCAGCCCAGCGCGGGGTTAGGATAACCTCGCTACCGCCGACTATTCTCCACAGCTCCAAGGCGGGCGCAGACCATTCAAATAACTTTGAGGAAAACAGGGGAAAGCTTGCGCCGTCCAAGCCAGAGAGGTCTTTGCCCAAAGCGAAGCTGGGATCTCTAAAGTGCGTTTCTGGCTCCGCACAATTTAATGCCACAAGAGCTCCTCCCCGAAAAGAAGAGCAGAGACCCAAGGGGAACAGTTGGAGGCCGTTTATTGAAGAGAGATGGCGGATGCATTTCTGGCCGATGTTTGCCGTCGTCAGCGCCCAAAGCCTCCACAGATGAGATGCATTTCGCTGGTAAGTTCTGCAGCTTAAGGACCCGCTGTTGTGAGTCCGCCCCGCCCTCTGTAGTTTCAACGCACCTGTGTAGCGTCCCATGGGTGAGGGAAGACTACAAGTCCCAGGATCCCGTGTGGTGGGACCTCGGGATGGTGTTGCTTGGGGGGAGAAATGATAGCACAGTCCACTGTGCATGTTGCAGAATCGTCAGCGTAGGTGTTCCCAAAATGAAAAAATAAAACAAAATGCGATGTTTCAAATTTTCCGGCTTTGCAGTTCAATGTCACGATCTCCTCAGCTCCCCTGTACTGCCTCAGCCTCAGATGCTGCGGGGTCCATGAGGCGGGGGTTACACTGTCAGTACAGGCAGCCCAGCGCGGGGTTAGGATAACCTCGCTACCGCCGACTATTCTCCACAGCTCCAAGGCGGGCGCAGACCATTCAAATAACTTTGAGGAAAACAGGGGAAAGCTTGCGCCGTCCAAGCCAGAGAGGTCTTTGCCCAAAGCGAAGCAGGGATCTCTAAAGTGCGTTTCTGGCTCCGCACAATTTAATGCCACAAGAGCTCCTCCCCGAAAAGAAGAGCAGAGACCCAAGGGGAATATATATATATACCTCCAAAAGAAAGTTGCCCACTTTTAGAGAAGCCACTCACAGGTAGGTTTCAAATTGCATTTAATGGAGCAGGCTGCAGTATGCTGTACAGAATAGTTTCACCCCAAATTTCATACTGCAGCCTGCTCCATTAAATGCAATTTGAAACCTACCTGTGAGTGGCTTCTCTAAAATTGGGCAACTTTCTTTTGGATTTACACCGGCGGGCCTCGGTCGGAGAGAAGCCCGACCATGATGTCATGGACCCGTGCCACGTCTTGGGAGGAGGCACACGAAGGGGCAGGAAGGGCAGGTGGAGAGGTAACACAGTGGATGATGTCGTGTTCAGAAGTGTTCCCCAGCCCACTGTGGTTTTTCGTTTGAATTCATTTCTCTGCTGCAAGCTACTCACTGAAGTTTAATTACAAGGACTACTTAGACCAGAATGCCCGGGGTGTGCCTACGCCCTTTGTGCACGTGGTCACAGTCATTTAAAAAGATGAATGCTACGAGCAGTAAACTATTGATGCCTCTGATGAAGTGCGACCCCACACGAAACACGTCAGGCACTTTGAATTTTGGGGTGAAACTATTCTGTATAGCATACTGCAGCCTGCTCCATTAAATGCAATTTGAAACCTACCTGTGAGTGGCTTCTCGCATTTTGTTTGCACTCGGCAACTTTGTTCATGACAGAGGGTGCCATCTTGTGATTCAGTAAATAATGACTTGCACAATAAACATAAAATACACCCTCAGGTCTAGGGGATAGGAAAGATGAGAAAATAGTGAATGGCATTAATATCCTGATGGAGGTAATGCAATTTACACGCATAAAATGTGATTCATTTCTAAATTGAAACAAAAAAAACATATGTCACATTAGAAATCAGCTGCTATGTACAGATAAATAACTATTCATAATGGCCGTGCATGTGAAGAATCTCAATAATTAACATTCAATAGCGAATAGTTATCGTCATTATAATGAATTTAATTCAAATTTAATTCAAATATGTATGTAAAAGCAGGGAAAAGCATAAAAACATACTGTAAGAAAATGTAACAACTTAAAATTACCTCAGTTCATAAAGAACAACTTAACAAAAGGCAAGTACTTAATTCCTTTTAACACAATGTTCCCATATAGGCACCTTAATAAAGAACAAAGTGCTAAACAAATTATCAATCGGTCAGAGAATACGAAGCTCTTCATTAACCTAAAACAATAATAATGCAGAGAACAAAATAATCAATACTTCATCTCATTAGACTCCTGCTGTACTTAGGGAACTGATTCACAGAGCTAGCCAAGTTGCTAAAATGAGTAAATATATACCAATAGATACACAAAACAAAATTCAAATCACAAATCTAAGAAGCTCATGAAGGAAGAGACAAATAAAGAGAGTGAATTAATGTATTGTGCAGATCTAGTTCCCTCAATAATTAAAGAAAACATACAGTAATAAATGCAGGGTATGCCAACATTGATGACAACAATGAAAGGAGACAGGTGTATCGGTTTTCATCTTTATTAAAGCCCACCAGTTCCTTGCTGTCTAGTTCTAAAATGAACCAAGTTTCCAATGTATGCAACTCTTTCTCTCCGCCTCTTTTTCTTTTTGTAGTTTGCTATATTTTTAATCTGAGGAGTCACCTTGATGATTTTTTTCAAAGTGACGGGCAACAGGATTACCAACATCCTTATGTATGATGGCACAGATGTGTTGTAGTATCCTCTTATGAGCCGGGCATGTAATACTTCCCACATATATTTTTCTGCAGGGACATGTGAGGATATGCACTACAAACTCAGATTTGCATGATATATATATAAAGAATAGTGGAGGCAGCACCAAACTTAAAGTAAATCAACACGACCAAAGTCTTTTTATCAAAAAATATATTTTTCTTTTTATTTTCGTATTTTCAAAGTGCACAGGAAAGCCAACGCGTTTCGCTCCCCAACCATGGGAGCTTCGTCAGGGCATTTATACTAGACAGGAGAAAATCCGTCGTGGGCCGTCACGCCGTGTTAAACTTTTGAAGCACGTGTGTTTTAGCAGCTTATCAAGGACTGCACATACGTCGCTTTGCGTTACGACAACCTTGGATATTAATATTTACCCCAAGGGATAATCTGTTATGCTATTTGTGTGAATAATCTGATGGACTTCGACGCTGTGGATACCCTATTTCTACTTTGAATACCTGCACTAGTTTATGTACCATTATACTGGCCTGTTCTTCTTCTTTTTTTCAATTTGACTGCACATCTGTGAGAAAAACCATCTAGTATAAATGCCCTGACGAAGCTCCCAAGGTTGGGGAGCGAAACGCGTTGGCTGTCCTGTGCACTTTGAAAATACGAAAATAAAAATAAAAATATATTTTTTGATAAAAAGACTTTGGTCGTGTTGATTTACTTCAAGTTTGGTGCTGCCTCCACTATTCTTTATATTTTCTGTCTGGATTTCCAGTGGAACCGAACCACAGCAGGTCCTGGAGGTTGACAGCACAACACAACTGAATATTTTAAGGGACTTTGGAAATTGGAGGTGCTTTCTGGTTGATCCGCTGTGGAACTTCTTTCTTGGACTATGATATATATTGTCATATAGCTACTGTATATCTTTATAATGCGTTAAGTTAGCATAGGCTCATTACATGTTTAAACGGCATTTTTCCTTTTTCTGCTTCTGCACACGACACTCAATTGTTGATTTAGCTTTCAACCTACTAGTTTGTTGTGGTTTACATGAGAATAATATGTTATTGCTCTGATATCAGCTTTGCTAAAAAAACTATGTCTGTACAGAGAGTGCTGGAGCTTCAGGAATAACACGATACAGAATTGTTATGAGGTCTGATCTTCGCGCCTTCATAGACATAACATAAGTGCAGCTTCTGCCAACTTTGGGCTTTAGGCGGGTTTTATATTGCTTTGCTTGAAGCACACAAACACACTTGATGCTGTTCGCATGCAGAGAGAGCTGGTGTATGCTGATGTGATCTCTTCATTCTAGGATACTGAGGTATGGGCCCGCCCTAATTCAACCCAAAGAGACCTTCTTAGCTATTAATATAATATGCGAGTTAGGGAGGGTGATAAATAAGTGTTGTTAACCCTTATTCATTTACAGCATTTTAACATGCTGTCACCATTCGCTTTCTATGGACTAGTAACTATGCTGATAACTTTGCTTCTGATAATATGTTTCCTTGTATTATCTAAGATACTGCGCCTGAGAAGATGGCATTAGTAAATAAATATTTCAAATGTTCACGTGTTCTTCTTTACTCCACGTTCTGGTTTGAAATGACTGTATAACGAAAGAGTGCTCATGTGTTCCACGTAACCTGAGGTTTGTAAGTTCATGTTCTGGTTTGTCTAAACATTGGGAGTTTGTTATGACCAATGAGACACTGTAGCTAGCTCGGTAAGGGGTTTTTTGGGTACTGAGGTGAGTTTTGGGTCACCCTAATTCGCCGAGGTTCCAATCCTCTGTGCACAGTTCTGTGGGAGAACAGAAACCCTGCTACATGGCGCCCAACGTTGGTGGTCTTATATCATGACACTCGAGTAGTATGTCTTTCGAACCTTAACCCCTTCACTGTCGTTTCCGGAAAACAGGGGTGTCGGTGAAACCTACCTATTTTTTAAAAAATAGGTCTTTTCAAGCTTGAATCTTTCTAAAACGGTTTCTTTGAATTACTACCCAGTTGTGCTACAAAGTTAACTTTGTTTTTCTGTGGTTCCGGTGAAATCATGGCTGTGGCTGTGGCCATTGCGCAGGATAGTCACATTGCGGTGCGCACCCATCTACAGACATACCAGGTCCCGTTGGAGGGCATGGCTGTGATTTTAGTGGTGTGTGCGGATCCGGCGTACCCGTTCGAACTGTTTTACTCATGGGTAACGTTTCCGGCAGTGGACGCAAATTCTGGTGTGTTCCACACCTACACACCCTCCCCTGTACCGGCTGAATACACCCCGTACAGGGCACTGGAAATACCTATTGATCATTGGCAGCATCGCGTTTGGTTTGATGGCGCCCTCCCCCACTCTTTGTCCGCTGCGAGGTTGGGTCCTTTGTCCATTCCAGGCACAAATTGGCCTGCATTGGGTGGATTCACCCAGCACCCGAATCACGGCGCTTGTCCCCTTGCGGATATTCGCAGGCTACATGTTGTCTCGATTGCCGTGATTCGTGCATTAGTGCAATACATAGGTCGTCATCTCCCGGGAGGTCCCCCGGGGGGTCCGGCCGTTCAAACGGAACATGGCGGTTTAAGGCTCAATCCGGTTATGGTCAATTCGGTTTTTGGTAAGCGCCCCGCTGATAAAGATGACTTCCCTTTCTGGCTTGCCGAGAAGTTTGACCAACTGGAGGCTGTGTTTCCGAATTCTACTCCTGCTGATAAACATAGAATGTTGACGATTACTTTGCCTAAGGATTTAACTCCTGAGCTTATTGACTGTGAAAGCTGGGGTAAAACCTTTGCGGCCGTTTATACGAGGTGTTTCGGCACCCCGTCTATGACCGTACTGCCTACGATCGTTAAGCGTGTTCAGGATGATCACGGACCGGAAGCAGCGGTTGAATTGGGTATGCGCCTGTGTGGTTCTTTTGACATAGTAAGCGATCTCATACTCTCCAATATTAAAGGAGATGCGGTGAACTTTCAGGTGTCGAATGCTTTGGCTGCTCTGCCCGATGCCGATAAACCCCGACAGTTAGCGAAGATAGTTGTGGCCGCATATAAAACGATTGGCTGCACAAGTAGAGGTCTGAAATATTTTGCAGTCAAGGAGAAAAAACAACCGCAGGGACAGTCTGCTGCGGCAGATGTCCAGCCCAAGTCCAAGAAACAAAATTGGCCTCAAAAACAGAAACAGGGGAAGCAACAACAGCAGACTCAGGATTCTTATCCTGCACCACAAGTTCCTGCGCCAACTGAAAAAGTTTATGATTTGCGCGATCGCGCGATGATTAAATCACCTGATCGATTTCAGGTTTCTGATCAACGCTCTCCTCGTTCCTTTCAGGACTCATCGGCTCCGAAGACCGGTGGAGGAGGAGGCGGTAGGGGACGTGGTGGCCAGCAAGGACGTGGCCAGCCCCGCCAGACAGACGGCGCAACGAAGCAGGAGGATTCTAGGCCAAAAAGACCACAGTTTGCAAAAAAGAAGGTCGCAGCCTTAACAGCGCATCGATATGCCACAGATAGTGAGAACGCGGCTTCGGAATCTGACGTGGGCTCTGACCTTGCTGGACAGCGCGGCGGAGATTACCATAGTGAGAGAGGCGCTGCGTCCACTACTGAGGGTGACAGCGACTGATGTCTACGTTGTAATAGAAACAGCCGATACAAGACTTGCTCCCCCTGAAAGACTTTATGAAATTGTCCTGTTAATTGAAGGTGACATACAGCGTACCGTGAAAGGGGTATTTTGGGAAAATCTTTCTTCTACGTGTGATATTTTGCTTTCGGAGGCTGACTGGCCACCACCTTTTGTGCTCGCGGCGCCGCGAGGGGAGGAGGTAATCCTCCCCAGTTTCACGAAGACTGTCTCGGAAGAGCATGCGCAGCATTTTGCAGAAGAGTGGGCTCGGGCTCTCGCACCGGCTCTGTACCGTAACCAATGTGGTTGGGATAAATTGTCCCCTTGCCACGAAATTCCATTGCGGTCTCAGCCGCAGCCTCAACCTCAATATCCCATTCGGCGTGAAGCAAAGGCTTCCGTCACGGAAATCCTTGAACAATTGGAATATCAGGGAGTTATTGAAACATGTGTGTCACCCATGAATAATCCTCTTTTTACTGTGACCAAGCCTGACGGGTCATATCGTTTGGTATTGGATTACCGGCATTTGAACGCGCATTGCCGTAACTGTGCAGTACAGAATACTCACGGCTCTGCCCTAGTGGATAGTCTAGTGCGTAAGCGTTTTAAAACAACGCTTGACATTTCCAACGGTTTCTATGCCCACAGATTGGATAGCTTTAGCTCCCAATGGACCAGTTTTACATGCGCTGGGGTCCAAAAACAATTCCGGCGTCTCCCAATGGGCTATAAGAATAGTCCTGGTATATTTACCGCTCGCATAGTCTCTCTTTTGGAGAGGATCGACCCAGATGCTTGTTCGTATGTGGATGACATATATCTCACAGACGACGAAATTTGGGAGCATCTGTGTCATGTAAATTCGATTATTTGTAACTTTGCAGACATGGGTTACAAATTTAACTTTGCAAAATCGCACATTGCTGAGTACACAGTGTTGTTCCTGGGCTATGAGCTCAACAATGAAGGTAGAGGTTTGGCTCCTCACTTCTTGGAGAAATACGCTCAGTTGCGCGCTCCTACAACACTGAAAAAATTACAGTCTTTACTGGGCTTTTTAAATTTCGGGAGGACATACATTCCGGAATATGCCCAGCGTATCAAGCCTTTGTATGCTTTGATACAACCAACTTTTTCAAAATCATGCTGGCTGCCTGAACATTCAGCCATCTTGCAGTCCTTGCAGGCTGATCTGCTCGCTTCTAAATTCTTACTGACTCGTGATAACCACACCAACCTGGTGATAAGAATAATTCCGGGGACAGTGGGTTTCACGTACCTCACTTTTAATGAAGGAGACACAGTACCTATTGCTTACAAGTCACACTTGTACACTTCGGCTGAAATGCGGTTTCCCACTGTGGAAAAGGTTTTAACAGCTGTGCAGATGGCGATTCTTAAGGAATGAGCTCTGTCACAGGGGAAACGTATGTTGGTTGTAACACCCTGTCCTCATTTGGAGGCAGTCACGAAAGCCAGTGTACCAAATTCAAAAGCTTTGCACCCTCGGTGGATTCAATGGGCTGCGTCCTTGACGTCCACGGATGTCACGTTTATTTTTGACGCCTCATTACGGACGCAAGAGTACTTGCAGTATGACTTTGTTCATCCTGCTCCTCTAGCTATGCGACCTTTGGAGGACTTCCATTGCATCATTTACACTGATGGTTCGGCGCAGGTTGCGCATGGCTCTAAACACGCCTACGTTTCCGCATGCGCCATTGTGGTCGGTGCCATGTTGAACGATGAGTTCATATCCAGGGAGGTGCACACGCTGCCTCTGGGAGATTGCACCGCACAATTGGCAGAGCTTTGTGCTCTCTTACTAGCGTTGGAGTACGCTGATCCTAGTGTGACAACTCTTATTGTAAGTGATTCTTACTACTGTGCCCAGTCTTACAATGAAAACTTGTTCTTTGGATTCAAAATGATTTTTGTGATTCCAAGGGTAGCACAATAAAACATAAGATGATCTGGGTTCGAGTGGCAGAGCTTAAGTCTAAGTTGCCGCTCGTTTTTGTGATTCATACTCTCGGCCACCAGCGTGTTGGAGTCCACGCTGTCGGTAACTCGCTTGCTGATGAAGCAGCGA